>NW_025106643.1:0-2632500 GCF_013123115.1 Colletes gigas | reverse complement strand
GTGATGAGGACTCGATACGACTGATAAAGTTGCCAGATTTGAATCCCTCGGCATAGTAGTGTTCGCCATAGAACCTGACGATTTGTATTCTCGTACAAAAGTAATGTCGTTCCGATGATCCGTTTTTAATATACTAGATATCGTTGGTGTTCCAGAGTTCACGGATACCGACGAACCGCCAGTTCCGGCTGGACTGTTGGGGTTGCGTTTTAACTGCATCTCGATGACACCAAGCATAAGATCTTTAACGGTGAGGGGATTGGAATTGTTTGTAGTTGATGGCGGCGAATGCGATGGCGGTGGGACCTGTTGATGCGGTTGCTGGTGTTGTTGTTGCAGTGGCGTTGAATTATTGGCAGTAGTCAAAGTCACAACAACGCTGCTATTTTCTAAATCGGCACCACCCTGACCTTCGTCCGCCGTCTCCTGAAACAATCACCGAACCTCTATCAGACGGCTCTATCGAGAGACAAACTTCTTTCTTATCGAACAATCACAAAAGAATAAAACAAACTCAAGAGAACCATTCGATCAATGGTTATTACAATCAATGGTCAGAATACTGTTTTATGTTTATTTTGCTTTCCCTTCGAACTTGGTACTGAAAAGAAACTTCGTCTTACCGTGGCAGAACTATCATAATCTTCTCTAGTGCCGCCCGAAGCAGCATTACTACCTCCGCTGGTGGAAGACTGTTGCGATGAACCAAGGCTCACCGGCGGTACTAAAGATACCACAGCGATATCTGATAGTTTCTCGCCAAGCTTTTGATCTGTTGATCGCGAGAAAGATATAGGTAAAGTGGTAGATGCAGGAACACCTGGCGTTCCCGGTGCCCCACTTGTCATATTATTCGCTGGACTGCCTGCGCTGGCTGTGTCGCTTGAATCATGAACCTGAACGCAAAGAAAGAACAGTAGAGTTTACTTATTCAAGACTGGCATGTGTGTAACATTAATAATGGATACGATCGACTCGATAAGAAAGATACACCGTGCGTTTTATGATATAGTCTGATTAACAACTAGCTAGTTCTTTGATAATTACAGCCAGTTCGTCGCAGCTACTTGTACTACTGCCACTCTCTTCTTCGTCTGTCAAGCAAGGTCTTCTCTCCTCGCCCAGAGACTGATAATATTCGGCAACCACTTGATCCAGACTCAGCCTTTTCCGATACGCAAAATAATAGATCTTGCACTGATGGTTTGTCTTTCCTGGTATTTGCTCGGCAACCTTCACCCAATTAGTACCATGCTCTCGCAGAGCTCTTCTAAGCTGTTCCAATTCCTCGTCTGTCCATTGTCGAGCCAAAGAATCTGCTGTGTCCTCTGACACTTCGGTACCTCCAGTAAGGTGAGGCGCTAAACGCCGAGATATTCTGTTGAAGCAAGCCGAGCAACATTTTGTGGCGCTGCTCGGTATTTCTGCAAAAATAGAAACAAATATGGGACCAAGAGACCATTTAACTGTATAAATGTAAGGGTCAGACATTCGTGCGACACTTACGAAATTCTTGTATGATCGGGTCACGAATTTCCGCTGGTAGATCGAGCCACTTTACGGGCAACGCTCGCAGTCGTTTCACTCGCGTTTTCGAGTTGGCGTTGTTCAAATTCGGACAACCCGGCAACGGACACGCCGTGAACCGTCCCCTAACAGCTTTGCACCTGCAGGTATTGCACACGCGCGCCCCGGATGCGATTTGATCCTCTCGCAAACCGTACTGAGATGCTTGGCTCCGCGGCAGAGCTCGACTTTGCGTGTTACCTTCGACGATGCTTTGGCAAACAGCACACTCGTGGGGACCAATCTGTCTGCTTCCTTCTGAAAAATAAAATACAACCATGTTTCATTATCGGCCATTGTAACTCAGAATTGTAACTTCATGTTTTGAACGCATGAATTACTGAAACAATTTTTAGGTTATGGGAGAATTTTGTCAACATTTCTAGTTATCTCAACGTCTAGTGATTTGTTATTTTTAGCTTTTCTAGAGGAAAAGGTGCTAATCCTGTTCTAGTAATTTGTTTTTTAAATGTTTTCTGGGGAAAAACTTTTAACTAAAAATAAAATTTAAACTTTAAATAAAATACAACGTTTTCCTTGTAAACGTGACACCCAAAATGGGTCCAATTTATGGTCCTTTGTACCTACGTGTGACCAAAGCGTCACGCAAGATTATGGAGGGTTAAAAAAGTGTGTTTCTGGTCCTCTGTTCAGCCACGGGATAGAACGATAAAGCGATTTCCCGAAAATACGAGTATTTTTGCATTTTCTTCGACATAAAGTTTGGCAAATATAGTTAATCATGGCGGTGGGCTCCAGAGACGGAACTCGGGAGAAAACATTAGCGCCGTTGGCTGTACAGGGGTGCTGGGTGGGGGGATGAAAAAAGATGGAACGACGGTGGTGGAGAGTCAGCGTACGGAAACGGAGCGAGAAACAGAATAATTACCGAGACTTTGCTGGTTAACTAATTAAGGGTGGCCAATTAAAAAGTTCTCTCGCCCACAGTCGCAAACATTGGCGTAGAGGTAAGAGACATGATAAAATCGCTTTGATGGTTTTACCGCAATGGTGCGCCGGGTGAAAAATTTAAGTTTATTCTCCCGACAATTATCGCGATTCGGGAGGTCATTTGCTGAGTAGTTGGGCCACGTGAAATCGCACGAAAGCAAAAGAAAGGGTTCAAGTATTCGTTGTGGGAACGTTTTAGTGTACGTTCATTACGCAATTATTCTCTTTCGTTCGTCGAAGCAAGCTTCCAGATTCTATACAATCGGTTTGTAAACGTTACATCGACTTTTTAACCTCTGCTTCAAAGAACACCTATGTATTTTTAGGTTAGGTTTCTCTGTTACGATAGACGCACGATATTTGCATTAACCCTTCATAACATATTGCATATCGAGTTTCTCAAACTCCTTTACCTCTAGGGACATTTTTCATCTCACAATGTATTTACGGAACACTTAGATTCTATCTATTTGGGTTTTAAAACGAGAAACGTAACAAATTTTGTGTACGCAAAGCTTATTAACTTTATATTATTAAGAATACAGTATGGGGAAATATTAACACATGTAAGTGTTGTTTCACTAGCGGCCATTGTAACTCAGAAGTTAAAATACACTTCATGTTTTAAATGCATGAATTACTGAAACAATTTTAAGGTTAAGGGAGAATTTCGTCAACATTTCTGTATGCTATCCTAGTGATTTGTTCTTGTTAGCTTTTCTAGAGGAAAAAGTGTTAATCCTGTTCTAGTAATTTGTTATTTAAATGTTTTCTAGGGAGAAACTTTTAACCCTTTGCGATCTGTTCGCCATCTAGTGCTATGATAACGATGCACAAATTGCAGCGTACTCATAATAATAAAGAAGAAAAGCAAACTAAATGGCTGAATGGCTCTCAATGAAGCTTTATGTTTAAGTTTCATATTCTCGTTTCAAGATCTGTTTTGGTCCATGAATAATAGCGTTTTGGTTGTTTAAAATAGCTTAAAGTTTGCATCACGATGAGATAAAGGTTAGAACTTCCAGGGTGCTGGTAATCGCTAATGATTTTAAACATTAGCCGTGAACGATTATTATGGGCAGTCGTTCTATGTCAATAACTTTCGCAACGTGCAATATTAGTGTAATTGCCGTAGATTGTGTAATCGTTCGATGCTTCGCACACTTCACATATTGAACTTGCATGGAACATACGATGGCGTTGGTACTAATCTCTAGAGACCTGTCACACGCTACTCTCGTATCTTTCGAAATGCGGAGAAAATTATTGTTGACGCAGGACTGCCGATGGTATTGGCTACATGTAACCAAGAGACGCAGGAGGGACGATATAACTATGCACGGGTCGAGAGGAAGAATTGTATATCCAACAGTCATATAAACGCCATAGGAGAACATTCGCGACACTGATTGGCAGGTAATCCCCCGGAGCGAGAGAAATTGGTTCGCATAATTTAACTGTTACGTATAATCCTTGGACTGATTTTACGCAACTTTGCTCGAATCGATCGCTTTTAATTGCCACGGATCTCTTTTAAATTAAAATATCATTAAAAATCGCTCGTAACAACAAAATCTCTCTATATACACTTTATTTTTGTTTCTTTCGTTAAACAAATGAGATCGAAACGAATTTTAAATTTTATTCGATAGATCGATACGAGAGAAAATCAATTTCTGACTTCGATGTATCGATTCCATTGTTGATGCTTGTGTACGGCAAAATTAAACTTTTAGGTACATTCATCGAGTCTACGATTATGGCGTCGCCTCCCATGCTCGCCACCAGAGGGCTCGCGCTCTCACAAGCGCTCAACCTTCGGTCCCACGCAAATGGAACAGGCTGTATCTCCTAAACGGTTGACAATAGAAAAATATGTTATAAGTCAAAGTTGAATAGTATCAGACGGTGCGTAATATGCAAGTACTTTTATGCACTTTTATGCATTGGTGCATCAGAGAAATGCAATTGCACCTTTTTTTGAATGGAAACCTACATTTATGCATCAGTCGATGTAGTTTCTTATGCTCTACATAAATTGTTGACTAGGTACCAATAAACTAAAGGGGGCAAGGGCAAGGAGAGAAGACACTACAGGCCCTGACGCCATGCTTAGGGCCTCCATAATCACGAGAGATGTATTTTTGTTCTCTTCATGGGTAGTATTTTGGCAAAGTGGAGCCACAATATCAACAAATACGCCGCCCGGCAGGAAGCAACCGTGAAATCGGGGGAACGAAATTATCTAAAGTACAGCACCGCCAATGCCCGAGGGAGGAAGAACAGGGATTGCTGACATCTCCTCGAAGATATTTTTCCCCGGTATACCGAAGCATTCAAGGCCGCGAAACAAAAGCTGGAATCGTACGAACGGCGTCCAGGGTCTTGTTCAAACGATAAACCGAACGGTGAAAAGAGAGACATTACTGTCGTTAAGGGAGACACTTTGCCTGCGTGCTAATTAAGCTGACTCGGACCGACGGCAGGGGGCACGGAGACTGAATATTTCACAACAGGTATCGCGAGAGAACTCGTTATGGAACACCGTCTTCCTCTCGTTCGAGGGCTCTGAGAAGCAATGTTTATAAATTTTTGTAGAAAAATTTATAAGTTAATTTGAATCGAACTTCTCTGGGAGTGGTAACATCTTCAAATTAAAAAGAATAATTTTCATATGCTGTTTCATTTTATTATTTGTTAATTGACCATGTAACCGTTTATTTTAGATCACAGAAATTCTTGAACAGTATTTTATTTTGAGGATACTGAAAATATTTATGATCTTGTTGTTGGCCAGTGAAATTCCACGAGAAACGTGCAAGACTATGCGTAGATATCGTTTATTTGATAATGGTAATACCGATCGGCGATTCAAACAGCCGTGAACAGCCACCCAAGGGTCAGCTAATGAGTTAAACCAACAGGAGAACGTTATTACGCGCATCCACTTCGTGTAATCCCTTGTCTCCGCATTAATAAAGTATTCCCTTTGATTCTGATCATCCAGTTAGACGCAAGGGCGAACGTCTGTGTTGGTGGCATAGGAAAGAACACATGGTTATTCATTATAGCTGGGAGTTGGACATAGAAAGAGAGCCCCATTACCGTAGCTCGAACCGTGAATTAATCAACTTCGTCTAAGCTTTTTTCAACGACACAAAATACTTAATAAAAATCGTTGCACATACTAAAAAATAACGTTCAAATGTCATAATTTTCTTGAAATGTACCTTAAACCAATACACGAGCTTTTACACTTGCAAAAATGTGTTCCAATAGTCATCTTCATTTTTGTAACCGAGCAATACATTGAACAAACTTACATGAAATACGTAACAGCGTGTTTCTTGTTAATTACAAGAAATTACGTAATATTTTACGTAGAATTTTTAATGGAGAATGTGAAGAAAAACAATGACTTTTATCCCCTAAAAGCAAAGGGATTGATATTGCACGAAACTCTTCGAAAATTAAATTTTAACCCGCAAAGAATGAAAATTGACCAAATATCGCGGTTTTAATAGATTAAAGAGATTTGTAGAATACCGTGCAGGATACGCTGTGTTTTTGTTCATTTTTATAAGCGGACAAACGTTAACGCAGCGCAAATGTTTTACATTCGACGAATAGATCCATTTCACCAGAAAGTATGGGAATTGAAACGAATAACCGGAAGGGTGTTCCTCCTCTTTGCGCAAGCGTTTTTTTACTCGCGTATTTATGAGATTAACGGTCGATTCCAATAAAAATGATTAAACTCAAATATGTACCTCGGTTTTTCGTGGTCCACATATGCTGCACGCGAGACCAAGGAATCGTGATTGTCAAACATGTTATAATAAATGCGTGAAATCAATCATGGCGCGTCGACCAGGCGTGGAGTTCTTTATGTAAATAAATGTAACGTTTCATGTTACATCGATCCGAGTTCTTAACCCTTTGGCTTGCAATATCGAGCTCGTGGTTCTTGTCACCGATCAAATTATCGTAAAATTATGTACCTTCGTTCCTGTATTCTTTTCCTCGATATCGATAGCCGTGTATCGCTGTATTTCATTAGTATCGCTAATTACGCTGCTTCGAGGGACGGCGTATCTGTGAGATACGGAGATTATTAAAATAAAAGATCAACATGACGGTTCCGCGTGTATACACGATCACCGCCTAATTAATTAAATTGAACTGCTCGCGAAATTTATTACGTTTCTTACTCGTCGCAGCGACAAATGGGAAAAGGGTCGAGCAAGCATGGAATCATTGCGGTGGGTGCACTGGTAAACGGATTGAAGTCTGAATACGATCTAGCTGTGTAAACAATGCCTTTATTCCTAGAGAAGAGTTGCAAGGGAGGCATAATCGTATCGACTACTGCATCGTTGGGGACTGAATATTATTCTTGAAATCAATAACTCGAGGTAATTGTTTACTTCAGCGATTCCTCGCCGATTTCGATGACCTTGAAATGTGTCATCAAGCTCATCGATACCTACAAAAAAGTATTGGACAACTTTTCTGTAGAGCGTCAAACAAAATTACTAAAAACGAAAAACGAACCTAAATTTTTCGACGAAAAAAAAAAATTCAAATCGTTCTGGAAAAATTATTTTTGGTTGCAGACGTCAATTACAACCATTTTTGGTGAGTAGACATATCCTCGAAATCCTACGCATTTTCGAGAAAAAAAATAGTCTTGGTGCCTAAATTTTTCGGTGAAATTACAAATTTTCAAATCGTTTCAAAAAAATTATTTTTAGTTCCGAGGGTCAATTACAACCATTTTTTGTGGATAGACATACCCCCGAAATCCTACGCGTTTTCGAGAAAAAAAATAGTCTTGGTGCCTACATTTTTCGGCGAAATTAAAAATTTTCAAATCGTTTCAGAAAAATTATTTTTAGTTTCGAGGGTCAATTACAACCATTTTTTGTGGATAGGCATACCCTCGAAATCCTACGCATTATCGAGAAAAAAAATAGTCTTGGTGCCTACATTTTTCGGAGAAATTAAGAATTTTCAAATCGTTTCAGAAAAATTATTTTTAGTTCCGGGGGTCAATTCAGACCATTTTTGGTGAATAGACATACCCTCGAAATGTTACGCATTTTCGAGAAAAAAAATAGTCTTGGTGCCTACATTTTTCGGCGAAATTAAAAATTTTCAAATCGTTTCAGAAAAATTATTTTTAGTTCCGGGGGTTAATTAAGACCATTTTTGGTGAATAGACATACCCTCGAAATCCTACGCATTATCGAGAAAAAAATTCGAGTATTGCTACTGTTACTACTGCTATAAAATACTAAACGCCAGACATGAAAGTTCTTTTATTTTAACGCCAAAAGAGAGCGTCTAATGTTAGTTACTCGTCCATACAGTTTTTCTATTAGTTCGAACAATGACTGTTTTACTGTAATTCCAGATTATCAAAAATGCCTCTCCACTTCTCTCTGGAGGACGAAGATAAGACGATAATTGGATGGGAATTTCCCGACGTACCAATCAGCGGTAGAAAACGGAAGAAAAGCTGTTCGAGCGAGTGGTGTAAGAACGGTTGGATACATCACGAGCACGGAAATCGCGGCTAGCGTATCTTTATAATGTTCAGACAAGCAGACGAAGGGTATATTAACCGTGTGCGGTGTGTACCCACACGTGGATAATCCATTATTTGCGCAACGAAAACGCGGCCATGCTCGCGTCGAATCCAACCGCGCTTCTACCTTCTAATGCACACAGGAACGCGGGAGCTGTTGCAGGCAAAGGCATTAATTGGGATTAAGTAAATCAAGACGCTAATTAGCTCGCGCCAAGAGCGCGCGCGCGAAGCCTTTCGGCCCGACGATCAGCCACCACCCCCCACCCTCTCCACTGCCAAATGTTGCCAGCCCTTCGTGCACCGTTCTCGATATGCATTAAACTCGTTGCTGCTGTCGATTATACAAGGTGGACCGCGAAAACGGTAGATCAACGTTTCGACATCTTCGTTTTTAACACTAGATTCACCTAGTAAATTTGTTTCAGATTCCATAAAGTAACAGAACTTGTATTACTTTTTTTACGATGGTTGTGGCACTGTAAATATCCCAAAGTATGTAATAAATATTAACACAAATTAAAAGGTGCATAATAGAAAATGATTCTCTTGATATCTTGACCCCCACAGTAAAATAGGTGCAATTCAATAATCTCGGATAAATAGATAAGATATTCCTACAGGAATCGTCATTGTAAGTGCAATAATTTTTTATTGTAATTGTATTTTAAATGCACTATTTAGTTTCCCCAACTTATATGGAGACCGTATGTAATTTTATACAGTGTGTTCGGTTACCCCTGAGAAAAATTTTAATGGGAGATTCTAGGGGCCAAAATAAGACGAAAATCAAGAATATCAATTTCTTGACTGAGGCTTCGTTAAAAAGTTATTAACAATTAAATTCGAAAATTTCAAATCATTTTGAAAAAATTATTTTCGCTTGCGGGGGTCAATTACAATCATTTTTGGTGAATAGACATACCCCCGAAATCCTACGCATTCTCGAGAAAAAAATTCCTTACCGAAAATATAATATGTCTGACCATACGTTCATATGTTTCACTGAAATTTCTTGCGTATCTTTAAAACGTCATAACTCCTGAACGGATTGGCGGATTTTAATGTTTAAAAAAGCAATCAACGCGTATTTTAGCGAAGAATATGTAAAAATTTTAAAAATTTTGGAAAAGTTATTCCTTGACTCCACAAAATGAGAAAAACTCCATAAGAATGGTCCAATTTTCAAACAGCCATAACGCCTACAATAGTGAATATATTTATATGAAACTTTTTTCTGAAGTAGAGCCCATGGGTAACTACAAAAAAGTATTAGACTACTTTTCTGTAGGTCGTCAAATAAAATTACTAAAAATCAGAAACGAATTTTTAAGGAACATCGACAGGAGGTAGCCTAAATATTTCGGCAAAATTGAAAAGTTTCAAATCACTCTGGAAAAATTATTTTCGATTGCAGGGGTCAATTGCAATCATTTTTGGTGAATAGACATACCCTCGAAATCTTACCCACTTTCGAGAAAAAAATTCAAGAAGATATGAAATTCTTCGACAAAATTAAAAAATTTCAAATCTTTCTAAAAGAATTATTTTTGGTAGTGGGAGTCAATTTAAACTATTTTTGGCCATTAGACATACTCTCGAAATTCTACCCATTTTCGAGAAAAAAATACGAGAAGGTGTGAAATTTTTCGACGAAAAAAAAAATTTCAAATCATTATGAAAAAATTATTTTCTGTTGCGGGAGTCAATAGCAATCATTTTAGGTGAATAGACATACCCCCGAAATCCTGCGCATTTTCGAGAAAAAAATTCAGTATGGGCGGAACTTTAAACGTTAATAACTTTTTAACGAAGCCTCCATCAACAAATTGGTATTCTTGATTTTCGACCTATTTTGGCCTCTAGAATCTCCCATTGCAATTTTTCCCGGGGGTTGCCGTATACCCTGTATAATTTTGCTTGCGCGATCGTGCTAATTCGACTGTATTTACGTCGACCGGATCGGTTCCCCGGACATTTAATTTCCCCGTCTATTTGCTATGGCTAACGCAATCACAGGCAGACGGTCTTGGCTGCCTATCGTCCATTTATTCATGCGACATCATTAGCATCGCCACTTCTGCCGCTCGTTCAAACGACACAGATATGTTTGCTACGTGTCGAGATTAGCTTTGAAAGAGATGCACCGCGTCAATGGAACGCGCATTATCCATGAATATGCGCTCGATTCTCTTTCAATTGAACACGAAAGTATCGCGCATCTACCGTGCATTTTAAATTAGGCATCGACGGATCGTAGCCGGCGAACAAAGGACGATTTTCAACCCCCATAGTAGCCGATGTGGCTTCGCGCCACTGTAAACCAATAACCTTTCCTATAAATAAAATTCCCACGTTCGTTCTACATTTTTAGTCTATTTTTTTAACTCAATATCGCAGACCACCCGAAAATTGTAAATACAATTTTCTTTTTTATCAGTGGTATCTCAAGTTTAAGGGGTGAAACCACCTATCCCAGAAGTTTTTAACCGAAAATAATTTTTTCAGAACGATTTGAGACACGTGAAATTTCAGGAGAATCGATCATTCATGATCAGACATCATAGTTTCGGTAACGAATTTTTTTTTCGAAACAGGGTAATATTTTGGGGGTATGTGTATCCGCCAAAAATGATTGTAATTGACCCCCGCAAACGAGAATAATTTTTTCAAAATGATTTGAAAATTTTTAATTTCGTCGAAAAATTTAGGCACATCCTCGAATTTTTTTCTCAAAAGTGGATAGGATTTCGAAGGTATGTGTAATAACCAAAAATGCTTGTAATTTACCCCTGTAACTAAATATAATTTTTTTAGTATGATTTGAAATTTTTTAATTTTGTCGAAAAATTTCACAATTCCGAATTTTTTTCTCGAAAGTGGGTAAGATTTCGAGGGTATGTCTATTCACCAAAAATGATTGTAATTAACTCCCGCAACCGAAAATAATTTTTTCAGAACGATTTGAAATTTTTTTTCCCGTCCAAAAATTTCACACATTCTCGAATTTTTTTCTCGAAAGTGTGTAGAATTTCGAGGGTATGCCTAATCACAAAAAATGATTGTAATTGACCCTTGCAACCGAAAATAATTTTTGCAAAATGATTTGAAATATTTTTTTCCGTCCAAAAATTTCACACCTTCTCGAATTTTTTTCTAGAAAGTGAGCAGGATTTCGGGGGTAATTGTAATGGCCAAAAATGATTGTAATTGACCCCCACAACCGGAAATAATTTTTTCAAAATGATTTGAAACTGTTTAATTTTGTCCAAAAATTTCACACCTTCTCGAATTTTTTCCTCGAAAGTGGGTAGGATTTCAAGGGTATGTCTATTCACCAAAAATGATTGTAATTGACTCCCGCAACAGAAAATAATTTTTTCAAAATGATTTGAAATTTATGAATTTAATTGTTAATAACTTTTTAATGAAGCCTCTATCAACAAATTGGTATTCTTGATTTTCGTCCTATTTTGGCCTCTAGAATCTTCCGTTGGAATTTTTCCCAGGGTTAACTGAACACCCTGTATAAATATTTTGAGGTATTTACACTATATCAATTACGTTTTGAAAATACACGAAACGAAGTTGAACATCGAAGACTTTTTTAATCGCCCGAATGAAATAATCTTGAAATAACTTGACGGTAAAACTGTCGGACGAGGTTCAATCAAATATAAAGCCATCTCAGAGATTCATGAATCTCATCGCATCCCGTAGAACGTAGATTTGATTAGTTTGCCAATTACATACTGCGGGTCCATTGAAATTGGATAACGGAAAGAAAGCTATCGCGCGGATCGATGGAACGCAAAGATTGAATAACTGAATTCCTGACGAGGAAACGATCAAAAATTGAGACACCCTTTCTCACATTTCTCAGCCCAATTCACGAAAAATGAATTTCTTTCTAGGCTACATAAAAATGTGCCCCCTTATTAATTACAATATCCTATCGAACAGCCATCGCTGGGTCTTTTTAAACCCATACTTTACCTTTTGCAATATTCATATATTCAGAATATTTCATCCCCCTGTTAGAAGACACAATGATCCTAATTTTGAAATATTTGTCAGTTTTATTAAACCCATGAAATAAAGAGTGCACAATGAGTACCATGAACGTCAATGTTTTAGAAAATGGAGGAAAATGAAGTGTTATCTGGGTCCAAGAAGATCCACCAACCGCCCTACGAGTGTAGAAATGAATTTCTTTCTAGGCTACATAAAAATGTGCCCCCTTATTAATTACAATATCCTATCGAACAGCCATCGCTGGGTCTTTTTAAACCCATACTTTACCTTTTGCAATATTCATATATTTAGAATATTTCAGCCCCCTGTTAGAAGACACGATGATCCTAATTTTGAAATATTTGTCAGTTTTATTAAACCCATGAAATACAGAGTGCACAATGAGTATTAGGAACGTTAACGTTTTAGAAAATGGAGGAAAATTAAGTGTTATCTGGGCCCAAGAAGACCCAACAACCGCCCTGTGTTAAAATTGACAATCGGGAGTTCTTTTGGATAATATACACAGACGAACGAGAAGATTGATCCCCAATTCGTATGGCTTCAGTCGTAGTAAGATTGAACTACCCTTATCGTGAACTCGATGGATTTACCAATCCCCATACGGCCATGAGTCCATGCAAATTAGCGAAGGAAAGGAGAGCCATCAGCGGATCGATGGAACACAAAGAGAGAACGTGAATTTTTGAGCAGGTGAGTATTTATTTCATTACAAGTGATAGAGCGAGGGGTATGGGGGCGGCGGGTATGGAAGCGGGGGCGGAAGCGCGGAAGAGAAGCCGCAGAAAGCCCGCACGGATCCTGGTAATATCGCGAAAAGTGTTTGCTCAGCTTGTCTCGACCGAGCTCGGAGCATTAAACCGCGAGCGTTCTTTCGTCTCCCCGGGATCCAGGGGAACGATACCGACCTCTCCACCGATGTGTACACTTCTGCTCTCGATTATACGTTGCGAGCCAGAAGGGCTATTTCCTACCTCTCGGCCCCCTCCCCCCGGGGGTGAATTTCGATTCCACCAATTGGAACACCGATCAGCGGTGTGTACTTGTCCGTGGGTCGTGACAATTTGACTAACAGCTCGACGGAACACAGGGGGGGGCGGGATCGGAATTGGATTTCGGTATGTTTAGACTTTCAAATCAACGCGTTGTTTAACGATTCGCCGGTGAATTTTATTATTTTTGTAGGAGAATGCTCGCCAATTTCGAGAAGGTTCGTTCATGTTATAGAGAAGTGTTCGAGTGGGTGGGGGGGACCACCACCGTTCACTTATCCGAGCATTGCTGTGTGTTAATTTGTTTTCGTTTTTTAACAATCGATATTTTACGATGAATAAATAAAAATTGATCCATTACACGGATTAACAGCTGTATATTGATTTTATTGATTTCATTGGCTACTCGAATACAATTTGGGGAAGAAAAATATGCTTTCAGAAACGATACTTTCGGAAGACTTCTTTATATCTTGTAAAATAAAAACACTACTTTATATTTGACATTACTTAATGGTCAAACTCATAGTTTCTTTAGTTTTATTATTTCGTAAAATAATACTACTGTACCTTGTACCTGCACAGAGAAGTTATTTGGACATGTTTAACCCCTTAACGCTCATATTTTTCGGGTCAATCAACAATGATCAGTTTTCTTTATTGGATTTGTCTCTAAAAATACGATTTTTGTTAATTACAATGTTGTATCTACCGTATAATTTGATAACAAATATTATCATCCCTTAAACCGTTATCCCTAAAGCAGTCAGACTCGGGCATGAACGTTAGGGGGTTAACATCAACGAACTAAAAGATTTGTACGTTAGCTCGAATATCGTGGACACCGAATAGGGACTTCCCCTTTGTGACAATATAAAATATAATCGTACAAAGATGAATTTGTCGGGGGAAAGGAAATGCCAAACGGGTGAAATTCAGGAGTATCTTGGTGGATCGTCAGTATTATTGTGAACGATATCGACAATGATACTAATAGCCACGCAAACGACGATTAGGATAGTAGTTGTTGGCTTCGATTGTTGATGCGAGGGGATAAAGGCTCCGAGCGGAAAAGGAAACGAAGGGATAGAGGGACTGCGTTTGTTAACTCCGGTTTGAAGCTTCAGCCTCCTGGGAAATGTGCGTAATCGCCATGTCCTGTTCTGAATTGGTGGCGACGCATTCTTGCTGGCAACTGCGTCTGTTTCGCATACCATGGCCTACGATTAACTCGAATAACCAACTATACACTGGGGCTGGGACTACTCGAATATTCGAATATTCGATACGTACCGCTCATAACTGTTCAGACACTCCCGGTGAAAGCAAAAATCGTATAAAAACTCGGGAAAAATGGGAAAATATTTATTTTTCATGTACACTCAGTTCCGTAAGAGTGTATTGTTCCAAATTTTGTCACCCAGATGACGCATTTGTTTAACAAACGGTTAATTCAACTGTTTGAAAGCTCTTGGCTTCGATGCTTTGGAGGTTCCAACGAATTGAAATGTTTTCAAGCTAATTTTGCAAGAAATGGAACAAATGGTAGTTTGAAGGTGCTATGTCAGGACTATATGGAGGATATGGTAAGATATTTTAGTCAAACTCCAACAACTTTTGCTGGGTAGCCAAAGACACACGTGGTCTTCTTGCTCATCTTGGTTGGAAGACCACACCTTTGCGTTTTACTAGTTCTAGGCGCTTTTGATCAATTCTCCAGGTGACTACAACACTTTTCGGAATTGATAGTTTGGTTATAGTACAAAATTCCCTTCCAATTCCACCAGCAACAGAGTTCACACTTTCTTTGCAAGGAACAGAACAAATGGTAGTTCGAAGGTGCTATGTCAGGACTATATGGAGGATATGGTAAGATATTTTAGTCAAACTCCAACAACTTTTGCTGGGTAGCCAAAGACACACGTGGTCTTCTTGCTCATCTTGGTTGGAAGACCACACCTTTGCGTTTTACTAGTTCTAGGCGCTTTTGATCAATTCTCCAGGTGACTACAACACTTTTCGGAATTGATAGTTTGGTTGTAGTACAAAATTCCCTTCCAATTCCACCAGCAACAGAGTTCACACTTTCTTTGCAAGGAACAGAACAAATGGTAGTTCGAAGGTGCTATGTCAGGACTATATGGAGGATATGGTAAGATATTTTAGTCAAACTCCAACAACTTTTGCTGGGTAGCCAAAGACACACGTGGTCTTCTTGCTCATCTTGGTTGGAAGACCACACCTTTGCGTTTTACTAGTTCTAGGCGCTTTTGATCAATTCTCCAGGTGATTACAACACTTTTCGGAATTGATAGTTTGGTTGTAGTACACAATTCCCTTCCAATCCCACCAGCAACAGAGTTCACACTTTCTTTGCAAGGAACAGAACAAATGGTAGTTCGAAGGTGCTATGTCAGGACTATATGAAGGATATGGTAAGATATTTTAGTCAAACTCCAACAACTTTTGCTGGGTAGCCAAAGACACACGTGGTCTTCTTGCTCATCTTGGTTGGAAGACCACACCTTTGCGTTTTACTAGTTCTAGGCGCTTTTGATCAATTCTCCAGGTGACTACAACACTTTTCGGAATTGATAGTTTGGTTATAGTACAAAATTCCCTTCCAATTCCACCAGCAACAGAGTTCACACTTTCTTTGCAAGGAACAGAACAAATGGTAGTTCGAAGGTGCTATGTCAGGACTATATGGAGGATATGGTAAGATATTTTAGTCAAACTCCAACAACTTTTGTCGAGTAGCCAAAGACACACGTGGTCTTCTTGGTGATCTTGCTTGGAAGACCACACCTTTGCGTTTTACTAGTTCTAGGCGCTTTTGATCAATTCTCCAGGTGACTACAACACTTTTCGGAATTGATAGTTTGGTTGTTGTACAAAATTTCCTTCCAATTTCACCAAAAACAGAGCATCACTTTCATTGCACGGATGGTAGCCTTTGGAGTGGCTGTTGGAGGCTCACTCGAATGACTCCATGACCATTTACGCTCAAGATTGCTATAGAAGATCCACTTCTTGTCGCTCGTTATCATCCACTTCAAAAATGGATCGTTTTCGTGGCGTTTAAACAACAAATCCCACGTTGAAACACCCAACATAGAGGTGGCTAACGAATCCAAGTTGCATCTACTTGATAATTGCAATCCAAATGTGCATGAATGGTCCAATTCGAAACTTTTAGGCACTCCGCCACTTCACAAGTGGTAATTCTACGATTATTGCCGATCAGGTCGTCCTGAACCTCGATTTGGTCGTCAACAACCACTCATGGCCTACCAGAGCGCGATCTTCCAGGTTAAAATCGCCATCTTTAAATTTCGCAAACCATTCTTCTTTTCTGCCACTTGAAATACCATTAAATTGTTAAACGAATCAATGTATCTCCGAATTAAATAACTTGTTTGTGTCACAATAACTTGTAGCAAGGCCTAAATAACAGCAAACCTTGAAATATCATCCTAGTAAATTTGAAAAGAATGATTTCGAAAAGAACGTACGTGTTTAAATGTTTGCACGCGCAATTTAATACATTTATGCCATTTCAGCTTCGACAAAATTCACGTGAACCCACCATTTTAAAAAAAAAATCCACCGAGTCGTTCTCGCTTGTTATTTTGCGTTAAGCGTTCGTTTCTCCAATCACCAAATGCCCACTCTGTTTCTTAAATTGGCAAATATTGATGCTTGCTGACCAATGCTGATTCCCGCCAAACATAATATTCGTACAATTAAATGGAATCCATCAGTGGCCGCGCAAATTGCTAAAGAAAATTCAATTTTCGCCGTTTCGATGACTTAAAAATGAAATCAAAAATATGAAATCACAAAAAATATGAATTTACGCCTTTATAAATATTCTTTCAAGCATTTCCCCATAAATGTCTCGTTTAAAAAGACTTGTTCCCCCTGATTACTGACAAAACACTGCCCCCTACTGGCAGACTGCATATATCGATGCAGGTGAACGAATTTTCCCATGTATAATGAATGAAAACAGAGGAAGAATTTAAAAAAGGAGACCAAACAAAAAGACAAAGTCTCCAACGTTTTATATTTAATTTTTTTGCTCTGTCCGGGGCTGGACTTACTGTTACATAAAAATAATGTTGTTTTTAGTTTAAAATTACATCTTCTGTATTTTTGTATTTATTCAAAGAGGACCTTAACTTCCCTTAACTTTTACTGTCAAGTTTAAAGACGTACCTGTTTTTTTAGTTTCTCTAAATTCGAGCTGTGATTCGAAACGTTTGGCGGCAACGTGCATCCCTGTTCGTTGTCTGAAACTACCCCGTGTTCAGAAAACGTTCTCTCCTCGTGCAAGGAAAGAGAAACGAACCCGCCTGGCACAGAATTTCCACGGCTGGAGAGAGCGAGAAACAGGGGGTGCAGAAGGGAGAGAGAACGAGTAAGATATCTCATTGATAGAAGGGTGGCCGAGGGTCGAAAGCGAAGAGAGCGAGCAAACGAGCGACCTATACGTATACGGGCCACGAGGCGGAATAAAGTGGAATTCAGCGCAATGTGAATTATAAACGATATTATGCAAACACCGCGGAGAAAGAGTACTCGTACCGCGAGTTAATTTGATGAAAAACATCAGAGAGCAGGGAGACAGAGAAAAAGAGAGGGAGAAAGAGAGCGGAGGGGAACCAGCAAAAGACGCATCCCGAAAAGATCGTTCTCGAGGCGTTCACGACCCTCTCATCTAGTCAGTTTTCGACCCTCCAGGCTGCTCTAATCGCCCACAACAAATCCTCGTCCTCGATCTCTATTTCCCTTCCTTATCGTTCGTCCTGGGATTTTTCAAATCTTCTTTACCCCCCAGAGTCCACCAGAAACACTTTATCATACCTTGGAGTAAAATCGAAGAGCTTTTCTAGAAATAATCTTCGATCTGTCGCGATTAAAATTTAATTGGAACCGGATGAGACAGTTAACGAGACAGGAATATTCGAAATTTTATAATTTATCGATCACGAGCATTAAACACTTGTTTGTACGTGTTCAACAAAAATATTTATCCGTCGCATTAATTCCGTGTAAAATGGAATCTGGTATAAAGTGCAGCGACCATAATAATGAACTTGTTAACAAAAATACAAGGACAAATCTCCGAGGATAGAAGAAAATATTTTACGTTTTTCGAATTGATATAAAACGGACGTAAAAAATTTAATTCTCTAGTATGTGACGTAGATTGCAAAGCGTTTTCCCTGTATGGCAAATAATTCATCTTTAAATGTGTGCAAAAGGGAAAGCATGTTTTCGAAAACAGACTATTTAAAAAAGAATGGACGATCAAAAGGAATTTCGTTAAACGTGAAATATCTCGCGAATAGCTTTGGCCAAAAAATATTCCTTTATATCGTGGCATTTCAATTATTTTATTTTCCTCTGTAAAAATCCAAGTTTTAACTACCACGGTTGATTCAGTTGTGCACCCCCCGCTGTTGTATATTGACTCTTCGACATCGACCGACGGGTTACTCCGACAAGCATCGATTCCAATAAGAACCATTCGTATGGGGTACATCCCCTCCCCTATTTTGATGAAACTTTACAAGTTTACAAAGTGGCTAAAAATAAAAGAAACTCTCCTAGCACCATGAACTCAAGTTAAAGGGTTGAAGCTACTTTTTAAAAGGGGTCGAACCAAACATTCAATTTCTGCAAATTAAAGTTACTTGGCAAATTCTCAAACCTTTTCAATATACAAGAATGAGGATATTTACGATTTTAAGCTTAATAATTTACTAAACTACGCGTTAAAGTACCAACTTTTGAAATATGTTATACTTTGTGAGGTGAAAATACTGCTTTATATTTGTCAAACTAGTAGTTTCTTTATTTTGATTATTTTTCAAAATTTAAAGTTTACAAAGTGGCGAAAAATAAAAGAAACTCTCCTAGCACCATGAACTCAAGTTAAAGGGTTGAAGCTACTTTTTAAAAGGGGTCGAACTAAACATTCAACTTCTGCAAATCAAAGTTACTTGGTAAATTCTCAACCTTTTAAATATACAAGAATGAGGATATTTACGATTTTAAATTTAATAATTTACTAAACTACGCTTTAGAGTGCCAACTTTTGAAATATGTTATACTTTGTGAGGTGAAAATACTGCTTTATATTTGTCAAACTGATAGTTTCTTTATTTTAATTATTTTTCAAAATTTCTTATATCCTTGCATTTACACAGTTATTTTCAAATTCACAGCATAAAGTTTCATAATTTCGTACGTTGGATACGCTAAAAACTCCTTCGTCTATTCAACCCTTAAGTGAACTCTCAATCTCAATTGAACTATTTTATTTAATTTTGATTTGTACCAAATTGTTGAATGGAAATCAACTTTCCTCTAAAGCATTTAAAAAATAAACTAACGGAGGATTACATAAATTTTCAAATAACTGCATTGACATATATTAAACAGTTATTAGTCTAAAGGGTTGAATTATACTTCGTTCCAATATGTTCAAGTTTCGTTTAATTATATCCAATTGAGGGGTTGATTCTCTATAAAAAAAAAATTTGTTATTGATGCAAACCTGTGCCTAAAACTCGCTTACCCGCTTACGAGATTCGAGACTCTCGATCTTTCATGATCAATAATTTCTTTCTTCCGTTCGAGACTTCTAAGAAAAACAAATCGTCCGACAACATTACGAAACACCGTGAAAAAAGAGCCTATACACAGAATAATATGTCCGAACTAATCGAATCGACAACAATCGGTTTTCGCTGCAACGTCCATCCCCTCGAACACGGGGGGACGAAGGGGAGGGGGGGGTGAAAAAAAAACAAATCTCCCACTTGACGCGAGCGTAACAACCGTCGATGATATTTCCCTCTGTTCTTCTTATATCGCGACATATTTTCGTTTCCCTCGTTGTTCTCCCTCTCTCTCGACGCATCGAGAGGGGGGAGAGGCCGTTGCAACCGGGTTAAGGTAAGAAAAGCGAGGGAGAGATGCATCGGTGCTCGATGGAGACGAAGAAAGAGGGCAGAGGATAGGATACCAGGCGCACGTGCAGCCCTGGCCGTAATTGAGCCAGCGCCGCCAATCTGCACTCGTCGGGGGCGGTTCTCCGATGGCCGGGGGTTGGAGTGAGCCGCACAGAGACTGGCTGATACGCGTCGTCTGGAGTAGGAAACCCGTAGGGCGGTAGAACCGCCGGAAAAAGCAAGCGAATCTACAAGCTCGGTCGTGATAACGGTGGTGGTGAACGAGACGACAGCCGCGACCGACTCCCGGCGTTCAAATCACGGCCGAGCGCGGCGCCTGATAGTTACACCGACGCTTGTGTTATCCGCGGACGCGTCTTGGCGGAATCGACCATGGTCGCGATACCACGGGAGCACAGCCTATCGCGGGTACCAAAACGCAACGAGAACGTCGGATCGAAAGATTGAGATCCAAAGCTACCTCTCAACAGAGCGTAAAGATCGTAAAGGGGGCTGGAACTAAACCGTTGAATGTGCAATCGGTACGATGTACAGTTTATACAGAGCTTGGTTCGGCGACAGTGTGATCGGTGACAGTTACACGCGATTCCAAGAAACTCTGTCGCCGCCAGACACGGTCGTCAGAGTCGGGAACGAGGGGGAGCATCAGTTTATCGCTCACAAAGGAGTCCTGGCTGCCCACAGCGGCTACCTCAAGGCTTTGTTGACCAGTGCCGCAACAACGCCTAACAGTGCCAATGCGAACGTTGCGAATCTGCCAGCGACAGCTATCGCAGTCACGACCTCGAGTCTTTCGGGACAATCGACGCGACAACCGGTCACGTCCGTCTCGGTCTCATCGATTGGTAAATATTCATTGTTAACCCGACCCACCTACGAACCGACAGACACGGAATAACAGCGGTGCAGGCGGATTCTTGGACTTCCGGGTGAAACCCTCCTTGAGGCAGCCATTTTGGTTGTCGCCAAGACTCGATTTATTCTTAGAGGTGCAAGAATTCGTTTGGCGCGATTCTACCTTCGTGAACACGAGTCTTCTGCCTTTGTTGGTTCCTTGAACCGGGTTTTTTTTAAACGAATTTTAAGTATTCGAACGTCGCCTAAATGGAAAGTGACGCGAAATTAGTTCCGATTAGGAAACGAGGACACGGATGCTGGCAAGAGTTCGGGAACGCAGTGTTTCGCGTGGACCAACCGGAAGATTCGTTCGCTTCTTAAAGTTCGTATTCCATAACGAGGAGAATCACTGCAGTTTAATTGCTCGTTTGCACCGAACAAGTCCCATGAATTTTACTTTACTTTTCGAAAATCGTACATGTAGTCGAATTTGCATTATCTTGGATACTTTGTCGATGTATTAGCTCCGTGTTGAACACAATATTATAAGATTTAGAAGAAACAGAGTATTTGATCCTGTCCTCTCATCGATACTACGAGCATAAAAATTCTTATCCTCAAACGCAGTGATTCTTAGTCTTCTAACTAGAAACTAGAAATCGAAAATCGAAAGTTTGGTGGTTCTAGCGTTAAGGAGACGCGCGATGATCCTCCGACTGTTCCCTACACAAAATTGACCGCTCGTTTTAGGTGGAGAAGCCTTCGCGCCTCTGTTGAATTACATGTACACGGGACGGTTAGAAGTGACGCTGGACAACGTTTACAGCGTGTTGTTGGCGACGCATTTGTTGCACATGCCCGGGGCATTGGAGCAGTGCAGAGCGGCGTTGCTCAGGCTGAGGGCACCGCCGCCTCTGCCGACGCCGATACCAGTTCCGGTGGGACCGACCTCGACGCTCACGTCCACGCCAGGCTCCGGGAACATACTGAGACCGATACCCAACCGACTGATAATAGATCCCAGCATGTGTTGGCCACCGACCACGCCGCTTTATCCACCGACCGCGCCACCCGCATCCATCGGTATACCGCATCTGTCTCAATTGCAACCGTCCGTCCTGATGCAATCGACCGTTCCGCTCGGCGTTACCGTTGCCCCGACCTCCAGCGTACAAGAAACGCTAACCTCCGCGCGATTTAGGTTCGAATGTTCGCACTGCTTCGCGCGGAATAACAGGGTACGCGACGTTTGCTAGTGTAGGGTAGCTCGAGTCTCATTTAACCTTTTGCACTCCTGTCTCGAGTCTCATTCGACATTTTGTCAAGTTCAAATATCTTTTAGTTAACGTAAATTTCAAATGAAACACTTGAAAGCGTTGGGAGCAGCTGGTAACAAGATTAGCATATAATTCGGAATAATTTACAGTACATGACAATGTCCATGCCTCGTGAGTAGAGCTCTTTGCCTAGAAATGGTTCGCGTATCCTGCTATTCCGGCGCTCTCCGTGCAAATGTCGCGACGCTACCAATGTTTGTTTCCAACAGCAAGGTGCCATCGCCTAAGCCGACGATGTTCCAAATCGAGCGGAACCGCGGGACCAGAGAGGCGAGAGCAAAGTCTCCGGAGAACGTGTCGTCCACGTCGTTGCCATTCGTGGCGGCGGCGGCGGCGGCGTTCAA
The DNA here is from genome assembly GCF_013123115.1 of Colletes gigas. NCBI lineage: Eukaryota > Metazoa > Arthropoda > Insecta > Hymenoptera > Colletidae > Colletes > Colletes gigas. The sequence continues at coordinate 2,609,862 of NW_025106643.1, read as the reverse complement.
CGCGTTCGCCGCGTCGAACGCAGCGACCGCGACCAGGGCATCGTCGCCGACGCAGTCGGTGTCCCCGAGCCCGTCCACGGCGTCCCAGTCGTCGCTGCCTTCCTGTCGTAGCAAGAAGTCCACCTCGACGGAGCAACGACGGTACAAGGAGGAACGCGATCGCGAGAATCCGAACACCAGCAGACAGACGCAAGGTCGTGCCTCGTCGTCGCCCACGGAGGACACCGCTGGGCGTCGCCATCGCGGCAGGAACGCAGAGACGCTGTCGATCGCGGAGAACGATCGAGCTCGATCGTCCAGGCGAAGGGGACGCGGATCGAGCGGCAACGAGGGCTCTTCCAGCGGTGTTTTGTCTGTGGTTTACGATATCGCCTGCTGCGACGGGCCAGTCAAGTTCCACCGTGTCCTGAACGAGAACTATTCCTCGTCAGTGGCCACCTGCGGGCCCAACTCCGCGTCGCAGCAGCGTCTGCAGAGATCGTGCTTCGAACCGGAGAACACGTCGAGCGAGAACGACGAGAACGGACGACCGCCAACGGTCAGGATGATTCGCGATCCGACAGAGTCCGTGATCGACTCGAACACCACCACCGAGAGCTACACGTGCGGCTACTGCAAGCACACCTTCAAGTCCCAGTACTGCTACAGAAAGCACACCAAGAGACACCTGCTGCCCACCAGAGCGAACGAGTCGATCGCCGTCAGACCCCGTCAGGATATACCGCGAAGCAGAAGGGAGGTGCGGTTGCTGGACCTGAACGTCCAGTACTATCCATGCAAGATCTGCGGCTGCAAGTTCCCCAGCTACTACTTCGTGCACAAGCATCGAAAGCTCTGTCACGCGAACATGGAGGAGAGACAGCAGTCGGACGAGACGATCGGCACGCCCACGGAGGACCAAGAGTCCACCACTTCGACGACCAACGACAGACAATGAGGATCCGAGGATTAAACTCTCCATCCTATTATAGAGGTACGATGTCGTGTGATTTTACCGAGTGAGAAAGAAACTAATTGTTCTTGTGTTTTTCTCGTTTCAAGAATTTGCAATGGGGGACGCTACATCGAGACGAAGGGGGCGTATACGTATTGCTACCGGAAGTTACTTGGGATGGTGTCGTTGCATCTTAGCTGACCACGTCGACGATTTAACCAACATTTTAGAATTAAGAAGTTACGACACTGTAAAATCAAAATAATTAAAGTGCAATGAACGAACTGTTTACATGTTTTTTCTGCGTACTTTCTTGCGAGGGAAATATAAAGTATCGTTCTAGATTAGGATTAATGTTGCCCGTTGTGTTTGCGTTGATAACGAAATATAATCTACTGTTAACGCATTCGCCGCGATGATTTTTTCCCCGTGGATTTTCGCACAAAAGAAAAATAGGTTGCTCGATCTAAATCACTTAGCGATAACTATAGTCATCTCACATACTTAGGATGTTAATAGTAAAATGGCGGACGTTCGAACGATAGAGTCGAGTTATTTCTGAAAGTAAAATTTATCTTTTCCATAAAGTCTTGAAAAATAATAAATGTTGCAAATGGTGAGATAATTTGCAATTCTCAACCACAATGCTATTCTCGAAAATGAACGTTTCTAACGTAATTAACAATGGACGAATAACCGTGTGTGCTTTCGAGTAATTATTTACGATACACCAATTAAAAAAACGTGAAAATTCCAGGAAATTCGAAACGAACGGAAAGCAATAATAATTCACCATCGAGGGGATCGATTCTTTGGAAAATCGTTTGAAAATCGTGCATCCCTGATACGTGGTTGTTAGAACAAGCCTTTTTGAGATCAGTGTTCAAAATGTTCGTCGATCGATGAGTAGAAATATTGTCCTAGAAGGTTTCTACGAAGCAAACTCATGAAATAGTTATCTTTTTGGGAGACTTACCGATGGTGTCCATCGATTGGGCCTCCTCGTCGCTGGTTTCCATAGGAGTGGCGTGATTATCTTTCTTCTTCTCTTTTATTCTGCTCGCAGCTCCGACGCCAGCGACGCTGCTACTATTTGCCTCTCTGCAACTTGGCTTCTTTTTATTAGAGTCTTTGAAATCCGACTGTATCGCCGTGGCGTTTGTCGCGTTGGCGTTCAACGACGACGACGACGACGACGACAACGTGCTCTTCCCGTCGATCCTGTAATAACAAACAAACAGAGAAAATAGTATTAATTATGTGAAGAGGAGACGTATGTAAAACTACAAGAAACGACACTGATCAGGCTTTAGAAAATTATGGAAGCCTAAGACAGACGCTAGAATTGGGCAAATTTTATTGACGAATAACAAATACAAATTTTAGATTCGTTAATTAAAAAAATTTTTTTCTCGAAAACGCGCAGGATTTCGGAGGTATGTCTTATCACCAAAAATTATTGCAATTAACCCTCGCAACAGAAAATAATTTTTTCAAAATGATTTGAAATTTTTTTTTCGTCGAAAAATTTCACACATTCTCGAATTTTTTTCTCGAAAACGCGTAAGATTTCGGGGGTATATCTATTGACCAAAAATGATCGCAATCGACCCCCGCAACAGAATATAATTTTTTCAAAATGATTTGAAACTTTTTAATTTTCTCGAAAAATTTCACACCTTCGAATTTTTTTCTCGAAAGTGGGTAGGATTTTGGGGGTAATTGTAATGACCGAAAATGATTGTAATTGACCCTTGCACTAGAATATAATTTTTTCAAAATGATTTGAAATTTTTTAATTTTCTCGAAAAATTTCACACTTCTCGAATTTTTTTCTCGAAAGTCGATAGGATTTCGGGGGTATGCCTAATCACCAAAAATGATTGTAATTGACCATTGCAACCAAAAATAATTTTTCCAGAACGATTTGAAAAAAATTTTTCCGTCGAAAAATTTCACACCTTCTCGAATTTTTTCTCAAAAGTTGGTAGGATTTCGGGGGTATAGCTAATCACCAAAAATGATTGTAATTGACCCCCCAACAGAATATAATTTTTCCAGAACGATTTGAAATTTTTGAATTTAATTGTTAATAACTTTTTAGGGAAGCGTCCATCAACAAATTGATATTCTTGATTTTCGTCTTATTTTGGTCTCTAAAATCCCCCATTAAAATTTTGAGTAACGTTTCAAATCGTTTCTTGAGTAATTCAATTTCAATTTTCATTTCTTTGTAAGTGAAAAGTATAGAGAAATCAGAAACACTAGTTGCAGTAATTATTCCAAGAAACTAAAGTAAAATGGCTTGGTTCATTCGACTGTTTGCATAGAATACTCAGTATCTTACGTCGACCTTGTCGTTTCAGATAGTTCTTTTGATAAGAGCGTTACGTGGCGAAGATTTTTAACGCTCTGTGATTAAAGTGATAGCGACCAAGCGCTTGCACGCATTTCCATAATGATTAGAACGCTCCCACCATTCGAAATTTCAACACGAAAGACTTGCTATAACTATAAGATTGGAACAAGCGTATCCGGAAATGAATTATAGAAATCTAAACAGAAAAAAACGCCCGATAAAAATGAGAACAATACAAATTTCGAACGAATAAAAAATAGACAACTTTTATTCGTTAAATATTGAAGAAAAATTAGAATTTCACAAATAAATTTTCCCCTTTGAAACGAATAATGGAAATAACCTTCAATAATAAATAGGAAACTTTAATGAAAGATTAATTAAATTGTTTGCCCCCATAAATTGTTAACATTTATATAATTTTTAATCTGCATATAATTTCTAGATGAACGAGAAGAATCAACTTCCCGGATTTCATACGGCTGGAATCAGATTTTCAACGATCTACGCAATTTCGATGATGAATGCCTACGTAAACATAATCCACTAACCAGTAACCATTGATTAGCATTACAATCTGCTAATAACTGCCCCACCTTACCCCTGGAAGCTCAATTTCACCACCACATTCTATTCCTTCCTACCCCGAACCGCCCACCCCATGCTACCCCTTCCAATCCAACCCCCTCCCTTCGTTCCAACGATTTATTTTCTTTTTCAAGAACCACAGCGATCGTTCGTGAAACTGAAACTAATTTCTATTGTTAAAAATTTCATCGAACAAGCGATAATTCATAGATAGAAAATTAATAATGAATATTATATTATTTCTCTTTATTTAATTTTATTGATCGCGGTATATTTGTTGAAAAATTTTAATGGCAGATTCTAGAGGCCAAAATAGGACGAAAATCAAGAATACTAATTTGTTGATGGAGGCTTCGTTAAAAAGTTATTAACATTTAAAGTTCCGTTCATACTGAATGTTTTTCGAGAAAGTGAGTAGGATTTCGGGGGTATGTCTAATGACCAAAACTGATTGCAATTGACCCTCGCAACAGAAAATAATTTTTTCAAAATGATTTGAAGCTTTTTTTCCGTCGAAAAATTCCATACCTTCTCGAATTTTTTTCTCGAAAATCCGCAGGATTTCAGGGATATGTCTAATGACCAAAACTGATTGCAATTCACCCTCGCAGCAAAAAATAATTTTTTCAAAATGATTTGAAACTTTTTTTCCGTCGAAAAATTTCACACCTTCTCGAATTTTTTTCTCCAAAACGCGCAGGATTTTAGGGGTATGTCTATTGACCAAAAATGATTGCAACTGACCCTCGCAACAGAAAATAATTTTTTCAAAATGATTTGAAACTTTTTTTCCGTCGAAAAATTTCATGCCTTCTCGAATTTTTTTCTCGAAAGTGGGTAGGATTTCAGGGGTATGTCTAATGACCAAAAATGATTGCAATTGACCCTCGCAACAGAAAATAATTTTTTCAAAATGATTTGAAATTTTTTAATTTTGTCGAAAAATTTCACACTTTCGAATTTTTTTCTCGAAAGTGGGTAGGAATTCGAGGGTATGTCTATTCACCAAAAATGATTGTAATTGACCCCCGCAACTAAATATAATTTTTCCAGAACGATTTGAAATTTTTTAATTTAATTTTGTTAATAACTTTTTAACGAAGCCTCAGTCCAGAAATTGATATTCTTGATTTTCAAATTAAATTATTATTTTAGGCCTGCAATCAGCGTTGTGCACGAGTTTCTTCAACCGTATAATAACTGGTAGAAATTTTGCATTAATTATTCTAAGTTTCTACCTAGATACGTTATCTTTTACGTAATTAATCATTTGTATGTTCATCTAATGAAGAATTTCAGTTCTAGAGTATTCTAGATTATTCCCAACATCTGTTCAAATCATTATATAAAAATTAATATAATAATATTAGTATTAATCTTATTCAAATATTTATAAATATTAAAGTTTATTTATGATAAGTCACTGGTAATCTTAGCTTTGAACCAAATAAATTTGTCCTGACACATTTTTTTCGTACTAGAAAAAGTAACGAAGATATTAGGATATGCGTGATAAAAGAAACACCCTGCATAATGATATTAATCGAATATATAAAGTAATATATATATTAGATATATTGTTATAAGTTATAAATGTTATAATAATTCTTTATAAGTTACAAAGACTCGTTCTATAACATGATTTTGTACAAATGCACTGTACATGTAGTCGCTGAATCGATTTGTATACATATGTCGAACAAAATGCATGGAACTTGGCTCGTGAAATCAGTTTACACGTCGAACATCCTCCATAAGATAAACACAACTCGTTCGATCGAAATTACACGTTTTCATATCAATTTCGATGCATCAAATTCGCTGGCAATCTCGAAAATGTTTCACGCTGCAACTGTACTTTTAATTCACGTTTCACACGGCGGACCTATCACTTTGACAAGCGTAAAATGTTTATATCGCAATAGAAAATAACACGTTTTATTTTTAGATTAATATCTCGCCAAGTACTCACTTTTCGGTGCCCCTGTTTTAAGGGGGGTAAGACCACTGTAAAAACCTGAAATAAAGCTTTTTTTTTTTTGGATGGATGGAAAAATAAGAAGATAATAATACTCAAGAATGTTGAATCCAACACGCCTCGCAAGAATGGCTCCAGCGTCGCCATTTTGCACTAGTTTTTTTTGTGACACTTAACGACATGGTTAATAACATTCTTGAATATTATTATCTTCTTATTTTTCCATCCAAAAAATAAACGCTTTATTTCAGATTTTTGCAGTGGTCTTACTCCTTAATACTTGTTAAACGAAATAATAAGTCTGTCATTGCCAACAGTGACAACGTCGTCATCTATTGAATCTATAACTGATTATCACCAACAAATTAGCTTCACCACTGGAAAGAATCTTTACAGTTATACATCATGCATATACCTTGAAAGATGCAGTGATCCAGACAGATGCTTATGAAACTATTTAGGTTGCCATAAATTATTAGCAATGCTCAATGAATATAGAAGTTCAAGCCAAGCAGATAATACAGTGTATATTTTCTCAAACACCCACGTTATCAAATAAACCATCTTCAATTTGCTAAAAAATTGTTTATTTTAGGAACGTTTAACGAATTGTTTAAAATTTATAAAGTGTATACCCTATAAAATTTTTTTATTTAATACCAATCAATAGCACTACTCCGCCATCTTGTATGATCTCTCGTGACTTTGTATTCTAGTACTTTAAAATCATTTAAATATCTGCTATCGTACTAAAGAAGAAAAGTACTTTCCGGAAGTAAACGTGTACTATTTTTTATCGTCGTTCTACCAGATAGTTATAATTTATATAATTTGGAACATTCATAGAAGAAAAATATTACGTACATTACGTCAACATCTTTGCCTCCTTCGGAACTTAATTGCGGCTCCTCCTTCACCTCCACTTTGATAAACTCTATCTTAGGTTCCACTTTATTTTCTTTATTGGGTTCCCTAATATCCTTGGTATTTGTTGTTGCTGACGACGGCGTGACACATGCCGTCGTAGTGCTCAGTATGGATGTCGTTGTAGCAGTCGTTGACGTTATTACAGATTCCGTCGATGTTAAAGATATACTCGACGTTGTTGAACTTAAAGGAGTCGTTGAAGTGGTCACTATTGTTGTCGTAACAACTGTCGGTACGCTCGATGTTGTTGTGGTTGTTGTCGTGGTAGTGGTTGTTGTCGCCACCGAATTATTCTGAGGATTTTCTTGCGTTTTCTGCTGTTGCTCACGTTGTAGCCTCGTCGTAACACCCGTAGTTAAAATGTCTATAGGTCCAATACTTGAACTGGTATTATTTACCTGCAACAATTGCATAAATAATAACTCTCAAATCCTCAAAATTAATAATAATGTTTCCTATTATGTCGCGAGAATTTTCTAAATATTTTGCTTAACACTTACTTTATTGTTAGGATTATTCCGAGAGCTACGTGTTCGTTGCCGCGACTTCCGCAATAGCTGCTTATAATTTTCTGCTTTTTTAGTGAGGTAGTAATGATGTACACAATCTGGAACGGACTTATGTTCTAACGATTGAGCTATCGTTCCAAAGTTCTTAGGATGCTGTAAATATTTCTCTTTGAACAATTCGTGCTCCACAGTGCTCCACACATTGATTAACTTCCGTTCGCTGTGAAGAGCGTCGAATTCTTCCGGTTGGAGCAAACCGTTTCGATTTTGAAACGCAATTCGTCTCTGTTTTGTATCCAACAACAAAGGAGGTATTACCGCATACGAACGCATCTTCTTATCTTCCAACTGTAAAAAATAATGAAAGAACAAAAATTATTAGAATATACTTGATGCCCCATACGAAGAACTACACTATTCATTGATTCTGTGTATAGTATATATAATAAAATTAAATAATTATAACTTTTGCGGATGGACCAAATGTTCGAGTATTATGCTAAAAATTATAATTTTACAAAAGTATCGTAGAAGAGGAAGAGTATATTATTAACACAGTCTAATTGTTCTTGATCACTAAACGTTAGAAGCCTATTTTATAGAATCAATAAATCTATAGGATCAGGGAGTTAGTAATAATTAGAATAAGCAACAGAATAAACAAAACTTGTAACCGTTGAATTACACAATTTGCTCTTTATACACTAAACATGCAAAAATTACGTGTGTATGTATTTTTGAAACCTTTGCTGGTAATAACATTCGTATTCGTATAAGAGAAATATTAATGTAGGATAAACTGTTCCCTTTGTTTTGCTTAACTTTGCAATAAATGTAAGTCAGAAGATATATGTTAAACGTAAATACATTCTTTAATATTGAGAACAATAATAGAAATATTAGAGTTTTATACACATACATTTTAAAAATAACCTTAAAAGATAAGTATTAATTATGATGATTATTTGTATTAAAATTGACCCAAAAGATGCGTACATAATAAATCACAAAGTTATAGAAGAGTTCTGGTGCATAAAAAAGTCTCTGAAACATGATGTAAAGTGTGTTTGGATCAATATTATTGGAATAGAAGAATAGAAATACAAATAACTATATTACTATCTGTTGCAAAGCAAAGGTAATGAAACTAGTCTCATTTAATTCTATCACTCTTTACAAACATTGTGAAATTTTGTAAAAGACGTATTGAAACGAATGAACATAGACATTGTGTAATGGTTGAACTCAAGAAATATACTCTACTCATCGTAAAAATGAAAAACAGTCTTACGAATATGGGTTTGAAAACTCGTTCCGTCATATTTTGGTTAAATTAGAGTAGTATATTGTAAAGATTTTACATAGAAGAGAGTTAGACACCTTATAAATTCGTTTGCTTGCTAGTTAAACTCAAAGACCGTGCCGCCATTGAAACATTGTATGTTTTTAGCGAGTATTTGATCGACAACGATACAAGGACTACTACATAACGAAGATATTTGTATGCGTATGTATGTATATACACGTATGTATCCACAGGAAATAATTTTCAGCAATTTCTCAACGAAGCGATTTTACGTAACTCCGTCGTAAATAACAAGAGTTTATAATTTAAAAAAAAAATCTTTTCTAGACCCATGTTCATGACTCTTTCTCGTACTTGCGAGCAGAATAGCTCCTGATGTTGGACTACCTATTTTTTTTTACGTACCATGAACAGTTATCAGTGTTGACAATAACACTAATTTTAATAATAATGCAATATGTACACAATATAATATATGAAATAAGAAGCCCAATTTCCATCCACTATTTGTTACATGTACAATATGTTATAAAGTTTACAATAATAAAATAGCATTTTTTTTGCTTTTCTTAACTTCTATGATAATCTTCCCCTTTAGCTCTTTTCTTTAATCTGTTGTATAATTACTTTTGCAATATTACAAAGCATCAGCTTTATTGGTATAAAATAATAATACCTCTTGCTCTTGAAGGCCGTCCATAATTTCTTCTAGATCAGCTTCACTCTTGATACGAGCACCGACTCTGTTAAAACGTTCCTTGTCTTCTCTTTGTTTCCGCAATTCTGGAAATACTTTCTCGAAGAACTCGCGATTCTTCGCTTCTTTCGACTTCCGTTTTTGCGTCGCTTCCAATCTCTCTACTTTACGATGCCACTCCTGTACCAAAATAGCGTACGTTTGCGACTGTTGCCGATGAAGAGATGCGCGTTCAGCGTGTTCACGTCGAAGCCTCGCTATAAGCCTTGCTCTCATACATGTCTGATGCTTTGTACGATTTTCTTGGTACACGCTTGTATCCGACGGCTGATTGTACAAAGGTAATTCTACTTTTGGACCCAGCCTCTCTAAGAGTCTATGAGCTTCTTCTGCTTTCCTCTGCAATTAAAATTATATACCTCTCTTTATGTTGTAATTGCGTATCATAACAATATACATATTTATATACAATGGAAGAAATCTAGCGAGGCACACACTGATACGATTAGTTTTTGCTTCTTTTTTTATCGATATTTCAAGATCACTTTGAATTTTTTAATCTATAAGGCAATATATATACCGAGATCTTGAGTAACTTATGTATGGAATGTAAACAATAAACGCGCGAGTTCAATGCCAATGTAAGTTTATCGTAATTGATTTGTCTCTCGCCACATTTTTATCAATGTACGCAATATTTTGAGCATCTTCCACGCTGAACATAAGTTAATCAATATCTCAATAAGCATTGGATTTGAGCCCAATTATTTACAGTTGTTGAACATTATATAAAATTATGAATCTTATTATTATATAACTATCTTGGTGAGATTCGTATTTAATTTTACCCGGTATATACTTGAGTCATATTACATATCACAGAACGGTACCAACGTTTTGAATACCCGAGTAGAGCTTATTTATGAATTTTCCGAGTTCCCGGAGATCTTATAAATAGGCGTGTACCAAGATATCTCGAATGTCAATAGTCCTTGTCAAGAATCTAGATCCCAGAGTCAAGTTCTGTATACTTTTTGTATATTAAGACATTATCACGTTCATTGTCGCCATAATCAGAAATGGGCGTCACTGATATGTCCCGGGAAGCGATAAGGTTCCTGAATCACAGCTGTGCTAAGCCATATATGGGTCAAGGATGTCTGAGCGAGAACTGTTTTGACCCACAGTTTGGCCACATTCGACGATTTAAACACAGTCATTTTACATAAGAGCGCTTCAGGATCCTCGCTATATCTCTTCCATCATTTTTATTACCAAATGCAAACAAGAATTATAAAGAGATTTTCGGTTTCAGAGAGATTCAGAGATTTTTATTCGAAACATTATAGACTTAAATATTATTACAACTCACCCTATTATCAGCATAAATTTTTTGTGCCAGAGACTGATGCTTTGGTTGCTGAGATTGTTCCTCAACCTGTCGTTTAAGCCCGCTAGCTTCCAGAGGCTTGTTCGCCGTTTCCTCCAATTCCTTCAACTTTTTCCGAAGCTTATTTATTTGAGACTCTCTCTTTGCGATCTCTCTGTCGACCTTGGCAATCTGTTGCAGAAGATCGTCCTTGGTACTCCTAAACTGCGCGTCTTCCTGCGTATTTGGTTCCGGGAGCGTAGGCGAAATCGCTTCTGTTTGCGGCGTGTACGCACCTGCAGCTGGCTGCTCCTAGCAGAAATTTCTCATACAACACCATGGCAAATTGAACGTATCGAATTATGGTTAAGAATAGTGTATTTGCAGTATCTACGCGCATATACTCATACGCAGGCGCATGCACGTGTATACCCACCCTAGTGTCTATCCTAAGTGGTTGCTGCAACTGCACCACGTGGTCTTGTTTCCCGCAGGGGTCAGCGGGCGACAGACTCTGACAACGAGATTGCGATTGGGACTGCAGTTGAACCTGGGTCGGTTGACCCAACCGTATTTTCTTGAAGGGCGGCGCCGCCTCCTGCAGGTTGGCCATCTCAACGGCCGTTCGGCTGCAATACTGATCCGGCTGGACGACGGGTAAGAGGCCTATTCGTGAATTTCTTCCACTGGACACGTGCTGATAGTCCGGCGCTGTTGGTGAAGGTGTCGGCGTCACCGAAGCAGGTGGTAAAAGAGATATCCTCGGTCTATCCCCTCTTCCACCGACCATGCCACTACCTATACCGCTATTCATCGCATATTCGGCTGTAACTACTCCAACGCCAACTCCTATCTGCGACAGAGGACTACTGCTCACGCTGATGGCGATCCTCTCGTTCACCTGAAAAAAATGACACTCTTGTTAAAATCTATTCTTTCTCCGGCACTCTCTCCTTCCCTCCGTTCGTCTTGCGGTTTCTTTTTTCTCCGGCGATTTATTCAATTTATCTTGCCTAACCTTCTCGACGTGAACCTATTTCAAGAAAATCGATGACCCCGTTCAAAAGAGCAGACGCCGGTACAATGCCAAATACATCTACAACGTCATACGTTTGTTGCACTCGGATTCCGACTGAATCTGTTTTTCCATCTTCTCTGTTTTCTACTAAACGTCTTGCTCGTATAAATAAAAAAGATATTTATTCTCGACTGAATTATTCATAGTTTTAAACAAGCTTACAAAATTCATGACAGAGTGAATAATTGTTGAAGCAAAATAATATACTTCGTTTATTTAAGATAAACAGTTTCTAAAATCTGCGCCATTTTCTCACAAGAAGTTAGAACGTTAATCAGAAGGGAAAAGGAGGAGGGTTAATAGTGGGTGAAAGTCAAGGGCAGAACCGAGGCAACGAATGCACACGTTTCGTGTAACAAAACAGTCGGAAAACATTGCTACAACGTATATGTTAACTGTTTGTAAACATTAACTATAAACACGTATCGATCCTGGTCTTCGATCGCAACGCAGCATGTATCATGGGTTTTACTCGAATTCGAGGAAGATACCTACATTCGTGGTGGCGCTGCGATATGCATCTCTTGCGGCATAAGCAGTTCCCGAGAGCGATGGTGGTGGCGTTTGACTGACTGTGGGTGGATTTACAGGCGCGGCAGCGGGTGCTGGAACTGGTACAGGAGTTGGCGCCGACGAGGCCGAGGTGACCACCGTGGCTACGGCTGGCACCGACGCCGACGTTGGCGTCGGTGGATACGGATGGATGTACCGCAGACCACCAGCCATGGGTACAGCAACGTAACCTCCTGGTGCACCAGTCACCGTGCCGCTGTTCCCGCCACTGTTGCTCCCCGCACCAGCACTGTTACTGGTGCCGCTGCTGTTCCCACTTCCGGGTGGTGCTACGTTCGACACGGCTCCAGCACCAGCTCCAGCCCCGACAACTCCAGTTCCGCTGTTCCCGCCACCAGCGTTGCTAACGCCGCCGCCGCCGCCACTGCCGCCACCGCCGCTGCCGCCTCCGCCGATTGAAGGACCTCCAGCAGATCCACTTCCAGCAGTCCCTGCTGCCGCTGCCGCCGCCGCCGCCGCAGCCGCGGAAGATGCAGCTGCACCACCCTGGACGTACGTTACGCCCGCTCCTACGGTTCTTGGAGACACGGGACTACTGCTTTTGATGTTCACGTAACTTTGCGCTGACCTGAAATATCATTAAAAACAATATCAGTTAGATAAACAAGAAAATTTAATAAACTTCTAGCGTCATGGGATTTTTCAAGTTAATCGCCGAAGACGAGCCACGAGGTATCTTATTCTCACAACGCATTGCGTGTCGACTACAGAGTTTAAAACAATTCCATTTGCTTAACAGATTGTTCGTTGTCGTTTCATAACAGATGATGAGAAAGATACACGGGAATTAGAAGTACACTGGGTATACACAACGTGTCAATCGAATTGTTTATATTTATAATATGTATTGTGTACCAAGTTAGATTAAATTATAAATAGAAACATTAAACGATTGTAAAAAGGTAAATCACCGTTGGTTAAATAGAGAAGATGATCTAGATATACATATTTTATTATAACAAATAGAAACATACGAATAGTTCAATGAAGTATTCCTAATGTCAATGACATTATTCAAAACATTTAGAAGCATTAAGGTTTATTGTATTTTAAATCGGAAAATCGCATTAAACAATTGATATGATACTCGATATACTATGTACCCCTTTGCTTGCAAAACAATGAAACGTTAATAATTGAAAAGAAACGTTCTTTCGAGCAAATCAGATTATGAACATCCTGTACGCATTTATTGCACATTAGCCTGACATAAACAAGAGGTTATAGAATCGTAAACAAATTTATTTCGGTCTTAAACGGAAACAAAAATAGTAACGAGTCCTGTAGACAAAATTAGATTGTAGTAAAAAGATAAGATCGCAAGAAATTTATGCATATATGTAAAAGATGACGGATGACGGTCAACCAACCAATCGCGTCACGCGGTAAAAATATGATTCACGTGAAATCCGCCATTGGCTATACATATGGTAGAACAGTAGATGGACGACCTTTCGGCGGTAGTTTGTCACATGTGGCAAAATACGTTGCGCATGCGCCGTAGGATATAACGATATGCGGTGTCGCAGTATAGTACAGATCATGGTTCCGCGTGCCGGTGCATCGGTACCTATTCTGTGTAGAATGACTGCGCATGCGTTGAACATCACAAAGGGTGAATGTGCCTGTCTGCTTTCGTAAGGCGACGTTGCTGTTGCGACGTTGTCGGATCACCGAGGTTTGCCGAGAGTTTCTGGCATTATTTACCAGAGGAACACGACGATGAATTACTTAGCGTTGGCCAATTTTACATTTCTATATAGCTCACTGGCAAATTAATTTCATGCTTAACGTGGCACTTAATGGACATTTATTTAAAATACACAACAAAATATTATATAATGTCCATTTTTTAACGTTCAATACCACACATAATTTTTCCAATTATTTCTCCGAGTCTTACATGTTTCAAATATTTTACATAATAGCAAAATATTTATATAACATGAATTTGTTTTATTTCTTAAATGTCTGTTACGAAATCGTTGCCTACATTAAATAGAATCTTTATGTTAGCCTGTGTGTAAGTCAATCTTAATATAAAAACAATTTTGTAATATATTAAATGAAGCGAACATATACAGAAATAAAAGCTATTATTAATATTCGTTATAAAAGCAATTCCGTATGTTCATAAATTGAAAATAGTTTAAATTAAAATTTAAAACATGTAAAACATAAAGAATATTGTTGATACGTTTGTAAATCTCATCTTTTACACGTTTGTTGCTTTGGTTATTTTTATAATACGCGATTAATTTTGTGTATTTATTTTTGCCCTGCTCGAGTATCTAGCATTGCAATTGTTTGGTCGCCTTATGAATTTCCCTAGATTATGAGTTCTCGATGATGTAACGGTCAGTGACCCCCTCCTCCCACTTCTAAAATCTTCTCCCTACCATGTATCACCTATTCTTTTTCCCTTTTATGAATGACGCGCATGCGATAGAACATTATATACGTACATAGGTCACAAAGAAAACGATAACATGACACGCACGTGTAAATGTACATACGAGTCTGGACACAATTTAATGACGATGAATTTAATACGCCTGTGTGCACCTGGGAAACGGACTACGATGTACAAAAAAGTAACCGTATAACGTCAAACGTATTAATGTCCGCTACATTACTGAGAAATTCCATTCCTGATATTAGTTTTATATCATTTAATTTGATTGCACTACAGATGGATTTTCATTGAAGTTTTACTTGTAATTAGATTAGCTAGAAAACACTAACAATAAAATGTAATTATACATTCTATGAAATGTATGTAACTATATTATTATTTTAACTTATTCGGAGGTAAAGTGTTGTGTATTTCCGCCATCACAGCCATCTTTCATTCCCTGTCGTGCGACCTACTGTTAGCTTTCTCTTTCCTCGTTCAACAAGTCCTTATATTTATTCTCGGTTTTCGTAAATTTAAACACAAATTGATAATTCGATACTTGTCAATGTAATGGGTACAATTTTCTACTTGTAATTTTTAGATTAAACAAATAAAATTTTGTTAATTTCGAAATTATAATTCGGAATATATTCGATAAATTCTTGTACTAGAACATCTAAATCAAGCATTGCTTTAAAAAAGAATAATGGAAAATCTTATTCTTCATTTTATTTCATTCCCACCCTTTATATTGAGTTCCTTAATCTCACGATCAGATATCATATCCTATAGTGCGTATATGTATACATATATGTACATATATACACACATATGTACACATAATGTTACTTTGCTACGATTGCCTGGTTGCTTCCTCTATTTGTACACACCTCATGACGAACCTAACCTAACTTATTTTCCCGCGTTTCGCAAATCGTTTAATTTACACTTTACACCTACGATAACAGCCATTATGAGTTTAATTCTAGAAACGTGAATTACAATTCGTTACCAGATTTTTGTTTGAAAGCAGTACAAATTCGATTTATATCAAATAAGTAAGGGACTTAGAAATTTGCGATAGCGTATCTGTTTCAGGTATACTATGGCTGTTTTCTTGATGCGAACAAAGCTAATGATTAATACCAATGAATAAATACTTATTCAAACGATCTTTTGTGCCTAAATGTAAATAATCCAGTACTACGAATGTTCTGTTCTGATAGAAGATTGAAGTTTTTAGACACAAGGACTAGTAAATTAATATTGCATATACGAAGAATAACAAACGTCGCAACAGAAATAACTGCGTGGACTTACTTCATCGTGCAAACGTACAATCTCGAGTTTCAAAGGAATCTTTCCTTTCCATATACATTTTCCATTCACGCATCTGGTACATCGCGTTTCTAAAATTCACCTTTTCACTTTAATATTTTCATTCAAGTGCACTACACGGCTACTTATGTATATATCACAATGAACTATAAATTCTAAATGTAAACCTTGCGAGGTTAAAAATCAACGTTGCACGTTGACGTTTGAGGTTAGGATCGACAGGTAGCAGTAGTGGTAAAATCGGAAGAACGCATGCGCAGCCCACTGAGCGTATATTACGCATCCAACTTCAATCTTTCACCCGCCGCGTATTTCAAGTTTGAATACGCGAATTTACCGTGAACTTACTTACAATGTAAACACCTACATTTATATTAACTTTTGAAGTTATTTAAAAGAACACTAGACTATAAAAATACTATAGCAATCATAAATCCATGACACAAATAAAGGAAGTCATGTTTATTTTTGGAACAATTGGAACGAAACTTGTTTACCGTTAGTAAAAAACAGTATTTATTAGTAATTGTTAATAATGAATTTGTAAATAATGAACAAATTTTTGGTAAAATAGATTTACTTCAAATATTTATAAGAATTTTAGTGAAATTTGTATTCCCAACAACAGCAAATGTTTTATTTATTTTAACGCGTGTTTTTAATAAAGATGAAGCAGTTGTTTTTCTTCCAAGACCTTGCAAACCTCCATCGCCATAATCGCAAACGGCAGTTTGAGAAACACTGGCTCGCAGCAAATATTATAAGTGGAATCCTTTGATAGCCACATACGCATTGATAGACTATTGATTGTATCACACGTTTGAACACTTGTTACTCATTTCTTGTAATGTCACAGGTGTTTATATGAATATTTTTCATAAGCATAAAGCATACTGTAGATTTGATACTACGTATAAAACTCATTTACATACTGTGTGTCACATTCTTTTTAAAAATATTTATAGAATACAATGTAAAACGGTATAAATATATATTTTTCATCATAACTCTTGAGGAGGGGGTTTCCTTCAAATTAAAAAATTTCGAATAGGTCCTTTACCCTATCTAACATAAATAAGCATTACTGTTTTCTGCGAAGGTCTATAAGTTAGGGGTGACACAATGACGGCTTGCGAGCCAGTTGTGCTCCCTCCCCTACTTTTCTGTTCCGCGCAAGCGTAGAAGAACTGACCCCCACCATGCCTACTCTGCAGAGTTGGGACGAAGGATCGCTGGATATCAACTATCGTAGCGAGGAACCCGATGGTGGACTGGTTCTGGGCACAATTAGGCAAATTTCATTCGCAAATAACGAATAAAAGAGGAAATTAATTTACGAATGAATCTAAAACTCTTATTTGTTATTTGTTAATGAAATTTGGCCAACTGTGGCAGTTGGACTCTTGTTGCTCTCGATGCAAAAGTTCGTCACCCCTTCTTGTAAGTCAAGGGTGGTGAATTGGCGGCTTGCAAGCCAGTTATGGCTCTTTTCACTACTTTCCTATTTCGCTCGAGCTACCCCCTCTATATACCCAGTGTGCAAAGCTGGGACAGAGACTCGCTGGGCAACTAAACTGGGGAATCTGATGGGCAGTCTGATGGTGGGAGAATCAGCTGTCTTATAGCGGGGTTCTTGCTCTCGGTGGAGAAGTTGGTCACCCCTACTATAAGCGATCGGTCCACTAGAGATTTCTTTTTTCTTTTAACTGAATTTAGTCTAAATTTTTTTAACGGGAAAACTAATAAAAAAACTTCGTTTCTACAATACAGACATCATTACAAACGTCATTTTGTCGATTTGATACTTCAAATCCTTTGTAGCTGAATTCAGTTTAAAATAAATGGAGTTCCTAAATGTAAACTGAGAGGGACAATTAAAGAATTGTAAAAATCGTAAGCCAGTTAATCGGGTAATATTTAATCATATTAAATCTTCATATTCCCTTCTATTTCGTAGCTGTAATTATTAGTCGCTAATTGGATCACATTTTCTCAGCTCTGTGTACATTTCTCCGCGTTGAAACTTTTCATTTGCGCCCCCATTCGATCGCAAGGCGCCCTCCGCCACGGAGGTCGCGCCCCCTACTTTGAAAAACTCCTGCCATAGAATGTGCGAAGAGAAGCGTGACGCGCCCTACTTTGGGAAAGTAGCCGGCAGCAGGTGAACGTTTTCGCTCGAAATACTCGACCAGTTGTGTGTTAAGATTCTTTTAAAAGAACGTATTTACTAAATTAGACGGCTGACTCGAGTTACCCACCGAACGCATTATGGAGGCGAATTTAAAGGACGCGGTGACTCGTCTTCCGCGCTCAACGGCGTGAAGGGGGGGGAATGCGTGGCCGCTTTAATTACAACATCCTATGTATACACACTCATGCAACGCGATCGCGATAGCGAACACACGTACAAGCTTACCTGTGCAGCTGTACTGGAGTAGATCTCGCGGGTAAATGTTGGTTATGCGAGACCGGTGGTTGTGCCTGACCCCTACCAGGGGTCGACGTTACGCCGACGAGTGAGTGGCCATGGGACCCATGAGGATGACCGTGGGGGTGGACGTGTGGGTGTGGAGGATGAGAGTGGGGGTGAGGATGATGATGGTGATGCAAATCTCCCCCCACTGGACCCACAGGGCCCACCGGACCCCCCACCCCCAGTCCGCTCACTACCTGGACTTGCTTGCCCACTGTCTCCATCACCCCTAGCGCATTGTGTACTGAAACAAGTCCCGTAAAAATTCATTCGAAGTTTACTTTATTTTTTATTCCTCCTCGCTACTTAATTTACATAATCGACATTTATTCAAGCGTAAACGTTAAGGCAGAGCTCTGGTTCGTCGACTGATAAAATAAGTCATTCTTTGGAACCAAATTCTCGTATGAAACTCGAAATTGACATCGTTAATTATAAAATGCAGTGTATAAGAGTCTTCAAAGAAAAAAGGTAAAACTGAGAAAAGATTAATAATCTTTATGAATATGGCTGTCATTAAAACTAGAATTACTTAAAATAATAAAAAAAATGGCTTTAAAATTTTGAAGTTGTATTCTTTGACTTGCACATAATTTTAAGAGGTTATGATTTAAAAAATACGATTCACAAGAAAACCAGAACCCTGTCTTGGTGGTCGACTGACAGCATGAAAATTTCGTTACGTATCTAGTACACAAAAATAGGTGAAATTTCATTTGTTAAAAAAACACTTGAACTATTGATTTCGTGGCATAAAAGTAGAGAAACTTCTCAAATAATTTGCTTAGAATCCGATGGTACAAAAATGTTTCTATTTTTATCTTTTGAAGGTTATTTCGAGGTCAATTTCATATCTTTTACATCTTTTTGGTGTTATTTTCTTAGAAAAAAAAAAGATAAATTCAAAGGCATATAATAATGATACCAACAACATATTTAATAAAAGAAAATGCATATATAGAGTAGTGTAAAATGCAAAGCTCAACTGCGCTATTATTAAGCCTAATGTGTATGACACAATAATGTTCAAGATCATTCAAGATCAGAAATGGAACATAATGAGCACCGTTTCCATGTTAAAAGCGTGCTTCCATAGAAACTGTGATACTTTTGACCGTTCTTTGTGTCTTACATAACCTAAAATATCATTCCATCAAATGTGGTTACAAAATTACAAGGAAAATATTTCATTTCTGTAATTAATTGTTATCTTCATAAAAGCAGTAATACAAGGGATGTTATCCCTCCCATAAATTATATTCACCTGTTTATTTTGTTTATAATTTAAAGTCAGTTCTGCTCAATGAATTAAATTTTAAATAGCTGCAGTAAATATTACTCGTTAATATTATGTTTTTTACAAATAATCTGTAATGCTTATAATTTAATAAAACACACATTGTTATGATTTAAATAACAGTGACGTTCAAATGTTGCTATTAATAAATTTACCCAACTAAAGAAGCTATAAAAATCGCCTTCATTTTAATACTATAATCGATGCATCGTTTTGCTAGCTAGAAAAAGTTTATTGATTATTTTAATTTTGATCCTAACGTTTAACTTTAATTTGTAGTTCTGCAACTACGCTTGTATGGATGTTTGTAAACAAACTATGTTGCGTAGGATGCTTTCGATCGATGAATTGCTTAAGAATTTCTTATCTCGCGACGCGTATCAAACGTGACAGTTTCGAAGTTCACTTGCGAGATTATTCAAAAATGGCAGATTACATTCTGAACGGAACAGTTGACATCATTTTAATCTCGGGAAAGTATCGCTGGGAATTACAAAGAAACGGCAGCCAAACGTGTTAAAAAACACGTTCGTTCGTTGGTGGTTATTTTGCTTTTAAAACGAGAAATATTTTATGTTAGCATTTTTAAATACAAAATCGAAATAAAAGTACATTGGAATAAATTTTAAATATAGATATTCATTAGGTACAAAGACGAGGTACAATGTTGTTATTAACCTAACCTTGGCCTACAATGGCTGCACCTTAAGCAACAATTATATTTAATAATAAAGAATCGTAAGTACAGAGTTCAATCTATGAAATCAAATCGTTCATCATTTTAATTGATCAAAGAGGTAGTAATTGTAATTATTCAAAATGCATTTGAGCTTAATTTTAAAGTACTATTTGGTAATATAAAAATTAAAATATCTTCAAATTATCAGATTTATAGCATGGCTATAGTAATGGAGAGGTTCGTAATGTACGTGTAATAATTTTTATGTAAGTGGAGGAGGTTACAGAAATTTCAAGGTCATCTAGATTTATTAAAATAGCTTGGTATACTGTTCCATTCCTAGTAAAATAGTATTTATGTAGACAATTTCAATGACCCCCCAATAGGGTCATTCGGTAACAGATAACAGAATGCAAATTGACATTATAAAAGATATTCGAAGCGACGGCCATTCGCATCGATGCAACATTGCGATCGTTGGATCATTGAAGTCCGTACGCGTGCTATCATTTCCGGATTGATTGTCGCGCATGTTCTAATCAGTCTTTCGTTCATATCTCGCGCAGTTATTGGTTTCTGCTGGTGCACTATAGCTTTTAACGTTTTGTGAGAAACATCTCTTATATTGCAAGTCACTTTGCATTCTATTACGTGTCATTGAAATTGTCTAAAGGCATGCTATTTTAATTTTACTAGGAATAGAATAGTATACCATGCTATTTACAAAAATAAAGATAACCTTAAAACAAAGTTAATTTGAAATTTTTTATATTTCAATGTTTCAGGCTATTTTGTTATAAAAATAGCTGATCACGAATGGCTAATATTCCAAGATCCGTTTCGATATATTGTGCCCCACATTTAAAATCCCATTTCATCGAAAAGGCGATTATCCCGTTCGAATCCTGCCCTTCTGAGTTATGACTCATCATCCGACGGCGAGAAGTTTGATCTTTCGTTCGCTCTAATTCTCTGTCGCTATCATCCGCCGGCACTATAGTCGGCTCTAGCACACACTAAGCCCCGCCAACTCCTGAAAGAGAAATTCTCCACAGGTCATTCCACATCAAATCGGTCGCTTTTTGCGGTCGATGCCGGAGATATCGTTGAAACTGAAATACAGGGTGATCGACCCTGGGAAAAATTTCAATGGAGGATTCTAGAGGCCAAAATAAGACGAAAATCAAGAATACCAATTTGTTGATGGAGGCTTCGTTAAAAAGTTATTAACGTTCAAAGTTTCAACAGTACTGAATTTTTTTCTCAGAAATGCGCAAGATTTCGAGAGTATGTCTATTCACCAAAAATGGTTGCAATTGAACCTCGGAACTAAAAATAATTTTTTTGAAACGGTTTGAAAATTTTTAATTTCGCCGAAAAATTTAGACACCTAGACGATTTTTTTTCTCGAAAATGCGTAGGATTTCGACGGTATGTCTATTCACCAAAAATGGTCTTAATTGACCCTCGGACCTAAAAATAATTTTTTTGAAACAATTTGAAAATTTTTAATTTCGTCGAAAAATGTAGGCACCTAGACGAATTTTTTTCTCGAAAATGTGTAGGATTTCGAGGGTATGTCTATTCACCAAAAATGGTTGTAATTAACCCTCGGACCTAAAAATAATTTTTTTGAAACGATTTGAAATTTTTTGTTTTCGTTGAATTTAGGCACCTACCCCCTGAAATTCGTTCTTGATTTTTAATCATTTTGTTTGACGCCCTATAGAAAAGTTGTCTAATACTTTTTTGTAGGTATCCATGAACTCTACTTCCACCCAAAATTTCATTGAAATATATTCACTATTGTAGGAGTTATGAGAGTAATAAGAATTGGACCATTTTTATGGGGTAATTCTACGGGGTTCAGAAACAACTTTTCCAATATTCTTGGTATTGCTACATATTCTCCGTCAAAATACGCGTAGTTTGCTTTTTTAAAAATTAAAATCCGCCGATCCGTTCGGAAGTTATGGTGTTTTAAACATTTTCATGAAATTTCAGGGAAACATATCAACGGTATGGTCAGACATGTAATTTTCAGTGATTAATTTTTTTCTCGAAAACGCGTCGGAATTCGGGGGTATGTCTATTCAACAAAAATGATTGTAATTGACCCCTGCAACTAAAAATAATTTTTCCAAAACGATTTGAAATTTTTTAATATTGTCGATAAAATCTGCTCATCTACTGAATTTTTTTCTCGAAAATGCGTAGGAATTCGGGGGTATGTCTATTCACCAAAAATGATTGTAATTGACCCCTACAACTAAAAATAATTTTTCCAGAACGATTTGAAATTGTTAAATTTAATTGTTAATAACTTTTTAACGAAGCCTCCATCAACAAATTGGTATTCTTTATTTTTGTCTTATTTTGGCCTCTAGAATCCCTCATTAAAATTTTTCCCAGGGTTGACCAAACACCCTGTATAATGTAACTCGACTAAAACCAGAATAAGTTTAAGCCATTCATTTTGTTAGCTTCGAATTTGTTTGAGAAATATAGAACGTTGAATTTTGAGAAATTTCTCTATTTAATTTTACTTGGTACGCAACAGAAGACAATACAGTGTTCGAAATTTGTTTCTGGCCATAAAAATGGATGATTCGTGGCTCTATTGATCACGTATCATACGAGATCATCAAATACTGTAATAGAAGAGGAAGTGTAGATGTTCTGGACGAATTGATTGGCGCCTATCGATGCAAATGCAATCTGAACGGGTTGGCCGATAGCAATTCCAGTAGAATTTATTAGATATCCCTATTTGTAATGCATTGGATGCATTTACATCTCTGAATCCTTCGCGTGGCATACAAATAGAAAATATCATCGACGTCTTTTCTCGATCGAAATTGGAAATTCTTTGGTAATAACCATATACAGGGTATTCGACGACCCCTGGACAGGCGCCTACTCGAATTTTTTTCTCAAAAGTGGATAGGATTTCAGGGGTATGTGTATTCACCAAAAATGGTTGTAATTGACCCTCGGAACTAAAAATAATTTTTTTGAAACGATTTGAAAATTTTTAATTTCGCCGAAAAATGTAGGCACCTAGACTATTTTTTTTCTCGAAAATGGATAGGATTTCGAGGGTATGTATATTCACCAAAATTGCTTGCAATTTACCCCTGTAACTAAATATAATTTTTTTGAAACTATTTGAAAATTTTTATATTCGCCGAAAAATGTAGGCACCTAGACTATTTTTTTTCTCGAAAATGCGTAGGATTTCGAGGGTATGTGTATTCACCAAAAATGCTTGCAATTTACCCCTGTAACTAAATATAATTTTTTTAGTATGTTTTGAAATTTTTTAATTTAATTTTTTAATAACTTTTTAACGAATCTTCAATCAAGAAATTGAATGACAGGCTTGTTATCATACTTTGCTAAACATAAGTATCAGGTCGTAGAATAATTTATTAGTATCTACAGTTTAAACATATTTATATTAAATTGCAGTTTTTTAATGTCAAAAATGAGACTGATACAAAATATTGTATTAATATCAAATGAGAAGTAGTTTACGCGTATGATCGTTGGCACGCCGTCCTTAAAAAGAATAGAAAACTTTACAAGGTCGTCAACAGTGGACATCATCAAAGTAACGGTACTGTAATGACTCTCGCAGTAAAGGAAACCGATAGGAATTACCTATTCGGAAAAGCAAATGATATCGGGCTTCTAACGAGAAATACAACGCACAATTATATAACCGTAAATTTACAATTAATTTACACAATAAAAACAAAAAATATTATTTAAATTTTGCCTGGTAGAATTGCTAAAGATGACTAGCCACCTCACTGGCACAATAAAAGTTTACCAAAAAGGAATACCTATACGAATACGAATAATAAAAAAAAGAAAAAACAGTTGCATATAGAAAGAATAATATTATGCTTCTCACGTGGAAAGATAAGAGGCAACAACTACAACAATACAGGAATGCAATCTACCCTCAGAACATTGCGCCGTGGAAATGTTATATCAGTTAATAAGCCAGAAATGGTTTTACGCTTCGACGTATTGTTTCACGCAGAAAAAATTAGTTTTTTGGGGGACTGGAAACGTAAATTGTGAATGGTTTGAAGTTTTCTCGATTAAAATGGGGCTAAACAAAACCGTATTCAGGATATTTTTGATTATACGTTTGTGGTGTTGCCTCCCATGCTCGCCACCAGAGGGATCGCGCTCTCACAAGCGCTCTCACGACCCCTCGATTACTATAAATACAATCCTCGAACGACTTCCCAATATTCCAGCTTTCTAAGGCAGGGCCTGCTAGAAAGCCTTTTACTGATGCCCCCTCCTTTCCTTTTCACGCCCTCTACACGTTAATTAATCAATTCTGAAAAACTGTCAACAACGTACAATTAAAAATAATCCGAACATAGTCGTGTTTGGATTCATATTTATCGAGAAAATAACACCAACTCGCTGATAGTATTCTTGCGAAGATACAATGAGAAATATTAAAATGTTTAGTTTGCATTAGCGATTGTCACGCGGATGCGCCTGCGGCGCCGTTTCGAACTTCGTTACCGAGCGCCCCGTAATTATAGTCCAAGAGCCAGCGAGCATTTTTTGTACATCATTTTACCAAGCCTAGCTCGTAATTTTCTTTTTGTTATATCGAAGCTGACGATCAATAAAATGGCGATCCGACAGCGCACCTATTTCATGAAATAAATTATTGCTGAACATTTCCAGCCTCGCTAAATTAACGGGAACTAGAAATCCTTAAATTGAAAATGCAGAAAAAATACAAAGACCGCCATTTAGCAAAAGTTCTTTTTCATTACATTACATATTAAAACTCTGGTTTCTTCCTAAATCTCTATAACCGTTAATCTAAATATTTTAAAAAAATTAAACATTCCCTGGCATAAATTTCATTTTTCTCCTACTAGGTTATGAATTTTATTCTTAGAAGATGATCTAATACGTTTTGGCTCTTTCATCGCGGAGATTTCGAACGCGAAGCAGACGAGACGAACAGGAAACGTGCAGCATTAATCGACGTTAGGTTACACACGACACTTTCACGGCGTTCTACGTATCGTCCTCGCGTTTTATAAAACCCGTTGTTGAACGTGTCATTATAGAACGACGAGTCGTAAATTCGTCGAGCACCGTAGCGTGTCGTGAGAGTGGCACGAATACATTATCTCTATTATAAATTAATATAATAACGCAGCGTTTCATCTACGTTACGCTCGCAACGGCGAGACTCGGAACTGTTTATAGGTTAGTTTATCGCCGACTGTTACGAATTCATTGAGGTTAAGTTTTAATAACGGCTTTGTAACTGCACCTCGCCTCTCACGCACTTACACGCTTCTTCTTATGTTCGATTTTACAGCACTCATTTGTACCCTCGCATTTACGTAATAAAGCCGCGGAATGAAATAAGAATTCAAAGTGTAAGGTGCAATGTATATCTGTCGGATGTGGGGAAACATGACATCAGAGATTGGTGATTCAAGCGTAACTGTCCAAGTTTTTGCATTCCATGCCTAAGGAACGATTGGCTGTATACAGGCCAAGTGGAGGGGGGCAAAATTATCATCTCGAAGAAATATTTCAAATAAAAGATAATTAACTTTCAACACGTTCACTGCCAGATAAAAACCGTATAATATTCTGCAAACGTACAATTTTCATTTCAGACCATTGTAAGCTACATAACCTAAAACTTGCTTCAGTACTCGATCCAAATTTATTTCTCCCAACGTCTGCACTTGAGAAATAATTTTTCTAGCATCATAATGGTAGATTCTGTTACCCATATATGGCTGACGTGGCAGTGAAAGTGTTAATCGGTTATTTGTTCTGTCGTAATATGAAATGAAGCGAGATTTTATGTTGAACGAGTGCATCGAGTGGACCCAAAGAGAATCCATCTTCGATTTTGGTTGGATTGTGCGATGCTTAGTGTTCCGAGGGTAAGAGGTCGTGGATTCCGAGAATTTACGGATTGCGAATTCCAGGAAATGACCGTGACTGTCGTCCGAGAATGACAGTTTATGGTATTACCGGCCGAAGTCCAGGGCAATGTGCCTTACACGTGTATTCATTATACAGGGAGAGGCTGAAATACGGTTACAAAATTTGCATACCTGCTCTGCTCTTTAAAAATTAATAACAAACATTATTCGAAAATAGAAATCCCGTATAAATCTGTTAAATATTTTATTTTCATTCGGATGAAAGTTTCTTCCTGCGTGGGAATATTAGTTTTAGAACCAACCCGTGTTGGAACTCGGGATTCCGAAGCCTTTTGAATACTTGAAGCTTTTCGAGGACCGGAAATGTTCGGGGATGGAGAATTCGAGACTTTTGAGGTGTTCGATGTAACATTTTTTGTCAATTGATATATTTTCCTCGTTTATTAAACTCTAGGATTAATTTTTTTCTCAGCAACGAAAGTATTCATACAAAAATGGGATATTTAAAAAATGATTACTTTTTAGTGATTAAAATCAGTTTTAGACTTATTATAATTAGTCTGGACGAACATGTGTATATTAAACTATACTATATTGTATTTTCTTTCATTCTTTTTCAGTGAATAAATCGAGATTAGCATACAATACACTATTTCCGTAGATCTATTTTTATCAATATCGATAGTATATCTAATAAAACTTATCTATCGAGCGTAATGGTGTTGGTGTAGCGGACGATCTTTCCTTTTTTACTCGTGACTGGTGAATGAGTAGCGTGATATGTATTTTGATATTACCATATCCACATGTTCTAATCGAAATTGTAAATGAGTTTTTAATCCCACAATTTTTTTACACGATACGAATTAATTCTAAAACAACTTTGTTCGCGAGATGGGGAACCAGTTTTTGTTTTATCTGTTGCATACAGGGTGTTCTAGAGGCCAAAATAAGACGAAAATCAAGAATACCAATATGTTTATGGAGGTTTTATTAAAAAGTTATTAACATTTAAAGTTCCGCCTATACTGAATTTTTTTCTCGAAAATACGTAGGATTTCGAGGGTATGTCTATTCACCAAAAATGATTGTAATTGACCCCTCGAGCTAAAAATAATTTTTTTGAAACGATTTGAAAATTTTTAATTTCGGCAAAAAATTTCACACCTTCTCGAATTTTTTTCTGGAAAGTGGGTAGGATTTCGAGGGTATGTCTATTCACCAAAAATGATTGTAATTGACCCTCGGAACTAAAAATAATTTTTTTGAGACGATTTGAAAATTTTTATTTTCGCCGAAAAATTTCACACCTTCTTGAATTTTTTTCTCGAAAGTGCGTAGGATTTCGAGGGTATGTCTATTCACCAAAAATGGTTGTAATTGACCCTCGGAACTAAAAATAATTTTTTTGAAACGATTTGAAAATTTTTAATTTCGCTGAAAAATTTCACACCTTCTGGAATTTTTTTCTCGAAAGTGCGTAGGATTTCGAGGGTATGTCTATTCACCAAAAGTGATTGTAATTGACCCTCGGAACTAATAATAATTTTTTTGAAACGATTTGAAAATTTTTAATTTCGGCGAAAAATTTCACACCTCGAATTTTTTTCTCGAAAGTGCGTAGGATTTCGAGGGTATGTCTATTCACCAAAAATGATTGTAATTGACCCCTCGAGCTAAAAATAATTTTTTCAGAATGATGTGAAAGTTTTTAATTTTGCCTTTCTGAACCTACAGTGTCGATTTTTTTTTAGTTTGTTTTTGATTTTTAATAAAATTCCTATGCTTTATTCGCCAACTATTTAGTATCGACGTCACTGCTGAAACTTTTTTCTCACATGATGCAGTTCGATTGGATCGTAAAATCGTTACGTTCGCTCTGTCCCAATTCCAACAAAACATTGGGCCAGTTTGCGCTAGTCACTTATTATTTCTGTCTTTTTTTACTCATTTCCTCCCGGACATGACAGTCGATTTGAAATTTTTGATAACGAATTATAACGATTCGTTCGAAGCTAGGCACCTTTTTAATTTAAGCTATCGATCATCAATAACAGTTAACGTGTTAAACCTTCGGTGATATTTAACGCTTAAAATAATCATTATTAAAAGTTTTTCAAAATTGCACTCGAAACTTGCAAACACGTACTTTGAAATAAAATAATATTTTATGCCGATTTGATTCATCGGTTAAAGCTTAAAATCATTGTTGTCCTACTGAAAAACTACATAATAATTGCGTTATAGGTGTCACTGTGTCGCCCTGAGCTGTCCTTATTTCCGTTTCCATTGTTCTGGATTAGTCGACTGGAACGTGTCATACAGCACGTGTTCGAACTTATAATTTCGCCATTTGACAAGAGGAATTCTTTGCTTACAATTTCTATGATCAAATAACCGAAGTTACTTACGTTTTTATCCAAACGAAGTTAATATTCGCTTTATTTTATCAATAATTATATTCTTAGATAATTGGACACAATTAAATCTTCGCGCCATCTCTAAAAATAAATTTATTTAATTCTTCATCTTCGATTTTAATAATGGAATGTTTTTTTATTTGTTAAAAAATCATATAATCTTTGTACCGAATACAAATATTCGATCGAAAATTTCGTCGTTTAAATTAAATCGGTGACCCAAGAGCCTTGCACTCTCCTTGTGAATATTGGACCCAACAGTTACAATTTGTGTAAAGGAATGGACGAACAAAGATCAAAAAAGAAAACCAGTTTCATACGTGTAATTTTTTACGTACGAAGATTTCTTTTTTCTTCGATACTTCGACTCTTTCAAATGTACCGGAAATGCGCCCGCCTGTATAAGGTCATTGCTCTCGCGATGGTGTGGCGTGACCAAAGTTTCCACGAAAATTGATATCAGATTTAGAGCATGCATGCCCACACCATTATTTCAATACAATTTCCAAGTATAAAAAGCTCGTGTATGCTGACTCGGTACCGAAGCGAAAAATTACATTTACGACTGTGAGTTTTAATAGAGTATTAGGATAGCCAAACTAAGATTAAGTTTCACGGCTCGTCTCCTAAAGCGATAAGGGGCTCTCCCAAGATAAGAGATCTGCCAAAGAATTAAAATTTTTACACAGGGTATCCGTAACATGAAACAATAAAATAATAAATGTCGCATACAATCGATCTCTGTTCAGATGGCAATTAATGACATCTGCCAAAAAAGATTTAAAATAATTTGGCACTAATGCAACATAGCGGATCATGAGAGAGACGTTGCAACTAACATTAAGAGTATTTAAAATAATATTTTACTTGTTATAGACTTGTTATACTGTAAAGAATTAAACTATAAAGTTTACAGTACCAAGACGAGTAAAAATAGTTCGATGCAATGGCGATAGTGGCGACAAATTACACATTTGCAGGAAATTCGATAAATAATAGGGACAAATATCTTGTTTTACACCTTAATGAAGAAAATAGAACTGTCTCGTTAATTATGAGCATTCGTGTGAAATTTCATAACAATATATCGCATGATTCCATAGCTAAAGCGATATCTATAAATATACCATATTGACGTAGCACTAGTGCAATACTCTGGCGGCCATAAGCGAAAGTCAGTCAACTGGGGCGCCGAACGCCGATAGGTTAAGAAAAACAAAAATTAAAAAAGCAAAGAGCCACTATTTACATACACATTTGGTTCAGAGTACAATTTCAAGAGCAATATACTTTCGTTAATACTTGTAAGGTCACTGGGAATAAATTTTCAAGCACTAGATGCACGGTCCAGGTTAACTTGTGCAGTTTATCAAACCTCGTTATAAAAAAAGATCGAGATCTAAGTAAAATGAATTTTCTAATGCTGGTTCGGATAAAGAATACCAGATTTCTAAAATTCGATGTTGAAAAAGGGAAATTGGCAACCCTGATCTGGTCGTGTCCGCAGTACCCAAGATATTTCGAAGCATTACAATGCGAGACCAGCGCCATCCCGACTCGGTGGTGGGTGTGTGAGACATCCAACTTGGTATTGCGGCAGCGTGTGGAGCTCTCGAAGGCACTGTGGCATTTAGCAATTCCGACGTTGGACGTTCCAGACTCCCAACGTCGAGTCGGAACAGCATCGTTCCTGCGCCACAAGACTTCGATACGTCTTGGTCCTTCTTCACGACCGAATTGGACGTGTATTAATCTTATTTTGAAAATATTTCAAACGCATTGCCATTTTCAAACTTTAAACTTACATTCGTGTTGCAATATTACTTTAATTAGGATTACTGTAAAACAGGAATGACGAATTGACGGCCCACAGGGCCAGAATGGCGCTGGTTCGAACGCAGATGTCTTGGAACCTGCCTTAAATTATACCGCTCTACTGATAATGCTATAACCCACTATATTAGTAATACTAGAGACTACTGTAATAATTTACAGGTTATCGATAATGAACCAATTAATAGTCCAGCTATAGTTAATAAATTTGAAGCTTCTGAAGTACAGTAATAATTCTTAGAATGAACCCCAGACATTTTTTCTCGTTCGTTCGCGCTCGCTATCCTTTTCCTCGGTTGTCGGCTACGGCCGTCGGCAAAAGATAAAAGCGACTGCGAGGCTCAACGATATCGTTGAGTATAAATATCTGCTGGTGTCGAATTTCGCCACCGTTGTACGTAAGATGAACAATGTCAATCCCGGAACGACGTTCATTTTAAGAATCAGCGCTGTACCTAACGTCACAAACTTTTCTACTGTATTTCGATGTTTTCGGAATCG
This sequence comes from Colletes gigas, assembly GCF_013123115.1. Lineage (NCBI taxonomy): Eukaryota > Metazoa > Arthropoda > Insecta > Hymenoptera > Colletidae > Colletes > Colletes gigas. The sequence goes on along the minus strand of NW_025106643.1, from coordinate 2,578,645 downwards.
TTCGAAATGAGAATATCCCTCTCTTCTGTCTGTTAAATTCTTTATCTGAATTATTAAATATTTAGTTTTGCTTAAAAATTCTAAGTTTAAGAGCATGCTGTAAATGCAATTCGATGTACACTCAGAAAACTACGAAGGACAAAAATAGCTTCGGAATCCCGGAAGCGTTCGAGGTACAGTGGCTCACACTAAAAATCGTCCAGCACAGTTTTTTTTTCATCTAATTTTGTTTAGAAAATATTTTACGTAAACATTGTAACTATTATAATCTATACAGAAATAGTTTACGTATTTTAAACTTAGTTTATTTGAATTTAAAGTGAATTTATTTTGAAATTTATTCTCGTACGATGCACAAAATTCATTCGAATCGTAACTGGTTAGTATGAAACTTGCACAGTGCACGTTCATACGTAATGATGACATCAGTGCAGAAAAGTATAGTGCTAACAATAGAAAGGAAACAGGAGATAATGCAAAAGTCGAGAAGTGGTCAGTGTTGTAAAATTATTAACAATATACACTGCTATTGGGAAAGTTACGATTATCAGAATTTAAAATATCTATTAAAAATCTATGAGACAATTTTTATTCGAATTAATAGTCGAATGGATATGGAATCCGTGATTTGTTAAGGAAGTCGTTTTTTCACGCACATTGTTGTTTCATATTTATATTATTGTATTCAAAATATAGAAAGAACAACGTCTGAAAAATGATAACATTCTCTGATCGAAACCGTTACATCTTCATATTGATTCGATCAACGGGGGATTCACTGCATGTAATTCCATTCCTCCTCCATTTTCTACATTCTACTCACGAAGCTATTGTGCGTTCATTTGACCATGAACACTCGTAAAACACATGTTACGTGTGAAACTGTTATGATATCAGGCATTAACGTTCGTCGTTAGATTTTACCGATTTCTTGAATTAGCGTTATAAATGTAACCTTACGCACAAGCGTGCTGCAACTAATTACGTATAATCGATCGCAATACACATCCAAAACAATATTTGACTAGGTACAGAATTTCCATTTTATTGGTCTAGTGAAATGATAGGAAGACAAGAAGATTGTAACGAGAATAAAGAAACTACGAACACGATGGATTACAAGAAATAATTTAATTATTATTTTAAAAATGATGAGCAATGAAAAATAACACAAATTGGTTAATGTTATAAGAAAGTAACGGGGATTTTAATTATCCTAGTTTCTCTAAAATCGTCACAGTCGAAATATAATTGCGTCGATTAAGAATTTTGTTTTGCAATATCCTTTCGAAACGTTCCTTACATCATTAGAGCATTGTCATTGTTTAAAGTCAAGTCAAGATCATTCGATATGGTCTGTGTAAAGTTACATACGTTTTAATGAACATGTAGCGGTTTCGTTTCTTCTGCACTCTTTAAACAACAGTGCGTTAGATAGAAAAAGATGAATTCGGTTGTATGTGATACGATAAAGGTGAAGGCCAAACAAGATCGGAAACGACTTTAAAACCCACAATAGAAAAGATAACGATAACTACGGTTAGCTTTGGAAATATCTGTTGTTTGTCAAGTATGCATTACCATGTTCATATTAATAGTGATACAGCCTCTTTGTACAATTTCAAAACACTCACTTCCTTAGCAATCTCATCATTTACCTCTGTCTCACCCCTTACATAGATAATTCTACTTCCCTATTGCCCTACCTTTCATATACCCCGGGTCTCATTTATCCGAAGAAATATTTTTAAACAAAGGATACTAATTTGTTGATTGAGACTTCGTTAAAAAATTATAGAAACATTTCCAGCCACACGGTATATTTTCGGGAAAGAATTTTTTTCTCGAAAGTACGTAGAATTTCGGGGGTATATGTATTCATAAAAAATGATTGTTATTGGCTCCTGCAACTAAAAATAATTTTTCCGGAACGATTTCAAATTTTTTTTTCGCCGAAAAATTTCAATACCTACTCGAATTTTTTTCTCGAAAATCGTTAGGATTTCGAGGGTATGTCTATTCACCAAAAATGATTGTAACTGACCCCTGCAACTGATGATATTTTTTCCAGAACGATTTGAAATTTTTTTTCCGTCGAAAAATTTCATACATTCTCGAATTTTTTTCTAGAAAATGGGTAGGATTTCGAGGGTATGTCTATTCACCAAAAATGATTGTAATTGACCCCTGCAACTGATAATATTTTTTCCAGAACGATTTGAAATTTTTTTTTCCGTCGAAAAATTTCATACATTCTCGAATTTTTTTCTAGAAAATGGGTAGGATTTCGAGGGTATGTCTATTCACCAAAAATGATTGTAATTAGCCCCTGCAACTGATGATATTTTTTTCAGAACGATTTGAAATATTTTAATTTTGTCGAAAAATTCCATACATTCCCGAATTTTTTTCTAGAAAACGGGTAGGATTTCAGGGGTATCTCTATTGACAAAAAATTATTGTAATTGACCCTTGAAACCAAAAATAATTTTTTTGAACGGATTTGAAATATTTTAATTTCATCGAAAAGTTCTAGCATCTAAACAAATTTTTTTGTCGAGAATGCGTAGGATTTCGAGGGTATGTCTATTCACCTAAAATGATTGCAAATGACCCCTGCAACTGAAAATATTTTTTCCAAAACGATTTGGAATTTTTTAATTTCATCGAAAAATTTCAATACCTAATGAATTTTTTTTCTCGAAAATGGTTAGGATTTCGGGAATATGTCTATTCACCAAAAATGATTGTAATTGACCCCTGCAACTGAAAATATTTTTTTCAGAACGATTCGAAATATTTTAATTTCATCGAAAAATCTGCCCAACTACTGAATTTTTTTTTCTCGAAAATGGTTAGAATTTGGTGGGTATGTCTATTCACCAAAAATGATTGTAATTGACCCCTGCAACTGAAAATATTTTTTCCAGAACGATTTGGAATTGTTTTCGAGAAAGTAATTTTGTACGTCGCTTACAAATTTAAAATATTTATAAACACCAAATGTTTCGAGACTACGTTAATTTAATTATTAATGTTCATTAGTGTTATACGTTTGTAGCGCGACGAATCTGGGACATTATATTAATTGATATTCGTCAGTGCACAGTGAACTTGATCTCGTTCCTAGTAGCAGCGATATTTTCAGTGTCCCGTGTATGTAAGCCTACTAATAACGGAAAAACAACTTACCGGTAATGACGTCAGCTTTGGAAGGTAAGCCGGATCTCGAATTTCCCCCACGAGTGGTCGATCCGCGCGAAAATAATTCACCGCTTCAGTCTCGAGTGAAAATCACGTACATGTGCGCGCGTGATCACGCACACATACGTACGCGTGCACATACGTGAGTATACCAACCGATCTATGTATAAATTCTATATCGACTTTAAAAACTTTTGCGGTACACGTTAATCCACAACATTACTGTACATCGACGAACTTTGCTTCCCACGGGCTTACTTTAAAACCTCTTTTTTTTTCTTGATCATTTCCTTTTTACTTCACTGCTCTCACACTGTTTATATCTTCATGTCTCGTTGCTTCCTTGATGGCCGTCGATCCCCTTACACGTACACTTTCATGCGTTCGTTTGCACAACCCGTCACCGCGACACTGACCGCACAACTCAAACTGACTTTTCAAATTTCTTCCCGTTGTTGCTCCAGCGACGATTTCTGCAGATCAGAGTCGGAGAAACATGAAGTTAGTAATCGGTGTTGACCACCTCGCGGACCGAATACGAACAAGTACGAAGGGGCACGAGTAATAACGTCGTTGGGACTTCTAACCGATGGAAAAAAATCAACACTGATTGTCAGGGTCGCAGGGAATTTGAATCTCAGATGTAAACAGCGCATAGATGTCAATACGTTGACGGTAACGTTGATCCACTGTTGACCGACGCTTGAAACGCTCAAAATAAACGAACCTCGATGCTTGTAAATTTTGATGTAAAAAAAAATTATTTAAGAAATACCCTCACAATCACCGTTTCAAATATCACAAAAATAACTGTCTCGATATGCGTGCGCGTTTAAGGAAAGGTGTACCTTCGTTATTAAGTAGAAATGTGACGCGGCTTCTGTACGACAGATTCTCGTTCGCATTATCCTTCCAGCAACGTTTTAATTACGCGTCACAGTATACGAGTTTACGAACGTCTAAACGAGATTAAGAAAACACGTTCAACGGTCGAACACGGACGATAGAATAGAAAATAAAGAAACAAGATTGATTCGGTTTGAAGAAGAAGACGGGGAAACGAGGTTAAATGAAACCAAATGGGAAGGGGGGAGGGGGTGAAAAAGGTGATCGCGAAAGGATGCCGCGTGGCCGTCGCTGCGAACGCCAATTTTTATCTTCTTTTAACCGACTGACCCTATCACCGATTAGGCGGAGCGCGTTGCACTCCGCTTGTTCTCACAACTTCCGGTTCAGCTGTTCGCACAAAGATCCGCATATCTTTCGGTGCCCTGCTCTCCACGAGAGTCTTGGCTTCTATCTCTCTGTCTCCCGCTTTCTCTTTCTCTACTAGCACTCGCAATCAGTGCGGGAACACCTCGTAGAAACGCGACTGCCCCAAAATCTCATCACTGCTGCTTGGCCCGCACTCAACTTTAACACTATATTCCACTCGCGATTTCCCGTTGACGTTAGAACCATTGTCATATCTGTTTAAGCTGGTAGTGACGTATATATTGCTGTTACTACTGCCCCTGCCGCTGCTGCTGTTGCTGGTGCTGCTACCGCTACCACTACGGCGCTCGTTATCGCTCCCACAATGATGTAAAGTTATCAGCGAACTCGCTTTCATCGCTGTCCTATTGTGTTGTCGATGAACCGTTATTTCGCAGTTCCTCCCGATGCGAGGTTTCCTTCGCTCATAACCTAGCACAGTGCGTGTACGATGCACGCACTGTGCACGTTTCCCGCGCACTGAACCAGCGCCGCCAGGAGAGAGAAATTGGATGACTTTCAAGATGGTGGAACGTTGAAATACACAGTTTTTGCGTGCCCACCAGAAAACCAACGCTCGCGCACTCACACGCACATTCAGGTCGACCGTCGCACCCGCGAGGACAACTAAACTTCAATGTTTATGCTATTCGGTTCTTCTTTTCTTTTTTTTTCGCTAATCTTTCTCCTTATATCCTGCGTTTCGTTTCCATCCGTTCTCAAGTAACAAGCTTCATGTCGAAGTAATACTAACTGTATTTCTTTCTCTCCTCAACGTAACGACCACCGGGTTTCACGATGTTACACAATTTACTTTAGAGCGTCGAGGCATTTCTTCCTCGCGCATCGTTTCGTTCTCGTGCGACTGTAGCGGCGGCGATGGCAGCAACGGCATTAGCCTGGCAGTGTTCCTGTAAACAAAACGTTATTCCTTAATACTTTTCCTTTTTCACACGGTTTTTACATAGCAGGGGTTGAAACGTTTCGGATATAACTGAATTCAAACATTACATATACTGATTGAAACAGTTATGAAACATTTTTATTCCGAGTAACTGTTATGCAAACATCTAACAGTTACGAAGAACTATTCCAAACATAACTCTTGTTACACTTGTTTTCAACCCCTAATAAATAGCGTATATTTTATCGTTACTCTTATGATTTAGCATTGAGAAATAGTTATTTTGTCAAAACACACACACCTATATATGTACAGTAGTTTATATATTTTCAATATTACCATGCTAGGTTAGGAAAACTTAAAAATATTGCAGTGGTCCCTCGAAGTACGCAGGGGTATGTCTATTCACCAAAAATTATTGTAATTGACCCCCACAAACGAAAATAATTTTTTCGGAAAGATTTGAAATTTTTTTTTGAGTCGAAAAATTTCAAACTTCTCGAATTTTTTTCTAGAAAATGGGTAGGATTTCGGGGGTATCTCTGTTGACCAAAAATTATTGTAATGGACCCCTGCAACTGAAAATAATTTTTCCAGACCGATTTGAAATTTTTTGTTTTCGTTGAATTTAGGCACCTACCCCCTGAAATTCGTTCTTGATTTTTAATCATTTTGTTTGACGCCCTATAGAAAAGTTGTCTAATGCTTTTTTGTAGGTATCCATGAACTCTACTTCCACCCAAAATTTCATTGAAATATATTCACTATTCTAGGAGTTGTGGTCGTTTAAGAATTGGACCATTTTTATGGGGTAATTTTACGGGGTTCAGAAACAACTTTTCCAATATTCTTGGTATTGCTACATATTCTCCGTCAAAATACGCGTAGTTTGCTTTTTTAAAAATTAAAATCCGCCAATCCATTCGGAAGTTATGGTGGTTTAAACATTTTCATGAAATTTCAGGGAAACATATCAACGGTATGGTCAGACATGTAATTTTCAGTAATTAATTTTTTTCTCGAAAACGCGTAGGAATTCGGGGGTATGTCTATTGACCAAAAATTATTGTAATTGACCCCTGCAACTAAAAATAATTTTTCCAGAACGATTTGAAATTTTATAATTTTGTCGAAAAATCTGCCCAACTACTGAATTTTTTTCTCGAAAATGCGTAGGAATTCGGGGGTATGTCTATTCACCAAAAATGATTGTAATTGACCCCCACGGCCAAAAATAATTTTTCCAGAAAGATTTGAATTTTTTTAATTTTGTCGAAAAATTCCCTACCTTCTCGAATTTTTTTCTAGAAAACGGGTAGGATTTCGAGGGTATTCCTATTGACCAAAAATTATTGTAATTGACCCCCGCAAACGAAAATAATTTTTCCGGAAAGATTTGAATTTTTTTAATTTTGTCAAAAAATTCCATAGCTTCTCGAATTTTTTTCTAGAAAACCGGTAGGATTTCGAGGGTATCTCTATTGACCAAAAATTATTGTAATGGACCCCCGCAAACGAAAATAAATTTTCCAGAACGATTTGAAACTTTATTTTTTTAATCTCTTTTCGCATTTTTTTTTAAATATTTCTGTACAGCGTCGATGTTTTTTCTTCCACATATTGTTTTTATCTTAATACACGTATCATCGAAGGATCTATGTCTTAAAGAATCATTATTTGTAGCGGCGGGAAGACCGCGGCTTCAAAGAGAATGCGGCGACTTCAAAGATCGCGAAAAAACCGCGTACTTTGAGGGACAACTGTTCTCGTGGAAATATTTGTACTGCGACGTGTTTTCTGCCAATTTGAACGTCTTTACGTACAATAAATATTAGAAAAGATACTCGGAGCAGAAAACTGTAACTAAGAGAACAAAGCTAATCTTTGTTTCCAAGTTGGTACGAGTAATATTCTACAAATTAACGATTAAAAAAATGTGATAGAACGTAGAGATTGGTCTGGTGTGAAAGTGTCACGAAATTAGAAAAAAAAACGTACATGGAAAAATCAATATATTTCAATTAAGAATAGTATAAAATTGTCTTATTGTACGATCGGTGACGAAACCTGCTGTACGGCTTTACAACAAAAGATATTCAAATCAGCGACCTATAATCTATAACATAATTACGCAAATAATAAGGAATCCTCAAAAGATCGCATAGACCACCGTGCAAACGTAACGATGTTCAATACACTCGGTTTGTATTTTAAAACTAGAAAAGGATGAGTCACGCCCATGAATTAATGTGCCAAAATGCATATTCACGTATATCTAAATATAGTATAGTACACCAAAGTTTTATAAATTATAAGGAATTATAAATGTAACCTCAAACAAACGTAATAAGTTGAATGTACAATAAAATGGTGACTGATACAGTAGATCACGCGCGCGTGACAATGGCCGACGTCTGCTGGCTCTCGAAGTCACGTATACGTGACAGCGGCCGTCAAAGTGTTAAAAATGGAATTTTGTAAATGGAAGTGTCAAAAATTTATTGTTCAAGCTTTATACGCCCTCCTGAACAAAGTTAAGCTTTTAATAAATATTAATAATAACGTTAATGCTAAGCTAGCTTGTAAAATCAAGGACATTCGCCGATGAAGAATTTATAAATACAATAACGGAAAAATTTAATGAAAAAGTTTGTACGTATTGGAATATGAAATAATAAAATTCGAGGCCGGGTCAAAATGGACCGGAGCCCGCCATCCGAGGGTTGAAATCGAAATACGTGTACCACGCATACGGTAGAGAGGATCGATCATAGTGGGAAATATGTACTGCGGCAGGGGATTTTCATGCGTTCGAATTACGTTCCGTCTACTCCCGTAGTATCGTGCAAAAAAATCAATATGATTAAAAAATGATAAGAAAGTAATATCCCGTTAGGTAATAATAAATAATAAATAGTATCTGTAGGCGAATGATAGTTAAAATTCAAAGTGCATAAGATAATATCCGAGTATCGGTTATTGACTACGTTTAACCTTTCTAGATTCTAAAGTAAGAATAGCTCGAACCAGCGAGGTCTTTTACCTTGTCACGTAAAAGTATAGGTGTTCTGTAAAGCATTTATAAATGTCTTGACTTATAAAACATGTCGAAACGACCAATATTCAGCTAAAACGATAAATTAATGCACGCGTATTCTATCGACATGCTTTTGTAGTTATGTATAATGATGTCTAATTTTCATTTATTCAGAATTTTCAAATGTACGTAATTTATTCAAAGTCTCTTTGGATTTATAACACTTTCCCTTGCCTTGGACCCTAAAATGTCGACATACGTAATTACAAAAAGCATATGCTGCAGAAAGGTATTAATAATAGAATTAGCATACTACTTCACAAGGAAATTGTACTTATTCGCGAGTGAATTTATGCGTACATGACTATTCAATATGTAAATAAAATGATTTATTCTTTTGTACTTGAGCACGATTTTTTTAAACTTTAAACGCTGAATAAATGACAGAAATTTTATAGGTGGCACATTTCTTAAAACTGAACGTTTTCAAATAAGACATGCGAATTTTCAATTCTGCTTCCTCTACAAATATACAGGTTTACCGAAATTGATATTTGACACTTCGCGAATGTCTATTCGCCATAAATATGAAACTGATTTCCTCGTTTCATTGATAAAAAGAAACACGTCAAATGGTTTAAAATAAAAATGGCGTACATATAATATAATTGCATTTGCAAATTAAGGTTATGTTTGTATTTAACTGGAGAATAGAAGTTGATATTTAAATTAGTAGTAAATTATCGAATATATGTAGTTTAAAAGAACCCATAAATAATATTATATACTCAAAAATAAGATATCATATTATATTACACAAATTTGGAAAAACGATATTGAGATTTCGTTGAAACTACCAGAATCTTGAAAATAAATATTAATGCGGACGGTTGTTGTAAACGAAAAGAATTTCAACTAAATTGAATATCATTTAGTATTCCATTTGTGCTGAAGTAGGAAGGACTGTGTACTGTTGAAAATGGACGACAAAAATTGGATTATACTTAGAATGCTAGTTAGTCTCCTTAGTGTAACTAATAATAACTAATACAACAACGTGTAAAGCGTACAGGAATTCATTTCATTCCCGCTGAATACATTCCGTCCGAATTATTATTATCTTGCTAAACCTAGAACGGTCGATAGCTCCGCAGTCGTTGTGACTCAAAGTCGAGCCGAGTCGAACCGAGAAGAGTCGAATCAAACCGAACTGGACTGTGTAGTTTTGTAGCGCGTCAATGCGTAAAAAGGGCGAGTGCGAAGCAATAGATCATTCTAACGAAAGTATGCGCTTTGTCTGTATCTTTATTTCCACTTTCCAATAATTATGTCAGTTACCAAACAGAAAGTTTACGATACCATTCTTAAATCGAACTCAAAAATATAAAAAAAAAGAAATGGTATAAATGTGTAGATTACAAAATCAATTTGTCTACTATTTGCACTGTTATTTATATTAATGACTTTCTCGTTGCACGAGTACAAAGTAAAATATGTATGCGAAGAAATATTATATTTCATTCTAATCTTGACGTGCCTTTATCAATTATTATTATAATATCCAAAATCTATGGAATTACGAATGTGATTTCGAGAACAGTCGAAATGGTTATTAATATAGAAAGCTAGAAAATTATTATTCTCAAGAATTTCAATGTACAAGGATCTTTACTTTAAGTCTATCTTATGTCTCGTGTACAGACAAATAATTATTCATTAGTATGGCTGTTACATTTACTTTTTCTTTGCTTACGAAAACACCATACATAGCAAATTATGTAGCTACTTAAACGAAACGAAACTAACAATATATATGTATGTAGTAAACGGTCATTTTATGCGAATGAATTTTTATAAAAATTAATACAAACTTTATTTAATTTTTCTACAGTTTTAAATGTTTATAGATTATGGAAAAATATATAAACAGTAAGAACCTAGATGCAATCAATAAGTATGAAAAAGAATGTTACATTTATATAAAATGATTGAAAATAAAGAATCACTAATATCAACATCCTATATTTCTACATGAAATAAAATATGATTCTTATTTTCGTGTATAATAATATATAAATTGTGAAGTAAAATGAGATGAAACAGTGACGAAAAAAATTGTATAGTTATAGAGTCGAAATTTTAAGTCAGATAAAATAAAACTTGTTTCGTTTTGAAATTATCATCATCAAAATATTCTAATGTGAAATTTACTTATTGTGGTGCCAAGTAACTATCAGAAATTTTGAAAAATATTACATACATCTTTTGATGATAATTTACTAATGATTTGGAATATTTTATAGATTCAGTAACAAGATTATGCCGTGTTACGTAATTGTTATATAATTACACATGATCTTAATAATCCTTCCAAATCGCAGTTAATTATAATTAATGAATATAAATTGTTATAGGCTTTCAAACTGTTACAAAAATTTCTTGACCACGTATGAAGTTCAATATAGTACTATAAACAATGTGCATTCAGTGTAATTTAAAAGCAATATAAATCTTCAGAAATCCGAAAATAAAAATTTCAAATTACTACTAATAATATAAAAATAAATATTTCATAATTGTCTGTTTACACTAAGATATACGCGACTGAAATTAATTAATTGAAAAAAACAATGTAAAATTACAGTTTGAAATACGTTATGGAACAAACAAGTTTTTATCCACGGACAGCTTTCTATTATGATACTTTTGCATAAGCTAGTCGATATATAAATTATTTTTATTTCCATCACTGATTAAAACAGGAAAAAAGTTAACAAACATCAATGAACGAACAAAAAATCTCACATGACCGTTTGCACGTAAAAATTCGAGAAATTATAGGAAATATGTAAAATTGAAATAGTTATACATATATTTCAAGAAAAATTCGATGTCTTTAGGTTTGTGAAATCTCTTCTATTTATCTTATGCAAACGATAAAGTATATGGAAGAATGACATAATTTCAACGTCTGCTGTAAGATTTTGTTATAGTAAATAAAATTTATAAATTTTATAAAAACATTTTAAAAATAAAAAAAATATAATTTTTACAATTTTGTAACTCTATTCATACACGTTTGGTTTAAATATTATTTACTATGATTATAACAAATTTCAGTGATGTCATATATTTAATAACTAAAATTTGGTAAATGTAAAAAGAATTCTAACAGAACGAAATGAAAATAATGAGTTTAAATACTACGGTTTTAAGTGTATATTGTATTAGAAATTCTAGACGGGTATTTATAAAATATCAATACAGCAACATCGAACTGTTCCTCTCGATCAAAGTACTTCGTAGATAAGTGATAAGGTACACGATGATTCTTATGTGGTTGACTTACATAACAGTGGGCGTGCACTCAAAATTAAATAGTCGATGTCCTCAGACACGATTTTTAAAGCAACGGGAAAAATAAGTAATGAATTTTCTGAACTCGTACAACGACGGACTAAGCGGCATCATATAAGTGTACATATCTGAAGACGAAACTAAGATAACGTAAAATGTTAAGCTTCAATTAATTTGCGAATAAAACAGAGTACAAAACTCAATGATATTTAACAAAACGCGACAATTGAAGGAGTTATTCAAAAAAGATATTTTGCATCGCTCTCCTCGAATACAGTGATTGAAGATGCATTAATTATCATGTAATAAAAGACCGTGACCAAGAATCTAATAGAAGGTTTGCACAATTATCGAAACAATAATAGTCTTTTTTATCACCGACTACAAAACAAATTAATGATTTCGTTGCCTAACTGAAACGCAACGCGATCGTTTATGTTTAAACAGTGCAAGGGGAAAATGTTGCTAATACAAAAGAGCGACACGTCACCAATGGTTCAACAGTTTCATTCGACTCTGTTATTTCCTACGAATACATTATACTTTATGGTAATGTTCAAGAATAAAAAGAATTACGACCGTGTAAATTTATCCATCTACAAGGGATAACATTTTGGACATGTAACAATTATGTAACATACGTACAATTTTTTTTAACTAATCACACGCTGCGTTGTTATCTTCAAGTTCACACGAAAAGTGGTCGGAATAAGATATCGCCTATTATTAGATTCGCTATTTCAGGATCTTGAATACTCTCCAGCACGCTCACACTGCCTCGGATACCATATAAACGCGATTGTCGCGTACGAATAGAAAACTTTTACTAACCGGTACGGAGATCACACGATGCATCACCAAAACACAGTAAGTCCGTTGAAACAACACCTTTAAAATCTTCGAGGGGAAAGGAACATGACACACAGAGTCTAAATACGCAGGCAGGCACAGCGATGTGGCACAGGAAAACAGCAGAAGTAACACTCGGTCGGTAACTCCGACACTATGGAGAGCACTTCGTAAACACGATACTTTTGATAACCTTATAACATGGTTAAATACGTGCGACGAAGACGTACGAAACTATAAGGCAAAAGGAACATGTAAGCGACCAAAGGGCTAAAAAAAAAAGAAAAAAGAAAGAACGTGAAACCAGTGAACTGCCACGACACGGATACCACGAATCAATGAACGATCGACAAACGAACGAACGACCGATCAGAACGCACTTCAAATGTTGCAAATGAATTTAACATCGACGAACACGGTCACATTTCACGGGGAATCGTTTCACTGCACACTCGTAAGAATAACACTGTGTAACTGTTTAGACTTGGACAGAGGTTCAGAAACAGTCGTTTTCTCTCTTTTTTTTTCATTACCCTTCTCCTTGTTTATCCCAATCGAAGAATAAGCAGAATAAATGGAAAGAGAAAGGGGGGAATGGAGGGGGAATAGAATGCACTTTATAATGCAATTTAGTGAGGTATGTGTATAAATGTGAGTGTATATAAGAGAAAGAAAATTTGAAATTCTGTACACTTACGCATATTGTTCAAAGAAAGGAGGATGGAAGGGAAGGATCGCATGGTGTGTGTGTATGTGTGTGTGTGCGCGCGCGCGCGTGTGTGTACAGTATAGGATACGCGCGTCTGTACATGAACGAAGAAAGAAAGAAAAGAACGAGGTACATATGTATGTATATGTTTTGACAATTTTTTTCCGTACACCAAAAAACGTTTCTTTGTCGACACTGGCTACAAGTCTAGACTTCCTCGCAGGAGCTCAACACGAACGAGAACGTATCGGTTAGTTTCACCACACATTTCTCTTCTCTTACCCGAACTAGCCGTGGTATTCCTGAGCGGCGGCCACGATGATTAAAAAACACTCGCGTCTTACATTCGCGCCCCAACGAAGGGTAGTCGAAATCGTACGGTCAGTCCAACGTTTTCAGGGCCGCCAGGTTAACGTCACGAAATCCACCGACACAACCATAGATCCAAACGGTGGACGGACGGACGTAAGGACGGACGGCTGGCTGGCAGCAGGCAAGGCGGAATCACAGAGAGGTTCGGGGGAAGGGGTATTGAATGCGGCGGGGTGAGGGTAGAGTTTCTGGATACGGGGCAGGTGGGGTCATAAGGGACCGGGGACGTACGAGTTGGAGTGGGGCGAAAACGAACGAGAACGAGCGAGCAACCGAACCGACCGTCGACGTACCGTCGCGGGGGACGGAGGTCTACACTAGCTCAGGCCCGTTTTATGATGGCTCCTTCAGTGCCACTGCCAATTCCTCTCAGCGCATTTTTCCCTTTTTATTCATCATTTTCGTATATATCAGTCTACTGCTCATTGAATTCTGGTTTCACGTGCACGTGATACAGAATGCGTCCGGTGTTGCGAAAAAATTTACGATATAGAATGCTTACCTTGCGTGTTAACGGCACGGTGAAAAGAGGAATACATGTATACGTCTTGAAAGATCTCCGCGACTTAAAGGCGATAGCTTGGAAGCCAAAATCTAGAATAAATGTACGGAAAAATGTACATACGGTATTTGTAATACGGTTCGGAAAGTATTTCGAACGTTTGTTCCATGCACATTGTGTGTATTGTACATTGTACCATATATTCAATACGGTATTTAGCTCATCCACATTATTTCTGCGTAAACTTTCAAATTTCCTTCCACTTCTAGCATATTCCCTAATTTCTACTTTCACTCGAAGATTATTATTCTTTGCAGAGTTCAGAAAGGTTTGTATGTAATTCTGAATTTACCGGAACAATGAAAAATAAGTTAACTCGTTACGGAACAAAATAAAATGGAATAACAGCTACATGTTGGTTCAAAAAATATAATGTAAAAGCAATTTGGAGACAACAAAGAGATTGTAGCGAAATAGAGACAACGTTATTAACTATTTTTAAGTCCCAACAGATTTAACGAATTATATTCCTCGTATTATCGTCTATTTGGCAATTACTTCATATGTTTCGCTGCGTAATATATAAAATTATTAAACTTCTCTTAAATGTATTCTATATTGAAGAAAAAGGAGAGAATTATTTAGGCGTGTAGATGTTTTAAGCAGCCATGGTTAATTCTATAAAATTGCTCTTTTGCAAATATAGATATAACGTGGGATAAAGCGTTGTATACGGCACTGCATCGGGCACAAGCAAACTCGCTGCTTTGCGGCCGGGTAGAAGGGACGAGAAGGGTTGGGAAGGGAAGAGTACAGAAATGAAGAGAAGGGAAGGAGGGGGTTGTGAATAGTATAGGTAGGGATGTCGGCCGTTGGCGAAGGAGGGTATATGGTTGATCCTGGCCGCGCACAGCCAAAGGTCTAAGCGAGATCGAGCAAGCACACAAAAGAGGGAAAAAGACCGAGATAGTACAAGAGGACTCGGCAACGATGCATTACTGGCATACGCGTGGCAACGTCGCAAAAGGCTTCATGGACGCCAGGCAATCCACCAACACACGAGTGTACGGAGAACGGCAGACCAGAGAAGGAAAGAATCCCGTTTTACCGAGTTGGAGGAGATAGAAAAAAGAGGAGGGGGCGAAATACACGAGAGAATGAGAGATCTACCAAGTCTTAAACAGGCTACGAAGTTTTCCACCAATCTCTTCAGATTTCAGAAAAACGTTTAGCATATTTCAAATCCATATTTCTGTGCATATGAGTAATGTAGTTTTGTTCATCTAATGCATCATGCACATTGTATATACCTAGGTTTTTGGACGCATTACTACATTCAGTTGTATTATTGCTGTATTTCACAATAACCTAAAATGAATATTTTTTTTGCAATATTTGAGAAATAGAACTAAATTATGCAATAGCTTTGTCTTACAAAATAAAATGACAACATTGGACCAAAAAGGTTACGGTTAATAAATGTCTAACTTCGATTAACAACGAAGAACATTGCACAATTTACGTATGTATGTTTAGAACATAAGAAATTATATTTAACCAGAGTATAATGTATACGAATGAGCCTAGGAATATTTTTGAATCTAAATAGTGACGAAATACATTTAATTACTTCTTTATTCTTTAATCGTGCAACCATATTTTATGCTGCAAATTATTAATTTGCTTCAAGACGAGGAGAATATGGTGTCTGTAAAACCAAGCCCAGGCACCAAGAATCCAGAGGCGTAGACAGCACACAAATTGGTTCCTGTGTCATTCCTAGATTATCGATATATTTTGACTACTTTTGCAAGAATGACGGTTTCTCTTTTGCTTAAGCAAATGTACCGCGTCACCGAGTTTGTAAATATCGCTAATCAATACATTATACTTGTTATACTGAGGAGCAATAACAGAAGTGGAACTATAAAACAATAACACTGATTACCCGATGGCGAAAGGGTGTGGCAGCGCCATTGAGTCGTTACACGCAGGAATAGAGCAAGTAGTGGGATAATACGTGCGATTCTGAGCATTTGTGTGCGGGGAACGCGTATGTGTGTTTATGTTCAGAAGTGAGAAAGAAAGAAAGAATGATAGACAAAGAACGAGCCAAAGTGCGAAAGAAACAGAGAGGACAAAGAGTGAGACGAATGTACAAAAAGAGAAACAAAAATGAAGAGGGAAAGAGAAAGAGGGAGAAGGCGGTAGAAGTGGCGGAAACTCGGAGCGGTGGAGTGCGGATGGGGACAAGGATGAACCACCTTAAAGGGGATAGCATGAATCATAAGTAATCAATATTATACCTGCGACCGATATAGAAAAATTTTGGACGACATATAAATGTTGTAACACGTAACAATTTCATTTAATTTCTGAGCAACACTTATGCATGCGAATCGTACATATTCGCTGCTACGAACAAAAATATTAACTTAAATTTATTAAATGCAGCCATTACAATTGAGATAACGATATTCTTATTTTGGAAGGAAATTATATAGATTTTATAAATAGAACATAAAGTACTTCAAATATTTCTAAGTAGTCGTGAACAATAATTGTAGGATTTTACAACTGGAACAATTTAATGTGAAATATTTGACTATAAAATTTGTGTTTATCAATATTGAAATACATATACAGCTAATACTAAATAAAAATTTTTGATAGGTATAATTGCATATTAAATGTATTTATAATATGAACTGTAAATAATAAAAGCAATATAGAATATAAAATAATTAGGTGTTGAAAACATTTAATACAGAATATAATGTGTTAGAAAAATAATGGGCATTGCTACTCTATTAATGTTAATACGTCATTAATATACTTAATAATCTCTGAATTACTAATATTTTTCTAAAAAAATATTACATGAATTATTTACCAGTATCAATATTTCGTTACTATCATCATTTATATTACCTTTTCAGCTTACAAACTGAAAGAATATAAGAATATGGATAAGTAAACAAATACAAACAAATCGTTAATTATAAAAATGTAATATTTATGCTAGCTATTAAATTGTTGGCTTTATGTTCATGCTAAAAAGCCATGTTACTATTTTGGTGGGTTTTGTTGCATACAACTTTACAAAAATTATACACAACCACAAATGTCAGTCATCACGTCACGTATTACGATTATACTAATCAATTATGCACTTTTTTATTGCGTATATATATATATATATATATATATATCTCGTTTCTTATACATATATATGTACACAAGATGTCACTAAAGGTAGAGTCATATAACCTGTAGTGCTTGAACAGTCAGCATTTTCAACTTTGTGTGTTAATAATCTTATTTAGTTTTGCTTCCAATGAATTTATATTTGCAATATATACTTACTTATTGTTATTTTATTCAGTACATTTCATCACTGGTTCACTATTGCGAATAATACGGGAAAATGAATCTTTTCTATTGGCATGAAAAATCATATGGACAATTTTATTCGCGTACGACTTTCATTAACCTCGAATTGTAAGTTATTAAAATTTGTTAAAGCTATAATATTTCAGGTATTATCAAATCAAACATTCGATACGTAAGGCATTATTATAATACAAATTACAATTTTTCATATACGTAGTAAATCATTTTTAATACTTAATATTTTACAATTTTAATATACATTAAGATAATTATTTTTAAGTAGACACATCTATTTTTTTATCGAACTTTAATGGTTGACTTGAATCCAATAAACCAAACATTTTGCATAACGCATTTATAGCAGCTACATCTTTTGCTTCCTTAACAGTTTGACCATAACCTAAAAATATAATCCGTTAATTATTTGACCGGTGATCCAGTTAGCGATTGTGAAATGTTTATAATCATTTAGCTAATTTAAGTGTCTACCTGAACCCAAAAATTGTTTATTTGAATAAACTGCAACTTGATAAGACGACAGAATAGTATTTCTTCCAGCTTGTCTAATAAGTCTTGGTTCTACAGATGCTTTTGTTTCGTTAGAAATAATATCATTTAACATTTCAAATGGTTCTGTCGGGCACCATATTTCAGTTAAATCCTTGCTTGCTAATCCCACTATTAGAAAATCTCGAACAAAAGTACTCGCATGATCCTCATTGACATCTACAGCAAGTGCTCCTATAAGTGCTAGAAATGTTTTAGCCAATGTTTCTTCTGCTATTGGATGTTCCTACATAGTAAATATGAAAAGTTTATGTTTATAACTAAATACTATATATGCAACAACTTATGTATAGATGAACAATGAATCATGTATACAAACACCACTCAGAATAAGGTCCTTCGTCCCGATATGTGAAGATGCTGTGGCAAGAATTTCTTGAGACATAAGGTAGTCATGGATGGCTCTAAAATGTAATTATTGAATACATTAAGATTAATAAATTGTAAAAAAAAAGGGCGAAATTTTATTTAAAATTTAAGAGTACCTAGTTAAAATAATACATTATAATAATTCCCATTCAACTTATTTTTATACATACTTAATACCATCCTCAGGAAGACGTGGCAAAGATTTACTCAAATAGTTCTTTATGACTTTAGAAGTTAAGTTTCTTCCAGTTTCTATTAACTCTTCATTATGTGGTATGTCAAACTCAGGTTTCTCTATTCCAATGGCTTTTTGTCTTTTCTCTTCCTCAAAAATATACGATTTATGGGTTAATGCTTGCTCCAATATTTCTGTTGTGAAATTTTCTGAAAGTCTTCGATTAAATGCATATATTTCTGCGTCCCTATTCCAGTCTATAAAATTACTTCGTCTAGGTTCTGGTTGTGGAGGTAATTCTCTTTTTCTCTTGGTTATTGTACGTAGAGTTGGAGATACCCATCGTTTAATAAATCTACGACCTATATTTATAATAAAAACATGATGTACAGTAAATACATTAAACAATACAAAACATAATTCAAATTTTAACAAAAATTTTTACCTTCATAATTTGTAGGTTTTATGCTTGCCAAATTATTAAAACACAAACGTAATTTATTCATGTTTTAATATGTCTTTTAATTGAGCAATTCGTAAATATTACTCGTAGGAAATCAAACAATGTACAATAGGTTACTTACTAGTAACATAATTATTACCAACTAAACGTTAAAAATGAACTAGTTTTCTAGTTATATGTATAGGTTGTATCTGGTTACCAAATATCCTAGAAAAAAAGTACGATAATTACTAGAATGAAAAAGTTACCAAAGTGTGGAGTTAGTCACCACGTATGTTGCTTTATCTTCGTTTTCAACGTTCATAACTAAAACGTTGATTTAGGAAAATGAAATAAACTACACTTTGAAGTAAACAAACAACTGTATTTGTCAAAATCAACCATAAAACAATAACAATAACCTTACTGGCATATAAAATGCGAATACGCGGGAAATACTAACGTCCGTATAGGTTTCTCATGGTGGCGGTGGACACCCATGTGTGTAGAATGATTGTTAAATATTTTTCAACAGAATAACAAAATTATGGCAATTTAAAAAACATGTTACAAAAATGTACTAGATTTACTAGTCTTCCTAGCTTAGTAATTGACCCCTGCAACCGGAAATAATTTCTCTAGAACGATTTGAAATTTTTTTTTCGTCGAATTAGGCACCCAATTAGATTTTCGATAAGGAATTTTTTTCTCGAAAGTGCATAGGATTTCGGGGGTATGCGTAATGACCAAAAATGATTGTAATTGACCCCCGCAACCGAGAATAATTTTTTTAGAACGATTTGGAAAATTTTTTTTCCGTCGAAAAATTTCAGCACCTACCCGATTTTTTTTCTCGAAAGTGCGTAGGATTTCGGGGGTATGCGTAATGACCAAAAATGATTGCAATTGACCCCCGCAACCGAGAATAATTTTTTTAAAACGATTTGAAAAATTTTTTTTTCGTCGAATTAGGCACCTAATTAGATTTTTTTTCTCGAAAGTGCGTAGTATTTCGGGGGTATGCGTAATGACCAAAAATGATTGTAATTGACCCCCGCAACCGAGAATAATTTTTTTAGAACGATTTGAAAAATTTTGTTTTCGTCGAAAAATTTCAGCATCTACCCGATTTTTTTTCTCGAAAGTGCGTAGGATTTCGGGGGTATGCGTAATGACCAAAAATGATTGTAATTGACCCCCGCAACCGAGAATAATTTTTTTAATTTGTTTGACACGCTAGTTTTTAAAATGTAAAACATTTGAATCGAAGCAAATATAAATGAAATAAAAAACTTCCTCCAGGCTGTTTGCATTAAGCTTGTTGTGTAATATACAGGCAGATCGGGATTTGATATCTCGTACGGACATTTTGTCTTGTTTTGTACGATATTGTGGGACATTTTTCCCATGCATTCAATTTTTGTTTCCCACGGAAAGGTATCACGTAACCATCGACACAATGAATTCGTTTTGACGTATGATATCCCAATAAAATGCAATTGTTCAAGCTGTATCGTTATAAAATACTCAATTTACAGTGACAATATAACGCACACTAATTCATTTGCAAGCTTAAATAACAGCGATCCGTCGACGGTGAAACAGTAACATTTTGTTTGTACCTACCGAGCTGTCGATTAAAACGTTAGAATGCAGTCTTCATTTGTAAAATTGCCATTAGTGCTTATTTTATGTATCGTTTCGTTGTCGTATACCAACGTAAGTAAGAGAATTTTAAATAAATTGTAATTTTATTTATTTCATGTCGATCACTTATAATTAATCAATTTTCCGATATTCAATCAAAAAGAATATACTTTTATATATTTTTGGTATAATCTCACTCCTAGAAATTATAATAGGAATAGAAATATTAATTTTGTCGATTGTCAATGATTAAAAAAACCCTTTGAAGCGATTAAAATTCAAATTTAATAATAATACAAAACATTTATTGTACTTCAAACATTCAAAGTACTAAATAATAATAAAATATTTATAAAAAAATTGAATTTTAATATTTTTTTGTAACGACGTCTTGCAAACGCTGTGACATACCGTAGATAAATATTTTAGTGGTAATTTGTTCTCTATTATTTAAAATTTTTAAAAATTAATATAAAAAATAACTAGTATTGATAAGACTCAAGGGGTACCAGAGTTGAAGGGGGCTGTTCCTAAAGGTGGACAGAATGTAATCTCATTACACTTGCTACGATCGCTTACATTTAATTGGACTGTAATTACACTATAATAACACGGTAATTATTGTCTAATCGCTGTATAATCGTAATTGTAAATCTTCAAAGTACGCAAAATCGGTTTAATTATTGTGTAATTATTACGCTGTTACAATGCAATTGCATGTAATTGTCTCGTAACGAATATAATCTGATTACATTTTGTCAGCAGGAAATATATTCACTAAGCAATTTATACATATATTTCTCATCTTCTTAGTAATTAAAACAGTAAAAAAAATGTTGATTACAAAGTGAAAAATTACTGTAAATTTTATTTCGTTTCAAACTAAACAAAATGTGCACTGTTTTGTTTTATCGAAATCCATTGTTTCTATGTATAATAAATTTTTCATTGTATATATTAGGCTGAGAAGAAGGTGACGGTACACAGCTATAACGCAGATGTTACCAACGGTAACAATGTACTTGATTCCTGGTCACCAAGCCTTTCGAATGGTCTCATTACATCGAATATAGGTGTTAGTCAAAATTGCCCAAGTGCAGCACAGGTACTATTATATTAAATTGCATACATTGTTTTAATATTAACTACTACCTCGTTGCCCATCAATGGATCGTCGAACGTGCCTTTGTGCATACTCGGAAAACAAACTTTAATTTGTAAACTGCAATCGATCAAAATGAGTTATTCAATTCTAGGTTGTTATCAAGATATTCAAAGACGAACAGCTTGTTAACACGTTCAATCAAAATTTCAAGCAGCCGATAAAGGAATTCGAAAGTTATAACATTTGTAGCTCGATCGACGCCCCGGAACCCGATGACGACTCGTGTTCCGTAGCTCAGGTAAAAAAATGTGTATAGTTCGGGCCATAGTATAGCAAGGTCCTAAACTAAACACTTACACGACATCTTGCTTGAGAGTTTTTTTATTTTCTATATTTGCATATATTATGAGCAGGTAAATTAAGATATTAAAGACTTGAGTAAGACCTTTACCTATTACCTCTAAAAATGGCGACACTAGATAAAATATTCTTTGTACGGCCCTAACTATGGTCTAAGGTCCTTAGATGCTCGTATTTTTCAATTTACTTGTTTTTGAGAGCTGAAACGTGCAAACTTAGACACCTACGTTTACGATCTCGCTATGTTGTGGTCCGTACTATAAACAAACAGCTCGAGTCGACTGTCGAACGTAGAAAAGAGAAATCGAGTAAAAGAGAAGGAAACTGAACTTTGTTGTGTTTCAAGTGGAATCTCTTTTCAGTGATGAAAATACCAAGCATTTATGCTGTAGATCAGTTCGAGCATACGTTCAACGTTCTTCGAGTTTACATATACCTCTGATTCTTATTTTTTAGGGTGAACATACAGCCTCCGATTGCGACTTAAGTTCCTTCTTCAGCGACATGGACAACGGCCAATATATAGTCGAATGCGAATTTAAATTCTCTAATAATGTAGTTTCTACCGCCAAACTGGACCTCACAGTGGAGGATGCATAGTGAGGCGAGCATTATCCCCATTTAGAGTAGACATTGAAATATTTTTAATTTCCGTCAATATGTGTAGCATATAGCACTATAAATGTAGTCTGCTATATTTACAATAAATAAAGAATAAGTACGCAATTATCGTTTCTTTCCAGCTCAACAATATTCTACGTTCTTGTTAAGACTATAATCTTCCTTTTTTATCAACTATGCAAACATTCAGCTATGATTCAAGCATTTTAGGAGCTAGATAAATGTAGCCTCTAAATTACGATCTTATTTGTAATCGGATTACAGTTGGTCGATCGTTTGAGGCCACTGCGGTGTTATTTCAATTATAGAGGCAATAATCGATCTTCAGTATAATTTTAATATACAAATTAAGTGTTCTGTTTGAAACGAATTTCACTATACACCAAACCCACCTATGCTCAGTCCTCCATTGCTTTATCGATAAAACAATGTCCAGATTCTGGGAAAATGCTAACTCGAAACGTTTCTAGCCAATAGATATCACAAGTTAATTTTTTACCATGAAATCGTGAAGTAACTTCATACGCGTTTAATTAACATTAACACATTTACAACTTACGATCAATTAAACGAAAATGGAGAAATACGGTAGAAGAATGTCGCTACGAGAGTCGTTCATGCACATATTATCGAGGAAATCGTTACTTCACGTTAAAGTAAGTAAAATTTCTGCGATCAAAGGAAAGGCATAAGTCTTCTCGAGCAAAATTCGATTTATAAAACGTTTTCGGTGATTTAATTTCCTCACCGCCTTCGGAATGTAAGGTTATACAAAATTAAAAAATTGAAATATAAATTTCTGTTGTGGAATCAATTGTTAGGCACATAATCGTGTAGTAGCGTGGCTGGCGAGGCGTTGGTTCGAATCCTGTTGAAAACATGTTTGGCGAAACCTTGTGGCGGCCATTGTACACGTTGTTCTTGAGTTTAGCATCTCGCTAATCACTATTACTAATACTGCTACTCTTCTCGCGATTTATTTTCAAGCCTCTCATCCTCATTTCGAATTTTTTGAACCATTTTTACGCACTGCGTTCACTCATACAATTACTTTGAAATGCACCAAAAATGGCGCGCTGAGGACGAACTTTTCGTACGAATTAACGCATTTTTCGCCTCTCTAATATTAATTACTATAAATAAATAGCGTACCAGACTGAAAGGAATCTACCTTTTCCGAGCTGCGGTCAGACTCGTTTTGGAATACATCGAATGGCTAACGGAAGAGCCAGCGATCGACGAAATCGTCGACGACGTTGCGATTAACATTCGATTGGCGCAAGAGAAGAAAGTCGAGAAAAAGAAACTTACTTTAGAGGTTTACAAGTTAATGGATTATCGACTAGGAAGTATTCTGATTACTCAGAAAAGTCCCCCTAACAATATTTTCTATTTTAGGATCGTTCCGTGCTGTTGATGGAACCAGACTGCAGAACATCGACGGAGAAAACACACATTTTCGAGTTGTTCAATAAATTTCGTGCCTTTCGAAACTATCCGGATCATTTACGAAGATCTCTAGCGGGAGCATGCATCTACCAATACTTGAGACCAGATCGTGTGATCGTACGACAGAATCGGGAAGCAGATAATTTGTATTTTATTATACAAGGCGAGATCGGTGTATCCAGGATAGTCGCTGATCGCTGGACTGGTACGTGGAATAATTTTTACTAATATTGCAAATATAATTAAATTGTTTATTCGTGATCAGGCGAGCAGAAAGAAATCGACATGGGCATTTTGACTGCGGGAGATATTTTCGGTGAAATTGCACTGCTACACGCGATACCAAGAACTGCGACTACGGTTTCAAAAAGTTTGTACTATTTAACTGTTTTTTAAACGCTTACAAAAGTTCAGGGTCCCAGGGGCCCCACGTGGAGGTGAGTGCATTTGACCAGAGGGGGCCCAACTAACTTCATCGAAATTTTCCAAATATAGGAGAATATCGGTTCCATTTGGGTTTTTTATCTCATTGATTGCCAATAAGTCCCATTCCAGCCTCGTGCCCCCCTACAGTGGTTTATTTTATACTGTTTTCAAGTTAAAGTGATATCTGTATACTCTTCTTTCGTTTTGTCTTTCTTATAGGTACCGTGGATTGTCTTCTCATTTCTCGCGATAGTTTCGACGATACTTTACGCGATCACTTGACGAAAGAATGGGATGTACTGCAAGATGCATTGGTTCATTTTAATTACTTCAAGTCTTGGGACGCAGAAGCTATACGAGAGTGTTGTATTCTCAGCAGGATGAAGGACTTTCAACCTGACGAGGTACATACTCTGTACAACATTAATTATTAAGAAATTAATCCTAATATAATTCTAAAAATATTAGGACTTAAAATTATTAAACATATAGAAAATACAAATAATATTACTAAATAAATAAATCGTTTTATAAATTTACAGTACAACCATGTTGACACTTGTAATTGTCAGATATCATATTACACTACTCGACATAATTAAATAATAAGATACAAAGACTAACAGTATAAGTATTCCTTTTAATTTGTTTTTTTAATTAAACTTTTCATATATTGTATTACTTTCTGACTATATGCATGAACAAATTTTATATAATATTATTAAAAAAATAAAACGTAGATCGAATAAAGAAATAATTATTTAAGGTCTTGTTAGGTGATGGCAAAGGAATGGTGAACTATGTGCATTTTCTTATGGATGGTGAATGCCATCTGATAGAACACATGCTTGTTCGGGAAGAAATCTCCAATAACAAAGTACACTATGAATTATATGATCCTAAAGATCCTGTTGCCAAAATGGAAGCAAAACAACCATCAAGAAAGGTAACTGAAAGAAAACTGAAGAAACTGGAATCAAAGCATGACACTACCAGAGTACAGGTTTGTATTATAATTAAAAAAAAAATTGAGAAAATCTTTACCATTTAGGTAAAGAGTAATGGTAGAAATTTCTCTCTCGATCAGCTTATGCTATAATTCTACATCGATTGGTGTGTTAAGTAACAGTTGTATTAATTATTAATTATTATTATTCTATTAAGTTACAATGACAGTACTTAAGTTACGATTTTTAACTTTCTTTCATCTTTTGTTATTTATAAAAACGAAATCATTTTCAAAGGCAAGAGATATCGATGGAAATGATGGCGACCAAGAGTCCATAGACTACAGCCATCTTTTAATGTCGTCGAAATCAACCAAACAACAAGTGGACTTTGATCGTGCTAGCATTATTACAACCACACTGCTAGATGTAGTGAGTATGAAACGTATAAATTGTTGTGCCCTTAATTCGATCGTATTTTTCGTAATTGTCCTCACAAAAATTGCATTAGTAGTCACCAACTGATTTTCAAACGTTCACAACGTAAACAACAACCTAATATTTTAATATTCATTAATATTCATTAATATTCATTTAATATTCATTAATTTTATTCATTCGAATAAAAAGATAAACGAGTGGCACAAAATCACGGACGTGGCAGAGATGCTAATGAAAGAACCATCGTCTATATCTCAACAATGTTATCCGGACAACGTTCGAACGATATTCATGCAAATTTGCACGTTTAACAGAGGCGCGTGTTTTGGATTAGGTAACACGATTAAATTATTAATTTTAGTAAAACCTTCGACTGATCACGATCTTCCAATTTAGGAGAAAACATGCAGAACCGAAGAATAACATCTAAAACGCACGTACAGTGCTTTTTAGTTCCCCGATACTTCTTGAACGAACATAATCGAGCCAATGTTTGGGAACGCGTGAAACTCTTCATGGACTCGAAGTATCCCACGAAGGAACAACTGTTTAAAGAATTCGTTAACAACCGCAGGTAAGTATAATATAAAAAACAATTAAAAGTGGAAATGTAAAAATATTTAAACTACATTCTTGTGTAGCTTGAGCGGTCTCTTATCGTTTAGCAAAAAAGTTTCTATTCATTTTAAGAGTTCGATTTTTTTTTTGCATGATTTTATGGTTTTCAGGTGGTTGAAGTATAAGGAAAATTTAGTTCACGGTATAAGCACACGTGGTCGACGCATTCGCAGTAATGTGACGATACACGATGTCCCCTATGCGATTAGAATCGTTAACGATGTGGGGGTGTGAATAGAACTCCTCGCTGAAATGTTAAATAAATAATAGAAATCGTGTTCTACAAATACACGTTTGTAGATAAAAATTTTATTTCCACGAGATTGTAAATTAATTTAATAGACACATTTTGTTATAAAAATCTTTCGTACATCGAATACAAATATTTCATGTCTTTGGTTGCAGTACGTTGATTAATTTCTCGTAAATTCGCATTATTTCGGGTTCGTAACACTAAACCCTGTGATTTTCTGGTAATACATTGAGTATTAAGTACCGACAAGCGCCTTATATTTATGTAAATTATACGAAATTTACAGTTAGAACGTTACATAGTTTTCTGCGGACTTCTCGAGAATAGCTGAAGTAATTAAATTCGGGCTTCGTTCTCATTCGCTGAGCTTTCTCTCTCAATTAGTAAGTACATCGTTTAAAAAGCAATTGGACTTTATTCCATTGTTACGTTCGCTCCTCCATTTTCATATTGTCTCGATAAGTTTTGTACATTTGGTCAGTTATCGATACGATTCCTTAGACGTACGTGAAATAGTATTAATAAGCATAGCGCGATATATTCTTCATTTTATCGATGTAGCATCAATATTACACATCCTAAATTTCTAGTAAGAAGATCTGCCGATTAAAATTTATATTTCGTTAAATTGCCAGAACTTTTCAGGCACTTTCCGATTACGATGTAACGTATAAACTATTTTTTAAATGTACGCGTAACATTAAGGCAATTTTTTTAGTCTATTTTCAAAATAAATTCCGACTTTCACGGGTACATGTTGCTTACGAAACTTTGCTCATATTCCTTTTTTTTCCTAAATATTCTCGATAATTGTATACTCCTGAGCTTCTCTACAAGAACTATGCATAATTTACGCATACTACGTCATGGCACACTGGAAATAAGCAACATGTACGAAGGAAACGTATAACAGAGACGGGTAAAATTCTTAGTCGAACAAAACTACCAAAAGTTATTATTTCTCTTTTGCTCGTAAAAGAAAAACAAAAATCTCAATTACAAGAAGTTACAAATATTCAACTATTCGAATGAATTTTGAAACAAGAGTTTTATCTGCCTCTGACACGCATAAATCATTTTCTCCCGCAATCACACAAACGCAGACAGCGTAGTTTCACGCGAAAATACTGAAACACGATAATAGCAAAACAGAGAGACGCAAAGAGACACTATCTCTCGATAATAGCATTCGCAATATCAGTCTCTGATTTACTCCATTCGCATCATCGATATCCATACGTACACGCACAATCGTGACGAAGAATCTATCTTCTCGTATAAAAAAAAAGTGTTTGAAATTGTTATGTGGCACTGATGTATCAAACCCTCGTCTGATCCGTGTCGCGAGTACTCATCATCGCGTAACTGGGATTGCTGAATCCTTCGGGCATATCTTTCCTCAAATCGACTTTCTGCTTGGGCATGTTCACGTAATTGTCCTGCGTGCTGATAATGGACGGCGCGTAATCCTTTGTCACCGAGTCCACCTTGTCGTCGCCCTCCGTTCTTTCCGGGTCTTTGTTACTCTTCTCGTTCAGATCTATCAGCTGGAGATTCCGCGGGGTGTTGCAGTAGCCGGAATCACGGTCCATCGGTGGATCCACCGTTTGATTCTTCGTCGTTTGCCTGCTCCTGGCGAACTCTGCCCTTCGTTCGTGCACGTTTATCGGTTTCAAGTACGGGTCCTCGTCCTGATCCTTTTTCAGCATCGGTGACATCTCCACCGCGTCCTCAGAGTCGGATGTAGGCGATGGGAATTCGAAATGGCTGCGTCCGGGTTGCAGCATCGGGCTGAATATACCGGACTCGTCTCGCTGGCTAGTTGGGCTCATGCACAGGTACGTGGAGTCCGTTGGATTCTCGGGTACGGGCGAGTTCGTGTATTTGGGACTCGGTGAAACGAACAGAGTGTGATCCGGAGCGGACAACATCGTCAAATAGTCGTTTTTACCGCTCTCTAGTATCATTGTGTTCATGTCCATGTAGGGAGCGTTCAAACTGATGTAATGCTGGAATCGAATGAAAATTTTACGTTAAGCTCGCACATTGTATACTACATTACCCGTGGTTGTGCTCATTAAAAACGAATTTTTGAGAAAAATCGACAAGGGGATGCTGAAATTTTTCGGCGAAATTAAAAATTTTCAAATCGTTCTAAAAAAATTATTAACGATCGCAGGGAGCAATTATGATCATTTTTGTTGATTAGGCATACCCTCGAATTCCTACGCATTTTCGAGAAAAAAATTCGAGAATGTGTGAAATTGCGACAAAATTAAAAAATTTCAAATCGTTCTGAAAAAATTGTTTTCGATCGCAGGGAGGAATTTCAATCATTTTTTTTGGTTAGGAATACCCTCGAATTCCCACGCATTTTCGAGAAAAAAATTCGAGAAGGTGTGAAATTTTTCGGCGAAATTAAAAATTTTCAAATCGTTCTAAAAAAATTATTTTCGATCGCAGGGAGGAATTACAATCATTTTTGTTGGTTAGGTATACCCTCGAATTCCTACGCATTTTCGAGAAAAAAATTCCTTACCGAAAATATAATCTGTGGCTTGATAATGATTCACCGAATTTTCATGCATATCTTTAAAACATCATAACTCCTGAACGGATTGGACGATTTTCATTTTCAAAAATGCAAACGATGCGTATTTTAGTGAAGAATATGTAGAAATTATAAAAATATTGAAAAAGTTGTTCCTTGATCCCTTAAATTGAAAAAAACTTCAGAAAAATGGTCCAATTTTCAAACAGTCATAATTCCTACGATAGTGAACATATTACAATGAAACTTTTTTCTAAAGTAGAGCTCATGGGTACCTACAGAAAAGTATTAGACTACTTTGCTGTAGGGTGTCAAACAAAATTACTAAAAATCAGAAATGAATTTTCAAGAAAAATCGACAGGGAATAGGTGCCTAAATATTTCGGTGAAATTGAAAAGTTTCCAATCATTCTAGAAAAATTATTTTTGGTTGCAGGGGTCAGGTACAATCATTTTTGGTGAATAGACATACCCCCGAAATCCTACGCAGTTTCGAGAAAAAAATTCAGGAAAATGCTCGAAATTTTGCGACGAAAAAAAAAATTTCAAATCGTTCTGAAAAAATTATTTTCGGTTGCGGGGGTGGATTACAATCACTTTTTGTGAACAGATACATCCCCGAAATCCTACGCACATTCGAGAAAAAAATTCTTTTACCGAAAATCTAATGTGAGGCCGGAAATGTGACTGTAATTATATTTTTCTGTCTCACTTCCGCTTGTGTTCAATTTATAACATGTTGGTAATGTGAGTGAGACAAAAATGATAATGGGGACTCTAGAGTTTCTAGGTTTTATCACTTCATATGTAGGTATAGTATAATCGAATTTCAACAAACGTACCGCTTTCACGCTGTCCTCCAGCAAGTCACCTATGCTCTGAACTAATTCCGTGAAACTTGGACGTAGAGTAGGCTTGGCTTTCCAGCATTGCAACATTATGTCGTATCTGTAATAATAGATACACGTTGTACAATTTCGATGTGTTTTTGAACGTTGAATCGCTCTCTACTCGGTTGTACAGTATTCCCTGTCAGGTTGTCAATATTTCTAACTGTCAAGTTGTCACAGTTATTCCCATTAATGGTTCTTCAATTCTTATCTCGAGTATATCTTATAAGAGGCCTTAGTTTCACCTACCATCCTCTTAGGTTGTTCTGTGACAACTTGCAAGGGAATACTGTTCTAAAAATTACTCTACATGGTATATGTAAATTGAACGTACACTTCAGCCGTGGCGTATTTCGGTTGTTCCATCCTGTAACCTTCGATCAGCTTTTGGTACTGTTTCTCTGCCTCCATACCCGGATACGGTGTCTCAGCTAGCGTGAAAAACTCCCACAAAACTATGCCAAAGGACCAAATGTCCGACTGCGTCGAGAAAATCCGATCCCTGATCGATTCGATGGCCATCCACTTGATCGGTAACGGACCGTCGCCTTTCTTTTTATAATTGTCATCCTTGTACATGGTTTTCGCCAAACCGAAGTCGCAAATCTTCACCACGTTGTTTTCAGCCAGCAAGATGTTCCTTGCGGCCAAGTCGCCGTGTAATACCTGTGATAACAGCCAAAACGCCGTGTAATTATCAATTAACGTTATTACATTCGTCGAATTCGTTTAAATGTTCTTGCAAGCTTTGTGGAGCAATGTAAGCGATTTGTAGATTGAAAAGAAGTGCCGCGAACGTAACGTACCTTTCTGTGGCTGAGGTACTCCATTCCGCGCGCTACTTGGAAGGCCCAGGATAGTAAATCCTGGGTGCAAATTGGTTTCAAGTTGTAATCCTTGTAGTCGCCGCGATAGTTGGACCTCCAGCCCGGTTGGGAGGAACCGTTGCTGAGGACACAGCTGTCCGGTGACACGCTCGCACCTTGAGAGTCCATAGCAGTGCCTTGATATTGCACCGAATCGGTGCCAGAGTTTGTGCTAAGGCTGGGAGAAAATGACAATGCCGCATATTTTATCCTATCGTGCCGGAGAAAAGAAAACAGAAAACTGTCGTTAACACCGCAGCCCCTCCATGCACCGTATAAGTATTTTATTATCAACAAAATGCATAAGCATACAGTGCTGTCTTAGTCTGGATCAACAATTAGTAAACTTAACGTCGAAGCAAACACGTCAGATCACAACATTTCATTCTCGTTACAAAATTAAAACATACTCAACGATGTTGTTATCACAGAACGTGCAAGTCAATTATCTTCTACTCATTATTCGATCATAATGTTATTAACGAATAACGAAAACTACAAGGAAACGAAACGTAAAAGCAAACCTGT
The DNA here is from genome assembly GCF_013123115.1 of Colletes gigas. Classification (NCBI taxonomy): domain Eukaryota; kingdom Metazoa; phylum Arthropoda; class Insecta; order Hymenoptera; family Colletidae; genus Colletes; species Colletes gigas. The sequence goes on along the minus strand of NW_025106643.1, from coordinate 2,546,809 downwards.
TGTTACTGCCGACCCTGGTAGACCTGGTGAGAAGATCTACGCCGATACTAGGGTCGAACATCTCCGTCGTTGGATCGATCTGATTAATAAAGTCATCCCTGTGACGTAGTAGATAATTGTGCAAATTTCCAAATCGGCAGTATTCGACGATTACCAACAATTCACCTGTTGGAACGGAACGTAATGAGTATCGTTAACGATGTGTCGATTGTGTGTCTGGAACACGTACGTTTGGAAATGTTCTTCGTGCAAGCTCCTAGCAGATTGACGACGTTCAGGTGTTTACCAAGGTGCACCATGATCTTTAATTCGCTGGAAAGTGCACGTACGTACGTGGGGTCGGTCGTGCGACGTACCATTTTCACTGCCACGGTGGTAACTGCCTCGTCTTCGCAGATACCTTGAGCTTCCGCTTTCATGACGACACCGAACGCGCCGCTTCCCAGTTTTTTCCCTGAAAGAATGTTACGAAAGTTAGCGACGGCTTGTTTTTTAGGGACGTCGAGGGCAATTTGGTCGATGGTTTATGGTAGGGACTTAGTCTTCGTGGGGACCAAGAGGTATGGTTGCAAAGGATACAGTCCAGGTGGCTGTCGATGGCTGGTGACTCGAAGTCAGGCTTATAGGATTGCTTGTTGAAAGGAAGGGTATGTTAGAAAAGGGCAAGTGACCTGACGTTGTCTTGCTTTAACACTAGATTGCCCAAGGAAGTCATTTTGACTGCTTTTTAATTTCAATTAGAAAAACAATTATGTATATAATGACACAATTTCTTAGAATTTTGTGACTTTTTGTACAACATATAAATGCGTTTATTAATAATTGTAGTTACCTCTCCTCTCCTTCATTTCCGGTATATATGTGTTATACCTATATTGCCCAAAAAAGCAGTCATTTTGACTGCTTGGGAAATTTTAAATAATCAAATCACTCTTATTATTGAATTGAGTAAATTTCTTATATGACCAGTTCGACTCTGTATTGAAATAACAGTTTTCATTTTTTTTCGATTACCAACACATGATAACATACAAGTACATGATAAATTGTCGATTTGGGCTTACCTAACCCAGACCTAACCCAGATCTAATCCAGACCTAACCCAGACCTAACCGAGACATAACCCAGACCTAACCCAGACCTAACCCAGACCTAACCGAGACATAACCCAGACCTAACCCAGACCTAACCCAGATCTAATCCAGACCTAACCCAGATCTAACCCAGATCTAATCCAGACCTAACCCAGATCTAATTCAGATCTAATCCAAACCTAACCCAGATCTAATTCAGATCTAACCCAGACCTAACTCAGATCTAACTCAGATCTAACTCAGATCTAATCCAGATCTAACCCAGACCTAACCCAGACCTAATCCAGACCTATTGATAAATTACAGTTTCTCAATAAGCTAAAGTAGTACTTGTTATTCGAATCTTTATGCAGTGATACTTGTTCTAACAAGTTGTTTATTTTATTTCTGCGCCCTAAATTCATAATATTATAACATAATATTAAAAATTAATATTAAACAAATTTCTTTACACATTAGTTATTCTTTCACGATGCAGTCATTTTGACTGCTTTTGGGCAATATAGGTATATACTAAGTTTCAGTCTTTCTAGTGTTAAAGAATAGGAACTCTGTAACTTGAGGATCTGGCCACAGAGTGGGGAAAGTAAGGATCTAACATACCTTCTGGTAAGAGGATTAAGCTTGACCTCTTAACACCTACCCCAGAACCAACACTGAGTAGAGTTGTCCTTTAAATATTTCTAACACAGCAGTGAAAGATAAAAATGTAAATAGCTTTACCTAATTTCAGTTTTTCTCTAGGGAACTCCCATTTCTTATCGTAAGGAAGCAGCTCTGCTTGATTGTCCACGGTCGATTCCGGATTCAAACACTCAACAGCTCCTTCCACGAAGTGCATCAATCCCGCTTCCATTAGTTCCTTCCTCATGATCTGAAGCATTTGTCAAAATGTATTGTTTTTATTTGAAACCCAACGGTGCCATGGAAATTAAAATTCACCTTCTCGCGACGGACTTTGATCGAAAAGTAGATCGTTAAAACTATAACAATGAGAACCAAGATGACGATTAATATGATCAGTCCTATCGGAAGCCCTCTCCCTGCGAACGTAAAATCAGAGAATTATTATCGTATTGATCAGAAGCCTAGAATAACGTTAATTAAATATAATTGCCTTTTATTGTTATTAGTCGACGGGCTTCCAATTTTCCTATACGGTTTTCTATGCGACACGAATAGGTTCCACTGTCTTTTTCCAGGAGATATTTTATGTGAAATTCTTGATAGCCATAGAGAAACTGATATTGAGTGCTGTTCTCTAATTTTGTTTTGTCCTGTTAAAAATATTTTATATAGGTATAATTTATGTATCAGTACTTATTATGAATTATTTACCTTGAACCAACTGATCTTCGGTTTAGGCATGCCGTTCGCGAAACATTTGAGAATCAGTGTTTTGTCACCCTGAGTATTCAGATCGATCGACACTTCGTCGTCTTTCATGTTAGTATTATTGAAAGAAGGTGCCAGTGCATCTTTACAATGAATACGTAATTAAATATTTTCGGGGGAAGAAAGGAATTCATTTAGCGATGTTTTAAAAAGAGTTACCTTGCACTTGCAAATTATACTCCATACTTTCCATAACATTGTCGGTGGTTTTTCCGGTACAAACATAGTATTTCGAGTCCTCTTTCTTCACGTTCTTTATCGTCAGAGTCGATCGATAAGTGAACTGAGTATTGCTCGGAACGATCCTCAGTCTATCTAACAATTCAAAAAAATAAGCGATCAAGGAAGTATATTTTTCGATACGGATTTAAACAGATCGGTAAGATAGTTACTGTTTTCTAGAATAGGAGTGCCATCTTCGTTGCTCCATTCGAAGAAGTTCGTGTAATTGTAAATGGAGGAAGCGCAAACTAACGTGAAATCGTCACCCTCCGACACTGGCTCCTTTGGTTCCATTATGCTGAATCCTCCATTCCCGTCTAAAGACAGTTTTGGAATAGAATATCGAAAACAAAGTCTCGTGTCTTTTTCTTACCGGATACAAGTATGTTTTCGGTCGCAGAATCGCATCCGACGATGTTGCAAGCCGTGCACGTTAGTTTGCCGGACATTGCTATGGTCATTTCTGCTCTCGAGTAAAACGACGTTGTCATTCCTTGCTCTATCGTGTTCTAAGAAAACATTCGTTACACGTAATAATTGTTACTCATTTTTCATATTGAGGGGTTACATCACTGTAGAATTATCAAAAAATCGATTTGAAGATGCTTTGAACCTTCCATAATAATGGGGAAAAAGGGATTTTCGATAAGTTGATTTGAACATTATTTATTGACTAATGAATGCCCCATATTTTGTTACTTCAAATGCTCGCCAATCACACAAAAGTGAATATTTTAAAAATAACCTGTTCTCTAGCTATACTCATGTAGATTAAGAGAAAATTTTTGATTGTTTTCCAAATATTTTAGGTCAGTTACACTGTTTCGTCAGAATGGCTCCAAGAATGCCTCGCGAGAATGGCTCCAGTGACGTCATTTGGCACTATTTTTATTTTATTCTTGAATATTATTATTCTCTTACTTTTCCATACAAACAAAAAATCGCGAAAAAACGCTTTATTTTAGGTTTCCACCCCTAAAATCGAAATGGACGTTACGTACCGTTATGGGAATGGTGAACGCATTTTTAGAGGAGGGATAGAAAGGGCACTGCAAGTAACTCCACGTGATGTTCGGTTCCGGGAACGCCGCCACGTTGCACCTCATGTGCACCAGTTGATTAGGCATATAGTAGGAGTTTCCAACAATCAAAAATGGTATCGGTTTGGCTGGAAAGAATGTTTCGAGGTCAGAAATTCGATCGTGTCAGGCAGACGAAAGAACGCGTTGAAGATTATGAACCTATCACGTCCAGTGTGAAGTTCAGCGTCTCGATTCTGTCGGAATTGCTAGCCTGGATGGAATATACTCCCATGTCGTTCACGTCCAAACGATTGATCCTTAGGATCGTCGAGGTGGGCGTCATATTGATCGCGTACTTTGCTTTCTCGGGCCCCATCCAGTTCCCCACAATTTCCTCCCCCTTTGGATTCAACCTGCAAAACAATAACGTCACGGAATGGTCCATCAGAGATTGAAATCTTCAAACAAACTGACTAATTACAATCTAGCTAACGAACTGACAAACTAACTAACTAAATAACTATCTAATAAACTAACTAACTAACTAACTAACTATCTGACTAACTGCAAACTAACTAACTAACTGACATACTAACTAAATAACAGATGAACTAACTAACTAACGAACTGTCTAACTAACTAACTAACTAACTATCTAACTAACTGCAAACTAACTAACTAACTGATTACAATCTAGCTAAAAAACTGACAGACTAACTAACTAAATAACTGACTATCTAATAAACCAACTAACTACCTAACAAACTGACTAACTAACGGCAAACTAACTAACTAACTGACATACTAACTAAATAACAGACAAACTAACTAACTAACGAACTATCTAACTAACTAACTAACTAACTATCTAACTAACTGCAAACTAACTAACTAACTAATTACAATCTAGCTAAAAAACTGACAAACTAACTAACTAAATAACTGACTATCTAATAAACCAACTAACTAACTAACAAACTAACTAACTAACAGCAAACTAACTAACTGACATACTAACTAAATAGCAGACAAACTAACTAACTAACTAACTATCTAACTAACTGCAAACTAACTAACTAACTAACGAACTATCTAACTAACTAACTAACTAACTAACTAACTATCTAACTAACTGCAAACTAACTAACTAACTAATTACAATCTAGCTAAAAAACTGACAGACTAACTAACTAAATAACTGACTATCTAATAAACCAACTAACTACCTAACAAACTGACTAACTAACAGCAAACTAACTAACTAACTGACATACTAACTAAATAACAGACAAACTAACTAACTAACGAACTATCTAACTAACTAACTAACTAACTATCTAACTAACTGCAAACTAACTAACTAACTGACAAACTAATTAACTGCAAACTGAGTAACTATCTTCTGAAATCAGAAGTGTGTTCGTAGATCGTAGATGATCGAGAGGAAATTCTGTTTTAGAAGAACTAACTGTGTGTATATATTTACCATTTTAGATGGGGTTGAGGATAAGCGTGCACGTATACGACCCATTGTACTTCGTTACCGTATCGGCGTTGATAATGGCGGTCGGCATCCTGCGCCGTTAGATTAATGAATTTGTTCTCCGGATCTAAAAATTCACATCCAATATAGAAATAAACATTGCTCATCCTCGCGCGCAAAACTCGAGAAAAATATGCACAGAAAGTCTTCGATCTATTAATCTATCTATTATTAATCTAAAATGTTTTTATACCAAGCTGTAACCGTTTAAAAACTGTCAAATATGTTATAGTTTTCTTTTTGTTGCAAAATTTTCTGAAACATTTATAAAAAACATAAAATACATTTTCTATCATTTCGAAATATCATACACCTTATACCAAAAAATAGTCGCGTGTAAAAAAAGAGTTGAAGAAGCTCTAGCATAGGTGATATAATGTCACAGTTCGTTTACTTCTTACGTATCAATATTAACTGTTCTTATCGTGCAACCGAATTATCAAGATAAATCGAGTTTCAGTGAAATTCACGCGAACTCGATTACCAGGTATTCTGTAATTTCTGCTTATTTCAAGGTGAAAAATCACTGTCATTTACGCTACAGTCGCGTTTGTACTGACCGTGCACCTTGATATACTTCTGCGTCTTTCTGCCATCTTGGAATATCTTAATGCTACATTCGTAAGTGCCTTCATCCTCGTCGGTCACGTTTCTTATGACTAATTCGCTGGTAGCTCGTCGAACGTTCGCGCCGTATATTTTACTGTAGTCGTGGATCGAGATCCTGTTGCTCTGAAATTCCGTGTTTGATTTACCAACCTTGCACACGTGTAAATAAAATGTATATGTAAATGCATCAGTACTTGCAGAGGTGTCGACCAATTGAAAACATACTGCATGTCCGCGTCGACATCGATGGTACAGTTCACGTACAGAGTTTGACCTCGTGTCACGTGGTGCAAAGTGTCGTCCAAAATTTTTAGCTCGTTCAACGTTTGCTTGCCTAAAATTAAACATGACCATTCGTCGTTTACGAACGAAATTCCGAAACGGCGTTTGCACAACACGTGTTGCAACCTTACCGAGGGAAAGAGAAATCAACATCGACGAGCATACTCACGGAGAACAAGTAAATTATAATTGGCCTCGTCCTTCGCACTGTCCGATTCTATCGTGCATTTGAAGTAACCGCTGTCTCTGAGCGTTAGGTTCGTCAGCGTAAATCCAATCCTCGGATCGTAAGACAGTCTGTCGTTGAAGTTGACGCTCTGTGCAACAGATTTCATTTGAATAAGGTCTATAGGAAGTATTGCTCGCGAAGAAAATAGAAATGATGTAGCTAATTTATTGCAAGCATCCATTGGACGATTCTGTTCCTCTTCAGGGGGGAAAACAAGAGTTTAAACGATTTTTGAGGTGCTCGGAAGCTTGCAAAGATATAATATTTGTTTCATTTTTTTGCACAACGCGGTGCAAATGATCAGAGCACGAGAGATAAAAATTATCTGCTGTTCTTGTTGCTTGTATATGAAATGCACGAGTGACAAGATGAACATAGAGAAGAACATTAGTTACAGATTTGCGATAGCTTACTGTTTCATCGTTCGTAAGATGAACGGTCAGGTTCGGTGATGTTGGTCTGCAAGGTATGATAACTGTTCCACCAGTAATTTCACGCAGCGATCTGAACGTAGCCTCTTCCGCGAATAAGCTCGTGTTTGCTAAAACATAATAGCTGGGAGCTTAAGTACTAAATTGCTGTATCTGGCCCTCACGTCTGTGCATTGATTTGCAAAACGATCCGTGGTTGTAATTTAATCGGAGCAAACTGCCCTTTAAATTGCTTCCACAAACTTTATTAACACTTTGACGGCCGCTGTCACGTATACGTGAGTTCACGAGCTATATTCAACTTGTTACGTTTGTTGAGGTTACATATATCTTAATGTGTCTCACTTTGGTCCACAATATCAGCGGTGACGAACCTTCGCGTGATACGTGCGGCCATTAAAGTGTTAATTGAGGCGTTTACACGTGCTTTCGAAGAACTTTTTAATTTCGTTTGTTTACGTCTGAAAGTTTACTTACACTGGACGTAAACGTACACCCAATTGATGTCAGCGTCAGCGTAGGATTCCGTGGTAGCTGAAAACGGATGATCGGCGCAACCGTACCAGCCAGTGTCTCCGTAGACGAGCTGGCGTCGTCGAAACTCGTAAGTGTAGCTACCAGCATCCTCGTAATCGTTTATATCAGGCGTCGAGGTGATGATCTGTCGTCGAGACAAGCGTGAAATTCGTTGGTGCAATTGCTCGTTGGTCGAGATTCATAAGATCGCGAGAAAAATTATTCGAAGCCTTGGAAGTCTTGGAGATCTTGATCGTCTTTAACTTGGACTGCTTACCTCGTCCGTGTCCGCGGGATAAACGAAAAAGATCTCCGAGTCGCCTGTGCACACCAAGACCAACGAATCGCCTTCATCTTTTATAATCTCGTCAGCCTCCGCTACTATGGTTGGCTTCAGAGCTGTCGAGTCTGGCGACAGAAAAATGATACATTTTATATTTAAGAATTCTTCAATTTTTCTAAATTCCAAACCCCGTTTTCGTCAAAATATCTTCGAAATAAAAACTCGTATTATAGCGAAGTCAACTGTACGTACCACGAAGCCTTAAACCGTGCTTCTTACGATTGGCTTATGAATCATATCACGAGTCTCACACGATACACAGTGCAAGGGGTCAACAGGTTAAACGCCGGAGCTAATTCTGTTTCGTTTTCTGTTTAAGCGGCATGCAAATACAGGAGACGCGTCTGTGTGTTAGCAGAAGCCTCAAAAAACCTCAATTTTGTTTAAAATCACCGACATTGCATTTGTTTTAAATGTGAGCAACGGATCGTCACATGATTGGAATCTCGTTGGTCCATTGTCCAGACACATTCTGGCCAAGGCTGTTATTATAGATGCACGGTGAAATAAAACACTACAGTACTCGAACTTTCGATAAAAAGTTCGAAAAGTTCTAACGCGTCGTTGGTAACCACATTGGAGAGATCTACTTTGTAATACTTATTAATATATAATTTCGATAAATTGCCTAACTTTCGTTTAAATTTGAAAATTATTTTAGAAGCAGTTGTTTTGTTGCTTTGCTCGTTTAAATGCCTTCCTAAACACTATTTCTATTACTCGAATAGTCTACAATCTACAGTTTTTTTTTTTTTGGCTGTTCGACCATGAAATTTGACCAACTCTGCCTGCAGTTTAAAGTTGTTTCATTGTTCTATGTTCGAAAGCGTAGAATATCTGCTGAACGAACAATTTTCGAAGAGAAAACAGACCTCTTAGCCGCAATGTCCTGCGGATGTGTTGTTCCATCCGATTTTAAAAAGCGCACGCGCACTACGAGCTTGTTTCTGCGTAAATACAACCGTCTCTAGGAAGGAAGTCCTTACTTTCCTCTTCTGATAATGCAGCCACATTATCAGCCAACGGACTCGTTTCACGAGAGAAACAAGTAAATGAATTAGGAGTAAGCGCTAACGAGGACTCATTAATTACAATTCATTTTGTTATAAATTGCTATTGGAATTACTCTGCGTTTTAAACAATCACTAATAATCCATACACCAATGTTCGTCGTACTTTTGTAATTTTTCTCATAGGAAAGGAGAATTATTTTTTTAAATTTGCATATATTTTACTTCGTGTTCTTGAGGTGCTCTGACCTCCATTGTAATTAAATATAATAATTATGTAATATCGCTTTGAAACGAAGCTTCACCGCGCAGTAAATCATCTAACTGCATTTTCGAACGTGAAAGTCGACCACATAACATCATAGCAACGCTGAAAACACACGCGATAAACGACGCTGTTGTGCTACTTTCTAGTTATCAACACGGTCCAAATATGGAAACCATTTTCTAAATATATCATCGCTTTTCCACCTTGCAATACTCTGTTTTATTTCTTGCAATAACAATAGATGTTTAAACCTATCTATCCTGACTTTCTTTGCACGGAGATCGACTTTCGATCGGCGTTTCCTTTCTGCTGTAACCCCCTTTTGTGTATCAAGTGCAACCACAATGGCGGACATATACTTGAAACATAAATAGAGATTTTAAGTATTGTTTTTAATCTTGCAGTAGAAACGTTGGAGAATAACAGATAAAGAAAACACTCTTTTTTTTTATAAATAAATGTAACGAAGTCATAATTAAACTTGAGGGACTTATGGCCAGCCTACTCGTTTTTTTGGTGTAACTTAAAAAGTTACAGTATTGCTGATAAGTGAAATTATTATCCAAATTATTAGTATTCCAAGTTGAAGATGGTCATTTCGAGCACTATAAACTGACTAAAGTTACTATAAAGTTACTAGACGAAAAAATGGCTGTAAAACAGAAACCAAGTTGGGTAAAGCACACGTTTGTGCACAGATTAGCTGCTTTTATTGTTTTTTATGAGCTCTGTCCACCCACTGGAGTAGGAACCACATGTTGGGAAAAGATTTTGTGTATGTGATATTTACTGTAGGACGTGTGGTATATTGAAAAGTTGCGATAAGAACTGTCCAGCCTACCATGTGGTAAAGGATGGAGAGAAACGAATGGTCCCTTGTAGATTAGCTAGAATTGAGATAGTTTGTTCCTATCCGACGGATACAGAGATTACTATCGATATAAAAACAGAAAATTCGAGAAACTGGGACTTCACCGACCGGAACGATAGTTTCTTCCTAATGATAAACAAACGCTGGTGTTTACATCTGAATAAAAACTATATCAGAGAAATAGAGGAAGTGCAGTGTTCTAGAATTTCGACTATAAACATGCAATCACTGATCAAGTGCATTGTCCCAGTTCTTATTCTAGGAATTATGATTCCTTAACGTAAATCCGTGGGTATCGTGCAAATTTGCATAAACGAAGAGGCGGGAAATTTCAAGTGGACGACGTTAAACGGTGGCACGAATAATTATAGTATATTGAGTCAAGGTTACCGTGCTCGGTCCTGTTATCAATGACATTTTGGAACGATTGTAAAAAATAATCTCGTTCGAGGAATCTTTTTATTATCATCAAACTCGGTACCGTCGAGATCGAAAATAATTGTTAAACAATTTGAATATTCAGCAGAGTTCAACGTTCTAGTTTTTTAATCCTCAAAAAGAAAAAAAATGTAATTGAATCAGCAAATTATAAAGAGATAGCGAAAACACTTTTTAAAATCGATAATTTCATTCAAAATACGGCACACGTAATCTTTTCGTGTCGACGTACCAAACGACACTAATGAATATGTCGATTTTTATTAAGACAACGTAGACGATAAGCCCCAGTTGAGTTTCGTAATTGGTGCACCGCTGTGAAACGATCAACTGTTAATATCCACCTAATTGACGAAGACGAGTAACAGTTTATACGTTATAATTTACCAGACATAAACAAATAACCATTTTCTCCACGCTCAAAATTTCTAAAATATAGTTTGATACCTCGTTGAGAAACAGTTAGTATTTCTCGTTCTCGAGATGCCTAATTGCTGTTTATTTCAACTGCTAGAGAGTTTCGTAAAACGTGTACAGATTCGCGCTGATTAAAAATCCTCGTTTCGATTGCGTCATCGTAAGGGCGAATAATTAACGTGCGAGTAATTGTAATTACATAATTCTACGGTGTGCATCCGACAGTATTACGGTACGGTAACAATAGCGTGTACCGAGAAATCGAATCAATCGCGTCAACGTCGAATAACAATCGTCGTCAGGTAGATTTAAGGTCGTTGTTAAGATCGTCGTTTCTCGCGGCGAAAAGCATTTTTGGCGAACCAGTCGCGATCGAGTCGCGGAACGATGAGGACGCGTGGAATTACCGACGATCCGCACGTCAGAATAAAAAAAAAAGAACCTGTTCCTTCGTTCCCAGCCGTGACTCAATGGGGGCCACGTGATCGTGACACGCAGGGACAGACCCGTACGTGGTGCAACAGGTAAACGGCGAACTGTAGTTACCTTTACGTAGCAGTAGAACAACGATGGCCGAGAACAACAACCGCGCGTGGCGCACCATTTTTCTCTGTGTCATCCGTGATCCGCCCGTTCTCACCTTTTTCACATTTTTGACACGCAGGTGGATTCTATTCACGTGGAATTCCACATTCGAGAGGCGCTCGTGTGGAACGCTCGCGACCGATCCACGCGCACTTTCAAACTGAAACGAACGGCTTACGGCAGCGAATTCACGAGCGGAGGCCCCACCCCGGCGATTCTTCGTTCTGACTACAAGTTATCGGCGACGACGTCATCTTAACGTCGTTCTCCTTGATTTCCTCCACGCTCGAACGTAACCGTGAAACTTTCGTCGTGCATTCGCAGCACAGTGAATCAGATTCAATCTCGAACGGTGCGGAATTCTTACACAATCGCGATGTAATCCCGCGATAAAATATTTAAATATAATATAAATGTAAAATGGCCTGCACCACCCACAATTGCAAACGATCAAGTGCCTATTTGTGTGTCCCAACTCTTATTCCGGAGGAGCTACTTCTTGGTATCTTTGGTCCCGTTTAATCAATGAAATAGTTTTCTTACCGAAAGCTTCGTTCAGTGTTTTTGCAAACAGTAGATGCTCCAGAGTTGAAAGGTAAATATTTAAAGTATCTACGACGTCTAATTTTAATGCAAAGCTAACGAACTTACGTTTTAACGTAAATATTTCTTTGACCTTCTTTCGAACACACAAACTTTTCATTCACTTCGAACAGGTTTTGTCCCCATCTGCAGACTTCGAGTACAATAGCGAGCGAATCGCCCTATAGCAAGCAGCTGGATATAGCGAGTCTCGTAAAACAGCGTAAAACTTGCAAAAATGTATTTTTCCTTGATTTTTTTAAGCTCCAAAACAAGATTAATCAAGGAAAAATTCGTTGTCTATTCTATTACTATAAAAGTAGCAGGTTGTTGAATTCACAGTGTCCTATATCTAGAGGTCGACGTAACTATGACTTTCAAATTAGCATTATCTAGCTGTGAATGAGCTGAGGTCGTTGGTACTCGATGATCGAAAGTAGGCCGATACGTTCGCGTTTACCTGTAATCGTGAGTAATGTCGTAGAAATTTTTATCCAGAATAGGGTAAGATACACACATACTCGACGAATTTTCATATTCATACCGCTCTTACACTCATTTTCGAACGTGAAACTTAAATCTATTTCCTCGAATAACTTCTAAACGGTTGATTATATAAAAAATATATGCTTTTTTTTCGTTTTGTTTCCACCAGAATGTCACGTGTCTTTAAACGAAACATAGAAAAGGATATTAGGTCGTTGCTATAGAGATTTATGCTACGTTCAGGATTGCAGGTACAAGTCTAGGTATTCGGGGTATAAAAAATTCTAGTTAATTAGTTCCTCCTCGTTAAAAATACAATAAATCTTTGTGTTCAAGATGAGACGTCGCGATCCAGGTCACTCTGGCTCGTAGTGCATTTCTGGTCATTAACTTCTACGTTTACTGCATAGGAAACACTATTCACAGCGTTATCGTCGTCGGTTTGTACTTGTCCATCGTTCGACTGACACGCAGGTTGAGAATTATCGTCGTTATCGCGAACAGTAGAGTTTTTTGGATCCCCCACAGACGAGGCCGGAAGAATCTCTGTTTCCTCGAGCTTCTTGCTTATAGATTGCATTTGCAGCACAGAAACCCCCGTACACGAGTCCTCCATGAACTTTTCTTTGGAGCAACATTGGGAGGAACTGCAGTGCTCCCCATGGCAGCGAATCAAGCAGCCAGTCTTCTCCATATTCGGTTTCATCTGTCGAGATAACAAATGCAACAAATTTAGAAGGTTTTATGCCTATTTCGACCAAAATAGAAAGTTGTACCTTGTGAAATTCAGGTTGTATAGTCACTTGGGTAATCCCCATTTCTATGAAAAATTCTGTGACTTGATTGGTAATGCTGGCATAAACCTGCAACACAAAATGTTTGTTCCTTAGCATTTTCACTATCTAGACTTACTCTACATAAAATTGATTTTAAAAACAGCTCACCGTCGGATCCAAGAATATGATGTGTACAGTAGATATTGTCTTTTGGCCCGTCAGCTGCCACACATGCAAGTCGTGAACGTTCACGATGCCTGGAAACGCTTCCAGCAGTTCCCTTTTAAGGGAGTCGATGTTTATATGATTCGGGATCGTTTGAAGAAGTATTAGTCCGGATTCTTTCACTGGCAAAAAGGATTTCGAGAAACGTCATTAAGAGTTCGACGATTACGTTTGCTTTATCCGATTTGCGTGTCAGTACTTACTATAGGGATAGCTAAGAACGAACAGGGAAATGGAGGAGATAAAGGCAAACAGGGGATCGATGTATTTGGCTACGTTGGAGTCAGTGAAATACACTAAAGTAGACACTAACATCACGAACACGCAGCCAAGGACATCGCGACATGTTTCTCGAAAACCTTGGCTCTTTGGTATACCCAGTGGACTACGTCTGGTTTGCGTAGACAGCTGTCGTTCCCCTTCCGTCATCTGCTGGGAATCGACATTTCTGAAAACAAATAATATATAAGCAGTTATTTCGTTAGCTCGATTGGGTTCGTTGGTTCCGGTTTGGGTGATGGTTTACCTTCGATATATGACGTCTCCGTTCATCGTGACGTGCAGCACGATGCCCTGATTGAAAGTGTATCCCCCTATCAGTATGTAACAAAATGCATTGAGCAGGATCCCGGATGCACCAATGGCTAGAACAGGCATTGGATGATGCATTTCGTCCAGGTGATCTATGTGCACCAGAGTCTGCAATGCCTCCACCAACAACGAGAAACAGAACGACGCGAGGAAAACGCAGCAGACGAGCATGGTCAAAATATCTATCCTAGCCCATCCAAAAGTGTTCTTCATCCTTCTGTCCGATCGTGATTGCTGAAGAGTAAAAACAAGCAAAATGATAGCCTCTCAGCACTTTTATTTACAATTAAAATGGAGTCAAGGTCGGTGAGACCAATTCTCATCTGCATCGCGAAGCAATTAATTTCTATTAACACAAACGAGACCAAATACTTTTATCATTACCTTGGTCTTCGTCGACAGGGATGTCGCTGAACCTCGATCTTCATTGTTGATGCAAATTACGGAATTCCCTAACGAACTGGAATTGCTGCTATTCCTGAAGCTGGTACCGCTTTGACGATGACTGTACTACAAGAAATGGATACACGAGTACTCGAAGTGGTCATTTTTCGAGGATAACGTATTGTTTTAGTCCCTGGCGTTAGGTACACATCAGACACTCTTGGAATCTATTTTCATCTAATTTTTGCACCGATAAGGAGATAACGTGTTTACATCCAAGGAACGAAAATAGAACTACGGTTCGAGAATATTGGAGAACTTACCTTGATCGAGGCGATGCAGCCAGCAAGTGCGATTACGTTGCACAGCATGTGATAGGCGTTGAGCAGCAACGTTAAAGAGTGGGTCACGTGACTAGCAACGATCTCGACGATGAAGAAAGCGGTGGTGAAGAAGAGGACCAGGTACAACTGGACCGGCTGCAGTCTTCTGAACCATTCTTTCACAGCCATGGCCCTGCAGCAAAGTCACACGGTGATTTCTGCTCTAGACGCTACACACACACGGCGTGGGCCACATTTTTCTCTGAAATTACCACCATTTGTCTCAATTTCAAGTCTTTTTCTGTTTCAGTTGGAGCTACAAAATGACACGAAATCACACGAAGTTATTTTACGAATTAAATGACACCTGAAATTGGTAATCAATTCGAATGAACGATGGCTTTTATGTGTATAATTAATATTATTTATTAACGTAATTTATCAACAAAGAATCAACTTTAATCGTAGAGTTCTATAAAGAATCCTATAAAATTATTTCATAAGAATTTTATTGTGTACCATTTCAAGATATTGCTATAATCAATTTATAATATCCACTTAAAAATTGAATTTGCTCTATTATTAAATAGGATATTTGAGTCCTATAAAATTATTTCATAAGAATTTTATTGTATACCATTTCAAAATATTGCTATAGTCAATCTATAATATCCACTTAAAAATTGAATTTGCTGTATTATTAAATAGGATTTTTGAGTCCTATAAAATTATTTCATAAGAATTTTATTGTATACAATTTCAAAATATTGCTATAGTCAATTTATAATATCCACTTAAAAATTGAATTTGCTCTATTATTAAATAGGATTTTTGAGTCCTATAAAACGAAGTTATTTTACGAATTACATGACACCTGGAATTGGTAATTAATTCGAATGAATGATAGCTTTTATGTGTATAATTAATATTATTTATTAACATAATTTATCAACAAAGAATCAACTTTAATCGTAGAGTCGATTACCCAAAAATGTTGCTAGTAAAATGTCATACGTGTCATTGCTTTCAAAGATAAACGTTTATAGAGAATCATCAGCAAGGAGATTGTGCCTATCCGTAACTCAAATAGCTTCTAGATAGCCGTTTAGATAAAAGCAACGTTACAAACAACGTGTGTGACGTATCGCGCTCATATTAGACGTGTTACCTATGGTTACGATATAACGCGTTTGAACACGAGACAGCGTGCAATTTCGTTTAAAATTCTATACTAACTAATAAACAAGCATTCTAACAAATCAGTTTAGAAATAGTGAAAAGCAGTAACTCTCTTCGGGTATACAAAGTGATCGATAAAAAGTAAATCGAAAATATGGAACGAAATTTCTCCGTTCGAGGCTTCGTTTTGAAGGTAAACAACGTGGAAAATTTGTGGGGCACGCGGCGCAGCATTGAACTTCCAAAGTCGTTTTTCTTCGAAACGAAACCTCGAAGGAGAATATTTCATTCTACATTTTCGCTTCATTTTTTCGCGTAGAATCGCCTACGTTGCTGTTTTTACACTCTGTATATTTTAACCGCCGGGAATACGATAGTTGAACAAATCGCGGGATGCAAGAGCGTGGAGCGTCGAATCTCGACCGATAGCATTACTTCCCCTCTGTTATATTTCACGACGGGGAAATCGTGGAAATTTCCTTTTCGATGCAAATAGGACAGATTCTCCTTGCGGATCGGACTAATTAAAGCAACACAGAATTCTTTTATCATTTCCACGGTATTAATAGCACATATGAGAGACGCGAGAAGATATAATTCACGTTATTTACTTGATAAGGCATCCCCAAGAGCCTCGAGGTGTTTCGAACCGTAGTCCAAATTTCGTTGGTCGTGGATGTTCGAACGATGCAGGAAGAAAAACAACGTGTACGCGTCGACGAGCAGAGAAAACGAACGCGAACGTCTCGTCGGGAATTAGTCGCGCTCGTGAGACACGGTAACGAGGCAAGATTAATTGTCCAAAGCGAACCGAACCACCGTAAACTTTGCTTTCGGTACCGTTGATCGTGCTTCTCCTCTTCTCGCGAGTGTCTTTCGAACTTACGCGTTCCCGGTGCCTCGCGACACTCTATATCCGCCATACAATCCAACGCGACACCGATAACGGGCTTAAACGGGAAGAGGCACTGTTTCTGTACAGTCGAACTAACTTTGTTCCTTTCCCTGCGCGATCCAGCTCCGCATAGATGGACGAAGAAGAAGCGAGACTGTTCGTGTCGTACGGTTCACCGGACAAAACGATATTGACGAGGTTGGATGCTCCTACCGCGCGCGCTTCTCCGTTCAACCATTAAAACTCGGTGGAGTTCGGTCACCATCACGATCGTTGAATCATTCCCGGTCCCTTCGTCCACCTCCGGAAGGTCGCTTGTTTGTACGAATGGGTCGAGTCATCCTGATAATAATTTCGCCGCTATTATCCCCCGAATAATCTGCATGGTCAGAGACCGACGAATCATTCGTCTCTTTGCATACCTGGACAACGACTAAACCGAGTCGATCACACAAACAAACTCGATTTATTTTTTATTCGTCGTTTCGTGCGACAATCGCCCCTCGTTATCGTCTATTAACAACGATTGGTGTATTATTTTTCCCCCTGTATACTCATCTCTCGACTGTGTTTTTGCTTTAACTAGCAGTTCT
The DNA here is from genome assembly GCF_013123115.1 of Colletes gigas. Lineage (NCBI taxonomy): Eukaryota > Metazoa > Arthropoda > Insecta > Hymenoptera > Colletidae > Colletes > Colletes gigas. The sequence goes on along the minus strand of NW_025106643.1, from coordinate 2,529,500 downwards.
ACAGGCGTGTAATTAATCGTTTAGGAATTTACTTTTCTTCGGTTTGAACAGATTGGGCAGCCAAGCAACGATTTAGAATCTGCTTTGGAATGGTAAATTGCTTTTAAAAAAGAAGCACAGTGTCAAAAATTGATAACTGCTCGAGCAAGAAATCAATGAGGCTTACAGAAATACTATAGTGGCCTTGAAATAAAGTAGAAACTCATGAGGTAATTCTGGATCGGTAACCATTTAGGATTCAGTACACTTCACTGGTCTATATTGGGTCTAGGTTAAATCTCAATGGCATTTAAACGTGTCGCCAAGGTCGAACACCACATATTCAAAATTAGGAAAATTCACTAAACTGCAGAATTATCGAAATTTTGATGCGTTGCTTATCGAAAGAATGTATTAAAAAAAAATATAATGAATTTTGTTTCCAGGTAAACTCAGATCGTTACAAGCAAGAAATCCAGTAAAATTCACTATTTTTATTACTTTTCACAGAATCGAAATAAAATGAAATGGATGATGTCGCTTCTCAAAGAGTAGATGGAGGATGTTAGTAGTCTCAGGTCGACGTTTAGTCTGTTTTTAGTCAGTTTGCACAATGTGGTCAAAAATTGGATCGAAATTGTTGAAACTCTACTGATTGTAGATAGTCAGACCTTAGGTTTGATCAACATTCGGCCATTGTGGCTGGAGATATAATACATTAGTTTCTGTAGAATTCTAATTAGAGTAATTCGCGAAGGAATGTTCTGATTACGAAGTGTCGGAAACTATTTTTCCAAAGTTACCGAGGACAATGCAGTATTGGCAAACCGTTCGTTTACGTGACGGCCTTCGGTTGATTGTTTAGTAATCGTTCCGCCCGCGTGTGCATATATTTTCGTCTGAATTACAGTTTTCGAGGATAAACGCGTGTTAAATTGCCTGAAAAGGTGCATCCAGTTCTCGACGCTGTAAAAAATATTAATCGAATAACAAACCCATTTTTTCGAGGTGATATTTTTTATAATGAAGTATATTTCAGGAAAAATATTTTATTTATCATAATACATGTAAATATATGTATCTACATCGTATGAGCGATTGAACAAGAGTGACTTTTTAAATTTTTAATTTTCAATTTTCTAACAAATTATGACAGGGAAAACCTTTTAAACGATAATGATAATAATGCAAATATTTTGTGAACTCTATTCGAGAAGAACTATAATTAGTCGTATCTCGATCATACTTGCTTCCATAGAAAAAAACGTTAATAACATAATTTGTTGGAAATTAAATTTACAAACTTTTAAATCTTCGATACATTGTCGTAACTATTATTATTTATTTTATTTACTTATTTTTAAAAAAAATTTAATTCAATTCGAAGCTATTTTTACATCTTATCTCAATAATATTTTATATTACATCGTTTTAAATACGTCCAAGTCTGATTGCCGAGACTGTCGTTGAATTACAGCTGTGCAATTGTAATTCGTTGCATCGAAAGAGTGAACATCGAAACTGTGTATCATAGAAACTCATTTTACCGCAACAGGTGCGTTCAGACGTCACGAACAGTCTCACTATCAATCAAACGTGTCGTTCGTCTAAATCGAACGTGTTAGTTTCAGAAGTTACATATGTACCTGAGTGCAAACCAAATTAGGTAGGCATACGACAAAATTTTATTCGAATAACAGATAACCAGAAAAACCAATGAAAAAGTGATTTATCCGTGACATTAATTTAACGTTCTGATTCCTTGAACTCTCTGATCGTATTATAAACAATTCATTCGAGTATTTACAACGTTTTCAGCGAATTCTAAATCACGATAGCATTATTGTTCATTTCAAAGCTCAAACGACCATCGTTAAAGCAGAGTGGATGGCACAGTCGAACAAATGCACTGCACTGCAATGTGTTCAGAGTCGAGCGTGTACCAAGTACACGATTAAGGTTCGATAACGCGTGGTTCAGGTGCCAAACAGCGAAAGTTCTGTACCGTTACGAGTATGAACCCACCTTAACGACGTACAGACCGCGAGTATGTGTTCTAACAGAGGGGGTGAGATGCAGGGGACCGTCAAAGAGTTAGTTGCGAACATCCGGGCGAGGTAATAGCTTTTGAACTCTGAAACGTCCATGTCTCCGATCGTTATTGTCGTCTTGATGCGACTTCGTCGAAACACGAGGTCTACTGACCTTTGCGTGGCTCGAAAAAGGCTAGTGGAACTAGTTGTGTCACTTTAATCTTATCACCAATTGATTAATTACCATAGTAACTGGAGTAACTTTGGAGACAGAGCTTTTCTAATACTTATTGTATCTAGTTCGAGCTGTTTTTTCCCTGTTACCAGTTCGTGGGAGTTTTGAGACACAAAAACAACACTAGATGGACGCTTTATGCAGTTCCTTTGTTACTGACCTGAATCGTTAGAAAACAACTTTCTTTCGTTTAATTTCCATCGACGACCGAGCAGACGACGCAGATGACACAAAAGCAGAGGAACGATTGTCTCAGAGTCGTTTATTAGACTATAATCATTGCCCATTATAATTATCTGAAAAGTAGGCAGGAGTTCGATAAACCAAGATTATCATTTTTATTATCGGATAATTGATAACGTACAAGTATCGAAACGCAACAGCCTTCTGATAGCCAGAACGCGTAATCAATTGTGTCTCATTGTCGGAAGGTCCTAATAAAATTAAGTACACAGGTAGTAATCTTTAAATTTTTGCAAGAGTAGGAATAGTCTTACGTGACTGTACAAAAAACAAATAATGGATGTCATAATTTGTCGGAAATCATTTTCCAAATCTTGAATAATCATGATGTCAGCTTCGAGTACAAAAAATCTGTTGAATAGCTCGGTCTCTGGAAAGTGTGAGCAAATTATGTAAGTTTAAAAGGCCAACAAAATACTAGAGACTTTCAAGTAATAGAAATTATTATATCACAAAATTTTTTTAAGTAGTTTACTATTATTATTTGCTAAAAATTGTCCAAAGAACATAAAAAAAAAATTGATACGCGCGAAACTTTCAGTCGTGGCTTCTCGTGCTAGTTTAGCGTATCAAGTCTAATCGATATAACAATATTATAATAGTACGAACGCATTACAATTTAACAAACTCTGTTGGAATTTCAACGAACGATGACGACTGAGCGATTTGGACATTGGTCGAACAATCGTCAGCGATAGGTATTAATTCAGAAGCGGAAGATGAACTTTGCGAGCTGGAGAAGTTTTCAGGAACATTATTAAAAGCTGACTCCAGATAGGAATTACGAAAAGTTTGTTCTTCGGCGTTGGATACGGCTTCGAATAAGGTTCTCTTAATTTTGAATTGCAAATGGCGCGGTAGCATTCTAGTAGAATTGTACATGGAGATAAAGAACTGATACAACGCGTTGGCCTGTTCCTTTTCCAATTTTAGTCTCTTTCCTCTTATTTCTTGTCGAGTTACGTCCCTTTTCTTGTGTACAGATCGTTGTAGCTTTACATTGGACTTCATCTTCCTCCTTTTCCTAGTTTGGGGTACCATTTCTTCGTCCTCTATCATGAGTTCCTCTTTTATTTCCGGTTGTTCCTCCTCGTTCGCTGTTTCATCTTCTTGCTCGCCCTTCGTCTTCTGGATCTCGATATTACTCTGTTCGTTGCTACTGAATATTTCCGTTTCCAACGACGTTAATTTGCTGTTCATGAATGGTAACAGATATTCCATGTGTCTTTCGTACGCCCAATATTTTTTATATCCTGCAGTTTGCCCGCTCCTCGTTTTACGCCGTCGAAGAGCGTCTCGATGGCAATGTCGAAGCGACTTCCATTGAGCTTTAACTGCTTGTGCTGTAAAGTTTAATCGCCATAAATCATTTGCAGGTATAATAAAAGATAAAAAAAAAACTTACTGGTCAGATGTAATTTTTCTGCGATCGAACCCCAAACTTCCTCCTTCAACTTTATTTTCGAATAATCTGCATGATTCGTATCGTACAGAATGGGATATCGTTGGACAATTTCTATTAATTTTTCCATAATGAAATAAACAAACTCTGTTATCGAAGTGTACGAAAGCAACGCTGCCGACGAGCGTCGCGCGCAGCAAACTGCGTCTTCGCGCCAAACCTCGCGCTGCTTCTGCGTTAGTCACTGCGCGTCACGTGAGCGTGCGACAATGTGCGGTGCACGGTCTGCAATTATTATACACAGCTTACGAAACCGTGTGCTGCGTCACGCTGCGCTGCGTCACTATTCGCCTCAATGTATCCCTACGACAAAATAAATGAAAGAATCGACTAGGGGGAGAAGTTCCAGGGGTGAGTGGTTGCATTCTCTACCTACATCGAACGCAAACAATCGAACTTAACCACCTCAACAATTCCCAATTACTACTCAACTTTCTGTCAACAAAAATAGACAGAATACAAGTGCAGAAATCAATCTAATCGTTCCAAAAAAATTATTCTCACTTACGGGGCTTAATTACAATCATTTTTGGTGAATAGACATAACCCCGAATTCCTACGCACTTTCGAGAAAAAAATTCGAGGTGTGAAATTTTTCGACGAAATTGAAAAGTTTCAAATCGTTCTGAAAAAATTATTTTCAATTACAAAGGTCAATTACAATCATTTTTGTTGAATAGACATACCCCCGAATTCCTAACCAGTTTCGAGAAAAAAATTCCAAAAGTGGATGAATTTTTGCTACAAAATTAAAAAATTTCGAATCGTTCTAAAAAAATTATTCTCAGTTACAAAGGTCGATTACAATCATTTTTGGTGAATAGACATACCCTCGAAATCCTAACCAGTTTCGAGAAAAAAATTCCAAAAGTGGATGAATTTTTGCTACAAAATTAAAAAATTTCGAATCGTTCTAAAAAAATTATTTTCTGTTGCGGGGGTCGATTACAATCATTTTTGGTGAATAGACATATCCCCGAATTCCTACGTATTTTTGAGAAAAAAATTCAAAAATATCGCTTCACAACGCATATGATGCACTCTATGATTTCGCGATGAACTTCGACTCAGTGGATAAAGAATAAACGTCAAACATTTAACCTTAAACAAACTGACCGTGTTAGTCAGTAAATAGTCTTAAATTGTTTCGCCGTTTAAAAAAAAATGAACAACGTTGAAATCGAGGACTTTTATCACCATGATTTTACGACTGCTTCGGAATGGGAGGTGTTTATAGCACGTTTGGAAGAAATTATGCACGAATGGAAGCTACACAACACAAAAATTGGTTGTCCTTTGAAATCTGGAGATTTTATTACGTGTCAGTGGGAAGAGAATATCGAGAAACTTCATTTTGCTGGTTGGTTTCAAAATAAAACATGGTCAATATAATTACCGTATGCTTTTTTCACTTTATGAAGCATAGAAGCAGATACAAACAGCATATTTTTTATATTACAGATGCAGAATTTGTACTGAAGCATTATAAATTGAAATTGGAGGACAATGATGTAGATAGCCCTTTAGAAGAAAGTGAGGATGAACAAATACAGTGTCAAAAGGATGCACTGAACGTATCGAATGATTTTGTCAGAATTGATGGAGATCATTTACAGATAGCTCATTATTTCGGTTGTAGAGAGTTTCTTGTTTTACAGTCTTGTAAAAAGGAAGCTGTGACGGATGAAACTAAACTTAGAATTTTGCTTAGCTCTCTTGCAATTGCTGCGACTAATGCCAATTGGTAATTAGCAAAATGCTTTGGCACAAATGTTTGCTTAAGTGTAAAATGTGTTTAATATTTTTAGCGATGTACCTACTTTGGTACAAATACAAGAACCATGGCAGAAAATGTATTTCGGTACTAGTATTGGGAAAGGAATTTGTATTCACTTAGACATGGTACATTTGAAAAGAATACCTCCTCATTGCAAGTACCTCACTGGTATGAATACACTTTGTGAATCAAAAGTTTTGAAGTAATTGAATAGTTATATTAAGATTATATAGTTAGCGATGGTGTATGCAGCAATCGTTCTACAGATAAGGATTATTTTTTAGGTTTACTTGCTTTATTTAAACAGAAAGTAGGCGAAGGATCTGGAGTAAATCTTGATACGATAATGGTATCCGTAAGGTTTTCGTATCTATTGAAAGACTGGACTAATAGTACGTGGACTCAAGAACCTCCAGACTTTGATTTTATGATGGGGGAAACAGTAGGTGTAGATGAACTAGGAAAACTTCCGTTTGGAGCAACATTCGATCCAATCGCGTAAGATTCTTCTACTATGAAAAGATAAAAAATCATGGTCGTCGAATTTGTAGAACGGCTAAATTTTTCATTTCAGAGAGCTTCACTTGTTTACCACATGGCCTGAAATGTTGGAGAACGTTATAGTCGATAGCGAAAGTTTCACAGATTTAGAACCACAGTTAGCTCCCAAGTGGTCCGTGCTAGTAAAAATGTCTCCCATGCCAGCTTGTCTACTCGGAGAATATTTAACAGAATTCTTGCATATATGCAACAGTCAAAAAATGATGGCAGACTTGCTCGGAGATGGCGTAATCTATGCTCAAAACGAAGACCAATCATTGAGCTCGGTTTTTAATATATTAACGGAATCCAGAGTCCCCACAATTGCAACGGTCGTTGGCAAAGCAGCTTCGAAAAAGAATAAAAACGTGGACGGGCCAATATCGGAGGAAATATTATTGTCGATACTTTATTTTCTTTTCCCGGATGCAGACGAAAACTCTGTAAGTAACACTTTTTTTTTTACATATGAAAAGCTGTTGCAGAGTTAATGTAATCGATTGATTAATGTTTCAGAAAGCTTCATATGGTGATCTGACATCCAATGTGGACGAAGATCAGTGGAAAGGTGTGAAAACGTGTCCCATGGATAGCTTAATTTGGCGTCTCTCTATCGTTGCTGCACACTGCACGCACAGCCTTGGAGGGGAGTCAGCGTTAGCGCAGTTATGGTACGAGTTCGTGCAAGAAATCAGATTTCGCTGGGAAAGAAACATCCTTATACCTGGGTGAGTACTGCACATTCTATGAATTATAAAAATACATTTCTTTTTCTTTATCAAAATGAAATTTATTAGAACACATGATACATAATATTTCGAAGGACGTATGTAATTTCACTATGTATGCATTCAGTTTTTAATTTTTTTATTCTAGTACCGAAGCTTACAAAATAATTACTATTTAAAAATATATAAAATCGATTTGTTTTTCGCATGTGTAGAAGCACAGAACGTAATACGGATTTCAATAGACGTTGCTTTCTTTTTTTTTATGATATAGTCTTTGGATAAAAACACATTCATACTCATTAATCTTGACACACTTATGACTTATTACTAAAATTATTTCTAGAGATCGTGTGCCCGAGTTAAGCGATTCTTAACGTTTGATTCAAGCACACATAGTGTATTTTCTTAATGTGCGTTTTAAAATACTTTATATTAACTTCCTTAAAGCTACACGTATAGAGCATTCTCATTCATATTGCTACATTAAGAGCAGCATTTTAGGCATCTGCAATTTACACAATGCAATTTACTTAAGGATTATTCAGAAACACTCAAATACTGTTATTGCATAGCGATGAAACTGTATTTTCTAATTTATTCTAAAAGATATTAATCAGAAGGAATACATTAAAGACCACTTTGCATAGCTATGAGAAAGTATCTGAGCAGGAGAAAGAAATGATTTATAATTGAGAGATGGCAGAGGTACCTCTCAGTCTTGTAGATGCTCACAATGCTGCTCCCAACGTTGATACTTGCAATAACATAGGCTGCAATAATTATACTAATAAACACTAAACTATTTACGAATTTTATATCTCCTAAAATGTCATGTATGATACACCTAATCGAGTGAGAGCAGTCCAAATGCTCCAAAAAAGATTGTCACTGAACACGTTTGAGCAAAACCGTACACATATCGTGTGTCGAGTTAAAGAGGCATGAGACCAGTCCTCGTGGTTGGGTTACGTGCCATGTATATGTCCATGTCATGATCGGTCCAATTGTTTTCTTCGTAATGGTTGAGAGTATGCGTCGAGTCAGCTATACTGTATCGGCTACCCGGTCGAGGTGGATTCTGCTCCAAGGTGCGGTTACATGACCGTGGTCTCTGCCTTCTGGAGGAAGTGTGCGATGGCATGTGACTCGGTGAGAAGTTTGTTCGTGGCATTCTGTCGGAAGCTGCTGCCAGGGACTGTCGAGACTGTCTTAGCTCTGCAAAAGAAACCATCAATACTGATAACTTGCAAACACTTGTACTTATCAAAGTTACCAAGCAATTTATTAATGAACGCTGACCTGGTCTCGTGCTGGCCAGATTGGATGACAAAGTGTTGTTTGCAAAGTATCTTGTAGAAGTGTTTGAAAAACTGTGTTGCGACTGACCATCGACTACGGACCGGGTTGATACCTTTCCACTGTAGTGTCCTGTCTGAGATCTGACCTCGTCAATGCAGGAAGCTCTTGTTATCGACCCTAGGATTGAATAGTTGTGAAATGTTTGATATTTATATGCAATTTTTTATAAGATTTAAGGCTTATTATTATTCTTTGTACCTTGTCGGTCCACAGGAAATATCCTTGGTCTTGGTATGCTTCTGTTGCTGTATGCAGACACTTGGTCCCATTCCTTTTGAGCATTGTAAGCACTGAGTGTTGCCATTGAAGACAACGGCCCACCAGGGCTGGGTGTTGGACCAACATTAGAGCAACAGTTAACCGGCAATCCAGCGATTGGACCGCCCATTTTTGTTTGATCGATGCTGTGAAGCGTGTGGAGTTTCCTGGCCCTTCGACGGTTCGCGACGATGAATATTATTACGGCAACCACTATCGTGGCGCATATGGCCGCACTAGCAGCGATAGTGATTTTGTCCATGTTGGACGTTGGCGAATTTTCCGTTCTTATCTCCCTGCATTGGTTGTAGGGCACGTTCGCCGGGGTAATGTTGGTTTCCTCCAACGAGACCACGCAGACTACGATACACTCCTGAGATGAAAGATACAATTTGTGAAATTGGGAACTTAATTGCTGTGTGTCGTAGAAGAGCGTAGCGTCGATACTTCTCAGATAATTAAAAAGAGAATTGAAGAAAGGCCAATGTAATCGACGCCATTTTCCTTGACTAACGGTAATCAAAAAATACATTTACCTGCGAAGGAACGTTCTTTATTTTGAACTCTCTTTCGCTGGCTTCGAGAGGCGGTGCCTGCTTGAAGTTGTTGTCACCGAACAGCCGATAGATGACTTTAAAACCCAAAATGTTCGCCACGTCCGTGTCCCAGTATATGATCACAGCATTGTCTTGCCTAAGCACGTCCTTAACTATTATGTCTTTCTCATTGGACTTCGGTTTATATAGTGGGGAACCAAGTACCAATGGCGGCCTCGGTTGATGAGGCTGCAGATGGTCCTGAACGTGTTTCGGGGGGGACAATGTAGTCCTCATTATTACAACGTTGCCCGTTCGAGCAACTGTTGGTCTATTAGTGGTGGATCTTGACGTAGTCGAAGGCGATGTTTCAGCTTTTTTCTGTTCAGTCGTAGACGGCGCAGGTGTCGTGGTCGTCGTGGTAGTTGTCGTCATTATGGTTGTCGTTGGACTTGTTACAGTCGAAACAGAGACGGAGGGTCGCGTGACTGGGCTGTAGCTACTCGCTACTCCTAAAGGTCCCGTTGGTTCTCTCGTGTCCACGCTTTCCACCGTACCGATTCCGATGATTTCTGGTGTTCTTTCGCAGTTCATTTCTACGGGGAATTATAGGGCAATGTGTAATTATAATTTAGATCGGTATTTTAATTATTACCTTCCGGATCGATATTGTAGAAGCTTTTGTTTTGCAGATTTTGTGGGCTCCCGCAGAACTGTGGTTTCCGTTCCCGACTGGTCACCTGCAGGTCCCTGGTTTTTATCCACTCCACGATCCATCGCAATCTGCAATCGCAGACCAGGAATCGACCCCCCAAACTCAGCCCTCGAAGAGTTCCGTTCAATCGAGCGAGAGCTTCTTCCGGGATAGTCGATAGAGGATTTCCATCGATCGCCAGAAGGGTTATCGATGGATTCTTTTGGAATGCATTTACCGGCAGGTCCGTTATCAAATTGAATCCAATATCCAGTACCTAAATCACGAATCACGTTAATCATACACCATGAAATTTGAAATAATTCCTAACTTACTCTAAGATCCTGAACGCTGTTGATAGCAGCCGTAGGGAAATCCGGGATCAGATTGTTCAGCAGGCTCAGCGAGCTCAAAGTGTTTTTAATCCCGTAGAAAGCGTCCGATCCAATATTTTGAATCAAGTTCCTCTCGAGGTTCAATCCAGTTAACGATTCCAGCCCCTCGAAGGCTTTTATCCCTGCTGATCCGGGCAGTTCTCGAATACTGTTCTGCGATAGGTCCAGGAAGGCCAGGGTCTTCAAACCCCTCAGACCCTCCGGCACTTTTTTCTGCCTGGTCCCCTTTAAGTTCAAGTTCTTCAGCGATCTCTCCAGACCGCGGAACGACCCTGGAGAAAGAGTGACTTCGTTGTCGGACAGTTTCAGCGTGACTAATTTCGAGCCTACGAAAGTGTTATCGTTCACTTTTGTTATCTTGTTCATCGACAGGTCCAGCACAGTCAAATTCCTTAGGGTCTTCAAAACATTGTTGGGAATCTCCGTCAGCTCGTTGTCTTTCATATTAAGATTCTTCAAAGAGGTCTCCTGGCCTCTGAAAGCTTCCGGCTCGATGGTTCTGATTTGACAGCCGGACAGTTGCATATTGTTGATCCTAAATGCCGCGAATGAGTCATTCTTCAGCGTCCCTATCGTGCTGTTGTTCACGTAAAATAGATCCACGGTAGTTTTGGTCGCGTAACGCCGCATGGCGGACGTGAGCTGCTCGTAATCGACGATGTCGCATTGCACCGAAAGTTCCCTGGCCAGATTGTAGTCGCAGATACAGGAACTCTCGAGATCGGGCACCTGTTGCGCCCATGGGCAGCTGGAGGTTGCCACCGCGGTACCGATTACGCCTGCGAGTACCAGTGACAGCAATGGCGGAAGTACACCTGAAAATTATCGAATAAAAGTACCAATAGAGCTAATAATTCTTGTCGAGACAAATGGATTTAATTGGAAATTACGAAGACATTAATTTGGTTAAAATAAAAAAATAAAATAAGTAGTTTGTAATTAAGGGATTGCACCAGGTTGAAATCGAGAGACTATGGTCTCAAAAAGTAACGATTAATTGGTACCCTCTTTGACAGCATACTTTTATTGTTTTGGATGTACATTGGAGAATCCTTAACAAAATTTGATTTTCATGATTAAAATATGAATGTACATCGAATGAAATAATTTTTATATAAACATTTGAATAGGGATTTATTTTTTAGTATAATTTTAGTAAGCCTCATGAAGAGTACAAGTCAAGAACTGTTTAGATTAAATAAAGATTCTTAAAAATAGTTTCAAATTGTGTGCAGGAGTCATAGTTTGTCTTTATTGTGGGGGGTCAACGAGAAGGCGAAGCTCGAGAATTGTACACTGTTTTATACTATAGATCATGCTTCGAAAAATAGTAATTGTTCGATGATTCTTCCCGAGTATTCGAAAATCCTTCGAAATATTGCGTCTTGGATTTGATTTCTGTTTGCACGTTTCTCGAAAAGCAAGAGGGGGGGAGTTCTCGGAGAAAGTCCGTAACCCGTTTCGTACACGTGACTACGCGAGGGGCGTATGTGATTTCGAAATATGGCGCAATTCTCTGTGTACCGGCAATTACTTTGTGCCTTACTATGGCGTACGAGCTTAACCTTGGGACAGGCCATTGCACAAATGCGAAATACCATCGTTCGCGCAGTAATATTACACCGCGACTTTCATGCCGCGAACGTGTCATTTAACTTTTCACCGGGCATTTCTCGCTCGATCGCACGTGACAATTTCTTCTCGACTTAAAAGCCGACGTTTGTTGCAAAACTTTCTTTCTTCGGTTTAAAACCTATTAAATTTTCTACGAGATCAGAGCTTTGTTTTGTATGAGTGACATGGTAGCCAAATTGATAGATAAATCTCTAACAAAACTAGAAATTTAATTTGATTTTTCTATTCAGAAATTTGATATAGAACCCGCTATACCACTCTGATGAATCACTTCTGAGATATGAAGCGAAACAGAGGCCAAGATAAATACCTTTACCTGTACAGAATTTTATGTTTTTATATTTTTAGATCTAGGGTACCTCGAAGCATAGTAAACTGCAAAAGTTTACGGTGGATGCAGCGTGAAATTTTGTTCGATAGATACAATTCTTCTCTGTTAAATAACAACCGGGAAAGTAAAAAGGAAAATATGTGGAACGTAGAATGTAGGACTGGAATATACATGTACCTCGGCCATCGAGAACAGTGACGTATGAACAGGTTAAATTTGTGCAGCCTAAATGAACCGCAACAAACCAGAGCCCATAGACCGAACCCGTTACAAGTCAATGGCCGAAGTAAACGCACGTCTCGTCGCCTCGATGTTTCTATCGATGGTAAACGACGAACGGTGCACGAATTCCTTTCAAGACGTTCCTGTCATTCTTTTCATCCAGACCTTTGCTGTTTTAAACAGGGTGCGCCGCGCAATTGGATCGGGAAATCATTCCTATTAGCGTTTTCCAAGTACTCGAATATTTCAAGCACTCGAAACGATCCTTTTAAAAGCATTTCATGAATTTTCTTTTTTTACTGAATTTTTTTCTCGAAAATGCGCAGGATTTTTTGGGTATATCTGTTGACCAAAAATGATTGTAACTGCCCCCTGAAATTGAAAATAATTTTTTCAAAATGATTTGAAATTTTTTTTTTCAGTCGAAAAATTTCATATCTTCTCGAATTTTTTTCTCGAAACTGAGCAGGAATTCGGGGATATGTCTATTGACCAAAAATAATTGCAATTGACCCGTGGAACGGAAAATAATTTTTTCGGAACGATTTGAAATTTTTTTTTTCCGTCGGAAAATTTCATATCTTCTCGAATTTTTTTCTCGAAACTGAGCAGGAATTCGGGGATATGTCTATTGACCAAAAATAATTGTAATTAACCCCCGGAACCAAAAATAATTTTTCCAGAATGATTTGAAACTTTTCAATTTCGCCGAAAAATTTATCATCTACCCGAATTTTTTTCTCGGAAATGGTTAGGATTTCGGGAATATGTCTATTGACCAAAAATAACTGTAATTAACCCCCGCAACGGAAAACATTTTTTCCAAAATGATTTGAAATTTTTTTTTTCCGTCGAAAAATTTCACACCTTCTCGAATTTTTTTATCGAAACTGAGCAGGATTTCGGGGATATGTCTGTTGACCAAAAATAATTGTAATTAACCCCCACAACCAAAAATATTTTTTCCAGAACGATTTGGAATTTTTTTTCTCCCCGAAAAATTTGTCTACCTATACAAATTTTTTTCTCGAAAATGGTTAGGATTTCGGGGATATGTCTATTGACCAAAAATAATTGTAATTAACCCCTGCAACGGAAAACATTTTTTCCAGAACGATTTGAAATTTTTTTTCCCTCGAAAAATTTGTCTACCTATACAAATTTTTTTCTCGAAAATGGTTAGGATTTCGGAAATATGTCTATTGACCAAAAATAATTGCAATTAACCCCTGCAACGGAAAACATTATTTCCAGAACGATTTGAAATTCTTTTTCCCCCGAAAAATTTGTCTACCTATACAAATTTTTTTCTCAAAACTGAGCAGGATTTCGGGGGTGTGTCTATTGACCAAAAATAATTGCAATTAACCCCCGCAACCAAAAATAATTTTTCCAAAACGATTTGAAATTTTTGAATATAATTGTTAATAACTTTTTAACGAAGCCTCCATCAACAAATTGGTATTCTTGATTTTCGTCTTACTTTGGACTCTTTTGAGTACTGAGACGCAGATAGTAGCCAACTTTTAGCCAATTGTAATAAGTTTCTATTTTGATAGAAATACAGCAAGTGATTTTACCTGAAAGCATAAAAAGGACAATGCTCCTAGATCACTATGTTCACGAGAAACGGGATAACTTAGGTATAAAGCTTCACGGAATTAACAAGCGTCGATACACGTAACAGAGATTCCGGAAGTTTCTCGTTCGGTACGATCGTCGAATTTCTAGAGCGGAATCAACGATTTGAGTCTCATTACAGGTCGAGGGAAAAAGAATAAGGACAGATTGGAATACTTAATTAATTAATGTTCTCGTCACGCTACTAAATCACGGAACACTTGTTAATGGGAGCACAAGACTAGTTACCGTGGCGCTCGTGATCATCATCGTGCATTACAGGGAAATTTACTTGATAATTATTAATAGATCTTGTCACGAACGATTCGTTAAAATGATTAGGAAAAATTGCAAATGCCCCCGATGCTTCCTACCGTAATTGGTTTCAAAACATCCGCGTACCAAATTGTTCCTAGGAAAACATGGAAAACTAACACGATTCGGATGAATTTTACGCAGGAAGCTGTCTTGTAGGAAATAAAGGTACTGTTCGATTAGGAAATCTTAATGGACACGCTGCATAACGATCAGATAAATCTTACTCGATTTAATGAATTATTGAGTTCCAACAGAATTAATCTCATCGTGGAAATCTTTCCTATCTGCGGATATAAATAAATAACGGAGATATAAGTTCAAAAATGTATAAAAATCATGTTTTTAAACAGTGTATTCTATCAGTTTGTTGTTAATATCATTGTTAGTTTAAAAACAGAGCAAATAATAATATCGACATCGTTTATAAACTCGCCTCAAATATTCAAAGTAATCTCGAAAACGAAGTCTCGTATGAAAACGATTTTAAATGCATTTTCTCGTGTGGAATAACCATAATGCAATTTGTACCACCAATTACCGAACCCCCTGTATATTCTGGCTACTAATTCTTCGATCATAAATTTTATCCTTAAACGAGACAATGATTTATACACTGAAAGATATCAGAATCAGTTTCTTTTGAAGAAACTTTTAGTCTTCCCATCGAAACTTCGTTCAGTGAAATGCTGAATTTAATTCGAGGAGCACTTCAATGAAAAGCAATTAGTATCTTAATTATCCGGGGTATTGCTGCTTATCAACGTACTTGGCTCGCTGATTATCAGACTGTGACAGACCGCAATTGCCAGGGAATAGTTAGATTTTTACCTTGCCAGAGACCTTGGTGTTGGAGAAGATCGTTCGCTCTGCAAAACGATCACGATCGTGCATCACAGTTATAAATGTGGGCAGAGTAAAAGGTTAATGGACAAACTTTTCGCGCAGAGATTTCGAAGTACCAATTTCTCGAATGATTGAATAATTTTTAGACCATAAAATTCCGTAATGCAAATGTCGCGTGGTAAAATAGCATAAAGTTCTTTAAATGCTCTCGTCTAAGCCATGAAAAGAGTCATCGAGTGAAAGTTATTCTTTGTTACGCGGTGCTTACGAATCGGTTTAAGATCATTTGATACGCCAACATTCCATTAGTGTACTTGACTAGATGACCTTTTCCGTGAAGAATGTGATTTAACAATTAGAAGAAATCATTGCTTGCGGCGAAATTGAAGACGCTTCGACATTTCGCCATAAAACGTGATTCATAATTATTTCAAGTTTTGTTATCGTATAAATAAATTTTAATGGGGGATTCTAGAGGCCAAAATAAGACGAAAATCAAGAATATATATTTATTGATGGAGGCTTCGTTAAAAAGTTATTAACAATTAAATTCAAAAATTTCAAATCGTTTTAAAAAAATTATCTTTGGCTACAGGGGTCAATTACAATCAGTTTTGGTCAATAGACATATCCCCGAAATCCTACTCAGTTTCGAGAAAAAAATTCGAGTAGGTGCTGAAAATCGGCGAAAAAAAAATTTTTCAAATCGTTCTAAAAAAATTATCATCGGTTGCGGGGGTCAATTACAATAATTTTTGGTGGATACATTTACTCTCGAAATCCTATCCACATTCGAGAAAAAAATTAAGATAGGTACTGAAAATCGGCGAAAAAAAAATTTTTCAAATCGTTCTAAAAAAATTATCTTCAGTTGCAGGGGTTAATTACAATCATTTTTTGTGAATACATGTACCATCGAAATCCTATCCACTTTCGAGAAAAAAAATCAGATAGGTGCTGAAAATCGGCGAAAAAAAAATTTTTCAAATCGTTCTAAAAAAATTATCTTCCCTTGCGGGGGTCAATTACAATAATTTTGGGTCATTACACATACCCCCGAAATCCTGCGCATTTTCGAGAAAAAAATTAAATACGGGCGGAAATTTAAACGTTAATAACTTTTTAACAAAGCCTCGATCAACAAATTGGTATTCTTGATTTTCGTCTTATTTTGGCCTCCAGAGTCCCCCATTAAAATTTTTCCCAGGGTTGACCGGACACCCTGTATGCAAATTGATACGTTAGGACTTCGTCGTGCAAATATTTATCAAATTTATTTTGCAATGCATTTTCTTCGATTTTTATTCGCCGTGTTTGAAGACAAAGGGTCAAAGCATATTTAAGAATACGTTTCATCGGGTTGTCGAATCAAATAAAATTTAGAAAAATTCAAAACTGAGAAGCATGCTGTTTGCTATGGACTTCCCTGGGCTTTATGTTAAAAATACATTATTATTTCATTCATCTAGCAATAGATGAAGTGGTACAGAACGCACGTGGTCCGTTCGCCGCGTGGTGTATAGTGGCAACGGAATTTGCACCTTTCACTTTCGTTCTCTTTCGATTTTACGTCCTGCTCCCATGCACGAAATATCGGGCCTTATTATTAACGAAGATTTATGCAAGATAAAATGTGGATTAGAATGTCGATAGGATACGATACTATTAGCCATAGGTCGCTACAGTGTCAATGTTTATCTGGGATAAATAGCTAGTTCTCACGGCTAATGTTCCACATTTTTTGAAAGGCCTCACACACACCAGCCAGCTATACTTCCGTCAAGGGAACTTTAAAAGCTCTTTCGCCACTGGTTCCCCGACTGTTGTGTTCCGTTTACTCCATTCACTCCTGATTTTTTTAAATTTTCTCAAATAAAAAATCCATTTTTTGCACCAAGGAACATTTCAGACGTTTTACCTTGCAGGCACGAAAAATATGTTTCTTTGTGATTTTTTTCTGCGGGCTTTTAAAGAGCGATTAATTCCAGGTTTTGTAGGTACATTTATTATATATTTAGCTATATTTACGAATTTTTGCAAAGCATAATATCTATTGATTACGCTGTTTTTGTTGATCAACAAACAACAGTTTCGTCTGCATGTGGTACATTTCAACAAGCTATAACTTCATTAGTTTTCAGAATTTCAATTTAATATTTGGTAGATATATTGTCGAGACTACATACTAATAGCAAATGCTAAAAAAATTCAATCTTTTAATCCCACAAAGTAGAAAGGCAACTTAAAGTTTCACGTCCAATTTTACCTGCGCGTGGTACATTTCAGCAAGCTATAACTTCGTTAGTTTTCAGTATTTCAATTTAATATTTGGTAGATATATTGTCGAGACTACATACTAAAAGCAAATGCAAACAAAATTCAATTTTTTAATACCACAAAGTAGAAAGGCAAGTTAAAATTTTACGTCCAATTTTACCTGCGCGTGGTACATTTCAGCAAGCTATAACTTCGTTAGTTTTCAGTATTTCAATTTAATATTTGGTAGATATATTGTCGAGACTACATACTAAAAGCAAATGCAAACAAAATTCAATTTTTTAATACCACAAAGTAGAAAGGGAACTTAAAATTTTACGTCCAATTTTACCTGCGCGTGGTACATTTCAGCAGGCTATAACTTCGTTAGTTTTCAGAATTTTAATTTAATATTTGGTAGATATATTGTCGAGACTATATACTAAAAGCAAATGCAAACAAAATTCAATTTTTTAATACCACAAAGTAGAAAGGGAACTTAAAATTTTACGTCCAGTTACACCTGCGAGTGGTACATTTCAGCAAGCTATAACTTCCTTAGTTTTTCAAATTTCAATTTAATATTTGGTAGATATATTGTCGAGACTATATACTAAAAGCAAATGCTAAAAAATTCAATCATTTAATCCCACAAAGTAGAAAGGGAACTTAAAATTTTACGTCCAATTTTACCTGCGCGTGGTACATTTCAGCAGGCTATAACTTCGTTAGTTTTCAGATTTTTAATTTAATATTTGGTAGATATATTGTCGAGACTATATACTAAAAGCAAATGCTAAAAAAAATTCAATTTTTACTCCCACAAAGTAGAAAGGGAACTTAAAATTTTACGTCCAGTTACACCTGCGAGTGGTACATTTCAGCAGGCTATAACTTCATTACTTTTTCAAATTTTAATTTAATATTTGGTAGATATATTGTCGAGACTATATACTAAAAGCAAATGCTAAAAAAAATTCAATTTTTACTCCCACAAAGTAGAAAGGGAACTTAAAATTTTACGTCCAGTTACACCTGCGAGTGGTACATTTCAGCAGGCTATAACTTCATTACTTTTTCAAATTTTAATTTAATATTTGGTAGATATATTGTCGAGACTATATACTAAAAGCAAATGCTAAAAAAAATTCAATTTTTACTCCCACAAAGTAGAAAGGGAACTTAAAATTTTACGTCCAGTTACACCTGCGAGTGGTACATTTCAGCAAGCTATAACTTCCTTAGTTTTTCAAATTTCAATTTAATATTTGGTAGATATATTGTCGAGACTACATACTAAAAGCAAATACTAAAAAAAATCAATTTTTTAAATCCCACAAAGTAGAAAGGCCCCTTAACTGATATCCTACAGGTATCATGCGATTGACTGTACTAAACGATGGAAATGTAAAGTAAAATTTTGAGAACACTGTTACCACAATCCAGGAAATTGTTCCAGAGTTTAAATGGAATAGAAAGCAGGGGAATAAGAAGAAGATTTCGATGCAAGCCGCCCATGTAAACGCGCAGATCGTGAGCCTTTGTTGCGTAGGAGTTTTCTCACGCGTCATTCATTTTCGACGGTTGTGAAAGCAAAGAAACACGCATTTAAGATCGTCACAATTTTTTCTGGACAAACTTTGTACCCTTTCGTGAGCATACGATGCTTGGAAATTTCATTTGTATCTTACTCTCTGCGATAAACGTACATGCTTCTGTAGCCATTGCCTGAAAGATGAGATTCCGCGTTTGAGCAGGTAGACGGTAATTAAAATCGAGGTTTAACACAATTCCAAATAGTTTCACGTTTCTTGGACGCCACTGGAATTCCTGTCACTGGTTAATCTATTCATTAAATTAGAAAAGTTTCAATTTAGAGAAATTCTAGCGAAGAGAAAGGACAACAATTTCACGAATTTTAATCGCTCGTGATCCGGCTGTATATCAAACTATTCTAGTTTTAAATGAAATTAATGAAATTCTGACCCAGTTTGAAACGAAAAAGAAAGCAGAAAGAAAGCAGTCTGATTATTTCAGATATAAAAATTAATCATTTTCGCATTCTCTTAAAGCAACATACACTCGAAAATGCATATTGCACATTTTATTTCAAAATTCGAAACAAAAGGGCAAATTACGTAATGGGAACAATTAATTTAAAGTACTATTATACAATCTAATCTCAAAAGAACAAAAAGCAATTAAATTCGTACGAGAAAACCTTGAAGCAAATGATTTATTCATAAGATGTCTTGGAGGATTCTTTCTAAATAACAATGAGAGCCTAAATGCATTTCATAAATTGTTCTGAAACATAAACATCGTACAAAATGATGTATATCCCATTAAGCTACGTTACACGAGGTTTATCGTAACTGATTCCCATTTTTACAAAATAATTCTTCGATTCAGACGTTTTGTTAATGCAGAGTGTGTCATGGCGACCGTGTTCGACGAAATGAACTTTTGTGTTATTTGTTTTCGTCTCCTGCATTCTGTGGATTTTAGTATTCGCGATCCGTCAGACTTTCCATATTCTTGTAACGGTTCGTACTATACCAGTTGGAATAGTATGCGGGATCAACTATCCAAGTATGTACTGTTATTCGCTCCATCTTGCAGGAAGCAAACGTGTGCAGTGCTCTCGCGAATGAGTTTCCTTCGAGTATGACGAAGAACGCGATACACTGTTCGAATATTAATATCAACAATATCGATGTCGATTTAATTACTCAACGCGAAACGTTTTTCTTTATTAATTACGTTAAATTTTTAGAAGGTGTTCCTCTGAAAAGAGTGAAACACTTTTAGCACTTTTAGCGCTCAAGATTCGTAGATGAAAAATACACAAATATTTATATTTAAAATAGAAAAGAAAAATTATATTTCTACAGTTATACTTGGAAGATAAAGATATAAATCATCTATATTTTTTACATTTATAATTTTCTTTCGTGCCCCTTCGAATTTAATATTAATTTACTAAATCTTAGAATTTTATCGTATCAATTCTTTTTTCTCGATCGTGATTTTTACGGTCGTGGAAGTGCACACAGTTTTTCTAATTAACACGCATCGCGTCACGTAAAGATAAGGTTTCCGTACTCTGCTACTCGCTGACCATGTAATAACAAAATAATTCCTCAACTTCTGGTACAAATATTCCTATACTCGTCAAATTTTCTTCAACACTGTACAACGGTAGTTTCGATAATTTTTTAAAAGCGGTTCTCTTAACACCAAAGTGTCTTACTTTTGCATTTATAGTAATAATTACCCAGTTTTAGTACATCTATCAATATTAATTTTAATTTCTTTAGAAATCTTTCGATCGAAGGTTGAAACGTTAATACAAAGATTAAATGTATAATAAATCACGAAAATATATCAGCGATTCTTAGTCAAAATGTCGAAAATCTTCTTCTCGATGTTTACATCAACACTTTGACCAAATAAATCTTTTTTGTCGAGAAGTTTTCTCAGATACTGTATTCCCCAGATAACTGCATGCGCGTAGGTCCGATACTGTGCAGTTATCCGAGGGAAAGTACCGTTTTCTTCGCAGAAACGATCTTTCATATTCTGATGCTGAGCCTCTTGCGTACCGACTGACGGAAAGTGAAAGGAAAACGCCACGAGGTGCACGGCATCTGACAATGTTTATTGTTGCTTACATCGCTTTTTTTTATTAGAAATTAAAAAATATTTAGAAACATCGTACATGTTATCGTACATAGTTATTAATAAAATATTCTATATCGTCAATTGTATTTAAATTGACAAAATGTGTGGAATATTCTTAAATAATACATGCAACAAATCTAATACTTTCAGCTTTGATTCTAATTAAAGTATGTTGAACTTCCTATGAAATTGTTTATACAGGGTGTTCGACCAACCCTGGGAAAAATTTTAATGGGGGATTCTAGAGGCCAAAATAAGACGAAAATCAAGAACACCAATTTGTTGATGGAGGCTTCGTTGAAAAGTTATTAACAATTAAATTCAAAAATTTCAAATCGTTTTAAAAAAATTATTTTCGGTTGCGGGGGTCAATTACAATCATTTTTGGTCAATAGACATACCCCCGAATTCCTACGCGTTTTCGAGAAAAAAATTAATTACTGAAAATTACATGTCTGACCATACCGTTGATATGTTTCACTGAAATTTTAAGCAAATTTTTAAAACGTCATAACTTCTGAACGGATTGGCCGATTTTAATGTTTAAAAAGGCAAACAACGCGTATTTTAGTGGAGAATATGTAGAAATTCCAAAAATATTTGAAAAGTTGTTGCTTGACCCCTGAAATTGAGAAAAACCTCAGACAAAATAGTCTAATTTTCAAACGACCATAACTCCTACAATAATGCATATATTTCAATGAAATTTTTTTCTGAAGTAGTACTCATTGGTACCTACAAAAAAGTATTAGACAACATTTCCGTGCTGCGTCAAACAAATTTATTAAAAATCAAAAACGAATTCTTAAGAAAAATCGACAGGGATAGTGCCTACATTTTTCAGCGAAAACAAAAATTTTCAAATCGTTTCAAAAAAATTATTTTTAGTTCCGAGGATCAATTAAGACCATTTTTGGTGAATAGACATACCCTCGAAATCCTACGCACTTTCGAAAAATAAATTCGTCTAGTTGCCTACATTTTTCGGCGAAATTAAAAATTTTCAAATCGTTTCAAAAAAATTATTTTTAGTTCCGAGGATTAATTACAACCATTTTTGGTGAATAGACATACCCTCGAAATCCTACGCATTTTCGAGAAAAAAATTCGTCTGTGCCCAAATTTTTCGGCGAAAAAAAAAATTTCAAATGGTTCTAAAAAAATTATTTTCGATCGCAGGGATCAATTACGATCATTTTTGTTGATTAGGCATACCACCGAATTCCCACGCATTTTCGAGAAAAAAATTCGTCTAGGTGCCTACATTTTTCGGCGAAATTAAAAATTTACAAATCGTTTCAAAAAAATTATTTTTAGTTCCGAGGGTCAATTAAGACCATTTTTGGTGAATAGACATACCCTCGAAATCCTGCGCATTTTCGAGAAAAAAATTCAGAACTGACGGAATTTTAAACGTTAATAACTTTTTAACAAAGCCTCCATCAACAAATTGGTATTCTTGATTTTCGTCTTATTTTGACCTGTATAATATTAAGAATTCCATGAATTTTGAAATATATAAGCTACTTTTTCAATAAGAAACGAAAACTGCAAAGTCGACCGATTTGAAACGATCATGGAAGACGCGAATCGTAGAAACTGGAATCTCGCTGGGCAATTCATACAAACGACTCTAAACAAATTCAGCGTACAATTTCACTATTTCCCGTCGTTAGAAAGCAATGGACTTTTTAGGCGTTAATGCTCTTCCGTTTCTGCGTCGCATTTGTTCGACGTACGTACGGTTAACCGCGGTTTTTACCACAAGTTCTGTCGATGTTACTTTACTGGTTCTGTGGTGTCTCGAACTCAGCTGCAATCGTTCCGATATCTCATGGAATTCGTTACTTGTCGATAAATTTAATCAGTTATCGCACACTTGCTTATATAATATTTCAATAAAAAGAAATGTCAGAGCAAGATAGTGCAAGTACTTTCTTAGCTGACATTTAAACCAATTTTCAGCCGACAATCTCTAACTTTCCCCAGTTTAATCCGGCGCCACCAATTTTAACTTAAAAAATTTCTAAACGTTATTCCAACGCATATAAATAAACCTTGTAAATTTGACTGCAAAAAGTGTAATAGTTTCCTTGAAAAAAATTACGAAAATTAAAAAAAAAAAACGCTAAAACATTTCACGCTGGAAGATTGACACATCGAATGCAACAGAGTCTAAATTAATTCAGCGTTTCCCAATAGCATTCTCGCGGTAACAATAATACAATGTTCGGCCGAATATTTCTTCGAGTCGCTGTTAACAATGGCAACGGTTACGTTAATCGTCCGTTTTTTGATTTTTTTTTATTTTCCATTTCGGCGACCCGCGAACGAGATCGAGCATCAAGATAAATTGGAACAATTCTCTTCCTCTGGAAGAGAAAATCGACCGAATTACGTCGCAAGAACGTAACGCCGCCGGTCTGTTTCATTGCGTGTCGTGAGAACCGTCGAAACAATGGAAAACCAAACGCGACGGAACACAGAAACGCACAAGGGAAAGAAGGGAGGAGACAATAACGAGGAAATGTAGGATCGTTGTCACACTAATTACCATTTTCAAAAAAAAAAACCCGCTGTATAGAGCAATAACTACTATAACTATGAATCTGAACGTCTCTTCCAGTGGATTATGCTCGGAGTCGTTCACCCATCGTCGCATCTTTCGTGTTTCTCCGTGTAGCCATTGACATTACGTAAACCTAGTCGAGAAGGGCAATCATCTTCGTTACTCATTATGTTTGTTTCCATTTTACGTCACCAGATACGTGTAGACCCCCATTGCCACAATCGGGGACCGCATGTATTTCTTTACATTTCTCTAATTAAGAGAACACGGTCGTTAAGATTATCTCACCTCTTGGGAGTTCAAACTCACAATCGTTTCTTTTTCGCAATAGGAAGAACGGGGATACCTCGTGTCTCTTCCTGCTTTTCTTTTCTAGTTCATCGTCGAAATATGCATAGGGAGATATTTCGTTTAACACTATAGAACTACCGACAATTACAGTGTGTTTATTTGTACCAAAGAAATTTAATTGAAGATCATACTCTTATAGAAGATTACGATTTTTCAAAAAAAAGTTTTATCAGAAATTACGAATAATTATGGGTCATTTTGACTGGTTTGGTAGTTCCAGTGTCGAATAACCCGAGTTTCGTAAGCGACATTGCAGTTGAATTTAGTTTTCCCGTCTCGTACATCGGGCAGCCATTTTGGAGAACGCTAACCCACGTTAAACTTTGTTACGTCTGTCAATAATGCAATAATAATCTTTCTATCAATTTTGTTTCTCTATTCGAAACCTAGAACTCGTTATTTGCGATAGAAAATAACGTTCCTTTAAATAATAATTTCTTGAAGCGTCGACAGCTGCTCGAAGCGTTCGGTATCGTTGGAAATGAAGGTGTACAAGAACATTAGGGAAAAAGGAAACAATACAAATTCGATACGCATTTTTTTCATACCTAGCCTGTTCATAAGACGCGTTAGGCGATAGTAAATCGGTAAATTTTTCCAAACGCGCTCGTCGGTCATAATTACAGAACGCCAAATACATCCGCAATTACGCCACCAGTCCCTTGACGGAAGTTAAGAAGTGGTTCCGGAAATGAGAGCTCCGACGTTCGCGCTAAACTCAGTTTTCCTCGACCTTCCTGGGATGTGGGTCAGTACGAACTATCGTTGGGCATAATTTTTATCCGGATAACATACAGCGTTCCGAATGAACTGTTATTTACGATAAAAGTTCGTCCAAACGAAACATTGCTCAGAAGTCTGCGAATGATTAATCGAATAAAATTCTTTTGAATCCCTCGAAAGATACAGAACTTCGTTCGATCATTTGAAACATTGTTATCTGGTCTGCCTGTGTGATAATACTGATTTGAATGGCCGTTGCCGCGAAATTGCAATAATTGAAAGATTTCCGTCGATCGGCGCGACGTTCATGAAACGCTATTCCAGTTTATTCACCCGTTTCAGGGTTTCACGGCGTAAAAGAGAAATCCTTCGTTTATTAACATTCACTTCTGTGGTTTATTTTCCCGAGTATGCGAAAAACTCGACCACGGAACGATCGCGCACCGGCGCACGTACCTTTCTCCGAATGCAATACGATGCAATTCCAAGCCTGGCTGGGATGGAATTGCTTCTAAGTGGGTAAAATCTTCATAGACTATGGTCGCAATAATTTCCCCTTGAATGGAGAGAGAGAAGGAGAGATTAAGCGTGCACTAAACGGGGTACTTATACCCTAACCCGCAATGGAACTCGATCTGGTTGAAAGAAGCAATCCGTAAAAACTGTCTTATGATCTCGCCTTACCTCTACCGTATCGATCATCACCGTTGATCGAGATCGACCGTTTGAGCGTAACGAACCTCTACGGTTATTGACATTCAAATTAATTTCACCGAACGTAACAAAACGTTTTTTTTATTGATTGTTCTTTAATTTTTATGTCGTGAATAACTCTTGCAAACGTCAATTGATAAAATAAAGAAAAATCTGGATTTAAGACACATTGAAACAAAGATATCTATTTAGAATCGATATAAAAATTTATATAACGTGTAATTTCCATTTCTTTCAAATACAGGTTTTAAAAAGCAACTCCTCAATTATCGAACGTTAATAAGTATCATTTCTGTATTGATACTCTGCCATAGTCTTCTAATAAACTATGATTCTGCACATTTCAAACGGAAAAAGGTGTCGCGCTTAATTGAACGAAAGAAAAGAAAGTAAATGGCTGCGTGGCAAGAGCAAGTAAGTTGAAGGAAGCAAAAATTCACGATTAATTGAGTCTATGTTAAAGAAAAGAGCTACCTTTGGGCAATTAAGATCGTACGGTTAGCTGGCATTAGATTCGATAACACTGATTATATAAACTCGAACCGTATCACACCTACAGTAGTTTTCTGTTGTTTTTTGTAGCGAAGAACTGGTTAGATGTCGATACATTAAAGAACAGAATCATTAAATTGACTCAGAGTCACCAGTGATGCTTGATTTTAGTGTCTGGCAACATTTTAATAATTCAGACAAACTTTAACTGTAGAAAAATGCTCGTTAGATGTTTATAACGATTCCAAACGTCCATTATCCGATCTCTTGAGCCACACGATGAAGAAGGTAAGGAATTTCGCACCGAGTTGAGCACGTTAAGAAAAAAACGAGCAACGATGTTGCAAAACCTTCCCAGTACCAGTTTAGAACGTATCAAATTTGTCCACTTTTAGTAGTAAAAACAGTTTTCCTATTTTCTAACATTATCGAGGCCCTGCGGGACCTATTTCTCTGTTGAAAAATCGTTCATTCAGGAACTACACTGTGCATGTGGCTCGACTGAAATGGAACGGTGCATCGTCATGCATAAATCACACGTGACACACAACATCTAATAGAACTTCCTATAATTCGTGCAATTGATTGTTCAAGAAACTGTCATAAGATCGACCACGTAATATCCCATTCAGGAAAACTAGCAGCGATCGAACAGTATATTGGAGCAGTTGTACTAACTTTGTACAGTTATTAATAAATATGTATATTTCATAATTTGTTGATGGAGGCTTCGTTAAAAAGTTATTAACGTTTAAAGTTTCAATAGTTCTGAATTTTTTTCTCGAAAATGCGCAGGATTTCAGGGGTATGTGTAATGACCAAAAATAATTGTAATTGACCCCTGCAACCGAAAATAATTTTTCCAAAACGATTTGAAATTTTTATTTTCGTCGAAAAATTTCATACCTTCTCGAATTTTTTTCTAGAAAGTGGGTAGGAATTTGGGGGTATGTCTGTTCACCAAAAATTATTGTAATTGACCCCCACAACCGAAAATAATTTTTTTAAAACGATTTGAAATTTTTTTTTGCGTCGAAAAATTTCATAGCTTCTCGAATTTTTTTCTCGAAACTGCGTAGGAATTCGGGGATATGTCTATTGACCAAAAATAATTGCAATTAACCCCCGCAAGCAAAAATAATTTTTTTAGAACGATTTGAAATATTTTTTTTCGTTGTAAAATTTCACACATTCTCGAATTTTTTTCTCGGAAGTGAGTAGGATTTCGAGAATATATCTAATGACCAAAAATGACTGTAATTGACCCCTACAACCGAAAATAATTTTTCCAGAACGATTTGAAGTTTTTTAATTTATCGAAAAATTTCACAATTTCTCGAATTTTTTTCTAGAAAATGGATAGGATTTGAAGGGTATGCCTATTCACCAAAAATGATTGTAATTGACCCCTGCAACCAAAAATAATTTTTCCAGAATGATTTGAAACTTTTCAATTTCGCCGAAAAATTTACGCGCCTACCCTTGTCGATTTTTCTTAAAAATTCGTTTTTCATTTTTAATCAATTTGTTTGACGCTCTACAGAAAAGTTGTCTAATACTTTTTTGTAGGTACACATGGGCTCTGCTTCAGAAAAAAATTTCATTTAAATATATTCACTATTGTAGGAGTTATGGTCGTTTGAATATTGGACCATTTTTATGGGGTTTTTCTCATTTTTCGGGGTCAAGGAACAACTTTTCGAATATTTTTATAATATCTACATATTCTCCATTAAAATACGCGTCGTTTGCCTTTTTAAACATCAAAATCCTCCAATCCGTTCAGGAGTTATGACATTTTAAAGATTCACATGACATTTCAAGGAAGCATTTCTGACGTCACATTAGATTTTCGGTAAAGAATTTTTTTCTCGAAAGTGGGTAGGAATTCGAGGGTATGACTAATGACCAAAAATGATTGCAATTCACCCCTGCAGCCAAAAATAATTTTTTTAGAACGATTTGAAATTTTTATTTTCGTCGAAAAATTTCATAGCTTTTCGAATTTTTTTCTAGAAATTGGGTAGGATTTCGAGGGTATATGCAATGACCAAAAATGATTGTAATTGACTCTTTCAACCGAAAATAATTTTTCCAAAACGATTTGAAATTTTTTTTTGCGTCGAAAAATTTCATACCTTCTCGAATTTTTTTCCAGAAAGTGGGTAGGATTTCGGGGGTATGTGTAATGACCAAAAATGATTGTAATTGACCTCCGCAACCGAGAATAATTTTTCCAGAACGATTTGAAATTTTTTAATTTAATTTATCCCATTAAAATTTTTCTCTGTATAAATGTTGTTGACGTAGACAAATTTGCATTAAAATCACTAATAATCATATGAAATTTCCTACCATTTCAACCCTATGAAAGTGAGAAATAGCCTACTTATCTATACTTCGTATACTGAAATAAAAAAATGTTCTTATATCAGGGAAAGCTATTTCCACAATATTGCTCAGGGCAACTTCGAATAATCCCAGCTACTTAACGAAAAATGGAAAAGGTGGGATTAGGAAGTGATATTAGAGAGTCGTGATAAACCATCGGTGCTCTTTCTGGTGGGGAATAATTTCATAATGCAACAAGGTAATGGCTCGTAACACGCTTCTAAATTATATAAGCGATAGTTAGCTGAAAAAGGAATCGAAGAAACACTAATGTTTCTGATGTGACTGGCGCAATCGATAGATTCGAATTCAATGGATTCTTTGAGTAAACAATCTTCATTTTTTTTTAACGAACAATGAGAAAAACATTGAGAAACACTGTTATAACCAGTCGAGTATATTGTTTACTTTAACGATCTTATAGTTTCTCGAATAACGCGAGTTTCAATATGGGACCAGTTGCATATCATTTTTGGAGATCTCAACACACAAATTTGTGGAAAAGAAAGTGTTCAATTTTGGGGATCCCGTGCCTCCTTAAGTGCATTCTTTTGGTGAAATATATACACGTATATAGGAAGAACAGGTAATGGAATGAAAGAATCGAGGCAAGAGAATACCATGGTTCGATGGTCATGGCGAGCAGGCAACTGGGCAAGCGAACCAGTATCGCCACGCTTGTTGAATTTTGCACGAGGAAATTATAGAAATTTCTTTGTAATAGTTGCCAGATAGGACGGAATTATCAGAGTTTCCGATTTTTCGTCGTAAAACTATCTGGAACAGCCGGATGCAAACGTTTTTCACATTTTCCTCGTTTCGAAATAGCCTTATTATTAATCACACTGGCGATAATAGATCGATCTTCTACATCGATCGTAAAAGAATCCACAAAACATCTGTTTACGCAAAAACAAAGTCAATCATCGTTCAAATAATTTAAAATAAATAATAATTTAAATGAAAAACATTTGACATGTTAATTTCTCTTAAAGTTGCTTTTAAATGAATCTTCGTAAACGTAATCGTGTAAATATTGTCGCAGAAAACAACGATTGGGAAGCATTGCTCGGTGCATTTGTCATAACTTGTCATAATTTGTAAAACGAACAGTACAACTATACAGATAAAAAAAGAAACTTGTTTAAAAAACTCGAGATCGTTCCAATGAAAATATCGAATGGAATCAAAATATAAAGTCATCTCCCCATACATATGGTGGTGTACGAGAAGCACACTGTGTATATCAGTCTCGTGTAGTACATGGTTCAAGGTCGGCCAGTATACGCCGAAGACGATATCCATGGTGTGCATGCGTAGGTGCCGCAATAACTATAGTCTTTCATGGTGTTTGAGGAGTTCAGAGGACTGTCCACGGGGCACCGTAAACCGAAATATGCGTGCTCGATGATTTTCGTTACACGTGCGCCGTACAACCCTAAAGCAATATTGACAATTGATCGTTTACACGGCCAGTGAATGTGCACGTAAGCTGCAAACCTTTTGTTTCGATAATTACCTATTAGGAGAGTTTACCCACGTTTATAGACGGTTACTAATGGTCACTTTATTTCTATTCTTCCTCGAAACACATTTAAAAAGTTGCTTCATCGAAAGAAGATTTAACTCGAAGAGGTACCACTGTTCAGTTATCGTTAGTTTTAAGCAGAAAACCTGATTAAAGGCACGGCGTTACACTTTCGAAGCGCTTATTTCCACGCGATAAACGTTTGCACGTTGCAGTGCTCGATCAACGACTCGTTGATAGATCCTGTTTTGTCGACGTACGACTCTTTCGGGGGACAAAACATAGAAACGTAAGAATTTCGCAGTCTTTAATTTCCTGACTGGGGAAAGAATTTTCAGTTCGTAAATTTAAGAAAAAAATCGTCGACGTGAGATACGCGGCGAGTTGGCATTCCAAAACGAAAAAGTAAGAGAATCCGTGTAGGAATTTACTTACGCATATTTGTTGACGTTCGATCACAGCCAGTTTTGGCCCATGACGTGTTCCAGCTACGAAAATCGGTCCCACCTCTTAAAGAGATCACGTATATGCCACGGGAAACATGAAAACCGGAGCTGTCCGTTCCCCGAAACCGTTTCGTACGGTTTTACACGCAGCCGCGGCAGGAATGCTGTCGTATTAGCCGATGCCACCTGTTGTCCCCGCGGCCGGAAATGAAAAGCTTAAAAAGTCGATCACGTCGGTGGTGGAACGAACAAAAATCACGATTTTCACGGGAAGATCGATGTTTAACGTGATCCACGGGCAGCGACACCTTCGGAACTGGAAACGGAACCGTTAACTTAGTCTCGGTGGCATCGGCATCACGGACTTCGACTAGACTGGAAGAATTCGCTGCTGTTTGACCCCCTCTAGAATCTCGTCTCGTACCGGTGCTGGCCGAGGTAGGGCAGGGTAGATAGAACACAGGTTCGGAAGCAACTCCTCGACCATGAATCGCCGAACCAGTGTCCCGATTTTTCAAAAATCAGGTTCGATCTTACAAGAGATCGTCCTCGATAAAGAGTTAACGAAAATAGTGCTCTTTGGGAATTTTTTTTCTTGAAATTTTCAACACTTTTCTTTTAGCCAATGTTCCTGTGGGTAAAGTACATACTTTGTGCTGTTAAGTTTATTTTTTTTATTTAGAAATATGCAGAGATTAGCAAGACACGACTGTTTATTGGACATCGCGTACGGGGAATATTTCTTTAGTCGACGGATGGTCTAAATTTCACATTGAACGAAGGATGTTTGATTTTTTTACGTAATGTAGATAGTGTTTATGCTGTGAAAAAGTGCTCCATTGAAGGACAAGTTTTTTGTATGCAGAAAGGAAAAGTTTCGTCGAAATCAATAGTTTTTTTAGATATTCTAGCGATCGATGTTGAATCAATCGTAAGAATTGTTGAATGAAAGTGGTATTTATCGAAAAATTAGTCGAATATGTAAATATTTTTGTCCTCACTATTAAATGAGTATTTCAAAATATGTCGTATTCAAATGATCGTTCGGGGTAGTTGACTAATAACTATCACTATTGAGTTAGTTAATAACTCGTAGAAAACGAAGAAAATCAAATACCAAAATTTATGTAAAAGAGAAAAATAATAATTCATAACGATAAAACATGTTTTTTTATATAGAATTATTGTATTAGCGCTAAAATAAATATTCAAATATAGTCGGAGAATAAAACGTCGATTGTCTCGAATAAATTGAGCAACAAATCTGTTTAGATATAAAATTTCCACCTGTTTTTCTTTTCCAGAGTCACTCCAGGTTTTCCAGATTCCGTAAGGACCTGTATATTGCATCAAAAGCTTCAGGTAAAGTTCTCTGGCTCCGTAAAAAATATTTAACTTGCTTTTTTCAATGTGTAAAATACTTGTTTATTATTCGTCTAATTTCAGATGATGAATTGTTGCATCGAAAAGAAAAAAGCTAGAGAAGAATTGGCGCACAGATCTCAGAGTGTGGATACTGACGATTTTGAGACAGGTATCGTTGCACTCATATAATTTTTTTATTATTTCATATCACTATTAAAACTATGTTACATGATACTCTAAAATGATAGTTATGTATTGAAGATTTGCTCCTTCAAGGATTTTTAATCATTTAAAACATCCATTATATGTATACAATAATAAGAGTTCGATATTTCGCCGTGGAATATAAAATGAAAGACATTATATTTAATTATTGATAATTTTCATTGGATATGTGATTAAATAACTTTTTTTCATATTATAAAATTATTTCACAAGAATTTTATTGTAACTTCCACTGTTGATAATTAAACTAATTACAAGTAGCCAGAATGCTCAACATCCTTTATTTTAATCATTATTATCGTTTTGAAAGTACCGTTGGCCTAACTTTGCTTCTAATTCTCGTTCGATTTTAACAGAATCGGAAGAAGAGGAGTTTTTCGAGTGCACCAGCGAGGAACCAACAAACGAGGACGACTCGACGACAAGGACGCAACAGAAAGCGAAATATCTATTGTGGAATAAACCCTCAGGAAGATTAGCCAAACATCCTTCGTTTAAGTAAAATTATTTTTTAAATTTTACGTGAAAGAAATCGTTCAATTTATTTTTCTTTTATTGTAAATTGCCTGAAAAGTGGCACACTGGGTGAATTATTCGTACTAAATATAATTGAGAATAAAAGGCTGTAACATTTATATTGAAACAAACATTCAAAGTGTTAAATACAAATGTACAGTAATCCCCCCTATAACACGGTAGAAAATGCTCGTACAACGCGCTCGTATGGCCCCGTATAACGCGTTATGTACAAATGATTCACGTTTAACTTTTCTCGTTAAGGGTGTTACCACAGATATATGTATAATTAATGTTTTTACAATTCAAAAACTAGGAACACAAATTTAATAAAATAATTTAATTTCATAAGAACACAGTTGACACAGTGTGCAAACGTACGCGAAATAGATTATGAACTGTACAAATCATTGTAAATTACACAGTACAGAAATATAGCGTGGGAAATCCCCGCGTTATATGGGGTAAACGCGTTGTAAGAGTACCGTGTAACAAACACAGATATTATAAATTAGAAATAATCAATTTTAGATTGGTGCAAACGGGCGATACTCTTTATTTGCCAGTAACGCAAGACCCTGTGCTGAAAACAGAAGACCAACTCGAGGAGGATGCACAAGTTATGATACAGCTTGGAACTGATAAATATGCTTCGGAAATGCGGGCCAGATTAATGAGTGCTTCGCTGTTATCTGACATGGAATCTTTCAAGGTAACAACAGTGGCATATAATAAATTGATATTCATATATCAAAGTACACCGTCTTGCTTTTAATCTTTTTGCATTTATTTATATTTTCTGCCAATTGAGTGGCAAAAATGCATTTCTTTTTTTTAATCAAATAACAATCAGGCTGATATTTGCAATCATAGGCAGCGAATCCGGGGGCAGTTTTGGAAGACTTCATTCGATGGTATTCCCCAAGGGATTGGATCGAAAATGGTGAAACAGACGAATGGGGTCAACCTGCAGGTTCTTTTCCTAATTCCCTTATTTTTCATGTTATAATAAAACTGTGCAAACCTTTCATGCGCTTGCATAACAAAGAATTAATAAAACCACTCAATAAACAGGATGTTTATCTGAAAGAATGCTAATTCCCAATAATCCTTGGTCTACAACCTGGAGTTCAGCGCAGCCAGTCCCAGCGCATCGACAAAGGAGATTATTCGACGACACGAGGGAGGCAGAGAAGGCCTTGCATTATTTGAGTTCGAAACGAATAGGACAGATTGCTCAGTTTCTTTTACCAACTTTAACCCACGCTGCACTTTACACCTTAAGTCAACAAAAGCAGGATGCTCTACCAAATTTGCCTGATGTCATACACAGTATACTGAATAAATTGCAGTATGTTACAAAGCCTCTGCAACAGAAGATACATTTGTATGAGGTATATCTATAAGTGCATAATTTGTAGCCAAAACGAGATTTTCTAACTAAAACAACGTTTCATTTTACCAGGAAATCACTCATGATATAAAAGGAGTCGAAGCTTTGGTCGCCCAAGTCAATTCCCTGCAACACAAACTGGGAGGCAACAATGACTCTAAACAATTCACTTCATTTCTCATTCAGTTGATGCGAGGAAAGGAAGTGGAGGTGCCGGGTGGCTCTTCAGGGACTATTGGTGGTTGTCGAATAACGACAATGTTCAGAGACGCTCAAAGGGTATCAAATTTTATTTATTTTAATCTAGGTTTTTTATTTTATTCAATTGATATTTGCTTGTGCTCCAGGCTGCGCTTCTAATGACTTCCGTTAATAGTCATCCTGAAACGGACGGTGCCGGAGATGGCAAATACACAACATTCCCCGAACCCTCGTCCAAAGAGTTCATTTTACGCGCTGTGACGCCACGGCCATCGCCAACCTCGACGCCACAACCACAAAGGCTATACGTGTGCCTCAAGCGACATTACATTCGTATGGCTGGCTTTTTCTCGGAGGATACAATATTTTTATAAATCAAATTTCGAAAAGAAGCGTAAATTGATTTTCTACCGTGAACTGTATCGCAGGTGACCGTATCTTTTATTTTTCTTATACTTTTCCAGCCTTGGTGCGATCAGTACATCGATTTATCATTTCCATTCTTTAACGCTTTGACTGCCATATATGGGTGACAGGATTTACCATTATGATACTAGAAAAATTAATTCTCAAGTTAACAGAAACAAATTTTAGGTTATGTAGCTTACAATGGTCCAAAATAAAAATTTTACTTGCGCGGAATATTATACGGTTTCGATCTGGCAGTGAAGGTGTTAATGGAAGAATTTTTACTTACCTCTCTTAGTCTTTATGACAAAAAGAGAGAAGCAAATTTTTTTTTAAATAACGATCAACAATTGCAACGTCTCGCGTGAAATAAACGATTCGAAATTAATAAATTATACGTTAAGCGAGAATGATTAAATAATTAATATACTTTATAGAAAATAAATCGTTACAAATGTTACAAAGATCGTCAATTACGATTCATTTAACAGAAATATTCTTTTCTCGAGTTTCGATGGGGAAAATAGGAAATCTCGAACAATGTCGTCCAATTCTTCGAGAGCCAATTGGGCGTGCAAACGTAGCACCGGGTCCTCATCGTTCTTCCATAAATGTTTAAGTCCACGATACAGCTCGACTAAATCTTTGCCAAGACTAGTCAACGTGTCTCTTCCGAGACCACGTAGCAACAACGTGGCAACCATAACAGCGGCTCGTCGGCATTCGGGAACTTTATCCGTTTTTATTATGCAGCTGATACAGTAAATCACCTGAAAATGTTTGTTTGAATAAAATTCAAATTTCTGCATTTCAGAATTCTGCGCAACATACCTCGATGAGAATGTCACCCAATCGAAAGCCTAACACTTTGCATAATTCACCTAAGCAGGAAAGACTGGAAGCGCGTATCAACGAATCGGTATCACGCGTGGCACATAAGAATCCGTTTATTAATACGTTTTTATATGCTGGTGCCATTTCACCTATCGCAATACAAATTAATTAATTATTAGAACCAAATGGAAGAGAAATATGCATACCTAAAGTTCGCGTTACTTTTACGAGTATTTCTCCCAATTTGAGCCTAGTTTCCACCGTTATTTCTCCACTTGAAACACGATCAGCCATACTAATATATTCTTTTACCAAAGTTTCTATAATTACTTGTGGATACGACGTAGCTAACGCACATAATCCATTGATTGCTGCCAAATAGATAAATGAGTCTTCGTGTTTTAAATTTTCCTGTAGCACAAAATATACAGTATACAATTAGAATCGATTGTAAAGATCGATTAATTTTACTAACCTTAAATAATTGCAAGATAATCGATTTTCTGGCTGTAGCGCATGGATCCATATTCTCGATCATTTTGGTCAATGTTATTAGACCATGCGCGCGTATAGGAAGTAATGGATCTGCAATATCCCTAAGCGCGTCATCAAACATGTTCGACGCCTTAGAATCCACTGATAAATCTTGATAACATTTCTGTTTTAATTGTCCTTGAGTTTCTATGATCTCGATTAGCTTTTGCATTAATAACAGCAATTGCTTTGGAATGTCTGATAGAGTGCAACACTCTTTTAAAAATTTTGCAAAGTCATCAAATGCTGGCCAATTTACAGGTTTCTCTTTCACATTTACGATCATTTCTATCAGCATTATACTAACGTACAATACCTCAGAGATGCCTTCTTCAGACGGATTCTGTCTGTTCTTAATATACTGTTTATATAACAATTTTATGAAAGACAATATCGACTCTGGATTTTTTATTTGTGCCTCTTGTATGGCAGGTATGTCGGCTAAATTTGACAACAATTTTACGGCCGTCAAGTGTTTCTCGATTCTCTCCATAATATCGTCTTCAGTTTCTAGTAAATTTTGAGCTTCCTTTTCAAGGCCCGATTTTATCAAACTTGACAAGTACGTTAATAAATATGAAAATAGCTCGGTTGATAATACATTGGTGGTAGATGTTAAATCACGCAGACTGTCTGCGAACTCTTCATATTTGAGAATTGTATCCGTTCCTATAATTTCAATTCCGCCTGTTGGTCCGAACCTTGATACCAAATGGCGACCAAAATTTCCGGTTAGACTGTGTCCAAGCAATTCAGCGAAAAGGTCGGATCTCGATGATTCTTCGTGTAAAAGTTTCAGTATAAGTTGTTTGAGTTTAGACTTCAATGAACAAGCACTTTGCCTGACATTATTATACAAGCAAAACAGTGGAACAGCTACTTTCATTAAGAGTTTACAAGGCAATTGTTTAAATTGGACGTCTACGGTTACGAAACATTTCATCAAAATTTCGATGCATTTTTCCACCTCACTCTCGCTCTTTATTACATCTTGCTTATTTTTTAACTCCGCCAATAATGGCTCGCATATTACTTCCATAATATTTTTAATACAAATCTCAGGATTGTATTCGTGCAGAGCAATGATGCAATAGTTCGCTATTGTCGACGAATGCTTTATCGATTTTGATGTTAAAAGATCTAGTATCTGAAACAAATGCATTACTTATTTGAAAGTTACAAAATATTTGAAAAAATCATTATGAATCATTTTTGTAAACTATACTTGTAGACATATAGCTTGATAATATTCTTTAGGATTATTTCCATGTGATGTAGCTATTAATCTAGAAACAGTATCCAGTTTATTCCAATGCTCCCCAAAATCCAAGATGTCGTCGCAAACAACAGTCACTAATGAAACAATTCCATTAGGCTGCATAATTTGCTGAATTAAATATTTTCGAGTTTCTTTTTGTAGCCATTTTGGTGCTCCTTTGATACCAAGAATCACCATCAATTCTTTCATAGCCATAGACATTGGGCAGCTGTTTAACAATTGGTGCAGTAAAGGAGTAAACAGCTCTTGATCTCTTTTTAATTTATCATACAAATCTGTAGTCATTTTAAATTCAGTTCTACTTGTATCTGTTCGTTTTATTGATTCAAATTCTTTGCATGGTTTCATTAATGGAGCATGGCATAATTGTAGAAGTGAAGCTAATAATGGACCCAATTGAGTAAATATTGCAGAACGAAACGTAATTTCATTATTTAACCCCATGAGAGAATTTACTGCAAACTTTAGCCTTTTATATTTCTGAAATAAAAGTAATGCAAATGTATTTGCATTTTGATTTATAATTTATAACTGCATTCGATTCAAAGACTTTCACACCTGCAAGTCTGATACTTTCTCTTCGCATATCTGCAGAGCTCTGGGACATAGTTTGCTCATGTCATTTCCAACACCAGGTAAAAGACCAGGTATAATTCCTACAGCAATTAGTAATTCTATGGCAACTTTTAAAACATGAAATTGCTTAACACTGAATATGGACTCATCATTTGTAATTTCTGATGCTTTCATACTCTGCAATATGCACACAATTGCACGTAGATATTGATATCTGAAAGTATGAAAGATAATTTGTATCATAAACTTTTAAATGTTTAGAAAAACATTTTTACTATATCCCACCTAATATCTAAGGAATCATTCTCATCTTTGGTATCATCCAATATGAACTGTTTGTCATATTCTGTTAGAAGGGGCAGTATTTTTTGCACAACACATTGCAATCTACTGTCAAAATTTTCAATTTCTTCTACAAAATAATGGAACAACGTTAAAAATGTTTACAGAGCCATATTAATCATTTGACCTAGAGGAAAGTATTTATACCATCATCTGTTTTATTAACTGTTGTCAAACAGTATAATATTTCGTTAGAATCCATGTTTTTTTATAACAATTGATTCTTTGTGTAGGACGCAACAAATTCTCGAATAATTTGCATACACCATGGAAGATAAATTTGTTTATTTACTCTTACTGAAAATCATTTCGTTATAATACTGCGTATAAACATGATGCAGTAGGTTACATTATGAGTAAAACGCCATCTAACATCGTGGATTCTAAAACTGCTAAAATCATGCCAGAATCACAGAATGTTATAGGAGGTATTAGGAGTACGGGGTTCCCCGCTTCTGGTACCCCTGTTACCTATAGTTCGATTATTTAATAATTACTCTTTTCCTGGGTTTAAATTATGAACTTTTAGAACTTTAGAATTGCCAAGGGCTTATACTATATTAATAAATTCTAAAAGTTCATAATTCAAAGTGTGATTAGTGAGCAATCAAACTATGGGTAACAGGGGTACCAGAAGTGGGGGGACCTGTACTCCGTGTAGCTCCTATAACATTCTGTGATCTTGGCACGATTTTAGTAGTTAAAATCCACGATAGATGGCGTCAGTAGGGCCTGCGATTTTCCCTCCTTTTTTAGCTGCGAGAGTGGGGGAAGCGGCCATGTTGCGTTCGGCGCGAAGCCGCATGGCACGGCGACTCGGCGAGCCAGTCTTTGTTCAGCTCTCGTAGCGGGCGGACGTGTTCACGCGTCCCAGTCTTTTTTCCCCCCAATAAACGGTTCCTTTGTTACCGTTACGCTGGACGTATTCGTTTATTCATTCTCATGAGTCCCTTCCTGGAATCTAGAGATACGTGGGTGACATTTTCCCACATTGGTGACCTCGACGAAGCAGCTTCCACCCGGATTCCCGCAAAATTTTTAGCACGATGATTAGAATACCTATCGCATACCAGTAATCGTTTATAACTAAGTATTTACATAGAAAATGTGTAGAAAAATAAGTAAGTTAGAGGTAGATGGGAATAAGAAGCACAGAAAATACGTACTATGATTTTAATTGTTTATTAATATAAACATAAGGAATGTTTTACGTGTGTAACGTATACACACATACTTACTAGATTCACGATACTTTTGTTATTAGACGTATTCATTCGTTTACATTTAGTAACAAATTTTTACACTAGTGCACATTCAAAATGAAATGTTATACCACCATAAATGGATTATTATTCGTTCAACGTAAACATAAATATATCCCAATGAATTATAGATCATAGCATGATTGGAATCCCATTGGTTCGCTATGTTACACGTCATCGTGATCAGGGATGTAGTATAATTGTTAGTTGTAGGTTTGTCGACGATGTGATTGGATGCACAGTGGATCGAAACACTAGAAAACGTGACGAGTGATCGAAACGCATAGTCTCTATTAAAACAGTTGTGCTGTAAAAGTTAGTGTCTTCAGAAGGAACAAACCATAGCACTGTTTACGTATACGAATAGAAACATTAATTTAATTCTATACATATTCAATTATTCATTAGTCTGACAACTGTCGCACGCGCGATACAATTCCGCTGGTGAGAGAAAGAGAGAAGTTCGAATGAAATGGATTCACCGATTTTCTGAACTGTTCGCTCGCAATACGTAAATAGTGAAACAAGACATCGTTGACATGAAATCATAATAGTAATGTTGTAATCCAGTTAGCTATTACATTTCCAACGACTATGTTTCGAAAACAACCGAAAGGCAGAGAATTCACGTTTCAGCGTTCGTTTACTGTGACTTAAATTATGCAAACAATAATGCCAGTTTCAGTCAGATCCGTAGAAATACATGTATCGTAAAGAGTTACGCGCCTCGAACGATACGTATATTTCTTACATCGATAAATGAGAGTGTATGCGAGCGACGGTAACTTACAATTAATCAATTGTAACATACATGCCTCGCAAACGAAGAAAAAAGCCAGACACATGAAAATACGATGCTAGAAATACGCAAATTAATGCGATAAACTGATAAATTTATCGTACTTCTGGTTTTACGGTTTAATTGCGCGAACGATGGCACCCAAGAGAGACAAATGGGTGAGGCGTTTTATTATTCCTGAAACGGCACGGCATAAGAAAGGCTTCACTATTTACAAAGTCACATCTGTGGTATGATATACAGTAGAATTTATATTACTTTTTAGTTGAAATTTTTTTTTTGCGTCACGTTGAACGAAAGTAACTGAAAAATGAATTAAATTGCTTATGCATGGTAATATTTTGTTTGGATAGTTTGCAATTTATGTGAATAGAATTGAAATTGATTACGTTTCATGTCTACTGATTCTTGTAGTAAGAAATGCTGTATAATTTTTGTTACAAGTTTGCATTTCATTTAAAAAATTTTAAATTTGTTAATGTAATTGAATTATAATTTATAACAGTCCATATTTTCTAGGTATTTTTGAAATCTTCTCACGAAGAAATCTCCAAAGTATCTGTATGGAAGCGTTATAATGATTTCAAGAAACTTCATACAGAATTAAGTGTATTATGCTCACGATCTCAAATTAAAGAAAGCTTTCCATCGTTTCCAAAACCGAAATTCTTTGGCAGGTTCGAAACAGAAGTAATCGAAGAAAGGAGGGAAAGCGCATTGAAGTTTTTAGAATTTATAGGAAGGCACTCTTATTTATATTCTAGCGATACCTTCATAAAGTTTTTTGAAACTAGTCACGCGGATTATTCCTTAAACGAATGTTCTCAATCTCTTAGTTCCGACACATCCGCGGAAGATGACCATCGTACTTACATAAACACTCTACCCAGTGATGATGTTTCGCAAAGTATTTTTCAACCTAAAAGTATCCAAAATTCTGTAACAAATTCTTGTTCCATATTATCTATCTCTGTTCCCAAAGATGAAACAAAACAGTCTCAAGAGGCATCCAAGCCTAAAGAGTTACAATCTACGCAATTAAATGTCACGGATTATAAAACCGAGATTGAGAAGTCTACCATGACAAAAAGTAAAGCTAATAATTTATTTGTAAAAGATAGCGATTCAGAGAGAATTGTATCCGCTTTGGAGGATAATCAATTAATTTGTAAGAATAATAATTATTATAAAGACACAAATTGTAACGTTAAAAACGAAAACGATTGTATAATTGTACAAACACCAAATAGTAATATAAAAATCAACACAGCTACGGAAGATTTGGGTTCATCGATAACGACACACGATGGCTCCGATTTATCGCAATTGTGGCCGGATTCTTCGCAATATATTTTGGTTGCTGCTGCACACATGAGTGCGGCCTTTAAACATGAAGATCTCACAGAGTACGAAGAAGCATTTACCCAATATAAAATGGGCATCTCCAGTCTAAGATCTGGAGTTGAATATGATTCGAATAAAATGAGAGCAGAAATAATTCAAGAAAAAATATCAAAGTACTTGAAACGCGCTGAGAAGCTTTACAATAGATATCTGAATTGTAATATCTCGTTATTATGTAAACCTATCTCAGAACTCCAACATTACAAAGTACTAAAAATAATTGAATCAGTAATGCTTGTGAAGGATGTCCATCGAAATTGCCTCAACATTGTGAAAGTATATGATTCCAAAATTAAATAATTTACCCTTAGTCCTTTTGAAGAAACTTAAATAGTTATGTTTTTTAAATTTCAGGCTATAGAAAAATCATCTACAAATAAAGAAAATATTAGTAATTATATATTACGTGGACAGGTGCCATATATGGTAAAATTACATGCATGCATTGAAACAGAAACGACAGCATTCCTAATTTTGCAGTATCTAAGGTAAGCATTAGAAATACCATCAATTAATCCTCGTAATTAAAGGGTTAAAATGTAATCTTGTAATTGTGTTACAGCCGCGGAAAGTTATGGAATTTTATAACAACGCATTACAACTCCAATAGTAATGAGATGTGTGATAAAATGATTGTGGAAAATAATAGTGAAAAATCGGTCAGTGATAATAATATTATTTTAGAACAGAATGGTTCGAAAAATGAAATTGAAGGCGCTATAACATCGATAGAGAATATAAACTTTATTAGTACAAATTCTAAAGTACAAATGGAGATAGATCCAGCGACGGTAGAAGGAAACTATGAAAACTTTATGGATGTATCTACCACGCAATTATTAGAAAAAGCACAAATATTGTTACAATCGGTTAACGCTACTTTGAAAGAAAGTAATTCGGTCGCTAATCGATTACGCGAATCTGATTATTTGATGAATCATGAAGATAACACTACGTTATTAAATTTGAAAAACAGTAGGTCTCAATCTAAAGACTGGAACGAAGCGTCGGTAACCACTAATGAAATATCGTTAAAAATTGATGGAATAAATAAAACTACCGTTATCGAAAAGCTACCTGAAAAGAATGTGATAATTTCTAATTACTTACCGTTAAACAATATTAACAAAATAAGAAGTCAATGTAGTACTGATAATTCATCATTGAGCAATAGTTGTAGAGATCTTAGTTTTGATGAGAAAGAGTCGACGAGCTCTTCGACAGATAATTTAAAATCTGTTGGCAAACACCTCACAATACGGCATAAAAATAGTAATAAATCTACTAACTTTGCCAATAATTGTGAATTAAATAGATTGATAGAATCTTATAACAAATCTGAAAAAAATGATTATTGCTCGTCGAATGATCAACAGAT
Organism: Colletes gigas; assembly: GCF_013123115.1. Lineage (NCBI taxonomy): Eukaryota > Metazoa > Arthropoda > Insecta > Hymenoptera > Colletidae > Colletes > Colletes gigas. Next base: position 2,486,619 of record NW_025106643.1, on the reverse strand, counting down.
ACGATACATAGATACTACACAGTCAATGGAATCTACGGAAAACAATTTGGATGTTGAACAGGAACTTTGGACAATACCAGAAAATGTAATTCGCCTCTGGGCCGCTGAGATACTTTTAGCGTTAGAAGCATTGCACCAACAAGAAGTTATAGTTTATGATTTAAAACCGGATAACATATTACTCGATGATCATGGACATGTTCAACTGACATATGTTATACCCATACACGACGTAGACTTATTGAAATATAAGCATCCGTATGCATCTCCTGAATTATGTATGTTTCCCCCTATGATTCCTCTTACTTCTTCTACGGATATTTGGAGCTTTGGCATTATCTTGTATGAATTACTAGCAGGCAACGTACGTCAAAATAAAATAAATTTTATTACAATAAGTATGATGCAACAGAGATACAAGATACTACTTTTGCATTTCAGAAGTTTCAGACAAAGCACCCGTGTGTATTTCAGTCACATTCCATAATTAACATTCCCAACAAGTTATCAGAGAATGCAAAATCTTTGCTTCTTAATGTAAGTACTTACATAATCCATTATTTAATATTAAATATAGAACAATTGATATTAAGTCTTACAAATCTGCAGATATTAAAATATCAACCATATGAAAGGATGACAATACCTGAGATAAAAGAGCATCCCTTCTTTAAAGATATTAATTGGCCAAGTCTGGCAAATACATTCTAAGACTATAACAGTTGATATTTTAAAAGATTTGAACATCTTTCGTGAAATACTTATGTATATATTTAAAACAAATATATAAATAACTAATGTTGCATGATTAACAAATAAAATTCTGTATATTTTGAAAATATTAATATATGTAAACTAAAATTTTACGTTTAAGATTTAACCGTTTCCGTGTTTCCTTAACCAATTTCCCGCTGTGATTCTTATCAATAGATGGTTAAAAAAAAAATAAATAAAGGTTTCATTATATAAAAGTCAGTTATGGAAGTATATTTAAAATTTCCTTTTATTTCATTTATTTATTTGATAATCATGTTCCAAGCACATTCTAAACCGGATGTGACTCAAAGAAACTGTAACATACCGGTCCAAGTTGTGTGATTCCCAAAACAAAGCATATCGCATCCAGAAAGTTAGATTTCCCGCCAGAATTAAATCCTGTGATTGCATTAGACTAAATCATTTATTTCGATTCTCTTTCCGTATGATTTAAATCCTAATACTATAGACTTTATATACATCTTCAAATCGAGAAATGTAACTCAGGACTTTAACCGGTTGTACTTTCAAATAACGAACTATGACTATCACACTGAGTCGATACAAGGAACAAGGAACACGTGTCGTTAATGGGGATCTCGTATATCCCTACACATCCCTATACTACGTTCATTTTCAAGAAAATTGTGTACAAGTACATTTAATTACAGCTTTGTTGAATAAATGAGAATAAGATATGTAATTTGCTTAGTAAAATCGCGTTATTAATGCACACTGAGCGTACATAACCAAGAAACATTGTATAGAGAATTTAAATTTGTTACCAAATGACTAATGAATCGCGATTGGATATTGCGTGGATAAATTGCATCAAGCGCCATTTGTTTGGACGCTCAATTTTCGGTCAGTTGCATTCTGAAAGAGTGAGGATCGGTGCAGGGCTCCGGCTGGAGGGAAAAGGGACGGCGTATTTTATTCGCGTAAAGTACGCAGATGCAATTATGTGAGGGAATAAGCAGTGGAATAGGAAACGTGAAAATCATGATGCGCGAAAAGTCGTGTTTACCGAATTATTATCATACCCCAAATAATCGCCTACCGTGCACATAAGGCGTGTGTTATTTACGGCCCCAAAGCTGCAAGGATCAATTGTTAATTTGCAAAGGGAACAAAGACAGAAGGAGTACGATGTCTCTGAGTGCGAGCGCTGAAAACTTATCATCAGAAGGGCAAGTAAGTGAACCACATTAATTGTTACTTGTCCTTGTGTGACTCATATTAGTCTTGTCATTGGATCGCTATGTTCGATAAACGCGTTTTCTTTCGGATCATTCATTTCATTCAAATATTACAGCATTTATAATTTCTTTTTGTAAATAATGAAAAAATATTTCGTTAACAATAAAAGAAATATACTATACAAGTTCTCTTTTATTTAATCTACCATGTATATGTTTCTTTATATATTTCTCAAGAACCTATTTCGTTTTGTATTATGTACTTTGACAGAATGGAATGTGAAATATTGTTGCGAACTCCTGTCAGCAATCAGCATTGAAGTTGTATATTTAGCCACTCCCATGATCATTCCAATACCCTACCCATATTTTTTTTTTTTAAAACATGTCACGACTATGCATTGAAAACTTTGTGATTATGTTCTTATCGATATCTCAGAATATTCAAACATACTCTAAATGTTCAAAAGCATGATTTGAATTAATGATAGGTAGATGTAAGGTAAATGATCTTATAATTGACAGAATAGCGAAAGATGGAACATGTGCCTTGAATTGGCGCTCGAGGGCGAGCGTCTGTGTAAGGCTGGAGATTGTAAATCCGGGGTGGCATTCTTTCAAGCAGCGATCCAAGCCGGTACGGACGACTTACGGATATTGAGTGCAATTTATAGCCAGTTGGGTAATGCATATTTTTACTTGGGAGATTATGTCAAAGCGATGCAATATCACAAGTTGGATTTGACACTTGCACGTAACATGGGAGACAAATTGGGAGAAGCTAAATCTAGTGGAAACTTAGGAAACACACTGAAGGTTATGGGAAAGTTCGACGAAGCTATGATTTGTTGTAAGAGACACTTGGAAATTTCAAGAGAAATTGGCGATAAGCTTAGCGAAGGAAGGGCATTATACAATTTAGGGAATGTTTATCACGCAAAAGGGAAACAAGCTAGTAGAGTAGGGCATCAGGATCCTGGTGAATTTTCTGAGGATGTCAGACAGTGTTTGCAACAAGCTGTTTGCTATTACGAGTAAGAAAATTGTAGCATCAGTAGTTTTGAGTTGCGAAGTAAGTGTAAATTGTAGCAAATACGTAAATGGTGTGAATTGGTTTTGTAGAGAAAATTTAGAGTTAATGAAGGAATTGGAAGATTCTGCTGCACAAGGTAGAGCATGCGGGAACCTGGGAAATACGTTTTACCTTTTGGGTGATTTTCAACAAGCAATTTTTTATCACAATGAGAGATTAAAAATTGCGAGAGAATTTGGTGACAAAGCTGCTGAGAGAAGAGCAAATAGTAATTTAGGAAATTCACATATATTTCTCGGTGAATTTGAAAAGGCTGCACAACATTACAAGTGTGTATTCCAATTGCATTTCCTTGTTTTACCCAGTACATCAAAATATAATTAAAATTGAATATTGTTTTGGTCTAGGAGAACTCTAGATCTTGCACAGGATTTAGGGGACAGAGAGGTAGAAGCACAAGCATGCTATTCTTTAGGAAATACGTATACTCTTCTTCGGGATTATCCAACTGCAATAGAATATCATTTGTGGCATCTTGAGATAGCACAGCAACTTAAAGATCGCGTAGGGGAAGGCCGTGCTTGTTGGTCATTGGGCAATGCCTATGCAGCAATGGGCAATCATGAGAAGGCACTACATTATGCCAATCTGCACTTAAACATTTCAAAAGAACTGGAAGATCCTATGGGACAAGCTACAGCACAAATGAACGTCGATGACCTGCAAAAGATTTTGGGTTTGGAAAAAGGGCAACAACATGAGAATAACAAGGAAAATATTGGACACAAACATTCAACCAATTCCGAATCAAACGTTAATATATCATCGCCGTGTAGATATAGACTTAGACGAGAAAGTATGGACAATTTGGACCTTATCAAGCTTACGCCGGACGCAAAATTGAAAGAACAAGCTGAATCTCAAACCGAGAAAAGTAATAGCATAACATCGCAACTTAGTCAAAAAGAAGAGGATAACTTCTTTGATCTTCTGTCTCGTTTTCAATCTGGTAGAATGGACGACCAACGTTGTGCATTGAACACGCATTGCAGTCAGAAGTTCAGAGCAATCACGCCTGAAGCGTGCGATTCGGACAAGAAGTATGTTACTTTATTTATTGTTATTGTATGTTAAACTACATCGATTGCATTTTCAGGGACGGGGAAGATTTGTTGGAACTGATCGCGGGAATGCAAAGTAAAAGAATGGACGAGCAACGAGTGACGCTGCCTTATTTACCTGGCCTAAATACTAATCAAGATGCCGATGATTCCTTCATTGAGATGCTCGTGAGGTGTCAGGTATGTACTATGCTTCATAGGAGAGTTTAGAGAGATATAGAAGCTTTTCTTAAATTTAAATAGGGTTCACGTTTGGAGGATCAGCGAAGTCCTTTGCCTGCGCCATCGACAGTGCAAGATGCTGAAGAGGAACACAGCCAAAGATCTAATGGAACTCAAGCAGGTTCGACGGTGCCCGAAGAAGATCTTTTTGCTTTAATTCAAAGACTTCAGGCGGGACGAATGGAAGATCAAAGAGCTTCAGGGCCTGGTAAAACTTACTAAAAATATTAACAGCGGGAAGCGACTTAAAAATAACCGCGTCAGGTCTTATGGTAACACCATATACAGTAGTGCTCACTTAAATGATCTCAGAATTGAAATGAGGAAAGAGGATAAATATGAGTGAGATATACAATGTATCGATAACAACTGGCGTTAAAGATAACCGCGGACACTTAAGTGGGCACTACTGTACTTGAAATTTTGCAACTCGTTCACGCGATTTCTTTTTATATTATAATTTACAAAACGTTCAGTGCTTAATTTAACATTTATGGTCTACAAAATCATTGCATGGATATGACTAAAATTCAGCGAAACTGTAAGGTATTATAATACCGTCCACTGTTATTAGTTCCCCACTTATTACTTGGAATTGATCTTTTTTTCATTACTTGAGTGTCCGCAATATGGTGCCAAATGCTGTACATACGAGCCTAAGTTATGCGTTTAAACGCTCGGGATGTGTTATGCAACGTTAAACGGAGAATAATTTTATATTAGTATTTTTGAAGTATATCGTTTCTCAACAGCAACTAAGAAATGGTTCAATAATTTATGACGTACAAAAGATTCGTTCTTGACCAGAATAAGCACTGCCAGGCTGAGAGCATGAATGGCACGAACGTACTTTCGATTATCAGAAGAGTTATCACGTTGTTGGGTATCGTGTGCTGAAGGTCTACTAATTCTTCTTTTGCATATCTGGTGTTGCACAATTTATTTTTGCAAATGGCGGGAAAGTGCGCCTTGGCGTGCTGTCTACTTGGTGCCAAACATTAATGCGTTGAAAACTAAATACCGAGGGTAAGGAAGAAAGTTCTTGGTCGTTGTTATTTGTATGTACCTTTCTGTATTTACTGTTTTCTCTATTGTACGTTGACGAACGTACGCCAATGCGAAGCGTTTTGCTCGGGTCATTAAAAGTTGGTAACCTGTACGATTACCATTTTTATCTTTCGTCGTTCATATATTTTGCGCATTTCAAGGACTCCGCTGATTAGAAGTCTCCCGGGATGGACGTAATTCGTTTCGTATTGTTTCTTTTAATCTTAGTACGCTCCTCGTCACGCAGTCTATATTTTATGGGTGGCTACCGTAGCGAATAGTATGCTAGAGCCCAAAGTATATGTGAGGTTAGGTGTGCCCCCTTCCACTCTGACCAATTAGATCTGCATTCCTGTCGGTGGACTTTTCGTCAGCGGAGCACAATACATAAAACGTTGATCACGATCGTGAAATTTGAGTGAAACTAATTTCAATGGTACCTAACTATGTAACTAAATTCTATAGTACTAACGATACTCCAAAGCGCTGACACTTATTAACGAACTTAATTATATACAGGAGAATATAATTTATACGGATTCTCTAACTTACAATCTGATACAGCGTAATGTATCGCCTGATCTCCTTGTGTTCCAAAACACCATTTTGAAATACGATAACGCAGTAATACGTTCATTAGAGAAGCATATTCAACATTCCATCGAATATTCCATTGTATTTATATCCTTAAACCTATCTATTAGATAAGTAACTTATAAATTATTGTAAATTCTCGACGTTATTTATCTTTAAATACGTGATAAGACGATTATCAAAAGAAAAAAAAAGGACGCTTCTATAAACAATTTTTAATGTTTCTTCAAAAAAGAAAAGATTGGAAGAACGGAACAATGCCTTAATACTTACGAGATTCTATCGACGACCTAAGTGTGTGTTTTGAGAGGTTTAAACACTTCATGCCTGCTTACGTGTATAGAACTAATAAAATTAACTATGGAACCGACTATAAAACTAAACCGAGCCTGATGAAGGGACTATAAAAGCTATATCTTAAATATTGTTGAAGATAAAATAAAAAAAAATGATAGCTAGTATCGTACAAAATTCCAAACGAGGGCTAATGGTAATTCCTTGATGTACAAGTAGTATTATTTTTCTTGTTGTCTGGGGGAAAATAATTATGTAACTGTGAACCTGCGGGTTAAACTTCGTTCCGACGTTGTAAAACATACCAGCCATCGTTCATCGTTATCATTGATAGGATTGATGTAAATATTGATTCGTTATTGAGTTGATATAATGAGAATGAGAGAGAGAGAGAGACAGTGAGATCGAGAATATTATTTTTTGTAGAAGTTATATTTGTACTGAATTATATATCTTCCATATGTTTAGTTTCTTAATAAATGCGATGGCGTTGTCGCGGTGTAGCTACTAACGAGATAGAGTTTTTTTTTAAATTGTAATTTTTTATAAAGTCTGTTTTTGACATAGATTCGCACTTCATCTTCATATAGTTATGTATAATACAGAGATTCAATAAATATATACTTTTTTCAGAACTTTTAGGAATATTTCATTTCTCTGTTGTTTTTATGATAAAATGTTATTAAAAAAAAAAAGGACTATCGTCTTCCATCGTTAGTTGCTACTATCTCCTCACTTCATACTATTTAAACATGTCTATAAAATCTAAGAAAGTTGCCGAGTCTGAATTTAACCCTTCTATCATTGATGATTCTATATTATGGTCAGAATGGTCCGACGTGGCGTTAAACAGAGAAAACTGGGCAACTCCTAAAAGTAATAAATATTAAGAGAACACTTTTCGACACTTTACTTATTATATTAATCGTAGATGGGTCGGATGGTTTGTATCTGGACACGCAGCTGGTTCACTTACCGCCATCTTTGAAACCCTATGCATGGATAAGAGCAAAGAATTTAAAGAATCTAACTGTAGGTTTACTTTTTGAATTAGTTTCCGATTTATTATTTTAGTTTTAAAGAAATAAATTGAAAATGTATTTAGGAATCGCTAAAAGTGTTCGTCGATAGTTCAGAGTATCCTGATTTAATCGCAAACAACAAACATATATTAAACAGTGAGGTACGTTAATGTTTTTCGCTATTAGTCAACATATATTTTTTTACTATCCTTCCAATGCAAAATTTTATTAAACATTGTAACTCTTTCAAAGATGAAGTACTTTTAAGGATTGTATGATTAGAATCCATAAATTCTTCCTTGATCTTTGAAACCTATGTGTATATTATTTGCATGTAGGCATTTTATAAGTCGATTAAAAAAATGGTCTGTGCGCTATTGGAACGATTCAATGGGGAATGATTTTTCAGTTTGTGCGATGGTTTATCTCTACGCTGATAAACCTGCAGCACTGCGGTCGGGATGGATTAGAAATAAGTGGCGAGAATGGCAATTTCGTTTGGAACGGACGGTACCAATCTTGGCAAGGCTGGATGAATGTATATTCGAATAACAAAGCTGGCAAAGGAGCCCAACATCGACCCAGCCTAAATCCAAATGGTGTATTCAATCATTTTCTAATCCCTTGTACATCCACCTCTGAGAAAAATTTTAATGGGGGATTCTGCAGGCCAAAATAAGACAAAAATCACGAATACCAATTTGTTGATGGAGACTTCCTTAAGAAGTTATTAATTTTTTTCTAGAAAGTGGGTAGGATTTCGAGGGTATGTCTATTCACCAAAAATGATTGTAATTTACCCCTGAAACTAAAAATATTTTTTTCAGAACGATTTGAAATTTTTTTTTTCGTCGAAAAATTTCAGCACCTACTCGAATTTTGTTCTCGAAAGTGGGTAGGATTTCGGGGGTAATTGTAATGACCGAAAATGATTGTAATTGATCCCCGCAACCGAAAATATTTTTTTCAGAACGATTTGAAATTTTTTTTATTCGTCGAATAGGCCACCCCTGGGAACAATTTTAATGAGAGATTCTCAAGTGTCGAACTACGGTCACCTTGGGTCCATGGGAATTTTTTTCCCGAAAGTGCGTAGGATTTCGGGGATAATTGTAATGACCAAAAATGATTGTAATTGACCCCCGCGACCGAAAATAATTTTTCCAAAATGATTTGAAATTTCTTCTTTCCATCGAAATATTTCACACCCTCTCGAATTTTTTTCTAGAAAGTGGGTAGGATTTCGGGGGTACGTGTATTCACCATAAATGATTGTAATTGACCCCTGCAACTAAAAATATTTTTTTCGGAATGATTCGAAATTTTTTAATTTAATTTTTTAATAACTTTTTTAACGAAGTCTCAGTCAAGAAATTGACTCATTAAAATTTTTCCAAGAGGTGCATATTCGTACGGGGCACGAAGAAATTAATTATCACGGATTTAATTTAAGTTTAAAATGTGTAATAAATATATTCTATCCAAGGGAAGTACATCGTGCGACTATACTTTCTGGGATCATGGCGTCGTATCATAGTGGATGACATGATACCAGTGAACCTTGAAGGGTTACCAGTGTTACCCCGCACTGCAAACGATTATGAATTGTGGCCTATGATTCTCTCAAAGGCTCTGTTGAAACTCTGTTCTTTAACGTGGACGCAACAACGTGAAATCGTGGATTTTCATCCTGTCACTTGTCTAACTGGTAAAGTGAGCTAAACGAAACTGTATCAAGCAAATACGAACTTAAAAAAAGAATTATAAACACCATCAAGGGGTTCAGAGATTTAAAGAAGAATTTAACTTCTATAGTTCTTATTTAAGAATCAGTATCTTTGTATTTCGATTATAGGATGGGTGTGTCTGCAATTAGAGATCGACTATCTGTCTCCCAAAGACAAATGGGACTTCTTAAGGAAATACGCGGACCACTTCGAATGGGAAACCGAAGCTACGGAACGTAAGAGTCCTGTGTCGCTCGTTTTTAAAATTCGTCCATAATTCTGACGCATTACGAACAGATGCTTCGAGGTCCAAGATAAGCAGCGATGGAAAACCATCTAAGGACACAGTACGGACGAAGAAATCCAAGAACACTGAACGATCAAAGAAGACAAAGAGCACCGAACGATCAAAAACGTCCAAGGAGAGTGGTCGAACAAAAAAATCTAAGAACATCGTCCAAAAGCCAACAGTGTTGAGCAAACCTCAACCAGTCACTCTATTTCTCGGTTTGGACGACATGAAAACATTATCTTCGGAAACTGTGCCCGGTTTGTCCCCCTGTTGGAACCATTTTATTTACGTTGCACAGTCTCGCGACATTCCTTTGGATTCCAAAGATGTACGTCGAACGACATAGCACTCTCAATAGATTCCATGTAGACTTTCACGTATAGAAGTATTCAACATATCATATATGGTCTAGGTGAAGCCTCCCCTGGCGAGATGGAAGATCTATCGCTGGCTAAAATGGGCCATCGACGAGGGTATAATCGACCCAGTAGATTACTTCGTGCCAATTCGTTCTTTAAAGATTGTCAGTCCCCTGAAAAGCTTCGAGAGAAGTATAGTGAACAGATTCAGTGACGCAACACCGGAAGAACCATCACAGAACGAAGATATCGATAATAAAAAGAAGAAACATCGCGACAGATCAAAAGAGTCCACAAAAACTACCTCAAAAGGATCCCAAAAGAAGACGCCAGACGATCCTCCAGTGGACACCAGTTTCTGGGTAGATTTTAACAAAATGGAACCCTACGTGAAGGACGTCCACTTCTTCTACAAATTAGACTACTTCCAATACACCGCGAAGATCTCTGATCGCTTGATCGGCAGACGGTTGCTCGATCATCAATCGGAGGCGAAAAAAGGCAGCAAAAGAAGCTCGCCGACCAGAGAACCCGAGTTCATCGACGCCCACTGTTGGCCTCAGAAGATGTCTGAGACCAGAAACGAGCCTCTGTACATATTCACCGACTCCTTGGAAGAGAAGTTCTTCTTGATAAGCTTCTCCACGTTCCAGGTCTCTGTCGATAATCCAGCAACTGTTCCCACGCTGGGTGAAGGCGACAGCGAGACTCCACCAGTTGCTAATTGGGATTATCTAATCGTAGAGAAGCACAGTTGGTTTTACAGACCGAAACGGTCCAACAGTTTGGTCTACATCCTGACCGCTGGAACGAAGTCAACGGTGATGGAATTGAAATCGGGAAGACACCTGCTGCGAGTGTATTGTCGATCGGAGTCCAGTTGTTTCGTGACGATCTCTTCAGACACGGTCTTCCGCTTAGGAGACCGGAAGAGGATGTACCAATTGATGTCCACCGAGTCAGAGACAATTGATCAGCTAGCTAAGCATATAAGCAACTCCGTGAGCAGCGCCTATCAGTCCTTTGGTACAGAAAGGTACTTGGAAGCTCTAACGATTTACTACAACTGCTACATGCCACCTGTCCAGAACCTAAAAAACAAGAACAAAGTCTTCTACAATCACATACACGACTGCTTCATCGACGAGCAAGTGCAACTGATCAGGAAGATCCTACCTGTGGACCAGGTCCCAGACGTTCTGTGGTCGTTGAGGGTATTCTTCTTGAACCCTGCGATCGGTCTGCAATGTCTCAATCCGATATCGACGATGTTGAGGAACATGCGCAAATCAAACGTGCCTAAATACTCGTTAGATCGCGGCGTTCTGGATGAGAATAGCGCGGCGGTCGTTATTCAGTCGTTCTTCAAGACTCTACTGATCAGAAAGTACAAACAGATCCACGATCCCGGCCACCAGCAACACCAAAGGGTTCTGGAGAATCTAGCGAGGGCGACTGAGCTGTTCAACTACAACAAACGCGAGTCCATAGCCAACCAACTGCTGAGGAACATACTGAGACACTTCGACAGGCTTCAGGACATATACCCGTGCTCCAGAGACTTTGAATACACTCTACAATTGCAAGAACTAACTGGAACGTTGGCGAACGTCAAGCCAAATCAATGGTTGCCCATCGTGAGATTCACGGTGAATTCTCCAACCATGAAGACCGTATTCGCGGGCGTCGACCTGTTCGTCGGTCTGCCTAGGTTCAGCGTACGCGTTTTTAACAACGAGACTGGTGGAGAGATGCTGAGAACGGTAAACAACGTCGTTCCAACTCGTTATCAGTATACGCCATTAGGGTACACGATCATAGGGTATGGTTGGAGCGGGGTCGAGGCGTTCAAGGAGTTGCCATGGACGATGAACGTGATCACTATGAAAGGACAGCCGGTGTTTTATTCGTTGAACGACGAGATGACGCATCTTCCTCTTTTGGTAACCGAAGAGTTGTCCGATATTTATGTACCAAACGCGGACAAACGCGTTTCGAGGTGGATCGTGCGGGTAGCGAAACCCAGCGTATTGTCGTTCAGACTAAGAACATCCTACGAGAAAGCTAAGATCGTCTTTAGAGTGACAGACGAAGAGGGGAACGTGTTGTCCCAGATAAAGGGAACGTCTGTGGTCATTCTGCCGGTTATTCATTTGGGGTTGCAACCAGAGCTTAGTCAGATGCAGTTTAAAGCAGAGAAGATCAAAGGCAGTGCTAACAACGACAGGCTTTCGTACGAAGATGGAAGCGAGAATATCGAAGAGGATGAAAGTAAAGTTAGCCAAGAGTCCATGGGCCATCGAACTTATCACGCGGAGGCTTTCGTTCTGAACGATAGCTGGCCGCTAACGAAGCCAGAATGGGCAGCTGTGATGGAGGTTAAGGCGAAGGTCACGGTTTCTCTCCTTAAAACGAAGTCGTCGACAGTTTCGATTGCAGGCAGATCGTCGAAAACCGAAGCAACGAGGACGAGGAAAGGTTCGAGGCAGGCTAACGATGGCGGGCAACTACCCGAGTCTCCTTATTGGGTTCTGCAAGTAGTCGCTGATTTTGGGAGCGATATAGAGGTACCATTTTCTTATTCTCTTCCATCAGCTCTGTTTTAAATCGATTATTCCTCTGAACAGGTGTTGCAAGACAGAACGAAAGAGAAGCAAATAGTTGAGATGAAGGAGGCCTGGTCGAGGGAGAATCCTGATAGTCTGCAGCGCGGCAGGGAGCTCAGAGAAGCCTTTATAGCTGAACACGAGATCAAACAGGAGTCTTCGACGGTCAACGTGATAAGGAAATCCTCCATCCACGTAGGTAGGTCCTCCACGAAGCGAGACAGTAAAACAATCGACTGTTGCCTGGAGATCCTAGCGTCCAAGATGGAGGCAAGAACGGAGAGACCGTTTCATTTGCATCGACTTCCCACTTTGAATCTCTCGGACTATAAAATCAAGGAGGAAGAGGAGGACACTCCCTGGGTGAAGACTCCGCACGACGAAGAGGTGCTGAGCAACATTCGCAAGATGAACATCGTGTACGCCAAAGAAGACTACAGCCACGTTCTCGAAGAGATGGATGGCCTGTTGCAAAGTCGTGTAGAAAGGTATCGAGAGCTTTTCAGCAAGCACAAGGACTCGTTTTGGGAGAGAAGAGCCTTGTTGGAAGATGTGTACGAAGCCAGGAAGTCTTATATCGGTACCACGAAACCGGTGAGCGTCAGGAGCAGCAAGAAAAGCGCTAGAAGCAAGAAGAGCACCAAGTCGAAGAGAATTTAAGTTTGAGTTGCTGTTAAAAAGTTAGATTCGAGGTGGTTTCAGCGACTAGCGTAAGAATTTTGTTAATTTCTGTTGCTGAGTATCGGCTACGGAATCTCGTCGAGACATTTACCAAGCATCGTGTGCGTTGATTACAGGTGCACGGACGTTGCAACCGGTAGCACTTCGTTTGCCGCCTGGTAATCACTGTCGATCGTGTTTGTTAGCCGATCTCGTCTGTCGCGGGACGAATTACGATCGGGGTGGCACACTGGCAGCCTTTATGGACTACCAATGGCAATTTACCTCGTGTGTGTCCCGCTTGTCGTGTACTCACACGCGCGAAAACGTGTCCATCGATACATCAGCGATCGAGAGTCGCACGAGATTTAAGATTTATCGATGGAGCGGGAATTCTAATACATTAACGAGAAGAATAGTTTTTACTTTTACCAAAAGTCTTAAAATAAGCGTTCCCCTTACCGAAACGAGGACATTGGTTTATTGCACTCGATCCTCTAAAAAACAGAATGTTTTCCCAACAACAGAGTGGAACTCGATGGCGTCGCCGCTGTAAAGCCACCCCGCGATCGTTTCGTTCGTTCGTTTTCCGTTTTATTGGCAGTAAACGGGCCGGACACGCCGGCAAAACGACAAACACGGCCGTCTTTAATCATCCACCGATTAGGGACGGTCGACAATTTTCATCGTCGTCGCGAATCGCGATGGAAAATCGCGCTTTACGAGCCGCTCTTTCTCGACAAAGGCCCCGACGAATATTTATGCGTTGCTGTTAGCTTCGTTTCATTTTGCACGATCGAAACTCGAACGATTTTTCCATCGAAACACATCGAAAATACTTTTACTTTTACGAGACTGTTCCTGTTCTGTATTGCGTAGACGTCCGAGAGGTTCCATAAATAATAGCGTTCTGACGACCAATCGTATTTTATATGTGTCCAATTATTACACGTATACATATTTGTCACAGTGAATCATTAAAATCGCCGACAGTTTGCGAATATCGAACAGTCGATACGGTATTCTTGTCCAACGAAGTATTATTCCTTCATCGACAGCAACATCGTGAAGTACGATATGCACGTTTTAAAAGTCTTAAAATAAAATCGAAATTAAATTATTAATAATATTTAAGTAGACAGAGTTATTACGTACCGTTCCAAAATTCTGTATGTTCATGTCGTACAGTCCACCAGCGGTCAATTGACTCGGTTTGCTGGCCCTCATTTGCATCATGAATAATACTTTTTGCACTCTCACCGGTGCTTCATACCATTCGAAGTCGTACCTGTCGAAAAATGCATATTTATAGTTTCTTCGTCGTGTTTTTTAAATATTCTCGTTCTCGGTGCATTGGTGTACATACATGCTGTATGCAATGTTTAAACTACTGTCGCAAATCAATTGCCCGGGTAAACTGATGTAGAACAAATGAAAGTTTTGAGCAATGAAGAAAAGAGCATATCTGACAGCTTCGTCGGGTTCGTTGATATGCATTACGGTCTGATAAATAAAATTAAAGGTCCATTTAATAGCGACTGAGAACGATATTAATGCGTGTCCTTACTTGAAAAGCCGTGACACTGATACCAATCATGTTGAGTCCAACCTGAAGTAAAAAGTTCTTTCGGGTTAATTGGTCCAGGAGATCGAAAAATCTTGAAACAGAACAACATGGCGGATCAGTTGTAATCACATAAATCGTGCAATTATTTCTCTAGTTTTTAAGTATCATTTGCTACAAACCGGAGAGCGTTATTGTGTGCTTTCACACATTTAGTGGTTTTTTGATATCTCAGCTCCTGCGCGCTCATTCCATTCATAGTTGCGTTAATAATTTCGCTCGATCTCTTGATCTTACATCTGCGTTTATTACGTAAATAAATATAGATAATGGCGAGTAAAAAAATAAATTGCAATTACGTTATTATTTGCGAAATAATTTCAAAACGTGCGACGCCATTATGATTCGTGATTTCAAACAAAATTGCTATATTGTGCAGTGTTTCGTATTATATAGTTATATTTACTCGCAGATAGTGAACAGCGCTCGATCTCTTAATCTTACACCTGCGTTTATTACGTAAATAAATATAGATAATGGCGAGTAAAAAAATAAATTGCAATTACGTTATTATTTGCGAAATAATTTCAAAACGTGCGACGCCATTATGATTCGTGATTTCAAACAAAATTGCTATATTGTGCAGTGTTTCGTATCGTACAGTTATATTTACTCGCAGATAGTGAACAGCGCTCCATCTCTTAATCTTACATCTGCGTTTATTACGTAAATAAATATAGATAATGGCGAGTAAAAAAATAAATTGCAGTTACGTTATTATTTGCGAAATAATTTCAAAACGTGCGACGCCATTATGATTCGTGATTGCAAACAAAATTGCTATATTGTGCAGTGTTTGGTATTATATAGTTATATTTACTCGCAGATAGTGAACAGCGCTCGATCTCTTAATCTTACATCTGCGTTTATTACGTAAATAAATATAGATAATGGCGAGTAAAAAAATAAATTGCAATTACGTTATTATTTGCGAAATAATTTCAAAACGTGCGACGCCATTATGATTCGTGATTTCAAACAAAATTGCTATATTGTGCAGTGTTTCGTATCATACAGTTATATTTACTCGCAGATAGTGAACAGCGCTCCATCTCTTAATCTTACATCTGCGTTTATTACGTAAATAAATATAGATAATGGCGAGTAAAAAAATAAATTGCAATTACGTTATTATTTGCGAAATAATTTCAAAACGTGCGACGCCATTATGATTCGTGATTTCAAACAAAATTGCTATATTGTGCAGTGTTTGGTATCATACAGTTATATTTACTCGCAGATAGTGAACAGCGCTCCATCTCTTAATCTTACACCTGCGTTTATTACGTAAATAAATATAGATAATGGCGAGTAAAAAAATAAATTGCAATTACGTTATTATTTGCGAAATAATTTCAAAACGTGCGACGCCATTATGATTCGTGATTTCAAACAAAATTGCTATATTGTGCAGTGTTTGGTATTATATAGTTATATTTACTCGCAGATAGTGAACAGCGCTCGATCTCTTAATCTTACATCTGCGTTTATTACGTAAATAAATATAGATAATGGCGAGTAAAAAAATAAATTGCAATTACGTTATTATTTGCGAAATAATTTCAAAACGTGCGACGCCATTATGATTCGTGATTACAAACAAAATTGCTATATTGTGCAGTGTTTGGTATTATATAGTTATATTTACTCGCAGATAGTGAACAGCGCTCGATCTCTTAATCTTACACCTGCGTTTATTACGTAAATAAATATAGATAATGGCGAGTAAAAAAATAAATTGCAATTACGTTATTATTTGCGAAATAATTTCAAAACGTGCGACGCCATTATGATTCGTGATTACAAACAAAATTGCTATATTGTGCAGTGTTTGGTATTATATAGTTATATTTACTCGCAGATAGTGAACAGCGCTGAAGAGTGATGAGCTATGACCATGTACACGGAATCGATGGAAATTATAATTAATACGCATATAATACCGCATATACTTCCATGAAAATATATAGGATAAAAGTGTTGGTCGTCGTTCGGGGTGAAGTAAACTTTGAACATTTGGTTTCGCGATCGCGTTTCGTTCAGTGGTGCAATTACGTCCAACAGGGGGTTGAACATTGGGAGTACGACGAATACTATCAAACTAGACAACAATGTCTCTGAAAATAATTGTTAATGAACATCTCTGAATCGACAATCAGTAAAAATTACGACAAAGTACTCACTTCTGTACAGTTGCGCAATTTTGCTTCCAGTTCCGGTTATTTCGTGCATGCAATCCACTTCCTCGTCATATTCCAATAGCTCCCATTCCTCTTTCACGGACGTAAATATCTTCCTCACCTGGAATATTTTAGATTTCTGTGACTCTGTACACTCGACGAGCTCTAATAGATCAGGAAGCGTACGTACGGTTGATTTATTGAGATCCAGGCTCAATAATTTCAGAACACTGCTAACACACGTAACTAAATGCGGTTGACACTCCATCACTCCGTCCAAATCCTTCTCGCATATCGACTTGTACACTTGATGGAACTACCGGAATCACACGTACCGATAGTGCAATAATATTCATTGGTTATTAATTTCGATCAGAGCTCGTTAGTTTCGCGATGTTTTAAATAGTTTACATTGAACGCTGTTACTGTGCATTGTCGGGTTTACGTGTTCTACTTACCGTGGGAATCAGAATGCTGATACTACTTACAAATACCGAATACACGAAAAATCTATTCATCGTCTTTGTTTGGGATGGATGTTGACCCATAATGATCAAATACTTTGCAAGCATTTTGTAATAAGGAACGTCGAACGCGCTGCTTTCGCGCGCCACGCCCTTCTCACGCACTAAACGTTCAATAAATACAACGCGTTAATTTTTTTGTTTACCGCCGGGCCCCTTTTAAATCATTTTTTCACCTATTTTCCGTCCTCGACTTTCTTTAAGACTTCAAGGGGGATTTAACAAAAATTTATCAAAACGTGATCAGTCTTACTTGTGATAGCCATTCTCTCGATATTGAGACACTGTTCGAGAACGATAGTAGCAGTTTAATTCTAATTATTGGGCATACAATTTACTCGAAATTTCTGCAAGTTACAGAGCTTGCAAACGAGAGTTTCGCGGGTGTGCTATGTTCGGAATCGATGACGGAACTGTTGCCTTACTGTTAGCACGAGGATTTCTTCCGGCAGGGAAAGTTTCCTCTTTGAACGCTGAGATCTTACGTTGACGGGGTATAAGGAATACCGTGCGTAAAATATTAAGGGTGTCGTTAATTTTCGCTGTTTCATGCACAAGAGCAGCGTCCCCCGAGACCTATAATTTTCTTATGGACGATGTCCGGTTGATGCACATCGATAGCGATTAAACGAATTGCACGAAATTAAATGGAATAGAGAATTATCCTGTCGGGGCAAAGGGAAAATTTATTCTGTGTAATTTAAATGGGATTGATTGACACTACAATAGGTTGACAATTATTATTGCTCGGGTGATATCTAATTACTAGTCGGGAGTCGTCACGAGATATGCGCGTGAACAGTACATTGTTTAAATATTTGATGCTGCGATTTCTTACGGGTTTTTATTGTGTGGCTCATCCACGCGATTGTTTGCAAGACAAATTTCGTGCAGTGAATCGTAGAGTGAAAGGGGTAGGTTAATATTATACAAAGGAAGATCAGGTATGTATATACAGTCGCTCATAAAAGAGTGACAATGAAAATTGGCGTGGAAATAAAGAAAAACGGACGTATTCAAAAGTAGAAACACGATCTATACTTTGTTTGAATATTTTAATGCACAGTTCTTTAAAAGAATCTTTTATAAAATGAATTGTTTGTGTATGTTGAACGAAAAATGTAAAAGTACAGTTGAGTTTTTTCAAGTTTATTTTTTAATATCTTCGTTTGGAATTTCTTCAGTCGTATTTAGTTTATGTCACTGCATTGTTATGTTACGTTTGATCATCGTTGTTAATAAAATTTGCACCATGGTTTCAAGAAGATCAGAGACTAATATTTCTGAACGAAAAATGACGGTAAAATTATATTAACGGGACAGATCCTTAAGACAAATTAATAATTATGAATACAACTCTTTGAAAATTTGATTCTGAAAATCTTTTTCATCATTTTGATTGGTCAAAACAAGGGGTGGTGTCTTCAAGAAATAGAGTTCTTTTTGCAAACTAAATATCATCGATATTAATTTTTTAATTAATTATTTTCGTTGACAATTTTCCAGCTTTAGTATGTCTATATGGACGTTAAAGAAATATTATTTTTCTGTAATAATCGAAACTCGATCAGGATGAAATGTGTTTCTCGTAAAAAAGATTGTTTTGAAATCCATGTCGATCACAATACTTACCTCCTTTACAAGTCAAAAAGTTAATTTATTTGAATAATTAAATATCGACGCAACGCAACAGAAATTATACCACTCGTACGAGTTTCTAAAAGACTCTTTCTGCATTTTGATGAGGAAAACAATTAATAATCAATGACAGAACACAGAACGGTCTTTCTATACCTAGAACAGAGTTTCTATGGTTTCTGTTGATGGACAGTCAATGTAATAAGAAGGTAACAAGTGAGGATATGGAATTAATTGTATGGTGTCATTCACGATGTAAAAATAGTATCTTTCTCCCTGTAATCGCGTACTCCCCCTCCATAGACATACAGTGGAAGACGATATCGAAAATATTTGATCGTTTTAGAAGTATCTTTGTAAATAAAAGCATTTTGAAAACAAAATTTTTATACACACATCTTGATAACAAGACTATTTGATTAGAGTATTATGTAAATCACATGTGAGTTTAGTACTCGTAGGTCGATTAATCAGTATAGCATTCGTCTCCAACAAAACAACTTTGTGCAACGAAATAACAAATTACTCCCTCATCGACAGCAACATCGTAAAATACGACATGCACGTTTTAGAAGTCTTAAAATCAAAGAGTACGGGTTATTAATTATTATTTATGCCATCAACTAGAAATTTAGTTTCACCGTTTGCATAAATATCACGTACCGCTCCAAAATTCACTATGTTCATGTTGTATATTCCTCCTGCAGATAGCTCGCAGGATATACTCGATCTCATTTGTAGTTGCAACAGTACTTTTTGCACTTCCACTGGGGTTCGATACCATTCCGAGTTGTACCTGTTGCAGTAGAAATAAAATTAGCTTCAAAAAACAGTATATATTTCTATTTCCGGTGTATTCGATACGCACATGTTTGTTGCGATTTCCGAACTGCGATCAGAGAGTATTTGCCCGGGTAAACTGATGAAAAACAATTGAAACATGTAGGCAACGAAGAATATAACGTATCTGAGAGATTCCTCGGGTTGGTCGATGTGCACTACAGCCTGATTAATTTGTTTCAATTTATTTGTTTAATTTATTATAAATAGCCTTTGCAAATAGACTTTCTTACTTGAAAAGCTGTGACGCTGATACCGATGATGCTACCTCCGACTTCGATTAAAAAATACTTTCTGTACATTCGGTCCAGAAACTTGAAAAATCTTAAAAACCAATGAATCAGTGGAGTTCCATAAATAGTTTCATTTGTTTTACAGTTTTGTAGTAATAATTGCATACCGAATGGCTTTTTTGTGGACGATCACGCACTGTCTGACTTTTCGATACACACTGTCCCTCTCGACGCGTCCATTTTTATTGTCATTGTTAATTTCTGTAGCATTCTTAATTTTATATCTATATTTAGCAGAATTACTTGAATAAACAAACGATATTTCATTGTCCATGAAAGTAGTACATTTGAAAATAATCAGAAAATGATTAGAAAATGGATGATCTGGAATCGAACTGAAATTTTGTGTACGTTTAATCCGTACACGATAACAATTTACCA
The DNA here is from genome assembly GCF_013123115.1 of Colletes gigas. Classification (NCBI taxonomy): domain Eukaryota; kingdom Metazoa; phylum Arthropoda; class Insecta; order Hymenoptera; family Colletidae; genus Colletes; species Colletes gigas. Next base: position 2,466,207 of record NW_025106643.1, on the reverse strand, counting down.
CAAAATATCGTTCGATATCTTTGTATTTTCACTCTTCTCGATTACTTTCAAAATGTAGTGGCCATTTGTAAAAATACAGAATAGAAAAAGAACAACTATGTTTAGCTTTCTTTTTCTATTCGAATTGTACAGCGCAGAGTGCATCCTTATAATAAATCGTGAATACAAACTGCTACGTTGCTTCCAACTTCTGCCAGCCATATTTACCCGCACACGACAAACATTCCAGAGGCGTGATGAGCTAGAATCATGTACAAAGAGTCAGCGGTGACTACCATTAGTATACAAGCGATCGAGGTCAAACACGAATGAAAATATATCGGGTAAAAGTGTTCATCGCCATCCACGAAGTAATAAAGTTTAAATAATGGCTCGCGACGCCTGGTTTCGTTGAGCGCTGCAACGATATCCAACATGGGGTTGGACATCGGAAGCAATATAAATATTACCAAACTCGTTAACAAGGTGCCTGAAAATAATTGTATAAAACCTTTGAAGCCACAAAGAATTCCAAAAAAAGAGCCTACTTCTGTATAATTGTGCAATTCGACTCCCATCTCTAGTAATTTCATCCAAAATGTGCACGTCACCTTCGATTTCTAATAATTCCCATTCCTCCTCCACGAAAGCAAATACTTGTTCTATCTATAATGTTTTGATTTTTTATGTTTACGTGTATTTAAAACATTGCATTTACAATCGAGTGTATACGTACATTTTTTCTATTAAAATGAAGGCTCAGTAACCTTATAATGCTAAGTGTGGGTGTTGTCAAATGCGGTAGGCAGCCGACGACATCGTCCATATTATTGTTGATTGTCGATATGTACATTTGAAATATCTACACAATTGCATAATTCGATTGTTTAAGATTACATACTTTGATATTCAGAAGTTGCCAGTTTTTCCAATTAATAACAAACATTACGAATCCGTGTGTTCCACTTACCGTAGGCATTATCAATGTAATGATCGTGCATATCCACGCAATAACTTTGATTTTATTTTTCAGGTTCGCTTCGGATGGATACGACCCCGTAAGTGTTAAATACTTTCTGAGAACTTTGTAATAAGGAATGTCAAATACACTGCCATCTTCTCTTCCGCGATAATGAAGCACTAAACGTTCGATAAACATAGATCAGTGATATACAGATAATAAAAATATATCAGAATAGTAGTTTCAGAAATGATCCATGTTCCTGTTAAAATGTGATAACTCTTACTTGCGAAAGATATTCTCTCGAGATTAATTCTTTCGATACTTTGATTGTTCGTTTACCTTTGAATGTACCAATGAATCTTTATAGAACCATTCTGTACAAGATCCACGAGAGAACTATCGCTTTACGCCTTGCACGAAAGGACATTTCTTTAGAGATGCGAAGGTCTACGATTGACCAACTTAAATATTTATCGTGGAACAGTCTTCTTTTAAGGAGGCGTGCAATTTTCTTACCTATCTGTATCAGGAAATTACGTAACACATACCTGCCAGTTGATATGTCTATGCATGGTGACAGCCATAATTGAATGAAGAACGTATGGTAAATTAAATACATGAAACTTTGAAACGAGTGATAGCACAGTGCGCGGACTTGCATTTTAGTTGGGGCGAAATCAATCATCTTGTCAGATTCAGTGGGAGACAGATCCTATTATTCTAGTTAGTTATTTACCCCTCCAGTACGTTCTTAACCCTTTCGATCCGTACGACACTAACCCGATTGTTTGCTTTAAACACAGGAATCGCAATGCGGCAGACGCCTCGCTTTTGTTGCGAGTTCGATGCATGGTGATCGGACTTTATCAAGCATGACAAGGAGTGTTCCAAGTTCTGGGATAGCCAACAGGGAAAGCAAACGAGATAGAACTGTAGCAAACGTGCTTCGATTTACCTGCGTTCACCGATTGTCAGCCAAAAGAAATTGCACTTCGAGCAGTTATCGCCAGGTAAACCTCGCCATTTTATAACTTTGCTAATTTTATCAATTCTATCATTTATTGTCAATTCTATTGTCATATCAGAATTGATCCATGTACTATACCATTTTCGAGAATCTTTTAAATGATGTTACGCAATAAGATTTGTGCTTAGAATTTTTCTAATTTTGAGTATTACGGTGTTTAATTGTTCCCAGCGAAATAACGGTTCGAAATGAACGTTCGGTGTAACCAAACACTAATACAGGAATGTAAAGATTGACAATTTAATTTATTTTTTACTAAATTTATAATATACTTTTACAGCGAAGTCTACATCGTTACTTATTGACGTTTTCTAGTAGTCACGATGATTCAGTCCCTCAACGACAGCAGCATCGTAAAATACGACATACAGGATTTAAAAATCTTAAAATTGAAACGCATTCGTCAATTACTTATACTATCATAGCCTGTGTGGGATGTTTCTGATATATTTGATCAAATTTAGAATTCATTCAAGTTTCATTAAAGTTTGGCCATATACCTCAGAAACATTTTACACGTGCTATCTTGTTACGTACCATTCCAAAGTTTTCTATGTTCATGTCGTACAATCCACCTGCAGTCAATGTGCACGGTACGCCGGATCTTATTTGCATCATGTAAATCACTCGTTGCATCCCCACTGGCGCTTGATACCATTTGGAGGTGTATCTGTCACAAGATTCGGAAAATGTTACATTCGCGTGGTTTGTATAGTTATTAAGAACTATGTTCTTCATTCTACACATCGAGAGCATACAAATCGTCGAGTAATTGTAAACTGTGATCCACGAGACTTTGACCGGGCAGACTGTTGAAGAACAGGTGAAATTGCTGTGACCCGAGGAAAACACCAATCCTAAATGCTTCTCTGATGTTATTTAGGTTCATAACCATCTGAGAAACAAAAATCTTGGTGAAATTCGGTATTACCTTTTTAAATTATCAAAAGTCGGGTTCGTTTCTGTTCTCCAATGAAAGAGCAATAGAAATTTTTAAGATAAACCCACAGTAACTGGGATAAAGAATCAGTGTTGGGTATAATACAGACTCATAACGACTTTGTAACACGTGATTCAAACACGTTTCTCGTTATTCATAAAATTATTCTTACTTGGACAGCTGTCACGCTGATACCGATCATGTTCAGCCCGATCTGTAGCAAAAAGCTTCTTTGGTTTATCTCATTAATGAGTTCGTAAAACCTCGAAATAAAAGAATAAAACGTATTAGTCATATTCTATAAACTGTTCTTTGTCTTTCATTGTAATTTTTTGTTACTTAAAGAATACGAACTGTATTGCTCTTTTGTGAATGAGCGCGCAGTTCTTGAACTGTTGATACAGGGCTCTCTCCTTTGTAGTGTTATCATTGTTCTCTTCGAAGCTTTGTGTCATTTCTTTAATCTGATTCCTGTGTCGATTAGAAGTATTCTAATGAAATAATACTTTTATCTTATATGTAAATAATTTCAGTTAACCATGACGGGTGAATAGGGACTGTGCACAAAATTAGAGTTATTCATTTTTATAATCCATTCCGCATACCTAGAGTTACGTGCATTTTAATAACAATCAATAATTTCAATTAAAGAAATGTGCTACGTGGTGCATTTAAATTTCAACGCTTACATTTACCCGCACATGGCGAACAATCCACAGGCATGGTGAGTTATTAGCATGTACATGGAATCTACGGTGACAATAACGGCCACACCAAGGGCTGAGGTCCAAATAGAATGAAAGTATATGGGATAGAAATATTTGTCACCGTCTACCAAGTAGTTAAGCTTGAACAATTGCTGTTTTAGTCGTGTTTCGTTCAAAGGTAGGACGATGTCCAGAAACAGAGGCATCAGTGGAAGAAAAGAAAATAAGACCAAGGATCCCAATAAAGAGGCTGTAAACGGCATAATGTGATTCTCGAATTTCATTGATTTCAACGTTTTATGAAACATTATGGATGTGTTTGTGTCTAAGAATTACAGTGTACCCACCTCTATACAGAAATGCAATATTACTTCCTTTTCTGGTGATTTCGTCCAAAGTTTTTACTTCATCCTTAAACTTCAATGACTCCCACTCGCTTATCACAAGGTCATATAACTTTCTGAACTGTAAAACATCAATCTCTGTGATATTGATTTGTACAGAAAATTGTATCGTACAATACAGCGACTAAGTACCTTATTCCTGTTGATGTTAAGATTTGACAATTTTATTAATGTAACGAAAATCGTAACTATAAGTGGTATAGCCTCCAGTACCCTATCAGTGTCATTATTGCGCAATGATGTGACGAATTCTATAATCTGTCAAACGGAACGTTTATCAAGTTCAAAATTATCACTTTCGTGGTGTTTTGTGTATGCGATTTCATTAACATTATGTTATCAAATAATGTGATATACGTCTGATAACGTGAATATTTTAATATTATTTCACTCACAACTGGTATCATCAGGCTTACGATGGTGGTTATATACGAGATGAATATAGTATTCCGTTTATAGTTCGATTGGCGTGGATACTGTCCTATTATAATCAAGAATTTCTTGAGCGATCTGTAATGTGGAATGTCACCTAAAGTGACATAACAGTTTTTGTTCTTCTGAAATACTGACCAAACGTTATAGTAAATATAATAGTAAAATGGTGTTTTGACTTTGTTCTTGCACACATTGAAATTATAAATACATGTCTACAGGCTCAAGAAATCGTTAAAAAATGTTTCCTCTCTCCCTATTAAAAAAATTAATCTTACCTGGGAAAGACATTCTTTTCAGATCGATTGCTTCAACACTTCTAAATTTAAATCTAAATCTTTACCAATTATACGGCGTTTATTAAATATTTCCCCCAGGTACATCGGCCCACAAGTAAATGAAAACAATGTTACTCAATTGTACCTGCGTTGTGTGATCCTGCGAAAGGAGTCTTTATAGAAGCATCCTGTACAAGATCCACGAGTATACTATCGCTTTACGCCCTGCACGGAAGGACATTTCTTTAGAGATGCGAAGGTCTACGATTGACCAACTTAAATATTCATCGTGGTACAGTCTTCTTTTAAGGAGGCGAGCAATTTTCTTATCTATCTGTATCAGGAAATTACGTAACACATACCTGCCAGTTGATATGTCTATGCATGGTGACAGCCATAATTGAATGAAGAACGTATGGTAAATTAAATACATGAAACTTTGAAACGAGTGATAGCACAGTGCGCGGACTTGCATTTTAGTTGGGGCGAAATCAATCATCTTGTCAGATTCAGTGGGAGACAGATCCTATTATTCTAGTTAGTTATTTACCCCTCCACTATGTCCTTAACACTTTCGATCCGTACGACACTAACCCGATTGTTTGCTTTAAACACAGGAATCGCAATGCGGCAGACGCCTCGCTTTTGTTGCGAGTTCGATGCATGGTGATCGGTCTTTATCAAGCATAACAAGGAGTGTTCCAAGTTCTGGGATAGCCAACAGGGAAAGCAAACGAGATAGAACTGTAGCAAACGTGCTTCGATTTACCTGTGTTCATCGATTGTCAGCCGAAAGAGATTGCACTTTGAGCTGTTATCACCAGGTAAACCACGCCATTTATAACTTTGCTAATTTTACCAATTTTATTATTTATTATCGATTCTGTCGTCACATTAGAGTGGATCGATGCACTATATTATTTTTGAGAACCTTTTAGACCATGTTACGCAATAAGATTAGTGCTGTTATTTTTTCTAATTTTGAGTATTACGGTGTTTAATTTTGTATGTTCCTAGCGAAATAACGGTTCGGAATATATGTTCAGTTTAATCAAACACTACTAGATTTATGTAAACATTTACAAATTTATTTTACTCTTTTACAACATACTTTTACATCGAAGTCCAAATCATTATTTGTGGATGTTATCTTGTAGTCATTATGGTTTATTCCCTCAATGACAGCAGCATCGTAAAATACGACATACAGGATTTAAAAATCTTAAATTTGAAACGTATTTGTCAATAGTTACTTATACTATTATCGCCTGTGTAGGATGTTTCTGATATAGTTGGTCAAACTTCGAAGCATAATTCATTCATGTAAGTTTTATTAAAGTTTGGCCATATACCTCAGAATATACATACGTACCATTCCAAAGTTTTCAATGTTCATGTCGTATAATCCACCTGCAGTCAATGTACACGGTATGCCGGATCTTATTTGCATCATGTAAATCACTCGTTGCATTCTCACTGGTGCCCGGTACCAATTGGAGCTGTATCTGCCACAATATTCGGAAAATGTTACATTCGCGTGATTTGTATAGTTAGTAAGAACTATGTTCTTCTTTCTACACATCGAGAGCATACAAATCGTCGAGTAATTGAAAACTGTGATCCAGGAGACTTTGACCAGGCAGACTGTTGAAGAACAAGTGAAATTGCTGTGCCACGAGGAAAACACCAATTCTAATTGCTTCTCTGGTGTTATCTAGGTTCAGAACCAGCTAAGAAACACAAATGTTGACGATGTTTGGTATTACCTCTTTAAATTTTCTGTCCTCTAATGAAAGAGCAATAATGAATTTTTAAGACAAACCAATATTAAATGGGAATAAGAATCTGTGGGTGGGCATGAAACCGATACAGTAAGTGAAAATTTCGACTAGTTCGCGAAACAAATCTGCACCACGTGATTCAAACACGTTTCCCGTTATTTATAAAATTATTCATACCTGAACAGCAGTCAGGCTGATAGCGATCATGTTTATCCCGATTTGAATCAAGAAGGCTCGCTCGTTGATATTATTGATGTGCTCGTAAAACCTCGAAATAAAAGAATAAAACGTATTAGTCATATTTCATAAACTGTTATTTCTCTTTTCCTTGTAATTTGTTATTATCTAATGAAAACGAACTGTATTGCTCTTTTGTGGATGAGCACGCAGTTCCTGAACTGTTGATATATGGCTTTCTCCTTTGTAGTGTTATCACTGTTCCCTTCCAAATTTTGTGTCACATCTTTAAGCTGATTCCTGTGTCGATTAGAAGTATTCTAATGAAATAATAATTTTATCTTTTATATACGCGAGAAGTAGCAGTCAGTGTGTGATTTTTTATTATGTAAATAATTTCGGTTAATCATAACGCGTGAGTAGGAATTGTGCAAAGAAATTAAGTTATGGATTTTTATAACCATTTTTGCGTACGTGAGGTTGCGTGTATTTTTATAGCAAACAATAATTTCGGTTAAAGAAATGTGCTACGTCGTGCATTTAAATTACAGCGCTTACATTTACCCGCACATGGCGAATAATCCACAGGCATGGTGAGTTATTATCATGTACATGGAATCTATGGTGACAATAACGGTCACAGCAAGGACTGAAGACAAAACTGAATGAAAGTATATGGGATAGAAATATTCGTCACCGTCTACCAAGTAGTTAAGTTTAAACACTTGCTGTTTTGGTCGTGTCTCATTCAACGGTATGATAATGTCCAGAACCAAAGGCATTAGCGGAAGAAAAGCGAATAAGACTAAGAATCCCAATAATGTGGCTGCAAAGAACATAGTGCTATTCACGAAATTGATCATATGGTATTTTCGCGGTATTAATGATTTTGCTCAGCAAAAAACAAAGCAATAATTTATTTCAGCTACAGAAAAAGGTACGACGTTAATATGGAAGATATTGTGTATCAACGTTCTATGAAACATTATGGGAGTGCTTGTCATTAACCCTTTGACTGCTAAAGGCGTATATAGTATACGGTTTCACAAGTCTATCAATATTATACGAAAAGCGTAAATTTACGCCCTTTGCATTTTTTTTACTATAACACCTTTTACTGTTTTACCAATTGATTCGATATGGAATTGGATAGAAATTGGATATTTCAATTTATTTGCATTTATTATTTTTTTAAACCGTAAGAATGGTCTCTTAAATCTGCGGGTACTTTTTTGTTCACCAGTCGCAGCGACAGGCGTGCGACGATCGCGCCATCTATGTTGATGGATTCTCCCTAGGACGCGCCGCAGTCAAAAGGTTAAAAATTACAAAGGTGTACCTACTTCTGTATAGAAATGCAATATAAGTTCCATTTCTGGTGATTTCGTCCAAAATTTTTGCGTCGTCTTTCAATTTTAATGATTCCCACTCATTTATCACAAGGTTATATAACATTCGGAACTGCAAAACATTGATCACTTTTTATATGGTTTCGTAGTTAACATTCTATTTTATAATAAAGAGTGCAAGTACTTTTCTCCTATTGAAATTAAGGTTTGATATTTTCATCACTGTAATAATATCCGTAGCTATAACTGGTAGAGCCTCCAGCACCCTGTCAATGTCATGGTTGCGCAGTGACGTGGTGAGTTCTATAAACTTTCGCACGGAACGTAAATCAATTTCAAAATTATCACTTCCATGGCGTGTTGTGTATATTTCTTTATTAACATGATGTTGTTATTAATGTGCTATTCGTCTGACAACGCATGCAGTTTAATATTGTTTCACTTACGAGTGGTACCAACAGCGATATGTAGGTGCCTAAATGCAGGGCATATATAGAAACACGTGTATAATCCGTTTGCTGTGGATACTGTCCTATGAATACTAAAAATTTCTTAAGTGGCCCGTAATGTGGAAGATCACCTAAGGTGGCATAAGATTTCTTGTTTTCCTGAAATACTTACGAAACATATACCGGTTGTAGGCCTAGACATAATTCGATTATTTTTTAATATTGCAAAGTATAAGTTTGTAGCTGGACATTTGTTACACATGTTAAACATAGCCAGAGCGTTGTAAGTGCACATATGGGTCATTGACGTATAAAAAAAATAATATGAACATTAGACAAAATTGTGATGTTTTCAATGTGTTCTTTAAGGATGTATGAACTGTCAGACTGATGTAGAAAGATTCATTTGCTTATGGTCAGAATATAACTCGATCAAGTTTAAGAAAACGTAAGTCTCACCGACGAAAGACATTCTTCTAATATTGAATCGTTCACTAGTTTTATCCACACCGATACACACGAGTCGATTGCTTCTGCTAATTACGAAACTTGTATCTGAGACATTGGTAGATGTTCTCTGTTACGAATTCACGATTGAACTGTTATGGCAGTTTCGGTACGAATGCACATTTCTTCTGCCAGAAAGAATTGTCTCCCTAAGCACTAAGATTTTCTGTTAATAATATATGTAATATGCAGCATTATAACGGTTTCTTTGACCATTGTATTTTTATAGAGATTTCGAAGACCTATCATTTTCTTATACATCTGACTTGTCTTGGTAATATGAAATTTATTGTACATGCGATACACGTTCGTGTTATGTCCTTCAAGGGATAGATATGTAGTAGAATGGAAAATTAGTGTTAGCTAAAGGGTGCATGTAATCTGTTGGATTTTGTATGCAAATGACACCATAATAGGTTGACGAGTATTATTGATTTTTTGGAGTCTATTAGTTAGAGGTATGATCAGTGAAATAGCGTTTAAATATTTACTGTGACGTTTTAATTTGCGTCTCTTTGCTCTATGGTTTATTTATGCAACCAGTCGCCTGAAGCATACAAAATGCAAAATTACAGGTTCTCCATTTTTGCGAAACGTATGAAGAATTTAATAACAGTGTGAGAAAGGTACGAACAACGAGTCGCGGCCTGTTTATGCGTCGTTTGTTACCGACTGTATTATCAAATATTTAAGCTGAAGAGTGTCAGGTGAATAATGGTTCAGGAAACCAGCGAATTCGGTAGATGTGCGTCGAAGATGTTCGAAGAATTATAAAATTTTTTGTTGCATGGATGCAATAGTACCAGTTGATTTCTTGAAAAATTATTTTGCTAATTAGTTATCATACGAAGAAGTTAACGACGATTAACCAGGCAAGTTTTATTATAATTTTTATAATTTTCCCATCGACTCCAAGGTAAATAATTATGTATTTTTAGGTAAAGAATTAACGCATTTAAGAATAAGAAATCCTTTATCTTAACTCGAATGGAAAGTAGTTTCGGGATTGTGACAAGTTCAAGACCCGAATAAATAGATTCATGACGTACATAGTTTGGTTCTTGATAGATATGAAAACTGATTTAAAGAAACATCTAGTTCTAACGTTGTTGAATCGTTTCATTTATACTATACATTCTACTTTTCTCTGAGTTGATTAGAAGCTGCTTCGATATAAAATGCAAGAAGGAAGTTAATGCTTAGGTTATTCACTTTTTTTTTTCTTTCAAACTGCCTCGAGACCGCAATTGCGAAGTTCCATAACGCAGTTCTGATCCGACAATAGATGTTTTCAATTGAACCGAGCGGAAGTGATGGCTCCTTAACATGATTATTGGTCCAGAACACAGAGGCCAATGTCGTTGGTGTTTCCCAATCGAAGCTTTAGCCTCGTTTGATAACGCTGGACTGCATATTATTGCGAAAGCTTCCTACATTGTAACACTTTGATGCATCTTAGGCTTTGACACTGTTGGTCGTGATGGGTCTTAGTTTATAACCTATAACCTTCAATTATAATTATATGTTAGTCACTTCTTAATCAGTTACTCGACTGTAGTGGTCAGTCATAGGCGAATCAATTGACAAAACTACTGATGTACTTTCATTCGTTCCTGTATTTTCCATTATAGCTAAGTCTAAGAAAGAAATCGACAAATTTAGAGATACTGCATCTAAAAATATTTTTTTCAAACTGATTCGAAATCTTTTAATTTCGCCGAAAATATCAGCAACATGCTGATTTTTTTTCTCGAATGTATGTATGATTTCGGGGGTATGTGTGTTCACCAAAAATGATTGTAATTGACCTCCGGAACCGAAAATAATTTTTTCAGAACGATTCGAAATTTTTTTTTTCGTCGAAAAATTTAGGCACTTTGTGAATTTGTTTCTCGAAACTGGTTAGGATTTCGTGGGTATGTCTATTGACCAAAAATGATTGTAATTGACCCCCGCAATTAAAAATAATTTTTTTGGAGCGATGTGAAATTTTTTTTCGACGAAAAAGTTAGGCACCTACCCCCTGTCGATTTTTCTTCAAAATTTGGTTTCGATTTTTAATAAATCTAATCTTGGGTAATGTGTGATTAATAAAAAAAATAAAATATACAATGTTTCTACGCTTTACTCGTCAACTGTTTAGTAGCAACGTCGCTGTTGGATGCATGCGGCTGTGATTTCTTTGTATTTGGATTGCATTTAATTATATAATTCTCGATACAATTACGTTACAAATAGAATTGGTCGGAATAAAGTCGTGTTTGGACTTATTTTCAACGGAAAAACCTCAGCAATCCAGTAATACCGTTCTCCAAACGTAGAACGAGAAACGTTCCAGATTTTAGTTCGCGTTTAGTGTCGCGCGGATATACGCGGAGGTTTGCATCGATCCGGGCCGAAATTTCTTCAATCGGACGGTACTGTACCGTCGTCACGCGTGCCTCCGCGCACAGCATATACGCGCATCGCGTTGACAGCGACGAAGAAAAAGAAGGGTTGGGGATCGTCGGCGCGGCTGATCGTGTTCCTCGGGTCGTCAGCTGGACGCGGTCGCGAGAAAACGGGCAGGGAAAGGAGGGAAAGGGCGCGTGGTGGGGCCGGTAGGCACGAAGACGAGGGAAGAGTGCCTCTTCTCTCCGGATGAGCCCTCTGTCGGAACTGCTCGTCCACAATCTGCCGCTCCAGTCTCGCGTCGAGTCCCGTCCGCGTATCTTTTCGGGACTCGTTCCCACGTTCCTTTCCTATCCCTCGTTACAAGAACGTGTCGCGCCAAGTGTGCCGCGGATGCGTCGCTTTTAAGCAATAATCGAGATCTCGTCCAACCCGTGACTCTCTTCTTACGTTTTTCGACAAGTTCCCCCTCTCCCCACCCCCCCAAAAATTTTCCGACCAAGTGGTGGCTCTGGTCCACGTCGTTTTTTGGGGGTGTCGATCGTCGACAGACTGGTGATCGGAGATTGTCGAATACACATGGATAAAATTCTAATTGGACGCGAGAAGTGTAATTGGTGACACTGTGGAATATCGGTAGTTGGCGGTGGAGTAATGTTGATCGTTTCGTTGACAGGTATGATATCGAGGACTCGTCGGTGATGGCGAAGACACGATATATTATTGTCGGGGGGGGGGGTTTTCTTTTCTTTACAATACTCTTAGGATCCAGGGTAATTTAAAGCTGCATAGAAAATTTAATATTCTTTTGAGATCTGGATATTACAGTGAAAGAATTCTTTTTATGTTATTATAGAGATGGAATGATCGTAAATATTATTTACAAATATATGATCCGATAGGTTAATTTTGTCTGTTGAGAGATAAATATATTTATGACACTATGAAGAAAATCTGTACTTTATTTATCACTTCTTTGGGTCAGTAAAAGAGTTCATTTTAGTTTGTTGATTATCTAATCGTAAATTTATTAAAGACTATATTACTATTATGAACAGTCTCGAGGGTTTTGTTGACTCAATTTAAGTTCACACAAAAATATACTCGAATTTGTGACCTGCCATTTCGTATTAAAATAATGAACAATAATAGAAAATATCTAACGTTTCATTTTTACCTAGTTTCAAGACTTGAATCGATATATTATAGATGTTATTTGTCAGCATTTTGTAGTCATCGAATTGTAAAAAATTTTTAAGTTTAATGATATCGTTGCCTTAAGTTGAAAATAAAAAAATGAAACAGGTTTTTATTAAATTCCTAAAATTAAATGGTGCTACTAATAGCTAATTAAAATAATGACTAAAACAATACATTATTAATGTTGTGCAAGTATGCAGAAAGCTTACTGAACTCTTTTATGTCATATTTCATTCTCCGTAAGATACACATATTTAAAGCTTTTTTTGTGGCGTTTGCGAGCCACGATTATATCGGACAAATAAGAAAGAAAACTACACGATCGATAGTCCGATTTTGATTAAAATCCAAGCAGATCTCAAGACGAAAATTTCAGGCCTCGATATATGCAATCGGTTGGTACAGTCGGGAATCGCCGTGGAAAACCTGAATTCGCTGAAACGGATTGTCTATTTTCACCCCGCGGAAACGTAGGAATTAATCGCTGGCGAGAAGCAAGCGTTTTCGAATCGAGTTTATCGCGCCGATATCCTCGTCATCGTCGACTCGATCCACTCTCGTCGTAATAGAACGTGCGAACCAGACTGATCTCTTTTTGCGCGACTTTTGCGCGTACATACCAAGCTTTATGGAACTTTAATCATAGCCTCTGCTCGTACTGCTTTTACGCTATTGATAATGGGTGAAAGCAGAATGGAAGCGCAATTTCTGCGCGGCGATTTTTCGGTTAAATTGGAGCATCCTGTGGAGGTTCCGTCAGGAGCACTAAAATGTAAAACGAATGTTTCGTTCTATATTTATCAGCGATCTCTCAGAATACCGGTTTATTCGATAGGCTCTCCGGAACAATATCTTTTTCATAGCTGAAAACGAGAAAAATTTCATAAATTCGTAATAATAAATTCAAATTTTTCTCAGCGTTCAGTTGACATTGCGTTGCGATAAATGATCGGTTCGTTTGTCAAGTTTATTTATAATCCGATCGACGCTCCATATTCTCCTCAAATATTACAATTTTTATACTTGTTAATAAAGACTTTGCGGGGCAGTGTAACAAAAAAAAAAAAACAGTTTAATATGCATTTTTGATTTCGTCGCAGGTTTTTTCCCCGGTCGTGTTTCTAAAATTCTGATCAACTCGTGAGCTAACTTCGCAATTACGGGCTGCCTCTCGTCGCGCCAGCGAAACAGCTATTGTGGATATTTATATCAGAAGATAGTTCCATCTATCTCATCGTACTAATTTGGTGCTTCCGGAAAGGCGTCATAGTCAGCGCGGAATCGCGGCAATTATCGCCCCGTTGTCTCTCCGCTCGGTTTACGTGGCGAAATTCTCGGCTCGCTTGCGAAATGAAATATTAAATTAGAAACGAAGTAAAAGGAAGCAAAAACTGATAATGAAATACTAAATAATTATACAAAAAAAAAGGGGGAGCTACGTCTCTATTAATCAAGAATAAAATTACATTTTCCTCGAGTTTACAGTCTTGCGTAAACTGTTTTTCATTTCCATCGACATTGTCGTCGAAAAAGCGACGAGGATCCTCTAAAAAATACGCCGTCGTTTCAGAATTCCGCGAGTGTCAGATTACCAGCGATCCGGCCGACCAAGAACCATGATCGAGAATCCGATCGTGGTGTCGATCGCGAAGCAGCGTTGAAGGGATCGATCGAGAATCATGCGCGTGAAACGAGCGGCCATCGATCGCGCGACGAGCTAACGAATTTCGACGGATACCTTTGCACAGACACCCCCAACCGCCCCCCGCGATCACTGGTGAACAGTCGTTCGATCAAACGTGAAAGAATCGTGTCGACAAGATGCCGAACGAGGGGTTGCTCTTCGCGACGTGGTTGCTGTTGTCGGTCCTCGGAGACGTCTCGACCACGGGACAACGCTATACCGCCAGCCCCGCACAGGACTTGGATAACACTCTGCAATCAGTACCACCGCTCGGGTGAGTATCGAGTTATCGGCTATCGCGAAGCGCGAAACCGCTAACGGGCAATCTTCGATCGCCCCTCGATCAAAGATATCGCGCGCGCGAGACAGTAATTTGCTCTGATCACTGGGGCTCCCTCCGCGTGCGTAGCTTGGAATTTACGGGGAACACAGATATGCACACTCCTTTGTGCTACTTTACATTGGAAAGGAAAGATCGACAGCTTTTGGCGCACTTTTAACAACCCTTAAGGGGGTTACTCCATCTTGACTCCACCTTGACTTTTCATGAATTTTTTACACGGAACGTACACGTTCGATCGATAGGACCTATTTACCACGTACACAGTAGTCTTGAACATTTGGAAAAAAATTTTTTTTAAATTTCTATGTTCATTTATAAGAGAGAAAATGGCGGTATACCTGAACCTTGTTTCAATCAACCGAATCTAATCTGGTACACATATTCTCAATAATATTCTATATGGGTTGATGGGAGATTTTGTTGAAATTATCGAGATATTCATAACAAAATATCATAAGGATCCATTTTTCTAAACTGCAATTATTTTTACGATTCTTTGTAATTCCAAAAATCTTTGGTCGATCATTAGAGAATGTTATTGAGAATATGTGTAACAAATTTTGTTAAATTCGGTTTTATAGTTTTTGAGTTATCGCGTACTATCTGTTCTTCGAGATAAACATAGATATTTGAAAAAAATAATTTTCAAGAGTTCGAATTTTCGAGATACTTCGTACGTGATAAAAGGATAATTTCGTAGAAAATTCGTGAAAATACCGCTCATTCTGGTGGTGGAATTCCTTCGTGCTTCGATCGCCATGTCACCCATGGAACCAGAAAAATGAATTTTCAAATCTCGTTGTATATTATAATTCTTGAGACGCGAAAGCATTTTCTTTATACACGAAACGGGTTCGTTTACGCGTCCAGTTTTGCGCGAGATAGGAATTAAATTATTTTATCGTGATTAGAGAGTGGAATCGATCGAGAAGATCCATGACAAGAGTTCCCACGAGGCCAATGTTAGTAGTTTGACAACACCCCAACTTCTACACGTGGGAATGGCCGGCAATAAAGCTGTTTTCAGCTCATTTCTATTTTTACTTTGCCAGAAGGGGGACAGGAGCGTAGTGAAATCGTTTCAACAAGGAACTTTCTGCTCTAGTTTCTTTTTTCATTCGAGTGACGTAATGCCGTGGGTCTTGGACCAGCGTAATGTTTATCACGTGGCCGGCGTTACGCTTTATACGACGTTGAGCACACCATTCCACGCTGTTAAAAAATCGCCTTCGATTCATTCCACTTATTACAATTTAAGCTTTGTTGCTTTATAAACTGCTGGTGAATCGTATTAACACCGTAAGTTTCACTGTAATAGGTTTGGAATCGCGAAACTGTAAACTTGTTACGATAAAAATATTAACGTAACCGAGTATCAAAAACGTAATAATGTACTGAACACATTGATTACTGTAAATATTAACACATGAAAATATTAAGACGGCGGAGTTTCGAAACTGTAGCGTTCTAAATATAGCATCCACGGTGATTTCAATGCGCTGCAGTGTGCACGCAGCGGACCTATTACAGCATCGTGCGTACGCGAAAAAAATTCTCGGACATAGTAACATCGTGGAAACGATTTCTACCAATTCTTTGATCCGATTGAGCTAAAACTTCACCTCGAGATCAAGGAAAGTACAAAGATCACGGTTGTCTAAAAAAGCCGAGTCTAAAGAAAGCTAGCAAAATACGATACGATGATAATGGCGGCTACAACGCGATAAAGTTGTTACGCGGCCTTATCAATAGCGAGCGTTCGATTTTAATGCAAAAATAGCTGCAATTGTGCAGTGGGAATATCACCCGAGTAAATTGTTAATTTTAGAACTGCAGGGTGCAGCAAAAACTCGTCGTCCATCTTGAAACTTAAAATCAGATTTATTTTTATCGAACGCACGAACATATAAATGAAGTGAAATCGTTAGATAATTTATGTTATCGGATTCTATTCATCTTGGAGACTGTACAAACGATTAAGGCAGGATCTGATGTATCAGGGATCCTCAATGGGAGCCACATGGCCCCCTAGTGGGCTACGCTGTATTTAGGGGGCCACGAAAGACGTAAAAAAATGGGAAGTGTTCTACAACATGTGAGCCACAAAAAAAAAAATAAGAATACTATTCGTAGGGTGATACTAAAATATTCCTATCCACGCTACTTTGGTCACGTATTCTACCAAGATTAAAAAAGGGTCTGAGCTCCCCTTTCCCGAGATGCAACGCGTTTTGTTCCACATCAAATACACAAAATTACCAGCAACGTCGACACTGTTTTATTTAAAGGTAATGCAATTAAAAAATGAAGAATAAAATTGCTGTTTAGTTATTTTTTATAATATAATTGGGCAAAGGGAAATATTATTGGATAGACTATGTTGTTTCATGTGTGAAATAAGAATCAAACACACGTGGTTAGCCTGTGCGATTATTCAAGCAACGAAACAGTAAAATAAAGTAAAATGAATGTTCGAGGAGGACTTTTGTCCTTCAGCTGTTGCAACGAACGATCAAAGACTTAAAGCGGATTATTAACCGCATCGTCAGCATGAAACGCATAATTCGGACATAAATTACTCCAGTGTACAATTTACGTTCGACCAGTGCACGGTTCTAGGGTTAATTCGAAACCGCTTTGGCCGCGGCGAGGTTCACCGCTGCATCGCCATCAACGGACGAGAACGACGCGATCGCGACGAGGCTCATCGGGCGGGTTTTCTTCCGGATTATCTCGCGGATCGTGGCTAATTACGCGCGACGGGATGCACCGGGGGGATTAAGGCCCATTTTCACATGACACGATCTCGCGATTTTTCACCCTCGGCGTCCCCAAGTACCATGAAAATACAATCTGAGCTAAACTCTGAACCAAGCTCGAATAGAGATAATCGTTCGAGCAAACTTGATTATTACACTGTATGATAAAGTTTGCTTGGACGAACGATTTAAAGAATATTTAATTTCGTTTAAATACCTTTTAAATTCGCTAGCAAGTTACCTATAAGTTAATGATCAGTGACAGGATTTTTTACTATGTAACTAAAACAATTAATTCTCAGGTTGAAATGTAAAAGGAAGTAAATTTGAATAGGACTAATTAATTTTAGGACTGATATAAATTTTCATTTATGTACTTTAAAATTGTTCAGATTCAAAGTTTTGGTCTCAGAAAAAATTGGCCGGTTTTGGTTTGGCAGTGAACGTGTAATAATTGTTTTATTTCAAGATACAGATAGGGAATTTCAGTTTTCGCGATGACGAATGGCCATTCAATGTCGCGGGATTAATAGTCGCGTGCCCTAATCGCGGCTACCCGAAGGTCAGCCTCGAAGTGGCTAAATCGCGCTGACGAAACGTTTCTCAAAGCCTTCGTTCCCAGGCGAAACCTGGAAATCGTTTCCGCTTTGAAATACGCGCGCCATGGTCAATTGGACGTAATGGATGGATAATAATAGGCCATCATCCGTTTCGATTCGCGTTACGGTGGGCTGTGAAAATTGTTCCAATCCGGGGAAAATGACGCGGTCGCCGCGAAATAAAACGATGAATCGAAACGCGGAGAGTCGTAACGTAACACGCTAGAGATAACCCAATTAGGTGTTATCGCGGTTCCTCGACGCGACGGAACGACGCTCCTCGGTTTAGGCAGATCTGACAAGATCTTCGCAAAATTGCTCTGTAATCGCTCGACTCTCACGCTGGGCCATATTTCAAGTTTTTATTATTCATATTTCAAACGAATCCTGCGTATAAAGGAAGAATTCGAGTCGATCGTAAAATTGGCGGTAAATTTGAAGTCCCAAAACGAGTTCGAAGGTTCGTTTCGTTGAATGTCGAGAACCTCGAGGGCACTTCGCGAAACCGCCGACTGGATTGACGTTATCACCTCTGCTAATACACCGTATTAAGTGAAATCACAAGCTCGTCGTGCTCTGATTTTACTTATTTCACGTATCGAGATCCACCGGCTGCGAAGGCCTGGAGAGATCCACGCAGTGGCACTATCGCGTGCAACGAGCTGCCAAGAATCTTTTACCGTAACAAACTAGTTCCCTTGGTCCCAGTTATACGATACCCTCAGTAATGTTGAATATTTTTACGCGAGAGTGGCTAATACCGTCAGTTGGTGGCTTTGTATAATAAACCGTCATTGGCTCTCATTCGCGCCAGCATTCCCGTCCACATTTCGATACCCTCTCTTTTTTTACACGCATTCCTTTCGTCGAACGAGGGGGAAGCGTTTCTAAGCACCAAGAAAACGCTTTACTTTCGGACGTACGATCCCTATTTAACATTCCTTCCGTTCTTTTTACGGATCCTGGAATTTCACGCTTCTTTCTTGGAAGAGAAATGGGAGAGGAGGATCTTCACCAATTTATGGAGCTGCACGAAGGACAATGCTCTACAAACCGTGGCTCGAGTAGTATTTAAACTGTTAAAGAGCTACGAACGATACATCGTCCAGCAAATTGGCGTCATTTGGCGTAATAATCATTGCGTGATAATCGACCCTGAGATGGAAGGCCACCGAAAATCGAGCGAATCTAGGCGCGTCACGCCCAAACAACCTTTCCGTTAATAAAAACGCGTTGCCTTGCATCTTGTCGCGGTTAATTAGTAACGCATGCATTAGTTTCGCGTGACATCGATCAACCATTGATACCCAATCGGGCCATTGACGCAGTCACATCGATTGTCTTTTTCATTATATTTTTATAATTTTTCTTTGATCGTGAATGCACCTTGCGGAGAGGCTCGCGATCGTTGAAGAATCTTGACGGCGATCGAGATGAGGTCGAGACTAGAACGGAGGCGTGTAATCGCCAGATAACTCGTGCCCTACAATCGATGAACTTTGTCGTTTATCGGTTGTACTTGTTCGAACGGGACGATAACAAATGTTCTGGAGCGAATTAATAAAAGCCCGGCCGAGCAACGCGCGACGCTTCGACAAACTGTTTAGAGGTTGCCCCGTCTCCCGGGGCGTTTAATCTGCATTTAATGGATTCAGACGCAACGGAGTTCAAGCGTTAATGGGCGATCACCCGAGCTGGTGTACGCGCGTACGTGCATGCACGTAGCCTGAGATTTGTCATCGTTACCGAGAGACTCGGAGTAGAAATGAATTTTTCCAGTTAAACCTGCTACTAACTTCTCCTCTCTGTGTCTCTTTTTGCAATAATCAATTAGCAACTCGTGGTTTCGCGATAACTGTACATCGACGTCGTCGTACCTCGTTCACGTACACGAATTCGTCCACGATGCAACGGATAAATTTGCTAAAATTTGTTTATTATTAATTCTTCTTTATTGTTTGTTTACGATCCGAATGAAATTCGGGGCAAAATTTGTTTAGTTATGACATGTTTTTTGGATCAATGCATTTCACTTTTGTCACCACAGATAGAAAAATAATGTTTTTCCTTTTAGATATTTATAAATCTTGCTGACCCTTGTTTTTTTTTTAAGAAGAGTATTGAATGTAATCTATGGAAGGAAGAACGCCGTGCAAAAATATTTTCTCGAGTGAAACGTCGATTGGTCGCTGGGTTGGAAAGAAGAAAGGTTTTCAAACGTTATCTTCCTCTTAGGTAATTAATTAACGCCTCAAGACGCCATTCCAGTAAGAAAAAACAGATAAATGTATTATTCACTTTTTAATGGAGAGATCATTGCTACATTTAACTTTTAATTTTTTAAGCGAAACATTTAAATTACTAAATTAATTAATTAATAAACATTTAAATTTTTTACTGAGAAAGTTTCAAACAATCGTTGTGATATTGTTCTTTACACAACATGGAATATAATTTAATAGTAATTTCTAAAGATGAAAGAAATTATTGGTTGTAAAATTGCATAAAATGAAAATTGCTATTTTGGGAAAGTTTGAAAGATTTGAAAATTCTGGGGAAAATTTGAATTTGAGTAGGAACAATGAGGAATGCGAAAGCAATGTAATGGGTGGCTCACTTTCTTATCATCTCTCTGCCCACCGGTGGATTAACAACCTTCACTGTCGGCTTCATTGCTTCAGGCTTCCTGTACACTCGTGGCAGAATATTTCTTGCCAACTACTTTATCGCGTAAAATGTTACACGCGAATAATTGTGAAAGACTGATACACCAAGCAACGAGAAAGAAACTAAATTCTCCGTCGATGAATTAACGTGCTCGATACCACCCTTAATTATACCTAATTTATTCATTAAAACACTCTTTCGCCAAATTAAATCGCTGTGTATCAATTTCTGTCGAAGAATATATTAATTTACAGGTAGACGTGCTCTGAAAATGGCGATGAGTCGCAAGAATAGAATGCTCAAAGGGTTTGAGACAACGATTGATTTAGATTACTAATTTGCAAATCAGGACACTTATTAATGAAATTTTTTAGACAGAGTTGTGACAAATTTTATTCCTAAATATTCCTCTTATTTTGTTTCATCGACGCCCACAGTACGTTCGGGGTTGAATAGCTTTCGAATAGCTTAGGCGAACGATACCACTCTGATCGAAATTTTATTAGCTCGAATTTAGATTTCGTCGAATTCGAAGCGACCCCATTCGGCGAATCGATCCTAACTGGCGAACAATTGCGCGATTCCAAGTGAAACGTGGTATGCAATGAAGATGCCACTTTTCCTCCCTCCAGTTCCTCTTTCACTTCCTCCCGCGCTAGTTACGTAAACTCCACTTAGTTTAAACTAATCTAAGTGGCGGACTAACCGTGAATAATTATGTGATGATCCCGCATTAGGCGTGAAATAGGTCCTATCCTATTTTCGACCAGCTGTGCACGCTTCTGAGAAAACCAACCCTTAAAGTCTTCCTCAAACACTGCTCCCGGACCTTCGTAATTCATTATTAAAATTAATAGCATAAAAACATTTCGTACACGTTAAATTGATAATTATTTATTTCATTAGTGGAAACGAGTAATCTCGTACGCGATTATTTCTCGTCGTGAAACGTTGGGTCCCCCGATGTTCGTTTGCTCGGTATCTATTCGACTTCCTCTCTTTTTCGTTAGGAGATACTCGTGTTCTATAAAAAGTACGCCACCCTGGGCGCGAGAATTCCTGAAATGTCGACCGTGCATCATCGTACATCGCGTCTGAAGAGGATAATTTGCGAAACGTTTCGCGATAAGCACGGCCGGCGCAATAATCCAATAAATTAGAACCGTCCAAACCCCGATGCGTGTCTAAACAGCCAGGGTAGGGGGGTGTGGGCTTGAAAAGTTCAATTGGAAAGTGCAGTTAATGGATCCTGAAACAGCCGCTGGAATGGCCCCTCGAGATGGAGGATTATGGTCCATTAAAATTAAAGGCGATCAAAAGGCGACTGCGTTGCGCTTAAGGTCGAGCAAACAGCCGCGCCGCGACGCTGCGTCGACGTGCCTTAGACACTTAAATAAATGGTGAAGATGGAAAAAGCATGAAGAATTAGGTAGAACAAACAGGGGGCCATTATTTACGACCGTTTAAAACGTCATCGCGAGAGATTAAAGGAGGCTATTGAGGCCAGGCCGGTGTTACGAAACCGACGGGCCTGTATCAACGGTTATGATAGAAATTTATTGTGGCGCTGATTATCCTCTGGCTCTGGATAATTAGGAGAACGATCGGGGAACTTCGAACGCGGAATGGACGATAATTGCGACAATTGACGCGCGTTTGTTCGGCTCCACTTTCCTCCGCTCTCGATTTAATTCTCTTCTCGTACGTTCGCGAGGTGTAACGAGTATCGTCAGTAGACGCGATAAATATGGTATTAATCGCGTGTACAGAGCCTCCAGAAAAGCCATTCGCTTCACAGAGTGGCGTTCGCCATATTACGAGAAAAAAAATTCCTCAAATTGCGTAATATTATCAGGAAAAATGGTACAAAGTAACAATTTTGTTACGGTGCAGGTAATTTGGACTAACGGTACTCCAATCACGATTTGCTCTCAAGTTTCGATATATTTTAACCGCCATTGGAACGATCGAACACTTACTGAACAAGTTTTGGAAATTAAACAACGTTGGCAGGTTTTCAGATACCTGGATACTCGAAACGGAGGGCAAACATTACGCGTGGCCCTGGATCTGTTAGTTTGGAGTCAACGTTAGCGTTTACCTAGCAAATCTTGCCTCGAACGTGACGGTATTAATCGTTGGAACGATCAGCGCAAATTAATTACACGCTAATGAAGTATCGAGTAATTACAGACTGTTCAAACGATTAATAACGTCACGTCGTAGTAGAATTTGCCAGATAAGACTCGCTAATGAGTCCAACTAAGCAGATCCGAGGCGACACCCATTAATATTCCTCTTTGTGTTAGAAATATTACTATTACTACACCAAAGACAGTACTAAGAATCTAAAAAACTAAGAAACTAAGAAACTAAGAAACTAAGAAATTATATTTTCGATTATGGGTTTGTATAAATTGAGGAGTTTCTCTTGTAGGCTGTTGATCAAATTTCTCTGCATTATAAAGAAATTATAGTATATTTTCTATTTTATTCTTTCGTGCAACATGGATGGAAACTTTAAACTTCGACAACGAAGACGTCGTTATTGATTTCAGCTTGCAAGCTAGTTAAGAAAAGGTGTTAAAATTACACCCCATCGAAGTAATGAACTGATTTCTCAAAAGGGCGTTGATCTACATAGAGATCGCGTGGATGATCTTGGCCACCATCTTTCAATTCTTCGCGATAATAAATCTCATTGGGGCCCTTCGACTGGCGGTGTACTGTAATTTTCCAATTAGCCACGAGGATGAAAATCAATCATCGTCGGTCCCTATGGCGACACCTTTCGTTCTGTTCCCTTTTACGCGACACCGTATATCGTAAATAAATCGATAATTTATTGTTCGATCGAGGTTGCGCCGATCTCGTACGTAATTTCTTGCCACGCGATTAACATACTTATTCGTTGTTTACAGTTAACGTAATTGAGGTTATTACGCTGTTGAATGCGACGACGGTGATTGGTCGTTCGTTTACGTCAAATGTAATAGTAATTATAACAGAACAGGGGATTAGGAATCGAACGAGTACAGAGACCCATCCAATGACATAGTCATCAATATACATGTCAAATGATTGTATGCGTCAAACTAATATCGAAATAAGTTGTCATTGGTATTAGATATACTTGTTGAGATCTGTTGTACTTTCGATAGAATTAGAACCTAAAATACCATTGGAACCTCAAGACGACGAAGATGTTACTATCAAAGATGTCCCACATATATATTTTTCAACCCACTTGATAAAAGATCCACTTACTGCCACCTATACAGTCAGTGTCATCTTTTAAACTTGTACATATACATCTTTTATATTTACATGTCAAATGATTGTGATGCGTCAAACTAATATCGAAATAAGTTGTCATTGGTATTAGATATACTTGTTGAGATCTGTTGTACTTTCGATAGAATTAGAACCTAAAATACCATTGGAACCTCAAGACGACGAAGATGTTACTATCAAAGATGTCCCACATGTATATTTTTCAACCCACTTGATAAAAGATCCACTTACTGCCACCTATACAGTCAGTGTCATCTTTTAAACTTGTACATATACATCTTTTATATCTGTACCTCAATTTACATTGTTTCAAATGATAGACCTCGAATCGAAGTTCGATTGCTCGAGTACGAAGGAACATGAATAGTGGGGGATGGTTCTTTCGCATATATCGGGGGCGAAACCTTTGCATATAACCGAGCAATAACGTACTACTCCCATAGTTTCACCGTTGCTTGCAAAATTAAATATCGAATCAGTGTTTTTTCAACCAGTATTTAAAGAAAATTTAAGTGCAATCGAAGCTTCTTTATTCGGTTATCGTAATAATTCTGAAAATTATTCCAATAAATTGAGAAATTCATTTTGGTAAATGTTCTTCGATCGGTCGTTTCTGGCGTTTGCAACGGAATGCGTGTACGTTTCGTCGCGTGAAACGATTTAATCGGGGATTTGGCGATTTTCATCGGCCATCGAATGAAAGAATGAAGAGGGTCGCGTTTACAGACGCTTAAATATGTCGGCGCGGCGTTGGCGCCGAGGCGCGTAAGTGGAAGTACTTAGAGGGCTGCCCATAGCAGCTGACGTTAATTACGAGTCGCTCAATGTGAATGGCCGCCTTGTTCCGAGGTGGCACACCGCGTTCTCTTCTCATTCTTTCTTCTTCTTGGTGGTGCTCGAGAGCGGCGCGCGTGGCACGATACCGCGTTACCGACGCCAGTTCGAAAAAAATATCGCGTTTCCGCCTTCTGATAGCGAGGGCGACCTCGTTTACACGTTATCAGCCGAATCGGGGATCTCTGAGCGAAACGTTTGCACTTTGTCGAGGTCGAAACCACCGTAAAATCCTTGTCGAGATCCATCCCTTTCAAATTTAGAGTCCTTGATGCACTCAATTCTCTCTCAGTCAATTTTAATCCCTCTTTGTGGACGTTCGATCAACCATGAAACGTCCACAGAGGTTGCAGTTTTGTTTTTTAAATTAATTTCACTTTCAAATGTGTTTTTTGAAATTAAAATCGCACTTTTAGACGTTTGAATGTCATGTTTTAAGAGATGGCTCTGCGGTAATTGAAATATTAGCGTCGCACATATATGCATGCATGATATGTGACCATCAGCGTATTAATAAAGTTAGAATAAGCTTTGTGGGGGGGGCAAAATCAACTGGTCATTCAGGGCCAGAGAGAGGAACATTTCTTACTCAGATAACAATTTCGAATAACGAATTTCAATAAAAATTATAATTTCACAATGACTAATTTTGTAATCGACATTGTCTATTTCGAATTTCTCTAATTCGTAAGCTAATTTGTAAAGGGATCTAAGATTGCAATAGTAACATCAGTAGTATATATCATGGATTAGCATTCCAAGGAACGCCGTGCTTCCAGTTCTTAATTGATCAGCTGGCCAATTAAAAACAGTGGTTGATGATCAATGATCCGTGCCACGAGTAGTAACCTAAATAGATGACATCGGAAAGGCGCATAGCAGCATCGATGCGCCTCGAGTACCCAGATGTATCTATAGTTGGATCAAAATTAATTGTTCATCCAAGGTCACTCGGAGGTTAATTCTACTATAGCAGTGGCAGTCGGATGCCAACAGAATTTTCCATAAGAACACCAGCAGTGTCGGAGACCTTTAACGATTCCTTTGGACGCGAATCGAAGCAACCATGAACGTTTCGTCATGAAACTTTCAACAATTCAAAATCCCTTCGAGCCCTCTGCTTCGATACACAGCGAAATACATCGAAATCGTGGAATAAAGTCTTTAATTTTCGAGATAATAATAGAAATTTGTCTGTTCATTATTTCTACTTATATCGATTCCAAATCGTGTCGATCGTCAGTTTGCAATGAAAGGATACAAAGTGATTTAATTAAAAACGAAAGCTCTATTATAGGACTTTTCTTTTTATCGATTTGAACGGAAAGATGACGATGTGTTCGCATGATTTTCCAGGCCAAACGTGTGCAGGTCAAGGTTCAAGAACTACTGTTGCCCCGGTTGGACGAAGAAGCCAGAAACAGGGTACTGCGTGATCCGTAAGTACTTAGCTGCGCCCATCTTGTATCGAAGCTCAATTAAAATTCTCCGTGAGTCTATGCTCCTGTAATTGGACGTGATCTCATAAACGCCCGGCTGTCCGTGCTCTCGAGCGAGTGCATTCAATTTTAGCGTATCGACTGCGCTTTTACGCGATGATAATAATCGCGCAATTGAGCAACGGACAAACGGCCGTTCATGGCGACATGACCGATCGGCCCAGCGAGCGAAATTGCTTTAATGGACTGTTACATGCTTCCTGTTGATTGCATTGTCTACTCGTAATTCGGTTGCGTATCGATGCACAGTGGGGTTGGGTTCCAAGATTTCACTCCCACTTTTTCAACCACGAAAGATGGAATAAAAACAAATAATCTCCTGATGATATCCGAGGGAGACATCGTGATTTCTCGTGCAAAAATAAGTCGAAGGGTTTAAGAAATTAAGGCATTTTTAAAAATCATTTTTACAGAATGAAATTTGAAATATTTAGCAAGGAAGTATTATTTTTTTAGCTGTGTGCTCGAGACGATGTGGACCAACAGGCAGATGCATCAGGCCGAATATTTGCTTGTGCGAGGGTGGCAGCGTGGCCTCGTCTTGCGGTAGCAGCCAAACCAAAGGTAAACAAACGCTTCAGAAATTTCTAATTTCAAAATTTTGATAATTTTAAGGAATTTTTCTACCTGTATTATTCATTTATTTCGACAGCTTCCATAAACGAGAATGGTAATGCACTGGACAGGATAGAGTCTGGAAAATGCAAAGTACCTTGCAAACATGGCAATTGCGTGGATGGCAAATGCCAATGTCGCAGTGGATATCAAGGAGAGTACTGCAACGAACGTGAGTTATCTAAATTTCTAAAAATTTCTAAATTATCTAAGTTATTTAAAATACTTGTAATAAATCAAACGAAAAAGAGATTCTGGAAGATGGGGAAAAAATTCAGAAAAATTAATAAATTTCCATTGTGATTTTTCACGAGGTTATCAAATTTTCAAGATTTTCGTAAATTCAAGTTTACGATCGAATAACTTCAATTACAATAATAATGGAAACAAAGTTTTTCGAAAGATTTCAAAGTTGTGAGGAAAATTTGAAATTGAGTAGGAACAATGAGGAATCGAATAACCCCAATTACAATAATAATGGAAACAAAGTTTTTCGAAAGATTTCAAAGTTGTGAGGAAAATTTGAAATTGAGTAGGAACAATGAGGAATCGAATAGGATCGAATAACTCCAATTACAATAATAATGGAAACAAAGTTTTTCGAAAGATTTCAAAGTTGCGAGGAAAATTTGAAATTGAGTAGGAACAATGAGAAATCGAATAACCCCAATTACAATAATAATAAAAACAAAGTTTTTTAAACGTATCATAGAAAGTAGTTAATACCTTCAAAAATCCATGAAATATAACACAATAAAAATTTATATAATTATTCTTCTGTCAATTAACTAAACAGCAATCTGTCGAGAGCCTTGCTTGAATCAAGGACGCTGCGTGGGTCCAGACAGGTGTGCCTGCATTTACGGATACACCGGCAGACATTGCGAATCAGATTACAGGTAAACAATGGAGGCTTCGATTATGTGTAATTGTACTTAATGCTGCGTTTTTCGTTGATTATTTCCTCAGAACTGGTCCGTGTTATACGAAGGTGAGGAACGGACAATGTTTGGCGAACCTTCAAGGGGTGGTTTGCACGAGACAGTTGTGCTGTGCTACAGTGGGCAAGGGTTGGGGCCACCCTTGCGAGAGGTGTCCCGCCAGACTGGACTGCGAGTTGGGACACCTGAAAACCAACCAAGGCCAATGTGTCGGTAAGCAATTAAAACACTGGTGAACATTTTTAGCTATTAGTATCTCGAATTAGTCAAGAAACGAAGCCTAATTGTACATTTTCATCGCATTTCATCGTTTCGTCTTCTATCGTATATGTTCGTATATATGTGTAAAAATTGTTAACTATTACTCTTTCTAATTACTCAAGAAACGAATCCTAATTTTACAATTTTCATCGCATGTTTCGTCTTCTATCGTATATGTTCGTATACAGGGTGTTCGGCCACCTCTGGGAAAAATTGTAATAGAAGATTCTAGAGGTAAAAATAGGACGAAAATCAAGAATACCAATTTGTTGATGGAGGCTTTGTTAAAAAGTTATTAACATTCAAAGTTCCGCCCCTACTGAATTTTTTTCTCGAAAATGAGCAGGATTTCGGGGGTATGTCTATTGACCAAAAATGATTGTAATTGAGCCCCGTAATCGAACATAATTTTTCCAGAACGATTTGAAATTTTTCTTTTTCGTCGAAATATTTAGGCATCTTCTCGAATTTTTTTCTTGAAAATGTGTAGGATTTCGGGGATACGCGTAATGGCAAAAAATGATTGTAATCGAATCCTGCAATCGAAAATAATTTTTTTAGAATGTTTTGAAAATTTTTTTTTTCGTCAAAAAATTTCACCAACTGTCTGAATTTTTTTCTTGATAATGCGTAGGATTTCGGGGGTATGTCTATTCACCAAAAATGATTGTAAATTATCCCTGCAAGTGACAATATATTTTTCAGGACGATTTGAAATGTTTTAATTTTATCGAGAAATTTTAGCTTCTACTCGAATTTTTTTCTCGAGAATGCGTACGATTTTGGGGGTAGGTCTATTAACTAAAGATGATTGTAATTAACCCCCGCAGCTGAAAATAATTTTTTTACTATGATTTGAAATTTTTTTCTATGATTTTCGTCTTATTTTAGTCTCCAGAATCTCCCATTAGAATTTTTCCCAGAGGTGGCCGAACACCCTGTATATGTGTAAAAATTGTTAACTATTACTCTTTCTAATTACTCAAGAAACGAATCCTAATTTTACAATTTTCATCGCATGTTTCGTCTTCTATCATATATGTTCAATATGATACATTTAAAACGCTTCAATGTGGGCGTTAGGGACTCGTTAACAATATTTGATTGTTAATGTGCTGACAAGAGACAAAATTCAGGCTCTCGTTTCGCTAAAAGAATATTTACCCTCTTCTCGTTTGGCCCGAAAACATGAATTTCACGAACCAGGCTCGCGGTCAGCAAATGACGATCGTGATTGCGTTTCACAAGAGTCTAGCTTCGCCATATTTAGACCGAGAACAGTATACATTGGGCCAACAAACTTTGTACGCGTAATTTCATAGTATTGTACGCAAAGAAGCGATGCATTGTCGAAAACTGTTTAGATATCAACGAGTGCGAGGCGATACCAGGTCTGTGCGAGGGTGGAAAGTGTGTTAATTCACCTGGTTCGTTCACCTGCGAATGTCCCGATGGACAAGCCAGGGATCTCGAGACGAACTCGTGCAAAGATCGAGACGAGTGCGAGGAAGAAGGCATCTGTGCTGATGGACGATGCATAAACACGAAAGGTGGTTACTACTGTCTGTGCAATCCAGGATTCATTCAGAGCCAGGATCGAAGATACTGCATCGGTAAGAACGATGAAACTACTTTTATTTTTAATCGGTAAGAACGATGAAATTAGCAGTGGTTTCCAAACTTTTCAAAAATTAATTCATTTTTTACTTTTATCAATTGCTTCTCTGTTCTTGTTGATACATACGATGTAAATAAGCCAAAAATAACACAGTTACAGTTTCCACTTACTTTGGAAAACATTTGCTTATATAGAAACTTTGATCCCATGGAATTACTGCTGTGTTAAATGAAACTGGAGTTAATCAGTTTGTATTTTGAATAAAGATGGAAGACAAGGGTTGTGTTACACCTCGGTGAACAGAAACGGCCAATGCAAGAATCGATTGGCAATGAGACTGAGCAAGAAAGACTGCTGTTGCGGGAAAAACATGGGTCGAGGCTGGGGCGACGAGTGCTTCATCTGCCCCAACACCGGAAGCGGTACGTAAAACGACGAAAACGATAGTTAAAAAACTGTCAGCTATACCAGAGAGTATCCTCAAATAAAAAAAAATCGATTCTAGACTGCGATCTGGTCGAAACTAATTGTTCAATAGTTGTAAGAGTCGTACGTTCTCGGTTGATTTTGCACAGTTTGCATAGAACGTTGTGATTTGTAGCAAAAACCGAGTGTCCTAGATGATAAGAGGGGGCAATGGTGACAGGAACTGTGAGTAACAGGATCCGTGTTATTACTCAATTATAGACGATTACAACAGGCTGTGTTTGCAACAACTGCAGCCGATCACCGCGATAAACGAGTGCGTGCTGCGTCCGGACATTTGCGGAAACGGGAAGTGCATCGACACGAAGGACGGATACGAGTGCGAGTGTTATCCAGGGTTCGCCAAGAAGGCCGGCAGATGCGAGGACATCGACGAATGCCAGTTGGATTACTGCCAGGGCGGTTCCTGCAGGAATTACGAGGGCAGTTTCACATGCCACTGTCCGCCAGGATTTGTGGTCTCCGGAGAGGGAAGATACTGCACTGGTAATTCTACCAACAAAGTTTCCATTCCATCCAAAATTATCCAGAGAAAAATAATTAACCCTTTGCACTGCGAATTATATTTCAATTTTGTTAACAGCGGCTCCCAATGCTTTTAAGAGCTTTATTTGAAATTTACCTGTTGAAAATAAGTGTTTCATTCACACTGTTGTTGTATTTTGTAATTTTCTAGTGTATGATATAGAGTGGGAGCTCCTGAAATAAAAATCGATGTTGAATCACACTCGATATAGGAGTCCAAAGGGTTAAGGGGGGGTTTCTGGTCCTGAATGCTAAAAAGAGCTGAAATAATTTTCTCGTGACACTCAGTCACAGACAGGTTTCTCTCACGAAAGCATCCATTTTTGAAAAAGCAGGAGTCCCTGATTTTAAGAATTTGTCCAAAAAGAGAAAATGAAATAACAGGAAGATTGGAAGATTTCATCGAGAAACAGCCCTCTGAGGATTGAAACATAATTTCTTTGCAGATCACGACGAGTGCCAGGACACGGGGATGTGCAACAATGGCCACTGCATCAACATGAACGGGTCGTTCAAGTGCAAGTGCAACGATGGTTATGCATTGTCTCCTACCAAGAATACTTGTATCGGTAATTACTCTAAAATATTCGAGAACAAGAGCAAACATCCACGAGAGGGTGTACACTATAAAATGGCGTGAAAGCTACAAAACTGGTCTCAAGGGTGAACTGAACAGGGTGAACAGTCTTTAACCCCTTAACGCTCATACTTGAGTCTGACTGCTTTGAAAGACGATATTTCTTTGATCTAATTGTTTAAGGGATGACAATATTTGTTTTTTTTTCGAATTATACGTCGGTTACGTTACAATTAACAAAAGTCGCATTTTTATACAACTTGGAAACAAATCCAATAAAGAAAACTGATTATTCTTGGTTAACCCGAAAAATATGAGCGTTAAGGGGTTAAGTAGTAATTAATTGGACTTCTTGCTTGCAGATATCAACGAATGCGCCGACAATCCGAGAATATGTTTGAACGGCAGGTGTGAAAACACCCCCGGATCGTATCACTGCATTTGTCAGTCGGGGTTCACGGCCTCGCGGGACAACACGTTCTGCGTGGACATGGACGAATGTTCCACCAGCGGAATGTGCGAGAATGGGAAGTGCGTGAACATGGAGGGCTCCTTCAAGTGTGTCTGCGATTCTGGCTTCCGGATTGGACCCGATCAGAGCCACTGTATCGGTGTGTGCTTCGACTAATTAGGCCAGTTAGAGCTGTTAGTCCTCGGTTACCTAATTTGACCATCGTTATTATTTCACCAAATCCTCTTATTTTAATTTAATTTACTCGTAATTTAACACATTCATGGTTAAAAATTTAATTTTAATTTCAACCCTCAATTTAAAGTCTGACACACTTATTACGTAATCGGTGTGATAATTGCGTAAAAATATTAGGTGAAATGTTTACTTCGTTCGGTGAACTACCTCTGAGCTGAAATATTGCTAATGAGTATTAGATATTAGATATTAAAATCACGGTGCAGGCTATTTTCACTCCACTATGTCGATTAAGAGTTCTTTATAGATTTTTTAGAGTTCTAATATGTGAAAGATGATATTTGATTAGATATCGACGAGTGTCTGAGCGGACCGTGCCAAAATGGCCGCTGCATCAACACGCCTGGTAGCTTCCGGTGCGAGTGTCATCCCGGATTCAATTTGGGACCAGACGGAAGATCTTGCTTGGGTTGGTTTAAATTCTTTAATAATCAAATATTAAGCTCCGTTTGTTATTGGACCACAGAGTGGAACAAATGGCACGTTTTGTCATCAGATACAAGAAGAGACTTGTGCTACTCGCAGTACAGGGATGGACAGTGCTCGAATCCAGCGTCGACTGCTGTAACGAAATCAAGTTGTTGCTGTTGCACCGTGGTCCTGGGACAACCAATGGGATGGGGAAGTAATTGTCAAGCTTGTCCACTTCCTGGATCCAACGAATTCGAAGCACTGTGTCCTCATGGCGCTGGAATGACTTACAATGGAGACGGTAACTGAAGAAAGAGTTCAATTGCATTTCAATTTTTTTTTAAATACTGGTTGAAGAACACTAAATCAATATTTCATCTTGCAAGCAGTGTGAAACTATGATAGTAATGCAAAAGTTTCACCCCATGTGAGCTAGGTAGCTAGCTAGCAAGGAGTGAGCTAGGTAGCTAGATTGCAAGCAGTGAGCTAGGTAGCTAGCTAGCAAGGAGTGGGCCAGGTAGCCAGCTAGCATGGGGTAAGCTAGGTAGCTAGCTAGCAAGGATTGAGCTAGGTAGCTAGCTAGCAAGGAGTGTGCTAGGTAGGTAGCTAGCAAGGATTGAGCTAGGTAGCTAGCTAGCAAGGAGTGTGCTAGGTAGGTAGCTAGCAAGGAGTTGGCCAGGTAGCCAGCTTGCAAGCAGTGAGCTAGGTAGCTAGCTAGCAAGGAGTGGGCCAGGTAGCCAGCTAGCATGGGGTAAGCTAGGTAGCTAGCTAGCAAGGATTGAGCTAGGTAGCTAGCTAGCAAGGAGTGTGCTAGGTAGGTAGCTAGCAAGGAGTTGGCCAGGTAGCCAGCTTGCAAGGAGTGAGCTACGTAGCTAGCTAGCAAGGAATGGGCTATGTAGCTACGTAGCAAGGAGTGAACTAGATAGCTATCTAGCAAGTAGGGTGCTAGGTTGTGTTTTATACGCAAAAGAACCCTCCCCGCTACTACTCAAATTCCAAACAGTGCCACCATTTTAAAGAGAAGAAAATTTTCTTTTATATAAACGTTATAAATATAAAACATTTTTATAACATCATTTGGATAATCGAAAGTTTAAATAGAATATATTACGCTGTGTTCTATAATAAAATAATGTAATTGTCAGTCTTATAAGAGTATTGGGAGTAATCTGTAATTCGTTCGAACAGATATCAACGAGTGTGCACAGAATCCCAACATTTGCGTGAATGGGGGCTGCGAGAACCTCATGGGAACTTATCGTTGCATCTGCGACAGTGGCTACGAAGTGGACGCCACTGGTAAAATCTGCAGCGACATAAACGAGTGCGAATTGGAGGAGTCTCTGTGCAGCAGAGGCCAATGTCGTAACACACCTGGTAGCTTCCAGGCAAGTAAATACCTTAAAATGTCTCGATTTCTTATTAGAGAGGAAGTAGTCTACAATGAAAGGACCCTGATACTTGTAAAATTGTATACGATGTTAAATAATTCAATTGCTACTGTTATTAGAAATGTTATGAAACAACTGACACACTATTGCATTTTTTTTGAAACAGTGCATTTGTCCAAGTGGCATGAGATACAGTACACAGGATCACATGTGCGAGGACATCGACGAGTGCGAGGAACTTGGCCCGGATATCTGTGTGAACGGGATCTGTTTGAACACTGAAGGCTCCTACGAGTGCGAATGCTCCCCTGGATACGTCCTCGATCACACTGGTCACATTTGCATGGGTATAAACACTTACTTAAAACTTAATAAGGATCACATTATAGAATACGTGAATGTAAACATTTAAAATTGAGAATAAACGCTCAAAAATGTGTGTAAACGCCCTTCAAAAAGTTTTGCGTCGATCCAAGATAAATAAACTGAAACTGCATTGATAATTAGAAGATGATTATGTCTTTTAGATAACAGGAAAGGCTCCTGCTGGACCAAGATGATAGATGGACGCTGCGAGTATAATCTGCCGCGGCTGGCGTTGAAATCGGAGTGTTGTTGCTCTGTAGGGGTTGCGTGGGGTAGTCCTTGCGAGATTTGCGATCATTCTATCTGCGAGTGCTCGAAAGGGTACGCGAAATTCGGCGGTAAGGATTGCGTGGACGTGAACGAGTGCGAATTGAACAGCGGAATATGCAAGGGTGGCGGTACCTGCGTCAACACGGATGGGTCTTATCGTTGCGAGTGTCCACCTGGATTGACTTTAGACGCATCACGTGAGTTTCAGAATCCCCCCATTTACCACAGATAAACGCAAACTTTCAACTGAAACCACCCTGGTATCAGATTTCGTACAATAGGCGTTGTAAACCGACCGTAGGCCTTATTGCTTTAAAGTCCAGGTGATAAATATTAACAATAGGATTGAATCAAACTTTTAAAACACAAAAAATGGGTACACGACTTCAAGATCTTGGATTACAGAGGGTTAAATGAATCTCCAAATATACTTCTTCATGGGGGATCTTGATTATCCAAAGATTGAGTTGCAAAATTGGGGTTTGGTTCGTTTTCCTCAGATTCCACCTGCATAGACACGAGACAGGAGACGTGTTTCATGGAGTATCGTCACGGGCAGTGTTCTAATCCCATCGATGGACAGTTTTCGAAGAGCCTCTGCTGCTGTTCGGTTGGTCGCGCGTGGGGTAGCGAACGGTGCGAATCCTGCCCGAAACCAGGCAGCCACGCGCACAACGAGCTGTGCCCCAGGGGGGATGGTTTCACCGACAAACACGACATCAACGAGTGCGTGGAGTTCCCTGGAATGTGCCTGAACGGAAGGTGCAAGAACACGGTTGGCAGTTACAGTTGCAAGTGCAATCAGGGGTTCGCGTTGGACGAGCATGGAATTAAATGCAACGGTGAGCCATCCACTGTTTTTCATTACTGTAGCCAGAGTAAAATCCACCGATCTTTCGCAAGGAATCCACATATATGGATCGCCATTTATTTATTTTTATATAGATATTGACGAGTGCGAGATCATGCACGGAGTGTGTGGAAATGGTACCTGCAGGAACACGCCTGGAAACTTCCAGTGTGACTGTAATCCGGGATATCGAAGCAGCGATATAATGAAGATTTGCATGGGTGAGTAGAACTATTAATTTTTAATTTTTCAATTTATTTTTGAGACACTTTCTGTGGCGGTATTTTACTGAATCAAAATTTCTATTGAAACTCTCAAGGGTTATGAGGATATCGACGCTAAACTTAGCGACCAGTCTTTCGTTTTCTTTCTTCTTTAAATTCTGGCTAGTAATTAAGCAATCATCTTGTACACAAATTTAAATATTAAATTTTGGATTAAATAAACAATTTATAATCCAGTTTTATCACACACGAGTCGTATAATCAATAGGGGGTTGTTGAAGCTTCTTTGAGCATAAAACGTCAGAGTAAATGTAAAAATAAACATGAAGGAGAGCATAAAGTAGGTTTGGTGTTAAATGCTGTTGAACGATGAGGATAATTCTGTGACACCTAACGAGGCAGAGATCATAATAATTTGCGAGGTGATATTACTACAGTGGATGTAAATTTCAGATATAAACGAGTGCGAGGAGACACCGGGATTATGCTTGGGAGGTACATGTCTCAATGCAGAGGGCAGTTTCAAGTGTCAGTGTCCACCCGGGCACGAGTTAGGTCCTGACAAACAGTCCTGCAAGGACATCGACGAGTGCTCGAGAACCAGCGGAATCTGCTCGAATGGCGTCTGCGAGAACATGATGGGCACCTACCAGTGCATATGCGACGATGGTTATCAGCAAACAGGATTGAAGTCTCATTGCGAAGACATAAACGAATGCGCGATCTCCTCAGGAGGATGCGAGGACATCTGCATAAACACCCCAGGCAGTTTCTCTTGCTCCTGCAGGTGAAGGTTTAAACACTATAAAATAATCGAAGGTGAAGTTTCATAAACGTACAATTTTTTCTATCCATATTTTAAAAGTTTCTATTTCATTTATTCATTTTATTTTTATTATTAGTTCCCCTGAAGTTCAATTTTTTATTTTTGTATCGAACGTTCGTGGAAATTACAGGGATTTTGTATTTCGAATTCTTCCTGAGACTTCAGAATTTTTTTATGGAGAAAACACTTGAGAGAAGTTTAAGAACCACTGCTATAGAAGGGAAAAAATATAGTTTTTTGACCTTTTCGCCAACAGCACCGGCTACGCGTTGAATCTCGACGGAAGATCCTGCGTGGACGTCGACGAATGCAAAGAGAATCCCCGAATTTGCAATGGCGGTAAATGCAGCAATATTCCTGGCGGTTACGTGTGCACCTGCATCGATGGCCTCCTGCCTGGGAAGGACGGTGCATCCTGCATAGGTAAACAAAGCAAAAAAAGTGTTTTAGAAGCACTATTCAAGTGCAATCAATTTTATATAATTCTATAGGCTCGTATATCTCAACAGTGGAAAGATTACAGTATTTGCAACATGTATCTTTGCTTAGATGTCGACGAATGCACAACGCAGCCCCATATTTGCGGGTACGGCGAGTGCTACAACACCATCGGGTCTTTCAACTGTCGCTGCGAGGAAGGATACTCCGTGAAACCGGAAGCTGGTCCCGGTTGCACCGACGACGACGAGTGTCTACTGAACGCGTACTCCTGCAGCGAGTTCGCGGAGTGTCAGAACACTCAAGGCTCGTACGAGTGCACTTGCCACGAAGGCTTCGTGGGCAACGGGGTCGAGTGCAGAGACATCAACGAGTGTCTCACGAACAACGGAGGATGCGACTCCAACGCACAGTGCATCAACACCGAGGGATCCTTCAAGGTAGGACAGGATCTTCCTAATTCAAACGTTTAAACTACCACCAATAGGCCACAAATCAGGCTGCGTTAACCCCTTGCCTACAATTACGAGTCTGACTCTTCTTGATGTCAAGTTTCACAATCATGAGGCTACTCACTCTTCATGAAGTCTTACATGTATATTAAAATTTTTACATTTACTAGGTGTTCATAAAATAAATCTAGTCTTTTTCGTGGCCATTCTTTGTCCGAATTATTTGAAATTGAATCGTACGTCAAGGGGTTAATCTTATTTGACGAACAATGTGCTAAAGAATTGACGTCGATGAAAAGGTCAATTTGTAAGATTGATTCTTGTCTATTTCAGTGTGTCTGCGATGCTGGCTTCAGAGGAGACGGCTACGACTGCAAGGATATCGACGAGTGCGCAAACGACAACACCCTTTGCGAGAATGGCCATTGTCTAAACTACCCTGGCTCGTTCCGCTGCGAATGCGAGATGGGCTTCATGCACCCCGACGAAAACAACGACCAAACTTGCGTGGACATAAACGAGTGCGAGATGTTCAGCAACCTCTGCGTGTTTGGCCGCTGCGAGAACATATTCGGGATGTTCCGTTGCGAGTGCAACGACGGATACAAGCTGGACGGCTCTGGAGGGAACTGCACGGACATCGACGAGTGCGAGAATCCTCAATCTTGTCAGTATGGCACTTGCGTGAACACTCAGGGCAAGTACCTGTGCAAGTGCCCGCCTAATCATGACCTGGTCGAAGCTGGGAACGCTTGCGTAGGTGAGTAGACCTTCGAAAATTGGCTCTGTGGGGTCTCTAATTGTGAAATGAAGAGACTTGTGGGGTACGATGACGATTGAACAGTCGATCATTGGCTTAATCTATGTGTGCATTATGGCGTCTGTACCATGAGTTCGCGAGAAGTTGGGCAGTGAAAGGAATGTGTCTCTAGTTTAGAGTTTCGAGGGTAGCTCTGAGCCTCCATTTACATGATTATAGTTGGTTTGGTCTTTGCGTAACAGATAGACGAGAATCGTCGTGTTACACCGGTTTCGAGCACGGTAACGGAAGACCACAATGCGTCTTCGAAATGTCCTCGTCGGTGACGAAGGCGACGTGTTGCTGCAGCATCGGCAACGCTTGGGGCAATCGCTGCGAGGAGTGCCCCCAAGATGGGACCAAGGAGTTCGAGGAACTGTGCCCAGGTGGGCCCGGATACAGACCCAATCAGATCACCGTGATCCTGGAGGATATCAACGAGTGCGACGAGCACGAGAACATCTGCCAAAACGGCCATTGCACCAACACTTTTGGCAGCTTCATGTGCTCCTGCAACGAGGGCTTCATCTTGGACGACACCAAAACCAGCTGCATCGGTAACGATCTTTCATCTTTAGCATTCACGAAGGTTGTGTCCAAGATGGCGACAGACAGGAATGATTTTATTTATTGATATATTTTATTATTATATATGATCTATTATTATATAGACTGATATATGATTTTAAATATAGACGCAGTATCTATTCGAAAATCAGGAATGATTTTGTATATTTAGTATTTGTTATATTCTGTGAAGATGAACCAACCAAATAGCAGGATAATATCCAAATTTAAGATCCTACATTATAAACAGAGAAATT
Source organism: Colletes gigas (assembly GCF_013123115.1). Taxonomy (NCBI): domain Eukaryota; kingdom Metazoa; phylum Arthropoda; class Insecta; order Hymenoptera; family Colletidae; genus Colletes; species Colletes gigas. The sequence goes on along the minus strand of NW_025106643.1, from coordinate 2,427,360 downwards.
GGAATAAAAAATAGTATCCTAGCAAAAATATCATTAATTTTGTAGATATCGACGAGTGTTCGTTGCATCCGCACATATGTGGTGTGGGATACTGCATCAACGACCAAGGAAAGTACCACTGCGAGTGTCCAGAAGGGTACATGGCAATGCCAGGAGGAAGTGCGTAAATTATACTTGAATTTGTAATAAACCGTGTCTTTAAAATTCAATAATGATCATTCGATTCGTCAGAGGAGTGCGTGGACATGAGAAAGGAATCGTGTTACCTGAGCTACGAGTCGGGTGAATGCTTCAACCCCATGATGCATCCCCAAACGAAGATGTTGTGCTGCTGTTCGATGGGAGCAGCTTGGGGCAGTCCTTGCGAACAGTGTCCTGCCGAAAGGACTCGTAAGAACAGAGAATATTCCATAGCATTCTTTTCTAACAAAACTTGGGTTTTAAACGATTCGACTAAAATTCTAGCGCGTCTAGTTGAACGAAAACTTGATTTCAGGCGAGCATGAGGTTCTGTGCGGCATGGTGCCCGGCCAGATAATGAACCCCATAACCAATCACACCGAGGAGATCGACGAGTGCTCTCTCATGCCAACTATGTGCACCCATGGTCGTTGCATGAACACACCTGGGAGTTTCGAATGCCAGTGCGATCGGGGGTACGTCTACGACGAGGACTCGCATCAGTGTATCGACGAGAACGAGTGTCTACAGGTAAAAAACACAAAAAATACAAAGTCCACCTTTTCTAGATCCTAGTCCCAGTGGTTGCTATACCTTTTAAACGAGAAAAACTTTTCATCCCAAACGAGTGGGGGATTGAGAATGATAGGCAATAGACTCTAACATTCTTGTTCCATAGATTCCAAATCCCTGCAGTGGTAACGCTCAGTGCATAAACAAGCAAGGCTACTTCGAATGCGACTGTCCAGCCGGATACAAACTTGGATTGAGTCAACGGGACTGCGTCGATATCGACGAGTGCTACGAGAGGCCTGGGATCTGCAACAACGGTGCCTGCAACAATTTGCAGGGCAGCTTTCAGTGCGTCTGTCACTCCGGTTTCGCGCTGACGCGGGACAGAGACAATTGCGTGGACATCGACGAGTGTCAGCGGAATCCGAACATTTGCAACAATGGAACATGCGTGAACACGCGTGGAGGCTACAAGTGCAGCTGTTACGAGGGATTCAAGCTCAGCCCTAACAACGATTGCGCCGGTTAGTTACTCAAAATTATCGATCTTTTCTCTCTCGTTCAAAATTTAATACGATATATATTAGGGGTTGTTTAAGTCGCCATTTTTCTGATTTCGAACTCTTTAAAAAAATACACAGGCTTCCAAAGTTTACGATTTTTATAAAAATGGCGAAAAAAGCGATCGATTTGGAATGATCTTAAGCTAATATTATAATAGATCCTATACGAAAGTGCAAAGTTATTTATTTATTTAATATTCCTTGGAAGATGGAGGCCATGCAATACAACATTTTTGAGATCCTTTATTCGATGTTAGATCCTTCTGTACAGCGTGACTTTCGTTCGAAACAATGATCTTAAGCTAATATTGTAATAGATGCTATACGAAAGTGCAAAGTTATTTCTTTAATGGCAGTGCAATACACCATTTTTGAGATCGTTTATTCGATGTTAGATCCTTCCGTACAGCGTGACTTTCGAAACAATGATCTTATGATCTCATGATTTTTCGGGAATAATTAACGTGCTGTTAGTTACTGTACCGCTGTAAATTGTGAGCCAGATATCGACGAGTGTCGAATTATGCCGTTCCTCTGTCGCAACGGGAGATGTCGAAACACGATCGGTGCCTTCAATTGCGAGTGCGCCGATGGTTACGTGTTAGCTCAAGACGGACAACATTGCAGGGACATCGACGAGTGTCACGAGGTAGGTGCTTTAACAATTTCAAGTCAACACGATAATTTTGTTCAATTTTTCTTAAATTCGATCGCTCAAAATTACCATTCGATGATCAACAATTGCGTTAGATACCTGGGCTCTGTCTATCGCCAGGAAAGTGTCAAAACCTAATGGGATCTTACATATGCGCTTGTCCACCTGGTTACGAGTTGGATTACACGAGGAAGAAATGCGTGGGTAGGTAAAAATTGCATAATTATATAGAACCTGTCCCAGAAGTCGACGATATCTCCGTAAATATAAATGCAATTATAAATTACAAAACACCTGTTTTTTGGACTCTTTTTCACACGTCGAAGGTGAATTTCGACAGAAATAAATGATATTCCCGTGCTCGTAGACGTCGACGAATGCGTGGAGACACCAGGAATCTGTGAGAACGGTCGTTGCCTGAACACTGAAGGTGGAGTGATCTGCGACTGTCCAGTTGGGTTCCAACTGAGCGACAAACCGAATTCGATGAGGTGCATCGACGTAAGAGAGGAGTCCTGTTACGACAGTTACACGCGAGGACGTTGTGGCTACCCTCGAACCGGTGGAATGACGAAGAAACACTGTTGCTGCACAATGGGAAAGGCTTGGGGACGATATTGCGAGCAATGCCCTCCAGATAACAGCGGTAATTATTCTTTTCTCTCCAGAGACAACGCGAGTAACGGACCAGGGTCTGGGTTAGGTCTGGGTTAGGTCTGGGTTAGGTCTGGATTAGGTCTGGTGTTTGCACGAGTCTCTAACGATAAATTGTCTCCATCCAGAGGAGTTCAGGAGACTGTGCCCCGAGGGGCCAGGAAGGGACGACACTGGTATCGACCTGAACGAGTGCCTCTTCATGCCGGACGCTTGCTCCGGCGGCGAGTGCATAAACACAGACGGCTCCTTCAGGTGCGAGTGCCCCTCGGGATACGTCCTGGACGCCAGCGGCAGACACTGCATCGACAACAACGAGTGCCAGGCCGTGCAGAACATATGCGGCAACGGGACCTGCACGAACATCGACGGTAGCTTCGAGTGCTTCTGCAACGAGGGTTTCACTCCTGGAGTGAACCAAGTTTGCGAGGACGTGAACGAGTGCCTGGAGATTGGCAACCAGTGTGCCTTCAGGTGCCACAATGCTCCTGGTTCCTTCAGGTGCATTTGTCCTTACGGGTACACCTTGGCTCCCGATGGACGACACTGCATAGGTACGGCTAATCTTCCTCACGAATCTCTGCTGCACTCGTCGATACCTACTGTGAGTCCACGAGAAGCTGGCTAGCGGAAGGAATGCGTAGCTTTGATTGGTTGCTAGCAATGAGTCTTGCTAGCCAACTTCTCGCGAACACGCTATACATAGTTCACAATGTGACGTTTTGGAATCGTTGAAATTAAGTAGTAGACTGTTACTTCTAGTATTACAGATGAGTAATCTTCGAATGTTCATGCACAATAAATAGACGACTTAAATATAGAGGAAATTGTTCATGGAGTTTGAGGTCTCCTCTTTATTTATTCCTCCCACTCATCTGGCGTGTCTCCAAAACTTCTGAGTGGGTTTTTATCATCGTTTCAGACGTGGACGAGTGCGCGACGCCCGCGAACAACTGCAGGTACCAGTGCAAGAACCTGATCGGGTCCTTCATGTGCATCTGCCCGCCCGGGTATCAGCAAATCGGGATGACCGACGAGTGCAAGGACATCAACGAGTGCGCCATCAATTCCGGTCTCTGTCGGAACGGACGTTGCGTGAACGTGGAGGGCAGTTATCAGTGCCTCTGTTACGACGGCTTCGAGCAGAGTCAAGACGGAAAATCTTGCATAGGTAATTGGAACTAGATGTGGATTGTGAGTTAAGCTCTGAGGGGAATCCTCTTACAGATCGCAGAGTGGGCTACTGTTTCTTGCAAACGATCGGTGGTAGATGCACGGCCAGGACCTCAGATTTGAGGACAGTCACGAAAGCTGACTGTTGCTGCACTATGGGGGCGGCTTGGGGACCTCATTGCGAGATTTGTCCGTCCAAGGACTCCGAGAACTATAACGAACTGTGCTTGGACAAGGGTTTCTCCGTGGATGGTCAAGGTACTCGCATTTTCTTAACCCTTTGCACTCCGAATTATATTTCAATTTTGTTACCAGCAGCTCCCAACCTTTTTGCCTTTAAGTGTTTTATTTAAAATTTACCTGTTAAAATATCCGTTTTATTTACACTGTTGTTGCAAGTGTACGATATCTCTTTGGTTTGGATTTGAAAAAGTGTCGACTGGAACTCGACATAGGAGTGCAAAGGGTTAAGGGTTACTCGTAAAATTTAGATTGGATCTACTTTGCTATACTCTGTCTTGCCACGTGATTAGGAATTATGAACGTTTTCTTTCAGACATCGACGAATGCAAGACGATTCCAGACTTGTGTAAGAACGGACTGTGCATCAATACACTGGGTTCCTACAGATGCGTTTGCAACAAGGGCTACAAGCCTGACAAGTCCGGAACCCAATGTGTCGGTGAGTGTTTTATATAATTTCAAAGAAGATGTGGAGAAAATTGAAAATGAACCATGTTGTCGTCGTTTCAAACGATGATTAAGATTCGCCTGTCGCTAAGTATTCAATTTTTAATTGTAGATATAAACGAGTGCGAGGTTACGCCGAAGCCCTGCAAGTACAACTGCCAGAACACGGAGGGAAGCTTCACGTGTTCCTGTCCAGCTGGTTTCATTCTGAATCCTGACGGCATCAGTTGCAGAGACATGGACGAATGCTCGACAGGAAATCACCTGTGCCAACAAAACTGCGTCAACACTCAAGGCAGCTACACCTGCGGCTGCCAGGAGGGTTACAATCAAGATGGCGACACTTGTCACGGTTTGTCATTACCAGACTGCGGATCTTCATGCAAATTCCTATTTTTATTAATAAAATTAATGAAATTGGAGCTTTGTAGAGGGTTGTCTCAACCCCTAGATACAATAATTCGTACCTTACTTTAAGTATTTCTTATATTCTTGCATACTAACTAAATTCTGTAGTTTTTTGACGAATCTAACATTTTATAGATAATTTATCCTAAAATCTTAGACCTCTTTTTTTTAATATTGTATAATTCAACTGTTTTAATTGTTTAGCGTTGGAAGTGCATAATTTTGTGTTTCTCTAGACATAAACGAGTGCGACCAACATGGAACTTGCCCGAAACCAGGCACCTGCATCAACACACTCGGTAGTTTCCGGTGCATCTGCCCGAGAGGATTCAAGCTCGATCAGGCTGGCAGATTTTGCGTGGATCAGAACGAGTGCGCCGATGACACGTCCTGTGAACACGGCTGCCAGGTAAATTCTGTTGTTCATTAACACTAAACCTACCGACACTTCGTGTATACCTATTCCTACCATGGCCCGGTCAAATGATTTCTAATCGCCTAATTTTTGCATTATATCGTATAATATACAGTCGTACGATCGGTAGGAATTGCTGAAACTTCTTTAGGTACGTAGCGTCAAAGTAAATGTGAAAATAAACATAGAAGATAGCATAAATTATAATAGTTGTTATAGTCATCGGATAGAGGATGAAATGCTCTTTAAAATGAGCGTTTGTGCGAGTCGATAGCTTTATTAGTTCCGGAGATATAGCGATTTTAGTTTCAAGTCGATCGCGTCAAAGTAAATTGCAAAATAAACATGGAAGATAAAATAAATTGTAATAGTATTTATAGTCATCAGATAGAGGATGAAATGCTGTTTAAAATGAGCGTCTGTGCGAGTCGATAACTTCATTAGTTCCAGAAATATAGTGGTTTTAGTTTCAAGTCGATCGCGTCAAAGTAAATTGCAAAATAAACATGGAAGAAAAAATAAATTGTAATAGTTTTTATAGTCATCAGAAAGAGGATGAAATGCTCTTTAAAATGAGCGTTTGTGCGAGTGGATAGCTTTATTAGTTCCAGAAATATAGTGATTTTAGTTTCAAGTCGATCGCGTCAAAGTAAATTGCAAAATAAACATGGAAGATAAAATAAATTGTAATAGTTTTTATAGTCATCAGATAGAGGATGAAATGCTGTTTAAAATGAGCGTTTGTGCGAGTGGATAGCTTTATTAGTTCCGGAAATATAGTGATTTTAGTTTCAAGTCGATCGCGTCAAAGTAAATTGCAAAATAAGCATGGAAGAAAAAATAAATTGTAATAGTTTTTATAGTCATCAGAAAGAGGATGAAATGCCCTTTAAAATGAGCGTTTGTGCGAGTCGATAGCTTTATTAGTTCCGGAGATATAGCGATTTTAATTTCAAGTCGATGCGGTGGCTAGTTTCTTAGATACGAGGGTCCGAAGCCTTTGTTTACGTTCATTGTTTATCAATGAACTCGCGTGCGTGAAAATAGTAAACAGTGCGTAGTAAATTCTTGGAAATACTACGAAACTAGGTCACGAGAGTCACGACTCACGTGCGACAAGGAGGTCCGGCGCGACGCGTCAGACGGAGACAGAGATAGTCAAATTAAGAAAAATACCCCTTTACATAAATTACGATATCTCGAAAACGGTAAGTCCGATCGACAAAAACCAAAAACCGTTTTAAAGGGGAAGGTTCACCGCTGCCAACAGTCGTTCAATAATTAATAAAACCCTAGTAGTTTCGGAACTGCACGCGTCCAAAGTTTTACTATTTTTAATACGCGTTAATAGCCTTGTCTAACATGGGGAAGCGAGAGACAGCGGAATTTAAAAAATCATGTTTTACATAAATTACGATATCTCGATAACGGAAAGTCCGATCGACAAAAACCAAAAACCGTTTTAAAGGGGAAGCCTTGCCGCTTCTAACGATACCTTAATAATGAATAAAACCCTAGTAGTTTCGGAACTGCACGCGTCCAAAGTTTTAGTATTTTTAATACGCGTTATTAGACTGTCCTAAGACAATGGAAACTGAATACTGGACTATAATACAGGGTGTTCGGCCACTCCTGGGGCAAATTTTAATGGGAGATTCTAGAGGCCAAAATAAGACGCCCGATCGTTATAGGCAAAAGAGACTAACAAAGAGACTAAACAATAAGAATAGAAGTGAATATTGAAAAATTCATTGTACGTATGCTATAAGAAAAATCGTAAAATGTGCGCCAAAATAACATTGTGCGTTAGAAATTCTAAACAAAATTTTAAAAACGGTCATTTGACCGGTTCGTGGTTGGTTTAGTGTTAAATATATGTCAAATGAAAGCTTGTAGCTCCACTGCTTCCAGATCTCAGAGAAACCTCGTTTAATCTTCTTTTCGTTCTGTTAATTACAGAACTATATGGGAAGCTATCGTTGCGGTTGCCCCGACGGGTTCGTTCAGCATCTCTACTACAATCAGTGTATCGACGAGAACGAATGCAGCACATCCCCGTGCGGAGACAATACCTGCATCAACACGATTGGTAGCTACAAGTGTGGTTGTCCGGATGGTTACCAGTTCGACTCTAAAGTGCAAATGTGCATTCAGGTAATGTTTCCAGCCTTGTCTAATAACTGTAGGACGTGAATTACGTCTTGAAAGAATCTATGAGCAATTTAATGGGACTTAGGTGAGCGCTGGATGCATTGGAAGTCCATGTGCATTCGGATGCACTCCCAATGGCCCCAGTGGTTTCATTTGCGGATGTCCAACTGGCTATCAGAGAATTGGACAGGTTGGTGACACGAAATTTTCGCTTGTCCAACGATTTATTTACTGGGTTTATTCCATTCAACAATTATTCGAACTTTGGTCGTAACATCTATTAAGTTTCCTTTGTTTCCAATTTTAATAAATCAGGGCCACTGTTTGTCAACGATTACTCCACTATCGCAAGGAAACTACGGCGAGGATATTAGCAACGCGCCCACATTCGTGATAAATCCAGATCCCTATCACATACCACCAGCAGACGACAAGACGATATCGACAGAGGGCTGTTTCACTTGCAAGGTATATTATTTAAATGTTGTCTTATTCCCTGAATATGTAATTTGCCAACCCTCTCGTTTCGATGTTCGAATTGATAACAAACAATCGAACAATCTTTTCGAAACAGATCAATGGGAAAGGAAGACACAGAAGAGGCTTGCGAATCAGATCGATGGAAGAGAAATTGATTTCGCGTAGAAGCGAAATCGCGAAAAAACGAGTCCCGAGGACAGCGAACAGACACCACCATGGCGAAGAATTCGTCCTGAAGATCAGTTTAAGGCAGACCAAGCACAGGAAGAGAATCCTTAAACTGCAACCAGCTGTCAAGGTTCGCCTCGAGGATCAGAAAAATACTTTTTCAAGCCCCGTTGAAGTTTAATTCGCCAGCAAGCGATGATTTCATCTTTTTTCTAGGACGAGGAGATGGAGTACACGATAGCCAAGGGCGACAAGGACGATCACTTCGAGATCGCGAAGGATTACGGTGTTTGGGCCCTCCATTTCCGCAGTCGATTGAAGGAACCCGGTGAATTCCGTTTGGTTATCCACGGACGCTCGAAAAACGGTATCGCCGAGGAGAACGAAGTCTGGGAAAGGCCTCTGACCCTCAGAGTTCACGTAATAGTGACGGAGTAACGTTTTGGGGGTCAAACGTTTCGGTTCCATTAGTCAATTTTCTCATTGCAACGCGAGACACCGAAACAAAAAACTGCCGAGTATTACGGGCGGGAATCACTCTGACATCGGTTCGATCCTGCGGAGAAGTCGCGAATGCTTTAAATTTGTGTTCATTTTGTAACCAGACTTGCGTCGTTTCACTGCCAAATAATTGTTTCTTTTTTTTTTTTCCCCTTTACGCGGAGCTGACACTCTTCTTTAACACTGCCTTTGCCTGATATGTGTTTTATATCTTCCTCGTTTCTTTTTTAAGCTATTTTAGTCGACGTTTGACGCTGACATTCCTCGACTTTGTAGTTTCGTGTCAGATGGACGATAACGCGTTGATATTGTCACCCACGACTTCCAGAATTTAAAAAAAAATTTTTTTGTAATATTACTATATTTATTAGCAATGCAAATTCACAGACCCACAATGGGAATATATTATATACAACGATTCTCGATTAATGATACAACGAAGCGTTTCGTAGCTCAGAAATTCGAAACTCGAGGATGAATTTAAGCGATGGGTGCCAAGAGATCAAGTGGATACTTGAAACTGCCTTCAGAATGTCTGCCATAAGTTACTGCCCGCAAATAACATAAAAAAATATTACACGTAGAGATAACACTTTAGGGATGTACAAAAGGAAATGAATTTTTTTTTATTACGCCTAAGATAAATCGAGATATGTATACATACACAGATATAGCTTTATATATTTATAAACGTTTATGGAGAGCCAGCTGGTAACGGACCACGAACGGATGCTTCGAGCAATCATGCTAAACGATTTACGTCACGATTCTCGAATATCCCGCGGAACGGACCAGAGGTTTTCGTGACACCATTCAGAATGGAGTCACTTCACGACAATAAAGAGAATTACATAAGGATAGTAACGATAATCGACCCGATAGTATGTACAATTTAATTAGCGGCGAACGCCGTGCAGCCCTAATTATCTCATTAAGTAGCAAACGAGGGGCGAATCGCGCGATTCCCGTTACGATAAATATGTGAATAGAAATTATTATGGATAGTTTTGTACAATTAGCGCGTATGCGATTATTCCAGCCGAGATTGGTTCACAAATATATGTATTATAAATCTAAAAAATCGTGTATTGATTTATATCGATCGTTTTTAACTTTCGACGTTTTCATATTTCTGAGAGCAAACCGAACTTGTACGTTATGTCGTGCGCGTAAACTTTACCGGGATAAAGCACGCTGCATGGGAAATCGCATATGTTGATGGCGTCGGGGTAGTTTTGTGGCGATAAAACGAATCCACCGTGTCTTCGATATCGAACACCGTCTTTTCCCCAAATTTCCTTATTCATCTCGTCGATATTTCCCGTCTAAAGCAAATTGTACTCGATAAATATATTTTGGAAACTCGTGGATAGATCAAATGAAGATCTAACATAATCCTCGTCGGCACAGTCGCAGTAGTCTTCGAAATCGGGAGGGTAGACGAGATCGGGATCTGGCAAATCGTTTCCAGTGGAGAATTGTAAGCCTGGCTGATTGGAATATATTTCCAAGGTTCTTCCCGAAGCAGGATGCAAAACTCTTCGATAGAAAATAGAAAATTTAATATTAACATACGTGAAAGTATTAAATTCATCGTAAAAGGTGTGCAATTGACCCCAGAAACTAAAAATAATTTTTTTAGAATGATTCGAAATTTTTTAATTTCTCATCCATGAGAAGGGGGCAGTAAAATCATTTTAGAAATTTCAGGTCGGTATGGCAGGTAGATTAGGCCATGAAAATCAACTCACTGATTACAATTCTATTTTATACTTCGTTTATTCACCAAAATTCGATGATCGAAGCAGATGCAAAACTCTTCGATAGAAAATAGAAAAATTAACATTAACATACGTGAAAGTTAGCAAGAAAGTATTAAATTCATCGTAAAAGGTGTGTAATTGACCCCAGAAACTAAAAATAATTTTTTTAGAATGATTCGAAATTTTTTAATTTCTCATCCATGAGAAGGGGGCAGTAAAATCATTTTAGAAATTTCAGGTCGGTATGGCAGGTAGATTAGGCCACGAAAATCAACTCACTGATTACAATTCTATTCTATACTTAGTTTATGATTAAATGTATTCGCCAAAATTCGATGATCGATGACTTACCTAGCGTGAAAACGATAAGACCAGCAGCTGGGGCTGGTGATGCAGAGATTCTGGTTGTAACCACCACCCGGTACGTTGTAAAGCTGTTTCTTGGTCAACTGAGTCGGTAAGCGTAGGTCGAACACTGTACTATCGACAGGATGTATAGCACCTGTCGGCAAATTGTCTTTTATGTCCGCAAACGTCCAACTTCCGGCGTTGATGGACACCACGTGTTTCTTCAATTCGCTAGGACCAGTAGCCTATAACGATTCAACTTGTTAATTCCCATTAGTTGCACAGTTAAAAGTATAACACTTTTAGTGTAAAAAATTAATTTCTAATTTATATACTAGTGTATATAATTCATGTGTTTGAGCAGTCTCCATTACGAGTCGTGAATTTATACCTTAAACTGATAATGGTACTTGTTACGTAACGTCTAAAAAGACTTATAATTGTTTACGTTATTACTGCGGATTTTTATGCATTTATGGAGAATTTTAATTCTCAAAAAGCTACAGAATGCATTTAATATGCAAAAATATAATACTTAAAGTAAGATACGAATTATTGTATTTAGGGGTTGAAACAACCCTCTACAAAGCTTCCGTTTCATAAAGATCCGTAGTCTAGTTATTACTATTAATGATGGAAACAAAACTATGCTCGAAACTTTACTGTTGCACCTCGTATTGTAACTTAAAATTGTAGCAGACGTGGAACTACCATTTTAATATAGAAATTAGCAAATCTTACGTGTCCTGCAAGATTCATTAAGCAATTTGTAGTGATGTTAGCAGGTGTCGGTTGAGTCGCAGTTGCACGGATGTTAATGTGAAGTTGATTATCATCCGTCCAGGAGTATTTTACCTGCGTTAACATATCTCCCGGATATCCCTCGCTGTTTGCTCGGCTCAAATGAGACATTACCTGTTGGAATAATTTAAAAAAAAGAAGAGAAACCATTCGGGTATCATAGTGGAATTGTTCAACGCGTTGACTGCCGCGAGTTGCTACATAGTTAACGATTTGTCACTAATTACATGTAAATAACGAACAATGAACATTTGGATCGAATATTTCATTCATAAAAAATAAATTGATCATCAAGTCCTCTCGTAGTTGCATGGAGAATTACGAGATATTACTAATTTATAGTAATTGTGCTCGTACCACATGTTTGCGTAATACGTGAGACTGCCAGTTGATGTTGTCGAATGCAAAATGTCCGCCATTGAAGTGACTCGAGCCATCCCTGTCGTTGGTCGACAAGACGTGATTCTTATTGTTCATTCGAAATTTACCGCTCGAGATTCGATTCACCACTCGCCCGATTATGCTTCCTATGTACCTGTTCTCCAAATATCCTGATTATATTTGCATGAATGTTACGAATCCTCCAACGCAGTAAGTCGATTATTTTGTAAAGAACGAGATCGGTGGTTTCGGAAAATAACAATTTTTACCCTCTATATCGTCGAAGCCCAAAACGACGTCGCCTAAAATGCCCGATTTGTTTGGAATTTTCACGGATTGAATTCCAGCGCCCCAGGATATCAGTTGCACCGATGCTTTGTGTTTGTTGGTCAGTGTATATCTGACAAAAAGAGTAATAAAAAATGTAGTAGCTTAAAACGTCATTTGTACCCATGCAAAATACTTCTCTCAGAGTCGTGAAGGTTTGGTTTTCAACAATAAATAGCAATAATAATAGTAGTACTGAGTTAACTACATTGATAGATAAAGATATGGGTCAAATGAACAATATAATCCATTATTTTTCAGGATAATTGATGTCTTTCTTCTACCTTCTAACAATTTCGAATGGTCTGTTATGCTTGTTACGTTTAGGTCTGGGCACAAGCCCAAAACCATCTTCCTCGATGTAGGTACCGGATATGGACATGGTGCACCAAAAACAAGAATTTTAACGCCTCTTTTCCACTATAAATTTACGTCACTTGCATCTGTAATGTTTTTTTTTAGAATTTTCCACAACGTTCCCACAAAAATTTTGACCGTCGACCGTGTCAACGAGGTTACGATCTAAAACACATGTAAAAAGGAACAACTTCGCGATGGAGGGGAACAAACGCACGCGTGCATAGTAATTCATAGTTTCAAAACGAAAAGTACCCACAATTTCAACCAAAGAAGTTTCTTCTTACACACAAAAAGCAGCTAAATTTATTTAATTATTCTGTATGGATCTTATATCGTGTTTTTTCTTATTATTGAATGGGAATAAAATTATTCCCTCAACTACCTACAATTTCAACCAAAGAAGTTCGTTTTTACACACAAAAAGCAGCTAAATTTATTTAATTATTCTGTATGGATCTTATATCGTGTTTTTTCTTATTATTGAATAGGAATAAAATTATTCCCTCAATTACGAGCGAATTTCTAACCTAAAATTCGTTCGAAGGTCATTGTGTAGTGGGTCGTTACATAGTGCTGTTTAAAAATTCAAGTTGACCTGATCTTTTCATCGAATAAAAAGGTTTGTTAAGTATTTTATTATTGCAATGTTTTCCCCAGAGTATTCGAGGACGAAGAAGACCTCTTTTTCGATTCAAATTCACAGAGATTCCTTCAGAGTCCTCCGAAGAAGGAGAAGAGTCGTGTTAGAGAATCGATGATGGCCGTTATCGATACGAACATATTGTTTTGTTTTCCTGTTGTTGTTCAGTCCAAATATGTCTCCCTGAGAGTACGCGTCGCTTTTGTATGCACACGTGTTTAATTTACTTCTAAATATACGTTTATATTGAACAGTTATATCGAATGTGTCAGCTCATTACAAAACCCCAACAAGTCGAAACGAAAGAGAAGAGGTGCCCATGTGAGCCTTGAAAGAAGAAGAATTGATAGAGATTCTTTCCAAGTCCTCCGAAGAAGGAGAAGAGTCGAAACGAAAGAGAAGAGGTGCCCATGTGAGCCTTGAATGAAGAAGAATTGATAGAGATTCTTTCCAAGTCCTCCGAAGAAGGAGAAGAGTCGAAACGAAAGAGAAGAGGTGCCCATGTGAGCCTTGAAAGAAGAAGAATTGACAGAGATTCTTTCCAAATCCTCCTCCTCCGAAGAAGAGTCGAAACGAAAGAGAAGAGGTGCCCATGTGAGCCTTGAAAGAAGAAGAATTGACAGAGATTCTTTCCAAATCCTCCTCCTCCGAAGAAGAGTCGAAACGAAAGAGAAGAGGTGCCCATGTGAGCCTTGAAAGAAGAAGAATTGACAGAGATTCTTTCCAAGTCCTCCGAAGAAGGAGAAGAGTCGAAACGAAAGAGAAGAGGTGCCCATGCGAGCCTTGAAAGAAGAAGAATTCGGTGTTTCCGGAAAGAATCGGGAGCCAACGATGCCACGGACAGAACCAGTTGGACGAAATCGAGGCATTATCGCGGGTAGAAAGCGAGGGACACAAATCAGACAAGCGCGTCTCGTTTTAACGCCTGGTCGCCGCCGTGACGAATCATCCCCCGGCGCCAGGAAGGAGGAAAAGAGTTCGAACTGCGAGGGGGGGAGCAGGCGTACGAAGGAACGCGGAAAGCCACGAAGGCGTAAGCGCATCCCGGAGGACGTTGATTCTTTCCCGGGGCCAGCCAGGCTGATCAGTCTCGATTCCCGCGAAGCGTTTCGTTGCCACCTGAAACACTCGCTGGAAATAATTACATTAATGGCGTCGCCGGGAGGAAGCCGTTGGATACATCGTCGGGATGCCCACCCCTCCGGTCTTCCTCCGAGGAACGGAAAGCAACCCTCCCCCCCCCCCTTCCCCCGCGCCCGGTTTCAATGGCGAAACATGGAACTGACGGAATAATGCTCCACCCACGGGCTAAGGTATACCAACGGGCTCTGCACCCCCCGCGCCACAACCCTCTGGCACCTCGCGGCCCTCCCCACCATCCAGCCTCGCGCTCCCTCACTTTCTTCACGACAATGAATAATGCCATTCTGCCGCGGTACCGGCGACAATGAGCGCGCACGTCCTGCTGGAAAGTAATTATCTTAATGTCGACGAGCCCAGCGCCGACGAATGGAGAACACTCGCGCGACGGGCTGTCCCTGTGTGAGAGATCTCTTGCCTTGGTTACTCCGGTTGCCTTTGCCCGCACCAACCCCCGTGCAAACCACCCCCCCCACAACCTCCCTCTCCCCTACCCCGTTCACTTTTCCTTTTGCTTTCCTTCCTTCCTTCCTTCCTTCCTTCCTTCCTTCCTTCCCTGCCTTACTTGCCCCGTTGTTTCGCTCTTGGATACGGATTGTAAGCGGCACAATATCGATGCCGCGAACCGTTCCCGCGATATCGTGACAAATCGTGTCGCAACACGCGCCGCGATTGTTCATGAGGCTGATGGATGCGCCCGGGACCTCGGTTTGCTCCATGGTGGTCTACAGTGGGCCAAACGGCGATTCTAGGTGGTAAAACGTCGAACCTTGAAGGTTCTTAGAGAATAGACGAACTTTAGTTTTACAGCCACTTTACGATCCTCACCGATTTTAACAGTAAAATGTAGAATTTATGGCCGCTGATGGCCAGTCAGTTGTGATTAAGATATATCAGCGAATCATTAACGAAGAGTATATAAAATACTTCTATCGTTAGTGAATCAATTTTTCGCTCTACTTGAAGCATATAGTTTCGTAGCTAATCGTATATTAACACTTTACCGACCGGTTGATTAATCGGCTATCGGTCGGTAAGCGTTGGTCGGTAAAAAAGTTGATTAATACGCTATCGGTCGGTAAAAAAGTCGATTAATAGGTTATCGGTCGGTAATGTGTTAATTTTTGAAATTTTCAGGAAACAAATATTGGAGTTGCATTCACTCCACTATGCGGTACTTCGAATTGTCACGGAACACGTTGTTGGGCCATCGATCGGTGCAATTTTCAGAAATCTCTGATGGACAACTGGAGAACGATGGCTCTTGATGTTTGCTTTATGCACCAGGGTCGTAGAGAAAGAAATTTACTAATTTACTTGCATAAATAGAAAATTAAAACACGAGAGAAGAGTTAAAAGGTAATAAAAATCTAATCCAGTATGATAGATGTAACTTGCAATCGAAAGGATGCTTTCTTTTCTAGCTCTCTTCCCAAACCACTTCTCTGATGCTCTTTCACATTTAAAATACGTTCATTGTTTCGCCAATAATTTTCAAAATTTCGTAAAGTATATTGTCGAGATAAGATCTGAGTGCTCGTTTGAAATAAGATAAGCCTAATATAACCTAATATATTTGAAGGTTTCAGTGAATCTGAACGAGTTCCGTAGCATACCCGTCAGAACGAACACTGTCATCGAGGGGATTCTCGTGGTCCGAAAAATGGACGGAAGAAATTGATAAATCTGTCCGTACTGGAGACGTCGAAGAGCGCCTCGATAAATCGATCGCATTAAAATCGAGCCCGGGATCTGATCCGGGAGTCTACCGGCGCGACAGCGTATCCCGTAATTCCATTGGTGTGCCTGCAGGCGAGAGATTCTTTGTAATCGACAGGAAAGGAAGGGTGGGGGGGCGGAGGAAGGGTAGGGAACGGAAGGACGAAGGAGGAAAGAAAAAGTGCGTTTTACCGTGACCACCCGGATCGCATTATTCCCTCCTCTTTTCCAATCTCAATTAGTCATTACGTCTCACGGCGCGGCATAGCGCCGATGCCCTCCTCGAAACCCCCTCGACGTCCTGCGCCCTGTTTCTGCATTAATTGCGTCTACGTCGGTCTACGTGATCCCTTTCGCCACTCCCGAGCTCCTCGATTCGCTGCCCCTCCCCCACACACCCCGTCACCCTGCACGGGGTGTTTCGACGAGGATTAGTGTCGACGCCACGAACCGCATAATTCTCCACCTTACTACTCGAGAAAATCAGATCCGCGACCGACTAGCGCGAGAATCGCGCCCTCCAAGACGTTGTTTACGTGGTAAAATCGCTCGCCCATTGTAATGATTTTCCCAGTCGAGCTTCAACCCTCGATAATCGATCGCAACGATTTCTGTCGCCATTCACACACAATTTTGGACTGTGGTAAACACATCCGTGGTTGTAGTTTGCACAGTTTGCTTTGTATAGAAGCGTTGAAAAAGCATTTGTTGCTGTTATATGCAAGAGGAAAGAAAATTCGATGGTCAGTCGAGCACTTGTGAGAAATTCACAGATTGGGGGTGTCCCTCTATTGGCGAGTGCAGAAGGTGTCGCCACAGTGTTGTTGCATCTACTAGGGGGTCTTACTCTTCACAGGTGTTTAACAATGTTTGTTGACGAGTAACAAAGTTAGTCGGTGGATCTATTCATCCATTTCTCTATTTACCCCCTTCTTTCATTCATCAACAACACGATTCAAACCAAGGACCAAAAAGAATAATACTTTCCGTGTTGAAAGAGCAAACAAACTGATGCGTGTTCATTTTAAAACGAGAAGACTCGAAGCCTAGATTTTTCAGAATGGCGAATACCGTCTGGTATCCGCCGTTAAGAACCACCCTGTAGATCGCACGTGTGTTCACGCACGCGGTGGGCTTCAACCGGTCGTCAGTCGCACGAACGTGTTCTCGGGGGGGGTGCAGAGGGGGGGGGTGGCCGCGATCTCGGCGCACGGTAACAGTGCACCCACTTCACCCTCGCTATCCAGGCCGCCCAGCAACCCCCTACACCCACCCACAAAACCGGAGAGGCAGTCGCTAATTACGCAACGCGTTCGAGCGTGCACGTCGGGGTGGCGACGTGGCACCGTCATGGGCCCGTGTATCCCTCGTCCTCCCCCCTTCCTCCTACCTTCCATCCCTTCGTCCAACCCCTGCTCTGTCTTGTTCCCTCTTACCCGCCGCTTTCTGGTACTTTTACGATTGCCTATAATCACCCAAAGTACGCTACGATTGCGTTCCGTTCTGCCCCACCTGCTTCCAGGACCGACCAACCCCTCTTATAAACCCACCCGTTCTACCACCCCCCCCCCGCGCGTTTTCATGCCCCTTTCCTCCAACGAGCTCGAACGGCACGGCCGCGTCGAGCAGTCGACTTAATTTGCAGGATCAACATGGGAACGTCGCGCGGATAATCCGGCGCATCCGAATTACACGCTCGACGTGCCGTCTAGATACACCGAGCAGCACCTGCGGACTCGACAGAGGCGGAGGACGATTACTAATTAGCCGGGATTTTGCCACCTGGATGAGAGCAGCCCCCCATCCCCCCGTTCGGCCGGTGTGATCTCCAAGAGACGAGCCGTCTTCCGTGCAGTCGCTTGGATCCGATTTGCGGATGAAAGTGGCAACCCTGAAGCACCTCGCTAATTGAATGACTGCGTTCCCCTTGCGGTCGGTTCACTCGGAAATTTGTTTCTTGTAATCCTTCCATGGTGGTTTTTAACGACGTACTGCGCGGCCGGAGATAATGACAGCTTTACGTCATTTTAATTTACAGTTGCTCCATTGTTACGAAATTAAAACCGTAGTAAGTCTACGTGTAATCTTAACAATCGCATAGAACTTTTTATTGCATCCATACACAGTACCTAATAGTGGACCGTTTTTTATCATAAAAATTTTACAAATAATGTGACGTTTAAGCTCATTCCAACGATAACGTCGGAGTACCTATGCAGTCCAATAACATTACGTACAAACTCTATCAGTTTCTGTTCCCACGCCTTCGACTGACGGTTAAAGTTCGTCCAAGTTCGCTAAACAGTAAACTGATCTCAACATTGAACCTCCGAACGTCTGACTAATTGTCGAATGCTTAATTAATCGTTCGTTCCGTTTGAAGTTCAATTTATCGACACTGAATCCGGCGAAAGATGGAGTCTATTCGGCGACGGTGCTCCAGTAACGCGCGAATCGCGTAGCAAAGGGAGACAATGGCCGGGTGAAAGGAAAGCAGAGAAGAAAAGAAATATCGCGAGGCGGAACGCATTCGCGAGCTTGCACTCACGAAATCGTAATCTCCGGCATGAGATAAAGACGCGCATTGTTCGAAGCCCCGCGATTCTCGCGGCAACTTCCATAGAGATCGACCTTGGCAATAGCTCCGATAGGGCGCGAGAACATCGACGCAGTCCCCAGACGGATCTCGGGGGCTCATTCGAGATTCACAGGACCCGGAATAAGCGAGAGGGGGGCTGGTTCGCCGCTTGCGTAGTGGCTTGGCGGTCGACGAGAAAAGATTTCGTCGCTAATGGCAATCATTAAACGGGGACAACGGGTTTTCATACGTGCACACCAGAAGGTATACGGGCTTCCTCGAATGGTTGAAGGCGGATGGCAAGGTGGTGAAAAGAGAGGTTGGTTGGTGGCGAGTGGGTGGCTATACTTAAATTACCTAGGAAGCATCGCCGGCATTCATACGTGGGATAAGCATTGTCATCCCGGGGGATTGTCTCACAGACACCTCGCTGGCACATGCTTTATGTCGTAGAGGGTAGCGGGCCGGTGCCCGGGGGTGGCTCGGTGAGACGCGGACGCGGTGGGAAGGGGAAGGGGTTTTGGGAGGAAGTCGAAGCTTTATTAGGTAGATAACCGAGATGCGAGCTGCGTTATATAGATGCCCATCCACGCTGAGCTGCCTCGTTTTACTCACTTCAATGCTTAATGGAATTGAGTTCTTGTAAGCGCCCTCGGCCCCCGTCCCCCTCTCGCTAGTCACCCCGTTCGCCCGACGACCAACCCCGTGCTCCCCTCGAGGCTGTTTGGCGGCGACGGGGGGAGGGGAGGGAGAGTCGAAGGGACAGCACAGGCGGAGGACATGAGATAATTGGTATTTTGTCTCGCCAAATCCTTTGTATCTCGAGTTTTAATTGACTTCGAGATTTTTCAATACCAATTTGCACCCGACTGCATACAGGGGAAGGAACGTGTGAGTGGCGGCTCCGACTGGCCTGTGTGCGTCTGTGCTCGGACGCGTATTTTACAGAATCCGGATCGACGGAATGGCGACCATCCGTCGACGGATTCTTCCACCTTTTTTCTTTTCTTTTTTTTCGTCCCGCGGAAGAGTCCGGCTTCCCTTTTCCCCTCTTTTTCAGGCTTTAATCGCTTTCTCCCACTGTTTACCGTTCTCTTATTGGCGCTACGCCCTCCCCCCCCCCTCCTCCCCGACGAACGCCATCGACGATTTTTTAAATGGGAAGAGATTTTGGTAATAATTGACACAACGGGGTTAGCTTATATATTTTGAAATTAATTGAAGCTGCCATAGGCAAAAACTAATTTCTTTTGGAATAATCACTTTTATTGTGCTGTTGCTCTATACAAACATCTTAGATTTGCCCGTTAATAAAAAGAAATGTTCCCGGAAGTCGTATCTGGCAGAAGTGAACAGAGTCAAGTGAATAGAAAAAACAAAAGTTGGCAAAGGTAACAGTTTTTCCAGGTCCTCTGATAATCTGAATTACAAGCAGTTCCAAAAGCAATGAGTTCAATAACATTTCATATCGCAGGAAGAAGTACGAGTCAGAAGGAGTAAGATTGCCTCCTTGGTCGGTCTAAAATTATTCCAAGTTAGCCATTACAACGACGCCGCTCGGTCGAACGGCGCTCCGTTCGAAAATGCAGGAAGCTCGATCGATTATTTGAAAATCGAAGTAAGGAGACACCGCGGCGGAGTTCGTACGCGCCTCCTCTGCACAAAAGCACAAACGACTAATGCAGTTCACCGACAGAGAGAGCTTTTATTCGTTCGCATTGCTGAATGTCCTTTGGGAGCCGAGGGCGCGGTGAGTCGAGATTGGGAAAGGGGCACCGCTCGCTCCTTTCGCCGCTGTTGCTTTCCATTCTAATCCAAGTGCCTGTCGTCGAGAGATTTTTTTCTATTGTTCCTCAGATTTCCCACAGGAAAGGAACTGGCAGATTTCAACCCTTTATTGTTTCAACGGTAGGGAGAAAGAAGGACGCCGACATGCGAAATTCTGATTAATTACTCAACGAAACGACCTACGGATTAGTCGCGGTGGCAAAGAAACGGTGTTAATGATTCCCTCGTAATTATGTCAGATTGTTGCGCCCCTGTCTGCGAACGGGGCGCGAAATTTCACTAATTTTCATCTTTCTCAAAGTTTTACAGGACGAAACAAGCATTCGAGCTAACTGGATGAAAACAAAAAAGGTAAAAATTGTTCCTCAGAAAAAAATCGCAAACTTTGGTGTTATATTCTACTTTCTCTGGGAATGGTCACATAAATATCTAAGAATTCTCCCCTTTTTCGAGATAGAGTCTTTTAAAAATGTTCAAAATTTATTTAAAGAAATTACTGTAAAGGGGTGTGACTCATGTCCCTAAAAAATTCTAATACAGTCTTCTTTGTGCTGAGTTTTAGACTTCTTGGCGTCCGAGTACCTGCTCTCTTCCAAGGGTTGGAACGTGTCTACTAGAATATTAATGGGTGTTCTTCAATTGTTATTCCACAACCTATAACCAACAATACCGTGAGTGTCTACGATATATTTAACTTGTTACTTTGACTTTGCTCTACCATATTACTGAGGGGTATCCTCCTTTGCTGACATTTCCATAATAGAATTGTAATAATATTATAGGTTCATCTTCATCTGTTAACATTTTTATAGGGTAATCAAGAACTCATTTTAATAGAAGCGACTAATTGAATGCAATTTTTTTATTACCATTTTAGGGGGGTTGAAACGGTTCTTTTTTCTAGTCTTTATTTTGTTCGTTCGTTTTGTCAATTAACTACATAAATCTTGAATTAAGAGGTTAATCTTCGGTTGTTGACATTTGCATAATCCCACTTGGGTGAAGCAATTATTTAGTAGTATTTATTTCTGGGACGAGGAATAAAAAAGAAAGATCCTCCAGCAACGAAACGTTAAAAGAGTAACGTAGACGTGTTCCAACGTATTCAGCGGCCAAAGATGTTCGGTGAAATTGAAGGTGTCCGAAGAATGCGAAGAAAAATGTCATACACCCTCGTGGAACAATGGGGGTTGCGGTCTATCGGGGTCACCGGTGAATGAAGGTGGTCACGGATGTCCGAGCAAAGGAGCTAATCCGGCCGAAGATCCTCGAGCCCGTTGACCAGGAGAATCTTCCGCGTTCTTCTGGCAGCTGAAGAGGGGTGAACGAGAGGGTGGAAGGGAGCGTAACCAATTATCGCGCGATATCGCGCCGCTGGTGGCGTGCGCGCCAGTAGACGAATAGAGAGCTAGTCAATAACGGGGCAGCCTATACGCTATTTGTACTTCATCGTATCGAGGTAATCAATAATAATAATTGCAGCTCGCGGTCTCCGAGGTAGCAGCAGCCCTCCTCAGTCCGGCAGGGTACAGAGGGGTTGCTGTTTCTGGTCGGTGTGCCGGTGTCACTTAGTGGGGAGAAAGGGTAGAAAAGGTACGCCGTTAGACCGAGGCGACTTCGACGAATAGCGTGAAGAGGGTCGGTTCGTGGGCGCGGCGTACGACGCTCTGCGTCGGTTCCGCCCTCGAAATCCTGGTGAACGGAGACAGCCATCGGGGGAAAGAGAGAGAGAGGAAGTATGGATCCCTCCGGCAGGTCGTGGACCGGTCCTACGGGCAGTCCACGCTCAGTCGACACCGGCACTCCATTCGAGCACGTTCGACCGTTTTTGCCGCGCTCGCCTTCCACCTAACTCGACATCTCGTTTACGACACTTGTGGATTTTTTTCGCTCGCACCTCGAATCCGGTGGCGACATCAGTTAGTGGATGAACGCGAGGATTAGGACGATAACCGAGCGCGACGGTGGTCCGCTCATAAGTGCGTGAAGTTCAAGGGAAAGCTACGAAGGGGTGGCAGTCCATCGATACAGCCTGTGGGATCTCGCTCGGTTCGCTCGAGCTCGCAACGACGAGGTGACCATGATGAGCTCTCACCAACAACATCCCGGCTACGGGTTCCTGTCTGGCATGGACCTGCACTCCGTGCACCACGTGAGCCAGGACATGAACGTGGCCGGCCAGCAGTCCGCCGCGTCCCAGGAGCAACACATCAAGAGGCCTATGAACGCGTTCATGGTGTGGTCCAGGATCCAACGAAAGAAGATCGCCCTGGACAACCCGAAGATGCACAACTCGGAGATATCGAAGAGGCTCGGCGCCGAGTGGAAGCTACTCTCCGACTCGGAGAAACGACCGTTCATCGACGAGGCGAAGCGTCTGCGGGCGATGCACATGAAGGAGCACCCGGACTACAAGTACCGTCCGCGAAGGAAGCCCAAGGTACCGGTGTCCGCGGTACCTGGTAAAGGTGGCTCGATGAGTCCCGGTGGCTTCCCCAGCTTCCCTCTGCCTCCGTACTTCGCCGCCCCAGCTGCTCCGGTCTCTCATCATCATCACCATCCGCACCCTCTCGATTATCCACCGTTGCCGCCGTATTTTGGCTCAGCATTCGACGCGGTCCACCTGAGCAAGTTAGTGGCCAGCAGTAACGGTACGGGGTCGTCGTCGTCGAGTGCAGCGGCGGCCGCAGCTGCGGCGGCGGCGGCGGCGGACGCAGCCAACAACAACGCTGCCTCCGCGGCGGCTGTAGTCAGCAGCTTCTACTCCGGATTTTACTCGTCGCCCACAACAGCAGGTAAGCCGTACCACAACACGGCGTCCCACTTGGGACCTCTGTTCTCAACCGGACATCACACCGTGGGGGCCACCGCGCCTCATCCTCACCTCATGTTCACGTCCTCGTCGGCGACCGGGCCCGGCAGCATCGTCACGACCACCAGCAGCCCCGGGAGCAGTCCGGGCACCACTCCGATACCGTCGTCCCATCAGCAGGTGACCAACCCGACGACATCGACCACGCTGGACCTCGAGCAGCTACGCAGACCGGTCTCCGTGATATTCTAGATTCGTAGACGTCCGTCTAGGTTCGAGAACGTTTTCGATTCGCGGCGCGAAACGGCCGCTCGGTGAGTTATGGAACACCTCCGGGGGGCCCGCGGATCCGTCTCGATGTACAATTGAAGAGAACACGGCGCAGGTTTAGGTTTTAATCGTATGTGATCCGTAATGTATATACTCGAGAGCTGGAGAGAATGCCCTTAGATGGAATTTAGCTCGGGATCTCGTACGAGCGGGGACGTTCTTTGTCGCAGATTGTCCTTGCAGGAGCATTCTTTGTAGCTACTCGCAGTACACGTGTATGTCCACCCTCTCGCGCGGGAACCCGACGACGTATTTATACGCGCGACGCTCGAGGGCCGACACAGGGACCGCGGGGGCACGTCCGTGAGAATCTGCTCTGTCCAGTACGAGGGGGGGGACGGGCGATCGCGCGATCATTCGGGGAAGGCTCGCTGGCAACGACGCGGATAATTGAATTAGCATATTAATGCGCTGGAACAAAAGGGCCGTTTAGGCCCCGGGATTCGTTTTGCTTTATCGAACGGGGCCGCTCATTGTGCACGACGGTGCCCCGTCAATGGAGCACTCCCCCCTCCTCCCCCGGAGGTGTGGAGCTCATTGTTTTCGAATAATGTTTTCTAATTGCGGATGTGCCTTTACCTGTCGTCCGATCGTCCAAGTCGAGAACTTTTCACCGCTGGTTTTCGAACACCCGTCGAGCCATTGGCTATTCGTAACAGACCTTCTCTCGTTTGAAATATTTTTACAAAACTTCAATAGAAACCTTTAAGTCAGAAATTTTTGCGACCTTTTCTAGCACATATCATTATCTTCCCTCGCAGTTCCAGGTTGTAGCGCAACTCTAGTTAAGGGACAACGACGCCAAAGCGATATAGTAATTAATATATTCATGACTAAAAACTGCATGGTATAGAGGAAGCTACGATCACTGGGCATTGAAAATGTCTACGTTAGGTTTTGCCTATTCGCGACGCGAGGAAGAGAATTTCACGCAGAGACTTGTAATAGGAATCGTCGATTCGTAATTTATCTTCGTTATTTTAGAGACAAGAGTGTTTTCCGTTATCCAAAAATTTCTTTGTACGGTGTCTCCGTGTAGTCTCGTTTGATTCGAGGAACAGGCCTGGGGTTTAGCGACGTTTTACGCGCCATTGGCTCTCGAGCGTCGTTACCGTTCGTTTTAATATATCGTTTCTACGGATGTAAATAATACGTAATATACAATCCGCGTAGGTTAAGCACCGCACGCGAACGAGTCCTAGCGACTGTTCGCTCGGCTAGCGAATAGTTTTCGTGGGACGGCACGTCCGGTCTCCGTCAGATCTCGTTCTAGCTCACGCGTCCGCCTACTCGATAGGCGCTCCATGCTCGAACTTTCAAGACTTCCGGGTATCAGCACACCAAGCCCTCCGCGGAAAGACCCACCACTCACAGAGAACTCAAACTTACACGATAAAGGTAACTATCGATTGTGTATGGCCTCATAATCGGTTCACGATTTGCCAATAACAAGCACTATACGTTAGTTGAACCATTTCATCTCGAATCTATTAATTGGAGCATCGTCGAGTTTTTTCCGAATACTTTTTTCAAAAAATTGCTGTACAGATCGTGTATTCGAATATTCGTAGCATTTAAGTAGCTTCTCCTTTAAATTTCACTTTTTAGAGTACGATAGGTTGCTCCACAACCTCTCACATTTTGTTACTATCATTGAAATGGTCATATCGAGTTGTACAAATGATCGTATGAAAAATCGTAGAATTTGGTAGACAATTTTCACGTATATGTTCAAGTAAATCCAGAAGAAAACGGGGTAAAACACTTTTAATATACATTAAGCTTCCAAAGATACTTGGAGGGGGCCTCTGAAAGATAAACGAGCTTTCCGGAGAGCAGAAATGGACCGAATTTAATAGGAATTATAAACTAACACTCTGTGTAACCATGGATTCAGATTGTAATTTTTATTGGACAAAGAACGCATCGAGAGTTATTTGTTTTTTATTCGTTGCTCGAAATTTGTTATTTGTTAGCTGTCGCGGGCTAGAGATCTACGGAGAAGTCCGTCCTCAGCGAACGAACATTTCGTCCAGGACGCGGATCTAGAGATCGCACTTTTTCGCCGGCGAGAAGCTTCGTATGTGATATATTCCGTCTTTGATCCGTGGATCGTCGGAGCGCCGTGCGTCCTCGTGACCCTCCAATGGGGCACAGCGAATCAGGAGCGAGTCTCTGACCCCCCCAAACTCGTGGTTTCCGACCGTCCCGGATGTAGTGTTTCTGACGATCAATGGAGAAATAGTTTCGAGGAATTTATTTACCACGACGATTTGTAATCAACGCGACGATTTTATTAAAACCGATATCAAACGTGTTTGTATATACCGGATGTTACCGAAGTAGACAATCAAACTGTGGCAATATATCCTGCGTGTAAGGTTAAGATGTGTTGTGTCTGGGGGATTTCCTAAATATTTGCGCATGCTTGCTTAAATAAATTCAAGGAAACTTCTCGTTAATTAGACTTTTCTATTCTCCTTTCGTAGCAATCAATCTATTTTCAAAAATTCAACCACTTAACATAAATTACGAAAATCTCACGGTTTGATCTACCAGAATTATATTTCTGTATCCTTGAATTTGATAAAAAGTTAAATACGCAAAGATTTATGGAAATGCTTCGAGAATGGAACAGGTTCGAACGAATCGATCGGTTACTATTAATACCCTATTCAAGACCGACACGATTATAAAAATTGTATCTCGTCCCTTTGTTGTTAATATTTAATAAAGCAGTTTTTGATTTACGTTGATAAAACATTTGAAAAGCAATTCTACATCGAAACATCGTGTATATACGAAGAACGAAATAAATTTCTCGAATTATTTTTCTCTCGTAATTCGCTACTTTGCTAAGCTCTCCTCGAAAGCATTTTCGTCGCCCAAATGGTCCGGATGTAAATAGACCAGTCGTTAACTGTGATTTCGTTACGTCGTGAGCGTTTCCGTAGATTTAATGATTAAAAAAAAAAGTCGCCTCGTACCTCTTGTTGTAACTAACGTCTAGAGCACACACGCTAAATAGTCGCACCGTGTATAGGGTTATTTATCAGGACGAATCACTGATTTCGATACTCCGGTTCCCCCTTACGTTTTCGTTTAAATCAGTTTCTTTCTGTGCATGTGCGTTGCACGCGCGTTTCTTCGATGTTTTTAGCCCGTAAGAGAACGAAACGTCTCGACGACGGTGTACGCGCGTCGATCGAGAAGCCTGTACACTGCGTTTTGTTATGAACAAATTGTTATTATTCGTTTGCGCGCGAACAACGTTGAACGATCGAAATTCACACGTGGCGGGGGTTTGATTCTAAAAAAGATGTTCGTCGCCAGATCTTCGACACAGAGAATTTATCGTCGATCGACGAGACGAGTGGAGGGAGTAAAGGAACAATGTCTCTTATCGTATATGTGCATATATTTATTATTATCGACGAATCGAAGTAATAAATGACTCTATGAATTTCCATTAATCGACATCTATTATTTACGTGAACCTTGACCATCGAAATATAATCTGGAAAGCGTTCCAAGATCATCGACAAGTACCAATAAAAACTATAATCGCTACTAGATCTCAAGAACGTAGATTTTATCAGAATCACGTGACAGAGGGTTAATTGGGAACTCGATAAAAACAAACCCAATATTTCTGCTTCGGTTTATTCATGGACGACCAAGTAATCGAGTAATAATTTTTGTTTTGAAAGGCTCGAGGTTAACACATCGACGATTCAAGATAATGGAAGAAATTCTGTCGAGCAGCCGGAGAACAATATCGAATCGTTTTCGAGTGTAGCCTTCGTCGAGGCGAAACGATTGTTCCAACTCATTTCAACCCCTAACTGCCACCGGCCAAGATGGATTCGTTCGAGTTCGCTCTGGGTGTGGATTCGAGCCGATGTTCGAAGATCGATCGTGTGCTCAGGTATATCCAATGAATCCCAAAGCGATCGCGATCGGAATCCGTCGAACGTTGGCGACGTTTCGCACGGCGAACAGCCGGCTGCAGGACAATGGCGAAGAGGTGCGTGGTCCTGAACGAAATTCGTAACCTCGAATTTCCTCGCGACACTGGAGAAGCCCACGGCCATTGAAATCCGCCGGCCGTAGCAGGGAAAGGAGAATGAAAATAAAGAGAGAAGGAACCAGAGACGTCAGGTTCTCGTCAAACGACACCTCTCTCGCCGCGCTCTCCCTTCGCGTATAATATTTTTCTCTATGCTTGGTCGGTGCATTGAAAAGTCTCGCCCCGAATCGTCGAAGGTGACCACCCTTTGCTTTTATGGGGCGCGACGGGAGGGACGAGGATAGAGGATCTATCCGCGTCACCCCAATGGGCATTGCGTTTCGCTATAACTACCCTCTGTTTAGAGGCCAATTGTATTGCCGCGGGGACCTTTTTACTCTTTTCACCCCTAAGAAACCCCGCTGGCTCTGTTGGGCTGTTTCCTCGGTAGGGTGCACGCACTTTTCGTTTCTCTATCGTTCGGCATCGTGTGTATACATTATACCTCCTGTGCGTTCTCGCGCAGCCGATAACGGGGCGCGAACTACTTCGCCACAGCACTTCCGGTCGGAATTCTTGACCGCCCTTTAGTCACGGCTCGCCTTTCAAATGGCTTTCCGTTCTACCACTGTCACGAGAAACATTCAAGGCCTGGCTGACGGGACGAGACACGAGATCTTCCAAATTTTTTTCAACAAAATGTTTATCTATCGTCCAAAAGTCCATACATTGGAGCTACGAATCTACTAAATTTTAATCGGAGTGCTTTGATACAAGCTTCCATATACAGGGTATCAATCCACCCCTGGGAAAAATTTTAATGGGAGATTCTAGGTCAAGGATACTAATTTGTTGATTGTGGCTTCCGGCCACACGGTATATTGTCGATAAAGAATTTTTTTCTCAGAAGTACGTAGGAATTCGAGGGTATGTCTATTCACCAAAAATGATTGAAATTGACCCCCGCAAGTGAAAATAATTTTTTTACTATGATTTGAAATTTTTTAATTTTGTGGAAAAATATCACACATTCTCGAATTTTTTTCTCGAAAATGGTTAGGATTTCGAGGGTATGTCTATTAACCAAAGATGATTGTAAGTGACCCCCGCAGCTGAATATAATTTTTTTACTATGATTTGAAATTTTTTAATTTTGTCGAAAAATATCACAACTTCTCGAATTTTTTTCTCGAAAGTGGTTAGGATTTCGAGGGTATGTCTATTCACCAAAAATGATTGCAATTGACCCCTGCAACTGATAATATTTTTTTCAGAACGATTTGAAATATTTTAATTTCATCGAAAAATGTCTATAACTACTGATTTTTTCTCTCGAAAATGGTTAGGATTTCGAGGGTATGTCTATTCACCAAAAATGATTGTAAATTACCCCTGCAAGTGACAATATTTTTTTCAGGGCGATTTGAAATGTTTTAATTTCATCGAAAAATTCTAGCTTCTACTCGAATTTTTTTCTCGAGAATGGTTAGGATTTCGAGGGTATGTCTATTCACCAAAATTGATTGTAAATGTCCCCTGCAACTGACAATATTTTTTTCAGAACGATTTGAAATATTTTAATTTCATCGAAAAGTTTCAATAACTACTGAATTTTTTTCTCGAAAATGGTTAGGATTTCGAGGGTATGTCTATTCACTAAAAATGATTGTAATTGACCCCCGCAACTGACAAAATTTTTTCCAGAACGATTTGAAATTTTCAAATTTCTCATCCATGAGAAGACACTAAAATCATCTCCGAATTTTCAAATCGATATAATAGTCCAATTGGGCCACGAAAATCCATAAGAAAGGCTTTTTAACGAAGCCTCAATCAAGAAATTGATCTTCGTTTTATTTTGGCCTCCAGAATCTTCCATTAAAATGTTTCCCAGGGGTGGTCGAGCACCCTGCATACGTTCGTGAATGGAATCGCGAAAGATACGCGTCAGAAATGAGCCCAGCAGTCATGGTTGCCCCCCTCCCAGCGATCGACCCCATCGAGCAGCGTCCGTTGCGAAGGCACTCGATGCCCGTAGAAGTCAAAAAAAGGAAACTGACAAATCGAAGCTACGGCTGCCGTGAAACAATTGCGGCGAGGATCGAGAGGGAGGGGGGAAGGGGCTGAAAAGAAAAGCATTATCGGTGCAAAGTGGGCCGGTCAGGCCTCTTTAACGAGATCATTGTCGGCGTCGACTGGTAGGCAAAAAGTGTTTCAACGTACATACTACCAGGTACCCGGCACTCGATTCTCCCCCCCCCCGGCCATTGTTTTTGTCGAACGGGTTGAAACAATGTCCACTCCGGGGCCAGCAGTGCTCTCGTCCCGATGATATAATGCACTTAACTGTTTTCGCAGCGGGCCGACGTCGCGGTCGTAAATGGAAAAGTGGCATCTCCCGGGGATCGAACAGTATCGAACGCAAGAATACAGGGCAGAGGGTGGCTCTTGACTCCCATTATTAAAGTCTCGTTCATTGTGCCACCTTGTCACTCCATCTTGAAACCACTCGATCGCGTCCCCGGGACATTTGGCCTTGGAAGCGGGTGGTAAACCGCGTTCGACGCCAACGGAGTCACGGATTGGGACATATGTCGCCATCATCAACGACTCCAAAAGAGTTATATCCTTTGGATCATTGCAACTTGTGTATGGGGGGAGTTCGCATATTATCTGTAGCAGCCAAGTCGAGAAACCACCTTTTTTCAGTGTTTGGAAGCATCTACCTAATCCGATCGACGATCAGACAAGGATAGAACGAAGACCTGGTCTGTTTGGACCTCACTTTAGACGCAAACGCTCGCTCCTTCGATACTCGTGTTTACGTTGGAACCACAACAGAACGAAGGTGGCTCAGAGGATATACTTGTCGACAGTATTCCGTGATTCCTCTAAATAACAAGTCGTGTTCTACGCCTTGTACAAATTCAGATCGTCGTTATTCGAACGTATTACAACGCTTTGTAATTGTATTTCGCAATATTACCGCGTCTGAGACTAAAGAACAGATCGTGAGAGAGTAAAGAAGCTTCCCATGTGCTGATGGACATGTGTGGTATCATGTGATGCTAACCCAGAACCAGAGGATTATCAAAATGGCGAACACTGTATCGAGGAATCCGACGAAGCTCCAACAGGCAGTAGAAATCGGTAAAAATAATCAATTATATATAATTTTACGCGAGTTTACCAACGATTCGCCTTCTGAGTGTCGGAAAATGTAATTAGCGAAATTATGAGACGTTGCGGGGATAGGAGTGATCAAATTTCGCGTACCGGTCTCGCGTGGTTGCAACCCGGAGGACGTTATTGCAATTTCCGTTCGACGTCGATCCATGTGAGCGTAACGAGTCGTTTTAGGATTTCGGTTCTCAGCGGAATATTTAGTTAATTAAATTTCTTTGAGACGATCGC
Source organism: Colletes gigas (assembly GCF_013123115.1). Classification (NCBI taxonomy): domain Eukaryota; kingdom Metazoa; phylum Arthropoda; class Insecta; order Hymenoptera; family Colletidae; genus Colletes; species Colletes gigas. Next base: position 2,396,399 of record NW_025106643.1, on the reverse strand, counting down.
GAGCTCGCGGAACGGAACATGGCTGGGAATAGGGTGCTTTGAGTCGTTTGCCCGTGGAAAACCGGAAGCCTCTCGGATGCGGGTGAGATTGATTGAAAAGTGGGGAATAGACGAGGCCACGTGCTCTGTGCCTTTTCGCCACCCCTTTTTCGGTGTTAATGGACGCATTCAAGTTTTCGCTGTTACGACGAAACCACCGATATTGTGTAACGTCGATTTGGCATTTCTACCGTACGAATTTCATACACGTAGTTTCTTCACAGACTCGATAGCGAATAGTTTTAGAATTTCAAATTCGTCGATGCTCTGGTTCGTAAAAATTAAATATTCTCTCCCTTTTTAGGAAACGAAGACAACATGTTTCAATATCTTCTGATCGAAAGCCTGGACAAGACCTTACAATTAGTCCTTTTGGGGTTAAGGGGCCATTCTACCTTGTAGGCATGAAAAATACGTGTTTCTTTGTGATTTTTTTTTTGCGGGTTATTAAAGAGCGATTAATTCCGGATTTTGTAGATACATTTATTATATATTTAGCTATATTTACGAATTTTTGCAACGCATAATATCTATTGATTACGCTGTTTTTGTTGATCATCAAACAACAGTTTTTACGAACGGCACCCGACTGCATACGTGATATCTTGCGAACAAGTTATTCGAAATCCTAAAACCAACGATATTCTTAATATAGATGAGTGTGGTTATAGCATGAACTAGGATCTTTTCAAAAAAAACAAAAAATGGCAAAATGGCAGCTATTTTACGAAAAAATACTGAATATTTTCATATATTTGGTTGCATTTTTGTTAATAAAAGAAAAAGTATTGCATATATCGCAATTATCCTAGTTCATGCTATAGGGAGACCAGTTCTGAAGATACTGTATAAATTTGATGTTGATATCTTGAATAGTTTTTTAGTTATCACGCACGCAGTGCCGAGAAATGTAGTTTCGAGAAAAACAGCTTTAAAGTTTCACGTCCAGTTGTTATACCTGCGCGTGGTACATTACAGCAGGCTATAACTTCGTTAGTTTTCAGAATTTCAATTTAATATTTGGTAGACATATTTTCGAGACTACATACTAAAGGAAAATGCAAAAAATAAAATATCGATTTTTTTAATCCCACAAGGTAGAAAGGCCCCTTAAATATTCTTTATTACGTCGTATCGATGTTTATATTGTGAATTAAAATCCGTCGATGCTCTGGTTTGTAAAAATTAAATATTCTCTCCCTTTTTAGGAAACGAAGACAACATGTTTCAATATCTTCTGATCGACAGCCTCGACAAGACCTTACAATTAGTCCTTTTAGGGTTAAATATTCTTTATTACGTCGTATCGATGTTTATATTTGTGGACCTTCTCAGCGATATTGTGTAACGTTGATTTGGCATTTCTTCCGTACAAATTTCATACACGTAGTTTCTTCGCGGATTTGATAGCGATTAGTTTTAGAATTTCAAATCCGTCGATGCTCTGATTTGTAAAAATTAAATATTCTCTCTCTTTTTAGGAAACGAAGACAACATGTTTCAATATCTTCTGATCGAATGCCTCGACAAGACCTTACAATTAGTCCTTTTGGGGTTAAATATTCTTTCTTACGTCGTATCATCGTCTATATTATGGTCCTTCTCACTCCAGTTACAAACAATTGCAATTTACTCAACCATCAAATGTTTCAAGCAAAGAGTTGACTCTGAAAATGGGGGTCAAAACGCGTCCCACCCGGACGTGTGACTCTCCGATGTCTCTCCCCCCTTTCGAAAGAACTTTTCGAGCCTTTTCCAGCGAGAACGAAATTCCCTTGGAAACTTGGGAACTAAATAATTAAGAAATCCACTTAGTTGCCCCTCCGTACTGGGTACACAATGGATTCTACATTTATCAAGGGACAAATCGCGCTGCCATCGGTGGCGATTGTTTCGCGGCGCGTTCGAACGAAGTCGTCGAAAACACGCGGAAAGTCAGCGGCGCCTTTTCGCCATTTTCGTTGTGCCTTCAGAAACCGTCGCGAAAAACAAGCCTTTCCCATTTCGAACAATGCCCGGGCCGCCTTATTCTCGCGCGAATTTCGCTGAACTTCCTCCGCGGTGTTCCAGGAACGATGAACGACAATTATTTTCGCGCCCGTGAAACGCTCGAGAACGACAATCGAGCGAGGGCGAATTTGTTCCGTGGCCGAGAACTTTTCCTCGAAGAAACCCGGGAGGGCGGCTTAGAACAATACAGCCGCGAAGAACTTTACTCTTTTCTGTATTTTTTTCTCTCGAAAGTCCTTTTGGAACCGCGAACGTACCGCAGCCTCGAATTATGCGACGAAGAATGGCCGGAATAAATGCAGGTAAATGATATTCAACCTGTTTCCACGCGTTGCAAGACGCCATTCTTACCACTGGTCGAAAACAGTAACGAAAAATAACGAGAAAATCTCCCGAACTCCCACAACGAGCGTGAATATATTTCCATTTAGATTTGTACCGTTTACAAGTAAATCCGCATTAAAAATAACGAACATTATCGCGAATTTCAATATTTTGTTACGTTTCGTCGCCAACGTGTTAGAAAAATAACGAGACTGAACCGTTTAAATATCGTGTGTTCAATCTTTTGTTCAAATTAATACAATCAGCATAAAAAATAATATTTCCACGCCAGCTTTCTACCCTTTCCCTTGGAATTGAAAGACAATTTATTAGAAAACTTCTGAAATGGTTTTCAACGAGTAATAATTCTATACATCTGGTCCCCATTGCTACCAGCAATTTTACTTGTTGCTTAGCGACCATCCCCTCCAATCACGCGATAATCAACGTTGCACAAATGACCCCTCGACTCATCGTTTCTCCGCATGCGAGATCCTCGAACAGTTCACAATTAAAAATCCTTCGACCTCTCGTGCGACAAGCATAGAACCTGTACAGAAACTCGGTTGTCGATGAGACAGCGTGAAAGTAAAGATTTCGCGTGCACAAAACGACATCTTCCTCACTAATTTCTTCCCGCGGGAACAGGGATTATTCGTCCCTCGCCGCGACGAATCCGTTTTTTCCCCTCCACGAGAGCTCTCCGTGGCTGGGTATTCACGGAACATCCGCCCGCGTATCAAGGAGAGCCTTTCAGCCGCGGCATGTCGCAGAAACTGCACGAAAGTCGGGCGATGCAATGGCCGCATCAAGTGCAACGGATGAATGCGTCAGTTCTGGCGGGTTCTCCTAACAATCGGACGCAGGATATAATTTTCACCGGCGCTGATACTCGCGTAGAAGAGAAACGAGACCCGCGAACCGCCCGTGGAAAGAGAAAGAAGACGAGAAGGGAGCAAGGGTGGTCGGACGACGCTGAATAGGGGCTGCGTAGGTGAAGAAAAAAGAGAAAAGAAAAAGGGGCAGAGCCGACGGAATGGCACTCTGTGGACACTCGCGGCTCTCCTCTTTCGGGAAACGCATCCCTTGACCCTCGACCGTAGAGAGAAAGAAGCTCGTGAATGTAAACCTTTTAATGGCCTCCGCGCCCGGGACCCTTTTGAGCATTCCGTTTTTGAGATGAATAACTGCGACGGAAGACTGTCGGTACGCACATCTGCGCCCACGTTGAATCGTATAGTGAACGAAAACGATCAGCGTGATACAGCAATAGTTTCCAAGGGCCCAAAACAATCGAATTTTTTAGAATTTTTTCGGGGAAAAAGAATCAGCTGAAAATCTTTATTTAGTTATACAGGATAGGCCTAGCAGAATGGGTCAAAATAGGGATCCTAAAGAAGTTTTAATTCTTAATCGAAAATTAAGTGTTCATCAGTGACTCTGATAAATTCATTTTTTTTGCATTTTGCAAACGATGCACAAGTTTTATACACTTTTATAACGGCCAGCCAGGTTTGGGCGCGTTTATCGTTACATTCTATTGTCGAACTTTATCTTCCATCGCTCACAGCAGCGTCAGTTTATATCAGTTCGGGAAAATCTATTTACGACCGCGAAAGATCGATCGATTCCTTCCATTTTCGAAGGTCCCTAAATATACGTTAATTGCAGTTCCCAATTAATTTTTCGAGTCGTATCCGCCGGTAGGATTTTCGAACAGATAATTCGAAAATTACGACGGATCATGAAACGTCAGCGATCGTCGTAGCAATTAATGCAGGACGAATTACGAGGAACGAGCGTTTAGCTTTTATAAAGCGGCACCGTCGTCGACGAGTAGCACTGTGCAGGATCGCCCTTTAGTCGCATAAAGCTTTGGAAAAACATTCGAGGGTTCGCGTATAAATGTTTCTTTCAGCATTATCGGTGCTCGGCGAAGGAAGGGAGAGCTCCCGGAGGTTGGTTTCTCGGCACTTGAAAAATATCGTCGCAAGTCAAGATTCTGCCGGGCTTTGGCATAATATGACCGGGGGTTTTCGAGTGGGCCGTGGGTTCTTGCCCTCTTTCTCGCTCCTCTTTCACCCCCCTAACCCTCTCCCTGCCCCCTCCACCTCGCCCCAATGCCAACCACCTTTTCTGATTCCTTCCTTTTTTCGAACGCCATTATGCCTCGTTCTTACGTTTCGCGATGTCGAGTGCGTGCAGGCATTGACCTTTACCTGACGAATAAAAACGCGAGGGGGTCCTTTTCTACGTCGAGTGGGTCATACTCTGTGGAGAGGCACCATTCCATCGTTGTTGATAGCACGCTTTTGTCAGCACATCGGAACATTTTTTTTTTTAAACGCTAAAGGAACCCGTCGATCGCGGGGAACATTTTCGTTCGCTATTTTGTAGCACGATATATGCGCGGTTATCGTAATTTCGAGCGAACGGTGTATAGTTCGGGGCTCGATATAGCAGGGTCTTAAAGTACGTGTCAAAGTTTACACGTTTACGCTCTCTAAACAAGCGAATTTACAGAAATACAAGCAGCTAAGGATTTTAGACCATTGTCAGGGTCTTACGAATGTTGGATAAATTGTTAGATAAATTGAAAACAAAGGCCGATCTATTTTTCCTTAGTCTGGTACACAGGTCTTATTCTACTAGTTCGACTCGTTTCCAGCGGCTCGTATTTTCTTTTATATATTCTGTCCTCTCTCTCTCTCTCTCACTCATCACTCATTCGTCATTCCATTCGCTCTCACCATTCGTGCGCATTTACAAAACTTATAACACGAAGAAATGTATCATGTAGTGTCGCCATTTTTAGAAAGCCACTTTTAGAGGTATCGTATCGTTTAAAGGTAAACGAGTATACTCGTCCTTGGCAGCGAAAGGGTTAAACTGTTAATCAGGCTCGAATTGTAGTTGACCTAACCCAGACCTAACCCAGACCTAACCCAGACCTAACCCAGACCAGTTCATTCGAAGTGCTTGGAAATATGAGCGGTTATCCTAATTGCAAGTGAACGATGTATAGTTCGGGCCACGCTATAGCAGGGTCGTAAAGTAGGTGTCAAAGTTTACAGATTTCCACTCTCGAAATGAGCGAATTTACAGAAATACGAGCAGCTAAGGGTCTTAGACCATAGTCAGGTTTCATCCAGTGTCGCCATTTTTAGAAAGCCACTTGTAGAGGTATCGTAACAGATAAATTAGTATACTCGTCCTTGGCAGCGAATGGGTTAAACTGTTAACCCCTTAACGTTCATGCCCGAGTCTGTCTGCTTTGAAAAACGATATTTGTTTAATCCAACGGTTTAGGGGATGAAAATATTTGTTTCCCTTCAAATTGTAGGTTAGATACAACAACTATTAACAAAAACCGTATTTTAATATAGCTTAGAAACAAATCGAATAAAGAGACCTGATCATTAATTCGAAAAATGTGAGTGTTAAGGGGTTAATCAGGCTCGAATTGTAGTGCTTGGAAATATGAGCGGTTATCGTAATTCCAAGTGAACGATGTATAGTTCGGGCCACGCTATAGCGAGGTCGTAAAGTAGGTGTCAAAGTTTACAGATCTCCACTCTCGAAATGAGCGAATTTACAGAAATACTAGTCTTAGACCATAATCAGGGCCTCACGAAGAAATGTTTCATCCAGTGTCGCCATTTTTAGAGGTAACAGGTAAACGAGTATACTCGTTCTTGGCATCGAATGGGATAAACTGTTAATCAGGCTCGAATTGTAGTTGACCTAGCCCAGACCTAACCCAGACCTAACCCAGACCTAACCCAGACCTAACCCAAACCTAACCCAGACCAGTTCATTCGAAGTGCTTGGAAATATGAGCGGTTATCGTAATTCCGAGTGAACGATGTATAGTTCGGGCCACGCTATAGCAGGGTCGTAAAGTAGGTGTCAAAGTTTACACGCTCGAATTGTTAATCAGGCTCGAATTGTAGCGCTTGGAATATGCTTACAACACGTGTCGCCTAATCTAAAGTGAATCCCCGAAAGAATGCGCGCGGCGATCGGTTGCGGGTTCGCTCGAAGCTGGTCGATTCCCGCGATCGATTCGTTAACGAGAGGAAACGACGCTCGCAAAGCGCCCGGAGCGATCTCGCGAAAGTCATTAGTTCGGTGAAAGCAAACAGAAAGAGTGTTACTTTTCTGACGCGAGTGCGGGTGACAATAATGATTAGAAGTGGCTCTCGCGGCGGCAGACACTCGAACAATAACAACGGGACGCCCGTTGAACAAAAGGAGGTGACTCCCCCGTCTGTGTTCGCAGGACCGATTTATCCATCGCGGTTAAAATCACCGCCTACGAGGTTGCGGGAGGGCGAGTCGAACACGTACACGTACACGTACGCGTAAGTGCATTACACGCATATAATCGTAACGCGTATTCTTTGGTGTTCGCACCCGGGTGCATTGTTGTCGAACGCAGCCACCGGGCAACGCAAACCTGCATTTATTTAGCAGCTGCTACCTAAAACGCGGATACAATGAAACTATCGCGGTGAGAAAGTACGGGGACCGTCGGCTGTTGGCGATTTGTGGTCAGATTTCTGCTCGCGAGTCGACTCGTAAGCGTTCTTGTATAAATTAGATAATAATTTAAGAAATTAAAACGCCGCGAAAAATTCCAATCAGCGGTACCCGTACGGCGGCCATTGTTAATCGTTCTCGCGGGAGGCATTAATAAAGCTCCGAAAAAATATTCGCCAGGGAGACCGCGGAGGGGAAAAAATACCCGGTGTATTTGGCGACTAGTTGTCCATAAGCCTGCACAATTTACAATAGCATTGTTCCGGGGCCAGCGATGATTTATCGAAAATCGTCATTCCGTTCGGTGAAAATTCGCGACCGCCGTTGGACGAGAGGGAAGGAGAAGGGGGGCAACAATGGGGCGCTTGTCAACGCCGGACAAATTAATCGAATCAGTGCGCGGATTTACTGCCGTCGACCTTCGTCCTCCGCGTGTACCCCTTCCTCCACCCTCGAAAAAAAAAGAAGGAAAAAAATGTATATGACACACAGTGTGTCTCCTCGCTCGTTTGAATGCGAATAAACGGCGCCGTATGATGACGACGGTGCCGGTGGTTGCGTTGAATGGCCCCCGGTCGAAGGGATAGACAAAGATCGAGCAGGTTAGGGGGCGAGATAGAGCGAGATGGGAATAGTGGGCGGGGTGGGGGGGACAGGCGGAACCGTAAAAGCGTATGTTTTGTCTCCGATTGTGCGGCGATGATTGATGATGCGGTTAGTGGTATTTTATTAGAGACGCTTTCGAGGGTCAATAGACAACGGCCCCGGATGAATAATAACTCTGTTACGGCGTTACTTATTAGGATTACTCTGTAACGTTGTTTCGCCACGGCGCGATCATTAGGGAGCTCCGCGTCTACGGGCTGCGTCTTTATTTGTTGCCGGATCGGATGAATAATTAACGCGTTAATGCGTCCCGAGTACGGGGCTTCGCGAATGTGAGAAAGTTGGGACGTCTCGAATGGCTAATCGCAGGGATTCCCCGAGGAAGTGTTTCGTAGCGTTGAGTCGGAGAGATCTCGAGTTTTCGCTAGTCGAGATTCGAACGTTTGGCCAGGATAGGGGTGGAAATGCTCGAAGGGGCTTTCTCGAAGAAGGGACGAAAAGAGAAATGATCGTCGAGTCGGCGTTAAAAGCCATTAATATTGCGATGCACACGACTCAACCAAAAGCGTGTATTTTATTCTACAAACCTTCTGAAATTATATTTTACAGTCAACTTTTAGTAGATAAGTGAAAGAATTGTGAGAAGATTCGTGAAGCATGTTGACGTTTCAGCTTAATCCACGAAGGGTACGATTGTTTTGCGATTGTTGGATTGCAGGCTATAACTATATACGACCAAGGGAAAAGTCAACTAGCCGGCCATAAACTTACAGTTAAGATTATGGGCTGCAGTGATGCGACCTTTAATATAATGCCCATTTACGGCTGTTTGGCTTATTACAAGCGCGTCCGGTTTATTGGCCATTTCGGAAGAAATGGCCGGATTTGTTGGGGCGCTCGTCCCCCTCCCTCCCTTGGCCCGGATTAATTCATAAACAATACCAAAGAATGGCACGTGCGGGCGTGCGTTCATTTCCTTCGCGATATATACCCTGTGTCTCGTATAAAATCTTTCTAATATTGCTATCGATCGTGTTGTGTACTCCATTTTGTTCTTCCTCGTGCCCACAAAATAGTCGAGATTAACAGTGGATTTCGAAAGTCTGTTTGCATTTCATTTATACTTTTGAAACAACAGTGATCTCCGAAAAGAAAACCACGTTTTTGTTTACTATTTTTTAACTTGCAAGGAAACTTTCGATCTCACGAATACGAGCAACGCAATTTTTAGGTTAGGTTAGGGGTCTATGTAGTAAAAGCTTTTCATTAACATCAGGAATTACTCCTTATCCTTAAACTTATCTTTCGAATAATCTTATTAGTTACTAAATGGTTATGCAAACAATAACAGCCCTAAAATCTCGTATAAAATCTTTCTAATATTGTTATGGAACGATCGCGTTGTATACTCCATTTTGTTCTTCTTCGTGCCCACAAAATAGTCGAGATTAACAGTGGATTTCGAAAGTCTGTTTGCATTTCATTTATACTTTTGAAACAACAGTGATCTCCGAAAAGAAAACCACGTTTTTGTTTACTATTTTTTAACTTGCAAGGAAACTTTCGATCTCACGAATACGAGCAACGCAATTTTTAGGTTAGGTTAGGGGTCTATGTAGTAAAAGCTTTTCATTAACATCAGGAATTACTCCTTATCCTTAAACTTATCTTTCGAATAATCTTATTAGTTACTAAATGACTATGCTAACAATGACAGCCCTAAAATATTCATAGTCAAACGAATTAAACCTTGGTGTCGTTCGAGAGTCATCCCTTGCCACGTGTACTCCAGAAAATGAAAGAGGGCCCAGGTAGGAAGGGCAGTAAACCGCTTTCCCCGGTGTTTACTGTTCCTGCGAAACTGTTTCCAGCGAATAATCTCATTACTTTAAGGGTCGTTATAAACGTTCACTCGTCCCTTTTTTTTTCAAGGTCGACGATGGCAAAGAAAACCGACGAGGGCGGCTGGAACATCGAGCATTGTCGAAGGTCAAAGGCAATAACCCACCGGTTCACGAACTGACCATAGTTTTCGACTTTATGGCGCTCGGGGGCTCGTCAAAGGGTGAGCTGTCCTTAAAAACGCATTTCGAAGAAAGCTTCGCTGTTTCTCGAGTTTTTTCTTCATTGTTTTACGAATAGAAAATGGTCGTCAATAAGAATCGTGTAACGGAGTAATAGGCATTATTCGGATATTTTTAAATTTCAGATTAGCTTCTGCAGCGATTATTACAACGCAAAATATACATCATAATTCGTTAGTTTAACACTTTGACTGCCACGTCACATACATGGGTGACAAGACTTCCCCCACTATGGAGTTAAAACAATTTATTCTGAAATTGAAATTTAAATGTTAAATAAATTTGTATAGGACGAAGTTTAACGTGGTTACGAAACTAAGTACCGAAGACAAGTTTTAAGCTACGAAGTTTACAATTGTCCAAAATCCAAGTTTTGTCAACGTGTTAAACTCGTTTCAAAAAACTTCCGATCCATGCCTTAAAAAATAAAATTCGCGATGTCGTTCCTGTAACGTTGACACAAACGCGGGTATTTCCAATTAACGACGAAGACGACGTAGCTCTCGATCCAAGGAACTCCTCGGCAGTTGGCAAGAAAGCGCGCGCGACAGAAATAAATTTATCAAAGCGGGGTGCCATTAAACGATGGGTGGTTTGGGGGGTATGGAACGTTCCAACCTGGAATCAATCCCGTCACCCTTTTCTCCGCGTCGTCGCGATAATCACAACGGCGACTTTATTTCTCGTAATTACCCCCCGATCTCCGGTTCGTGTCGCGTTCGCGAATTTAAATCAACGAATTATTCAGGAGGAAACCGATCAAACGTGTCTGCATGCCCCGTACAATGCGAACTTGGCTGCCGGAATCAAATTATTAACGCTCATGCTCGTGATCGAACGGAGGCTAAATCGCGCGACGATAAATCGCGACGGTGAAAAGGGGGGAAATCGGGCGGAGACAGAGCGAGAGACGCGTTCGGGGGTAGAAAAAAAAAACCCCCCGGGAATCGGATGCTTCAAAGTATCGGGATAGGGTAACAGATAGTTAACCATCAGAGGCCTCCCGAACGTGAAGTGGCCACTCGAATCACGTCGAGGGAACGATATCGGCGATATTTCAACCGGGCGCCTCTAATTAGAAGGAGGTCAGTAATTAATGCTAATTGGACGTCATAATTATCTGCGGATTGTGCGCAAACGGGTTCGTCTGCCGCAACGAACGGGTTTCCGCCGTTTTATTTCGTGCGCGTAACGCGCCGTGCACACCGAGAGCGTGCACCGACTTCTCCCCGCGACAAAGTCGACGTTTGATCCGGCCAAGTTCAAAGCGCGTGGAGGCGAGCGCAGAAAAGCAACGGTGAAGAGAAAGAAAAAAAGGAACGAAAATAATAAACGATATCGTTCGGTTAATATGGCGGTCGTGCCACGACTCCCCCGGAAATCGGCGCTCCCTGTTTTCACCTGCCTCTTGCGCGCGCTCGCCCGCTTTGATGCGCGAAATAATTTAATTAGCCGATTCTCACCACGATTTTCCGACCCGCGTTATTATTTATTCCGCGGTCGTTGCCGCTCCTTTCTACGGGTCACGCCTTATTTACTCATTTTCGTGGTTTTTATCAAGACTTTACGCCACATGTAATTCAACGCGATTATCAAGTTTCATTGATCCAAGTTTCCGTGGGTAAGTGTATGAAGGGCTTGGAAGTACAAATTTCCATGCAAGGGAACGGTGCTTGATGAATATACAGTCGAAAATTAATTGTGGATGTTGTATTTCCTCGTTTGTCAGTCGGAATAACGAGCTATGCAAAAATTACATATTTACGTTGTTCCATCGATCAAAAATTAATTCAAATATTTGTGTTTCGTACGATGTTTTTCGAGAGTGGAAATTTTCTGTTTCCGGACCCCTTTTCTCTCGTTCGAACGCCATTCACTAATGTTTAACGTGCATACGTAATGCGTCTCGCGCGACCGATCGGTCCGACACGTTCGAAAAAAAAAAAACCGACGTCCAATTTGGGAGATAATGGTGGGTTTGTCACGGGTCATCAAAATTCTTTCGAACTGTCCCATTGACGCCGAGCCAAGTGTAAATGCAGGTTTCTGGCTGTATTTGTTTATCGAGCAACGTTCACCGGTTCGGGCCCCTGGCCATTGTTTGCCTACGCACACGTATCCTCTATGGAAAAGCTGTTGGCACAGGCGGTGTTTATTTTTCTATTAAAACCGGCACCTAAAAGTTTTCCTGACAGATGACAAATGTTATCCCCTGCTACCGTTTTCCTCGAAGGACTTGTAACTTCCATCGGGGACAGAAAGATACAACGTTAACGAGATCCAAGTGCTCGGTAATCGACGTTAAGTAATCAAGTTTGTCCACCCAATTCGTATCCTTTAACGGTTTTGACGGCTAAAAAACATTTCTTTTCCCTCGACGAGAGAGATATAATACAACGTTTCATCGACGAATTATAATAAGTAGACTGCGGACGTTTATGCATTTATGGGGAATTTTAATTCCCAAGAAACTACAGAATGCACTTAACATGCAAAAATATAAGAAATACGAATTATTATATTTAAGACAATCATCTACAAAGCTCCCATTTTATTAATTCTATGAATTTGCATAAAGATCCGCAGTCTGACAATAAGTAATTCGTAATTAATTTCACTGGTAAGGTGTTGACTTCGACAATATCCCCGGTGCATACTCGGTTTATTTACAATCAAATTCGTCGCGCGTATTATCGAACAACGTCGCATTAAATTTCGTTCTCCAACAATCCGTGAGATTAATTCGTTCGACTATATCAAGAAAAGCGTGTTTGGCCATTGTATCGTACAAATGGTGTGTCTCCAGAGGGAGATCACGAGGCGTATCGTCGGCAGATTACGGAAACAAACGTTTCAGGGTATTATCCGAATATAATAGACCGTATGACATATGTACGCCGGTACAGCTGCTTATGACTTTGGAACTTCGTGCCACGGGATTTATAAATCTAAATACTCGTGGGTAACGGGCTCGATCTCGTAAACTTTACGCCGTAAACGTTCCCGCCGTGGAACATTGTTAATTCCGTTAATACGGCCCAACGAACGAACAAAGGGAACGTTAACTTCCATAAAAAAACAAAACGTTTACTCGCCTGTTTCGTTACGCGATACTACTTTACCCTCGTAAAGGCGTGAAAGGAATCATCGTACATCGCTGAAAACAATTTTAGGATTAATAAAATATTCTGCTTGATTTATTCTAGTATATTTCTTATAGAATTAATACGCAAAAAGGAGCAAAGTATGATAGATCGTTTGACGAGAAAAACGGTGAAAACGTTGCGTTCTATTTTTCCAAAATAGTCACTCCTAAAAGTGAGTTTAGTATACAGGGTGTTCGGCCACCCCTGGGAAAAATTTTAATGGCGGATTCTAGAGGCCAAAATAAGACAAAAATCAAGAATACCAATTTGTTGATGGAAGCTTCGTTAAAAAGTTATTAACGTTTAAAGTGCCGCCCTTACTGAATTTTTTTCTCGAAAATGCGCAAGATTTCGGGGGTACGTCTATTCACCAAAAATGACTGTAATTGAACCCTACAACCGAAAATAATTTTTCCACAACGATTTGCAATTTTTTAATTTTCTCGAATAATTCCACGCCTTCTCTATTTTTTTTTCTCGAAAGTAGGCAGGATTTCGGGGGTATCTCTATTCACCAAAAGTGATTGTAATTGACCTTCGAAACCAAAGATATTTTTTTTAGTATGATTTGAAAATTTTTTTTTTCGTCGAAAAAGTCGTCCACTTTCTGAATTTTTTTTCTCGAAATTGCGCAGGATTTGGGGGGTATGTGTATTCATAAAAAATTATTGTAATTGACCCCTGCGATTGGAAATATTTTTTTCAGAACGATTTGAAATATTTTAAATTCATCGAAAAATTTCTATAACTACTGAATTTTTTTTTCGAAAATGGTTAGGATTTCGAGGGTATGTCTATTCAACAGAATTGATTGCAATTGACCCCCGCAACCGAAAATAATTTTTCCAGAACGATTTGAAATTTTTGAATTTAATTGTTAATAACTTTTTAACGAAGCTTCCATCAACAAATTAGTATTCTTGATTTTAGTCTTATTTTGGCCTCTAGAATCCGCCATTAAAATTTTTACCAGGGGTGGCCGAACACCCTGTATAGTAGCACAACACGTATTTCAGAACAAATGCCTCTCTGAGAACTATTTAAGTAGGCGAGAATTATTAAATAGGAGCTATTCAAGTAGGCGTATCTCTCGATTGTATTCAGTGTATTAAACATTTGTTCAATCCGTGATTTATTTTATTCGAGGAACAAGCTTCGAGGCGCTCCAGAAGTGTAAAAGTCTGTCATGCGTCGTTTAGGATTTATGCTTTTAGATTTGTCGTGTCACCTACGTGCAAAGTAAAAAATCTCGTAACAGCTTCCAGCGATATCACTGTCTTCGTCCCTTCTTACAAAGATCGTAGATACCAATATCGCAGGGAAAAGGAACTGAAATACAGCGAACGAAACGAATCGTTCGTAATCCTATGTTTCATTTCCAAAGTGTGCACACCGACCAAGGACATAACGCGCTCGAGTCGAGCCCGCTTTCCAACAAATAAAACAGCTTATCCCTAATGATCGATACTTTGCTCCTGAGATCTGATTGCCGGGCTTATCAACGACGCGAGATATTGCGTCGTTACTCGTACGACGAAACGTACGGTACGCGGACCTAATGGAACCTGTGTAATTCCACGCTTCCCGTTCGTCAAGGCGATAAAGCCAGGTCGATGAGGACGCAACCGGGAATGGATAAGCAATCTTCTTAGCTGTCGTTTTGAACAGCCATGACTGTCAGTCTGGCCCACGCTCGGTTGCCTCGTAAAGTATTAGCGGACAATGCGTGACTGATTTCCATGGCGTACTCTTTGTCACAGACACAAGCCTCATTAACTCTTTAACAAACCGGCCTCGCTAAGTTTTCACGCGGTTTGACACTCTTTATATCGCTCCCCAATAAAGAGGCGACGATGTTCCTTTCGCAATTATAAAAAAAAAAAAACTGTCGACAAAGTTATTGATTTTGATCAAATTATCGAATCAACGGTATTCTTTTGTTAATTAAAAAACAGCAACTACGGATTAACTTGTAACCGTGTTCGTCAAAGGGTTCAAAACATTTTGAAAGCGTGAAAACTAGACTTTTGTCATATTTCGTGGCGATCGAAGTTCATCGACGTTCGTCGATAATAATTCGAGATCGATCGAGCATCCCCTCTTCTGGAGATCGCCCCGAAACGAGAAGGTATCGTCTTTGTCCGCGTGCAAACACAAGACGGGAGCTCTTCACGTCCGCCGATCGCTAAGTGGAAGAATCATCGCGGCAGAACGAAACCGGCCGCGACGTTCTAATGGTCATTATCATTTACAAACATCACCGATGGCGCAGGGTACGCCACGTGTTTGCATAGGTTGCAAGTGTTCGCACAGAGGCTCCTCCAGTGGCTAGTGCTTTGTAAACCTATCCTAGCTAACTAAACCCGTGTGTACCCAGCGACTGTTCCTTCGTTGATGCCATACTTACTTACCGGTTGCGTGTGTTCGCCGGGATTTCCACTTTTCGTTCGGTATTCAGTGACAAACACCGTCTGTGATCGTTACGGGGATATTCGATGGTGGAATCCTCGTTACGGGGCAGAAAGTTCGGGTTAAAATGTATTTGTCACTTCAAGACGGTTCTTCGTTTGTAGCCAAAGTTACGACTGCTTTCGATTTTAGCTGAAGTTTCTCGGGACACAAGGATGACACTATTTAGTGACTCGGTGCGAAGTTTTTTGGACCTTCCTCGATTATCTTTCCGGTCGGAGACTTTGTTAAAATAACAAAATGTTTCTTGAATCTCAGTTCAAAGATTTGTTAAGTCGCCTCAGGTTGTCTCGACCTATTCAGCTTGATCTCAGTGTCATTCTTCGTTCGATAGATGTGAGTTTTTTCGAGGAACGAATCGGTTACGTAACTGGTAACGGATAGGAGGTGCCTGAAATTTTCGACAGATTTCGTATCCGTGTCGCGACGAGGGGACAAAATTCTTCGAATTTCTCTATCCGGTCATCTACCAGCGTAGATCCAATGTTTGGTAGCCGTGGTCCTCGGCGAGCACACGAGATTCCATGGTTTCTGTCTCCTCGTCATCGGTATGTGACGAATTTTACACGTTGGTGTGAATTACATTAGAACGAATGACTTCGCGACCTCCCTTCCCGTGGCCATTAAGGGACATTTTTCGGCTGGCTACATAGTCGCACGATGTTTACAGGGACAAATAAAAATCCTGCGTTGGATCGCGTTAGAGAACGAAAGAGACTCCCTTAACGACCTGGATCGTCTTTAACACTAAACCTACCACGAACCGGTCAAATGACCGTTTTTAAAATTTTGTTGAGAATTTCTAACGCACAATGTTATTTTAGCGCACATTTCACGATTTTTCTTACAGCATAGTACAATGAATTTTTCAATATTCGCTTCTATTCTTATTGTTTCTTTCCTAAAAAAAAATATGTAGTCTCTTTTGCCTATAGCGATCGGGCGTCTTATTTTGGCCTCTAGAATCTCCCATTAAAATTTGTCGCAGGAGTGGCCGAACACCCTGTATTATAGTCCAGTATTCAGTTTCCATTGTCTTAGGACAGTCTAATAACGCGTATTAAAAATACTGAAACTTTAGACGCGTGCAGTTCCGAAACTACTAGGGTTGTATTAATTATTAAGGTATCGTTAGAGGCGGCAAGGCCTCCCCTTTAAAACGGTTTTTCGTTTTTGACGATCGGACTTTCCGTTTTCGAGATATCGTAATTTATGTAAAACATGATTTTTTAAATTCCGCTGTCTCTCGCTTCCCCATGTTAGACAAGGCTATTAACGCGTATTAAAAATAGTAAAACTTTGGACGCGTGCAGTTCCGAAACTACTATGGTTTTATTAATTATTGAACCACTGTTGGCAGCGGTGAACCTTCCCCTTCAAAACGGTTTTTGGTTTTTGTCGATCGGACTTACCGTTTTCGAGATATCGTAATTTATGTAAAGGGGTATTTTTCTTAATTTGACTATCTCTGTCTTCGTCTGACGCGTCGCGCCGGACCTCCTTGTCGCACGCGAGTCGTGACTCTCGTGACCTAGTTTCGTAGTATTTCCAAGAATTTACTACGCACTGTTTACTATTTTCACGCGCGCGAGTTCATTGATAAACAATGAACGTAAACAAAGGCTTCGGACCCTCGTATGTAAGAAACTAGCCACCGCATCGACTCGAAACTAAAATCGCTATATCTCCGGAACTAATAAAGCTATCGACTCGCACAAACGCTCATTTTAAAGAGCATTTCATCCTCTTTCTGATGACTATAAAAACTATTATAATTTATTTTTTCTTCCATGTTTATTTTGCAATTTACTTTGACGCGATCGACTTGAAACTAAAATCGCAATATCTCCGGAACTAATAAAGCTATCCACTCTTACAAACGCTCGTTTTAAAGGGCATTTCATCCTCTATCCAATGGCTATTACAACTATTATAATTTATGCTATCTTCTATGTTTATTTTCACATTTACTTTGACGCTACATACCTAAAGATGTTTCAGCAATTTCTACTGGATCATACGACTGTATATTATACTATATAATGCAAAAATTAGGCGATTAGAAATCATTTGACCGGGCCATGGTAGGAATAGGTATACACGAAGTGTCGGTAGGTTTAGTGTTAATCTAGGCGGCGGTTGTTCGACTATCCCTGCCTGACCTAGTCGTTGGCCCAACATGAACGTTAAATCGAAATTATGGTACCTGTTCGGGGACGTGTTCAGCCTTTCACAGGTGTTCCCTATGAAACCTAACAGATCGCATAATGATATTATTATACGTGTATAATTCGTCGGGAGCACCTCGAGGCTTCCTGAGGCCCTTGCTTTTTATAATAATCGTTTATCGTTGAGCATTTTTCCAATTGTTTTTTACTACAAAGCTAGTGACTCAACTTGACTTCTCTCTGTTAGTGTAACTTTACGAGTATACATTGTATGGTTTTCGAATATAATCATTTTTACAATTTTTATTAAACTTGTACAACGGTATAAACGATTAAATTGATTTCAATAGCATCTAGACTATGATTTATTTATTTATTATACAGGTAAATACCCCATTAGTGTACAAGAGAAAATATAATATTTTTACAGTCGAGGTAGGGAGCAGTGCTCAAAGCTAAAAAAATATACGATATTGAGACTCATAATTTAAATATAAATTGTGCACCCAATCTTCAAAGGAATAAATTTTATTATTTTTTGCCTGTAAATAAATAAATAATCCATTAGGAACGGGAAGTACAGTTTTCTATTTCTGTTCACCTGTAGCTACCAATAGTATTCTTTGACTTATTTCCATGGAAATTATTTTGTTGAAATATTGTATATATAAAAGAGGCTTTCCACTATTTTTAGGGATAAATTATCAAAGAAACGTGTACATCGGGGTCATAGAAAATCGAAAGCAGTATAGTACAGAGACCAAGGGGTAATTTCGATTCACCTGTAGCTACCCAAAGTATTCTTTGACTTATTTCCATGGAAATTATTTTGTAGAAATATTGTATATATAAAAGAGGCTTTTAGCTATTTTTAGGGATAAATTATCAAAGAAACGTGTACATCGGGGTCATAGAAAATCGAAAGCAGTATAGTACAGAGACCAAGGGGTAATTTCGATCGTTCACATGTCGCGTTCGAGGGTTCTCCATTGTCGACGTGGCATAATATCCGATGCTTTTCGGTCTCGAACGGGTAGAAAAATTCCTCAAACGGCCCCGGGTTCGCCGTCGAGGCAAATCACACGGCAAACATAGTATCGAACCTATCCAATTCCAAAAGAATTCTCCTGCCCGCTGTCGTCCGTGGCCGCAACGGACACACGCGCACGGACACGGCTCGCACACGCGTCCACAGTTTCTCTCCGTATGGAAGGGCAACCTTGCCCTGTCTGTGCATAAACAAAATGGGCCATAAAACCTCGAGGCGCTAATCCGCGCAGAATGCCGCCGCGAGGATATTGTCAAACCCTCCTGGGGACCCGTTCACTCCGCAGGAAGACCAGCTGATTCATGCGGCCATATTTCACGTCTTTATGCATTCGCGAATATTTCAGGCCTCTCCGCGCCGGCCACGAGCACAGACCAACAGGAAAAAAGAAAGACGGGGCGAACGGGGGGATTTAGTCGCCATCGGCCGCACGTCCGCGCGAAATTTCATATTAAGGGCCTGTTGATCCGCCTATGGCGAAGAAGACGTTCGTGGTTTACGTCCGGACCGCGATCCCCCCCTGTACCCTCCTCTTTTTAGGACCACGGTTCTCGAAATCCTCGGGTCGCGGCCTCGCGCTATTTCTGAAACAATTTTGAGAACCCCCGACTCGAAACACTTGGTATTCCATAAACGATATTTAAAAGAATTTTAACTCGGGTTTATTGAGACGCGATAAGACATTTAAGTCCACGAAAAATTACAACGCCTCGGAAGAATTATTTTTTCTTTAGATCGATTACTTTGGAATTAGGTTTTCTTTGCAACGTTCGAAATAATTGCAGTTGATCGCGTGTCGGCTCGTTGAGCAACACTTTGTGTCACGTGGGGGGCAAGGGGGGTGAAAAAAACTATCGTTGAGCGAACCCCTGTTGGATTTCCAGTCGATTGAATCGGCGCTGTCTTATCCCGTCGTCAGGAATCAGCGGGGAATCGCTGGGGGTGCACTATCGTACGTTTACAAAGGGGGGGCGCATGTGTCGCCACGGTGCATCCTCCTATTGTGCCCAATTCGGGACGATTAGGAGCCACTAAACAGTACTGGCTGATCCACTCAGCTCGAGACGACTCGTTTCTGGGCATGGAACACACCTATGCCTAATCCCAACGAACGTGGATGCAACGGACGAATGAAAGAAACGGAACGGGGAGGTTGGAAATGAATAGATTGGCGGATAGATTAGCCCTTTGTTTGACGGAGTTAAAAGGAGCCGAGGAGTTTGGGGGTTGTTCCGACCAAATATGATGCTAGATTCTTATTGTCGGGACGGAGGATGAGTTCACGTTCGAACGCTGCGTGAAAATAGCTCCGTGTCATGTTTTGTTATTAATTCGACGGGAATCGAAGCGATCCTTTCGTTGAAATTTAATGTTGATCTTAACCCCTTGCGCTTTTATGTCGCCATCTTTGATTTTACGTTAGTATTTCATTCCGGGGACCCCTTTTAGCATATTTTCTTTTAGTTTCTGCTCAAATGCTTGTGTATATAAATAAAAAATAAGAGATCTTTCCTCTTTTGTCCTGGGCTAATTAATAAAAATGTTTTCATTTCGATCGAATATTAAAAAAAATTCCGAGTGGATTGGTAGCCTTCTCAAACATAAATACGAGTAGAAAGTGTTAAAATATAAACATTTTTGATCGAAAATAAAATACAACAATCTACAGGCTTATCATTGGGCGAACAATTTGAAAATGATAGGGTGTTGAGGAACAGCGTTGAATTTGAATAAAAAATGAAAGAAGCTTTGTAACGAGCCGGGGGCTTTGCCAAAATTCCACGATTTGAAATGTTGGGACGGCCTAACGTTTAATATCGTCCCGGGTGTATAAATGATTAAATATAAAACGATTGGAAAACACGCAGACAGGGCGGGGCGAGGGGAAAGGGAAATGAGTAACGCGTAACCGGGTAGAAAGAGAGAAACGAGCGTGTACGTGCGTAGATGCGTGGCTCGGCGCAATGGCGCGGTACTTTGGTGTTGGTAGGTGTACACAATCTGCTAACAATGGACGCCGAATGCGGAACAATGAAGTATACAAGCGACGTCACAATGCAGGGATCAGCGAAACAACGAGCGGTCTCACTATGGATTACAGGCAGATGCGCTTCAGTCCGCGCCAAATCCGCGCTCTGCCTACTGCACGCGATCATCCTCCTCGCTTTCTCCTCGCCGATCTCCCTCCTGAATCGCGGTTACCATCGCCGATTTCCGGGATCCCATTCAACGGAACTTCCACTCTCCTCGCCGCGAAACTAAATTTTTCTTCCGATAAAATTGGTAGACGATTAGATTGGTAGACGAATTTTACACAGCTTGCCATAATTCCTACTGATAATTAGCCTGTTAGTATTTCGCTAATTTCTAGATTGTCATTAGAACTCGTAAACAAGTGATTTCATTTTCTGTAATTAATAAGAAATATATACTATATGCGTGTGTCTATTGTTAGATGCATTGTTCAGTGTTTGAAATGTTTTCCTCCGGGTTATTGGTAGACGAATTTGACACAGCTCGCCATAATTCCTACTGATAATTAGCCTGTTAACATTTCGCTAACATGTAGATTTCAATGTTCTTAGAACTCGTAAACAAGTGATTTTAATTTCACTTTTTATAATTAATAAAAAATATATACCATAGCGTGTATCTGTTATTAGATGCATTGTTCTGTTTTTGAAATGTTTTCCTCCGGGTTATTGATAGAACGATTTGATAAGAGGAGCTAGTGATTAGGAAGTTATAATGATGCTTTGTAGCTCTGTTAATCACCGACCGTTTAGAGCCTATTAATTTTCGTAATTGGTGGAGAGAGCATCATCGTGGATCGCAATCAGTACTTGCGGTGAATAGGAATAATCACTAGCGATATAATTGGCCTGGGTTTGGGTGTTTCGTTTAGGAAGAATCATAATCACCGGTTAGAAGAACTAAATTTTCAGTTTATTGAAATTTATCTACTATATATCTACTATAGTAGCTATCGTATCAATCATTGATCGTTAATAGGGAATCAATGTTATAATATGTTTACATTCTTCCAATTTCCGTTACAGAAGTTGTAGTTTAAAAGTTGCTCCTTTGCATCAAAATATAGTAAAATTCCTCAAAAACTCTTTATCAAAGTATTGATGCGTTTGATGCAACCTAATTGGAGACGTAAAGACATAGTATTCCTCCTTGTGGGGCACCAAAATCATTTGCACTTAATATGGTCTCTAAATGTTTGGGATCCGCATAATTTGAGCGAACGAATTTCAGCTTGAAATCTTATAACAACCAAGGGAAGTTTACACCCTCCTCAAGAAGGTTACATTCTGCACACCGTAGGATCGAAAGGGAACTCCATTAATGGCGTCCATGGGTTTAGTAAAAATTGTGTATGAAATGATCAATAATTTAATGAATCTTGTCACTGAAATCTCCATTTTTGGTGTAATCGAACAGAAAAAAACCAACCCCCCAATCCCGAGCAAAATCCAAGTTTCGCCTCCATTGTTCCGTGGTCGCGTAATAATTTCGAATTCCGCGTTCTCTTTTGCAAAACGATCGCGTTACCGATCGTCGTGGGGGCACAATGGCGTCACAATGGGCATCCTTCAAATCGGATATAATGTCGAGTAAGACGGGCCGACGGCAAACAGCAACCGGACGAAACCGTGCCGAATACTGCAAATACAGCGGGTGGGCGTTATTCCCACTGTATCGAGAGGCGACAATGGGGGACAAACTGCATGCTTGTTCGGTCGGTAATACCTCGTTGGGTCGCCGAACAGACCCACTCCCATTGTCGATGCATCACGAGCGTATATACC
Source organism: Colletes gigas (assembly GCF_013123115.1). NCBI lineage: Eukaryota > Metazoa > Arthropoda > Insecta > Hymenoptera > Colletidae > Colletes > Colletes gigas. The sequence continues at coordinate 2,374,145 of NW_025106643.1, read as the reverse complement.
CGTAGACCTGCGCGCCCGTACATTTCGAGTAGATACGCGCGAACAATGGCATTAATCCGTGATTGTTGCTGGTGTGGATATTACCGGGCGGAGACCGAGGGCTGGCTCGTTCGCGGTGGCGATGGTGGTACCACTGGCCCGACGTTGGCACTGCTCGTCGATGGTGATTCCGCAGGGAAAAGTGGTCACCCGCGGTCCACGGATCCCTCTACCCCGATATTCCATTTCCAGACTTATTTCACTGTCTTCGAACACCACGATCATCGTCTCCACTCGCTACGGACCCCTAGATCCCTAGAAATCCCTAGAATTTTCCTTACCATGTCGAAATAAAAAAAAAATAAAACACTTCTTTCTATACACGAAGTACACTTATCAGGTCTCTGTCACATTGCGATAAAGAAATATCGATAAATGTATTTTGGAGGTTATAAAACAGTTCCTTTTATACTCGAAGTATACTTATCAGGTCTCCATCGCATTGCAAAAAAGAAATATCGATAAATGTATTTGGAGGTTATGGAAAACAACGATCGTTCGGAGCAGTGTGTTTTAAAATAGAATCTATTAATCTGAGGTTGAGTTCATGGCGATATTAATAAAATAGCGTCGTGTTAGTGTCGAAGACCATGGAGGTAGCTTAGGATAGGTGAATTCTGAACTTGGAGTCCCAAGATCTAATGGTTCTCGCGTTCCCTGTCTTCGAACACCACGATCATCGACTCCACTCGATACGGACCCCTTCCTCTTTTCCTGGACCGTTAAAAAATCCCTAGATCCCTAGAAATCTCTAGAATTTCCCTTACGATGTCCAGCAAAATAAAACAGTTCCTTTTGTACTCGAAGTGTACTAGAATCTATTAATCGGTGGTTGAATTCGGGGCGATATTAATAAAGTATCGTCGCGTTAGTGTCGAAGACCATGGAGGTAGCTTAGGATAGACGAATTCTGAACGTGGAGTCCCAAGATCTAATGGTTCTCGCGTTCCCTGTCTTCGAACACCACGATCACCGTCTCCACTCGCTACGGACCCCTTCCTCTTTTCCTGGACCGTTAAAAAATCCCTAGATCCCCAGAAATCCCTAGAATTTTCCTTATGATGTCCAGCAAAATAAAACAGTTCCTTTTGTACTCGAAGTGTACTAGAATCTATTAATCGGTGGTTGAATTCGGGGCGATATTAATAAAGTATCGTCGCGTTAGTGTCGAAGACCATGGAGGTAGCTTAGGATAGGTGAATTCTGAACGTGGAGTCCCAAGATCTAATGGTTCTCGCGTTCCCTGTCTTCGAACACCACGATCATCGACTCCACTCGATACGGACCCCTTCCTCTTTTCCTGGACCGTTAAAAAATCCCTAGATCCCTAGAAATCCCTAGAATTTTCCTTACCATGTCGAAATAAAAAAAAAATAAAACACTTCTTTCTATACTCGAAGTACACTTATCAGGTCTCTGTCACATTGCGATAAAGAAATGTCGATAAATGTATTTGGAGGTTATGGAAAACACAACGATCGCTCGGAGCAGGCTTTTTAAAAATAGAATCTATTAATTTCAGGGCGATATTAATAAAGTACCGTCGTGTTAGAGTCGCAGACCATGGAGGTAGCTTAGGATAGGCGAATTCTGAACGTGTAGTCCCAAGATCTAACGGTTCCCAGCGTTCAGACGGAATTATACGGCACTTGGGTGAAGCGAAAAGCAGCGAACCGCGCGATTGTGGTAGGCATAATGACCAGCGTCGGGGGATGTCGATTTCAGGCGCGGATCGAATGACTGTTCCGCGCGCAATTTCCCTCGCGTTGCGAGAGAAACGAGGGAAAAAAGCGAGCCCCGTCGATGGGATCGGCGGGCCGGTCGGACGATATCGCGCGCTGCATAGGAACAGCGAAAGAGGAGATACCATCGTTTCCATAAAAATCCCCAGACGTAGCAGTGACACGTAGGAAATTAAGAGATAGGATTTTAAATTGGAAAAATACAGTGGCCGGAGAATGAGGGGTGGTGGTGAAGAGATAGTACCGCGGGGAGAATGCAACGGTGGTGCGGGGTGTAGGGCGAGGGGGGCCGTGGGTGGTCGGAGAGAAGAGGGTGGAGGAGGATGTGACGCGTTGGTGGGAGAGTGGACCGGGGGGCTCTGTGGTAATTAACGGTTTAAATTGGATCTCAGTTGGGCGGCTTATTGGCGATTGTCGGGGCCGAAGACGACGTAGAACAAAATTGAGAACAAAATTGCGCCGGGAGTCGAGAGGACCGATTGTACGCGGGGAACGATAGAGACGGTTAAATGGAGGTACGTTATGTCGAAAATAGAGGAGAACGGGGAACGAGAGAGGTGGGCACGAGGCTGATGGAAAAGGAAAGGGCGGCGTTGCTGTGTCCAGGGAGTGCTCATTGTTGAACTGTCTTGAGGGCTGTCCTTGCGGACGTAGCCAACAAAGAACTTCATTTGGAGAGAAAAAGACGGGGCAATGCGGCCACGTCGAGCGTCAACAGTCGGGAATATCGATCCTATCGATAAACCTCTCGGGGATTTGTGAAAACGATTTTTACACCGTCGCGTTTAGAAACGGTGACGGGGTACTCGGAGTTAGCCTCGCATTGACGAACGGCGCGGACGGCGTTCGAGCCTTTGTCGAAGCCGCGATTGGCGTCCTTAAAACGCGCGCGTGCGGCGATAATTAAATCTCGCGCGCTAACGTTGGACAAAATTAAATCGATCGACGACGTGGGTAATATTTTCGAGGAATTTGTCGGGACACGGTCGAAATGTAAAACTTCTCCCTCCGGAGATACAAGATGGCCATCCTCCGCGTTAAATGTACGAAAGACCGTGAATGGCCTCGCTCCTTAGAAGCACGGGACAACGGTTTTGTAATTACCAGTTTATCGGCAGCAGTTTCCGATAGGCCCTCCATTCCTTCCATTCCACCCCAACCGAGAATCCTCTCCCAGCCTACCACCGCGCCGCCAACCATTCACCTCTTCCTTTTTCTCCGCGGGCCACAGTGGAGTCGGTTCCATCCGTTTCGTTAGCTTTCGCCAACTCTGGTTTGCGACGATGACGGTGGCGAATACCACCCAGAAGGGGCCGCGGCTGTGGCGCAAGGGGGGGCGGCGAGGGGTACCGGGAGGGGTTCTATAGGATGGATGGGTCACAATTAAACTCAATCCTATACAAGTTGTTTTTCTTTTGATTCGCCTCGCTCTCCCTCACATGACAATTCCAATTTAACCCGGGCAAGCCGGCTCCTCTCCTCTCTCGAACCTCGATCTCTCCACTGTCCTACCCATGGTCCTTTCTCTCATACCAACGGAACAACAACGGCAACAACAACAACGACGAACAACGGCCGAACGGAGGGCCGGGCGAAGAGGAAGAGGAGAACGGACTTTTCGACATTTCAATCAGACATGACCGTCGTTCGTACTCCACCGAACCTGATACCCCAGGTCCAGGAACGCTCGCCGTGAGTTTTGGGATGGGTCGGTCCGGTCCCGCTCTCTCGGTTTCAGCCAATTCGTCGGCTCTCTCGAATTCAATGCATGTTTTAATGAAACACTGCTGGCCCGCTGCCCATTGTCAGTCGCATTGTTGCCTAGATGACTGGTCGATCGAAGGCCTCCGCGCTTTTGTAATCCCACCACCCCGTTCCGACTGCTACACCCTCCCCGCGCCGCGTCCTGCTCCTCTACGGGCTCGTTTCGAATCTCCGGCATCGTCATCCACGTGCGCCCCGATCCACCCCCCCCCGTAACAGGGGGTGGGAGAACCCGCCTATATCGGCATTTTGGAGAACGTCCAAAACAACGTCCAAGAACCTAGCGTTGACTTCTTTCACCGGTGTACACCGGGAGTCACTACCCTGTACGTACCTTTCGCCAGAGACCGACTCCCGTCCGCGATACAAAAGCTTTCCGGGGTTACATTCGTCCTACTCCTCGCTATTCCTGTCGATAGTTTCAGTTTCGGATTTATCGCGAGCTAAGCCTGCCCCGGTGGGCTTCTGCCTCGCTTTTGTCCCGTTCATAATTTTGGATACTTACCCCGGAGGCCACGTACCGACCTTACAAATTTTACCGATTATTCAGTCTTTTCGCCGTTTTTTGCGAAGCAGTCGACCAACAGTCTCGAGAGGATTCATACCCTTACTATTTTACACTTTAGACGATTATATTAGTCCTTCACCGTGCTGGTTACGATATTCTTACGAAAGGAAATGCATATGCTCAAGACTAATCGCGATGTCTGTTAGGTATCTATGTTAGTCCTTACTATGTGTGTCTGTGTTACATTTATTTATATTACATAAAGTTCTGTGACTTCAATTCACTCAATCTAATACTAAAATTCATAAACTTTCAAGTCCATATACAGGGTGGTCCACGCAATTGTTTTAAATCATAACTCCGTTATTATTACATTTACGAAAAAATGCCAAAGGAGAAAGATAAATGGTTCGAAGAGCACTACATCTGTAGGCCTTAAAATTTTTTTTAGATACAGCAGTGCATGTGCAATTAACAATTGCATCATTTCTTTAAACAGAAATGCATATTTTTTTTTACACAGATCGTTTCTTCTGTTCATTCTGCGTAAAAAATGATTAAGGTACCATGGCAAAAAAATTATTAGATCTCGAGATATTTTCAAAAAATTTCTTTACATATTAACATATTGTACGAATCCAGGGGAGGATTACGCTGAAATTTCAAAGACCTGCTCGACCGGTTTTGATGTCCTATAGAATAGTTTTTTGAAATTTCTAATATTTAACGTTTAGGTTTGAAAATACGAGACAAGTTAAATTCGCGGCTACTTTTGCAGCTTGAAATTGCAAGGTATTCAAGCTTTACATCGTCGTAGTTGAATCTATCGGCAATGAACCTCCGTTTTTCCTGAAACGGTGTTACCTCGACCCGGAATCGAAGCGTGCACGCACACGCGATCCATTCTAATTGGCCACAGAGAGTCGGGAAATTGGAGGACGGTAGCTCTCATTCCATACAATCAGTCAAGTATTTTCAGCATCGTGGGAAATTTCCACGTCCGTGCTCGCCTCTGTCGTTCCACGGAAAATCTGGAATATCCCGGTACATTTAATTACATTGGTTTGTCGGAATGTATCCCAGCCAGCAAAGAGGAGAGAGTCCGGTGCCGCGCGGATTGTCCAGCATTTTTTTCCCCCGCTGCAACGATAGAATAGACGACGCTGAATGCCTTCGTGCGCGGATTGACGACGATAAGATACGTGGCTTTTCATACGCGCGCGGTTAGTAAGCATTGACGCATATACACGCCGCGCGCCGCGACTTTTTTCCGTTTACGAACGCTGCAGCCGTCGCCGCGGACAGAGGGGTGGTTACGCGGGTGTCATTGTGAGGCATTATCGGAGCCCCCCAGCCCCCTCCTTCGTGCACAGGACAGGAAAACCGGCGAAAAGGGATGGGGACGCGGCCGGAAAGGGGGATGGACGGTCGCTTGTTTCATCGACACTGACGTCGACTCCTCTGCTCGTGTTCTTTTCTGCACGGGGAATTTGTATACATTGTCCGCTGGACACCCGCGTACGTGGAAATAATAAAAATGCCTGGCAGTCGGGTTCGATCGGAGGAGAAATATAATTCTTGCGGCTCACGTTGCCCGATGTCTCGCGAACTCCTGGTTCACCACCACCGACTTTCACGAATTCAACTCATTTTGCTCCCACATCCCTCACATACGTTCACCATGAAATTAAAAAAATTTATTTCCCAGTTTCTGAATCAAATCGTCTGTAATGTTTATCGAAATTCAACTTTCTTTCCCCCTCGCTATGTTGGCATCGTAAAGTAGTTCAAAAAAAAAAAAACAATAGTGAGTCCCAGTAACTAGGTGTTACACATCAGGCTTTGTATGCTTTTTGAAAGATATCACAGAGGCAGAGGAATTGATTAGTTTGCTTTTAAGAGAAGACATTGTATCCTCTATTATGTGTCAAAAATATCTAGTAAAGATTTTGCGATAGAAATGTCAATTTTTTAGTCGAGGAAAAGAATTGACGACGAGTTAAAATCGTATGAAATTAATATTTTTTCCAAAAGTTCAGTGTCCTTAACCTTTAATGCGTATCAAACATTTTGAACAAAATGAACAATTCTTGAAATTTCATTGCTGAGATTAAACCTCCACATTTGCTTCTAATATTTAATATAATTTACTCTACAAAATTGTATAACATCGTAACATTTTTCCCAATTCTCGTAACTATTTTCCAGCCCCAATAGAATCTTTCTTGGAGCCCTAATGGGGGTCCGTTGAGTAACTGTTTGCAAACAAATCCATATTTAATTCCGAACGGGGAACAATTAGTCCCACAATAAGATATGTGTTACAACAGGTTCGAAAAGAGTCGTGATCCCCGGGGTCGTACCAGGCGATTGCCTTTGAGCGATTTGCGTGGTACAATAAACCAAATTGCTCTTTATCCTAGGTACAATGGCGAAAGTGAAAATGTTTCTACAAAGTCATAGCGTGTCTCGACCATCGTTTTACAACGCACCAGCAGTACCGTGCCATTGCCCCCTCGCTTTTATTGTCTTAATAGTATTTATGAGTGGAATAATTCGTAGGCAAAGAAATCCGTACAACGGGGCTGCAGGTCAAGCAGTATACGGTCGAAACCTTCGAAAGGGTTGTAATCCTTCGGGCACAGTTATATTTCACCCCGTTCGCGCCTCCTTTCCTTTTCTTGCGTTGATTTAACGACCACGGTGAAATCGCTTTGCCGAACGACGGATGGTCGACTGTAAAATTTCCGAGAATTTTGATTTCGACTATCCCCGTCGTTGCAGTAATTTTGTCCAGAGTGTTTTGTGAATCGGACAATAAGACTGTTGCGAGGGGCGCAAGAAAGGCTGCAAGAAAGGGGTAGAACACAATGGCGTGACTTTCATAACGTTACTTACGAAACTTTCGAGCTTTTTGCTCGGAATATTCAATGGGAATGAATCGCAATGAAACGTAACTTTGGTTTTCGGAACGATTGTGCGGTACATATTTGATACAATAATCCGACGTTTCAACCTGCTGCTAGGTTTTTGTCTTATTTGAGGGGGGATTATTTCGCTGAAGTTAGGTTGGAAAAATCGAGAAATGGCGGAAGCATTTATTTATTAATAAGGGTGCACATCTGTTTGAAGTGGCGTATTTTTATTGCAGTCTTTCGGGGGGCACACGTGTTTTCGCTGGAAAGCAGGAATAATCCTCGCTTCTGACGCACCTTCCGCGTTAGTTCGTGGAACAAGTGAGAAAAAGAGACGGTGACCGGTGGATAGATTCTGTCTCGAGGCTCCTTTCGAAGTGTCCTGTGACAATGGCGAAACGAGTCCTAGGTCCTGCGAAGGGATAAAGGGACATTATCCCCGGCAATAAAGAAGGTCCAGAAAAGGAGAGTGCGCGAGTTGTGCGAAGCCATGTTTTTCATCCATTGTCACCAAATATAATGCCGCACAGTCTCGGTGGCGGAATCTCCGCCAGGTGCTCCGTTCTGCCCCTTCCACGTTCTCTTCTTCTTCTTCTTCCAGCTCGTGGACAGCAACCAGCATGCTGATGTCCACTCGCTGCGGGCGTCGAAGACTCGCCGTGTCGGTGTTCGTGATGCATTGTCACGGAGCGACAAACAAACGACCGAGAAAAGACCTAGGCTAGGATCAATGCGAGGATATTCTTTGAAGGAGGAGACCGGGCTGTTTAAAAGGGGAACCGAAACTTTTTGGGCGTTGCTTTGAGCCTCGCTGCAAAGGCGGTTGGCGTATTCGGCGACTAATTGATCGGGAAAAATTCAACAAAATCACAGGAAAAATAGACCCTATTGAACCGTTCAACTCTTTCCTCTGCAAGTCCTTTCTATCTGTTACCTAATTCGAGATATAACTTTGAAACATTTGGTAGGAAACAAGGGATAGGAAATGAAATTAGAAAATAATCGCAGAGATATTCACCGTTTGCTTTTATAACATTAATAAAATCGATATTAACGTCGCGTTTATCAGCTCATGTTTTTCAAGTAATCTTTCAGTTTCCATAAGTGTGAAAATTGTAATTTGGGGAATCGTCCTTGAAACGCGACGTAATCCAGGCAGCGGTAGTTGAGCAAGCATCTTTTCTCATCGTTTCTTCCCTCCCGGCGTTTTTCTCCCTGTAAACGGTAGGCGCGAGCATACGGTTTGGTCTCTAATTAAGTAAATGCCTGGCAGGTTGCACACGCCGCGGCGAGAGACAATGTTTCGCAGTTTCGCGCCAGCCCCCAATGCGGCTGCTCCCGTGCACAGACGCTTAACGCACCCTGAAAAACCCCTATCGCGTTCCTTATCCAACGGCCGGGGTCAGAACCCGGGGTCCTCGTTCCTTTTTCCACGGCGTCGTTCTCGCTCCCGGGAGCCCAGTTTCGCCCTGTTCCATCAGCGTGCGTGGTAGCTCGCTTTAATTAAATGCTTTCAACCGGGCGATTTTCGAGCCCGACGAGCTCCGTCGCGGCGGGCGCGCAAAAGACCCGCAAGAATCGCAAGGTGTCAACCTAGAAAGAGAGATTTGAAGCCCAGTGTGAGGGGCACAGAGGCGGTAAAGAAAGAGGAGAAACGAAGCGGATACAGAAGGGACGCCCGGAGGAGGACAGCGTGGAAAAAGATCAGAGGGAAACGCGCGGATTCCTGGCGCGTCTGCCTTTTTCACCTCCTTTTCCCGTTGCTAACCCCTTCCTTTTATCTCGTTCGCGCCTCCGACGGTCTCCTCTTTCTGTCGCTTGAAGCGGCTGCCACTGTTAAGACGTCAAAAAGCAGGCGAGAACCGTGTAACTCTAATTGTACGCGACCTGCCACTTTGTCGCCCGCGACCAACCCTCACTCTGTACGCGACGCGGTTTCTTTTAGCGACACACGCCACACCGAGCTCGCTGCGAACTTAATGCGCCACGTACCTCGAAACCCACCCGTTTGGGGGGGAGGATGTTTATTAGTCGATGCGGTATATCGTTCGCGCGAACGCTCCGCGTCTCTGCTTTAATTATTTCGCGAAAAAAGACAGCTAATGACGAACAATCCCGCTTTGTGGAATAATGGAGACGCCCAGGCCTGCCTCACGACCCCTCCTCGTTGTGGAATAACGATTTTCCATGGGGTTTCTCTTAATTATTGTATTAATCCTCCAGTATCACGTATCGGTGCACAAAGATTTAGGGGGATGCAACTAAAAGTTCACGGGAACGAATAGAGGAAAGAGTTTATTTAATATTAACCCTTTGACGCTCAGTGTTTTTGGAAGTTTATCGTTATACATGGATTCCGTGGCTATTCTAGTATGTTCTTAGTAAGAATTGTTTTCCTCCTGTATGCAAATCTTTTACATAGTACATTATATCTGGATATTAGTTTTTTGTTCAAAATAGTAAATAATATAGATTTCCACGTTGTTACATGCAATTCAAAATACCCCCATTCGATCATAACAACACTTCTCGCACTCACCACCAGAGGGATACACTTGACACCTTTCTCACAAGTGCTTGTCCGACCACCTATTCCTCTATATTGAATCCTCGACTGACCATTGAGTGCCCCAGCTTCTTCCAGAACAGGAAGTCACTATAAATCTAACAATAACATTTTGGTACCCTCGTAGAACATGGCTTGAGATTGAACCTCACTCGAGGTGGTTTCATTGGAATAAGTAGGATGAAACTTAAGATAAGAGGGTGGGTATATCAGTCATAATAGGGGTTGTATTGAAAATTTAGGGATAGAATCTATATAATCGAGCCAACAATAAACCAACTAAATTCGATGCCAAAAATACTAAAACGATCGAGAACAGAGCTCATTGTCAGCACCGTTCTTTCGTTTGGTCCGACGGGCAAAATGGCGGTTCTCTCGAAAGACTAAAAGAAAAACGCGCGACATTCAGAACGAGAAATCCTGGATGCATCGGTGGCTCCTTTCCGCGGAAACATCGAGCAAAGAAATTCGCGTTTCATCAATTACCTTGTCCGCCCCCGAGGCCCGTGGGGGGGCGTTGCGAGTCGAACAAACGGTCCGTGGGGGCAAGTGAGCGCCGCTTAACAAGTTAATAAGTCGCATCGCGCACGCGCAGGCGTTCGCGCGAGTAAACGCCAATGCACGCTCGCGTCAAGGCTTTTCTTTCGGTCGCGCGCGAAACAGCTTTGTGCCAACGTCGGATAGAAGGGTTCTCCGGCGAAATTCCTCTCTCCCCCCCCCTCTCTCTCTCTCTCTCTCGCTCCTCCCTCGCTTATAATTGGCGTTGAGCCCTTTGAAGTCTGGCGCTCCTGTTTTCGCTCTTTTCTGCGCGCCGCGACTAGCGCGCGGTTTTTTCTTTTTTTTTATTGTCGACGGGTGTCGCGATTACGTGCGCCGCGCACGCCAGGCGGAATTTTTAAGTCCGCGCGACCCCCGCGTCGGCGTCATCGAGGCCGGGGGAAATCACGCCCCTTGATAACGCGCCGGTGTTTACGGGGCGCTGGAGAGGGCTCGGCCACCGTTGCCGCAATCAAATTAGAGAAATTAGCGACCCTTCTTTACCGCGGGATTTAAAAGAGGCCCCTGATGATTGGATTGCGTTTGAGGCACTCTCGGGATACTGTTTTCGGTCACGCGGAGGAAGCCTCCACCGTCTGCGGATGAGAGAAAATTAGTCGTTACCGGCTCTGTCAATCCTGGAACTTCCGCAACAAGCGTCGCGTTTCAATGAAGAAACGTTTCTTTTTCCACCACAGAGTCCACTAAGGGACTCGACACTGAAACGATATGGTAACATCTAATACAGCAAAGTTGAATGATTCTTAAAACGAACATAGTTCCGAGTTCATCTGTCGTACACCAAAGTTGAAACGTGACACCAACAGATGTCCACACGCGATATCGTCGTACTTCGGCGTTCATTTTACGAATCACTACCAAAGTAACCAGAGATTACTTTCGTGTGCTCTGACTACATAGTGGCACCCGAGATCGGTGCTCTCGCAATGTGTGATCCTCGGTGCAACCGTTCGTTCAGAAGCAGTCGCGAACACGCGACCTCTCCGACCCGGTGTTAGCCAGCGTGTTCGTCGCGGTAATTCGTCGTTATCGCCTATGGAACAAAGTGACGGGCTGTTCCTCAGGGCGGAAGCAGCGACCCTTTCTCTCAATAGCCCGCTGCTCCTCGCCCTTTGGCCTTTTTTCCTCTCTTTTTCGCCTTCCTTCTCCGGGGATTACGCGCAGTCGGACTAACCGGAGCGTGGGCGACGCTAATTGGCATTGAAAAAAGGTGGTGACGATGGCTAAGTACCCGACCGGGACGACCCTCAGTAAATACCTGCCCGTTTTCACCACCTTCTATACCACCCCACCGTTCGCCGTGCACTTCCTTTTCCTTCGCGAACCAGCGCCCTGCGAGTTCCCGAAGGTCTGTTCGACGATCCGCGCGAGCCAGGCCTCAAAGCGCGCCAGAAGCGAGAAAGTCACGCGCACAAAATAGCGAGTAATTAATTAAAGCGGCCCCGCGGAAGAAGGGCTGGCTTTTCTCCCGTTTTCGTCCTTCCTTCTGTCGCGGATCGTTCCGAACACCACGATTCCACATTTCAACGCGTTACGACGTTTCTGAATAGAATTAGGTGATGCAAAATGAACGTCACTTTGGGGTTGCAGTATAAAATAGATTGTTATCAGCCTCCACTATTTTTCAGTCGAGTTCCAATACGAGAATTACTATTTCAACTGTTTTAAATGTGTACAATACACAAATGTTGAGGGTTTCTCTCTGTTTCACTCACACTCGGTGTTTTTCGCTTTTTCCTGTAACGCAATTGAGTCTATCAGTCAATAGTACCACCCCTAACTGGTTACTAAAGACTACTGGAAACTGATAAAAATGTATCATAGCTAATTTAAATGTACGCTATTTGAAAATGAAAGCAACGTCGATGATCCAACTGGTACCATTTTGTATCACGCGCGGATCAAAACGACAATGAAATTGTTCCATCGACCGCGTTTGCGAACGATCCCAAATTGGCTGGCGATTTTCAAGAAATTAAAGACCATACGAAAACGCATTCTGCGTCAGCGTGAAAGCGGTAGCGCGTCGGTAGCGCGTGCAAATTGCGTTTGAAAAGAAGGCTTGGAAAGGCTGTTGGAGCGAGGTAGAGAGAGAATGGGGCGGCGAAAGGGGGACAAGGCTCGCGGTGGCGAGAGCAAAAGCAAAGTCTTCGAGCCCGGTCACCGTTGATTCGCGCTAATTACAGCGTTTTATACCACTCGAGCTCAAAGAGGGTATTAGTTGCGGCGTTGTAAAAATTCCGTGTGTTCTCGCTGCGGTCCGTTGTTCAGGGCACAGACGAACGACCCACGTTCTCCGGAGCGAGACCAGTAGGCAATTGCGCCGCACAAAACAACCCTCGCGTTCACGATGTTGATGCCCCTTTGATGGCGGTCGCGACACTTGTGACTCCGCGATAATTATTTACTTATTAAACCCTCGGGTTACATTTTGATCCGATTATCGAGCCATTTTTTTTTACTTACACCGTATTTTCGGTTTCCCTCGAACACTCGTTAACGCCTCGACTGAACTACTTATCGTTTTACTCTCTTCTTTCGATCGACAAAATAGCCGATGTCAGTCTCTTCAATTTTTGCATGGAATGCTACACAATTTGACACGAAAATAGAGCTGTTAAAAATCTTTTTGCCCACTGTTGGTCGTGACGCGCCTAGTTCGTGGAGCTCTTCAAGGTCCAAAAGGTTCGAGTTTAGGTTTTAAAGACGGAAATTTCCGGATCGAACGATGTCTCAATGTCGACCTGGCAAAGATGGCCAAGTAGCGAGCCGTAAAGCGCAACGAGGCCCGCATAACCCAGCGAGGAAGGTTATTACTGTCATCCCGTGAACGGTACTTGCACCTCGACCGGCTATCTCGTCCTCCGACAGGGATATTTCACGGGTCTCGGGCGTCAAAAAGTCCGTAGAGTCGTAAAGCAGCCCGGGACCGCCGCGTGCCCGATCGTCAAGAAGTCAACGGACGAAAATCCACTTAAGATATTAAAAGGGCGAGATACGCGAGCGGACGTTTATTGCGGGGTGCCATGAACCCCCGGCTAGGTACCGTCGATAGGTGTTTACAACTGCCAAAAGCACTGTTTGCAGCGCAAGAAAGCTTTCGGGGACCGTTTGGTTTTACAACCGCGGGGGCCATTAAGCGGGCAATATTTCCATATTGCGGTCCTGTTCGCCGCAATTCTCGAAACGTCATCCATCCTGTTCAATCGCTTTCCTTTTCCTCCGCCCCGTCAACACCATAAATCTACTACACTCTCCATTTCGTCCTGACCCACCGTTGTACACTAATGGGGGTCCTCTTTCTCTTTCTGCTTGTTCGAACGCTGCTAAGAGGCCGCCTTCGTGTTGTACGAGTCGCGTTAATGAGGGAAGAAACGGTTCTCCTCCGGGGCAAACGTGTTTTTACGAATTAACAATGGCTAACCCTTGTATCTGATGTCTTCCTCTCATATTCGTGCTTCAATTTATGAATCAATCTGATGTTCATTTCAAGAATAGCTACTGTAATTCTTATTCTGCCAATTGGGTTCTACTTTCCATCGGAAGTTCCTCCAGTGCTTTCGAACACGTGTGTTCAGTGTTTCGGGATTAGGATTCAGCAATTTTTTACGCGATTGCTACATAGAATTCAAGAGCGGAGTATTCGGATCGAAACTTAGAATCATCCGATCCAAAGACGGTGGCGGTTGTTTGGAGTCGATAATCCCCCATCCTTCGGGAGCAAGTTGCAGGACTGAAAGGAACGATTTAGTCTATAAAGGCGATACCTTCTTCGGTGATCCGTGCCGAAAACGTTTTCTTTCATCGGTGGAAGACGCTTCCGAGACACGCCGTGATGCGACTCCCGTCAGGATCCATTGGGCACACATCCGGGTATTTGTAGCAGGCTGGTGTGCAACATGTAGGCACTTAGATCGTTCCTTTGTCCGGCATTGTGCGACCCAAACATACATTTCTTCGAACGTCCATTGTCGCGGACCGTGGCTGTTGGTTATGGACACTTTTCCACGCACCGTCCATTGTCGTGGCGACTCGTACAGCGCCGGGTGTGCTTTTTAACGCCGGATTTTTGGCCCTCGACCACCCCCTTTCACCCCCAGGTCGCGCGAACGCTCGAGTTTTGTCTCGGGTGTCGCTGAAACTGATGATATTCTAGCCTTTTGTCGAAGGCGTCGCCGCGACAGGTACCCAATGGCGTCGTTTCTGGCCCATAAGCGTAGTTTCTTCTTACTTGCACTCTAAATAGCCGTGTTTTGATCGCAAGTATTGTAAGATTGCAAAAGATAGTTCGTGGGATGAAAGACACCCTTGGTACAATTTTGGGATTATTTAAAATTAATATCAGTTTACGACTCGAAGAAGGGTAAAAAGAACAAGTGACGTAATCTCGTATCATACACAAGAACTGCAAATTCTAATTGTGGGTATGCTAGTTTCCAATCAAACGAAAGAACATCAAGGTGACGATGAAACAATGAGTAACAAATCCTTGAATGACGTTAAGTTGCAATTACACGGTTTCCTGTTTACGTAAGCGGAGTCTGCTTTATTCCATTCATCCCCTGTTTACAAGATCATCCGGCCCAAACTCGACCAATTTCCTGGCTCCCGAGTCTTCCGCGACGCGGAACGCTCAAGTGGCGCAGATTTCATTAATCACTCTCTTCCGGAATTCCAAACAGCGCAATTTCAAGATTGATGGAACGTCTAACTCTCCCGCGGTCCCGTTATCGAGGAGCCGGGTGTTGCATTGTGCGTGTAACGGTCGCGTAAAAAAGTCAAAAGGAATTTTCCCTATTCGATATTACGGGAGAAAGAGAGAAGGAGAGAGTGGGGCGTAGTGGAGGGGGAGAGAGAGCTGTGGACGAATTGTTTACAACGACGTCAGGTCCTACTCAGGCCGTATTGCTTTCCGTGGGATTGAAGTGCTCGTAAAACAAACCCCCCTTGAAATTAGAGCAGTCCTTGCGGCTCCATACGAGCGTTGTGCAACCCTGCGTGCCCCTCCTCGCGGCGATACAATGTCTCTCCCCCCCCTTTTCCGTGAAACTAACACTGTGCATTACCATAACAATGGCTAGATTAAAAAAGAAGGGGAGTGGATACGCACCCCTTGGTCCCCTGCCATGACAGGGCGCGGGGGGGTCGAACGACGTGTCTGACACGTATGGGCGAACGATGGAAACAGAACGCTTTAGAGGCGGTCGAAACTACCCGAGCGGGGTGCAACCCTTTCCTCTTTCAGGTGAACCGATTGCGCGCGTAATCCGCCCTTATTCCCGGCTACGAGACGACTGACGAAAAGGTGACCTGTCTGTCGCATCGATAGACCTTGGCCCCCCTGGATTATCGATTGCTCTTTGATTATCTCCCTGCTTCTCTTTAAATATCTGCACCCCTTCGTTCCAATCTGTTTGATAGTTTTTTCCACGGATTAGGGACTTACCGGGGCATCGAGCTGTTTGCCTAACGGCGGATCAAGCATTTCGTGAGAGACGATAATTTAATTTTTTATAACTACATTCATTGTTCGAAACTCCTGTGATTTCTAAAGTGAGATTCTTTAACGTTTTGACCCCCGTAGAATTGCTGTGATCAACGTTAGTAAAGACCCTAGTAACCGAATCTTCATGGGGGGAAGAAAGGTGTCACGACTATTTGTTTGCTGCAACGTCGATTCTAAATTTCGATGGGCTATCGATAGCTTGCGAAGTTAAAGAAGTTTCGTTTAGCGGAATTGGCCGTGTCGGGCAGCTGGTGCACTCTTGCACAGAGTTCTGAGATCGCGAGTGAATGGAAGCATCGCGCAATTTGTTCAGAAATGTTGTGACTGGTCGGGGCCGCTTTATTTAGGGGAAACGAGGAGAGAAACGGCTGAATGGTGGGCAGGTTGACCCCACAGTCAACAGTTAACGATTTTCAATGGCGATTGGATGTCAGCATCACTCTCCGCCAATCAGAGAGTGATGCTGACATCCGGACAAACGGACAATGGTAAAGCGCTAAATGCTCACGGTGCGCGTTGAATCCGGTGAATACGAGCGGCGTCTATTGGGGGTTCCACCCCGCTATTACAGTCAATGATGGAGCATACGAAACACTATTCATCCGGCGCGTTTGTTCCTTACACACATCGTGTAAGTATAGTGTAGCCCGGGCACGGTATCCTATCCGCGGTGCCTATGGTCCCGACTACGGGGGATGCGAGTGACGCCTATTTGCGAACCTTCGACCGTGCAGACACGATTTTCAGCGATGGAACTTCATGGGTTTGCACATACGTTCCCGTTAACGATGTTAACGCCGTCGTTCCTACGGTGCTCGTGGCGAAATTGCGTTTCGCTCCGTGAAAAGTGCGCGACGGGGCGGTTTCGAGTGGATGCGCTTTGGATGGCTCGCGCGTTGTTACCCGATTATCCGCGACACAAATATTTGAGATTAAAGGTGATTGTGTTTTCCCAGAGAACGGAAGGGCCTGGAATATTCGTTTAAAAGGGTACTGTTATTTAACCAAGCCGAAACTATCAAATTCTTTTCATCTCATTTTCTTACACCCCCGATAGACGGTGAGTTTACCTCGTAAATCGAACAGGATACGTGTGTATGGCAATTTGAATCTTTTTTTTTGGTTTAATGGTAGTTTTAGGGAGATATGCAGCGTTCGAATCAATTTATTATAACTTTGAATATAATAGGGATGGTCTTCAAAATACAAACTTTTTAAAGAAGACCTGAGAAGATCGATAATTCGTAGTTAAAAAAAAGATCCCAAAGCAACCCTTGGTCGACCGTCCAAGAGCCCCCGGGTCCTCCCGATGATCTCGAAAGTCAAATCCCCCGGAAATCCCCGGTTCCAGAGGCAGGAAAGGATTCCTGGGAGTCCGCGGTCGCGTACGATCGCGGTCCTGGCCCGGGGAATCAACGCTGCGTGAAATTCAATTATGTCATTCATTGCTCCTGCCTCTCTTGGCTTCCCTTCTCCCTCCGTCGGTGACCCCCAGAAACCCCTCGATGATCCCTGCACTTCGGGCACGTAGGATGATCCGCAGATGCGTAACACACGAGTGAGCTCGCCGCCGATCGGTCCGCCCTGGGACCGCGTATCGCTTTCTACGAGGTCACCGCCGATCACTGTCTCCTCGAATTAGCCCGATCTCTCCTCTCTTCCGCTCCTCTTCGTCCATTCACCACGGACATCCAGTGTCTCTGCTCTTGTTTGTCGTCGTTTTGCCTCCTACCACTCGGTGAACGTGCCGCCCCGCCGTGTGCGTAACCCGGAGGACCGCGGTTGCCACCGTAACGACGCCGTCAAAGAACCTTTTCTTCGGATTTTGTCAATCTCTTGTCCCCTCTTCTCGAAGACTCCTCGAACGGGACGTTTAATTGACCGATTTCACGGATTATTTCGTCCAACGAGGCTCCGTGCAATCCTGGGGCATCCTTTTTTCGCTTGCGGTGGGACTCGATTAGTGGTTGCTTCAGTGAAATCGACGGTGAACGGAGGAACGATTTTTTAGTGGATTTTTTCAAACTCGAAGGGAGCTAAGCTGCTCGGGATGTACTCGTTTTTTCGGAGAGATAATTGAAGCTAAAATGACTCTTTCTAGGTTGTCTAGGATTTGTTTAACTCCTTTAAAATGCCAAACTCCTAGTGTGATTTCTCGTTCGCCTATAGATCGATAGGTCTATAAATAGTCGAGGAGAATTCACGTTGCTTCTAGCATAATTATTGGTCAATGAATATGTAAATTGGAGACGAGAAACGCCTGTGAAAAAATTCCTGAAGTAATTGATGGGTTCGCAATTAACCGATGGGAGTTTGTTTTCCCACGCAATCGGGAACCACGAGGAAGTGTTACTCGTAACGGTACACCATTGATCGAAAGAGTATCTGTGAATGGATGACCATTGTGCTATGAATGGACGATAGTTCCGCTTGGGAAGTAGGTGGGTCTAGCCTTGAGCCTGTTGTTCCCTCGTGCGACACATTCGCACCGTATAATTTGTCACCCTTTTACCTTTTATTGTTATTAAATTGCCCAACCATTTTCAAAAATCTAACCTCAGTACTCCGAATAAAACTTTTAATGTTGATTTAACGTACTCTCGAGCTACTCTATATATCGATATTTTGTACTAGAATTTTTGAAAATTTTTAATTTTGCCCAAAATCGGACCACTTTTATGGGGTTTTTCTCATTTTTCGGGGTCAAGGATCAACTTTTCGAATATTTTTACGATTTCTACATACTCTTCGCTTAAATACACGTTGTTTGATTTTTTAAACATTGAAATCGTCCAATTCGTTCAGAAGTTACCGTGTTTTGAAGCTGGTCCCATATTATATTTTCGTAAAGAATTTTTTTCTCGAAAGTGCGTAGGAATTCGAGGGTATCTCTATTCACCAAAAGTGATTGTAATTCACCTTCGGAACCAAAAATATTTTTTTTAGTATGATTTGAACATTTTGTTTTTCGTCGAAAAATTCGTCCACTTACTGAATTTTTTTCTCGAAAATGGTTAGAATTTCGAGGGTATGTCTATTCATCAAAATTGATTATAATTGACGCCTGCAATTGGAAATAATTTTTTCAGAACGATTTGAAATATTTTAATTTCATCGAAAAATTTCTATAACTACTGAATTTTTTTCTCGAAAATGGTTAGGATTTCGAGAGTATCTCTATTCACCAAAAGTGATTATAATTCACCTTCGGAACCAAAAATATTTTTTTTAGTATGATTTGAAAATTTTTTTTCTCGTCGAAAAATTCGTCCATTTACTGAATTTTTTTCTCGAAATTGCGCAGGATTTCGGGGGTATCTCTATTCACCAAAATTGATTGTAATTGACCCCCGCAACTGGAGATATTTTTTTCAGAACGATTTGAAATATTTTAATTTCATGGAAAAATTGCTATAACTACTGAATTTTTTTCTCGAAAATGGTTAGGATTTCGAGGGTATCTCCATTCACCAAAAGTGATTATAATTCACCTTCGGAACCAAAGATATTTTTTTTAGTATGATTTGAAAATTTTTTTTTCGTCGAAAAATTTCTATAACTGCTGAATTTTTTTCTCGAATATGGTTAGGAATTCGAGGGTATGTATATTCATCAAAATTGATTGTAATTGACCCCTGCAATTGGAAATATTTTTTTCAGAACGATTTGAAATATTTTAATTTCATCGAAAAATTTCTATGACTACTGAATTTTTTTCTCGAAAATGGTTAGGATTTCGAGGGTATCTCTATTCACCAAAAATGATTGTAATTGACCCCCGCAACTGGAAATAATTTTTTCAGAACGATTTGGAATGTTTCTATTTTCGACAAAACTTGCATATATTATTTTTAAATTTACAAATTGGTGCGTGCAATGTGTCTATCGTACTTTGCCCATTCAAATGTCTTTAGAACTGTTGATAATATCGAAAAATGTTTGACACAAAAAATTTACTGTAAGCTACCAAAATAATGGTTTTAAAATTAGAGATGCACGAAGAAAATATTCCCTTTTATTTGGACAAATCTTCAATGGTAGAAAATATCCATTCCTGTACAGTGATTAATTGCAAAACCATCAGATTTTCGCGACGACTATCCTTGCAGACCACTATTTTTCTTTCACTCTCTTTGCCCAGTAAAAATGTTTCAAAACTTCTGAAAGTAAACGGAGGAATAACACACGGCAGGTTCCACGTACGTTTCCAGGGCGTGACGCCCGTAGACGTCGTCGTCCCGAAATTACGGGGCCATTATCGATACCCTTTTCCACCCCGGGGGCAGCTTTCTCCATCCGCCGGTTTCCCTCCCCCCGTTCCCCCCTCCGGGGCCACGACGGGTAATTATTCCCTGGTCGCAACAGCGAAGGAAACACATGTTCCGGCGGTACGAAACCCACCACCACGTGGACCGACGATATAATAAATCCGGACCCTCGTTGTAACGCAATTTTGTCTCATTGTGCCCCGCGTGGCCCGGTTATGAAACTCAATTCTCATTGTGAATCCCGGGTTCCCGAGGCGCGCGCAGACCCCTCGGTTTTTTGGCCATTCGAGCCTCGAAAGGTAACCCATCGGCGTCGCTGGATCGCGACAGGAACAGAGACAAAACCGACGGTGGAGGGACAGAGACCGTGGAGAAAAAACACACACGCACGGAGGAACCGGTGGAAAGAGGGATGGAACCAGTTCCTCGAGGTGTATCTGGGAGGAGCGTCCTGGCTTCTATCGCGTCGTCGTTCCCTCCTGGTCGCCTTGGCGTCTCTTTCTCCTTGTTCTCAGGGAGAAACGTTTCACGGTGTTCACGGGATACTGCGGAGCACCGCAATAGCCGGACCCCAAACGCGACAGGCCTCGCGGTCATGAATATTCCTCGCTGCGGAACGGGGACACTTCGGGGTGGCCAGAGGAGGAACGAACCGGGAGGGTTATGAATGTCATTCGCAAACGTTAATCGACGAAATACAAAACCCATTAGACGCCACCGTCGAACCGAGGCCGTGCCACGGTTTAAGTGAAGCGCACGCCCATGTCATTTTCGCTATTGTCGGGATGGCACAATTAGAGGCGACTTGACACTACGGTTTCCACTGATTGGTGCCCATTGTCGGGGTCCGGGGAGATCGTACCTTGGACAGCGACCAACTTCTTCTCTCCACTCTCACCGGGGGGATTATTTCTCTTCGATTTCATCTATCTTCGACGTCTTCTTAACCCTTTGCACTCCTATGTCGAATTGTAACTCGTAACTCGAGTCCCACTTGACCTTTTATCAAGTCCAAACCAAAGACACACACTAAAAATTACAAAATACAGCAACAGTGTAAATGAAACAGATATTCGATCGAATTTATTTGCTCCTCTGTTCGTTTAAATTGCTCTAGCTTTTAGTTAACGCAAACAAAATTGAAATATAATTCGGAGTGCAAAGATAACTGATTTTCAAACTCGACCGATTACCAATTGTCACGAATTACAAACTCGTATTAGTTTGCGCTATAACGCAATATATACCGGGTGGTTCGGGACACCGGGGGCGGCGGCGTGTCACATTGTCCGCCGACACCTCGGAGACGGTTCAACAAAACGGTCTCGCGCGCCGTGGAACTTTTATTCCGGCGGAATGGATGATGGCCGCGGTGCCGCGCACCGGGTGGCTCGCCCCTGTTCCGCGGGCTGCTGCTGAAAAGATCCTATCTAATACGAGGTGGGCGTATGATGCCTCCCGACGGAACGGTCTCCGTCTCCCGGATCGCTGGAAGGACCGAGACCGGGAGAAAAAGGTGCACGGTGGGGGCTTTTAACCGAATACAAATATGTACGTGCCACCTGTGTGAATTAAGGCCTACGAACCCCCCTTTCCTGCTCGATCGAGGAACGAATTGTGTCTCCAGTCGAAAGATCGAACGACTACCTTCGAACAGTAGGCACTCCGCGTTAGGTCAGTGCATTCATTCTGGGATCTTTGGTGTATTCAGATTTGGGAACGAAGCTAGACATTTATAGTTAGGGGATGACGAAACAAACGATCACAATTTGTACTTGTAATAGTGAAAATTTATTTCAAATTAAATATCGTTAGATGGAATAATGGTGTCCAAAGAAAACTCGATGACCATATCATATTATTGCGTTTGATCGAACAGTTACTCGACGATTACAAATAGCGAGTTTGTTTTTCGTTGCATTTGTCCACCTAGATCGACCGAGATTCGAGTGGGTCGTTCGGTGTCCTCGTCCTGTCGAGGGTCTCGCTTCGACCAGGGACGAAGGTGTGTCCTTCTCGAAGGATCGCTCACCACCGATCATTTTAGCATTTTAAAAGCATTCCAGAGCCGCTTGATTTTTTCGCGAGCTCCGGGGCTGATCGCCCGATGGAAATCTGGCGGCACGGTCGACGCGCCTTATCCAACGATCTCGGTAGATGTCTCGAAACGCAGCCTCGTGCCTACTATTTCGACGATGAAACAGATTTAATAATAAAAGGGACGCGTTGCGATCGATTTCGCGCCCACACCCGACGATCCGTCCGCGATAGAAGTCGCCATCGATGCGCCGCGATACGTTCCATGCGTCGTTTTTATTTTTCTCCGGCCGCGTCACGGAAAACGCTCCGCGTAATGTCAAAATAAATTCCGCCCGAAAATCATCTCCGATCTCCATACAAAGGGCTCCGTGACCCTTTACGGTCGGGATTTTTTTCTATGCTCTGCGTTATCGCGGAAAGCTCGATTCCGTGCTTCGCTCTGGAATAGCTTTTCTGTTACGTTCGCGTTATTTATGCTTCGTTGAAGTATCGCCGCGATTTGAACGCTCCCTGCTTCACGGTTAACCTCTTTTGGCCTGCTCAACATTGTAACGTTGCTACGTTCCACAATATTTCTCGCGATTCATTTCTGTGCAAACGTTCTCCGTAACAATTAATGACGTCTGTCAGAAGACGCGAGGAATAGTTCGTAAAGGTGTTGTTCCAAAAATATAACTAAATTAGCGTATACAGAAATAGACTAAAGGGTATAGCCGAATAAGGGGGTCAAATGTGCCCCCAAACCGAATGGAACGAGTGGGGGTAGTAATGGGGTGAAAACGAAAATCATGTTTTTGTACAATTTCTCTTGACCTATTGAGTAAAAAAATGTAAAAAAATTCAGAGACATTTCGGGTACCGGGGCACATACTTTGGGAGACTTTCAGATTTTTTGATTGAATAACCAGGTAGTGAAAAATAAAAAACAGCAAAAAATGCCGAAAAATGCCGATTACGTATTGAAGGAGGCCCGGAGCTACTTTTATACTTTTACAGTAAACAGGTATTACTATTACTATTATTCTCAATTTTTTTCAGATTTTTCATTTTGGTGCGCCGCGGTGAAAAAAAATAAAAACCGAGTTTTTCCTCATTTTCTGCGTATTAGAGTAACTTACACGTTGAATTTTTATGCATCCTTCAATATATAAGTGTTTTGTAGACTGTTTAATGTTTCTACACTAATTTCGTCTTGAGGGTACACGATTTATTTATTTATAATGCAAAAGAGTACAAACCGAGAAGTAACGCAAAAAATATACAAATTACGATATATTTCAAACGAGACCAACGACGCAAAAAAATCGAGCACCGATCAAGGGTGGAATCGTTAGTGTCCCTCGAGAAATGAACAGACGGGGGTCGTCAAATTTCTGGGGAAAGAATACAGGGGGCGGGCGATTTAATTTGAAAATTTCGCCGCCTCGACGACAATAATTAATCCCTTTTCCCTTTCCCTGGGAACACGTGTGCGCGCCTTTTCCCTTTATTATTGCGCGCTGAAAGTACGACGAGTAGAGCGCGGCTCGAGCATTCGTGTGCACGTGTGCGCACCTGAAATGCATCTAACTAGACGCGTTGCAGCGTGCTGCACAGAAGAAGTGTAGTGGGGGAGGGGGAATGCACCTACTTGTTCCGCGGCGGCGGTGCACGAGGTACACGCTCTCTCGCGGTATAATATATAATGAACATATCAGATGGCCGCCAGCGATGTCTGGGATTACATATTTGGATCCTATGTTAATGCCGAGTCGCGCTGCTATACATCACGTTGCTGTTATTGTGATTCAAAGATTGAATGGTTAAGGTACGAAGCCACGATTCTACGAGGGAACGATGGTGGACGGGCGCGAGGGGGAAAGGGTAGTCGAAGAGAAAAGGAGAGAAAGAGGGAGCGGATCGATGCGCTCGCACTTGCAGATAATATTGCAAAATACTGCGACATCGCGAAACGAACCGATAGAAATTTACCTCGAAATTTTCTTCGATTTTCCTCTTTCGCGATCTTCCTTCGAACAAGGGTAGGTTGGCGATACAAGGTGGAAGTACTAAACGTATTTTATACAAAAGAAAAACAATTTTCTGTCTTTTACATTGTGAAAATTATTTCAATCCAACGTTCCATTGGTAATTTTCGTATCGAATTAATATTCGGTTGAAATTAAAAGGAAAAGAATCAGTCGAAGGTTTGAAGATGCAGGTGTTCCAGGCGTTATGGTTATCGCCTGTAAAACGTAATCTGGATAAAAGTTTCGTTTCCGAACGGTACAATAATTTACATCGGGAACCGAGAGCCGTTACTGAACAGTTCAACGATCCCCGCAGATTAATCACTTTCGAGCACAATACGCGTCAACGAGAAGACGTGAACTTTTTAGCGGGTCTGTACGCGAACGTATGCACGGTCGAAACGAAAGAAACGATGTAAATGGTCGCGGCCGGGACCGGGCCCCTTCGCAGGTGAAGCGAAACAATAGATGCTGATGGTGTTTGATGGATACGACCCCGTGACCCAGCTAATAAGCCGTGGAAAAATAAAGAATCGCGATCGACGACCGCCCCTCGGGTCGCCGTCGACGGTCATCGTTATGCAAGCGAAAATAACGAGAAGACAATTGGCATAGGCTCCGCCGGAGATCATATTTCCCTGTGGGTGATTGACAAAATAATTACGTTGTCTGCCCGGACAATTAATGAACATTAAGACGGGGATGTATCCTTCAGAGACACGGTCCATCATTCGTACGGGACGATTGATATATGTTTGCGCGCGAGAAATGTCAGCGTTCACATATATTACACCTGGTACCCGACGCCTCGATACGTAAATACGTAATTGCCTGTGTATACGCGTCGCGACGTGTTTTTAAGAAGAAAATTTATTTCCCTTTTACCGACGGCTCTGAAATAATACACAGAGACACGCAGGGAAAGTGCGCAATACTTAGGATAACCAAGTAACTAGAAAACTGTACTAAATTTTATTTACTTGGAATGCAACTTTAGTGGTATTTTGTCGAGCTATTATCTTATAATCTTGGAATCTAGGGGTTCTAATCGGGGTTCGGACGGGGGAAGAGATAGGTAAAGAATAGCTGACAAGTTTTAATTTACTTTTATTTTATTTTTATACAAAAATATAAAAATATTTTAGTCTCACCGACGTTGTTGAATTCAACTGTCTATCTCTTCTCGATTAACGATACAGTTCTCTTTCTCGACGATGGCGTCACAATATCGTTAAAACAGGTGCACGAAACAAATCTTCACGTGAGGTCATCAGACAAAAACACGTAAATGGCCGCGGTTTGAACTGTCTATTCGCCAGTCTAACCTTCCGAAGTGTCACGACACGAACAGATACGAGAATCGCTGCATAAAGTCTCGGTTACCGAGTTCAGTTTAACCGAGATGCATCGAACCATCCGACAAAGATACTTCCCTCCTATGACTCCTATGATTAAACAAAAATCTCAATTTTCTGATTATGCAAGGTCCATTTAAGTCTGCCAATATCAAATAAAATCTTGTTCACGGTTTTATCCCCTCTCTTCCTCACACCGATTCCTCAGAAACCGTGGTACAACAATATCAACGAATATTTGTTTCACGATGGGTTCCAAAAATCACCTGCTCTCGCCATTGTCGGGTCCAATAATCATCAACCTCGAAAACGTCGATAATAAAATGCAGCACCGTGCGACGCAAGTACCCGCACTCCACGCGCGTAATGTAGCACCATCAACATGTTTATTCAGCGAAAGCAAAATTAATGATCCTCTCACCGGTTGGCGGAGAGTGAATAAAAAAAAAAAAAATGGGCCGAAAGCTGTGGGTGGGGGTGCTCTTACCTTAGAGCGTATCTCGGCAGCCGATTTTTCGTGGCCTGTCGAAAAAAAGAGAATTCAATTACTCGGGCGAATCGTTTCGTCGTAACAGAAACGACGCGCCATCCGACGTAAAGGCTCACCTGCCAGGTCGCATAATACTGGAACAATCACGTGGGCGTCCGGCTCGCTGCCGTTGTTGTTGTTGCTGCTGACCCTTTTTGTTGTTTCTCGCCGGGGCCGGGCTTTTTTTTCTTTCCTTTTTCTCTCGCTCGACCACACGGGGCCCACCCGTGGCGAGTCGATCACCGTGCCAGCTCGTTCGCCGGACGATTTCGTTGCATTTCTAAGCGGCTCGTTGCCCGGGCCCTCCGAGACAACCACGCTTTCCGCCTCGAAAAATCATTCCGGAGTCGCGCGCGCCAGAGGTGCCGACTGGATTGATGACTTCAGCAACGCGTTGACGAGGAAATAAAGAGATCCCGCTCCGACGGAACAACGGACGCAATAAAAACGCAAGCCGTTCGGGGGTGATCCCGACAGACGTTTCAGTTTCGTCCTGTCGCACCTCGAACGCGTCAGGACTCCGAAAACGAGATCCATCACGACAATTCTGCATCATTCTCTTCAAGTTCTACGCGAAACTTTCTGTTTCAAAGACATCCCCCGGTCGGAGGACCAAATTTTTCAGTCTTGTTTCAGGTAAAACACTTTTATGATATGATAATATTTATGATTTTGGTAGAGTTAGCGATATTACTACATTTGCATCAATTCTGCATCGTTCTCTTCGAGTTTCGCGCGAAACTTTCTGTTTCAAAGACATCCCCCGGTCGGTGGACCAAATTTTTCAGTCTTGTTTCAGGTAGAACACT
Source organism: Colletes gigas (assembly GCF_013123115.1). NCBI lineage: Eukaryota > Metazoa > Arthropoda > Insecta > Hymenoptera > Colletidae > Colletes > Colletes gigas. The sequence continues at coordinate 2,347,537 of NW_025106643.1, read as the reverse complement.
TTTATGATATGATAATATTTATGATTTTGGTAGAGTTAGCGATATTACTACATTTGCATCAATTCTGCATCGTTCTCTTCGAGTTTCGCACGAAACTTTCTGTTTCAAAGACATCCCCCGGTCGGTGGACCAAATTTTTCAGTCTTGTTTCAGGTAAAACACTTTTATGATATGATAATATTTATGATTTTGGTAGAGTTAGCGATATTACTACATTTGCATCAATTCTGCATCATTCTCTTCGAGTTTCACGAGAAACTTTCTGTTTTAAACACATCCCCCGGTCAAAAGACTAAATTTTTAAATTTTCTTTCAGGTTCTACCGAAGGGTGGGTAAATACAGATAAAACACTTTTTATGATATGATAATATTTATGATTTTTTGTAAGCAACCCCTGCCTTAACCCTTTGCTCTCCAAATTATATTCCAATTTTGTTACCAGCGGCTCCCAATGCTTTTAAGTGTTTTATTTGAAATTTACCTGTTAAAATAAGTGTTTTATTTACACTGTTGTTGTACTTTGTAATTTTTCAAGTGTATGATATCTGTTTGGTTTGGACTTGAAGCTCCTGAGATAAAAAATTGATATCGAGTCACACTCGACATAGGAATGCAAAGAATGCAAACCCTTTCAAAACTGTTCAGACATATTGCACATCTCACCTCAAGTTTAAACCTCAGATGCTAGCTATTAATCTACTAAAAAGTCATCTATCAGAAATTACATAACATGGACGACGCCAATCCCACAGAATTTTGTGCAACAACAACTATTATACATACCGATCGTGTATTTTATTTAACAATATTATTCATCGACGAGGCAACCGCTCACCAATCAGTGAAATGTAAATTTGCACAATATGCAGCACTGGTCTATCGAAAATCCCCGCTGGTTACAACGAATCGAACATCGTCGACAATGCTCGGTAAACGTGTGACGCGGCATTGTAAACGATAAAATAATTGGGCCATATTTTATCGACGAAACACTCGTTGGTATTAAATATGAACGTTTCATAAAAAATACTGATAAAGTTTCAGTAGCAAGCGTGCATTTTGTGCATCAAGTTTAAAAACTACCCTTAAATCAACAAACCCTCTCGCGAGTCAAGTTATCATTCCAAGCATATAAAAATTAGTTATTCAAACATTCCTAGCTACACATTTAAATCACCAAAATCGAAGAACCCCATCTTCTATCCGATCACCTAATTCTGTAACCCTTAATTGGAGTTTCAATGTACACAATCGATTCCAATTCGTTTCCCCGGTTGCAGTTTAAGGTTAATTGCAATTGACTTTCAATTGATCGGGACTTGTAATCGATCGATGCCCCAACAACACATGAAGAACTGTTTCTTGGTACGGGGGAGCAAGAATGGCGCGCGAAGATCGTAGATCAAGCCACGCGCACCGATCTGCCTAACGAAGTTGACCTGTTTCAAAGGCAACAACGCTACCGGGAGCACGGTGGATTCGAGAGGGCGGACATTCGAAAAGGTACCGGAGAGGAATAATGGAAAGAACGAAGGACCGTCGGCTAATGTTTTTGTTATATCTGCCGACTCATTGGCCGGCCCCGTGGGAACGTCTTTGTGGCGGTCGAACGTGGCCCACAATGCCGTGAATTAAAAGAAGCCAGAATACGGCGTGTTTTCCTTTCGGACCACGCGCGTGGAATCGCGCTGTATTTTTGTTTTCGAAATGGTTCGCGCGCAGTCACTTCCTGCCGATACGTTCGAAATTACATCGATTCACCGTCGACGCGGCGGCGCATTGTCCGGCCGGCGCTTTTGTCCGACATTTCGTTACCATTGTCCCGGGCTGTGTTGCGGACCAGCTCCAGAAAGATATTCGTTAAACGTTAATTGTACGCCGCTGCTTTCCGCGGGGTCGAAGTTTAATTGGGATATTCGGCGGTACGCGTTCGCTCTGCTTAGCGTCCGTAATTAAAATTCTTATCGATACCGCGGTCTTCTCTAATTTGTGGAATTTAACTATCGGCGACCGTGTGAATACATTAACGAGGCGCCGGTTACGGTGCGTTCGCCCGAATTCAGCTACAGGGACGCGCGAGGGTCGTATTTTGTTTCGGGGGGCTTCCGGGCGATTTCCTATTTAACGACAGACAGGCCATTAATGGAGAAATTAACCCTTTGCTCGCCCCAAAACGGGTTAATCTTGTCTGTTAACCGTTCTTAACACTCTTTGACCGCCATGTCACCCATATATGGATGACAGGGTTTGACAACATTGAAAAATGGCTGAGGAGGTCATCGTCGAAATCTTACTGTTTAGATGGCTTAAAAAAGTTGTGGTCTCTGATAGATGACGGCTATATCTCTCGCAATAGTAAATAATAAACCATTCTTACGCAGTAGATCTTACGATCGCGTATAGATTTATCCTTTGTCTGCAATCTGAGTACAAGGTTTAACCCTTTGACTGTCACATCAGCCATATATGGATGATAGGGTTTACCATTATGAAGCTAGAAAAATTAATTCTCATGTTGAGACGTCGAGGGAAATGAATTTGGACAGAATTTGTGAATTTTAACAAGCCTATGAAATCAAATCGTGAAACAAATTTTAGGTTATCTAGTTTGAAACGATCTGAAATCAAAATTCTACTTTTGCAGTATATGTTAAAATAAATAAATATTAATTTTTCAGTAAGACACAGGTAAAGGAACGGTAAAGGAAATGATCGCTCGCTTTTAGTAGAACGATACCGACAACGGGGACGTCCGGTGATCGATTTCAATCGAAAGCAGTATAGCGAAGCGGTTTTGTCTCTAGTGTCCGATGAACAATGAGACGACCTCGACCCACCTCATCCGTTCGATTTTATTAGGTGCAGAATTCTGCACTGGCCACCATTCTGGTCCCAATCTCTGCAATTTTCACTTTTCAATATTCCCTAATCCCTGAAATTTTCAAACGAAACTCATCGAGAAACTGAACTTCGTGTCGTAATTAGTTTTGCAAGTGCAGATGTCGTCAGATCCAGAAGTCGTCTTGGAGTTTCGCGAGTAATTAACTGTAATTTGTAACTTTATCGAATAAATTTTATCCAGAAAAAGAGTTCAGATTGTTTAGATAATGTTCTCAATTAAACTTTGATCTTAAATGTACAAGATTCTTTAACATAACAACGATAGAACTTTGAATCGAAACACCTCGAGCTTGCCAAGAGCTCCGGGTCTAATTATCGTCGTCTGCGCATATGAATGCGCGCGCATCGATTTCTCGTAGAGCGATCGATGGTCTCGCGTCCGCCATTTTCGCGCTGGTGTCGCGAGGTGAGTGTCGAGAAATCCTGACAGGCCCGTCGACTCTGGTTTCCCCAAGGTAAGGTTATTCACATAATCGGTCATTCTCGACCATTCCCGAGTCAAAATAACGCGCGAGGAACGGTTACAATTTTTACTAAGCGGCCACTGTCGAACGAAGTGAAAGATAGCCGCGCGCCCACCATTCTGGGAAACCCGAGGAATTCGGTTCGGTCTTGAGAATTTTTATGGGACCCCATGCCGAAGGGCATGGGTCTGTACTATTGTTCGATGGTGCCAAACAGTCTGGTCGGGCAGTCTCGCGCCGCGTGTGCATCCTCGGTAGATTCATAGCCATCATTTCTTAATGCACTGAATGATTTCTCTGTTTTCAGAATTCGTCTTGTACGCATTACCTCGTTATTTATTGAGATAAGAAGAAGCCCGGTAATTGTTGGACAGAAAAATATTGCTCGATCTGGAATTTATCCTTTGGAAAGGATTATTCGAAATGGTCGAAGAATGGAACTCGTACATTTCTCTTGATAGAAGAAAGCTGGAATTTGGTTACTAAATTTTACGTTTATTGCTTCGAGAATCTGTCATAGTTTGTACGCAGACGATATACAGTTAGTTATCAAATTAAACGCGACGTCTGCGGTCTATCAGCGTTCCTTTATTGTTGTGTTTACCCAAACGTAAACGAAAACGTCCTCTGCGCGGAGAGATAGGAGCTTTGTGTACACCAGTAGCTATGTACTGGGTATACGAAAGAGACGGTTTAACGCTTACATTATTTTTCCAAATCAAAAGAGTACCATTTTGATCGTTCACACGAAGGTTCAGACTCACGGTTTGCCTTTTGTATTTCGATAAATTATTAAATAGCTATATTTACCCCAATCACCCAAAGCATCATCAACCCCTTCCCCTCGAATTGTCGACTTTCATAGTTTCGGGTCTCGATCTCTTTTCCTCTGGGATTGCTCTCTAATGTGCTAGCACGTGTCTGCAGCAGTATCATGAATCACACCGCCATTCCTGGTCGGAGTTGACTCGAGTCCATTCGTCGGAACCGACAATAGCTGGGTGCCAGACGTCCGGTTAAACCTGGACAAGCACAATGCAAATCCGTCCAGGGAATAGTCGTTCTCGCTGTCTTCGAGGAACGCTAATATAACGTTAATACATAGTTTGCTCCATCTCTATACGATGAGTTCAAACAGATATAAAAATATCACGAAATTAAACGGATCAATTTATATTTAATAACTTTCAACTCATTTCACTTGTTTTACATAAACTTTGGGGTATTGTCAAAGACGTAGAATAATTGATTTCGGTAAAAGTTGATCACCGTGGTCGCGATACTCACCTTCCTTCCTCTTCGGCGTTCGGGAACACAGCAACTTCGGGGTGGTCGTAAATTTCGATGGAAACGCGAAGGGACATGCGGGGGAGGCTTCCAAGAAGCGCAATTTCATATAAACACCTCGTTATTTACGAGCAATCTTTTTTTCTACCTCTTTCGAAGACACATTTGCCGAGAGACCGAGTGGCTAATTTGCGTCTCATCGGTTCGCTAGCCACAAACTCACCCAGGTCAGCTCGATGACGATGAATTTTCGTAAAGCTTTCTACTATTATTCCTCCACCAATTTCTTAATGAATCTATACATTCAGATTCGTAACGTCGAATATTTATTTAAGTAAAACATTGCGTTCGAAATATTCGAATTTATTTGAGAAGCTACTTTACTTGTTTTCAACGTGTTCAGTAATTTTTCAAGGCAACGCGATACAATGTTCATGAAACAATCTTTATTATTACTAAATTACTCCTCAAGAGTGTATTTCCATTTGAAGACATTGACTTTACATGATTTCTAAAATTGCTTTACATAAAGTATACAAAAATTGAATTCCAGAAATATTTTCACAAGATTCCCCATGTACGCAGTTTAGAAATAGAAATATTTGTATTTACACAAGTAAATGGCCGCCACTGTGCGGGGCAAAGGGATGACAAAATGTCCGCCTTCGTCCACGATGTCTACTTCCACGGCGAGGGGTCGTTCCCGTTCGTTTCAGATTAAAGTCTGGCCCCAGGAAAATGTTATTAATACCTTGATCCGAGAACAAACTCGGCTCCTCTCACAATGCCCGAGCTCCTCGGAGGGCCAGGCCCCGTACAAATGGACAAAGCTATTCTCGATTTCTATTAAACGACCTCACTCGAGCCAGCCACCACTCGACTTTTCGATTTTTTTCTCTCCCCCCGTGGCACCCCGGGAAATAATAAAATAACGCACAGGAGCCGTCTCGCGAGTCATTAACGTATTCGGCGCTATTTAAATGATATCACAATGGCCTTATTTGTGGCGGACAATAGGGCCTAGTGGCGTGTTAGTTTTTATTTCGATCGTCCAAGTTACCGAACGAGAACGACGAGAGCTCGTGGATGAAAGGAACGATGGAAAACAGTCCCATCGATACTGATCTCTTCGCGTAACTGCTTTATTCGCTTCTTTCTGCTCCGATATGGCGAACCGGGGGATGCAAAAAGCGGCGATTTAATTTTTGGATCGACGAGTAGGTTCTTAAGATTCGCGTGACGGATAGAAACGACGATAATGCCATTGTGGTACCGATTCCAGCGAGACCAGAGACCGGGTAGTTTCGCGACGTAAGTGCCATCGAGCCGGTCATTGTGGTTTACGACACCTTGGTTAGGGGAAATAAGGACCTAGGAAGTTCGTTCCCTTTGGATTAAGTGGATGGCCGTGATTTCCTTTCTAATTTGTTTCTCATAACCGAGCAATGCGATTGAACACGCTGTTGGATTGAAATCCACCCCTCCTGGTAATTAGAAGATCACCTAGTAACGAGATATTCAGAGTGTTTAAACATTGTTTGCAAAGATAGTCGGGATTCTACACCTTTGGATCCCTGAATATTTGCGAGAAACGATAAAAATTAGATTTGATCGAATCAAAGTATGTTTCTATTCGGTAGTGCTGAAATTGTAATTTCTGGCGTAGTAAAAAGTTTATTGTCTGGTTGAAATTGAAAAATACCACTACCAATGGACAATCGATCGACGAAGGCTCCAACTGCGAGTCCCCTTGCATTACTATCGATTCTAATTACTTCGTGGAAACAAAAAATTTCGCTTCTCATCAGCAGCAAGTATTCCCGATCTTTCGTGCTCGCGAACGAAATCTACGTCATCGTCCGTATTACCCGTCCGTGTCGTCGCATTTCTTGCTCGGTAATTAAAATTTTGAAGTCACGGATTAATTAAAAAAGCCGGACAATCGCGATCGAAGACAAGCGGGTTCGAATGTCCCCTCGCATCGTGAAAACTTCGCAGCACTTCGCTCCTGGAGAACGGAAGTCGAGTATTTTTCAATCGACAAGCGTTCAAGCGGATTCCGGGATCGCTGATAATTTTCTGAAATGCTCGACTCTCTTGTAGTGAATTATTTTCGAATCGTTCGCAAATCACTTGCCCTACTAAGACATTTTTCGAAAATAAGTTAAGCGATTTCGCGTCGTACACAATTTACGAAAGGATTTTCTTTATTCAGAATTATTCCATCGATGCCTGCCATGAAATTGTTTATTATTCCGATTAAAAAAGAAATGGTAAAGATGTCTAATATGGATTATATTCTTAAGATTTGATATTGCTTAAATTAAATTAGTTTCTGGAGGGGTATTTCCATTTGTGGACGTCGATTTTTAAAATAAAGAATTATCATATAATTATGGATCAAGGATTTAAAAATTTTTCTCACGTGTTTGGATATTTTGCACATGTAACATGATACAATTTTTATGAAATAATTTTTAATATTGCTCGTGATATAGCATGGTTTCTGAATCAGTTCTTAAGATAATGGGAGATTCTAGAGGCCAAAATAAGACGAAAATCAAGAGTATCAATATCTTGACTGAGGCTTCCTTAAAACGTTATTAACAAATGAAATTAAAAAATTTCAAATCGTTCTAGAAAAATTATTTTTAGTTGCAGGGGTCGATTACAATCATTTTTGGTGAATAGACATACCCCCGAATTCCTACGCATTTTCGAGAAAAAAATTCAGTAGTTGGGCAGGATTTTTCGACGAAATTAAAAAATTTCAAATCATTCTGGAAAAATTATAGTTAGTTACAGAGGTCAATTACAAACATTTTTGGTGAATAGACATATCCCCGAATTCCTACGCAGTTTCGAGAAAAAAATTTATTTCCGAAAATTTCATGTCTGACCATACCGTTGAGATGTTTCACTGAAATTTCAAGCAAATTTTTAAAACGTCATAACTTCTGAACGGATTGAAGGATTTTGATGTTTCAAAAACCAATCGACGCGTATTTTGGTCAAGTATATGTACAAATTCCAAAAATATTCGAAAACTTATTCCTTGACTCCGAAAAAATGAGAAAAATCCCATAAACATGGTCCAATATTCAGACAGCCATAACTCCTACAATAGTGAATATATTTCGATGAAACTTTTTTTCGAAGTAGAGCTCATGGATAGCTACAAAAAAGTATTATACAACTTTTCTGTACAGCGTCAAACAAACTTATTAAAAATGAAAAACGAACTTTTAAGAAAAATCGACAGAGGTAGGTGCCTCAATTTATCGGCGAAATTAAAAGGTTTGGAATCATTCTGAAAAAATTATTTTCGTTTGTGGGGCCAATTACAATCATTTTAGATCATTAGACGTACCCTCGAATTCCTACCCACTTTCGAGAAAAAAATTCGAGAATGTGTGAAATTTTTCGACAAAATTACAAAATTTCAAATCGTTCTAGAAAAATTATTTTCGGATGCAGGGGTCAAATATAGTCATTTTTGGTCATTGGATATATTCTCGAAATCCTACTCACTTCCGAGAAAAAAATTCGAGAATGTGTGAAATTTTTCGACAAAATTAAAAAATTTCAAATCGTTCTAGAAAAATTATTTTCGGTTGCAGGGGTCAAATATAGTCATTTTTGGTCATTAGATATATTCTCGAAATCCTACCCACTTCCGAGAAAAAAATTCGAGAATGTGTGAAATTTTTGGACAAAATTACAAAATTTCAAATCGTTCTAGAAAAATTATTTTCGGTTGCAGGGGTCAAATATTGTCATTTTTGGTCATTAGATATATTCTCGAAATCCTACTCACTTCCGAGAAAAAAATTCGAGAATGTGTGAAATTTTTCGACGAAATTAAAAAACGTCAAATCTTTCTGAAAAAATTATTTTCGGCTGTGAGGGTCAATTGCAATAATTTTTGGTCATTAGACATACCCCCGAAATCCTACCCACTTGCTAGAAAAAAATTCATTACAGGCGAAACCTTAAACGTTAATAACTTTTTAACAAAGCCTCTATCAACAAATTAGTATTCTTCATTTTCGTCTTATTTTGGCCTCTAGACTTCCCCATTAAAATTTTCCTAGGGGTGGTCGAACACCCTGTATAATAAAAATTCAGTTTAGAATAAAGATGGCTGGTTCAAAATACAATTGACGTCTCTGTCGATAAGAAAACGAAACTACTTTTCGGACAAGCCGATATAACGTGTTATCTTTTTGTGTGGAAGTGCTTCGGGCATTATAGCCTCGCGATCGAAGTCCCTCCGTCGGAGGGCGCGAAGGAAACAAAACGAAGACTCGATTCTAGGTAGCCGCGCCGTGCAGAATTTAATTACGCATTAAACGCGTCTCTCCTCGGTTTTCTCTGTCGCTCCGCGGCATGGCTGGAAGCCGCCTTAACACAGACTGGCCGCACCGGTGGAACTGCACAAGAGGCACAGGTACTCGACTTTCAATGACTGCCCCCGGGCCCATTGTGCCCGATTTCAAAGGATATAATTACGCTCACCTATGCCACGCTCGAATATCGCGGGGTTTTGTTCGCCCGTGCGAATTATCCTCGGCTCGATCGCTTCGATTCCCGATAAGACTCGGTCTTCGGGAGCGAGAACCTTTTATTCCTTTCGTTGTACGCGCGACGAGGGGGCGGCCGACCGTTCGCTGGAAGGAAGTTGATTAAAACAGGAACACAGCGTATATTCGTCGCTAAAGGAACTAAGCTGCGCGACGCAGGGGGAGCCACGAACGGTTCGAAACCGAGAGCTACCGTGGTTAATCCTTTCAGATCCTTATCGTCAAATAAAAAAAAAAATTAACTTATACCTCGTCCTCGAGGGGGGTGTATTTAGACCCCTTTATGGGGTTTCCACGTATTCCCCGAGAAGGTATCCAGAGATACAGGATCACAAAACTTTTGTACGCGTTGGAATTCCTCTTACAGGGTAACTCTCGATGAGACGAATCGATCTCATAGTTCGTGAACGCGATTCAGATTCGCGGCATTCTGATTTTGTGGAGCATCGATTGCAAACTATAATTATTTTCTTTTAGTCTTTTAGAAATTGAGGTTATGTATTGTTATAATCGTTCAAAAACTGTGATTATTTAAAATAGGGTCCTCCTTCACGATTTCGATTGTTTTCAAACATGTTGTAGAACTTAACACTTTGAACTAGTTTTCTTCGAACATGTAATCCCCACACGGCTTTAGTTTCCGAGATATTTACAAAATTTCGAGGATGCTACTACCTACATTCATTGTGGAAAGAGAAAGAATGAAAACAATGGCATAAAAGTAGCATAGAAATTAAAAGCACCGTATTACATTCGGCATAAAATATCGAGAACGTCCAAAAGACGCAGGAAAAAAGGAAATATCGAAACGATCGTTTAAGGGAAGAGTCCCCCGATATTTTACAATGGCCCGAAAATTACCCAACCGGGGTTCACGCAGCTTCTTTGCTCCACATACCTCCTTAGTTCGCGTCCGTAATGTTTGTGAACATCCTGTTTACAGGCTCCTCCATTCACCGGGGGCAACCATTGTTGCGAATAAATTATTATTTGCCCTGAATATTCCATGGAGCCTAAACAGTAATGTTTGCTAGCGTTCTTTACGCTCAATTGAGCCAACATGGAGGTTCGAGAGCGCGGCGCGCAAAAAGGATGAATCCGTGATGGAACAAGGGAATCACCGATGGCGGGGCAACATCTGTCGGCCCTCACAAATCATTTCCCGCGCTTTGCGGATCGCAAAACTAGGCACGAGCATGGGGTGACCACCGATTTATTTCCGAGGTTTGAAACTCGTCCGATCGGTCAGCGGTGGATCGTCCCTACGGTGGATCGCGTGTGACCGGTAGGCACGTCGGCCATTAAAGCTAGCAAAACGCCGGTACAGTGAGTGGTCCGTAATAAACGGGGATTCTTTTAATGGGAGTATAAGTGTCGACTCGCGATGCTCGGATGCTCGAGGGTGCGAACGAGTTCTACGAAGACGACCGCCACACGACCGGTACTCACAATGGATACGGGGAAGTCCGGTAGCAATGAATTTTACCGCGTTGCACCCGTAAAACTCATCCAGCTTCAATTCTTACGACTCCTATTTCAACCCTTAAGTGGACTCTCAACTGTATTATTTTACTTAACGTTGATCTTCATTTGTTAAATGGAAATTTCCTTTAAAACATTTAAAAAATAATCGACTAATGAAGAATTACATAAATTTTTAAATAATTACCAGCTACCCCAATAATCCACTTAAGGGAGGAAATCACCGTAATGGCTGAAAATAAAAGTAATTTTTAAGAATTTTTCGGAACTTTCTCTGATAAATGTTTAATGTTTTCGAAAGTTCTTGCAACAATTTTGCGTAAAAATATTAATTATTCTAGTAACCATGCAATAGGAAGTAGCGTGAGAGACAGATTTTTTTGTTTCCAGCGTATAATAAGAATGTTTACGATCCGTTTATTTAGGATCGAACAAGAGTAATCGTGACGGTCATGCGCAACAGAATCAGCCCATTCATGCTCGAAAAAATTCTTACAGCTTAGCGGGGCTCGAGTAAATACGCGCACGTCGCTCGAAATTGATATGTCCGATAGTTTCGTCGACAAAAATTCGGAAATATCACCAAAATTTACGGCTCGGAACAAGGCAGGCCCCTTAAACGGTTCGAAGAGCATCGAACCGCGATTCCATTGAATTTTTCCCAGCCGCGGAAACGTCCCGAGTAAACACTCAGCACCCGGGATTGGCTTTGGGGCAGCTTGCCTTCTGGACTTGAAAATTTTCGGCGATATTGCCAACCGAGAAAAGGTCGCTCGATCCTCGAAACAGTGTGGGAACATTCGTGGGGTTTTGTATTGTATAATAAACACTAACTTCTAAACTGAAACTCTATACACACGCGTCTTTACTGGAGATGATTCTTGAATCATCACGAGACGATTAGGAAATTCAATAGTAGCTCAACTTAGAAATATCAGAGGCTGATTTGTTAATAACGTCACTCGACACATTCACCAGCAAATTGAATTACATATTTAACTACATAGTTCAAGAAAAAGCCTTGCACAGAGTAGCTTCATACACACGCGTCTTTACTGGAGATGATTCTTGAATCATCACGAGACGATTAGGAAATTCAATAGTAGCTCAACTTAGAAATATCAGAGGCTGATTTGTTAATAACGTCACATGACACATTCACCAGCAAATTGAATTACATATTTAACTACATAGTTCAAGAAAACGCCTTGCATAGAGTAGCTTCATACACACGCGTCTTTACTGGAGATGATTCTTGAATCCTCACGAGACGATTAGGAAATTCAATAGTAGCTCAACTTAGAAATATTGGAGACTGATTTGTTAATAACGTCACATGACACATTCACCAGCAAATTGAATTACATATTTAACTACATAGTTCAAGAAAAAGCCTTGCATAGAGTAGCTTCATACACACGCGTCTTTAATGGAGATGATTCTTGAATCATCTCGAGACTATTAAGAAATTCAATAGTAGCTCAACTTATAAATATTGGAGACTGATTTGTTAATAACGTCACATGACACATTCACCAGCAAATTGAATTACATATTTAACTACATAGTTCAAGAAAAAGCCTTGCATAGAGTAGCTTCATACACACGCGTCTTTAATGGAGATGATTCTTGAATCATCTCGAGACTATTAAGAAATTCAATAGTAGCTCAACTTATAAATATTGGAGACTGATTTGTTAATAACGTCACATGACACATTCACCAGCAAATTGAATTACATATTTAACTACATAGTTCGAGAAAAAGCCTTGCATAGAGTAGCTTCAGTTTCAGAACAGCTTCTTCGAAGCATACCCTACGTGGAGAAGCACGGATTGAAAAAAGTTTAGGATAGGAGGAATCCCCCGATGTTATAATATCCCCTATCTAGGAGGGCAAGATCAATATAAAATAGGAGAAGATAACACACCGTGTATCACGTTGGAGCATCAAAGTTCTATCGTACGAATTCCCAAAGTCCCCGTCGCTTCCCACTCGACGCTAGAACCTGTCGTCCCCTGTCCGGAGGCAATAGATTCGAGCAGAAGGTCAACATAATCCTCGTACAAATCTGAAGGCTTGTCAAGGGGTTGTTTCTCGGGAAGCAAAGACGCGGATAGGGTAGCGTCAAAAAACTAGAATCACGGGGAAGGGAGAACTGGCCTCTGGAGAGAGTGTTTGCCCGTGTTAGAGAGAGAGAACGTTCGTCCAGGCGATGCTGATAAACAACGTCCAAGTTATAAAGAGAACCTGATCCGGACAGCGGTCGTTCATTGTCCTGGCGCGGGCTGCACGATGTATTTGGACAGTCAGTTGTTAACGGCAATGAAATCCGCCATTGTGGCACCGTTCGTCGGGGACAATTGCCCATTATGGCAGTGACTACCTTCCGCGCTTCGTGTACCATAATTACATTACGCGAGTTGCGCCACTGCCCCCTGTGTGTTAACCTATTGTTGCCGCGGATGTGTTCATGGGTGTGCCCGCCCGTTTCGATCCGTGTCTTCGTCGGCTCAATCGATAAGCGGCTGGCGGATACACCTATACTCCGCGACGTGGACCTTTTTGTGGGACGCCAGCCGAGGGAGGTCCTCCAGATAGGGGCGCAAGTTTCTCTGTTTGTTAATGCGCTCCAGGAATTTGTTGAACGTTGATCGAACCTCCATCCTCCGCGTCGCTTTTGTACACCGCGATTGGGATTCAATTGCAACGCCTGGTGTGCCCTCGATACAACCAGAACCCCACGCAATTTATATTTTTACTTAACGGGATACAAATTTTCTCATAATTTCTCCAATATACCTAACATCTTAATTTGGTTGTTAATGTCATGTTGATTTCATGTTGATTGTCATGTTAATTTGGTAACATGGTTTATAACATCGATAAGTTTATTAATTGGTTTCAGTGAGAAAATTTGTATAGTTTTTAGGTTAAAGTCGCTTAAATCGAACGTTTAAGTTATTCTTGATCTTGAGATGACCTGGACGTTAAAATTTCAATTTTATTTTAAATGGAACACTCCAAGTATTGTGTTCGAAGGACGAAACTACGAAAAAGTTGAATGCTCCACGCCTATGTGGTCGCTGGTGCCAGACTGTCTGGCCGGGACAGCCTCCCACTCCTCTCAAAAATGCTTTCCGCCCAAAGTAAAGGAAACGTAACGAGGGCCATCTTAAAAATTCCTGGCACCCCGTCGAGAGCGACTCCACCCCCAACACGTCTCCGGGTCCCCTTTATTTCTACCAATTTCCACCGTATATACCAGCTCCCAAACTATCAATGAACAGCTTATTGTCAGTCCTCTATTTCCCCATCGTGCATTCCAAAGGGATTACTTTGTCTCGACAATTTTATTCAATATAATCCTTGAAACAGAAATCTTGATGTCATAGAAAAACCGTGAATCTTCATTTTATTTTTACCTTTTACTTTCCCTTTATCAGAATGAAACTAATTAATATATTTTTATTATTTATTTCCGTGTGATTAATAATTTCCTCCATTTTGTGCAATCGATAGTCATCGCTATACAATGATATTCCATTCTGTTGGAGAATGTTATCGCGAGAGGGAGAGGATTTATTCAAAAAATCGGTGGAATTTTAATGGGAGAATAAACCGTAGAATCGTTACAGAAAAATCGGGAAGGAAAGTTCGTAAGTTTCCCACAAGCGAGCGCAGACTTTCTGTTTGTGTGAAACGGCCGGCTAGCAACCGTACTTCCTATGCCATTCGTAGGATTTTCCTTTGTACGTCCGCGTGGACAATGGGCCAACATTTTCAGCATTCGCAACGTTGAATCGGCCATTGTTCAATATGGACAGGTCAATGTGCGGCCAGTATAGGAAGAAAGTTTCTTAAGCTGGCTCGGGAACAACTGACTCTGATCTCGTCTCGATGGAGATGCGATTACGCGGTGTACGTCTGGCTCGATCGATGAATTCGCATTTGAAAGTGATTCTAATACAATGGAAAAGAGCATCTGCGAGTTAGACGCCATATTTTCGATACTTCCTTTCACGTTTATTTCTATCATAACGTCGAAACAATAGATTCCATTTTCTAGTATGAGTACTCGCAATATGCACGTTTCTTCTAATTGCAGTATTTTATTTGAGACCAATGTGAATAACAAGAGATCCAGGATCGATCGAGGATTAGTTTAAAAGATATTTCATAGCGAAATTACCATTTGCAGTGGATAGTATAGTCGAATCACGGGAGATACCTTCGGCATTTCATCATTTTTCGAAGCGGTTCTTTACCCCCGAGCGAGCATTTAAGCTCGACGCATATGTGTCCCCATAAAGTCAAGGGGGTAAGTGCGCGCGGCATACGTTCTTATTCACGGTGGCCTGACGATTCGCGGTCGGCCAGTTTTCGAAGGGTCCGCAAATTGTTGGTTAGGGCTCAAAGCCAATCGAGGGAGGAGAGAACGGGGTCTACCGGGCGAGCCACGATAAGTGACATTAGTTTGTGATCGTTCGACCAACGACGATCGCACGGGGATCGATCCACCCCGTCAAATCCAGACCGCGGAACTTGCGTCATCGTTCCCTGAAAATGTTAAAATATTCCCTGCTCCCTACTCGAAATATATTTCGATCGGTTCCAAGAATATTTCAACGCGTGCTCGCAAAAAGAAAAGCGTTTTTCGGGGAAAAAATTCGAGAATGTGTGAAATTTTTCGACAAAATAAAATAATTTCAAACCGTTCTGGAAAAATTATTTTCGGTTGTAGGGGTCAATTGCAGTCATTTCTGGTCATTAGAGATATTCTCGAAATCCTACTCACTTCCGAGAAAAAAATTGGAGGACGTGTGAAATTTTTCGACAAAATTAAAAACTTTCAAATCGTTCTGGAAAAATTATTTTCGGTTGTAGGGGTCAATTGCAGTCATTTCTGGTCATTAGAGATATTCTCGAAATCCTACTCACTTCCGAGAAAAAAATTGGAGGACGTGTGAAATTTTTCGACAAAATTAAAAAATTTTAAATCGTTCTGGAAAAATTATTTTCGGTTGTAGGGGTCAATTACAGTCATTTTTGGTCATTAGATATATTCCCGAAATCCTACTCACTTCCGAGAAAAAAATTCGAGAATGTGTGAAATTTTTCGACAAAATTAAAAACTTTCATACCGTTCCGGAAAAATTATTTTCGGTTGCGAGAGTTAATTAGAATCATTTTTGGTCATTAGACATACCCTCGAAATTCTACCCATTTTGGAGAAAAAAATTCGAGAATGTGTGAAATTTTTCGACAAAATAAAATAATTTCAAACCGTTCTGGAAAAATTATTTTCGGTTGTAGGGGTCAATTGCAGTCATTTTTGGTCATTAGAGATATTCTCGAAATCCTACTCACTTCCGAGAAAAAAATTCGAGAATGTGTGAAATTTTTCGACAAAATTAAAAACTCTCAAATCGTTCTGGAAAAATTATTTTCGGGTTTTCAATTTTTCTTGCGTATTCGAGTACAGCTGGTTAGGCTAATTCTCCCGAAGAATTTGAAACTTTGTTATTGAACTTATTTTTACAGACTTCAATATTCATTTTCTTTAACATCTGATCCTAAGAATTAATTGTTTTACTTCCCCAATGAAGAATCATATCACCCTTATATGTCACAGCAGTCACTGTGTTAATAATAAGTTTAATAACAATAATGCTTCGTTGTTAACTCTAGCAATAGATTTCTGAACAGCTTAACAAATCATCACGATCTGCGTCTCTATAAATTCGAATAATACGAATAGAAGTTTTGTGGAGCCTAGAAAACCGATTTCCACACCTGTTTGGTGCCCGAGTCGGGTCGAATGAGCGATAATCGTTGTCCAAACAGCGATATCCGATTCCCTTGGTGGCCGTGCGAAAGTCAATTGCGTCCATAAAGCGATCCCATCGAGCCCCCAGGTCCGTGGTCGTCGCTTAAATATTCCTGAAGGGCTTTAAGCAGGGTGGACAGAGCCCCCGGGTAGGGTCAAGGATTTTCACGGCAATTGCCGATAAACAATCCGGGCTGGCATCCCTTGTGGGAGGTACGGGTCGCGATCCGTAGCCCGCCGCAACGCCTTCCTCGAAAGCTAGTTTCGACAAACACCCTTTTGCTCTCGTTCTATCTCTCTTTCATTCTCGTTTATTCCGTGTATGGTTTACGCATGTTGCCAGCGGGGAGTCCCCCAAGGACGTCGGCTCCCGGCTCCAGGGGCAAGGAGGAACCGCAACCAGCGAAACCAGACCCGCCGGCAACAACGAAACTTCGTTCCTACGTTCTGGTTCGGGAATATTTCCTCGACGCGTACGCGTTTTTCTGGCCACGGGGACGTAATGTATAGTCTCGAGGGATGATAAGGTGCTGGGAAGCCAAGTACGAGACCGCAGGAGCAAGGTGACGGGGTGCAAAATGTACAGGGTGCCTCCAAGGAAGGGTTAGAAAGTTTGAAGGCTCATAGTGCACGTCTAAACAAGTAAACAGCCCCGACTAGTCCTAGAATAACGAGTTCACCAAGAGAGGTAAATATTCCAATTTCTAGTAATTTAACCACTCGTGTTGGCCCCTGGGATTTCCACGTTTTAGTTTGCTTTTTGAAAATAATATTCTGAAAGAATCTTACATATCGAAGCTTTGATATAACGACTCTGTTCACTCCCTTAGTCAACTTTTTCTTTCCTTCTACCGTGTTATTTCTCCAATTATAAAATATTTTCTTGTATCATAGACACTAGGGAGTAGAAGTTTACCTATTGAAGCAAATAACACACAACAAAATAGCAAGTTATTTACGATTACTCGATTTCAAAGACTCCTTTCTCCCTCAATGTTCGCTATCGCGTCAAGGCAACTTTGACAGAAACAGAAAAGATTGGGAAGACCCGACAGTTTTCTCGATAGTAGTCACCTTGGCAGATTCAGGGGAAAGAAGGGACCATGAACCAATGGTTAATTGGTGTCTTTAATCGTCTCAGTTTCGCGGAATAAAAGGGTGGCTTAAAGAGTTATTACGTCAGGATTGGTGAACGGCCCCGTGAAAAGGACGCTAACCGCGGTTCTCCAGAAAATCGCGGATAAAGAACCGCTTTGATGTGAAGCGGCACTTCAGCTAGCCTCCTTTCAGGAATTCTGAGCCGTTCCACCAATTACTTCATAATGTCGGTACCGAAAGAGGAGGAATTCTGGAAAAAAGGCATCGCGCACTTTGCGAGCAGGAAATACCACTCCCCTATTTTTTCCCCGAATACCGGATGAATACGAAAGAAGACCTCTTCCTCGTTCTGTTTCGTCCTTTATCCTCGCTCGCATTACGAGTTTGGATCTTCGTTTTCGGGAACGTCGTAAATTCTAGCCCTTGGATAATAGCGTAGAGGTTAAAGATGGCTACGTTAAAATGAACGATCCTCCAGAGCATGAGAATTGTAATCTGTTGATATTTAGTCGCAGGTGCTATAGTGAGCTCCTCGGGGTATATTCGAGGGACGTGTAATTCAAAACTCTTTTATCCGTGGAACACAGTAGCCTAACCTAATTTATGCAGGGGAAGAGGGTTAGGTTACCCTCGTGTATTTAATTATTTATCATATTTTTTATTCCGTCTACTTATCCTCTCTTTCACACCTTAATTTGCCATTATGATACAATTAAATATCTATATCTCTACCATCCATTACGGGGAGGTTTAGAATTCGCTGATTCCAACCGCGACTCGCTTCGTGACCGACACATAAGCTGACAAACATAAATTCTACATATTTTATTCTTGGTGTCTTTATTCGTATCAAGTCCGCCTTTATAGGCTGGTCCTTTTATCGACTAAATCCCATTGAATCGTAATCTTGGTAGCTGCGACACAGAACGGAAATAGAAGGAGGATCGTTCCTAAGTCCCGTGTGGAGCTGTCGGGCAAACAATGAGATCTACGTACAAATCGATCGCCTCGGATGAAAGATACATCGATCCCCGGGACCCGATCTGTCCTTTCCATTCTCTCAATGGGCCTCCTAGCGCAGCTCAAAGGTCGAAAATAAAAAGACTGTCGCGGAGCACCTTGGAAAGGAACGCCGCCACATAAATGTATTATATATTTATGCCACGTCCCGTGGATACCTGGCATTGTGCCCCGGGGCCCGTCTACCGACGGTCTCCGCCATTCCTGACACCCTGTCGCCCCTTTTGTTTCGTGGATGATTTCACTCGTGTGGGACACCTTCACGAGATAAGCCAGACAATGGCTGGTTTCTCGTCTAAGGAAGACAGTATCTCGATCTCATCTCGCACCGATCGGAGTGCCAAGAAAAAAATCCCTTCGGTGCGCTCTAGTCTCTTATTTTTCGGATTAGCTTATTTCCGACCAACTTGCTCCTACTGCATCGCCGATCTAACGTTTCACGGGGCCTAGGCCCACATAGACTTTCGAAAACTATTCGATTCTATAATTAATTGGAATGCTTTCTTTTTTTAAATTCTGAAATTTTCCTTACGAAAGACAGGTGGGTGAAACTCGATTATCTTTTCGGTTCGAACATTGCTCGTCGAGCGTCCAAAAGTTAGCGGTGGTTGTTAGCCCGTGAGACGTCAGGCGTCCGAATTCTCACGGTGGTCAGAACAAAGCGTCGCTGTTGAAAATTTTCAGCGAGCATAAAAGCGTAATGGTTTTTTTTACCCCCGCGTCGGGAGGAACTTAATACGCGCGCGGACCAGTTTGATCCGCAAACAGAAGATCGGAACGCGAGGCTGGTAGCGCCGTAGGTTGCCAGGGCAATGATGAGCCGGTACAATGTATCAGTATGTTATCTCGGCTTTGATCGCAGCAAGGGTATCCAACCCCTTCCTCGAGTCTGGTAACGAGCCGGAGCAACCCCTCTTCCACTCCTTTTCCATTCCAATCAGTTTCAAAGGAGAGGTTACGCCTGGGTCCTTCGGTCTCCGTGGTCCTTCCCATGGTCCACTGGCCTCGATCTCTCCTTTTGCGGGGCCCCTCGATTCGAGAAAGTATCATGTATCGGCCGCAAAAAAAGTCGCCGTATTCATATACAGATTGTTACATCGAGGATATCCTCTTCACGAGGACGCCTCTTCTGGATCGTTACTGTGCTCCACTTGGCCTCGGATCCGAGCGTGAATCTTTGCTAGAAACGATCCGCGTTGGACGCCTCAACGGATCCACGAGAACCACGGAGATCCACTTAGTTCTTTTAGGGATGAATCCCTCTCTGTAAGAAGGTTAATGTCGCTGAACCCACGTGTCGACATTTCTCATATTTTGTTTAAAAATTGTTAACATTCCCCCAAACACCAGACTTGGTAACTCGGACTAGAGTTCTCTTTTAATAACATTTTACACGTGGAGACTTGGTGTACCTAGGATTTGAATTTTTCGACATCACCATTTTGTTTCAATCGAGTAGAAACTCCCACAATCTGAAACCATTCAAGTAACTAAAAATATTCAAGAAGCAAACTCGGTTCACCGTTTCGGTACCCCCGGTGGACGATAGAGAACAGTTTCCCTTTCGGGAAGATTCGCCCCAGGTATCAATCTTTGTGGATCACGAGGATCTTAATTACAAATTCAACCGCGTCGAAGCTATTTTTTACCCGACGACGAAAATTCCTTTATGGAACCTGTATGTCCCGGGCAAACGAAGCGTGGTTCCTTCTCTAGGCGAGCCAGATGCCGAGGGTCTCACTTTAAGCTCCGTTCACGCGTGCTTTTGGCGTGCTTCGAGACCTCCTTTCATCCCTGTCCGAGTGGACCAGTCGAGGCGGAGGATCGGAAGGTAACTTTCCGCTCTCACCCTTCCACGTTATGTTTCCAAAACATCTAATATCTCGCGCTCGAGCGGCCTGGCTGAATACTCGGGATCCTGGTCCTCCTTTCCGGGCGCATAACCGACCCGTGGCAATTCTGTTTTCCTTTTTCGCCTCGTGGGACCACAATCGCGACGGTATTTAAGCCGACGTTTCTATTTTTAACAGTTTAAGCAAATACGATGCTTGTAAAACAGAAATTTTGGGACAAATTAGACCCAGTACGCTATCTCCCTAGATACGTTCCCAGACTCAAAGCGAGCGATGGTTGGTCACGTAAATATTTCTCCAACAAATTCGATAAATTGTTCGAAATATAAACGTCTACTCAAATATCGTCGCGAGTTGGTATGTTCCTCGACTAGGCGAGCCTATGGTGTCAGCGCGTTTCGAAGTCGTTCGACAGGCGTGAAGAATCACGCACAATGCTACCCGAAAAAATACTGTCGATCGTCTCGCGTCCATAATGCACGACAAACGAGATCCTGCTGAATCAGCCATTAAGCCGGCTCGAATGCGCGGACCGATTTTTACTGCGCCGTTTATGGTCTCGGTCGGGAATTTTTGAAACGTGCATCGCGGGCCAAATGAAGATGAAAATAGAGTTCCCCTGTCGATCGTTTCTGCCCGCCCCCCCCGGGACTCCCCCTCGTTGTTCGACGCTGTTTCCGAGGGCTTCCGCGGATAAAGATCTTCCGTTGGCGCGTTCGAGGGATGCGAACTGACGTACGGAATTGCCTCGAAGAAGGAACGTCCGGTGATCACGATTCTCACGATTGCGTAGAATTGATGAGACGCTCGCCTAACAGATTCTTTCGACGCGCCGAGGGTGGCAACAATGAGATCGGTTTGATACTGCCCTGTCTTAACTAGACACAACAGTTATTTATCATAGCGATTATGGTCGTGATTTAACTTCATTGATAACCGTTTTCTTGTATCTTTCGTTCGCAATGATTACTGAGTGGCGCTAGTAGTAGCCAAAGTAAGATGGCTGACAAATCTTAAACGTTGTTTCCCACTATTGTCTGTAGCCTTAGTGTAGCTTACGTTAAATTAACATAATTGAATAGAATTCCATTGCTTCAAGTTGTAGTTAAAAGCAAGAACAGTTTTATAAAGAAACGTGCAAAGTTATGGGAAAAAGGTACGCGAAAAGGCGCCATTTTGATCGCTCTGAACTAACCAAAATTTCTCGTGTCTATTAACGCGATATTGGTAATAGCAACAGCATCGATTCCGCTGTTGAGATAGAAAAAAGATTCCGCATCTCGGGGCCCACTTAGCCCCTCAATTAATCCCACCGATCCACGATCCACGATCTCGCCAGGCCCGAAATACAAATCGATCGTTGCCACTTCGCTTCGTTACGCTCGGACCCATCTCTCTCTGTTTCTCTTTCTCCGAGTTCGACAGGATTCCAGGCCACGTCGAATGGTCGAGGAGGAAGAAGGACCGTCGAGGACGACGAGAGAGGGCGTAAAACACACGCGCGTTCCTACGTCAGCCCGGTCACAGGGCTGTGCATTCCGATGTCCGAAGTAATATGCAGTTGGACGGGTTCCCGGGTTCGGTTTTCTATTTTTACACCGGCGCAGCGATGCTTCGGAGCGTCGACGCGGAGGTAGGCGCTTCTTCTCGTGTCTATCTTCGGTTCATGGGTGTATATGGGTGTCCACGGACACGAGAACGGCCCGGATGGTCCGTCTGGTTTTCGAGGCAGACAGCTTGGTGCCGGTACACAGAGAGAGAGAGACCATCCCCCTGCTGGGCCACGGCCACAGGGCTGCACCTCTCCTCGCGGCCCTTTCAACCTCCCCTTCCTCCACTTCCCAGCAGGCTAGCATCAAGTCGTACAGAGTCGAGTTGATATCGAGATTGTTAAACGACTTGGAAAACTCAATTTAGGAAATCCTCGATGGATACTGCGATAAGCTCCCCCTCTCCCTTTCAGGCCTTAAGTCACTTTCACGCGCTCAAAAATTAATATTTTTAAACAACAGGGGAAGAACACTAGTCGATCGATACAACAACGTTGATTTTTATTTAAATATTACTAACAAGTAACCAAATTTATTAGGAACAAAAATCACAAATATAAGAATCCTCCATGCCTGTAACAAGGTTCCTCGAAATCCTGAGACTCTGGTCTCGAAGTTGGAAGTATCTTTTCCTTTTGTGGACGCGATCCACTTGTTCGTACCCACCTAGACGTCAAAAGCACATAATTTCGCCAGTTTGAGTCACGAATCGTGGAGCTACCGGTCACTGTTGTTGCTCGTCCCTCTTGACGCCATTAGGATAACAATGTTCTACCCTCGACGGCCGCGAAGGGGGGAAGGAAAACGATGAAACGAAACTCGATGCCCCCGCGTCAGACTACGCAAATATCTCTTTTCTGTTATCGAAACGTGTACGAAGGCTGAACGGGAAAGTTCGTCGAAGATACCCGAAGCGGGAACGTAACAAGCGAGATCATCGAGACGATCGAATGAGTGACTTAAATGCGACCGTGCCGTTTGAAGAAGGCAAAGGGGCGCGTAGAATAATATTTTTTGTCCTGCTCGATGCAAAGGTTTTTATGCGTGACGAAGAAACATGCGTGGAGAGAGCATATGTGATGCAGAACGACAGGTTTCCGAACAGCGGAGAAATGAATACAGTATGCTATATAATAAGGATAAAATGCTATTATAACGTTGGCCATAGAATTTTTGCACCAAAAGCGAATTCAATTAGCATTCATCGGATCCAATTAGCGCTTGAGGGATAATGAGGGTTATTTTATTTCTCTTGTTTGCGAGGTAAGGTATTCAAATGTAACGTAAACACAGCTTTCTCGTGGAATTACCTTGCGCGTTGTTCGTGGATTTTCAATGATACGATATTTTGTAATTAAGTGCAATAATATGTGCGTTGAATAGGAAGGTATAAGAAGGGATGTAACGTAAAATTGGAGAAAGTTACTATGGAATATCGAGCACAATACGGAAATCTGGATAGAATAGGGAGAGGATGCTTTGAAATTACTCGGGCGAATAAATGCAATATAGAGAAATACATAAAATTGAAGAAGATTGCTAAAGAATAATACAGAAAAATGGGAAAACATCACAAAATCACAAAAGTCGAGGCGGATACAGAACATTGAAAACAATTTATACATAAAGACATCGTACAAGAGCAGTGTAGGGCAATAAATGTAAATTACAGTCGGCACAGAACGCCATTGTAGGACGAAAACAAGACGTTAAATGCTAAATCGAATGCGCGGAGATACAGAGCAGCACAAAACACTATTAACACTAGAAAGACTGAAACTTAGTATATACCTATATTGCCAAAAAGCAGTCAAAATGACTGCATCGTGAAAGAATAACTAATGTGTAAAGAAATTTGTTTAAAATTAATTTTTAATATTATGTTATAATATTATGAATTTAGGGCGCAGAAATAAAATAAACAACTTGTTAGAACAAGTATCACTGCATAAAGATTCGAATAACAAGTACTACTTTAGCTTATTGAGAAACTGTAATTTATCAATAGGTCTGGATTAGATCTGGGTTAGGTCTGGGTTAGGTCTGGATTAGATCTGAGTTAGATCTGAGTTAGATCTGAGTTAGGTCTGGGTTAGGTCTGGATTAGATCTGAGTTAGGTCTGGGTTAGGTCTGGATTAGATCTGGATTAGATCTGGGTTAGGTCTGGATTAGATCTGGGTTAGATCTGGGTTAGGTCTGGGTTAGGTCTGGATTAGATCTGAGTTAGGTCTGGGTTAGGTCTGGATTAGATCTGGATTAGATCTGGGTTAGGTCTGGATTAGATCTGGATTAGATCTGGGTTAGGTCTGGATTAGATCTAGGTTAGGTCTGGGTTAGGTCTCATTTACACTGTTGTTGTATTTTGTAATTTCCAAGTGTATGATATCTGTTTGGTTTGGACTTGAAAGAATGTCGAGTGAGACTTGACGAAGGTGCTCCTGAGATCAAAATTGATGTCGATCACACTCGACATAGGAGTGCAAAGGGTTAAGATAATTTGGATTATTAACTAATCCAGACCTAACCCAGACCTAACCCAGACCTAAACCAGACCTAACCCAGATCTAATTCAGATCTAATCCAGACCTAACCCAGAGCTAACTCAGATCTAATCCAGACCTAACCCAGACCTAACCCAGACCTAACCCAGATCTATCTCAGACCTAACCCAGACCTAACCCAGATCTAACTCAGATCTAATCCAGACCTAACCCAGAGCTAACTCAGACCTAACCCAGACCTAAACCAGACCTAACCTAGATCTAATTCAGATCTAATCCAGACCTAACCCAGATCTAACTCAGATCTAATCCAGACCTAACCCAAACCTAACCCAGATCTAACTCAGATCTAATCCAGACCTAACCCAGACCTAACCCAGATCTAGGGTCTGGGTTAGGTCTGGGTTAGGTCTGGGTTGTCTCGGTTAGGTCTGGGTTAGGTCTGGATTAGATCTGGGTTAGGTCTGGGTTAGGTAAGCCCAAATCGACAATTTATCATGTGTTGGTAATCGAAAAAAAATGAAAACTGTTATTTCAATACAGAGTCGAACTGGTCATATAAGAAATTTACTCAATTCAATAATAAGAGTCATTTGATTATTTAAAATTTCCCAAGCAGTCAAAATGACTGCTTTTTTGGGCAATATAGGTATAACACATATATACCGGAAATGAAGGAGGGGAGAGGTAACTACAATTATTAATAAACGCATTTATATGTTGTACAAAAAGTCACAAAATTCTAAGAAATTGTGTCATTATATACATAATTGTTTTTCTAATTGAAATTAAAAAGCAGTCACAATGACTTCCTTGGGCAATCTACTGTTAAAAGACTAAATACATTGTGCCTTTCGAGTCGAAACGACCGCCCCTCCGTGAAGGGGGACCGGCTAAAAGAGACACCAAAAACTCGAATTGTCGCGCGACGCGCGGAGTCAAAGCGTTTCCAAACAGATGCGTCCATAAATTTATTTCGGTTTAATTATCGAATCACATTTACGTCTTTGAACGCGTCCCGGCGATCCCCCGTGGCAAAGGTCAGGGACGCGTCCGGTCATCTCCGCGCAGAAAGGACCATAGACAATGATAACCGTTCCGATGGCGAGCTATAACGTGCATCCACATAATAATACGTTAACCGTTAAGCCGACTGTCCTCTCAATTCCGGGGTCTGTGTGGTCCGCCATTGAGTCTTAACTCTTTGATGCATCGTGCGCATATTCATTCGCTCTCGCTTCGCACAATGCCCATAGTGTCCATACACGGCATTGTGTGACCCGTGCGCCGAGCGTTAAACTCTCCGACACGGACACACACGCAACGTACGCGTAAAAGAAGCCACGCACACGATACCACCGCGAGAAATAAAGGGATGGATGTAAGTGTTCGCCGTTATGCGTGTGGGTCTCTATGCCCTCCTAACGTTTGGTATTATTCATCCCGATTCGAAATTTATCCGCGAGATTTTCAACTTCGCTCAATTCTCAAACGAACCGTGATGGACGACGCCGCCGGAATTCTAACTCTTACAGAGATTTCTGACGTTTTAACAAGTTGCAACAAACACGGTTTACAATTTTTTTTTTTCATATTGAAATAATATATCATAGAGAAAACGTTGAAACTAACGATGAAGCTGTATAGAGCTAATATTTTAATACTCAATTGAAAAACATCATTTGTGAATCCATCGGAACGTTAATCTAATGAAACTGTATAGAGCTAATATTTGAATACTCGATTGAAATCATCAATGTTTGTGAGTCCATTGAAACGTTAATCTAACTAACTCTAAATCGTAAGTCCTTTTTAATATATTTTAATATAGGAAAAGTGATCGTCTATCTTGCAATTCCTTTTCGATCGTCTCGTTTTCGTCGAGAAATCGGAACAATTTCCTCGAGGGGAGTAGGACGAAAGAACGATTTCGCGGTGAAAAGTGCTCAGTGGCGCGTAATGAGCGGCTTTATCGGTAATGAGATCCCCAAGCCAAGGCCCGTTGTCGACATGCATTATTCCTTTGAGTCCGCGGCGTGAATTAACGAGGCGTCGTTGTCGCTGCCGGCGATGAAAAATGAACAGGCGTCTTCCACGTTCGACGCCCGGCGTCGCGGAGGAACAACGTCGGGGGCCGGACATGATTTCCCGGATATTAACGATGCGAGGTTCCGGGCCATCGACCACCGTCGTCGTCGTCGCTTCTGCAAAACCGTGCGTGCCGGAAGCCCTCTCGAAAACCGCTGTTTCGAATTTACTGGAACTTGCGCGAATAATGGCGATTTTCGTCCAGTCACTTCCGCCGTTGTTCCCCGCCACGGCGAAATACGCTTTGTGATCGTGAACGTGCCTTTTCCATTATCGCGAACGAAACCGTTAATTAAAAACGAGAATCCATTGGCAGACAGCTTTCTGAGCAACAGTTGCAAGATGGTCGATTGTCCATTTCCTGGAATCGAATCCGTGAATCTTCGAAATCGTATAGTTTGGTCAATTCTAATAATTCAGAAGATTGTTCGACTGTGTTGCAAGGAGATTAGTAATTCTTTTACCTTAGCTATTTGTAAACTTGGTACAACTTTAAAATAGTTTGCTCAGTGAACAAAGTGGGGCAAAGTGAGATATTAAAAGTAAACTTCAAAGGAGGTCGACGACCAATATGGCGGATTCGGAAGGATTTAGAAGTTCTTGCATTTAGCGAATTTGGATAGGAATTCTCGATCAGTTGAATGCCATCTATCCGACAGTTATTACAATCATGCACTGAAATAAATGTTCAATAAACTATGAACTGATTCTCAAGATACACCGCGAACAATAGCTCTAATAGTGGAAAGAGAGGGCGTGGCTCGAGCACAACCTGCTGAGAGCACATCGAGAAAAATAGTATTGCAGAAAAGTTATAGCACTCGATAAGACACCAAGGTTGTGTAATTTAGCAATCCACAAGTCGTAATCGTATCAAACACTTTTCTGAAGTCAAACGAAGGAATGCCAATAACACGGACAGTATTGAAAAATGTATAATAACGCTGTGAAATTTAATTATGAATATTTATTACACAATTCTAAATATTAGCAGGTATGACAGGTGCCAAGATTAATTTTTATCAGTGTGATTTTTGAAACTATTGATTCTGTCTGAGCAATAAAGTGACTGATCTCACGACAAATACTCTCCAAGGCTAGCTGCTCGACTGGAAATATTTGTAACCGAAGAGTTATGCCTTCCTCGAATCCTTTTAGGCTCGATTATCATATTCGTGTTATTTAACCGCCACCGATACGTCTTCCGGGGCCGATTTTACCGTCTACATCTCGTTTTCGTGAGAATGGATTTGTTAGACGAAACGTAAAAGCTTATCCTCGGTAGCTTCCAGCAGATAAGATCACATTAGACCCCTATAGCCTCTGGTAGCTGGAGTTTATGGCGTGTTTTCAGGACTTTATGGTGGAACCGATGCTCGAAATTAGTCGCTCCCGGCGACATTCTTAGAAAACAGACACGTATTTCAGAAACTTTACAAAAATTCCATTAGCTGTCCACGATCCTAGCGCCTGTGTTTTGCAATATTCTCAAACTTGATTCATGAATCCTTTCTACAATTTGTCATTTCTTAGTAAAATCTCGGTAAAAAATTTTGCATCGACTATATAATGACCCCGTCGAGTTCTGATTTTTTTCGCTCGTATATGTGTATACGTCTGTTTGAAGTATTGCGTTAAACTGCAGTGTAAAATTGAATACGAGTTTACAGATCTAGTATCACCGTGCCTGGTGTATTATCTCTTTCACGGTGCACGCGAAATAAATCTGCAATTCAAGCGGTTCGAATCGTCGTCAACAAACCGGGCTAAACGGACTCATTCATCCTCGGTTTTGCACGTTCCGTTAACAAAGTCGGTTGCCTCTCATTCGGTGTATCGATGTCGAACTCTTTGTCGAATCGCGACCACTTGGTGGCCGTGAATAGCAGTTACAAGGAAACAATGTCCTTCAACGACGATTATGTCTCCTGGAGGAAGGGTTGCGCGATCCTCTTCCGAGCGAGTAAGCATTCTGTATAACGTAGCACGAGGTGGATCTTAATCCTGACGCGAGGCGGACGAAAAAGGACTGGATAATAGGAAACTGGCCTGCACGGCGGGGCAGAGGGGAGCGAAAAACCGGACACGAGGATGTGTTTCGGACAACACGCACACGGTTTGGCGCGTTCCCAAAGGCGGCGCGCCCGTACCCCGGTCGTCCCTTCGCGATTTCACCCCGATTCTGATGCAAATCGGGGTCAGTTATGGCGATACCCCGGAGCCCCCATTGAAATAACATTAATCTAGTGTGGCACCGAGCGCGCCACACGGTTGCCACGTTCGATTATTCCGCGTTCATTCTTTCCTCCGCCTTTGGAGACGAAAGTCTGCCCTCCGTCAATGGAATCGACTCCCCCCTTTCTCCTCCGTCATTGTCGCTCGTATCCGCGCCCTTCGCTTCGTGGCATACATTATTTCTGCTGTCGCGGAAAATGGACCGACGTTGGAAGCCGTTTCAAGACGTTTGCCGGGCAGGACTTCGTACAGGTTCGAGAGGGGCGCGACCATACTCGCTCGTCCCTCGAAGGACCTCCAAGACTTCGCTAAAACCGTTCGACCCTTCGTCGTTCTTACGTTCCTTGCGACGGTCCAGCGGCAGGTTTGAGTAGATTCGACCACGGACGAGGCGTACGAGTAGATCTTACACCTTATAGACTTTCGTGGATAAAATGCTAAACTCCAGATTGGATTTTCGTCCTTACCTCATGGACGAGAAATTAAAAAATTTCAAATCATTATAAAAAAATTATTTTTGGTTGCGGGGGTTAATTACAATCATTTTTGGTGAATACACATATCCTCGAAATCGTACTCAGTTTCTAGAAAAAAATTCGAGAAGCTACAGGAATTTTTAGACGAAATTAAAAAATTTCAAATCGTACTACAAAAATTATATTTAGTTACAGGAGTCAATTGCAAGCATTTTTGGTGAATAGACATACCCCCGAAAACCTACCCAGTTTCGGGGGAAAAATTCGAGTAGGTACTGTAATTTGTAGGCGAAATCAAAAAATTTCAAATCATACTACAAAAATTATATTTAGTTACAGGAGTCAATTGCAAGCATTTTTGGTGAATAGACATACCCTCGAATTCCTACCCAGTTTCTAGAAAAAAATTCGAGTAGCTACAGAAATTTTTAGACGAAATTAAAAAATTTCAAATCGTACTACAAAAATTATATTTAGTTACAGGAGTCAATTGCAAGCATTTTTGGTGAATAGACATAACCCTGAATTCCTAACCATTTTCGAGAAAAAAATTCGAGAAGGTGCCCAAATTTTCGACAAAATTAAAAAATTTCAAATCATTCTAAAAAAAATAGTTTTGGTTATGGGGGTTAGTTACAATCATTTTTGGTCAATAGACATACCCCCGAAATCCTAACCATTTTCGAGAAAAAAATTCGAGAAGGTGCCCAAATTTTCGACAAAATTAAAAAATTTCAAATCGTTCTAAAAAAAATAGTTTTGGTTATGGGGGTTAGTTGCAATCATTTTTGGTCAATAGACATACCCCCGAAATCCTACGCAGTTTCGAGAAAAAAATTCGAGAAGGTGCATAAATTTCTCGACGAAATTAAAAAATTTCTAATTATTATATAAAGGGGTTAATTCGAGGTTGAGTTCGGAGTGACTATCGAACATATATTATAACTCTTTCTCTCGTATGTTCCAGGTGGTGAGCTCGATTGATGCGATGAGATATTCTCGATGGAAGACTCCAGTCAAAAATCATATCTGGACCAAAAATAAAACACATGCCCAGATAGGATTCCCCGAAATCTATGATTCGACGCAACCTTTCACGCAGAGAAGAACCAAAAATTAAAGTTACAAGCTACAGACTTTACCTTTTCCTACCTTCATAAACAACTTACGTTTACAATTGCACGAAATCAAAGTTTTGGTCCTGCAAAACATATGTTACAGTTCTACTCTGGGCAGTCGATGCGCTAACCTGGCAATGAGCGTGTCCACGACCTTCCAGCTTGCCCTAAACAGGACTCGAATTCTCATCGAATGGCGGCGTATCCTCCTGGGAAACAGCTCGAAGAGGATCTCGCGAGGCGTCGCGACGCGCGTGCACACGTCGAAACACGCTAACGCGGCGAAAACGGCTAAGTGAAATTTATTGCGATCCGAACAGGCCGGCGTACCGGTCAGTTGTACGGCGACACGTGCATCGGTAACGCAGGTATGCATTGCACGCGTGCACACGCACGTGGGCGTCGAACGCGGCAGCGCTTTCGTGTTTCCCCTCTCGATGATTTACGCGATTTCTGTCGTAACTCGCGTCCGGCCCATAAAACCGAATTAATCGCTCGAAAACGGTCCCGTAGCCGCGGGGGCCTCCCGCGAATAAAATCACCGCCTCCTCCACCACCCCCCACCACCCCCCGTCTTTCATTGGTTTCGTGTTCGATCGCCTTTTTCCCGCGCACCTCGGACGCCTTCATTTCTTCCAGGCACGCACCGAATTATTTATGCTTGCCCCGTTCACCTTTCTCCCCTTTCCCCATCGAGTCATTTCCTGCGTTTTCTCGATCGAAAAGAATGCATTATTGCGAGCGTTGCTCTTTTTTTTATGTTTACTGGTAGCTACTTGGATCAAAGGAAACAACGACGTTTCTCATGGGCGAAACAGTCTCGCGTCGAAGGGTCGATTCCGTATTTTCACACGGATCGGGAAAAAAAGGGGTAACGCAACCGATTTCCACGGGATCACCTGCTCTGGTCCCGTAGTGACCGTTATTAAAGGGTTCACGGGACTTTTGCGCCGAGACGAGGGGGTCTTGGATGCCGGAGACGCGATCCACGGAGGGCTGCCACCACGATTCGAACCCTTTCTTGCCCCCATCGCGAGGAAATGCGCAAACGGTCGATTCCAGGCTCACGGACTCGTTTCGTTGGAAATTCTGGGAAAACGCGAGACCGCGCTGTTGCTCGACAAGGGGTTTGTTGTTGAAAAGCAGCCAACGGATATCGAATTTTTGGGAAACCAACGAGAATCGACGGTGGTTCGGACGGGCGTCGTCCGTTTGATCGACTTAGGGGGGTTAAACGCTCGATAGCGGTTGCGATTTAGGGATTCGAGACTCGAAGGAGATTTATAAATAGAGGTTTTGTGTCGAAGGGAAAGTTTTCACCTTTGTCCTAATCTTTTACGAAGCATGAGGAAAAAGGAGGCTGTAGGCTTCACGGTTGTAACGAATTTATATTTTAACGCGTCTGTTATTACCTCGTAACAAATTCATGAGCCAAAACAGTCCTTTAATTTACCTGGTACGATAAGAAGGACCATCAAAGTTAAATACTTCCATAGACCAGGGTGGTAAAAATATCAAAGAAGGTTTCAATGATTATACAAGACGATCATTCAACATTCATCTAGGTAGATAGAACAATCGTAATGTTATCATACTGTAAGAACGTCGACGAGTGGGGAAGCGGCCATTTTGGTAGCTCGAACGGTTCACGCGTCCTCTCTATCAGACTACATTCTTCAACCATCAAAACAAAGTTTATAACCCCTTTAAGAGGCAATTAGTCGTTTCTAATAACACGTGAAATAAAATCTGGCTGTTAAGCAACCCTCTCGAGTGAGAAATTAGCTTTTTCTCTAAATTGTTAGCCCGGTTCGTCGGAACCGTTCAACGCCAAAAGTTCCGAGGGATATAAATAAAATTCCCGATAGCATCCCCCATAAACATTACAAACAATTTCTACCTGCGATCCGTTTTCACCGTCGAGACGCACTCGAGGAGAATGGAAACGCTCGCGTCCCGGCGTCACGGCAATTAGGCCAGAATATATGTCTTTTGACCGTACGGATAAATAGCCCGGGCGTATAGAAGAAGCGCGATTCGCAACAGACGATACGTTCCGGCGCTGTTTTGCATAATATGAATCCTATAAGGGCGGGATGCAACGTGCGTGTACGCTGGTGAACGCGAGCGTGTACACGCGGCGCGAAACGTCGCGGGCTGAAATATCACGGCTGGACTGCTTTCAATAGGTGGCCCCGGCAACGTGGTTTACGATCGCGCGTCGACGCGCTCTCTTTTTCGAACGGGACACCCGATAGAGGAACGCCTCCTTTGTCAGGGCCCTTTGCTCTCGCGCGCCACTAAACTATTTCACTTTCAACTTTCGAGGCGTTAAAGGGTTTACGGCCTCGACAGAGGGTGAACGCCACATCGTCGCGTAGGCAAAAAGCTACGAGTCACCGACCATGATTGGTGCGCGCCGCTGTAATAAGGCCAACGCGACAACCATTCCACGGATTTAAAAAAAAAAAATAACTAAATTTTTTACGTTACTTGCAGCATGTTACGAAAGACACCTTCTAATAGACATATCCAGATTTTGTAGATGTGGTTTTGTAAATAGGGGTATTCTACTTTGGAACGAAATTTTGTTCACGACACTTTGGAATTCTTTGCTGGTAAAAGTAAAATATTTTTGTGTCAAGTTTGAATACGTCTGAAGAATATTCACAATTTTTTTCGTGTAAATATATTTAATATCTTGGAAGTTAGCAAAGGTTTGTGAGGGGGATGATCAATGTGTGACATGTAAGTTCGAAATCATCTCAAAGATTATGCGAGGACTATCGCGCGTATTAGAGGTGCTCGATATATTTTACCATATCGAGGGTCGGTACTAGAATTAATCCCGAGTTATTGTCAGCTTTAAGGTATTTTCATCTGCGAAAGCTTGTCCGTCAGTCTGTCGGACTCAATATCGAATCGACGGACGTATTGTGCGGTCTCATCTCTATTTTCGTCGGATTTCACGGAATCTCCATTCAGATGATACTTTCCCATTAGTCGCCCACCGTCCAGGACTCGTTCCACGACCCCCGTAAAAGGAAATGAGAAGTAAAAAGAAAAAGCAAAACGTGACTGTTCGTTTTCCACCCCCCTCGTATGCAGGGGCACTACGAATCGTAAATTTAGTTAAAGTAATGATCAAAACTCTAGAGTCACTGATAGGCAGTCTTTGAGCAAGGAACCGTAATATTTGTAAAATTGTAAAAAACGTAGCTTGGAATACTATGACATAACAGGTTAGACTCGAAGAGACTTCAGAACTCTAGATCGCAGTTAATATTCTTACTACAGTGATTGATAGACAATTCTTGCGCAAGGAACCATAATATTTGTAAAATTGTAAAACACTACTGTCGCTTGGAATACTATAAAATAGCAGATTAGACTCGAAGAGACTTCTGGTATCTTGATACACTTAAGACAGTAATTTAAGTGGATGTTAGGTCTGCACCCCCTGCATCGGAGTTTACTTAATCGCAGAATTTTAAAATTTATCATGAACAACGTTCGAGAGACGCTTTACGGGTTAGACACCCCTGTCCACCTTCCCCCGATATGGAACGGAGCCCAATCGGCGTCGTCCGCTATCATCCCCAAAATCTACGATGCGGACCGACCGTTCCCCACAACCAGTCCACTCTGCCGTGAAAAAAAAAAAGAGAGAAGTGAAACCCCCATCTCGTCCATATCACGGGACGTCCATTTCGACCGCGAGCGTTATTTCTGGAATCAGGGAAGCGGGGAGCGTGAAAAAGAAGGCGACCAAGGGGGGGATGACTATTAATTTCTCGCCGGGCACTTGGCCGTCGATGGTATGCATTAACGGGTGATTCGTGCCTTCGGACATCGAACATTCGGCGAATACCCGATGGCTATGGATAGCCAGGGCAAGAGAAAACGAGGATAGGGGTGGCTCGAACGGGCTGAGAAAGCGAGAGGAGACGAGGTATCGGAGAGCACCGGGTTGGGACGTGGCGTTTGCAAAGATTGATAGGACGGAGTTTCTGCCGGTGGATTCGTAATGGATAGCCCGTGTCCGAATTCACCGTTACCCGGTCCCTCTGTCCCCCCACCGCCCCCCTTTTTTCTCTATCTTTTTACCGTGTACCCAATACCTTCTAATGGAATCTCCGATTGTGCTCCTTATCAAAGGGCTCGAGTAACGCGCCTCCAGCCGTGCAATCCGGGGCCATCGATCCATTATTGCGCGCGGAGAGCTTTCCGGACGAGATAACTTATTTTCTTCCGGTTACACCTACGCGATTTTCACGACCAAAATATACGACGCTCCTCAAGATCCCAGGCGGAAGCCTTACCCTCAGGACGTTCGATTGTTCTTAATGGTTTTGTTTAACTTGATTCAACTCAATAGGCTGTTATTATCGTTCGAGGAACGTCGAAAATATACGGCTCTCCCTACCCTATAGGTTATCCAAAATGGACTCAATGGGCATTGTCGTGGTTATTAAGCTCGTTCTAAAAATTACTTTTGTAACATCTACGTTTCCATTTTGAAGTACAAGTAACGTAATCTTTAAAAATCCTACTAAAATATAGATGATTTTTTTTTTATTTAAAAGAGTTGTGACACCCTTCAGAACATTATAAGCATTTTAACGACCCCGAATTTGCAAACGTCAACAAATTCTCGATCGTTTCCCCAAATATTCCCGTGCTTCCCCAAACAACCGTCCCGGACAAAGGCTCGCTTAACTGAAACATACCCCGAGGGAAGTCGAAAATTCGGAATCGCGTGTTCCCCTATCCGAATTCGCGTCGAACCATTCGCCAGGCAGCGAAAGCCTCCGGAATGCCGCGATAGAAACGAGAGGAACGCGGGATTGGAATCGCAGGGGTGTAGCTGGGAGCGACACAGAGGGGCGGGAGTCCGCGTGGGGTGGAAATGGGTTGAAACTTTCGCGAGGAATAGGAAAGATATTCAGGCAGCCGCGGTCTAATTATGAGTTCGCGATATAAAGCTGGCATTATGAGGAGGCGCTCGTGCATCGGGCATTCGCGACAGCGGGCGTCACCGGAGAGACTGAGAAGAGGAGCTTTTGCCTGCTGACGAGCATAGAAACCCGGAGACTTGGAATTTCTGCGTATCCATCCGCACGGACGGACGGATAGACGGATGCGGTACGCTCGGATGGATGGTTAGGTGGAGGCGGGCGAATATATACGCGGGGGCCATTGTCGCGGCATATATGAGCGGTTAGGCGCGTTTCTGGCGGGTGGTAAATAAAAGGCAGACGCGTCGACAAAAACCCAAATGTTATTCGTAATATTCATCATCGAGGCGAGGCACCATAGGCGGTCGGATAATGCGACGCGTATATACGTCGCCTGGGCGTTAATGCGATAATGCCGGTAATGCCCGTATATATCGTAATTATAGTCTCGAACCTCCTATGCGCCGTTCAGAGACGCGAATACCAACCCCCGTTTCTTTCTTCGTTGCACCCGCTCTCTCGCCTCTTCTTTGCTCTTCTATCCCCCTCTCTGTTCCCTCTCTGCCCCTTTCTTCGGTGTTCCAAGCTCGTTTGTTCGCTTCTTTTCGCCAGGGTTCGCGTGCCCTTGCAACGCGACCAGACGCCGCGCTTTGGCCGTGTCTCTGACGCCACCCGGAGACAAAAGGTAGTCGCTGCCGACATAACGGCCGTCTGTCGTCCTCTCGTTAGTCGCGGTGGCCACCAGAATAAGACCAGAAAGCCGCACGCCGCCGCTGACAGACCGATTGAGACGTTACGCAGGCTACGTGCTCCGCAAACGTGTCGAAATCGCCGTTCAGCTACTCGAAACCTTCGCGTGTATCAACCCTCGGGGAGTTTGGGTCTTTCTGGACCCCGAGTTACTTGACATCGAGTCTCCAGGTACTCAGTAACCAACCTCAGTTTTTTCCATCCCTCGAACACGCGATCCATAGACCAGGGAGCAGTTCTTAACCTTTTGCCCTAACCCCTTAACACTAGATTTACGGAAGTCTATTGTAATAGGTCTCAGACTCCAGTTAGAGAAATTATAAATATTATTTGCTAGCAATTTATATTGAATTCGACTAATATACAGGGTGTTTTAATGGGGGGGGATTCTGGAGATCAAAATAAGACGAAAATCAAGAATACCAATTTGTGATAATTAGACATTTATGGGAAATTTTAAGTTTCAAAAAACTACAGATTTCAATTAATATACAAGAATATAAGAAATATTAAAATAAGGTACGAATTATTATATCCAGGGGTTGAGACCACCCTCTACAAAGCTCCAATTTCATTAACTTTATTAATAAAAATATGAATTTGCATGAAGATCCGTCTAGTGATAATATTTAAATTGTTTTCCTCGATAATCATCGCTGTGACGAGTTTCGATAGAAATATGCAAATAACTTTTTGTTGCCCCACACTTCCAAGATTCAACCCAAGGTTTAAAGCGAGCCTCTTTACCATTGAATCGTAGTTTCTCAATAACTAATAATTGCCTGGTAACGTTTTTAAACGAGCACCGATACGCGCCATTTTGGTACACGACGCGTTGAACACGGCTCGCGCGTAGGCCCGCCATTTTAGATTCGCTTCAACGTTTCCTTTCTTCCGTTGCTCGGTGTTTTCGTCTCGTGGAAAAGCGAGACGCGGTTTTTCGTCGAGTTCCCCCCTCCCCCGCTAATTTTTCCCCGTCGCTTGAAAGCGCCGACTTGAGAATCCGCGCGCGCTCCCTCATTGACGACCCCGCGATTATTTATTACAAATGGCCCCTTTCGCGGAGGCTGTCGACGATTTCACCACGGGTTTCATCGTAATTACGGACAATCTCTTTGGCGACGTTTCTGACGCCTGTTTTCGCGCGGCTGTTCGCCCCGACGACGACGCAGAATTTACAACCCGATGAAAACCGATTCGCGGTTTTATTCCGTTGCTTAGCCGGGATTCGACGTCGACGGCGAGAACGTTTTGTGGCGATACAAAGTGTACGTTCATTTCGAAATACTTTGAATTCCCGTACGTGTTACGTGGTTTGGTCATCTTTAGAAAATTAAAATTCGAAAGGAAATGTAAATTTATTGAAGCGTAATTTGAATC
The DNA here is from genome assembly GCF_013123115.1 of Colletes gigas. Taxonomy (NCBI): domain Eukaryota; kingdom Metazoa; phylum Arthropoda; class Insecta; order Hymenoptera; family Colletidae; genus Colletes; species Colletes gigas. The sequence goes on along the minus strand of NW_025106643.1, from coordinate 2,309,961 downwards.
GAGCGACAAGAAAGGATTATAAACCTGTTGTAACAGATTTTATATTGCTCGGTGCAAGATCGTAGAATAAAATAACATTAAAAATAGGGTAGTACCTAAAAGTCGGGATCAACGTTATTAAAATGAAACAATATTATGTTTCGAATAGCTGGATTTGTAATAGTACCGCGAGAAACGATCAATTATGTGATGAGGACGACCCCTAGAGTGAGTGTCTTTTCCCATGTAAATGATATTAATTTCATCATTTCCATCGCTTTTGAATCACAGTTGGGATTCTTCTCTGTGCCCCAAAATTTCATTCCTATCATATTTTTCTTTGCAAATCTTCAGTAAGTTGACTTGAAGTCACCCTTGGTGAACCGTGTCGCACGAAGACGTTTCGATTTCGAGTAATTCTTAACGTCTTTACGATCTTCCGACTGGAGAACACCTTCGCAAAAAGGAAGAAACTAAAACAATATCCCCCATCGCGTAGGTAAGGGTCGTGTCCGTATAGCGGCGGCTGAACAATTTCCAATCACCGGGCAAATCGTCCCGTCATTCATAAATTACCCGTTCGTTATCGATAACCTGATCCACGGGCAATCGTGATTCCTTCAGCAGTGATTACCACGTCCGAGATTCGCTGGCTGCGATGACGCGGAGCCAAAGGGGCCACACAGAGTCCTAAAGGTGTCGGCTCGACACGTTTCGGAACTGTTGCCGCGCTAACGAACGCCCATAAATAATAACGTTCTCCCGGCTGCGTGTACCTACGTGGAAAGGTGCCGGTTGATTTATTGCGCCCGGGGCCCCGCTCGGACGACGTAGCTGATTGGTGCTCGCAGGTGTTGCTCCACGAACGATGCCACGCACCGTCACGTCAACGTGTTCCTCCTGTCACACGAATCATCGATTGACCCCCCGCGATATTTTTCTGCTCGTCGGGGCCTGCGCCATACGCGCGATCCGTGTTTCGCGCTGGACCACCAAATTAATATTTCGAATAAAAACATTATATATTAGCGCGAACTTTGTATAGAAATGTTAAAAGTTTGGGCAACCTTGGCAGAGTCACGTAACATTTGTATTCATCTTCGCGAGTCATCGTGCAGAGATTTATGCAGCAAACTTGCGATTCGTCATTTGGTGGAAAACGTTGAAGTCACGCTGTAGGCAAATCTATCATCAAAAGTTAATTAAACGAAATCTGAAGAAGATATCATAGTTCTGTAGAATCGTGAAAGAAGTGGATCTTCCTTGAGATATCTCCTGCAACGCGATAGCTAGACAGAGGAGTGTAATCGGTGAAAAGTATAGTTAAAGTGTTGGAAAGCAGCTGCTTCCCGACTTTCTGTTCCCCGAGGATCAAGAAAAGTCCCGTTGGAGGACCGAATCCATCGTGGACCATGGTCAGATCTCAAAGGGCTGCGTTCAGGGTCAGTTTGACGGCTCCGCCGGCTGTCAGATACGTCAGGATAGTGCCAGATCCGATCTTCCCGCGGAGAAACGATAGTTGCTAATGTACGTCGCGGTGAACAAGGGGAACCACCCAACGCGCTCGATAGGAAACGTCTTTGATCCGCGGCAGTGCTCGCTGACCGTTCCACGATGATCACCGTGGAACGTCTATCCAGTTAAAGGAACTCGACACGGTGATCTCTGTCGGAGCTGTCCGTCCATCGATGCGAACGACTACTCCTGTAATCATCATGATTAGCCTGGACGCGACGCCACGATCAATGCGTAGTCGTGGTTGCATCGAGGTTAAAGTAAACTAGTTGGATGCACGGTGAAATCCTAGATCCACTTAAACAGGGAATATGAGCAATGAAAGTAGCGAACAGGTGCAAGGAATAGAGCCTAATCCATTAAGCAAAAGTCACTGAAAACTCACTTCTGTTATATATACTCAACATTCGTCATTTTACTCGTCTCACAAAAAAATCAGCAATTATTTAGGATGGGGCACACCTCATCGATTTCTATGGTTTTCAAATCTGTTACAGAACTCAATGTTTTGTCTGTCGATACTTTAAAGTTTTGGTGTTGACCCCGGTCTTTTTAGACGTTCCCATAAGATTCCAGAGCCACCGTGCGAAATAAATAGCGCCAATTTCTCCCGTTTCACGGTCGTCGTCGTCGAAGACCGTATCGATTTCCATTCATTCTAATTCCGGCGCGTAATTTCGACACTCGCATATATGATTTCTCTCATTGTCGGGCTGTCTTGTCGATTCCTGACGTCGCAACGTCGTCGAGTCTTTTTTTTTTACGATCGTTTCCCCGTAACCCCTCCTCAGCCGTCGATGTCCTTTTCTTACCCCGTGATCCTTGCACGAGATTGAAATAACATCGACCTATCGATACCCCCGGATCGTCCTGGCGCGAGTTACGGTCGAGAAAGGGGCGAACGTCTACGAAAGGCAGACGCGGGTTTGCCAATAGGAATCCCATACAATGCTAATTAAGGAAAGGGTTTATTCCCGGCGAGAGGGCACGAAAGGGAATTTGTAACACACGTGGATCACAATACGAACGTTTACTCTCCCTTCGCCCGGGGTCTCGTTCCTTATTTTTCTGCGTCGTCTACGTACGCGCGAGACCACGATACACTCCTCTGGTGCTTTTCTCCCGCGACAATAAGATTTCTTCGTCGCAACGGATCACCGTTCATCCGACTCGACTGGCTGATTATTAGAAAATATTATTTTTGCATAATCGATTCCGCGATCGCCGGTGACGCGGCAGATGTCGATATCAGGGAACGAAACAGTTTCGACAAAGACCAAAAGGGAATTCAACGGTGTCGTATTACCACACGGGTTTCCCCGTGAGAACGAAAGAATTTGAAAACGGCGAATCGCGGTCGCTTGTTCGATAGGAAAGGTTATGGAATCAAACGTCTCGATCGCTAATTGATATTCATCGACGTTGGAGTTGCAGAGCAACGTGAATTTTAATGAGATCTTCTGACTCCGTGTTTTCGACGCTTGTACCATTCGCTTCGATAATGGTACTCTTTTGTCGGGTCGATAGCGATACGTTTGTGGGCTGAATGGCTTCTGAATTATATAAATATAGGGGTTTGAATGAGATTACATTCGTTTTATATTTTATGTTAATAAGTAGTTCTTATATAATATATGTATGAGTCATATTATTTATTTAAAGAATTGAGAAAGAAAATATCTGCTAGATTTATAATACAATTTGAACTTTGATTTATTCCTTGATCTAACCTAAATACTTTGGGGGAAATTTAAGGGGAAAATTGTGCCTTGTGTCAGAACCACCCTTATTATTTATACTTATGCAACTCTTAAATTGGAATAAATATTAAAAAATTGTACTATTTCTAGAGGGCTGTAAAGAAGTAGAAAAAATATCAAGAAATTTTATTTTCTCCATTTTTATATTTCTTCGAAACAGTACAAGTTCTATTTGAAAAGTTATTCGATACATTTTGTGATTTAAGAAGCATGAATGGGTGGCTTTGATACAATTATAAATAAATTTCTTAAAAATAAAAATTTTCTAATTTCGCCTATTCGAAGTAGTCGAAGAATAGCGTGTGCTCGCATGATCGCGTATGAAATCGACCCCGCCGCCCTGGCAACATACGACGACCGTGTCTGCCGGCAATGGGCGTCGAAGAGCGTCGCAATCGTCTGCTAACGTTTCCAGCTCTGTGCACAATTCGGGGCCGATTTTGTCGCGAAGAACGAGAGAAAGAGGAACGTCTGTCAGGGCCATCATTCCGCGAAGAAAGCGGGGAAAAAGCGTGGAGAAATAAGGGTGTCGAAAGTCTCCGGAGGCAACCGACCGTCCCGACGCCCCTCTCGGCTACGGCGTCTGTACGAGTACGCGGCGCAGGGAGTGCTGGTATACAAGTGTCAGGAACACGTGTCACCGCGGTGCTCCCGTACTCAAGCGCTACTTTAAAGATGTCACCGCGCCGAAATTGGTCCGGATACATGCGCCTTATAATCCCGCGGTATCCGCTTGCTAATCGTCGCTTTCACCAAACGATTCTCGACTTCTTTCCCCCAAGATTGTCGCCGTTAGTAGACAGCTCGCGATCAGTCAAAAATCAGTGCAAAATGCAATCGAGTCAGAATGGACCTCAGTGACACTTCTCGTACTCGCCAGTAGAGGGCCACGCTCTTGTCTCTCTCTCGCAAGCGCTCAACCGATCATTGAATATCTATCTCGCTCACTTATTCCTACACCAGCAACTTGGCATAATGTCAAAGAAAGTACAGAACGCCAGAAGAAAGAAAAAATAATATTAATAGAGATTCCACTGTGCAAGATCGTACGTTCCACGAAGCCCACACAGGGCACAATTTTAAAGATACAATGGATCGCGCAATTGGACGGAACGCAAACGATTCCTCGGCGCCGATAATTCACGCTCCTCGAAGCGTCGATCGAGTACAATAAATCGCGGTCCCCCTCCTCTAGCCCCCGTGCCCGCGAACAAATTCTTGTTTCCGTCGGTGCAATCGCGAGATCGTGGCCCCGGAGATCTTCACCGTCGCCGAGATTCCCGGGTTTTATTGTTCAACGATGGGAAGGTGTCGTCGAATCGAATCACTCTCGCCCCTCGAGCGGGGGACGATCTCTTAGCAGCGGTAATCGGTGTCGCGCTCGAGGATACCGGTTCCCCGTCAAGAGTAAATTAAACGTCGAATTTAGGCGATTTACGTCGCGCAGACCCTCGACGGAGAAGAAGAAGAAGAAGATCGTTCTCATCCCCCTGGCCTTGCGAGTTTCTTCGCCTTCTTTGGCCACGGAGGGGGGGCGGTTCGATCAATCCGGAATGCAAATTCGCGGTGGCAACGACGCCACGAGGACGTCGAACAATCGGTCGGAAGAGATCGTGCGGGGGAGAAAATAAACCGGCGCGCTCATCGACGCGGAGAGAGAGGGGGTTGGTTTCGACGACGTCGACGCCGGAGCCAACCCCGAATATCTTAATCAATGCCGCGGAGTTTTCCCCGGTGGACCGATCCAATCCACCGATAAAAGTGATTCCCACCAGGCAGTACGTAGGGCGGGACTGTGGGAGGCCAGAAGTGGCCGACAAACAAATCGCGAGTGGAAAAACGGATAATTATCCCCGGTGCTTGGTTGGCCGTCTATTTACATATCCACCTGGCGACAATGACGGATCGCCGGGCGACGCGGATCGGCCACCGCAGCTGGGATTTAAATTAAAATGTTGTTTGCGCCGATACTTAAATCGCGCGCACTTTGTCTTTCTTCCCGCTACCGACCGGATCTCCCTTCCAGCGACGATTGTCACGATTCAAAGAGATTTTCGAAGGAAATGCCCCGGGGGGGAAAGATTCGGGGAAATACGCTGGGATCGATCCCGTTGCAACGTGTTTCCCCGAGTCATCTTTCGTTTGTATTATTTTTATGCGTGGAAACAAGGTTCGCGTTGGTCTCGATGATTAAAATAGAAGAAAACGTAAATTCGACTATTTTCTTGGTCCTCCTCGGGTCAGTGTACGATATATTAGATAATCCTATAAGTAATGTCATTTTCAACAAATTTTCAAGTTGAAATTGTTGATAGCAACCATTTCTGTCGTCCAACTTCCATCTTACTTAGTATCTAATAAAAACGACGTTATTGTCGCTGTTACAGACGTAATCCATATCAAAACAAGCATTTTATTTTAGTAATTTGTCTGTCAGAAGATGCAGTACAAAAATAATACAAGAATCTGCCCATTTCCCTAAAGTAAATTACTAAAAAGTACTAAAATTCCAGTATTATTGTACAGTTAGAAGAGATTCGTTTTAATTTTAAAGACTGTGGCAGATGAGTAGTTTAAAAATTTCCTTTCGAATAGAAATTGCTGGGAGCCTTTCGTGTTAAATTTAACAAACGGTTTATGATTTATAGACGTCGCGAATAATAAACACGAAAAGAGAATGACAAACGAGGTGGACGTGAAATTTATCGCGGAACTCGGTCGAACAGGTGTTTCGAGTTCATAAAACGGCTCGCAGATTTGCTCGCAAAAGTGCGCGATGCGAACGCTAATTGAAACGTTTGTTTGCCTCGTTTGACGAGCCGGGCTTTTCGGAGAAATTTAATGGCGGGTGACAAAAGCAACGTCGCGCACGCCGGCCGATACACGGCACAATGACGGCCATGTGCAATTGCATTTTGAGAATCGGAATTCGGTGACGCCGCGAATTTTATTAGTTAAGGCAAATCGTGCTCCCCCCCGAACAATCGGTGAACGTTGCAAGATAAAGCTCACCGACAAAATGACGAGGTAAATACAATGAAACCCAAGTCTATTTGCACAATTTTGGCCAAACGGTGTTGGTTTTCTGCAGGAAAAATGCTTAAATATTTTTAATTTTATCTCTTTGGAATAAAATCTTTAGAAAAGGTACTCTGACACATCAAATGTAGATCGATGCAATGATAGTGGTTTTTTAAATATTATTATTGAGTTGGGTATTACATACGACAAAATAACGAGGCATTTCAAGGTAAATACAATGGAACCCAAGTCTATTTGCACAATTTCGGCCAAACGTTGCTAGTTTTCTGCAGGAAAAATGCTTAAATATTTTTAATTTTATCTCTTTGGAATAAAATCTTTAGAAAAGGTACTCTGACACATCAAATGTAGATTGATGCATTGATGGTTTTTTAAGTATTATTATTGAGTATTACGATTTCACGTCAGGTGTACGGGGAGTATGCGAAAAGTGCAGGTGCAAGACGATGGGTGTCGCTGGCCCTTTTCGTCCTTTCTTTCTTCAAGAAGGAAAATCCATCAATGGATTTACGGTGCTAATGGTCCGTGACACACTCCACACGAGCGTCAATGAAAATTGAAAAAGGGAGATCGGGGATGAATGGCGGACAGCTTATTAAAGGACCACGTCCCCTTGGGAGAGACCAGCTTTTCGTCCCTGCGGGGATGACCCAGCGCGTTTGTAACGCGACACGCACACCGCGAGGACATGCAAATCCAGAATTTTTCCCGAAATCTTCGCGACAATAGGCTCGATTCAAATTTCCGGGTGAATAGGGACGTTTCGAGTTCGATGCATCGAAGTTTGCAAACACGTTTGACGGATTAATACGGGATACAGATGTGTCATAGAACAGGTAGCTAAGAGACTAGGGTAGCTTGTCCCTTATTTTTCATTTTATATTTCATTTAAGGTCGCGTTAACAGTTGAGATAGATCGACACCTAACATCGGAATGTATGTGTTTATATTTTTTCTTTCGTATCGCGGTGAGCGCTCACTCTGTCTCCAACTACACAAGTGTAAACATCGCCATTAGCCAAGTGTGTCTCGATATTGTGGCACTAAACAATCCAACAATTTCTCTCAACTATCATCTGCCCAGAGCTTCGTCTCACGGATTCCCACAATCCTCGTTTCCACCGCCCACCACTTGACTTCCCCCGGTGACTTGGAAATCTCTCGGGACTTTGGTATCCTTTCATTGTTCGATGGCCAAGGACAGGGCGAAAACGGTCCGCCCGATAACTAGGTGCACGCGTGACAAAAAGGTGTTTCTCTCTGGCAGGCATTGAGGGCATTGTGACCCCGTAGCGTTGTTGCGGGCCGCCGAGACGAATTCCGAAAAACGCGCTCATTGTGGGTGGAAGAACCGTGGACATTGTTGCGCGCCTTGTTACGGGGAAACGGACAATGCCGGAAGAAGGACCAACGACGACGTTGAACGGACCCGGTGGGAAGAGGGTCGTCGACGATTTCGCCGTTGGTCGAGAAAGAGCGAGGATGCGCGGCCATCGGTGACGAAATCGTCCTGGCTCGGGACGTGATCCTCCATTCATGGAAGCACGGACGGGAAACGGTGAATGGGATCCTCAGAATGGGAACGGGACGAGTAATAATTTCGCGTTTCTGACTCTCGCGCTGTTGGGAACGGTTGGTCTTTTTTCTGGCCTCTCTCCGTGATATCCTTTCCTCCTGTGCAGCGAGATTACCTTCTTAGCGGGACTCTGCAGCAGCCAGGAGACTTTTTCCAGGGGCTTGTTTTTCAGCCGCGAATTTATGAACGCCTGAAATCTGGAATAATGGCGACCGGTATAAAGCGGTTGGGAGGATCGTTGTTTGGCCGGATTGTGCTCCGGTGGTGGTACTTGGGAGTTTATGAAGTTGCAAGCTACTCGAATTGGGATATTAGGATCAGGCAGGAGGCAAACAATACGGGCAATCGGTGACCAAATTCTGCGTTTGCGTACCGCCATTTTAACCTCGATAAGGCTACGGTATTCTTGATACGAGGGTTCATAAGTCCTTTGAGAATCCAAGTCTTTTTAGTAAGCATCATGACTCCCTAGACAGCTATCAAAGTCTCAGTTATATGGTTTTATTTTCATTGTCGATTGAAGCAAGAAACTTCCTCTTGCATCAAGGGTGCACACTTGTTCGATGGCCAAAATCATGGAATTAAAGTTCGAATTATTACAAAATCCACTGTGTTCACTAGATTTAGCACCCAGTGACTTTTTTATTTAGTAAGCATCATGCCTCGCTAAACAGCTGTCAAAGTCTCAGTTATACAGGGTGTTCGGCCACCCCTGGGAAAAATTTTAATGGGCGATTCTGGAGGCCAAAATAAGAATATCAATTTGTTGATCGAGGCTTCGTTAAAAAGTTATTAAAAAATTTCAAATCATTCTGAAAAAATTATTTTTGATTGCGGAGATCAATTACAATCACTTTTGGTGAACACACGTACCCCCGAAATCTTACCCACTTTCGAGAGAAAAATTCGAGTAGATGTTGAAATTTTTCGGTGAAATTAAAAAGTTTCAAATCGTTTTGGAAAAAATATTTTTCGTTGTGGGGGTCAATTACAAGCGTTTTTGGTCAAAAGACATACCCCCGAAATCCTACGCAATTTGCAGAAAAAAATTCGAGCAAGTGCTGAAGGTTTTGGGTGAAAAAAAAGAATTTCGAATCGTCTTGGAAAAATTATTTTTACTTGCAGAGGTCAATTACAAGCATTTTTGGTGAATAGACTTAACCCAAAAATCTTGCGCATTTTCGAGAAAAAAATTCAGTAAGGCCGGAACTTTAAACGTTAATAACTTCTTAACGAAGCCTCCATCAACAAATTGGTATTCTTGATTTTCGACTTATTTTGGCCTCTAGGATCTGGCGTTAAAATTTTTCCCAGGGGTGGCCGGAACACCCCGTATAGTTTTATTTTTATTGTCGATTGAAGCAAGAAACTTCCTCTTGCATCAAGGGTGCACACTTGTTCGATGGCCAAAATCATGGAATTAAAGTTCGAATTATTACAACATCCACTGTGTTCACTAGATTTAGCACGCAGTTACTTTTTTTTATTTCCAAACTTTGAAAAATGGCTCAGGGGACAATGGTACACGTCGACATGGAAGCCATTGGCCAAACAGATGCCTATTTTGAAGAAAATTGTGGTCTCTAATAGATGATGGCATTGTTATATCTCTCACAATAGTAAATAATAAACTATTCTTACGCAGTAGATCTTACGATCGCGTATAGATTTCCACTTTTTCTGCAATCTGAGTACAAGGTTTAACCCTTTGACTGCCACGTCAGCCACAAATATAGGTGACAGGATTTACCATTATGATACTAGAAAAATTCTCATGTTAAGACATTCGTTAGAAATAAATTTGGATGAATTTTAACAAGCTTACGGAAATAAATACAACAAATTGTAGGTTATGTATTTTACAATGGTCTCAAATGAAAATTTTTCTTATGCAGAATATTATACTATCTAGCAGTGAACGTGTTTAAAGACGCCAAAGATTATATTTGAAAACATCGTTTACATCAGCACATAGTAACAAAAGCTCTTTAAATAAGTAATGTATATAATAATAATAAATAGCCTTGGAAAGAGAATTTTTCGTAGCAAAATTTCAACACTGTTCGCACTGTGTTCGAAACAGTTTACCGCGATGTCAAAACTGAGGAAAGTAATTGGACATATTGTTTGGGGTGGGACGCGTTGTAAAACAGACCGAATTGTATTTTGCAACGAGAATGTTGCAAAATTTTCTTGCCGTGACTAAATTAAATTCCATTCGATTGTCAAGAGCAGGTCGAGCATTGAACGGAACTTCCATAGATGCAACGTCGATACTTTCATGTCAATTTCGTTTGTTAAGAGACCGTCGATAGCACGCGACCATAGTAGAAATATATCGTAGAAATGAAATTTTTTCTAATTGGACCGGTTCTCCCGATAATTGGTTCCAATTTCAATTCGTGTTAATAAAACATGTATTATCATACTATCCACTGATCTTGCGAAGATACGAGTACGTTCATCTTTTAGAGGTGCCATTAAATACCTTTCCTTAACTCTGCTGGGACATTTCACTAGAAATTGAACACGTTTTGGCTCACAATTTCAGATTTTGCATAGATTGGAATATTTCCAGAAATGTAATGTGTAACTTTAGCTTCTGATTCTTCTAAATTCGAAAAACGATTCTCCTACTGCATAAGTGTCCCTGACCAGACCCAGAGTAGCGACATTTATCGAGGTATCTCTGTATCATTAAAGTCGGTGAGCGTACCGGATCCCCCGAATCTTGTACGAGTATTGCATTTCCGTTGCATCTCGCCCGACCGAATTTTACGTTACATTTCTCTCGAAACGGCGCGAGGATACCGGTTGCGTGTCGCACAAAGCCCAGAACGACACTCTTCTAGCTCGCGAGGAAAATTGCTTTCATTGAAATTCAAAGTCGCTGCTACTTATTATTTGCGCGATGCACGTCGACCCTGTGTGGGGTGAAGGAGGGGAAATTACCATTCGAATTCGAGTCACCGTCGTCGCTATTGCGGGTTGGGCGGTGATCAGTCGCGATTTATTAACCGAAGACGAACGTATCGCGAGCGAAACGCTTTCTTTCCGAGTCGCGATCGAGGCGTGGCCCCCGGGGGCAGCCTCTAACGGCGGATCTCGAGTCGCCAGCAAGCTAATAAACGATTATTTATCGGTAGGCGGGTTTTCGAGATCGATTGAGTCGTTCACGATGCGAACCCCATATCCATCGCGACTCAGTTCTCGATAAATGGCCCGATCGGTTATGAATTTTATATCGCGGTCGCATACCAATCACGGCTGCCAAACAGATGTCGTTCGACGGATATCGATTTTACCGCTCGGGACAGACGGTGTGTGAAACGCGGTTTGCGAACGTTTCGTTTATTAATGCGGGGCGGCAGTTAGCGCACAATACGAAAATAAATTAATTCCGACGCGCGGCGACGGTGCCGTTGAATCAATTTCGATTCGCGCAATTGATCCTCTGAGAACGAGACACCGGTGTCGACGAAAGTCCAAAGATCCAATCGCCTCGTTACAGTCTACAGTCAACCTGGAATTAATATATTCTATTTTTCTACGATAGAATAGTTCGTTTGATGAAACTGCATTTGTTTCGAGCTATTGCTTATTTAGTGTAGATACATTCATATTCTAATCCTTTGCACTGGTATACATATTACTAAACTGCGGATGTTTATGCAAATTCACATTTTTATTAATAGACTTAATGAAACGAGAAGAATTACTTTAAGTATTTCTTATATTTTTGCATATTAAATGCATTCTGTAGTTTGTTGAGGATTAAAATTTCCCATAAATGCATAAACATTTCTACATATTACATTTTATTATTATACACATATTTACATTAGTATTTCACTCCAGGGGGCCCCCGTTACAGTGCTTTCTTTTAGTCTCTAAAAGCAAAATAAATAAAAGATAAAAGATTTGTTCTGCCTTTATCCTGGCTAATTGGTTGTTTATAAAAAAAGTCATCGAGGAAAAATAAAAAATACAATTGTAATGCAAGATTGTGTTTTCGAGGAGAATATTGGGAACTATATTTCATAAAAATATACTCAAGCCTCAGATTTTATTTAGTACAGCATTATTTTAGCCTTTGGTATTCCTGTGTGTTTTATGTGTTCTTTCCAATTTAGAAGTTTTATTTATTTTTTAAATATTTTGAAAAATCAATTCTTTTCACTGTTCAAGAGGGGGTGAGATGCAGATTAAATTTGTGTATTTTTCCGATTTCTTCTACTAAATCGACAAGTCCAATTGTAGTTTCCCTAAAAAAAAATGTTTTCATTTTGAATTCCAAATTAATTGATAGTCTTCTCAAGCTTGAACATGAGTGCAAAGAGTTGAAGAAGAAGATGAGCTCCCGACACTTGAATAAACATAACGTGAATAACACACAAAAAAAACAGTATTTTAGCAACGAATATGCTTCATTAATTTCTTCCTAGGACCCCCATTTTTATTTATCGCCCGAAAAATAGTATTTAACATTGATTTTATAAGCTATTTAACATTCTACCGATACTTTATCATCAGCCATTACTTTGACAATCGATAACTGTTTAATTTTTGAGCCAATGCGTAAATTTTTGAACAATTACCTGGAATCATGCCAGTCACGGATTAAACTGACTTGCAAAGTATATCGAATCATTCCCCCGTATTGTTTATCGTCCAGTTCGTTCAGCGACCTGTAAAAAGAACTCAAGGAGCCGAACGAGAAATCGGGAACGATCGCCCCCATGAATTATTGCACGACGTGTTTCATTGATTGGATCTCTGTATCAGTTTCGCTCTTTGTCCTGGCCCGGTACCCCGGATTATTGTCGGGTTTACGCTAAGCTGAACGTGGCACGGGATTTGCTGAACGATACGCGCGTGTAATGAAGGCATTTTACAATTAGACACGGTGTATTATACTTTATAGTTACGCGGTGCAACCTGACGCTACTGCCTCGTGAAGATCATTTCCCGATAACAGTCCTTATAGATCTATGAACAGGTGTAAAATAGTGGATTTACGAACGAAGATGTCCTTAAAAGAATGATAGGTAATCTAACGTTATTGCAACTTGTGGAAATTAATTTGTGAAGGCTGTTACAGTCAACGACAAAACGGAGACATAGATTATTTTTTCCAAAGATCGACGAGAAATCAATGATTATTTGTAAATTCACGCCTAGGAGGACTCAACGAATATCGTTGTTCAGGTTTTTGTCGTTGATCCGGCTAATCGTTCTTGGAAAATTGAACGAACAACGTCCCCAACACGTAGGGCGAACAATGCGCGAGCCGGTAGCGTGAAATCGGCGCGAAATTGGCGCGGTTAGAGCGATTTGACATCGTCTATTCTGGCGATTGGCGCGGCGCGCGCCATTTCGACGTCGCTTACACGGGGCCCGGTCCAGTGTCATGCAAAACCGCGACACAAATCTCAAATCACGATTCGATTGGCATTCATCGAGAGCTCCGGCTGGGGCGACGGGACGCGAAATCGAATCGAGGCGAATCGATGTTTCCAGCCGTGGTTCCCCCGATGCAAATGCATCCGTCGTTCCTCCTTTTTCCGCGTCGGCCTCACTCCTTTGCGATTTTAAAAAAGTATCTTTGCCTGCACATGCCACTTGCCCTCCGCCACAAAAGGGGGGCCTCGAGTCGTGTAAAAAAAAGGGGGCCATTGCTCGCGATATTAGAATTTAGGCATGCGGAAGCAGGTAACGCGCACGCTTACGACCGACGGCATGAATAATTTCTAATCGGCCGTTAACGTTTCTCCCGCGTCTGTAATTCGATACGTATTTCCACGGGGTTAGGTTCGAGTTAGGTGGCACAAACGCCCCGGAACGGTTGGCCAATACGTTCTCGATGTGCAACCTCGTGACGCCATTTTTCGTCGGTGCTCTTTTCGAGCCTCTTTTCAACGCGTTCACTGTCAGAGAAAAACGGTGGAATTTTTATTTTTAGTCTTGCTAGTTATTTTCGTAATTAAATTCGTGAATTCTATTTAAATTTATTTCAGCTTCAGTCTCATAGTGAAGTAGTTACCTCAATTTGACTGGGTCAAATGCAGCAATATTTTCGCGAATTTTTCTACAGGAAATGTGTTCTTTTTTAAATTTTTAATGATCTTAATCCCACAAATTTAATTTATTATTGAATAAAAGTGTCATATCTATTTTGACATCTTTCATATTTCCAGTGTGAACAAACTAATGAGTTCTATAGAGTTCTCGTGGTATGTGGATTTTTTCAAATCGTGACAGTTTCGATTAAGTCAATTTATATATACCGTGTTGGTGTTTTAATATTAATGATGCACCGGGAGTAAGACAAACGATCATCGTAGGTTACCTGCAGGTCATAAACGATAGTAGCGAACTGTACGTTATCGAACACACGAAGGCACATAATTATCTGACGATTACGAGACAGCCTCATTACACGACACTCGGAACTATTAACGCAAAGTCTGCACATTCGCTCGAAGACAGGTGCTTATTTGGATCTTATTGTACGGATATCATTAATATTATTCGCAACGCTAAATAGTTCGGGATTATCGGCACGGAGTTGAGGTTTAGCTTCGACGAAAGTATCGGAGAAGTCATTAATAAAAATGATTGATATTAACGGGACAATTACGGTTTGAAATGGCGATAAATTAATTGAAAGAAAAATGGCAACTACTTGTGCCACGAGTTTGCAGAAGCTACATGCAAATATCGATACCAAACAACGTTGGTTTGGTCAACTGAAAAAATTAGTAGTCAATTTGGGGAATCCCTATATTTATTAGGTTGTATTCATCGTAATTTACAAGAATATCTCTAGTGCTCCCAACTTTTAAAATTCTTAAAAATCTGTTTTCTCAGGGTTTCGAGCCCCAAATTCGTGATCCCAACGCATCCTGGAGACCAAAATTAGCAATCTTACGCAACAAACGAATAGTCACGTGGACGTAGTATGGGGGTATCGTTCGTAGCGACGTCTCGCGGCGGATCCGTGAACGAAAGTTTCTCAACTCGAGAGAAAAAAAAAGAAGAAGCGATTCTCTACGAGAGAAGGAAACGGGGCATAGGAGGGGGTTTTCGACAATGCCAGTAGCAGCAGGTAACAATACTTAAGCTTGCTTCCTACAATAAATGCTGGCAAAGGGGCCGCCCTCTATATCCTCGTTCATCCTCGCCTTTGTGCGTTGGCTCAGAATCTCTCTCCTCGCCGGCAATGGGATTTATTAACAGCACGACGAATTTATTGTTGCCCCGTTAGACGAAACGAAATCTCTGTCCTTCCCATTCGAACGCGGCGAGGTGATCCCCCGAGCTTCCTACGTTCCACTTTTACCACTCCCGTTTGTTTCCCATCGGGGCTATCCCGCCCTCTTCACCTGTTTACCTGCTCGACTAGATTTTAATTGCCTCGGAAATCATCTAATCTTATTTTCTTTCTCTTCGAATCGCCGGCCCCTTGACGCGTCGAGCGGCCATTTTCTTAGATTTTAGGTGTAAAATATATGTTACACAGTGTGTACGAACTCTGTTTACTTAGGTAAATATTGATGCTAGGAATTGTAGGGTTTAAGAAAGTACAAGTATTTCTGCAAGTAGAGGAGACATATGTATAAGTCAACTTTGTTTTTCTTAAATGGAGTGTCCAATTTTTTATGCTGGATTTCGATAAATTTCTGTATTCTGAGTACAAAAGTACTGAAGTATGTTTGTTCTAAGACTCATCGTTTCTGAGATATTTGACTGTTTTCGTGAAGCACTTTCTAAATGGCGGCCATTTGCAGCGATGCAACGCTCTGCAATAATGGCTTCTCTATTCTCGCAGTTAAACTATAGACTCAAACTTAAACTTGACAATTTGAGCAAGAAGAAACGATCAAACAACGAATTTTTGTTAGTTAGACTCTAGTTTAGGATGTTCTGTGCGAGGGCGTCGGGGCGCTGACTAACACCTGCCCTCTCGACGTGACACGGAACTCCTTTTCATCGTTTCCTTCGATCTACCTGCACGAGATCTTCGCCTTTTCTTCGTCTTCTTTCCAACTTTCTCCCTCTCCCATCCCCCTTGGACACACGTTGAATCCGCGCGTGTTTGGGGAGAGACAGAGAGAGCGAGAGGCGTCAAGTTTCATTGAGGGTGGCTGGGTCCGTGGGTAGAAACGGCCTAATGGCCTGAAAAAAATCCAAACCCACGCGCATTCCGGATTCCGTCGGGTACGCCAGACCGCTGGGCGCCTTCGGGGATTCACCTCTCTCCCTCTTTTTCTTTCGTTTTTGGCGGGAACACCGTCCGGCATTCTGGCGGCCATTCAGACCGCACGGACGATCGTTAACGCCTCGATGGAACAGGTATTTCCATCGGAACGCTGGGGGAGACCCCGAGGTTAGGAACGTTTTTAGTCGGAATTTCGAGTGGCTGACTCCGAAACGATCGCCTCGAAATTTTTCCTGCCTGATCCCCGAACGAACTCGCCGCGGATTCCTCGCGCTTCGTTTCGATCCTCCACGGTATCCTCCGAAAAGAGGCGAAAACGGCTGTCGAACTTACGAAACATCGTTTAAACATTGAAAATGTCATTGAGAATAGCGACAGAAATTACTTGACCGCTCCATTTTACTTGAAGGGGGATATAGCATTGTAAAATAAGAACAATTAACAATTTCAAATAGCTATTCGTTTCCAAACGACACTAGTATTATAGACTCTATTCATCCACATTTGCGGTAATTGAAATTAACAGTTCACGGTGAAATCGACCGATCCCCGGCGCAGATCCCCAGCGAATAAAATTAGAAAAGCCACAAGAGGTGGGGGGGTAAGGGTGGATCGGGTCCGCTAGGAGAGGTCACAAAGGGCCGCCGCAGAAGAGAAGACTTTACCGGGTCGTTGCACGCTTTTCCGCGAGGATCGAAGCAGATAAGAGATCTACGAGAGAATAACTTCCCCTTTGTGGCGAGTTGAGCGACCGTGCCGGGGGCTGCTTATGCCCCCCGGGTTCACGATTTAAAGTTACACGTACGCAACGAGCGTATGTACGCGCCGGATAATCCGATCGCTGGGCCATTGTCGCAGATCTGCTCGACGCCCACCGTTCTCCGTGTAAACTTTACGAGGCTTTCACCCCCCCTCCTCCTCTCTGACGCTGCTCTCTCCTGTTGCCGCTTTTTAATCGACGAACCCCAGTATCCACGGGTTAACGCTCGAGATCCAATCGTAATCCCTTTACTTCCGCGGACTTGAGCCGCGGCTGATTCGCGATACGCCGTTTCGCGTGAAATTAACCGCGAATATCGGTGACACACAGCTCCCCGTACAGTTCGAAACACCCTCTTGACTCTCGTGTTTACGAATAACAATTCAGTTCGACGACTTTCAAATTTTTACGCGAATCAACACACCGGGAAATATACGTAGCGAAAAGTGTGAAACTCTCTCTTTTTGGCAAAGTTTTTTCGCCCATTTCACGTTTCCCGGTTCGTAAGAATCGCCCATATTTAATGTGGGTGTTTTGATGAGTTCAAATAGTGCGCCTAGTCCACGCGCATCGGGATAGCGTCGTTTGCGCGTGCGCGTGCGCGGTCTGCCTGGGCTCTCGCGTCGGCTGGGATCGCGCATTGCGGAGAGGTCCACGCGAGCAGATAGGACGCATACTCTATACAGTCGAAGAGAAACTAAACTCCAAACCACGTACAATTGTGATTAATCTTTTACAATACACTTGGTCTTCGTGATACTCGTTTTGAACTGCAAAAACAGATTTCCAAGATGAATAGAAACGTCGAGTTTCTCAGTACAAATGAACCCATTTGAACAATTTCTAGACTAAGATCCTCAAGGATTTACAAACTTACACCTAAAGTAAAACGATTGGAGATGGTTTTCGAGTGAGTCGTGGAGGTCCATCTGCGACCAAAGGAACCCCCAGTAGTCATAAGCAGGACTTATATCCGATAGCTGTTGCTAGAGAGCCATTTTCTCCGCCGTTCCGACCAGAAAACGATACAACTCGGATACAATCGAACGACGAATCCACTTACAAAACAATCTTCGATTCCCATCGCAGCTGCAACGAAAGATCGCCCTCCCGTTAATCGCATCTTGTTAAATACTCCCGAGGAAAGAAAATTTCGTTGCCCCCCTCCGATACCCTCCGCCACCCTCCTCGCCCCGACGTTCCCGCGCCTCGAATTACGGATCGGGGAGGCAGTGGCCCGATTTCCAGGAATAAAGCCAAGACACCGTGTATCCTCCCCGGTAGCCTTTTCCTAAGCAATCTTCCTAATCTGGAAGATGGACCGATAACGTCAGTCAATTGGCGATCGACTGACTCGGCTTGACTCCCCCCTTTTCTTTTTCCGACGGCGCGGGGAATCGCTCCCCCTCGGTATCCTTTTGTGGGAAAGGAAAAGAAAAAAACTGTACCAAACAATCGTACAGCGGACGGCCCGTCCATTGTGCCCGGCCAAATGACACTGGGAGATCCTTCAGCCACCGCCACGATGCGGATCTCTCCGTGGCTTCGACTTCCTTTCTTCGGGCGTAATGAGATGTCCCGAGATGCGCGTCGTACTTGCACGGAACCAGGCCCCGTGAATCGGATTTTCCCCGATCCACGGAGGGGTGGAAAAAAAAAACAGAAATAGAAAACGCGAACGAATCGACGGAAAACAGAAAACGGGGGACGGGGGACGGTTTTGTCGTCGTCGTCGTTGCGCAGCTTTGCGATTTTCGCTGCACACTGGAAATTTTGGGTCCAATACCAGTCTCCGCTGTTATTTAGCAGCCCCTGGATATTTAGAAATTGCGATTGTGCAACCCGGAAAAATTGGCGGCCTTAATTCCGGTGCAGTCGCTGAATTCGCCATCGTTCCGCGCCACAGTGACTTTTGGAATCATTGCGCGGGGGAGGTTAGTGTTGCAGGATGTTGAAAATCGTGTTTACTATGGGGATATTGTTCGTTGGCTGGCGCACTGCTTTCGATACTACATAATTTCTTCGCGAGTCACGAATATAATAAATCAACGAAATTCGCAACACTTGTTTATATTATTCGGTCGAGATTGATCTGATTATTTGCAATAAAGCTAACCTACGCTCTGTTAAACTACGATTTATATGTTATGGGAAGAATGTGCACTTTGCTATATTTCTCTATTTCTCAATATGTGAAATTAATATTGATGCTAGCGATCTTTCTCACGAGATCGCGCTTCTCCAAGAATTTTCATGGGACATTTTTAGAAGTAGCACAACTTAGAATATTTTCCTCCATTTTGAACTGTATCTAACATCCAATGTCAGAGTTACTGATACATAAAAATAGAAAATTAAGTAGTTTGAGAACTCGTGAAAGTGAAACTATAGAAAACATTTCTATTACCAATCTTAAACCAGTTACCAGTTGACCAGTGGTAAACCGTCGACCATCTACGAGAAAATTATTATTCCACCCCTCGAAATAAACCCTCATCTGGCTCCTCTTGCGTCCGCCAGATAAATCGCGAAATAATAAGGGTTGTTTTTGGAAAACCAAGATAACGACAATGTGCGCTTTTCTGTTAATTTCGGGCCAGGCAGCGAACAACGGAGGAAAACTGGCTCGAATGGAATTCGATGGAACGCGTCGTTGGCCGTCAAAGGGACGAAGCAGGTGTATTCTCGTGCGTTCGCGAAGGACACGCGCGAACCGGGAAAGAAATCCCGGATAAGCCGAATTCGGGACCATGGATGGGTTCGCCCGCGGTTCTTCCCCGTCCAACGGTCAGTTCCGTGTGTACACGCACGCGAAGCTTCCCATCGCGCGTGTGTTCGTCTTTTTGTGCGTCGACGGTTTTTCGAGGATTCCCCGGGATCCTCCGGGGCGAAATTAAGCTGGTATCCATCCGGGGGATCCTCTTACGACATTATCGAATCCGCGCGATGGTCTCTGTATTCCGTCGCGTCGCGGACTTTTGCCCCCGCGTCGTCTTTTGTCGAAGTGACCGGGAATCGAAGATCCTTGAATCTTTGGACCTCGCGAACAGGGGCGGAAATTCATTCTTCGAGGACGTAGGTCTCGCGATTCGAAGTTCAGATTTGTCGGGGTCGATACGCGTTAATCCTTAGTTCGAAATATTTGACGAGGTAGGCATCTCTAACAGAGGCACTTGACCTTTTTATTATTTTCAATTCTTTACATTTTCGTTGAATTTTAATAACAACGGTTAAGGATTCTATGTGTGATGCTTCTATTTCCTAATTTTAAGATACACTCCTTCAAAGTGGAACTGTATGTTAAGAAAATCGCACATCAAATTGTAGGATCCTAGTAAAAAGGTTTAATCACTCATTGATTATTCGATGGTCAAGGGTTGAACTATTACTATAGGTCAGTAGTGAGGTTGACATCAAGGTCAGTGATCCAATGAAAATCCAAGAAAATGTCAAGAGATAGGATCAATGAAATACACTCACTCTTGTAAGAGTTGAGGTCTGGGTTTTCCTACTTTACGGAGTTAAAGAACAACTTTTTGTATATTCTTAGAATTTCTAAATATTCTCCACCAACATACGCGTAGTTTGCAATTTGGAACATTGAAATCCGTCAATCCGTTCAGGAGTTATGACGTTTCAAAGATACGCATGAAATTTCAGTGAAACATATCAATATATGGTCAGACATCGTATTTTCGGTCATGAATTTTTTTCTCGAAAGTGCGTAGGAATTCGGGGGTATGTCTATCCACCAAAAATGATCGTAACTAACCCCCCCAACTAGAAATAATTTTTTCGGAACGGTTTGAAATCTATTAATTTCGTCAAAAAATCTCTGCACTTGCTGAATTTTTTTCTCGAAACTGCGTAGGAATTCGGGGGTATGTCTACCCATAAAAAATGATCGTAACTAACCCCCACAACTAGAAATAATTTTTTCGGAACGTTTTGAAATCTTTTAATTTTGCCGAAAAATTTCTGCTCTTACTGAATTTTTTTCTCGAATGTGGGTAGGAATTCGGGGATATATCTATTCACCAAAAATGATTGTAACTAACCCCTGTAACTATAAATAATTTTTTCAAAAGGATTCGAAATTTTTTAATCTCGCCGAAAAATTTCAACTCTTTCTGAATTTTTTTCTCGAAAGTGCGTAGAAATTCGGGGGTATGTTTATCCACCAAAAATGATTGTAACTAACCCCCGCAACCAAAAATATTTTTTTCAGAGTGATTCGAAATTTTTTTTCCACCTACCCCCTGTCGATTTGAGAAATTTCATTTGCAACGTAACGATATAGAAATTACACTAATTTCTATTTGTAAATTACCGCCACAGTACAAAGTATCGAGTCCCCGGCAAACTTACTAATTTTCTCGCCGTGAAAAAAGAACCGGTAGCCAGGCGTCGCGACGCGAGGCGGCAACACCCTCGGTACACAGAGGACTTTTCTCGCGGAAAATTCGACGGACCGCCGGCTGGATGGATCCCGCCACCTCGGGCGTACACAAATGCGGGGATTCTTCTCGAGTAGGCGGCACACGTCAGGGCCGTAAGGTGTCACCGCGTGCAGAAGAGGGAAACGCTGCAGAGGGGCGAAGGGAATAACGGGAACGACCGCGAGAGGGGTGGGTGGAAGAGAAGAGAGACGGTGAATTTATCCACGAATGTCGCCTCCTTGCAACCCGCGATTTATTTGCCCGGGCTAAAAGCTTGAGAGCCGTCGTGTATTCCGCGCTGGGAATACCAACCGGCTGTGTATTCTGTATTCGTGTCGTCGTATTCTCATCCATCAATTCCACGTATCGCGAAAGAGCGCGCCGCGTAGCAGACCGTGGGGTGGGAGAGTCGACGGGTGGAGTAGGAGGGAGTCGAAGATTTTTTTTTTCCCCACCCCCCCACCCCCCCCCCCCTTCGTCATTGTTGACGTCGTTGTAGTCGTCGTCGCCATTCGTCTGGTTTACTCGCGTCGGCATTGTGTTTCCCGCGACGCAAGCACGGCCCCTTTTCTTCGCCCGCCGTCCCGCGAAAATAGGTGAACTTGCCTCCGTTCCACCCTACACCCACCCATCCTGGCCGCCGAAACGCAACGTCGAGGAAAATGGAACCGACGGGGGTCGTTGGTTGTCGATCCTCTTCCTTGACGGGGGGCTTCTGACCCATTCTAATGTAAATTTCTATATGTTAAACGTCACGACGCTTCCGACCAGTGTAGAAAATACAGCTTGTGGATCTCGTGTGTTCTAAACAAAGACTTCCTGTTGCAATATATTCCTGTATACGTGAAAAACGGAAGTACAATCGCACAATGTCTTAAAATCCTCCGAGCCCTGAAGAAGCTTCCGTCCACCTACCCCTTCAAACGATCGGTAAAATCCTCCCAAACTGGTTCGATGCTCGCAACAGCATCGACCATTATGCGCAATTCTCCTTGCAGAATCAGTTGATGGACCCCGGAATAATGGGGACGGTTCTCTTCCGGCAGATTGACCTCTTTAACGATACTCGCGTCCCGCAGAGTGGTCGGTAAAAACACGTAAACATTTGTCCGGTGGCGACGGGGTACCGGAACGGGCCTTTTGTAGGTGCAAATTCGCATGTAAGTAGGTGACGGAACGAACCCGCCGGATCCCCCGGTGGCAGGGGGCTGGTTCGGGATGCTTTTAAAGGGCTTAGCGGGAGCATTAGCCCGGGCATTAGCCCTCCAGCTCGGTTTTGTTCCAGCGTGATGCCTACGCGCCGCTGGTTCCGGGATTTGTCGCTCGACTGTTATTAATTATTTGCGGCCTGGTCGACCGGGCCACGAGCCCGGAACACCTGTAGGCCACGAGGAGGCCGATTATTGTGCCGTTGTCGAACAACGGCTCGGCCAGTTCTCCGAACAATAGGGTGATTTTGTGCAAACACTGTGGCGCGGCTGGTCTTTCAATTTGGTTACATTGCGTCAATCTGCCGCGCTCGGAAAGATTGCCTACGATGATGAGAGTGTCCGTGGTATACGCTCTGATTGATGAAGGGATCGTCGGGATTAATAGCCAAAGAATATAGATCCCACAAGAACCGTAGACCGTTACAACTCTTAAACCATTAGAACCGCGTCGAAAGTTACCGAGTTCCATTAACAAAATATAATGCAGTTCGTGAAACGTTCCCAGAAACTTCGCGAACCGAAACAACTAAATCTCCTACGGGCTGGAGCCGGAAAATCTCGGATCCTCCGAAGGAACCAGGCCCCCTGAGCACGTTCCAGCCCCCCAGGGTCCGTCGTTTCGCACGAAACGTCGAAACCGCTCATTTTTATTAAACTGTTATAACCGAGTTACTCGGTCCCGGGGCTCGTAAAAGGAGGAAACAAGCGAGCCACCAGTCGGCAACAGACCAAAAAGGACGACCCGCTGCGCGTCGACAATTCCCACCAGCCTTTTGACCGGGCAAAGTTTTACCGGTGGCCGTCCATTGTCGTCATTGTGCTTATCTTTCGCGACACCTGCTCCACGGCAAAACAGAAAGACAATGCCGAGAAGGCAAGGGCGGGGACGAAGACGATCGTCGTTTCCAGGATCAGCTGTCCCTGCCTGCGAAGGTGTACGTCCCTGGTCCGCGTGTGGTGGCTTCCACCCCTCGTTCCCGACAACGGGGGCTAATAAAATGTCTTTCGTTTCCCTTAAACAGAGTCCTCCCGCCGTTAAAGAGATCAGACCAGCCTGCTGCGAGTGCTGGTGGCCGTCCATTGTGCTCCAGGACAGGCTCGCGTTTACGATCCGCTTCATCACCGCAAAACTCCAGGGTGCGCTCGAGACAATTGTTCAGGATGACACGGTTGTTCCCGCCTTCAGGAGACGCGACCAGGTGAGCACCTCGGAAGGAAGACTGGTAGAGTGGAAGACTAATAGGATTCGTCGCCTTTCCTTTTCACGGAATCCTCGATCCTCTTTGATCCTCTTTGTGCACACCTTTTTCTCTTAAACAAATTATTTTGTTTTGGTGTTCAAAGTCCACTTTGGATTTGCGTTTATAAAAGTCAGGAATTATATGCACACTCGCGGTATAAATGATCATTTTTCGTGCGATTCGCGATCTCAAGTCGTTTCTGAGGTTCCCCCCAGTCATTCTGTCACCGATTAGTTTGGATAGTCAAGGTATCGATATTAAATCACATTTAATTTCCATTCTCCGACCTGGTCAAGTAAGCGCGTCTGGTAACTTTTATGCATCAAGGAGTTACATTAATCGCTGAGCAAACGAGAACACGTTCGATTCCTCCAACGATTCTTGGCACTTTTAATCCCCCCCCCCGATGAATTACATTCTTGAAGCCAGGACGGGGACCATTAATAAGAGGGATCTCTGTCGGGCTCTCCAAGCGAGATCCGTCGACATGTTTAATTTCACTCGACGGCGGACAAGCCGGAGAGGCTGTGGTCTGCCCTGATTTGCCCGAAAGTTATTATCGCCTCTCGTCATATCGGCGTGTACAGCGTGAGATTTACACTTAGGGCGTTATTCAATGTTCGGGGATCCCCCGAAGGGAGAGTGCCGACCCCTCTCCGTTTCGAGGGTGGCGGACCCGTGGCCCCTTCCCGAAACAAAACATATTGTCCGAATTTAATTGTGGATGGGGTGCATTAGATATTCATACGTTACATGTTCCACGACGCGTACAACAATATCGGCGCACCCTGGTCCGTGCACGGGGAGTCAGCACGTGCTGCACCGACGAGGGGAAATAAATCTTCCGCGCGATAAACAGTGCGACTGCTACGAGGCTCATCAGCGCGCGAATATTTATTCTTATTTCGGTAAAAGGTATCGGTCGAATCCTGAAATCGATCGTGCAAGGGCTCCTTTCTGGCAAGCTAAAAATTTATAGGGTAAATTGTCTTTGTCGAGATCCTCCGTCTGGAATCAGAAAATAAAATCACGCCATCTTCTCTCGCGTCTCTTTCGTACGTCGCGATTCAATGGCCGTCGCTAATGCGACTCGTAACAACGTCGCGCGACAATTTTCCGGCGAGAATTACACGCGAGTCGTATTTTTGCGATGAGCAAGCATGCAGGTTGCCACAAAGCGCGTATTGGCAAACTCGGTGCGTCGCGAACACGCAACTCATCGCGTTTAAGGAGGTCTTTTGCTCTAAAACACTAAAAAAAAAGACCTCCCTTTCTGCGCTGTTCGCTCGAACGTTATTAATAACGCCTTTTTTAACCTCTGCGTATTTATTCATACTGTAAGAAAATGCGTACTTTTTTTGTGCATGAAAGGGACGTTCGAATCTTTTAGTGCTCGTTACTCGCGCGTTCTAAAGGATTGGCAAATTATCCTTCTACAGCTGCTGTTGCCCCGTCATTGTGCGAACATTTTTATTTACGAACAGATGCAAGTTCAAGAGACCTAAATCTGGTGATCGGTTTCCACAAATCCTAGATTTTCCGTTTCTCCAAAGCAGATTTCCGTGCACATTGTCCTGACTGAGATCTTCTTAGCCCAACCGGATCCACCAGTCTCTTCGTCCAGCTTACGCAAACAATTCGCATAAGATTCTCTAAGAGTATTAATCAATTGTGCAGTGTTTGGTACCAAGTAAAACCACCCGTTGCGTGGTCGCGTGATCGTGCAAAATTACGGAATTCAGCGCGTTGATCGCGCGGAAAATGAACGGAGTCGCGAAATTATCAGATCAACGACGGAAGGGGTCAGCGGAACACGGTCAACCCTCTTTGACGCAGCACCCCTCATTGGCACTTGAGAATAAACAAGAGCCGATCGATGGTCGAGAGAGGGTGGAATCGAGTGTCTATAGAGAAAACGAACGCTCTATAAATTCTTTTGTAATCGACGCCACTTCGCGTCCATCGTCGAAACCTTTTCACCGGTACGTGGAAACGATCAAAATCGGTTGGTCATACTCGCCCTCGGACTGAAACTGGCCGGAATTGGGTACTTTTTGCAGGAAAGTTGATACATCCGTAAATCCATAAAATAAGATTCCAACTCGGACTACTAAGATTTTGGTCAGGCCATTTCTACTTATTAAAAACTATTATACTTATAAACGTACGTTCTATTCGAGCTTGTTTTCGAGTCATGGCGAGTTTCTTCTTTAACACACCTTCACAGCAAATGTTTGGCCTGGAGACTTATCATTGACTGTGCCCTTTTCATTTGTTCAGGAATTGTTCGAATTTCCAGGGCACAAAGTTGAAACAGATACTTACAATTAGCTCTATTCGTAAACAGTGAGATGAGCATAGTTCATTCAACTTGTCATAGCTTCAAACTAAGGTCTTCGAGTGTAGAATCTAGTTCTGAAGTCTCACCTGTTACCATCTCACCATGATACCAATCACTAATGTGATGTGACGAATTTGAGATCATATCCTCGATCTTGACCTAGTTGACTTCGAGTTTATTTTGATCAATAGCGATAATAGCGTGGAATTATTAGCCCAGGAAGTAGAATGGGGTCTCCAGATATCGATAGAGCCCAGATTCCTCTGCCCAGTCAATTTTTCCCAGAGAATTCATATTGTAGGACGCGTGGCGGGAATTAGCGCGTCTTACGGGACACCTGCTCGCGGGGGTGGTGTTCGGTATATATATATCTCGTTCGACGCCCCATCCGGGCGCTTAAAAGAGCAAAAACGCCGCGAGCTACCATTTTGTAGAGGAGTGGGCCGCGTCGTAGCACAATGTCCTCCTCTCCCGGTGGAAGCGAGAGAAACAACCGTTGGAAAGAGGGATCCCGGGCTGTTGGCGTCGTGGTGGTGGTCCAAAAGAGGGGTTGGCGGGACGAAGCGAGGGGGATGTCGGTGAGTGGTATCGAAGAGAGAAGTCACTTTCTTATTTCCATTCTTAGCGGCAGTTCTTTCGAATTCGACTCGGGCAATACCGGCGGCCACCATCTCGTAGCGTCCCACCTTCCTCCGCGTCGTGTCCCCACCACGCATGGGCTGGATCGGTTGGTACCCGTGGTCGGCGGTAGTGGTGGCAGCGGTGGCGGTAGCTCTACCTGGCTCTAACTCGCCCACCCCCCTCGTTTCTTCTCTTTCTTCGCCGCGTACCTGGTTTCCGTTTCTCTCTCTGTGGAAGCCACGACCCACCCCCTGGTGCAACGACGCGACGCCGGTGTATTACGTGGACGCAAACAGGTCTCCATTATCAACGAGAATCGCAAATTATTGCCGAGAAATTCTTCCTTCTCTGCCCCCCCCTCTCGAAGACCATCGAACTTGAGATTTCACCCTCGAATCTGGGAGTCACAGAGGGTTGGTTGACCAATTTTTCACGTACATGGACAAAATATCGTTACGAGAGTTCTGACTATATGATCACTATGGGAAATTTTAATTTTCAAAAAACTACAGAATTTAGTTGATATGCAAGAATATAAGAAATATTTAAAATAAGGTACCTAATTATTATATCTAGGGGTTGAGACAACCCTCTACAAAGCTTCAATTTCATTAATTTTGTAATATGAATTTACATGAAGACTTGCATTCTAATGATCACACAAGTATTTCAATGTTCTCCTGACATCATGCTAGTCAACCAACCCCATTGTCGGGGTAGATAGGTAGATAGGCTTATAATATGGAGAAGGTTAATTTTTGAGTCAATACAACGATTCAGTATCAAAAAATATGTTCTATTGTGATTCATAAATAATAGTACATGCACACACTTTGGTGAACTCAGAAACAATGGCGTCTTTTCTATCCGTCTTCGTCAACCAACCCCATTGTCGGGGTAGATAGGTAGATAGGCTTATAATATGGAGAAGGTTAATTTTAGAGCCAATACAACGCTTCAGTATCAAAAAATATGTTTTATTATGATTCATAAATAATAGTACAAGCACACACTTTGGTGAACTCAGAAACAATGGCGTCTTTTCTATCCGGTCTTCGTGTAATTTGATGCTGACTAATGCGTTTGATAATCGAAACAAAAGTATGCACATATCCAATCGAGCATGTTGCGTGAAATCCTCGATAAGCATTGCTTTCACGGACTATGGCTCGTCATGACGTGATGTATTACGTGGGAACAACGCGTCGATCTTCATTATCCCTGAAAATTAGAAATTATTCCTGAGAGTGTCTGTTACACGCATGATTAATCACCATCTAGTCGATCGAAGAAACGTGGAGATATAAATTGAGCACGACGTTAGAGTGTTCGAGAAATAATGATACACTGATTTAGAGAAAATTTACGGTGTATCTTTTAGGTTTAAACAAGTCGAATTTATTTATCGTGGAGAATTAGAAATTGTTCTTTTTTGAGTGCACGATTGTGCAGGGAAAACTCTCTCGTATCCACGATGGAACAGATGGTGTTGCAAATTAAGTAGATCGAGAGTATCAGTGTCAGACAGTTCGACGAAAATAAAGAACCTTTCCCTTCCATCTTTGTCCAGTTTAACGATACCTAAAGTTGGGTAACTAAAAAAGGACAATATCGAGTTTCACAACACTCGATTATGTTCCATGGAGTTCCAAGACTATACACAGCCTGGCGCAACTCTGTCTCTTTCAGACACGATCTACCATCGAGCATCCGTACAATCGGCGGAAGATGCACGATGAAGTCGTAAATTAAACCAACCGTGGGAATATATGTATGCAAATGAATCAGAAAATACCAAAATGGAGATGAATCTTTCTATAATGTGATATTTTTCGTATCCTCGTGCAACTTAATCTTCGATACTGGCTGGAAACAGGAGTAATAAATTGCGTGGGATTCCTTCTTTTTAAAATAAATTCAGCTCCTTAACCCCTTAACGATCATATTTTTCGGGTTAACCAACAATGATCAGTTTTCTTTATTGGATTTGTTTCTAAAAATACGGTTTTTGTTAATTATAATGTTGTATCGAACGTATAATTTGAAGGAAACCAAATATTTTCATCCCTTAAACCGTTGGATTAAACAAATATTAAGGGTTATAAAACGTTAAGGTAAAGGTTATAAAACGTTAAGGGGTTAAAGGAGGATCTTAATTTGTAAAAATATAAAAGTCATACTCAGAAAACTTTATAAAAATATAAAAGCAGATATTTATCTTTTGCACGTTATTTAAAATATTTATTTGAATAAAAATGTTGGGGTACTACGGTGCAAGGTATAATTCTCTACTCCTTTTTCAATCCAAGTCGAACAATAACAGCAGTGTCACATTGTCAACAAGTTGACGGTGTGCATCAGAAATTGATCCAAAACCAACACTCGTTGATTTATATACACGCATTCAACTGCATCACACGTCACAAGAGCAAAGTTTTGGTATTGTCCGTACGCATCGAGCTATGAATTTTTGCAATATTCAGCATACACCCCGAAAAAATTATCACATTTTTCACCGTTTGGAGCAAAACGTTCATCGATCGAGAAACAGTAATTGGGAGCGCTATAAATTATAGAATTTATAAACACGAAGTACAGTAGTGCCCATTTAAGTGGCCAAGGGACCTCGAATATTGGAGCGTGTCGAGCATAACTTTTGACGTCAGTCGTTATCGATACATTGTATATATGGTTTCGAGTACCAGCTATAATTCTGAGAAGTAACCCTCCTGCCCACTTAAGTGACCGCGACTGGTCTCGAGCGTGGACACTTAAGTGGGCACTAGCATAGCTATCTCGATCAAAATACTTCCCCTTTCGTACGAAACCATTATCACAGTAAAAATAGTAAAAGAGCTTCAAACGAATGCCTCGAAATAAAAAGCGTTGCATCTAAATCTTCTGTAACTTGGTCATTTTTGCAAATTTTACATTAATATGTTAGATTATTCTTACAATCCCCATCAAAAAGGGATAAAAAAAAATGTAGATTTTTTCGATCAGTCAGAATGGTTTGCCCTGTTAAGTAACGCGGGGGTTGATGGGATGAGGGATGAAGGAGGGCGAGAGATTTGTCCCGAAAACTGTAACGGAAAGCGAGCGCGGTCGTCGATCGTCGGGAAGAGGATTCGCGTGGCGTCCGTCGCGAGTTCACGGAACAAGGAAAAACGCGGGAGGGTGGACGCGATCGCGGGTCCCGGGAGGGAAAAACGAGTCGTCGAGGGAGACGGAGCGACCCTGGAGGGAGGGGAGTGCACGGGAAACGCAGGTCGGACTCGTTATCGACGGCCTCGGGTCGTGGACCAATGAGAGTGGCGAGCGATACCGCGTTTACCTGGTGGCCACCGCCCACAGGGCTCTGCCATTGGGTGGCGCACTCTTTTCCCGCTGGGGGCGCTGTGGTGGGGGTAGTACTGTGCTCTGCGCGCCGTGGATCGGGTTCGGGCGTCGGGTCGTGCGTGCACACTCCCAAAACTATCCTCCGCGGTGGCGCATTGAACGTCGTCGTGCACGTCGCGTTCGTCCTCGTGTTCCTTCGAGAGTCCAGTTTCCATGCGAGTTCGCCGCCGCCCCGACTGACAATTAATCTTTGGGAAAACCGGACGGAGATGCCGTCGATCAACCGGGCGGACAGGTGTCGCGACGCGGACGCCTGATCGACAGCGACGGGGAGAAAAACAGCCCTGCGAGCAGTGATAACCGTGGAAAACAGTGTTCGGGACTCGAGTGGATAGCCTGATATGACAGTGCAGTGACATCCCCCCCGCTGTTTGTTGTTGGTTTTTACGTTCACGCGATACGTACGGGCCACGCGTTTTTTTGGCCCTTCGAGACTCCTCCGTCGACGGTATTCGAGACGACCAGGTGAGACGAGAGTCTCGACCACGGCTGCAAAATTGAGCTGGACTTGCACCAACGGGCCGCCGGCCACTTCATGAGGTGAGTTCTCGAATGCTTGCTCCGATTTTTAGTTTTCGTGTCTCGAGGTTGTTCAAATTTGGGCGGTTCGTGGGTCACTATATTCTGTTCTTGGGCTTGGAGTTAACGGTGTCGTGATTTCGATAAAAAAATGGCCTGGTATGCTCGTTTCGAACATCGAATGAAAGATAAACAAATTCCTATGTATGTTCGGTAATATTTTTAGTCTAAATTGTACAATTGATTAGATTATCTATAATTGTTCGAAGAAATCGATGTAGAGAATCAAACCTTCGTCGTCTACGAGTCTCTCTCTTTGAGGTACCGTTTGTATTTTGTTCGATCTTTCGTTAAAATAATCTGTGCAGGATGTACAGTGTTCAAAATAGTCGGAGAGTCTATTTGGGCAATTTTGTTGCTCGTTTAGTAACTTAATTGCTATTTAACCCTTTGTTGCTCGCGATGTTTTACGAGGATCCAATAGTTCTCTAGATTCAGCACTTATCCTTTACCCCAAATGTTATTAATAAATACAGATGCAAATAGCCATGAAGTAATTTCTTATAGTACAAAATTCTACAACAGATATTTAATAAAAATGTTGTATTATGTTTATATTATACAACGACTCTTCGTTCTTTGAAAAATTGTATACTACTTGTCTACTTTAACGGTACTTTTGCACAATATCGAAATAGTTTAGGTTTCAGGGATTTTAAACTTGTCCAAATATTGTTCTCCTTAGTATCACTTCGATATAAAATAACCCGTTTGAACTGTTATCAAGAACGTATGTTTCTTTCGATAACGGAATTCTCGCGTCAGTTCTCGAATTACCGTCGGTATTTCGTCGCTTGGAACGCGCCCATTCACGGAATATCGATGATTCAATCGACACTTGAGAATGTAAATAGGATTGGTTAGGTATTTATCAACACCAACAGTAACCCTGTTGCTCGAAATCGAACCACATTTCCGATATTCTTACACGTATGTATGTTTCGAATGAGAAGTAATTCGAATTCTCATGGATATTGATATACGAATGTAAAGTTGGAGATCCATACTTCCGTTTCCTTCTATTCTTTCTGAAGAATACCATTAAATTTTGTAATATTTGCTATTTCACAAATGTATCTTGATTATTGTGTATGTTTAGAAATTTTCAAACGTTTAGAAAATGCCTTGATTAATTTACTACATTTAGGATTCGAATTTCCCACGATTTAAAGTTTCCAACTTTAGTTTTCATGATTCTGTTCGATAGTGAGGCTAGAAATGATTTAGATTCCTCTTTGAAAAGCTTTTGTTTGGCATAGAAATACGGTCCAAATTCCCCAGCATCAAGAAAATCATTCATTGTTTATTATTGTTATCGTAAGATCCAAAATAGTATCAAATTCAACACTGTTTCCCTCGATTCTGTGCAAAGCAATAGCTTCGTATTTCTAACCTAACATCGACTCCAAATCACTCGAATTATTCTAGTTTCAAAACGTAATTAAACGAAATTCTTTCTTAGTTGTCTATGATGGTTATAATTTAGTTAAAATTCAAAGTAAACAATGGTACCAAATTTACGACGATAACTCTTCGTTTCACAACTTTATTCCACTTCTAAAACTCCCAAAAAGAAATTATTTCTCGATCGTTTATAGATCTACGATCCAATTAATATTCAAAGCAATAAATTTTACCGAATTCAATGTAATCGATGGTTCGCTATTTCCAAATTATCGTTGATCCTTTGTTTCGCAAAATTTACGAAAATAAATTTCTCAATTAAGCTCCCGCTATTTTATTAATTATCGAGGCAAATAAGCGTTCAAACTCGATGAAAAATTACGTGAAATTTGCTCAACGAATTTTGCACGGTTTTTCGAAGTTCAACGCTTCAACCGCCAATCGAAAGTCAAACTTTTCGTAGTTAGCTCTCTAAATATTTTCGTTATTTACCCTTGTAACCGAACACATTCGTTCTCGACGTATTTGAGCAAATCAAACATCAAATCTTTCCGTATCATTATTTCTAGTTATATTACATTACACCTGACTCGACTATCTGTTGACAAAAATTTCAATTGAAAATTCCCCCCCAATAAATAAAAATTTGTCAGACTTTCGAGTGGATCCATCGTCAATTATCCATATCGATTTCAGCGTGGGTGATTCCGATCATAGCTCCAGGGTGACCATTTTCGAATCCTTGAGCGAATTCCCGACCATAGCCGCGTAAAATAAATTGCCGCGCGTGCGCGTAGTTCGAGACGGGGTCTAAACATTCAATTAGCACTTCCTAATCCCCCGTCGCTCGTTGTCAACAGCCATTACTTCCAGCATCTTCTCTCCTCTCCGTTGAACCCACCCCCGAGCACCCTCTTGGGGTCTCTCTCGCAAGCAACCGCGCGCTGGTGTTTTCCACCCCCTCACGCGCCCCCATCGTCCTCGCTAACCAACGTATCTATTAATCCGGGTCTGAATGACACTCGAGGGTGGCCCGAGGGGTGATTCTAACCCTACAAAATCGTAACTACCGCCCCCGGGTTAACTCCCTCGACCACTACAGGTCTCTTAATGAATGCTCAAGGAGATCCGCGCGTAATTGTATTAGTTCGAGAGGAGAAACCCGGTAGGAGAGACTCGAGGAAACGAAGCGGAGAAAGAGAGAGAGACGTGGGGAGCACGAGAGCGAAGGGTGACATTTAGGGTAAAAAGACGGAGGAGAGAGGGCCGCCGCCGCCGCCGACGCGCTGAGATTGGTTAATGGCTTTGATACGAGGAAAGGATAAGATTAATTTGCTTGCGAATCAAAGAGCAAACGAATAAGCAATTACCGGGACCGTGAGGAGTGGCTGCACGAGTGCCCTCGCTCGGTTCTTCTGCGTGTCGGTGGTGCACAATTAAAAGCCACCGAACCGGAGGAGCGCGACGGGTTTATGGAAATCACCACGGACGGCGGAAAGTCGCTCCAAGGCGAAACGTTTGACGAGATTTGCCCGCGAGGATTTTGTGGTTAGACGATCTCGGTATTCGCCTAATTACGCGGGGAGGGGAATATTAGCGGGGATTCCTGGCCAATTGTCACCCACTTCTATTTTCCTACCCCATTTACGTTTGTCGAAACGTTACGTTTTCTTATTATTTTTGACGATTTACACGCGAAAAAGTCCAATTTGTGACCGTCGATCGTTCACTTGAGGATCTTTGTCTATTCGAAATTGTTTAAATAGGTTAGTTTGTACTCAGAAACTCGAGATGGTGATATTACAATGATTACATTTTGTATGAATTTTTTTGCACAGGAAGGTGCACACTTTATTTTAAAATGAAAGCAATTGATCAGAATTTATTATAATTTTAAATACAGATAGTCAAAAAGAGGCAATTTTAATATGCAGTTATCGTAAGTTTTTAGAGTATAAATTATCAGATTGATACATATTGGTCTAAATTCCACTAAGGGCTTGCAATTTATGTTCATTTTTTCGATTTTTCTGATCGTCAATGTTTTTAGATTCGTGCTTCTTCTTATTTTGATGGTAAAAATATTTTACCTTTGTCAATTCACACTTTTTCAATATTCATATACAATTCTTCTTCGATTTTATTGCTCATATTATTCTAAAATTCCAGTTAAATTCAAATATTATGAGCAGACTGCGGATCTTTATGCAAATTCACATTTTTATTAACCCCTTAACGTTCATGCCCGAGTCTGACTGCTTTGAAAAACGATATTTATTTAATCTAATGGTTTAAGGGATGATAATATTTGTTTTCCTTCAAATTATACGTTGGATACAACATTGTAATTAACAAAAACCACATTTTTAGAAACAAATCCAATAAAGAAAACTGATTATTCTTTGTTAACCCGAAAAATATGAGCGTTAAGGGGTTAATAGAATTAATGAAACGGAAGCTTCTCAGAGGTCTGTCTCAACCCCTAAATATAATAATTCGTATCTTACTTTAAGTATTTCTTATATTTTTGCATATTAAATATGTAGTCTTTCGAGGATTAAAATTTCCCATAAATGCATAAACATCCGTCTAATTACGAGGATCTACTAAAGAGGAAAATGGGGGGATGAAGAAGACCAATGTTCCACTTGTTATATTACGATTGATGGTTTTTTAGTCGAATTAATAAAAATAGAAATATTCTGTTGAAAGTGTAAATGTAATGGTTAGAAAAAGTCGACGTATCGATAAATGTAACATATAAAGTAATACACACCCTCTCGAGCTATAAATTTATTGAATAAAAACAAGCTTCTTTCGTAATTTCCTACATAATTTATCGTGTGTGTGTTTTGCAGTAACTTGTTGCATTCGAACGGAGAGTATAATTATAGAAATAATAAGTCTGTTAATTTGAAAACTTTTTCAATTCTCCTTCATTGGTATCCACTTTGTTCTGGCAATTTCTTCACAATTTTCCACTTGTTAATATGCAAGGGAACATTTATCCATGAACTACTAATGTGGTTACTGTAAACAGAGTAACTCGTTTGTTTTTAACGACAGAAGAAAAAGTTTGAAACATTATTTGCTTGGTTTTAAGGGACATGTAATATGGGGGCAATAATTTTCTGATGGACGGAGACGTAGAGAATTTTATTCTATTTAAAGAAAGAAGTAACCTAGATCACGACATTCGACAGATGACTGATTGGAATATCCTAGGAGAATCAGAGAATTGACTTGAAAATTACCTCAAAGTTTCTAAACCATTATATCTTTTCTAATTTTGTATTCCTTTCGTAGAGTTGAATCTTGTGACTCGCGATATGTATATTATAAAACACACACACGATAATAATTCCAAATCCTTTCGAAGCTTCACTCCTGCCTTTCAATCCCCAACTCGTCGTTCGCTCAAGAAATTGGTTAACTCACCCCTCAGGTGCTCTTCGAGTTTCTACCCCAAGTCCTTATTCATTTAGAAACGAATGCAATCATAGACAAAACTACGGTTTGTTTTTAAACAGAGGGTTAATTTGAAACGTATCCCCCGGTTGCCAAATAATCTGAGGGATCCTCGAGACCCAAACAACTCCCAAGACACACTCGAGGACTAAATATCCTAGATAACATCACCGAGGTCGTAAATCAGAGGGTTGTGTCCGCGACGTGGTGGTCGGTGTCGAAACAATGGACCCCGTGCCCTGGAGGATCTCTCTCCTCTCCTCTCCATCGGTCACTCGGGCCACGGGGGTCGCTGTTTTCGCGTAGGCGTGTCCCCGCGAGCGCGGAGTTACTAATTGGTGGGTGCGTTTAATTACAGAGCCGGCGGTAACATGTGCGACGGCTCCTTCACGGAGACCCTGCGCGGTATGCAGGGCATGTCGGGCACTTCGCCCCCTGGCGGGGGGGGTGTCGGACCCATGGGGGTTGGCCTCGGTAGCCCCCTCGGTCCAGCCACGAAGAAGGCTCAGGTGGAGCACATCAAGAGGCCCATGAACGCCTTCATGGTTTGGTCCAGGCTCCAGCGACGGAAGATCGCTCAAGAGAACCCCAAGATGCACAACAGCGAGATTTCCAAGAGGCTCGGTGAGTCCCCTTTTCTTATAAATTTTTGGCAAGGAACCACTGAAAATGAAGGCGATTTTTCAAGAATTTTTTTGGTGGTAACTATCAAACTTAAGCGGTGAAAATGTAAAGAATCAAATGACGTTTCCAAGAGTTCGGTGAATCCCCTTTTCTTACAAATCTTTGACCACTGTAACCACTGAAAATGCAGGCGATTTTTCAAGAATTCTTTTGGTGGTAACTATCAAACTTAAGTGGTGAAAATGTAGAGAATCAAATGACGTTTCCATGAGGCTCGGTGAATCCCCTTTTCTTACAAATCTTTGATAAGAAAGCAATGAAAATGAAGGTGATTTTCAAGAATTTTTTTGGAGGTAACTATCAAACTTAAGCGGTGAAAATGTAGAGAATCAAATGACGTTTCCATGAGGCTCGGTGAATCCCCTTTTCTTACAAATCTTTGACCACTGTAACCACTGAAAATGAAGGCGATTTATCAAGAATTTTTTTGGAGTTAACTATCAAATTTAAATGATGAAAATGTAGAGAATTAAATGACGTTTTTTGTGTACACTATTGATAACAGTATTTGGACGATAATCACCTCACGGTTGTGCAACTGTTTAAAAATTGTTTTTGACTAGAAATTACTGTCGCGGCGGATACGTTCGTTCGGTTATAGCAACACGATCATTAACATATCTTTAGCGATCCGTTTGTTAGACAGTTATATTTGTTGAACATTGTATAACTTCCGTCATCACTTAGTCATCCTCGATCAAAGAAACGCTTACACCGGGCCACAAAAGAATCGTCGAAGATGGTCGAAGTGTTTCATTTTGTATTCAGCTATCTTCCGTTTGCATTTCCATTTCTATTCGTAACGTAACTTTGTTCAGTTTGCTACGAGTTCAGCTTTATTCGTGTTTCTATTCACCCCGAACTTAGTTGCTAACATTAGACATCGGTATACTCAATTAGTCACGGGGCGTCACGGCTTGTAATTTCATAAACTAACTGTTTAGTTTTCTTAATTTCCATAAATCAACAGTTAAGATCTTGTAAATGATTGCACCGACCGAGAAACACCGGATTGCTATTCACTCGGAGACTTTCCACGTCTGCTCCTGTAAAATCTAACCGTCTCGGTTTTAGAAATCGTAAATCATGCTGCGTGAGGAAATTAGTCGAGTAAAAATATCCTTAACAAATCGAGCACAGCTATTTGTCGACAAAATGCGTTCGAGAAAATATAATTGGTAGTGCCTAATGATGTCCACTGGAGAATTTTATCTTTAAGAATATAATTTTCTGGTGTGCACGGCGTTGACTGTTATAAAATCTGTAAATAACATAATAATCAGAGATAGATGTCCATTCTTTCAAAAACCTTTGGATTAAATTAACCCGAAGCGTGCTAGGATAACAAACACGTGTGTGGCGACGCCTCCCACAATTGCCAGCAGAGGGCTACGCTCTCTCGCAAGTACTCCACCGGCAACCTACTCATATAGATACATTCTCCTCCTGCTATCTCACGTATCTTCTTTCCTCAAACGTCTCCCAAACACTGTTGATAATAAAAAAGATCCTCACTAAATTATACACGAATTTTACTTCAATTGAAATTGACAAGTAGTGTCAATTTTCCCCTAGACGGAGTAAAAAGAGTCTTTCTTTCCGGAAACACGCGAAATTAATCGGATTTTCGGACTATTCGACGACAGCTTGCTCGCGATCAGGTTCGTCGGTGAGCACACATCGAAGATTTGCGCCCCGGGTTTCTTCTCGTCGCATCATTCATCCCTTTCAAAGTTCCTTGCTTTGCTCTCCCGACGGTCCGGCGGCGCTCGACACGCGCTCGAATTATTCGTTGCTCGCGATACAGACGAGTGTACCGAGGGAGAAGAAAGGAGATAAAGACGAACGGGGGACGAAGGTATTCCGGTTGGTATTTCCGTTAAATACCCGGGAATCGACAAAGCCCGGTTCCCGCGGCTCCCCTCGAAGCTTCTTTATCCGTCATTTTCTTCCTCCTCGCCTGGGCTCCTCTACCCCCGGGTTTCTCGTTCCCCCGGCGACGACGAATAAGGGAAGTGCCTGCTCCTCGGTAAAAATGATGCGCGCACGCTCGAGCCACCTCCCTCCGCCGCGGAATTCCACCCCCTGGGCTCTCGTGGCGCTCCTCTCGCCTCCCCCGCCTGGTCCTCCTCCTCCTCCGCGTCATCCACCTACCCTCCTGCCCCCTTTCTCTTCTCCGGCTTGCACCCTTTGTCGAAGCGACACTTTTTCGTCGCTCTTTTACCGCCATGTCCCTGCCACTGCGTATATTTCTGCTTGATATACAACTCCACTCTCTCTCTCTCTCTCCTTCATTTTTTTGTTCCCTTCCCTCTATCTTTCTCTTTCTCTTTCTCTCTCTTCTTCTCATGGCTGGCTTGTCGGAGCATTTGCAAATTTCATCCTGCAACCCTCTCTGCCCCTCTCCGCTCGAACGACCCACCACTCCTCCAGCCACGGTCGCTACCTTTTCCGGCGCGATCCGCCCTCCGCCCTCCCAACCCCCCCCCCCCCCCCCCCCCAACGACCGTCACGACAACGACAAAAGATTCGAGGAACCGATGTACTCTGCCGAGCACTCTCGACTCGTTCGCTGGAATCTCGCCCTGGAATGTCGTGGTCCGCTTTCTTCCGTGCCTCCTCGCGGTTTCCGGGGAAAATGTTAACTCGCGAACCGGCTTCCGTTCCAGAGGGCTCGCGGGAAGCCGAATCGAGGGTGTAATATATTGTTGTGCAAATAGGATATTTGATCGCCAGGCGTTCGGGATTGTATCAAACCCCCTGGAGAATGAAATGGTACATTTTAGGAAACGCAGGGATATTATTTGCGTATAATAATCCACACTGAAAATCCTCGCCAAAATACGAAACTAAAAGGTATCTCATCTGTTCGAAAACTAGTATCCCAGGGTTTTTTAGCGAGTTTCCTTCTATATAATTTCAAAAATTCTCTTTTCAACCCCCTAAGTGGGCTCTCAATATCAACTGAATTATTTCACTTAATATTGATTCTTATCAAATTAGTAAATCAACTTTTCTTTAAAGCATTTAAAAAGCAATGAACTACTGGAGGATTACATAAATTTTCAAACAATTATACTCATATAAAGTAAGGGTTGAGATACAAGTACAACTAGTATTAAAGCAGGGTTAGGTTTCAATAATTATCAGATTTTGTCCTGCTAACAATTTAGAGGATATCAATCTTTATAGAAAAAAGTTATTTAGTAATAAGAATATATAGTTTTCATATATCCAGTGAAAATTATTAGCAATTGTATTTGATTTTTAGTTTTATAGGACAAATTGACTAGATAGCCAGAAAAACTAGCTAAAATTTTTCTTCTATTTGGAAGTTTAGAAGCATATGAGCATTGTAGTGTTCGAAGCTAGAAAGAAGGCAACATTGTACTTAACCCTTAAATGGACTCTCAGTATGAACTGAATTATTTCACTTAATATTGATTCTTATCAAATTAGTAAATCAACTTTTCTTTAAAGCATTTAAAAAGCAATGAACTACTGGAGGATTACATAAATTTTCAAACAATTATACTCATATAAAGTAAGGGTTGAGATACAAGTACAACTAGTATTAAAGCAGGGTTAGGTTTCAATAATTATCAGATTTTGTCCTGCTAACAATTTAGAGGATATCAATCTTTATAGAAAAAAGTTATTTAGTAATAAGAATATATAGTTTTCATATATCCAGTGAAAATTATTAGCAATTGTATTTGATTTTTAGTTTTATAGGAAAAATTGACTAGATAGCCAGAAAAACTAGCTAAAATTTTTCTTCTATTTGGAAGTTTAGAAGCATATGAGCATTGTAGTGTTCGAAGCTAGAAAGAAGGCAACATTGTACTTAACCCTTAAATGGACTCTCAATATGAACTGAATTATTTCACTTAATATTGATTCTTATCAAATTAGTAAATCAACTTTTCTTTAAAGCATTTAAATAACAATGAACTAGTGGATAATTACATAAATTTTCAAACAATTATACTGATATAAAGTAAGGGTTGAGATACAAGTACAACTAGTATTAAAGCAGAGTTAGGTTTCAATAATTATCAGATTTTGTCCTGCTAACAATTTAGAGGATATCAATCTTTATAGAAAAAAGTTATTTAGTAATAAGAATATATAGTTTTCATATATCCAGTGAAAATTATTAGCAATTGTATTTGATTTTTAGTTTTATAGGAAAAATTGACTAGATAGCCAGAAAAACTAGCTAAAATTTTTCTTCTATTTGGAAGTTTAGAAGCATATGAGCATTGTAGTGTTCGAAGCTAGAAAGAAGGCAACATTGTACTTAACCCTTAAATGGACTCTCAGTATGAACTGAATTATTTCACTTAATGTTGATTCTTATCAAATTGGTAAATGGAAATCAACTTTAAAGCATTTAAATAACAATTACATAAATTTTCAAACAATTATCCCGATATATATTAAAGAATTTTAAACTTGCTAAAGAGCCAAACAAGAACATTAATCCTTTGCACTCCTATGTCTCGACATTTCTTCAAATTCAAACCAAAGATATATCACACACTTGCAAAATTACAAAATACAACAATAGTGTAAATAAAACAGACATTTGATTGAATTTGTTTGTTCCTCTGTTTGTTTAAATTTCCCTATTTTTTAACAAACTTCAAATATAATTCGGAGTGCAAAGGGTTAATGAATGCATTACCGTGGAAATAGAAGTTGATCTCAGGAGAAGATCGCATAACTTGATATCATATTATCAAAGCTTGATTATACAATCAACAAGAATTCTTTAAACGACATTTTGGCCCGGATTATCGGATTCCAGACCTCTAATTAACCGGAAGCCCACACTTTTGCTGGGATGACGTTGTCTGTTTCGAATCCGTGTCGCAATTTGGTTCGAATTAAGATAACGCCGATTAAGATAACGGTTTTACGAATTAAATCAATGATGAAATTGTTTTAATCGATTAGCGGGTAAGCAAGGAGAGTGTGAAAGGTAGCGAGGAATTGGAATATTTACCGTGCAGGCTCGTTCAACTCCGCGAAGGCTGACACCGCAGTTGACCAACCGTTTAGTTTACTTTGCAACAGAGTGCAAACTTTTCGAACGGTGTACTCGTGTGCACGCGTTGGTCGTCACGTGCTCGTGCACCTCTTACCGATACATCCGAGCAGTTGATCATATAAAAGCAAATTGTGTTTGTCGAGCCTGTGCAAACGAACGCCCGCGACACGAAACGACTTCTAAATAGAAATTTCACTTGTAGCAAACGCTAGCGTGTTCCCTTATTACCAGAGTCTCGACTATTATACTTTTTTCCGGAATATAAAGTAACAAATTTATGAATTGTTAAAGCTCCTGTTGCAAATGCTTCCTACGAAGCACGGGGAAAGGTCAGTCTGAAAGAATGCAGTTTAATCCTGAATACAAACTGCTTCTTAAAGGTGAATTCTCGTTCTGATTCGAGCAATCGAACAGTGGATTAGCAAAAGTTATATAGAAATCGGTTTAGTTGATGCTAAAGTCTCGTTTACAAGTTATAGAAGTCTCAAATGTATCACTCTTGCTACATAAGCTACACATAGTTTATGAAAATTTTTAATACAAAGAAAATAATGAAAAGGTTAAGTGAGTCGCGTAATTTAATTATTCCAAGTCGATGCATACAT
Organism: Colletes gigas; assembly: GCF_013123115.1. NCBI lineage: Eukaryota > Metazoa > Arthropoda > Insecta > Hymenoptera > Colletidae > Colletes > Colletes gigas. Next base: position 2,268,060 of record NW_025106643.1, on the reverse strand, counting down.
AGAATAAAATTTTGCGAGTCCACGCCAATGGTGCTCTATCAACCTCTTGCGTGTTTGTGTAGAGAAATGAAATGCGTGAAGTATTTATAATTAGTTACGTGCAATATATAACACGCGAAACGAGCTATCGATAGCAAACTCGTTCCTTGTCAATGGAGAAACGTTCCCCGCGAAAGATGCACGCCGCAAACCCGCCATTGGCGTGGACGTGTCGCCGGTGAAACGTCATTGATAGCCGCGTGTCCAGTGCCAATTTTACGACGTCGATTAGCAGATGACCGTCCAGCGTTTATCTTTCAGCCAGGCAGTTCGACACGTTTCACGATCTTCCTCCGAGTGAAAACTATACCGGAAGGGAGATTGAGGGTGCGTCGGGACGGTTTGTCGAGTAAGCGGTCCATTGGGAAACGGTCGAAGCTAATCTGGTTATTGGATGTTCCTGCAACCGGCGCGAACGTGCCGCGTTTCTGTTCGAAAACTTTTCGATCCTCTCTGTCCATTCGCTAGGACGAATCTCCTTCCTCTGGAGCAGCCATGATACGCGAAAGAGACCAGTTTCATAGGGTTGCATTTCCTGTGAGACAAGTTCCGCCGTCTGGCGAGTAAATAAGACAATTTTTAATTCTTTTTTACGTAGATTATTTACACCTTGCGTTTTATTACGTTCGACGATATTAATCTCTTGCTGTACAATGATGAGTCTGGCTCTCGATGTCAAGTTTCACAATCATAAAGCTACTCGTTGAATCTTGTGTATTAAGATCAACACATTTTTACATTTATGAAGTATTTATTTTCGTTGCCTTTTCTTGGCCACTCCTTGTACGAACAAATTTAAACAAAATTAAATACTGTAAATTGGACGAATTATTTGAAATTAAATCGTACGTCAAGGGGTTAATTTGTTCGAAGCAAATTGGAAAACTCTGAGAAGTTTCATTTAAAGAACAAACAAAAATAGAAAAAGTTTTATCTTTGCATTATATGTATAGTATCTTACACTACTCAGTGTCCTCTCTCAGTAGTTCACCGTTCATTTATCCAATTGAAAATGGCTCGCAGTTAACGAAGCATCGCTGTGCATACTGTATATCTTTTTTATTTATTCCTCTCGTACACTAATTTGTAGTATAATAAATAATAATTTGCACCGTGTATCGAAACGTATGAGATTGAATGTGCTAGATTTGGCACTCGAAGGATAGAGGGGTTTAACGAGATAAGCAGCAAAACGTCGGAGCAATTTTCAACCAGTCGGCGAAAGTTTGTGCGCGAAGAAGGGAAATCGAGTCGCCGGGAGGGTAGAAAACGCTCGTAGTCCCTGGCTGGCTCCCGTATGCTCGAAGGGTTAAATAGGGTTGTCCTTCGGGCGCGCGGGAGGATGAATGTCCTCTCTCCCTGTCCCTCCCTCTCGTGCTCCATTCGCTTCGACGTCGATGAGCGCGCAAAACCGACAAGTCGTTTCTTTAACGCACGCGAAAGAACTCGGGAGGACGAAGAGAGGCTACGGGAACCGGCAGAAATACTTCATTACGATGAAAGCTTCGCTCCAACCTTCTCAAGTCTCCTCTTCCCTACCTTTCTATCTCCTCCCGCCCCCAAAACGCCCGTGTGTCTCCGCGTCCCTGTTCTCGTGTTTGTACACGACACGAAACACACGCTCGGCATACGCCCCGAGATCCACCACCTTTTCCTCTTTGTCGACTTTCTTTCCCCACCCCCTACGTTGCCTCCCCCTTTCTTCGTTTTGTCGGTGAGACTCCGCGCTCGCGTGTGCGCGTTTTTTTTGCACGCGTTCTCTCGCATTGTGAGAGTGCGTGGCGTTCTCGTGCGTTTTTACCGGCGCGACAATAGGCCCGGGTATTTTAGACGATGGGCGAGAAAATGGAAAAGGAAGGACGCTGCACACGAGGGGGAAATTACGGCGATCGATGGCGGGAACGACCGGATCGTCGTTTCGTCTGGCTGTCCTCGCGATGAGCTCTGAGTAATTGAGTCCGGCGAACGGAATACGAACCTCTTCCGTTTAAGAACGCGACACGGATTTTCGTGCATTAATCTCTGTTTTCCCGGCACGAAAGTCAAACGCGAAACTTTGTCTAATTACATGGACGTCGATCCTATTAAATTAGAATTCTATTTACTTCCGTATAAGCAAAATAAATTATCCTCTCGATAGTTGCAATTTTTACGATTTAATGGTGAAACTTGTCGAGTCAGGGAATTATTTGTTTATGGATGTTGAGTTTTGAGAGGAATTCGATGGCTCGTCGACCAAAAAATTTCAAAAAATAGCCGAGATATGATCGTCCATTTAAAACGATCGTCGTTGATCTTCAGATACCAAAGTGATCCTGATTGCCAAGATCAAAATCGTTCTTTTTTTAATCTAAATCAGTTTTAAAAAATCACGCTGCTTTTACTTGCACTACAATTTACAGAATACCATGCAAGAACACTATACTTTTATTTATTATATCAGTTTTTCATTCTATAATAGTACAAAGCTATAGTATTCTCATACCAGCTGTCATATCATTATCTGTTATTTGCTTTTTATATTATAATTCAACCTAACCTCAAATACTATATCCAATCACAATGAATAGAAAAAATTCTATTAATTCCAGCTCGATGGGCTAAATCTTAATTGTCATATTCTACCTCAAAAAATACATCGATAATGAAAAGACCCAATATCTCATTTAATTTTTGTTGGAAAAAAAAATTATTTTGTAAGGTCGTCTCGTGGAGCGTTAAATAGCGCGTCTTGGGGCGTCGCGACGTCTGTTCGCATGTTAATTCCGTCCACGGTCGACAGCTGCCTCGTCGCGTAACTTCCGATTGTTTCCGTCGGCGGCGATACAAAGTTTCCCATCCTGTCGAAAATTCAATTGAACGCCAAGGAACGAACAATAGCGGGGACGAACGGGGTTTCCGGGGGCCACGTAATCCGACGAAAGTGGACATAATCGGGTGTCTAGGACACCGGTAGAGGAGAGCGGACCGGCGCTTTCCGCGCAAGATTCGCGAAGAAAACAATTCGCGGAGGGCCCCGACACTGCGATCCTATAGAATCGCGGGAACAATGGCCGACGTTGCGACAAAGGAGGGAACACAAAACGCCTGCACACAGGTACACGCGCCGCCACTCACCCCTCTGGTTCCACCCTCCCTCTGTCCCCCGTTCTCTGTCTTCGCGTGATTAAAAATGATCGTCCCCGAGCAAGCTTTAAGCTCCCCGGGATGGAAAGCTCTCCTGCGCGACGGATCGCCGACCAGCCTCAGCAATCCTTCCAAAATGGCGGGAAAACGCTCTCGATGGAACCCTAATAATAATAACAGGTTGCGTTCTACGATATTTCCAAACCTCTGCTTCCTTTATCACAATATCACGGTCCATTCGAGTTTTAAAAGAAAAATTACTACAGAAAGACACGGTTTAATTCTTTTAATGGACGAGGAACAGTGTTTCCAAAATGGCTGAAAAATGCTTTCGATGGAACCCTAATAACAGGTTGCGTTCTACGATATTTCCAAACCTCTGCTTCCTTTATTACAGTATCACTGTCCATTCGAGTTTTAAAAGAAAAATTACTAGACAAAGACACGGTTTAATTCTTTTAATGGACCAGGAACAGTGTTTCCAAAATGGCTGAAAAATGCTTTCGATGGAACCCTAATAACAGGTTGCGTTCTACGATATTTCCAAACCTCTGCTTCCTTTATTACAGTATCACTGTCCATTCGAGTTTTAAAAGAAAAATTACTAGACAAAGACACGGTTTAATTCTTTTAATGGACGAGGAACAGTGTTTCCAAAATGGCTGAAAAATGCTCTCGATGGAACCCTAATAAAAAGTTGCGTTCTACGATATATTTCCAAACCTCTGCTTCCTTTATCACAATATCACGGTCCATTCGAGTTTTAAAAGAAAAATTACTACAGAAAGACACGGTTTAATTCTTTTAATGGACGAGGAACAGTGTTTCCAAAATGGCTGAAAAATGCTCTCGATGGAACCCTAATAAAAAGTTGCGTTCTACGATATTTTCAAACCTCTGCTTCGTTTATTACAGTATCACTGTCCATTCGAATTTTAAAAGAAAAATTATTAGAGAAAGACACGGTTTAATTCTTTTAATGGACGAGGAACAGTGTTTCCAAAATGGCTGAAAAATGCTCTCGATGGAACCCTAATAAAAAGTTGCGTTCTACGATATTTTCAAACCTCTGCTTCGTTTATTACAGTATCACTGTCCATTCGAGTTTTAAAAGAAAAATTACTAGACAAAGACACGGTTTAATTCTTTTAATGGACGAGGAACAGTGTTTCCAAAATGGCTGAAAAATGCTCTCGATGGAACCCTAATAAAAAGTTGCGTTCTACGATATATTTCCAAACCTCTGCTTCCTTTATTACGGTATGGAACTATACAAAATGAAAGTATTACGGTCCATTCGAATTTTAAAAGAAAAATTATTAGAGAAAGTCACAAAATGGCTGAAGAATGCTTTTGATGGAACTCGAATAAAAAGGAGATCAAACTTTTACATTCAAATTTAAAAACAGACACGGTTTAACCCTTTCGATGTAAGAAGAAAGTAAAATTCCCCTATAAATCAATCGAGTTATTTGGTTTTCTGGAAAACGTAGAGTGATTTATACGCAAAACGTGATACCTTGGTTGCAAGTGCAGAAGCACGCGTCTGAACTTATAATTAATATCGAACAATTAATGGAAACGGGCAATCGAGCGGGGAAACAATGAAACACCATCGATGGTTTTTCCTCTTTGTCGATGATCGTTCTCTTTCCTCGATCGCGAAATAATTTATGCCTCGTCAGAAATGTTGCACGGTATAAATTAGCGTCTCGAGCAATGTTATCTGGATGATAGATCCACGTGGTTCGCGTTGTTGACGAGAAACAATGCCCTGCTTATCGGCCTTGACGATCTATTATTCTACGCGAAAGACTGTTGGTTGTATTAATGAGCTGGTGCACATTGCAGATTAATAGACCATGTTATTATACCTGTAACATAGTAATTTTTTTCGTGGCGCACAATGCGTCCAATTGCATGTCCCGGTGCATTGTTAAACGTCTTAGACAGATACATACGTGTTGCATTAGCAATATCTAGCGGTAGAAATCGCCGATTGTTCGTATCGAAAAGGCGATCTTATATTTATCTATGAAAACTAAATGAGAGTGGAAAAACGCTTAAATCGACGTCGACGTGCTTCAGAAACGTAGTAAAAATGATATAAAAATTTGTATTTACGATTGCAGCCCGATAGAACGGGTCGCTGCATCGAAAGGCTTAATCTCAATTCCGAAAAGTCGAGCAGAACGGAAGCCTTTGAGAAAAGCAAGACGAAAGTAACGTAGACTCTCGATTCCTTTTTGCTCACTGTCTGTTGGCCCATTATATTTCGTATTCTTATTCCGGAGACAAATTAGAACGAACGCAGAAGCTGTCAACCCTTTTCAACTACCGACCATTAACTTAATGTGTCATGCGTGTACTTCTCTTTTTTAGAACAACCAGAGAATGCGAGCATTTTGATCGAAACCGAGATACGAAAGCAAATTACATTATAAGTATACCTACGAATTTAAATCTATCGCAGATTACCATAAACTTTTAGTTCTTTGTCCTTCAATTCCAAAAATTGACCCTTTTCAAGCTTCTAACGTTGGAGTTAGTATTTTCTTCGCCAGTTTTTACAGATTTCAAACATTTTATTTTATAAACTGAGTTAGAAATGTAATCGTGTTCCCACTGACAGATTACCTAATACTTCCAAATTTTCTAAACATTTGCAAAGCACGTGTTGACTAGGAGAAAGTTAGGATAAATGGCAGGAACCCTGGTTTCACAACCCCCATAAAATATTCTTCCTTGACCCTCCGCCAGGACATGTGTCTCCAATGGTATTTCATTAAAGAAAATTACCCCCCTCCGCCCCAAAAATTATTAAATCATCGACAAATTTTAAATAACAGCAGTAGATATTTAATGCAAGGTGTTTATATAACAGAGACGATTTAGGGAGGCGTTACGCATTAGGTGGTTCTCCCTTAATTAACGATTATAAAAAGTCCCACCGAGGGGTGGTTCTTTCCCTCGAAACGAGTCAAAACGTTCGAGCAAACGCTTGGGGGGTGTGGGTCGGATATTCGCGCGTTGCGTTTCCCCCCGACAACGAAGACACGCTAAAGAAAAAACGCAAACAACCCGGGGGGGACAGAAGGGGCGAAAAAGAACGAGAAGACGAGTAAAACAGTGGCCGGGTAGTAGCGGGCGGTAGTAGCCTAGTTTTCCCCCGCGACAATGAGGACGAGTAAAAAGGAGAGGAACGAGGGAAGAAAGCAGCCGGTGGGTTGGCAGCAGTGGACTAAATAATGCCGGGCTGCCTTCAGAAATAGCAATGCCGGAGCAATAGCGCACGTCGGTGGTGTGGTAAGAGCCGCGCTAGCAATGGCTCCGTCGCCATGGCTGTCCTCTCCGCCCCCCCCCCCTTCTTTCTGGTTCCTCTTTCCCGGCTTCGTTTCTCTCCTTCGACCCCGTCCATTAATTAACAGGCTTTGTACTTTTAAACGATGTTAAATAAACGGCATTGTTCGCCAGCGAAAGGACTGAAAAGCAGGCGCCATTGTGCTTTAAGCTCGGTCCTCATCGTCGTCGTCGTCGTCGTTGACGTCGTAGTCGTCGTCGTGGGTCCCCTCCGAAACCATGGAAAGAGAAAGAAGGAGTACTGGCCGAGAATACCTACCTACTAATACCGCCAGTGCCGGGAAGCCTTTGTTCTAAACAAATACGCCGACTCCACACCCACCCACCCCCTCGTCCAGCCCCGTTCGTCGCCTCCACCCTCACCCCACCTTCCACCCGGTCCCTTGTTCGTCCGTGGCACCTGCCTTTTAGACGGGAAAACGTGTATCGATTGGGATAGGCTATAATGTAAACAGCGGAAAAGGAAACCCCTTTCGTTGGCGGTGCATGTGCGACCGGACGTCCTCGAGAATCGATCGAATTCGTGGTACCTCTGTTGTCTGAGACCAACTGAGTCTCCAAGGGTTGTTGTTTACGGTCCATTGGGAATTGAAATAGCAAGCTCGGAAGGACGGGGTGTCTGTTTAAGACTACGGAGTCACTTGGTTGGAATCGTCATTTATTTTTATAGTCTGTGTACAGTGTATGCTTTTTAGAAGCTAATTTTAGTTATTAGAGCGGGTGTTTTCCCCTCTCAATTGTAGAACTCCAATGAGGCAACCATTCAGTGGCGAGTCGAGTGCTTGCGAGGAAGGCACACGTCGTGCGTAGCCCTCTGTCGGCGAGTACAAGTGTCTCTTGGCCTGGAATCGTAATAACAGTTATTACATGCTTTTCAAAAGTATAATTACATTGCAATTAGACATTGTAATTGTATCGTGGCGAACGTGATCAGATTGCATTTTTCTCAGCTTTGTCGATGGATTTTGGTAACTTGTAGTATAAAAATTAATATTAAACGAAAATGTTCAGGGCTTTGCATATTCGGCGAATGTATCGGAAAGTAGTGGAACAGGGATTAAGAATGGTCCGACACCAGTCGCTGGACTCGAATGCGTTATCAGCGCTCCACATTGTCCCGGAAGACAAACATCTCGGATTCCTAACGTTTCCTCTCTCGTTCTCTCGCAACGTTCCGCGAGGTTCATTGTGAACCACCACGTGTTCGTATTGTTTAGCCCGCTCTCGCCATTCTTCTCTGTCTTTCTCTGTGTGTGCTCCACTATAGCAGAAGCAACTCTTTTCATTGTTGTTGGCTGCTGTCAGCAACAATAACGAGGAGAGTAAAAGATCCATCGGGCAACGTGAATCCCATCCTCTCTCGCTACGTATCTGCTCCGGTGCGCCTCGAATTTCCGGTAGTGTATCTCCGCTCTGTATCGAGAACTTTCATCCCCCTTGAGCGATTCCTCGACAAACCCGTTGTGTGCTCGCTGGAACGTGCTCGTTCTTGATATTACTGTCGCGCGCCTCTCCTTGGCCTCGTTCTTTTCTTCCTCTTTGGGATACGCGTTGTCTCGCTTCCTGTTTCATTTTAACCGAATATTTTAGCAACTTCCACACCCGGAATCTATCTCATACCTGAAACATAGTCATAGTAATGCATAATAGTACAAATTGATAAGTAACCTAGTCACTCCTGATGTGATCAATTTTTAAGTGTTAGCAAAACTTTGTTACTTGGGGTGTCTCACCATATAATTTTCTCTAAAATGGAGTCTGTTTTTCAAAATATCCCAACACGTTGCTATGGACGTGTAAAAGAAAGTTGTTCGGAATCTTATTTTCTATAACATATTTTACAATCATCAAAATGGGGGTTGAGGCCTCTAAAGTAAATAATTACCACTCGTTTCAGTTTGTTTGTTTCGAAAGAACAAATACAAGTAAAACGTATCAAACAGTTTCCAACACAATTCGTTTGACTAATCTAAAAATGATTAAATTACTCGATCGACTATTGCAAAACTTGAAACTGCGTAATTTTTAGCGGAAATCAAACGAATTGAAGGAAAACCCCGTGGATGAAACATCGTGGTTGGAAAGACGCCGGGGCGTCGGCGTCACCATCGAGCATTGTTGCAGCGAGTTTGGCGCAACCTGGGCGCCCTTTGTTTTCGACGGTGCAACCGCAGAGGACGGACTTCGCGCGGCGTCGGAGTCGGCGTCGCCGCGTCGCGCGTCGTCGTTTCTCGTTTGAACCGCGCTTCGCGCTTTGTCCCGCTCTGCTACAGCTAGCAACCCAACAACAAGTGGTAATTAATTCTCGGCGGAACAATCGACCTTCCACCGCCGAAGGAACAACGACGCCAAAGTGGAAAGAGGAGAGTCACAAGGAGGAGGGGGACGCGGGGGAACATTTTACCCGCGAAAACATCGGTTGTTTCGGGCTCAAACAACCTCCCTTTTCTCTCTCGCGTTCTCCCTTCGAGGCTCCACGCGCCATCGTCGAACGGGTTAAACGCGAAAATTGCTGCAAACGAGTTACCAAATTCGTTAGATAATTAAACACAAAATTTCTTTTAATGTGAATGTTGACAGAAACCTCACTCGATGAACGTTTAATTTCAAATAAATCAATCGTTCTGCTCGATAGGAATTTCACGTAAAAGAGTCGAGTAAAATTCTTGCTAATAAAACGAGACGACTAAACGACATCGTTGACTGTGTTTGGATGTTTCCGCGAACTGGAATTATTTCCCTCCGCTATTATTCGAAGGGTGCACGGTGGTTGAATTACCCGAGGAGTCTCGTAACCCTTTCTCGACGTTCGGTTTGCTGAGCAGGAGAATTGTCGTGACCTGCACGTAACGCGTTAATCGTGGCTTTTTTCCACCCCCCCTCCCCATGTGAATCGCGATGACGCGTCGGGAACAATCGTCTTGAACGACAGAGACAACGGGGCGCACGATGGAGTTTCGCTGGGGAAAATGCAAATGCAATTTTCCGCGCGGACAATCGTCAACGAGTCGGATTTAAATGAGGCGTGATCGCGGGCTCGTCGATAATTCAGCCATAACGGCTGGTTCTGCCGGCGGCGGCACACAACACGGCCGTTTCACCGGGTAAACACAGCGTCCAAATGCCTTTTATACTCATTGATCGGACGCGTTATCCAAGTGCCTATCGTTCGTTTACAAACTGCTTCATACAGACCGCAAAACACGTGCTCGCGAGAGTCACTCGATCGCGACGCCGTCGCCCCTTCTGCCTCAACCCCCCATTTTCCTAACGATTTTATTTATTAATATTTTGTTGCTTCGTTGCCCAGAAACCACCGACTCTTTCGAACATAAAAGGATTTATAAATTACACGAGGCACTTGAAAATATATTCTTTTGCCTTTCTAATTGAATTGTACCTGCCTCACGATGTCACAAAAATCACCTCCAGTGACCACTGTATGTGTCTAAAGTTTCTAATTCTAGTATTTAATTTTGTCATAGAGTCTACGAACTCGTGCTGTTTATTACACAAAAATAAGAGTTCAACAGTTAGAACTAAGCTTCACTCTGACCTTTCTTCTGTGGATGAACAGTTCAGAAACAGATCTCCGAAATATACCTTCACGAATATCATTTAATAAGAGAAATTCTACTATTAAATATTAAATATAATCCTACAATTCCAATAGAATCAACGATAGAAAATTTATTTTATAAATGTACCGAATAACATGACAAGAATTTCATTCGAATGAGAATTTATAAGAAAGTGTTTTTTTGTTTTAATTCCGAAAAAAGAACCCCGTTCTATTGGAAGAGGTTCAATTTCCAGTATTATACCTTGGGTTTGTGTCGCTCCAAGCGGGCTCGAATGCTATAAAAGTGTCGAGACTTGAGAGTTCAAACTGTTATGAAAGTTTCTTGTAGCCGAACTTCTGAAAGGAAATTCTCGCAAGAATTCCGTTACGATCGATTCTTCTCTTTAATATGTATTCACCGGTTGTTAAAATTCTGCCCCCCCCCCCCTGTCGGAGTTTCGTTTGAAAAATTCCCCCCTCGAAACTTTCCGAACGTCGGAGCTTGTTAATTCGTTGATTCTAATTACCGAAACGCATTATTTCCAGGCGCTGAATGGAAGCTGCTTACGGAGGACGAGAAACGGCCGTTCATCGATCAGGCGAAGAGGTTACGGGCGCAGCACATGAAGGAGCACCCCGATTACAAATACAGGCCCAGAAGAAAGCCGAAAACTTTGCGGAAGGAGGGCTATCCTTACAGTATTCCGTACCCCAGTGTGCCTATGGATGCGCTTCGAGCCGGTAAGTCAGCCTTTTCAGCTGCACGAAATTATTACCGTAACTTTGCAACGCTGCAACTACCCTCTGGGAACCACCCTGGCGCAACCAACGTCGTACAAACTTTTATTCGAACTAATAACGCTGACAGCAATTCATTCGTGACGTTTATTCGATCGAACAATCAACTCTTCACTTAAGTCTTCACTTAAGTCTTTCTCTGAATAAGAATTTTTGATGATTGACAACAAGCTTTTGTTACACGTGTGTGACCCACGTTCTTTAGTTCACAAGATTGCACTGAATTTGCAATGGCTACCAACAGTGGCGATCAAATTTGCAGAATAGTTGAACCAAATGAAAAAGAGACGTTGGTTACGTGGGTGGATGGGGATCGTATTTTCTTTACAGGTTGAGCCAAATTCTGGATCATTTTATGAGGACTAATACTGTTTTGGTAGCAGTGGTTAAGTTTTGGGCAGAGTTTTGCAAATGTCTTGGAAACTAAGTCGATTATGAACAGATAAAGTGAAGCATATTGATACATGTTTTGTCAAGAACATGCATGTAGACCTAACCCAGACCTAACCCAGACCTAACTCAGACCTAACCCAGACCTAACCCAGACCTAACCCAGACCTAACCCAGACCTAACCCAGACCTAACCCAGACCTAACTCAGACGTAACCCAGACCTAACCCAGACCTAACCCAGACCTAACCTAGACCTAACCCAGACCTAACCCAGACCTAACCCAGATCTAACCCAGACCTAACCCAGATCTAACCCAGACCTAACCCAGACCTAACCCAATTTTGCAAATTGAATACAAGTGGGGGTTATATGTATAAGAAAAATAGGTTCAGAACGTTGATGAAAATCATTGAAATTGGACCCCCCCATCCTAAATAATTAGAAAGCTAAATCAAGTACACGCGTACTAGACAAATTGTCAAAGTTATTTTCGAAAACAGAGGGTCATATAAACAAATTTTATTCTATATTTTTCCACACAGAATCATCCCCTATTTGTACCACCAATTACGAGACACTCTGTATAACAAATTTTTATTACTTCCATACTCAACCAAACACGTACCCCTCTGCTCGTATCTGTAATTTGGCTAACGAGCAATAATTCGATACCGTTCGAATTAAGACAATGGCTGACAAGGGCTGACATCGAACCAAGTCCCAGAGGTCTCATATAATAAATTCAATTATCTCCATATTTAACCAGCAGATTACATTTCTCGTCGATATTCAATTTTCCTCGGTTCTGTCCGCGTCCAATCTCTCCGTGAGCCATAATTACCAAAGAACCCGGGAGTTCCTCGCAATTATTTGTCCCGGGTTCGTTCCGTTATTACGATATCGCGGAGACAATGCGATTATGGTACGAAAAGACAAGACGGAATCGATCCTCGCGGATCGGAGAGAATGCCAAGGGGGGTTGAAGGTGTGTTGCGCCAGTTGCGGCGGGGGCACAATGGCCAAAGAACAGTTCGTCTGGTAGGGCTTTGATATTCTTATCTTTTCGGCTCGCGTTTCAGCCGCATTGTTGCCGGCGATGCCCCCCGGGATCCCGTGGTCGGAAGTCTTATAATGGCGATTTCTTCGAGGTTCGCCCCCGACTCCCGTTTCCTCTGCCATTTTCTCGAGCGTCTCGTTAATGGTTCGCGCGTTGCCCGTTTCGCGTCAAAAGCGCCCCGTTCCTTCGCGCCTTTTCTGCCACCCGACGTCCAGTTATTATCGCGAATATATGCACTTGGGCAAACAGTCGACGGGCGAACACTTGCGTTTGAACTGCGCTCGTCCATTACGTCACCAAGTTTGGTCAGTTTTTCTTCCAAGTCGTTTCTCGTCTCTTTGCTCTCGTGGGAACGTAGGGCGTCTCTCGATCGCCAAATATTAACCCTAACTTCAACCTTGCAGACACATTACCAGACGATAGATAGAGATGATAGCACACTTCGAGTATTTGTATATTTAAAAAGATAAATTTCCACTACATTAACCCCCTTGCCTTATGATTTAGTTTTCCATTTAATTTAGAAGTAGATCTGATTAGTCCAATAGCTTTTTTGTGTACCATAAGACCATTTCATAAGAATTTCATTGTGATTCATTTTGAGATATTGCTATAGTCAATTTATAATATTCAACTTAAAAATTGAATTTTCTCTATTATTAAATAGCTTTTGGGTTAGGTTTGGGTTAGGTCTGATCGTGTTTTAGCCATGATATCATTTCAAGATATCGCTATAGTCAATTTATAATATCCACTTAAAAATTGAGTTTTCTCTATTATTAAATAGCTTTTTTGTGTACCATAAGAATTTCATTGTACATCATTTCAAGATATCACTATAATCAATTCATAATATCCACTTAAAAATTGAGTTTTCTCTGTTAGTGACTTATCACGTCTCTGATGAGGCGCCATTGTAAGCTAAGGGGTTAATTTGTTCGTGAAAATAGCAGTAGATGTAGTAAATTTAAAATTTACACCTATTGCTATTCTTCTGAAGCGTTTCCAAGATTCTCAAGATAAAAATCGCTCGAAAATTAACTCCCTATTCCAATTTTTTTCTGTAACGCTACGCGAACCCTCTTTTTTTGTCTCTGTTTTGTGGACTGTTGGCGAACACGTTTCCCGCACAGTGGCACGCGCATAAGACAAGCGCGTGGGTGGCTGGGATAAATTATCGGCTTAGGCTGGAATTTCTGACCGCGGTTTCCGTTCGCTCAGATAGTGACTTAAGCGCGTAAGTTAAGGGGAGACCGCCATTTCTACTTTCGGTCGCGTTCCTACTTTCCTCCTCTCCTTAATCGCGATAAATAGCGTCGCTGTTTCGAGATACAATTTACCATTTCGACGATCATAAAATTAATCCAGCATCGGACGCGAATTAATTTAAACGAACGATATTACAAAAGAGAAGAAGATTGCACTGAAAGAGCGTAGTGTTGCTACTATACAGAGATCGAAAGATGTCAACGAACCGAATCAGCTGTACCACCATAAATATAATACATTAGATGACGAAGTTCAAGAAAACGAAACGTTAAAAATCGTTAAGATGAGTTTCTGGAGGAATTCATAGAAAATGGAGTTCGTACAGTTCTGTTTCTGGGAATAATTCCGACTTTGGATCGCTTTTTCCAAGCGATAGCACAGTTTTATGAGGGAGGAGATGGTTCAGCAATTACGATACGATCAAACATGGATGTGCGTAGTACTTTGCATCCAAAGGACCCGCATGGTGTTGCACAGGAATGCAATTGCTTTCAGAACGATGACGAAAGACGAAAGACCCATAGATCACCATTGCATGAAACGAAGGTTCGCCGTATTTATCAGTTAATAAATTAAGATTTAGAAACTCGCGTTTTCTAGGACTGCCTAATAGTCGAAAGTTAGACATGTCGTCGAAATTATTATCAGTATCACTGTTATTATTACATTAATGAGTACGCTCCAATCAACAAATTAATATTCTCCAAAATTTCCCAGTAAACCATTTCAACAATTTCCCTTGTATATTAGTTTTCGTGGCGGAAGAAACGCGCTAATATTCGTTAAAAAAGCGATGAAATGTGCTTCTTGGCTCAGCAAACTGACCTGTGCTGTCCATAAGACAAACAAAGTTACTTTTCGAAACATTCGTCGATATATTGACATTAATTAATGTTTCTGAACCACTCTTACGTAACAAGCTCCTTCCATCCAATGGCGTCGATGTTTCGTTGAACGAAAAACTAACCAAAGTAGCCCCCCGTCGATAATTCGAACGATAAGGGCGACGATTACGCAGCGTAAACGCGTAAATTTTTCGGAATCTCTCGTCCCGATCCCTTTTTTCTCTTTCTTTCTGAATTTATAATCGGAACCGTGGTCACGTGCTTCCGACCTCGCGCGTAATAGCGCCGTGGACTAAGACAATTCGATAAATAATGAGCCAGCGACATGTTTATGCTCTCGCGTGCATAAAGCCAATGAATCCTGCCCACGAAGCGCTACCCTTCCGCGCCGAAGGGAATTATTCGACGATTTATACCCGGGGCCCTTCCAGCTACGATCCCCGAGATACAGCGCTGTGTACGTTGACTTTTGACCCGTGTTTTCGAAAATAAACGTAGGAGCCGTCGCGTGACCGCTTCATTTCTTTTTCTCGATCATTAATTTACCGCTGGCTCTCTGCGTGATTTTACGGTCCTCACTGTCCTTTCTTCGCGGTTTTGATCCCAACAAAAATGTAGGTTGGCTCCAACAGTTCAACGTTCAATTTTAACCGGCGCTTCTCAAAGTAAATGTTTATTCATTCTTGGTTGCATCTGCAATTTTACGTTTTATATTCTTCACTGTCTTCGTTTGTTCGTGGTTTGATCGCTACGAAAATTTAAATTGATGGTCGATTTAAATAATTGAACATTTACTGCCCAGTCAGTGATATAAAAAATAAATGATAATTTACTTTGGTAATTTTACCAAAATTAGTCTTGGTTTATCCACAGTTTGACGTTCGACACAAGTTCAGAAATAGTTTGTAACGAACGTTCCGAAAATAACGAAGAAGTATGAAGATAATCATGTCTTTCTTTAGGAATAAAATTATGTTGAAAACTCCCCAGTTGAAAATCGTTGCGCCAAAGTACCGTTGTAAAACGTGAAAGAAAAATTCGAAGGGAATCGTGCGTCTGACTTTCTGACACGGTTCCCCAGCCGCCAATAATGGTCGCGAAACTCGTCGAACGTTCGAAAAAGTGAACTCCGTTTAACTGGAATCCAATCACTGTAGAATCACGATAAATTCGTCGGAATCAAGATACATATTCTGGCCGCGGCGTCGATTTCGCGCCAACTATTTGTTCCCGGGCGACGGGCAAAATGGAAATTTCGTGCATCGATTATTCGTTCGCCCTCCGGCCCCGGGGGCCATTCACGATCATAATTTCGCGGCGATTGTTCCGCCCTCCCGTTTTTCTTTGGCCCCGCCAACGGAGAAATTCAAAAATTACGTAATCCAGTACGAGGCGGGAAACAATGGAAACAATGAAGAGGACGGAACGTCAAACAAATCTGTGTAAACCCCGACGGGGAAAGGGGGGAGGGGGCGTGTGTGTTTGTACGAGGTCTCGATCCGTCGAACATCTGCTCTTCGTGAGTCAGGTTGTTTTTTACAGTCCTTAAGAATTGAAATGGCAAGTTTAGAAAAAGGAGTTTGTCTAAGGAGTCAGTCGCTTGGTTACGGAAAATTCAGTTTCTAATGGCTGTAATCAACCAGCAATTTGATTATAGAGCACGGTGAGATTAGGATTTTTATCCCAGAATAGATGGTCGATCGAGTACTTGCGAGAAAGGTACAAGTTTAGTGTATCCCTCTGTTGGCGCGTGGAGGAACTATCGCCGTAGATTTTCCATAACTCAAAATGGATTTGGCTTTTAGGGAACGTGTTATGGTGTTGGGGTAAAACGTTAATACCATTCGTTTACAACGCGTCCATATGGTGTTCTTTTTTTTAGTATCAATTCCATAGAGCTAAGACCACGGAACGCGCGGCGGTTACAAAATCGCGCAATTAATAATCGTACGCGCGTGAATTCTTCGTTGTCGGTCATAAATCTCGCCGCCAATCATCCCCGACCTTCTTCCAAGGACCGAACCAGCCATCGAGCGACGTTTCTTCGTCACCGCGGAGATTCACGACGCCTCGACAATGGGGCTTCGTTGCTATAGGCATTCTTTCGTCCGCGTTTCCGTCGTTCGACGACGATGATCGATAAGCCGGCGCTCTTGCAACGCGGCTCTCGATATTAATCTCGACGAAAATGCCCGCTTGTTCGGTTAATCATTCGCATTGTCGATCGTCGGGAGGTTGAAATCGAAAATGAAGGAACGATCGCCTCGGTCGATTGCGTTATTGTCGAGCGTGCGTTTAGGGAAAACGCACCGCGCTTCGAAACACGCCTGTCAATGTTACTGCCACTCTTGCGTCCTGTTTGCAAACGTTTCAAAGCCAAATCCCCATTAAAAGTTCGCCAGCGTGTACAATAAAACGTAGACCTGGTCTCGACCCTTAAATTCGTCGTTTCTTTACGATATCAAGTGTAGTCATTTTTTAAACCATCCATGTGATGTTTGAAAGCTGTAGGAATTTTTGTATCCAGGTGTTAGGACTTAAAATAGGGTTTAAAGCATTTAAAGCATTTAAAGGAAACATTTGATACAAATTTTGTGGCTTATTTTAGGATGGTATGAACCATAAGGAAACAGGGTTAATTATCGTTGTAAATACTATTTGTTTAGCTTTTTAACAGCATCTGAGTTCCTTTAAAATGTGCAGAGAATGTCTAACAATTGAGATTATCTGCAAGAAAAATTCAAACAATGCTGTAGGTATTAACTATCGAAGATTTGCAATTTCCTGAAAATGATCAAAATGGCTACTTATATTTGACTAATCGAATTTGTACAACGCCTCAATTAAGACTTCGAGGCAACAAAACTGGATGTCTTCAGAAGTTAGAAGCGTCCCCCTAAAGAATTCCAAATGGAAAATTGTAACTTTCGACGCTTCGGTTTGATAAATTTTATAGAGTGCTTAATTTTCAACTGATGTTTTTGAACGTTCTGTTGCAGGAATGGCTGGCAGTATGGGACAAGCAGGAATGGGCTCGTATTATGGTCCCGCCGCAGCTTACAGTTCTCTTTCTGCGGCCAGCATGGCGGCGGCGGCCGCGGCAGCCCAGCAGTCTGCAGCGGCGATGTCCGCGGGCCTCGCGGCACCTGCTCAGGTGAGTCGACGTTTCTCGTAAATAAATACTCGTTTCGCTTAACGAGAGCCATTCACGATGCTCGTGCTGGTTTCTCGTAACCCTTTCGCCCATAGCGTCCTCGGGCGACGTCGAAAACTAGGGGTACAACCTGCCGAATTTCTCCCTGTTTAACTAATTAATAGTTCCAGTAATTCATTTCGGTCCCAGTATTCGGTGAACATCGCTTGGATACTTTGCAATTTTATCTGTACTCCATTACTGGTGGGTTGTTGTTTAGGAGTAGGATGGAAGATGAATATTAATAAAATTTCACTCATCATAGTAAAAGAATGTATTTAATTAGAAAAACATGTGATATTAACATTCTTACGTACTAGTAACATTATATTAGGTATTAGTTCCATATAAGTCTCAACTTACTCCACACAGTCTTGCCAATCTGCATACTTTCTTAATACATAACCTCACTTGTTCGATAAAAAGAATCTCACAATAGGAATTATTCTAAAATCTCGAGGCTTATGAATTATGTTGAATTTTTTGAAGATACATTACTACATACCCTATACTTAATATACATAACCTCACTTGTTCGATAAAAACAATCTCACAATAGGAATTATTCTAGAGTCTCAAGGATGATCCTTAAGAGATTTATTTTAAGTACAATGTTGAAATATCTACAGAAAATTCAAACTTAATTTATATTACTCAAATACCTATAAAATGGGTGAACTGAAACAACCATATTCGTTGAACTTTTTGAATATACATTACTACATAACCTCACTCATATGATAAAAACAGTCTCACAATAGGAATTATTCTAAAGCCTCAAGAATCATCCTTAAGAGATTTATTTTAAGTACAATGTTGAAATATCTACAGAAAATTCGAACTTCATTTATATTACTCGAGTACCCATAAAATGACTAATATCGAAAGAACCAAATTCGTTGAATTTTTTGAATATACATAACCTCACTTATTCGATAAAAACAGTCTCACAATAGGAATTATTCTAGAGCCTCAAGGGATCATCCTCAACAGAGTTACGGTTTAAGTACAATGTTACTTTTATAATTTTTCATAACTTTTATAAGTTACTTCACTAAATTACTTTAAGTACTTTTGTTTCCCAATAAAAATTGGTGAAATCGAAGAGAAACCTGGGAATAGAATTGCAGGCGTATCGAAGCGATCGCTGGGCGCGATTTCCGCGTCTCGATCGCCGCCCGCGGCGCGAAGTGAAACGGAAGGTGACGGCGAGTTTCCGGAAGACACGCCGCGCTGGATCCCGAGTTTTCTTTCCCGGTCAGACGGCAACGACGCAGAACGATAAGAAGGGAACGGTTGTGGGGGAGGATTGCGACAAAGCGGACGGAGTTGCGCGGAATTTTAATTGCGCATTGTTTGGCGAGAGGTCCGTTTTAGTTTATCTCGCGGCCGGATTCGGGGCACGTTGCGTTTTCCTTCGCGAAACGGGGCACGCTCGTTTTGCACAATCGACGCTCGCGGTACCGTTACGAAAAACGAGGCGCTCTAACATCGACGACAGTCGACATTAAAGAAAAGAACTCTGGGTCTATGAATATTCAGAGTGCAACTTTGCAACCAGCATTTGATTTTCCCAAATTAGTCTACCGGTTCTTTGATAAAAAAATTTGGGGTACCAAAACGGTGCATATTTATTCTTAGAATTATTCCTAGCACGCTGAGTGTTATGGCAGATATTCGTATCCCTTGTTAGACATTCCCTTCGAGTCTCATCGATCAACAATGATCAACGCTTTGGAGATACAATGATTCGTTAAAACGCTTGCTATAAATGAACCATAGCTCTTGCAAACTTCTGAATACCATTAAGGATGCTGTAATATAACACAAAAAATGGGTGTTCGAATTTATTTGGCAAGTTATTTTGCTCGACCAATTTCTAATAATTGGTATATGTTATTTAAAGATTTCTTTGCTCCACTCATACTTGACTTTCATCCATTTTTGCTAGAACAATTTACAATATGTTTCCAAGCAACTTTAGTTTGATATTTGAAGCCTGACATTTTAATTAGCAAAATCGAACAGTTTCGAAAGGTGAAAGAGATTAAGAAGAGACGCACGTCAGGACGACAATGCACGATTCAATTGGAGAAAGGGGAGCATCGACGATCGCGATTTGTCAGACGCGAAAAATGCGTAAGACACACTCCGGGGGGACGAGCGTTATCGAGATGCCGGCGGAAAAGAGCCACCCACGCGGTTATTCCTTTCGTGTCCCTATTCAGCGGAATTTGACGTCGAGTCCCGATCGGGGAACCCCGAGATTTATCGCTGCATTCACGCGTCTCTTCGAAATCGCCCCGACGAAATTTTATTAATCTTTCTCAAAGTCCGTTCGTCTATTTTTCTTCCACTCGATGACACTCTAGAATATTTCACGATCTTCCAAGACTATAATTTGTCCAAATTCATTTCATCGAATCGCGAAAGTAGGGCACAGTGTAGAGGAATATAAGAACGATACGTTTCAACACTTTGACTGCCACGTCACCCATATGTGGGTCACTATGATACTAGAAAAATGAATTCTCAAGTTAAGACGTCGAGGGAAATAAATTTCGATGGAATTTGTGTATTTTAACAAGGTTATTTTAACCAAGAAAATAAGTACAACACATTTTAGGTTATGTAGCTTACAATGGTGTGAAATCAAAATTTTAATCTTGCAGGATATTAAAGAGTTTTCATCTGACAGTGAAGGTGTTAAAACAGAGGATCACGTATGAATTTAATATTTATATAGTTTTATATGCGTTTGAAAATTGTAGCAGAGGAGGGTGTTGGAGTAAAATGGGGGAGGATTGAGACTCGAATTCTATGACTATTTTAATATCAATGAGCTCAATTAACTAAATTATTCGATCAGAAAAATTCAATTTGATAGATCTACTCCACCCTTAACACGTTGACTGCCAGACCAAACTCCTCAAATTACAAGGGAAATTAAATTTTGTTTATAGACAACTGGAAACTAGCATACCCATCATTTCTTATTGAATTTATTTTCACCGTTAAAATTCAAGGGGCCCTACCTAGCTTTATTTTCTTTGACATTTAAGCTTGAGAATTAATTTTTTTAACTCCTTGGTGAAAAGTCGTGTCACCCATATTTAAACGAACAACGATTATTCCGATGATTTACCTGGATGACATAACATAGTCTTCTTCTCTGCATCAAAGATACCCCAACTTCTTACGTTTCCTAAAACCATTCCTCTCATAAACAGAGATCAACCTATATCTCTTCAGTTCCCAAAATCACCAAAAATCCATATTTAAGATACCAAGCGATTAAAGTAGAATCTGAAAACAATATCGTCGATCGAGATTCGATCCTCCGGCAGGGTCCCGGCTAGGCTAGATCGTCCGCAGGGTCCGGAATCCGGAATGAAAGCGAGGGAACGCGTCGGGGGTAAAATAGAGAGATAGATCGCTGATGAGAAGCAGCAGGAGCAGCGAGAGAGGATATATGAAGAGGAGAAAGAAGAGGACGATGCGGAGGACGAGCGTAGGTACGTTTCATTCGTTGTCGCAACAAAGGGGCCCCCGGGTGGCTTCGCAAACAGAAACCGGAGACCGTGGTCTGTGTATGAATTTCCGCAGCTGGGTACGGGAGACAAACAGATAGCTAGTTATTTCTGCATTCAACGGCTGAATGGCCGACGCGTCTGGAACGACGCACCGACGCGATACAGCACGACTATTATTGGCGAGCCGGCGAGCACGAGCGAAGAATTCCAACGCGGTGCTGTTATCGTCCCCTTGGAACGAAACGGCGTCGTCATCGCCGTCACCGGGGCTCGTCATTGCCCGATTCGGGAAGATCCACCGACCGGAGACGATCTATGGATTATTCTTGGATCGCTTCCTCCGATGGGGGGCACTACATACTGTCATCCAACGAGAGGAGTCTCAAAGAAAAAGATAAGAAAACGGGATAGGATTAGGAAAGATTAGGTCACCAACACTCTACGAAACGTCTCCAAGTCTCAGAACACGAGTTGCAATTAATATAAGGGATGGGGAATCTATCGATGATTTGCGAATGTTCGATGTTAATCCACATGCCAAATGAACTATGATATTCCTGTTGGAATCTCGTATTTACGATGACCGGGGTGAACAATCTCCATCCCGGTGTAAGGACATCCATTTGTCGCGAATTTATGAATATTCAAGGAAACGTCGACGTTGATCTCTTAAGTATGTTATTGAATTCCTATCGAGGCACGTTATCAGGACGTACGGAGTAATTTCCACCGACCGTTGAGTCCGAGTCCTGTATTTACGATGTTTTTTCAGAGAAACGCGTATAATTTATTGATAATTCTCCAACATTTAGCAAGTGGTGACGTTAATCTCCCACGTACGTTATTGGATACCCCGTCCAAGGTGTATTACTAGATTCTTGCAACGAATAACTTCGTCGACGTTCTGTTAAGTTCGGAATCCTCTATTTATGGCGTTCGGTTGAATAATTCCCTTTCCGCGAGCTTTCGAGGAAGCACGCGCCATTTATTGATAATTCATGAACAGTTAAGAAATGGTGGTTAATCTCTTGCGTTCGTTTTCGATCCACCTGTCGATGTACATTGCTAGAGTCCTTCAGGTGCACGAGACGTTTTAAAAATGGCCTCTCGAGTTTCAGCATTTACGGCGTTTTCAGGGATTTGTTACGAATTTATGGGACGTTCGACGCTAATTTCCTGTGAATCTTTCCGTCGAGATGGAGTCTTGTATTCATGGTGAACAATCGTACTATTTCTTTCTAATGTTCGCTAATTCTTGGAACATAAGACTAACCAAACTTCCTCGAAAAAGAAATGATTGATGATCGCTGGTGGTTTTAAGCCAGCTTTCGCTACTTAAATTTCTGAACGATTCTGGAATCTGTGGAGCAAACAGACGTTGAACAATGCTCTCTATTTCACTCGTTTCTACCATTTTTGTAATTCGATCGAGCCTGATAGAGACAAAATAGTGTCGAGCGTATAAAAAAGAAAAAAAAAAACGCCCCCAGTCGACTGCTCTGGGCGTTGCAGCGGTGGTCTAGGCCTTGTCAGGCAAGACTTAATTATCGTGCACCAGCACGGTGTCGCCGTTCAAGCGTACAATAACGTCGTACCGTTTCTCTTCTGTTTTCATTCACAAAAGCGCCTATTCTCCGCGCTGCCATGTGTCGTCGTGGACGGAGAGGGACGAGGACCAAAGCGGAAAGCCAGAACGACGGAGAGAGACGGGCAGAGAAAAACAGAATGCGGGAATGTCTTTTGCTAGGAGCGCACTTTATTTTCTAAATGGCTCCTCTCCGTTCCCCGGGCCAGAAAGGTTGGCTGGAGCGAGAAAGTCGGACCCCGGGGCCATTGTTGCAACGGCTCGTCAATATTTCACCCACATTGCCTCCTTATGGATTCGACTTGGAGTAATGTCGCCGTGAGAGGCCTTGGAGTCGATCGAAACGCGGATTTTGTTCTTCGAATTTATGTGCATTCTGCCCCCACGGTGCAGTTAAAACCAACTACCCCGGAGAGTAATCTCTCTCTCGTTTGGTACTTACAAAGTTTCCGCGGTAAACTTCGTGGTCATTGCGAAGTATGCAACGAATCGTTTCGGGAGATACTTTGGGGTCCATGTTATCGCATAACGTCAGTTCTCTTCGTTCTTAACTCGTCGATCATGGACCATCGATGTCTTAATAGTTCTAAAAAAGATGCCAGAAATGGTGAAACTCTTCGTGTTCTACAAACTCTATTTTTCAATTTAATTTCGATTCTTAATCGCGAACATGAGCCAGTGTAATTGATTCCAAGTAAATAGTTCTGTGATGTGACTGCTTTAATGGACTATTAACGAGTCAATCTTGTACTAAATTTCTCGAGTGGGCTTCCGTGTCACGGTTGAGTATCCCACAAAAGTGTGTACAATGGGATCTATATGTTGGGTGTCCCACTCGCTGTATGGACACACTGGATAATTTTAATAGAGATGGATTTTGCATTATAATGCAAAATGTCTCGGATAGCGATTCGGCGACTGAACGATCTATAACATTTCTATTGAAAGGGTAGCCCCCTAACGGAGGTTCAGAAACTCGTGGGCGATCAAGAAACGAGCTGGCAACGATACAGTGATTGGACGTCGAGTTTGAAACGAACTGGTCAGGTTTACGGAGTGAATGTCAAATAGAAAGGGAACGATAGCGATTTAGACTCTGAACGACCAACATATTACCGACACAAAGTAGGATTGCTCAGGCTTCCAAGATCTTTTTAATTATCTTCAAAACTACTGATTGTGAGTTCTCGATCACCCTGTTTTACACTTTATAGAGAGCTATCGCCTCATATAGTTTCATTAAAATCTAAAATACGTCGACACCGTTCCTTTGTCCGTAGCTCGAAGGAATATTTAATAAATCGGGACGATGAGAGAGCTGCCCCGAGCGATAACTCAAAAGATCGATGAATCAAATCGGCTAGTAGCACCTGCGATTCTATAAATAACACGAAACTCCGCGACCAATCTGCGGTGTGTTCCCAAGCGTCGAGGAATGCGAGAAACACTTAATTTCCGGATCCATCGTTGGCCAGTATGGCCACGTCGGGCGAAGGTCCGATTCGCGAGTCTCGCTGGAGGATTTTGAGGCGAGAGGAACCGAGCGGTAATCAATTGGACGTAGCCAGAAGGAGAGACGAGCGAGGCGGCTAAGACTGGATGTAAATCATCCGGACAAAGCCGCTTAACGATCCGACAAAGGGTCCCGCGCGGTCCTCGTCCACGAATTATAGAATCGGGAATACGCGCTCTCTTCTTCACGAACAACCCTTTCTTTCCTTTTTGAGTATTCGTCGCGGTTTCACGCGGCCGTAACCCCGGTCCTTTTCTGGCTCGTGGCGATTTTCGTTCGTGCACCGTTATGAAATTTATAGCCATTGGCAGCTTTGTCCTCCGGGATAGAACAAATCTCCCAAGTGGGCCCGGAGTCGTCGTCGTCGCGGATCCGGCGATTTCGCGATTTGCTGACCGGACCGAGTCGAATGCGTTCCCCTCGGTGGCGTTCCTTTGTGCCCGTAGTTCCGAATAGCTCCTATTTCGGAACCCTCTGCCGCGCCAGATCGTCCTTTTTGCCGTATGGATTTATTAAAATTGATTGGCGGCCGGTAAACGTGACAAGGGATCCATTAACTCGAGGTGGAACTAGAATTCAGGGAGGCAGAACCAAGGAGTGCGAATCAAGGCTTTATTTGTGGATTAATTTCGAACGAAATGTGTTACGCTCGCGGAAATTACCATATGAATAACGTGAAAGAAAATCAACAGAGGGGGTAGGTGAACAAATTTTTCGACGATATTAAAAAATTTCTAATCGTTCTGGAAAAATTATTTACTGTTAGGGGGGTCGTATACAATCATTTTTGGTGAATACACATACCTTCGAAATTGTAACCACTTTCGAGAAAAAAATTCGAGAAGGTGTGAATTTTTCGACGAAATTAAAATATTTCAAATCGTTCTAAAAAAATTATTTTTGGCTGTAGGGGTTAGTTACTATCATTTTTGGTCAATAGACATACCCCCGAAATCCTACGTAGTTTCGAGAAAAAAATTCGAGAAGGTGTGAGATTTTTCGACGAAATTAAAATATTTCAAATCGTTCTAAAAAAATTATTTCTGGTCATGGGGGTTAGTTGCAATCATTTTTGGTCAATAGACATACCCCTGAATTCCTACCCATTTTCTAGAAAAAAATTCGAGAAGGTGTGAAATTTTTCGACAAAATTAAGAAATTTCCAATCGTTCTGAAAAAATTATTATTACTTGCAGTGGTCGATTACAATCATTTTTGGTCAATAGACATACCCCTGAATTCCTACCCATTTTCCAGAAAAAAATTCGAGAAGGTGTGAAATTTTTCGACGAAATTAACAAATTTCGAATCGTTCTGAAAAAATTATTTCTAACTGCAGGGATCAATTGCAATCATTTTTGGTCAATAGACATACCCCCGAAATCCTACTCACTTCCTAGAAAAAAATTCGAGAAGGTGTGAAATTTTTCGACGAAATTAAAAAATTTCGAATCGTTCTGAAAAAATTATTTCCAATTGCAGGGGTCGATTACAATCATTTTTGGTCAATAGACATACCCCTGAATTCCTATCCATTTTCCAGAAAAAAATTCGAGAAGGTGTCTAAATTTTTCGAAGAAATTTACATATATCAAATCGTTCTAAAAAAATTATTTTTGTGTATGGGGGTTAGTTGCAATCATTTGTGGTCAATAGATATACCCCCGAAATCCTACTCAGTTTCGAGAAAAAAATTCATAAATAACTGAAATATATATTAATTATTATATAAAGGGGTTAATTGAGGTTCAGAGTGGCTATCGAGCAGATATTATAACTCGACCGTTTCTCTTGTATGTTCCAGGTGGTGAGCTCGATGGATGCGATGAAGTATTCCATGGAAGCGGACAAGTACCGTGCCGCGTACATGCCGCCCAGCACTCTGACGATGAGCATGTACTCCGACCCCAAGTACCTGGACTCCAGTCCTAAATCGTATCTGGACCGGAGCTACCTGGACTCGGCGAAGGCGTATTTCGAGCAGTCGAAGCTCTACATGGACCAGAAACAGACGATAGCCGACTACAATCGACCTAGCTACGAGCACAACAAGCTCTACGAGGAGTCCAGCCCCGGTAGCGTGGTGGGCGGAGGCGGTTCGACGAGGTCGCCGGCGGCAGAATCGCCCGACATGAGCAAACAGCACGAGAGGACCGAGCAAGGCTCGTCCAGCGCGAGTTCTACGTCTACTTCCTCGGCAGCGAGTCCCGGGGCGAGTCTACCGGCCTATTATCCGGGCCCAGTTCAAAGTAGCGGCCTGCTCGGACCTCAGATGAGCCAGTACAGCGGCTACCAGACGGCTCCCGCACCTGGAAACGAGTCCTTCCGACGACCGTTGACTGTCATCTTCTGACCCGACAGAACGTAGCTCTGATCCATCTTCGAGGAGCAGTTGCCCTAGGATCTGGTCCGAAAGCGTCGGCGTTCTGGAGGTGTTTGGGTGTGAAGCGTGTTGGCTGCCACATCGTTGAAGACCTAGAGGTTGTTCGATAAAGGAAACAGGGTTTTAAACGGCAAAGAACCGGAAGCTATCGGAGAGAAGATGATCGCGGGGTAGGAGGCTTCCTTGTTCTTGTTCTTGTTCTTGTTTGCGTTTACAACGAGGGAAGCTTTTTTGAAAGTCACGGAGCAGGACGAGGGAATCCTTGAGGAATCGGTGTTAGCAGTCTGTGCGTGTCTCGGAACGGTGTGAGATCTTCTCTAATGTGGTTAAATTGCTAAACAGTGGTGCGTACAGTGTCATCGGAGTAAAGCTGTAACTTGGGGATTTGAGTCGAAGTCTACACCGAATCGAGCCAACGATTTCTAAAAAAAACGACGTGACAGACTTAAACGAAAGCTCTCGTCGCGCGTTAAACCAAAGGATATCCCGAATCCTAACACCGGAAGGAATGAACACCTCGCGATTGGGCCACGGCGATGCGAAAACAGGGCCAGCAACGGTGCACATCGTTGAAAGTAACAACGAAATAAAAACTCTCCGTTCTAATCACCCCCCGGGCGTGGAGTCTGACGCAACGATTATTTATCAGACATAGGTTTCGTCGCTCGAGGACGAAATTCGAAAGAGAATTGTACATAGTCCCTGTGTAAATAGCGTAGCAAGGATTATTATCGCGCACGACGCTCGAAAAACGGTTTTCCTCCCTGACCCCCACGTCCCTTTGTATCCCCGTTCCCTCCAAGTTCGTTCTCGGGATCTCTCAGCGATCTTCCAGGTCACCCACGTCGTTCCAGATAACCTCCTCCTTCGATCGTACCCTTCGTCCGTAGTCTTAGGCCCCCCGTTCTTCCACCTAAACGACGCGATCGAGGCGATCGAACGCCTGCACGTCTTTTGAACCACCTAAACGACGCGAAAAATTACCATTTGGCGATGGATTTTGTGTTCATCGAGTCTTTTACATTAGGGATGTGTAGCTTGGAACTGTCTAGAAATGGGCTCTGTTCCAATTCGCCGATTTCTTAATTATCTGAGCCTGAATTTAGTGTTCCTATGATCAATTTCAGGTTGTCAATTATCTTTTGGGTCAATTTATTTTCTCTACTTTCTTTATCAACATCGATTCACCATGGATCTCGAAATTTTCCAGTCTTCTAAATTTCTTTACAGCCTTAGGTGTGGACCTTAATAACCTTACGACATATACGTGGATATTTCTTCACAATTCCATTGTACTCTACTGTACAATGTGCTCCATCGAAAATCAAATAAAAACAATTCCCATAAAATTGACATTTTCCTCCAGAATCTGATAATCGTTACAAGTATTTCTTTTTTTTGTTTAACGAGGTTTAGTTATAATTGAAATGACACAAGAGGGACTGTGGCCCCATGGCGCGATTTTTTAAGGATGACATCTTATTCGATCGCGTCGTTTAGGTGAATAAACGGATTCAAAAGTCTAACCTCGCGTTCGTGGCGTGTTTGGAACACGAAGTGGTGTTTCTCGCGACCCGGTACCGGAAAGGAGAACGCGTTTTCCGTAATCGTTGTACATAGATTCCCTGGACCCCCGGTTCCCCAGTTCGTCTTTTCCTAACTTTCTTGTTTTTTCGTGCCCTCCTGCCCTTAGATACGAACACGACGAAGCGTTTGTTCTTCGTTTTAACTCGAGTTAACGGAGTCCTCGTAGCTTATTTATTGCCCTCGAATCTTTTGTACGTTGGTCATCGAGCGAGTCCCGAAAGCGTGCAAAAGCAAAACCGGTGACGCTAGTAAAACTCGTCCATCGTCGGAAAACGCGTTTGTAAAATATCGTTTTTTCGCACTCCGACTCTTCGTTCTTTCGTTTTTTTTTGTTTGTTCCCCCGTGAACGAAAGTACTCGGTACTTCAGGCGGTTGATTTTCCTTGTTTTGTTTTTTTCCTTATTTTTTTTTTTTTGTACGTTCTCTGTTTGAACGATTCCACGTGAGAGAGATTTTATAGATGTTTCGCGAGAGTGAGAGTGAGAGATAGAGAGAGAGAGAGAAAGAGAGGAAACGTTGTGAGAATTTTAGGGAGCTTTTGCGAAACGTTCACACACCCCGCTGTACGACGTGTAACCTTTGTATTTGTATCGTTACGATAAATCTTAAACTGTACCGATTATTCGAGTATTACATTTAAAGCGGCAGAAGTAACCTATAAATATTGTACTGTAAGTGAGAAAGCAAAATAAACGTTAAGTATTATCCTTGGAAAGTGGCCCGAACACCGTGTAATCGTTCCCCCCGACCCCCCTGTCTCGTTTCCAGTTCGGTTTGTCGTGTCGAACCGTATAAATTCGATACATTCGAAACGACTTTCACTTCAGCCTGTCCCTATTCCCAGTTCTTTCGTTCCATCGCTCTTTTCATAGATGTTATAAACCTTTGACCTATTTTTTTTCACATTTTCTTGGCGTTTCTTTGTCGTTCCTCCTGATTGCTTCCCGTGAAAATCTTCCATACATATATTTACCCTCTCCAACTTTTACCATTTCTATCGAACCACCGTTTCCAAAGGTTTTGTAAACTTCTGTTGGAAAATAGTGGTTTTCTTTTATTTTAGAACACATTTACATATTCGACATTTTCTACAGTTTCGCCATTTTGTTCAGAGGTCTCCTAATCCTTTCGATGTATTTTATTTCTTCTTGAGTCATCCTTTATGAGTACAGTTTTGTTAAACCCGCTTTTAATTCAATTTTAATTACTCCTTTCGTAGATCTTTCTCTTTTCAACGTTTGTCTTTATTCTTGCGATCGTTTGCATAGGTTATGTAAATTTTTCAAATCACAATTCATTCTCTTCGATCACCTTTGCTAGGTTTTCCTAAACAAATTTTTATCAAACTTATTTTAAACTATATTTGCAAAATAATAAGTTCCACTCGAGGGTACAAGAGTATAGCTGTTTTCAAGTTTATTTTCAATTTTTACATTCCAAAATTTGCAGATAGGCAGTAGCTATCTAGCTACAAGGATCATTATACGGAGAAACTTTTATTTATAATTTTATATTTTTCCACATAAGTCGAGCAAAAATGTCCCCTTGTTGAGGTGGACAATGTGAAGTTTGAGAAGTGTCTTAAATCAAACATTTGCTTCGTTTCTTTCACACCCGAACCGCGAGATTTTCACACTCGAGAAGAGAGACGCGTTCGATCCAATAGATCCCCGAGGGGGGGCCATCCCGATTCACAGGCTCCGAACAATGCTTCTCGAGGTCCAGAACGTCGGGCACGAAATCCAAGATCGGTATTTCGAAAACAAGGAACCCCCGTCCGGGCGAGTTAACGGGGCACAATGTCCATCGAAATCTGACACGCTGGTCGAAAGGAAAAAAAAACATAGGTTTCTCGAACCCGTGGATCATTGTCGAAATTCGAAAAGCGACAGCTGCGATCACAGTAGCCATTCATTCGTCTCCACCTCTGCGACGACCTCCGTGGAAACAGTCTTTTCGAGGGAAGTTCTAAAAATCACCCTTGTGAAATACGTAATTATAGTTGGTAATTGTCCATCTGATATCAACGATCCGTTTTTGTCTCAAATTTAAGACTCTTAACGCGAAACGATCATCTCTTCTACTCATCGACACATTGTTACGAGCTTCTATCGATCTACTCCGTAATCCTTTCGTTCGATTCTACACGGAATAAACTCCTTTTTAATTTTACAATAAATGATGACATATAATGTACAACGATTTTAATCTCTAATGAGATGCAACGTGGTCGAACGACGGATCTCGATGCGTACAATAACACCGGAGTCTACAACGATAATAATGCAGTTCGAACGATAAGAGAATTACATGCAAGACTGGAAGCAATGAATCATTGAAATGGTCGTTAACATCAGATGAGGAGACACTCCATCAATTGGCGTCAACGGATCTCATCAATCCCCCCCTCCTTCTATCCGTACATGCATATCCACTTATCAGAAACGATACTCGAACAGGACTCGATCGCAATTGTATGACACGAGCTATCGTAATAGATAAACAAACGGGGATAATCAAATCTTCGACCACGTGCAATTGAAACGGGACCAAAGTACCATACGTCCACGGGAAACTTATAATAATTGGTGTCAGAGTCAAACTGGTGGCCGAAAAATTGAGGGAGCAACGAGTTACAATTGCAATCTCTATTCGATCAACGAAGCTTGACGCGTTAATCCGATAGAGGGCTACGACGCTCTTGACTCTCTCGCAAGTGCTCGACTGGCCATCCACTTTCGTGGAGTCTGAGACAGGCTAGGTGATACCTAGTAAAGGAATCGTCCATTTCACAATAAAACTACTTGTCATAGGTTGTATTAAATAGCATAGGTTTGATAAATTCTTTGAAATTAAATGGTACGTCAAGGGGTTAAAAGGGTTTTTATGTAGAAGTCTTAAATTTTAAATAGTGTGTCTAGTGAATCTTATTGTGGGAGAATAGATATTAATTTGAGGTTGAGTAAACATCGATGTTGGGTTGTTCCGTTCGCCAATAAAACTACTCGTCATAGGTTGTATTAAATAGCATAGGTTTGATAAATTCTTTAAAATTAAATGGTACTTCAAGGGGTTAAAAGGGTTTTTTATGTAGAAGTCTTAAATGTAAATGTGTCTAGTGAATCTTATTGTGGGAGAATAGATATTAATTTGAGTAAACAACGATGTTGGGTTGTTCCGTTCGCCAATAAAACTACTCGTCATAGGTTGTATTAAATAGCATAGGTTTGATAAATTCTTTGAAATTAAATGGTACGTCAAGGGGTTAAAAGGGTTTTTTATGTAGAAGTCTTAAATGTAAATGTGTCTAGTGAATCTTATTGTGGGAGAATAGATATTAATTTGAGTAAACAACGATGTTGGTTTGTTCCGTTGGCGTTGGGTTGCTAAAAAGAGCAAGGTGCACGGTAGCGGGGGCCAGTGATAACGAGGCAGCGTCGACGAGAACGGTGATTACCGACTTACGCACGCCTCTTGCCACGACAAACTGACAATTTTCACCGTCATTATCCTCTCGAGTGCCGGCGCCATTGTTTCTGATCTCCGGAGAGCCATTATGCTGTCGGTGCTCCGAGACAGCACGCGTACGCGTTTACACGCGAAGGGACACGCTCCCCCGTGGCAGTCCCGAAGGAGGAAGGACGGCCGGAAGGTGGTGGCTACCTTCTCATTAAATCCATTATACCGAGTGAGCAGCGATGAACTCGACCCGAACGCACGTCAGCCGGGGGCCTCTTCTCCTACGCCGGTTAGACAGATCGTTTAGGTGGAATCTAAATCATCCCAGCCGCCCGGGGGCCCTTCCTTCTCTATCCTACGGCCACCGTCGAGCCTTCCAGCGGACGTTCAACCGCGCTGCACCGTTTCTTGGCCAACCTCTTACGACTTCATTAGTACCTGCTGACTTTGGAATGCTCCGCTTAGAAGAAGGTGTTAGGCTCCCTCGAAACCCCCGTTTGGATCTCATTTTTTCTGGGTTTCCCGATTGACGGCGAGCTCATAGGGATTTGATCGAGGGGACTCTGGGGAGCTTTGGTCGTCGATGGAGTTTTAAGTGGATCGTGTGAACCTCGAGAGAGATTCGTAAGGTTTCGTGTTCAGGGGTGAGGATCTTTATTTCTTTGAATTAGACGAAAGTGTGAGACGCCTGGTACACGGTTTGAATCGAACGACTCCGTCAGGTTATCGAAACGAGTTACAGCATTCGATAAGAGACGTCCGTGCTAAAGGTCCTTGGGAAGCGAAAAAGGTAGCAACAAAGTGGACGTAGCCCGACAACGTCATCGTCCACGTGGAACAGGTTCCACGTCGAGTCTAACGCCATTCACTTCCCTCCCCCGTTTCGAATCGCTATAAATCGACGGCGATTGTCTACGATTCGGCTACCGGTGCTCGACGATAACGACGAATAATTTAATTAGTAATTATACGTTCCGTCAGTTCCATGAGCTCGGGATCAAAATCGACCGACAGCAGCCAACCTCGACCGGGTCCTCCCACTTTTGTCTCTCTCTCTTTCCTATTCGAGGCACAGAAAGACGCTACGGACGGTTTTCTCATTAAATTCATTATAGAACGACGAGCAACGAGGAGAGCTGAAACGAGTGCCTTTCGCCGGTTACCTTAAATCACTTAACCGGAATGTAAATCAGTCGCAGCTCTCGTCCACCACCTAGCAGCTTCTCATTAACGTGGTTCCGCCATCGGGATCTCCAAGCCTGCTTTTCCGCGTCTCCGTTTCGTCGTGGCAACCGCGTCGACGGATCCTCCGCTTCCGGTCGACGATTTTTCCCCCGATCTAGCGCGCCCACGCGACTCCGAACTCTCGCTGACGGATTAATTACTCTCGAGATCGCGTAATTTAAATACCACGCACCGACGAGCGCCCCTTTGTCCTCGAGGGCTATCAGCAAGATGGAAAATTATAATCGTAATCGCGTTAGGCGGTTACAGCGGTTCCATGCGCGGGGAAAATCGCTAAAAAATCTTTGCCGCGAAGTGGAGCAACGGTTAATAGTCTTCTCATTAGAGGGAACTACGGAAATTACATGTTTTCTCTTAATTCATGAGGATTGCAATTAGATTTCGAGAAAGGGTATCATCCTAATATTTGGAACTCGAAGAATGCAAAGCGAAAGTTTGGTTATAAATTGTGAAATTTTTAAAATTCAAGCTCCATAATATTTGAGAGATTTGAAACTTAAAAGCACTTTCAGAGCATTTAGGCAGAAATCTGACATTTTAAAGATTTAAAGATTTATTGGCAAAATGGTTCGCGTTTCCTTCTGGCGTAGCCTGCGCCAGGGAGCCAACAAAGCGACGCTGGTGCAACCCTTTTTTCTCGCGTAATTTCTTGATTGGCGCTTCGCGGCAGTTCGAACGCGTCGTTTTACACGAACGATCTCGATACGAGAACGGTATAATTAATCGTTGACCATTGTTCGCGGAGGCTGGCGGGAAGGCTGCACTCGAGAATCGACTCGACCGGCTCTCTTCCTTCTACCGTTATTTTTTCTGGCTCCTTTCAGCGTGCCAGGGGTGCCACCGGAAGAAATTACATCCGCGATATAGCGCGTTAGAGCGTACGGGCGAACACCGTACCCTAGGTCGGGCTTCTCACCCCTTTTCCATAACAAGATTTCCCATTTTGTTAAACATTAATTTAAATTAATACTTGTAACTTAAAACTTGCTGAATTCTAGCACGTTAGTATACAAAAGCCTCAATTATAGCAACAGACTTATTTATTTGGTGAAAGAAAATAATCTCCAAAGCGAAAAACACGAAGCAAAGGGGGTGGAATCGTTTGACACAGCAGGGAACATTTCGTCACTCATTCTAATATCAATATTCTAGTACCCATAGAAAATAGTCTTTTAATGGAAATGTTCCAAGATTTGGGACAAAATTTGCCACTTTAACTTCGAAATTACAATCTCTGCTATTTCTTAGCACTGGAATTTTTATAAAACTATTTCCTCGTCACTTGTTCGTTTGTTTGTTTCATCGTTGTAACGTCGAGGTCAGTGACAACTTAACTCTCTCTCTCAGAAGGGATCAGACGGTCAATAATGCTATTTCTTAGCACTGGAATTTTCAGATAACTAACGTCATCGTTTAGTTTGCTCGTCAGTTCGTTTATTCGTTTCATCATTGTAATCTCGAACTGTCTGACAACGTAACTCTCTCAGAAATAGACTTGCTTATATTAGAAGAAAAAATAATCTCCAGAGCAAGGGGGTTGAGAATCGTTTGACACAGCAGGGAACATTTCGTCACTCATTCTAATATCAATATTTTAGTACCCATAGAAAATAGTCTTTTAATGGAAATCTTCCAAGATTTGGGACAAAATTTGCCACTTTAACTTCGAAATTACAATCTCTGCTATTTCTTAGCACTGGAATTTTTATAAAACTATTTCCTCGTCACTTGTTCGTTTGTTTGTTTCATCGTTGTAACGTCGAGGTCTGTGACAACTTAACTCTCTCTCAGAAGGGATCAGACGGTCAATAATGCTATTTCTTAGCACTGGAATTTTCAGATAACTAACGTCATCGTTTAGTTTGCTCGTCAGTTCGTTTATTCGTTTCATCATTGTAATCTCGAACTGTCTGACAACGTAACTCTCTCAGAAATAGACTTGCTTATATTAGAAGAAAAATTAATCTCCAGAGCAAGGGGGTTGAGAATCGTTTGACACAGCAGGGAACATTTCGTCACTCATTCTAATATCAATATTTTAGTACCCATAGAAAATAGTCTTTTAATGGAAATCTTCCAAGATTTGGGACAAAATTTGCCACTTTAACTTCGAAATTACAATCTCTGCTATTTCTTAGCACTGGAATTTTTATAAAACTATTTCCTCGTCACTTGTTCGTTTGTTTGTTTCATCGTTGTAACGTCGAGGTCTGTGACAACTTAACTCTCTCTCAGAAGGGATCAGACGGTCAATAATGCTATTTCTTAGCACTGGAATTTTCAGATAACTAACGTCATCGTTTAGTTTGCTCGTCAGTTCGTTTATTCGTTTCATCATTGTAATCTCGAACTGTCTGACAACGTAACTCTCTCAGAAATAGACTTGCTTATATTAGAAGAAAAATTAATCTCCAGAGCAAGGGGGTTGAGAATCGTTTGACACAGCAGGGAACATTTCGTCACTCATTCTAATATCAATATTTTAGTACCCATAGAAAATAGTCTTTTAATGGAAATCTTCCAAGATTTGGGACAAAATTTGCCACTTTAACTTCGAAATTACAATCTCTGCTATTTCTTAGCACTGGAATTTTTATAAAACTATTTCCTCGTCACTTGTTCGTTTGTTTGTTTCATCGTTGTAACGTCGAGGTCTGTGACAACTTAACTCTCTCTCAGAAGGGATCAGACGGTCAATAATGCTATTTCTTAGCACTGGAATTTTCAGATAACTAACGTCATCGTTTAGTTTGCTCGTCAGTTCGTTTATTCGTTTCATCATTGTAATCTCGAACTGTCTGACAACGTAACTCTCTCAGAAATAGACTTGCTTATATTAGAAGAAAAATTAATCTCCAGAGCAAGGGGGTTGAGAATCGTTTGACACAGCAGGGAACATTTCGTCACTCATTCTAATATCAATATTTTAGTACCCATAGAAAATAGTCTTTTAATGGAAATCTTCCAAGATTTGAGACAAAATTTGACACTTTAACTTCGAAATTACAATCTCTGCTATTTCTTAGCACTGGAATTTTTATAAAACTATTTCCTCGTCACTTGTTCGTTTGTTTGTTTCATCGTTGTAACGTCGAGGTCTGTGACAACTTAACTCTCTCTCAGAAGGGATCAGACGGTCAATAATGCTATTTCTTAGCACTGGAATTTTCAGATAACTAACGTCATCGTTTAGTTTGCTCGTCAGTTCGTTTATTCGTTTCATCATTGTAATCTCGAACTGTCTGACAACGTAACTCTCTCAGAAATAGACTTGCTTATATTAGAAGAAAAATTAATCTCCAGAGCAAGGGGGTTGAGAATCGTTTGACACAGCAGGGAACATTTCGTCACTCATTCTAATATCAATATTTTAGTACCCATAGAAAATAGTCTTTTAATGGAAATCTTCCAAGATTTGAGACAAAATTTGACACTTTAACTTCGAAATTACAATCTCTGCTATTTCTTAGCGCTGGAATTTTTCACTTGTTCGTTTGTTTGTATCATCGTTGTAATTTCGAGGTCTGTGACAACTTAACTCTCTCTCAGAAGGGCCCCAGACGGTCAATAATGCCGTAATAATACCCTAGGCGTGCTTAACGAATTATCGCCTAATCTCGGCGAAAGCGTAGCGGCCGACTGGTTGTTTGCGGTGTAATTATATCGAGCAGGTGGACGTCAGAGCTGGCAATCCGTTCCAGGGGGGTTGTTTATGCGAGTCAATTGTCGCTGGCGGCGGCAACGCGGCCGCGGGCTCATCGATGCGCAAACATTTGCCATAACTGCGCTTCGCCGCCCTTAATCGACAGTAATAGTAACCCAGGGAATTGGTCGCTCGACATCGAGTCGGGGATGCTTCCATATCGATCGTTTTCACCACCGAATCGATCTCAACACGATACACTCGAGGGACAATTAATCTTTCTCGCGGTTGCAAAAAGCTTGTCTTAAAAGTTCACTTTTCTCAGTTTCAATTTATCGTAGACACTCTGAATTCATTTTTTCTATAGTTGGAGTGTTTGTAATTGGGGTAAAGGATACACAGCTTCTCGTATCGATCGTTTTCGTTTGCAATATTTGTTAGTGAAACCTATTTTTCCTCAATGTTCACCTTTGATATCACAAAAGCAGTGCAATCGAAGTCTGTAATAACAAACAGGTGTATCTACATCAATTCAATAATAATCTTATTCTAAACTCGATAATTACACAAAAATAAGTAGTGCAATCGAAGTCTGTAATAACAAACAGGTGTATCTACATCAATTCAATAATAATCTTATTCTAAACTCGATAATTACACAAAAATAAGTAGTGCAATCGAAGTCTGTAATAACAAACAGGTGTATCTACATCAATTCAATAATAATCTTATTCTAAACTCGATAATTACACAAAAATAAGTGAATGCATATTACTCGTTTGTTCCCCAATATTTCGTCCATTACCAAAAATACTTAGTTCGTGAAATACTTGTTCCCATACAACGTAATTGCGGTATCTGAATGCTAGGGAACTGCAAGAGAGAAATACATACGACACAGGTGAGGAACCGTCAAAGATGGTTACAGTCGAGAGAAGCTGAGCAAGACTCGCGAATATTTGATGAGCGTAGAACAACGCGTAACATCTTGTTACGAGTAACCAAACGTATCAACGTAATTCGTATTTAACATCGTTACATAAGCGTGGAGCCGTCGAACATCCTGTTCGCGCGACTAATTCCGGGTGTTCTGTGCACTCGACGGTAGTTAATGGAGGCCGAGGAACGTAATGAAATATCGAGATGGAAAGTGGAAAGTTTTTTATCTTTCGGGTGCATTTGCATAAGCCTACATTCTTATCTGCGCGCAGTGGACGAGTGTGTTGAACTCGCGATTTATGGCGGCGATCCACGACACGTGCGTGACAATTCGAATTAAACGGAGACCGTGAACCGAGTTGGGGTGGAAAAATGTCAGTGACCGCGAATTACAAAACGTGCACCTGATCCTTTGGGGCAAAAATCTCTCTTTCTCGTCAATTCTGCTGCTTCGTACAGTGGCAGATACAGGATGGGGTGGTTGTTATTCACGGGGGTTGAAAATGTTAGCAGAAAAATTACTTGGCTTCAAGAGGGAAAGGCAACTATTTTCTATTTCACTTTCGAGGCTATTTGAGGTGTAACTTTGTTTTTAAATCTATAGTTTTGTTGGGGGATTCTTATTCCACGAAAGGGAAGATCAAACTTGTAAGATTTATATTAATTTCGAATCGTGATTTCAAGATTAATTTAATTATCAGGCGTCGAATGCAATTCGTAAGATAGAAGTTTGGCGCTGTTCCATTTCGCGTTGCTTTTGCAACGAAACAGGTAGCGAATTTCTTCGAATTTCGCCGGATAAAACGGAGGAGCTTTGTTGGCGGGGGATTCCAGGCCATCGAGAAGCCGGCACGCCGGTTTCGGTGTATGTAAATTAGCCTGCTGGACTATTCACACCAGTACACCTGGTCGTGGCCTCCCGCTGCACGGATGCTCATACGTGGATGAGATCCACCGCGACCAGGAGCTGAGTCTCCCATTTTCTCGATCCTCCACATCCTTCGATATCATTTTCCATGTCGTTTAAAATCAACCTCGATTATGGAAACAACGTTTTATTGCAAAACTCTGCTTTTCGTGATACAGTAGGTTTTGTAATTTTTGTCTAACACTTGGTACCAATTCCAAGTCTCCTCCAAAGCATCATAAGACGAAGAATAGACTCCAGCTTTCGTCAGTTTTTCTTTGAATAAGTTTTAAAGGTTTTGTTCTTTAACATGTCGAAATATTTTATTATTTTGAACGTCCAAACTAAAATCTCATTTTCTGACTGTGCAAGGTATACTTAAAATCTCTTAAATCTCTTAATATCAGATGTGGGGTTCTCATAAAATTTCTAGCAAATTTTATCATTTATAATTTGAATCATTTCCACCATGGTTTTCGTTTCTTTGGCTCAATTAGTCCGTCCATTGGTTACTTAGTCATTGCATATAAAATGGCAAATATTGAATTCCTACAATTTTCTTAAAATGAATCTTTGTCAATCGAAATCGTCCACGCCTTAACCTCCCCGATAGAAAGGGTCGATCGTAAATCCGGCGAAAGAATTTTTTTCGAGGCATTAATTTCCATCTAAATGGACGTCGAATTAAGATACGGAGAACGCGGGGGGGGGGGCCGAAAGTACGAAGGTAAATTGGTGAATAGGGGTTCGAAGAGGTCTCCGTCGGTGGAATGTAGCTGCACAATGCAGCAGGTTCTCCGGTGACACACAAACCTTGAATCTATATTAATGTAACGCGTGGACCCGCCTAGCCCAGCGATAGATTCGATACGATACAATCGATAGAATTAATTCTCGCAACTGGCGAACGGTATTTAGTATTTACCGATAACAGGCGAAGCATGGCTGCGCCGCGATTAACCGTTCAGGATTATTTGTAATTTCACATCAGGATTGCAGGAATCGTGGAAAACGTACGCGTCGTAAATGTATTGGAAAATTCCCGTATTATTTGTCGTTGTTTGATCGGATTCGAACAACGAATTAATTGAATTATTTTATTCGCGCTCTGAACGCCCTGAAAAATATTGATTAATAACGAAAAACAATTTCGTGCCGATCGTTGTGAATTTTTAATATCGAACAAACGATCCCCGGTCGCGAGATAAATTCACCGTGAAATAGTCGAGATATGTACGCTTTATTCTTTCCGACGAACCCCGGTGAATTTGATAAACCGCAGCCTTTGCCGGCGTTTTATCGAATATTTTATCCACAAAAGGTGCGAACAATAACAACCTCTTGTTAGGTAGGCGGTACGTGTTCGTTCTCTCTCCGCTGAATTTTTTAAACTGTCCAGTCGATTATTGATCGCCGTTCTGTCGCATTAAACGATCGATTGCCGAGTCGATTACCGGGCAGCATCGACATCGCGACGCGGTGACTCATCCTCGAAGGATCGTTGTCGGGGGATGAAGGATTGAAAAAGAGGGATCGATGCCTCGCACGTGACCGTACAAACGAACTGGCTTAGTTTAATAGAATAGAACCATAGTCCACTTAGAATTCGCGAACCTCCGAAACTTTTAATCGACAATCTACGAAACGACGATTGCAAAGTAACGCGAAATTAATTCTTTATCAGATATTTACGATCGACGACACCGTGAATCCTTGCATAGTGTCCAACGAGTTATTATAGTTCCATGACATTAACAATTCTATGTGGTGTCGCCTTCCATGATCGCCACCAGAGGGGTCGTGCTCTCACGAGCGCTCGACCGACCCCTCAGTTGTTATATCCCAGTCTCTGTTGGCCTCTGCTCACCACCGCTTATATTTCTAACAACGTATGACGATTACAACTTGCTATTGTTTGCCTCTACTGGACTCTACTGGCCCCTGCTGACCACCGCTTATATTTCTGACAACGTGTAACGATTCCTACTGAACTCTGCCTGCCTCTGCTGACCGCTGCTGACCATTCCTTATACTTCTGACAACGTATAACGATTGCAACTTGCTATTGCTTGCCCCTACTGGACTCTGCTGACCTCTGCTGACCACTGCTGACCATTACTGAACACCCCAGATGCTTCTGACAACGTACAACGATTACTACTTGCTACTGCTTGCCCCTGCTGGTCTCTGCATGCCTCTGCATCCCTCTGCTGACCACTGCTGACCACCCCTGATGCTTCTGACAACGTACAACGATTACTACTTGCTACTGCTTGCCCCTGCTGGTCTCTGCATGCCTCTGCATCCCTCTGCTGACCTCTGCTGGCCCCTGCTGACCACTGCTGACCACCCCAGATGCTTCTGACAACGTACAACGATTACTACGAACTACTGCTTGCCCCTGCTGGTCTCTGCATGCCTCTGCATCCCTCTACTGCCCTCTACTGCCCCCTGCTGACCCCTACTGACCCCTACTGACCCCCTACTGACCACTGCTGACCAATACTGACCACCTCTGATACTTCTTACAACGTATGACAATTACTGTTTGCCCCTGCATGCCTCTACTGCCTCCTGCTGACCCCTGCTGACCCCTTCCGCCACGATATATGTATTAAAACTTTGTATAATGTAAATCTATCTTAATAAATGATATAATTCCAATGAATTCTATGTGTTTTATCATTTTCTGCCTTCCTTTTCCTCTCCAAAGCATTCCCTTAGTTATAAGATACCTACCACCTCTTCCCATAACATCTCCCCTTATAACAAAGTCTAAAACGAAAATTTCGACGATTTTCCAACTCCGATTTAAATTTTTGCTCGAAAATTTCGCCGATTTCCCTATTTTCCAGCTGTTTCAGGACTTTCCAGCTGTTTCAGGCTTTCCCAGCTGTTTCAGGCCTTTTTCGCTGTTTCAGGACTTTCCAGCTGCCGGGAATTTTTCGTTGTTTCAGGACTTTTTCGCTGTTTCAGGACTTTCTAGCTGTTCCAGGACTTTCCAAATGTTTCAGGACTTTCCAGTTGCCGGGAATTTTTCGTTGTTTCAGGACTTTTTCGCTGTTTCAGGACTTTCTAGCTGTTTCAGGGCTTTCCAAATGTTTCAGGGCTTTCCAGTTGCCGGGAATTTTTCGTTGTTTCAGGACTTTTTCGCTGTTTCAGGACTTTCTAGCTGTTTCAGGACATTTTCGCTGTTTCAGGACTTTCCAGCTGCCGGGAATTTTTCGTTGTTTCAGGCCCTTTTCGCTGTTTCAGGACTTTCTAGCGGTCCCAGGACTTTCCAACTGTTTCAGGACTTTCCAGCTGCCGGGAATTTTTCGTTGTTTCAGGCCTTTTTCGTTGTTTCAGGACTTTCCAACTGTTTCAGGACTTTCGAATTGTTTCAGGAAAAATTTTAGAAAATTTAAAAAAATTTTAAAGTTAAGTTTTGAAAGTCCGGAAATGTTCTGGGAACTTTGGGATTTCAGTTTTGAATGGGAAAACGGAAAGAAAAGGTAAAAATGATGAGAACACAGAGAATTCTTTGAAATTATATCGTTTATTGTCATAGATTTACATTATACAAGACTTTGATATATATACATCATGTTAGAAGTTGTTAACAAAGTCCAGCAGTGGTCAGCAGTGGTCAGCGGGCCAGCAGAGGCCAGCAGAGGGTTGCAGAGGGATGCAGAGACCAGCAGGGGCAAGCAGTAGCCAGTCGTAATCGTGATACGTTGTCAGAAGTAAGAGGAGTGGTCAGCAGTGGTCAGCAGGGGTCAGCAGGGGTCAGCAGAGGGATGCAGAGGGATGCAGAGACCAGCAGGGGCAAGCAGTAGCAAGTAGGAATCGTTGTACGTTGTCAGAAGCATCAGGGGTGGTCAGCAGTGGTCAGCAGGGGTCAGCAGAGGGATGCAGAGGCCAGCAGAGGCCAGCAGAGGGATGCAGAGGCATGCAGAGACCAGCAGGGGCAAGCAGTAGCAAGTAGGAGTCGTTGTACGTTGTCAGAAGCATCAAGGGTGGTCAGCAGTGGTCAGCAGAGGCCAACAGGTGTCAGCAGGGGCCATCAGGGGCCAGCAGAGGCCAGCGGAGGCCATGAGAAGCCAGTAGAGGCCGGGAGACGTTGGCAGTAGCCCTTTGTAATCGTCATACGTTGTCAGAAGTATTAGGAGTGGTCAGCAGCAGTCAGCAGAGGCCAGTGGAGAACTATAACAAAATTCAAAAGTACATGTAGTCGTACCTTATACCCTTTTTACCTTATACCTCAGGTAAGAATGGGTATAACTAGGTAAAACAGTTTTCTGACATGTAAGAAATAGTGGATGCATGTGTGTGTATGTGTGTGTGTGTCCGGAGAGAGCAGAAATGTCCGAAGGCAGTTGAGAGGAGTCGAGCAGAGAAATGACGAGCGGGAAAACAGAAGAAGTGCGAGAAGAACGGAAAAACGGATTGAAAGGGAAGCGTGCACGCGTGGAGAGAATGATATATTCGATAAGTGATTAATAAAGATATTAGGAAAGTGTTGGTATTTTATTTGATGCGCGTAGTTTAATTAACCATCCTCGTCCAAGAATTACAGACATTACATGCTAACTCAAGTTAGCCACCAGTAAAGGCATGTCGAGATCAGCAATGATCAGCAGAGGCCAACGAAGGTTGGCAGAAGCTAGTCATCATTGTGTTATAAGTTGTCAGAAATAAAAGTGGAGGTCAGGAGAGGCCAACAGAGGCTGAGGGAGAGGGGTAAAGTACTTTCGCGTACCAGACAAATAAGGAATCATCTTAGACCTCGAAATCTCCAAATCTCGAAAGACCATTTCGTAAAATGTTTGACAATCACCAGTCTACTGTATTCTGATCGAAAGGAAAGTTTTTCCCCGAGAGTTAAAGGACGACCAACACAGAAATTGTTTAGAACTATTTTAAGAACGTTCCGTATCTTGCTCAGAGCGAACACGGTTCCTCCCTTTTGTCCAGGAGGCATCGCGCGTTTTCCCGTTTTGTTTCGAAACAACAAGGGGGGCGTAAGTGCACGACGGTTCTCGTTATATCCGGCCGCACGTATCGAGCAGA
Source organism: Colletes gigas (assembly GCF_013123115.1). Classification (NCBI taxonomy): domain Eukaryota; kingdom Metazoa; phylum Arthropoda; class Insecta; order Hymenoptera; family Colletidae; genus Colletes; species Colletes gigas. The sequence goes on along the minus strand of NW_025106643.1, from coordinate 2,224,571 downwards.
TCAACGCGCGGAACCCCAATCTGCGGGATCCAGATAACGGCGTGAATCGTTACTTTATTGAATTCGCGGCCGGCGGCAGGCCCTTTCGCGATTTAAAAGCTGCTCGCACGCCCCGGCAACAATGACACCCTCCTTTCGATCGCTCGTGCAACGACGCAACGATATCTGCCCGCGGGGGGTTCGCTCGTAGGAAACGAATTTTCGAAGGGTAGACGCGTTTGGAAGTTTCTGTTTATCGCGAATGGACGCGTGTTTCGCGGTGACCCGCAAACGTTTCGCTGCTAAATGAGGGCGAAGAACGACGGAAGTCGACTTTACTCTCGCTCCAATTTCATCTGATCGAAAGATGTCAAACTGGGTCTTCGACCATTGGGAAAAATTTTAATGAGTGTGATCTGGAGACCAAACTAACGAAAACTTTGGCCTCTATTTTCCCCAGAGTATGGACTTGAGTCAGTTGTGTTCGATCCACAGATGAATTTAGAGTTTCGAAAAGAAGAGTTCGCAAAAGAAATAAAAGAATTCGACTCTGACCGGTTGGATTCTATAATTTCAATCCCATCAATCGTCCAGAAACTGCTCTGGACGTGAATGTCTGTTCGACGGCAGCGGTCAATCGTTAATTTACCAGACGCGATTCCACTCGTCACCTATCGGCGTATCTGGGTCTCATTGTTGCCCCCGGAACAGAAACAGAAGCCCATTTTCGCAGGGGGGGCCCCAACAAAGCGGCCGGGGAACGCGATCAGCGGGAGTGCCCGCGTTTCTTCTTCGCTCGCCGCGGCGAGCCCCGTCGAATTATCGGCCGACGAATTTGATTACGGCTTCTGAAGGTGCCGTGGCGGCTTCGCACGGATCCCGGTAGAGATGGGTGACGCGGCAACAAGCATTGTGGACCGTTTAATAACTCTCAGTGGGTGTCTAGCGAAGGCCACCGGTGTTCGACTCTGACTTTCATTCCGCCTCGAGGCACGCGGAATCCGAAAAACGCGTTTCAAAGAACGCTGTCGAAATTGTATTGTTTGGCGAGCTCAATAAGATTCTCAAAGCAAAAGCTCATCGAGAACGCCGACAGAAGGCCACGCGCTTAACTTTCTCGCAAGTACTCGATGGACCACCTAGAAGAGACGTTCCTCGACTGTTTTATAAGATTCTCGAAGCAAAAGCTCATCGAGAACGCCAACAGAGGGCCACGCGCTTAACTTTCTCGCAAGCACTCGATGTACCACCTTAAAAGAGACGCTCCTCGACTGTTGTTTTATCGACGAGACAAAATCGTACCATTCTTCCAAAAACTAGCTCCACAGTCTCTCGTTTACTGTGAATCGCGAGAAGGAAAAGAAACGAATAGTTTCTACGCGTGAAACCGTGGTCCCCGGGACCCATATGGAGTCTACATTGTGCCTTATACCTTTTCGGGTGGGGCTCTGTTCATTACAGGCTGGAAAAGGGCCAGAAGGAGCGTTGTTGGGTAACAGGAACCCGAAAACTTTCTTTCGTAATCGCGTAAACGCGGATCGTTTGTAGTCGTCGGCCACCTGGGAGCAATCGAACGGCGGAACAATCGTAGCGCAGAGTCACGATCGCTTCGAAGAGAGGCGGATAGGCCGACGGTGAAAATGAACAGACGAGAGAGAAGGAAACGTGAGAGAGGCAGAGAGAAACGACGAAAGGAAGGACGAAGTTACTGTCATTATGGACGCGGGAGAGCACAAAACGAGTCCACGGCTGAAGGAACGGAACTCGTAGGATGACGATCGAAACCAGAGTTTATAACGATACTCGATTGTCGGGGATTCCTGCAAGACCACCTGCACGGGGGCAACAAGGTAGATGCTCTGTATTTTAATATATTTATTCATTCACTAAAATACTATAGTACAAGATGATGTTAATCTCTTATAAAAGTTAGTAGGAGACTTCTTGAGGATTTACCCAAAATCAAAGAGTTCGAACAAATTTTTCGTACGAATTCAAAGAACTGACGTTTTGATAATTCTAACAAAATTGGAAATCCTACTTATTACTAACTCGAACGAGTAAATTTTAGTCTTCAGCCTAGTACAAGTATAAAACGAATTTAGTACACTGAATCATGATACACTGATCTGATCTAATGTCTCGAAGAAGATACGCGATTTCTATGGGCATAGCCATTTTGTTGGACGCGTCTGAAACTATCGCCAGCATCTCAAGTGATTTAGTTCGCGAACAAATGTCGCTAATTACAATTAATTCGGGATAGAGGCGCTAGGAGCTGCAGGGGTGATAAAAAAGAAGAAAAGCGTGAAAGAGAAGAGGATCGGAGGACGATCCAGGACGAAGTCGCATATTATATCAGGTCGATAGGGTACGGGTCGGGGCGTCGTTTGTCATCCGGCTCGCTCTTACGGGCCATTCGTATTTTCTAAGCGCGAGAAAAAGAGAGGAAGAGGAGCCCCGTCCCGTATTGTCGCGGTGCACAAAGCCCACAAAGGAGGACGTGTGAATCAGCAGTAATGGGGATAATGCAAAACTACGGATGAACGTGGAGGGGGGTGTCCGTGAAGATTGTCCTGGGTCTTCCACGATCGATGGACACTCTTCTTCTATGGAGAACCGCCAGGCCTTGTAACCCTTTTCGCTACAACCATTCCGTTTCGTTCCAAATTGCGGGACGCAAACTTTGCTCCAATCAAGATTTAAGGACTTGGACACATTTCGAATGGAAACTTGAAATCTAACATTAATATTAAACAATCGCTTTCTTCGATTAAATTAGAAGGAAATAGAATTCTAGATTTTAAAATAATTACTTGTCCCTTTCAACTCGAAGCTTCGAATATTCAATGCACCATGCGTGCCCCGAAAAGTTTGAGGATCGATTTTCTCAAGAACGGCGCGTACCACGAGAAAACTTTACACCACCTTTTCGGCTCAGTTTTACGCACAGAATGTGCACAAATTTTTTTGTTTACCGATCCCAACGCGTTTCGATGCAATCGAAGAAGCTCGAGAGCGCGATCAACGCGGATAATTCGAACGGACCCCCGCGATTAATTTTCAATCGTTCGTCTAAGCCAGCAAATTTTACACGTCGGGCTCGCGATAAACGCGGCGGATCCGCCGAGTGTTAATGACGTTTATTGGAAATCCGGCGCACTCAGTCGACGCGTTCGAGGCGCTCCTAGGCGAACTAAGTAGCTGTATAGACCCCGGTGAACCGAGGCAATCGATATCTCTATGGCACTGGCGGATGCAAAAGGGGCTTTCCTGATTAATGAACGCAGCCAGCGAACCTATTCGCGCGCTATATCCATCTTCGATTCGTTCGTTCTTCGCGTACCGCTAAACAATCTTTCGATCGGTTCACCCTCACCATCGACGCCACACACACCCCCCTACCACCCCTTTCCTTTTTTCTACTTGTTCCTTTCTAATGGGTCGACGGACAATGCCAATACCTCGTTCAGACGTTCACGGGATTTCTGAAACGCAACGCGCTCCGTTATTCGTACCCACGCATTCGTTCGACTCCCGACTCTTCTGTGCTTTCCGACGACGGTTAATGGGAAATTTGAACGATTATTCCAATCATGAATGCTCTCAAGATTCACGCTTTATTAGGAAATTATCGCGTGCAAGTAGCGTTTCATGCACAGAACACAATTCAGAGTGTTCGATATAAATATGATATCAGTATGGAGAAAAGCAGAAGGACCCTTTCTAAGATCGAATACCACGTTCCAGACACGGGGAATAAATATATTAGTCCATATGGAGGTGTGAAACTTTAAAATAAAGCAGAAGGACCCTTTCTAAGATCGAATACCACGTTCCAGACACGGGGAATAAATATATTAGTCCATATGGAGGTGTGAAACTTTGAAATAAAGCAGAAGGACCCTGTCTAAGATCGAATACCACGTTCCAGACACGGGGAATAAATATATTAGTCCATATGGAGGTGTGAAACTTTGAAATAAAGCAGAAGGACCTTTTCTAAGATCGAATACCACGTTCCAGACACGGGGAATAAATATATTAGTCCATATGGAGGTGTGAAACTTTGAAATAAAGCAGAAGGACCTTTTCTAAGATCGAATACCACGTTCCAGACACGGGGAATAAATATATTAGTCCATATGGAGGTGTGAAACTTTGAAATAAAGCAGAAGGACCTTTTCTAAGATCGAATACCACGTTCCAGACACGGGGAATAAATATATCAGTCTATATGGAGGTGTGAAACTTTGAAATAAAGCAGAAGGACCTTTTCTAAGATCGAATACCACGTTCCAGACACAAGGAATAAATATATTAGTCCATATGGAGGTGTGAAGCTTTAAAATAAAGCAGAAGGACCCTTTCTAAGATCGAATACCACGTTCCAGACACGGGGAATAAATATATTAGTCTATATGGAGGCGTGAAACTTTAAAATAAAGCAGAAGGACCTTTTCTAAGATCGAATACCACGTTCCAGACACGGGGAATAAATATATCAGTCTATATGGAGGTGTGAAACTTTGAAATAAAGCAGAAGGACTCTTTCTAAGATCGAATACCACGTTCCAGACACAAGGAATAAATATATTAGTCCATATGGAGGTGTGAAGCTTTAAAATAAAGCAGAAGGACTCTTTCTAAGATCGAATACCACGTTCCAGACACGGGGAATAAATATATTAGTCTATATGGAGGTGTGAAACTTTGAAATAAAGCAGAAGGACCTTTTCTAAGATCGAATACCACGTTCCAGACACGGGGAATAAATATATTAGTCCATATGGAGGTGTGAAACTTTGAAATAAAGCAGAAGGATCCTTTTCTAAGATCGAATACCACGTTCCAGACACGGGGAATAAATATATTAGTCCATATGGAGATGTGAAACTTTGAAATAAAGCAGAAGGACCTTTTCTAAGATCGAATACCACGTTCCAAACACGGGGAAACCAAATGTTTTAATTTTCTTAGAATTATAGTAATATTTTGTATTCGAGACTATCGTAATGTGGTGGTTTCATAATTTAATTTTTATTGGGAAATAAAACGGAGTATAAAGTTCACGCGTGTAATCCGCCATTATGGTTGAAACGCCCGTGAAAACGTTCGAGCGAATTTTATCGCGCGTGTCGAACGTTTCAAGAAAACTGGCCTCCTTTCCCCCACAAAGGCGAAATAAATCCTGATGCAACCGGAGGGAGAGAGAGTTTGGATTGTTTATCCGGCGGATCCGGGGGCCCCCTCGCGTCCAGAAAGGGTTCGTTCGATCGGAGAGAAGGAAAAAAAAAGGAAATAATATTCTGTTCCGTATCCCTCTCTCGGTGGCCCCCCCTCTTGTTCTCCGCGCTCGATACGTATTCAGGGCAATGAATGAGAAAAAGGAAACTCAATCGATCGTGGCCAGGAGGGGGGGCACCCGACGTGTCATTGATCGAAACGGAATCATCGAACGTTTTTCCACTGTGGCAACAATGAGCCTCCGCCGACAAAGGGCGGCCGACGGAGCAGGTAGTGTCGTGGTGTGCCTCCTCTTTCGTCTATCCCGCTACCGGAAGCAAAACTCGACCTCTTACTTTCCGGGGGATCGACGTTCCTCGTACGATGACTTCAGATAAAAAAATTCCCATTTTTTATTGTTAAACGAAACAATTATTTTGAGTGGCGATTCGTTGAGTCTTGGGAAGAGTCTTCTTCGGACTTATCAAGTCCTTTTTCAGTTTTTGGGGTTCCTAACCCTTGAGTGGACTCTCAATCTCAATGGAATTTACTTGATGTTGATTTTTACCTGATTTGGTAAATGGAAATCAACTTTCCTTTAAAGCGTTTGAAGAATGATGGACTAATGGTGCAATATCCCCTTTTTAAGAATGGATATAGTGCAATTTACAAAACTCTTTAAACACTTTGATCGTAGGAACAAAAATCTGATCACGTTTGGGATCCTTCGAAGTCTATCGAGACTTTGTGTCATGTGTCACCATGATCTTAGAGACGAGATTTGCAATTTACAAAACTCTTCAAAAACTTTGATCGTATTAACGAAAATCTGATCGCGTTTGGGATCCTTCAAAATCTATCGAGACTTTTTGTGTCACCATGATCTTAGAGGTTTCGTGGAGATCGATACGGAGACGAAGCAATCGGTGACCGCGGGAGAAGTAATTGTTGCGATCATTATTCTCACCTGGTGAGTGCATATCCGTCTCTTTCTGTCGTTCGTTTTATCCTTGTTAGCGCCCGTTCAACAGGGTTTCGCTAGAATTTCCAGCTAATAACGCGCTCGCGCTCGTTATCGCGCGTCACACGTGAATTAGCACCGAGCTATGGGAACTCGTGCACGCTCCACTCGACGTGTTTCCTTTGAATGTTCGTCGTTTTGCTGCTGAAAATTGTTTATAAGTGAGAGACGCAGAAAAGGTTGCCGGAGTTGGGGTGTGAGTGGGAAATAATACAACGTTTCCACCCCCGTTGGCGGGGGGTGAGAACGGGCTAGCTCGCGACGCTAATAAAGACAGATACAAAAGGGACACGACGAGTCTCAAGGTGTAAATTAGGTAATTGTCAATTATGGGAACGATGGAATTTTGCAAATACCGGGTGCTGCGACTTTGATGCAATTATCGATATTGGATCGCGTTTGTGTTCGAAACGTTACCAGCGGAAACGAGGTTTAATTAACCGAGACAAACGCGTCGCGGCACTTTGATCGAAAATAATTATTGTTTTCGTAAGTATGTTAATTGAAATAATTAACCATGCAATCAATAAGATTTCGTTTGATAAATATATTACAGAATAACAAAAAAAAACAAGTGCAAATGCACGTTGCATAGGGGGAAATTTTCACTGTTTTTTTTTTTATTTTCATTCACAATCATACTGATCAAGAGTTCTCTCGATTTTTCCATTTCAGATGAAGGGAACACTTTGTTCATACTAGATTTATGGAACCCCCCAATTTGATGGGTTTTGAGTTTCCATATTTAAAGTTACAAGGGCTCGTAACTATTTATATTGAATTTCATTAATGCAATGGTGTGAATCTATATTGTAATTAAAGAAATCGTCAAGATAACGGGGTTCGATAAAAATACGAGCAATCAATGTCCATAAATCTGTATAAGAATACTCAATGACGCACTATACAGGGTGAGGCATTTTAAACAGGTCACCTGAATAACTCGCTTGTTTTTGAAGATAGGAGAAAATGCATTAGACCAAACTTATTTGGTATCGGGGGGCTCATAATCTGGTATTACCAATTTTTTTGTAGGTGGAGGCGTCAAGGAGATATGAAGGTCAACTTTGTTTTTTTAAATGGAACAGTATATTTTATTACTTACATTCTGATAGAGTGTTTCAAGGCGAATACAATGACCTATTATTAAGGTCATTCAAGGTCACCCAAAGTCAACTGCAATAGAAAATAAATTGTGTCAGAGTACATTTCGAATACTTGTGTATCACGTGTGTGTATTGCGTGACACGGGTCACAAAAGATAAACAAACATTCAATCACATTGTACGCTTATCCGTATCCTCAAACATTATTGGTAATTTTACTACCGACTAGAGCACAGCTTCGTAACATTTATTCAGTCTAAGTGTTTAGTTTTCTAAAATGCGTTACACGATAGCAGAGAAAGTAGAAATGGTTCTTATTTATGGTGAATGTCATAGAATTATGAGGGAAGCGGTACGTGTGTATAGTGAAAGATTTCCCGATCGTAATAATAGACCTTCACTTTCTGTCTTTACAAACATTATAAAAAAGTTCCAAGAAACTGGAACTGTGGATAACAAAACACGTAATCTTGCCAAACGAGCAACTGATGATGGAAACTCGATAAATATTGTAGCAGCTGTAATACAAGATCCACATGTTAGTACAAGACAACTGGAACGCGAAAGTGGCATCAGTCAACGAAGTATTTTACGAATATTACACATTAACAAATTTCATCCGTTCCACATATCACTTCATCAACAATTAACTGAAAATGATTATACAAAACGTTTACAATTTTGTGAATGGGGCTTACAAAAACTACAAGACGATGAAATGTTCTTGAGTAAATTGTTATTTACCGATGAGGCCACATTTACAAACCATGGAGCAATTAACCGTCACAACATGCACTACTGGTCGGTAGATAATCCACGATGGTTGAGAGAAGTCGACAAACAGAGACCTTGGTCTGTAAACGTCTGGTGCGGTCTTCTTCATAATAAAATAATTGGTCCATATTTTATTGATGGCACGCTAAATAGTAGTAAGTACCTGAGAATCTTAGAAGACGTTTTGCCAGAATTGTTAGAAGACACTTCACTGGACATACGACAATCCATGTGGTTCCAGCAAGACGGATGCCCTGCTCATTCAGCACGCAATGTTACAGAATTTCTAAATAGAAAATTTGGAGATTCTTGGGTAGGTCGATCAGGAAGTAACAAATGGCCGGCACGATCCCCAGACCTGACACCTCTCGATTTTTATTTGTGGGAAAAATTAAAGGCAGAAGTGTACCGCGAAAAACCAACTACCAAACTTGACATGCAAGAACGTATAAGAAGAGCTTGCTCTGTAATAGATACAAATGAAATTTGCCAGGCAGTGTCATCAGTATTGCAACGATTTAGACTATGTATCCATGTTCAAGGTCGCCATTTTGAACACTTGTAATAGCAGTATCAAAGTATCCAAGTGTTCGAAGAGTGCTTTGACACAATTTATTTTCTATTGCAGTTGACTTTGGGTGACCTTGAATGACCTTAATAATAGGTCATTGTATTCGCCTTGAAACACTCTATCAGAATGTAAGTAATAAAATATACTGTTCCATTTAAAAAAACAAAGTTGACCTTCATATCTCCTTGACGCCTCCACCTACAAAAAAATTGGTAATACCAGATTATGAGCCCCCCGATACCAAATAAGTTTGGTCTAATGCATTTTCTCCTATCTTCAAAAACAAGCGAGTTATTCAGGTGACCTGTTTAAAATGCCTCACCCTGTATAATTCACTTAGTTTTGATTACTGTCGCTTAAAAGAAAATTCTGAACATAAATGAATCCGTACGCAAGTGTCAAAATGGAGAAACTTATACTAGTTCTGACAAAGAAAAATCGTAAAAAAGTGATACTCTGGGATAGAATGGCCCCCAAATGGGCCCCCCAAACACAATGTCGATGTTCACCCCATAGTGGCGATCCCATGAAAGAATTCGGTGCAAAAACGCGTCGTTTTCCCGGAGATCATCGAGTATCGAATACGTCGATAAACGTCAGTGGCCCTGCAACCCCCGGGTTTCTCTGTCCCCCTCTGTGCAAGCGTTTCGGTGCGTGCAAGAAAGTAGCCTCACCTCTAATCCGCGTTTTTATCGAGTCGGAGCTCGCGTATGCATAGGCGACACACCGGGCACAATGTGTTCTTTAATTCTCCACTTTCGTGGCCGACGCTGGAATCCCATAAATCGCCCGAAAATTCCCACCGGGGGCAAACCGTGGCCGGCCTCGTGGACGTAAATTACCGGCTTATTTCCGCGGATACACCACCACCAGTACGGGGGCCCCGACGTCGCACGGATAAATAAAAATATTTATACCGAGGCCGCGTGCACTCGGACACTAAATTAAACCCCCCCATCCCCCTCCCGCCACCCCCGTTTTTCCGTCCTCGTTTCGTTCGTTCTTCGTCCGTTACTCCATCTTTGATTCCGTACTGCCCCCCCCCCCCCTCTCTTCGCGACTCGATTTTTAATTTCCCTTTTTTTTCCCCAGTTCGTACGAGAGCGCGTGTGCTGCTTTTTTGTTCCGCAGTTTCTGTTCCGTTGTGCCCGGTGTCGCAACGTGCCCTTTTCCCGACTCCCATGGGCTTTAATTTCACTCGCTGCGCGCCCGATTCTTCGTCTGCTTGATTTTTAATCTTCACGGCACGTTGCTCTTTCCCTCTTCTTTTTTACAATTTTTTTTTTTTTTTGCAAGCGTGTGCGTGCGTTTTTACTCGATTTTTAATGTCCGGCGCTCGTTGCCAAACCGTTAACAATGCCACGCGTTTTCCGTGCTTGTTCCTACGCGGTCGATTCTCCCGCCTTCCGTGCGGCGAACTTTCTTGATTACTCGATTTTTAATTATGCTCGACTATGGCAGGTCCAGGCCGCGAGCGATTTTTCCTGTTCTCTATACAATTTTTCGAGGGGGGCTTCGTTCGATCAATTTTTGAACACTTCCCGGGCCCGTCTTTGTCGTCGATTTTTTAACCGATTCTTCTTTCTCTACCCTCCTCGCGTTTATTTACAACCCTTTCTCCTTCGTAGTGTATTTTTAAAAAAGAGTTACATACATCAGGTAATGGATGCATTCATTATGATAGTATAGCCAAGACCCCATTGGTCTTACAAAGATCGTGACAAAATTTATTCGAGTCTGATTCACCTTAATTTTTCTCATAAACTGCATCTTGTATAAAACAATGTTTCGAACGAAAGTTGTGTCTATACAACATGTAATTTGCAATAAAAATGGAAACGAAACGTTCGAAAATTCCTGCAACAATTCGTCGTTGTTTTCATCTCTTTCCAATCTGTTCGATTATCCTCGTAATTACCCGCGAAGTTTCGTACAAATCGTCGACACTCGCGAGTTCCTCCTTCCTTTCCGCTTCATTTTTTATTCACAAAAAACTCGTCGTTTTCGCGTCGCGTACACACCGTGAATAATTTTCTTCTTCTTCTCGTCACACACCTCATTTTCGCCTCCTCCGCCTCCTCGCGCCGGGCTTTGTCGTCGCTTGCGAAACACGCGCGCGCGTCGTGCCTCGTGTAAAACGAAGCACACGCGTGCAGCCACTTCGTAGTTTGCACCTGTGTCCAGTGTCACGGAGTTTACTTCGGCGGTCGATGTTAATCGTTCGCGCTTTGTGAAGCTACGGAAGCCTGCGAGTCAACGTCCACCGTCTTTCGTTTCGATCATTACTACCATCGAATCTCCCACGAAATAAAACTCTCGATAATAATGTTCGCTGATCGTATAAATTAAAATTAAAATTAACCCATTAAAAGTGGATTATTGGGGACCTCTGGAAGTTCAAACTAACAATTGTTTAATATATATCGATGTATACTAGTTTATTATTTTTTAAATGCTTTGAAGAAAGTTGATTTCCATTTACCAATTTGGTAAAAATCAACATTCATGTTCACTGCCCATGGCCCGTATGTGGGTCACATCACCGTGCTATTGGATACGCCGCTGAGGAATTGGACAGTGAACGTGTTGAATAAAATAATTCACGATTGAGAGTCCACTTAAGGGTTAAAATTGATTCATAAGAATGAAAAGAATGATCCTTGTGGCAGATAGACCATCGACAAGTGTTTTAGATACTTTAATTAATTTCGTAAAAATGGGAGGAATATTTCTTAACAGTATTTCGATAACAAGTGTTTTCGATACTTTGTCTGGAAGCTCTGATTTAAAACAATGATCGATGGTTCCTGAGGAACAGAAAATGGAGTTGACAACGTTTAAAAATCGAATCCTCCGCAAATAGAATTAAATAAAAAACGAATAGTTTTTGATATTAAAATGGAAGGAATATTTCTTAACAATATTTCGATAACAAGTGTTTTCGATACTTTGTCTCGAAGCTCCGATTTAAAACAATAATCGATGGTTCCTGAAGAACAGAAAATGGAGTTGACAACGTTTAAAAATCGAATCCTCCGCGAATAGAATTGAATAAAAAATGAATAATGTTTGACTGGAAAGTAAGTGATGGCCTCTGTCGAGGAGATCAGAGAATTGCAAGACACCCTGTACGAAGGCAAGTGCCCGTGCAAACAGGCATGAGATCACGCTGTATAAATAGTGTCGATACGGTATTAGTCTCGTCTGGGCTTACACGTACCGGTCAGGTAAGCATGCTCGTTGAAAACACCTGTGGTCGTAATTAAGTATGCAAAAACCGAGTCGACCACCCTGTACACGCAGGGACACACGGAGGCACCTGCGGCCCCGATAATGGCCACTCCAGAAGAATTATATAGAGGCGTACGTCACGGAAAGGTAACGGGGAACGAACGAGAACCGTGTAACATTTTAGGTGGCGGGAAACGTTCGATAGATTTCGTGAATTCTTGGAAGGCGTACCCAGTGGCCGCGGGATACGCGATAAATTAGCGTTATTTCAATAAATTAGGCGCTCGTGACCGACCAGAATGCTGAACCCTCGGAGGGCGGTCGAGCAAACTCGTTCAACGACCGATTCCGATCTCTACTCTTCTTTTTTTTATTTTTATTCAACGCGTCGACCACGTTAGAAAGTAAACTGTATAGAAATCGAGTCCTTTGGAATTTCTAGTCTCACCACGAGATTGGGCTGATCGAAACGTTATGAATTCTCGATGGCTATTATTTCGATCATTTGCAAATTTCAAGCACAGAGGTTCTCGAAAAGTTTGGAAACCTTTAAAATATCATCGTATTGAGAATCATTACGAGGAAATATTTTTGATATTTTTCGACACGCGTACCATCGATGTACTTCACGCCCAATAACGCGACACCAAACATTATATTCACCATCGACAAGCCCGTACAATGAGCGCATTATAAATTGTAAATTCTACAGTTACAATACAGGACTGGATACAATAAGCAAAGGTCATAACGCGCCTATGGCTCCCGGGTCCCCCATTGTCGCCGCTCCCCCACGCCGTCGGTTTTAATTATTATATCCCACGAAAAATACTTTTCTCGTTTCGCGCTTGCATTTTAATGCCTGTTTCCTTCCAACGGGCTTCGCCCTTCCTTAAATAAATAACAGAACGCGGCCGAAACAAACCGCGATTGTTTCCCTAATTGCATTCTGTGGTCGCGTTTTCTTTTCCGGTTCGGCATAATGCGTCATTATGACACGTCGAATTACTATACACGCCCCCGTTCAGCGGCCGAGATTTTCCATTGTCCACGATACACCGAGCCCGACAATGGCCCAACAACGACGATCCGACGAATAATATATATAATATACACCGTATACCGGGTGTCGCTGAACAACAACGAAACGCGACAGAATTGCAAGACATCGAAGTGGGTGATTTCATCCCAAACACAGATTTCACAAAAAGGGAAATTCGTGTTTAATCTAATATTCCAGACAAGAAGAAGACTTAGTGTGGATTTGATAAAGAAAGAGAAAAATATTCTTCAAGTATCCGAGGATTGCGTGAAACGAGAATTTCTCGATTCTAATCTTATATATTCTTTTCATTAACCTGGAGTATCCTAGGGGTGGTTTTCCGCGAGGGCAGAAAAATCGAGCAACGGTTTAGCCCGCGCGAAAGAAAGCGGAAGGAAGAGGACAGAGAAAGGGGAACAACGGCGTCGAAAACCGGGCAAAGAGGGAATTTTGCGCGAACTTGGAAAAGGGAGGGAGGGGGAAGGGGGTTTGGGAGGAATTCTCGACGTCCCGGAAAAATGTGCATTACGTGCACGCACCGCTGCAGCTTCGCCCGCAACCACCACCCCCTCAGTTCTCTCCCCCTTCGCCCCGCGGGTCCCGTCGACGACTCCGGAGAGGGCGAAATTCCGAATTTTCGCCAGCGTCGCTTTTTTCACAAAGCCCGTAGCCGTACACTCGAGGGAGCCCCGGCCGGGGCCGACAAACGGCGAAACACGGTGCATGCATGTCGCGTAAACAATGAAATTGCGCTCTTTTTCGGCGAACGGGAGAAATGTTTAGGAGTGAATTAAAAACAGCGAGGCGAAAGTAGCTGCTACCTGGCGGGGCATTGTCGCGCGTTTCAGGGTAGCTCTGGTCGATCCGTTCTCGCACAGACAGACGCGCAGACTGCATCGTAGATGCGGGCTTTTCCGCCCCTGGATCGGCCTCGAACCTTTCAACCCCCCATCGTCCGTGTCAATGGACGCGATTTTTAAATCCTGAACCTCGTGGTTCTTCGTTTCCTTTCTCCATTCGACGTTAATGCTGGATTTGATGATACGAAACGGTGTATCTGGAACACGGTGGTTCCCTGGGGGGTTGTTAGGTTCATAGAAAATATAAAAGTTCGCGAACATGAGATCGTTCGAAAGACGATTGTCTTGGCGAGGTCAGAATTTTAAGAAACATTGGTCATGCGACCCGAACGACCACCCAAAGATGGCGTCCACGTTCAATCGCCCTTATTGGAAAAGCCCACAACGTCCAAGGATCGGTATATCAGCCAGGAAAAATCTTCCCCGGGAATTCCTCGGATTTTTTCATCCCCCCCCCTCGGATTCTTCCCTCGAATTCGATATTCAGTCTACGCACGCCCCGCGAGCTACCCCGTTCGGTCGCCAACGTCTCTCCACCCCCTTCGCGAACTCCTTGGCGGGAGTCAAAGGATCCCGGGGACTCTTCCCCGGACTCGGTTCACGTTCCAGCGACCATAGGGAAAAATATCGGCCGCGGTCGCATCGGTGAGCAAGGGAACGACCGTCTTCTATAGAGGAGAGCTGAACGACGCGCAGTCAGCCACTTGGCATCCGTTGGCGTCGCTCGAAATGCTTTTTTATTAACTCGCACCTGAATGACTTTCCTCTCTTCCGTTCTTCTTGTCCCTTTCTCTACGACGATTCAGACGCTGACTGAATACATTCCCCGCCTCGATAAGGCGAGCTGGCGCACCGTTATTCCGAACGACAGAGACAGAAAGATAAAGAGGAGCATTCGCCGCTCTTGTCGGTAATTATTTGCCGAGTGGTAATAAATTGAAAGCGAAGCAGCGATAAGGCGGACCGAGTCGCTGGAGGATTCAACCCCCAACGGATCGGGGAGGGGTGTAGGGGGGTTGGCGCGCGACTTTTGGACTTAATAAGTCGGGACTCTTTTCTGTGTGCCGCAGAGGTGTCGCGTTTTGCCCCCCCCGCGATGGATGCTCCTCTTGTTCGTCCCGTTCTCTCAAACTTCGGGGAAAGATTCACCCCCCGGTTCTTAAAGACACGCATATCGTTAAAATATTCGTGCGACCCCCTTGACGACGCCCAGGCCGGATCTTAAAATTTGGCGACATTTTGTCGAGAATTCAATCTTCTCCCATCAAGATTTAACTAATTTGTATCCCAATTTAAGTGTCTGTTGACCTCGAGGATGAAGATATTAATGAAACTTTTATTAGAAAATTCTAATCAATTCCTTGACGTACAATTCCAAATATCTTTTCGAATGTACACTGTTTAATTTTGTTTAAATTTATTAAAACATCTACTCTTTTCGTGACTTTTCCATCATTTGCAGGATATAGAATTGTGCTTTTACAATGTCGTACAATATATATAATTGTGCTTTTATATATATATGTATATTGTACGATATTGTAAAAGCACAATTTTTATTATTTAATTAATTGTGCTTTTATATATATATATATATGTATATTGTACGATATTGTAAAAGCATAATTTTATATCCTGCAAATGATGGGAAAGTCACAAAAAGAATATATATATATTCTACCATTGTCCTTTAGTAGCCAAAGAAGAAACGTAAGAAACGTAACACAGGTCGATGTTTCCGAAGTTCCAGAACAGACTCACCCCTTTAAAGAGACCCACATCCCCCGTCACCGGTGAGAAAGCTGTTCTCCATACTCAGGATTCGTTTTCGAAACGCGCATTAAATCTCGACGCGAACAACGACCTAACTTCACGCCTTGTGATCGAAAATTTTGTTGGGGGACTCAATAATCACTAAAAAAAAGAAACTCCAGAGTCCTTGTTACAAATCATGAGTGTGCATGTATTATCTCTTTCCTCTATATCAATTAAAATTGTCTTATTTCTGAGTTAACAAAAATTAAGAAGTTCCACAAATATAAATTCCAAACAGAAAACTTAAAATAATGGAGTGGAAGGTATTATAATTTGATTAACCCTGCAAATGAGTACTTCTGATATATTTGAAAAATTTTATAAAATGGAGACTATTTATTTTTTCGAAAAAGGAGATCGATCGATCCGTGTTATCAGCCGTATCATCGATCGTACGTTTTTCCCCTATTCAGGGTTTGTTCGCGAACAGAACGTAACTCGAGCCCGTTCGACTGCGATTCCGGGCGTCGCGAAGGGTCGTTTCGAAGTAAGTCGACGCGCGCGACGATTTATGCCGGCTGTCGTAGATATAGCCCGCGCAGGAATAGGCATAAAAGTCCTCCAACAGGACTCTCTCTCTCGACGGAGAGCCAGGACGCACACCTACACGACCAGAGCGTCGAGGATTAGGACTGGGCCCCGTGAATGGGAGAAAATGCGAATTGATACGGTCGTTAAGAAGACCCTCCTTTGAACCGTAGATCCGCATGAACGGTACGCGTGCAAAGGAAGAGACGGTGTGGGACCAGGCTTCGATCCTTTGCCTCTCCCTCTATTTTTCGTTTTTAGAACGCGACCCCTGACGCGATTTATCTCGCGATGCCCGTACTCTGCCCTTACTTTACGAGTACTTAGGACAGGTGACTCTAGCGATACGGAATTCTCCTTCTCACACTTTTTTTTCACGTTACTATTATCGAGAATTCAGCTTGCTTCGTTACTGTTTTACGTAACTTCAATGGCGAATTAACACGCTTGAATTTATTCGTGGAAATAGAACAACAAGGGGTTGGATAATAATAGATCTTCGTTCTCGAGATATTCTAACTTGAAGCCATGTATCTGTATTCACAATGGTTCCTTAGTAAGTGCGTAACTCTTGCACTCGCCGATAGAGGGCTACTCCCCCGCCTCTCTCGCAAGCGCTTCATTGCACTCCTCGATCTACCATTGAATGTTCCAGAGAACAGACTGGACCTTTTAAGATTGTCTTACTAATGAGTTCACTAGGAGTTCTATGAGTTCTCTCCTTTCCTTATTCCTTCATAAGATGTGTGTCATAATGGAGGTCCAGGAGTTTCAAGATATCAAAATCACCCAATTGGATATTCTACTTATCGAGTAACAAGAAACATTCGACAGCCATCGACGCATAAAAAAAGCAGAGTTCACGGCTCGACCGGATTTTATTTCGACTACAAAACCGAATCATCGGGTTTCCACAGTCCCTGCCCGATCCCGATCGGCGAAAAAAGCCAAGGGGACGAAGTTCTCGGTCCCACAATGGGTCGCAATTTTCAACAAACTTCCCTGGCGAGGATACGCGTAAGTCGAAGAAATAGTTTCGGCCCCGTTTGTCCGGCTGAAAGGTATGCAGGGCTGAAAGCCAACTTGGACCTCCGGGCGAGCGCCCCGGAAGGACCACCGTTCGCTGTTAACTCACGGAAACGATCCCGGAAGATCCCAGGCGGCGGGACGCGTTCGTCCAGGAATCTGGAAGAGCTTTCGGGGTCGGTCGTTACGGCGAAAGAACCATCGAACTTTCCGTTTCCCGTCTCCGTTCGCCGTGATAGCGCGCAGCGAATGGAACGTTTTCTGTAACAAAAATCGCGCCGACCCTCCTCTCGTGGCTAAAATGCCTCGTAAACAGCCTAATCGAGTGACTCCCGGAACTAACAGGGGGGAGGAGGGATGAAAGTACACTCGAATTGTACCTGCTTCCTTCCTATCCGGCATTACGGTCGACTGTTATACGCGCTTCTCAATGTTGCGAAACTTTTCCTACTTTTTGGTCGCGACTACGGTCCGAAGACCTCGATGAAATAATGGCAAAGTGGAAGAATCGTTCGAAGAATGATTTAAAAGTAGCTTACTTTTATAATAGGACCAGTTGCCCTAATGTGGAATACGTTCCTAATCATCTCAAGATTGCTACTAGTCCAGAATATCATTTTTTAAGATTTTTTTTTACAAAACTAGTATAAGTCTTTCAATTTCGACATTTGCCTACAGATTCATTTATATTTTACGAATATGCAGAATTTTTTTCTAGGGAAAATAATGAAAACTGAGTGAATTATACATATTATACACACGTCATTGAAGAAGGTTTCTTTTAACAGATTTACGGACATTGATTGCTCATATTTTTATCGAACCCTGTTCTATCTCGTAAGAAAGTGTGTGAGTTAAGGTGGTCGAAGAAAATTCTCCAAAAAGGGTTAAATCGTCGATCATTACCCATGTTCTCGGTCCTGAATGTGAGAAACGCAAAGCCAGAATGCAACAGAGAGAACTGTTCAACGTTTGCGTCATCCACCAAGAATCAAATTCTCGTTAAAACCTATACAAATCTACCGAGAGTAATTCGCATCCTGGCACCGTAAAAAAGCGATATAAACGTTCGGAACGAGACGATCCCGAACCTGGCGAAACCACCGAGCAAGATTCGCGGCGACATCGGGTTTAATTCTCTATTTAATTTTATTTCGCGACCACGTTGCACGTATTAACAAGAAAGTACAATACACAGGGTCGCACAATGGATCGCGCGCGCGATGCAATACAAGTAGAATAAAGCAGTACTAACAGAAACGATGAAAAATACATGGAGCCAACAGCGTCGCGCAACCTTTATCCGGGCAATGTAATTTTTCAATGCAACAGAATCCCTCGTTCCACGTTCTTATTTCAATGGCTTTGTCTCGCGGGTGACACATTGTACCCGCCTCGCACCCCGCGTCGCTGACGGTCGGTTCGCGCGAAACCCGCGGCCGATTGTATAAAATAACATAAAATGTATGTCGCACGCATCGAACGAACAATTCGCCGACAAACGGCCATTGTCTACGCGGGGGCATTATGGTCGCGTTTGTCGCGCAACGTGTTTCGTCGGTCCTGTTAACGGGGGCGAAACTACCCTTCCGTCTTACTGCACCCTCGCGTCCCCTAAGATCCATTTACCCAACGACAGAATCGGGCGTAACAATAGGGTGGGGGGGGGGGTCGCGGCGTTATCACGGGGGGCCCGGTGTTAACGCAAACGAACCCATTCCCGATGAACAACAAACCTTGTACCCAAGGAGAACGCGAGAACACACTCGCCCGGACAAATCGTCTAACAATCGTCCCGCGGGAAGAATGACGTTTCATGCATTCTTTTCTCTCTCTCTCTTTTTTTTTTTACACGAGCCACACGCCGCGTCGGTGCAATTTACTGCGGCGGTTTGACTTGTCCCTTCACCCCCTCCCTCTCCCTTCCGTTTCCTTCCTTCCTTCCTGAGCTTTTCCACGGCCGAGGGAGCGGCGAGCTTGACGTATGGGCTTAATGAACGACGGGATTTACATATTTTTCTGGATTTAAATAGCGCCACGTCGAAAACTGGCACGTGCAACCAGCCCTCTCGCTCTCAGCCACGCAGGAGCACCGGGGAGACGTGTAATTACCCATTATCCTGGCTCCGCGAGGCCATCGTTCCTGGCACTACGTCCTCGAAGGAAAATCCCGCCTCTCTGCCCCCTGCGTCCGTCGTCTTTTTCAACCCCGTCCACCGTTCTCCATCCTGACATGCCTCTGCCGCTGTGGATCTCGAGAATTTCGAGCTGCCTCTAATTATCCCTCCGCTGCGACGTGTTTTCCACGGTCCTGGGGATTGTTCGTCGAATTTTCCTGGGTTTGCTCTGCAACGCCACTTGGAGAGACCTGGTACAGTGGCTGACAGTGGCTTGACAAGTCTAGGTGGACGAGCTTGTGAAAAGTTTTCTTACTATAGTCTTGCCTATACTCTTTCCTAGCTATCGAGCGAAATCGTAGGAGGAAAGGAGAAGGAAAGCGTTTTATTTCGTCCTGGAGCGTATATGTAGGAATTGATTGGTCGAGCGCTTGCGAGAGAGTCAAGAGAGTAGCCCTCTGGCGGCGAATATGGGAAATTTTGCTGCAACGCTTCACGAGAACTCACGAGGATTTGTGTTTATATCTCTCCAAATTATTTTAGCCCTTTGTCCACCGCTTGACATTTTCATCCCCCAAAATCCTTATTTTTCGAAAAAAAAAATCGATTTTCTGACCGCCTGGTCCCCTCGAGGACCCGCTGACCATAGTTTTGCGCGAGCAAGAAGTCCGTTTATCTGGAAGTTCCACGCGTAACACAAAACACCTTGCGCGGATGGGGTGGTCGCGAGAGAAACGGGGGCTGTCGAAGGGAAAAGAGAGAGCAAGGGTGGCGCGAACGATAGACAGACCTGGATCGAATCTGCATGCCAAAACCACGTCTCCCTTGAATGCCGGCAATACCGAGGCCGATTCGCAGAACGCAGCGGGTTTCTCTCCTTTGCCGCGACGCACTCAGGCGAGTATCGCGTGCAAGGGATGAAGTTTGTCGCGTGCTGGATAGAGAATAATTCCATTCAGCGAATTTTCCGACTGACCGGCTGCTCGCTGTAGGGACTCTTCGTTCCCGACGTGGCTGCGGTGGAAAGTATGGAAAATTCGACCGATCCACGGGTTTCACCGTGCGGTTAAAAATGGGGAGACCTATGGGGTTCTTGGACACCCTGGATCTCGAAGCTTCGACGTATGGAACTAACTGTTTCCCCCATTATTTTCTTATTATCTGTGATACGAATGGTTTCAGTTTGTCTTTTGTCAAGTTAAACACGTATTTCAGGTTTTGCAATTCGATAATTCTGGACACTATTTTTTGTCAACATATTCTTTGTAGAGATTTTTAAATTTAACCAATAATTTTTTCAATAAGTCCAGAAATAACAACAAATACAGAAAAATATTATTCGCCAATCACGGAAATGTAAATTCGTACAATACGAACTGCCGATCGATCGAGAATCCCCCACTTGTCGCGACAAATGGAACATCAGCGACAATGGAGGGTAAACGTGTGGCGCGGTATCGCAGAGGATAAAATAATTGGGCCATATTTTATCGATGGAACGTGAAAACTTCGTTTATTTTTTTGTTCACCGCCCTTTGACGCGAAACAATTGCATAATATTGTATCTAATCCATAGAAAATTGGTATGGTTGGAAGTCTTTCGTTGTAGAGAACAACTTGGATTCATTGAAGGGTGAATAAACGAACCTTCCCGATCTCGATCGTCTTACCGATCGTCATCCCTTCGTCACGACCGACCGTCGAGACAAAGGCCTCGAAAACGGAGTCAGGCTTGTGTATCTCCGCCACAAAAGATGAGAGGGGGGTGGGTGGGGGTGGGGGGGGCGAGAAACGAAAGGAGAGAAAATATAGAGGGGAATAGGGAAGGAAACAAACTCAGAGAGCCATTCAGACCCGGTTTATTCTCGTTCGTCTCGGCGGACTGCATAATGCTCCGTGTTCCGCGTTTTCTTGCGAGGCGCGGCCATTATGAGCGCACGAAACAAAGAAAGAGCATATCTATTATGCTGGCCGAGTTGCCGCCGCGACGCCACCGCCACCTAGGATTAATCCGTTCTATGTCGTTATATAATGCTACGCGACGACGCCCGGCGTTGGGCGTCTCTGTACGCGTACCAAGCATCCTGATATACCTTGTACTCTAACTGCGCTCATTGTCGCCGCACACTGCCGCGATTACGTTCATTCGGATGTGGCTCGATATACGACCGCGTTCCCAGAAACGGAAGAAAACCGGGGAATCCCGGTATCGACGCCTGAGGTTGCCAAAGTCGACGAACTTCGAATCGAAATGGTGTTTGCGGACGATCGTCACAGCTCAAGGATAGCTTCTAACGTTCTAATCTTCAGTAACCTCATAGTTATTACGATAGACGAGCCCTAATCATTCTCGGATCGCTTCAGTGCTTCAGTTACACCCGCGAGAATTTGGCTCTTCCATTAATATGCTAGTAACCTAATATTCTGCTCGATCGATTCGCCAAAGATATTTCAGTGCCCCCAAAAAACAACTTAATTATTTTACCGTGATATTAAACTTGCAGCCCCAATAATCCACTTAAGGGTTATTCATGGCGACCGACCGATAGTTTGGTTCGACTTTGACTTCTCAAATTCTCGACTTATCCCAGCGTGTTACACGATTATAATAAAATTGCAGTTTAATATAACTCCGCTGGACGTCAAATGCTGACATTTCCATCAAATTTGGAGCATACGAATTTGTCCTCCTTGCGTAACAGAAGTACGAAGAGATCCCCGTTATAATTAATGGCGTACTGGAACAATGACACGGACATCCGTATCCGATACTGACGTAGAAATTCGTAGAAATACAAATTCGAGCCAAGGATCTCTGACCCTCCAACACACGTCGGGACACGTGCTCGATTACAAATCGAAGTTTCTCTGCCGACGTCACGCCGGTAAACGATGCTTTTCCGGAACTGAAACAACCGGGTCATTAATTACGTCGACGTGTGCCTTTTTTTCTCCCGTGACCGATTTTTTTCAAATCAAATCCTCGAGTCTCTTGATAAATTATTCCGGACCGCGTGACGTAATCAATGGCGACTCCTACAAGACGTTCCATTAACAAGTTTTGAAAGTCTTAAACAAACCGAGGAGATAGAAAATAAGAAACCGGTTCCTCGAGCCGAAACAACCGTACAGATCGTAAATTACATTAATGTAAATTCTTTTTCTGTCAAGATCGATCCTTTTTTAAATTATAGCCGCCATTATGTAACAGTGGACTTTGTATTAAAATAAAGAGACCTGAAATATCTCGAACAGTTCGTGTTTCATTTCAATTTGGGTAACCCTATGTGTCCAAGAACGATGATTCGCGAGGCAGTCGAGAGCGTTAAAAAAATAAAAGAATTCTCTGACGTTTGCGGAGGGTGGAAAGCGAATTCTCGAAAATGGAGTAGAGAAGCAAACCACGAGATCGCCGGGGAAACTTGACGCCTGAAAAATTTGAACGTCAGCTATGCCTTGGAAAGAACGCAGCGCCCCCGCCTCCTACCGCCCCCCTTGGCGCACACGCGTGCACATGCTCGACTGGTGCGTTCGCGAGCTCGTGCACCGGTTCTCTAGGGTTACAGACAGCAGGGCGTGCGCGGGGGTGTATAACGGAGGAGGACGGAGAAAGGGAAGACACCGAGGGTAGCGAGAGAGACGGAGAGGGTCTGTTTGCAGGGTGAGTTGATACAACATTAACAACAAGTCGTTAGAGAGATGAGGTACACACGGTGGGGTTGCTGCATCGGTTGTTGGGTGGTCGAGAGGGGGGCGGTGACGGTGGCGCTGTAGTCGCGGAGGCAGAGGAGAGGGGGGAGGCACGGTTCGTTGGCGGAGGCGCTGTCGGAGTAGGTGGAGGCAGGCGGCAGGGGGGCCAGAAGGTGGAGTGAAGGTGGAGGTGGAAGAGAGAGTGGCACAATGGTCGTCATGGTAACGCCGTACGGCTTCCAACGCGGGCGTAAAGAGTGGAAGAGAGAGGGAACGAGGAACGGGAGGCTGTGGGTGGCGGAGAAGAAGGTAGAAGGAGAGGAGAACTCCTGGCTCCGACTCGGGGACTCTATTTCCATAATCTGCCGCTTTGTCGATTCTGAATTATGCGACTACGGGCTCCTCCTCCTCCTCCTACTTCTTCTTCTTCCTCCGTTTCTCCCCGTGTTCCCTGCTCGACTTCGCTTCTTCCTCCAAACGCCCACCCGCCGCCTCCACCTTCCGCGACGTACACGCGTGCACACTTACACAGGAGCCCCCGTAGCCGCCCCTGAACCGAGTATCCGATTATTTGCTTGAAATCGATTTCACGTGTTCGCCTGCCCGCCTTTGCATTTGTACAAACGCGACCGTGCAACGAACACACCGGTGCTTTGTGCGACGTCACGGTGGTGGCCCCCCCCCCCCCGGTCCTCGTCGACGTCTTTCGACCAAGCATTGTCGCCGACGCCGCCCGCGGACTGATCTCTGATTAGGAATCGCGAGGGGGGGCGAGAGCTCCTCTCTTCCTCGCCGCACACCCACCCGGTGTGTTCGGAGTAACGAGACCGCGGTTGATTTCGGAGCCGCTTTCTTCCGTCGAACTCCCCCCGGGATGGTTGTCGTTACTTCTGGCGGGGTCGACGGGAGCCAAGGCGGATGCTGGGGGACCCGGGGATCGTCGCTTGTGTTCGTTTGATGGGCCGGGACTGATCATTTTAACGCGTCGTCGTGTTCCGCCGGAGGAAATAATAATCCCGACAAAGTTTGGAAAGCTGCTCGAGTTTCCACCGCTCCGGACCGGGGGCGGGAGGGTTGAACTGACTCGAATCGACTTAAGACATTGTCTCCGGGGGCGGATAGACACTGTCTTGACAGCTGCTAGGCACTTAACGCTCGAATCTCGTTTTCGATTTCGGTTGCGGTTTCACTATCAACCCTTTGCTGCTTTATTTAACCCTTGAGTGTTCGATGCTCGTTGTGTGTTTGAAATAGATTATTATAAATGGCAAGTCCTCAAAAATAACGTTGTTTTCTATTATAGGGACAGCTGCCCTACTATGGAATACTTGTTTCGCTTGCTTGCTTGAATCAAAATGATTCAGTTGAGATTCAGAGTCCACTTAAGCTCTCAATCGGTCGTCGAACAGTACCCCGTTATTGCCAAATAGTTTTGTCGCGAATAAAATTCGTGAAACTCGTCGAATAACGCGTGAAAGGTAAAGCAAATGGTCCAGCTGGGCCACGGTGTGAGGAGGTCTGGCGACCAGCATCGATGTCCCCGGCGACAAACAGTCTCAAACGACTCCTTGAACCACTGAAACGCATCGAACCCGAGAAAATTAACTTCCCCGCTTTTAAGGGCGGCTTAACGGGAGGCGGTCTCTTCCCAAAGAGAGAACGAACAAAGCCCACAGAGCCACCGTGCTCCTGGCTACTCGTTCACGCGGCTGTGTACGGTTCGCGTAGGAGTTTGTGGTGGTTCGACAGTTTTTATCGGACTGGCTCGGACCAGCCCGTACACGAGCAACGGGAGTATGCTCTCGAGTTCCGGTTCGGCGGGCAACTTTGCCACGCGTATCCCCCTTCCCTCTTCTTCTCTCGTTCGCCGTCTCTGCGAACCCTCTCGCGCGAGCCCTCTCATAAACACTCGATCTCCATTAAACCGACTCTTTTCAAGGGAGTGACCAGCTACCGATACTCGACTATCGTAACATCCGACTCGACTCTGTTTATTCTTTATTCCCCGTTCTGTTCGCCGCGAGACGATAAATTCCCTGTTTTCGGGAAGGGTGACCCTTTTATATCAGCAAAACCCCGTACGAATAATTTCTTTTAAATTTAAAGAAAAACTGAGGAGTTACTGGAATATGCAATTGCAAGTGTTGATTTTAGGTATGTGAGTTAGGATGAATTTGACAAGTGGGGGTAGTTTGTCCAGAATATTGTTGCACAGTTTCTGGTGCAAATGTTAGATGTTATGAAGATGTTATGAATGATATTCTTTTTGAATTCAACATTAACACATTGACAATGAATTTTCATCGATCAGCTAAAAAAATTATTTCTCAAGATTACGTGTTAAAGGGAATAAATCCTGATAGGACGCTTAAATTTTCACGAGGCTGTAAAAATAAGTTCTATGACAAATTGTGACAAAAAAGAGTATCGTAGACAATTTGAGGGATTTGGTCTGGCAGACAACGTGTTAATTTACCCGATTGCTGCAAGAAATCCACAAAATTGTGGTGTTGCTGGAACGTATGTATGTAGATTGATGGTTTGTTTAATTCGACCAGAAAATAATTACCCAAGGCGCGGCGTATTCTTCCACCCCGTCCCGGGAGATCCGCTCCGTGGACTAATTAATTCAAGGGTGGAGAAAAAAAAGGACGACGCGAAGGGCGTCCCGAAGAAAGGGCATTATCGAGCCGGGACAGGCTCGATGGAAAATAGTTGGTTCAAGGGGACACTTTCGATCATCGGTTAAATTTCCAGCATCAGCCCTTTGTTCGTCCTCCATTGTTCTAGTATCTCGAGGGCGGCGCTTCCCTTTGTCTCCACCCTTTGTACCTTTCGGTGGCCGGATCTCTCGCCTCTTCGCGCGGGCGCGAGACGACCTACGGAGGAGAGAAACAGCCGGAGGAAAGTACGAGCGAGGGAGAGAGAGTGATAAACGGGACAGCGCCCGGGAAGGGTGAGAAATCGAATGAAAAGTTATGCTCCTGTAATTCTTTCCACCTTTTGTTCGACGCGGGTCTCGAGGGCGGCGTTACACCCCGGAAACTGTTAATTAAATTGCAGGAATTTTCGCCTGTTTCTTGTCGACGGAGGGTAATTTTTCCCTTCTAATAGCGGAAATATTTGCGTCAGATTTGTTTAATATATTCTAAAAATATTGAGCTTCACCATTTTTTAAATATCTCATATAATTGCTAGAATAGCCAAAGGAGATTTCCTCAATGAATTTTTTTAGAACTCTCACAATTTCTAATATTTTTGAACCGTCGACGGAGGGTAATTTTTCCTTTCTAACAGCGAAAATATTTGCGTCAGATTTGTTTAATATATACTAAAAATATTGAGCTTCGCCATTTTTTAAATATCTCATATAATTGCTAGAATAGCCAAAGGAGATTTTCCCAATGAATTTTTTTAGAACTCTCACAATTTCTAATATTTTTGAACCGTCGACGGAGGGTAATTTTTCCTTTCTAACAGCGGATATATTTGCGTTAGATTTGTTTAATATATTCTAAAAATATTGAGCTTCACCATTTTTTAAATATCTCATATAATTGCTAGAATAGCCAAAGGAGATTTCCTCAATGAATTTTTTTAGAATTCTCGCAATTTCTGATATTTTTGAACATATGCAAACCTGTACTTTGCAAGAGAGGATACAAAACAGGTGGAAAGAAAAATGGCGAAAGGGAGAGTTTGGAGATGAATGGTCTCAAGATCCGCGACAGTGGACAGTCAAACAAGTCAGAGGTTCGGTCTCCATCAATTTCCTTGCATTGAGCGTTCACTGGTGGCACGAGACGGTCGAACGCATCGGCAATCTTCATCGCGCGTATCTGCATAGCAGTACGCGAACGTTGTATTATCAATGCAACGCAATATCCACGTACGCCCACCGGTATCGCGTTCGCAATCTCTTCCACATACCCTTCTCACGAGCGGGGCGAGTACGTAACGCGCGGTGCACGCGCACACAGAGACGCACAGAAAGGGTCGATCGTCGGAATCGACGACGTAGGAGGACATTACCATATCGCTAGGTCGCCTATTGTCGAGATCCGCCGTAGGATTTGCATTGGATTCGCATTCGGTCAGGAAAGTAGATCGCCGCACTTTGTTCTACGAAGACGAATGGCCGGGTTCTCCTCCACCCCCCCGCGATTCGGAAGGGCGGAACCGGGGGTTAGTTGGCTGCCGCGATGCCCCGAGGCACGGAGTTCCGTCAGCTAGCTCGAAGAAGAATCGCAGGATGTACTGGCGGTATTTATTCGGATCCTTGAATCGCGAGGACTGAATTTTCACGGGTACTCCCGTCGATCCCGATGTTTGTGCTCTCCGATTCTGCTTAAAGGGAAAGGGTCCGCCACGAAAAGTTTCGCGCGCTTTTGTTCGACCATGAACACAAGATTTCGGTTGCGTTCACCGGAAACCGTAGTTTCGGAGTTGCGATTTTTATGAAAATCACAGGAACCGAAGTACAACGTAAGTCGAGTTCAAATTGCAAACAGCTGTTCTCGATATTTCAATACGAAGTGAAATCATTTGTTTCAATAATTTGCTTGACAAACGAAGCAAAACCTTGCTGTCCCTTTGATTATAATTAAACTGCACCTCAAAGAACTTGTTTACGACTGGAACAATCGCGACGTTACCACGATATCCAAGAAATAACAAGATACTCTGTTTGAACTATTCAGGATATCATGAAAGGGGATGGTTCCATGCGGAAAATAGAATCGAAGATGTGGAATAAGCGATCGAAGTTTGCCTGTACCGAATCAGTATTTCATTCATCAGAGACACAGAGGTCTATCAAGAAAGACAAGGGTCGGAACTAGAACACCGATTCGCTATAAGCAAACTTAAATATCGCACGTGCTTCGATACAGGCGAATCGAGGCAAATTCGATGTTGTTCTTTATGCAAAGTATGAAGAATCGTTTCTCATCTGCGCTACAGGCGAGGATTGAGCCTCGATGGCTTCGCTTATATAGAGAACGTATTGGCACTTGCCAATAGAGGGAGGCGCTCAACACGTACTTCTCTCGCAAGTACTCCGACAGCTCACCTGTTTCTATATGTGCATCTTCTTCTCTAGAACATCAAATCTAAACCAGAACTCTGGTCGTAGGAACGACAAGTAAAGAGCAGCGGGGATAATCGTTTCTCCTGTTATAAGAACCAGCTCCGTCCCCCGTTGGGTTTATATAAATGGAGGTTCTAGTGTGGTCGAATTGTAGTGGCACGGACAGTAGTAGTCACTGAATCGGAGATGATCCTACAATTCCTCCACGGTGTTAGCGCGGGGCTCCGGCTACCCGTGAGCCGGAGGAAATCAAACCAATGGACGTCGTTATCTGGACATTATACAGTCGCCGGTACAACGGAATCGCGTCCACCACGGACCCAGCCGGATCATCGACAGAAACGTACACCCGGTGCACGCGTTCGAATATCACGACAGGATACATCTGGATGTAGCACAGCCGCGGGATCATGGTGGCTGGTAGAACGAGGGGGTGGAAGGGTGGAGGATGAGGAGGGTGGCGTGCAGTGGACCTGCATCGAGAAACCGAGGAAGGAGGCAGGCGCGGTGCGAGTGAAAGCGTCGATGTTTGGGTGAATGTGTGCCGGTCGGATAGAGGCAGGGAGGCACGAGGAAAGGCCGATACAATGCTGGCCTCTCCCGCGAGTCGACTTTCCTTGATACATCGCCATTGAGCCATTGTCCGCCTCCCAATGCCCGAACGAAAGACTCCGAGGACGAAAAATTCAATTCAGCTTTTAAATTATTTCTCCTCCTCCTCCGACCGTACCCCCGTCGCGCCCCTCGTGCCGCCCGATCTCTTCTTCTCCCTGCCGCCGCCGCCGCCACTATCCGGAGGAGGAAAAAAAATAACGTTGGTTACGTCGCTCCGTCGTCCATTCTGTTGTCGACGACG
The DNA here is from genome assembly GCF_013123115.1 of Colletes gigas. Classification (NCBI taxonomy): domain Eukaryota; kingdom Metazoa; phylum Arthropoda; class Insecta; order Hymenoptera; family Colletidae; genus Colletes; species Colletes gigas. Next base: position 2,195,640 of record NW_025106643.1, on the reverse strand, counting down.
ATTTCGACCCCCCCCTACACACCCCCGTAATCATAACGAGATCCATTCGTCTCGCGGCGCGTAATGAGACGCTCCCCGGAGAGAAATGGCACCCCGGATGACGCGCGACGCGCGACAGGGAGGCTTTCAAGATTTCTGGACACTCCAAGAGGACACTTTAACCCCCCCGTGCCGACATTGCATTTCGTTATGGAAAAACAGAGTGCAATTTTACCCTACCTTCCCCTATTTTGATCGTCGAACCAGAGGAGAATAGAGGTATAGTAAAGTTTGACAAAGTTTGAGAGATAGTAATACAAGGATCTTAACTTCACTATTTCATATTTATCATTATTATATATGATACATTTTGCACGCAATTTTTCGTCCGTTTCCTGGAAGCTCGCAGAGAAGGGAAGAGTTACACGTCCGATTAATGAAATCTATTTAACAAGCCGGGGAGTGCTCTCGCAGATTACGCCCCAAAATTTCTGGATGTCGAATTTAATCTATTTGCGACCTTCCAGTTAGATGGTTTTCACAGTCATAACGAGATTCATCCATCTCGCCGAACGTAATGAGACTTTCCACGAGGAGAAATGGCTCGGGAATACCTACTCGACGTGTACACTCGAGGGGACCGGCGTAACACGCGCGATCGTATTTAGAGACTCGGGAACGAATGTTGTTAAAATCTTTAATTACGCGATTACCTCGCGAAGCTTCGAAATCGTTTACAAAAATTGAGAACATTCCTCATTTTACTTTTCATGCATTTGGACAATATTCTGCAAACAACCCGGATAATTGAAAGGTTGCGATCCCAATTTCGTTTCAGTTATCCGGGAAATATTGTCGATAACGTAAATCACTAGATTCCTCTATTCTCCGCTATTCCCACGGTATACAAATTAATTCTACCACGAAAAGTCTGACGAAGTTCAACCAGCGTGGTCATTATTTTCAACGACCAACGTCACGAAATCTTCCCGTCGACAGTTTGAGGTCTCCTGGCAAGGTGACCATTGATGCAAGCGACATCATCCTCCTTATCCCGACGCTCCAGCCGAGAGTCTAGCTGCCAGAGGGTGGGAGGAGGAGGGGGTCGAAGGTTTAGAGTCGGTGCAAGGGCGTCAATTGATGTTGTGCTCGCCAGCACGAGGTACCACCGACAGGGGCGTCGGGCGCCACATTGTTTCAGCACAATATCACCCCCCCCTTTCACCCCTCCTCTCCTCACCCCGGTTCCCATCTCCACCGGCGTTTCGCAACGCGACTACCCCTCTCCCTCTCGCGCCACCCCCTCGGTCTACTACCAGATCTCCAGAGGACACCCTCCTCGCAGCCTCGTTATTTTAATCATCCCCCATTTTATACCCGTAACACGCTGACTATATAGCAACCCCGAACGAATATCCGTAGACGTCGCACGATTTCAACCGCTTTAGTTGCCCCGATTCCGGGCGCGGATTCGTGGGTGGTTCGTTGGAAAAGGGGGCAGCGGGAAGGGGGCTTGGATCATTAATGGCCGCTACCAGTCACCGGCACCCTCTTATCGGTCTTCGACAGAGGGTGGTTTACCTAACGGCTGACAATGACAATTAGACGAAGCCGCACCGGGGGGGACTCGTGCAGTGCTTCTAATACTGGAGCGCCGATAATCCCGGCGTCGCGGCGCGCGCGTCGTTGCGGTCTCGCGCGAATTTTACGGATCGGTCGAGCACCGTGACTCAAGATTCTTTTTTTATAAAGAAACTATGCAAGTTCTTGCATCGGTGTTTCGCGTATGTATTTATCACTCTTTCGATAATATTCCCAAATTTTTATAACGAGATATAGTCAAAATTAGTGGCGGTATAGAGCCTAGTACGCAGTTGCAAAAATCACGAAAATGGCCGAATGAACGACAGTCTAGAACTTTGGTCGACTTAATTTTTTGTTGTAGGAGCTCGACGATCGCTAATTCGAGCAATGGAGGTTTGCATTCCTCTAGTTTGACGAACTATGGAGGAATTAGTGTCTCATCAAGAGTGAATAATACCGATTTCCACGAGGCTCGAGCCACCTTTGCAATTAGAACTGCCTTGTCTATCCGTTTCCCAATTCCTCCCCCTGAAAAATCGAACCGCCCCGCGACAGGACGAAGTGCCGTTGTATCTCGAAGAGTAACCAATCGATCATTCCAATATAAAAGATAAGTTTACGGGTACAGAGGGCCGCGTAGCGGAGTAGTATCGGTAATAGTAGACATCGCCGGTTGCCACGAGAGGAGCAGAGCACCCCCACGTCCCTATCAGCCCCGATAACGAGTTAGCGTTCGCAGTGTTGTATGGTTGGCTTCAATGTGCCGCGACAATGTAGCCAACGTTCAGGCATTCAGCGGTAGACAATGGCGGGAACATAATGTCATAATGGAGCGGGGCGCCCGGCAGGACCCACCAAGAACAGAGAAGTGAAAAGGAACGGGAGAGTGAAAGAGGAACAGAGAGAGAGAGAAAGTATTAGATAGAAAGACGAAACGGGCGAGGAGAGGGGCACGGAAGTCGAGGAGGGTTGCGTGGCAAGAATGCCTGAAGTAGAGAAAAAGGGTTGACGACTGGACGGGGGAAAGAGAGGGCCAAGTCCTTCGGGGGCTGAAAAAATTCAGTTTCGTTAACTATCCATGATCGAGAACACTCGTCCTCGCCTCGGGTCTCGGCGAGGGAGAAACTTCCGACCCCTTCGAGCCGGAAGTGCAATTTCGGGATGGTTTTATCATCCCTGCCTTCGCGTTTCTTCCTTCCACGAGTGGCTGTGTTTCGTTGACCGCTTTGTGAACTGGCGAATCTGTCGATTCCTCCTTCGTTCGATATTTGAAGCCCCTAATATGGAATCCTTTCTTTTATTCACATGTTTCAAAATTTATAGGGAATTTCACTCACTCGATCCTGACGCAAGTTTGCAAGTTTGTTAATATTTTTTTGGGCGGAGATAACTCAATTTTAAGGGGAGAAACTACCCCCTGCAAAGATTTATTCTTGAAAATTGAGAACTTTTTACTTTTTAATGGACAACACCCTTAGCAGAAGAGTATAAAATCTTCGACAATTTTAAATATTTTTACCTGATGAGAAGACCTTTTTCTCGAACTCTAAGCTAGAATACCCACCCTAAGTCGAATATATCTCGCGAAACATGATCGAAAGGATTGATGATTACCTCGCGGTAGAGCTTGTATAAACGAATCACGAAGAGAACAACGTGGAACGTTCTTCGCGACAATAAGAAAGTATCCTCGTTCGATAAGCGCGAAGAGGGTGGCGGGGGATGGGAGGAGGAAGCAAGAAGATGGAAAGATGAAGACGGTGTAGCGGAGAAAAGACAAAGACGCCTTGTTACGCGAGGCAGGACCTTTGGTGGATCGGCTTTGTCTTCGCGCTTTATCGTGCGACAATGTCGCGACAATGGCGGGACAATGCCGGCATTACGACGGCTACCAGGCGGCAGAGAGAATGGCTTCACTCTCTCTCTCTCTCTCTTCTTTGCGTTTCCAGAAGCGGGCAGGAAGGACGCTCGGCGAAAAAATGGGCGTAACAATGGATTTATAATTAGTGGCTTGTACCACCGCGCTGGCTGCCATTGTTCCCCGTCTTTTCTGGCCTCTCCGCGGAGGCCGGGGCCGTCGAAGTTCGTTGGAACCTACCGAAACTCTTTCGTGCTGCGCGTTTCGTCGCCGGTGCGTTAATTGACACGGGCCCAAGTCTTTTTCCCGTTATTGTTCGACGGTTATTAGGTCGTAACTAGACATCTCTTGCTTCCGTGCGACTAATTCTCCTCGTTTTAACCGTGGAGATCCGTTTTACCCTTTTGGAACAGGCTGGGAACCCCAAATGTAACTATTAATGTTAATAAAACCCTAAAAATGCCAATCGTTCCAGTGACATGACATTTATGACACGTTGACTGCTAGGCCAAACCCCTCAAATTGTCCACGAAATATTTAAATTTATTTTCTTTGACATTTAATCTTGAAAATGATTTTTTTTTGGTTGCTCGATGGAAAACAATGTCACCCATATGTGGACTATAATTGTTAATCGATTCGTGAAGTTTTTCCGTAAATCGAAATCTTCGGTGATCCCGACGCAGAGTACGCACGATTTATTGGTTATTTTTCCGCGAGCGTGATATCCCAGCAAAGTTATCCTTCCACTGTTTCAAGGGTACGAGACAAACGAGATTTTTGCAGCTTTTCTGCCCCTTATCGTACCCCTACGCTCCCGTATTTTGATTGAAAACCGATCGTTAAGGTGCTCCCGGAAGCTTTTGCGCTCCACAGTATAAATGCAAATGCTCGACGCTGATAAGAGACACATTACTATATAGGAACAATAAGCTCGTGTACGTTTCCTGCATAATCTGTTATCTCAGCGGACCTAGGTTAGGTTCATAACAGCATGTGTCATCTTTACGCCGCAACTGTGTATTTATCTTCGCGTCTACGTATCGTACTTCATTTCATTCTATAATTTATATACAACTCCATTGCAACGGGGATACATTAGTATCGTTATTATTATTCTTTCCCCTCTATCGCTAGAGGGCTACGCTCGACTTTTTTTTCTCACAAGTACTCGATCGACCACCTGATTCTATACATACGTTCACTCATTGTCTTGCTCGATGAGTTCATTATCAAGCTCAGAACGAAAAACGAATATCATTGCTACTAAAACAACAGCGGTATCAAAACAGAGATCGTCGACGAATTTGATTTTCGCAAAATTAGTAGTCCTCATCCCCCTCAGTCCCTTGTCCCCTGTCCTCTTTCCCTAACATTATGTCGTACGTCGAACAATGACCAGATAATGCCATTACGTCCACGTTAACAGCCATAATATCGAGCGACAACGATGCCAAACGGGTAGCCTCACGGATGATAAATGTCAGCGTCGAGGAGGCGGAGGACGCGAGACGAGAACGAGAACGGAGACGGAAAAACGTCGTCGTTGTTCAGTGGGAGAGAGACGAACGACCGTTGACAAGGGTGAACTTGGGGCACGGTGGGGTGGAAAAAATAAATACGAGCCAGCGGAGCGAACTAAATGCCACTAAACGGGGGAAACTGGGGTAAGACATACGTTTCCGCTTTTCTCCCGTAATACGTCATAAGCGTGCGCGAAAACCAGTTCCCCATTGTACGGGCCATTGTGCAAGGATAACGAATGGTCCTCCGTGATCCTGCGCCCTCGCCGCGTCGAGTGTTTTAATCCAGGGGGGAGCTCACCTCTGCTTAAGAATTCGATTTCGTGGCGTTTCGAGATTCATTTTAGAATCGTAGAGCAATTGGAAAACTGCCTACTCTTTGCTTGAATTATTAAATCGGATGAAGTGTTGGATTTATTTAAAACTAGACAGGGAACGTGACCCATTGTACACAAAGTCACATGTGCATATAGATGGACCTCCTCAAAATAGGTGCAGAATTGTATAAAATATAGCGTATTAGAAACTAGGTGAGAGTGGACGATAAGAGTATAGCGCGATAGCAAGTGGAATAGTGCCTAACTAGACAGACAAGACAGCCCCCCAAATTGGTACACGACGAGCAACACTATACTCTACGAATGAATTATTAAACCAGAAGAAATAATAGCCACAAAATTAATTACTCTGGGAATAAAATCGAAAGGCAAGAATGGCTGATCACAACATAGCTATTCTACTGTTTATCGACACTTAAAATCTTAAATCTGCAATCTTGGTTCGTGCATTTCACGATTAATCGAACAAACCATTGGTCCAGATTCCAATGCACTCTAATTACACTGGCAAACGAGCCGAAAGATCGAGTGGACGTACTCCATTAGCGTCCCGTTTGCCAAAATAATTCCGTCGAGCGACGTAAAGGGAGCAAGCGTTATCAGAAGGGATCGGTTTTGTCCGACTACAATATCGCAGGAGAAACAGGAAGACGCGTGGAAGGGGTGCAGGGGGTGGGTTCGAAGGGACAGGTATACGATTCCGGCGCAAAAAGGAATCGAATCGACGAAGTAACACATTGTTGTCCGTACAATGGCTGTTTACTGTCTCCACTACGCGACCTGCAATGCCTGTTCCGCCGTCAGTTTTTGTCGATTGTCGTCCATCGTATATAGAGAAGCAGATAGAAAACGAAGAAGAGAAGGGTCGAAGCCGTCCGGAGAGCTTCCGCATAATTTATCAGGTTTGTTTAATCGATCGACGGAAACGAACGGCTTGGGAACCGCGTCTCTTGTTTTTTATCACGTTTCTTCGTCGAACGATGAAATTCGCTTTGTAATATTATCGATTATGCGGGGGGATCTTGGTTCGAGAATACTTTCACGTTGCTCGAGAGACATTTAAGCGGAATTTCTATAGCAAAACTATCGCATAACAAATAATAAGCGATCACTTTCAGAGACAGGAGCTAATCGTGTGATTATGCGATGATCCAGTTTAACGATGGACGATAGAGGCTAATGGTAAATTAATAATGGTAACCAGAGACTGAGAGGCGTTCTTGGTCGTTATCGAGTGGATGCGGAGCACGGTTTATTACGCGAACCGAATCTTCCGTTTCCATTTTCCGGTCTCGCAGCCAACGCGATTTTCGAGCCCGGGAATATGTATTCCCCCTCGTTCCTTTCCGCCGAGGCATCGTCAAGGTAACAGCACGGTTTCCTGCTCACTGATCGCCGACAAAAGTGTACGTCGAGAGAACCCCTTTTCGACAACGATACAGTAAACGACGAATCGGCTTTCTCGACAATGCCCGTTGTCACGGGTTTCATGGGATTAACGTTTGTTAATCTCGCGTGGTTTCCACGGATAAAAGAAAAAGATGCCAACGCCGTCCATAGAAATCCGTTTTCCTGATCGATGCCTTCGACGTGCACAAAATGGCACTTGTAAGAAACCCCGGTTGCACGTTATAGCGCAATTGGGATTATTCGAACGAACAGGGACCAAAGTTTTTTAAAATTAGTTTCTCATAAATGGGGGAGACCTAGAACTTCGTCACATGATGCAACTAGTCTATGCTTTTTACAGGTTTTGTGACACCTGCCGCACTCGCCAACAGAGGGCAGCGTCAAGCTTTGTCTTTCTCGCAAGTGCTCCTTCCACCAACCAAAAATGTTACTCAAGATCACTGATTTTGTACAGAATATATTTCTGAATAATAAAAAAATGAAAAAGAATGTTCCTGTCGTTGTTTCAATTGCGTCGCTACATTTTGTACCGTGCGTGGAGAAGAAAGATTCGAGACATCTTTGAAGCTATCAGAAAGAAAAAGAGGGAGACCTAGAACGTCACATAATACAACTGGTCTATGCTTTTTACAGGTTTTTGATGCCCACTATGGTGTCACCTGCCGCACTCGCCAACAGAGGGCAGCGTCAAGCTTTGTCTTTCTCGCAAGTGCTCCTTCCACCAACCAAAAATGTTACTCAAGATCACTGATTTTGTACAGAATATATTTCTGAATAATAAAAAACTGAAAAAGAATGTTCCTGTCGTTGTTTCAATTGCGTCGCTACATTTTGTGCGCGGAGAAGAAAGATTCGAGACATCTTTGAAGCTATCAGAAAGAAAAAGAGGGGCACGCAGGTACGGTATCGTGATCCAGATGCGCCCACTAAACCGAGATCCTCCGATAGAACAGGTATTCAGGTGATTACAATCCACGCCCACGCGGCGACACGCTGCACCCATATTACACGTGCACCACTAATCGGAATACGGACATTATACGTATGGGCCGGAATAGGGGCATTAGACACGTGCACATGACTGCACCGAATAGAATCTGAAGCGTTGTCTGTGGGCACAATCGCGATACGAATTACACGGAGCAACCGTGAAGAATGCGGATGCAACATCTTTATAGACCTCCCTCTATGAAACCCGCGGAGGCTACGCGCGATTCATCATTCCCAATCTGGATTATTCATTGCGCCGGGTGATTTGGAGGCATTTGAACGCGATTTAAATTAGGCCCCTAAACGCGTGCTCGAGACTCGATACCTTTCGCAGAGCTTTATCGCGGTCATGGTTTGGTCCCCTCTTTTTATTATGCGAGAGAACAAGCGATGACGAATGCGTTTGCATCCGCAGCTACCGAGAATCGTTCGATAAAGTCGAAATTAATCCTCAAAAAAATAATATAAATAAGATCACGATCAGCAGAGACTCTAAAAATATAGTCTGTTCTTTGTATCGATACAAATATAATGTTTCATGCGACACATAATGTATAATTAATCCCAGAAAAAAACATCGATCGCCTTAAAATTTTGAAATAAATAATAATCATCAAATATATGTTAAATATTCGAGACGTTCGAGTTAGTTAGAACAATTTACAGAACAGAGTGCAACCGGTCAATAACGCGTTTCTGAATTGTTGTACCGATGCTCCCAGAGATTCAGCGATGCTAATATTAATGATTATATCCCGCCAATGTTTGGCAGAACGGTTACGAGGCCGCTGACAAGTCAGATCATATTGCCAGTCCACCCTTCCGGTCCCCTCGTCATCCATTACAAAGTGCTGCAGGGTTCACCCTCGCCGCAAGAAGGTTAACAGCGATCGAACGTTTCACGGATGACAGCGTGCTGTCGTGTATACTGCGACGAGTCGCAAGACGGTTTGCGCTAATGGCGCCAGAAGTCACTCGTCGCCACGTGGCCGAGTAGTTTCCGCGTTGATTTCATTATGGGAAGAAAAATGTGTACCGGGGATTCATTCTAGCTCGGAGAATATTGCCTGTGATTTATCGAGCGCCGAGTATTATACATATCGCAGCAAAGGGTGAATTGTATTCTTTGTTGTTTATCGAGTGCACGTAAACGGCTTTTTCGGTGGAACGTTACGCTGGCAACTCCGTAAAAATCCAGCTATTCGACGCTAGACAATGTAATAGAATCAATAGGAACTGCTGAGACTTCTTTTGGCGTGTAGAGTCAAAGTGAATGACAAAATAAACGTGGAAGATAATATAAATTATAATAGTTTATATGGTCATTTATTAGAGGATGAAATGCCCTTTAAAATGAGTGGTCGAACGAGGCGATAGCGTAATTAGTTCCGGAGATATGAGGATTTTTGTTTCGAGTCGATGCGGTGGCTAGTTACGGTTTGTTTACGTTTCAGTGGCGCGAGGTCAATGACCGCGCACCTGTAAACAGTAAACAGTGAAATACTACGCGTTATATAAATTACGATATCTCGAAAACCAAAAGTCGGATCGCCAAAAACCAAAAACCATTTTAAAGGAGAAAGATTATCGCTCCTAACAGTGCCTCAATAATAAATAAAACACTAGTAACTTCGGAACTACACAGGTCTAAAGTTTCACAATTTTTAATACGCGTTGTTAGACTGTTCCAAGACAGTGGAAACCGAAGAAATTTTACTGTTAAATGCATTTAAAAGGGGTACAGATTGTGTACATAATATTTTACTCTAATTTATGCTTCTCATAATTGCAGTACCTACATATATCAATAAGAAATGTAGCATTCCTGGCATAAAAATTGAGTTGACTCTGAGGCAGCATATATTATTTAAATCGACATTTATTTCGACACGCCTGAAAATGTAAGCTTTTAATATATCGAGTGGCCGATATATTAGTGGATTTCCAACGTCGCAAGAAGGTTGCAATTCGTATAAAAGGGCCTATACATCACAGCGAGGTTGCCATACATAATTTATACTGAATAGCCCGTGCATCTTACGGTTTCTTATTCGAAAATTATAATAAGAACGACAGTCGTCCAGAATTCCTGCACGATTTTAATTTTACTGACAATAATAAATAGACCAAAATAAAAAGAAAAAGAAAAATCGTCCCTGAAGAGGTTAAATAGTCTGTGTGCACCGAAACAATATAAATCTCATTCTTTTAATGATAAACGAAGGATCCTACTTCCAAATAAATTCTTAGACTTTCAAGGAAGGCCCAGTAATCCTTTTATAAATCCCGATGGACTAATATTTGTCAGATAATTGTGTGAACAATTCAAGATAGTTCAGCTCAAAGTGCATCAACGAAGTTAATCGATATTTTAGAAATTCAAATTTACTCCATTGCTACTCCATTGTGAACTTATCCTAAAACACGTCGCGTTGATAGAGACGTTCGATTCTGGAAGAAAAGGGGCGCGGGAAGTCGAGGCTGCGAAGGTTTCGCGAGCCTTTTGTGCGTCCCCGTCGCGCGAGAACCGAGCCCCTTTAATTCGATTGATAATAAATGTTTGCATTTTGCATGTACCCGACTGTGCCGGATGTGTGGCATGTGGCAAGGCCAGTATTTGTTCAGGCACGAATGGCAAATAGAAGTACGGGGTTCCCCCCCTGTTCTCGCCGCGCGTATTCGTCCATATTGTATTTTCGTGAGCGGGGCACATCCGCCAATGATGCAAGAACATCGTCTATTTTAAAGGGCAGCGCGGTAAAAACGGTGACACACTTCTTCGGGCGCAAAGTGGAGGTCTCTGGCGACGTTACGAAAGTTTCGAGTGGAGGGTGCCAGGGATACATTGATTACGTTTATTTATCGAGAAGCCCAAAGTGAGTCGCAGCGATTCAACAAAATGCATCTAAATTGAATTCTTTGGAGCAGTGAGAACTGCTTACACAGGTTGTGACACTTATTAAAAATGTGGGGTAATCCAACAGTTTCATTCGTTCTGGATACCCTAAACATTCAACATAAGCTGCTCGTAATAGGATCCTTGGAGCGTGGATCGCTCGAGGTGCACCAGTTACGTATTGGAATGCGCCTAACGGACGAGACAGAGCATTCTCGAGTCAGCGGGCGACGAATTCGCGTGAACTTGACGAAATTTACTCATTTCCATACATGCCAGCGACACACCTCGCCAAACATCCCATGCACCTAGGACTATGCATTCAGCCCTTCAGCGTGACGCGTTTCTGTAACTACCAGGCCTCTAGATACTCGAGGGATCCTCCTTGCTCTCCACGAGACGACCAGAAACACGATGGAATCGCTGCAACGTTTTCCAGGACCTGTTTACGCTCGAAACGCATCCGGTTGTCGGAGAATTTGTTGATCGAGCCCCGAGGATCGTCTTGGTCTACAACAAACTGCAAAAGGGGGGCCTCGGATTCGAGAGCAATGGACCGTTCCCTTCGTTTCACGGGGAGACATCGTTCGCGGTTAGGAATCTCGAGAATTCTATTTGGACAATTGTTTAGTCGATGTTACACGATAGGATTTGCGGTTACGAATACCTCCGGGGCTGATACTCCACCGTCATCCGAATTGTAAATCGTACGATCTTCCGTGGCTAAGTTTCTGCCTGTTTGCGTAGAACTTTGGATCCTGGACGACAATCGTGCTTGGAAATTGTAAATTCGTTGGTGAATTGTAGATTTTATGTTCTGAGTCATTTATTGCAACAAAAGCGCAGAGAGTTGTTGGGAATTGTAACATTAATGGGGATGCACCAGCAAATTAAATATAAAAATACCTCAGATTTCAAAATAAAGTATCTGTGGAATGAAATAGAGCTGACAGTTCCCTAACTCGCCGCCAGAGGGCTAAGCTCTTATCTCTCTCACAAGTACTCGACTACCTATTCTTATATATGCCTTCTTCGACATTGAATGTTTAAAAATTAGATTGCAGCGTGACTATTTCGAGAGAAAGAACGTGGGTAGTGTCAGTTTGATACCGCTCACGGAAGACAAACAAGAAATTAAAGTCGGTCCAAGGATCTCATGTGTAACTCGTTAAGCAGTATTCACAGCGAGGGGAAAGTGACGTTCGAATGACCACTTGAGTTTGTTCCGGCTACAAGACACGCGATACATCCAGTTCCACGGTTCCCTTTCAAAAACTAGAACAACCTCGAACCGAATGGCACCGGGATGATCTCCAAATCGAAAACAATCCGGGGCGCAATCCACGTCGGGGAGGAATCTCTCATCTCGTCCGACGTTCAAGCACCTCCATTGCACAGTATTCGGGAGCATACTCCACCGGAAGCCCCTCGACTCCGTCAACGTTACATCAAAAACCGGAACAACGGCGCCATTCTGCGTCGCGTCTTTGCGATTACCTCTAACAAGCTCGATACGCTGGCGAAGCACACAGCCGCGGGAGCCTCCGTGTCTCGAAAACGGTTTTCTATAGACCCTCCCCCCCCGTTACATCGTTACGATCCCCAGCGACAAAAGGCGCAACGTTATTTGCACACGAGAAACATCGCTCCGCGAAGGACACGTTTCGCTTCCCGTTGCTTTTTCCGTCGCTGTTCACTCGCGAGCGTGCAAAGCGAACACTGACTGCGTCGATACCAACTTCCGCGAATGGGTGGAGGGGGGGCAGGGGGGTCTCAGATGGGGGGACACGCGCTTTATGTTCAGTGAAATTAGGAGTGCGCCCCGTCCTCGTCTGAAAACAAATAGCACTCGACCCACGCTCCTTTTCAGGAACAATGGAAATGTTAAGCTAACAGCGACCGGCAATTGACACAAGTGCCGCCCGCGACTCGCTCGCTTTATCCGCGGAAAACTTTTTCCAGTACCTGGTTTTTTTTTTCCCACCCACTCTTCATTTTACCTCTCCGCCCCTCCTACCACCAGCGAACGAGTCTTGGGTTCTCCCCCTCTCTCTCTGTTCCGTTCGCGTTTTCTCTCCTGGCTGGATTCTTTTTGTCTTTTGTCCCCCTTTCTTCTATTCCCCATTCACCCTTTGTCTCCGCGCCTTTCTCGTTCTGTTTCCCGCGACTGTGTGTCTATTTCCTCCTCCCCTCGCGCGACGCCCCCGCTCCGGCCCCTTCCCCCAGCGCGTTCCTCTTGTCCGAGCTTTTTTTCCCCGTCTGCACGCTGATGCGTACGAGTTCGATGCACTTTGCGCGAACCACCGCCGCGTTATTATCGCAGGTGTGCACGAAAGCTGCAGCGGTGTCTTTGACCCGATACCAGTGGACGTTTCACCCCGGATCAGGAAAACAGAAGCTCAATTACTCGAGATAGATGACAGTCACTTGTTCCATTCATATTTTTAACCAGCAACTTTGTTGGTCCCCTGAGTTTCTAGCAGGACCTGCCTTAGACTCAAGGAGAGGAGTGTAACATACGAGCAAACTTTGCAAAGTTTGATATACGATATAAGTACAAAGAGAAAACTCTACCAAACTTGAATTGATGGTCTCATATTGCGATTAAATGGTACCAGAAATGGCCATTTCAAACCAGACCTTCGATCCAAGTGGAGAACCGAAAGTATCGCGGTTTTAACCAGCCATTACTGTTGACTTTGTTGGTCTCATCATTCCTCTCTAGCAGGACCTGCCTTAGACGCGAGGAGAGGAGTGCAACATACGATCAAACTTTGCAAAGCTTGACATATGATACAAGTACAAAGAGAAAACTATACCAAAATTGAATTGGTGGTCTCATATTGCGATTAAATGGTACCAGAAATGGCCATTTCAAACCAGACCTTCGATCCAAGTGGAGAACCGAAAGTATCGCGGTTTTAACCAGCCATTACTGTTGACTTTGTTGGTCTCATCATTCCTCTCTAGCAGGACCTGCCTTAGACGCAAGGAGAGGAGTGCAACATACGAGCAAACTTTGCAAAGTTTGATATACGATATAAGTACAAAGAGAAAACTCTACCAAACTTGAATTGATGGTCTCATATTGCGATTAAATGGCCATTCCAAAACACTGTCCTCTATCACTTCGAACAACCTGTATCTCGATTGCACCGATGATCCACGATAACCAGACCTTCGATCCAAGTGGAGAACCGACAGTGTCGCGTTTAGCTTTTGCATCTTGGCAATTTCACGAAAACGCAGTAACGCTGTTCCGAGCAGATGGTTCGCACCCCTGATTTTATTCACGGTTCCCGCCAGGAACACGCGCACGAAACGCTTTAATGCGATGCAATAATATGGTAATAAAGCGTGCATGCGATTCTCGTTAGATCCACGAACCCCTTTTCCGGTTGGCGAATCCGGTCGACCTACATAAATCGGCCGTGACGTTCAGGGCGGTCCCCGGTTGCGATGATCGAACAGATCGAACGGTGCACGGCGCTGGAACTATCGAGATTCGAGGGGGTTAGAGACTATGGGCTCGTATATCGGTTATAAATTCAGGTCGTAAAGATGTCCGTAGTCTTGTAGGAAACGGGGTGAAAATGGGCCAGGCGGCCCCGGAGACAAGGCAGTCGGTGCAACGACACGTCGATCCATTGTCCGTTCGCGATTTACGAGTCTTTTTTTCTTTTGCTCTTCTTTCGATCATGCCCTCCTGACGGACGAAGTCTCTATTCGCCTCTGTCGTAAATATATGGAAGCATTGTACGACTTTGGGGACCAGGTTCCAGCATACATTTCGCAATAATTAATGTCTTTCCTTCTTTGGCGGACGTGAAAGTTCAGAGAAACGTTGCTGCTGCGCGGAGCAGCCATTGTTAATCTTACTTAACTGTCAAATGTGTAACAGTTAGAAGAGCAAATGTATCCCTGTAATAACCCTAATTAGTGGCGTACTGGAACAGTGTTACCCTCGGCGATAAAAATCAATTTCCCTCCGCCATCGTCGCGATTTCGAACATTAAACGGCTCTTAACCGATCCGAGATACACCGGGGCAGCCTCGCGAGGGATCTTCCGCCTTTCCTCCGTCTAGCAGAAGCAGTAAAAGGTGTGTACACCGAAATCGAGCCAATATTTATGTAACAGAATCGTGTCGTAGGGCGTCAGCGAGGCCCCTCACCTCCCTTCGAGAGCAAACAAGGAGGATTCGACGTAGTTTCCGCGAGTAGGAACGAGACAGAGGGCGAAAGAGAAGAAAAGATTCGGCTAAGGGGGTGGCGCGAAGTGGGACGGGGTATTATGAAAACGACAAAGGGTGAGAGGGGGCCTGAAAACTACTTAGCGCATTTCTGCTTTCGCGCGAAGGGACGACGAGCGATGCTGCCGGCACAATACCGCGTTCAAATTAAATTTAAAGTGTCATCCCCCGGCGGTCATACGAGGTGGGCATTGTGCCGTCGAAGATATGGGAACGCGAGGGGTTGTTCACGTCGAACCGCGAACCTTGTGATTTAAGGACGCGGACCGTTTCGATCCTACTTCCCATGAGAAATGGCTAAATAGAAATGTACACGTTTCGTTTTGCTTTTTGAATTCGGGGTAGAGGCTAGCTGAACCTTAAGAGGATCAATCAGAGAATCAATCTTAAGTCTCTAAATTCTCTGTCGAATAAATTGTAAATGAATTTTGGACACAACCAGCCTCTACATCAGTTTGAAACGCAAGAAAACTGCTGGTTAGAGGACTGTTCTCGAAGCTACGCATTTGCACCCCCTAAAAAACGCATCCCTAATCCGACGCGCGACAATGCGTGTGCGAGAGAATGGCCACGCGGGCGGAACGACAACACAATGAACACTCGGTCAATATGGCGAGCAATCTCGCGCAAGAAAGCGATCAAGAAAGAGACTCGGAGATAAAGGAACGGGCTTGAAAACAGCGGAGAAAGGATCTGCGAGGAGCGGCGCGGAAACGGAAAAGAGAAAAGGCGCGGAAGAAAGGATCCAGACTGGGAAGAACTCGCGTAGAGACAGGAGGGGGCAGGTGGGGGCAGCGGAGACATTAAGTTCGAGTTTTTTAACGACATTCCTACTTCTTCCAAGTTTCTCGCGGACAAAGGGATGGCCGAGTCGCGAGAGAACCGGGGCCGGAAGTGCGCGTCGAGGCCGCGGACGCGACTTCGCGATCCCCGAGACGCTCGGGGTTCAAAGGCCACGCGAAAACAAAAAAAAGTGTTACGAGATTAAGTCGAATCGCCCTTTGATCTTCGCGCGATTACAGAACGTTTCGCGAGAGCAGGTGGGGGGGGTGGGTCTTGATTCGATTTTACGTTAATACTTCGCAGGAAACTCGCGACCGTTGTTTCTCGGTTGTAAATTAAAGAACTTCTGGCAGTCGTGTTTCAAAGAAACGGAAATCGTTGCAGATAGGTTAACTCGCTCGGAAATGTAACTTCTCTAAAAAAGAATATTCCGTCGGATGCAACCGGAATTGCATCGTCGAGGAAGCTCGTAAACTTTTTATTTCTTCGGGACGAGAGAATCTGATGTAATTTATTAATTTCCTTCGAAACGTTAGCGAGATTCTTGTTCGGAAAGAGGGAGGGGGAGGGGGAACTATGTAAAGGTTGATATCTTTTTTCCAAAGCAGAAATATTTACGAGTTTGTTGAGAATTAAACTTGGAAACTTGCTCGTTCCGTACCCAATACGCGGAGGACTCGCCACCAGGGGGCTACGCTCTTGTCTCTCTCGCAAGCGCTTGACTGACCCCTCTATTTTTTTGTATATATCAAACTACTGCAATGAGACTAAAGAACAGCTAAAAAAAGAAACTTTTAAACAGCTTTCATCGCGATTTTCGATAACAATTACACCAATCACCGAACACGCTTATATTACCCTTCCACGCGGATATTAAACCCCTGTTGGTCCCTCGTTAATATTTCTCCGGTGATCACATGCGCGATTCACTCGCCACCGCATTTACGTCCTTGTAATCAGTTTTTTATTTATATTGGACGAGCACGATCAGACTAACAGAGGAACGTAGGTTAGAAACAAGCCGACCGGGTCTCGTGTAACAAGATTATCGCCCGAAGTGGCTGTTTCTCGCACTGGCCAGCATTCATCCGTAATATTGCCCATAATATACTTCCACCCTCTTAAGCGGCCACGGTTAAGGCTACAAAGCGGCTTACCCGCGGCTTTGCCTTTCAGCCTGGAATCTCGAGAGCGCCTACATTCCGGGGATACGTGCGCCATTCCAGTTTTGAAAGGGTCCACTCGCGTGCTCGGGTCATTCTTTTGGTGCGCGGCCGCTAATCGAGAGGGCCGCCATTCAGGCTGCTCGCGTTACCGATACACACCGACCCCACGCTGAAAGCGAATCAGTATCGTTATAACCGCTCGTTATTCCCTTTTAATCACCTCATCGACCGGGCTTCCTTGTTGAAAACCGCATTTTATACGATAATCGAGAAAGATTCTCTGCCCTACGTTACCAGCTTGCACCACTACTCGATCGTCGATCGTTTGGGCCTGGGGGGGTCGCAAACATAGAAAATTATGCAGAAGAAATTGACTCGAAGGGACACCCACGCGGAAAGGAGGCAAAAAAGTGAAGAAAATTATACGATTCACTATAGTGTACTAATTTTCTTATATTTCAAAAATTCAGCCGAGTAAATTTTTCAGAAGATTTATCAGAAATTACAAATGGGTCATTTTGATGGTTCCAGTGTCAGTAAATTAGCACTTTACACGATACTATTGCTCGGTAATTACGGCACCGGTAGGGTGAAATTACCGACGCCCCCGTGACGATTAAAAACCCCTCTTGACAAGGGGAGGAGGACAAAAGCCATCAAACGCGATCGAACAAGAAAGAAACGGTCGTTTTGCAGGCCCCGTTCGAAACACACGATCGGAGTACAATACGCGAAAAATCGTCCACCGTGTCTAAAAGCTACCCCCTCCACCCTCTCGCGATCCACGACGCAGCGTCTACGCGCGAACTGAGATCCAGGGTGGCGCGTGCTGTCGCGTAGCCCCGTCGTAATGTGTATATTATGTTAACAAATAAGTGGTCGCGGTAATAAAAGCGACAGGGGACGGGGCCCTTTCACCCTTACCGCTCGTAATGTATGCGCGGGACGTCTTGAACAATATTCCAACGACTCTGTCCGATATATAATGCCGCGTATAAATAATAACGTCTTTGCTCGTCCCTCGTTCCAGATTTCCTAACCCCACCCCCGTGAAGCCACCCTTCGCTCTTTCCTCGTTCCTCTAGCGCGCATTCTCCGGAGAACTCGAAAGGAGAGAAAGACGCGGTTGAAAAGGACAGAGGGGGTGGGTAGATGCGAGACTGAAATATGTACAAACTTGCGGGCTCCTTGTTATGAGCGGTGATAAATTACTCTGTAGGGATGGTAGCCGGAGCGGAGGGAGAGAAAAAGATGGAAAAATGAGACGGACGGGGGATGGTTCCATTATAAGTACAGCGAATATAGCGGTTCCGGGACGAGAAGAATGGACTATGTCGCGTGTTTCGGTAATTTTTCACGGACAATGCGTCGGCTTCCGGACGACCCACATGCGCCGAATCCGCTGATTTTATGCAGATCAACGATCCCGCGTATAAAAGACCGATTATCGTGGAACGAATGCCACCAAAGGTTTGTTCCAGGGGATAAGAACCACTCTTCGGTTTCTTAGGGAATCTGATTTAACCGAGAATTCCTCTTTCCTCGACGCAGGGGGGACATTTTTCATCCCCTGAACGTCCCTGTTGTCTAACGAGACCATGTCACGGGATGAAAATCACGTCTCAAAAGAAATTTACATGTCGATTTTTTGCTAAAAGTGAGATTCACGATTATCTTTTATCTTGTTACTTCTGACAAAATTGCTGACATCACAGACACGCGTTGAAAATATCCTAAATTACCTGAAGGAAACTAACACCTATCGCAAAGTATAACCAACTGCGATCAAAGAAATATCACCAAGGTGTCGATAATGACCAGAAGGCCAAAAAGAATCTATCCAAATGCATCGAACGAGGATTGTAAAATCGTAATCTGTCGCCCAGGGGATCGCGATGGCGGCGTTTCACCAGCAGAAAGTCGCTGACAATCGAAGGGAACCGCTAACTATGAACGTAGCCTTTTCACCCACAATAATCGCAAACGACGTCCCGACGCGACTCGTAATTACGTGTGCTAATAAACCTCGCGTTAATCGGACCCTCGAAGCCGCCCGGCGACGATGATTAGATCAATTCAGGAATAAATCGATTCAGTGATTCTTTGATCAGCACCTGCCTGCCAGGGGCTGCGCCGAATTCTTCATTAAGCCGGGGTTTTCCATCTCGTCATCGTCTCTTCATCCGTTCATCTCGCGATCGTTCTGCACGATCATTCTGCGTCCTTCGTTTCTATTCGCCCCAACGACTCGCGTCTTAAATCATATTCTCGCATCGCGCGACACGCTTCGTTGCTTCCAATCAGTAAACCCGTGAGAAAGAATGCTACGACGCGGGAGGATCGACGATCTTTGCAGCCACGTTGTCGCGATTCATCCAACTGTCGGATCGATACTTCGATGCCCCTCGAAACGCTTCTGACTTCCATAATTTAATCAAACTATCTTTCAACGTTATGTAAATGTGGATTTAATAAGGTGAACAGTCCCTATCTTACTACCTGTTACACTCTTATTCTACTGCCATAGATCCCCACGGAATATACAAATGCAAAGACATAGTCAACAGTAGCAATTTTAAGCACAGTTTAGACCTCTTAACAAATTTTTTAGAATTTATAACGTGTAAAGGATTAATTACAAAATTGTAATCAAAATGGAGGCTTTCTAAATATTTTTGCACACAGCTCGAGACCTCTATACCAATATTCCTATATGCTTCGATAATTCGTACAAACTTAATCTTTCAGAGTTCCACCATTGAGTTAGTCGCGATGTTTGAATTAAGATATGTCCCCAAAAGAAAGATTGAATTTAGCTGAAATTTTCGCGTGTTTCCCGGGACGAGAAAGATCGTCGTTCGACGCTATCGACGTTCGCGCCCCGTTGTCTTTCGGCGCATTAATTCGCCTGGGATTGTTGCGCGCGCCGTCTGATTATTCCGTCGACACACCGGTTTCGGTTCACGATTGGATGGCCTCTGACCTCGGGGATTCCCCGCGGAACGGGGCCGGGAAAAATCGCGGGAACGATTGAATGAGCTCCGTTGCCTCCTCCGGGCGAGATTCAATGCATTCTGCCGGGCTCGTACGTGAAAAAAAAACGAGGCTGCCGGGTGATAATGGCAAAGTAGCGGGCTCCGTACACTGGAAGCGACGAAGGTGATGCCAGAACAATGCACCTTTCGTGCGTGTATATACACGCGCATATACGCGTATATATTTCTCTTTCCCCGTCTTCTGTCGCGGGAATTCAGCCGCAGCCGTGAACGGGGCAATAGTGTGATTGAAACGTGGCCACGATCTCGGATCGTTGATCAGGAAGAGCCCTGGATGAGTCCAATTCTTCCAATGCCGCCATTAACACTCGCCAAGTTAATGATAGTACCATTAATAAAAATAGAAACGCCCGGTTTTTTAACTGTAAGTGCAATCTCAGGGAAAACGTTCCTATTGTCTTTTGCCAATCGAATTGGCCCCGTTTTCCGCGGCACGATTTTTCAATCAGAACTGAAAACGTTATCAGTCAGTTATTGGTACATCGAGCAATCTGATTATTTCATTTTTTTCACGCTAAAAGAATTTCACGTAAGAATTTTTATTTATTCTTAGAGCAGATACTTTTACTATTTTTTCTTTTTTGTACAAAGAGGGCCAAACACTTCTAAATAAGCAGGCATCTTGAATGCAAGGGTAACATACTTTCACACGTAATAATAAATAACAAACGATTGATATGATTGAACGATAAATAAAATAAATAGAGATAATAGAAATAAATAGATAAATAAATAGAAAATTTGAGATCGATGTTAATAAATGAATCTGAGGTATCAGTTCCTTTTCAACGCGTTATTTTGTTAAATAAATAGAAAATTTGAGATCGATGTTAATAAATGAATCTGAGATATCAGTTTCTTTTCAACATATTATTTTGTTAAATAAATTAAAAAAGGATCACGTCTAAAAATTCCCTTCCCAATATATTCTCTTCCAGCGCCAATAATATAAAATTAAACGCGAGGATACGTTTCACGGGCCAACAATATTTTTTATCGGCTGTGAACAGAACGTAGGCACGATAAGTGTCCCCTAAAATCGAGTTAGGAGTCGATCAACCATGAGTATCGATTTGTATCGATACCCATCGTCCCCCCTCGCGTCTAGCCAGGTATCAACAATGGTTCGAGCTAATGACTACCGGAGACAAGGGGTGACATCGTCCGAAACTCCCCATCTGTTTCAGCCACTAAATCTTCCCATGGTCATACGTGCACGTCCTAATCGATTATGGGCTTCTGTTTATGGGGTAAGTGCCGAGAATAGGAGTCGAATCATCCCCTCGCGAGCCTGTCCACGTTCGCTTTCCGTTTTCGGCTCGAACGCGTCCAACACCGGAAGGGTTGAAACCAAACAAATCCATTTGTTTACAATAATATTCAAACAGAAACTCCTATCTACTCTCCTAGAAATTTCTCTACTAAAATAACCTTTTGTTCCTTCGAAGTGCGATTATTTTTATGCATTATTATGCAACAGACACTAACAGGTGACGTCCATATTTGATACAGGGGCCACAAACAATACAAAATCGAGTAACACAATTTGTATTAATTTTGGAAGACGATTTTCACATTAAATGCATTAAAAGCATCTACTACAGCCTGGGAGGAGCCATTTTCTGGGACCGGGGATTTCCGTCGCGCGACCAAAATGGTGGGTCGCGTCGCGATCGAAAGGAGGCAGCCCCGGACAGCGCGAGAAAGAGAAAAGGGGCACCACCGGTGGTGTCTCGAGTCTTTGGACAACGGCGGCCGTAATAAGAATAGATGGGTTCCCTAGATTCCTGAATGGTCGACTATTAGCAACGAGCCGTACCGGCGACAATGAGGCCCGACAAACTGATAAATTATACCACCGGTGTATCCGCCGGTGCACCGGTCGCAGGTAAATAGAATTAATCACGCTATAGAAGGCGCGACGCGGCCTACGAGGCTGCCCTCGTCCGAGCTACCGGCCAATATAACAACGTGACTACACATTTTCGCGTCGCGACTGTTTTCGTCGACCTGGACGCGAACGGTGAACATGGAAGACGCCGACGGTGACACTCAGTCATCGTGGGGGTCGTCAGGATGGAATAGATTGCGCAGTAATTTACTTACGACTGATTGCAAACAACCAGAGCTACCCTTACGACATCCTTTGAACCATTCGAGGATCCATCGTTAGACAACTACTGCCTCAATATGAAGTCTTTCGAGATTCAGTGTCAGTTTTGGAGATCTTCGAGACAACGAACGCTCCAAAATTGTGGTCAATTCTTTAGAAATCATTGGATGGTAAAAAGCGAATTGATAGAATGACGAGGCATTAGCTTCCAAAGGATTTACTCTTTCGAGGCTGCAATGGGTGACACGTGTTTATTAACGTCCCATTGAATCGGACTTTGCAAATTAAGAGTTTCCCAACTCTTCGATCGAAGCGATCTGTGGAACGAGTATCCACACTTAGTGTATTAATGGACGCGTAATGATTTTTCAGAATATTCCCTCTCCATTAGGGACAAACTGCCAAACGCGTCGGAAATATGTTCACGAATTTTCGTCGACGTAAGAAACTTACCCTGCCCGATGGACCGATGGGGGGACTGATGAACCATGAACGGTTTCGGTACACCTTTGCACGGATAAAAGACACACCGTGAAAAACAATTTATTAGCCATTGTGGGAACAATGTCAATTTGTTGAGGTCCCACTCTCTCCCTCTGTGCCTCTTCAGAGACGCGACTCTACCCTCCGGGGCCGGGGATCACGAGGAAAAGAGAGAGAACCTCGAGGGTGAGAAGGTAATTCACGGTCATCCCTGACTGCATTGACCCGGTATCGATCACCTTCGACTCGATTTTACGCGATTATACACGGTGTGGAACGTGGGTACGGGAATAGTCCCTCTGAACCGGTGACATCGTCAAAACTTTCGGATTCATGACACTTTCGTTCCTTCCATCGAATTCGTGGGGCAACACAGAAGGGCTGGATGACAAAAACACTTTCCATCGAAGGGAACGACAATTCCCGTTTTTTTTCTAGCAAAGATACGGTGTAATTTGGGAGCGGAGGAAAATAAAGACTTGGGGGGGCTCGGTGACCTGCGCGTGCCCGCGCTGGCGCGAAATTCAAATCGCTTTAATGGCAAACCGTATCGTTTAAATAAAATTCAAGATGAAAAGTTATAGAAAAATTGAAAACTGAGCTATTCGACGTAAAGAATGCTACAAAACAAGAAAAATTTTATTTTAACCATACATGGGTGACACGATTCTTCCCTGAGGAGCTAAAACAACTAATCTCCAATTGTCACCAGTTGTTAACAGCGTAGTTTGCTTATGTTGCTATCTTCTTTGACTAAAATTTTTCGAAATGTCTCTCATTCAATTAGACGGGGTTTTCAAGGGTCCGCGGTTGATAAATTTAATCGTTCGACGACACAGCCAGGGGGCTAGGGTCCCCGGGATGATCCACGTGACGCAGCTCCTTCTCAAGATTCCCGGTTACGATCGAAAGCGTGGAAAAGGGGGGGGACAGAACGCGGAGAAAGAAGAGAGGCGTAGAGGCCCCGCGAGGCAGGGCACAATTACTAATCCGTTGCTTGTAACTCGAACATTACGGGTATCGTTGTTTGTACAGCCGCCTGCTTGGCTGCCGCGAGAGGTGACAAGGAGGCGGCCCACCGCGATCGATGCATTTATGCATGACGCGCGCGGATCGAGCAATAATATTTTCATTCTCCTTTCGTCTTCCGCGGGCACACACTCGTGCCGCCGCCAAGAAGCAACCGGCAGGAACGCCGTACAAACGCGGGGACACAATGGAAGCGTGTACAAATAGAAAGTAAACCAAGAAGGGGGGCTAGGGGTGAATAAGATGGGTATTTTTTAGACGCAGGTTCACCGGGATTATTGTTCGAACGAAAAAGCGTTGGAATCGATATCAGAAAGGTGTGACTTTCGTTCGTAAAAAAAGTAACTAGATGAAGAAGTACGCGATATGGTGGTTGAAAAGGTGCCACTTCCGTTCCGTTGTTTCCCTTGTTACACGGTGATGTATATGACGAGTAGACAGATTTGAAAGTTGGCTCGACGAAGTTGCATACGACGCTTGAATTAATGTACATAGTGGCACGTGAATCTATGACTTCCGTCTCGTTATGCTGTTCGCGACACTGTGTATAGAAACTAGATCTGACGCGATCGAAGATTCGAAGAAGTCGTACGCGGTGCTTGAGTTTGTATTGGGGCTCCGGGCCGCGAAAAGGTGCAACTTCCGTTTCATTGTTTCCATTGTCGAGGTGGCTGCATGATGTATGACGAGTAGACAGATTTGAAAGTTGGCTTGAAGAAGTTGCACGTGGCGTGGTGGTTGAATTGATAGTGGAAATGCGTGGTTTCCGCCTTGTGACGGTGTCTAAGCGATATTGTATTTAAATCTACGAAGAAGGTACCAAAAAATGGATTTCCAATCGGTGAAAGGAACCTAAAATGCAGAGGATTGAGGAGGAATCGATGGTCGAATTAGGCCCCATTAAAAACTAGCGATAAACTTGCTATTCCTCATCGTGGATGCTGCAAACCGAATCCGAATCCGAATGGGAATGGCAGAGTGGGTGAAGGCGAGAGAAGGAGAGTCTCGCGCAGACACAGAGGGATATATAAACAGGGATGCGGCTGGAGGAAGAAAGAAAATACCAGGTCGAGCCCAGGAGCCTCGAGAAAGAAGACAAAGGGGTAGCAGAGAATTAAAAGTATCGTGGACAAAGCCGCGGGACAAGACGCGGGAGCTCATTTGGTGTCTCCCGTTGAATGGGCGTTCATTATGATGCCTCCCGGACTAACAATCGGGTTCATTTTGTCTCTCCTGCTCGTGGCAACAATGCTCCGGTGGGTGGAGGAGGTGAAGGTTACCATTGGCGGGGGAGGGGGAGGCGGGAAGGGGGGAGAGGACGCGGTGCTTCTGCTACCTCGGGATCCCTCCGCCATCTTGACTCCCGCCGCCGATGTTCTTTTGTCGACTTCTAAAGCAGCCCCGGGGAAGAAAAAGACGGCGGCTTCGTGGCCCTGGGAAACGGGGGAGGAAGTAAACGGCGAACCAGGGGGAGGAAAGAGGAGGGCCGATACGAACCAAGGAGGTGTACTACCAGCCAGCGTCGGGAAAGAGAAAACGCGTGGAGTGGAAAACTGGGAACAGCCAGGCGGACAGGGGCCTATAGGGGTTGGAAGCACGGAAGAAACGAAGAAGAGAGGAAAAGAGACTCGAAGCTACCAGAGGGTGGAAAAAGAATTTCGAGGCTGAGAGGAGCTGGTCCGGCGAAGGATTCGGTGAAAGAAAAACGGCGAACAAAGGTGGAATGAAAGTACAGATTGGGAAAGGAAACGGGAATTGTTCGGGGAAACTTAAAGGGCAAACTGGGGGCCCGGATGGTGGACGAAAAACGTAGAACTGGATGGAACAGTATCGCGAGTTTCGCTCCAGTTGTTCGCCATAATCGACCCGAATTTTTCAACGCGAAACGATGCGATAATTTTCAGGCGGATTACAGAAGGTTTAACCCTTTGCACTCCTACGTCGAGTGGGATTCAAATCCAAACCAAAGAGATATCTCGAAAATTACAAAGTTCCTTGTTCGAACAAATTTCAATAAAAATAAATACTATGAAACAATTATTTTGAATTAAATTGTACATCAAGGGGTTATGGAGGGCTGCAACAGCCCCCGATAATCTACTCTTAACCCTTTGCACTCCTTTTTATCTCAGGAGCTCCTTTGTTAAGTCCCACTCGACATTTTTTCAAGTCCGAACCAAAGAGATATCGTACACTTGATACTTGGACAAAATACAACAACAGTAAATTTCAAATAAAACACTTGAAGGTGTTGGGGAGCTGCTGGTAACAAGATTGAAATATAATTGTGCAAAGGGTTAATGGCCAAACGACGAAGGAACGAAAATTGCAATCTAGTTCGATTCGATGATTTCTTATCGTTAGAGGCATCGTGAGACCAATATGGCGACCACCTTTGGCCGTGCTGGGCGGTCGGCAACGGCTACTTTTCGTTTTGTTTCCGTCGTCTCTGCCGTCCAATCGGGGACTCGACCGAAACTGGCCCCCTGAATCGCTTTCCTCTCGCTCGGAGAGACAAAAACTGCCCTTCCAGAGGCGCTCGTTCGAAACAGAATGGCGGCCACGGTTCCGACGTCGATACATCGGTCACTCGACCAGCGTTTAACCAACAATTGAAATTTGTTTCGAAAACACGGGATCGATTTAATATTTTTTGGTCAACGAGCCGAAATTAATTTATTCGGTTTCGAAAGCTCTAACCCTCAAGTGGACTCTCAAACTGAATTATTGTTGATTCTTAACAAATTGGTAAATCAACTGTTCTTTAAAGCATCTAAATAACAATGAACTAATGGAGGATTGCATAAAATTTTGAAATAATTACAATTTATTATTTTAACCCCTTCCTGGACAATGACAAGTCTGACTCGTTATAAGTTTCTAATGCCAAGTTTCATATTATAAAACAAATCTATTCTTCTATATGGCCATTTTCCTTTTACGAACAAATTTCAATAAAATTAAATAGTACACATTTAAACAATTATTTTGAATTGAATCTTACGTCAAGGGGTTAAGGAGGGCTGCAACAGCCCCGATAATCTACTCTTAACCCTCTGCACTCCTATGTCGAGTGTGTCAAGTCCTACTCGACATTTTTTCGAGTCCAAACCAAACAGACATACACTTGAAGATTACAAAACACAACAACGGTGTAAATAAAACACTTATTTCAACAGGTAAATTTCAAATAAAGCTCTTAATTCGTAGTGCAAAGGGTTAAAGTTCAAGGAAAGCGTTTTATTTGTGTCTCGGATCTAATAGTATGGTCTCCATCGTCCAGTACACACCGAACAAAGAGTCCTCCTGGTGGGCCCCGGGTGTAGGATCGCACCGGATGCTCCAACACTGCTCGAGGAATATCTGACGTCGAGGATTTACGAGCACCTCGAACCGGAAAAGTCTTTCGTAAGACGGAGAGAGGGACGACGACTTTGCGCCAGGTCGTTGCGACTTTTTTCCCCCCGGCATCTGGCCCCGACCGAAGCATCGCCATTTTTCTCCCCCTTTTCTCTACGCAGATTGTTCAATGGAGCGACAATGCGCCGGGCCGGTCCGCCGGTGGTCAATTTGTTTGAATGGACAACGACAGGCCGGGGCCAGCGCACAATGGCCGCGTTAGCTGTCAGGGGCATAAATCAATTTCGAGAAAACGTTCGAAGGTGGCACACGGTTGCATTGGGAAACGCCGGCGCGCCGCGGTTTTCGCTGTTCACGTGCGCGACACCCTTCGCAACCCCCCCGCCTCGCCCCCTCGAACGGGCTGGAAACCCGGGGAAAAATACTATTCACACCTCGACGCGTTTACGAATCTCTCGTCGAAGACCAGCGCACGCTTTTCTACCGATTTCGAGAACCATGGGGGGACAATCCAACTCACTAGACTCTAAAACGCCTGGAACTTACACCGAAATCGAGAGAATACTCCAATTTCATAGTTATACACCCTTACAGGACCACTGAGAATTCAGAAATCTCCATTTTCTAAATATTTCACTTATTAACCCCATGGGGGGACAATCCAACTTACTAGACTCTAAAACGCCTGGAACTTACACCGAAATCGAGAGAATACTCCAATTTTATAGTTATACACCCTTACAGGACCACTGAGAATTCAGAAATTTTTCTAAATATTTCACTTATTAACCCTTTGCACGCCGAATTATACTTCAATTTTGTTACCAACAGCTTATTATTAATAATCATGTACAATTTTTAGTTTTATAATAAAAATTGACTATAGTGATATCTTAAAATGGAACACAATGAAATTCTTACGAAATAGCCCTATGGAATAAAAGAAAGTTATTTAATAATAGGAAAAGTTAATTTTTAGTTTTATAATAAAAATTGACTACAGTGATATCTTAAAATGAAATTACTCGATCGAGTTAGGTGTTTTATTTGAAATTTACCTGATAAGATATCTGTTTTATTTACACTGTTGTTGCATTATGTAATTTTCAAGATATCTCTTTGGATTTGAACTCGACAAAGGAGCTCCTGAGATAAAAACTGACGTCGAATCACACTCGACATAGCATTGCAAAGGGTTAACACAATGGAAACTTAAAATTGTGAGGTCCCAGCAGACCCTGACTATTGGGAGTCGGTCGAGCGCTTGTGAGAAGAATTGTCCACCTGGTGGCGACCCCATAAAACCAGTAAAAGGAAAGAAAATCAATGAGAATTGACCAGTTGTCAACGAGTGAATCCATCCATTTATCACATAAGACGCTTCTTAAGATCATTCTGTACCCAGGTTCGTTCTAAATAATGGTCTCCGGATATCGAGTATCGAAATTTCGCGGCATCGACGAGCGGGTGATCGTTTTTTTTAATTAGTGGCCGCAGCGCAGCGCGAAATTCCGACACGTTTCGACCGTGCACGCGTAAAAATGTTTTCAGACCGATCCGCGACCGGTTTGTGTCGGTTGAATTATCTGCGTTTTTTGAATCGTCGCCCCGACAAATGCCCGTGAAACATTTTTCGACGTTCGAACGCGTCTCCATCCGTTCGTTTAATCCCGACGCGTCATTGTTCCCTGGCCGTGTAATGAAATTCAATTAATATAACGAGCCAATTAACCGCGTCGACACACTAACACGGTGGTCTGGTTCGTTCCGGGAAATGAGAAAAAAAGGATCGCCATACGACTTGTAAGCTGATGGAATTGTGGTGTAACAATTAACGAACGAACATCACCATAAACTATGTGAGAGTTTAAGATCGAGAAAGACTAAAAAGTCTCGCGTCTTTAATTTAGTTTTCTTTTTTCTATTGATGCTATGCACTCTAGATCGAAAGTAATGTTTTTGTGACAAAAATCCCAGCTTTGAAAAGAAATTTGCATTCTTATTGTCGTGGTATCGGTCAACCATTGGGATTTTTGTTATCAAACAAAGAGCAGCCTCTGCAAGCTCGAAATGCAAGTTTCGCATTCCTTGGATATCACGGATTCTGAATTTCTATTATTTATTCACTGTTGGTAACCCTGGGTGGTTTGAAAACGTTTCCGTTGGTAAGGTTTAATATCTGTTCGTAAAGTAGAACCCTGCAGTACTAAAATTCGACGTTGCATAACCAGAGAAGAGCAAGACTGCAGCGCTATATTTCTTTCGTCGTTCTGCAAATTTCATACGCGATCGGCATTTCAGTTTCTATGACACAAAATCCCATCACAGACACAGTATACGAGTAGACCTTTCATTTTATGGATTTTCGTGGCTCAATCTGACTGCCTTACCGACCTGAAAATTCGGAGGTGATTTTAACGTCCTCTTCACATGGATGGCGATCAGTTGAGAAACTATTCACTGAATTAGTATTGTAATATTGCGTAAAACATGTGAGTTGACTATGGAAGAGATTGAAATTAATTTCTGATTCTGTTGGTAACGTCGCGAGTGACACGAAAATGGTAATGGGGTTTCGAGACCCCTTAAAAATAGGCCACAAAAATACATTGGATGAAGGATCTATTTCTATACCTCATCTGTGACAATACTCTAGAATCTTTGATGAATCAATGAGAGTCAAAACTAACCTAATGAAGAAGCTCTATATTTATGAGGACCTATGCAAGGCGGATCGCAGCCAATTTGCTAATATTATTTAGTTTTTAATTAATAATTGCATTACCCAGCTAAAAGTCATACGATTATTAATTAAACCCTAAATGATATTACCCAGGTCTCACCACGAGGAGGTTGCTGCGAATGGAGACCCGCGAGACACCAAACAATCAAACGAAATGGAAGAATCAACAAAGTAACTCCATAGAATATTACGAGAATTCGAGCAAGAATATAATATAACATTATTATATTCTGCAATATTATACGTATCAAAGCAGTCAGATGGATAAATAAAGTTGAATTCACATCAAACAAATAAATAAAAATAGTAAAATATAAATAAGTGGAGTGGACTTACTACTTGTTGTCAGTACATAGGGTAGTTACCACTGGGACAGTCGTAAAGTAAGAAAATATTCAAATTATAGCAACATCGGTTAGACAGGCAAGGCAAAATCAGTTCATTGAAGCGAAATTGGCATCAAACGATAGAATAGAAGAGGGGAGAGAAGTTTTAAACAGTTTTTCCGTAGGTCATCACCGTCCGGCACTGGTCAGTAATGGTCAGCAGTGGTCAGTAGTGGTCACTAGTGGTGGGAGCACTAGTCAGAACTGGTCAGTAGTGGTCATCGCTGGCCAGTAGAGGTCAACAGCGGTCCCCAGTTCTCTTCTGACCGTTTGAACACTCCCGAATTCGCGACAAGACTGAAGAATTCTTCGCAGTGACCCTGCTTATCTGTCTAAGGTGATGAAAGAGTGGGGATACCAGTCAGAGCCAAAGTTAAAGTTAACAGAAAGATTGTCTTGTCTAGAAAGAAACTATTTCGATTGGTCCCACCTCTTGACCATTTCTGGATCTTGAACTGCTGACATCACTGTTGACCACCAGTGACCATAAGCTAGTCATTCTTGATCATCGACCCATTAAAACCACTACGAAGATGAAAGCCTTCTTACAGATTCCTTCATAGGATTCCCTTACAATTTGATGCATGATTTATTCAACATTTTGTTCCACTTTGGAGCGACAAATTCAGAGACCATTTTAGCGTCCTCGTCAGTTGAAAAACTATTCACTGAATTAGTATTGATGGACAGAGAGTTGTAAATGCGAGTTGACCATGGGGAAGGGGTTGAAATTCATTTCTAAAGCTGTTGGTAATGTTGCAAGTGACACGGAAATGGTAATGGGGGCTCTAGAACCCCAGAAAAATGGACCAAAAAAATGCATTGGGTGAAAGGTCAACTCATGAACGACATGTCTATATACATCTGCACCTTGCCTTTGGTTTTTTTATGAACATCGTCGGTAAGTTTACGTTTGCTGGTGATGCAGAAAATTCTCAATCGATACAGGGGGTTCCTGACAGGAATCTGCACGATATTGACCGCCACAGAAGGGCTCAGAAGTGAGATGCTCGTCGATACTTCGTATCGAAGCGAAAAGAGGGTGGTTTGTGTTTCGAAGAGGATGGGAGAGCTGACCATAGGTCGGACAATGGATACAAACAGGATTTAAGGATCTGGACGATATTGTACCCCACTTGGCAGATATAAACTGAATCGTATTAAGAGTAAATCTAAGTATAAAAGGGAGCATCCCTTTTCATCTCTTCCTGAACGAAGCTTAATACTTATACCCTTACGAATTTTCTACTTATTCCAAAGTTTGTGTAATCAAGTGTTTCTCGTTACACTTTCGTTTTTGTCGATTCAAAATAATATTCGACAATTTCAGTATACCCTACTCTAAAAAAAGTGTTCAGATCGTAGGCTTCCCTCGTCAGATCGAGGACCCTATCGATCAAAAGGCAGCTAATTCGCGAAGAGAAGCGACGAAGGGGAGGGAAAGCACGGCGTGGACGTAAACGACTGTCTGGTAATTTCTAAACGTCTCGCTGTTAGATAGTGACTCTAATGTTCCTGTATGGTATCTGCCGATTTGCTTCATTTCCGCACTCACCACCGTTAGCTATACCGTACCACGTTCTGCCATTTACGCCAGTTTCTCCTGTTCGATGCGCCAACTTTATCTATCGCCGTCCCGGCAACCCCCCATACTCTTTCCTCCCTTTTTTCTCTTCCACTTTCACGCTCCATTCAAATACTCTCGAATAATTTAGCAACTCAAGATATGATTCTCACGGAAAACAAAATACAATCGTCGGTACACGCGTCAAAAACTATTAAAAGGTAGCAACTTCTGCGATTACAAATCATATCAGTTCATGGATACTCGAATTAAACGCAATAGTATCTATTAAAGCAAGAATTATACAGCAGGAGCTATGAAAATATCCTAACAGGACTTGTCGATCGAGCGCTTGCGAGAGAGCGGCCCTCTGGTGGCGAGTATGAGGCATTAAGAGGTATTTAATGAAATTCCACACGTTTCTTTCGAAGCAATTACTTTTCTAGCATAAACATATTTATGTTTTCTAGAAAAAGATAGTTTATTTATTAAATACGTAATAATTATTTACTTATACAGGGTGTCCCGTAAATAGTGTAAGAACCGGAAATGGGGGGTAGCTGAGGCGATTCTGAACAACAATTTCCTTCGCAAAAATGTCGGATGAAACACTGACCAATCACGGCGCTAATAGAGCTTTCGAGTTGAAGCAACAGATCTATTAATTCTATCAAAGTTGGAAAGGCAGTTCGATAATGGATTTTTCCCCATGGATCTTGAAAGAACTCAGACGCAATTATCGCCCACCATAGATTGCTATAAGACTGATTCTTATACTTAAGCTCGTACTGCATTATCGTAAGTTAAGGTCTCACGAGGATAACGGAAATGGAACTGTCGTGGACGTTCGCTTTCGAGCGTTCTTCGGGGTTAATTGCGACCTTATTCCGCAGATTGAACGATTTCTTGGACTCATGAATATATTTTTTAATTTCAATAAAACATGTACCATAAAATAATTCTCTATTGCAAAAATTAACAGAGTTTACTGAGACTGTTGAACGATTTCATGGATTCATGAATATATTTTTTAATTTCAATAAAACATGTACTATAAAATAATTCTCTACACAAAGATTGACAGAGTTTTCTGAGATTGTTGAACGATTTCTTGGACTCATGAATATATTTTTTAATTTCAATAAAACATGTACCATAAAATAATTCTCTATTGCAAAGATTGACAGAGTTTTCTGAGATTGTTGAACGATTTCGTGGATTCATGAATATATTTTTTAATTTCAATAAAACATATACTATAAAATAAAATAAAGAGAATGTAAAACAATTTAAACTAGATGATATTGGAAATATATTTTATCAATTTATTGAAAGTATATTACATAAAGAATTAATTTAAATATCTTTACAATTCTATTTCGATCAACGTTTCTTTCCTCGTCTACGAGAGATAGTTGCAAAGTCATCGATAGATTCCGTTGCAAACTTGATTGATCATGCCCGACAATAAAATCGACAATTAACCTATTCGCGCTACGCACTCGTCGGAGAACCTATCAGCGAAGCTTGTGTGCACTCCGGGTTCAAAAAGTATCCATTTAAATTCATAAAATACAGCGCACAGACGTAAATTGTATTCACGAAAAATCTATCGTGCCTAAATAGAGTTATCACGATATTAAAAAATAACTGAGAAGATTAATTAAGATAGCTATCCAGGGATCTTACAAGTGCATTGATCCCCGGGTTAGAAACCCCTGAGTTACATGTATTTAGAATTCTATACCGACTGATATTATGCTTCATCAATTACATTGAAATCAGTATTCGATTTTACGAGGATACTTGACGAGGCGTACTTGTTCCAAAGAATGTGAGAGCAAGACTAATGATTAATATACACGCGTATGCTGATTATTCGGCGTTAGGTCGATGAATTTTAGCGGGCACGGAATGCGTTTAGATGCTTCGATGAAATTGAGAACAAGTTCCATCGTAGAACATTCCTTTGGTATCGAGATTTTTTTGTTTTTCAAGTATTTATAAAATATGTCATCCCAACAGATTTCAGCTTAACCCTATTTTAATTTGACCCAAAGAATCGAGATTGAAATTCGAACGATTTATTAAAGGGGAGATTAACAATGGCGACTAATTGAAGGATCGTGTCTAAATAATTCGAAATAAAAAGAAGTCACGGAATATTAAGGGGGAAATAGGGGTCCTCTAAATGAACTTTTAACCGAGTACTCGCGATAGTAGTTTCATTACTATAGGCACTTGTACGGGGCCAGATAATACGATAATCTTCGGAAGAGGCAATTTTCACGAGCCCCGGCCCCCCCCCGCTCGCGGAATATAATGCAATAATATAAAATTGTCTAGCCGTATTCTGGAAAAAGGGAGTCCCTCGGATAACGCCGGCGGCTTACTGCAGCGCAAAGAAACGCGTTATTCCCCGGGTAAGAATGAAAGGCGCGGATTCCAATGAGAATCGAGCAAAGAAGATTTGCCCGAAAGATTTGCAGAATCGACGCGCGGAGGATGAAATAATGAAAACGAAGGGCGAATTCAAAACCGTGCCACGACTCGAAAGAGACGAAGCGTTACGATTTCGACATTTTTTCAATTATCGAGGACAGAAAGGAAACGTTTAAGGCACTTTAGTCGATAAGAGGAGCCCGACTTAGGGCGGATCGCGAACGATTGATTCACCCCCTGCGTCGAATGCACGGACGAAGGGTTGAAAATAAGGGAACGAACTCTAAAAATTGTTTGTTAAATTAATATTAATTTTGCGTCGAATGCCAATGACACAAGCTATTTCTGGTAAAAATAATATCGATAACCCCTTCGGAGCCAAGATCGAGTCATGGTTGCGCCACTTTTGTGCAACTCTCAATTCCCGATTGTCAGACTGACGAAGGATAACGAATAGTCCTGACAGGAAGAGGGCACCGCGTGCTTTTTCACCTTTTCACGGTCGCGATGGAACTCGATCGCCATTGGCGGTCGAGCCACGGTTGTTAGAACGATTGTTTACCTTCCGCTTCTGCTAACTAATATTAAAGATCCCCCTCGTTTGCGCGCATTCAGGATCGGTTCGAGGGCTGACCGTGATTAACAATACCTTTGCCCCGGCGAGTGAAAAAGAAAACGCGGCTTTTAGAGGCTATTTGAAACTATTAGCCCTAATGAACGGGATACTCGCGCGCGATTCAACGAACCTTTAATAATCGACGAACGTGGTAATTCAATTCTGGAATCGATATAGTCACGCCAGCGAAAGGAACGCACTTGACGATGCAATATTACAGCTACGATTCGTTATTATATTATCGTTGTTTTTCTCTATTTTTCGTAACGTCTCCATTAAACAAATACGAAGGAACGGACACGGGAATATTAAAATGGACGCGAAATTTAATTCGTTCTCTAGCCTTTGTTAATCCTCTGTAACTCAAATTATATTTGGTTTTTAAGGACATTTTAACATGGTCACTGCAACTGAAATATTCGACAATTCTTACAATTTCATGCAAGGTATAGAATCGAAGAAGTTGACAGAGAAAGTTTCGATCGACTCTTCGAGACATGCAATTTTAAAGGAAAAAATAAACATATAAGTTAGAAAATATCTCGTAAGAGCAGTGAAACATCCCTGAAATATTCGATAATTCTTACAATTTCATGCAAGGTATAGAACCGAAGAAGTTGGTAGAGAAGGTTTCGATCGACTCTTCGAGACATGCAATTTTAAAAGAAAAAATAAACATATAAGTTAGAAAATATCTCGTAAGAGCAGTGAAACATCCCTGAAATATTCGATAATTCTTACAATTTCATGCAAGGTATAGAACCGAAGAAGTTGGTAGAGAAGGTTTCGATCGACTCTTCGAGACATGCAATTTTAAAGGAAAAGATGAACATATAGCGGTGAAACATCCCTTTGTGGATCATCAGAATTTCGCGAATGGCGTCCAACTCGACTGGTTTGAAACGTCTTCGTTGAAATAACAGCTCGATTCACGACGATCGTCCTCCGGCCACGGTGCTTTCTGTAAGGAAGAAAGACAAGCTGCTCGGCCGTTTATCTTTCCCACAGAAGGACTCGCGATAACGTTTTACTTATCGGCACTTCCGCAAATCGATTACACAAGACCAAGGTGGAAGGAAGGAGAGTGCTCGGGGTGACGATTACGAGACAGAAAACGCTTCAAATGTTCCTACCTTCATACGTGACCGCTACCATTCACGATGTTTCGAATTCTCAGAATATTGCACATCGACGAAGTTAGAGCCTTCAATTTTGAACACTGTAAAAAAGGAACAGATCCTAAAAAACTGATAAAATACGAAAAAAAGAATTTGTATGATTATTCCAGTTTTTCAAAAGATTTAAATTATTTTGTTTTTGTTTTTCGTTAATCCAGGATCGAAGTTCTAAGCATGCTTGCAAACAAAAATTTAATATTATCGTCCATATCGTAGTCAACTATTCAAATATGAAAAGAAGTATTATTTCGAATCTTCAAGCACCTATGGCACGCGGTTTTTTGTATTCCCATTTTAATTGGCTATTCAACCGCCTACCCATTGAATTCCTCCAATCGGAAAAACGTATTCTATTCTCGACAATAAACAATGCGCCGTGAATTTAACTTGGGCTGTATTGTTCTACGGCTAACCGACGGCCGATGAATATAAATTACATTGTAACGTATATTTTCGGGCATTGTGAATCCTTTTTTTTCTGCGACCAAGAGTCACAAGGAAAGGGCTGATCGAATCGATAATTGGAAAAAGGGCCGTTGTCGCGACAAACCAGCCGCAGACACCCGCTCGCGCCACGCATACCTGTACATACGTACAGGGTCACGCGGATGAAAGGCTTATTCATACCCTGGTCGAAAGATTTGCATCGAAAAACGACCACGTGAGCTTGTGTACTTAACGTATGAATGTATCTATACGAATGTATAGGATCATGTTAGGGTCAACTAATTGACTGATCAACTAAAACAGATATAATACCCAACAATTTCGAGGTTATTGCTCAGACTATATTGATACCACCCAGGGAATCTCAAAAGTATTTTGATCAAAGGCTTGAAAGGGGGTTTGGTAACTTTTTAATCGAATCGTCAATTGAAGTGACCCTGGTCGAAAGATTTGCATCGAAAAACGAGCACGTGAGCTTGTGTACTTAACGTATGAATGTATCTATACGAATGTATAGGATCATGTTAGGGTCAACTAATTGACTGATCAAGTAAAACAGATATAATACCCAACAATTTCGAAGTTATTGCTCAGACTATATTGATACCACCCAGGGAATCTCAAAAGTATTTTGATCAAAGGCTTGAAAGGGGGTTTGGTAACTTTTTAATCGAATGGTCAATTGAAGTGACTTGTCCACATATACCTCGTGGAACATATTTTGAAATGGAGCAATTTTAAGAGCAGGATAATGTTTGGTGGGTTAACTCGGCCAGCAACAGGGCTGGTCTCCGCGAAAAGCAAGCTTTTTCCCGATCGTGGCTTGGAAATAGAAGGGGAGGAGAAGGATCACGATATTGCAGCTTGTATACCCGAGGCAACAGGGCTCATATCAAACCCGCGACAATGTCCCCCATAATGCCGACAGTCCGGCATTGTTCGCTATTGGCGTACGGATATCTTTGCCGATCGCGTGCAAAACCCTGGCAATCTCGAGCCGGGGAACGTCTTGCGAGGCACGTCGATATTGATGGACATCGGACGGACGTTTAATCGTTCGCCTCGGACGTTCTTTCCTCGGCGTCGTTTATTTTCCGAGCTGGCCCCCGTTGTTGTCGCGCGCCGTCAATATTACAATGGCCGATGGTGGCCCTCCCCGTCGCCCGGGGGCTGTCGAACGCGCTCGAGAGACACCTTCCATGAACATTACCTCCGAGGAATCTCCGAGTCTTTCGGGATTCCTCCGCCACGGGCTCACGGATAACGAGACGTTATTGTAATGGCTGACGGGGGATAAGACGGGACTTCGACGAACCGGAACCCTTTCCATTTTGGGGCTGTAATTAGGAAACGTTACCTTGCTCAAGGTCGATGGCGTTTTTAATAATACTATTTTGTCACAGGATTGAAACGAATTCTAATATACTGACACGTTTATGTTTTAACTCCATGTATGTAAAAACGTATGCTTATAGAGACTTATGAAGAGTGTGTTAAATGTATTTTAAAAAATAGAAATCTGGAATGTTAACCCTTTGCACTCGAAGTGCACTTTGAACTTTTCTTCGACCACCTACTACTAAATCAACACACTTTCTAACGAAATAGATAGTAACTATCATTTTAAAACAATAGTATCATTGTTTCCTTAGGGGGTACATTGAAATTCTTTGCCCTTCAGATTTTACAGGGTGTTCGGCCACCCCTGGGAAAAATTTTAATAGGAGAAAATCAGGGATACTAATCTGTTGATTGAGGCATCGTTAAAAAGTTATAGAAACATTTCTGGTCACACGGTATATTTTCAGTAAAGAATTTTTTTCTCGAGAGTGCGTAGGATTTCAGGGGTGTGTCTATTCACCAAAAATGATTATAATCGACCCCCACGACTGAAAATAATTTTTTCAGGACGATTCGAAACTTTTTTTTTCACCGAAAAATTTCACAGTTTCTCGAATTTTTTTCTAGAAATTGGATAGGAATTCGGTAGTATGTCTATTCACCAAAAATTATTGCAATTGACCCCTGCAACCAAAAATAATTTTTCCAGAATGATTTGAAACTTTTTAATTTCGCCGAAAAATATCACACCTTCTCGAATTTTTTTCTCGAAAATGGATAGAATTTTTGGGGTATGTCTATTCACCAAAAATTATTACAATTGACCCCTGCAACCGAAAATAATTTTTGCAGAATGATTTGAAACTTTTTAATTTTTTCGAAAAATATCACACATTCTCGAATTTTTTTCTCGAAAGTGGATAGGATTTCGAGGTTATGTCTAATGACCAAAAATGATTGAAATTGACCCCCAGAATCGAAAATAATTTTGCGAGAACGATTTGAATCTTTTCAATTTCGCCGAAAAATATGAGCACCTACCCCCTTGATTTTTCTTAAAAATTCGTTTTTGATTTTTAGTAATTTTATTTGACGCTGTATAGAAATTTTGTCTAATACTTTTTTGTAGGTGCCTATGAGCTCTACTTCAGAAAAAAGTTTCATTGAAATATATTCACTATTGTAGGAGTTATGGACGTTTGAAAATTGGACCATTTTTATGGGGTTTTCCTAACTTTACGGGGTCAAGGAACAACTTTTTCAACATTTTTAGAATTTCTACATATTCTTCACTAAAATACGCGTCATTTGCATTTTTAAACATTAAAATCCTTCAATCCGTTCAGAAGTTATGACGTTTTGAAGATACGCATGAAATTTTGCAGTGACATTTCTGGCCTGAAATTATACTTTCAAGAACGAATTTTTTTCTCGAAAATGGTTAGGATTTCGGGGG
Source organism: Colletes gigas (assembly GCF_013123115.1). Lineage (NCBI taxonomy): Eukaryota > Metazoa > Arthropoda > Insecta > Hymenoptera > Colletidae > Colletes > Colletes gigas. The sequence continues at coordinate 2,156,648 of NW_025106643.1, read as the reverse complement.
TATGTCTATTCACCAAAAATGACTATAATCGACTCCCACGATCGAAAATAATTTTTTTAGAAAGATTCGAAATTTTATTTTTCATCGAAAAATTTCACACCTTCTCGAATTTTTTTCTCGAAAATGGATAGGATTTCGAGGATATGTCTATTCACCAAAAATGATTATAATCGACCCCCACAACCGAAAATAATTTTTTCGGAACGATTCGAAATTTCTTTTTCACCGAAAAATTTCACACATTCTCGAATTTTTTTTCTCGAAAATGGATAGGATTTCGAGGATATGTCTATTCACCAAAAATGATTATAATCGACCCCCACAACCGAAAATAATTTTTCCGTGAATGATTTGAAATATTTAATTTAATTTTAAAAACTTCTTAACCTAATCAAGAAATTGATATTCTTGATTTTCGTCTTATTTTGGCCTTCAGAATCTCCCATTGAAATTTTTCCCAGGAATAAAACAAATAAGTCAATAAAAATATCAACCTGAACGTTTGCCAAGTAACGATCGGTTTTCTCCGCATTCCTACCGATCGTTTCGCGTTTTCTAACATTTTCCAGGGTCCTATTGTGCCCAAATTGTAATTTCCAATTCGCTCGACAATTCCATCGCGTTATTACCGCGCGGTAAGAGCGACTTCACGGAGTCTAATATCGGAACGGTGCTCGCACTTTGAGCCACACATCGCCTGTCGAATCAGCGATCGGCGGGGCTCGACGCCCGGGACCATTCCTCACAATTAGCGGCGATTCAGGTGCCGTTTTACCAACCACGCCGGCCTTCCATTCGTCCCCGTCCTCCACAGTACTCGTCGGCCACGGATAATTATTTTCCGATTATGATTGATAATCCGGCGGCACGATACGCGTCCCGCGGTTATCTATCACCGTGAACGTTGTCGGCGGAATGTTAGTCATTGAACGGGGCCCCCGGTGAATAGAATTTCGTGACTCGGGATCGTATTCGGGATTCATGCAATTGGCTGATGATAAGACCGATCCCTGCGTACACAGTGACGCGTGTACGTTTACGAGAAGTCCAAGTCTTCTTTTCAGTAAATCCGTTGCTCCTTTTCGTACCTCAGAACCGGAAGTGTACTTTGGCGCGATTGGAAATTTGTCATCGTTTGTTTCTTGGTATTTTTATTCCTTGGTAGCTCGAATAGTCAAGTTACACTCGTAGGAATGTATGGATGTTTGATCCAAAACACGGGAAAAGGCTAATGACTGAGGTCAACTGGGGAAGAGCAACTGGGAACTCAAGAGTGGAGACTCTCTTGGGGATACAGCGTTAAAAATATGAGAAACGTAAGAAACCATTTTGCTGGCTCGTACGAAGGAGCTCCTATCTTCGATATCGACTCTCAAGAGTACATTTTTTAAATGTATATCAGACACAAGAGCTTGGACATGCTAGCGACCTTCCACAACACCCTGTTTCTATAACCTACTTGTCTACTTAATAAAACAGTGAGAGTGACACTCCACTGCTCCAAGACTGAAGAATCCTGAACAATGATAGACTTAAACGTTCAGTCAATCAAAGAAATATTAATTTATATTTAAGTACGTCTTAATAATATCTGATCCATGGTGCAGGGGATGATCGAAGGGCGTCAAAAGGTTTCCCGTCCCTGTCCTAGGCCAACTCGCAACCGCAATTCCCAGTAATCAAACCGAACTCACCCGCGTCGTCCTCAAGAATATCAAAGAACACTTTGAAGGATCGGTTCTAGCCAAATGGCGAGATAAGTGTACGTGCGTGGCAGAATGTAGTGGTTCACCCCCGTGGCGGCGTTTATGATACATTCGAGTCACATACGACGGTCCCCTTGCCCCGCCGCCGGTCGATGTATTCATCGTATGTAACCCGAACGGGACTCCATAAAATACTACCCTTCCACGCGATTTTGTTCGGCCGAATAAGTTATTGTAGCGCGCTCTATTTTGATACGGCGACGCCTGGCCGACCGGCCGCACTCTGAATACCGAATGCCGTGTATATATTCGGGCCAAACAAAGTGGAATTCGATTTTACCGGGCCTCGAGGAGCGTTCGTTCGCGCGATACGGACAATCGAGTCTCGTTTACGGGGAACGCCCTTTCGCGGGTCTACCTTTTTATCTTCCGGGCTCGCGACACAGGGTCAACCGTCAATGTTTCGCTTATGTCGAGGGTGGGCATCTTACTCTTAGAAATCCTCTACTTGCCCGTTAAAGGGAAGACAATGTGAATTTTTCTGACGAAGTTGAAGGATCGTACCTTTTGGGACACAAAACTCAATCTCTTTTTCATTTCTCGAAAGTGCATATATCAGCTCGTTCGATATTCTGAAATTTAATAGTCAGTTTAGGGGAGTTTTACTAACATCAATTCATAAAAATTTTAGACAAATATTGTGTCAGAGCTTGAAGTTTTGGAACCCACACTGATAATGAGTCTCACAGAACGAAATTTTCTTGATCGTACTTGATTTCATGAATATTTTTATTAGTGGATAAACAAGTTAAAAATGTTGACTTTTTAATGAATAAAGTTGAACTAGATTTTAATAAAAAATCGACGAAGTTTTGTAGCGAAAATGTAATGACTTTGCCAAGAGAAGGGGATGGAGTTGTCGAACAGTAAACAAGAAGAGGTTTACTGTTTTTAATAAACTAGATTATATGTTTAAAACATTGTAGTACAAAACTCAATAATCAAAACCCAAATTTCAAGAGCTATACGACCTATGAGAAGAAAAATGCCTCAACTGCATTGAATTGCTCGTTTCAACTAGACAAAAATTCTTACACCCTAACTATACTCGATACGACGTAACGCTAAACGAAAATTTCAATTTTTTTTCGAGAAACAGGCTAATGTTATAGGGTCCAAGCGCATATATGCAACGAAACTGACGAGAAATCCGACGGCGTCTGATCTGGCGTAATAATCCCCAGCCTCCTGCGTCTTCCCACTCGGTGGCAGCACCGTCGTCTCGTAGTTTCCTTGAATTTCGCGCTGCAACCCTCTGGTATCCGGGTGGATGCAGCTGCAACCGGTCGACAGAGCGGCGCGATAAAAGGACAACAAAACGCCACGGGGCGTCGCGATTAACTGAAACAACCGGCCCGACAATGGAGTAATCAGCGAGCTTTTCGACGCACCCATTCCCGCCCCCGCGTCCCCCCTTTCGCGCCCCCCCCTGTGCCTCTTACCATTCGGCATCGCGGGCCGCCGTTGTTGTCGCTTCAGCAATCGCAACGATGATTCCTCGCGCTCTTTGTTTTCGTCGCTGTGCAGACTGACGACGTGTCGCGCACCAAGGGCTGGTTTCACCCGACAAATAAACGTAACACCGATTCTCGAGGACTATGTGTGTTTCGGGGTGAAGTTCAGCCGATTCGAAAACGATTCTACGATCGAAGGATCAATGACCACGTCTCGAAGCTTCGAATAGCCAAAAACTGTTCGACACAGAAATGAGGGGGTTGAAATATTCCGTCTGAATCTGGTAAAGGATTATTTAGTTTCTTAAGAATCCCCAGTTTTGGGGGGGGGTCCCATGGACGAAATCAGGAAACAAATACAAACACTGGTAATTGATCGAACAAGAAGGACTCGCGGGAAAGAGGGAGTCGCGAAATTAAGGAGCCGTCGGCGACGGGCCGCCGGAAAGCTGGATTGTTTCATTGATGAGGGAGCATTCAAGGCCGTAGTAGGCAGCGAGACCAAAGTGGGCAACACTGGATGACGAAGGAAGGGCGAACAGAGGGGGGGCGGTGGGGTACAGCGGTGCTACGACGTTTACGAGTCCGCTTGCAACCCTCTTTTGGACCACGCCGCGCGATGAATGGTATAATCAGCGGTCGCGTGGCACCCCACCGCCCCCAAGTGCGACGAAGACGATAACGGAAGGCGGACCGAACGGAAAGAGAACGACGACTGATAGAGAAATTCCCTCCCTCGGGTCTCCCCGTGACTTCGGTATCATCGAGATCGAGAGAGACGAGAGCGTGGAAAAGTCACTTAACGTACCTTACCCCCTCTTACCGACTCTTTCTTTACTTCTTTTCCATTCCAACGGGGGTGGTTTCTCCTTTTTTTCTTTGGCAAAGTACCGCTTAACCGATCGTTCGACGGATTCTTTATTATAATTAGAGACGGTCAGGTTTGGTTAAAGAGAGATCGTTTTCAAAATGTCTCGAATTCTAGACGAAGACTCTGTGTCAATATCTGCATTGTTGGAGACATTCTGTTTTACTAAAACAGAGTACAAATAACACTATCGTGCGTAATTCTACGGTATTTAGAAGAGAACATTAACGTGACAGGGTGTCGTATGAAGTATAATTAAAATACACAACACACAATGCAATCACTTCGTATTTTCTAAATCGTGACACGGTTAAAGGGAAAAGTTAACCGTCCTCTTCGATTTCAGAAAAAACTTTAACGGAAGCGAATCAATGGGTGAATAAAATAGGGGGACACGAGGGTTCGGGTACGCGGGGGATTATCGAAGGCAATCAGCTATTTGTTCTGTTATTAACTCGATCATAAATTCGCCGCGCGACACTGCGCGACCACGTTCGACTGTCGTTCTGTCAGCGTTCCTTTATCACCCCCTCGTTACACATTCCCCGTCGCTTGTAGGGCGTGAACGCGATTTTTATCGGTCATCGACGAGAAGAAAAGGCACGATGGAGGGCAGCCGGCTCTTTTCACGCTCTCCCCGGTGTTGCACGAAACCCTTATCTGTATACTGACACTTTCAATTAGTCACTATCGCCTGCAAACATCGCGCCTTCTTTCGCGAATTTCACACCATCGAATTCTAACAACTTCTACAACGTTTCGTGTTGATCAGAAACGAAACACTCGAAACAGGTAAATGATAATTTGCACGAATATGGATTGCAATATGAATTCACCCCCCATTAGCTTCGAAGTAGGTCTAAGTTTTAGTTTTCTTAGGGTGGTCGAATATTTCGAAGCTTTTCGGTAGATTTAATGGCAGTACAGTCGTTTCTTTATGGAAGTTGGAATTCGCTGAGACGTTGCCACTAACACACAGCCCTCTTGTCTCGTTTTATACCTCCTCTCTTTATCGTCTTATCACTGGAGACGTCTTCAGCCCCAGCCATGGCCCTGCGATCCCCCTCGCTTCTTCCAGCCAAGACATTGCTAACGCTGATAACATTTATTTCAAGAGATGGCCCTGCTTGTACATCGCGCGAACAAAGCTGGAAGAAATTCCTGTGTGCCGCGGTGCGGCCACAATCAGAACGCGACGATATGCTAACGAACGCGACGACCATGATGGAATAAAACTCTTTGTCACGTAGCTAATGACATCTAACGCGGTGTCGAGATCAATATTAATTATATACGATACAATTTTTGGTCTTGGAATGTTTCATACGATACGAATTACATTTTTCATGAAGCAAGAATGAAAAAAATGAAAGATTGATAATTGGAAATTAAAATTCAATCAAATGCAAATTAATTTGTATGGACGTTAAATGCGATCATGTGTTGATCTATTATAATATAGCATGATATATACAACTGTGATATGTCCATTAAAAAATTGTGGAGATTCGTGAGACGAAACTCAGCGACGAATATTTTTAAAATGGTGGAGGTGACGCTCGACTCGATAAGAAGCAGCGAAGAAGCAGACATTTATCATGATACACTTTTCCTGTAATCATATGTATACTATAATATTTGTCGACGGTAAATATTTTCCCACAAATAACTCTAGAATAGCTCAATTTTTAATATTCTGTTCCCACATTAGCGATCATGCTTCTCCACTCTTCTAACCGTTATTTTCAATCACTCTCTAAATTACAACTATACTTAAACAACTTGTTAAACAATCTATATGGTATATATATAAACTAGAGAAATTTTATTGAAACTATTCTAAAGGAGAAGTAGAGAACAGGTGGTGCAGCGGAGAGTGATTCCACAAAACTAAACAGAAAAGAAATAATAACAATGTTTCTCGAGAAAATCAACTTTAAAGAATCACCGAGTGTACAATGGAGTACGACTTGGATTTCACCAGGAATAGAAAAAGTGATTGATGATCAGACGCGCCAGCCAAATGGTACTCAATCGCGCGCGTATCCACCTAATTTTCGAATTCAATTGTATCGAAAGCAATGCCTCGAACGAAAAAATGTGATTCGTTCTTTTCGACTCATTTTTGCACGTAGAATCACCATCTGCTCTGCACCATCTTGCACCACACGTTATACCATAACAAACATAAACATTACTGATCTGCTCCAATACACTGTATCTCTTACTGGTTGGAATTTCGTATTTTTATTTTTTATTAAGCGTTAAACAATTTTTAGCACCTCAAATCTGGGGCACCCTATACAAAAAAATCAATTCTGTAATTCTAAATGTTGCAAAATAAATTTGCATACATCCCCCAAAAAATTTTGGTTAACCTTGGCTCGCAATGACATGTCTGACTGGTCACAAATTCCACGATCACTCGTCATCGTATATTAAAAAAAAACACATTTTTTATTCGAGAGGTATTCGTAAAACGAGTTCTTTTTCATGGCCATTCCTCGTACAAATTCAAATAGAATTAAATAATACTCGAAAAATCATTTGGAATTGGGAGCCCCTTGCTCCAGGGCCTCATCGATCAGAGGATTGGATCGCGTCTGAACTATGACGGACCTACTCCACTTAACTTTGCCGAATCAATCCTGGGAGCATTGTCTCGTGGACTCATCAGTGTCCCGGATACAGCCTGACCATCGGCGGCCAGAAAGGTCAGAAGGAAAAAAAACGGTAGTACGATAATCTGCGTAACAGACACACTCGTGGCCGGACCGGGTGCCAGGGACGCCCGTGGTCGAGAAGAGACGAGAAACGCGTTAAACGGAGACGAGGCACCTCCACCTGTTGAACGCGCCTATATTCCACGTCCGCCATGTCGGCGAAGGAGCCAATCGTGGGTGTCCATTAGCCACGGACCATGGTGGGAGAGGAGGAACATTTCTGGTTGGCCGATCCTTGTTTCCATCGCGTCCCACGGGGATCCAGCAACTCCGCGAGTCCCTCGATTCCTCCCTGGCTCGTCCCAGACTCGACGTCGGAGAGGTCCTGGCCCGATCCTTGCCAGTCCTTTCGTCACGGTGTCGATCAAACAGCTAGTCCGGGGCTCGGTGTTCGTTCACGATAAACGCCAACGCGCGAGTCCAAGTACCTGACAGTCCGATTTTTGGGGGCGAGACGCGAATCTGTGAAGGGGTTCCGTGAGTGGTCAACACTAGCCAGGACAATGGAATGTGTGGGTCGCGCGAGAGTTTCGAGGTCGTGAGGAAGGTGATCGCTGAAAGTTAGGTCCGAGGGATCGAACTGGTGGCTAAAGATCGAAAGGGAGGATCGTGAGGTGGTGGAGCACGTGATTGGACTAGAAGGGTGCTGTGTTTCGTTGTTTACCACCGGTCCGGGATTCGACGGCTAACGAGTATGAGAACAGTGATAGTTTTCTGTCAATGGAACCGCGCGAAGCGACTATTCTGTCAGGAGAGAGCGATTAAATAGAGATTCGTGGCTGAGGACTGGTTAAAAGAGGATCAAGGGACAGGCTAGTTAGAGATGTCGTCGAAAACGCTTCACAACGAGCACATCAAACGGCCGATGAACGCGTTCATGGTGTGGTCACGCGGACAGCGACGGAAAATGGCACAGGAGAACCCCAAGATGCACAACTCCGAGATCTCGAAGAGGCTCGGGGCTGAATGGAAGTTGCTCAGCGAGAGCGAAAAGCGACCTTTCATCGACGAGGCCAAACGACTCAGGTGAGATTTCAAACTTTCGATCTTAGAAGTGACTTCGCGGCTTAGAAGTGAAGCTACGAGGATCTCAAAGATATCTAAGCATCTTAAACACTTGATAGATCAATTTTTTCATTTTTAATACGTCTGTAAGTTAATTAAATCGATGCTCGATCTAAACGATAAGTGTATCCGCGGATCTCACAAAATTTCCTCAGTGAACTTTGCAGTGATCCTTTTTCTTTACCTTCCCATTTCTTGTGAAGTTATTATTAATCTTGAATTTTTATTTAGTTACCAATACCTTGCTAGATCAAATTGAAACGTTGACAAATTGCTATCTCTGCTTAAATTCACAATTAACGAAGGATTAAAGGAAAGTAAAATATGGACGGTTTTGTTGCTGTATCAAAATATGAAGAATAAACTGAATATTAAAATTTTTTTAAACAACGTTATCTGAAGTTTCATTCGTTTGACAAAGATGGAAACAGCTTGATCGCGGCGTATCGCTTTGAATCGATGTCGAGGATTTTTCGTTTGCTAATTGCTCTTTAGTCGCGACCGCTCGAACGAAATTATCGCATCGAGGCGTATCTGCGATAACCGAGGGGGGGCAGGGGGATCGAAAACGAGAACAGGGAGCCCCGTAGTTCATAATACGGTACATTGTTGCTAAAGCTAAGGGCGTGCTGCGCTAAGCTAAGGGGTGGAATAGGGTGAACGAAGTGGTATTTATGGAGGTGGAGGGGACAAGCCCTTTATTACCCAACCCTGAATATTTAATCATTGTTATGAGTTTATTTAGCCCCGACGAGCGATATACAGGTCGAAGAGATTTCACGATCGAGCGACATTTTTATCGTCCCTTTAATTATCTCGACTATCGAGCGGAATTAATTCGGAGAGAATCGTTGGAGCGAAAATTGAAAATCTAATATTAAGTTTGAGACGACCATTAATAGCATTTCTCGAAATCACTTTTAAAAATGGTGGAAAGAGACGGTTGGGTTGCAGCGGCGGATCGAAAACGAATAAAGCGAAACCAAACGCGGTGGAATAAGAATTAATTTGAAAGTACGACGCGCGAGTACGACGACAGAGTCCGGGGCTTTATATCAACGGTTTTTCCAAAGCAAAAATTGCCGGGTATAGGCAATTGATAGGGACCGGACCAGGGGTTGAATATAAACCCTCGCGGAATCACCCGCCGCGACGATGGAGCCTCGTAAAATAAATAATGGAATAATAAAGTCGTTTCTTCCAAAGCGCGTCATCGTCGATTCGTTTTCAATTGCCAAGTGTTCGTTTTACTCGGCGGATCCCGGTTTTCGAAAAAATAAATAGGGACGGGCTTGCCGGTTAAATGGGCGCAATGTAACGTCGAATCCGCTTTTCTGTCGATGACCGTGATCGAAACTACAAAAAAAAAAAAATAGAGAGAGAGAGAGAGGAGGATATTCAGCATTGACACCTGGCCGGTGCCCAGTCAACGTTCATTTTTCTGATCCATAACATTTTGCATCGAAATTCTCGCACGGTTTCATATGTTGCTTTTTTCGATTGTTGCACGGAAAATATTGTTATGTCCGAACGAGATCGTCGGGGCACGGAGCATCGCATTGTACGCTTTTAAATCGTACACTATCGTCAAAAAAAAATTCTTCTTTGAAGGTTTTGTTTCGATGTTTAGCGCATTTTCCTCTAAAGTAGTTATTTTAGATGTACTCACAAGTAATTAAAAATGGAAGTTATTAAGCTCTTTTTGGGGGTAAAGCTTGTTCCATTCGTTAAGGTATGGCTAATGAAATCATCGATAAGGACATCTGAGTGTATTCAGAATTTTCAACAAAAAGAAGCTAAAAGAGATGCATCAAAACGCGAGACAAAAATATCAGAAAAATACCGAAATTCAGAAAAGAGCTTGCAAAGAAAAACTACCCCCAAGAAATCAATTAACTGTCTCAAAGTTTCTGTGTACGTTTCGTCCAGGGAAACGTATCTCAGTGACTGTGTCGGTGATCGTTGCAGCGACTGAGGGCGGAGAGAGGGGGAGGGGAAAGGGGTGTTAAAATTTCGGGGCAGAAGCGTGTAACGGGGGAATCCGCTTTTCTGGCGGATGGCAGCGTGGATGACGACTTTGGTAACGGCTCCGCTTGGCAGCCAAGGGGGTTGGAGAGGGCAGCGGCGGACGGTCGTAAAATAAAGAGGAGAGGGGCCCGATAAAAGTGGTTCCCCCGGAGCCACGTTCCTGGGAGGAACGGGTTCCCCTGGAGCCGAGCCGTCACTGGCCCGACGTAATCTGTCCGTTCGTTCACGGCGACTCACAATGTGGCCCCCGAGATAACAAATAAAGCCCCATTGTCGCAATTGTGTGGATTTAAAAGGATTTGCGCGGCTCCTCTGCCGGCCCCTGCCCCCCTCCCACCCGCCCCCCCCGGATCTCTCACCCTCACGGCTGCTCGTTGGCTGTGCCGCTGCCACTGCTGCTGCCTGTCCGACGATTCCCTCCTCCGACCCTCTTTTCCACGGCTCCTCCGCGCCGTTTGTCTACCGTTCTCGTTTTCGTGGAAAGGGGGGTCGAAGGAAAACCGGCGAGAATTAATACGGTGTTGCGGAAATACCGACCGCTTTGTCATTCGGGAATCTAAAGTCATCTTGGACACTTCCGGCGAGATGCAAGATGCAGATGAGCGTTGAAAGGTGAGGGATAACTCGCGAAAGAAGCAACCTCGGAGATCTATCCTTTGATCCTCGGATTGAGCTCTGCTGGCGGAAGTTATTGAGGGGGGTAGTCATTGAGATGTGGATGGGGGGTGAAGGTGGCTCGCGAAAGAAGGAATCTTGGTTTTTGGTTCATGTTAACCCCTTGGTATACAATAAGGAGTGAGCTAGGTAGCTAACTTGCATTGAGTGTGCTAGGTAGCTAGCTAGCATTGAGTGTGCTAGGTGGCTAGATAGCAAGGAGTGAGCTAGGTAGCTAGCTAGCAAGGAGTGAGCTAGGTAGCTAGCCTGACTTGTCACAAGTTTCACAGTCATGAGGCTACTCGAGTCTTGCATTTTAAAATCAACACATTTCTACGTTCACCAGGTGAATTAAATTGTATCTCAAAGGCTCAACGTTCATGAGACCACAAGATGAGGATACAGGCTAAAGAAAACTCGGGAATGGTATAACTTTAATTGATGTTAGGTTTCTGGGAGCCCAAGTTGTGGTCATTTTGATCAGACCAGTAGTAAATTTCACGACTCTTGAGGTCATCTAAAATTGCACACCTGGCTCTCATAGACACGAAGCTACCAACCCAAGATAATACTGTTGAAATCGAGAATATTGTTATTTTTTGACTGATTCGTCCAGTCTGGAGTCGCTGGCTAATCCGTTGTCGACGTGGCGAAAGGGATAATCATCGAACGACAAAACTGTCGACGGGTTCGCGAAAGTCCGCCGGTCGTTGCGGGTGCACAATGACATTTATGACGAATCGTTACACTAATGACATTCGCGGAGCACCGGCGGACAATCGTGACTAATTGTTATTGTTTCTTGTTGCGGCGGCCGCGAGCGCAGCTACCGCGCGGCTTATGTCCACCGATATGATATAACGCGTTGTTTATCGCGCAGTTGGAACCGGTGATGCCGGGGAACGCCGTCCCTGGCGCTTGCTAGCAACGATGCCCGGCGATGGTGGTGGTGGAGGGTTCCCAGCGAATTGTAAAGATTACGCCCGATGTTTATGCATTTATGCTGAATTATTGTCGGCGGGGCTTTACCGATGTTTATGCTGATTTACGCTTTGTGCTATCTGCCGGGACACATTGTCCCGGAATTATTATTCCGCTGCATCACTCTCGCGGCGAGGAACCGAAATTTCGAATTTCGTTCGCGAGTTGGAAAATTTTCGCACACCCTGCCTACCCCCCTCCCCCTCGAACACCCCCGTTCTGGTCATCCGTGGCACCATTTTCATCGCGAGACATCGGTCGAGACTCGCTAACACACACCTTGAGATTTGGAATCTTTTTCATTTTAAGATTCAGACTTCAAGACTTTCCAATTCTTTATTGAAATATACAATTGTTCTCGAAATATCAGAATCGTGAATATTCTTTTGAAGGAGGGTTTTCCTCGTTTTGGTCTTTAAATTGTCAGATAAAGATACCTATTACCCTTTGTTTACATGGGGATCTCCAAATAGAAAATTCAACACACACCTTGAGATTTGGAATCTTTTTCATTTTAAGCTCCAGATTTCAAAACTTTCTAATTCTTTATTGAAATATACAATTGCTCTCGAAATACCAGAATCGTGAATATTTTTTTAGGGGATTTCCTCGTTTTGGTCTTTAAATTGTTTGTCAGATAAAGATACCTATAACCCTTTGTTTACATGGGGATCTCCAAATAGAAAATTGAACGCGATGAAAATATGCGCGTATCGCAGGCACCTATATCGAAATTTAAAGAAATCGTCCCTATCGTTGAATTAATATTGAGTCAGTTTTCTATTGCAAACACTAAAGAACCCTGTGAAAGACTCTACCTTCCTGGTTTACTTTAGTTTTCGATGTCACCTTAGATAAAAGCATGTAAACTTGTGTAAAGTTCTTATTCTTAATTCAATACTTTCGATCGTAGAATGTTCGTATTTCTAAAAAATCTTTACAGTTTAAGAAGCAATAATTGACGCAAAATCGCTCGGGAGGTGCGCGAAATAATTCGAGTGCTCATTGTGGAAACGTTTCCGGGAGAGAACCCCCGCAAAACGCGTCGCACGGAAAGTAGAAAAAAGAAGAAAAAAAGAGTTCCCGGCCATGAAACACCTATCTCTCTCGCTTTCTTTTATCTACACGAGGCGAAGCATAAATAAGGACTGCGTTTGTGCGCCTCTTGGATACATAATGGAGTATTATGTGACGGAGATACCACGGGGCTCTGACTCTTCCCTTCCTCCCCTCTCTTTTAGCAGCCCTCCGATGTGTCGACTGTGCCTCCAGCCGGGGTGTGTGTACAAGATATTTACTACAAATACCCATGGTGGCCCGTATCGTGTCCTAGGCACCACGATAATACGTCCCTTTGTACGGATAACGGTGTCGAGAGCAAAGTTTACTGAATTCCGAAGTGTCTCGTCGCGCGATTCTTCGTGTGATAACGAACAGGCCCGGATTATCGAAGGTAGATACCGGTGAAATTGTCTAAACGTATGCAAGAACCCCTCAAATAAAATCTTAGCTACGAAACATGATCTCGTGCTCGTTATTTCATGTTCATGTACAGTTCTCACGCTTGCTTTGACATCCTCAACAGCGTATGGTTAAACAAGAGACTCAAGATTGCCTCGCAAGAAAATACCAGGTGATCCTCTTAAGAGATCAAGTGGTTGATCAGTTTTCTTGCAGAGCAACAGAGATTTTTATGAATGACAAATAGAACAATAAGAATACGCCATAGAATACGAAGCAATTGATCAAGCAAATAAAATTCGACAAGCAGCCCAACAAAAAGTTTAAAGGGGGAAATATTTTGTTACAGAGCCCTCCACATGAAGGAGCATCCGGACTACAAGTACCGTCCCCGCAGGAAGCCGAAGTCCCTGGTGAAGAAGGAGAACAAATTCGGTTTCTCGATATCGCCCCTGATGTCGTCAGGTGAAACCCTAGGCAACATATCGAGAGGTTTGCTGCCGCCATTGGCGCCCCCGTCGCACCACGCGTTGATGAGCCACGAGGACCTCAAGATTCCCCGTTTTTTCCCGCCCTTTCCCTACCCCCTTTACCCGATCCAGCACAAGCTCGGAGAGGAGTTCAACGGCGGCAAATTAGCGGCGGATTTGGCCTTTCAGGCGCTTTACGGGGGCGGCACGTTCTACTCGAGCCACCAGACGATGTCCTGGCCGAATCTGACGACGGCGGCGTGCCTACAGCCGAACTGCGGCTGCCCCAGTCCGCCCAAAGACCCGAAGAGGTCGTACCTGGCTACCAAACTGGAGGAAAGACCGTTCCCCAGCCCGGGGAAGCCGGACGACGACGGTTTCCCATCGGACAGGGACTCCAGCAGGGAGGAATCGCGGTACAGGAAGCTGGAGGACGACGGATTATTGTCCGTGGACAGACACCAGGAGGTTGACAACAGGTCGCAGGACCGTTTCTCCTCCTCCTCCTCCTCCTCGCCCATCGAGCAAACGGAGAAAGTTGCTAGCGCTGGCTCGACGACGACGACGACGACGACGTCGACGAAGGTGGAGAGCGCGTTCTCCGTTCAGAATCTGACCTCGTCCAGTTCGAACTTGGGCGCTCACCGCGGCCACGTCATATGAAGACCGCTTCCGGTTCTTCCGGACTTAAACTTCCGGGGGAACCTGATACCAGCCGGATGGCCGACCACGGACTGGTGGAGGGTGCCGCCGATGCTCTCGCCGATCCCCCAGGCCACCGTCACGAACCTGAACGCGATGGCGAAGGACGACGACGTCCAGTTCCAGGAGGATCAACAGAGGAACCCCAGATCGCGGAACGCGCAAATCGCCAACGTCCAGTGATCCTTGGCGACGAAAGAAGTCCGGGGAATGGAACCTCCATGTTCGGTTGGAAGCGTGTGAAGCACGAGGACTCGAAGATCGCGAATACAAGGGGAGCTTCTGGCTGTAGAAATCTCTTTTGAAACGGTAGTATGTACCTAGTATCAAGAAACCCTGAAGGGTATCTTCATAATGGATCTTCGTTTTTGGGTTATTTGGTTTAAAGTTTTAGATTTTAATGACGAGAGGGAGGAAAACGAAGGTCCATTTTGAGAGAAAACCCCTTTAAGTTTGATCCTAGGTATGCTACTTCTTTAAAAGCGACTTCCAGTGGCGGAAGCTCCCCTTCCTGGACCGGTCGAAGGAGGCGTAAGATTAATCCTGCGAAGCTCGGGAGCTCAGCAATTCTTGAAAAAAACCTGTTGCGTTGTGTGATAATTTTAACGCTACGTGCGGGCGTGATGTTTTCTACAGTTGCGTATAGCGAAGACGTCGCGAACGAACCTATCCAGTAAAACTGACTAATTCGTTCGAAATGAAGGTCCTCCCCCGCGTAGAAAGAGGCGAAACGGGGTGCAATCGCCGTCGTTCGCAAAGAATTCGTTATGCGAGCCGTGGGTGGATAGGAAGAGCCGAATCGATAACTCGCCACGGCCGAAATCCCACAAAGAGAGGCGAAAGGGTCCTTTCTGGTAAAGCGTGTACAGAGGCGGCACACGGGATGCCAGAAGAGTCCAATTTTGATGAGATAACCAACCCTCTCGTGGCACATATTACCGCGCCGCGCGAGCCAAAGCGGGACAGACACACGGGGACAGAAAAGAGCCCAGGTTGGCTCGCTGGAGGGGGGGGGAGGGGGAGAGAAAAAAAAACCTCTTCCGGCGGAGGCAAATCTCTTCTTTGGGACGCGGCCATGCGAAATAAGCCAAACGTTCTGAATGCTAACGTAGATGCGACAGCGGACCTGTATACGCGCTATATACTCCACCCCCCGACAACCCACGTCGCGAGATGATTTCATCGCGACGCGGTGCCCGGCGCCGCGCATCGATACTGCAACTATCCGATATTTTCTGTTTCTTTATTTTATCGTTCCACTTCTTGTTGTCGCGTTTCCCCCTTGTAATTGCTTGCGCGGACACGCGAGGATTACGAGGGTGGGACGGCACCGCGAATCGAGTGGAACACGGTTACGAATTTTTGGCGAGTTTTGCCTATATCGAGAAACGTTTGTGATACATTATCGTGTTATGTTTAGATTTTTGTGCGTTAATTGCGTTGGAGATTAAATTGTTCTTCGGTTTTTTATACGTTTAAAAATAACGGTGAGATTAATAGTCGATGCAAGCTGTTCGTATAAAATACTGTTGACTCAATATCCTTCTTTTTATCATTTTACGAAGAAGACGAAACGACAGAGAATTTTGTCTTGGAATTTATTTGGATCTTTTATGAATTGCTTGTGTCGATCTTAATTTTAATGTTTTTTTTTTTTTAAGAATGTTTCTACGAATTTGAACAGGTGCTGTTGTTATTATCAAGAGTTGATATACAGAATGAACGCGTAGAAAAACCACCCTGTTTCCCAGCAAAGTTGCAAAGATAACGGTTAGTGCTGCTTAACGAAAAGAATCAACGAAAAAAACGTCTCTGCGAACAGAATGAACCTTGAATAATCGGCCATCGGTAATAGAGCGTTCGATTCGAGCAAATTGTTTGCATTCTATCCGCAAATTGTTGAATCCGTCGCGAACGCGCCGGATGTCCACGCAGTTTCATTGCTGGCGATTTTTTTTCTCGCGATCGACGAGCCACCCGTATTTCCGAAATTTTTTTCACGGTTGTTTCGCCCCCACGCGTCGACGTGTTTCCACCCGAAATTTCAACGAACGACACCCGGGGGATTTGTCAGCAGACCGGAACCGGGAGGCTAATTCCCCGCCGGACACTTTCACTATAGCGAATGTATACTAAATCGTAACGATCGTAGGAAATCGGCGTGTCGAACGCACGACAAGTATAATATAATGCATATCTAAGGGATAGAAACATATCTTTCCAGTATTTACGTAAGTTCCTCGGCCACCGTTCTTGCCGTGAATGAAAATAAAAAATGAAGATTGTAGCGATCGTATAATACGTCGAATTTTCCATTAATCTGAACGCGGCTGCGTTGAAACCCTCCCCACCCTCCCGACCCTGAAACGACATACACGTAATTATTGTTAATTATTGCTGTAATATAACGCCACGTTTGTAAATAAATTGAAACTTAATCGAACAGCTTCTCTTTTATTTCGATACCAGAATCCTTTTGTAAGGCAACGAAAAAAATATTTTTTAAATTAATTGCAACGATTGTGACCGAGTTGCTATGCATTTAACGTCGACATCGAGTACTATAACAATGGTTTTATGGGTTTTATTTTTCTAATTGTTCGAAGAAGACAACGAAGATTCTGCTTATTTTTTGTGACTGTCTCAACTTCTACTGATGTCCTTTATAAAATGTTTAATTCTATAATTGAACCTATGGTTTTAATTCCACGTTTAATTGAGAATCTCATCTCCAATTTAAAGACTTTACCATCGAATAAATTCGCGACACGGTGGAAATGGAGGTCCTCGCGAACGAGTCCTTGACACAGAACCGTGAAAGGAGCGTTTCCCGAGGTCGATCGGGAAAAGTCAAGTATATCTCGGAGATACCAACGAATTCGTAGGTCTAATCGAGGAGGGGTACGTGGAGGAACCGTCGAGAAAATCTCGAGAACGAGAGGGAGGAACCTCCACGCCTCCCCCGTCGACCCTCGAACCACCACCCCCCCGTTGCGTCGTGTTTTATTTCTGATAGCGACGCCTCCGTCGCCGCGGCGAGGACATTATCGCCACCGCGAAGGACCCTTTCTTCCCCCATAAAGGCAATCACGCTTTCTTCGTGGCGAGATAACAGCAGAATGGAGAGCCAGAAACGTCTCCGTTGCGCACGAGCGAATCTCTGAACGATTCTATAATTCTTCTCTCGCCCTGGGAACGAACGAAAAGATTTCTCAAAACTCAACAAACATTCCTGCTCACTGCCATAAAAATGATCAATCTTTCTTCGTAATTTTTATTGGACATTCCAGAGCAAGATATTACAAGTCGAGGCAGATCAAATTTTTGAACTCGTTTTTCTATCAAATACGTAGCTAAATATTTCCACCATTGTCCATTGCTATACACTGTTCGTAAAAATGAACTGTTATTACGACGAAGTCTTGATTAATGTAATCGAGCAAAAGCTTGGTTCGTTTAGTGTGTTACGTTACGATGAGAGGGGATCGTAAAAAAGTGAACGCTGAAATAATTTATCACCCTCGTCTCCCCTACACGTGTCTTTTTCCCATAAGCGTTGCATTTAACCCCGTTTGCTCAATGAACCTCGACGATTCCTCACGTTTCCACTTACCTCCCGTGCACGTGAGCCGAGGAACGCAACGTCGACGGTCTGGCACGGTTCCCCTGTAAAAATCCATCGGGGTCGCGGTAATTCCCACCTAGAAAGGGGGAGGGGATGGGGATGGAACGTCTCCGTGGTACGAGAAGTTTTCCACAGTGCGCACAAAGGGTGAAAAGGGTGGTTGGGGCGTCGACTACTGGCTGGCCAAAGGAGTCTAGGCGCTCTCCATTAGTATGCGCGGAAGTGCTGCTCGCTCGATTGTGGGAGGCATTGTCGGGGAAGAATGTCCTCGTTGCCGAGCTCTGTACCAGCGAAGACTGCCTTTGGTAAGGAGGCACGATTCCAAGTCAAATGTAATCACTTTCGAATCGAAACACCCACCGCCGCGATTCGCGTCCGACGTTCCAAGATTTTAAACGCTCGCAGATATATGCATTTGTTCCGTCGAGTTTCGTTTCATTCGACCATCTCGATGATAAAAAAAAGTATCGTCCTTCTACTTCAATCACAGAGGATACTATATTCTTTATGTTTTTAATTAGTTAAAGAACAACGTAGACGACGGGGCATTTTTATTAAAACTCTCCTATACGATGATATTCAATGATATAGAATTCCTTCGATATGTGTATACTAAAAATTAATAAGTATTTTTGTGATTAATTTACTGAAATTTTCCAGGAGTTATATATGGATATTATTAGAATTCTTTTCTTCCGTTGGAGAGATTACTAGAAAAATACACTCGTTTCCCGTCAGTAATGTGTTAACAATTACATTAAAATGCAATTTTTCTTTTAATTAGAATACATATTATTAAATTCAACATAAATTGCAAACAAATAAATTTTGTGGGTTCTATTAACGTTATAACATCAGAGACGTTTAATTTCTTGCAGATTCTGGATGCAAAAAAACATTCGAAGGAACTTGTACACGTGATCGTCGTTATTTAAGAGACTTCAGATAACTTTTAAACTTTCGCGTGGAACGGAATCGAGTGCAAAGAAACGCCGCGCGGTGGAAAATAAGACGACACGCGCCGCGCGGACCGGTAGACATGTTAATTGCGTCGGTGCGCAATTATATAAGCGCTTTTGTTGTCGCGAGAGGAGCGTTGCGCATCGCACGAATCGTTTGATTGCGGAAAATGACGGGCGACGATGGCGCGAGTGGAAGTTTTGAGTGGGCGTCGGTCCTGGCAGACAATGAGGCATTCAGGGGTGGCATTGTCGGGCCGACAACTGCGTTACCGTAGACAAACCCGAAATCACCGGCGCTATCGCCGTCCCAGATCCGATTATGCGAATAATAAAATGCACTGAAACTGGGGGGGTTGCAGCGGAGGCGGAAAGAGGGTTGGCGAGAAGTTTGTTAATAGCATCAGCGCCGCGTGATCGGGCTGCGCGTCTTTTTCTTCGTTTACCGACTCGTTTGCCCGAGTTACTCGTTTCCTTTTACCTTTTTGCAAGCTAACACCGACCCGTTGAACGATCTTATGCTTTTTTCGAGTCCAAGAATTTTATCAACGGTGCTTTAGACTGGGTGGACCAATCTCTGAGAGATGTTTCATTAGCTTGTAATTATTGTTTTGGAAGAATACTGTGACTTCCGCGTGCGCCAACAGAGGGCCACGCTGGACCCGTGCCTTTCTCGCAAGCACTCGAATGCAAGCCACCATAAAGAATTTTAAAATTAATTTTTAGATAATAATAATAACGCCCATTTCATGTAAATATACGTATGCAAAACTATAGATTTTAATATGTGTAATATATCAAATATGACGGGAAATGTGGTGGAACCGTGTGATCACACTTCGACAAAAGAATGTCGTAAATTGCCACAATCTAACGATTAATTGATCCTGAAAGATCTCAACAGACGTCAGATTACACTCCTCGGCGGCGAATAGGCTCGCGAAAGTGGGTCGAGCGAGTGTTCGTGTGGAAACTGGGTAACAAGGACGCTGAACGCGAACGAGGATCGTCCGAAGGGTGATCGCGAACGGAACGCCGGGTATAATTACGCATTAAGGGTCGTCAAAGTCCGGCTGAAGTTGGTGAACTTGGTTAATTAGGAACGGTAGTCAGACGCCCGCCCGGCATTGTCCGGTACTGTTGACTTCCGGCCTCTTCTCGCCGCCTCGAAACCGGGCGGCGGTAGGGGGAGGGTAGGTTGATTGTTTCATTGTTTCCGACCCCACTGTCAAATGCCACCGCGCTGAATGGGGTTATTGTTGTTTCAGGCCGCGTTGCAGACAATCCGGGGGTTTTCGAGATCCCCCGCCTTGCTGTTCGATGTTCAGGCACGTCGACTTCGAAGAAACAAACGCGTTACCTTCTTTCGCGAGACCGTCGAAAACTACCCTCGACGGTCGATTTTTCTGCAGTTAACGCGTTGCATTTGGTGGCCACCGGTGACCGGCGCCTGACACTTGGAATGTGTTTCAAAATAAGAAACTAATCTTTGTAGATTTATAGTAACAGATGACGTATTATTCTGAAATTTTCTTTTACGATTCTTATAATTTTAAAACACTTTCTAACATAGTTCCTAAACACCTCCCATAGAACGTTGTGACTATTACGGTTTGGATGCTCGTTCGAAGCTGATGCAAAGGAGAATCAGCGATAAAAATGTATCCAGGTCCAGCAAATCGTTCGTTGCGATCGGGCGGCGATCTTCCTGGGTAACAAATTACGTTTTAAGGGACTTTCCTTCAGGAACGCGGCCAGACAGTTTATCTCCATTCGTTCCCGGCACTTTCACGGCCGGTGGCGACCGCTATTCGGTAACGTCACCGTCCCCCGAGACCTAGTAAAATACTAGCCGTGGCAACATTTCACGGACGGATCTCCATGACCCAGGGCCGCGGCCGATAGGATCGTCGCATTTCCCGTGGACGCTCATATATAAGGTGAACTTATGCCGAGCGTAAATTTCCTGGTATTGGCCGCCCGCTATCTTATCACGGCTACGCTTTTCCCAAGGCGTCGATAGACCATGCCAGACATTATGCGAAATTGAAAAACCGAGAGCGTCCAGCGGCCGCCGCCCCAGCGGACTTCCGGTCAAGATGAGCAGAGGCCATCGCGGGTTAGATCTACAAAACGATAGAGATTGAGGCGCTGGATGTCAAGGGAACGTCCGTTGTTCGAAGAAATTAATTTTTAAATACTCTCCCGTTGAAAAGAATCGAAATGTGGTGTTTTTTATATTTATATCGCATCAAATTCAACTTACAGTCTGTTCCACAAGAATAAGTTGGCGATAATGATAATCTGAACCGTATAAAGTGGTTAGCGTGTTCGCTAGATCAGAATCCAATGAGAAGATTTTGAGAAATCTATGCTGGTGATAAACGGTGTCAAAATATGTATTATTACAACAATGGGGGGCGAGGTAGAAGTATGAAAAATCAACTGATTGAAATTCTTAAAACTAAGGGAGGTCCTACTATATTATTTTTATAACGTAATTCAATTGTATTCTCGGTGCAATTTTTGTATAATTTGTTTAATAAGAATGCAACGTTAATTAAGTTTTATAGTTACGAAACAAAAATAAATTAGCTTTCTGTGATTCTTCCCTTTTCTAGTGGATGCAATTTATTCTTCTTTGGCAGGGTATCGTCTCTTAACACAATTTCGAATTTTAGAGTGGTTTTATAGTTATGAATGAAAACCTCCCTTAACCTTCGACCCCCTCAAAAGTTGATGTGCAATTTTTTCGTCATTTTATGAACAGTGTTGGCATTGAAACAATGATCATAAGTAGACTGCGGATGTTTATGCATTTATGGGAAATTTTAATTTTCAAAAAACTACAGAATTTAGTTAATATGCAAGAATATAAGGAATACTTAAAGTAAGGTACGAATTATTATATCTAAGGGTAGAGACAATCCTCTGCAAAGCTCCAATTTCATTAATTTTATTAATAAAAATATGAATTTGCATGAAGATACGCAGTCTAGTCATGACATGTAGTCTGGAGCAATATGGAATATCAGTGGTTCAGACGTGTATTCGATGTGCATGAAATTTTTCGCAAACAAATATATATTTACAAAGATGTCGCCAACACGTTCTTGTGGGACAGACTGTAACATGGAAGGACCACGCCAAAAGAAGTCGATCGATTAAAAATAATTTTCCACGGCAGCATCGCGCGCGCCAGACGCCCCGAGGAAGAATCGAACGAAGTAAGGGAGAGAAGAGAAAAAGGAAAGGGTCGACGGAGGGGGCCATTCCAGGGGATACTTCGTCACGATTTAACGCCATAAAAGTCGAATAAGGCCCGGTGCCCGATGATGCCCCGACACCTTCTCCCGCGGATTGGAAACAAAATGTCGTAAAATATCGGTTTGCACGTTCCCTCCCGGTTCCACGCGTTGTACCGGGTGACCCGGGAGCGACGTATATAAAATCGCGGGGGTTGCTCGCGCGGCGGTAAATATAAATAAAAATGGAAAGCCGGCCATAATGGCCGGTGGAAAGTATGACGCATACCTATAACCGCGGCTGTTTCAAATTGATATTTCGAAAGTGCCCTCCCCCACCCACCGACGCGGCAACCGTACACACATTCTTTCTCCTATCCTCGTACTTTCGTCCCTGTTCCCGCCCTAACCGAGTGGTCGCCTCGCTCTTTCCGGGTTCTACGATGTCAGATACCGGTGACTCTGGCGCCAAACGCGACACCCTTTCTCTACTTTTTTTACCAACCCCCCCTTTTTCTCCTTTTTCTCGACGGTATTTCTGCCCCCGTGGCCCGACCACGGAATTGATTTTATTTCCTTTCGCCGATTCTCGGCAGACCCGGCTTATCGCGACGCCCCCGCGGCCTCCTGACGGCCAATTTCTTTTCCAAACCAACGTGGAAGGATCTGAGCCACTGTTCTGCGCGCCACTTCCGGCTCCTCCTGACCGCGGGATAAGCGGGGCCCGACCGGCGAGACGGGATTTCGATTTTTACTCTCGAGGGCGAAATTGAAGGGTGAAATTGAGCTGCGCGACGATCGATACGATCGAAGGGCACTTTCCAATACAGTTTTCTATTTTAAACTTTCGATACAGTCGAAACATAAAAATTGCAAGATCACAGTAGCTCACAAAATCAATTTACATCGTTAACAAATAGAATGCTCACGTTAGCTTTAAGTTTCCAAAATAAAATTGTGAGTTACATACGTAGGAGTCTCGAGAATTTATACGTAAAATTGCAAAAACACATCTCATAACAGCCACAGAATTTACAGTGCATTTAGTGTAAACATTACCATATTTCTAACAAATGGAATCTAAACGTTACACTTTGATCCATTTGTCAACGATCTGGATTGAAAGCTTTGGAATGCGTTTGTTTAGTTACGAAGAACGTTTACTCCGAATAGCCATCACGTAGAACCGACATTTGCCAAAGAAAATATTTGGAAGTAAGCCTGCCTAAAAAGTGGTCAAATTTCTGGGTCGAGTCTCGCAAGATTAGAATTCTAATCGATTCCAAGGGGCAATAGCGCCCGGCAAATCGTCAACGCTATATCCGGCATCGACTGGAAGAGCAGTGATCCAAGCAAATCGCCTGACAAATATAGAAAACTCGAGCAGCCTCGCTTGGTCATTATCGTTTCCGTGACCATCCACTTTTGCTAACGCGTTCGTAAATATGCAAACGGCTGAACGCCGCCAATCGTTTACGAAGTCTATCACTGACAATTTCTCCGAAACGACGAGAATTATTGACACTCGACTGCTTATGGAATGGAATATTAATCGATGGACTTTTTGACATTTTCACTGTGAAACCAGACTCCTGAAATCATGACAGAAAAAATAATTGTACGACAAGTTACAATAATTTAAATATTGCCAAGTGTCCTGATACTTATGATCAGTGCACTTTATTATGAAATTAAAACAAATTCCATTTAATTAATTATTAAAATAATTCCAAACTAATACCATTTAATGGCCAAAGATTTCTCCATTTAACGTATTGTCTGAGATTAATATCGCAAAGAGTATTTTCATTAGCGAAATTTCAAGGGATATTTCATCCCCCAAATCGTTAACCAGCAAAAACAAAATAACCACGCGTCTAATAATGCATCGAAGACCGTTCTACCGATCGAAATGGGGTAAAAGTGCATTGCGTTCGAGCTATTTTCGCGATCGCAATTAAGCCAGCGAAAATAAAACTGAAAGCACCGCGCTAAGCATTGAAATTACCCGGAACAATGGACACGGCCGTGTTTGAAAATTTATTCGCCGCGGTTCGGCGGGAAGGAGAACGAAAGAAGGGGTCCCGCGACGATGCGTCGCGAGTGCAAATTATTTTTCCACGCGACAACCATCCCCCGATAGAAGCTCAGGAATCCATGCACCAATGGATATGCAGCTGAGGCAAAATATAATGCAACCGTTCGCTTCTCTCTTCTCTCCGCTCTTCTATTTCCCGGACGCCAACAAAGGAGGGATTTGTCGCGAAGCGAAGCTTTGCCGGCGACAAAACCTTACCCCCCTACGCCCACACCCCCTACCCCCCCCCCTCTTCACCTGTCTATTCGTATGCTTTGTAAAGCTTTTAGCCCATTACGAGAGCGTACGCGTTTGGCTCGTCGATTGATGTAATGCTATTCTTACTTGCGAGGCATATTTATGCTCGACGTGTGTATTACTTCGGGCTCGATACTCGCCTGCTTTTAATATTCGTCGCTTAGGCTAACCCTTGTATAAGGATCTCCAATAACAGACATAGCAATTGAAGTGAAATGAAAAGGAAGATAGTCTAAGGCTAGTTACTCTATTTTTATGCAAGAAAAGCTCTAATGGCGACCAGTCGACAGCAACGTTTCTCTCGATTAATGAGTACTCGATCAAATAAGGGTACACGTATTTACCTAAATTTTCCGTGCGTCGATTAACCCTAACCCTCGAGGTAAACCCCATATCGTAATTTTGCCCGCAAGATGGAGTATGCATCATTTAGATGACTTCCTAGCTAGCCCATCGCCCAAAATCGCGAAACAGGGAATTACCAACCCCCTACATTTATTTTGTTCTGTCATATCATTGAGGATAATCAAAGACCCCTTTCTCGACTCCAAGGACTTTAATTCTAGAGTCTTGCATTATCCTGGAACTATGGATACCTACTCACGACCATACTCGACCCAAAACTGCTTAGCCAGAGCCTCGTTAGCCGGCACCGCCGTTGCCCGGCGTCCACCGCTTGGAGGAGAGGTTGGCTCATGCTGTGGGGGGGCCGGCAGGTGGGTGCAATACCTCCCCCCACAACTTTGAACGCCATTCCTAACAACGGAAACAACAACGAGCAACAACAGGCTCCATGAAACCGTTCGAGAAAAGCCAAGGGGCGCGGGCGAGGCGGCCGCGGATAAAGTGATTCGCGGCAATTAATCCCCCTGTAAATGATAGCGTTTTCATTTTCGCTGATGCCCTCCGCCACTCGGCCCGGAGAATAATAATCTATCTTAAATAACCCGCAGGGGTTGAACCGACGCTCGGTGCTCCAAGATGCTCCGACTGAAGTAAATGGCGAAGGCTAAAGTAATCTCGGCACCGGGGATTCAATTACTGGCGGTAAGTATGGCCCGAGATTTAAAAACAGAAATTATGCCTGTCCTCGCCCGTATTAGTTACACGGGGAGCCCTTCTCCAAGCGATTTTCAGTCGGACGGACGGTTAACCCAACGCGAACGGTAATTTTAAATGATCCGCGAGGCTCTACTTTGATTCATAGTGTTTAGGAATAATTGTCTCGAGATGCACTTGTAAACGTTGTGATATATTCGATGTTTAAATCAAAAAAAAAAAAAGCGAATATTTCGGGGTTTTTAGGGGTTCTCCGGGTCAGTAACCCCTTTGTTTATGATACTTAGATAGGAGTCTTATGTCTTTCATGTACCTTGTGTCAAGTAGTTTATCGTGACGCTAACTAATATAGTTTACATAGAAATTTTTAAAGTGTATCATTGAATCTGACCATACGTCTGTGAGCATCACTGATGTCCTTATAAACAGTGTAAAAATGATTCCCCGATTTTTGTCCACGTGTGGGTAGAGCACACGTGGGGTACGTGGCATGTCACAAAGGCCCGAGTCCTCCCACTTATCGCCGTGAACGATTAGAAGCCAGTTCGTCCGGCGAAAACAAGCCACAACAGCCGTGTTCCCCGTCTAGGTCCGATCCTCGATCCTCGATCGTCGAACACTCGCGGAGGGGGCTCGAGGCCGGAATAGGATAGGACCGAAGCGTGAAGAGGCAGTTATTGTGGGCGCTGGCGCGCGTCATTTGATCGCGCACAGTGGAAGCCGAGGCCTGTGTGTGCACCATTTCCCTCCTGCCAGGCTTGTCGCCCGATCCAACCCCCCCTTTCCACCCCCCGGGAACCCCTTCCTAACCCGCTGGTTTTCGCCCGCGCGACCCCCCCCCCTCGCGCCTCTCGTCGAAGTTGCGCAACCCAGCCCGCAGGAAGGGTAGGTAGGTGGGCCACCGAGGGTGGAATTTACCCCGCAGGCCGGCCAACCTAATGGAAACAAGAAATTGCGGCAAACAGCGTTACCCACGCCTCGACGCCCCGTAAATATCGCGAGAGAGACGGCGTCGCCGACAACGGCCTCTGTCCTTGTCAAAGGATCCGCTGGATCCCCGGGGGGGTGGGGGTGTCCTGTTCGATCGCCGGAAGGGTGACGGACCGCTACGCGACGATCTTTCCGCCCGGTTGTTCCGCGACGATTCCGCCCAAGACCGATTTAGATCGATTTGGAAACTACATTCGAGTGATTTGTTCGCGGATGATTGCAGAAACGAGCGATTATATGAACAATATCGAGGGAGAATGGAGTGGGTGGTCGGTCGAGTACTTGCGAGAGAGGTACAGGTTGAGCGTAGCCCTCTGCTGGCGAATTCGGGAAGCGTCGCTATAAGTTCTATCGGTTATACGTATTAGGACACTCGATCGTAATATTGTTAATGTTTGGATCATTCTAATTTAGTGAAAAGAAGTCAGAATAATTGTCATTGACCTGGGGCCATTTTCAAAGATTCTGAAGATACTAAAATTTAGGAATATTATTGGAATCGTAGAGCTATGGGTTCTATGATCAAATCAGACTTCAATATTTACTTTTTAAAACCTCCCTTAACCTTCGACCCCCTCAAAAGTTGATGTGCAATTTTGTCGTCATTTTATGAACAGTGTTGGTATCGAAACAATGATCACAAGTAGACTGCGGATGTTTATGCATTTATGGGAAATTTTAATCCTCAAAAAACTACAGGATGCATTTAATATGCAAAGATATAAGAAATACTTAAAGTAAGATACGAATTATTATATTTAGGGGTTGAGACATTCATTCATTCTATTAATAAACATGTGAATTTGCATAAAGATGTCTAATCATAAATATTATCCTTTTCTTCTCGGAACATTAGAACTACAAAGGGAAGGGTAATTACCAGATTTTAATAAGTTGTTTCTTCGAACGATTACTTTGCATTCTAGCGATTGTACACACTTGTTATAATTTCAGTGACTCCACAAGTTGCGAAATAGCTGAACGATTGCAACAATAAGAACGATACCGGAAGATACATACGCCTGTAATGCAGCTTCCTGACATTCGGTGTGTTCGAGTGGCGAGCACTCGTTCTCGGTTAAATCGCATTGGCCGCCGTTCTATTTATCTGGGTCTCTGATAATCGAGTTATCGGTGCTTTCTTTTCATTCGATTCAACCGACACCGAGAGCTATCGCTGACACTTCCGAGGGATCGACTGCTTCGTTTCGAGTGCAATTTATCAGAGAAACTCGCGGGGATACCACCACTCTCCCTCCCCCTCGCACCCCCCCTAGACAGAATCTTCGATGTTTACGGGAAACGTTTGTTCTTCGAGCACGATTTTAGACTTCGATGTCAAAATAATCACGAAACTATTCATCGATATAAATTAACACTAGAACTACCAAAGCAGTAACCCCCATTTGTAATCTCTAATAAAACTGATAAAACTCGATTAAATGTTTGTAATTTTCTATGAGAGATTGAATAAACATTTCTAAACAAGTTATTTTTGTAGAATTTTATTTTAATCTTCGCGTTAAATGTACTCGTATATGGACCAATAATATTTCTATTTTTACGAACAATTTGTATTACTAATTACACTAACACTTGTAAGTGACATTTCACTGTAAACTACATTATAGAAATACTTATATGGACCAATATTTTCCCACCATTTGTACAAACAATTTGTATTACTAATAACCTTCTAATTGTAAGTGAAATTTCACTGTATATTGCATCATAGAAATACTTATATGGACCAATAATATTCCCACCATTTGTACGAACAATTTGTATTACTAATCACACTAATTGTACCAATATTTTCCCACTATTTGTACGAACAATTTGTATTACTAATAACCCTCTAATTGTAAGTGAAATTTCACTGTATATTGCATTATAGAAATACTTATATGGACCAATAATATTCCCACTATTTGTACGAACAATTTGTATTACTAATAACCCTCTAATTGTAAGTGAAATTTCACTGTATATTGCATCATAGAAATACTTATATGGACCAATATTTTCCCACTATTTGTACGAACAACTCGTATCGCTTTAATTATTCCTATCAAGAATCAATTTAGGAATACTCGAAAAAATATTTGTTTAATTGGTGTAATCGACGCTTCACTATAAATTGCATTGGAGGAATACTTATGTTCGACATTGTACGTCGCTGAACGAAAGAATCGAAGCATCCGACAAGTAGACGCGGGAACGAGAGGGATCGTCGTAGAAAAAGGTAAACCCAGAATGGAAGGGAAACGCTGAATGTCGAGTTTTCAATCTGCCATTCTATCATTGACAATTTCGCGCAAATGGGATCACGGTGCAAGGGCGTCGAGGCGTGATCTCGGCGCACATTGGCGTTAAATAAGAGTAACCCGGGCGACACGGCGCCGCGGCATAATTGCCTGTGAAATCACTAGATGGATTTTGCCTCCTTGTTCTGCATTTCCATCCTGTATTTTTGCAACCCCCGGCCCCCTCCAGCCGGCGGCCGCGTAATTCCGGGATCGAATTGCGGCCAACGTCGCAAAATTGTTTCGCATCAAATGCCGCGAACCTGATTCGCTGCGTGCAAACACAAAATTTTCAATCTTCTCGCGAGCTTCCTTAATTTCGACAGAAAATCGCGGAATATTCGAAAACGAAAAGGGGAAACTCACGTTTCTATATTTGCTAAAAATCGCCTATAATGAAGAGTTTCATAGATTGAGAAAATTATTTCGTATTTAACGTTCGTTCCATGTGGTTCGACTTTCGACAGAAAAACGCGGAATGTTCGAAAACGAAAAGAAGAAACTCACGCTTCTATACTTGCTAAAAATCGTCTATAGAGAAGAGTTTCATAGATTGAGAAAATTCTTTCGTATTTAAGGTTCGTTCCATGTGGTTCAAATTTCGACAGAAAAACGCGGAATGTTCGAAAACGAAAAGAGGAAAGACACGTTTCTATACTTGCTAAAAATCGCCTATAAAGAAGAGTTTCATAGATTGAGAAAATTATTTCGTATTTAACGTTCGTTCCATGTGGTTCGACTTTCGACAGAAAAACGCGGAATGTTCGAAAACGAAAAGAAGAAACTCACGCTTCTATACTTGCTAAAAATCGTCTATAGAGAAGAGTTTCATAGATTGAGAAAATTCTTTCGTATTTAAGGTTCGTTCCATGTGGTTCAACTTTCGACAGAAAAACGCGGAATGTTCGAAAACGAAAAGAGGAAAGACACATTTCTATATTTGCTAAAAATCGCCTATAAAGAAGAGTTTCATAGATTGAGAAAATTCTTTCGTATTTAAGGTTCGTTCCATGTGGTTCAACTTTCGACAGAAAAACGCGGAATGTTCGAAAACGAAAAGAGGAAAGACACGTTTCTATATTTGCTAAAAATCGCCTATAAAGAAGAGTTTCGTATTTAACGTTTGATCCATGTGATTCAACTTTCGAGACGATCGACTGAGTATTTAATCCACAACTTTGAAGTTTCTTATGATTTAAATAATAAAGTCAGTATTTTCTGAGAATATAGTAACGCTTCGTTTGGATCGTGGTAAGGAAGTGTTTTATTAAAATTCATTGCAAAATGGGGTTCGAGGGGCAATTTAATATTGTCAAACGGGAATAATTGGAACGCAGGAAATCCTTTTCTTCCAGGCGGCCTACGCCACAATGGTGGACTCGTACTTTGACCAGTGAGA
Source organism: Colletes gigas (assembly GCF_013123115.1). Taxonomy (NCBI): domain Eukaryota; kingdom Metazoa; phylum Arthropoda; class Insecta; order Hymenoptera; family Colletidae; genus Colletes; species Colletes gigas. The sequence goes on along the minus strand of NW_025106643.1, from coordinate 2,126,558 downwards.
TGCATTTCCGCGATTCGGTAATCGCCTTACCGCGGCACCGACCGCCGTTACTGCCCTATCTTGCACCAACCGTGAGATAGGGAGAAACAGGACCGGGAAAAGTAGAGAAAGAGGGAGCCCGATCGAAATATACAACCGTCTCGAAAGTAGATTCGTTAACAATACGCAGGATACCTTGTGAAAGAAAAATCGAAACGATTCTGTGTGTCTCGGAGAAATTAAACCCACTTGGACGCCAGACGATTAATTGATGCTAGAATCTTACCAAACAGCGCAACTTTTCGTTAAAAAATGAGCATTTCTTCAGAAAAGGCGAAACACATGATGTGTATAATATAACGAGAAAAGGGGGTGATTCTGTGTGAAAAGATAAGTTGAAAATGTGTTTAGATTGTATGGTACAATGCTTCGTTTTCGAGGTAATTAAATTAGAATATTTGTCGAGCACAAGTGGAACTGAGTACGATATGTCTGACGCGTCTGACCATTACTCGACTAACTCTACTTAAATCTTTCTTTCCACGCTTTCTTTCTTTTTCACCCTTTCGACAGTCTAATGGAGCTCATTATGGTCTATCTCGCGTGAAGCAACTTTGAACTCCTAAACACAAATACGATACTTGACTCGAACAAGCGAATAACAAATATGGCGGCTATGAAAACTGAAAACTCTCTGTTACTCTTGGATAACCCTACATTGTTAAGTCCACCATTACAAAAAGCGTTGTGAAAACGTGTTGTTGACCCAGTGACCAATCTCACGAAGTCTGAATTTAATACAAGAGCTACCATTGTCACGAATGATCTTGGTGGAGTTCGAACGAACCGACTCGCGTTACGTGGTAGGAACAAAACGTGGACAATCAATCGGGAAGAAAGGCAGAGACGAAAATGAAAATGCGAGCAGCCGTAACAGCCGTGGGTCTGCTTAGCATAAAAATGGCCAATTATCCGGCTAACAAGCCAGCCAGAGCGACGAAAACCCCGGGAGAAACGCGGGGGCTGGCTGGTTCTAACTCCGTTAGCGCCTCGCCTCCTGAAGAAGATTAGTTAGCGTAAATGCCGTCGGTTGTAGCATTTTTATTCCTGATTACCGTTTCTCGTCCTGCTAATCTCGTTACCTTGACATTCGAAAACTTCGCTGCTACGTCTCACCGACTCCCGTTCCGTCACTTTTCTTCGATGCAACGAAGGTGGAGGAACCTACGAGCTGAAGGGAACCAAGGAGGCATCCTCGCGTTCCGAAGGACACGCAACAATGCCGCCATGATTTCCACGGTACTGAATGCCATCCTAATTCTTCTGGGTAATAATCGCGAGCGCAAGTTTGTTTGCTTTACACGGTGCCCCTGGTTTCCTGCATTACGGTTACGACTCCCCTTTCGTCCAAGCATTTTTATTCGTGCGTTTCTTTAACAAATTAACGTGGCTACCAAAGGAGAAAGAAATGTTAAAGTCACTTTGGCTTGGAGTTAACTGTGTTTAGCTCTCTTTTATGTTTCACGTCGCGTTGTTCTTGAAATCTCGTTTCAAGATGGCGTCCTTCTGCTTGGATATGCAAGCTTGGGAATCTTTCGTTATTATTGACTCTTTGCACTCGTGTTTATATTTGAGAAGGCTGTCAATCTTTTATTTGATATACACACACACACATTTAAGCAGAAATTAAAAGTTTTAAAACGTATAATGTCGCCTGTACAAGTGCAAAGGGTTAAAGTTGGTTAAATTCAATTAAGTGTACAAATGACGTGTAGTTTCGAGTTGCTTTTACAAAAAAGGTAGCTAAAGCATCTTTGCAAGATGAGAATAGTAATTCTCTGTGTAATTACCAATAGCTACTATCAGCTGAGCGTTTATTGAAACATCCTCGTGGCGTTTTGGACGCCCAGAGAAAATGGGGTACGAGAGGAACGAGGATGTAATTTCTTTGGAGTCTACTTATCCGACCCTCAAAACTATAAACCAGAAACACATGTCGACGGTGAGGGGTCGGGGGGTGGGTGGGTGGTTAACCGAGCTGAGGCAGCCGAAAGCTAGAGGCGGATGTCGCGCCGGGGCAAAGTTAAATTAAATCACGGGCGAAGGCAGCTAATATTGTAGTTTATCTGGCGGGACATTAGCGCGGTGAAATATGCGCCTCCTTCGCCCGAACTTAAAATCAAGATCCACCGAAGTTCAGAGCTCGCTCTTCTCCTACCATCCCCCCACCTCCCACCCACCCCCCTACCTCGACGAGTCTCCTAGCGTGGGCGCGAGCTCGCGTCCTTCCTGCTAAGTCGCGCATGAAAATACTAATTATTATACCGATTATTAATACGAAAAGTTCCGTGCCCGTGCTGTTAAGCTACGCCTGGCGCGGAACGACGCCGCGGAGGCTGAGTTTCTTGAGAGACGCAGGCATCCGGATTACGCTTATACTCGGCTAAACGAGGAAAAGTGGGGCCCCTCGAGTTTCGCCGCGTCTAGGATACGCAACTATCGCGCACACGCCTAATAAAACGAGCATGGGAATAACACACCCCGTTCTTCTTTCGTGCCGCCATTTTGAACGATACAAAAATTATTTCGTTAGAAAAGGTGAGTACTTTTATTACCATTCGAATCTCGAGTTCAAATTCATGCTAACGTGGCTTTTTGATTTTTCATTATGTCTTCCGTGAAATTGTCGTTCCCCGCAAACCTGGCGTAACTGCAACAAAAACAACATCGATGATGAACGTAGACTCTATTGACCATCTCGATAGACACTCACATTCTTTTGTACTTTTCCTTCTCGACGGTGGACAACGAAGGCTGTGTGGATTGGACAGAGTCGACGAGATGCCTCTGGGAGACGACGATGTCCTCAGCTTCGATTTTTCCGTCCTACGATCCGATCGAAAGAGCAATTAATTGCAGGTTTAAAGCGAAACATCGCGTGTGTGTGGGTCTGCATATAGACGTTATCGCTTATAACCGAGGAGACGTGTTTCTCGCCCCGCTAATTAGACGCACAGTTTGGATATTCGTGTTCTTCCGGTAGGTAAGTGCCGACGTAACTTCGTTTTCTCCGTAGGAAGTTAATTAATAGCCCCCTCCCCCTACCTCCCACGCGACGCTGTCACCATGAGCGCGTCGGGCCGATTATGGAGCATCAAAACGCAGATAATTTATTTTACCGCAAATATATTAAATTCGTTGAGTTCCACCCTTTCATTGATATGAACAATTGGCTATACCAAATGCAATTTTCTGATATGACTTTTAAAAATTTAATATTATAGGTAAATGAAACTTTAATGGAGCTGTGCAGAGGATCAAGAAGAGAAATCTTTTCTGCACTCAGGATTCTAAGAGAGTCTTCATTGATATGAACAATTAGCAATATTAAATTGAATTTTCTGATATGACTTCTAAAAATTTAAGAAGAGAAACCCTTAACCCTTTGCACTCCTATGTCGAGTGTGATTCAACATCAATTTTTATCTCAGGAGGTCCTTCAAGTCCAAACCAAACAGATATCATACACTCGAAAATTACAAAATACAACAACAGTGTAAATAAAACACTCACTTTAACAGGTACATTTCAAATAAAACACTTAAAAGCATTGGGAGCCGCTGGTAACAAAATTCGAATATAATTTTGAGTGCAAAGGGTTAAAACAAAGAAAATTTCTGCGAAGGATTAAGAAGAGAAACCCTTTCTGCACCCAGGATTCTAAGAGACTCTTCATTGATATGAACAACTAGCCATAACCAAATGCAATTGTCTGATATGACTTTTAAAAATTAAAGAAGAGAAACCCTTAAAACAAGGAAAATTTCTGCAAAGGATTAAAAGAAGAGAAACCCTATCTGCACCCAGGATTCTAAGAGACTCTTCATTGATATGAACAACTAGCCATAACCAAATGCAATTGTCTGATATGACTTTTAAAAATTAAAGAATAGAAACCCTTGACACAATGAAAATTTCTGCAAAGGATTAAGAAGAGGAACAAGAAGAGATTACAATTTTCTGATATGACTATTAACAATTTAAGAATAGAAACCCTTAAAACAAAGAAAACCACTGCCCCCAGGACTCTAAGGTTCCAACGAAGATTTATGCAAAGTTTCGTAAAAATCGAGGGCCTACGAGGCAATGGGGGTGCTCTAGTTGGTCGCCATTACCCGTTTCAGCGTGGCCATGGAATAAAGAAGAGTGTTTTTCGAAATGTCACGAGACATCTTGGTATCAGGTCGAGACTAGGGATGGTAGGGGAGTCTGCCTTTCGATTTTGCAGGACCGCTGCAGGCCCTAAACCGTGTATCATTATAACGCATAAGATAATAACCCCCTCGACGTTCAGCGAGGCGTAGGCCAGGATGAAGTGGAGCGAGATGGGGGATGGCTGGTGCTCTCGGCAGCATGCGCTAATAAACCTGGTCTACGTTTCCTCAGTTATATCGCGCCACCTACCCACCTACCTAGCTCGGCACTCTATATACATAGACGGGGGGGGGTATACACCTAACGATATTATCATCATTACGCACTATCTTACTTCGGAAGCTCCCTACAAATGATTCCTCGGCCGGAGTCGCGCTAAAATGCTTTTCATTATTGCACGGGAGAGAGAAAGAGGGGTCGCAACAAAACGAAACGATCGTTAAGGCGTGATTCCACTGAGGCAACATGTAGCATGGCGGCAATGACGCATGCGACGAAACACAATTTTATTAAGGCAACATTTAGACAACATGTCGCATGAAATCGACGTTATGTAGACACTTGACATGTGTATTTGCTACACATTCATTTCTTTCCTTCCCGAAATAAAGAAATGCGGGATTATTCGATATTGTCGAATCGACAAGATTGAACATGTCGAGCAATGTCGTCAGTTAATGACAAGTAGCATGCTACAAGTCGCATAGTGTTGCCTCAGTGGAATCATACCTTTAGGAACAGGGGTAGCCGCTCTCCAGCCACGTTCAGCGTTCGTTTTTCTAATTTTCCGGAGCAACTATACAAATACATCAACCGCCATTTCGATCTATTCTGACACGACGAGCTGATCTTGAAAGATGAACACCCTGTAGAATTTCACCTCTGTGAGGACATAATTACGTCCATTCTTTTCCGCAGCATAAACTAGTTTGAAACTCGTGTTGCAAAGGGAAGATTTTTATCGTTAAATTTGTGGATGTTTTGGAAAGTGGTGACTAAAATGGCTGACCTTCTTGCTATATCGAACAGTGTGATTTCTTAATGGGAGGAGGTTGATAGGTTGCTTTTTATTTGGACAAAAATTGTTTTTGTTCACTCACGGGAGCAATGGCGACTGCGTCTTCGTAAGCTGACAATCTGGCCTGGGTGATCACAGAGTTCAAGTCTGCACCGGTGAATCCACGAGTAGAATCCGCCAATTCCTTTAAATCTAACTCGATTACGTCCACGTTTTGTGTTTTGCAGAGCGCTGCTAAAATCTCCTTTCTGTCCGTCTGAGCAATTCGAAAAATTACACGCTGTTTCAAAACTTCTGGACCTTTGAACCATTTCTTTGGTTCTCAATAATGGCTATTTCTTTATTTCTGTTCTCAGTTAAGAGGGATGTTTTAAATGAAGCCTAGAGATTTTGATTTCAGCAATTTTCAAGTAGAAAAGCAGATGAATGATCAGACGCGCCAGGTAAATTACAATGTCCAAATTCAGTTAACTCGAAAACAAATCGATCATTTGCACTGTTATTTAAAACAAAACTCTGCATTACATCTATTTCTCATCCTATATCTCTCCATATATATGTGCATAATGAAAACGTTGGATAAATAAGAGCAAATAAAAATCTAAAATTTGCATGTTAATATCTCCTCCAAAGATTACAATGACTCGTATTTGCTAAAAATCGAAGCCAATTCATTCCATGTTCCAATTGCAAATTACCAAAACAGTTTAAGTCGTATTCGATGAAACAAAAGCAACGATATGAGTATATAAATCGTGTTAAAATGATGAAATAGTATATCTGAGAACTGTACCACGTCTGGAAGTGGACAATACAACGCCTTGTCGAGTCTTCCAGGCCTCAGAAGAGCTGGATCCAACAAGTCAGGCCTCGAAGACGCTGCAACGACTGCTACACCTTCTCTGTCCTCCACGCCATCCATTTGCGTTAACAGTTGGTTCACTACTCTATCGGTCACTCCAGTGCTATCGTGGCCTCGTCTGAAATCGATCGCAAAAAGATCTATAATCATCGAACCATGTCGTTGCTTGCAGAGATTGGCTCACCTCGGGGCGAGGCTGTCGAATTCGTCGAAAAACAGAACGCACGGTTTAGCGCGAAGGGCTCTAAAAATTGCAGAAAAATATTAGTTTTTAAATGAATGTATGCATAAAGCTCGGTGTTTTTAACGTGTACCTTTCGAACACGTTCCTGACGGACTCCTCGCTGACACCGATATATTTCGATAGCAACTCAGGACCCTAAAACGCCATAGTCATTGATATCGTGTATCATGCATTTAGATTATCTTTTGTAGTTTTCATTTTGCTTCGAGTTAAAATTCTATATAAAATAATATTTAACACTAGATTTACGAGCATTGATCGCACGTATATTTATTGATACCTTTCATGTTGATACAATACGATTTTTCTTTTAATTGGAATATGTATTCATGCCATTGTATCGATCAAATTCAACGTAAGTTGTTAAAAAATAATATTTACGCGTTCTACAATTTTAAATATGACGGTTTCCGTAAATCTAGTGTTAAGAAATGGTGTTTTTAAGGGATACCTTCACGCTAATTAAATTAACACCGCATTCGTTGGCAATTGCTTTGGCCAGCATCGTTTTCCCCGTGCCAGGCATGCCATATAACAAAACGCCATTTTGTAGCTTGATGGGAGCGTTCTTAAATATCTCTGGATACTTCAAAGGCCACTGTAGAATCTCTATGAGAGAGTTTTTCACCTCCTCCAGGCCCCCGATATCCGACCAAAGGTGAGCCCCGCCTTTGTACAATTGTATGCCTTGCAAAGACATCGGCGTACAATTCTTCAGGCCAATCGACACGTCCTCTTCCGTGATAGCGACGGGCGGCCTCGACGTGCCTTTTATTCCCGTGAAATCAACAATGATACGATTGTCAACGCTCGCTTATTGCCAAGATTAAATTTCAATCGACTACTGTGTAACCTCGATTCGTACAAAGAGAAATTCACAACGTGTTACAAACTATCCCCATGCGATTATCTCCATGGCTCAAGAACGTTAAAAGGCGGTGGAAAAAAGGGGTATATCAAGTTTGAGCATTTTCTCATCAAAACAGAAATGTAACCTCGATTTGTACAAAAAAAAATTCACAACGTGTTACAAACTATTCCTATGCGATTATCTCGGTGGCTCAAGAACGTTAAAAGGGGGTGGAAAAAAGGGATGTATCAAGTTTGAGCTTTTTCTCATCAAAACAAAAAAATTACTTTTCGATATAAGGCCACCATATCTAAATACGAACAAAATGTAATATTTTAAGATAGGATCACTGAGAAATTAATATTAATGAAATATACTACCTTTTGACAGTATAAGGGGTGTGTCAAGTTTGACCATTTTCTCATCAAAACAAAAAAATTACTTTTCGATATAATTCCACGATATTTAAATACGAACAAAATGTAATATTTTTAAACGATAGGATTACTGAGAAATGCCATAAATGAAATATACAACCTTTTGGCTCTATAAGGGGTGCACCAAGTTTGAGCATTTTCTCATGAAAACAAAAATTGACTTTTCGATATAATTCCACGACATCTAAATACGAGCAAAATGTAATATTTTTAAACGATAGGATCATTGAGAAACGCCATTAATGAGATATACAACCCCTTGACTACATATAATTTAATATGAGGCATTTTAAAACAGTTGTGAGTCGATTTGAATAATATAGAAAATGAATATGTGACTTCAGAATTGAGAGGAATTATATAGAGTATGGGAATAAGTTAGCTGAAGATTCTGAATATTTGAAAATGGTAATATGGTAATATATAATATATACAGCCCCGTAAATAGTGTATGAACCGGAAATGGGGGGCAGCTGACACTAAATAATATAGAAAATGAATATGTGACTTCAGAATCTAGAGGAATTACATAAAGGATGGGAATAAGGTAGCTGAAGATTCTGAATATTTGGAAATGGCAATATGGTAATATGTAATATATACAGAGTGTCCCATAAATAGTGTAAGAACCGAAAATGGGGGGTAGCTGACACTAAATAATATAGAAAATGAATATGTAACTTCAGAATTGAGAGGAATTATATAAAAGATGAAAATAAGATAGCAGAAGATTCTGAATATTTGGAAATGGTAATATGGTAATATATAATATATACAGCCCCGTAAATAGTGTAAAAACCGGAAATGGGGGGTAGTTGACACGATTCTGAACAACAATTTCCTTTGCAAAAATGTTGGATGGGGCTTCGTTTTTGGTAATAGTAATGGTAATGGTAATGGTAATCTTTGTAACAATACTCGACTAAAATGTTTAATAACAATAAATTGAAGGCGATTGCAAGAAATTTTGTTACCGTGACGCTTCCAGGCGGCGAACGCAGCTTTCTCCGCCATATCAATCAAATCCTGCACCATCCATCCCTCAGTCTTGTTTCCATAGTAATCCCAATTCACGTCTCCAGGCACGTACAACTTGTCCCCGAGCATTAATTGCAAAATATCGATTCTGTCCACCTGATTAGAGAGCACGGGTTACACCGATAAACAGAAATCGTACAATAACGCAGACGCGTTGCGATACCCTAATCAGTCTAATAGTTCGCTCGATGGTTTCCTAACAGTCTCAGCCAGTCTGAGTCCAAGTGGGGTGAGTCACCTGGCGTTAGAACACGAAATATTCTCTGCTACGTTTCGCGAGGAAAGACACTTGCTTCTAGGGACCAATTAACGCAACCAAAAACACTATTTTCAATTGGCAAAAAAAATGTAAAACACCGAGATTTCGATCAAGAAACTGTATAAATAATTTCTTAAATTTATTTCAAACTTGAGAATAATTTTTCAATGGCTGCAAAATAATTTCAAGCATCTCTACAAAGAGTGATTATTAACAGTGATATTTGTAGATATGTCTAAGTAGAGCCTTTTATTGGCTGCAAAATAACGTCAAATATTTCTACAAAGAGTGATTATTAACAGTGATATTTGTAGATATGTCTCAGAGCTTTTTATTGGGTCAGTTGCTTCGATAATTGCACGAACCTCGATACTTGCACAACAATTCAACCTCGTTTGCTCGCAACCATAGAGGCCCCCGCTATAATTCCTTAAATACCTTCTCAAGATTCCGGATCGATAAAAGTGTCTTGAAGAAATTAAATCCTCTGGCTGGCCTTAATTTCTGGCCAATCTTGTTAACGCCAGCACACGTCGCGACGACTGACACGTAATGAGTCCCCTGATACTGCTTCACCGTGTTAACCAGCAAATCCGTGATCCTGGCGACAGAGAACTCACACGGTTCCCAATCTTTTCACATAAAAACAATGCAAATACGAATAATACCTGGAAGCATTTATAGCGTCCGGAGTATTCTCTTCGTCGTTCGTCGACGCGTTCGTGATCGATTCTAGATCATCCAGAAACAATATAGAAGGCTCGTAGTAGGCACACTCGGTCAGCACTGTCGTCAGAATCTTTTGGAACATCTCAGCCTTTTTCCCTAATGGAAACTTTCGTAATTAAAATAGTACACCTAGTAGGTGTCGATGTTAATGCAATCACCTTTCAACGATTTACAATCGATCACGTGTGTATGCACGAAATACGGTGCATTTTGCAGAAACTGAACGAGTATCTTGCAGATGGTCGATTTCCCTGAACCAACATCCCCAGAAATTAAAATGTTCTCTCGATCGTATTCAAAGCCCAATTGAGTACGCAGGCCTAGACTTAGATCGAGAGAAAGTTGGCATTCCGACAAAATGTTTTTCAAGTGTCTGGAAAATGCAACCCATCGTTGTCACGTCAACAGTAGAAATGTTCATCTTATTTTTAATTAAATAAGGGGGATTAAAAATTTTTGGAAGATTATTTTGGGCCTGATAGAATGTTAAGACCATCTTCGATTACTACCTTATGGAAACCTTCCCCAGCCGAGGAACCTCCCGATCCAACCAATCAGGCATTCGCAGATGGCTCATCTCGTTCACCGATATCGAGTGTACCCGTAATCTCCTCAAAATGGCCTCGTCTACCGTGGCCATCGTGCAATTTTCCGGGGAAATTTTCACCACGCACCGACTGCCATCGTCCAGAACGAGAACAGCGCAAGAATTGATCAGCAGCCCCCGAGTCGTACACGTTTTGACATAACTCTCGAAGCTTTCTATGGACACCGGGTCCCTCCACGAAAACAGTTCGATGGCAGATGGAACAACTTCCTGAGAAGCTTCCAGCTGCCAGAGACTCATCTTTCCTCCTACTTTCAACCCCAAACTGATCCTCAGACTGTCCGACACGTAGACGCTTCTGTAAAGCGAGCTAACGTTGAAGTAGCTTCTGTCCAAATTGGAGGATCTTTCTAACAGATCCTCGAGGATGAACAGTCTGACGGTCAATTGAGAGGCTAACTTTGGCACAGAGGATTCATCCGTCACCAGAAAGCTAGTGTTGGTCGTGTCCACGTGTTGTTTAGCCTCTGGCACCTGCCTAGCGCCGCAGATCGCGAAATCATTTGCAAACTTTGGCGCCTGGCTCCTAGGCACGAACACGTGATACGGACAACGAGCGATCTCGTCAACTGCAGTGATCTTTGGCATTGGATGAACGCGATATATAGCTGGTTTCTTCCTTTTTCGAAAGCTCTGCAGCAGTTCGTAGTTCCTGGCTTTGTCTTCTTGCGCCTCAAGTGGCAGGAACTTTCTGAAAGCGTTTTGCAAATTTTCTACGATACTTGGGAACTGTTTGCTGTCTTTCGTCGAGATCTCTGTCTCTGTTCTCGCTACTGCCTCCCCCACGTGCACCTCTGTGAACTGCTCGAGCCTTCCGTACCCCAAACTTGGCTCCAACGATTCTGAGGGGAAAAGAAAGTCTGCTTAGAAAGAAGCAATAATTTTTAATCTATTTTCTATTAGTCTTGAACAGGCTGGTGCATTCCAAGACTCCATATTCTCACTTGCCTACGACAAATGTCACAGAGGAGTGCTTAGATACCCATGCAACGATCGGTTGCCCTATCGCCACCACGCGAATTTGATTGAGCAGGGTTGACTGCACCTTTTCCATTTGTACTTCCTGCAAAATGGTCCCCGTTTGAATTAGACAAGTTCAAAACAATTGAAAGAAACTTGAACTTTGCAAAGCAATTGTTACTCGAAAAATGAATCTTACTAGAATTTCCCTGTCGTCTGAAGTTCGGGGTACAACGTTGACTCGCGTTACGAGCGGTACATCTTTCACTGAAGACACGAATACTTCGTCCCCTTCGTTGATATTCAGACTTCTGGCGAACGTGGTGCCAAGGCATAATGTATCGGTGGGATTTATCCCTGCGTTGCAGGACGTGTAATACGTTTTATTTTTGTGCTCGATTACAATTACATTCTCCTGTAATTGAGAGAGATTACGGGGAAGTACAAAAAAAATAATTATACCGACCGAAGGTAAAGAAGATATTGAAAACACTGTCGGTAAGGTAGTAACGCTTTATCATGTGTGCCACTACCTGCATTATCGATTCAAGCTAAAATACGACCTCTGCACTCCTACCGTCCGAAATTAAAACTAAACATTTTCAAAGTAAACAAAAATTAAATCAACAATTGAGAAACAAATAAAAAATTGGGACTCCAACCACTTATGGGTCAATTCTAATTATAGAAACAGCCCTAGGCGACTGTTGAACGTAGAAAGGGACAGCGAATAGAAAAAAAGGTCATTCTCGATTGTCGAGTTTTATGGTCTTATCTAATTTTTACTTTGTTCGAATAATTATGGAAAAGGAAATTTTGTTATTTAGCAGCGCAAGACATAACCTATAAAAATAAATATGGGTTTGTTAAAGATAAGGTATCGTCCAATGGCATTGAGAGATTTTCTGCATTCTCTGATTTTGTCGATTTTTCTAGTTCGATTAAATATAATTTACAGTCACTGTTCTTAAACAATCGTTCCAAAATTATTAATATTTTCAATTCGTGTGAAACCAGCTTCCATCGAGTGGTCAATCTGTTATGCACATCATCTATGGTGAAATGTATACGTTAAAAAAGACATCTGGCGGGATATTATGATATCACTGGGTCTGCAATAAGTTGTAGACAGCTGATGCCCCCGATTTTCTATCTATGCATTGTAATGTAATACCTGTTTTACGATATACGTGCACCGAATTACGTGAAACATTACATTAGCACCAACCTTAGTTTCTAATTTGCGTATCCAGGTGTCCGGCAAATAAACAAAACAATTGTTCACTGTTACATACTTGACTACTAGACGTTCGCTCTGCATTCTCAATTGTTTACACGTTTTTACAAACAAATGAAACCGAAACTTGGATTGCAATACACGGCTACACACGCGTACGAAGAGAATTTAGAATAAAATATTCGCTACGTGATAAACTCTCGCAATATGTGAACAAATATGTTTAGTTAGGTTAACGAACACCGACGAATCAAAACACTTTCCGCGAAAATTTTTATTGTAATGCAGGCTGCTCGCCTAACTTTCCGTCTCAACTTTTAAGCTAGCCTTTCGGTTTTTAATGAATGACTAAATACAGATCAAAGGTTAATTGTTTATTCAAAATGTTAAGTGCTTGCCATACGCAATTACTTATAAACGTTATAATTATGAAATTGAACGAATCAAATTGCGAACAATTTTTTGTATCATGTGCGTTACATGGTAATTTCGAGAAACATAAACCTAATGTACAATTATATTACGTTTTATCTCATTTTGTAGATTAGTTGAGCAAGTTGATCGACTTGATAATTTTGGTCCAGAATTTGATACTGTGCATTTATAAATAATATTCTTAGGTTTAATGCACGCACAAAATAATTGTCATAAATCATATAAATTGTTATAAAAACGTTTTGAATAAACGGAGCGATGCTTGATTAAAAATTTCGTCGATAGGTGGCAGACGAAAATCTTTCCAAGCTTTTTATTGGCGTTCACAAATTGGAACGGGCCAATCAGAGGTGGCACTAATAGTAACTGTGATATTTTGAACCAGCGTCAACTTCAGTTGCTCTGGATGGCCCAAAAGGAAATTGTAGTAACGTACTAGTGGCATAAGAATTCCATAAATGAGAAATCTCAACGTACCAGAGCAAAAAGAATAGCTATCAACTACTGCAGGTAAGTCACAATAGCTCTCTGACGACGAAAAATACGGATTTTCATACTAATATTCGATACCACGATCAGAATAAATCAGTGAGCATTTTAGGTTGCTTCTGCAATTGACTTCATGATAGCAACGAAACAATTTCTGAATCCAAACTATTTTGTTATTTCCCCGTGTCCACAAATTTACTTTTAACGATTGTATCGATGGTTTCTAACGTTTGCGAAAAAACGTGTTTTCGTGTTTCTTTTAACGTGTCCTTGACTCAGGTTCCCGCGTTTTTTCCCTGCGACTGTGTATCGTGTCATGAATCGAGCCGACGAGTAGATTCATGCACAAAGAAAAAAGGTAAATTTGTTCGATTTATCACAGAAAGTGCTCTCGATTTTCTGGCGATTCGATCGACCGTTTAACGGCGCTTAATAAGATTCCCCTGACTGGGAAAAAATTACCAAACTTTATTGAAATATTAACCCCGAAGAATCGTCTTCGTCGTTGTTAAAGCGGCCACGTATACACGACATACGGGTGTAAAATTGTATATTCGTTACAAAAATAATACTACTAATATTTATAATCATTAATACTTTAAGAAAATTTTGATTAATTTCAGAGATTTATTTTGTTGGGCTTTAAAGATCATTTTACTGTTCATATGTTTTTAATTTACAGTGCAATATTAATCCCTCGAGTGTTACAATTCATTATTGAAATTCTATTTTCAGGTGATATGAATTTTTCATCAGTAGCATATATATACATGTTACAATAGGTCATCCCATAATTGATATTGTCTTTTGACTGATTATGGGTGCACATTTATTATCATTGATGTTTTCAGTGAAATTAAAAGTATCTTCACTTTTCTCCTTGTCTAGGGGAACACCAGAATTTTGTAATTTTAATCATTTATGAGTATGGCACCACCAAAAGTTCTAAATGCACAAAACAAACAACAGAGTAATACCAATGCGACTAAGAAGAAAGGAATAACAACAAGAAGCCAAAATTCAGTAATAAGTAATGTATTACTTAAACAGCCCATTCCTGGGAAGGATCCCCGTTTTAAAAGAAAGGCCGAGGCATCCCCGCCGAAGGAAAAAACAACAAAGAGATCTGCATTAGGGAATATTACTAATGTATGTGTTGCTTGAGCATTTCTCTTCTGTAAAATTGTTTTCATAATGATTTTAATGTCTTGTGTAACAACAGGCCATTGGGAAGACATTGGGGACACATTCACATGAACCAAAGAAAGGTATTAAAAAAGCAGTCGTCACTCAGGTAAAACCCTTCGTTCAGACAAGTTCTGTTAGAACGCTTGACAAACCTTCGTCGAAACTCGAGGTCGTACCTACAAAACCAAAGCCGACAACGCTGCGCGCGAAACCAGTAAAAAAAGATGACGAGAAAATCGAAATGCCTAGTAAAATTGTATGTATAAGACGTAGTTTAGACTTAGAAAAATCAGAGGATAGCTCTTTATATGTAAGCGCGTTAGAGGATGTGGTAGATGACGGTGAAAAGAAATCTCGGAGCGGCAATATTCAGGTGAGCAATTTTTAATGTTATGGCGTATTTTGTTACATCGATATCTTTGTATGTACTTCTTAAATATTTTAATGAACGTTTGCAGTCCGAGGAAACTGAAAAAACGGAGAGTAAAAATGAAACTAGCGAACCTTCGGTGTCTACGAAAGTTGAAGAGAAATCGATTGCTGCCCGTTTGAATGCCGCGCCTGAGAGAATATTGCCCGAGGGAGTTCAATGGGATTTCGATGTGGAGAATTGGTTGGATCCGTTTCAGATCTCTCACTATGCAATGGATATTTTCAATTATTTAAAGGATCGAGAACGTTTTTTTCTTGTTGGAAACTACATGGAGAAACAAGTATGCCTATCACAGTGGATGAGGGCCCTACTAATCGACTGGATGGTAGAGGTTCAAGAATCTTTTGAATTGAATCACGAAACTTTGTATCTAGCTGTGAAACTAGTTGACTTATACTTGACAAAAGTAACAGTTGGAAAAGAAACATTACAATTGTTAGGTGCTGCAAGCCTATTTATAGCAAGTAAATATGATGTTAGTATCAAAATTACCATTATTTCCTACATGTAACAGGACTCTCTTTGTTCAATATTATTACGATTTCTGTAGGAAAGAATACCTCCGATGATAGAAGATTTTTTGTATATATGTGATGGCGCTTACACGCAAAGAGAATTAATTAGGATGGAAATGAGTGTTTTAAAAGTAGTCGATTTCGATCTTGGTATACCTCTATCTTATAGGTTTCTTAGACGATACGCTAGGGTACGTTTCGCCGATAATTTCTTTTATGTTTTTTTTTTTATTATATTATATCGTATTATAATATATTATTTTTGAACAGTGCGCAAAAGTTTCGATGCCGACGTTAACTTTAGCCAGATATATTTTGGAGTATTCTTTGATGGATTATACGACGATAATGTTTAGTGATAGTAAAATTGCCGCCGCTGCGCTCCTTCTAGCATTGCAAATGAAAGATCTAGGGGGATGGACACCGACCTTAGAATATTATAGTGGTTACAAAGTCGATGACATAAGAGATATTATAAATGTTTTAAACCAAGGATTACATCGGAAGCACAAGGAAGCTCTGACTACCGTACGCAACAAATACAGCCATAAGTAAGTCTAAAAAACATATCATCTTATTTAAAATTATATTTATGTAGCGATAAGCAGTTTGCAGAGATTTCACAAATATTTTCGTATATTTTAGAATATTCTTCGAAGTAGCAAAGCTGCCATTAAAAGATACTTTAGATATATAAATAATTTAAGAACATAGGTATTAGAAAACATGGTTGACAATAATATATAGGATGCCTGATTATTGTTAAGTAACCTATAATGAAATTTATAATAATTAAGATGGTCGCCGAGCGTTAAAATGTAAACCACAATGATCTTAATTTCTTTAATAATGAAAAATTTTAATTATCGATTAGCCATAAAGCATATGAAATCAAATGACTGCAGCTCAGTTCGAACATTATACACAATTCAAAAGGACGATAAAATGCTGGAATTTTTTTTGCTTTTTTTTTCTAGTTATTTATACAATATTGATAATCACTATACTATTCTACGAACCCAGTATTTATAAGTTATTTTAATTTTTTTTTTTTTTTTTGTTGAAAAATTTATTTTGACGCCACGCTTTTATACTCCACAATAATTCTTATAAGACATTGGTGTATCCAAAACTTTTTTTTTTTTAATGCATGAAAAGATTGAGATTAATCTTTGCTCTCTTTTTTTTTATTGCTATATATATATATATACATATACAATACTATGGTAGAATCTTATTGCCATAGATTGAATTAGTACGTACATACATATATGAATGAATTAAAAATTATGCGGCATTTCTGTGTTTTAATTAATAAGCCGTGAGAAGAGTGTGGCGTATTGTTATGCATTGTTGTTGCACTTTATAGACTGATGATAATCTGTATGCCCCTAAGATATTTACATTAGGTGCCAGCGAGTACGATAACTTTTTTTTCTTATCACGCAGTATAAAATTACCGGATTAGAAAAAAAAAAAAAAAATCGTTTCCCTTCGTCGTACGAACGAGAAAACTTGAGAAATTAATTTACATCAACAAACTGCATGAAACTAATGGATTTAAACAATGAAAATCGGTAACACAAAACTTTCTATTCTATAAAAAATTTGATTCGTTGTCTCTAATCAATTCGTTATGTATATAATCTGATTACAATGGCACATCCATTTTTCAGACCCAACTCATGCCATAGTTACTATACAGTTGTGATTATTAATAAACATGACATAGGTTTTTTTTACCAAGAACCTGTAATTATAAATATATTCCAAACTTCGAACAATCGAATGCGTAAAAAATTTCTCACATAATATTTATGCAATTTATACGCTAACAAACAAGTTACGTTAGAACGTCTAGAACTTTTATAAAAAAAAATTAAATATATATATATCAGATTGAGCGGATAGTTGTACATACTGATAACAGTTGTCGATGTGTACATATTTCTAAAAATCAGTAGGACAAATTTAAAGCGATTTATTTATAATGGAAATCATACGAATAAGACTACAGTTTTAAGACTTATTGAAATTAGTTGGTGTATATAATGTCATAATATATTTTTTTTACTATCAGTGAATGTAGTATTACCTATTTTTTTGTAAGTCGTGTGTATGTGAACCATTGTAAACGAAATGTAATTTAATAAAATCAAAAAGTGATTTTAAATCCTCCGTATATGATATGTCTTTGTTCATTAATTGAAATTTAATGTTCCTAAATTAAAAAGATATTTCATAAGTAAAAAGACGTATTGCACCTATTAATGCACACAAATCAATGATTTTAAAACACGAAAGTATAAAGGTTTTCAGAACATTTTATTATAAACTTCGATTGCATTAACAATTTTTATAAATAAACAATACATACTTTTAATTATGATGAAAACCAGGTACTATAGTCACGACTATATTATAATGCATTTTTAGTGCAAAGGTAATACTTGGCTGGCCTGTTGTACTCAAATGTTATTGTCATTTTACATTCAACATTTATGGCATGCAATAATTTTATACATTCTAATCATTAATCTAAAAAAATGTATCGAATTAAAATTCATTATTAGTAAAACAAAAATTAAATTCAAAATACGCACGACATTCTAATTCATAGATGTAATTTATTCTTTTAAATATTTAAATAAATTATACTGTTAAATACACGATTTACAAGTATATAATTTATTTCTACCATCTTCTTTTCTATAGTAACAATGTACGTAATATTAAACGAACGATTACGTGTTACTTACAAAAGACATGATTAAGGAGTACTTTAGCAATAAACATATACATTTTTTTAAATATCACATTTGTTCAGTCTTTTCTACGTTTGAAATTCATACGGTTGCAATAAATTAATTTTTCATTTTCTGAGATTATTCCAAGCAATTGAATGTTTCAGACTTGAGGAATCAATAAATATATTAAATTTCCAAATTAAAAGAATATAATCTGTTCACTCATATAAATACAATATACAGATCTCTGATTAGTGTTTAAATATGCTACAAATTTTAGGCTGAATACAATAAATATTGTAGAAACAAATATATCTAAAGTTCTAAAAAATATAGATTTTTCGATATCAACGACTTACGTCACGTTTCCCATCCTTCAGAGCACGAATTCGATTTCTATGAACATGCATGTAATATGCGATAAATTCACCGTGTGTCAAAATGTTTCCTCTCTAGAAATTCGTCTATCGTGTATACGAATACAACGTCGGCAGTCTGCTTTGTTAAACTTTTGCTTGCACTCATTGTGAAAACATGCACCACACATTTCGCACCTACTAACTTTCGACAATTCCCATGGAAATATAACGTCTTTGGAATAACACAACTCGCATACAAATCCCCTAGCTTGACACAACTAAAATAAACAAAAATCTACTTTTATTAAACGTATAGACAGATATACGTAGACACGTCATTAGCATATTACCTCACAGCCTATAATATGCATGTTGCATACTTGAACTAATTCTTGCAATTTTACAGGTAGAATGCCATACTTAACGTGTATCAAATCTTGAATAGAATACACATGAGGATCGCTTATTATATAATTTGATTCCTTTTTCAACACTTCTTGGACGCTAGAAATGCAAAAATGGAGGTCCTTATTCGAAATCGCGGGAATCCCCCTTCTTCGTTGATTCGATTCAAATTGTGCACATTTTTTCCTAAATCTAAATCTATAGAGTCGAGCAATAGAAGATAGATCGATTTTCTCTAGAATAACTCTAAAAATTATCACGATTTTTTTATTGTCTTCGAGGGAACACTGATAACGATTATGTAGATCTACGAATGTGCAAAAATTGAAGATCATTCACGATGAAGGGGGATTAAATTGACTTTGAATAAGGTTCACTTAAAATACAGTTACGAACATTTAAAAAACATTTAAATTCATACCTTGATGCAAAACGGCACGTAAATAAAAAGTCTTTAAAGAAAAATAACTGTGTTCGTAATAATCTCGTTCTATCTAACTGTTTGATGCGCCTGTAAAGTAGCGGATTTAAATCATTCACTTGAAACAACGGGTCTAACATCATTTGATCTAACAATCTGTACGAAAAATTTGACACGGGATATCTAAACGAAAGAACAGCAAAGAATTAGAACGACCATATTGCACTCCATGTGCAATGCACGTTTATTGGAGTATTTATACCTGTTGAAATCCCATTTAGATAAAATCTTTCCTGGTATTAACGTCACTTGATTGGTGTGACAACCAGTGCAGAAATATCTGCCTAAATATTCGCAATAGCGAAATTTATTTGCATATTTTACAGCTACTTTCATTCCACATCCGGCACACCTATAATTCTGTTTAGCTATGAGAGTTCTCCGTCTAAATGTACAGATTTAATCACGTTTAATCAAGTACTCATCTATGTACCACTTGTGATATCGGTTAAATTTGTGAACTTACGCGGGTGGTGGATGTAATGTGAAAATAATTTGAGGTCTTGGCGGAGCCCATTCTATAGTTCCGCGCAGCGGAATTGGCTGTTCAGCTTCGTCTGGGTTAATTGGCCAGCTTTTTGGCATTGGTAACAAGCTCTGTGGTGCCTCCTTTTCGGAAACAAGCCACTGCAATTCGCTTGCCCTTGGTAATTGTTTTTCGCTAAACCTGCTGATAAGTGACAGAGCCACACCTTCCGCGGACATACTGCTCTCAGTCAACGTCAACTCTGTTCCATGCACAAGAGACGATTGAAACAAATCTGCATCAGAGTACAAATACGCCATAGATATAGATATCCCAGCATTCCTCAGCTTTAGCGCGTTTCGCTCATCCTCTACTTCCAGATCCTCCACATCATCCGTAGAAATATTCTCAGATGGTGTATCGGATGAAGTAGACAAAGGGCTAACACTTTGATCGGTAGTAGTTGTGTCCGTTTTCCCATCGCTCAATAAATCACGATTCCACGTTTTCCCTTTGCATCGCTCCTCTTGCCGCTGACGGCGTCTCAACCTTATTCTTTGCTTTAAATTATTTATTTCTTCGTCGCTCTCCTCGACTGCTTCTTCCACGAGGCACCACTGTTTGTTACACTTTACTTGTTCGATAGCAGCAATCATGGCTTCGGAGACGCTGAAGTGCGCGTTCTCTCTGTCCAATTCGGCATTTGTTCTCGAAAATTGTGCGGAGGCTAAAAAGCTCGTCAAGCTTTGACCCTTTATTGGACGCGGAAAATATCCGATCGCCATAGGCTGAACACTACTTCCTCCATCTTCCATAAAACTTTTTTTCGGCGTTCTAATATCTTTCTGACCCTCAATCTCTAAGCTCCACGAACCACTGAATTCAGGTGCTGATCCTGACAAAAAAGAAGATTTTTTTCTTGGTTTTTGAGATGCCTTGATTTTCGCAGAATCTGTCACAGATCTGTTTATATTACTTTCATTTGATATGAGAGATGGAATACTATATTTTCTTACAGTATCTCCTAACGAGCCTTCATTACTTAATGAATCACTGAATTTCTTATTAATTTGATTCTGTTTAGTTTTAACTTTGTGTTTTATTTTTCTTGAGGGAGTTCTTGGCCTTGTCAATGATGTGCTATCCACAGCTGCAGGCATAGGCTGTTTTACATCGGTGTAATCTACGTTAATTATTTTTGATAATTCAACCGGACAGATTTGAGAATCGCTACTTTTGTTTGAGCTAGTGTCTGCAACTGTCAATGAAGAAGCAGGTGAATTTGTTCCTGGAATTTTACAATTTTTAGTCAATGTAGAAAGGCTATTCCAAGTCTTTAAAGGTATATCGTTAACTTCTTTAAAATTTATTTTATCATGATTTTCTTCGGATTTAATATCATTATGTTGAACGGTTGTATTATCTGATGATATTCTTAACGATTCTAATTGACATTTCTCAACATGCATACTTCTATCTCTAGCCATGTTGAAATTTGTGGTAGGAAAATTAATCGGATACGACGAAGATCGCTGATGCCGTCTGGGACTTATTTTAGGAGAAACCCAACAGGGTAAAAACTAAAAGCGAAAATACCTGGATGAAAGATTTAAACGAAACTACAGATTAAATGTAACTTCATCTAAATAACTTACCAAAGATGGATCAATTTCTGTAAGCAGTACAGGCTGATTTCGTTCGACTGCTCTTAAACATAATAATGTGGCTTCGGCTAAATTTTCTTGGCACAAAAATGCCCATTGTTCAAAACAAGAAAGTAAGTGTTCCTTATCAGACAAAAGCCAGGAAAGCTTATGTGACAAAGAATGACTCTCCAAGCTACATTATAATGTTATGTACATTTAAATACATAATAATTTCAACTAAAATTAATATTTTTAACTATTTAGCCAATCTGGCCAACCATTGAAAAATAATTTTTTTTTTAAATTTCTTTTATATAATTCGATGTAATAATTTTGTGAATGGAAAGATTTGTTGTTAAAAGTGAAAATCAGCTACTAAATTCCAATTCAAATTAATAATCCCAAACATATGTAATAGTTATTATGTTGGGAATCCCAAGAATATCCGGAATTCTCGAAAAATCAGTAGCTCCCGATATTTTCAGGTTTTTTTGTTATTTCCAATAATTTGAAGAATCTTAGAATTGGTAAATATTCCTAAATAGACATTTAATGGTAAATTGGCCAACGTGTCCCGAAGTAAATTTTGTACATCGTAATTTTTACCACTAATTTTGGATTTTCAATTTTTAATATGTTTATATCGAAAATGTTAATTTATCTAGTTTTTTGAATTGCAAAACATGGAGGAAACACGACACTTCCGGTATTCCGAACATCCGCAAGAATTCCGGATGATTTCCGGGAATCCCGAATATTTTCAAGACCCCATACACCCTTAAAAATCACAACATTCCAGAAATGTTGAAAGGAATCATTAAAAAAATTTTGGCTGTATCAAAGTTTTCCAAAAACTTAAATGTTAAATAATAAATTGATTTGTATACCTTTTATACAGCCATAACATGTCTTTTTGCGATGTTATTCTTGCTGGTAAATTTGACAGATAATCTTCAACTTCTGATAAAACGGGGGATACTGCTAAAGAGGGTTGTAGCCAGTTTAATCCTTGAATGAAGATCCAACAATCTGGTTCTCCCTTTTAAAAAATATTAATATTTGTTTACTACTATCAATATTCTATTAAAATGTTCATTACATCATTAAATTAGTTAATAACTTCACGTATAAAAACGTAAATAACAAATTCAATAAGAACAGAAACAAAACATTACCAACAATGTAATGAAACATTTATAATGTGATAGAATGTCTTATATTGTAAAATTTACATTCGTATATAATACAAAGCTATGTACAAACAATATCAATTATCGTTATCGATGTAAATGAATTTATTTTACGATATGCAATTTGCGCAATTAAAGATATACGAATAATAATTATGTCTTACATTTCGATTAAATATTCGACAGCCATGTTTGAATATCCGTTCCATTACATTGTGAAGGCGATTTAAACCACCGTAAACATTCCATACGTTCAAAACACCATCGACTAATAAACACTCTACAGTAGTTCGAAGACATTGTAAAAGTTGCCATTGCTCTTTAATGCGGGCGTCTTCGCACATATTGAAGAACGAAAAACATTCACTTTCTATGTGAATTTGTGCTTTGATAATGTACCTTTTGTGCCCCCCAATAAAATTTCTTTCGGAATTATTTGCCGTCAACAAAGAATATTAACTTATGCTGCTGTGGATATCCATCGAATCTTCTATTACTTCATTTTAATGTTACATTATGACGAACAGCTTTAACTATATATATTCGTACGTTGTCATTTAATGCACGTGGAATAACGTAACTCCATTTCCCTACATAACGTTACTAACAAATCATATATAATTTGCGAAACGCTCAAAACAATGTAATGCATGAAAGTTGAGTAACACAAGTGACACTGATTGATGTTAGGTTAGAAATTAATGTATACGCCCAAAGTACGTAAACCCCCGTAAAGTCTAAATTGTCAGACACACATAAGTTGCAGTGGCGGCATCGCACGGTGAATCCCAAAAAGTATCGAATTCGGAATAAAATCGATAAAAAGTTTCAAACGAAATTATTCTGCGATAGTATCGAATGGAATATACTTTTCAATCGATTTTAAGTTTTATACAGAACTGCTGTCGTTAATTCGTTACGTAAGATAAATTTAACGGAACAAAAAATAAAGTTCTATAACTACAATGTACTATGTTCATGCCTAAAAATGAATTTTCCTATTTATAACATCGCAAAGGGTTGCAAAAATACTACGTTGTAATTACATACATGTATTTCAGATCTGTACCCACAATTCAGAACTCTTCCACAGATAAGACATGTAAACTTGTACAATGGAAAAAAAGAAACGTTATTTTCATTTTAATATCATTCGTACACGGAGTTTTAAATAGATGCTGCGTTAATATACTCGAAAGTATTTCTTGCTCGTCCCATCTAACTTATCAAATTGTCCATTAGATTTGATGTACATTCTAAAATGTTCAGGCCTAGTAAATTACAATTCCAGTATATACAATTGAATGGAAACAGAGTTCTTTAAAACTTGTGAAGAGATTAAAAAGATCATTTAAGCGAACAATGTACAGTCTGTGACTCGAAAATTGCATATGGTATATTTTTTTTTTCATGATGTCTCGTTAAGTCTAACATGTGTTGATAAATAGGCAGGTCTTGAATGAAATCCATTTTCCCCTTCATGGTGATCGGGCAAAACTGTGAGGTGAGATATTTAGCAAAATTTCCATCGATTTCCACATTCGTTGCACAACACAAATGTAGTCATAGGTTCGTCGGCCGAACGCGTTTGTACTTGGTTGTAAGTGCAATTGCGTTTTTTGCATTTGCCACATTTCAACAAATCGGTTTTCGTTCCCTGAACTGTGGCAAGCTGTGCATCATTGATTGCCTCCTTTTTAAATTGTTCTCTTAACTGTTTTATCTCGTCACTAGCCATTTCTTCGGCAGTCATAACGGCAAGTCTGGCTGGCGTTATAGCACCGGCAATGAAATTAGTTCGTAGAGTCGGATTTTTAGCATCCCGTAAATTAGCAACCCGACTACGCACCTAGAGAATTAAACAAGACGTGTGGAAAATTACATCACGCATTTACGCCGGAATACCAAAAAATACACGAAAGTTAACAATTTTTTTTACCCTGTTTTTGTATCTGTTATCTGTATTTTTAAATTCCGCATAAATTGCCTCTTCCAATTCTTCGGCCAATTCCTCCGGACTGGCGCAACCCTCCATAGCGTTTCCATCCACTCTTAAAGCCGATACTAAAAGTTCTCTACATTTAAGCCTAACAGCATCTGTTGTAGTAGGAGCAGGGAATGTAGATTGTTTTCTTTGAAAATCTTTATGAGGTTTCTCTTCTTTCATTTTAACATCGCTACCATCCATATTATCTTTATCTTTCTTTTGATCCCCGTCATCTTTATTTTTCTCTGATTTGTCCTCCCTCTTTTTCGAACTACTCGAGGAAGTAGAATCCTTCTCTTTATTTGATCCTAAATGAAAATATATATATAAATATATAATTTCAATTCAGTCGATCATTTTTATCTCACCGAATCTATTTCCTTACCAGATAAAAATTTCTTCCAATTTTTTATAAGAGTTTTGGACAACGATATAACTTCCTCGTCTTTGCTTGATTTTCTTAATGCATTAACAGTCATACCGATACGCGTTTTAGTCAAAAGTTCTAAGTCAACAGGTAACTTTTGTAATATTTTAAGTAGTTCCAATGCTTGTTCCTGACCCTGGAATAAAATTATTTTGTCATTTGATATTAAATAAAACTATTTAATTTCAGTTTATAGTTGTTTATTACGTAATTTAACATATTTTTACTATATGCTTTTATCTACAAAATGTGTACAGTTAACTTTGTTCAGCAATACAATTTGCACTGATAATGGACAATTTTATCTAAACAATTTAAATACATAGGACATTTTTAAAATGGTAACAGAATATGCAATGTGTAATTTTAAAACGAGAACCTGATTTAACCTTTGCAAAATTTCATTAAGACGTTAAAATTAGAATACTAGATATTTAAGCTCTACAATACGTTGAGTACCTTAGATAATGCAAACACCAAGTATACACATAAAATCATATAAAAGAATATTATTGTTTTAAACAAAACTTTTTAACGATAATATGTTCGTACACGATGCGCGTTTAGACGATATCGCGGCAATTCTGTTTCAACTTGAAAAAGAGCTTCGTTCTTGGTGAGCAACTCTGAATGTGCCGAGCGATACACAACTATCTTTATTTTACTCACTTACTCACCGTCCCGTCGCCGCTCGACATCTTGTGTAATTTCTTTTGAATCCGAAGTACTTCTTCCTCGGCGCTCATTATGAAAATTCAGTGGGTTTTACTCAAAAAACCAATATAAACACATACAACACACGGAGCGAAGGAACAACAAACTCCTGATATAACCGTGACTTGTGATACGGAGTTCAATACTGGGTAGCAACTCGAAGCGCGTTAAGGTTTATCTGTCGCGTGCGGAGGCTTTTTTCGAGTTCACCTACTAGAGGGCTACCAACAGTAACGCATTCTCACAAGTGCTTTAAGATCCCTATACCCACGAAAATATATCTATTCACACGAGGAATAAATAATAGACCTAATTTTGTTAATCTTCCCTTCCGTTCCCTGACATTTACCACAAACAAGGTATAAAATACCTGTCATTTAATGCATTTTCCTGTCATATAGCTCGGGAGGCTACGTATAGCTCCTTTACCATGCAACGTTACCAATGCAAAAAAAAAATAAGACCTCGGCGCTAAAATAATTTCTCTAGAATGATTTGAAATTTTTTAATTTCGCCGAAAGATTTTCCTATCGGTATGGTAGTCAGATTAGGGCCACGAAAGTTAATAAGGTGAAACGTGTACAGGTATACTTCATAGAGGAAGTTTACGAGTTGACCTTTCACCTTATGGACTTTCGTGGCCCAATCTGACTACCATACCGACAGGAAAATTCGGAGCTGATTTTAGCAGCCTCTTCACATGGATGGCGGTCAGTTGAGAAACTATTTACTGAATTAGTATTGATAGACACAGCTGTAGTTTTACGTAAATCCATGTGAGTTGACTATGGAAGGGATTAAAATTGATTTCTCAAGCTGTTGGTAATGGGTCTCGAAACCCCATTATCATTTCTGTGTCACTCGCAACGTTACCAACAGATTAAGAAATGAACACAAGTGGAAGTGAGACAGAAAATGAAATTCTAATATTTTTTAACGGAATGAAAGCTGTACGGTACAGAATTGAGCATCGATCTATTAATTATATTGGAGTAACTAATCGATTAAGACTATTTAAAGATATCAAGATTATTAAAATACGTAAGGGGATGTACCTCACTGACAACTACACCGAAAAACCTCTATTTTTTTATTTTAAATTGTAATATATCATTTATTTAAAAACTAACTCGACAAAAATGTATTTGGGGGCGAAGAACATGTGTGAAACTACGAGAAAACGCAGCCATTAGCTCATATTATTTAATATGTAATTAATAATAATATTAATTGCATAGTAAATAATATGACCCAGGTCTCACCACGAGGAGGTTGCTGCGAGTGGAGACCCGCCCTAGCCTCGCCCCAACCACCCTTCCTTTGGCGAGGAATTCGAATACCTAACAAAGGAAGAAGCTATCGAAAAGTTAGAAACGAGCTACAAAGGTCGAGTTCTTAAAAGTACTGACCAATGAAGAGATGAAGAACCTAACAAAATGTCGATACATGTGAGATGACACACATGTTTTCTAGAAACGAAATTGAAATGTGCAAATGCACGTACGAACTCTGATGAAGAGATCGAAAACCTAACAAAATGTTGATACATGTGAGATAATCCTGCACATGTTTTCTAGAAACGAAATTGGAATGTGCAACTGCACGTACGAATCCTGATTATTAGAGTACCAATATGTACTTTATTATTAATTGTTCCTTCTTAATTATGACAGTGCCTAAGAAGACACTGAAGATCCAACCAGAAATGTGCAACTGCACGTATGGACCTTGCATATTAGAATACTAATATGTATCTTAATATTAATCATTCCCCCTTAAATTTACGCACACGTTTCGGTAATATTTAATAAACGGCAGGAGAACGCTTTTTTATCTTATAATCTATATACATTTGTACTTATATTCTAACGCAATCTGTAGAAACATGAAGAAATACGAGGAAATATTTTCTTCTTGGTGTCTTCATCAATCCCACGATGTTTTTCTAAAACATACACTAATAAATTATAACCGACATGAAACAAAGAAATACGACAAGATATTTTCTTCTTGGTGCCTAGGTTAATCCCACGATGTTTCCCTGAAACATAAACCCAGACAATTAATAGAATTGTATGAAATATTACCCTAAGAGAAATCAAGATGGAATCCGTGTACCATTTTCAACTCCATTCTTCAATGATTACATATTCTGTAACAAGAACTTGTTCAAAGAATTAATAGCTGAAATGAAAGTGTATTAATGGACACAGAAAAAAATAATTATATACCGTCAAGATAGACTCATGGTATCGATCATAGTAAAAGTGACATGAAATTAATATTTTAACCAAAGCTTCCACGAGTAATAATTGATATTAAAAAGTTTGAAAACATAAATATTACGTAAAATTGAATGCAAAAGTTAAATTCGTTTCAGTGTTAAGATAAGTAGATTTTATTTTTCGTTTCGCGTATCAAATAAAAAAATTTTCAAAACGTATACATTGCAATAATTATATTTTACTGTACTGAAAACTAAATTACGTTCACGCAGAAAAAGCAATAACGAACGAAAATGTCGATTCTGCGCGGAAATTAACTCTCAATATGAAATATCGAATTGCAATTTGCATACTCTTTTGATGCAAGCATTCTATTTTCCATCGATTAAAACAATGATCGCGAGCAAACTTTGATTTATGCAAAGAATACGGAATATTTATAAAAAATTCACTATTTATAAATAACAATTGGGTTGCAACGGTTATTGTATCCCGTAAAAATTAGCAACTCTAACAATGAATAATTAGTGATATAGATATATATATATTGCAATCATAAATTCAATCTACAATAAAATTAATCATAATATAGAATTTTTAAATGCATCACAAAACTGTGATGAAAATACATTTATATATATTACAGATTTTAATACGTTATGAAGATTAAAACAATTGGTCTATTTACAGCAGTACTTTTAAGCAGTATTTCCTTTGAAAAATATATAATGAAAAGATATATTTCAGATAAACGTCCACTCGTCTTAAATTCAAACAACCCGTGAGTGGACCATTCTTTCTTTCGCAACGCTAATTTATAAAATAAAAAACAATACGCGAATGGTGCTTGTTATTCGTAAAATGGACCACACAGGGTTCCTTTATTAATTATATCGCGTGCACCCATATTCAATCATGCGCAACGCTAATTTTAATAATGACGTTGAGCCATTCGAGGCTTTGCAGGATCCCATCTTGCTTGTCGATGATCCTGGTACAGTGGCCAGCATTTTGACCAGCATTTGGGCATTGAATCGCAACTCTAATTAATCAAAAACGCGACAAGTCAAGATCGCAACGCTAATTTATAATATAAAAATTCCAAACGCGATTTCTAACAATAAAAGCAACCGCGAATGGTGTCTATTCGCAACACTACCCTGAAAAGTAAACGCGAAAAATAGTAATTCGCAACGCTAAGAGCAAACCGATCAGTTAATTCGCAACGCTATTCTTAAATGACGATAAAAGCAATCGCGTATGGAATTCGCAACGCTACCCTGAAAAGGAAACGCGAAAAATAGGAATTCGCAACTCTACGAGCAAACGCGATTATTGTATATTCGCAACTCTATCTTTAATTGGAAATATATTTATGTTTCGCAACGCTAATGCAAATCGCGTTGCCCAAAAATGCTGGATCAGGTGCTGGCGTCTTCGGTTGTAGCAACGAACATACATGCACAAAATAAACTAACTACATCAAGCTACTTCAAACTACAATAGAGTGGCACATGTGAGGATGAAGTTAGACGTTTTAAATATCGCAATGCTACGGGCCAGCAACGCGATAAATCAACAATCGCAACGCTAATTTATAATAGAAAAATTCCAAACGCGACTTGTAAGAATAAAAGCAACCGCGAATGGTAATTATTCGCAACGCTACTCTGAAAAGCAAACGCGAAAAATAGTAATTCGCAACTCTAATTCGCAATCGCGTTTACTAAAAATTCGCAATGCTATTTTTAAAGCAAACGACCGGTTCCTAGGTTTGCATAAAGACAATCGCGAATCGTATTTATTCGCAACACTAACATATCAACGCGATAAATATTTGTTCGCAACTCTACGAGCAAACGCGAACATTGTATATTATTCGCAACTCTAACTTTAATCAGGGGCTATTGGTACATGTGCATGCACATGTACTGGCCACTAAACTAACTACTACTAGTACTACAATTGGGGTAGAATTTGGGCATTGAAAATATCGCAACGCTAAATAAAAAATCGCACGATTGATCAAGATCGCAACGCTAATTTATAATATGAAAATTACAAACGCGGTTGACATCCATTATATATATAAAAGAGTAAAAAAGCAACGCGAATCGTGATTGTTCGCAACACTACCCTGAAAAGCAAACGCGAAAAATAGTATTTCGCAACTCTACGAGCAATCGCGTTTATCAATAATTCGCAATGCTAATTTTAAGCAAACATTCAGTACCTAAGTTTGCAAAAACCAATCGCGTATCGTGTTTAGTCGCAACACTACTCTGAAAAGGCAACGCGAAAAATAAGAGTTCGCAACTCTAAAAGCAAACGCGATTATTGCATATTCGCAACTCTATGTACATCATAAGCGCGAGTTATGGGGAGAGATGGCTGGCATGTATGGTGCAATCATGTACCATCAGGTACATGCATACGTGAGCCAGCCAGAAAAATAAACTAACTACAACTACAGACGAGTTAAGTGATAAAGTAGTAACAGGAATGACTTTCCATTCTCATCCGAGGATGAAAATGAAAAGCCATTTGTTGTAGCCCGCTCTTGAGACAGTTTGTCAGGGCCTCTTCAGCTCATATAGAGCCTTTTCTTTCTTCGGCGGTCCTGCCGATGCCTGAAACTTACTTAAGATAAGGCTCGAGATTTTGTGCAATACGTAGTCTTCCAACAATATACGAATTGTTGGTCGAGCGTACGTGGTGAATCTCGAGGGAACGAACGTTTCGAAAGGGACCTAATCACGACCGCGAGCGCGAGAGAGCGACTTTAAGAGTCGCGCGATTCGAGAAGTCGAAAATAAAGCCGAAACAAACAGCATGCACCGTTTGAATCAGCAAGATTTCTACTCTCGAAATCGTAACTACAGGAACAGAACTGCCACGCGAAAACGCGCCTACCCGAATTACTAATGTGGACAGTCCTGCCCTGACCCTACCTACTTAGATTAAGCGCACACACACCAGAGAAAAAGTTACCTACCTACCTAACCCTATATTTAAAAAATTGCAAAACTCAATCAAACAAACAAACACTCCACGGTTCTCACACATAATATTCGGGCGCGACCTAAACTAGAGAGGACTCCCCGGGGTTCCTCCGACACCCGAATATTGCAAACATTCACACTCTAATTGTGGACTTACTGGTTTCTGAGACTGACAAAGGCTAGTGATCTTTGCGTTCTTATATTATATAGATAAACGTTTGTATAGAACGTTTCAATATATGGAATATAGTCTTTAATAAAATCTATTGTATGTATGTATCATTCAAGATTGAAAAATATTAAGATTCAAATCCATTAAGATCAACGGTATTCAAATAAATGATAAATTGAAATTTGAAATTATTATTGATAAAAATCTAATGTTATAAAATTCTGTATGCAAATTGCAATCATAAAACATCTGAAACGACGCACTTCCACAACCTAACCACACACACACATGTGGACAGTACGTCGCGCACGATTCACTAGCCAATGTCAGTCCTCAATATGTCGTTGAATTGTTATAAATAAATTCATCGTGCCCCGTTGCCTTCGCTCATGCAAATAGCACCTGGGCATGTGCATGAACTTAGGCAACGAACACGGAAAAATTACTCTGAAAATCCTGACTAGAAAAATTAGTTAATAGCTAAACGGTATTTCGTATCTAATTTTTAGTTCAAATGACTCGACTTGTTATATATAATATATGAATAATAAAATACGATAATATTGAAAAATACTACTATTCAATAAAACTATTATAATTGAAATTGAATTATTTAAAATGAAAGACTCTACTTGAAATTTCACGATAAAAGAATTTACTTTAAAAATTGAAATGAATTCATTAAATTGTCAATCAAAATATTCAATTATCCTTGATCGATTTTGTCGTCAAAGTAAACTTTTTAAAAGATGAAATTAGTATAAAATGCATGTTACTTTGACTCAAAAATCGACCTGTCGCGAAATGCCTTCTTGCACGTTAAATCGCACGATAAATATAATGTTTTCACATTATATTCATTCATTTTCTATTCGATCATATAACTCGTATAAAGTTAAGAAAAATATTTCATATATTCTATAAAGATTGTATATTTGTAAAAATTTGATAATAATCATGTGTACTATTCATTTGTAATATTAAGAAACGCGAGTGCAAGAAGACCCTAAAACCTGCTCTAAAAAATATAACAGTGTATGTTACTATTCACTTAACTCGTCAAAAATAGCAAGTATACAACTGGTCACCCGTGTTGATTCGGATCTTTCATCCTACAACATGGTTGGGGACCAGAGGAAACAAAATAGCATGCGACTTACCAGTGATGACTTGAAGTTCCCGAAGTCATCCATCAGTCATCCATCAGTCAGCATGGTCCTGCTGATTAGATTCAGGTCCAGAGACTGTAACAAAAATGGAAGAAAACAATTAGAATCTATTGTTAAAACTGTAAAGATTTTTAATTAAAAATTCCAAAGTATAAATTTATACCTACATTGTTTGCTCGTGGAGCATCGCCGAATAATCCTCTTCAGTGATGCACTGACTCTAATTCCGGTAACGAGGAGTTTAAATTTCAAATTGAAAAAATAATTAATTTGATTGGAAAATATTAAATTAGAATACCGCGACCGAAGATTGAAATCGGCGAACAAATGATTCTACTATCGCGATTCAGAAAACAGAAAGAGCCACGATGCTCTGGAAGTAATTTAATATTACGGAGAAAACACTGCTTCTATTCTCGCGTTTGCCTAACACCGCGAACGATAACGTGCTTGGGGTCACTTTGCCCCGAAAAACAAACTTGTTGCTACGCTCAATCACTGACTCTACCGGCCGCATTGCACGCGGCCAACAAATTTCCTGGAAAGAAAAGAGCTGAAAGAAAAGGGACAGGAGACAAGAAACAAAACAAGCACATCTGTGCTTAGCCTATTCATTTTCTTTTTCCTTCTTACTAAACTTTAACAACGGAAACACTGCTTTATTTAGCACTGCTGTATACATAGTTTATCATGTAAAATATTCTCAATCAATGAGAATTTCAACTTATAAATACTATATCACCAAGTTTCATAGTTAGAGTTGTAAGCATGATTGTATTTACTTTATCGAACGTTAGAATATCCCGTAAATTTTATAAATATTCCGAAATTTGCAAGAATTAAAGTTCGCTAGTTATTTATGCTCGAATAGCATATTCCAACTCCGCAGTTACTACGTTTTCTTAAACTTGCATCGAAATATGTATGCAAATTGCAATTACAACGATTCATAAAGAGATATAAACAATCAATTGAATAAATAATAGTCGGAAATATTTAATCGCGATCAGAAAACAGTCTAATATAAACTATTGCAATTTATCGTTGAATCTACCGACGCCATTTTTGTGTACTTCGATATGTATCGAAGTAGATAGAAAGTTTGTTAACTATTTTAATACTTTATCTTAACAATGACCGATTATAAAATTAAAATCATGCTTGCAACGGATAATTTAATAAAGCGATAAATATTAATATGGATGTCAATTTTTATTATAATTATTTAAACGTTACCAAGATACCCTTCAAAATTTGTCGACTCGCCTGCCATCTGTCATGGTGTACTTTACGCGCCAATGAAATTTTCCATGGCGTAAAATTTCAATCAGAGACTGCAACAGAAATAAAATACAAATTAAATCATAATTAAACAATGATTGATTATGAGGGAATAGCAAAGGGTTAGAAATGCATACTTCGTTGGTCGTGAAACGCCGACATGTCTTGACAGGTTTCAACAAGTCTTATTATTCCTTGATTTCGACTTCCAATAAGAGACTGTAACAGAAACGAGATAACGATACATTAAAGTACATGAATGATTATTATAATTAGGTAATGATTGAATGGAAACCGTATTGCAAGAGATCGTAATTAAAATCGAGTAGTAATACGAGGGGGAAGATCAACAGGTTGGAAATACGTACCTCGGTCGCGGAGCACCGCTTCGTCCTGACGTCAAAGTAGGAATGATGGCCGCCCGCCGTGCTCGGCTACGCTCGCGAGCTAGGCGGCGCGGTGGGGGAAGCTCCGACGTCGCACGAAGCTCGTATTACGAACCCGCGAGATGCCTCAGATAGAAACCGCGGATCGACTGATTTTAGCAAATTATTCACTTTAACTAGACAGGGAATCGCGAATAATTCGTACTTTTCAACTCGTATGCATTTACACGCAACTAGTCTGCTGCCTATCATACCAATTCAGTGAGTTTCTCAACTGACCGCTGTCCATGGGAAGAGGTCGCTAAAATCACCTCCGAATTTTGAGGTCGGTATGGCAGTCAGATTGGGTCACGAAAGTTCATAAGGTAAAAAGTCTACTCGTTACCGACAACGTCGTGAAAATATAATTTGTGGCCAGAAATGTGCCCCGAAAATTCATGCGTATCTTTAAAACGCCATAACTTTTTAAAGGATTGAAGGATCGAAAATTTCATGCGTATATGGGAGGAATCATAACTCCTGAACTGATTGGAGGATTTTAATGTTTCGAAATGGAAACAACACGTTAAAAAACAATAGAATCTGTAATTTAATTTTCTCTCTCACTTCCTCTTGCGTAACCTGTCGATAACGTTGCGAGTGACACGAAAATGGTAATGGGGCACTATAAAAATGGGTCAAAGACATTGGCATTTATGGTCGATCATTAACAAGCGATATTTGTAACACTGTTGTTAAAAATTTTATTGTCTCAAACATCTGGTACTGTACGGTAGAAATAGCCTATAAAAAATTGCATAACATTGATATATCCAGTACGTTACAACTGTTTCAACGAGAAATTCGTCAATTTCTGAATCTTACGAACTAATTACATTGTCAGAGATAGCATCAGTAAACATATAAAATATAATATTAAAAAGTATACCACCGACTGCGAAACCCGTTCGTGATCAGGTTCGCGCGTAGCTAAGTTGTAAGTACATTTTACGTTTCGCGTGTGTTTTTTTTTTTTCTTTTTTTACAGTCGTTTCCGGTCAGAGTATCTCCAAACGAGTCGCGAAAATCTCCATCGACGTGAACAGTGTCTATAACGTACGATCATCGGGGGAAACCGTCCATGAAAATGATCGATCGCGTATCAACAGTTTGTCGATTAAAAATATTAGCACTTCCCCTTCCGTGTTGCGTAAACAACAGTCACGTATTTTTTATTACATCGATCGATCGCCAATACGGTGTGACCGCGTGCATAGTCTTATCACTTTTAACAGTAGCCGATCCCATAATGTGTGAACTGTTAATCGTGGTCTGGCATTGGATTCCTTCGTTCGGTGTTCATTCATTATTTGTATTGGCTTTTCAGCTGCGCTCGCAGAATTTTCCCGCTGGCGTTCTTTGGTATATCATTCACGAACGTGACACCACCTGAAACGATAAATTGATTATCAACCAGTCTCGAGCTTATCGATCACAATTGACACAGTGATGTCCATCGAGGTGACTCATATTGCAGTTCAAACGCGATCAAACGATGTTATCTACCTGACTGTAATCTATTTTACGACTGATATTAACCCACTGATTCTGAGAAATTCATAAATTTTACTCCATTCGATGATTCGACGTTATTTCTTTTTAAAAGATAACTGAGGGGGCCTAAAAATTGAATGTCTAGGTCGGGATGCAGAATTCTTCACCTTGGAGTTCTTTGTAGTCCGAAACTTTCCCTTTCATGAAATTCTTAATGTTCTCTTCGGTCGATGTGGAACCTTTTTTGGCCAATATGTAAGCTTTCGGTACTTCGCCGCATCTCTCGTCCGGAATACCAACCACAGCTGCTTCCACCACGTCCGGATGCGTTCTCAAGATGGCTTCCAGCTCCGCTGGTGGTACCTGATAGTTTGCAATCGAGAAAAAACTAAATTAGAAGCAAATAAAATTAATGTTCAACGTTCGAAGTATCTGTTTATCATTTCCACGGGAGAAATTAACGCATTTCGAATGTTTCTACGGCACTGGCCTTTCAAGTGGACCAATCGTTCGCTCACAATGCGCTAAATTTAGCGCAACTCATAGTTGCCAACCGGGTCAACGCAGGAACTTGAACCGACCACGTTAACAAGTTCGAAATAATTCAATGCACTAAAAATCGAATGTTTGTATAAAGAAACGACCATTGGCGCAGGGTCGATTTAATCGAAGAACGCGTTGAGGAGAATCGATAGAAAGCTCACCTGGAATCCCTTGACTTTGATCAACTCTTTCAGTCTGTCCGTGACAAAGAAATCCAAGTCATCGTCGCAGTAAGCGATGTCCCCGGTTTTCAGCCAGCCACCCTCGACGATCATCTCGTTCGTGGCGGCCTCGTTGTTGAAGTAACCCCTCATAACGTGGGGCCCCCTGACCCAGATCTCGCCGGTCTGTCCAGAAACAGTGACGTCCTCGTTGGTGATCGGATCGACCAGTCGTAGATCGCAACCGATCACGTTTTTCCCGACGCTGCCCATCTTTTTACCGGTCACTTCCATGCAAACGGCGGGGGAGGTCTCCGTCAATCCGTACCCTGCGAGACGCATCACAATAACACGAAATTAACACAAAATTCGAGGCTCATAGTTTCTTAGTTTCTTAATTTGATGGTTTGTTAGTTTGTAAGTTTGTTAGTTTGTTAGTTTGTTAGTTTGTAAGTTTGTTAGTTTGTTAGTTTGTTAGTTTGTTAGTTTGTTAGTTTGTTAGTTTGTTGGTTTGTTAGTTTCTTAGTTTCCTAGTTTGTTAGTTTGTTAGTTTGTTAGTTTGATAGTTTGTTAGTTTGTTAGTTTGTTAGTTTGTTAGTTTGTTAGTTTGTTAATTTGTTAGTTTGTTAGTTTGTTAGTTTGTTTCGACGGGAAACGTTCGATCTACCTTGACAGAATTTCAGTTTGTCGGAGTCCATTTGGAACTTGTCGTAGAATCTCTCGACGTCCGCTTCCGCCAATGGCGCCGCCCCTATGATAACGTGGTGCATGTTCTTGAAGAAGTCCTTCTTCACGTGCGGCGTGGCGTTAAGGAACAAAACTAACGGGGGTACCACGCACAGACCAGTCACCTATAAATAATGTCCCAAATAACGCATCCTCGACGTCGCTTCTCTCCTATGGTCGATCGTTTTAGACGAAGTTTACCTTGTATTTTGCTAGAATGTGGATAAACTGCTCCGGTACGAATTTGGGAACACTGATTAGTTGCGATCCGGAGGCCAGGCGCGGCAGAACCACGCTGTTCATACCGAAAATGTGGAAGAATGGTAAAACTAGAGGCACTACTTCTTGGAAGTCACCTGCAAAGAGATTCGGTCATCCATCCGGTTCGTACTCGAGATCGAGGAAAGACAATATTCGAAAATTACTATTCTTGGTACTATAATCGACCCACTTTGATTTCTTTGGAAAGTATATTCATTAGGGAAACAACTTAAAGGAATAATTAAAATGTATTGAGGATGAGTGGAGGAATGTGAGACAGAAAGCAATTAATCTTGTGCACTTCCGGAGAAATTCAAGCGATGGGAAAATCAAAACAAGCAGTCTTCGAAGGATGATCTGTTTCTAAAGAATTCATTAAGGAAATCGCGCAAAAATGCAACTAGATGAGTAAAGATCGTAAAAAAAGATAAGTAGAAATCGTCTAGTGATCTTCAAAAGTTGAACCTTTTATTTTTACATTTCCAAGTTGAATTTTCTTGGATATTCACTAGGATGTCTGTTATGGGAAATTAGTTTTCTTTTTCAACGAGTACCAATGGTAATATTCAAATATTTTCCTTCGACAGCATTAAAAAAAATGTCCTCACTTGTCGCGTACCGGAACATCGTTCCGCTTGCAGTTTTGTCTGTCATCTCCATGTTGGAGACCAAATTTTTGTGCGTCAACATAACACCTTTCGGCAAACCTGTCGTTCCGCTCGAATATGGAAGGACCGCCATATCGTTCACAGACGTATGCGTGTGCTTTAAAGGAGGTAACGTTTTGCCCCGATCAACTAGATCCTGGAAGGATTACAACGATTTCAATTTAAACTTCGAGCCTTGGAAGCCCAAAAAATTTTTCGTTTTCATCGAAGAAACTGTTTGAAACATATTCGTGAAAACTTTTAATTCAGCCCTCGATCGATCTAGGCATCAATGAACGCTTGTTCAACTCTATAATGGCCACTGTCGTGTGTGGGTTACTTCGTCGGTCAGACATTAGCTGTCACGTGTACGCAATTGTACTGTTTTGGTCGAAATGTCATTTATTCAATTTATTGAGTTTGTTCAGGATAAAGTTCTGCGTTGCACGTTCGTTACGCGATAATTTATGGTTTCTTGCGAGCAATAACACTTCTATCGTCTTTGTGTGCCGCACTTTTTTAGTCCACGGAAGTCAGTCGGTTTAGAAAGTTGTTCCAAGTCGTTCGTTTCTAATCGATTTCACGCATCGTTAAGAATGGTCACTAGTTCGTCGATTTAAGTCCACATAAATTCATAATTATCCATCGATGTATATAAATTAATAAAATTGATGTTTGCAGGGCTAATGTTGGAATATTTATTAAATCTTGAATTTGAAAATTCCGGGATAAAAAGATCAAGATGTCTAATATACTGAATATTATTCAAGCTATTTATTTCAACAGGATTTTAGTAACGTGAACGTAAAAAGGATAAAATGGTAACACGAGCAGTGTATTCAAGCTTATATAGCAAACTATCTATGTTTAAAATCCAAATTTGTAATGTTTTATGGATATTTTAATATTTTATTATGGATATTTTTTATGGATAATATAATGAATATTATTCAAGCTATTTATTTCAACAGGATTTTAGGAACGTGAACGTAAAAAGGATAAAATGGTAACACGAGCAGTGTATTTAAACTTTATAGCAAACTATCCATGTTTAAAATCCAAATTTGTAATGTTTTATGGAATTGTATGGTGCTGTAATTTATAATAACTTTCAGTGCACACCTTAAATGGCACGGTGCCTTCCGGGACGGGTCCAGTGCCATCCTCGATAACAACGACGGGTGCACCAGCTGGAAGAGTGGCTTTCGAAACAGTAAGAACGTGTTTGGAGATCTCTGCGACCGTGACGATCGCCTTTGCCCCGGAAGACTGCAGTTGCTTTTTGATTTCGTCTGTGCAAAACAGTAATTTCGAGCTGTCACAATAATCGCAGCTACTCCTAAGCAGTGGATGCATTGAATGGAAATTGTACGTCGCGGTTTTGCAAAATAACTCTAATGACAGTCTCGTTTAACACTTTGACTGCCACGTCACCCACATATGGGTGACAGAACTTTTAACAGTGAAACTAAAACAATTAATTCCCAAATTGAAATGTTAAAGAAAATCAATTTTAATAAGCTTCGTGAATTTTAATGTGGTCACAAAAGTAACTACGACTGTTAAGTTGTGTAGTTTGCAATTGCCTAGAATCAGAGTATTGGTCCCGTAAACACTATTAGGATTTTAGACTGGCAACTCACACGAGTAAAAATCATATTTCTATCGAATGATAATATAATTGAAATTATCCAATTGTGATAAAATTGCAATGAAGTCAGGTTTTTAGCAGTTTGTTTACGGAATATCGAGACGCAGAGTTCACTCACCGGGCGTGTAGAACGGATTGACAGTGGTAACGATCAGATCGGCCTCCAAGATGCCGAGAAAGGCTAAAATAGATTCCGGGTAATTTGGCGCGATCAGGGCCACCACGTCGCCCTTTCTCAGATCCATGTTCAGTAAACTTCTCGCGATATAATTAGCAGTGTCCCTCGCCTCGCTGTACGTGTACGTCTTTCCGGTCGCGGCGCATATCTGCAAAGGCATTCACTGCATTACAACAACGATCACTGGCGATCTTCCTTCGTGGTAATTGCGGCGAGACATTTCAGGTGACCGTCACACCTGTGGAATCTTTCGAATTACTATTACACTGCAATAACGGTTTCATCCCGTAGGAATAGAATGTCGCGTAACAATGCGTACGAGTAGCCTGCGGATGTTTGCGCGCGTGAGATATGCAAAGAACGTTTGATATTTATGCAACTAATATATGCACGCACAGTGGCGTACACGCACCAGCGAATAATCGCATTTTTTATCTTCTCTGCTAATGTTACATAAAATTGCAACGTATCACACGGAAGCTTAGTTTCAAATCTACACTTCGCGTATGCGATTATTTTTCTAGCGATAAACAAGAGAACATTATGCAAATCAAATTTCACTAATTGCTGGACAACATTTGAACGTCTAGGTTTCAATTATTTTTTTATTTCGTTGAATAATTCTAGTAACAACTACAAGGAATATTTGTTTTTTAAACTATATCGTTATTTTTAAAGTATATATTACGTACGTATTTATAGCTGAAACTTTTTCTTCCTAATTTTTGCAGTAACAGAGTGCACTAGATGATGGGAATGTACATAGCTATCGTGTTCGAGCAATAAAAGCATTGCGTTTACGAGGTGTGCCACCTTTACGTCGTGGAGTGTAACGTCAATTGCTATAC
The DNA here is from genome assembly GCF_013123115.1 of Colletes gigas. Lineage (NCBI taxonomy): Eukaryota > Metazoa > Arthropoda > Insecta > Hymenoptera > Colletidae > Colletes > Colletes gigas. The sequence continues at coordinate 2,085,858 of NW_025106643.1, read as the reverse complement.
CGTGTCAGACATTTCAGTCAGCCTTCGAAAGGCCTGCAGTTAAGGAAAATTACTCTATACTAACCACGTTATGTCTATTCCGTCTCTGATCTTTCTTACCTCTTGCAATAAATCATTTACACTCTAAATTAACCGCGTAAATGCACTGATTGTACATTTGTCCCAAGTTCAGGACGACTTGACCGCTGGAATAGTAATTTTTATCAATTTTGAGTAACGTCCCCTTCGACGAGAGTTCTGTAATTATTTTGGCCAGCATATTACCACGAAAAACTGCATATTTTTCCATTTTCGTCGTTGTTGTCTGATATGGGGGATCGCAGAAGAGTAATTGCTTTTGTGAAAACGTACCAAGGCAGTGTGGTTCTCGTAAATATCAACGTTCTTCCACACGTATTCGTGAATGAACATCTCCGAGGGCGTGAACTCGCACGGCGAGGCAAAGATTCGTTTCCCATTTACATCCTCGATGATCTTGGGCTGCAGCTGAGTGGAGGCGCATCTCACGGACCGGTTTAAAGCCTTCGACGAGCACTCCGACGCCTGACCCAGTCTCCGTGCATAACGGAGGATTTGCCTGACGGTAGTCATGGCTCCGAACCTTTCGATAGTTTCACCGATGTATTTTGAATAATTCGCAAGGGACAATTGCCAAGCTGAAAAAAAAAAACAGAAAGAAAACCGTGGAATTAGCACGCGCGAAAGTCACTTTCTAATGGCGGCTGGTGCATGTGGGATGCATGATAGTATGTAGGACAGCTAACGAGAAAAGAAAAAAGTTTCCCGATAACGCGACGGGCGTGAATGTAAGAATGCACACGGCTGTGCACATACTGGGTGTTTCGATCGAACTAAATATTAGAAACGATTTACTTTCTTCTGATTGTATTTCTCGAGATTTTATAGTTTCTTGTCTTTTTTTATCATCAATAAGTAATAATTAAAATGTATCATGAGGTTTTGTAATAAATGGTAAACGAAATTCTCGTTTGATAAGGCTTTTCCATTTCTTCGACAAAGACATTATTAAACGTCGATTTTTCATTGAAACTTTGGTCACTGAAGTTCTATTATGAACCAAATATCGTCTATGTATGGTTTTTGAATTAATATGGAGGTGAATTCAACGACCTGCAAGAAGATGGCTTCAAATGATCGCGAATGTAACAAACGGATACCATAAATTGCTGATATCCGTCCGAAATGTTACTAGTTTTCCCCCACAGAACTTTACCAACGTATTTTACAAGCAAAATTACGAACCCAAGAGTCTTTTAGTTATAATAGACCATGCAAGAGTCTATATTTATATAACATAGACACCCTGTATTTACAGAGAGCCAGTTGCAACTAATTTTATGCGCCATTAAGTTTGCTTCGACGTCAGTTTGGGCTAGGCAAATTTTATTTTCAAGTAACGAATAGAATGATCAGATTCGTTCGTGCAGTAGCTTTAACCTAATTCTAAAAACCACCAGGAATATTAACGATCCATCATCATCAACAGTATGGTGGACCATGATCCCCCGATTAGGAGGTTGTCAATGTCATCGAAAAAGATTCGAGTCTACGTGAGCTTTGGTTAAGCAAGATGGGCTGATAAAGAACGACTAAACTGATTAAAATCATTTGGCAAGAAACTTTCGTCACTGAACGGAGAGACCGGGAAGTTTAAAATAAAACTCGACTCGGAGAGCTGCGCCAACGAAAGTCTTCATCGTAAAATTAACTGGCCGTCCAAGACCATTGAGTTGCTACCCCCACTACCCACATCGTTCGAGTTTTCGTCTCTTCGCCTCGAAATATGCACGCGTTAGAACCGCAAAAAAAAGAAGATGGCGCGTAAAAGCGGAGATCGCGTCCAGTCCGTTTAACAATGGGAAACTGCGACCTTGGACGTCCGGGCTCGGCGTCCATCCTGCTATAGTATTCTTGCGAATAATGTCAAGGCCGATTCACCCACGATAGATAGCGACATGCTAACCGTAATCAGCTCAAACAAGAACGTAACGATCTTCCGCCCTATCGGGTTACCCTGGGATCGCCGACACTGTTTTCATCGACACGATTCGCTACGTCGAATTTTTACTTGCTAATACACCTGTAGATACATCGTTATCATCGTAGAATACATAATGAAGATTTGTAAAAACGATTTCCAAAAACGTGAAACTTTTGGCACTTTTAAAAGTAAGGACTGCGTTTCAAAATGATCATCGTTCTTATAAAACGACAATATTAAGGTATTCCTATTGAATAAATGATAAATGCTCTCGATTCGTAAATAATCGAAACACTTCAAAGTTGACGACCTCACCCAGTAAACAGAGCTCGCGTAAACAGACTAAAATGTAAATATTGCTAATTTATTCCCACATTGTTTCGAGAAAACTTGAAACGACGTTTACGTAACAGTTCTTTTTTAGCGTAATATAGTCCGTGTGAATGCATTTTAAGCATATTTCTGCATTCGGATAATGCAGAAAATATTATAAACTGGTTATACTGCGACGTATTCTTTCGCACACACGATCTGAAGTCTCGAACGGAGAATAGTGCTGCATCATGCTCGTACCGTAACCGGTCACACATGAACGTATCAGGTTTGCCAGTCCAACGATTTAGTAGACTGGCAATAATTGACTTCGTCGATGCTCTTCGATTCTATAGTTTTCTTTCTTAGAATGTCGGTTTATAATTGAATGGACTTTTCAGTCTTCGAAGGTGTATTCCTCACGTTATTCTTGGATTTTTCCAAACAAAACACTCTGATGGATGAAAGATAAGAGTAAAAAATAGCTTCCAAAATAACAGAATTATATGTCACACTTAAAAGTGTACTAATTAGTCTGCTGTCTCGTCTACTTGGACAGAGTTTAAAGAACAGCAGAAGTAGAAATAGCGAGCAATGGACAGACACGTGAAAAAAGTCCTATTAGATCGCACGCGTGTCCCCGAAATTGTCGAATTCAATTATCGTGGAAACAAAGCATTATATGAACAAATTATATTTCACATTTTCGACTTATTTTTTCACACAGAATCTGAAGTATTAATTGCAATTACTATGTATCATTATAGTATCATAACAGACTCGATTCGAATACAAATATTAAATCCAGACTGTCGAAGCGTTTGTAGAGGAATCGAGTTGTCAACAATATCGGGTTAAGCCGTCGACGTAACATTTGCATCGAATTCAAGCATAGTAATCAACGGACAAATCGTTAGTCGTTAAACGATGGTTCAAAGTACAATCACGGTGTTCTTATCGAGCTCGACGCACCTTAGTCATGCTGCTGTCTCGTTGGGCTCAAATATTTACGAACAACAATTCCGCTTTGTTATCGAGGAAGATGCGGGACAAGAGTCACCTTAAATGACTTGCAATTATACGACGCGTAACGTTTTTCCATTTAACTCGGTTCCGCGATAAGTCGTGGATCGTGACGCATCGTCTCTACGATCAACACGCTGTTCCTTATTATTTTTTTAAAATTCCTGCCGCCAAAAACACTTGCAAATGGAGAATCCTTCGCGCGCCAAAATATGGAAAATCTGGTGGCTTATTAATATTTGAATTTTCTTTGAATATTAACTTCACGACCATTCCATTTGTCAACAACTGACATAATCTTCGAAGATACGATTAATAGTTTGACAACTTAAATTTTCTTTCACGAGAGCGAGTAAATTTATTGCGTTACTATAATGGCTGATAACAAAGTGTCAGTGAAATTACATAAATTCACCTTTTGAATAGTAATTGTATTGATTAATTATTATCTTACTGCATCGATATTTTTAGATAAAACTCTTTTGCATATTTAGATACTATTTAAGTAGTTTATTTGAAAAGGGTTAAGAATCGTCGATCCAGTTTATTGATAACAAAGTGTCAGTGAAATGAATTCATAAACGTGTACATAAATTCACCTTTTGAATAGTAATTGTATTGATTAATTATTATCTTACTGCATCGATATTTTTAGATAAAACTCTTTTGCACATTTAGATACTGTTTGAGTTAAAGGGTTAAGAATCGTCGATCCAGTTTATTCATGCGTATGAAATTAACAATCAATTAGTCCGCGTACGTTATCTTTGTTCCCTGTAATCAGTAAAGCAGGAAATTGATGTTAATTAGCTGTCGAGTAGTCTGCAACATAGAGAAAACTCGCGAACGCTATCACGGATGTTCGTCGGAGCGCCATGCAAGTCGCCTAATCGTGCCACGGTCTTAAATAACATTCCGCGTAAACACGTCCCTGGCGGAAGCGAATTAGAATGCTGAAGGAACGCTCGATATTCATAGAAGCACACTGGAATCCGATTATCCATCGATATATACAATCAACTAATTCTAACATTGTCGAGCCTAGAAGTTTTAGCTGTTTTAGAGAAATAACGAAGCTCACAAAATTCGATAACTGTTCAAACGATCGAAATACTATTTCTTAAAAAAAGCGTATCTTTCCGCTATTAGTGTGAAAAAATAACATGGAAGATCCTGGATAGACAAATTTCATAGTAATTGGAAGAACGAAATGCGAAACCACGATTTATGAACGATCGAAAATATCGATTTTCACAGTCGACCCTATTCGATCGTTTCATCGATAAATCTATCGTGGATGATACAGTTTCATAGATCGCAATAAGTTCGCGACGATACGGTTCGAGCCTCGTTGCACTCTCTATTGGTCGCGGATAATTAAACGATCGAGGGCATCTGCCGTCGAGATGCAGACGTTTCTCGATAAGTGACGTCTTATCGCGAAAAGAGGACAGCCCGACCGGATTTTGTGGAGAACAGAGTCCACAATTATCGCCCCCCTCCTTCAGCAGCCTGCTTCGGGAGGAATAACCTGTTGCACTCGCGGGAACGATGCGTTCGAAACGGATCTCGAGACCGAACACCTAACCGTGACCGGTCCCAAGGAAAAGGGAATGCACGGACACAGAATAGGTACAGAATAGACCAGTGGTTCTTAATCGTTTTTCTCCCCGGGCCCCATCAAACGATCTAATAAATCTTAAACATTCGTCAAATCGATATTGAAAGTCCTGACAAGGATGAGCTTCTAAGAAACATCAGAATCCTCCAGAGACTATTTTAGTTTTGATTCTAGACAATTTTTGGCCCCCTAAGGTCGACGAGTTTATTCTTGGCTGGGTCTGCATCTTCTATAAAATTTCTATCAGAGAATTGTGGACATTTTTTCCAGGTGTTTGGAAAATTTGTTATTTTTACGAAGCGAAAATATTTAAAATTTCTATGTGTAATTCTCAGACCCCCAGATATTTATCTACGGGCCCCCCTTTTGGGGTCAGCGGACGACAGATTAAACACCATTGGAATAATCCTATCGTCCAATGCAGTGGTTCTTAGCTAGAGTGATCCAAGGGGGGGGTCGTAAATTTATTTTTTGGGGGGCCCACGAACTTCCATACAGAAACTTTTAATATTTATTCACGTTGCATACGTTATTAACATTACGATAGCTCGATTAATTCTCATATTAGTTAGATTGACCAATTAGTTTTATTAATTAGGTTAGCTTTGCTTTAATTCTTCATTTCACAACACTGTACATATTTAGGGTGCGCGGCCATGACACTCGCACACACGGTAATTAATTGGAATAAAAATTGTTCAAAATCTCGTCTTTTGATTTTTCCAAACTCGATCAATATTTCTTTTTAACATACAAGAATAGACTTTTATGAAAAATCTGGAAAAAGATGGCCACTTATGGGGCAAATTATTAAACTATTTACCGGAAATATTAAAACGATAATGACGAGAAAATTGGTTGAAAAATTTGATTGATAATAATCAAAACACTGTTCGATGCCATGTGGACGAAGATCTGAGGATTTTCAAGGCTGAAAATGTTTATTTTGGATCTACGTTCTCTCCCTGTAGCCAAATCTCGTCTCGATCGGCCAGTAGTGTTTAATATTTACTTCATTTTTTAATTAATTTAACAAATTGACTGCTACCAGAGCTATTACTAATTTCTTCTCAATGCTATGTGTCAGGTTATGCTCGCGATTCATGACTCTTCAACCAAGTTATGTGAAATATTAACATATACATTACTACATTAATCAAGGCGAATATTATTTTAATAAACGAATGAAATTTAATTGAATAAAAAAATGTTTAAAATAAGACATCAAATATATGATTTTAACAGGCACCACACGCGGTTGGAAAAGTCAGAAAGACATTAGCCTAGATCGAACACGATTTTTTCAGAGTCCTGTTCGATCTCTGACAATAAGCGATGCATTTATAAGAAATGGCAATCCTGCAGATGCTTGTAGTGGCAACCCTGTAAACACCGTAAGAGGAGAGACATGTACGTAATAATGGTTCGAAGTAGGAGCAAGAGAGTCGAAAAATAACGCGGATTTTCAGTTTAGGAATCGACGTGTGCTTCGATGGACGATCGGCGGTTTCTGGCGCCACGGTTCATCGGGCGAAGAGGTCACTCGAAAACCACTGACCCTTTTACGGCGGTATTTCATGTTCGCGCGACACAAAGGCCCCCTCAAACGATCGCTTCGATATCTCGCGAGTGGTACGAAGAACGGTGTAAAAATTTTACCCTGAGCAAGACGTATGTTTGTACTGTTGCAGAGAGTCCAGGTCCCCCAATTTGTATCGCGTCGTTCACTCGACGATCACGGTGAAACGTATCGAGAAAGTCGAACGTGTTCGAAAAACGCACAGACCGGTCGAACGGATGCACTCCGTGTGACCCCTTCGAATCGTCGTGTTTCTCGTGAAAAACGCGTAATACCACGACACTGGAGTAAACGTGCGAACCGTGCTGGTACGCGTGCTTCGCGCTACTGTTTTCACTGACAGACTAAGGGATACCCTGGCGAACCACTTAACTTCTACCGCTTCTACGCGCCTCTAGATACCAGACCCCCTCCACTGACCAACCAGCGCGCTTGCAAAAGAGGCGTATACAAGATACCCGCAAAGAGTGGATTTTACATTCCCGAGGAGAGCTATTCGTGTACAACGAACCCCGCTAACGTATCCTGCATACGAATGATGATATTGCAATCGGGGCCCCGACGAGCGGATCCCAGCGACACGACGTTTATCTTCATTTAAGAATAAATATTATGCACAATCGCCAGTCAAACGCCCTAGTTATCGACGTGTGTATGTTTTGTCATCGGCAATCTCAATGATTTATTCCATCAGACGGGGGAATCCTTCGTGGAGGCAGGGCCCTCGACGCTGGATCGTATAATTACCATCTATCATCTCTCCAGACGTCGATTTAACGCTAAAAATTGAAATAGACGCCTGGGAAAGTAGTTTTTAATCGATCCAGGACAACTGATCGCTATTAGAACCATTTGTAAACAAGGAAACTGTAATGATGCTCGATCGCGTCTGTTCTATAATTAGAATTGTTTATAATCTTATAAACATTACGTAAAAATGAAATGAGCAAAGTTTCGAAACCAGAGGTTCCTGTTTCGAGCTTTATTGCACGAAGTTTGGTACTATTCTGAGGGGGGCAGGGGGGCAAGTCTCAACGTGATAACTTAATTTCATCTTTTAACCAGTGTTACGTTTTGTAAAGAGGAAATTTTAGAAGTTGTCAACGATCCCGAAATAAAGCTGTTTATTTTGCACTTTAAAAAAAATATTTAATAACACTAGAATCAGTGGGTAAATATTTTTTACGTACATAGTTTGGTACGATAAAACGTTGTCTATTTACTGTCTGTTTGGTAATTAATTCCTCCTTGGCTAAATAAGACTGTAGAGGCTCGCCGCCGAGACCACGCTAATACATATTCTCTACTCGAATAAAAAACACGAGATGCACAAACAAACAACATACTAGCCGTAACCTCGCGATATCTTTCGATTTTGGTACATATGATGTATACTCTCACGCAAAAGTTTTGAGACACTTGCTCATTTTGACAAATTTTTATCATATATTATTGAAATCATATTCCTTTATTCTCTCATATATTTGATTAAATAATAAAAACATATTTAAGCTGTCGAAAAATGGCCAAAGTCTGAAACAGGACTGTGGAATATTCTGTAAGATCTAATTTTCTTTACCAAATTCTAAATTGCCAAAAACCTGAAACGAAAAGATACCCTAATTATCCTTCCTAACTCATTAATAGTGTCTATTAGTAACAACAATGACCAATAACTGCTTTCGAGTCAAGTCGTTACGTTTACTACCAAATTGTATTATGTTCTTTAGTCATTATGTCTACTAATTTGTTCAAGAGTTATACATACATATTCTGCTACATTGTGTTTACCTTCGTATTTATAAACATTACTCCGTGTTCGTGGAGTGTCAGATGACTATACAAAATTGAAGAATGTAAGATCGTATCTTTCATGCGAGATTAGTGAAGTTTCGTTTCGGTTTTGTCAAGAGAACACGTTAATAAGATTTATCAACGTGGACTAACAATTTAAGTACTACGGTGAAACAAGGTCCAAAGTTCGCGGTCGCGTATTACTCATCGAATAAAGAGAAAAATCATAACAGAGATAAATTTAAATAATATTTTATTTGGCCTTATCAGGCATTTCTCTTTATTACGATTAGAGTTCAACATATCGAATTGCAATGCACGATTCTAAAGCTATTAATTACAGTAATATTAATGGTTATTATTCTGTATACGTTTATATTCAGCAAAAAATTGTTTGTTCATGTTTTATGTATGAACATATATTAATTCCTACGGAATATGCAACGTCTCTCATTTTACTACATAATGGTAAATAGATTTATTTTTTTAATCCGGAAGATTTATATCTCCGGACACATTTATTTTCACACGACTTCGCGAACACGCGATAAGGAAATAACTTTTTAAGCATCGTATAAACATCGTAGACCAACAAGAAAGTATTTCTTCGAAAGTATTTCAAAACGTACGAAATCATTTTGGAGGAAGAGAGAACATAAATGCATAATTTCGAGGAAATGAAACAGTCGTAAAGCGCTTCGACGAAACAGTAATTTAATTTTACTGCGGAGGATACGACTATGCGTTGCAGTTACGCGGGAAGATGACGTTTGAGAAACACTGACGTAATTGAAACACGCGAATATCGTTCCTCGGATTACACAATCGATAGCCGCCGCAGGGAGAAGAACAAAACATTCGCGAAAATCTTGTAACGTCGATGCAGCAAAACAACTTGCACGTAATCGCTGTTCCGTGCAATATGCAGTTATCGGGGTCGCCTGCGGAATGCCTCCCCACTTGCCATCCGACGACGAAATTACCATCGGGTGAAGAACGCTTATCGTGCGTCGACAAAACGACAAACGCGGGTGGACCTCGACCGTTGCGTTATTTATTTACGAACATCGCGGAAGTGAGCTCGATCGTCGATACGAAGGTCCCGGAACTCGCGTTCACGACCCCGTTAATACGCTCTGCGTCGATTTAAATCATGTTTTTACGTTGCACTTTACTCCGACGATTTGCAAAAAACATCACTGAAACGTTACACTCGGAGTGAGAGACCCAATTAACGTGACCGTCCCCCATTAAAATGAATTCTAATGAAAAGGACAGGATATAATTCAATTATTCAAATTTAAGTCTCTTGAAGTTATAAATGATATCATGATTAGTAGTGTAAGCGTTCGATCGAGTATCATACTTTTTCTCTGAATTAACGTTTAGCCGTATTTGCAATTGCCCCATTGCGTCGACGCCGACGTTCGACGTCGCTGCCAGGACCGTACCTCTTTCCCTTTGAGGAGCCACAAATCCACGATTAAAATTGTTTTTTAACTATTTAAATTCTCATGGAAGCTATAATCTGCCATGATATTTTCTTAAACTAAAGATATTCTTTAGTTAGTCTATAGTTAGTCTTTAGTTCAGTTAGTCTATTCTTTGGTGTCTGTTTGGATCCAGAAAAGGTCATTATAAGGTATAATTAAATTAATTATTGGTATAATAATCACAAATTTGATTACCCTATGTAAATCCTCATTATCCTCATTTTTTGGAGCTGATAACCTTATCGATTTCGACTCTAGTAAATAACAATTCATGAAAAACGCACAGGCAAAATAAATGTATTTTTATCGATGAAACTATAATCAACAAGATATCCGCTGCTTCTTTTTTACTTAAAAGATTGTACTCCATTTTTTGCAGCTTACATACTTAATCGTTTCGTTGCAATCTCTTCTACAGTTATGCAGAGTGATTTTCGAATAAAAGGGGTTCGTCATGCTGAAGCTAACTATTTTAGATACGTAGGATGCAATTTCGTGGGATCGATATGTTAAAAATATTTATTTCGTGAAATTCGTACGCTTAAATTATAATTTCATTCAATTTATTTAAGTTTCATTTTCATTTAAAAACAAAAATTTGCTGTGGTTTTGATCATGCTCCTGACACAAAGAAGTATTTGGATTTACACCTCTGAGCACAACTGCTTCAAGAGATTATTTTATAAAAAGATATAAGTATATGTTTATGCATTTATGGGGAATTTTAATTCTCAAGAAACTACAGAATGGCACTTAATATGCAAAAATATAAGATACGAATTATTATATTCAAGGGTTGAGACAATCATCTATAAAGCTCCTATTTTGTTAATTCTATTAATAAAACTATGAATTTGCATAAAGATCCGCAGTCTAGATATTAGAATTCGAAACGCGCTCCGGCGCCCCGCGACGCTTCAGCCCTGCGCGCAATGACGACGACGCCATGTCGACGTTCATCCCCGTAGTTCGTCCACACCGCAACCCCCGACGCGTCTCCAGTTGACCGTGAATCGCGAGTGGTGTATTTCAGGAAAGGAACCCGGTAATTTTTTCCAGCGAGAAACCCGATTTCGTCGGAGCCGGTCGCTCTCGCGAGGTGAATCTGGGCTATGAATGAAGACCCAACCCTTCCATTTCGAGGTAATTAAGGAGGAACGTTCGAGCAGCGTTTGAGAATGGTCATTCCACATCGCGTCAACGAGATTGCGTCATTACGAATCAATTTTTCGGTCGCCCCGTCGAGATTCGGACGGACGGCGACCGATCGATTTATCGAGGTGCCCCCCTCCGTCAGAGCGGAAGTGAACGATGACTAAGATTATCAGAGTGCGTGAATATTCGTGGCTACGGTGCCCATGCGACATTCTATCACGACGTATACGCGATTCATTGTTTCTTTTTTTCACGTTCCTCCCGTGCACCCACCGATTTTCACGTCTCGAAACTGGCACGATCGCACAGCACACCTTCATGCACGTTCCATCCATCGTTCGAACGATCGAACGAACGATCAAAAGTGAACGTGTCTTTTACGTTTCGCAGGTCTTGATAGTGTTGCTATTGTCCGTGATACCCTGGCCAGGACCAAGCGTGTTTAAAATATCATGCCCCCGCGATCGGGCGACCGTGGTGAGGAGGATCGTTCAGAAGGTAACGAGATACCATTTTCCACCCGTTAACGTAATTTTCCCAAACGTGTTCTAGTTATCGAGCGCCGTGTATAACCCAGTTTGTCGCGTGCGTCGTGAAAATAGATAGGAATTGATCCGTGCACGGTCCCTTAACCTCTGTCGAGATTTCAGAGATGGATGCCCATCCTGAAGAAGTATCAAGTGGAGCTGCCTCTGGAGTGCCCGTTCCACGAGAGCAGAGACATTTTTCGGCCCCAGCAACGGGCGAAGCACCAGCACAGACCGTCACAATGGACCTGTGGCCTTTGCGGCAAGTCCTTCTACGCGGAGAAACACCTGGATGCCCACTTCGATAACAGACACAAAAGTAACGTCAACACGGTGAGCAATTGCTGCTTTTTTGCAGCGAAAACAAGTTTTTAACGTCGACGAGGAGAACCAAGCAACTGTCGTCTTATCCAATCGGTCAAACAACCGGTTATTAACATGCACAGTGGGTCAAATGAATTTATTATCATGTACCTTTCGATACAACAGGAATGGACAAGAATTCTTTCGAGTATCTTCAGAAGTATCGTATTAAACAGTCAAAATTTTGCATTTCATTCGCATTTTGGTACATTTTGGATCGATGCAACTAATTTTGCTGTCGTTGCAAGTCGAATTTTGTTCCATTCTTCTAATAATGCTTATTTCAGTTGTTCCTTGCTTTTAATTCTATGATTTCCAACGCGTCTGCCCAGTTCATTCCACGAATGATTAATCGAATTCGAATCGGGCGATTGAGGGGGTGTACGAAGCTGATTGGACACATTATGTAACCATTTCTTGACTTTCGTGAAAATTATTGATCCTTAGTGTATTCAATAAATTTTATATTTTTTGCTTTCATTATCTCGAAATAGTATTATTTGACCCACAATGGCTTATTATCTTCAGTAACACATGACTCTTTCTATTTCTTTCGTACTTCTGTTTCCATTACTTTCAGAACTTAAGTTCAGCACATAGATCTTCGTTGTTTAAACTCGTTTGTGAACCCCTGATAAACCCCAAAGTCTAATTATAGATCCAAGCGTTCGTTTACTATGCTTACAAAATTGAAAGAGCAGAAGTTCACGCTAAGGTAACGAAAGATCGATGTGAGATCTTTATAGTTGCGTTGCAACTCTCGAGCTTGTTGCAATACCAGTGACGTCACGCAAAGTTTCTGCATAGCGTCGATACCCAGTGCCTCGGAATAGAGGAAAGATTATTATTACACTCTTTCGTAGTTCGAACAAAGTTTTTTTTACCTCCGTTGGAAAGTTACTATCCGCGTCACGACCACGCGAGCAATTAACGTGCACTCGGCACATTTTCCTTTTTCAGTCACGGTGCGATCTAGGATACTTCTTCTTTTGCCTTGCACGGATTCGTACGAATAAGGAAACCGTTCAGAAATACTAAAAAAACCTTCAGTTTATCCATACAATCAACTTAGGAACCATAAAAAGGTTAAGAAGGATGTCCATGTTGCAGTTCTTATCTATTAAGGTGTCTTCAATTTATTACGTGATAAATTAAAACACGATTATCTACAATTTTCTGTTATCGTTATTGAAGTAATTGCATTATTATGCTACGCATTATGCTGATTCCCCGGGAGCATAAAAACACGGATGTTGTCATAATCGTTGCGTGAAAAAAATGATAATCGGATGGTGCAAAGTCTGGACTATATATTGGGTGGATCATAATTTCAATTATGGAGTTATATTTTCGTTTCCAGTGAGCTTCGATTTTGTTCATTATTTATTTCAAAATTAATGAAAATGCAAAATATAAAATGCTCTTTGGAGATGTCTTTTTTACTATCATCCGTGTTTCCTTCGTCCCCACATCGATGGACGATCGTCTAACCATTATTGCTATATTTATAACTCATTGTAAACTCGCGATAAAAATATGCTCCTTCACGCTGTAACACTGGAATAGAACTGTGGTCTGATTCTGAATTCGCTAATTATAAGTTTCAGTTTAATATCGCGATGAATCACGTAACCCTTTTTCTTCCCCCTATCTCGTTCACTATAGAACACGTCTACATACTAAACGAACGCATGCAATCTCTCATCGTATAACAATAGAACATATTAATTTGAAGCTCAGAGTAATATTGAAAAAATACTGTCGCCAAATTTAAAAACGTCATCCATTGTACTGTGCGTTCGCAAGAAGTTGGCCCACTATTCCCTTGCTCCGCCTTTCAGTGGTAGAGTGGGGGACCCAAGCACCAATCAGATCCACATTCCTCTCGCTTGCCAACTTCTCGCGGACCTACAGTAGTTGATTCCATCGAATAAAAATGACTTGAATTGACCAAAAGGCGGAGGACGCGGTGTGCCTCGCGGACTATTGCGACATCATGAGGTGCGACGTGCTGGGTAACCGTGATTTCGAGAGCTCGCTGGTGGACGACGAGGCTGGCCACCATAGCACGGACATTCAAGTGTGGAAGGAGAACACGGAACAACGTCCCACCTCCGTGATGCCGTGCAACGCGCGTGGACTCTCCAGGTCGTATCCGGTGGAGAAGTCCTGCACGATATCCGGGGGCGGGGCGGTGACGAACATCCAGCGTTACTGTCACCGCGAGGACAGCGGGGCCCTGGAGAACCATCGGTTACCCGGGACGGCGTACCACGTGGAGATCGCCGGGCCCGACAACAAGAGCAACGCCTGCGAGAACGAGGACGAGGACGAGGAGGAGGAGGACGAGGAGGACGACGAGGAGAACCTCGTGGAGGCGGCTCTGCCCGCTGTCGACAAGAGGCAACGGCGCAGGGGGCTACACCTCAGGAAGCTCAAGTCCAACTGCAAGCCAGAGGAGCTCCAGAAGCTCAAGCTCCAGTGCGAAGTTAGTCGAAAATGCATGAATTTCTATTTCCATCTAAACACGATGGGCAAAAGGCAATAAATTCTTCAGAATTTATTACGATTAGACTGCGGATGTTTACGCATTTATGGGAAATTTTAATCCTCAACAAACTACTTTAATATGCAAAAATATAGGAAATACTTAAAGTGAGATAGAGAATTATTATATTTAGGGGTTGAGACAGCCCTCTGCGAAGCTTCGAATTTGCATAAAGATCTGCAGTTTATGATAAATTACAACCACCAAAATTCTTCTTTTTTGGGTCCAAATGTTTGAGCACACTCCGCGTTTGTGAATAATCGGAACCGGAGGTTCGCATACAGCCGGGATAGGTCACGGATTCGTTCGAGGCACCCGCCATTTTATCTCGAGTTAAAACCCGTGACATGTTCGACGAGGAAACTGGACAAGATACACAAAAAGAACTTGCAAAATAACGAGCGTACATCCGTGTAACAACGATTAATGCAAACAAAAAACTCTGATATTTTTTAATAACCATCGCGAAAGATTGGGGATGTTTTCTCGAGAAAAGTCTAAACGCGTCATTGTACGGTTTATTACAGAGGTTTGGACGAGACAGTGTTCTCTGAGTAGGTTAAACTATTCATTTGGGCCTTTAATTACACAGCTGCCGACGGAGTCGGGCAAATTTTCTCAATTAATCATTGGCTTCGTCCGCGTCGAAGTTGTTTTCGTCGACTGTTGCTTTCCCTTTTTGTCCATCAAACCCAAAAAATAAACAGTTTCTGATCCAGGAAACGTTTACCAAGAATGATTCCGTTATTCAGGAAATTTCAATTGAGTAAATCTTTGATCGAGAGTCGAGAGAACACAAAAAACAAGATGGCGATGATTTCGTAGTACCCTAGCGCAAGATGATGCAAGCAGCGAGATAGCACCCTATTTTTATTCGCCGCGTACTCGATAAATTTACAAAAATAATTTTATCGTCAATAATCTTAGGAGGATTATAAATATAAATGTTTTCAGTTTGCATTAGCGTCGGTTACGATTAGCGTGACACTTTAAAGTTTGATCTAACGATTTTTTTGAACACGTAACAATAGTGGGGGTGATTCTAAAACGAGATAAAATTGCTAACTGGGAACACTTCTTTTCATTCAATATTTGAATACACGAACAATTGAACAATGATAACCGGAAGCACACCTGTATTGTGACAAACATGTTATGATCGTGCAATGTTTATCAACGTGAAATAAGAGAAAGTGAATGATTTGTACGTTCAGAAACCCTAAAAACAGGGCGTGGCTTAAAATAAATCATTACCAATGTTGCAATCGTTTAGTTATGACGATTTCCAGGAAACAATACTTCGTTCTGATAAACGTTCCATTGGCAATACGTGATGTTTGAACATGCAGATAAGAAACACGTTTACAAAACGCTATCGACCGTCTCTGTTTCTGTTGACTATACAAAAACCAAAACACTTTAAAACATTAGCTGCAACTAAGGCATATTTACTTCCTACGCAAGTTTCTTCTTTCTTTAGGGGGTGAAAATCTATTTTCTATCGGTGCTTAATCACGTCAAATTTAAATTGAAAAAAAGTGTCACACTTTAAAAATTATTTCATTTCGATCGACGCAGCTTTCGCGAATTTATAGAATGTTTTGACGCGGCCTTTTGGATTTAACCTTTCAACAGCAGGAAGTTGGAGAAACAATGGCGCCGCTGGCACGTCCATTTATTTCAATCGCTGCAACACGACACGTAAATAGCATTTCCGATGTCGGGTCAATGAAATCGACAAATCAGACCCAGGAAAAGTCATATAATATTGCTCAAAAAGTCTCGAAACAGTTTCCAAATTGTGTCGTTAAAAATGGCGAATGTTCCAAGATCCTCGAGGGACCAATTTTAATTTTATAGCTTTGGATTTGATAATAGAATAACTAAAAAACTGTGAAACGTTTCGAAGAAAAATGCAAAGGATAGACTGAGGATAATTATGAACCATTCAATTCATTTTCAATGAAAAAATTAAGGAAAATATTTGACAATTTTGAAACCAATGCACCACAATGTCTTCGCCAATATAATAATTAGGAATTGAAATAAAAATTAGAAGAATACACGAGTAATAACCATGAAAGATGACGGTGCAAGGACTGAAACGCTATCAATGAATGTCTAGACATTATCGCGTAGCTAATAATTGCTCGCGATCAAGACCGGGAAACTTTAAATAAAATTACGCAAAGTCACGAAACAAAGTTCACCAACAACAGCATTATTTCATTATCGTATCCAATACTGTTCGACGATAAATAATCCCCGCAACTTTCGACATTGTGTAACGCGTATCCGTGTTCGACACTGCATTTTCGAAGGTCATTCGATCGAAAAAAACTTTAAGAGGTTATCGATATTTTTATTTTTGACGAGGAAAGCTTTCATTGTCCAAGGATACTCGATACGATGAAATATCTATTTTCAAGAAAATGAACGTGCACGATGGGTCACGTGGCTAGAAAATGTCATAATTCCACAGTCGATGATTACTGGGAACGCAGATACGATCCGTGTCCTTGAAGTGTATAGTTACCAAGTTATATTTCTGATGAATTTTTCCTCTGAGCACACTAGTTATGAATAATAAAAGACTTGCATGGAGTTTCGTGTCACGAAAAATTGATCACGCTTATAATCATTTCTAATTGAGAATCTGAATGTCTAATATTACGCGTTAACAGTGTTATCGTTACATTTGCTTCGTCTATTTCGTAACAGTAAACAGAAACAATGCAATACCGTATCAAGAAAACGATGCTTGTTTTTTCAAACCATAAATAAATTTTTTACATAATATCTTTTTGTAAGTGAGCACTTGAGACAAGTGGAATAATTCAATTATTTTCTGACATAATGTTTGTTTACCCATTGGCCCAGCAATACTATTGGAAAACGAACGAAAATTGTTTTGGCAGCCATAGCGATTCTCAGATAAGCTATCGACGTAGCAAATGCCATTGAGGTATTATTAAGATAACTGTATAGCTCACTATCCCTAATATCTCAGTATCGACTAATACTCGACTCGAAAATGCAGTGATTAGAAGCAAACGTTAACAGGTGTGTTTAGATGCGAACTTAACGTAATTCATTTTATAGAAACGAATTCAGAGGGGAACACGAAACAAACTAACTGCACGAGGTTGAAGAGCAGGTACACAATTTGCAGGAACCAATTCTCGTAAAACGCTTGGTCCAAAAAACTTGTAAAATTACTACCTAATTTACACCTAATAATTACCTAATTTTAGGATGTCCCCGTAGTGCGTTTAAAAGCAAAATTATCTGATTTAACTCAGTCATTGCGAACGACTTTGACGCAAAGGCTTGTGTGGCCTTTTCAACTCGTTGAGCATATACAGAGTGATACCAAAAACTGGGATAAGGCTTTTTCTACACAGGGGCACAAACGATCGAAACAAATAAAAAATTGAAAAACTTGCAATATTTACATTTGCATTTGTTTTAAAATCGATTTTTTTCCAAACGAATCAACTTTTTCATTCTCTGAAAATCAAAAGTACTGGGGACGTAAATTTATCATGAACTCAATGAAACTTCTTCAATGTAAATCATTTATACGCCACTCTTGATCGTGATCATTGAAGGCACGTAATCTAGTACGATGAACATAATTTTAGGACGAAGATCGAGTACTTAGATACAAACGCAAAACAGGAGATATCTTGTAAAGTATCATATTATAATTCATATTTTTGTACAAGAACTTCTTCCGCAAGAAGAACTGATTTGAGTCAGACACATAAAAATTTGTCTAATCCAAGATGGCCCCCTATTGTCAGATTCAATATTTCCCCGTATCAGTCGTTCGTACGCTTGGAAAAGAGTTATATCTTGTCCCAGTTTCTCGAGTCACTTTGCATGCACGCTGAACGCTCAAACGTTTATGATAGTTAATTGATCGATTGTGCGTCTGTAGGCGTCGTTCCCAGTGAAAGGGTTACAACGCTATTATCCGTACTATACGTCAACAGATAATGCAGCCTTCACTTGCAAAGTATCCCGCCACAGAATTGGAAAGAAATACCACGATAACTAGATTATGGCTTAATACGTGTACAGAGTGAGTCTTAATGGTGCAAATTGTATTCCTTTAATCAAGCTCGAACGAAACGTCTTCGAGTCACAGAATCTACCCAATTTGCACCATACACACCCTGTATATTCGAGTAAGGGTTCGAAGTAGAGTACCGTAGCGTAGATTACTATAATACACGCTTAATTGTAGATGGTGTCTATCGATCGTTTTAATAATCCCCTTTCGACGCGATATCGTTCACAGATACTCGTTCGCGATTGCATTGCTGGACTTTTGACGAATCTCTCGATACGAGATTTCCAAGAGATCGAAGGTACGTGTGACGATTTATTTACGACCGTGTGTTCGATCCTTTCGATTAAAAGAAACTCTTGTCGATCACAGGGGAGCTGAACCGCGCGATATGCTGGTACCTTAGCTGCGACAGGTATTGGGAGGACACGAAAAGGCAACAGAGGCACACACCTTGGTACCTGCTCACTATTTTCCTGGTCGTTCTGTCCTCGTCCGTTTATGCATGCTACTACGTCATCTGGATCCTGTTCAAGTACGTACGACCACGTTAATTCCAAACACCGTTGAGCAACTTTATCTCTATTTACGCGCTCTATTTACTCAAATTGAGAGATAGACGCTGTCGCGACCAATGCAACAGATGAATAATAACTCGCGTCTGGAACATTAAAAACGTTTCACAGAAGTCGAAGGTTCGTCTTACATAATTCATTCGATATTATTAGAAAATCGTATCAGCTGCTCGGTTAAGAAAGTTTCTAATGTCTATATCGAAGATTTATTTTGGATGTACGAATTTTCGAAACATTTCTCTAAATACTATTGACCAAAGAACGTCGATTTAGCTGACGCGATAAATTCGTGAAAAAATCGTTACTCTGCTACGCAATAGAGATTTTCATTGTTTCAGTTCCGCAGACGAGGACAGACTGGACGGTCCCGGGGGTCAGGACTACACGGACGGCGAGCTCACGGCTACGTCGCCGTTGCACGATCCGAATGGTCCCGGCGAGGGTAGATCCGGGGAGAGGCGGAAGTGCGACCCGGGGGACAACAGCTTGGCCGTGCCCAACGAGGACATGCCCGACCACTTCATCTACGTAGCCTATCCACCCGAGCTAAAGCGGCGATTACTGGAGAGGTAAATGGGAACGCGAAAGTATCGAGCACACGTCGCATCTAAATGGTACAGCGATGCTCCTGGTTACAGCTGCTACAACAGAACCACTCGACTCTGAGCGACTCGGGGGGATAGAAGGTTGGGCAGACATTCGACCCGGAGACACGACAACCGCCTCGATCGATACCATCTGTCGGGTCCGCGGCTGACACCTTTCTTAATTTTCCCTCCCCCCCTCGACCTTCGTGTTTTGTATACCAACTGTGGGAATAAATTGCAAAATGTACACGAATCACGGCTGTTTTGCTTCCGTGGTGAACGAATTCGGATCTCTACGAATCACCCCAACCCCTGGAGTAGCAATTGTAATAACAACGTCGTCTTTATTACGCCAAATAACAGAAAATACATTGCACGATGACATAACGGAATCATAAATTAAATCGATGCTTTCAATTGTTTATGGTGGAATACCCTTTCGAGCCTAACCTGGAGTAGCGGTGCTATTGATCGTAACGCGATTAAACGACCTTTGGTATGGTATAACGACCTTCCAGGCCATCTTAGGATTCTAAGAATCATCGAGCTGACCGAGTTAAACTGACCGTTTAAAACGACTACTATTTCCTTCTGTCTCGCGCGAAAAGGCAGAGGCACGGGATTTATTTCGGTTTTATTTGAACCACTGGGCTCGACTCAGCGTCTAGAACCAGTAAGTCATCTTGATGGACCCGTCCGAGTCCCGCTGCGTGTCCATCACGCTAGATTGACGAACCAATCGACGCACGCTCGCGTTGCTGGGCCTCTGTTGCTCCTCCAATATTCTCTGGGGCATCATTGCTGGCGGTTCGGGCACCTCGTGCATCTCCACAGTCTCTCTAGCCGATAGATCCTCATAGGATGCTGCGGCGGACGAAGGTCTGAAAGAAAAAAGATCGACAGAGAACGGTGAACGGAACGATGATATTTCTCGAGCGGTACCCAACTCGAAATTAGCCTTCCCAACCATTTCTTTGCCTAGTATAATATCTCGTTATCTATTAGGTTTATTGAAAACCATTTCAGTGGGTTTTGTTGTGTCTGAAGAACAAAATTTCGACTTGGGTATCGTTATAGAGGGTTCGTACTTTATTGGAACGCAACGGAAGCAGTCAGCACAGGTCCAGTCCTTCCCGAAGAGCTCTCCTTCCTCCACCGTTTGCGGCAACCGATGATGCAGAGTCTCCGGTAAACGCAACCCGGAGAGTCCGCCGATCACCGACACGGTGCCCAGTATCACCAGGGGCAGCACCAAGTTCTCCTTACCCTGCGCGAGAATTACACAAATGATCGTCTGGGATCAGCCCAGCCACGGCCACGGGAGCCGCGATAAGTTTATTTACGATCACTTACCAGATAAGTGACAAAAGGAATGATGATTAGTCCGAGACCGCTGATGTAAGCGGAGAAACCGATCGCTACGCCGCGCAGTTGCGTAGGGTAAAGTTCACCGGCGAACGGGTATATGATTAAAAAGGAGGCCGATATCGCGGATTTCGATAAAAGGAACAGAATCAACGTAGCCACCACAGCCTCTGAAAGAAAACATTTTGCGTCAGCGGGGGAGGAGATTCCCTCTGTGGCATACACGCTTCGAGCTCATGGAGTTCTCGATACTCTATAGCTTCTATGATTTAGCTGAGTAGGGTAGTGTTATTTAATATTTTACTGAAGTTTGTTGCAAATGGCTATGACCACCATAGCAACCAACGTGTTAAATGTACAAACTGACAAATGGCTTTCAAAATACAGGACTATGCATAGAGTTTTCACTGTCGTTGTGAGACGAGTATCCTAACGTTTCGCGAGTATTGCAGCTAGCTTCATTAGAAGGTCAAGTGACACACTGATATAGTCACTTGATCCCCCCGATGAACCTAGCTGCAGTGCTCGAGAATCGTTGGGGCATTTCTTCTGGAAGGAATGTCTGATTAGTGAGAACTGTATGACACCGTAGTCATGGAAGCTAGAAGTCTCTGATCGAGGACTATGCCTAGAATGGTCTATCTACTTTTTTCGAGCTCGAGAGGTCAATTGATCAGTGGAGTACCAGATGATAGGAGAACCGTGGCGATACAGGAGACCCCAGCCATAACCATGCACAAACACAGTGGCCATCGGCGACCCCATCGGTCCATCACCACCCAACAAGCCATGTAGCTGGGAATTTCCGCAAGGGACGAGAAGAAGAAGCTCAGGTGCTCCTCGTTCCCCAAGGCTGGACCGTAGTACGACAAACCCACGTACACCATGTTGTTGGCAAACCTGTGCAACAGAAACATGGTCAGAAACAGGCATTTGTCGCTCAGTAATCTAACGTATGAACCTTAAACTATGAACCTTAAGCTGAAAGATTAAAAGAATTACCGTTGTTCTAGTGCATCTTTGAGAAAGCAAAATAAAATGACAAGATTCAGCGACTCGAGTTCCAATGGACTCCAATTTACTGAAAACGCGATAAGGTATTTGATCCAAATGAAAAGTCCATAACGAAAAACAAATACTAAGGGAACCCAAATGAATAATGACTGTACAAATTTGACTTGACGACGCCATTCACAAAAGTGATTGAGTCGTTTCGAGTCGTCTTATCAGGCATAATTGCGCGTGTCGATGGGATCGTCGCGAAATTACATGTAATAATGGGCATGTTGCGTTCTTATCGGATTTAAGAGATATATCGATCACTTGAACTTTGATTTACCAATTTAATGTGATCAAACAAGTCTTCAGACGCATGTTTGGCGTCTTAAAGAGCGAGAGAACGCCAGGCCCGTTGCGCAACCTTTCCTCTTCACTTTTTGACCGTGACATCATCATTCTTTGCCGGAGTTTCTGGGTGAAAGAGATCGGTAACTCTTTCCCATTAACTTTCGCGAGCCTCTCGAGGATATCGTTCGCCTCCCCGAGGCGACCTTTGGCCAGCAACCATCGCGGCGACTCTGGCAGGAACCTGAAACGATCTTGGACGTTTCAAAATGGCGCCGTCTGATAGGGGAAGCCCAAGACCTACGGGACACCGATTTAACTGACACTTTGTAACATTATAGAGTTGATCAGGATAAGATTCTTGAGGGTCTCGAAAGCCTCGAATGGGAACAGCTTCGAAGAGTATTCAGTTTTTTAAATTACAGTTAAATCGATGACTCGAGGATCTTGCACTCTCCTTGCAAGAATGTAGATCGCTACTCAC
This sequence comes from Colletes gigas, assembly GCF_013123115.1. NCBI lineage: Eukaryota > Metazoa > Arthropoda > Insecta > Hymenoptera > Colletidae > Colletes > Colletes gigas. The sequence goes on along the minus strand of NW_025106643.1, from coordinate 2,063,011 downwards.
CACCAATAAAAGAAGTACAAAAGGAAGGGCGCACTGGTGGTGACAGCCAGCGTTCTCCAATCTCTTATTAAGTAGGTTACGCCAGCCAGCATACACAGACCCATCGTGTAAAAGCTGCAAGTCATTACCGTCACGAACGACCGGTAATTTGGTCCAACCAATTCCAAAGCTGATACGGGAAATTACAGGAAAATTAGACGGTATTTTCCGGATATCGAAGTTCTAACTTGCACAAATCATTCCCCTACTGCTGGTAAACATTTTAAGTATCGATTCTACCAACCAAAGTAAAGAAAAAATTAAAAAAGACAAAATTGTGTCATTCTTAATCCATGGAAATAATTTCTGTAAAGTTTACTGTATTTTCTTTTCGAAATGTGTAGTGTCTCTGCAGATTAGCCTCTTATCGTTTGGTTGGCGTAGTAATTCATGCAAGAACGTACAAATAATCATAAGAGATTATTTCTGTTTCGAAAGATAAAATACAATTCACAGCATTCGGAGCAGAGAGCTAAAATATGATATGCAATTAAAAATAGCGTTATTTGCAAACCCAATGAGTGTTTGCATTCGAAATCGCTGCAGAATTGTTCGATTGAGCTTATTAAAATAAAGTTACTGTTAATATATAAGGTATTTCAATAATCGTAGGACATTAGGGGGGGGGGATATCTAGCTTAAATTTTTAAATTTTGGGAATATTCGATTCTAACAAAATTAATATTTATCGACGATTCTTCCTATTCTGTGATTTCCCATTATTACTAAGAATTTGAAATGCAAAAGTTTATTCCCCACGAAATTATGCAATTTTATTTGCTGGTATCCTCCCATTGTAATTTTTTATTTTAACTAGTGCTCCAAATACGATGCACAAATACACACCCTCTAATAACGATAATAATTATCTTATCTTAGTTTATGGCACCAATCTAGCGAAACCTAGTTGATAAATTGAGAAATATTTCTAGAACGTCGGTTTTACTACAGTTTCTGGAACACCTAGTACAGGTTGCTCGATCGTCTATCGTTTAAAATAATTTCACCCACAGCTGCTACGAACGTATCGATAAAATTCGAACGCTTATTGGTAATTGCACGTTTCGAGCACCTACTTTCCCCAGGCCTGAAAATGCGCAAACGTGACTGGGGAAACCAGTCGTCTGAAAAAGGATCTAATCGCTGTTGCAAGCGAGCTCTTACATATGATGAAAGGTATCTGATAGATGGCTGGTATGGTCAGACCGACGACCATCCGCGTGGCAGCCCAGGTCCAGAAGCTGTTCGATATCGACGTGAGAAATCCTCCTGTGATCAGTGTCGCCAGACACGTGAAGAACGATAGCCTTCTGCCGATTCTAAACGACAGAAAAAAGATAATTCGTTAATTTCGAGAACGAGAAGAGTCACGGTTTGGATGAGCGTCAAACGAATGGTTACAAACCCCTTTCCTGGGTAGCTAAAGCATTCTAATTGATCAAATGATCTCTTCTCAGGACGATTGAAAGATTTGCAAAAATTAATTGTGATATTGTGATTTTCAAATTTGAGTTTCGACCAATTTATGAAACGCTCATCGAACCGTAGTCTTTTGGGGACCATTTGTGAATCAATTACCTGTCGTTTAGGGTACCAAAGAGATACACCCCTATTGGACCACCCGTGTTCAGAGCAACCAAGCCAATCGTAGGGTAAATCGCATGGTCGCACACCAAGTTGAACTGCAATTCGTTAAACGATATTAAGCATCGAGATTCAAGGTAGAAAGGACTCAGGGTGTTGAGAATGAACGTACGTCGATAACGATGGAAGATGGCGTCTCCGAGGTCTCGTACTCCCAACCATGATCGCACGGAACAACGGGCCAGGATGTGTTCGGTATAGACAGGAGCCGTGTCACGACAGAAACATTTTCCGTCGTCCAATCGATATCGTATCGTGTGCATTGACTGTACGTTTCGTTGTCTTCCTAATTACGAAATTGATTGTTACAACTGGGGAGTGAAATGGGGTATTTCTAACATGGATGATAATACTCTACGAGCAACGGAGGGACGAAAATACGCAAGCACGAATGGGGGGCTTCTCGAACAATTTGCTTCCTTGACATAGAGAATCTACCTACGGATTCGACAGACTGCAATACGCTAAATAAATACGATTGGGAACTGGGGTGGTTTCAAACTTCTTCCTAGCTTTCTCACGATACCTGTGTTTACGAATGATTGTGATGATTAAGAGGGTGTTCTCGCTGGGAGTGGGACAAAATAAGATGGTATGGTTGATCGAATGGTAAAAGATGAGACTTCTAATGAGAATGAACCCTAGGATAGTCGATCAAGATTACAGAGGATCTTAAGGTCGATCGATTCCTGACACCTAGAAGCCCTATTGCACCTGACTGATGGGGATCGCGAGTTTCCTTCTACGCGAGACGTCCAGGTTTTCCAATCCTGGCACTTTGCACCAGTGGGGTGGCGTGTCGGCCATGAAGAGCTGATTGAAGGCGCAAAATCCGCACGGGAGGCACGCAGGAAGACACACGAGCCAGAGAAGCTGTTTCTGGTAACGACCGAATTCGCCGACGATAGGCAGAAGATCGTCGAGATCGAAACCGTCCTGCGAAAAGGCTGCCTCTTAATCTTAACGATCGACGACTCGATCGCGAATTAACCCCACTTACACCGTTCGAAACGAAATCGATCGTTAACAATGGGCACAAAAGAAATGAATTGCAAATTGTTAAGAAAAATCCACAGAGGGTAGCTGCTTAAAAAAAAATTTCAAATCGTTCTAAAAAAATTATTTTTGATTGTAGAGGTCAATTACAATAATTTTTGGTGAATAGATATACCCCCGAAATTCTAACCACTTTCGAGAAAAAAATTCCAGAAGATCTAAAATTTTTCGACAAAATTAAAATAGTTCAAATCGATTTAAAAAAATTATTTTCAATTGCAGGGGTTAAGTACAATAATTTTTGGTGCAGAGACATACCCCCGAAATTCCACCCACTTTCGAGAAAAAAATTCCAGAAGATCTAAAATTTTTCGACAAAATTAAAATATTTCAAATCGATTTAAAAAAATTATTTTTGATTGCAGGGGTCAAGTACAATCATTTTTGGTGAATAGACATACCCCCGAATTTCCACCCACTTTCGAGAAAAAAATTCGAGAAGGTTATAAAATTTGTCGGCAAAAAAAAAATTTCAAATCGATTTAAAAAAATTATTTTCAGTTACAGAGGTCAAGTACAATCATTTTTGGTGAATAGACACACCCCCGAAATCCTACGCATTTTCGAGAAAAAAATTCCTGAACGAAAATGCAATTTATGGCTAGAACTGTTGCCTGAAAATTGCATGCGAATCTTTAAAATGCCATAATTTCTGAACGGATTGGACGATTTTAATGTTTCAAGCGGCAAACAACGCGTATTTTAGTGAAGAATATGTAGAAATTCTAAAAATATTCGAAAAGTTGTTCCTTGACCCCGCGAAACGAGAAAAACCCCATAAAAATGGTCCAATTTTCAAACGGCCATAACTCCTACAATAGTGAATATATTTCAATGAAATTTTTTTCTGAGATAGTGCTCATAGATACCTACAAAAAAGTATTACACAACATTTCCGTGCAGCGTCAAACGTAGTTATTAAAAATGAAAAACGATATTTAAGAAAAATCGAAGGGGGTAGCTTGCCTAAATTTCTCGACAAAAAAAAAAATTTCAAATCGTTCTAAAAAAATTATTTTCAGTTGCGGGGGTTAAGTACAATCATTTTCGGTGAATAGACATACCCCCGAAATTCCACCCACTTTCGAGAAAAAAATTCCAGAAGATCTAAAATTTTTCGACAAAATTAAAATATTGCAAATCATTTTAAAAAAATTATTTTCAGTTGCAGGGGTCAAGTTCAATCATTTTTTGTGAATAGACATACCCTCGAAATTCTACCCACTTTCGAGAAAAAAATTCCAGAAGATCTAACATTTCTCGACAAAAAAAAAAATTTCAAATCGTTCTAAAAAAATTATTTTCAGTTGCGGGGGTTAAGTACAATCATTTTCGGTGAATAGACATACCCCCGAAATTCCACCCACTTTCGAGAAAAAAATTCCAGAAGATCTAAAATTTTTCGACAAAATTAAAATATTGCAAATCATTTTAAAAAAATTATTTTCAGTTGCAGGGGTCAAGTTCAATCATTTTTTGTGAATAGACATACCCTCGAAATTCTACCCACTTTCGAGAAAAAAATTCCAGAAGATCTAACATTTTTCGACAAAATTAAAATATTGCAAATCGATTTAAAAAAATTATTTTCGTTTGCAGGGGTTAAGTGCAATTATTTTTGGTGAATAGACATACCCTCGAAATTCTACCCACTTTCGAGAAAAAAATTCCAGAAGATCTAAAATTTTTCGACAAAATTAAAATATTGCAAATCGATTTAAAAAAATTATTTTCGTTTGCAGGGGTTAAGTGCAATTATTTTTGGTGAATAGACATACCCTCGAAATCCTACGCACATTCGAGAAAAAAATTCATTACTGAAAATATGATACCTGGCCAGAAATGGGTCACCGAAATTTCATTTTCTATCTCACTTCCTCTTGTGTTCATTTCTGTAACCTGTTGGTAACGTTGCGAGTGCCACAAATAATATAATGGGGGATTGTATACATATTTTTTGATGCATCAATTTATGCAACTTGTCATTCCTCAGACGGAACTACTAAACCACTGGGGAAGAATCATCAGTTTGGAAGATATTTTAATACAACCATTGCAATTGAAATATCTCCTAAACGACCGATTTTCCTGCAATAATGTACTATCTTCCTCTAATAATGTAAAAATCCCCGTTCAAATAACTTACTTCATCGTCGTTGTTCGCGGTTCCTTTGCCATTGGTGGCCTCTGCAGTCTGGTAATCATCCAGGTGCTCCATTCTCGTGCACTTTGGCCACGTCCACGCTACCGATACCTCGCCGATACCTTAGAAAAGCGTTACGTGACGTGTATTAGCTCCCTTCCGCGGGCAGTTCGACCGACGTGCCATTCGTTCCATCCTGGCGTATCCTCTTTCACCCTCGCGATCGTGAAACGAAGATGTTCACCGAGGAGCGGTTTCGCGGGCAGTGAAAAGATACTCCAGACAACGGTACCAGGTGCCAAATTGAACCAATTACCGTAAAACACGTGTCCAAAATGAGTAAAAAGGATTCCTTTAATTGCAACCGATCAGGGGGGGTTGCAATAGCTAGAGGTTCACCACCCCCAAAACCGCTCTACGTCGATCACGCAGAGTCTGCGTTTCGAGTGCTATTCCTTCGTCAGAAATCACTTGTCACATCATCGTTTCAGAATAATAACAAAGCGGACAGGGATGTTTTACAGAGCGTGGAAAAGCAATGTGCAAATTGATCCGTACCAAGATGTACCGTGAGTCACTGTTCTATCGCATTCGACGACGAATTATCGCTAAACACCAGAGTGCAGAGTTATTCCGGAATTTTTATTACGAAAACACCGATATTGTTCATCTCCCGGATGTAGTACATCAAGCACGCGGTATACAAGCTTCCGTTCGTCGTAAAACGCACCACGCGACTCGTTTCACGCGCGGAAAACGAATCGAGGAAACGCGAACGCGAACGCGTGCCACCGGGGTGTGCCCTTCTAATTCAATTGGGTTAAGGGTACTTAGAGGAGATTAGGAACACTGCTGACACACGCTCCGTGGCGGCCGCGATTCACTCCGCGTGACTTTTTGCGTCAGCCTGATAACAATCCAATGTTTTTCTCATCATCCCCCTCTTTTTTATTTTATTCCAAAATATTAGCTTTCGATCCTAAGTAATGCCTTAGGTATCCCCTTGGTGTCTACAAAACTTTTGTTATTTCTGTATCGTCGAATCGCAATTAGAATTTTTGAAATCTTTGTTATCGAAAAAATATCAGAGTTTCGAATCTTTTCAACCATTTGTATATGAATAAATAAATGGAAAATGTGTCTAGATATATGTAACAGATATGTCAGTTGGTCTCCACGATTATGGTACTTCTTTGTAACAGGATATAGCGAGAAAGGGTGGTTCTATTTGAAGGGTATTTCTCTTTTTAAATTACATGTTCAAATTGCAAAACACTAGGTGAAAGATGACAAATTGTTATAGCAATGCTCGGATAACTGCGAGTCAATTTCGATCGGATAAGTGAACGGTAGTCATCCCTACCATTAACAGGGGACTCCCCTTGATACACTCGGAAGCTCAACGTCGCGTGCACCGCGTAGTATAGCCTAATCTGGACTCCCATATTAGTAAAATAATACATCACTTTTTTATTTCTTTTTTTTTTTAAATGAAATTTTCACCAATGTATTTATGAGAATTTTCCGATTAAAATAGGACCAAACACGATATAATTTGCTTTTAACTTCCTCGTAACAGAATCAGCATTGCTTTAATTAATGATTAAATTAAAAAGTATGAAATTGTTTCAATCGAAAATGTAACGATTAAATTATCCTAGATATCAAAGTTCAAACACTAGAATGTTTAATTAGGACCAAGAGCAAACGTCAAAAATATTAATTAAATTATCACAACTTATGTAAATGAATAATTTTATCGACGTAACGAGATATTGCTTTTGCTATCGAATTAATTTGTGTCTGCGTACATAGTAAAGGCGTAACGTTACTAATACAAATGCAAACGTATACAAAGTCTCAAAAAATTCTACAGAAACAAGATCATAAAGGAACTAAATTTTGTTGCGTATCGAAGTCCCTAATTGCAAGCAAGAAAAGCTCCAATACTTTCCAACGTTAATTGCATTTTCGTACGATACGATCACGGAAAGTTCTCGGTATCAGTAGGGCTTCGTCTTAATCCGAAACAATCTAATTAATGGGTTAAAACTGCACGATACACGGGCAATTGTTAGCCAATTGTTAAATCGAACGATAAATTTGCTGCATTGTTAACGTAATTGCAAGGTGAACGGTTCCTGAGCAAAAGAAACGAAAATGGCCACGATACAAGAGCGACGACTGGTAATAATGGCATCACTGCGTGTGTACAGATTCAAATTGAATTTATTCTTGGGCAATGTTGTTTTTTTTTCTTTTCCTTGTCTGTCGAAGAACAAAAGAAAACGAAATTCGTGAAAACGTCACGAGGAAACAATTCGCATACCGGGGGGTGATCGAATCGAAACGATCTCGCTTTTTCACCCGGTTGTACAGAGATTTTTGTCAACGAGCAACGCATTCCGTGTTGTTTTTTTATGCGATTCTGAATTTTTTTTTGTGTTTTTTTTTTGGGGGTATTTTTCTTTTATTATTCTGTCAAGACGACGAATTGAAGTTGCGATGTAGCAGTCGAAATGATTCGATTAATCATATGGCACTGTCGCTTGGCGATTCGTATAATCGTTCTTCTTGCACACACTGACGATACCAGCCGGTCGCATTAATGTTTACGCAAAATCGAACGAATCCGTGAAACGATAAACGCGACGAGATACGGAGGGGTGGCGAAGGAGGAACGAGAAAAAAAAGCGAAATCACGTAACGTGTTTTGCAACAGTTCTTCCGCGCAACCTTTTGAATTTCAAATCGTTTCCACGCCAGATCGGATCTTTCGCCGCGCGTAGACATTAATGCGACCCGTTCCCACACACGTTGATACACGCTCTCCACGAATAATCGTCGTTCCCAGTCATTCCACGATCGCTCTGTCATTCGGATCAAGCGATGTACCCGAGAGTCACATAGTCGTTGTCATTTGTAAATCTTCGCAATGAACACAGGCTTCGCAAACCACACGACTCTGACACAAAAACCGAAAAGTATATAAGGATAGGTAGACGTATTCAAGCTGGAACCTGGGCATGGCCGCACCCTCTCCTGGTTCTACCGTTTTAAAGCGTTCGACCGTGGACCACGTGGTCTCGTTCGATTTAATAACAAAATAAAGCTTCTTCGCGGAAGAAACTGTTCCGGGTTTCATTTTGAGCTTGTTGGTCTCCTCCATCGAGAGATGTCACGGTCTTGCATCGAGGGAAGAAAAAAATAATCCGTCGAGAACAGTTTTCGTGACATCTTGGCGATCGCGACAGGTTTAACGCTTGGACGATCCCATCGATCTGATATTATACTCAACATTCCGTGTACCTTCGGAACACTAATTAACAACTGTACACCCCGTTGGGCGACGCCATATTGTAATCGTACGCAACCGGGTATCTGTGACGCGTATTTTTACGCGTCCTCGTCGTCCAAGTGTTAAAGAGCTACCGTTAAATTTAGGATACAGGAGACCCATCGAACGCGTTACGAGAATAGGCCTTGGTTCGATAATTCGTCGATTTTTTTGACAACCAGATCGGAGAATTAGGCGATCGATATGAACATCGCGCGCGCCCCGAGGAAATGATTTGGAGAGGGTGAGCAAATTACATGTTGCAGGCTAAGAACAAAAACACCATCCAACACTCGTCGTTTATTATTGTTTCTCTCTCGCGCTCTCTCTCTCTCATTTCTTCTTTTTTTTTTTTGTGTTTTTTCTCTTCTTTTTATTTTTTTTTTTAAACCTTTTGTTCGTTTGTTGCAACCCACGTTTATCGCCCGAATTGTTCACACGCGTAAATCATAAATCGTTGGTCCGATCGTCGATCGGCGGCATTCGACAGGCAGCATTCTCTCTCAGCATCGCCACAAAAATTCAATCCTCTCACGCGCTCCTCATCTCTTTTTTTTTTTTTTGGGTTTTCTCTTTTTTTTTGGTTCTTTTACTCTTTTTTTTCTTTTCTTTTAGTCTTTTGCTTCGTTAATTAGCTTAAATCGCACCGGGGTGTGCGCGGCGACGGCGATCTCCGATTTCCGTCGCCGTGCAATCACTGACGCATTTTTTTTTTTTGGAACAACACAACAGCTCTACGCGTTGGCCTCGTGTTTCGCGATTCGATCGTTTAAAAAATATTATCGAAAATATTGTCTCGTACGTACAACGGCAACCGCGGCTCAAAATTCACGAAGAACGGAGAACGCACTGTACAATCCCCGGCAGTATCGCTGAAATCTCTCTCGAAAAATAATTCTTGCGTGGGATCTGCGTGGACTCGTGGATTCTATTTTTTTTCTTTTATTTTTCACCCCTAAAATCGTTGGAACGTCGGTTGTTTCTAGGTTTTGCGTGTTTAAAGATTTCAGTGACCGCCGCCAACAGATTCCCGATTTTACCCCCCTTTGAAACGGTAATTATGTTGGTTCTCCGAACTTTACCGCGTCACGATACAAAATTTATATAACTTTGTTTTTTTTCCCCCCCCTCCTTTTATTTCGTTTTTATTTTACCATTCTTTTGCGTTTCTTCGTTTTTGCAAAATCTACGATTTCGTACCGTTCCCGCGATTCACGACGAATCACGAGCCAACCCCCTCCGTCGTCCCTCTCTCACAAGATCCTCTCTAACATTCTTTCTTTCTCTCTCTCTCTCTTTTACGCTCTGTTATTCTCTCTCTTTCTCGCTTTGTTGCTCTCAGACAGAACACACCTCATCAGTAAATTGCGTTACACCGGAGCACATCATCACTGATACAGCGTAATGCACACGCATCTTTTAATATTCTTATATACCTAATACGCTCTCACGTACGTTCTCTACGAAGCATCGCACGCACTCTAGGAGTCTCGACGATGAAAAGGCTAACAACTAATAGTTCGATAAGATCTTATCGTGTATGAGTTTTCCATCTTTCCGGGAGCGTGGCTCTGTCTTATTTTTTTTGATCAGGTGGACCTCGAACGATCTCGAGCCGCGTGTTGAGACACGTGTGCGCGTTAGGCTCGTAGCAGCGGGGGTTCGATCCGTTTCACCGGGTGAACAGACAAAAAACAATCGGGACAATCGAGGGGGGGACAGCGAAATGATCAAAGGGGGGCTTGAGATCGCTAGGTGGCCCACGTGGGAACGTCGAAGATGTCCAGAGTCGGAGTCGGGACACGACAAGAGCCTCGCCCCCTTCAGGGCAGAACGTCGACCCCTCGCACACGAGAGTCTCTCCAAAAGATCACAGTCGCGTATATAATATAACTTTTTTTTTTTTTTTTCTTATTCCTCTCATTTCGCTTCGTTCACTTGTCTACTTCCGTCGCGTTTCCCTAGTTTCTTCTAATTTTCTCGGGCCCCTACTCTTTACTCTTTTCCTCCCCCTTAACCTTCTGGGGGGGGGGGACCTTATAACGCGATTCGAAACGTTTTCACGTGACCAACAGTCACCTCGATTCGACGCGACGATTTACCTTTTCACTGCTATAAAAAACACAAAAAAAAACGCTCGATTTCGACGAAGATCGATCGATCCTCAACGTGTGTTTACCAAAACGCATCGAGAAGGTGTTACATGCTCGCACCTGGGCAACCTCGGGCTCGCGGACCACACGTGGCTCGTTTATTTAGGTTTCACACGTTATAACAGTATACATCACATGTATTACAACGTCGTTGCGATTTTATCATTTGTTTAATAGTACGAGATTAAATTGTTACCTAAATTTGGCATTCTTCCGGCGGTTTGGCCCGCCGCCCGAAACAGGTTGCCGAATATTCATTGGATCGAGCTCGGTTTGGCTGCTCAAGGTCACACGCTAACAAGTTTGTAAGTTCTAGATCGCGACTCTCGCTCTCGCGCCATAACTTTCTATTCCACGCGCGTCGATCACATGTGCAGCGCGTATACACTGCCGTTCAAAAGCTTGGATTATCCTTCGATCTTCAAAATTACTGCAACCATTGGAAATATTATCCGAGTATCCTCGACATTTTTAAAAAATTTACAAGTGTCAACACGTTCACTGTCCGGTCTCTCAGCGGCATATCCAAAAGCATGGAGCTGTGACCCGTATGTGGATCATGGACAGTGAATGTGTTTGCAGCGTCGGTCACCGGTGACCATGGTAACACGTTGAACGTTAATTGTACATGGTTTAAGTATATTTTGAGAATGACGATCATAATTATACTTGGATTTGTAACATTTTTTCGCTATCGATTCTTAACCCGTTCGCCATATACTTTTCAATATACATTATTCTTTAATAATATTATGTATAATAGCATTCAGTGTAACTTTTTAACACGTTATTTTTGTTTTTCTCGTAATCACATAACATTTACAACAAAACTGATATGCAGATCTCTGTCAACTTTTTCGAAGAAAAATTTCTCGAAGAAGAGTAATTTATTGCAAACATTTCGAGTTTTCTAAGCCTGGTACTCATTGGAACAGAGTATGATCGAATACTTTTGTTGAACGATAGTGTATGTACGATGCTAATACTCCAGTTATGGTGGAATTATTTTTAAGGAATGTCTTAACTATAAATAACGCTATGTGGAAATCAACCGAGTATTCGAAGGGTACATTAAAATTTTGGAAAGTTGAATTACCAGAAAATCTAGAAAATATGAAATATTCTTGGAAATCAACATGTTTTGATAGATAGAGGTTCGATCAACCATCTTTCTCAGGAAAAACACCGGTCAAACTAACTATCGTCAGCACTGATAGATAAGAAAGTATTATTTTGTATCGGTACTATCGCGGATCAAACATAAAAAACATAATCGTATCGGTATGAAATAAGCAGCTGCAACATCGAGTAATCACTTTCATCAATTTTTTGCACTATTTGTTTCATACCAATCAGACTTTGTCTCTTATATCTGATAATTACAAAGACGTTCGCTCGGTATCATATTTGATATCGATCAAGGTCTTCGATCTCGATACTTACAGCTATTTCCCGTAGTAAAATAATTTGAATCGCTCTAATATTGATTTATATATCCGTGGATAAAGGATGAGAGTTTGTAAGAGGCCAAGAGGATAATATAGCTAATCGATATAGAAGGAGAGGGGGAACATTGGTGACCTTGAACGGCCAATTAATTTTGCGCTAATAATTCCTGTGCAAATTTGTCGCGTGTATCATATACAACGCGTCCAAATTCTTCGTGGTGAAAGGGTGAATCGTGCACGCAACGGGGATAATCGCGAATCAAAAAGTACACAGGCGAGCGATCGAGTTCTTTTGCAGGACGCGGAAAGACGCGCACCGCTGTCCTCTTCGTCGTGGTTCCTCGCTTTCTTTCCTCACACGCACTTTCATATCCTCTCCCGCTCTCCCTTTCTCTCTATATATACTCTCTGCTACGTGGAATGTAAATGAAAAAAGGATACTTTGCGCCTCGGCGTTTCTTCCCTTTCGCTTTGTGTGTTTGTTTTTTTCACTCGAATTCAGACTGACTTTTTTTTAGTGTACCTGTATAGGGTTCAGTGTCTGATCCGCGATACAAAGCTCTGTCTCGAGCAGATTCTGGTGAGTGGAAGACACCGTGTGTGTTTCGTTGGGTGGAATTTCGAAATGATACTTCGCACAAGGAAAATAAAAGAATACGGACAAATTCGTGCGAACGGTAAAGAGATCAAGGGTTTTAGGCTCCAAGTCTACGTAACCAGCGGCTCGTCGAAACGATTTCTTCCCCATCCCCACCCACCCACCCCCCCTTTCCCAACCCCATTGTTGTTTGAACCTTTTAAAAACTAGATCGACTTTTTTCCCCTTACACGCTAAGTTTGGCAATATCGATCGCAACAGTAAAAAAATTATATATGTATATATATATTTATTTTATACTCAGACGTGGAGCAGACACTTTTCTTTCATTTTATTCTTCCTCGATATGTAAAATCGTAAAAAAGATAATCAATTTAATAAAAACTCTTTTCAGTTAGTCGTCTCTCGTCAATTCCCTTTTCTCCCCCGTTCTTTCGGTTTTGTCTCTTTTGTTGTCGCGTTTTCCTTAATTCACCGGGTTCTTTCGAACGAGTCACGTACGAATTTTCCGTTTTGTCGCGTCTGTGCCTAAAGCATTGCGTGAACGAGGCGTCCTCGATAAACGTAGAATGGAAAACCGCTAGAAAAAAACAATCGAAAAATCACGAAATGACGGTCACAGTGCGCTTCCGCTGGCAAAAGTATTTGGAATGCATCGCACTACCACAGCCACGTTTCGGACCACGTGACGTAACGTCGTATTATATTATTAGAGCGACCGACCGACCGTCCGCTTAATCTTTCGCGTAAAATGTTGCTAAACGCCCCGCGGCCTCGAGGCCGAGGACGCGACTGCATAATACGCGAAGGAGGGGAAAAAAATATCGCGTTGTCGAACTGTCGTAGCGTTAAGTAGCAGCAAGGGACGTTTGGTTGAGAAAGCAAACATGATCTAACAGTTTCACTGTCGAGAATTTCAATAAAGATAATCGTTGTGTCGATCGCATAAAGTTTCTAACGATAAAACGATGCTCCTGTTTCTTGTAAATTTCGTGGTAAAAGGATTACGTCCGTGTGAATGTGTAAGAAAGCAAAAGTATCCTAAAAGATCCGTGACCCTTGAGGCGACAAGGAATTGTAAATATCCCGGTTCGATGTCCGTGATCTCGACATAGACGGGCAACAACTCTTATCTGGACATTTCGAGGAACGAATTCAAGATAAGGCGACTATATTTCACGCGTCACTCGTCGAATAAACATTGGAATTTAAACGAAAGATATTTACCCGTTTATTTTATCGTGAACTGTCGCCCGTCCAGAAATATTTCTACAATATTCTTTGGATCGTATCAATTACCTTTCGCGACAGGGTCGATCGATCTACGCGATCAACGTCCTCGTTTTTTTACGATAATGGAATACACGTAATACATCAACGATGCGTGAACATCCTTGAAAGTACAGGATTAACATTGTTTGAACAATGGCAGTGCAAAATGCTCTGGTTCGAGATATTCCATATCGACAACGCGGATCGCGTAAGAAAATGAATCGTCTACGTGCAAGGACTACGGTACTCTAAGGGGGGGCTATACTCGGGGGGCTGGGCACTCGACCATTTTTTTTGTCTTTTTTTCTTTTTTTTTCTTCTTGGTTTTCGGGTTTCGGGTTTCTCTTGTTCACGAACTTTCTCAGGCCGGACGAGGACTTCGGTACAACTCAATAACTTATGCCAGCAAAATATTAATTTTAATAAATCAACAGCAACGGACATTCACATACGGGCGGGGGGGGGGGAAAAAATTAACATACACGTCATCATACTACAACTGAACATTTAGATTCTCGCGCAGCACGATCGGACCATAGGTCACCCAAGTTACTCTTCGAGTCTTCTCGATCATTTTTTACTTTTTTTTAGCAATCACTCGACACATCCCTAGCGCTCTCTATCTCCCTTTCTTTCCCTCCTGCTTCACTCACTCGCACGTCACTCAACTGCAACGGCATACAGCGACGATCATCAGCAGCGTCCCGACAACCATTTGTTTCGTTCATTTTGATTGCGAATTCACGCCTACAATCACACGGCAATGACACTCTCCGATTCCTCCAACGAGCGATTTCGATCGTTGAGCAAGAAATCGTATAAAAAAAAAAGAAAAAAAAATAATAAAGATCGGACACGCATCGTTGACAAGGCTTTAGGAGGGCTAGAGCTTCGCAACGAATGAACATAATTGCTTTCTCACAGATTCGAACGCCCTTTCATAGTGACAACGATTTTTATTTGTACCATTCTCTCCCTTACTCGCTATTTCTTTCGCTCACGCATACAATTAAAAAACAAAAACATACTCCCATTCAACTGATACCCAACACTCAGCTCCGCAGTCTCTCCTGGTCTCCCTGTCGCATTCTCTCGTGTCCTCTTCCGTTCATCCCTTTCTCTCCCACTCTCTTTCTCACTGGCCACGATTTCACCGTCCGTCGAGGTCGTCCTTTCCTCAGGTTCAACTTCTCAATCACGCGGGTAGAAGCCCCGGGCTCGTTATCAGGCATACTTGCATCACCGGAACATCTCTGGCAGGCTTCTTGGCCTTGGCTCATTCATTGGCAACATCCACTTGCACTCCTCATCATCCGTGGTCTCGGCATCCGGGCAGGCAGACAGGTTATCTTTTTCTCGACCATTGGGCTGCGCACGGCGCCGGTACTCGAATACCGTCGCCAGACAGGGACACGTGCAGACTCATCACCCCATCATCGTCATCGCTTCGGAACGCTCACGCACATCCATCAACTCGCATCCGCACCATCCAATCTTGTTGTCTTTGTATTGTGTTTGATAGCTTTCTAGTCAAATCAAATTGCACGAGAGTACAACCGTGGGGTGATCTGTAAACAACAAAAGCGAGCCAAATATCAATAACCGTCGCTCACCGTGCGGTATATAATACTTTTGGATGGGCTTTCTGTCGAGCGCGTAGCACGCCCACGCATTTATCAGAAAGGGACTCTAAAAATCGACGAGCAACAGAGCAACAAATGCAATTTGCTACGTTGAACCCCGCTTCCATTGTCACCGCCCATCCCTGTGCGTCTTTCTTCCTCGGTACTTATGTCTGTACATCCTTTCTCTTGCATCTCTGACCTACTGTACCATTGAAAGTATCTTTCGAATGGATCGAGACTCGATGGGACGAATCGTAGATAAAAAAATAGCGGGAAAGTAAGTACCCGTTACGTGGAAGAGGGATGAATCGATACAAATAAATAAAAAAAAAAAAATGGTTGAGTACATTCACCACACATCGTTCACACGAAAATGGTCTGATGTAAAAAAAAAAAAAGGTAATATAATAATGGAAAATATACTCACCAACTAGACGGGGAGTTAGCAACACTCTTGAGCTTTCGAATCTCTTTGCCTGCCCAGGTTGCCAAGGTTTTGGTTTTTTGGGTGCGTGATCGTCTAGCTTTGTTTAGTAGCTCGACGAGCGGTTCAGTCTCGACCATTGGCAACAGTTTTGCCCCGAAGACGGTGACCAAATCACCGAGCAATCCCACAGAGGTCGATATGTTGCCTTCAGAGTGTTCACGATCCTGAGCTACCGTGGTGATGAACTGAATGATAAAGGGCACGTGTGGCTCCACGAGAGCAACAGCGGCATCCGGGCAAGGATTTGCCATGTCCCCGCGAAGACCTTGTACTATACCAGTGTAAGCCTCGAGAACGCCCTCGCGTAGCTCGTTCAGGTAATCGATCATGTCGTAATCGTTCCTGTCTACGTTCGCTTGAGAAGCCTGCGCCAAGGTCTGCAGTACCACGTCCAGATATTTCTTGAACTCGGGTCCGATGCTGAGAGCCATGTCACCAAAAACAGAGAAAATTTGAGGCTTCACGGAACGATGGACCGTGTTGTTTCCAAGATTCTCGAGCAAAAGCGTCATGATCTCGTCGCAGTACGGTAGTATTTTGTTCTTCAATGAACGACAGATATCGCCAGTCAGACCCACGGCTGCGCAACAGACTTGATACTCGGCGTGATTCTTCAAACCGAGACATAGGTACGGTTTGAACGCGTCCATGTACTTCAAGAAACCTTCTCCCAACACCTCGACCAGGGTCGAAACAGCCATAAGTGCATCCTCCTGTACACCCTCGGCTTTGCAAGAGTTCGAATTGAACATGGACAGCAACGCGGTCATTATCACGTCCGATATTTGTGGCGCGTCCTCGGGTGTAACTTTGCGCAGTACAGATTGCAAGGTGGCGCACAGCAACGACTGAAGATCATTGTATTGGGCCCGATCGGTATGTGTTTGGATGTGTGTCTCCATTTGCAGTACCTGCTGCAATCTTTCCAAGATCACCATCGTCGTCTTCTGCACGGTTACGTAACAATCGCGCGGCGAGTTCTTGACCATTTCCATCAAAGCTTCGTACGCAGCTGACCTTAAGTTCGCTTGAGCGCCGTCCGGACGATCCGTGGTTTCCAACAATCTCTCGATGATGAAATCGAAATATCGAGACATGCAATAGGTCGCCGGCTGTTGCGCGTCGTCTGTAGCTTCCGCGGACTCGTAACTGGCCTCCGCGAGTCCCGTGAATGCCCAACAAACGTTCGCTGCTACACGAGGCTCTGCCTTCAAACCGTTTATCAAAGCTTCCAACAGAGGCTTCAAATACGTCTCGTTGATCGCTGCCTCTGGTATGATCTCACAGATCCGACCGAATGTCCATGCAGCCGTGTCTCTCACAGCGACGCTACTGTCGTACATCAGCTCGATGAGCGTTGGCATAGCTTGTTCCACCAATGGTTTCACGGTGCTAGGATCCAAACCACCAAGGACCGATCCGAAAGCCATCAAAGCAGCATCCCGATACCTCCAGTCTGCACTCTTAATGTTGTCCTTGACAAATGGAAGAACAAATGGAACAATGGCATCCTCGCAACAAGAGGATAGTAACATCAAACACACGCCGGCTGCTTTCGAAGGATTCCAATCGTCTTCGTCATCGAATTCCTCTTGTTTAGTGAGCTTCTTCATCAGTACAGGTACCAGATACTGCAGAGCCCCTTTCGCATAATGCCTCGATACTTTGGCCGGTGGTCGACCTCCGTCGGAAGCTTCTCCTTCTTCCATAGACAAATCTACCTCCTCGTCCGATACGTTCGACCAAAACTCAATTCCTTGCAGTGCAACCTCATCGATATCCGACTTCATGGCTTCCAAGGTGATAGGGAATAGCGCGGGAGCCATGTACGGCTCCATATATTGGTAATACAAAGACATAATTTTTACAAGACACTGTAAAGCAGCTACTTTGACTTGCGTGTTTAAAGACTGTGTCGCTTCGCAAACTACCTCCATGATGAAATTTCTCTCGGACTGTGCACAAAAAAAGAATTGACTTTTGTAATTTCCGATATAACCTAAAAACTGCAGAAACCTAGAAACAGTTTTCTTTCGATAATACTAACCTCTATTTCGAAATTCCCTTTGGTAAATTCTAACGAGTTGTAGAGCGCGCTCGTAGCTGCGAGACGAACATGATTCGAAGTAATAGACCCTTTCATGCCATGAATAATTGCTGTGAGAATTTGATTGGACTGTGGTACCAAAACGTCGCTTTCTATATCTTGACAAATGTAACCGATGGTTTCTAACGTTGCCTCTTTCATTATTTCTGTGTTGTTTGGGTTCGCAACATTGTTGACCAGCAGCTGAATAATATCGGTCCACTGACCAACTGGTAATTCTGCCACCGCAACATACGCGACACATTGTGCAGCAGAACTTGGCCTATTGTTCTCCGTTCCAAGAGCTCCCAAAATCTATCGACAAATTAACATAGCATTGCCCATAATATTTATTAATTTGGATTTTTATACGCCATAGTATAATAAAACTTCAATTTATACGGAAGTTTTAATTCAAGTAATAAGTTATCTTACATTTTTTTTTATGAATTCCCTGATTTCTACAGGGATTGCAAGCCAGCGTTGCTGATATTGGTATTTTAATAGTACATCTTTAGACGTAAGTTGATTTTTGAGCTGAAGACCCGCAGCCATACGAGCAACTGGACTCGCAGCTACAGTAACCAGCACACCGCTGAGTCTTTGCATAAACTCATGCTATAAAAACGTAAAATTAAATATAATCTTCGATTCTTCAACCCATTCGATCTAGAAGCTTCCACCTATACGATCAAACAACTTACGAGATTAGATTGGGCCGCTTGTTCCAAAAAATTTTGAGCTGCTTCCAGTTCATTTTTATCTGAAATCGAAAGTGAAAATAAACGTATATAACGTCATCGATCGTGCCGCATAGGTCGCGAATGTCACGCCGCTTAAATTCGTAGCGACGGTAGAGGTTAGAGAGGCACGATGCACTCCTACTCGACGTGCTAACCGACAACGGGAACGTGTAGTATGAGTAACCGTCATATAGGACAATAATTTTCCGGCTGCGAACAAAGCCCCTAGCAACAGCCAACCGAAGCCCAATACGACATATTATTACACAAATGACGTACCCTGATAAAACAGTAACTCGACGATGCCCAAAAATTCGCAATAAGTCGGCAAAAGTGCAAACCAACGAAGATACCGAGCGCTGCGCGAATACACCGGACGAAGCATAAAAGGGACGCGCACGCGGCAGGACTTTACTTTTCCAAGCAAGGTCGCGAAAACGACGACGAATATCCGTCGATATCGATACTAATATCTCTCGGGACGCAAAACCGGAAGCAAGGTCAAGGCAAACAAAGTGGCTGAGAAAAATTAGTCTCCATTCCATGATGTCGCCAAACTGAGTCGTGATTAATCAAATATCTCACCTGACGAGACGGTCCTCTCGAGGACCTGAATCAGTTGCACCGTCGTCGCATCCATCAGCATGTTTTCGGCTGTTTTTGGCTATCGATTACCGTTGCGATACGTATCTTTTATGCCACGATGGGAAATGTCTCCTTGTCACGACCGGCGGACAGCCACATGTAGCCACCACCGAATCAACTGGCTCGACGACGTACCCCCCTTCTACCCACTTCCTGCCAGTGCTCGGTTTCTGCTTCCTTCCACAACGTGCGGCGTAGTGATACCTGCGCCCTTTGATATTCACGCGCGTACGACGTACAGACGGTCTTCTCGATCGTTGAAACAAAATGATACACCACCGATCGACCAATGCACTCGGATACCCGTCGGTCAAACTGGATCGCGTGAACGTTGCAATATCGCTGTCACGGATATCGCGTTTCCCGTGAGCGATCGTCGTGTCTCACCGAGCGCGGACTATTTTCTCTGCACGCCGTGCGAGATTTGTTCCGCGCACGCGCCCTCCTCACCGTGCACGCCATCTGCGCCCCCCGTTCGCGTCACTGCGCACGCGCGCCACGGAAAACCGTTGTTGCGGGCGAATTTTAAAACGACCAGCTGCACGCCGCCATGCGAATCGCAATCGCGCGCTCGCTTTCGCACGCGACGATCGTTAATGGAGGCTTCATTATTCCGAAGAATATGAAAATCTGTCTTTTAAAATCTATATCAAGCACTACAAGTTCCTAATATACATTTAATTTACTTTTTACTAGGTCAAATACGTTGCAATGCTTTCCAACACATCTCTTTGAATATTTTACTCGAAACAATTACACCAATTACGGTATTTATGATATACGATGTTAATGTGGTTTAAGAATGCAATGAATGAGATTTCATTTAAAATTTTTACAAGGTAAAGAGCAACGAGTAATGCAAGAACGCTTCTTTGACTCTATTGAGGGTCTTTTGTGCGGAATAAATTTAAAATTTCGATCGATCACGATATATGCTAAGGTTGGAATACCAGCACTTGGAGGTCCTCGGGTACTGGAACTGGTATTGAGCACCAGGTGTTCGTTATGTTAAGTCCCAGGACCCTTGGCGACCGTTAGATTCCCTCGGGACTATTGACACTGGTTCATATACCTGTTCCGTTGTACATGCACAAGCTAAAGGAGGGTTACAATGTCAAGAAAACGCGCCGGGGCACCGATACCGAATAGAAAATTAAACCGCCGGTTATTTTAATAGATTTAATGAAACGATATACAGAATACATTTGCTTTCGTAATGCATCGCAACGCATCGTCCGCGTGCCTTACCATCTATATCACATGTCAATTTTTTTATTTATAAAATATAATGGTCATAATGTTTTCTCTCACGTCATGCCTTTGAACTGCTTTCTTGTTCGCATATCGAAAGTATGTATATACGTATGTATGTATATGTATTATACATGCACATATATATACACATATATATTTCTTCATTTATTTATATTTATATTAAACGTTATATTTATATATTTATATATGTATATATATTATTTTTTTATCATATTATATTATTCAAGCGAGAGGGAACTGTGTGTGTGGTTCGGCACAGAGTCACAGCGAATCAGGCCGCGGAAAGAATGTGTGTTTGTTTTTTTTTTCGTGAATGTGCGCGCGTGTAAACAACTTTGATAGAATATTTTACAATATCGAGAAACGTGTAACGTCGCTGAATATCGACGGTCGTAGCGTGTGAAAAGGCCGGTGATCGGAAAACTTCCCTTGCAAAGTATCTTTTTTTATTGTCGTCGCCGATTATGATTGCAAGGAGAACGATCGATTTCGATTCGCACCCCCTTTTCAATTGTACGGCCGTCAATACGTCGACAAATCGATCGACATTCTTTTCTTTTTCAAGTCATTCCCTTTATCGGTTATCCTCTTCATTTTTTCCGTGTTTGGATTATTGCATCGATCGATATATCTTTTGAGAGAACAGTGCTCGCGTGGCCGACGACCGTCCGAGTTTTTAGCCACCGCTGACACACACACGTCGTATAGAAATTTATAAATTTACTTTCAACGGTGCAACGTCTACCACTTCCGGCGTGCGGGTGTGTATGTACGCGTGTGCCTGTAATCGTGCATTTTTTATTATCAACGCTGTATCCGCAGATATTCGTACGGAGCGCGGATCGATCGTCGTAGAAATGTCCGCGCGAAGAATCCGAGGCTCCCGGGGGGTCCTTTCTCGTACAATTTTCTCAACGTTCGAGGGATAATCAGTGGCAATGGCGAATTTCCGACCCCCGTGACGCGTTCGATAACGCTTCCCTGATCAGTGGACGGAGAGGGAACGAGATCCGGTCTCGAGCTCGCTTCGAGAAGTCGAATGCGATCAGGTGTGGCGACGGTCGATCGATGAAAAATGATTTATTAACACAAGAAAAAAAATCTTCGTAAAAAAAAAAATATTGGAATATCATCCGTTGATTGAACATTTATTGTTACATCGAGGGAAGAGGATAGTACACCTAACGGAATTTGCCGTTTGTTCGTTACAGCGTCTACGGTTAACTGGTAACCAAAAGAAAAAAATCTCGTTCTTCGATCGTGATATTTCTACGTTACGAACGATTGTTCCTGTCCGCCTCTGAAACCCCGTCTCGCTTTGTCTTTTTCTTTTCTCGTCTATTTGCTACATGCTCCGCAGGCGTCCGTAGAAAATAATACATCGTTAATTAGCGTCGGGTCCGGAAAAGATCCGGCGTAATCGATACCGGAACACGTCAATCACGAGTTAATTGTTTCCATTCCAATAGGGGATTAGAAACGGTCGCGACACATCCTTTAATTTCCTTAAGTAATAGGAACAAAAATACCCCTCCTCTTTGTTCGCAGCGCGGCCAGGCGCCAAACGAATTTCGCGAATTCGTTTGCACACCCGTTAATCGCAATTAGCCTAATAGCACCGTTTAACTTGACGAGTTACCGCTGTCCCTGAATCTGATCCGGACTCGATTCGCTCTCTTATGGACGCGGCGGAATCGAAAATTTTTTACTAATTAAAAATTAATCGAGATTTCCGCGGGACCGTTCGTTTCCGCCGCGACGTATCTAATTTCGATCGAACGGGGAGACCCCGTTTCGAATTCATTGTACCTTGCTTTCGTGCCGGGCATTTTGTTCGTTTTTTTTTTCTCACAAACGTGGCCTACGTCGAAAAATAAAACTTCTTCGTGTCGTCGTCGCTGTAGAGATCGCGCGTGGAAACGTAGAATCGTTGCTACGCGATAAAACAGCACCGAACGAACAGTAGAAATAAAATAGATCGATCATCCAGAGGAACCATGTGTTTTGCGCAGAGATCGAGGTGGAACGGCGCCAGAATCGAGGATCCAACGAATCGTATGGATCCGTTCGATCTCGAGCCGGGCGACGCCCGCGGCGAAGCGTCGAACATTTGCGGATATACACGGCATTAGATTAACGTATACACACGTAATTATTTAATACCTATTGTGCACATACATGTATTTTAACGTGTTTCTGCATCTCTCTTTACGACAACTTCCTCCGTCCGATTAGGTGCACGCTAAGTTAACGCTGTGGTGCTCTCGATTATTCTCGTATAACGCTGTATCGTTTTAATCGGTTTAGCGGGGGCTGTAGTTTTACGGGTCCGACAATTAACATACACGCAAAAAGAGGAAAGCGACATTGTCGAGGTCCAGCGATCGTGGCCGACTCGACGACCACGAGAACCGACCCGTGGGATCCATGGATCGTCCAGTCACCTCGAGCCTCCCCTGGATACGTGAATACCGGAGAAACTGCAGCGGCGATCGGTGCTTAAACGTTGACGGTGATTTCTTACGCATTTAGCGGGGGGAACGAATGGTAACACAAGGTGGTGGTAAGAAGGTAGCAGATGGTAACAGTGGTATTAGCGGCTGTGATCGCCGTAAGATTGTAACGCCTAGCGGTAAGTAAGTAGTAAGTAATAGTAGTAGTAAGTTTGTAAGTAATAGTTATAAGTAGTAGTAGCGGCGCGGTATACGTATAAATAGGACTTTCTACGTTAGTTTGATTAAAAATAAATGTCATAACGTAATAGGTAACTTTATGCCGGGCCCGCCGTCGACGACGACAACCGGGGGACGCGACGCGGCGCGAATTCTCGCTTTGTTCTCGTCCCCGGGGGGCCCCGTTTCATTCTTTCTTTCCCTTAGCTGTCTAAAATCACATTAACGCAAGAGTAGTGGTAAATCGGGGCCGGGATTCCCAATCACGCGGCTCCGGAGGACGCTCGAGCGTTCGCAGGGATGCTAAATCGACGTCGACGGCGGGACGGGAGCGGGACAAAGCACCGATTTTAGCCTCCAGAGCTTAAGGACACGCGTTTTCGTACTAGTAACGGACAGGGACAGGGAACTGGGAGGATTCGACGGTGATTTAGCATCGTCGCGACGCTCGAGCGCGGTCCTAGCCACGTTCTACGTCTAAGAACTGTCAGCGCGGAAGAGCACGATGATCGAAGAACTCGGAGATCGGCTCTTCCGTCGCTGCTCTGATATGTTGCGAATCGTCAATGCGTTTTTCTTTTTGTTCGCCTCGCCGACGGATAAGTACGTTTGCACGGGCGCCACAGCGACGAAAGAAACGTTGGTGCTCGACTCGCGGGGGCGGCGTATTGTACAAAGTAGGTAGAAAAGTGATAAAAATTCGTGTATGCTTTTTTTTCTGGTTTTTCTTCTTTTTTTTTTTTTGCTTTTTCTTTCGTTTTTTTTTGTGCACGTTTGCAAGAAATATATTATAGCGTAGCCTTTAGACGAGCTCGCGAACGCGGGGGACCGCGGAACGAGCGATTGTCTTTCGCGCGAGGGGTGAATCTCGCCGTTCGTTTCGTCGCTGTTTCGCGTAACCGCGGCACTCGACGATCCATCGAGGATCCGGAGACGACCATTGCTCGATAGCGATAATAGTCAATTACATTGTACAATGTTAAAGTAGTAGCGATAATAGTAATAGTAACGATAGTAACAGTTGTACCCCATTTTACCCACGCATCACGCGAAATCACACGAAACATTCGCTCGTCCGTAAACGCTCAGGGAATTTTCTCTTAAATTTAAACGTTCAATCGCACGCACACACACACACACACACACCGAAACGTCCAGATATCCGCGCCCGTGGAACGACCACTCGACACTCGTGATAAACCATGTGAGGATA
Source organism: Colletes gigas (assembly GCF_013123115.1). Taxonomy (NCBI): domain Eukaryota; kingdom Metazoa; phylum Arthropoda; class Insecta; order Hymenoptera; family Colletidae; genus Colletes; species Colletes gigas. The sequence goes on along the minus strand of NW_025106643.1, from coordinate 2,038,575 downwards.
CACGCAACGAAGATAGTTGAAACTACGTGTACGTTTAGAAACTAAGGAAACTTAATCGTGTACGCAACCGCACGAATTCTCGACTGCGAAATTGTCCTACGCGACGACGGCCATTGTTCCTGGGCCCCTGGGGGAGGCGATTTAGAACGGCAAACTACCGACGAACATCGTCTCGATCAACGGCGGCGCCGGGACCAGGTCCTCCAGCTTCAGGTAGAAGATACGTTGGAGGCCCTGCACCGACAGGCTCCTCAATTCTGGTAATTTCCCTAACAACCGCGACAGGTAGTGAGCTTTCCTCTGCGCCTCCGCGTTGTAGGTCACGTGATCGCGGAGGGACGAGATGATCTTCATTTGCAGCTGCTCCATGCGATGAGGCTCCTTCAGGCCGTACCTTTCTGCAATTTTAACACGCAAACATTGTCATTATATGCCTTTTGCACCTAATTACTAGGGATTACTAGTCTTTTCATTCATCCTAGTCAACCTTGTTTTTAATATATCGCGATTTTAACCCTTTGCACTCGTGTATTGCCAAATAGTCGCCATCTTGCATTTTATTATTATACGTATTTCATCCTTCGTAATAATAATTATTTAAACTGTGTTTATCGCATAATTAAATTAGAAATTTATTCCAAGAATCATTTTGTTGCGTTCAGAGAGAATTTTAGTTCATACGATTATGAGCGTAATACTATTATAAACAAAATGGCGTTCGATCTTTTATTCCAGATCAACGCCATCGACGTATGGAATAACGTTTATTGTTACATCCAAAGTCGGTAAAACGTAACGAAAAAATAATATTTGTATCTTGAAATGTTGAAGAACATATGTGGAAAATGGCGAAAAATTTCATCGAACCCTCATGACGTAAAAAAATTGTCAAATATCACTCCTTGTTTTACCATTTTACATGAGTCTTCACCCTTAATTGTGTCTGTACATATAAAATAAAATAAATAAATAAAAGATTGATTTCTCGAATATAAATGTAACTATCAATTTTTGTTGGCAATTGCAGCAGATTGACAAGGAGAATTTTAACGATATTTTGCAGGCTTATAGATCGATATATACCAACAATCATAACCAGAGTTATAGTTCGATGTATGGATATAGAAATCGGTTAATCTATTTTTTAAAATTTTATTGACAAGGAGAATTTTAACGATATTTTGCAGGCTCGTAGATCGGTATGTACCAACGATCGTAGCCATAGTTATTACCCAATATTTATGCATGAGAAATGATTAAATATCCGTTTATAAAACAGTTTCCAAATTTGTCAATTCCTAGCTGGTCGTCGCGTTGAATTTCTATCTCGATTAATTCCCTATCGAACGGACGGATCGATGGTTGCGTGCAATCGAATTTCAGCGGCTCGATAGCGCCCGAAAAGGGGCACGCACACGAGACGCGCGAGGAAAATCACGGGGACGTATCGCGTGCGAGCCACGTACGATCGCGGTTTCTTTCGTCGTCGCATCAATAACTAACCGACCAAAGGGGTAAATAATTTATCTTGCAGACGGTCACGCGTAATGGGGTACGGTCGTAGGAGGACGAAGTACGAAAGCAAATCGAACGGTGGATACCGTGGTTATAATTTTAATTAAATCGCGAAACAGTTAAAACGGGAATAGAGTCGGGAGCACGTGGGTTCTTGGATCGAGTTTCGATCGTGTACTCACCGGTAATGAGGGTGAGGGCGCACAGACAGGCGAAAGCGCTGATGTCCACGTCGAGGACGTGAAGCGCTTTGCAGAACTCGAGGATGCTGTGAAGCCAGTCGCCGAAACTGCGCTGACATTGCTCGAGCGCCAGGACCACGCCGTTGCAAAACGTCAGTTTGGTGTCTTCCGGTTTCGTGCGATACGCCAACCGCAGGACGAAGAGCTCCAGGCTCGCCGATTGGAAAAGCAACTCCTGCGGGAAGGGTGCATTTGAACGATTGAAATTGACCGAATGGTTTGAAATTGTAAATCCTCCGCGATCCTTCTAACGAGAAAATGTTATTCTCACTATCAGCACGAGGTTACGACTAGACCAGACAACCGACCAATCAGGCCGTCGATTAAACGTGTCGTTGTCTCGTCAAGATTGACCTTTTATAAAATGTACAAGCTATTGATCTGTTTAACGAAAGCTCGTCCGCGTATATTGCCCGGAGATCGATACGTAATAAACAATACACCGATATTCGCTTGCATAGCGACGCACAGGAACCTTTGATTACCTGGTCCTCCCGCAGGAGGTCCGTGAAGCCGGGTATCTTGTCCGCGAAATTGCGGATCACGTCGATGGAGGTGGTGAGAAGATTGTAGAACTGTTGCGTTTTCTCCGCCTCGGTGATCGGCAGATCGCCAGGCCTGGGCTGTCGGTACTGAGAGTAGTCCAGGCTGGCCTGATCGGGCGTGGTATCCAGGTGGGCACGCACCAAGGCTGTGATCAAGGACACGGGGGGGCTCGGGGGCGACTCCTGCGGCGATTTCGGCTTCGAGGGTAACCTGCCCCGGCGGCCCTTCAGAGAGTCTGTCCTGACCACCTGCGAAACGAACGTCTAATTGTTTTCGACACTCTCGTGGCTTGGACGATCTAGGGAATACGAAACGTGAAGGGTTGGGTCAGCCTGATACAGAATATTCAACCCATACCTAACCCCCATAATGAGTAGATTGCGGATTAGGCTCATAGTGCTCGTAACATGGAATACTACATGTGCCTAATATGGAACAGGTCTGACTCAGTGTGCAGTATAATGTAATCTAGCAGTTCTTTGGTATCTAAAGACCTAAGGAACCTAGGTACCGAGATATCTTTGAGACGTGAATGAAAGATCATGATTCCCCCTTCGTGTCCGTGTGTTTATCATATTTGTGATCCCTTAGGGAGCTAATCCTGGGCTCAGGATACATGTTATTCCATTTTTATTGAGTGCAAAGTGTGTAACTCACCTCTTTCACCATGCCAACCATGAGGCACTTCTGGAAGCGACAGAATTGGCAACGATTGCGTCGGCGTTTGTCGACGGGGCAAGCTTTCTCGGCGAGGCAGACGTACTTGGAGCCCTTCTGCACGGTCCTCTTGAAAAAGCCCTTGCAACCTTCGCACGTGCGTACACCGTAGTGCTGACACGCTGCAGTGTCGCCACAGACCGCACACAATTGGCTAGGACTCGGCGGCGCCCGCTCGTTGCTTGCTCCGCTTCCGGACGAAGGAGAGCTCACGGAACTTCCGGTACCGCTACCACCACGCGCCTTCAACGACTCCGTACTGCTACTACTGTTCACACAGAAACGATTCTTTGGAATTTTTCAGTCTAATCTCGAATAAGACGACTGTAATCTTGATGTAGGAGTTTAACCCTTTGCATACGGAGACTTTTCTTTGACCTACCACTAACTTAAACACACTTTCTTACGAAGTAGACAGTAAATACTCCAAGCAAACATATCTTTTTTCATTTTGTCCTAAATTAAAACAATAATATCGTTTCCTTAGAGGGTACAGCCGAGTGCAAAAGGTTAACTGTTGTACGAAACTAGTTTCCAGAATGAACTCCAAATGAAACTGTTTAAAGTTGAGTTTCCACTGCAAAATTTCATCGAAAGTTGGAGGAACGTTGTAAAACGCAAAGGATACTCAAGGAACGATGCCTCAACGCGCGTTTCTGTCGAGACGTTCGATAAAATAATTAATCAGACTGGCAAAAAGCATCGCGATTATTCATATTAGCTAACAATTTATCGCATGGAAAATGTGGAAAAAGTTCCAAGGATTGTAGCGAGCCAGCAAAACACCGCGGTAGCTAATTGATTGAATTACACAAACGAGGAAATGGAGATCGCATTTGACGTAAGAAACGATTAGCATGCGACCCGATTAAACTCCGAGTAGCGTTGCCATTGATTGTACGTGGAAAAAAAAATTACATTAACGTAATAAATGGGTCGCAAACAGTTCAATTGAAATCGTGGAAACGAGTTTCCTTTTTTATGGTGGGTTTTCAGCTTGTATACTCGGGTGCAACGCAACGAAAATGTGGAACGAAGCGTATCGAAGCAAAGGGTTAATTATTTAATGGTTTAATGCACTCGCCACCAGAGGGCCACGCTCTTGTCTTTCTCGCAAGCGATTGACTGACCACTCTGTTTCTACACTGTTCGATCATCTTTGGGGAAAATTTTAATGGGAGATTCTAGAGGCTAAAATAAGACGAAAATCAAAAGTTAAAGTTAATATTATAGTCCGTTTTGTCAGACAAGAGTGAACGTACTCGTCAAAACATAGTTCTCGTACGAATCTACTGGAATGACAGCCTAAAGGAGGGGCCTATTAGGTAGCCTTTGCTATCTTTTCATGGTTCCTCCATCATCAAAGCAGCGACTTACCTCACGGACTCTGACCTCTGCGTAGGCAAAGACGCCCTCCGCGACCGGGACGTTCCGACGACGACGTTGTCGACGTTGGGGCAGAGGTCTGTGGGTGCCACGGGGGTGGCGCCGCCAGTTATGGTCGGCGGTGGCCCGTAGACCATGGGTACGCTGACGGTGGCGCCGTACGGGGAATCCTGTCGATGATTCGACGGGGATGGGACCGCTGTTGTCGGTGTGGGCGCCGTCTCCGTGGCGAAGTAGCCCTGATGATGATGATGGTGTTGCGGCTGAGGAGGTGGCGGTTGTTGTTGCTGGTGGGGATGATGGTGGTGGTGATGGTGAGGCTGCTGCTGCGGCTGTTGCTGGTGATCGTGGTAGGGCATCGTGGGCGAGAACTCGGTGGGATAGTGACCCGTGCCGCAGGGGTACACCGGGTTGTCGTAACAGTCCTCGTCCATTTTGATGCCGAGGACCTGGAGTTCCTGTCTGGTGTACCGCGGAGCCGTGTAGGTCTCTTGGAAGCTCGGCAAGGGTGTTGAGCTGCGTCCGATCAAGATTAAATGTCAATGGTCCGTTAACCCCCTCGACCCGGCGATACGAAATGCCAGTCGCGATTTTTATCTGTCGAAACGTCTTCGTCGAAGAATTCGAAGCAGACAGAGTCACGAGTCATGTTGAACACCGAAGGAAGAGACGCAATTGTCTTTGGAAACCGATTCTTGCATTATAAATATCGTTAGAAAGGGTCTCTCATAGCGTAATTTACATCCTTAATAGATCTAAATGGGAACACAATACTGTTCACAGTATCTGCTAATATAGAGGATGTTAACCCCTAAGTGGACTGTTTACTGTGGTAACAATTATCCCAAAATGCTTTGTATCAGTTTCTACTCAACCCTTAAGTGGGCCCTTGATCAACTTAAGACGTATGTAAGTGATAACAAATGATATTATGGAAACATTGTGCTGGGCTCGATAAGATCCCTCCCCTTGGTGTTCCTAGGGAGATGACATCGATCATACGTCTCTTTAGAGTTGCTCGATGATCGAAAGTAGGACATTTTTAAACGATTCTACCGGCGATGGACGAGAAGCATAATGAAAACGAACAACGAATGGATACCTAAGCGAATCCGCTTGGACGTCTTCGGGGAGGGGTGCTGCCGTTGGGGGCTGTTGCGGTGGTTGTTGATGGTGCACAGCCTGCTGGGGCTGTGCCGACTCGTCGGCGGTTGGCACTCCTTGCGGATTACCCAGTTGCAGTTCCGGAAACGGGTCCAGTTCCTCTGGCAGGCTTCCCGCATCTGCAGGATCCGTGTACGACGCGCTTAACAAATCCGCTAGAGTGCTACATCCGAAGGGGCTCTGCAATCAGACGTTCACCACCCATTGAAAACAAACTCCCGACGTTGCAAACTATTCCTCAACGTTGTTAACACATCGCAGAAGGAACACATGTATTTTTATTCGATGTTTCAACGATATCAGAGGGTTCAAAAGATTGCTAAAACCTTCTCAAAGCTTGTCAGTCTATTATCTGCAGTTCACTCGTATCAATCGATCGATGTTCAATTTTTATTTATTTATTCCGACTCACATTTGTAAAAATATTCTTAAACCTTTCTGACGCACTTTTTAAACACCTGTTTTCAGATTTATTTTCACACCTTTCAATTTGGGGTCGAAAATTCCATAAAACTACAAACTAAAAGAAATTCTATTTTAACAGCTACTGACTTTCTTCGTAGTGCCCTTCTCGAAGGGGTGTAACCACGTTTACGAAGAATCTTAATTCCGAACAAAGTAATTTTTTAATTTCTTTTAAGATAAGTGGAATAAAAATACGATTACCGAGGTTATCACCCTCAGTGAATTTGCTCGATATTTTCCGTGGCATCCTAACGTTTAGGGGTGGAAAAAGTCCCGAGGCGAACGAGGCTGCTCCGCGCACTAGCGACACGTTCCCCGAAACTATTCGGCACCGGAAGTGGGACCGTCGCGAAACGAGAGAGGAACTGTTCACTTTTTCCGTGATCCCGAGGAGGTCGAACAGACCTGGGTGAGCCGTGCGAGCGGCAAATCGAAGTACTCGACTGCAAGGCGGTAACATTGTTCGACCACAATGGCAGCCTGTGTCGAGACATCGATGTACAGTTGAGGTGCGCAGTGAGGACGCCGGAGTGGACTGGCGAAGCGAGTATCGCGTGTTGTCTATAACTCAACGGCTAGACAGCCTCGCTTGTGATTTCTACGTCGAAGCGTCGAACGAAACCCGCTTCTCTCGAATCCCTTCTAACGCAACGTTCGATACGCTCGCCGGTTGTCCCTGAACACAGTCCGTTCCAACGCGATTCCATTATCCGCGGACGCATCGTTGTCGAACGACGAATCGATGCCCCGGACGGCGATCTTTCGTCCCACGATCCATGTTATAAATAATACGGGGCCCGACAACGCGTGCCGCGAATATCCGACTGACATTTAGCACGAATAGATTTCAGGTTAACGCGAATCGACCCGTGGGGTAACTATTAGGTGTAGCGAAAAGGTTCCCTGTTTTGTTTAGCAGACTATATACTTCGAGGTAATCAAAATAAAACGTTCGTTCGGTAATCGACGTTCTCCATTTTCTATGACAGAATCGTTTGGAATAGATGGATATTTCGATTTTAACCCTTGAGTGGATTATTGGGGGCAAGTTCAATGCATGTCGATGTGATCCTCCATTGGTTCATTATTTTTTAAATACTTCGAAGGAAAATTGATTCACCAGGTTGGTAAAAATTAAGTCATCATCATTAAGACGTTAAGTAAAGTTATTCGGTTGAGATTAAGGGCCCACTTAAGGGTTAAACGATTTTGGAAATAGATGATATTGAGGAAACCATTCCACAGCAGAAATAATAAAAGAGTTTAAATCTTCTCTACCTTTGTCTTTTTTTCGAATTTTACTTCCATATTTTGGGGTTTCTCCCCTCAAATGCTGAACGTAAACATAGAAGTCAGTATCCAGTATCTCCAGGTAAAAAAGACAGAATGAAAGATCGATTCGAAGAAAATGAGGGGGAGGACGTGGAAAAAACGGTGGCGACGGGAAGATATCGAGGAAGGGAGGATGGGGGTGGTTGGGGATATTCAATTTGCCAGGTTGGTTCCGCTGTTGGGCTGACATTTCGTTCATCGCTCCCCCGAGAACCGGCGATCGAAGCCTGCAGCCTTCCATGACCGCGGCACCACGGCCTTCTAAACGGCCTCCTGAAAGCGTGTTCACCGTGTTCTCCCCTTCTTTACCCCGGGCACTTCCTCCATGCAATTACGACACCGCCGTACCGCGAGGGTCCGGCGATTTCGCGGGACCCGTCCACCGCTGTTTAATTACGCGCGACGGTCCCATGGCGATTCGCAGAGAAACCGGGACGGAAAATCGAGGATGTCGTGGAAGGGATAGAAACAGGTAGGACGACACTCGAGATCCGGGTACGTGGGCAGGAATGCAGATGGTGCACGATAAGCGAACGCAGATGACGATCAAGAACCGCTCGGGAACGTAGGAGGGCAGATCTTGTTGCAGGTCGGGCCTAGACACGCGGGGTTCGAAGTGTACGGCGGATAAGATACTGAAATAGTGAAAGTACCGAGCAGACTCTAACCACCGGGATTCGATAATTACCAGTTTGGCTGTGCCAGACGGCATAAATTCCAACGTGCTAACAAACAGACGGTTCGCCGGGATAATCAATCGACATCGATCGCGATATCGTGAGATACAGAGGTGGTAGCGAAAGGGGTGGTAATCTGGGTTGGACTTGCTGGAATTTCCAGCAGGGTGATTTTTCAGAAACTGCCATTGGTTCAAGTCCTTTTGCATAAGATGGTGGTGGTCATTCGCTAGTTGAATTTTTTAAAATTGTGTCAAAATGGGGTCTACATTTTTATATTCGTAGTAAACAAATTGATCAACTTCGCTTTTTTAATTTTTTTAAATTTTAGTGTCTTAGTACTCTATCGAGTTGTAACTTTTTATAATCATTTTGATCACAGTACTAGCGTTAAATCGTATTTTAACAATCAATAAATTGTGGATGCACCTCTATATTCCGGAGAGAAAGCGGTCCAGTATGGAATGACGTTTAATAAGCGAGAGAACTCCAGTGAAAGCCAAAACATAATTGCAGGTAAAATTCTCGCCATGGGTTTTTGGAATTGAAAAGAACAAAGTGGCCTGCTTTTAATTAACTATAAATAAAATATGTTTAACAGCCCAACTGAGTAGTTTGGAATACAATGTTCAACAGTTTATACTTCATTTGCTTATGAGGAATATAAAATACACAATCGTTGTCACATATATGTAACACGTGGTAGCAAATATATAGAACTGCAAAATCTTCTCTATTGCAACTAAATTCCTGACCTTTGAACTCATCTATTCCACATCTGACATTACAATACTCTCTCAGAAGTATACTGAAGTAGGTTTCGAAACCCCCTAAAGAGGACCTTGTATAAAAATTGACTCAATCTAGCATAGACTCCTTTGCATCTCCAACCCACAAAAAATTGTTTGCATTTTTACTTTTCCACTCGAAACTGCCATGCTGCGAGTGAACGAGGGTACGTTGGAGATTCGAGCTCACCTGTGTCTGTAGAAGAAGCATACTTGACGCTACCGTGAAGGCGGTGGTCGTCGTGGTCGTAGAAGAGTGATTCGTGCAGGAGAGAATCGGAACGGTGGCTGTTGCTGGCCGCTGTTGCCGCTGGCGATGAGGTTGTTGTTGCTGGTCTACGTCGTTTCGCGTAACAGCCACTGCACGCTGGCTACCGTTGCTGTTATCGCTGTCGCCGTTCGGCGAGTGCAGCTGCCCTAAAACAGAAACGCACACCTTCGAGCAAACTCTTCCATCGAGACTCTCGAACTCGATCTCTTAACAAGGATCGTTGCTTGGCTTCCTTGTTGCTGGAAAAATGAATTGACGCTGAGGAAATGAATGTGTTGCTATGTTGGAGCTAGGTGTGCTGTGTCACAGTACACCATTTTCCCCAGCAACAAGAAAACCAGACGAACTTCTTCCAGAGACTCTCAAACTTCATTTCTTAACGCCAATTGTTAACGTTGGACTTCGAGCTTCCTTGAGGAGTTCATCGCTTGGTTTCCTCGTCACTGGGAAAATGAATTGTCAGGAAAACAGTACCAGAACAGCAACAAATTCATTTCCCCAGCAACAAGGAAACCAGACGAATGAACTTCTTCCAGAGACTCTCAAACTTCATTTCTTAACGCCAATTGTTAACGTTGGACTTCGAGCTTCCTTGAGGAGTTCATCGCTTGGTTTCCTCGTCGCTGGGAAAATGAATTGTCAGGAAAACAGTTCGAGAACAGCAACAAATTCATTTCCCCAGCAACAAGGAAACCAGACGAACTCGCTACTCCGCGCCGCGCCAATAATCGAAATGGCCGCCCCGCAACGGAACTGATAAAAATAGAGGATGAATGGTAAACGTGTCCGCGTCCATCGAGGACGCTGTTCCAGACTTCTTGAAAAGCATGACTATAAAATGCATACGTTCATTGTTCCCGTTGAAATAAAACGGGTCGCGGTCCCGTTCAGAATGGAAACTTTCCGACGTGCATCAACGCCGCGCTCTGAATGTACGCGACAGACCACTTCCGCCGCGAAGATACAGCTTCCGTCAACCCCCGACAGGCGAAAAGGAAATTTCGTTTCGCTATAGAAAGAATCCCCAACGACGTACAGTATCTACGGTGCCCGGCGTCCATGGTGATCATCTCCGCGACCGATTCGTTGCCAAAGGGTTACCGAATCTTTCGAAACACGATCGAATTTGATTCCAGAGGGCCAACGTCGACCTGATAGCATTACGATGCAGCTCGAAAAACCACTTTCACTGCCTCGAATTCCTTCCCTGATCGTTTTACTGTGTATCTTATCACTGTTCGGGACTTATTAGTGGAGCACCTAGTCGTCGACTGAGGTCCTCGACGTCGACGTCTCGTCCTATATAGGGTTGCCTCGACACCCCCGGGGAGACATGAAATCATTGGCATTTAAAATACTACCTAGTCCTATATGGACAGCCAACGTGCCCCCTCGAATATTATTACGCGATATTATCCCCAACGCCCGAGGGATGACTCCCGTCGACAAGGTCGGTGATTGTGCCTCCTTTTTCGATACCTCGCGAAATATGAACGTGAACACTTTCGCGATTAATTTAAATTTTAATTGCTTTCTTTATTTTCATAATACGTATGGATCTACTAAACTTTCTAGAGGAGGAATTAGACATTTCAGTCAGGTCTTCTTAAGATGTCGACTGCCAGACCAAACCCCTTAAATTGCCCACTAAAAACTCTGTTTTTAGACAACTGGAAACTAGAGTACCCATAATTTGTTATTGATTTGTTAAAGTTCGAGAGCCCTTTGTTTAACATCTAATCTTGCGAATTAATTGAGAATTAGTTTAGTAGTTTAAGTAGGAACTGATATAAAGCATCAGACGTACACCAGGGATGTAACGGTACCAATTCAGAGAGAGCTGAAACGCGATACACCGGTAAACAGATGCGTTGCACCCTGTAGGGGGTTGTCGCGCCCTTGCGCTGAGGAAGATCCGACTCCGCGATAGTCACGGTACACCTAAGTCGATTTAATTTCACAATCGCGAACGTGAACGGACCACCCAGCGGTTATCGCGTCGTAAAACGCGCGTCGTGCCCGTTGCTGCTCGTAAACGATTCCCGGCCGTTGATGGATACGACGGGGGCGCAGAGGGTACGACTCGATTAGACACAATGGCCGCGCCGTTACGGCGAATTAAAGGATCGACGAGGTGGTGGAGGAAGGTCGGGACCCTCGACGACAACGAGCCATGCAAATCGCGCCTCCCGTCGAATCGGTGTTCGCCGTAAATCCGAATGTAGGCGAGCAAAAGCGATCCCCGGGAGAGCCTTTCCGTAGGAAAAGTCGTAAACTCGCTACTCTCTTTCTCTCTCTCCTGCCTTTAACCTTTTCTTTTCTTTTGCTGGTAACCTGTCGGTTGGTAAGGTGGTCGCTGCCAATTAAGATACCTGGCTCCCAAACAATGAGCCCTATCAGACAGCGGTGATCAGCGGATCCGCGGAGGAGAGGCTGCGAGAGGCAAACCGATCCCACCTACGGTCTCGCATACTAGAGGAAAGAGCCTGCACCTGAGCCGGTGTGCACGTGCACGGAAGGACTCGATTAACTCTACAACGCTAGCCGACAGCACCGTAGGCAGGGTAAAGGTAGAGTGAGCCAGGGTAGGGTAGCGAACGGACGAGAAAGAGTAGGGTTAGCCGAACAGCGTGTGCCAAGTGGATTACAGCGGTATACACGTCCCTCCCACGAACCACGCCTCTCCACGTGCCACCACGTGCGACCACGCCGTGCTCTGCCGCTTCCACCGTTCCTCGTCGATTTGCTCTCATGAATTAACCACTCTTTCCCTTCTCCCGTTCCTTCTTTTGCTTCCGCGACCTCGACGGCTCCGGGACTCCCCGGTCGCTCTGGAGGCTAATGGTCACTCCCAGGGGTCCCGTTCATTGCTACCACTTACAATTAGAGCAAATTACTATGGCATTTTTCGAGTATCGCGTTCAATTTGCTGGATACACCGTTTCGTCTCTTGACTCTTCATTTTGTCTCCTATGGTGTACTTAAATCAACGCATATTGGGATTTCACGCGTTGACGTTCAGATTTCTTACACGTGAACAGGTGTATTTAATGTTGGTTTCCTTTAAAGCATTTTAGAAATAATGAAGTGATCGAGGATTGCACAAATTTTCAAATAATTACATTGACATATTGAATTTTACAATATTCACTTCTATTCTGGGGAAAAACTGGAGAAAATTTTATGTCAAATTTTGGTTAGCTATGTATAGCAAAGATGAAAAGAGAGAATCTTCCGTTTCCACTGTCTTAGAATAGTCTAACAATGCCCCATTAAAAATAGTTAAATTTTAGACGCTTGCAGCTCCGAAGTTACTAGGGTTTTATTAATTATTGAGCCACTGTTCGAAGCGGTAATGCTTCCCCTTTAAAATGGCTTTTGGTTTTTGACGATCCGACTTTCCGTTTTGGAGATATCGTAATTTATGTGGAGGGGTCATTTTTTTCTATTGCCGCGCGCGAGGTCAATGAACCCGCGAGCGGTACAACGAAACGTAAACAAACCCTAGCTCCGAAACTAAAATCGCCATATCTCCGGAACTAATTGAGCTATCGACTTGTTCGAACGCTCATTTTAAAGGGCATTTCATCCCCTATACGATGACCACACGAAATATTATCATTTATGCTGCTTTCTATGTTTATTTTAACATTTACTTTGACTCTACATACCCAAAGAAGTTTTAACATGACTGGTGTGCAATACAACTGGATCATAAATTGTTTACATAATTGAAAATGAAGTTAAGTTTGTATAAAGGATGTCTGCATAATTACTACGCTATTTTTTCGTAAAAAAATTAACAGGAGATTAATAGTTACGATAAGAACAGATGTTTGTACGATTTCAACTATTTTCCACTCTGTCAATCATTTTGTGCGTGATTGCAACCGGTGGTACGGTTACGTAACAGGTAAAATCGTTATTTTTTTTATGAACGACCGCTGTCATAAACCGTTCCGTCCTCGTTGATCAATCGACACTTAAATATATATTGTATAATGTTTATTTACAGAGCTTGAGTGCACTTTTGGTTTCTTCTCTTTCTCCTCGATCTAGTCAGCCAACTTTCTCGAGGCGTACGGGTTTAATGGTCGCTGTAACGGAGAGTTCGAGTCCGAGACGAAGTTTATTTGGGATAAGCAGATTACAAGATTGATATTCGCCGGTACACGATTGAACTTGATGCTGAATATTCGCTACAAATATGACAGAGTTCATTCATTTCGATTTCATGCACAAACACTCGACGTAACTAGTTTCGCAAAGAGAATGTAGGAAGCCTTTAATAGCTTATTGATACAAGATACTCGGAGAACCGCGTCCTCCGTTTGTACATACGTTGCTTGCTAGTTTACTGTGGAATTAGTCGCAAAACCACGCCCGCGATCGGACTTTCGCGGAAGGAGAAAACGCACATTGTCGCGACTCGTCAAACACAGGAGATTCTACTGTTTTGCGTAACGCCTAGGAATTCTGCGGATTCGAGGGTTGCGAAAGAAGTTTGCGCGAGAAAGCGGCTCTGTTTAACCCCGGATTATCGAGGCGAAAAAAATTGAACAAACTCAACGCAATGTCTTTCAAATCTCTGGTTCCTTAAAATGACTTCTCTTCTTGTGGCTAGTTTCCAATTGTCTAAAAATAGGGTATCGCTTTCGTAGACAATTTGAAGGGTTTGGTCCAGCAATTAACGTGTTGAAACGAAGCAAATGGTACCAGAATCCATTCTATCGTTTTAAAGAAACCATTTTGTTTTACTTTCGAAACCAAACAACACGCCCTTCGCCAATGGAATCGAGATCCATGCACAGAGAAGACAGAACAAAGTTTGCATCGAGAAGTGTGACACGTTCGATGTAACAAGTCACGCGCGAGACGAAACATGGCGCGATTTTTGCCAAACGAAACGGCCTACTTATCCGTTATTCGCTCAGGAAACGAACGTCGACGTCACGCTACCATCGACCGCCCTGCGTTCGCCATTATTAGGCATGGAATTCCTATAAATTACCAGCTAATTGCAACGACCGTGCCGCGAGCTTTTACGCCGCGTCGCGATAATTGATATCCATCATGAATAATTCATTCTATCGATGGAGGTAAAAAATCGCGTCTATTTATAAACGGATTTTTGCCGATGTCGTCGTCGTTGGCTACGGCCTATCGACGGATTGACTCGTCTCGTGCTCGCGGGCACACCTAACTGCGTTTAAGTACCGAACGACGACCGCGTGCGTGCGTGCACGAGAGAAAGTGGGACCTGATCGTGTCTCGGTGCCATACGACACATAATCGTGCACCGAGATATCTTCGATTCAAGCTCGCCTCAGTTCGCCCACGCGAGCCAGACGTATCTCCGGCTGAACGATCGTAATTAACCCTTTCACTGCTAAGTAGTGACAGTCCCGTGCCGGATCGTCCTCGGCTTTCCGCTCGAACACCGCGTTACGGAACGCTTTCTGCTCGCTGTTGGAACGTTTTATCGCTTTGGACTCGCTCCTTCTGCGTCCCCACCTCGATTAAAACCATCCAACACAACCAATGATCTATCAACTTTCGACAACTCGATCACAGAAACAGAAATTTCTGATCTATTTTGAGATCGTTACGTTTAGCGATCCAGAGTCCACCTGGTTTCCCAATTTCGAACTATTCAAAGCAGCGTCTCTTTTTCTAGAGTCGAGAGGTGCAAGTCCAGGGGAAACCAGTTCGAGGATTAGGTCGAACGATTGCTATCGCGTCGATAAAGTTGACCATCGATATTTTTCTTTTCTCGATCGCGCAACAGTCGACGGTTCGTGTTTTCCACGATCCCGGGGAGAAGTCGAGTGAATCAGGGGAACCGAGGATCCCCGGGGATTCGTAACGCAGGTTAATTTGAAAGTCTCCGGGTAGCGGAGCGGTCTAAAACTGGTCCGGCGTGTGCAGGTTAAGCAGCTTTCTCCTTCGTTGAAATTTAGCGAGAGATTGATGACATCGTAATTAGGCTCGCGCGACTCCCTGAGTCATCCTCGCCTGTCGCGATTACAGCCGATCGTTTCCCTGGACCGGTTGATATGTTATTTATTCTCACTTATCGCCTCTCCTCGGCGATCCATGGCGGTCCCATTCACCGAGATCGTTAACAGGATCGAGTTATCGCCTGCTTCATAATTCGTCGGCTTCGTTCGCGCCGATCAAAAGGAGGAATGCTGTGTAGGATCAAGATGTACTGAATAGACGGGACGCTAATCGTTTCGTTAAACTCGACTGCCAGACCGAAATCAAATTGTTTACGAGACCCAAACTTAACCCTTTACACTACCGAGCAAACTAACTCAAGCTCGCTTTTTTGCGAAATAGATGGACATATAATTGATTCCAAATAATTTTTTAAACTTATACTATATAAAATTTGATGAGGAATGAGTAGCCTCATGATCGTAAAACTTGAGATCAAGAACTTGTGACAAGTCAGATTTGTTGTTGTATGGCAAGGGGTTAAAACAATAATAAAGGGTTGCCTGTTTAGGTATATTTTTTTTAACATTTCAACTTGAGAATTAATATCATCCATATATGGCTGGTCTTGTGTATCAAAATCGACACATTTTTCAATTCAGAGTTTGTAAAATAGATCAATTATTTTTCGTGTCCTTTGATTGGATGATTCGGAGCAAAGTGGGTCCCCGTACGCGTGTATGGTGGATGATGTGGATGTGACCCGAAGGAGAGAAGAAGAGGAGGTCGCGAATCACGGATTTGTGAAAGTGGCAACCGGGACCAGGAAATCCAGACGAAACAAATTGTCCAGATACCCTGGAAAGATTAGATACGTTCCCGGTGGATTGACCTCTCTCGATAAAAGATTCCTCCGCGCGGCAATAAGAATACAAAAGCCGTTTCAGCTCGCGGAGCCGTGGCGGCTTGCAGTCCGGGTTAGAGTGCGGCTTACGGTGTCGAAGGAGGTGAAAGAAGAGGTTCGACGCCGGTCGCGCGAGGGAGGAGAGGCGTTGCAAGCGTGTTGGAGCGAGAAGGAGGATACGGAGAGCCGCTTGCGACACGCAGGCTCGAGCAGCCAGCCTGATAGGTAGGTAGGTAGGTAGGTATATCGCCCCCTGACCCCGAAGAACTACCGTGAGACCGGCTTAGCTCCGGCCGGAGCACTCTCCTTTGCTCTCTCGGCGTGCACCGCGTATGCACACACGTTCGTACGTGTGCATCCAGGCGCCGTGGAATAAAGAAGTGGGAAGGGTAAAGCCGGCGTGACACCACGACCAACATGGAGAAAAAGAGAGGAGGAGAAGGGAACGACACGACGAAGGATGTTGTGACTCGTGGGTGCAGCTGCAATGCGGCCCCGGCTGCATTCAGTGGCGCGCACAGGACGCTCCGAGGGCTTTTCGATGGCACGCCAGGATTATCCTGACTCCGCGAAGACACGCTGGAATGAATTTCGTAACCGGTGGAAGCATGACTTACGCTCACGGGGATTGTTCTCGTGTGTCTATTCCCCCTCACCCCCCCTCCTCCGACAGAGCACGCTCTCTGCTCCGGGGAAATTTGCTTCTCCTTGCTAGCTACCTTTGACCCCGTTGCAACCCAAACTTTCGGATGCTATGGGCCAGAGAGACTAGCAGATTTTGGAATTTATCTGTGGTATTTTATATAATTGAAACCAATGTCGAGTTCTATGCACACGTTGATTACCATTCCACGCATATACGTTATTTTTCTCAAAAAAATGTCGACGCATTGAGGTTTTAGTATTTCCGGGAACCAATACAGTAATTACAAGAACAAAAACTATGTTCGAACGATGGAAAGTTGCGTATATCTCTGATAGATACATTATATAATATAAGTAATGACTATACAAGCTGACGTGTAGCAAGCAAAAAAGAAAGGAAGATAAAAAATATGTATTAAAGTCGGATTATGAGATCTTACAATTGGTTTAGGTTCGAGTAAATGTGACGAAAGAAATCTTCACGACAGGGCTGAACTAGTAGTATGAGACGGAAGTGCACAGACTTGTACTCTCCATAGATTCTTAGGACCATATAATGGAGACCATTTTATTACATTCTTTTGGTTGTTCTTGACTCATTTTCTTCCTCTCTTTTTTGCACAAAATGCCTCCAATTCCAATCCATCAAAAATATCAATAAAATCTGAATAATACAAGATTTTCTAAATACATTTCTTGACGATGCCAGTAAAAGTCACCGAGCAAAACGATGGCTGACAGTTTTTCAGAGAAAGTCGTATCCCTCTGCAGCGATCGAAGGCTAATCGAAACTGCAAGCGATTCCGCGAGATAACCGTAGAGAAGATATAGATATACATGTTCTCACGGAGTTTAATGACTTTTGGATATCCCGTATTGCTAATCGCTGGATAGGAGAAAGTGTTTGCAATGTCGATACGGGGAACGACGGATCGGTTAACCATGGTGGCAGTTGCCTCGAACTCCGATGCAGCAAAACGCAAAAACTATCCTCGTCCGCCAGGATACCCCCGCGACATCCAGGCGAAAGTCGTAAAGCTTCTTCGAATGAATCTCGTCGCTGATACGTTCCCCAGTGTCCATCCTTCGTTCCTCGATATTTGGACGGGTTGGCGTAGCAGTAAATTATCGATGAATCGCGAACGAGCGGACAGAGAGATGAGTGTGCATAAATCACTGGGAGCTAGAAAAATACCGTAAGGTAATTGCAGACCGTGGAATTTTACGAGGCTCGGTAACGAAAACGAATGACATACTCATTAATACTGATACGTATCGATTCTTGAGTATTTCTGGTACCAAACCATGTGGTTGCTACCAGCCAGACGCACTCGAAATGTCGAGTATCAGTTACTATCAGAATAAACATTCGTTCAGACAGCAATATTTGGACTCTTTATTGTCACTATTTTACAAACGTCAAACTTGAGATTGATACCATCGATCTCTGACGTCGAATCTCCGACTTTTTCTTTTCTCTTTTCTTGTTTGCTCGATGAAAAGAAAAACGCATGGACAACTTTTTCTAGGCATCTCGCGCGAGCAAACATCCTGCGCGGGACTCGAAAGAATAAGCAAATAGAAAACCAGCCGGGCAGCCGACACGGCATCGTTGCAATTATATTTCCAGTGGCTCATCGCGGGTTGCGAAATTCGACATAATTTCGCCGACGGAGGCGCGCGCGCGATAGAGAAACAACGCTTAGGTGGCACCTGTTCGAAAAAGACGCGCGTTGACAAGGGGATCCACCGTTGTCGAAACAAATGGCGTGTGGGACAAAATGGCCGTTCGAAACGGCTCCACCCACATCCTGATCGTCGCATGCGTGTTCCCGAGCACCCGTATATCGATCCTTCGGTTTCCTTCGCGAGAGGAACCGGAGAGAGGCGACACGGGGCATCGCGCGAAACGCGTGTCTTCTCCGGGCATCGAAATCACCGAGGCGCGATCCAGAATTGATCCGATTCAACGCCAAACTCCGCGAATTCCGATCGTTTAATATGTCTATAATATAAGTATCTAAATAATTTGTTCAATGGTACGAGTATCACAATAGAATTTTTGTTCGTATTTACTTTTTTATTATTTTACTCTGGTATTTCAGTGTAAAGAAACTGCATGTTTTCGACTATGTGTACACTGCCAGAAGTGATTGACACGACTATTACACGCTATAGAATAAACAATAAACGAAATTAGAAGTATTTACTCGAGTAAATGCGACAGTTTAAATAGAAAATATTCATGAAAATGATTCGTTTTCAGAGTCGTTGCGCTGGGAGTCTTTCTTTAAGGAAAGTAATTTTTATTCAATCATCTCGGGATGGACGAAAGAGGACGGACGAGTACGGATAATGGAAAACCAGTCGTTTTACTACCGCACTGACGCAACGTCCTGCAACAGCGTTAGTTGCATATCGCAATCGTTGGAAGATCGAATCCTAGCACGGGAGAATGTTATTGCTTACACGGAAATAATTACCGTATCGATGACACGGCGTATACGCAGAATTCTGTACCTTTAAACAAATTTTGCATATTATTGCCTGAAAAGGATCCTCCGCGGCTGAATTAAAACGTCTTACGATAAACATTTCTGATTCCAAGATTCATCGTTGCTCGTAAACATAAAGAACGAGCGAGACTTTTTGTCAAAAGAGTATTTACGTATAAAATATTCCAAAGTTAAACGATCGGACTGGGGAAAAACATAATGTCGCGTGAACGCAGGTCCTGGAAACGATTTGTTAAGAATTAGGTTTAAAGGTTCGTCATTATGCAAAATTATTCTTTATATTATATTGTAGATTTACGCTCCGTGCACGTGCGTAATATAGACGTTTGATAATGATAATAATAAAAACCTGTAACGAAACAATTAAACTTGAACGCAGTACCGGGTCCGATGTCGATTTATTGCGACGTAAACATGGATCTGCGATGCTTATTTAATCTGTTTATTCTAGTTATGTTCGCTGATTAAAATCAACGAAGGTCGTGTAGCCCCTGAGATCACTAGACTTTACACTGCTAGACATTTACCTGTCGAGAACTGTGAAAGCGATAGCCGTGCCATACAAGAGTAAATTCGTGACATGAATTAATAGACAGAATCAATTATGCGTTCGTTGAACTAAAACAAGATATACGTGGAATTCGTACGGCGTTAAAATGCAATCTTTCAACAATTTCATAATGAACGTGTGCAACGAGTGGAATCAAATTGATAGATTATATAACACGACTGAATATTTGGGAGCACAATTTGATAAAAGAAAAAAGGAAGCGTATCCAAGCGAGACAAATTTGTTTGAATATCAATATTTAATCTTAAATTACATTTTCTCGAAATATTGGAGGAATCAAATTATTCTTCAATTTGAGATTACAAACCGTAGAACGACTTTTGAAATATACAATATTCGCTTCATATTTCTATTTACAGAGCATTCTGGAGGCGGTTGAACATCGTGTACAGGGTGAGACACCTAAAATTACCGAGCAGAGTTTAAATCGGTATCGCTTACGCGTGGTTGGACCATCTTGGTATTTTACTTTTGTGCTGCTAATATTTTTATTAGTCCCAATTGGTTTACGATTTATATATGGAACGACTTATTTATACATCGAGCATCTTACAAGTCTTGCTCGATCGATAAAGACATCGGTGATTTCGATCCACGCGAGACAATATTAGAAATTTTATGATTCACAGATTGGAGAGTAAACTTTGTCCTTCTAAACACCTATCCTCTTTCACAGATCGCGGAACATGTTTAATCTTTCCCGATCGGATCTGTTTGTCTTCGGGGAGAACAAAAAAGGGGACATCGTTCCAGCGTAACGAAGATTTACGCGTAAATTATTACGCGTTTACTAATAATAATATTAAAAAACAGTTCTCTAGATCTCCTTCGATGACATTTAATGCGATTGCCTTCCTGACAACAGAGCTTCGTCATGTTTTTTATCGATTTGCGGACAACAACAATATCCAAACACGAAGGAAACAAAATTAGACTCAACATCAAATATAAAGAAGCTTCGCTGGATAAAATAAAATGGCGACTTATTCCCCTGTTAATTACATATAAAGTACTCAAATAAATACATCAAATCTAGTAGTTTCATATTAAAATATTTCCAATCGCTTTTCTCTTCAGCTTCACAAATGGCGACTTCGATTGTTTCCATCCAGATCGTTTACGATGTTTGAAACATTTCCAACCAGTTTTCCCTCAGCTTCGATTTTTGCATCTCGTTTCGAATTAGCGTTTGGAGGATGAAAAGATCCTCTGGTCAGGTCGGATCACTTTCCGCTCGCGCGACATTTTGCGCGTTAAAACGAAAAAAGAAGAGGAGGCGAACGAGCGAGAGCGTGTTACGAGACGATACGCGACGATCGGTTCGAAATCGAGCGCGCATCCTGCGAAACCGTCCTGGTGGACAGTTATGCAAGAGGCCACGTTTGGCGCGTCCGCTCGGGCAGGTTCGACCGGTCTTAATTGCAACCGAGCCTGCCCGGGCAACTTCGACTTCGGAACTAGTCGGTTTCGGCTAGAAACGGCCGCGAGAGGCGCGCTCTCGATGCTCGAATATTAATAAATTATTTTCTAGCGGCACGTGTCTACCACTTTTCGTTCCGCGAGTTACGTGGAGACCGCCGCTTTCCCCCGTGCCCCCGATCTCCGCGAAAAACTGGTCCATTTGCGTTCGTAAATGGGAGCTTTGCGAGAACGGACGAAACCCACCGCTGGTGCAATCGTAAATTTTCAACGTTTCCAATCGGTTTGAGATATCTCAAGATGTCCTCCGAGGTAAACAAAACTCAATAGTCGCTTTTAAATCGATGAGAAAGGTTTTATACAGGGTACTGTAGCTAACAAAAATATAGTATCGTTACAGTTTAATTTTTAGTGAATTTGTGATACACGATTCTCTTTCCTCCAGACTGAGATATCTTCAATGATAAACAAAACTCAATATTCAATTTTAGATCGATGAGAAAATTTGTATATAGGGTACTGTAATTAATAGAAACATAGAAAATACTTTTTTGTGGAGAAAGTTTCCTATCACCAATTCGAGTAGATTTTTACTGGAGCTAACGATGACTATTTCTGGTGATAGTTTGTGATACATTTTAATTTTCAGAGGAATAAAAAGAAAATTTCTAATACACGGTTCTGTTTTGCAACTTTTATCTGCAACTGGTTGCAAATTATAATCCCGCGCGGAGTACGGGTTAGCGAGCTAGTACACTCTAAAATTGTATGCCAGTGGTGCACAACCTTCCCCCGCTAGTGGGTCAAACACAATAAAATACAATTTTCCATCGACCAAAATCGATTGAAAAATGTATGCGTTAAACCAAGATCTGTTATTCCGTTTCTGGTTTTATTTGAAAACTGGCCTTAGAAAAACGTTCGTTAAGATACTCTGGATTTCGTTGAAGAAGCGCGAACTAATTCCGGAATCAAAGTTTCCATTCATGATCTTAAAATAATTTTAATGGACAGTAAAAATTTTAATGGACAGGTGATTTACGTCGAGAGTTGCGATTCTACTTAATTTACGCAATGTGCTGATATGATAATACTCGATGAACCAGTTAGCCATTGCATTGAAGTGCGTAATAACTTCGAAAAATAAAAAACGCACGGTAATGGTGGCTAATAAATTTGAATGTTATAGCGTTCGTGTCACTTTGGAAAATGGATACTACAGCGTCGAGAGTTAATAGATTATAATTTACGAACTGGTACATTATGAATGAATTTAAAATTTGTATAGTGAATAAAATTTAGAATTGAAATTCCTTTTGGTTTTATTCGCATTTGAAGTTGAAAAGTGGCGCTCGGAAATCGGAAAATAAATGTTACAGAATGGCGTTCACCGAAACATTTAAGCACGTAGATTTTCTCAAACTGAAAAAATCGAGGAAAAGAATCGGAGTAATAATAAATTTGTCGTTACAAGGAAGCTTGCAACTACTCCGTTTGCCAAAGAATTCCTATTATTTTGAAGGGGGGAGGGAGTTACATCTAAAAAAACTTCGAAAACTTGGTGTTACCAAGAAGTGAAAACGACATGTTAGAGCAGCGAGCACAAAGCGTGCTGTAGACTTTTTCGAGCGTGTACTTTCACGAAGCTCGGTCTCCCAGCGTCTGTGAAACCATTCCCATCTGCGTAATTCCGCCTGAGACCGATGGATACACCAAAGCACCCCGATTACTTTGGTGATCTTATAATTCACGATCGCGACGTGCTGCTAGCACAATTTCCACGAATAAAATGTGTCCTCGGATCCGTAGCTGTGCTCCACGCAGCTTGGATCCAAGGACGACCACGATTCCGTCGTCCTTTTCGATAAAACGCGTCCACGTGGTGCACGCAGCTACTCGCGAATTTGCCTCCCAAAAAACGAAAGCTGTCTACGTTCTCGACGATCCAGCCTGCCGTAAACTCTCTCAGGTGTTCGTGTACGTGTGTGTGTTCGTGACTGTGTGGGACCAGCGTCGTTTCCTTTCCCCGTCGCGGCGTACGGTACCGGTTGCTCGTCTCCTCTCCCTCTCGTCGATGATGATGTACGCACGCACGAACGTTGACTAGGAACGACGCGTGTACTTTCATCGAAATCGATGCAGGAACGAATCGAGAGAGGCGAGAAATCGACCAGGACGACAATCATGGTTTTGCAATTCTCATTGTTGCAGAACTGCTCGCGGGGAACCACCTCGTCGCGTCAATTGAGGGGACTCCCCTACCGCCATCGCGTTTTTTCCTATTCTTTGGTATTTTTTTTTGTAAAGAAACATTTGTTACTCTTTCAGTGATATTCACAAATTTTTACAAACAAAAATAGTCAAAATTAGTGTTAGTACAGAGCCTCGAAGAACTGTTCTAATGGCTGCCATGATTCAAACCGTTCTATTTGTCTGAGTCAAAAAAATGAGATTTTTCTATAGCCTGAAAGGACAGGTACTGAAAGGACAGAAAAAGATTGATAGTTAAAAAAATGGCGGCATTTTGAAGTTGAAATATCGATTTTTTTCTTGTTTTTAACTCCAACAGGGTGAAGAAGAAATTACAAAGAATAGTGATTTTGACTTCATCGTAGTACGAGCTATAGTGGTCAAGTAGATCTTGGGTCATCATGATAGCCAATTAGGAACATACAGTTTTGAGAAAAACGCATTTAAATAGGAAGATCTGATCATTCAAACAGATACAAAATCTAAACAAATAGCTAGATTACTATAACAGGTAGGAAATGCAAGAAAAAAGTCGAATTTTTTGTTTACAGTAGGAGACACCCTCAATGTTTAACGCGCGTATATTTGTTTTATTTTATTATAATTTTCACGATAAAACGACCGTTTCAATGTAACATGAAACTTCTATAAAATGATATGTACATATTCAATGGATTATTAAAGTTCCCCACAATCTATTAGCTTCTTCTTACAGAATCAGCGTGCCTGACAGATGCAAAATGTTTAAAATTATATAGCCAGTTACATAACATTATTCAGATTTTCGTGCTCATAATTATACAACCTTGTTCGCGAATGCAAATGGCGGCGAATATACAGGTTATCTGAAATATTTTGGATAAGAATTGGAATAAGGAATACCAGCCAGTGTTGCTTCTTTTACTTGAGGAACCCTAGATTTATGTCACTGACTGTTCGCGGAGAAATTTGGGTGACCGGTTACGTTAATTAACGTGTTCATCCGTGCCGCCCTTTATTTTCCAGGAGGGTGGATACGAGCGACCGCGAGATATTTAATTAAATGCACCACAATGCGTTGAGACACGCTCTGCACGAAATAAGTAAATATCGTTCGCTCGAACGCGGCGACTGAAACGTTTGTTAAATGTTTTCGAGGTACTCTGACCTTAATTGCATCGCTATATTCGTATTAGAAGTGCGCGACAACTGCACTCGCGTTTTTCTTTTGACGGGACGAATTGATTTGCATTTAACCCACTTCTCGTTGCACGTACACGGGATGTTTCCGATGGAAAAGGAAAATGGCTCGTTTAACCCCTTGGCTTGCGATTTAATTTCCGACTGTGCGTGCCAAAAGCGACACCGACGATTGGCCCGGCGGACTTATCGCGTCTCCGAGACGCCATTGCGAGCTAAGGGGTTAACGGTTTAATATTGCATACGATTTTAGATCAGATATTTATACTTTCCCCATTCATTTCAACGCACGCGAGTTCACGGCTCGACGGAACGGTATTTTTAATCGAACGATTATGATACTTTGCACTCGAGAATAGGAAATTAGTTATCACAAAAGGCTAAATTTAAACGCTGTAAGCAAGTAGTTGACATTTGCAGAAAAAAGAAGTGAGTCGAATCACAAACGAATCCAATTTATCCGCTGACCTTTTTATTCGTTTCTTTAAATAATACCCGAGCGTAGTTCTCGTCCCGTTCATAACGAATAATAATTAATTTCCACGCGGTGAACGCGCTTGGCAAATGATCGTACAAATACGATCGTCCCGCGAGGTACTAAGAAAGATGTATTGGTTTTTGCGTACAACGTTCTCGTAAATGGTCATCCACCGGCAGGCACGCCATAATTGTCGGAATCGTCGTTCACGTAACGAGGAGCCTCGCTATAGATCCGACGAGCAATAACTTATGCAAGATCGCCGGCGTAAACAATGCCGGAAAAACGCTAGGCTGTTCGAGACGCTGGCGGCACGTGCGACCATTTATCTCGTCGATCGACAAAAGTTCCGGGGTGCGAGTCGCGCCATCAATTACGCGATCCTGTTGGTTCGCGTCTGGGCAATCCGTTCGACGACGTCTCGTCTCGTGTGATCGTCAACCAGCCATCCTCGGAGGACAGGACGGATCCTCGACTCGAGTCGACGACTTGAAAAACCACCGACGAGATCCTTATCGGTTCAATCAACGCCGCGAGAGTCTGTAATCGTGCTTCATCAACGCTTGGCCGTACGGCGACCGTACTTTTTACTCGCGATCACAGAGAACGTTCCACGCTCGTAAGTCGCGGAAATTTGTAATTAAATAAATCTAAACGTCGACTAGGAGACTCTACTCTGAAAACGTTCGAGAGGAGAGGCTGGTTTCAAGTCGAAAATCTCGTTATTAGAGATGGTGCTTTGCATCTTTGGATGATATACGAACCATTCGCAAATCGAATCGATTAATTCCACTTTCTGAATTTTGTCAAATTCAAAATACTTGATAAATTCTCTTAATAACAAGGATAAACAATAAATGACAAAGTTTTGTTGGCCATCGAATAGTCAGATGAGTCATTCGAGAGACAAATTGATCAACTCCAGTTTCTTAATACTTTTTAATTTTTTTCTCGAAAACGCGTATGATTTCGGGGATATGTCTATTCACCAAAAGTGATTGTAATTGATCCTCGGAGCCAAACATATTTTTTTTATTACGATTTGAAAATTTTTTTTTCCGGTGAAAAAATGGTCCACTTATCGAATTTTTTTCTCGAAAACGCGTAGGATTTTGAGGGTATGTGTATTCACCAAAAGTGATTGAAATTGACCCTCGGAACTAACGATATTTTTTTTAGTATGATATGAAATTTTTTTTTCTTGTCGAAAAAATGGTCCACTTATCGAATTTTTTTCTCGAAAACGCGTAGGATTTCGGAGGTATGTCTATTCACCAAAAGTGATTATAATTGACCCCCGGAACTAAAAATAATTTTTCCAGAATGATTTGAAATATTTTAATTTTGTCGAAAAATTGTACACCTTCTCGAATTTTTTTCTCGAAAATGGGTAGAATTTCGGGGGTATGTCTATTCACCAAAAATGATTGAACTTAACCCCTGCGAGCGAAAATAATTTTTTTAAAACGATTCAAAATATTTTAATTTAGTCGAAAAATTTTAGATCTTCTGGAATTTTTTTCTCGAAAGTGGGTAGAATTTCGAGGATATGTCTATTCACCAAAAATGATTGAACTTAACCCCTGCGAGCGAAAATAATTTTTTTTAAACGATTTGAAATATTTTAATTTTGTCGAAAAATTTTCACGAATCCTCAATCAAGAAATTGATATTCTTGGTTTTCGTCTTATTTTGGCCTCTAGAATCTCTCTAGAGCTCTCTATTTTAGCCTCTAGAATGGACAAAAATGCTAGCTTACACGTCGATCAACATTTATTATCCAAAGTCGATAAAACCTAACGAAAGAAGAACATTTGTACCTTAAAATATTAAAGAATATACGTGGAAAAAGGGCGAAAACTTGCATCAAACCCTTATTCCGTAAAAAACTTGTCAGATATCACTTCTCGATTTACCATTTCACACGAGTCTTCCTCCTCAATAAAAATATGAATTTGCACAATACCCAGTGTACCCATTACTTTCAAACTTTGTACCATATTTTTTGGCTAACAACCATGGATAAAGCGGAACGTCGATTACGTTTGAAGTTGATACAACCGGTCGTCATTAGCGACATCGAATTTTTAATCGACGCGGGTCGCACGGGATTAGACGCGAAAGAGGCGATCGCTGGGAGGCGGTCAGGACGGGGATTTACGATTGAGGTTCGAGAAGATCGCGGCTCGCGATACACCGTCGAGCGTTTCCCACGAGCGTTTCTTCGACGCGGCTGGCCATGTTGCACAGGCAATACCGCCGCGAAGAAACCTGTCCGACAGAGTTTCTTTTTGATTGAACACACACGCTTTACCCTAAGTGACCCTATTAGTCGGCGGTTATCTTCCTCGTGACGGGCCGCGTAGACGCGGTGACCCCGGTAAATCCTTTCTCTTCGACGTGTCGAGCGGTTGCAGCCTCCTCGCGCAGCTGACTCCTCGAGGTGCCAAGCACGTCCTCTCGCGCGTACACCAGCGCGTGTCCCGGAGACGTCTCGCGACGCTGATTTACACGCCGACGACGAGAAGATTGAGGGTCCCGGTCACAATGCATGATCCTTCGTTAAGGGACGATCCTTCCAACGGACTCAGACTCGCGTTACCAGTCGCTCTAACCGGCAATAATTTTCTCCTATTCTCGGTACCGACCGGAGAAAGGATAATGGCGTCCCTTTCGATCGAAATTAAACGAACGGTCCACCGGTAAAACGCAAACCAAAACGCATTAACGGCCTATCCGTCGATGTCAATTTTAATTAACGCGACAGACGCTAATGGTATACGCGCGAGTATCGGAATCGTGGCGTTTTACCTGGGAATTCCAACAAACTTCTCGATGAGGATAGAAATTCGAGGGAAAAGAATCTAGCTTATCTTAATAGGTAATGTTCGAATTTTCTTGGGTTTAAATATCAAATATAAGCGTTCCTTTGGGCAGATCAGTCGCTAGAGACTTGCTGGGGTTCTCCAATAAAACGTCAAAAGGGTCCTGTGTCGCGTGTTGATTATTAAAATCCCTTTAAGCACGGGGAAATGATATATCTTGAGCAAAACAGGAACTTAGGGCGGAAGGACGTGGTTGGAATAAGGCTGTGAGCAAGAGTGGAATAATAAAATTCCTAAAATTAAGATTGTAACCAACCATGAACCTAGCACCTCAATAAATACGAAGATACGAGATCCTGGAATAAAATTAGAAATCAATGAACAAGATGTCCAATCCAAAATACTTTAAGTAAGAAGAATTCGACAATTTCTCTCGAACGAACGTGGAGGTGTCAAGATTGGCCTTGAATCTAATGGTATCTAAGCATCAGAGGAAATAGCGAATAGCGCCATTGTAACGGAACACAACGCGGTCTGATACAGCCTCCGGTGCAACATTTTTCGAATATAATCGTTTTAATCGCAGGGAACAGATCAATGAAAGCACGTGTATCTCTCTCGCAGTCTCGGGGGCAACCGCTGCCAACCAGTTTGTTGGTTGACGACAAGATCGCCTATCTCTGTTTATTAACATACCCGGTGGAAACATTAAATAACGTAGTACGGACATCGTGGCATGTAATACGTTTATTTTGTCTACGCGTAAAAGGTGCAATATGTCGTTCACGATGCACGTGATACGACGCGTATACTAAACATGGCTAGACGCTTGAGAATGCAGCCTGCACGGTCAATTTTTCTTTATTTCGATTCCCTGTAATTCAACCTTTGCGTCCTGACAAAAATCGTTGCTGGAATATATTCGAAGTTAAAACATAAATAACACTGGAATTGCAAACAATTGTAGTGTATTTATTTGTACCAAAGGGAAGAGAGTTTTTGATGTATTTGCTATCAATTTCACGAGTGTGTGGGTAGTTTATAGTATTATTTAATCATATTTTAACAAACATAATAGAATTCAGCTTCTATCAAATTCAATTGGTCTGATTTAAATGTAAAATTGTTGGAAAGAAACAGAGGCGTTGAGAATCGCTTATATCGAAACAAGTCACTTGAAAAGAGAGTTTTGGATGGATTTACTATCAATTTCACGAGTCTCTGTGTAGTTTATAGTATGCTTTGATCATATTTTAATGAACGTTCTCGATCAGATTCAAATAGAAAATTGTTGAGAAGTAACAGAGGCGTTGAGAGTCGCTTATATCGAAACAAGGCACTTGAAGAGAGAGTTTTGGATGCATTTACTATCAATTTCACGAGTCTGTGTGTAATTTATAGTATGATTTAATCATATTTTAATAAACATCCTAGAATTCAGCTTCTATCAAATTCAATTGATCAGATTCAAATTTAAAATTGTTGAAAAGTAACAGAGGCGTTGAAAATCGCTTAAATCGAAACAAGTCGCTTGAAACGAGAATTTTTGGATGTATTTACAACCAATTTCATCAGATTCGAATAGAAAATTGTAAAGAGTGACACAGGCGAACAATACTCGATATTCCAACGATCGAAAGTAACGAAAAGTGAGTTTTTAATACTGAGATCGGCGCACAGCGTCGATTTGCCATCGGCGGCCGTGGTACGAGCGTGGAAAATAAACGACGGACGGGTCCGCGTATGGCGATACGCGTAATGGGATGAGATGGATCGTCGATCAGCAAAAAGGCCATACCCGAGGAAGAAACCACGTCTCTCGGCGGCCTTTCTCGATTCGACTCGATCCCATCCGCGTGCGCGAGGCGTCCATCTGGTTCTACCTGTCGGATGTCGCAAGCCGGTAGCATCGTGGCTCGCTCGATTAAGCGATCAAAGATCGATTAAGCGATCCGGTTTTTCCGACGGTGTTTTCTAATAACGTTGGCCGCGGAAACCCAGGCCGCGAACGGGCCGCCGCGATACCGTAATTGAAATCGCTGACGCCTGCTTGCGCGTAACGACACCGTGTCCGTTGCTCGCATGCCGGTTTAAGGATAAATATGATAATGCGCCCGGCTAGAAAGCGGCCAGACGCGGAATCGGCACGGCGATCGATTTTTCACGACGCGGACGATCGACGGGGCCCCTGGAATTCGAATTTTTCCCGTCTTCGAGGCGAATCGAGCAGCCTGGACTTTTCGTGCACCGGATGAAATGAAAATTTCACGAGACGAGGAAACGCAATGACACCGGTGATCCGGTATGGAAATATATCTCACCGAATATTTAGCTTACACGCCCAGGGGAGAAAATAATCCAAATATCGCGTATTTCTTATTTTACGAAAATTTTTAAGTCGCCTCCTCGCTGAGAGATTTTATTTGCCTTTGTTGGGGAATTTTTTTCCTTTGAATCGGTAGATTGTATGATTGTAAAATTTTGCAAGTACATTTGGTGATGTTTCGTGAATGCACGATAATTTTTTCATGGAGAAGTAACGATTATTATGGGAGCTATTATGTAACGTTCAACAAAATGTAGCTTTATATCTCTTTAGCGTTCCATTCGGTCAGCAATTATGCGAGATCAATGATTTTTACTTGGAGAGGTGTTTATAGCTTTGGAAAAATTCGAATAAATATAAGTAGAAAGTTTGAATTTGGCACGTCTAATAACTTATTTAAAAATCACCTGACACATCACCCACTTTTTAGGATCCCGAGCTAGACAGATTCTTGAGGTTATCGGATATTTTTCTGATCGTCGCTGGCAAAATAAATCTGACGAACTCTATATTTATCAGCCGCTTTATCGAATTTTTAAGATACGAATAATTTGAACCAGGCCGTTCCGATTATGTTGCTGTTCTAAAAATGACAATTGACGTAATTTTACTTTATTAGCAATTGCCTTAAGTGGTTATTATCCAGACGTTATTAGTAGTCTGTCGGAAGAAATAGAACTTATGGCCCAGTTGCAGCGATTTAAACGATTTTTAAGGTATAACTCGCTTCATGACAATCAGTACAGTAGAATGGATAGTCGCTGGTCAGACACTCGTCCCTACTTACTTAATTTTGTACAAAACTATTCCAAGGAACGTTTACGAACCAGAGATCGAGACATTTTTGTTCAAAGAAAATGATTATAAAATTGTTTTAATTCCCATTCACTTCAAACGGAAGAATAATACTTGATAGAAAAGGGGCAAATAATTTATCCGCTATTAATTAAACGATCGACTGAATGAAGTCTTGTTGGAAGCTAATCTGCCATAGTAAAGTAGCTACACGTCTCGTTGAAGCCTCAATGATACTCAATGCTGCTACAAATGTCAACAAGTTCATCTTTCTTGCACCAACTTGTTGCAATGCCTATTTGATATTTCAATACAATGCTTGGAAATTGCTAGGTACTAATGATTGTGTCATTCGATTGATCCAATCGTTGCCTGTAATCACATACTCTTTGACTGATCGCCCGTCACTGTTGTTCAAACAAATTAATACTTTAAAAAAAAAATTGTACGATTTGATGGAATCTTTTCAATAACGTTCGTTGAATTTCTGATATTATTGGGTGCTCGACAATCTGTCACTGAATCTTAAAAATATGTACTTTAATATTGATCTATGATATTAAAGAATATTATGGTCACTTGTGTTTTTAAAATTGATGTTTGGGGATCAACAAATGAATCGACTGAGACAAGATCTTAGGAATATTAGAAATTGATGGAATACAAACTCTTCGAACTGAACCAATCAATTCACATAAGATACTTACAATATTAAAGAATATTATCGCCCCCTGTTGGCTTCAAAATTGATGTTTGAGGATCAACAAATGAATCGACTGAGGCAAGATCTTAGGAATAAGAGAAATTGATGGAATACAAACTCTTCGAACTGAACCAATCAATTCACATAAGATATTACAATATTAAAGAATATTATCGCCCCCTGTTGGCTTCAAAATTGATGTTTGAGGATCAACAAATGAATCGACTGAGACAAGATCTTAGGAATATTAGAAATTGATGGAATACAAACTCTTCGAACTGAACCAATCAATTCACATAAGATACTTACAATATTAAAGAATATTATCGCCCCCTGTTGGCTTCAAAATTGATGTTTGAGGATCAACAAATGAATCGACTGAGGCAAGATCTTAGGAATAAGAGAAATTGATGGAATACAAACTCTTCGAACTGAACCAATCAATTCACATAAGATATTACAATATTAAAGAATATTATCGCCCCCTGTTGGCTTCAAAATTGATGTTTGAGGATCAACAAATGAATCGACTGAAGCAAGATTTTAGGAATATGAGAAATTGATGGAATACAAACTCTTCGAACTGAACCAATCAATTCACATATGATACTTAACCCCTTAACATTCATGCCCGAGCCTGACTGCTTTGAAAAACAATATTTGTTTAATCCAACGCTTCAAGGGATACTAATATTTGTTTTCTTTCAAATTATACGTTAGATACAACATTGTAATTTACAAAAACCGTATTTTTAGAAACAAATCCAATAAAGAAAACTGATCATTGTTGGTTAACCCGAAAAATATGAGCGTTAAGGGGTTAAAGCTTGTTGGGCCCCAAAATGCTTATTATTCTTACGGTTATTTATTTTGCAGAGCAATGAACGTTGCAAGCGATCGAATGAAGTATTAATAATTAAAATTATTATAATTTAACTCTTAGTGGTCTGAAACTGTTTCTACAGTTGTGAATATGGGAATCGAGTAGAAACGAAAATGGTAGGCGATAATCAGTTTCGGAATCTTCTTGGAGGATGTCTACGGGCGAAACCAGCTTTCACAAACGTGAATTCGCGGACTGTTGCGGCTCGAGTGGATCGCCTCGACGGTTCGGGCGCGAGTCTTCTGCCGATCTGGGCGAATTCGAGTGCGGAAGTCGACGAGCAGGTAGACGTAATCCGACGAATATCGTAATAGGTACCCTAATCCCATCCAGCTTTCTACACCGCCCGCGGCGAGCGATCGTTCGCGCGCGAAACGCTCGCACACCAACAGCGGGAACACGCTTCAAGGGCCGAGCATTTCCCATGGAATTGTTTCTACTTTATCCTCCCCCTCCTCCTCACCCCTCTCACGCAATTTGCATACGTATTCGTGGTTCCATACGCGTGTACATACGTACAAAACAACTGCGTACGATTCGAACGGATCGAGATGCGCCGATCGAAAGTACCGTTTCACACTTTCTTCCTCGTTGTTCCCGCGCCGCGGATTTTGCAATAGGAAATTTCCAATCTCTCCAGTCGATGGCTCCGGTCCGCGAAAGGCCAGTGACAAATTCGACCAAAGGATCGAGGAGGGGGACGAATGATTTATACGCGGGGATAAATCGAAACGCTTGAAACGCATAGACAGGGCGACTTCGTCGCTGCCTCAACGTTTCCATTTATAATTGTTAATGAATACGTTCCACGTCGAAGAATTATTCATCGATCTTCCCCACCGGACACCTTCCTTTCTCCAGACTTCGATTATTCATCTCGACTACGGGTTTCTCGTATTCTCGATTACGCCGATCGTCGCGAACGATATTCCTCCGCCATTTTGCCCGGTAATTCGTTCCAACACTCTTTCGAACGAACGCCTGACAAATTACTGTTATCATCTTTTAAGCTTGTTCGTCCAGGTTGATGTGTGTACGACCATGTATCTCTAAAGCGCTATTCGTTATTCGTTATTCGTTATTCGTTATTCGTGAAGAATATAGAATTTATTTGTAGACTCGAGGAAATCGTTCGAACTAAAATGTATGGTGATGTTTCTCTAAAGTGTTATTCGTTATTCAAGAATGAAATTCAATGTATTCATTATTCGTGAAGAATATACAATTTATAAGAATTTATTCGTAGATTCGAAGAAATTATTCGAACCAAAATGGACGGTGATGTTTCTCTAAAGGGTTATTCGTTATTCACGAATGAAATATATTCATTATTCGTGAAGAATATACAATTTATTCGCAGATTCAAGGAAATTATTCGAACCAAAATGTACGATGATATTTCTCTAAAGTGTAATTCGTTATTCAGGAATGAAATTCAATGTATTCATTATTCATGAAGAATATACAATTAATTTGTAGGTTCGAAGAAATTATTCTTTATTATTTATAATATTAGGAATTATTATTTATAAAGGATAGACGAATGAAATATTTTTAGTTGAATAATCATCCTAAGAATAATTTATTCGAATAAAGAAACGAAAGGAATGCAATGCAATATAAATAAAATATGATAAAGAAGAATGCGAATTGTTTTTGTTGTTATTAATCCTAGAAATTAGAACGCAAGAAGTAATATCTTTGGCAATCCGGAGAAAATTGCTGTGTTTTGTCCCAGATTTGCTATCCTCGATATGATATTTATGTAAACCCTGCCTCAAACACGATTAATCATTCGTAAATGTCTTGCAAAGAAGTCGGATGAAAGTTAACGAAAGGATCTTAATAGCCGCGAAACCGCCAAAGAAATTGTTTCCCAAGTACTAATTTGCACGATAAATAAGAGCGTCTCGTTGGAAAATATAAAATAGGGTTTCTCTAGACTTTCCCTCCTTTGAAATTTCACGAAGATTCAAGCAATGTGACTACAAATCAATAAAATCAAATCAGAGACTCTATATCCTACAAATAATTTCTGATAAAAAATATTGAGGGCAATCCATGTCTCTGGAAACGTATCGAACCAAATTATTAACGAACAATTATTAACAAACTATTGGGGAAAATTTCTCGACGCAGGTTTCGCAGCCGAGCACGTAAACGAATTAGGACGACGAAATTCGATCGTCGTCCGGATTTCCCGTCGGAATTCGATTAAGTCGAGGGATCGTCGATCGAAAGCGATGTCGCAACTCCGGCCGTCGAGAGGAGAGAGATCTCTCAAGAAGAAACGTAGGAACAATGGGATCGACGTAGAAAGCGAGGCTCGACGATCTCGCTGTTAATTTCGATATGGAAAGAGAAAAAAAACTGTAAAAAAGAAGCGCACCCTCGACTCGGCCGCGAACGAGGTAACGGGATACTTGAACGTTCGCAACCTCTCGAGCGTGTTTGCTCACGTAACTCGCGCTAATGATACGTTAAATCGCCACGAGGGAGTAATTGCAGGGACGTTGATCGCATATGTGCGGCAAGTAAGTGGCTGACACGTACGTACGTACCGGTACGTGATATGTTTCAGTGGTCGCGGGACGTAACTATCGACGCTTGTTGCGTCGGTTATCGAAGACAATCGGTCGTCGGGACGCAGACAGGGCGTCTGCTCGACTCGCGCGGAATTCTTCCGGCACCGGTGTAACGCGCTGAACACCGTGGCGATAAACTGTCAAGGTGCACCGGTTTGGCCACGGAACTCACCGTTGTAATTATTAGGAGATCCGACACGCGTGACTTAATATTCTAACAGGCGTATCTATAAATATCGTCCTGCTGGTTGCATACAACAGTGCTTTCCAAACCTCTCGCGAAAGGCTAAAAAAAACCACTTAAAAAAAGAGAGAACCTCCCCGAAACGTGCATGCAAAGAATTTTGGTCGAAGGGTCAATGGGGGCCGGAGTAAAAATATATTTTATATTGTTAAAATTTTTGTTCGAAACCCACAGAAACAAATGACAAACTTCGATAACAAGTCTATTGATTTGAATTTTAGTCATTTGTTTCGCCACGTTGCGTGGCAATAATTCGTTCGCGTCCCATTTGGATCGTCCCACAGTGATCGAATGATCTATCCGTGCCTCGTCGAGGAATTCGACGAGGTATGTTCCAACGATCTATTATTTAGTCGGAGCTTACGAGAAGCTTTGTCACACTATGATAGAATATACAGGGTGTCTGAACTATAAATAAGAAGTATGAATTTCGAGAGAAACGAACGAAATGTGTTGACGATATTTATTTAGCGTATTGTGTTCACAACTGAAGATCGTTGGACGTGATCAATGTATAATCTACTCATGTATTCATACTCCGGTTAGATCATTCATATTAATGGAAAATTGATATTGTTGGAGAGCTGAATTTATTATTTTAAGAGTTTCCTGTCTATTCCGTTGCAATATTAATCCCTTTCATTCTAGTACAGCTTAGGCAAGTATTATATTTAGGTAAATATTATTTTTTCAGAGCACCGACCTTTATGAAAGATATGGAATACCGTTATCTAAAAAATATTCATTTTTCTGAATCTACACGAATTTCTTTGTAAATTAATACATGTCACAGGATGAATATCGTTAATTTTTAAATAACTATTTCCTCTTCTACACCCAATTTACTTGCTTGCTTTTAAAAATGGTAATAATTTTTAAAATGGCGCAGAAAAGCGCAAATTGATCTCCGGAATACAATTCCAAATGAATCGTATATTTGGAATGACAGGTATAATTCAGTCGATTCTCGATTCCACGATCGGTCCATTTTTA
The DNA here is from genome assembly GCF_013123115.1 of Colletes gigas. Taxonomy (NCBI): domain Eukaryota; kingdom Metazoa; phylum Arthropoda; class Insecta; order Hymenoptera; family Colletidae; genus Colletes; species Colletes gigas. Next base: position 2,002,216 of record NW_025106643.1, on the reverse strand, counting down.
AATTAGACAAATTTCGCTGTCAAAAATATCAGAATTAATTTAATTTATCGAGAATTATTACCGCGAGTCTGTGCCCGCCAGACAGTCGAGCGTTCTATTTAAAATTAGAGTAAACGTGATGCTCCAAATATGAAAATGCTTGAAAAAATGTAAATGATATCCCTAGACAGCCAAATGACTAATTTGAGAACCCAAATATTCTTTCTAAGTCAGTGAATAGATGTAAATAGAGTTGTCAGAGCTTTTGCTCCGTGAAAGAGGCGCGGAAAACGACGTCGAGCATTCCATTTTCAATTAGAATAAACGTGATACTCCAAATATGAAAATGCTTGAAAAAATGTGAATGATATCCCTAGATAGTCAATTGACTAATTTTGTGGAACCCAAAACATTCTTTCCAAGTCAGTGAATAGATGTAAATAATAGAGTTGTCAGAGCTTTTGCTCCGTGAAAGAGGCGCGAAAACGACGTCGAGCGTTCCATTTTCAATTAGAATAAACGTGATACTCCAAATATGAAAATGCTTGAAAAAATGTAAATGATATCCCTAGACAGCCAAATGACTAATTTGAGAACCCAAATATTCTTTCTAAGTCAGTGAATAGATGTAAATAGAGTTGTCAGAGCTTTTGCTCCGTGAAAGAGGCGCGAAAACGACGTCGATCGCTCGAAGAACCCCACTGCGACGCGTAATGGCGCGATAAGAAAAGAAACCAGTATGCCATTCTCGCGTTAAGAACCGATGCCTAGGCTTTCTATCGGCGAAATGCAATATCTAAGCACTCAACGCCAGGCTCCGTTGGCGCTTAAAAGGTTCGACCCGAAAGATAATCATCGTACGGCACAATGCAGACAGTCTCGAGCGCGGTTTGAACCCATCTGACACGATCGTAACGCGATGAATGCGAACAGATAGAGGCTCGTGCATCGCCCGGGCAAATTATAGTCGCCGGGCGCAACTTTATTACGAAATCCAAGCAACGCACGGCGTCGGGGCGTGAGAGACTACGGACTTTTCATCCACCCCGTTCCTATTATCGAACTTCACCGACGATCGAACACACCATATCTGACCACGTCCAATTAACACATCAAACGGCGTTATTGTTTCGTAGACGCTCGTACGCTTATTATCTGCGTTTAATATCGTAATCACCGACCAGCCACGCTTATCGTCAATTTAATAACCGATCATAATCGTTGTGCATCTCGCTAAACATTAAGAATTACTTGTTTTCCACATCCTTTTACCGTCCATTTCACTATCACTTTTACTAAAGAATTCGAGCTCATATTTAGGCATTCTAGGGGTAATTCAAGATGGAGTTTCAAGAAGCAAGGAACAAATTTCCAGAAAATAGAAGCACTTGTAATCTTGAAACTCTTTGGTAGCGACAATATATTAGTGCACAATGAATGAACACACAAGTTTAGACTCTAAAAGTTCATGAATTGATCCCAGGAAAGGCGTAATTGGTAAATTAACGAGTAGAAGTTAATAGCCGGGAAACACATAGTACTTGTGTTCGCCACTAGTTGGCGCCACGATAGAAGTCGCTGATTTTAAAGAACACTGATAAACGATTGCACTAAAACACACAAATGCGTTCCTAATCTGAATTAGAATGGTTCTGAGATCCCACATATACGTTCATAACCTGAATTGAATGTCTCTTTTACAAGGAATTGAATTTTAACTCTTTGGGTCTCCAAATTATGCAGGTCTAATGCCCCCAAAAATTTGTAAACAGCTATTTACTTTACACTATCATGATTTATCGTTGATTCATTTTTCTCGAGTCAAAATTGATATTATCGAGATAAGCTGAGGACGCCGGTTCCAGTGTCGGCGGAAATGAGAAAAAAGGTTTTCTAGAAGCGACAACGAGACTCCACACGGAGTCAATGGAGCGCAATGAGCAAAGCCGGAACCGGTTGCAATCCCTGTGTAATTGCCGCGAGTAAATTTAGACGAGGCGAGGAGCGAACGAGCAACTTAGCCGGCCGCTGGCCACTTTTAAAACCGTTCGCAGCTGCAAACGCACCCGACACGCTGGTACCGCGACGCGGAGGTGGCGTAGGTATCGTCAGACTTTCAGAAATTAACCAGGAAACGGGATAAAGAGCAATTCTCTACTAGGTCTAAAGATTGCTCGCATTCCCATCAGATTCCCTCGACTCCAACCTGTTCCTCGGGAGCAAAGCAGCTTCTCGATATCTCCGTATCTCTGTTATCGCATCGCGTGATTTGTTGTCGATATTATAAATTCTGAGAGTGAAATATTATCGTAATAAAAAGACAGGTAAACAAGCTGGACTGGATATGACAGAATGAGAGTTCGTCCTCTCCATTTTGTTACATTATATTTTATCGCTCTAGAGTCTTCTATTTAAGTTGTATAAGGATTTATGTTGAGCTCGTGAAATGGATCGTTTTTTATTTACGGAGGAGATTTTGAAGACTCCTAGCGAGTTGTTAGAGTTGTGGGGGAATAAAAAGATACCTATCGCGCGTAGAACAGGGTTGGAAAACAGGAGCGGAAGGGTGAAATTGCAAAGGTGGAGCTTCGAGCGCCCTTGGAGAAGGTTGTACGAGAATCAACAACGAAAATCGATGGTGAAGCTGGCGGTGGGTCGCGGCGAGGATACGCCGAGCATAGTGAAACGGTTGAAGGTGAAGGACGAGAGTTGCAACCGGGTGATACGAGTATTCGGTAATCGTCTTCAGTGATCGTCCTTGCTCATTCGGGAGAAAAATCGATTACCAGACCCGGGACACATTACGAACGTAAAAATTATTGCCAGATACATCGAAATCCAATTCTCAATTCTATCAAAATTTATCTTTGGGTCATTAAATTCATGCAATTCTAATATTTACTGCAACTTAATCCTTTGAACTCGGAAAGCAAAGGTGTCTTTTTTTACATTCTTTGCTTATGTATTTTGTCCTAGATTGAAACAATATTATTGTTGCGTTTTCTTAGAAGGTACATCCAAATTCTCTGGATGTCCTTTTAGAGGGGACAATCGAGTGCAAAGGGTTAGTAATACATAAAATATTACTAGTTAATGTTTCACATCACATTACAGACTATTAATGACCCAGCAAATCAGCAAAATGTGATTTACCATTACGTTTTGTCCCATTACTCCTGGAATTTAATATTAGCATGTAACCCAAAGTCCAAACAGAGTTAAGTTGCATCCATTAAGCTTCCAATAGCTGTAAAATTATACCAATAAACGAGAAATAACAAAAGGATGCACCGAACGATAGAGATCTCTGAGAGAAGAGGAATTCTGAGACGCGATTCGTGACATTTTCATGGGAAACGTTAAGTCGGAGCAGCCGTGGCTCCCAAGGAGTCGCTTCTGGAGCGGTTGTTTAACACTAGATTGCCCAAGGAAGTCATTTTGACTGCTTTTTAATTTCAATTAGAAAAGCAATTATGTATATAATGACACAATTTCTTAGAATTTTGTGACTTTTTGCACAACATATAAATGCGTTTATTAATAATTGTAATTACCTCCTCCTTCATTTCCGGTATATGTGTTATACCTATATTGGTCAAAAGCAGTCATTTTGACTGCTTGGGAAATTTTAAATAATCAAATGACTTTTATTATTGAATTGAGTAAATTTCTTATATGACCAGTTCGACTCTGTATTGAAATAACAGTTTTCATTTTTTTTCGATTACCAACACATGATAACATACAAGTACATGATAAATTGTCGATTTGGGCGTACCTAACCCAGACCCTAGATCTGGGTTAGGTCTGGATTAGATCTGAGTTAGATCTGAGTTAGGTCTGGGTTAGGTCTGGATTAGATCTGAGTTAGCTCCGGGTTAGGTCTGGATTAGATCTGAATTAGATCTGGGTTAGGTCTGGTTTAGGTCTGGGTTAGGTCTGGGTTAGGTCTGGATTAGTTAATAATCCAAATTATCTTAACCCTTTGCACTCCTATGTCGAGTGTGATTCGACATCAATTTTGATCTCAGGAGCACCTTCGTCAAGTCTCACTCGACATTCTTTCAAGTCCATACCAAACAGATATCATACACTTGGAAATTACAAAATACAACAACAGTGTAAATGAGACCTAACCCAGACCTAACCCAGACCTAACCCAGATCTAATCCAGACCTAACCCAGATCTAATCCAGACCTAACCCAGACCTAACCCAGACCTAATCCAGACCTATTGATAAATTACAGTTTCTCAATAAGCTAAAGTAGTACTTGTTATTCGAATCTTTATGCAGTGATACTTGTTCTAACAAGTTGTTTATTTTATTTCTGCGCCCTAAATTCATAATATTATAACATAATATTAAAAATTAATTTTGAACAAATTTCTTTACACATTAGTTAGTCTTTCACGATGCAGTCATTTTGACTGCTTTTGGCCAATATAGGTATATACTAAGTTTCAGTCTTTCTAGTGTTAAATACCGGGGATTCCTTGTGGAACGGGATCCCGTTTCTGTGTCACGAGCCATCGGCGATCCATCAATCGCGGATCGAAACGAGGCGGCTGTCAATGGACGTCACGGTTCATTCAGCGTACTAATATTTAACACATTTATTTCGAGATGCAGAACAGGCAGCGGAGGGAGCCGATGTTTCTTAATGCACGACGCGCACGATCGACTTCGGATGAGTTAGGGGGCTCATTAATCAGGGGGATCGATGCGAATTAAGAAACGCGACGAGCCGGCTGTCAAACAATTTCGCGAAATATCGTGCGCCGTTCCCGCGAGACGACGCGAGTTATTAGTACCATTAATCAGCCGCGGCCTGGCATTAACGTTAACGAAGAAAACCGATGCGCGGGAACCTGTTGCTGTCCCTTCGACGAGTTAATATACGACGAATCTATTCCGCGACCGGCAATTTTCCCACCAAAACTTCCCAGAATTCCAGTGCCCTTCCATATACAGAAATAGTTAATTCAACACAGGTTTTACCACGAAGAATAGAATGTAACAGTTTCAAATTGCTCAAATTGCACTCATAGACTCGCCTTCACCCTTACAAGTGGTTTTACAGTTCACTTTCAATAAACTCTGCCAAATTTTCTGATATTAACGATAGAATAACCCATCAAAACGCCAGATTCAGATTTCTACTCGAAGTTCCTATTTTCACGAGTTTCTCGAGATTTACGTGGACTTTTGTCGAAACAAAAGTACGATCAGTTATACGGGTGTACAGTAAATCTGAAATGGTCGCTAAAAGTAGACAGGCGTTGCTCGAGTGCTGAAAAATTAAGTGCCATAAATTTGGGTGATGAAAGAGGTGACCTTGCGGCCAACACCACAAATCCACCCCATCCGATCCATCACGCCTGTCACGCAGCGACCGAGCTTCGACTTACAGTTCCTTTGCTCGGAATGCTTGTATTGGTAGCGATGGATAGAAGAGAGGGGATCTAAAAGAGCTCGTACCCCTAAAAAATCTATTATTTCAAATTTAATGCGAGATTTGTTAGCTTCAGCCCCCTTTTGTAGGTCTGTGGTTCTCAGTTTTTCAGCGTCCTGTACACTGTACCAAATACTTCTCTCTTCTAGAAATCTTTTCCGACAGCCTCTGCCTATATTTGGAACTCATTACCGTCTGACATTAATTGCATCCTCGTCTTGTACATCATTTAAACGCGAACTAGTTAAACGCTCAGGTCCCCTGACAACCTTTGGAATTGCTTCTCTGTTTAGCAACACATTACTACAAATCAAAATGAAACTAATGTAATCCTAATATTTCGTATGCCTTTGGAGGACATTATAATCTTAAAAAAAGAGAGATAAAATAGAAAGACTAAATGTCTATGAAAGGCCGGATGTCCGTGGCAAGTTTCTGAGGTCTCCGATTAAAAAGTACAACTTCGGTAATGTATTCGACGAGAATGGCTCCACCGAACACGACTCGTGGATCCCAAAGTATGGAGAAACTGCGTGGTATTCTGTCTTCCGCCTCCCACTCTTTTCAGCGTTCGTTACCGAGCATAGATCTCTGCATACTTGCGGATGGTGAATTACTCGAGGAATATTTATAGAAATTGTTGAGCATCCCAACGGTGGAAGCGAGCCTAACAAATGATCCTGTTACACTTATTCCACCTCCCCTCCCCTCCGTACGTCTATCCACGATTATTAGAGCTTCAACAGGGCGTAGTAATCGCACTGGCTGGCCTTTGAACGGCGATTTAATCCAGTTTACCTACACATAGGTATCGATCGCAACACCTAATCACGTCTCAAGCAGGGTTTACCGAGTAAGCCGTACTAATGAGTCTATCAGCAACCTCGGACGAAACGCCATCTTTAGAAAACCATCCGTTCACAACGCTTATTAAGTCGCGTTTTGTAATTCGTACAGACAGTTCATCTTGAGGGCGATTCTTAGGGTTGAAATTACAAATTGACTAAAAAAAATTACTAAACGTCTCTACGAAGATCTCTAGCTTGTAAAGTATCGCAAATTAATATATAACAAACTCGTTGTTTACTCACACTTTCATTCAGACACCATTGCTCCACTGTTAATAAACATTCTATATCTGTCGATTCTTTTAACTTATCTTTAGCGAATTTTAGAGATCACTAGTAAATCAATAGGTTTATTGACCATAAAATAAATAAGTTTGCAACACTTAGATAAAGTCTGCTACTTAAGGACAACAATTTTCGCGAGAATTTTCAATGCAATGTGATGAAAGCATCCCAAACGGTGTGTTGCTTCGAAATTTTTCGATTCAACGTTTCGCAAATATTGAAATATTACCCCCACGTATCAAATCCAACGAAACAAATATTAATTCTATTGATTTACACAGCCCGCCTGTATTGACCTAAATATTGCAGCGAGTACCGCCATTTTCTCGTTATCTTCGAAAACTTCTGTTACAAAATGAACTTGTACAAATAGGAATTCACATTGACGAAGTAAAAACTGCTTCTGGAAGGAAATATTCCTCACGCAAACGTTGCATCCCCTTTGGGGGTTGAATTTCTGAATATCCTTTCTTATTCTTTGTATACATCATAAAGGAAAAATCTTTCATTCTATATACGTCTTTCATTTTCTATAGATAGATAATTGAATTCGATTCTCTAATTCCCAATAAATTGGAACAAATGCTAAGTAGCAAACCGGTGTGCCACCTTTGGGGCATCGAGCGTGAGGCGAGGCTCGATCGCGTTGAAGAAGCGATCAAATAATTTATCGTCCAATAAAATCACCGAGCAAAACAGGCGGCAGTAGGAAAGCAACATAGAAAAATAACACCGCGCCCACTTTTAAATCCACGACGGGGGACATAAATTACATGAATCCCTTTGCCTTTTCGCTTTCCCCTCGTAAAACAGAGGCGTATCGGTTCCCCCTCCGGGATCCACCGATCGACAACCGAGATACGAAGGAAATCCGCTATCGCGGAACCGCTTTCGGGGTCGATCCCGTATCGATTTCGATTTCTCCTTGAAATTTCTCTACTGCCGGTGATCCCCCGATCGCGAACGGGATAGGAGTCACGTTGGACGTGGTACACAAGTCGAATGGAGAGAAAGAGAGAGAGAGAGAGTGGGAAAAATTGAATCGAGAAGGAAAAGAACGCATGATTGAGTTGGGGGCCCGAAGCGTGAGCCAGCGCACGGTAGCGTGCACGTGTGAGTGCGTGTTGGCGCGACAACGCGCTAGATAGGATCTCTCTGGTTGGTATGCGCCAGAGCGGGCAATACGCGACACCCATACCGTGGTCGGAAACGAGCTGCAGGTTCCGTGACCCCGAAACCGGGGATACGATCTCCCGTTGATACTCCGCTGCCGGGAGGAAAGCTCGACTACGATCGCCTCCGAGGCGGACCTGATTGGGCCCGATAGCCATCGGGCGCGATTAAGATTTACTAGGGGTTGAACAGACGCAGTTGTTGACGCTTGAACTACCGATCGTAATTTCTAATAAAAATTCGAAAAAATTTTTTAAAACTATACTTCTCTATGAGAGAACGATTTACTTCCATAGCATTGATACACTTCTTCGATTATCTGTTTTCATTCCTTTGGTATAAACAAATACACCATATGTGGTGTTAGTATTTGGTTCTAGGGTCATCCATCTTACCCAATAATTGGTAATATTTTAAACAATTTACTTAATAACGTGTTCCATAGTTGTATTCAAATTGATTGTAACTTTGCTTTGAATGCATTTTGTCACTCAGGATTAATGTTATTAATAAATCAATTTGAAGTAGGTGTATTCACACGAAAAACCGTAAGAAAGAAGCTTAGAATTCACAGATATAATGGGAGTATTCTAGAGGCCAAAATAAGACGATAATCAAGAATACCAATTTGTTGACTAAGGCTTTGTTAAAAAGTTATTAAAAAATTAAATTAAAGAATTCAAATCATTCTGAAAAAATTATTTTTGGCTGCAGAAGTCAGTTAGAATCATTTTTTATGAACAGACATACCCCCGAATTCCTACTCAGTTTCGAAAATAAATTCCAGAAGGTGTCGGAAATTTGGGCGAAAAAAAAGAATTTCGAAACGTCTTGGAAAAATTATTTCCAGTTGCAGGGGTCCATTACAATCATTTTTGGTCAACAGAGATACCCCTGAAATGCTACTCAGTTTCGAGAAAAAAATTCCAGAAGGTGTCGAAAATTTGGGCGAAAAAAAAAAATTTTGAATCGTCTTGGAAAAATTATTTTTGGTTGCAGAGGTCAATTACAATCATTTTTGGTCAATAGAGATATCCTCGAAATCCTACTCAGTTTCGAGAAAAAAATTCAAGAAGGTGTTGAAAATTTGGGCGAAAAAAAAGAATTTCGAATCGTCTTGGAAAAATTATTTTTAGTTGCAGAGGTCAATTACAATCATTTTTGGTCAATAGAGATATCCTCGAAATCCTACTCAGTTTCGAGAAAAAAATTCAAGAAGGTGTTGAAAATTTGGGCGAAAAAAAAGAATTTCGAATCGTCTTGGAAAAATTATTTTTGGTTGCAGAGGTCAATTACAAGTATTTTTGGTCAATAGGTATACCCCCGAAATCCTACTCAGTTTCGAGAAAAAAATTCCTTACCGAAAATATAATTTCTGGCCAGAAATATCTGCTGGAATTTCCATGCGAATTTTTAAAATGCCATAACTTCTGAACGGATTGGACGATTTTAATGTTTCAAATGGCAAACAACGCGTATTTTAGTGGAGAATATGTAGAAATTCCAAAAATATTCGAAAACTTGTTCCTTGACCCCGAAAAATGAGAATAACCCCATAAAAGTGGTCCAATTTTCAGACAGCCATAACTCCTACAATAGTGAATATATTTCAATGAAATTTTTTCCTGAAGTAGAGCTCATGGGTACCTACAAAAAAGTATTAGACAACATTTCCGTGCAGCGTCAAATGTAGTTATTAAAAATGAAAAACGATTTTCCAAGAAAAATCGACAGGGGGTAGCCTAAATTTTTCGACGGAAAAAAAAAATTTCAAATCGTTTAAAAAAAATTATTTTCAGTTTGAGGGGGCAATTACAATCACTTTTGGTGAATAGACCTAACCTTGAATTCCTACCCATTTTCCAGAAAAAAAATACTTTAAATAGGAACTTTAAACGTTAATAACTTTTTAACGAAGCCTCCATCAACAAATTAATATTCTTGATTTTCGTCCTATTTTGGCCTCCAAAATCTCCCATTACAATTTTTATCAGGGGTTGTCGAACATCCTGTATGATTCCATGCTCTCGCGAGACTCGACATCACTGTAGTGTCTGTTTTCAGTCATCAGTAAATAAAAAAAACATGCAACGGCTTCGTGTTTCTTAAATTTACGAAAAAAAAAAAGAATTTTCTACCAAATTATTCTTGAAACTTTATTATCACACCTCGAAGCACCTCAAAGCGTGGCGTTAAAATGCGCGGGAGTCCCATCTCAATTTTCCGCCAAATTGCACGGAAATGACCTAATTTTGATCCTGGAACTGCTCACGCACTGCTAGTATTGTAGGGAGGAAGGTTCATCAACCCAAGAATGGCTAAAAGAGGGGTCTCGACGAGCCCATAAATCAGAAATTCTTCAAACCACGCTGTTTACACGATACAAAATACTTCCAAAATATTATTCATCGATGTTCATATATTTCTATTCCACGAGAATACGAAATATCGTACAAAAATTAAAATCGACGGGACTTCTCTAATTAAATACTACGAAGGGTTTTCAATTTTTCGTTTGATATCTCCTCGAAATCGTTCATAATAAAAATGTTACACTCTGCAAATGACGCGTATCGATGCACTATAAATACAAATTTTTCGAACGCACGGTTCCACTGGAATAAATTATCGAATTCCCATGAATATTTTACGACGTTCCAATTCGGTATAATCCTTTAATAGATATTAAACGTTTCATTACGAACACGGGCGAAGAGTGAATATCGCGCTGGTTCTGTTCGATTTACGGGAAATCGAATAAAATTAACACGCCCGGCGAGGCCGAACCAAGGCGACGTGCTTTCTATCGGTCTCGAGGATACAAATGCCAGAGAGATTCGCTATACGGGGGAAGAAAGCGATAACGAAGCGGGGGCACGTAATTTTCTGGCGCGAAGAATGAATTTGGATCAGATTCGTTCGATTGATCTAGTTATGGAAGCCCAAATCTTCCATGATCATCGATTTAAGGAGATCAAACTCTACACAGAATGTTACAGGTGTAAATAAAAAGAAAATATAAACATAGGTTTGGTAATGAAAAGGTTTTCATCCCTTTAGTGTTCTTCGAACGAAAGAAATCGAAAATTTTTTTTTCCCTCAATTGTTGTGATCAATCAATTATTTTAGAGCATCTGTTATTTTTGATCACGGTTCACTATCGCGAGAGACTTTCCTGTCAACAGAATGCAACGTGGTTCCCGGTAGTTTTGATATCAAAGTGAATTAATTATGCTTACACGTGCCGGCGCAATTATCCTTTTACGTACCCACGAAACAGGTATAAACTAATTAGTTCTCGTTTGGGAAGCGTATTTAGCAGAATTGCGATACACGGTTTCTCCGTTCTCGATCGTTAGATCGCTGATTTTATGCACTCGGTATGCCATAAAAAAACTCAAACACGGGACCTGTGCAAATAAACTTTTTATAAATAATAATACTAGTAATTTATTCTACTGTAAGTACTCAGTGTTTCTCAAACTTCACCTATAAGACCTTCTCCTAGAATAAAATTAAGTATTTAAAATTTTTGCATAAAGCAATGCACAAAAATTCGAATATTTTAACACTATTTAATAATACATTAATCTTCGCATGGAACTCTATGAAGAAACCTTTATTATGTAGTTTATTTACGTACAAATAATAAATTAAGATATTTCAAAAATAAATAGATAAATTCATTTTGACGGATTTAATCTAAAATAAAATACTGTTGGAAAGATTTTTTTTGTGTTCCCTTCTTTCGTTGACGGATCTCAGTTTTAGAGACGCTGGGGAGTGCATAAAATCCGCAGAGCAGTGATCAGAAACGCGTGTTAGAAACGCAGTCTCGTAACAGTCGAACCGCATCTAATTATCCAGAGATGATCGCTAATGACTGGAGCTGTAAGTTTCGAGGCAAGCGTTAATCGCTTCACCCTCGCCCCGACAGCCCGGCGTGCGTTCGATAATACCGCTGCAGGCGGGTGCATCCGCCAGCGCATAATTGGATGTAAATACGGGCGTCCGATCCGATCGAAACGGCACACATAAATCATCGATGAAAACGCGCCACGATAATCTGTAGAACGGCGCCCGAGCCGGCCGCGTCTGTGCGTTATTGGCGAACGATCGCGATCCAAGCGATCTATACGCCCGTCAAGCCCAAATCGGCATTCCGTCGATGAACATAAATAAATTCGACACTTCACCAACGACTCGTTCCTGCCAATTTTTTTAAACGAAGTCTATGTTACGATAAAAGATAACTCGATCCCCTTAAAAATGCGAATATTGATAACTCTTTCGTTTCGCAATGTTTCTTACTAAAAGTTAATTCAAATGTATTTCAGTCTTCTCTAAATGTTTAAACGAAGAAGTGCTCCTAAAGGTTAGCCTTCCATTTTTCAAAATAGATCACGCTTTGTATAGATAGATGAACAAGGACATGTCAAATTAATTTGGAATTCTACGTAAAAGGTCATTGATACTTATAACTGTACCGAAACGAGTTAATTTGTATTATCGATCTAACAAAAATGATTTAATCTACGCTGTCCTTCGTTACAGTAAATTATCCGGTTTCTTCTCGTATGCAGCGCCTTATTATTTCAATCTTTTATGCGATTATCGTTCACTCCCACATCTCCTTCCTTCGAACAAACGACCAAAAGGCCCATCTTGAATAATCCCACTTTATTATAACCGAATGTTCCTCGCAAACATCTGATCGTAAATCTTCGACACCCACGGCTCTCTTCTTTTCGTTCCTTCTCTTTCTATTTCTCTTTCTCCCTGTGCCGTTATACCGACCCGATCCTTTCGTCGAGTTTATCTGGCCCCGCAGAAACAGGGTCAAAAACAAATCTATAAATCTACGCAAAATCAGAATATAATTGCTGGTCGTAATTGTAATCTGAATCTTTTTACCCAAATATATTCAATTGCGAATGTAAACAAAGACAGAGACCCAGAAATCAATTAAAAAAAGAAAATTTTTCTTATCGGGAGACACTTCGATCGTTGCGTTAAATTTTATACTATATTCGATTATAATGCATTAGTTGGCCTCTGTTTTTGTTAAAAATTTGGTAGAAAATGATCTACGAGGCACACGCTCGTAAAATAAGAACCGATCGGCCATTACGACTAAATAATTACGGGGGCGGGGCTACGCATGCGCGGATAGCTTCAACAAACTCATTAGGCAACCACATTATCATCAATTATCCGCGCGTTTCGTGACGAATGAGAACGATTTGAAATGAGTACGCTGATAATCAATCCTGCCAATTGCGGGGCTCATTTAATTATTCGATTTCACCGTGTAAAGGGTCATTATGCTACTGAAATTCGCGGACCGATTGCCCCAAGTTTATGGCCGATCTATAGAGTGGTCAGTAGTGAAGATTGGGTAATGATGAAGGGTAGCATGGTAGGCATGATTCAGAATGCAATCTACATCTTTTTAATTATTTTTCAAATGAATTTCTCCAAATTTTTCTGAAGTCATTCTACACAATCTAAGGATGATGATGATTAGGAATGATGAAGGGTAGTAGAAAAAGGTCGATCAAATCTGCATGATTCAGAATACAATCTAAATCTTTTTAATTATTTTTCAATGAATTTCTCCAAATTTTTCTGAAGTCATTCTACACGGTCTAAGGATGATGATGATTAGGAATGATGAAGGGTAGTAGAAAGAGGTCGATCAAATCTGCATGATTCAGAATGCAATCTACATCTTTTTAATTATTTTTCAAATGAATTTCTCCAAATTTTTCTGAAGTCATTCTACACGGTCCAAGGATGATACACATATTCTACAACTCGTGGGGGACCAAATATGGTTAATTCAATTTAGAACTACTCTGTTTCCCTTTTCCTCTCGACACTTATCTTTGGATCCTTACTTTTCGAACAATTTATTAAAAAAAAAGATGACAACGAGTCTGTTTGCACGCGTGGACATTATCGTTAGCATATTACCGTTCGAAAATCGCTTTATACGGGAAGCCCCGACGCTGAAACGAAAATTATAACATTAACGAAACGTCGAAGTGGGTCAACAGCGGAGGAGCGCTTCTGTTCAACTTGTAATTCAGAAACCGAAGCTTTAACCGTTCGCGTAACATTGTTTCCTCGTGCATTTACCCTTCGACGCAACGACGAGCAATTAACGAACCGAGAATTTACGCGTGGGCCAGCGGAGATCCATGGATCCATCGTGCAAGTTAACGAGCTGAAGAAGACACCGGTAAGAGGATTCGTTCGTACACAAACGGCGTAGCGTGCAACCAGCGAGTGATTTAGCCGCTCAGATCGAGGTCCGCATACCGAACGACTGTGACCGACTCAGGACGGATCGAGACCCCGTTGGGCCTCGAGGCCTCAAGGCCGTCGAGCTCGTAAAGCCAATTCGTGCCTCTCCCTCGCTCGCTGAAGCGGATTTTCATCGCGCGCGACGAAGACGAGATGCCACAACCTGCTGCAAGCACCGAGCTTCGCGCTATCGTGGAATATTCATCGTTAACGTTAATGTTTGCAAATCGTTGCCTTTAATGCCGGGGAAATTGCCGGTCTCCGCCGCCACTCTTTGTCCCTTCCGACGGAACACGTGGCAAACTCTTCCAAGGAGACCTCATCGTCCTGGAAATTGCTTCAGAATACATAGCAGGTGCAAGTTACTGCATTTAGTATGATCCCTACACAATGGGTTCTCCAGATATTTTTATTTCAAGTTTCATCAAATTATTTAAACTTATTTTTCGGAACAAAATTTGCTCGAGTCGATTACTTTTTTCCTTCATTATTTTGAAATGCAAAAATGTAGTAAAATAACATTATATGTCGCATATATTTTTCTATATTATTAAATTCGTATTAGTCATTCGAATCGTCAGTATCGACGTTTATAAACACTATTTTAGTCCCCTCGTATAAAAAATTTAAAGATTGTTTGCTTTAATATTCAAATAATAAAAGAAAAGAGGCAACTTGAGGAACCATCTCTCGTTTGTCAGAAAATGTCTTACTTGCGTCTGTAGAAGGAACTCGATTAGAAATTAGTTCGACTGAAACATGGCGGATCGTCGCGAATAAACCGCATACGGCGGAACTTCTTCCTATAACTCGTGAAAATAATTACTCGAGAAATTAACATAGGATTAACCGGTTAATCTGCTGTCAAGGAAAACAGGTGCGTAAATAATCGCGTTTATGATTTCGATCGGGGAATATAGCATGCAGATTTCCTTTCATCCGACGATGAGCATTATGGAAATTTACTGTTCCGTCTCTGGTGAATAAAACAGTAGACAATGTTGCACGGTGATAGACATCTACGGGAATCAAGTGCAAAAGTTAACCCTGCGTGGTAGATTATTTCAAGGAGATATTAATAATAAAATATAACCGCACATTGACGCTGTAGCTAACGTACACCTATCGTTTGATCTAATCCTATACGCTTTTTTCGATTCTCATTTTGCTACTGTATACTATTTTGGTAATAAAAAATTTATTATTATTATTATATTTGTTACTCATTGGACATTGAGACTAATATTGAGACTTTTAATATTGTCAATCACTTTTTAAGTAAATTTTATTTGTGTAATAATTGAAATATCGTCTTCCATTTTATACAGATTCCAGATGGCTTAATTTAATTTTATTTAATTTTATAATACACCGTCGGGGGAACAAGTATTCCAAGCTACTTGAACTTTAGCGAAAAGAAAATGGTTCCGCGATGCTTGTATTGTGATGTTGGCGCCCCAGAGTTAA
Organism: Colletes gigas; assembly: GCF_013123115.1. NCBI lineage: Eukaryota > Metazoa > Arthropoda > Insecta > Hymenoptera > Colletidae > Colletes > Colletes gigas. The sequence continues at coordinate 1,986,701 of NW_025106643.1, read as the reverse complement.
AGAACGACAGCGATCGGCCATTAACGTCGATCGAATTCGTGGTCGCCATCTTCCCGGTTCCTATGAGCGCTAATTTATCGGTGTCGGACAAGTTCGGGGCGCGAGAAGTCGCCGTTTCGTAGATTCGAGGGAAAGATTGCGTTAGAAAAGCAGAAAACGCGATTCCACGAAATTGATCTGATCGTGGCCGGTCGGGCAAATCAAACCGCCAGACACACGCGGATCACGAGCTGGAAAACAGAACGACACATCTGATAAATCGCGTCGACACTGGCCGACCGAGGTAACGCGCGATCTGTTGTGAAACAATCGGACACGAGCCATTGCAACGATCGTACCACGACTTTCCTTGCGGTAGACAAGTACGTGTGTTTCTGCGAACCATTTTTGCTGTTCCTCGAATACACCGCCACGGCAATTTCCATATATCAATCTCTTTTCGAGAAATGGAATATTATTGGAAACAGTGTGTATTATTTCATTCGATAACTGTATTTAAAATGCATGCAAGTGTAACGATTGATAAATTAATCGAAAACACTTTGTATTCTTGGAACCAGTCCAAGCAAGCAGCAGAATGCAGGGCTCTGTGCTTCTTTTATTTTGTAGAAAGAAGAGTGTTGATCGTCTTCTTTTATCAGATATGGAAAACGTATATTTAGAGTCTATTTCAACCCTTAGGAATTACTACTTTCTTTAACCCTTTGTCGAGTTCCAGTCGACACTTTTTCAAGTCCAAACCAAAGAGATATCGTACACTTGCAACAACAGTGTAAATAAAACAGATATTTTAACAGGTAAATTTCGAAATAAAACACTCAACCCCTTAACGATCATGCTCGAGCCTGACTGCTTTGAAAAACGATATTTGTTTAATCTAATGGTTTAAGGGATGATAATATTTGTTTTCCTTCAAATTATACGTTGGATACAACATTGTAATTAACAAAAACCGCATTTTTAGAAACAAATCCAATGAAGAAAACTGATTATTCTTAATTAACCCGAAAAATATGAGCGTTGAGGGGTTAAAGGCGTTGGGGAGCTGCTGGTAACAAAATTGAAATATAATTCGGAGTGCAAAGGGTTAAGAAGACGTCTTATAACCAGCAAAACCAAAAATGATCGTACCCGGTAAGAGAAAAATATCTATAAATCGTCGCGCGTATCCGCCATTTTCTTCGTTGCATAAGCGAAAAAAAAAGCTCGAGGCACCGAATAGAAATTCTGAAAATTCTTTCCCACGTATTCCCCGGTCGCGAAATAATAAACGCGATTTACAACGTCCGTCCGAAAACACCCCGCGGAAACAAGGGCAACTTTAAAGCATCGTCTGTCACCTAGTTTTCACCCTCCTGGTTTCAGATGCTAAATTTACCCGGGCGTCTCGGGCGTCTCCGTCGTTCGTCGAACGAAAATCAGAAAAATCGCGAGGAAAGCAGGGGGAAATAAAACGCGCGGAAGATGAAACGCATCCCCGAGTTTCCACCTGTTAAAATTCGACGCTCGATACCGTACTGGTCTATCCTCTTTAACCGGCGGCCTTGCTCGCCCCCGTTAAACAGACTCAGGTGCACACGTACACGTAACCACCACGCTCGCACCCTCCGTGTGGGTCGTCAACACACAGTCAGTCGAGCAACCTCGCCCTCCCCACTGCCACAGTCCTCACCCTTGCACAGCTGCTTTCCTCCCCTTTCGACCCACCCCTCCCGCCATCCTAGCTATGCCACCCAACTCCCCCTGAACTCGGTGACGTCATACTGCGACGTCGTCGATGACGTCATTGTTGTACCGCAGTTCCGTTCATCGATCGACGCCCCCCTCCCGCCCCCGCGGTGGCCGTTTCAGGGGCGGAAAACCGGGCGGTCCACGTTGCCCACGCGCCCGCCAACCGTCTCCCCGCGACATCAAAGAGCCACCAGGTTTCGACAGCCTTTAAACACGGCCTCCATCCTTCAAAGGATCGCTCGACGCCGCGAAATATTTACGGTCTCGGTTCGAAAACAGCTGCGCGCGCACGCGTCTCGCAAAGGGAATCGAGCGTCGAGGTTCGATTGATCGACGCGTCGAGACCCATTGCCAGGCGGGATCGTTCAAGGATACTCTATTTCGCGTCTTTCGAACAGATAATATTTCGGGAGGAGATCGAGGAAACTTCGCCCCCCCCAGTGTCCTTGACTCCTCGTTTGAGCTCCGCGGAATTGTACTTTTCGATTCGTGTAACATTAGCGTCGCGAACGTTAATGAGTCAACTTCCAGCCGTGGCCCGATGCAACGTTCCCGCACGCTCGGAGAAAACTATAAATCACCGCGTCAGATACGATGGAATAGCTGTAGAAATTTATCAGCGGTATCGACAGTGGCTAATCGGCAACATTTCAAATAACTGTCCCGAGCATTCCCCGGCGAGGTCACGGCAAGAGGACGACAGCTTTTTTGCATGAAAAATTAAATGACGTGTCGCTTTATGCGCCTGGCTAGGTAGTTAAACCAACGTTAGTCCTTTCTATCGTAATCGAACGGGTTGCACCTTCGACGAGGAAACGTCGTGATTGAAATTCCAACTGTAAACTGGATAAATAGGTCAGCCCGATAGGACAACGCGGGACATCGAAGATCGAATCTATAACGAGGGGAATGTCCCTGTATTGGACAGACGTAAACGTAGCTATCGAGTTATTTTTCTACGCGTGTCCGACGAAGGAAAGTATTTAATTCGTGCGTTCATTAAGCTAACCAGGCTACCGCGTTAATCGATACAGAACTCCCTCGTCTGTCGCAACAACCACCTTGCACGGTACACTCGATGCTTTCGTTTTGAGGACGCGTCGTGGTGGATTGGGAAAATTTCCTCTGCTTTCCAGCGAAAGTGCAAATCGTCGTGGAACGTTTCCACGCTGGTCGTTCGCTCTTTTTCATTCTTTCGCAAAAAGTCCCAGCGCGAACACGTGCACGACGCATCGTGGACGACCAGTCCCCGACACAGCTGGCGTTCTTCCTCCTCCTTTGATAGTTCTTGCATTTCTACTTGATGACATCACACAGACTCACTTTGAGGGGGTCACAAGTGCCGTTATATTTATGACGAGAAAGTACAGGAAGGACTCTCGCACCCACATGTGTCCCTGATCGATCAACTGCGTTGCAAATTCTTGAAAAATTCACTTCAGCCACCACGTGACACCTCCACCACCGATATACTCTGATTCCCAGCGACAATTCTAGCTGTTCAGATTTTTGCTAAATTTGTTATTTAACTCGTGCTACAGTTATTCAAATTTCGTATTTTATCTAAAGTCCCGGTTCAGAGAGGAGCGCTACCAAAATGGCGAATTGTCAAGTAATGCATTGTCTATAACTGGTAATTCAATATTTTTGTCTCAATTTTCGAGAAGCAAAACCCAAAAATACCTTCAATCTAAACACTAAACAAACGGAAAGTTTCAACCATAAATATCTAGTTCCAAGCAACCCGATTTCTAATAATTAATACAGGTGAATCGGTCAGTGATATTTCCAAGCACCCAATTCTTAACCAACAAGGGAAAGCGACGAAAGGAAAGAAATATTTAATCAAAAGCCTATAAGACTCGCAAATAGATAACCTTCAGCAAGTCTCGTCAGCCAGCAATACTTAAATAACTACCCTAAAGTCATACTCCGAAACACTTTCCTCCAGGAGCAATGACACACCCAAACAGCTAATCTTTCGCTAATCTTTTATCGAACGACTAAACGAGTAATCAAGCCACGCCCCAAAATATTCAAAATGATCGAACGTCTGATCTTCGACCAGCGACAAACCCAAAGCCAGCTCTTGGATGCATTGATAACACTCAACAATATCTAATTTCCAAATAGCGAGTCCGCCGTAAATAAGCAACACTTAAAATAACTAACCTAGAACCAGCCATGCTCCGAAATAGTTACCATCTTCCCAACTAACACACGCCTTCCGATACGTATCGATCACGGGAGCGATCGCGTAGGGTCTGACGTCCCTGGTAACTGTCAAACGTCACGAAACCCGTGTTCACACAGGTCAAAGTAACCAGGACCTCTGCTACCATTGGTTCTCATTTTTTTTTTCGAAACGCATGATCCTGGACGATCGATAGAACCTCTTTTCACCGGTCATTCACCAAAGACTGACACCGGGGACCGGTATTTACGTTTCGTACGGCGCTGCAAAAAGCTCGCGTCAAAGCACGCGCGCGATGCGTCGTCACAAGTCTGTTTTGGCACGAGTTACGAGCTGCCCCCTTTGCGCTGCATCCAATCTCGTTTTTCGACAACGTCACGCGGAACCCAGTCGCGACGTGGCTAATCCTGAGCTTCGCCTGTTAAATTTAACCACTGCCACGCCGACTATTACGCGAGCTGCGGGCAGGGTAATTTTCGCGCGGCTAGCGACGGGACCGATACGCTGCATATCGACGATATTAGAGCAATTTGATATCGGATGCACTCGATAGAAGATACAGAGAGAGGTATCGAGTTCCCACCGTAGCTTCCAGGAATTATAAACAACTGCAGCAGATATGCAACTCCAGTTTTTTGACCATTTTTATATGTCACAAAAAGACTCTGCATCGTTCGGTGCAAGGATAATATTTTTTTTTTTATATTCGATAAATTGTGTTCTTCACCGTTTGGCAAAAGGCAACCATTTTTACGAGTAATAAAAAATGGTACTTTATTATCGGTACGGTGCTTGGTACCATTGTTCGTCGTTGTTCTCCGTTATTTGGTTTCGATGGCGTTTCCCGGAAACGGATTGCACGACGACGCGTCCGTGACACCTTCGCAAAAATTACGGACGCCACGTGACGCCCGCGTCCCAAGGTCGCGACCAGAATGCGCCACTCCTCGTGAATGAACTGTTACTTTTCGTTTATGAGAGCCTTATCGCGCCTAACGGGACCAGGTATCGAATGCAATTTGCTCGAGAAAATCAATTTCTGCGTAGGAGATTATCCAGGAACACGCCATTACTGATTAGTTGAAGAAAATCGTGTGTTAAATGATCATTACACGATGCTCGATTTGATCTTCATCATCTCATATATCATCTAGTTTCAATGTTAAATTAATTCTGAAATTGTCTATGTCTGATCGAGAACTCCCATTTCCACTTATTTGGAATTTTATGGGAACTATTGCATCAATCCTGTGTATTCAAACTTCTTTAAAATTACCTTTCTAACCTTACTTTGATTATCATCTAATACTTTGTTATATTAATTGGGACTTTTTGTTTATTGAATAAATAAAAATAAAATGGATTATTTTCTCTCAAAACTTTATAGATCTAGGTCATCTGGATCCTGCAAGTTTTGTTATATAAAATAATTTGTAGAAGCTAGCATGAGAATAGCAAGATACTATCGAACGTTGAGCAATTAATCTTCCGTTGACCATTAACAGAGCTACTCGTTGCGAGTATCGAAAAAAATATAGAGCATAAAATAGGAGGGAAATATCGCGTAGATCTGTTCGCCAAACTTTCGATGGATTTCGACGTGTCTGTCGTTATTTCGTGCACCATGAATCGCGGGCGTTATCGCAAACAAAGCAACAGCGGAGCCACGACGCTAAACTGGGTTAAAGTAATTGATCGGATCCGATCGATTTTTATTACCGTGGCGACGACGCGGGGGTTTTGCGTGGACAGAAATATCGGGAATATCGCGTTCGACCGTGGATCAACGATTTCACCGTCGTAGAATTTTCAGGCTCGAGAGCCCGCCAATGGCAACGATACGTTTCCGCGGGAATCGATAGGAAAAATGGGGGTTCGAAATAGACCCGCGGAATCGATAGGTGGTATCCGTTACCTCATTTCGAACAGGCCATCCGGGGGCTAGATTTATCGTGAAGGAATCGCCGGTGGTTCCCGTGTCAGTCGACACGCGGGACGCGTGGAAACTCCGTCGACTTGGTATCGGCCCCCGCGGTCGGCGAAAACTTTCGCGAGCACTCGAAACTTCGGTAGCGGCGCGCGGAGAGTTCGTCGCGTCATCGTTCGAACGTCAGAAACGTGAACGCTCGCAGGCACCCGATTCCCAGTGCAAACTCGCGTGGAAATTGTGACGCGCGAGCGTAGGGAACACGCGTCGCGGAAAACCGAAACGAAACTTACGACGGTATCGACAGCGTCCGTCGCCAACGACGACCACGACGGCCGCAACGTCGAAGGAGGTGGCGAAGACGGCGACGAGGACGGCAATGCATAACGCCCGAAATAGCGTCGTCCTTGGCGGCACGCGTGACGTCGTAATGCCGTCGGTCGGTCGATGACGGACGGGGGCGGCGTGATGACGTCAGAATTAATGCCGGAGCCTGGCAGCGTCGCGGCGACCGCGGAGTTTGCGCGCCGGAACCCCCGTCGGCTCCGTGCGTCAAGTTTGAATGAACCCAGCGCACCGTGAGGGAATACCCGCGCACCTTCCGGCCGTCCTCCGTGTATTCTTTCACAGGTAAACGTGGGCTCTGATCGATTAAATGGACACTCGGCTATGCAAATCGCACAACGGATTGCATCTCTCGTGACGCAGTCGTTCCCGGTTATAGACGACGACGGTGATTTTTTCGAGACGCGCAACGATTCTGACGCGCGACGGGGATTCCCGTTTACCTCTTGCGACCACCAGACACGGGAACAAAACATACGTTAACCCTCTGGTGGAATTCTTTTTGTTTTCATTCATACACTTTGATATTTTGGGGCGACGGTGCTGCCGACTGTCGTCAGAGATATTAGAAAATTAACACGTTGGCTTGAATTTTAGTTACAGCAGATAGGGTACCATTATAGTAACAATTTACCAGTATCGATCTTTCCTGTAATTATGGATTTTTAGTATTGGTCGAGTGTCGGTCACCGGTGACCCCCAGGGCAATCAAAGTGAATCAAAGAAAATTATTTGCTATAATGTTGATATATCAGCATGTGATCTCAAAGTTACGCGAACCCATACAGGGTTAAATAATCAACCCTTCGACGAGCTAGCTTTGCTTGGTAGTCTATGGGGATGATTCTTAGAATGAACTTGCTAGAATTGCTCTGGCAGGTTTTGAAGTACTATTATATTACTAAATAATTTTCTCGTTTACGTTCCACAGTGGGAACCAATAGCAAGTTTCCTAGTTTTCCCATAACATGCCTGTGACTCTACTTCCTTGGCGAATGCGTGAAAGGGGAATGAAGCTTAGGAAAGGAATCGAAGAGCTGTTATTGAATCGATCTCACGATCGACGGACGGAAATTATCGCCGCGTGTCAAAACTCGCGCGAGGAATACGTTTCCGCGGTTGGAGTCTATTTCAGGTGAAACAAGGCCGTGCGTCAGCCGGCCGCGTTACACATTTTTACTCGGTTCGCCCGAATTACCATAAGCCCCGCGGGCATGCGACCGCCGACGTCGAGTGCATCGCGTTACGCGAAAACCGTTGATTCTTTCCTCTCCATTTAACCGGGCGGACCATCGCCGTTTCTCGTATCCGTCGAAATCGAAGGAACGAGCCGCGTCGATCGATAGATCCGACGTTAATCAACCGGTGCTGAAACACACGACGAATTAAGTCCTCCCGGTATTTATAGCGCCACCGTCTGACTACTGACCCTTTCACCGCTGGCACGCGCGTTCATATGCATCAACGTCACTTATCGATTCCAAAGTCATTATGCGCGAGTCACAATCTCATTACGCGGCTCGAGTAATCTCTCGCGTTCCCCGCCAGAAGCGCAATCAGGTTTTCGACGGGACGCTGAGGCTGCCACCGTCGGTACATTACAATGATCGCAAAACAGGATCACGATCACCCAAAACTAACGCAAACATTCGATTACGAAACGCTTGAAATCAATTTTCAACCGATAACTATACCAGATATATCGATTTCCGTTTACGATCGTTTAGGGGTAGTTTCCTATTTTTTATTTTCAATATCGGTAACGATACTCTTTTAAAGAATATTGTTTTTAATAAAACTGGAATGAATCCAGTCACCGATTGCAGTCGAATTTTAACGAAATCGATAGCTTGTGGAAAATGTGTTTTCGCCATTTTTCGAACGTTTGTTCGCGCCGCGAGACATGCGCGGAGACGAGCAATTTCGACGTTACGCAACCCGGCGATCGATCGACGTTTATCGACGAGCAGCGGTTTACAATTAATCGCGATTGCAACGGGAATTCTTCTTGTCTCGCGGGCGAGTGGTTCGAGGCGCGCGTTCCTCTCGTAAACGTTGCGCGTCCGACGAAGGTTTCGTCGCTGGAATCACCGCGCGGGAACCGATACATAATTGAAGAAGCGGTATAGCATTTATGCAATATGAATCGAGTTGGCCCGCCCACTCTGCGCTGTGTACTTCCACCCCCGTTCCTTCGGCCCCGGCGGTGGTCTCCGTTCGTTTCCTGATCGCGTGTCCCTCGTCGGAAACAACGGGCCATTCCCGCCCACGCGAAACCGCAGCTTCATGAAAAACACAACGCCGCGATCCGGGCACCGGTTTCGAGCAACAACCTGTCATCGGTTACCTCCGGATTCGACGCCTTTGAGGATTACTTTCGAACCGATTCGATCATAATTATCTCCTTCAGATAGAATTGTAGAATTTTGTCGCGAGCTTCTTCGTATTTTTGGACCCGAGATCGTTTAAAAACATCGAGAAAACGAAGAGAAGTTACAGTTATGTATACAGTTTAAGCCTTGCTTTCTCGATCGTACGGTGATTCAACAATGATGATGACATCAAACGCAGACGAGCGGAGTATTTTGCATCCGCAGAACCCAGCATGGTACTGCGGAGGAATGCAATTCGCAGTGGATGTTAAGAAACCGTAGATCATCGTGCTTGAAATTAATATTTTTTGTTGCGCGGTTGTGACTTCATCAATCGAGGTTTTGAAACGTGCAACGTCCTCTAATACACACGTAAAATAACAGAAAATAAGATAAAACAAAACGTAGTTGATCCCAAAAGCCTTGCTCGAAAAGAGGTGTAAAGAGAATAAATATATTTGTTCAGGATTAACACCAAGGGGGCGTCTGGAATCTACTATTGATAGTTAATTACTTTTCGCGTTCATCTATGTAATTACCAAGCTTCTTTCTTATTGTTCGTACAGTCCTGTCATTTTAATGGGTGGACTATTGTTATTGTTAGGTTTTTAATCTGCATAGTCGATAGTTATGGGCGGTATACGTGTGTCGAGACGCGAAAAACATAATACACTTCCGCCCAGCGCCATCCAGTTACAGGTTCAGAGCTGTACACCCACGCGCTATAGATCGGGCCGTGTGAAGGCTCCATACGTTATAATCATTAATACAATGAATTCCTTTCGTTTTTTATTCTATCCCCCCACATGTTTTCAAATTTCTTAAACGATCGAAATGTTATACTGCTCGTTACAAAGTCTAATAACACTTCGAAATACTTTGTTTTAAAAAATACCACGCTATAGAAAATTATACAATAGCACATTTATATTTATATGTCTTCTTAAATTTTCCAAAAATAATTCCACAATAATATGTAATATTCCTATGTATATGGTTATTTCATGACATAGTATAATATATGCCGAATTTAATTTAAATTTTATATAAAAAAAAGGCAATTTTTAATATCACATGTAAATTCTCATTCTTTGTGCCCAGAAATTATTTATCGTAAAAATCCAGTGTTGAAGTATTATAGAATGTTGATTAAAAACAGTAGAATAAACTGCAAAATATAGTAGAATATTTCTATGTAAAGAAATAGAAAAATTGCTAGTAAAGAAGAAACTAGGATCCGCGATGTTATCAACGAAGACTGTTGACGCGAGAACAGACGTGAATCAAGTGATTATTAAGGGACGTCGCTTGCGAATTTGCATTCCCAAGGTGCGTACGTTGTTAGACGAGACGTCGCGATGTGGAGGCGATGAATCGCCGGTCGTTCATCGTGCTAGCATGCCGAAAACGTGAAAAGTGTAACGGCACGTGATGCACGGCGTCTTCGTCGTTTCTTTAGCCGTCTTTGTGCCCCGGCCAAGTAGCCGCGGATCGCCCGCCTCGTACGTATATTTAGTTTGCCCAGTAAAACAATGCAATTGGCCTCTAGGAAGCGGTGCGCGTCCCAGGGGCAGTTGCCGTCAAAATACTATTCAATTTTACGAACGATCCCCGACCACTTAACCGACGTCGTTCGTCGCGCAAACGTGCGACCCGCGCTTTACGAAGTTATAACCTTAGATCGTAACGCGAGTTTCGGTCTGGTAGAATCTTAAAAACAATCTCGCGGCGTATGTCCCGTCTACCGGCCATAAAGAAGGCCAGCCGAAGATATTTTCGTCTGTCTGACGTTTATCAGACGTTTGGAAAAGACGAAGCTGGTGCTCGAAATGCTTTCGGAATCGATTCCATGAATGAAAATATGTGCAATTGATACATTTGTTAAAAATGCGATGAAATTATGAGAACGATGGATTCGAAAATCGGGGGTAAATAAAGCTGGTAAATACAGGGTCCAATTCTGTAGGCGAGGCGCCCGTGAACCTAATTCCCGTCTTGCGCCGGCAACCCGATATTACGCATCACCCGACATTACTCCGTTACCTCATGATCTTCGTGACCCACATCTTATATTCCGTGTTACCGTGCACGATAATTATTCGTAATAAAATGAATTATACTTCATTATTTCGCGCAATAATGGACGAAGATTTTATCGTCGATTGCGCATGCCGATCGAGCATGGGGAACGGCGCGCGCACGGTGTGCCGAGCGTTTAAAAAGAATTAAGTAGTTAGAGACGTGCCAGCTCAGACGGCTGACTCGATCCACGTCCCGCTAATGTCCGAGTCTGATTGCAGCTAACTACTTGCGTCGTGAGACGTCCACCACGCGATTACACACAGGCTTATTAAAGGGTTACGACACCGAACGACTCGGAAAAACGATCAATTTCGGGAAAAGTTCTTTTTCAACACATATAAGTAATTCTATCGAATATTTACGTATCGCCTGAAAAGGCAAATGTAACCTGGAAAACGTTAATTGAAGTAAATATTACAATTCAATTCTCTCTATTTTTCGACTCTTCGTATTGCAATCGAATATTCATTTACATTGGAAAACGTTAATTACTATAAATATTACAATTCTTTCATTCTATTTTTCGACTCTTCGTGTTGCAATCGAATATTCGATCTAGTATCCTATGGTTGTTTAAACCTTTCGATTATAATTCTTGGTAACGTTTCGACCGGGAATATCAGGACACCAGACTGGGGAGGTAGGGTCACTTTTGCGATATACGTTTGATTTGGATGATTATTTGTCAATAAATTGCAATAAAAAATTTATTGAAAAATTTTAAAAGAATTAGTAAGAAATACTACGAAATAAATGTAGTAAATTAATAAGAAATAAACTTATTAAGGCTACAGTATTGTCGTTGTCGTGTGATTGTAGCTTTCCGTGGGATAATTTATAACAAAATGGTTCCTTTAATATTTGTTCGTTACTTTTATATGAAATGAAAACAAACGAAAAACGAGATCGCGATGGGAATATACTCCACAAATTTTGACAGCCAGTTCGCAAAAACCCACTTTCGAGGGGCCCGAAACACTCTCGAGAATATGTTGGAACTTTGTTATTTCGTCGACCATCAAAATGAAACTTTAGGTGCACGTTCTTGATTGTTTAAACCTTTCAAAGAATACAAAAAACAAATTATCGATTTTGTCGACGGGACACTCGGTCCCTTTACATTTACTTTTTTTTTAATAAATTTTCAAGTTACAGTAATTAAATTAGCATTACATAGGACTCTAAAATCGAAATAATAATCCCAAATTCGACCTGGATTATTTCGTAATCAACGCTTACTGATCAGATATTAATAATTAAATTTCCCAAACATGGAGACATCGTCGATCGACACTAAAAATTTTTGCTCCGTGCAAAGCAATTTTCGTCTCCCTGGAGGGACTAAAACTTTAACAAGAGCTTATGGCCTTATCGTGCACTTTTGCAAACGGGACCGTCGGTTTTCCACGGTGAGAAAGACCGATCGAGACTGCTACCCGGGGACCGTTCAGATCTCGCGACCGATATCTTTATCAGCGCTATCCCCTCCCCCCTAGCTCCCTAGTCGTCGAGTGCATTTTCTTTTTCTGCTCTCCGCGTCGAAACCCGGCGTATATCGCAATCACGTGCCCACGTAACGGTCAGAGTGACAGCCGATCGGCTATCGATAGCGAAACGCCAGGACTTAACGGGGCACCGCGACAGAAAACCAGGCCCCGGCTGTTTAACGCGCGGAAGTCATAAGCCGTTGATTTACCATTGTCACGGCCGTTACTCTCGCGAACCTGACAATCGGTTTTCGCAATTCGAGCGCACGGGCCACCGGGTTCCTCGACCACAATGCAGCAGAACCGGTGACCGCACCTGCACCTCGCTTAGCCGTCCGGTTATATTTGTTCGTTCTCGTGCTCTCTTCTTTCCTGCGCGGGCAGGTCTCGTGCGGGCCAACTATGCACGCGGAAAAGAAACGCCTGCCTTGCACTCGGCCGACTGCCAGACTATATTTACCTTAACGTGCCGATTACACCTGTAAAGAGCCCTATCGGAACGGCTACCGACCGATCGAACGCGGTCCCGTGCTCGAATATGGAATCTGTCGCTGGGGGGGTCCGGGAGAAAAACGGGCGCGGATGAATAATTTAACCGCGTAAAGCGACGCGCGTCTTTTTTCATTTTTTTTTTCTATTCTCGATCGGTTACGACGACGATGATGGTGCGTGGTGATCGATGGAATCGTGGAATGAAGGCGAAAGTGATAGGAAATGCGAAACCCGAGTTACGGATCGGTGTTTTTGCGAGAATCGCTGTACCGTTCGGAGCGAGTTCCAAGCCAATCGCAGTGCCGCAACCTTTAGATCCTTTTTCGCGGCTCAAATCGATTGGCTAAGGTGAAACGTCGAGAGGGGAGAAATCGTCCCTTCGCTCTATCGTTCGCACCTCATCTCCGCTTTTTGCTCGCTCTTTCTGTTTTAATGCCATGCCCATTAACCTTTTTCGTTATCCAGCGGGGAACGCACGCGACTTCGTCGCGCACGCTATTGTCTTTCGGTCTTCTGCCGGTTCGAGACCGTTTAAAGGTCTCTGTAATTATTGGTGATAGAATAAAGACGGGCAAATTAAGGGGCGAGACCAAGTGATCCAACGATCGGTCATCGATCACGGAAAACACCGACTTTTCCACAAAGTCACTGTTAAGACGCTCGATGTAGTAATTGGCGAAACGAAAAAAATAACATTTTCTACGAAAATATTCTAAAATAATGTAGCATATAAGAATCCTCAATTTCGAGTCTCGAACATAAGTTTACCATTTTTATTTTCATTCGCGACGGTATAGTCGAGACTTTTGAATTTTCCGAACCGTATAAAGAGCCGTGCTTCTACTTTAACTATCTTAAATTATTCCAATATAAAGTATCTTATAAACATCGAGGGACGACTAACCAAATAAAATAAAATTCATGGAATAAGTTAGAAATTCCGTTCGTTTCGAAATGTCCCGCCATTTTTCGGCCAAAACCCCAGCCCCGTCCGCGTGCAAAACTTTCACAAATTTAACAAGCGACCGGACTCGCCTGGCTCCCGCAGCTACGGAAACTCGATCGATTAAAAACTCGTACCGTGACGAATTCTGCTCGATACGATTCCAGGATTCCGCCCATGAAACGGACGAAAAGAAAAGTGCATCGAACGTAGGATTCGGTTGAAACAAGATCACCCGAAGGACTCTTCGCGTCGATCGATCCATTTCCACCGTCACCACCACCATCACCACCACCACCTTTAACTACAACCTGACAGCCATCAGCGAACGTGTGCAATCCTTGGTACACGACGATAAACTATAGAGGACGGTCCCAAAGTCTTTGCATTTTTTTTTTTTTACTGACTTACACTTGTTCCAATGATCGTGGCGTTGCGTAGCGTGATGCTCGAGGTTCCGATGATGGTCATGGTTGTTGTTGGTGTCCGCCGCGATGGTGACCTGGTGGTACGGTGTAGTCGGCAGATGGATCGTCGTCGATCGATCTCGTTGATCGTGATCGCGATCGTGATTGTGATCGACGAGTAGATGCCTGCCGGTGGTGGCACGCTGGTGGGTGGTCGCGGCACCGGCCGCGGCTGCTTCCGTGGCCGTATCCTCGACGGTACGCATCGCACGTACGATCAGCACTCTCGCGCCTCGTTTTTGCTCGTCTCATTCACCAACCAGTCGGGGCGAACGAGGGCCTGGGCTATCCCGACGTGTCTCTTTAAACGACCGCGCGCGGACGATCGACGGCCGCGGCGATCGCGACCATCGTCACGGAACGATCTCGCGCTTTTTCTTTACCTTTCGCCTCCGTCACGGTGGACCTTTCTCGCACCGATCGGTAGAACGCTAATCGAACGACCGATTACGTGAAACGTTTACACGTGGGTACTGGCAGACAGTGTTTCCTTCTCAGTTTCTAACGATACGATGATGGTGTATGTGTCCGTGGCGCGAAAACAAGGTGGACGAGAAGTCGACGATGAACGGACGGGTGAAAGTGAAAGGGGATGAAACCGTGGAACCGCGTCGATGAAAGCTCGCAGTCGATAATTCTCACGGGCCTGTAAACGCCGGTTCGTACCAGTCAGCGGAACGTGGAATTTCTCGACTGTATCATTATCGACGCGGGGGGCAAAAAAATCGTGAAGCGGGGGACAAGAAACGAAACGTACGTGCTCTACGATCCACCCGGAAATGCGCACACACACAACTCACCCACAACACATGGAAACAGAAACAGAAGCGACGAGACGACACACGTGTATCACCGACCTGTGTGAGTCGTCGTAGGGCTAGACGAAGCCTTCCTGACGTCTTCGGAGGTCAGCGCTCCATCAAGGAGCCCGAACAGTTCTGCCCTGGGCACTCGCATGCAGACTCCTGATCCCCGTACGTCCCCGGAACTTCCGGTTTACCGTTCCTCCGTCGACATCGCGTCCCCGCTCGGTTCTCTCGTCTCTTTAAAAATCAAGCCCGTGCGGCGATCAGCTGATCGTTTCCCCAGTTTCGAACCACCTCTGTCTCGTCGGGCAACGTAGCACGAGACACACCGAGTCCCGTACGCGGAACCACGCGCGCTCCAACGCGGTAGTCTCCCTCTCTCTCACCCCCCGTTTGAAATCACGCGAAAACTCAAACACAAACGTCCTTGGCTAACACCACTGGGTTTGTCTTCCTCGCGCGTAATCCCAAGTTTTCTCACTGGACGCGCGTTCCACGGCCAAGCCCGTGCGCGGTTACGCGAAATCACCGGACGGAGAAATAGTCGAGAGCAGTGTGACGAGTGGTAGCGTGGATAGTACGTGATAGAGGAGAAAAAAAACAGCACGGACGTTTAGCAAGAAAGCGACACACTCTCGCACGGGTGGCCGGCCGCCGCGTAACTGAGTCCGGATCGCGCGCGTTCCTCCGCTATATTAAAACCGTAGCGTGTGTAGCGACGGCGGCGAACGGCGAACGGCGCTAACGATGACGTCACCCGCGGACGTCATAACCCGGGACACACACGACAGCAGCCGGCGGATCGATGGACCTGGCTCGAGTGAGCGTCCCTATTGGCCCACGCGGCCGATGATGCCGCTACGATGACGTCAGCACGCCACCCAGCCACCTACCGATCACCCGTCCTCCCACCCGCCCGACCAATCCAACCCCACGCAACCCAACCCGATCTAACCCGACCCGACCCAACGGCGGCACGCGGACCACCGTTGCTGGCTCTTCTTCCTTTTTCTTTCGCTCATCGAGCAAACGAGACGAAACCACCTTCTCTTCTATCCACCGTGCACGATCCTTATGCCCCTCTCCCACATCTATCCCGCTCGCGGATCCGTCTACCTTCCACCTTCGGATTATTTCCATCCTCCGATCTTACCTTCTCTTTCTACGCTCTGCTCGCTCCGTTTGGCCCGTTTCCGTACGATCCGCCAGAATGTTCTCGGGCCGTGCGCCACGCGTTGGCATCGACAACGTTCGCCACCGAATTATTGACGAACCGCGGGATAAAGATGGACCGACGAAGGCTGACGCGGACATTGTGCCGCCCGACGGACCGAAATATCGCCTCGACGACGTCGTTTGTTCACCCTCGTTGTCCACCAAGAGGATCGTCGACGCAATCCGCTATGACGTACGATTTACTTTCGCGCGCAATAATTGCCCGTCGACGAACGACACTAGGGGTGGTCGGGAATCAGCGTGACCATGAAAAGAGGTCATTCTTTGCAAACTTTAGCATCAAATTTTTTTGTATACTAGTTCTACCCCCTCCTCAATATTACCCCTATTGATTTGCAATTGGTCTAATAAAACGTGACACTATTTTTCTTTCAACAAAAGACGATATCACTGTTAATGCTACCCTCGAGTGGAAACATATCGCCCCAAATAAAATCGATTATTTTTGAATAAATTACACTAAGCTTGACCATGAAAAGAGGTCATTCTTTGTAAACTATAGCATCACATTTTTCTGTGTACTAGTTCTACCCCCTCCTCAATATTACCCCTATTGATTTGCAATTGGTCTAATAAAATGTGACACTATTGACGATATCACTGTTAATGCATAGTCTCGAGTGGAAAAATATCGCCCCAAATAAAATCGATTATTTTTTAATGAATTACTCTAAGGTTTGGTAAAAATTATATATGTATACTTGTATTACCAAGAACTTTCATTGAAAGTGATCCAAAACATCCAGGAAATGTATCATCGATGCAACCCACGTCACGTGCAGTTGTAGAACCGAAAATAAGTTCTAAATAAGATCGTTGTTCTATACGACCTATCCGCCGCCCACAGAAAAACAGAGTTTTCTCTAAATATACAAATCATGCATCCTTTCTGTACCACGTATAAATAAGTCTTAATTCACGTAGAAATATAATTTTTTTTATCGTTCAAAGAATTAAAAAATTTTTTATGCTTCGTTTCAGTTTGGACAAAAATGTTTTTGGAATTGGTAAAAATACGAGTGTTTATATTTATAGAAATATAAGCAAACGCGTAAGCATTTTAAGACTGTCGATTTATGATTATAAAAAATATTTTTGTAGCGCAGAAATTTTTTTTTTTTTAAGGTGTATCCAGAAATGTTTGGAAGCTGTTGGGAATTAAATTGTTTCCTATTGGTTTTAAAGAAGAATTCTGCCATCTCGATAAACGTGCGTTGCAAACCGGTCGTGCTTGTTGCGATTAATCGCAAGAAGTAACGAGACAATGTTGTTCTTTCGATGCAACGAGACAACGTCGAGTTACAGG
The DNA here is from genome assembly GCF_013123115.1 of Colletes gigas. Classification (NCBI taxonomy): domain Eukaryota; kingdom Metazoa; phylum Arthropoda; class Insecta; order Hymenoptera; family Colletidae; genus Colletes; species Colletes gigas. The sequence goes on along the minus strand of NW_025106643.1, from coordinate 1,969,313 downwards.
TGTTCCTGGACGCCCGTAGGCGGCACCGTTGAAGTATTCCAGAGCCCCGGCAAGAATTTCACACCAACGTTGCTTCATTCTCTTTCTGCCCGAGCCTGGAGCTTAATGAAAGCTTCGTTTTATAAATCAATTTCTATAATTAATACTGGAGAATGAAGCATCGTGCAGCAGGTAAACTGGGATAATCGATAGGGATTTCACGATCGGTTGATACTAATGCATCAACGTTTTGCCACGTAGCGCGTGGTAAAATTGCAAACGACGATATTATTACCCAGCGAACGTCGCGTGACGGTGAACTATCGTTAATTCACGAAGCAGTCTCGCGACACGATTACGTCGATGTAAACGGTGTTCGCTCGCCGAGATACCTTTCCTCTTTCACGCAAAATTCTGATACGATTAGAAAAAGAAAGCGTAACTCCGCAGGATCGATCTTTCTGGAGCAGCTATTGTTTCACTATTTCGATACTCGAACGGAATTAATGCAGAAACTGGGCCGTGCTATATTTATTTTCTAAACGAAACAAGAGGAAATGAAATCTGGCGTGAAGTACCGAAAAGTAAATAATTTACAAGATACTTGGAAATAAATCTTGTTTAATATTTCACGTTAAGGCAGTGAGTTCGATCCTGTAACCGACTTTACCGCGATAAAGAAACTGTTTAATATTAAACGTACTTATTTAAAAGTAATATATCTTGCAAAGTGATCACCGTGGTTATCTGTATTTTAATTACGTTGAACGCAGAATGACTCGCTAATGATTCGTAAAAAATTGAAAAATTTTCAATATTATACTTGTATATACTTGTGATCAACAACTGCGTTCATTCAAGAATATTATTTCCATTATGGAGAACAAGAAATATTTTGCAGGGAAATTGGAGAACGTACGAATTATAGCACACCAATTTTCTACATTAATTAGTATACGTAAGCGTTCTCATGCATGATAATCAATTGCATCATTACTTTATTACGTTTTACATCATTCATAAATGATTTTCATAAAAGTTCGTTAACGACGCCATTTTAGATTGCGTTCGTCGATCCGCTATAAAATATTGGCGCTAAGTCCGTTTATATCAAGGCTGAAGAATCATTTAGTATCGAAAGTCTGCACAAAATAATTGACTTTTTTCCGGAAGAATTCGATGTAATTCAACGTTACAGAGGATAATTAAGTTGTTGGGGTTTCGGGGCCGATGCAACCCCGTGATATATTCCGCTCACACCACGCAAGTTATCTTCGCGGTATATCACGGAGTTTATAAACAGACTTGGGTTCGAACTAATTGTAAGATAATTTTCCTGAACACGTAACCCACTGGGGCAGTGTTTCCCAACCTTTCCTAAATCACAACCCCCCTTTTACAAGAATCAAATAGAAAAGTCTGTGGGTGGCTAATTAATTACACCATTAAGTACTGGGGATCTATAAATCTCTATGACAAATTAGGTAAAAAACTAATTCTTTAATAAAATCGAAATGTAATCGTCATGAAATAAGAAGAAACGGTGTAACTTTCATCTTGGTTATTTTTTCATATTTTTCTGTCGTTTATGATGTTATTTATGGTAAAATTTTGCCGTATCGAGCTTTGTTTTCGAAACAATTGCGTTTGGAAATGTATCTGGGACGCGTGCAACAGAGTTCGACTTGGGCGCAAGTAGAAATGGTGAGTAATGGACAGACGCGCCAGCCAAATCGTACTCCATCGCACACGTATTCGATTCATTTTCGAACACAATTACCTCAATTTATATTTTCATGAAAAATACCTGGTAAAATATTTAAATAATACCCATTTTCGCCTGCAAAATGTGTTCTATCACGTGGGTTTCATACTCGTTCCTAACTTAATGGTTACTAAAACGATTCTACGAAAATTTCAAGCCCTAATTCCATCGGAAACTCAAGAAAATTAAATAGTTACCCGTGTTCCTTCCCCAGTCGCATAAAGGTTAATGTATGTACCTAAAAATGAACCGTGATGTTCTAGAGTCAAGACGAGGATACTTACGAATGGACTGCGGATGGTTGCGCAAATGCATATTTTTATAGAAAACAGGTAAAGCAATGGAACCTGCATATAAATATGTTTTCTAATCAGACGATACTAAAAGTGTAATTTTTATTTTGCAATTTTTGCAAAAACATGTGCAAGAATATATGAATTATCTATCTCTATAAATTAATAATATATAAACACTTGAGTTATGATTGGGATATTCACACGGCAAGGAAATACGTTCATTTTTCAGCAAAAACATTTGACATCGAGAGACCAAACATTTTAAGAATATTAAAGAGGTTATTAATGATAAGTGGTATAACGAACTTCCACAGGTTCGAATAAGATTATATCAATTTAATATTTAATGTTAATAGGTAGTTTTTAAATATGAAGTAGAAAGGTGTAATTATAACATAAGAAATATTCTAATAAAATGAACTGTTGCAAAAAATGAAATGTTAGCAATTAATTCCTAACATCCGAAAATATCTGCACGTTTCTCTCGTGTCTTTGCACATATTCTACTTATCGGTTATTAAATCGATATCAATTGAGAGCTATTGTCGCCATCTATTACCGGCAAATTACCAGGCAACGCGAACGGGTCCTAATTGCCGCCCCGACGCGCTGTTCCACCCCCCTCGCCAACCCCCTGTTCCGTCGATTTCACGACCGTACGTCGCTCGTCCGTCAATGGACGCGTTGGATTGACGTCCGGACGCGCGATTAAGCGCACGCGGAAGGCTGACTTCCTTGACGAACACGCGTCCGGAAGTATTGGCAATTAACTACATATCTTCTGGAATTCTGTGCCCGGCAACTACGTCACGACGCCACCCTCCCGCGCTGCCCCCCCGTTCGACGCTTGTACGCGCGCGTGGGACGACTGATAGAGATGCAGGGGGGAAAGGACGCTGATCGAACGAGGACGGAACGAACGAGGGATGAAAAGAGCCGGGCGTCGCGGCGAAAGAGAGACGGAACTACGATTCACCGTCGAGGGGTGTCGACGTCGCTCCGCTCTCTTCCGTCTTCGACTCCACCACCTCTGCAGCCTTCATTCATGCATCACTCGAGCTACCCCGCTGGTCCCTCCGCTTCCAGCAACTACCGTACCCTCGCCAACCACTGTGACTGGTGCACGCGTGGCAGAGCGGAGGCGTAAGCACGAGCCGACGTCGGCCCAGTTAATCACCCGTAAGACGAGCTCGCTTCGACACGTGACGAGACAACAGAGACCCGTATTCGTGTTCGTGTTCGTATTCGTGTTCGTATTCGTGTTCGTGTTCGTGTCCGTGTCGAGCGGTGTCGTGTCGGCCACCTGTGAAACGAGCGCTGATCTGGAAAAGGCGGGAGAGAAGGATAAGGTCGTTCGATCGGTTCAGACTCTTTGGCGAGAATTCAGCCGCACCGAGCGATCCCTCCGTGGCGGATCACCGGTAGGTCGACATTGTGGAAACATGGCCAAAACACGACGAGCAACCATGAAACTCTAGCGATGCACCGACACTGTTATATAGGGCGAATTGCATGAGAGGTAACAATCTCGAAACCATACTCTTGATTAGGGAACTTGAAGAACTACGAACTACGACGCTATCCTCTATGATCTCGATAAAACTAATGTGAATTCTAAAATTCACCAGTGGACTTGAATTTGACTATACAAATTCGATATTTCAATTTTTTTCTCGAAAGTGTGTAGGAATTCGGGGGTATGTGTATCCACCAAAAATGATCGCAATTGACCCCAGAACCTACACTAATTTTTTTAGAATGGTTTGAAAATTTTTTTTTCCTGGAAAATTTGTCCACTTACTGAATTTTTTTCTCGAAAGTACGTAGAATTTCGTGGATATGTCTATTGACCAAAAATGATTGCAATCGACCCAAGAATCAACACTAATTTTTTTAGGATGATTTGAAAATTTTTTTTCCCTGGAAAATTTGTCCACCTATTGAATTTTTTTCTCGAAAGTGCGTAGGAATTCGGGGGTATGTCTATCCACCAAAAATGATCGCAATTGACCCTAGAACCAACACTAATTTTTTTAGAATGATTGGATAATTTTTTTTTTCCTCGAAAATTGGCCCATCTACTGAATTTTTTTCTCGAAAATGAGTAGGATTTCGAGGATATGTGTATCCACCAAAAATGATCGCAATTGACCCTAGAACCAACACTAATTTTTTTAGAATGATTGGATAATTTTTTTTTTCCTCGAAAATTGGTCCACCTACTGAATTTTTTTATCGAAAATGAGTAGGATTTCGAGGATATGTGTATCCACTAAAAATGATCGCAATTGACCCTAGAACAAACACTAATTTTTTCAGAATGATTGGATAATTTTTTTTTTCGTCGAAAATTTAGGCACCTACCCCCTGTCGATTTTTTTTTAAATTTGTATTTGATTTTTTTTTTCCATGAATACAATCATGGGTACTGTAGTGACACCATTTTGTAATAAAAAGTAAAATATATAAAATTCCTACCCTTTATTCGTCAATTGTTTAGTGGATGGTGGTTCTAGAGTACAACGAGTTCGACGTAAATTTTTATTCAGATAGGTTAGTCGCCCCGGCATCGGATTTACGGAATAGTACAAGCGTTGGCGGTTACAAATCCTACCGTTAGAACTCGAGAACATCGGTTACACAATGTTCCCCGTTCGACTGCCTCCAGAGCGCTAAGAAGAAATCGATTTCACCCGTGTCATATCTGTTTACATCGAGCGTTCAGCGACAATCGTTTTAATCGTCGTCGACTTTGTCAACAATTTTCTTTCGATGAGTTTCGTTTTTTAACGCAACCAGTTTCAACCCTTCGAGTACACCGACGTTTCGCTAGTACTAAGGCTAATTAAAACAAACTGTTGTTTATTATTTGATCATTCATCCTGCCACAAGCAGATCCCACCAAAGTAGATTTATAGATATTATCCCGACAGTTTTAAGGCTACTTTCCGTAAGTTGACGAAGTTATTGAATTATACAAGAGACAGGTTCGAGCCTTTACGAGCACGATTCGAACATTTAACGTGGATAATCGGCTTTGGGCTCTATGTCGGATGTATATAGCCGAGGAGTCGGCTTCCTGGAGTCTTACTATCCGAAACTCTGATCTAATCATGTTGTATATTACGATAAGCTGTATGTTCCTGTTGTACGCGATTATAACAATTGTCACACTGTACAAACGCGGAATCACATCGAACTAGAGACTAGAAACACACTATAGTCACAAGGTGATGCCTCACAATGTATCACCTGAGGATCTTTTAGAAAGTGACCAACTTGTATACAGGGAATCTCAGCATTCACTCAATAACGAAAGCTTCCATGATATGATATGAAAAATCACGCGAGAAATTAAGAAATCTTCCAAAATTTTGAAGAAAAACCAAATCGTCGAAGGGTCGACAGTCTTTGTTTATCAGAAGATTTCACCCTTGAAAACAGCGTTCCAAGCATTCCAAGCCGTATTAAGGGGAACGAATGGTACAGTAGCGTCCAAGCGAGTGGCACCTAAAAAAATTAATTGCTTAGTAAAATATCCAAGGTCACTTAATATTTTGTACGAAATGCTTCGACGACCTCGACGAAAGATAACGATCGATTGTGAATTTGTTCATGAAATTTAAAGCACCCCGGTGTCTGTCAACGGGGAATCGAGCACTGATCTAGGATAGCCCGTAGCGGGTAAGGTCGTACGATCGATTCGCAAACTGGAATCTTCCGGTGGGACGTCGTGGGCGAAGGTCGCCGGCGACTAAAACGTTGATGAGTTTTAGCGAGCGTTAAAAGGAGAAAAAACTTGTTTGCCTCGACACGCTCCAGTGACACAGTGACGAACTGGATGATGGACTCAGAATTTTTAGAACTCCAAGGAAACCAACGAAACGATCGTTATCCAATCGTCGATGAATATGCAACGCGTCGAAACGTTCGCTGCGACGCCTCAACGGGTCTTCGAAAACCTCGACAAAAGAATTGCACGATATTTCTATCAATTTGGAAACGATTGGGGGTTATAAACGCGAGAGCTTGTTGAACAACTCGAATTATTTACTCATTTTCTTTAATAAGCGGCCCCGGCCTGTCGCTTTGTGCCGCGCGCTTGAAGATCATTGTACCGTGTAACGTTGCTCCAGAACCACCGCGGCGCGTAATTTTTTATTAGGTTGTAGGATGACCTTTCTCCCGTATAATGCGCCGCACGGTGGAGAAGCACGGGATGCCAGTGAACCTCTCTCTCGTCGCATCCCTTCCTGATATCGCTTTTCACTCTCGGCGCAGACTTCCCGTTACACTGGCTCCCGCTATCCAGGATCGATTAACATTTTTTCCCCCCACCACCCTTCGAATTATTCGCGTACGCGATCGTTGCGTAACGTCGACGTCGTCGGAGACAAATCGACGCCCCGTCTCTTTGGAAATTCGCTGCTTGGCCCCTGCAGCACCCGGCGTCGTCCATCGCGAATCCTCCAGTTTCACAAAATTCGGCTTCACGCCATCCCGGGTCCAAGGCGATCGCTCGAAGGTCCGCGGGACCACCTTTTTTTAGAAAGTTGCTCGCGATGAACCTCGCCTCGCAGCGGGACAAAGAGCACCTCGTTTTTTACGGACATTCGTCGATTCGTCCTGAACGTCCATTTTGCGATTCGAGATGCAAATTTTACTTGGAACGATGATTGGAAAATGTGTGGGGTTGTACAACGCGATCGCGTCGAATACACCATTGTAACGATTGTGTTATAGCGACTGGATAAATTAAAGCAATCACACGAAAGAAATGCACTACAGAATGCACTCGATATGCAAAAATATAAGAAATATTTAAAGCAAGATACGAATTATTGTATTTTGGGGGTTGAGACAACCCCGTACAAAGCTCTCATTAACTCTACTAATAAAACCATGAATTTGCATAAAGATCGACTGGTCCTCATAGTTTAAAAAGGAGTTTACCACCACGGTAACGTGCAACCCTACATATATTGCACAACAAAAGACGCGTACGTGTACACAGAAATGTTTTTCTTCCACCAAGTTTGAAGACCACTAGTGGCGGAATAGATCGTTATAAGTACGGTCTCTATAAATCGAGTGTACTAAGGTTCACGAGTTAACTGGTGCGATGAATCAGATGAGATACTTTGAAAGTACACCGTGGTTCACTCCACCCAGCCGGATGAGGGTTAAACACTTGACGGTGTATATTACAGGAGCTTCGTGCACCTTACATTCCATAAATACAGTAAGACCCCACTTAACGCTACTTTGTTCAACACTGTTTTGCAACAACGCTTTTTTTACCTCGAAATATACGCGCTCGGTTATGGGAACGTGGGGCTCTCAACATTTTCGAGCATGGGGCGTATAACGTTTTTAACGTTTAAATACCCTGATTAGAATTACTAGTCTATTGTGTGTTATTGCATGGTCCGTTACCATGTATTTATTCGGTATTTGTAGTATTTTATTGAAGTACTGTCTATTGCAATTTATTAATTAAGTCTGATTCTATATATTGCTTTATTTAACACCAGAACTACCGACAATTATGTTTATTTGTCCCAAAGAAGTTGAAACGATAGATACGCGAAGAAATGTATAATGCAATGGAAATAAGTGGTTTTTTCCATTGCATTTTTGTACAAGTTTTATTAGAAATTACGAATCATTTTGACTGATTTGGTAGTTCCAATGTTAATAAGAAACGCCTCTTTTGCACCACGGAACTGGAAAAATTCTCAAGTAGAAACGTTCAAGTATAATAAACGAAACAAACTCGAATATGGGCACAAAAGGTGATATAAATTTAGGTCGTTTCGCGTTTGAAACAAGCCCAGTGGCCCGTGGGTGGTCAAGGAGGGTACCGTTTAGCCCTGCCACGCGCTGAACGAGGAAATCGAAGCTCGTTACCGAATTCGAGAGCTCCTTTCGCGAGAGCGGCACGGTTCATCGCGGAAAGAAGGAGACAGCAAAATGGCCGGGGTAAAAAAAGGAGTAGAAGGAGTAGAAGGAGGAACCGGTTGGGTTCTCTCGCAGTCAGGAAGAACCGGCAAGGGTGAGAGGTTTTACAGGCGATATTACGCAACGGTCCTGGCCGCGTGCACGTCGGGTTAACACGACGAAAGGAGAGTGTCGCGCTGATATTCGTGCAACGAGAGTTTACGCACGTTTACGTACTATTTATAGAACCGTGAACGTTCACCTTTTAATGCGCGAAAGATCCGGCGAAAAGGGCGACCGCGGGGTGGGAAATGAGGAACGATCGTGGCCGTTTAATCCGGACGCGATGCAGCATAATTATTATTTATGTCGCGGCAGGGGCATCCGTTTCGAAGAAATCGTTGCTCCACGACGAAACGAATGATTACGAGGCCCGGTGGAATGAATTTTAATGCAAAGAAATCGAAAGGGTCGAAGATCGGTCGAGAACGATTTTTGCCCCCTCCTTGTCGCTTTATTGATAATAATTTCGCAAATATAATTACGGAGCTTACGCAATTGCTGTTTAGGAGGATGGCAATATTCTGTTTACGATCCGATCGCGCACCTAGCGCTAATTGCAGGCCACTTTTAATTGCGTACCCCATGAACTTCCACAGCCGTATCGTTCCATGGTAAAACGATCGATCGCGTGCGCCGTATCGAACCTGGAGCGCGATTCGATCTGCGCAAACCGTTTCCAGTTAGTAGCAACGAACTCCTCCGATGTGTAGAAGGGAATTCAGGTTAATACGACCAACCGTGGCTAACGAGGATTGAAAAATTTACGAGATAAAACGAAGTCGTTGGCGAAATAGAAATTATAAACGAACGTTTATATTGATATTATTGGAACGTATTGAGAAACGATCATATTCTCGTCTGATGAGCATCGCGGGGGGAAAAAAGGGAGAGAATCAATCATCTTGTAATTCAACCTTCCGACTGGCATGCCTAATACTTCGACGCGAACGCGTGTCCCCATTTTTACTAGTATTTTATGTTTCACTGTGTCGTAACTGTAAAAAATAATTGCAAGAGAGCAAAAAATAAATTGGGTAAACTTATGATAAATAATTGTACCGAAAGGAGAAGGAAATTATTTTCCGTGGGGTTCCAATTGACGTTATTTTTCCCCGAATATTCAGCAAAACAGCTTGTGTAATAACACAAGAAACTAGTTTTCTCACAATAATCGGTTGAACGTTTGAATTTGCATATGAACCAACTGGTTGTTTGGTAAGTTCACAATAACAACCGTCGATGCAACTATTTAACCGACTAATCCGGTTTGTTTTGTGAGAGAAAGTACTTGGTGTGGAAGGAAAATATTCTGACTATTCCAGAAAAAATTGTAGATAAACTATTGAGTATTTAAAAAATAAACGAAATAAAAAATTAAGAAAAATAGTGGCTATTCAAGAAGGTTAAACACACCCTATAATTGATCAGAAACAGAGAAACATTATTATAGGACAACTGTGCAGCGACTGCACCTTGAAAACCAGAATTTATATCATAATTACAATTTTCTTCTTTCGACCGTTTAATTATTTTACTATAAAATTCCCACTATTTTATTTTTATAATTTTAATAAAAATTTCACTTTCCAATAATCTCACTTAAAAAAGAAATTTATCTAGAGAGAATCTAACCTCGAAAAAAGAGATTTTGCTCTTCCCGGAACAATTTTATAAATTGTACCAAAGGACAAAGAATGGTTCTTTATGAATTTAACTATGGTACAGCAGTTTCTTTGCACAACGTCGTCGCGCACGTTCTCCTTGCCGTTTTTCTGTCGCGGCAGTTAACTCCCCCCCGCTCATAAATCGAGCTTTAATGCTATCTTTCTTTGGCCATGAATGAAAATGCTAATAAACCAACGTCGGCCAAGTATCGGTGGTCAATAATGCCTTCGCGCGCTCGAGCGGCGCACTTTCATTTTCACCGCAACACCACCGACATGTCTTCCCCTTCCCTTGCCCCCCCGCCCCCTCCCGCCCTGCAACGCCACGTTTACCCCACCTGGATTCACGATACCCAGCGTGCGACAGAGCGCGTGGGCGATGGGTCTTTAACGGAACCGCACGTGTAACATTGTACGATATACCTGAACCAGCGCACGCTGGAAGCTGTCGAGGAAACGCCAGGCGGAAACGGAGGCTGCTGAATCGTTTCGCGAAACGCTAAACGGGTAACCGACACCTTCTGGTGGTCCCAGCACCATTGATTGCTCATGCTTACGATCAGGGTGATCGTAAAGTTCTGTTACTAGGTCCGAAACTGAGCAAGGCACGATCCTCGAGGATCAAAAAAGGTCTCATATTGTAGATAACAATATTCTGTGTATATTAATTTCACGGAGCGGCAAGAATTTTTTTTTTTTTTGCGAAACCCGGATAACTGCAAGGAACGCGGTACCGAAGTCTTGCAGTTATCGAAGCACGGCTGATTCGAGCAGTTAAGAGCAATCGATGAGTTCGAGTAATTAACAAAAAATGCCCCCCAAAGAATGTGTGAATAGTGAAGAGACAAAAATGAATTCCACACCCTCCTGTGAAGTTATCTATCAGCATTTGTTTATGGCTAGTGATGAACAAATGATTATCGGTGATTATATCGAATCATTTGATCCTTTTAGTATTACAACCTGTTATAAGAGATTATTCTATAGATAAAGTCTGCCATCTCCCGGAGTTAGAATAGCGATAGATCATTAATAATTGCACTTCGATCACCGTACGCGGGGGGATAAATATTCTCGACCATTGTATAATTATTGACACCGATCGACCAGTCAAACGACTGAATAAAGTAAATATTTAAACACTGAAGCTGATCACGATAAGATAATCTTCTAATTTCCTGCCATAGACAAAATAGACGCGGATAACTTAGGATATTACGAATAAAAATTCAAGACCTGTATTGATTACGCGATTTTTATCGAGCTTGGTGTGTACTAAGAGCCTTGAAAGTTGCGAACTACCCTTCAAAAACTTTCTTCTATATTTATTTAAAACACTCGACAGCTTTATCCCCTCGAACGAAGTATTTCAAAATAATGGCACGTATCATCCGTTTAAAAACAAATAAACAACTCCTAATAAACATAGGTCGTAAAGCTACCATTTATCGAAGAACTGAAAATGATTTTGTATAGTTTAACGTGTTAAAGAAAATGTAATTACGACAGTATATCAAAATATAAATTTCTGTTTTTTAAAAAACGCTAAAATTTGACGTTCTTCCTTTTTCCCGTGGATCCTTCAATTATTTATGAATGAGAATGATCTACCTTTTTATCGTCGCCTCTTAGAAACGCGCAGATACTTTTTAGCAAGCGCCCACTGACCCTATTTTTATTTTTACCCGGCGTATAAAAGTAGGTAAACTTTTTTTAGGCAGCCATTAGTATTCCATGAAAAATTGCATTATTCACGAGAACCAGAACGCTTATAATTGTAATTGGTAGGGACAAGAAAAATTTTCCCCGATGTTCTTCGTCCAAGCAAAAAATTCGAAAGCGATTCGTTTAAACTCGAAAGTAGAAATTTAAACCAAATTATGATATTAGCAGCGTTGATAAAAGCACGATGACGCAATTCCACGTTTACCCTCTTTATTATATTCTAAGTTGTGTCGATAAAACGATCAACATTACGAATCGTAACCATCTGCTATTAGGACTCGTTGATTCACTTCGAACGCTTCATTCATGCTGACAGTTTGAATTAATTCGCCTCAACGATGTTGCGCGTCATTCCATTGGCTTATTTACCTTTACGATCATGCTGATTAAAAATCACAGCCATATGCTCCGCAAGAAACTGCTGCTATCTGTTACGTCATGATTCTTTCGTGACAATTCCAAAATCGTTCATTATTTTCGTGAACGATACAACGATACAACAAAATTCAACAGCGTTTGCTCGATATAATCGCATGAATTTAATTTTAACAAAATTTCAATCTAATATAAATTTTACGAAACTGTCAGACATTCTTCAAATTAATCATGATTGACGGCTAAACCGGATGCTTAAGATGTCAGCCTGAAATCAAGAGTCGAAGTATTCAATGGAGGTAAAAAATCTCGCCGATATCAAGACAAGATCAAATTGTGATCTCAAAAGTCGAGAGTTAAGACAATGTTGTTGTTTTCTATGATTAAATGTATCTTATTTATCGTAAGTTTGTTCTACGTGATGTAACTATCACCTATGATTACCATTTAGACTTGAAACGTTTAAAAAGTGAATCTATTTGATAAAATACAACGAAAATGTAAAATAAAGGTTCAATGGGACTATGAAGATTCATGGAGTACAACTTGGAGCGCAAGTAGAACCAGCGAGTGGTGGACAGACGCGCCAAAACAAATCGTGTTCGATAAACTTTCAAACACAATTACCTCGAAAACGAAGCATTGCATAAAAAAACTTTTCTCTACACTTTCGCTTTATTTTTTCACGCGGAACTATTCTCCTCCCGCTTTTACCGTGATCGATCTTCGAGTCACGAATGATCGAAGAAAATATTCGAAGTATTCATATCGTGCCTCGACTAGAAATTGATAGAATTTGCAGAGAAAATTGGAGGTTTAGAATAAAAAGTAATTGTTTTAAAAAAAAAGCCTGTTTTTAATTTTCCTTTTTTTGGTACAAATGGCCCACCAGTGCTGGACCAGGACGCTCCTCCGTTCCTTGTCTCTCTTCCTGTTTCTTTCCCTCCGTGGCAACCCCACCCTCGCGATCTCTCTGCCTCCCACCACATAGATCAGAGAACGATGGGCGATTAGCGCCGCGTGTGAAAGGGAAAGCGAGCGGTCGGCTTCACGGAGGAGGACGATCGACCCGGCACACGATTCGAAACGACTCTCTCCTCCGTACGTAATATATTCGTCGTCTCCCCTGCGCCCACTCCTCTCCCTCCTTCTCTTTCACCCCGGATCGACCATCTGTCCGTCTCCCTCTTCCTTTTTTCACTCCCCACCCGTTCCCCTCCCCGCGCACCCCCTGGACGCTGGACCAACTTTTTAGAGGATGATTTAATTGCAAAGTTACCGCGGTGCCTCTTTCTTCTTCGTTTCGAGGATCGCGACGATGTGGGTCACGACTCGCCGAGGAAAGCCACGGGTCGTTCGGTTCGAATCATATACAGGGTGTGAACGAGCTACCCAGCACACGTGGACTATAAGGGTTGTCCACTGTTTAAAAAAATCCACTTCCCGGAGTGCAAAGAAGCTTCGATTCGCGGACACGTTCACTTTCTCTCGCCGTTTCGGCGTACCTTTCATGCTTCGAATGCTGCGTCACGCGCGTACAGGTACAGTGACGAGCAAAATCGTAAACAGACGGCCGACGCCACGATGCTGATAGCGATATAATGTGAGATTTAAATTGGAATACGAAGATATTATAAAAACGATCTTGACTATGCAAGAAAATAAAACGAGGGCATTTACTTAATATTTAAATTGGTTACAAAATATTTTCCACCATACACGGCGTCATAAACATTACCTTGCAATAAAAAAAAAAGTGTTATGTGCCCTGTGATACGTTCGTCGCATAATTTTAATTACCGTTCCCGTGCTAATGAGTTTTAAAAATTTGCATTATTATCGCGCCGTTGCGAGATTAACGTTGCGCGTTTCCACTTTTACTCGACACGTTACCGAGAGACGGGGCCCAATTACGAATCATATTAATGACTGTGAAGTCATTTGTCATTTTATCAACTGATAACCGAACCGATGCAGCTGCTTTCCCACGAGAAAGTGTGCCAAAGGATACACGAAAATTTTCCTTATCCAACGAGCATAGTACCTTTGGTAAACAATAGCAAACCTACTGCACATTTCTAGTTTGGAACTCGGACCTTCTGTATTCAACTTCCATTCAATATAATCGATTATCCGTGCTTTTGAAACGGCCCAATTAGCACGTACGAATAGAGATCCTGCTTTGATCCTGATTGGAATACCGCGAACCGCCGAGGAGATTGTACTTTGCTCGAGGAGCGCATCGCCGCCAAGAATTTGAAATGCGCTTAACATCCACGAGACACGCGGGGGACAGCTGTTGTTCGTATTGTCGCTTGAGCGTCGTTTCCACGATTTGCCCGCGCTATCGACGACGATGATCGACCCGAACACGGCATATGTATACACGCACGCGGAATCCTCGCTGGAGGAGGCACAAAGCGAGATCGTGAGCCTCATGCGTACGTCCACCGCGCGACGCTATGTTTCCGCGTTGCTATGCTAATGAGAGAGCGTCGAAGACCCGACGACCATCCTTGGACGAGCTTCGATCGCTGAAAACCGCTTCAGCGACGAAATCGTCCGCGAGATCGAAACCCAGGATGCACGTAGCCCCGGCGTGAATAATGAAATGAACGAATCCCAAACAGAATAATATTTTTAATATTTCAAAGAACGGATTCGGGCAGAATGTACCGGTCGTGTCGAAATCGATGATCCCGGGCTATGTATAGTGGAGCGAACAAGCGTTGGCAAGCGAATAGTTCCGGCGCTCGTCGACAGAGGGCTACGCTTTCTCGCAAGTATCGACTATCGAGTGTCATGACGTCTAAGACAGGTTTGCCTCTACTTAACAAGCCCAGGACATGAAATCCTCTCCCTCTTCCTATTAAAAAGTCTATATTCCCTAGTTCTTCCCTCTTGAGTATACATTTGTGATTTGATCTGCTTGTCGAGGACAAAAAATCGCTCGAAAAGGTGTACCGCCCATTAATTTTGGCCAGCCCTGTATATAGACGCTTCAGGCGATCCATTGGGATTCGTGACCGATATTATTTAAAACTGAAACTTGAGACGAATATTAAATGTGCTCGGACGAACAGTTTCATACATTTCTGACGCTCACACCTACACTGTCTGCGGAGGGAACCACATACTGCTTGACCTATTTGCCATCACGGCTCTTATCTATGGTCCTGTTTACCGTTATCAATCAATAGATTAGCCAAAACCACCCACCCAAGGAAGAGCCTGCTAAGTAGTATCTTCAAATTTTATTCCTCCTAATCTCTGCAAGTTTGAATCCCGATTTGGTGCAGGTTAAATTAACATTGATTAGTCAAAAGGGGGTTGGGCCAATTTGAAATAAGTACCACTGGCAGAAAGCGATCGTTGGAGAGCAAGAACGAAGAGAAAACAATGTTACGGGTGCCCATATACACACCCACGCGGCCGTTTGCCCAACACCAGAAGACAAAACAACCGATTGAAATCGCGACAGCAATTGTTCATTACGATCTGCCGCGGTAGTCTGTCGACCGCAAACGATCGACCTCTAGCTTTTAACCCACAATAACACCCGGGTTCGTAGCACCGCGGCTTCCTAGACGGTCTCTCCCGCCAGCCGGTTAACGTCGGGACGTATCGACGGTTTTCTATCCAAGAGACTCTTCCCGGTTGGCGGGAGCGCGGTCACGATTATAAGGCCATATAGAGAATCGACGGCTAAGTCGCGGGGGTCACACGCGGGGTCGTTCGCGGATTGTACCCGGCGTTCGGATCCTCCCCGCCCCCGCCTCTCGTTGATCCACGAGGAGAAGGAATCAGCCCTGTGGGAGAGTCGATATACGAGCCGCCAACGATCGCCGGTCTCGCGTCTCTCGATCTGTGCAAAAGTCGTTAACGAGGAGACTCGTTATCTTTCGCCGTGGACTCATCTCTGTGTGCACGCGCGCACACGTACCCGCGTCAGGTTGCTTAGAAGCGCAATGGTGAAAAAGGGGGAGGCAAGGAGGGAGAGAAAGGAAGGAATCGGCTTCTGAGGGGTGGGGAAGAAGGAAAGAGAAAGACGCCAGTTGGACACGACGCCGTAAGAACCGCGGGAAGGTCGTCCCCCTTCAGCCTTCGAAGACACACAGGTACTTTCTCCCATAGTTTTTCGGTGTCGTCTTCTCTGCATGCTCCCCCTGCACCGTAGCGGCGCGCTACAACGCCTCCGCTCTACACCGACCGTCAGGACCTTCCTTGTAACCGGGATTGTTTATGCCTCCTCGGACAGCGGTACGTCGCCGGGGACCACGCGGTTCAAGACGAGTCTGCTCCTTGTTTAGGTGGGTCAATGGTCCGCTCAGCGCGGTGAAACTCTACCTGGTCCGGAAAAATTGCACCGCGACCGGGAGAGGGGGCGGAATTTATCGCCGGCTGAGCGGATACCGTTATCGACCGATCCGATTTCGCGATTCTGGAAGTCGAATTGGGAGGAAGCTACCAACGGGGGAGTCCCTGTCGTGCATCTTACACCGGGACTCCTCGTGTTCTCTCCGCGGGTACAACGGACATCGAGAAACTGTAAATCGCTGGGACCCTTTTAAAGTCTCGTCTTGGTTCCAAATACACGATCTCGTCAATTTCTGGTGAACGAAGTCTCGTCGAATTGAACGAACAGTGACTTCGATGTGGAGCTACGGTCACTGTACGGCGACCGTTCTTACTAGGACATTGAGAAAATGAGAAGCTACTTTTTCGACCAAGAATTTACTTGATATGAATGCATCTAAATGACGTGAATTTCTTTGACCAAATCGACTGAACATAGAATTGGAACAAAATATTCTATACAGAATTTGGACAGAGTTTCTTTCCTACCCAAATCTACAAAAAAGATTCGTAGGATATTAGAATATGAAAGAGAAGAAAAGAACCGGATAGTAATTTCCACTTGAAAGGCTAACCATGAACAAAACGAAGTGATGACAACAGATTTGCCTTTCACAGACATTAGAATGCAAAATCACATACACAACATTCTTTGATAACGTTCGTAGATATATGGGAGTTGATTAAAAACGAATTACCGAAAAAGTACCCATAGATCCGTAGATTATTGATTCTTAATTACACACTGAACTAGTATAATTGATCCTTCTAAGCTGTGTGCATACAGCGTTCGATAATTCCCAGTTTTTCTTAATGGAAAATTAATAGGTCGATCTTACGTCGATTTCTTGAATCATTAATTGCGCGAATTGTCAGAAAAAGTTCCATTAGATGTTTTATGTAGCATGTAATTTATGCGCGAGGAGATTATGCATGTAAGTAGACGGTTCTCGAACGTACGATTTTCGAAAATATAAAGAAACTCTGGAAAATTTATCGTCTATTTACTTCTTGACGTTTTCTCACCAAAATTATATCTTTTATCGACAAAAACGTAATCTAGATCTTAAAACTTCAAAGTCGAAATGTCATAAAGAATACAGTCTCGCTCCCAAGATTGACTTCGTCTATTTCGATATACGAGAAATTTTTGGAAAATTTAGAAAGTCTAGACAGGACGTTTCCAGGTTTTTGTTATATTTTTGCTGAAAGTGGCCGTTTCGAGCACTTTCTGCGAAGAGGTGAGCCCCTCATTACTGGATCGTAAGAATGTCTATAAATGGAAAACATTGTCTGGGACACATATTTATACTATCTTCTCTCTTTCCCTTTATATTCTCGATCTATCGTGGATCTACATGTCACAAGTTGCAATATAGCGAGAAACAAATTTTGAAAATGTTGTTCCTAATAACGTCTTTTTAAATTCATTAAACAGTAGACTAAAAACATTTCCATCATAGAAATAAAAGAGTTCTTTTAGAAGAAAGAAATTTTAATATCTCGTAAACCGAAATCGATCAGCAATTCTTTCGAAGGGAAAAATGACTCGAAATAGCGTCCCGTGTAACATATATTTAAAAACCAGCTAGAGTAGGGTAAATTTTCCATTTGTTTTGGTGAAATCGGACCTCTGGTTGTCTAACAGTACACGGTGTCTCGGCAATATCCGAGAAAAGGATTTTAACGTCGAAGAAATCTACGGTCGCGTGACTGAGCCGTAGGAACGGTTCGTCTGTGTGCGTTTTGACCAAAGGAGGGTTTTAAGTTTCCGTTACGCCACTGTGTAATTTCGCTGATTTACGATCCACTCGAGACTATCGCCCGTGCGTTCGATCATCCGGCGGAGAACAAAAGGATCCCGCGACCGGTCGCGGTGGCCGCCAGGACAGGGGGAAAATGGCAGAAAGCCCGCTGGCGGTTGCGTGAAATCGTAGATATATAGGTTTATCGTACGCGGACGAGGAGCCAGAAGAGGGCTTAAGAAGAAGACGAGATGCGATCTCCGTCGGTGGTGACTCGCGGATGCACGTAATACGGGTTTCATCGTGTTTGACGGATGACTAATGCCGAACACCCGCAAACCAGCAGCGCTCGGCCGAGCCTACAAAGTCGTTAACAACTTTGCTTGGCCTTGGTCAGGAATAGTTAACGGGCTGAACGTTTCTTTCATCTTTTTTTTTTTTTAGATTCCGTATCTACTTCCTGCTATCCACATTGTGGACTGCTGCCGGCGGTTTGTCATTGTCTCGAGTGTTTATCCAGCGGCCAGCGTGGATTCATAATTGTCCCCGGGGGCCCGTTTCATGTCGTTCGCGTAATTTTAGACTTACGCGCCCGTTGGACTTTCTTTTGCCCCGCTAAATAGTCACCGGGGACGTTTTCCCGCGCGCCTCCTCTTCGAAAACGTGCTATTTATTATCGCGATAGTTCAGCGACTCTGCCGTTTTACCAACGACAACGTGTACGTATCGAATAACGAATCGCGTGACTACAGAAATATATTAATCTTTAATCGTTCGTAATGCACGATCTAAAGAGAGAGTCGACTAATCTTTTGATAAATTGGCCCGCGATACTCGAATATTTCGCTCGAATCGCCAGAACAAATGTCTCCATTGGCATTTTCTGTTTGTAATACGAACGCTTTCGAATTACGTACCCAGCTATGTAATATTCGCGATTACCGAGGCTGCTCTTTCGACGCCTCCATAGAAAAATGTGACACGTTCGACGGAGTGATTACTCTATTGACATGTTTACCAGATCGGTTCATAAATCATCGGATATTCTTGTTTAAACAAATTATGCTCGAAAGAGGCGCGCAACCGTACGCGATAAATATCAATCATCCACAAAAGCACATCTTGCGTGATTTCTTCCTGTCGCTAAATTAATTTATCACTCGTCCAGTGTCAATTTCAATGTGACCACGTTGAACTTTCTAACTTTCAGAAAGCTGTCCTCGCCTTGGGATAAATGTTACTACAAATTTTGTTGAGGTTCGGAATGTTTGATTCTTGACAAATGACAGGAGCTAATGGAAACTGCACTTTGGAATCTTAAACTTTGAACATTCTCAAAGAGTCAACCAAACACCTTGATCCGATTTTAACCACCATAGATCCCTTACTGATAAATACTAAGTTGGTATCTTTAACACGATTTTTCACTAGGAAGCTAAAAAATGATCAAGATTAGATGTTAACGAAAGTAAATATTGGGAAGTCGTTCGAGGAATGAACATATAGCAACTGAGGGGTTGGTTGAGCGCTTGTGAGAGCGTGAGCCCTCTGGTGGCGAGCATTGGAGGCTACAAACTCTTTGTGAAAATGAATTCTATGAGAAACTGTGGATACGCTAGTTCTCAATTGCTTAAAAACAAAGTTTCGTGGACAATTTGAGTCTGACGATCAAGTTGATCGATGCTGATGATATTTTACGATGAAATATTTCTCTTTCGAAGGATTATAGATCATTGTGTAATTTCTTGTAACAAAGATCGCGAGTATTATCTGCACTCTGACCTATTTAAGCGCGAATGTCCCGTTCGATATCGTTCATTGACGAAGGTAAGACTTCTCCGCGAGCAGAACGGTACGCAGTCTCGAGTCCGCGTCTCGTAATTTCGCAACCAGCGTGTCAACGTTTATCGATTTAACGTATATAACAGCGTTTCAAATGTTCACGTCGCCGAGCAGTTCAAAGCAGCTCCGCTCCGAGCTAGACCCGTGGGGTGCATTCTACGTTAAGTAATATTACTTACTGGTCTTGCCAATTACTTACATTAAGTAATCGTAAGAGATTCCATGTGCACCGACTTCTGATCGTGCCGACGCAGAGACAGCGGTAATTATGCGTTTACGAGGACGCGCGTACCTACCACTTTCGCCTCTCTAATTACGGCGGAAGATAATCTTTAGCCGGCTCGATTAGAATCAAACAGGACGAACAGGAAATTCATAGACGCTCGACTCATCGATTGTTAATCACTCTTGCCGCGCGACGGCCGTGCAATATGTCCCGACATCGCGACACGTAATTGTAAAATCACTGTTTACGTCTGCGTTCATCGGACTAAAACGCGCGCCGTCCGTTTCTGCGACTGCAACGTTTCTACCTCGAAATCTGACCAGACATTTTCTTTTACATCCCCCTCAAACCCTCAAGGATAATTATTACTATTGTTTAAAATTTAGTTTCGATTTGAACGAGTCTAGGACATCACGGTTGAGCACTTTGTAATTTTTATGACAATGGATGAATTTCGTGTAAAAAGCAGGTTGTTCCAAGGGCAATTTTTAGTAGATACTCTCTGCGTTATAAGAATATTCCTTCGTTAATAATATATTGCAAAGAGGATTGTAATAATATTGCAGTATACTTTAATCGAGTCTCGACTTCGTATTTGAACAAAAAATTGCTCCGAATGTCATCTAAATAGGACACTGACACTTAATTGTGTAACTCTGATACATTCGCGTATTTTCTGCAGTATTTCACCAGGTACTTATGTATTATAAAATATTACATAAAGCTACGAAACACGAGACTGCATGATTATTATATACACCCGACGGAGGGTAAAAATGATCCTCGGGAGGCGTTGTATTGTTTGCGGTAACAAAAGAGGCAACAAGCCTGAGACGATGGGGAAAGAAACGAAATATTACTGTGCCTCTCTGAACTATTGCCCTGCTTCCAGACACACAATTGAACTTTTAATGCCTTCGCCGTTGTATAATGTACTTGTTACGCGTTTACTAAAGCAAAATGCACCCTCCAGTTCGAAACGAAACTAGAAACTAAAAACTACTTGACTACCAGAAAAGAGAATGAATCTTTTGCGTTTCGAATAGTTGGACGATGCATCGATAATTAATTTATAAGCGATGTCGCGAAATGTTTCTCCGAGTGGCAACATTCGTATTATCTGCGCTCGTATCTTGTTCGGGGGACAATATAAAAGAAAAGGATCGACAAGATATGGAAACCGTCGAACGAAATCGCATTTCACCCTGATTCATTCGCGACATTCTCCCGTGGCAGTACACGCTATCAGATAGAGTCGATAGCGAGCGGAACGGTACTACATCATGATTTTAACACTTTTCCATATCGCCGAAGCAACTGGAAACACATAAACCCTGCGCAACGGGCGATAAATTATATTCCACGGATCGCGAGCGTGTCGTTAACGCGAAACGACACATTTTCTAACCGCCGTTAAAATCGCCTGGCCGCCAGGTCTCCGCGACAGCTGGCAACAGTTTCTCCTACGCTTCTGAAACATTCTCATCGCGAGTCCTCGATCGGTTCTCTCCTTTTCTCCGGAATTAGGTATCCTCGGCGAACGGTGCACGACCTCGCTGTCCTGCACGTATAGGTCGTTTCACCTGTCACCTGCACAGAAACGAAAGAGAGAGGACGATCGCTCCGGGCGACGAAGGAAAGGACGCGAGGACACCAAGATCGACCGGAATCGGGGATGTTTCAGGCACCTCTGAATCATTCTTCCCTTCCCATTTGCGCCAGAAAACCTTCTTTTCGTTTCAAAGAGTCGAGAACGGGGGTATTTTTTATTTTAAAATAACCTTTACTCCCCCATTAAGAATTATAAAAAATAAAAACTACTCCCTCGATCCTTCTCAAATTCAGCTCCTTTGCTGACTACCCAAGAACACGTACGAACTTTTACACGCAAGATTAACAGATTATCAAAGTTTCCTAAATTTTTATTACTCATTTGCTTTTTTATTAACGAAGAAAATTCGCCATAACTGGAGTTTTAGCCTTCCACGAAATCGACGCGACCATTCCGTAAGATCTAAAAAAAGATACACGGTGAATCCTTGAGTTACGTGGCCTGTAGTTGCACAACCGTGCCTTTTATATGTATATCGTGTTATCGAGCATTCTACATACGATATATATGTTCTTTCTTTGGATAACAATCGATTCTAACGTTGAACGAAATAGATTCGAATGAAATTTCGAGGGAGATAAAAGGTAGGGGGAGTCCACGGCCGCGAAATGATCCGTTTGTTACGAAATCGCGGTGCAGCGACGCGAGCACCGGGCAATTTCCATTCGGAGAAGAACAATTTCCATCCGCGTGTCGAGCCTAAACGGAACACAAGCTCGCGTTTCACGGTAAGTTCGGTGCTGGGGTAAGACCTATTCTCCGGTATTTCGATATCGTGTTCGCGAGGCTGCCTTGCGTGGGACTGGGTGGAAGATCGCGGTGATTAATGGCGATTAAACGGAGAAAGAGAGAGCTCGGGACCACGGCGTGTGTAGACACGGCTCTAGGAGCAACAAACAACACCGAGCGTCGCACCCTTGCGTGGCCCGCGAAATCATTCTACGCGGTATGCGTATTGTATGGTAATACCGCCCGTGTACCTACTCCAATATTTATTCCCCGCAGTTATAACGCGCTTTTACTACAACCGACGCCATCTGTCTTATCCGCCGCTGCGGGCTCCTCTCCTTGATCTATAGATCCGTGGATCCGTCTATGAGAACGTCCCCGGCCACGGGACGATATTTATGCGCGATTCGTTTTATTTGCACGACGGTGCACGGCAATTTTTCGGCCTGGGTTAGCTCACACTTAACCCCCTCGCGACACGACCTAATTTCGTTCCACCTAGTCCACGTGCATGTCACTACTTTCACTGGCTATCGTACATACCTCGATACTTCACCATCCAACGTTCCTAGCGACATTTTTACAACTTAAATGCACCCAATTTTTGTACCAACTCGATTAGTAACAGTTTGGTAAAAACATTGTTTTATTTTCAATATACAGGGTGTTCGACCACCCCTGGGGAAAATATTCAATTACTACGTTACCCATAATTGTGTTTATTGAAAGAAAAAATCAGAAACTAATTTTTAAGAAAAATCGACAGGGGGTAGGTGGCCAAATTTTTCGACGAAAAAAAAATTTTCAAATCGTCTTAAAAAAATTATTTTCAGATGCAGGGGCCAATTATAATAATTTATGGTGAATAGATATACCCCCGAAATCCTACCCACATTCGAGAAAAAAATTCGAGAAGGTGTGAAATTTTTCGACGAAAAAAAAATTTCAAATCATTAAAAAAAAAATATTTTCAGTTACAGAGGTCAATTACGATAATTTTTGGTCAATAGATATATCCCCAAAATCCTACCCACATTCGAGAAAAAAATTCGAGAAGATGTGAAATTTTTCGACGAAAAACAAAATTTCTAATCGTTTTAAAAAAAATATTTTTGGTTGCAAGGGTTAATTACAATCATTTTTGTTGAATAGACACACCCTCGAAATCCTACCCACAATCGAGAAAAAAATTCGAGAAGGTGTGAAATTTTTCGACGAAAAAAAAATTTCAAATCATTAAAAAAAAAATATTTTCAGTTACAGAGGTCAATTGCGATAATTTTTGGTCAATAGATATATCCCCAAAATCCTACCCACATTCGAGAAAAAAATTCGAGGAGGTGTGAAATTTTTCGACGAAAAAAAAATTTCAAATCGTTTTGAAAAAATTATTTTCAGTTACAGGGGTCAATTATAATCATTTTTAGTCAACAGACATACCCCCGAAATCCTACCCACTTTCTAGAAAAAAAATACTTTAAATAGGAACTTTCAATGTTAATAACTTTTTAACGAGGCCTCCATCACTAAATTGATATTCTTGATTTTCATCCTATTTTGGCCTCCAGAATCTCACATGACAATTTTTTCTAGGGGTAGCCGAACACCCTGTATAAATTACCCTAATAAAATAGTTTACTTTTTAGCTACTAGCTATTCTGAAAGTTCTAAACCCAGCAATAGTTACGTATCAAATAGAATACACACGTCCGTCAGCTTGTCGAAACTAAACAACAATATTCCGCGTATAGGAACGTGTCAAACCGTGCAATTTACCGCGCGAAGAGAAAACACTGTCCGTAGTTTGCCAACTTTTCCAACTTGTACGATCCCCGAGAGGCTCTTACGATATCCTAAGAGGCGAAAGGATGCGTTATCACCTATACACGGCGTCCTACACGCAGCACGTGCTCCAGGGTGAATTTCTAATATTCCTGCAATGACATGCACGCGTCGCGAACAAGCGTGTACGCTCCAAGAATGCCAGAGGCGCGTTTACCGCGCAAAGCTGAAAAGATAATGAGCGGAAGGAATGCGCGTTGCCCGTTGTGGATTAATCGCATCTCTATACAACGCGCGTTTTAGCTCTCGTTTATTACTGTCATCTTTCCAGCTTTGCACTGTACATGCCCAAATCGCTTCGAACCCCGTCAATTATTATTAGTCAATATTTACGTTGATAAGTCACTATTCATTCTTGCTAAAGTGGTCCCACTGTGAACGTTCCATACTATACGGTTTAGTAAGCATTTGGTGGACCCTCTAAATATAAATATCCTTTTTGAATTCGTTTATCCAACATCACATAAAATAGAAACTACGAAAACTATGGATACCTATCTAATGTGTCATAATTACTGTAACATCCTCGAAATGTTGGTGTGTGTTCTGGAGAAAAGAAGATCAACAGCGGATCTCAGTTTTGCATTTAAAGTTAGGGGGATAATCTTATCGTGAGTCCAGCGATTTTGGGGGTCCCTAAATTATATGTATTTGCTAAACTCCTGGGAGCAAGAAATCTCTTGTAGAACTATACCGAGCTACTCGTTGATAGGGCAGAGGAATTGCATAAATAGACTATCCTTAGCCTCGTTCCTTCGACTAATCGTTAATCATCTTTTGCAAATATTCTCGACGTCGATCTTTTATTCGTAAATAAAATCATTAAAAATTGATTGCAAGGTAGACGGCGATAAAAGAAGCGCGTTTTGGTTGCGATATCTCCGGGGCAAACTTTCTCAACGCGTGCGATCGCGTGGTCGATGCGTCTGCGAGGATCGAAACGGATCCGCGTCCGAGGCGACCCGATAGCGCATCTGTCCGCGACGCTAGATCCTGTTGGCCCGTCTTTTACAGGAACGAACGGCTGCATCTCGACCTGGCGACGAGGACGGCGTCGGTTGGCAAGGTAGGGAAAATCGCGGAGGGTAACGAGAGAGCGAGAGAGACGAAGAGATCGCGGAGGAGCGAAAAGACAACGAGGAGATCAGCGGTGGCGCGGCAAAAGAGCCCCGAGAGGTGAGAGGCGAGAGGATTGGAGGACAGGAGGTGAAGGGCCAGGAGGGGAGTGGGTGAGCCGACCTCTGACCCCCCCCGGCGAGGGGGGCAGCGGGGGACCTTGCGGCAACCGTGCCGTGCCGGCATAGCTCGGGCATAGCTCAGGCATAGGCATAGACATAGGCTCAGCGGCGGCATAAACTAGCGTGCTCGCCGCCGACTCGCCCGCCTTTCACTTCGAAGACGAAGGCGAACGTATATAGAGACAGGACCCGCCGTGGGGAGTGCCTCGCGCTATTATCATATTATGGCCAATCCGCCCGAAACTCCGTCGTCGTCCACCTTCGATCTATCGCGAGAAGGGAACGTTCGAATGTCCCGCGCTACCGGGGATCAAGATCGATCCTCCTACGCAGAAACGAATCTACCAGAGACATACCGACGTCAGGAGGCTGAAGCGAACTTCCCGGGTATTTCTCACACTTTTCAATCGCGGAGAACGCCCGCTCCCCGTGGGAAAAGACAGTCGCTGGTGAGCAGGTCCGGTGCTTTTCCCGCCAAAACGAGGGGAACCGGCGTAACGGAAAGCCTCGGGATCGTCGAGGGAACCGTTCCGGGACGAAGGTGGCGGGATTATGCGGCGCTAATCGCGGCATTGCTCGCGCTAGGGCTTGACGATAGCGCGATACGGAGGTCGTACCGTTGCAGCCGCGCGTTCGACCCCGGTACTTACCGGTACTACTCGTGGCGAGGACACGGACGGTCGGCGATGATAGTACAGAGAGTACCGCACGGTGTCGAACGCCTGGCTCGCGGCTCCCAGGACCAGAACGGGACGGATAACGCGAATAGGAGAGAGAGGGAGAGAGAGAGGCGAGGACAGAGAGTGTACCGGTGAGAGTGCACGGCCGTAACGTACGGTACGATACGGTCGTGCCGGCATGCCCGTAGGTCGACCCGCAACGCGACGTGTAATTATCATCTCCCAAGGGCCTATCCCACGCTATCCAAGTTAAGTGGGACACAAACGATTACTGCGTGAACGATTAGAGAGGAGCAGGGATAACGGGGGTAAGGAGCGCAGGGCCTGGTCTCTCTCTTTCTCTCTCTGAGAAAGGCAACATCCGAGAGGATCGTTCTATCGCCGATGAATGGCAAGGTTCCGGGGGAAATATTCCGTCCATCGACTCCACGGAAACGTAATTCGTGCAGGAAACGCGGAAGCAACGCACGAAACGGGGACCAAAATGGCCGCGTGTTGGGGACCAAAGTGGATAGTTGAAATATCGAGATCAATCAAAATGGTATATACTTAATCGTCTATATTTAATCTGGTGCTTGAGCCTGACTCCATGATTTTTGACTTAATAACTCGAAATGGGAAATAGAGTTTTAAGAAACATGGAACTACATTTTAAGAAAAGATCGAAGTAATTTTATAGCCACGATATGACGATATACTTAATCGTCTATATTTAATCTGGTGCTTGAGCCTGACTCCATGATTTTTGACTTAATAACTCGAAATAGGAAATAGAGTTTTAAGAAACATGGAAGTACATTTTAGTAAAAGATCGAAGTAATTTTATAGCCACGATATGACTTAGTCAAATGACGAGGGAGTTGACGAGAAGAGGTTTACTGTTTTCCATAAAATTCCATGATACGTTTGAAATATTGCTTTAAGATGTAAAACTCGACGCGTACATATAGGAAGACTTAATATTTATTAAATTTTTAATATAATCTTTGCTTACTTTTAAATGCCAACTGCATTTTGCTAAAAAATCCTGCTTTTCCGCTTTCCCCATGGGACATTAGCATCTAATATACACCATTTTTCAATTTCATATCCATACTCTCGATTAAAGTAATTTTATACAGGAATCCCCCAATTTCTTAGTTTTTTTACCCACTTAATATATTTTTCTGTATTCATAATCCCATCTATCTAAAGTCCCAATTCCACTGGATCTCATTTCCTTAACAAACACAGAACGTTCTATTTTCATTTCGGTACCGACCAGTCGGACAAATGTACTGTAAATTGATATAAACAAGCTATCCGTAGAAATGTCACTGTATTAATTTTAAAGAAAGCCGAAAATCGGCTGGGCGAAAGTATTAAATAAAATGCTTGTCACGGCTAACGAAGAATATCTATTTTCTTTCGCAACAAGAAACGCTACATCGTTTCATAATAATAACTGACAACCGATCAAAAAAACATTATGACAAGCATGAATGAATTTCATCGTGTTCTACGCCCCCAGGAGCGAAGTTATTTTTTGAATTCCTCGAATACTCTTTATTATAAATGACGTTTAATCCCTCGCTCTGATTTTCACGAACTAACGACGAACTGAACGAAGCTTCCGAGGATTATTATTTTTTAATGTCTGTGTTGTCGCGTACTATTCTTTATCGTGGGTTGCACTCTGAAGTATTATAATACATTACGAGGGCCACAAAATAAATTATTTCTAGCGTAAACAATTGCAGAGGAATGGACAGAGCGAGATCGAGAATAACTCGGGGACTTTTACAGCTAAACGACGTGCTTATTTTTTCTAACGGCGCGATGCACATCCTGTTAAAAGCTTAATTACTTGATTAGATCTTAGATAACCGCGTGGTGGCCGGTCACGATGCGGAATCCACGGTTCCAAGGCGAGATGCACGAGCACCCGGAAACGGCGAGCAGAATGGCACAGAAGCGATCGAAATTAAATCCGATTGCGAAACGCCGCGCGCAACCCCGTCGCGTTCCCTGGAAAAAAGTCGCGGGTGAGCCTCTATCCCGACGCTGATGCAACGTGCTATTTAATTTCGTGTAAAAGTAACGCACGTTCGAGCGAAACCGAACAATAAGATCGTTTAAAGAATATCGGAGCGGCAACAACGGAGGGCGGATCGAACTACGGTCGAACAATGTGTAAGCGTTCGCCACTTAACGGTTCTCAGAATAGCGTCATCGATGGGACTTTCGAAGCCTCTAACCCTTTCGGTGTTTACGTAACACCGTCGAAGATAGGCGTGCAACGCGAAAATCGCGAAAACACTTCCCACGTGCGTGAAACGACAGTGACATTGACACCACCCTTCGTGTCTCTGATATCGCGTGACGCAACAATCACGATAGTCGCGTGTCGTACATGTTATCGAAGCCGACTACAACGGGTAAATGCAACCTTTCCGCATTTTGAGCATTGCAAATGTTCACGGTGTGGTTTTTGTGCGGTCAGGTTCCACGATTGGACGATTGATATCGTTGTAATTATGTTTGGAGTTAAGGTAAACGATCCAATTGAATTATTGTCGTCTGAAGGGTCGACTGTGGCTACACATTGGATTGTATCTTCTTCTCAATGGGTGGTCGAGCGAGCACTTGTGAGAGAGAAAGTTCGAGCGCAGCCCTCTGCTGGCGAGCGCGGGAGATATCGCCACTATATACTAGTATGTTTGGACTACAAGAAAATAAATAATACTACACTCGAAATCGCTATCTTCGTTTACGAATTGAATAATTAAGAAAGGATAAAGTGGGAAATATTCCCCGATTTTCCTATAAAAGCGACACTCTGAGCATACTATACGATTAGTAGGATCAAAATTCCTGCAATAAAATCGTACGAGGGCCGTGAAAACTGTCGGAAAAGTTTCTCCCGCATAATGCGTAATAAATGTATTCAGCGGTGTAACGTTGGGCGCGATCAATATCGATATTAATAGCGTACGCGAAAAATAGATGAAACACTTGTTGAGTAAGTGAAAAAACGTAGCAGAGATGCGATTAGAGTATAGATGACCGAGCCGAGTTGCAAAACACCGGCACGCTCGCCGCTCTGCCTTTCGTGAAAGTCTTTCGAGCTCGCGTTTGACACGAATATCGTGTCTAATTACAAGCTCGGTGGTACGGGACGATTGTTAAAGAACTGTGATACGTTTAGAGCCGACGATCGCGCGACTACGGTAGGTGGGAACCATCGGGCAGAGTCGTGCACAACGTTGGTGGCCGCCACCCGGCTCAACAGACTAGAGTCACCAGATTTCCTCGCGCTCCGTTCGTTTACAATCTATTGTTATTTATAAACGAATCTGCTGGCTGTCGAAAGAATCTGCTGACAAACGATAGGGCTATATACAGGGTGTATCGCGACGCGTTGGAACCCAATTCGGTGCAAATAACGAAGAATAGTTCGTAGATACGTGTGCCCCGTTTCACACTCTTCCCAAATTAGAGTCACTTTAGTAAATTGAACTAGATGACGTTTTAGACATCTTTCGAAATGAAAAACGCGATGATCCACCACCGAGAAGACGGAGCAAATTGTTTTACACGCTACGAATTCGCTGTCAAAGGCTGGCTGAACAATTTTCTATCAAATAAACCAAACGGAGCGTACGAGGCGAACTCGATTTACGTCGAAAAAAAGGATACCGGACTCGATTTAAATAATTTCATCCAGCGTGCGTGGACTGTGGCGAACAGAACTAGTTTCGTTATTTACGACCGACCGGCTTCCATTCGATCGACCATTGCAACGAAAGATGATGTACGACGGTCTCGTGCTGGAGACATGTCTGATAACGGTACTTAAGAGACGCTCGGGATCGGCGTAATTATTTAGTCGACACGGTGACGAATCCGCGGTCGGTGATGTCGCTTGTGTTGGTTCGTGACGTCATAACGTATCCAGATTAGAACCGGTTCAATAATCTCGTCCCATGGTAACGTGTCAGAATTAATAGTCGCCGCGAATAAAGCGTCGTTGGACGCGGCTCGTTGCATCGTTCGCGGTGAAAAAATGATAAAGCGTGACGCGCGAACGTTCGAGCCTCGAATCCACCGGAACCGGCCGGGGAAAACTTTTCTTTTCAGATGGTTACCACTTTGATGGCCGCTGTCACGTGTACGTGAGTTCGCTAGCAGAAGTTGGCCACTGTTGTCACGTGTGCGTGATACATTCAAGTAATTACGTTTGTTGAGGGTACATTTATAATTGCTAGCTATCTTCGTGTATCTCACTTTGGTTTTAAAAAATCTGTTGGAGATCGTGCAAGGGTTGCACTTTCGTTTGGCGTATGGCAGACGCATCCGTCTTTCTCCGTGTCGCGGTGTTCCCCGTGGAGGAAATAAGAATATCGGGGCATCCCATGGCGAGAAGGGGTCGAACGGTGCACGTGGTACACCGTAGGCAACTCGCATCCTTTTTCCCGCAGCGCACGAAAGTTAGAGACAATAGGTACGTGGGCGCAGCATCGCGAACCCTAACCTTAGGTGATCCCATATTCCGTTCTCTGCCTTCTCTCCCGTATCGAGACGTTCCTCCTCCGTCTCTCCTCCGGCGGATTCGCGTCCACGTTCTCGCTCGCTCCTCCGTCCGCGGCCGTTTGTGTTAGACCGTGGCGAAGCTATCCTCCTCCTCTCCCCCTCGACGCCACGTTGCGCCTTACCTCACCTGCACCTTCTCAGGTATTTCTCTTTATCTCCGGAGTGGCGAGAGTGCCGGTTGCGAAATCCCAGAAGTCTGCGCCCGGCGTGCGCGCACGCTGCGCTATGCGGCCGCCTCGTGGCGTGCCACCGATGCCAACACGGGGAGGGAGCTATCAGGGCCAACGATCGTAACCCTCGGAAAACCCGCGACCAGGCGGATCCGCGATCATCCCGACGACTTTCCATGGGAAAACGTCTACGTACACCGACAGACAAAATCAAAACGCTCCAAACCACGCACACTATCGAACAACGTAAGACACTTGGCACATTTTTAGATTTTTCATGTATGTAACAGAAGAAAATAGTCATTGAAACCTCATACAGTATTGGGGGAAAATGTACAAGACACTTGGAAAAGAAGAAAAGTTGGGGGGGTAGAAAATGGCCATTTTTTGGCCCCTCTTGGAAATGAATCATTCTTGCAGGAGATTTACAGTGATAAGGAACCAAATATGTTCGAGATGGGAAGGTAAAATGGATGCAAACACGAGAGTGTGATAGTGATCGAACTGACCTAAACTTCCACCTTGATACTAGAAGTACCAAAGCAATTAAAACGATAGATACTCGAGGAAACGTATCATGCAATAGAAATAAGTGTTTACACATTTTCTTATAGAAAACTAAAATTTCAGTCGAGTAAATTTTTTACAATTTTTATTGGAAATTTCGAATGGGTTATTTTGACCACTTTGGTAGTTCCAATGCTAATCTTCTTCGAAATAATTTTTGAGGAAATTGGTACACAAATTAAGCGAGTATTGATATCGAGTATACGTAATGGGAAGAATGATATCAAAATGTATTTTTCTCTCCTCGTATTCATACACTATAATGCTGATGCACTATAAATGAAAAGACACTCTTGTTTCTTATGAATTCTCAAATTGATTTTACCAAATATCGTTCACTATTTACGAAGTAATTTTGTTTTTTTTTCTCAATATTAACCATGCCCAATTACAAACTCTATAGAAAGGTATACTATAAACACTACATAATAATGCCAACAGTACGCAGTATCCAAGCACTAACTGCGCCCAACGTTGCTTAACTTCGGTGATCGGACGAGAACCGGTGCATTCAACGTGGCAGGACCGTTGGCAAATTTTCTTTTTAATTTATTCAATCTACGAAAAAATGAACACCTTCATTCTAAAGAAACAAGCTTCTTTTCATTTATAAAATAACTTTGTTCTCATGTCACTTGAATGATCTTATCGTGGCGTCGATTCCTATGCTCGCCACCAGAGGGGTTGCGCTCTCACAAGCGCTAGATCGACCCCTCGAAATGAAGCAATAGATTCTTTTAAGAAACTGAACTATTGCCACGATCGTTAGTCAAATTGCACGATCTAGTAAGGGCATCGATCGAAAAACAGAATTTTTACAGAGAAGCGAATTCCTAATTTGTTAACACGCTATACGATCGTTGAGGATTTGGTTTCTCTGCGCCAGGTGGTTCAAGACACTTATTTCTCGGACCCCCAACGGTGCATATGGCTCTTGTTTTGTGTTATTGGGATCTGATGGGGCAATTCAGTTCGATTTCATTCGGAAGTATAACAGGTTACCGATCAAACTCTAATTGGGCACCCCACTTAGGGTCCATCGAGCGTTTCGATATGGTTTCAAACACATTTCTAATTCACTGGTCGAAGAAAAACTTCAGTATGTAATTCCAGGATTAATGAATCTTGACGAAGACCATTGTTTACTATTCCATTTGCGTGCAATCATATTCACACGATAGTGCACTTGATACATCAATTGAGATTGAGAGACCACTTAAGGGTTAATAGAGTTCAGTCAACAATACTACTATTTCGATTAATCTCCATCGATATCTCCTACTGTCCACTTTTGTCATTTGATCGCCAGCCAAGGAAAATTGGTCAATTTCAACCGTTGTCTTTTCCTCGCCAGTATTAAGTGGCTCGTTCGCGGAGATCAAAGCTCAATTCGAGGTCGACGGAGTACCAGGATGCAGGCTCCGTTGGTCTCTCCCGCGAGCAAACATCCGAGTCCCGTCGGTTTCAGGAAAGCGTGCACGAGTTGTCAGTGGCCAGGGATGTTGCAGTCACAAGGTACCAGAGATTCCACTTCTGCCGAGTGAGTCACGACCAAGACATTGTTGCAAATGCAACGCGAGGGGTTATCGTGTAAATCGGGGTGCCGGTAGAACTTTAGCCGCGTATTTGTCACGGAACCGCGTCACGGCCAATCTCTCCTCCGGTAGTCATGAATTCCTAAACGCGAGCTAAATTCAATCTCCGTTGCGAGTTCGGTTTTCTCTTTCCCCTCTTCATCCCCGTTGCATAACCGTGGCCCGTTATCCGTCCTCGCCTTATTTAGACTATTTCGTAGCCGCGGTAATTCGATTATCGCCGATCGACCTGGGCAGATCGCGAGCCAACGACCAAAAGGGTGGTCGCGAATGCGGGCCACGGGAAAGCTATTCCGTTGCGTATTAGATTTCAGGTTGGGAACACCTAGATCGGCCATTCTCAGACAAAGGCGCCGTGGAAAACCGGCCGCAAAAGTCGAACGCACGAAACTACCATTTGTCTGTGTTATTGTTCCCCTCCCCCCCCCCCACCCCTGAAAGATCCATCTGGCTCCGACACGTTTCGCGCCTCGGTGTACGATCGTTTCACCGAAAATTTCGCCGATTTCTCACGAACGGGCGCTCTCTGTTGCGCAAATGCCACGACACCGGGCAGAAACCACGCGCGCGCTCGATCTGCGGGGGTGTTTCGATCGAGACGAATCGATGATCCCCCCAAGACCGCCGATCACCCGTTACGTTCCGCAAGATGCAATTGTGCAAAAGGTAACGATCGGTTTTCTTTCCGCGTGGAATGCCGCGGAGAAGGTGCATTCTGAGCGCACCCACCGAGCAGCGCGGCGCGAACCGACGCGTCGCGCGACGCGAGAAGGACAATGATACAAGCCTAACGATATAGAAATCTCTTGCGTCTGGTACACGAACGATTGTGCGGATCGGTGGTGGAGATTGCCATTGCCGTCGCTAGAAGAAGGAGCGAGGATGATCGCGATAAAGAAACAATCGAACCGCGTCCCGCCCACGGGTCCGCCAACATTCAATTGTGCCTTTTTCCCTCTCTTTCCTCTCGCGTTCTCTCTTTCCGTCGATCGGTCCGCGAACACGTCTCTCTTAACGGTATCAACCCCCGCAGAGAACGGCCCCGCGAGATCATTGTTCCACACTCTTCGAACGCTTTTTAATTCGATGAGAGAGAGAGAGTTTTATTTTCGACGCGTTCTCCAGTTGACGCTGGAGAACGGAAGTTGAGGCTCGTGAAGACCTACTGGCCATCGAGGGAAGAGAAGAATGGCCTCTGACAAGGAGGAAGTAACACGAATTCTATGGATCATGGATCAGGTGTAATCGTACATTGGTCTGTTAGGCAACCTGGACCAAACATTTGATGACCCCCTAGTAGCGGGGTACGGAACTGCTTAAAACAGTTTTTTAAACTGGTAAACAGTGCACTACTCATACAAAATATAAAAGATAGTAAAAGTCTGGTCCTAGGTGCCGTACGGTTTTAGGGGAACTCCCCTTAATTCTGTTTTATTTTCGACGCGTCCAGTTGGCGCTGGAGAACGGAAACCGAGGAAGACCTACTGGTCATCGACAAAAGAGAAAAATGATCTCTGACAGGTGGAAGTACAACAAATTCTATGGATTATGGCTCAGATATAATCGTTGATTGGTCTGTTAGGCAACCTGGACCCCTAGTACCTAAACCTAGCATAGACTCAGAACCTAACTCCTCAAAACAGTCTCTTTTAACTAAAAACCAATACACTATACATACAAACTATAAAGATAATTAAAAAAGTCTGATACCAGGTGTCGTACAGTTTTAGGGGAACTCTAGGACTACTAACTAGGAGACCGGAAACCAAGAAACCGAGACCAATGAAGACGTAAGTACTGATCATCGACAAGAGAAAAGAATGCTCTCTGACAGGAGGAAGTATAATACATTAAATTCCCTAGATTATGCCTCAGATATAATCTAAGATAGGTCTGTTAGGCAACCTGGAAGCTGTGTATGATCGAAAACATTGTCGTCGCAGCGTGCTCCCAGTTTCGCTTAGGCTCGCGAGCGCAATAACAAGGGAGAGCGGAAGCGGAACAATCGAATCGGTTACTCTTCCCCGACGAATAAGGATCGATGCTGAAATTTATGATCGTAAGAGGCATACGCGCGCGTAGCTTGGATAGCGGTTACTCCTGCACCTTTCTTTCGTAGGTGTAGCCTTCACTTACACCATTTCGCGTCGCTCTTCGACCGGTCTTTTCGCGCACAGAACAAACTCGATCACGTTTACGAACAATAGAACTTCGAACTGGCCGCGCAAACGGTGGAAAATACCTAAAACTCTGCGATTAAACGTGTACCTTGCACACGTGTAGTTAACCGTTTATGACCCCGCGTAATCGTAGACCTCTGTTTGTTAAGACTGATTTCACGTTCTCACTAATCTGTATCATTGAGACCTTAATACGATAGCATTGCTACCAAACAATCCGTTTGTAACGGCTATTAGATCCAATTACTCCCGCCAGGACGAATATAATGGGAAGATTGTAGCAAATGTCTGACTATTGTTACTCGTAATAGCGATACGTTCTTTTCCATCCTTTCGATCGGTGAATGAACATTTACAGTATAAGATTTTTCACATTTTACTCTGGTGTTAATAAAAGGTGCATGAAAAAATGAAAGATTGGAAATTAATCGAATAAACGTGAAAATTGATCTTCGTTTATCTGTATGCTTGTAGAATATAATGTTTTATTTCTATAATATGTTTTTTTCGAAAATTCATACGACCCTACATAATTGTAATAAATAAAAATTAACTGTTAAACATCATTTTCGTAGTCTGACAGGAGAAAAATTCTTTGCCTATAAACGTCGCAGAAATTCGCTTTTCTTATTAGAAAGGTGTCTTCCAGAAAGGTTCAGCGTCCCTACATTACATCAATATTTTTTTTTAATACTGAATTGTAACACACGTAACAAAAATAAATATTTACCACCGATAAAAATGACTCCCTTCTGTTCACTAAACGGTATATAATATTTTTAGTTGAAAGAGTGCTATCGATATTAGCACGTTTCTCATCCAGCCTCAACTATTCTCAAACTGTTCGCTGGTATTAAAATTCAGCAAGACACGGGTCAATCAGATCGCCCTCAGCCCTTGTTCGGGGTGGAAAACATGTTAATCATTTAGAGGGTTCAAAAGTCAATGAGCGTGAGTCAGTCTCTTGCTAAAACTGTCCCTTGAAACCTTTCGTTCGACGGAACGGTTCAGCCATTGCGGTAACCTTTCACCGAAAGTAAATCGGTATTTATATTTACTTCGCGATTGTTGGTATAATTGTTCGATGGACGATCGGTTCGAATGAAGCAAACACCACCGAATTATGACGAGAACACTCTAACATTGAAATAAAAAGTAATCGAAGAATAGTCGGGGAACTTCTAACGACGACAGGAAACGGTCTTCGCGTGAAACGCGCGGCCATTAAAGCGCCAAGTTGGTACCGCGAAATATAGAGTGGAAAATGGCGAACTTTGTCAAGGCATCCCTTCTTTTTAAGGGATTCGATCGTACGAATAACGTGGATAGTTAAACGAAGGGGAACGCGTTCCTCTCCGCCTTCCAGTTGTTCTTCATCATTATCATCATCCTCCTCGTCTCCGGCGTCTCACCCCGACGTCTCTTCCGCCGCGAAGAGACTTTCGAAATCGACTAGTCGCGTTCGATTCGTGCCACTCGCTCGCTCCTCACGGAGCATCGGCGTTTTCCGCGACGTGCAAAGGTCACCGCAACAGGCCGCGGCGCAGCTACGCTCTCGGGAAAGAAGAGACGCGAGTCACCGGCGCGTACTCTTACGAGGGGAGGTCAGGTAAGGCAACTGGTAACCCGGGTCTTCCCTCTTGCCTCTCACCTTCGCGTTTTATGTTGCAAACTAGTACTCGTC
Source organism: Colletes gigas (assembly GCF_013123115.1). NCBI lineage: Eukaryota > Metazoa > Arthropoda > Insecta > Hymenoptera > Colletidae > Colletes > Colletes gigas. The sequence goes on along the minus strand of NW_025106643.1, from coordinate 1,932,468 downwards.
TTTGGTAATACTCGATGGTACTTGGCGCGCAAGCTTCCACAAACCTCTCTGGTCACCTGAACGATACTGAAAACGCGTTCACTTATTAGCATTGTGGACTCGATCCACCAAAACTCCCATCATACTCTGGACCCACACAAATTCAGAAAATCGACCCCAAAAACCTTACTATTCATAGTCCACCTTATAGTCCAAGCTTCTGAGAGATCTAAAGAGGCCTGGGTCGAAGGCAACGCATTACAACAAAGGATCTTTTTTGGTCTAAAAAGTAACATTCTTCGTACAAAGAGCAACTCTATTGCACCCAAGATGAATTTGTATTTCGTCGCCATTTTTAAAACTGTTACTTCGTTTGTCAGGATCGACGAAGAGTCTATAAGAAATCATACTAAACTACTTTCAAAACGTTAACGTGCTCGTTTAAACTCGAACGAACCGACGAGATACTCGCTAAAAAGGTTCGTCTATGATTCTCGAAAGGTGCACGGAGTAAGATGGCGAACAATTCGCGATTGTGCGACCTGTTTCATCCCCTCCGGACGATTATGCTTCCCGTCTAGGGGGGCAAGAGTCGACGGGTCGAAGGAACAGGGAGTGAAAAGAGACGAAGGGAAGAGAAACGCGATATCGCGATGCAATCATCGCTCGTTGGAACGGCGATGAATCTGCATTATTGAAAGTCAGTAATCTCTCGCGTGTACCGCGGGGTCGGCATAGTCATCCTCGTCCTAGGCAACATCCTACCCAGTTTGCAACCCCCCGCTGACCGAACGCCTTTTTCGATACCGATTATTGCGCCGATCGCACGTTCTTGATACAAACAGCGGCTAGGATAGGCTCTTTGATGTGGTACGAACGCGTGGGAACGCCTTCCAGATACGTCTGAAGGCGTTTCTTTTCATTCATTCCCACGTTTTCGCGCCAGCAAATTTATGAATATTCCCGGGATGAAATATTTGCAATTTATTGTAACTAAAACATTCCTATTTACGTACGCGAAGTTGGACAAATTCTACTCGCGCGTAACAAACGCAAATTTTGATAAACTGTTAAATAGAGCCATAAAGCAGTAAATACCTTTAAAACAAAAGATTAATATTTTTTAAAAAACCTGTAGGCCAATCATCCCCAAGTTTAATTACTGTCGAGTGGTGTCTATTATTGGAAACTACTTTTGGTTCGAATTTGTCGCCGCCAGAAACGTTATTTTTAAGTTTCCCCGCAAACCGTCAACTATATCAATACATTTACAAAATTTCTGAATATTCACCGAAAAGGTTAAGGCTATTTCTTGAAAACTAACGGAATTATTAAATTACAAGATTCCAATCTCCCCGAGCGCGATTGAAACGTTCGAGGCAGATAGCCAGTTTTCTTAGCTTGAACAGCAGGTGTACTCGGTTTCCGGGGAGCCTTATCACTATCCGGAACTCTCATCTAACCATGTTCAGCGTTACGATGAGCCGGTTGTTTCGTAACACGGCTCGGTTGTAAGAATTACGATTTTCGAACTGGGTCAACCAGGTTTCGAACTATTAAAAGCACGCTTCGACGATAAAGATGAAAAAACTGTCGATCAGTAGAATAAGAACTGACGGAAAACACCCAATTTGATTTGGAACACCCAAAATATTTATTATGGAAAGAAATTTGAAGTCCAGAAATACGTCTACAAAAGTTTACGTTTACGTTTACGTTTGCGTTGGATAAACTTTTTTATTTAAAATATTCCAATGATTATCCAAGCAATCGCCTTCTTAATGGGGAATGCTTCCATAAACGGAACGTAAACATCAGAGGGGACCCGCGTATCGCGTAGAATTTATGCGGAAACACAAATGGCGCGGTGTACACGTAAAATATGAAACGCGGGTAGAGCGTGTAGGATCGGTGATACCGGTGCAACAACTTTCTAGAGTGTAGTGGAGCCAAAAAAAGAGCAACCGCCATCAATGACGGTGGGTGAACACCGGCTACCTGCCGATCGGTGGAAACGATTTCTTTGAGAGTATCCAGGCGTTACGCAATCGAGACCGCGATTGTGCATATCCAGCGTTTACAATGCGGGACGGTCAGAATCGATTTCATAGGGAATTACTCGGCTGGCATGTCGACGGGGGCCACGGAGGAGGCCGCGGCCGACCGGGCATACCTTGCTGTCCGCGATTTTTCTGACCCGCGAGGATTCGATTTGCGTGACGCAATGCTCGCGGCGGAATCTCCTCGCGGAATACAACACCCGCTTGCTTTCGTTTACTCCGCTACCGCGACTTTATCGGGTCCCGGTAAAATTCAGAAACCCCAAAAGGGAACGATTGTAGATGAAATTTGAAAAACTGTGTCTCCCCGGGGAAGAGTGAGAACCAAATGGGGAGGATTAGCATCGAATGACAAGGCATCGTTTTGCGTGTGGAGCGCTGCATCAGGACGGTAGTGATTCGCGTCCGTAATTATTATTTTGTACAATAGAGCGGTTTAATGCTAAGATCAACACCGATGAGTCGGACATAACTGGTCCAGAAATCCGTGGCTTCGTGCGTGGACGATTGCTCTCGAGGATGGCTCTTCTAGAAAATGCCAGTCCGCCTTTTCTCGCTCGATTATTGATTAACCGAGTTGTTGACTCCACGCTTGCGGCGAGCTTCATCGAATGGATCTTCCAGTCGAACGGGCAGAACGCGTAGGCAGACCGTAGGTATACTTAGGATGGGGACACAGGTGCTTCCTTTGAGGCACACTTCCTCCTTTATATGATACGATTACGAGGTAAAACTATGTTTAAAGTACTGTCGATCGGGGGTCTTCGTGATCCGTGCTTCGTCACCGACGGCCCGCTGGCTGGTATCGTTCAGTTCTCCAAGAAGGACACGAATTGCGTGAGCTTGTGCAGCTGATCCTCTGTAAGGCATACCTCGCTCACGCGGTTACACTCCTCTTTCTCGATCTTGCACGGCTGCACCATCGTCCCATCCACGGTCCAGCCTCTTTCCGTGGCCATTTGACGCGCCTCTTCCAACGCCAATCCCGTCATCGACGCGAACACGTTTATGTCCAACGACGAATACGCCTTCGATATCAACACCATTGCTCTCTCGCGAACGTTATCTGAAAGAACCACCAAAAGTTACACGCAAAGTCCCTTCTTCTTTAAGTCTCAACAGAGTTGGGCATCCTCCATTTAAAATGGTAAATACTTCAGCAACTAAGGATCATCATTTAATTCCTTGAATACCTTAAACTGGACTCGATGATATGTATAATAATTAATAGCAAAAATTTTATAAAATACTTAGCCTTTCAGTAAATATTATTCTTCCATTTTCATTACTTCTGATGCCCAACTCTGAACCTTTTTTATGAAGAAGTTGCTAAGTTAATTTCAACAATAAACGATACTTTGTTGCACAACTTCGAATCGTTTTGCCAAGAGGAATCAGCTTTTAATCTCGAACTTGATAAATCCATTCATTCCGCGACACACATACCTTTCAAAGCAGCCATAATATCGGAGACATCTTTGCTCCATTCCACGTTGAGGGCAGCATGGACCGCGTGCCAGTCCCGTTGCCACATACGCTGTCCCACCACCCATATTTGCTTGAGTTCCGTGCTTCTGGTTTTCAGGTTCGCCGGTATCCGCTTCCATAGGTACTTAGCGTTGCATCTGCGGCGCCGATTTTTCGATCAAATAAACACGGATCGATACATCGATCGGGCGGGTATTTGTTTAAAAACGAAACACATATTTTTTAGAAACTAATTTGTGTACACTTCAATTTGCTTGAAAATCACATTTGCATTTGTCTCAATCTCAGTTTACAGCCTTCTCAATATATCCATAAAATGAAGAATTAAAGTAAATGGTAGAACATAAAACGTTTTCGTTTCCTCGACCCATAAACTTGAACGTATAACGATGGCATTAATTAGCAGTAAATTAAAATATAAGGAAGAGCGTGGTGCAATAAATATAATGGCGTGACCGATGGGGCTTGTAATAAATTATGTGCGACAAAAAACAGCATGCAACTTAACCGTAAATAAACGGCCTGGAGCAACAGACGCACAACTGCGCGATAAAAATTGTTTCCGCCACAGGAAAAGGGTAAACGCACAACTTAAACCATAAAATCGATTTTTCCAAACCAAAGAATAAAGAAAAAACGCGATAAGATCGATACGATTGGGTTGAACTTTTAAATTTCCCGCCACTCGGTCGAGGTGCAAGGAAAAACGACTCAATTAAACGAAAACGACAAAAATGATATGTAAAATACTTACGTGACACATACGAAATTATATATACATATACAATTGTTCATAAACAGTTATTAGTAAAAAATTTCGCACTACTTTTGCAAGTATCGATATCGAATTAACAGATGGCGTCGACACGAGATACACAAATGATTATTTTATTGTAAAAATAACATGAATACTTTGTTAGTAATTTGTTAGTAAATTTTTTTGTTAAAGACTTATTCGTTTCAATGTAACAGTTATTCAGACGACAAAAACTGAATAGAAATATGTATGATACTTTTGTACTTACAAATCATTCTGATAAAGGTACACAGCTAATAATTGAGCATACGTCTGAGTCCGTGCAACTCCGCCAGGAGCCTGTAAAAGAATAATTGTATTAATGCACTTTCCACGGATTTATTTATAACGGAATATCGTTACTATCGCGATAGTCGGCATAACCTATATTCGCGAATGCTTGGACGACACACTCACCTCCAATTCAGCTTTCTCTAGCTTGTGAAGGAATTTTTCCACCTCGTTCAGTACCATGACGAGAATTCGTTATTTTCTCGACGAAAAAAACGACTCAGAAACAATCGTGTCAACAATACGCGACAACATTGAAATAAACGGACGTCAAACGAAAAGTCTAAACAGCTGAGGATTGAACACATACACCATCGTTCGCGTGTGAGTTATTTCGATGCAGATGGCACCACCGGACGGTGCAACTTTCAAAGAGCAACATTATGGGGACCATCGATTTCAAATCAATTCGATACTTTGTCGAAAACTTCATCCTGTTTTTAGACGAAATTGATTTGATCGATTATATGAAAAAATCAAAAACAAATTCGTCGCTATACACAAACTAAATAAACCGTTTCACAAAAAACGATACAAATTTGTACACAAATCACATTTTTGGAATTTGCATCGTTGACTTAGCACTGAAACAATTAAACATTTAATCATTTTATGATCAACATCTGCTATAATAGATAGATACAACCATAACCGAATTTAACGAGATTATTATAGAAACTCTATTCCATGTTATCGATGTGAATAGGTGTTCTACAGCAGAGGTATCTTGTGGTTCGTTTCTTTTCTGGTATAATTTTTCTGTCACGAGTGTCATCGCACTTGTATTAGTGACTATGTAGGGGCAAACAACCCCTTAAAAAAATGTTCACATCATCGTAGAAGATACATCCAAGCACGATGATTTGTTGTTATTGATGTTGCTTTTCTATTTCCGTATAACCGGTGAAGTGACATAAGCTGAACATGGCTACTGTTAAAGTAACCGAACAGAAAGTTATTCTGTGCGGAGAATACGGTGTGGGTAAAACGTCTATATTCAGGCGTTTCGCGAACAATACTTTTGTGTCGAGCAACGATCGGAAATCGACACTCGGTCTCGATAATATCGACAAAGAGTATCTCGTCGAAGACAGACGAATACGGGTAATGCATCTACATATATATATATATATGTTGACAAATCCTTGAAATCTAATTGATGTGTTCATCTTCCGTAAATAAACAATAAGCGATTGGAAGCTTCTATCGAAATTGAACATTCTGCTTGATTTCATTTTTCAGTTGCAATTGTGGGATACCGGTGGTATGGAAAGAGTTGCATCTGTAACATCAAGCTATTACAAGTTTGCGGAAGCTGCTATCTTAGTGTTTGCACTGGACAATTCAACGTCTTTCCACCTTTTATCTCAGCACTTGCTGGATATTGTAACATATGCAGAAAATGCAAAAATATTTCTTTGTGGGAACAAAAGTGACATAGAAAGCGTAGCCCCACAAGTTACGGATGCAGAAATGGAACAGTTCTGGTAAAGATTGTGATGATTTAACTGCTTTAATGCAATATGTAAACATCGGGAACTCGATGGTCGAATCGAGCTCTCGAATATTTCGAGACAATATTCTTTCAATTTCTTCACGCCAATTTTCGTAAAATTACTGGAAACACGGATTCTAAGAATCGTGTGACTGTGAATTCCGAAAATTCGAGAATCTCGAAACTCGAAACCCGAAACCATCGAGTAACCGTCGGGCACACCCCTAATGAGCTGTCGTATATTAATAAATAATAATACTCGTTGCAGTGAACAGTGCCACAATTTAATCTCTGGTACCTACAAAACATCATGTAAAACCGGGGAAGGAATACACGAAATGTTCGAAGACATAGCCCAACATCTAGTTGAGGCTAACAGATCGCGCATGGAATTGCATGAAATGGACAAAGACAGATTTAAAATTTCATACATCGACGAAGCCGCCGATCCGTCGTGTTTGTGCTAAACACGATCATTGGCAAATATATACTCATGACAAGTTTTTATAACCTGACAAACTCAACACACTGCAATAAAGTGTGAGGAGTACAAGTATCTTTTACATATTAAGTAACTATCATGAATGTCTTTTCTATGAGGAAGAGCATCGTGAAACTAAAGACGGGAGAAGAATGGGGAATATCAACACAAAATTTATATACAATCGTCATAAAACCTAGAATTTTCGGAAAAAATTTTAAATAAAAAATTTATTACACATTACGAAATATTTTACTTAATTAGGCTTTATCTATTTCTTGCAACTTACGGTCAATATCATTGTACATTTAATCCATGCTATCTGTATAATTAGATAGTGAAAGCTATGTGGTTAAAAGCCACTAGTGCTGAGTCCATTTGATAGTCTTCAGGTCAATTCCCTCTTGAACCATTTCCCATAATGGGCTGTAAAAGAAGCAATTCGGATAAGCATTATTATTAAGTATTAATTAATATCTAACTCTATATACTCGATATTGAATCATGAAAAACGTCCGACATTGAATCTGTTCCCTCCGCTTATTACGACTATTATACTTTTGACATTCGTGGTCGACTATACATAAATGAAATTATGCTTTCGTATTAAATAAATATTTATATTGTAACTCAGTAAGCCATACCTCATTTCCCGAAGTCTTTTAACGTGCCGAATCGTATTTTCCGCGGTGAAATCAATCTCTTCGAACGTCGTGAAACGACCAATACCAAATCTACACAAATAAATAAAGTAATCATTAAGACATTGTTCGATGCTGTTTAACAAACATAACTCACCTAATACTGGAATGTGCCAGATCTTCTGATGCTCCAATTGCTCTCAATACATAACTAGGTTCCAAGCTTGCACTAGTACAAGCAGAACCACTACTCAAAGCAATCTCTTTCAGTGCCATTATCAAAGATTCACCCTCTACGTACGCGAAAGATAAATTCACGCATCCGGGATACCAAGAAACCGTATCCCCGTTACGTATAACGTGTGGCAAATTTGACGTTAATTTTTCTATCAAGTGATTAGCTAGCGATGTGATATACTTGTGATCGTACTAAGAAATATACAAAATTGATCAAACATCTAGCCTTAAAATACGAATAGTTCTCGATTAAAATTACCTCCATTTCTGTTTGGGCTAATTCACATGCTGCCCCCAGACCTACTGCTAATGGTGCTGGGACAGTACCGCTTCTCATACCTCGTTCTTGACCACCTCCGCTTTGAATCGCTTCCACGCGTACTCTGGGTCTTCTTCTCACATACAAAGCTCCAATTCCTTAATATTAAATAGGCTATAATTACGTAACTACAAAAATAATAAAAAACTACGGTAGTGCCCGCTTAAATGACGCTCGGGACCGGTGGCGGTCATTTATGTGGGCATAGTTACTTCTCAGAATTCAACGGAGATAAGGAAAAAGAATAAGTGTGAGTGAGATACAATAACTGGTACTCGAAACCATTATACAATGCGATAACGACCGGCGTCAAATTACGCTCGGAGATAACCGCAGCACTTAAGTGGGCACTACTGTATATGTAACTTCAGAGATTACCTTTTGGGCCATATATTTTATGACCACTGATAGATAGTAAATCAATGTTCATAGCATTCACATCAATTGGAATTTTTCCAATAGCTTGTGCTGCATCTGTATGGAAAAAAACCTTCTTTTTCCTATAAAAGGAATCCATATAAAAATTGCATATAAAAATTGTTTTCTAAATATTAATCTACAGCATGCCACTTTTTACCTGCAAATAGCACCAATCTCTGCAATTGGCTGCTTCACACCTATTTCATTATTTACCATCATTACAGACACAAGGGATGTTGTGGGTTTAATTGCATCCTCTAATTGATCCAGATCAATAAGACCATTTGATTTTACTGGAATATATGTTACCTCAAATCCTTCTGACTGTAAGGCTCTACAGGAATCTAATACACATTTGTGCTCCTATATCAACATAATTATATTGAAGTCTACAAGCTTAAAGTAACACACAACATTCAAACAATATTCAAATGTAACATACTGTCTGTGTTGTCACAATATGATTTCTTTTTCCTTTATAAAATCTTGCTACACCTTTTACAGCTATGTTATTACATTCTGTTGCACCAGAGGTAAATATAATCTCCTTCTTATCCGCGCCTATCAAATTTGCTACTTGCTATCGAAGATGAAACATCAGATTAATACCATTCTAAACCACAGTTCCTATTATTCGATATAACATAAGAGAATCATATATGACTAACATCACGAGCGACTTCAACAGCAGTTTCTGTTTCCCACCCATACATATGTGTTCTGGAATGTGGATTCCCATAACATGTTGTAAAATAAGGCATCATTTTATCTAATACTCGTGGATCCTACATAGGCAGTACAGAAAATTTAATTTTCTAATCGTAAAGTCTGATTTATTATTTTGTACATACCAAGGATGTAGTCGCTTGAGCATCCAAATAAAGGGATCTACCTTCTGTAGGTCCCCTTTTATACTCATCGGTAATAGCAGCTACAATGAAAAGATTCGTTCACGTATGAAAAACAATGCAATTCTATTAATTGCAATATGTAATGCTTACACTCATATTCTGTGGCTTCTGACAAATGTTGGCAACTAACGTGCACAGCACGACATTCTTTCACGCGAACTAAGGTTAATAAAAACTTTCTCGTCGGACGAAACATATTAATTCTGATGAAAACACAGATTCATCCAAACCGTTCATTAGTTCTACAATTTGGCATGCTCTAACCTCAAATAACCTAACTAGTGTGGTACAATTTTGTTTAGACACTTTTGAAAACACCTATACGAATAAGAATATGAAGATTATTAAAACCAGGAGTTTATTGAAATTATATTTGTCTTGCTTTTCGTTAATCAAGAACGATCAGACACATAACTTGCTTAATACCGCCCGACCGATTCGACGATCTACTGATCTACTACGATTCAAGATTCAACTGACTCAAGACTAAAAGATATATATGTACTCGTCGATTTTAAGAAAATGACGCAATGTCCTTTGCAACTATGTAGGTACATTCGTAAATTACACATGACGCATAAGTTGTATATTTATATTTCTATAGATAAATGTAAATGAGTATTAAAAAACATTTGTTTATTAAGCATAATAAAAAAGTTATCAATTTCGATTTTTCCAGTTAGAAAAAAGAACATAATATGCGTTCAAATATTACGCGATTAATAGGCATAAGTGTACATACAAATCACATTAAATACGTTCATACAGACAGTTAATTTCAAACGTACAATACACGATATAATAATATAGTCTACTAACGATCCTTAGATAAATTTAGCGAATCGCTAATATCGCCAGGTTGCGATTGTTGTTGCTTCTTATGCAACGTCGTCATATCCAACATTCCACCAAAGTCGGATTTAACGTTAGAGATTGTCAAATCTTCGGTTCCTTGATACTCGTTCGATCGATTTAATTTTATATTATCATTTTGAGCTTCTATTTTCTTTCGTTCGGTTGAATAATCTTCAGGGGCAACAGAAAAGTTTCTACAAGACTCCGAAGACCCGGTAGTCCCTTTGAAGGGCGATTGAATTTGATCGACCATAGCAAAATCAGTTGGTTTACGTTCGTTCCCTTCGATATCTCTCGCGGGTGAAATTTTGCCGATCGAGCCGAACAAATTCGCGATGTTACGCATATAAGTGGATGGCGAAGGCGACGATGTCCTCGTAAAGTCCGCGATCGAAAATCCCGAAAGTTTAGCTAAATCCGACGTAGAAAAATTTGCTAACTTCGACAAGTCGGAAAATTTCGAGATCTGTTGCGTTATATCGGCTAAAGGGAAATCGGGCGTCGTAGAGGAACGCGATTTATTAACGGCGGTGTCTGTTCCGAGAGGATTGGGAAGTTTCGAGAAATCAGCTGGAGGGAAATCATAGTCGCATTTTGTATTTTTTAAGGAGACCGTGAGTTCTCCGGATTGAAAGCTAGGTATCACCTCTGAGGGTGATATGTGTTGTTTGGATGGTGCAGAGTTACTATCTTTTATCTGTGTGATGGATGCAGTATCTGTGGCTATAATATTATCTTTTTTAATACTATCTCTAGAAGTAGATGGCTGCATCACAAAGGGTTTTGATGTGGGAGTTATTATGGCACTATCAGGTTTAAAGTTTACAGGAGTAAGGAAGACTGTTGCATTGTTAGGTGCCAGACCGACTCCTGGTGGAACAGAGGGAATTAATGGTTCTGAGACAGGTACTAATGGAAATTTCATAGAAAGAAAATCGGACGTTCCGTCTTCAGAACCAGGACAAATCATTTCTCTAATTACGTCCCAATAAGACCCATTCGATCTATTACGTCCAGGCAATTTGGACGCGAGGGAACACTGTTAACATAACACAAATATTTTAGTATTAATTGCGTAACGTCTACGTTATTTCTTGCATATTTACCCTTAAACGTTCAAGATAAGTTGTACTGTTGTTAAAATTGGCAGTAAAATCAATACCCCCTTCGCTTCTATAATACTCTATACACCTTCTCTATAATGAAAAGTATGTAATACCCGATTAAATGATGCCATGAATTATTAATTTAATATGAATACAGTAGTGCCCACTTAAGTGTCCGCGGTCATTTAAGTGGGCACCACTGTAGATACTTACAATTTCTTCTAATGTATCTTGAGAAAGGAAATGCTCTTGGGATAAAGTATAACTTAATAGCATTGGCCTTGGATATTCATGAGGCCGATTTTCCGGCGGCGGTAAAGACCAAAAAACGTTAAAATTTGACTCATAACAGCTGCCATCAGTGTTGTATGGGGCTATAAGCAATGGTATTGTCCTTTGATTTATGCAAATATTAATTACAAAATTGCATTTAATTTAAAGACATAAATACTTACAACATATCAATCCCACACATGGTGTGTATCCATTGTCACTAGGTCCCTTCATTTTAATCTGATAATCTAATTGAGAATCAACATCCCTAAGTGAAGGGGAAGCATGTGATGTAGGATGAGAATGATACCATCCAACCAAAGTCACGCGCTTCCATTCCATAGCTCTTGCAATTTCAGCTTCAACTGCAGCTGCAGCTGACTTGTCTTTGCCAGAATACCGGCATGGAAAGGCAGTTGTTATGGATAAATCTGCAATTAAAAGAAGAAACAATTTTTGTTCCCACTGTTCTTATTATTTGCATTAACTTTTATGGATATTTACTGTGTGAATTAATGTCCCAATGGCCACCTAGGTAGCCACAAACTTCTTTGTCTGTTAAATGACAATGTAAATCTACCAGCAAAGCTGCAGTAGTTGTTATTGTAACTAAAAAAGGCTGTATTTTCCCCAATGTGCTGAAGGAAGTCAGTTCTACCATTGTACTCATATCCCTAAAATATAAATTGTTTTTAATGTTTTAAAAAAATATTTAGTTTGTTTCACTCTCTTACATGGCATGACTTCTTATTCCAAGATTTGTGTGTTTTACTGGTACTCTTACTACTTGCACTGGAAGACTAGTATGAATCTTTTCAGGACTCTCCTCCATGGATTCTGTGATTGTTGTTTCCATTTTATCTTTTTTTTTTATTTAATTAAAAGTAAATTTGTCTCTTCAGTAAAATTTAAATTTTTAAATTAGTTATAAATTCATTATTTTCCACATGTCTGTGCTTTATGCAAGACAATAAATAATTTATTAGTATTAAAACATTATTGATAATTCTATACACACTACATTGCACGATAATAATAAATTTAATTAAACAATAAAGGAATAGTTTATATATTGTATCGTAGTTATCATATCGTATACTGTTTTTGAAAACCTAACTCAACTTTGGGGACACTGTTATTATTGATAAAAATGACAACATCGTTTATAATTTGAGTTAGGTTACGAACAGTTATTTAAGTTCCAATCTTCCAACTTAATCCAAGAATGGTGCATGCGTTGTCAAGGTTGGTATTATAACGAATTTTGAAACTAGCATCTAGTAATGTTCTATGTGAAAATCATAATCATAAAATCAACATGAAACGATAATTATAATTACGACCCTACGCCGTCTCCTTTCCTCCCTTCCAAGAGTTTCAAGCACCCTTGCAACGATGCCCTTGGAAGGGGGTGCGTGAGGATGTTGGGGAAAGTTGTCGTTGGTCGACGAGCAGGACAACTTTCCCCAAATTTGCAGTTAGGGAGGTCCAGATTACTTATTTCCAGATTATCCAATTATAAAAATTAACTTAAGGTCGATAAAAACTTGAATGAATTACAAATATGTTTAATAAAATGATTTATATACATTGTATAATTACATGAATTCTCTTGGCACATGGGTTTGCGGTGAAGTAGAAATACTTATTACAAAAGATGAAGTATTACATTCTTCTATTAATAAATAAGTGAGCAATAATATCATAAGGCACCTCTTAAGTCCTAATGAGTATTTTACCTACAATACCAGGGTAGTACAAAATTGCTTACACTATCATGACTGTATAATTAGAGCCGTATAAAATAGAGTTATTCGTTGTGTTACAAAACGAAGCATTGTTATAAATATTAAGTAAAAAAATACTGACATCATGTAAAACTTGAATTTGGTTTTTGCTTTCTCATTATCTGGCACTACAATATCTATAGTATACTACTCTAAAAATATTATTTTTTATGCATAATGCATAAATTTTATACGTGCGCGAAATTAAATTGTTTACCAATTTCTTTCAAAACGTTTACATTCTATGGTCTGGTGCTTGATAATAGTCATAAATTGGTATTTCTGGTGGTCCATCTATTATAAGTCTAGGAGCACAGCTTCTTGTTACGGCTACTACGCACAATGTTACGGCTGATGCAGCAGCAACATGCCAAGAAAATACAAGAGCAACACCTTCTGGCAAAAGTGGTACCGCATGATACACACGTACCATATGTGCTATCCAACCACCATGGAGTAATGTTGTACAGGCTCTTAAAAGTTTTAATTCAGGCCAAACAAGTTCCAAAATAATGGCTAGAGATGTTGTCCATACTATGAATGCTAAAATTAAATTGACTATCGCATTGCTCCCTACACTTCCCCATAAGAAAAGGAATCCTTCTATGAAAAAACTTTGGCCAAGCGCCAGCTTAACTAATCCCTCGCTTACATTGTGCGGAAAATAAAAATTCAAAACATCTACAAGGCCAGAGAATGCAAAAAAGAGATAAATCGTAGCTAAAACAACTTTCGGAGACACTGTGCCAGCTTGTTGCAGACCACCGGTTATTGTACTAGCTAAACCTACTGCAGTTGCTATCAATTTCAAGCTCCCCTCTATCGGGTGTCTATTCAACAATTTCTCACATTTCTCTATAAACATTAAACCTTTTGTTGCATTTGAATCATCTCTGGGTCTCAAGGATACCCAATACTTAGCATAATCATAGCACCATTTCAAGCCAAAACTGTAAAAGATAAAGCCAGTAAGAATGCATGGCACATGGTTGTCCATGGAGTACATTAGTAGTTGTTCTTTGGCAGTGAACCTGTAAATATTAAACAGCGTCTAAAAAAATAACATATCTGATACTACTACAGAATTTGTAATTAAACGTTTCCTTAGCATTGTAGAATCATTCAGAATACATGATAATAATTCTCGACCGAACGGTGTTAGAAATACATTTAACAAGTATATTTATTTCGAATTACTTACTGTATATTACAATGATTATGCACTCGGCAAGCCCTACCCCCTGGAGCTTTTTAATTGTTACAGTTTCTGCTTCTAACGTTCCAATGATGCACAAAGACCTGCTCCAGTGTTACCAGATGGCAGACTAGCGTCTGGAGGAAACTGCGTCTCCACTTACACACACTAATACACAGGCCTGCGCATGAGCTTTTGCGCAACGGCCTACCATTTAAACAGAGATGCCAGATTCAGCTGATCTGATAACATTACCTTACATGGCGTCATTTAAGCTTCATAATTACTGATTTCTCTGTATATAGAATTCAATCTTTAAAATGCATTATTACTCCAATAAACATAAAATACATTATTGTTAAAAGCTTGCATATGGAAAAAATGAAACTAACGACGTTTTTTTCCGAACCACGCCGCAGCTTTGTGGAAAAGGATCCGAATTACAGTTTAGCAATAGAAATATAGTATTCTTGTAAATTTAACCAAATAAACTATATTAATATTTATAATATAATACAATTATTAATGATACATATTATAAGAGTTAGAAATATTTGTGTGCACAAATGTATTGTTTGTATCAAACGTGGTACATATCATGAATTGAGATATCACTGCAACATTTATTATAAACAATGCGTGTTAAGTACATTTTTGTTATAAATGTCACGTTTAGTCTCATTCATATTTCCTTTGTCATTGGGCATCATGGATTGCACAAATTATCATTGCAGTCCTGGATTTAATTTTTATTGGTACCTCTCATCCCAGCAACACTTATGGCACTGTTGGACACAGTGGTTGTTTTTCAGTTGGAGTACACCACAACTAAAGGATCACTTTTTATTATTGTACAAAATTTAGAAATTCTATGCTTAAGTAATTTTTTGTATTTACAATTTCAAAGGACAATTTAAAATATTTTTTAGTTGTAATAAAGTACATTATTCTTCAAGGAAGTATTTATTACACGTACTGTGATTATAATGTAATACATGTTGCATACCTTCTAAATGAAAATATAGATGAAATCAGACGCATAAAATTTGTTTCTTAATCTGAAGCCATTCCTTCGTCGTCGTCTTTCTTATCAGGACTAGATGTCGGTGATGCTTGTTTCGTATTATTGTCTTCTTGTCCTTGCTGTGTCTGTTCTTGGCCAGTCTGAGCTTCAGATTCAAGAGCAGTGACGAATTCTTCGATATTTCCACTGGTAGCAGCATCAACCGCGTCGGGTCCCAAGCCAAATTGACGGACGACAGGTCCCGCCTGGCCTGACTGCAAAGCAGACCAGAACATTGATAGCGCCTGGGAGAACTGGGGAGACAATAGCGTGGTACACAGGTGGTCCCCTGGTGGTAAGTGTGGGCTCATTGCACGCTCCAAACTTTCCGATGCGGAGATCGCCGCAGGGATGGCATTGGTCAGCTCAGTTGCTACGCCCCTCTGCCGGACAATAAGCTGTGCTGTAGGTGGCCGAAAACAACAAATAATCCCAGAGAAACCGCCCCAACTGCTCAGCAGAGCCAGGGTCTCCGACAGCCAGGAAAAGTTCGAGCAGAAATCAATGTTAAATAATGAAAACGCCATGCCTCTATTCCTTTGATTTTATTATATTACTTTGCGAATGTATACTGCGGGTTCGATTACTGATGATATCACTGATTTTAACACAGAAACAAAATTTACACAATGTCATGAACCTGAAGTTTGAAACTCAAATGATATTATGAGTATGCGTTTTTTACATGATTTCTTGCATGGTTATTCATGACATTACGACACAATGTAGAGTTAGCTAAAAAAAAATTAAATTCAAATGACTGTGCAACATTTGTTAAACAATGGCACTGTTTTTTGTAAACAATTGAAATTTCCTTAATTCTAATGCAGAAGATTTAATGAATGATTTTTTATGCACAGTTGTTCAAGAATGTTGAAAAACATCCATATCTCCACAAGTTTGACTGTCACTCCATGTGCACTATCAAGAATACCATTCTATTCCTGATAATGATAACTGCAAGAGAAGATACATTAAGGAAAAAAAAACAAAGGTAAATAGCTTATTTCAGTAATTAGTACATTGAACAACATATTGCATAACATTCATAACTTTTAATTGCATAAAAAACATATATTATTTTGCGTTTTCCTTCAATTTAAACAATAATATAACTGCTGAAGAATCATTTAATGTAAGGTTATTTTTGAAAAAGAATTATACACGGAAAGCCTGTTATCTTATCAAAATGATTATGACAATGAAATCGGGCTTTTATATAATTACGATTTATCGCTTTAAAATATCAAATACAAATTGTTTTTTATTATGTCCATAAAAAAAATAGTATATTGCATAAAATTTTTGGTATAAAAAATATTAGTTTGCAATGCAAATTTGATACAAAAATAAATCTTCATATACATATAGATAAAAATAAAATGCATTTAAATATATTATGCGGGGTATTTTCAGGATCAATTCGTACCCGTATAAATCGAAAAATCTTACTCCATTTTGCGATCTGAGACTTCGTTAGTTAGATATAAGATAATCTAACCTTTCTGCGCTCGTTTTAATAATTCTAACAGCTAGTATTATTTCGACAATAAAAAGGAAAAGAACCGTCTTGCACTATGATTTCCATAGTACGTTTTTTCGTTATAATAGGGGGGACAAGCTGGCGCCAAATGGTACAAAACTTTTCTCATTTTTGGGATCAGTCTTGCGTTAAGTCAGTTGCAACAACATATTTAATAAAGCAGTTTTATATCAATAAACTTAAAATTTAAAAATAATATTGCATATAAAATATAGGTAGTTAAGGAATATAAGATATTACCTGAACAACAGATTCCGATTCCGTCGATGTAGGAATTTTCGATAAGAAGGATTGAAGATCGCTAAGTCGTATTTTGTTATTGGCGCCTTTCGCTGCTCCAGACGTCGACGGAGCTGGCGTTTTGGTTGTTTGTTTGTTGTCTCCTGGATGAAGATTCACATGAATTACCGTGTATTATTTATATCACGAGTTCACTCACCATTCGGTTTTGGAGTATCATTCGTAGATGCTGGTAAAGACACAGTTTGTGGCGAAGGTCCTACAGGATTTATGGTAATTCGCGGATGTGGATGTCGGTGATTTGAATTATGCCGATGTGACGAAGGAAGTCGCGGGTTTATAAGCGCTCTAGCAGGTCCAGTTGTTGCAGAAGCACTAGTACTTTGCCCACCCTGAGGTCTATTCATTGTACCCAATAAACTACCTAACCCACCCATTTGACCTACACCACCAAACAACTGCATCAATTGCTGTTGTGACATATTATTTAATATATTTTGGAGATCCCCTTCTGGGTTTGTATTGCCACTCCTTTGTGACCCAGGAGTTGGTGGGTTATTGAGAACTTCATTAATTTTTCTACAGTACTCTTCATCTTTGTCTGTTTTAAGGTCCTATAAAAAAATAAATATATAACTATTTCATAAAGAAAATTGGGTTTGTATAACTATCAATGAAATAAATTATTTTTACGAAATTTTAAGAATTTTTATATTACACATAATTTGAACTAGAAAAACCATACTCATATACACTACATTAAGATAGTTTCATTTCATCATTTAAGCTACCTTTGTCGAGGAAACTTCTTCAGAATCACCCTGTTTAATTTTCTACTTTCTGCAGTTCAGATTATGTGGAATAACACTCAACCAATGATTTTAAACAATATGACAGAAGAATATACCCTACCTGAAGCCAGACAAAAAATTTTTTGCTCGATGACTTGAACCGTAAAAGATACACCCTTCCAGATTTGCATTGAGGAACATGTTTAAATTCACAATCATCAGGAAAAATAATTAAATCCTGCAACCAAACAAGAAGTTTATACAAATCTATATAAAACCAAAACGAATATACAAATGTAACAATAACCGTAATTTTGAATTATTTTCAGATTTAAAAAAAAATGTAAAGTTAATGAAAAACTTACATCTTCGACAAAACCTGTCGTACGATCTTTCCAACAGAAATGCATCAACGAGTCGTCGGATTGATAAACGTATAGCTGGCCCTTTCGTGTATCTGGATAAACCATTTTCCCTTTCATGGTCATTTTTCCAGCTTTAAACTCCACCAAATTTTTGGAAGAACTGCGAGATACATTATTTCCAAAAAGAGCTCCCCCCGACATGTTCGTGCCTTTAAACAAATGTCGTTTGTTTTGATAAATATATTAAACTTCGACAGGCGGTTAATTTTCGTTAGACTGCGCACTGATGACTCTGCACTTTAAAATGGCGTATTAAAAGATTTCTGATCACATATCGAATTTGCAGTGATGCTTCCCGGTTTCCACCAGGGGGCTGCAAGCTGCTCTATATTCTCGCTGCTTATTGACCAGTGAAATAATCCATATTTAGTAACTAAAAGGTCTCTAGTAAAATCTCTAGCTCTCTAGTGAAGTCTAGGACTATTTACTGAATGTAGGTTTAATGCACAAAGCGCCACCGTCGAGTTCAGAGTCATGTAACTGCATTCTAATTAAAAATTCAAACGAATCAGCGTATTATAATGAACAATGCAATTGTATGGTTTTCAACATGGGCGATCAAGCTGGGGGAAAGTAGAGAGAAAGGAAGTTATTTCTTAGAGATACTTAGTTTATTTTCTAATGAACCAACCCACCTCCTTTTTCCCCTAAACCACGAACTCGGGACGCAACAATAGCTATACTGTAGAAAATTCGTCCTAGATAATAGTATAATTATTTACAATTGATAAGGTATACGTTGTTAATCATTGGATCATTATAACCCTAGGAAAAGATATCGTCCAATAATCTTCTCGTGGTTATTTTAAAGATTGAACCATAGACAAGGTATAGAATAGACTATGCATCTTATGAAAGTTGGTAACCTGGTAAAAAACTAGTGGTTTCCGAGCGACCATTTTGTTTAAAGAACGGTGGTCTTGGGAACTATAACCACAGCGCCCTCTTCTCATGGATGCCGGTTAGTTGAGAAACTACTCACTGCATTAGGGTACGAGCAACTAGACAGTATTGTGTGGGATTTTTAATCGTATCCTATCAAGTTCGTATTTCAGTTCGATTGTGTTATGTGTCTAACGTAATAAATACCATGGCAATGCACACGATGAACTAGACAATTTAATGGAAGCTTGTCTTTGATGAATTAAAATACCAGCCTTGTAAGTATAGTTTCATAGCTTACTCTGCGTTCAAGGACTATTTCAAAAATATTTCGAGAAATACTAAAATATATTTGCAAGGATGAACATTTTTGACATGTAGCTTTTATTAGAAGAGTTCTTTTATATCTATTTTGTGTAATAGTTTACTATACAACATTATAAATATGGAAAGCTTATCGAAGTCGGTCATATTACGTTGTAAGACGAAAGGTTCAAATTAGCATCGATTGTTCGCTTTATTTTCATCAAAGAAACCTCGTCAATTTATTAATCTTACATTATAATTTACATTATAAAGTATTTCGATTGATAGGTGGTCCTTTCCACATCTGCCGCCTAAATCGCGATGGCGCTGCTACTGCGCCGGCGTCGCCATTCCTAACGTGAAAATTGGCGCGGAAAGATGTGTTTGTCGATGGCAGTTTTACGGACAATAAATGTACGTATATTTTACCTATCGACATCTAATTACTTATCATCTAATTACTACTTCTCCCTGCCACCCTTTAATGATACTTTCGTTTAATATCAACACGTTATTATTACGAATTGAATTAGAATCCCGAAGGAAGTCGAACCAGTTTCGTGCATTTTTTCGTGGCTCGATCTGACTGCCATACCGACCTGTAAATTCGGAGCTGATTTTAGCGTCCTCTTCTCACGGATGGCGGTGAGTTGAGAAACTATTCACTGAATCTTTATTGTATTTCTTTTACAATCGCGATTTTTAATTAAGGAAATAATTCTGGCCACACATTATATTTTCGGTAATGAATTCTTTATATGTGGGTATGTGTATTTACCAAAAACATTTGTAATCGATCTTCGCAATCGAAAATAAATTTTTAGTACGATTCGAAATTTTTTTTTTCGTCGAAAAATTTCTGCACCTTCTCGAATTTTTTTCTCGAATGTGGCCAGGATTTCGGGGTTATGTCTATTGACAAACAATGATTCTTATTGACCCCTGTAACTGAAAATAATTTTTTCGAAATGATTTGAAATTTTTTTTTTCGTTGAAAAATTTCATACTTTCTGGAATTTTTTTCCCGAATGTGGGTAGGATTTCGGGGGTATGTCTATTGACCAAAAAAGATTGTAATTGACCCATGTAACTGAAAATAATTTTTTCTAAACGTTTTGAAAATTTTTAATTTTGTCGAATAATTTCAAACCTTCTTGAATTTTTTTCTCGAATGTGGGTAGGATTTCGGGGGTATGTCTATTGACCAAAAAAGATTGTAATTGACCCATGTAACTGAAAATAATTTTTTCTAAACGTTTTGAAAATTTTTAATTTTGTCGAAAAATTTCAAATCTTCTCGAATTTTTTTCTCGAATGTGGGTAAGATTTCGGGGGTACGTCGATTGACCAAAAATGATTGTAATATACCTCTGTAACTGAAATTAATTTTTTCTAAACGTTTTGAAAATTTTTAATTTTGTCGAAAAATTTCACATCTTTTCGAATTTTTTTCTCGAATGTGGGTAGGATTTCGGGGGTATGTCTATTCACCAAAAAAGATTGTAATTGACCCATGTAACTGAAAATAATTTTTTCTAAACGTTTTGAAAATTTTTTATTTTGTCGAAAAATTTCAAACCTTCTCGAATTTTTTTCTCAAATGTGGATAGGATTTCGGGGGTATGTCTATTCACCAAAATTGATTGTAATTGATTCTAGCAACTAAAAATAATTTTTTCAGAACGATTTGAAATTTTTTGATGTAAGGTCTATTCATACACATACTTTGTCTGTGGTATTGCCTGCTAAAAGACTAAGATACTAATTTCCAGTAAATTGTAGTTGCTATAATGATCTAGAGGTGTTTGAGATGTACGTTTGCCTTTAAATTTACTTGTATTTTTGCCAAAACAAGTTAAAATAACGATAAGGAAATAGTATTTACAAAACTTAATTTAAAAAACGTACAAAATAAAAAAAAATGAATAGAATGCAATTGTAACGCTTTTTTCCTAATTTAGTGCAGGGATTTTTGAACAAGGTGTTAAATAATTTTAATTAACAGTTGCATATTTTGTTTATACAATGCACATATATGTTCCAAGACAAGGTACAAAGTATGGATAGAAATTTCAGTAATTTTACAGGTATTCGAAGGTAAGTGTTTAAAAATATTAACTGAATTTGCGCGTATTCGTTCGCCTCGACGCCTAAGTACAGTTTCTTATTGACTTTTAGGTATAAAGTTACATACTCTCAATTACATTGGCTTCGACCACACTGTTATTGATTTATACACGTACGGGGAAGCCTGACACTGACGGAAACCAGATCCTAACGCACGATTTGATTTATTAGTCTTTCCAAGACCTGTCTAACGTCATTGCTAATCTTAGACTGATTCTCGAACGCATCTCTTGCGGTTAGGGGAATTTTCCAAAACGCGGGTTTCATCTTACTTCGAACGACGCAAATAGTAATAATAACCAACAAAAATGCGTGAAGATATAATCTCGTCGCGTATTAATTACTTACATGCTAGGTTCGCAATATTGTATTTACATTTATAATTCCTTTTATTCATGTATCTCGCTTTGGTCTACAATATCAGCGATACACACGGCCATTAAAGTGTTAAATATCAATGCTTACGACTAACAAAAAAAAAAAAGTTGAGCTCTTCAAACGTTACAATAATCGATCGTTGCTCGAGCTTTTCATCGTACATTCTCGCAAATATGTCCTTATCAATCGCGAAGTCGAATCGTAAACAAGCATAATACCGTTCCGAACCCGTCGTTCGAGAAATCGTGTCGCGTTTAAGGAACACTTAAAATTTTACGATCAAGTTTCATTCTACGTCTTCGTCTTGTTCCAGCACGAGCACAGTTTTATAGTAGCGCAACGGTCTCGACCGGACCCCCGTACACTATTCTTATCCTCGTTCCATCTTGTCCCGTTCGTGTTTCTCTTTCACTCGGTAGTTTGGTTTAGCCATTGCTCCCGTTATCCAGGCCCAAGTACTTGTTGATTCCAACGCACTCACACACCTGAAACTTTGCTCACCTTTGTTTTCTCCATTGCAAGAGAACACGAGGCCTAGGTAAAAAGCAAATTTCAGGCGTAAGAGTACTGTCGTCGACGAGAATTCGTATAAACTTTCACGGTCCGAAGTTTCCTCCGTTTATTGTTCAGGATCGCAACGTCCACGACGGCAGACTGCCACAGACACACCTGAAACTTTGCTCACCCAAAGGGCTGAAGTACGGGTAGAGCAAAGAGTCAGGCCCGTCCGTGACGTTCGAATTTCGTTTGCGATCGTTGTCCCCCTCTCTCTCTCTCTCTCACGAAAGCCGCCTCGGTGCAGGGAAACGCTGGAAAATAGAACCGCGGATACTTTCTATGAGAGAAGATTCGAGAAAATGGGTTACCGATAAGACAGGGACCCTCGAGAGCCATTAGAAGCCGCAGGAAAATAGGCTGCCGCAGAATAGAACGAAGGAAGAAAGAACCAAAGAGCGCGGAGAACTCCGAAGCTGCACTCAGCGATGGCAGCCAAGGAATCAAGACCGTTCACGGTTCATCCTACTTTCGACTCTTTCTTCCTTTTCCCTCGAGACGGCACTCGAACTCCCATTGTTCATGGTTCGTCTGAAACAGAATTGAAAAGACGCGTGATATTTACCGATAGATTTCATTCGGACTGTAAATATTTTATGGGACGCGGCGCGCCAATAACTCGAATACTTCTTCGATCTATTGTTACTAGAATTACCACTACGGTACGCTAAATCGTACCCTCTGAGGGACTTTTTCACGAAGGTAGCTAAATTTAGCGAAATCGGGTTCGAATTTAAATGCAGAGAAGCGTGGAAATTGTAAAGATTCAGATTTCAGAGTAGGAAATGTAACTAATATCGTGTGTCGCGAATTTTACCAAAATTTTCGTTGTATTTCTAACTTTATCTTCAAACTTTGCTTCCTCGTACAATTTTGCTTGTTGCATATTTAGTTTAGTTTCGTACAAAATGGTGGAAAGTACTTCGAAAATTGATTTGCAACACCTAAGACCTAACCCAGACCTGATATTATTTTCCATAAGTTTTGTGTTTGTTTGCACGGGCAACGAAAGGCTCAGATTTGATTAGAAAAATTGCTGGATGTTTCTTTCGTAATTTTTGGAAAATTAATCATCCGTGATGGGTACGGTGACGGTAATTGGATCTCTTACTTTACATCTCGTTACCGAATTCGGCTACCTCCGGGCCAGAGGATGCCGGAGCGCGAGCTGGATGCCTGGCACCGTGAAAGAGAGACCCACAATCTGCAGACGCAGCCTGTCAGAGGGCAAAGTCGGTGTCCAGGAGAAGAGAATATAGCGTCACGCCTGGATGTCAGTGACCGGAGCATAACCCCAAGATAGTTTCACCATTACCACCGTCTTCTTCCTTCGCCTTGCTCCTTTCAGTCGGCCCGTGCATCCGTGTAGCAGTCTGTTCAACCGTGGTCTCCCGCTTGTCCGCAACACCTGAGTATCTCCGATTGCAAATGTCCGTGTCAACGGGCTGCTTTTCCAGCCGCGGCTCTCTTTGATCAAATTCCCCACCCATTTCAACCTATCGACACACCTATTCCACTTTCAACATTTTAAAAAAATCACCCATCGTCTCCTCTGCATTGAAAATATAAGAGAAATAGATCTTCGTAGAATCATCGTTCATCATTTTGTAGACATTTTTCACATCGATTGAACTAGTTGCAGACTTGACCAAGCGTTCTCATTCAGATCGTTTTATCCGTTATTATACAAATGCCACGGTCGTTCTTTTATGGACAATTTTTTATAACAATAACCGTTATCCCAATAGAGAACACACAAAGTTACAAAAGCTACAATTATCCTGTCCAGACAAATAAATTGTTATAGCAAGGATTTGGGTCCCGCAGGAAATGCATTATATTTGTTCTGGTCAACTTCCTGTTTCTGGTATACCAACAATGCGTTTGATCGCTCGGTTTTATCCCTACCCATTCAGACCACTCCCTCAGGAATCATTCGTAGTATTAGTCGCCCGAATGTGGTATCCCTCGAACGCTAATGGGAATCAACCTTTAGTATTTTACACGCTGGACGGGTCTGTTCCTTTAATGGCCCGGCGCCGTTCATATTTCTCCAGGCTTTTCGATCAAAATCCCCGCCTCGTATCGATCGCTTCATCTTTCTCCGGACTTTTCCAATCGTTCCGTTTCGGGCTTTTTTCCGCGATTTTTTCCCTTTTTCGCGCGGTCTCGATGAAAACGTCGATTTTTTCTTGCCTCGACCACCGGCCTCCGTTGCTCGTTTTGGAGGATTGATTAATCGCCGCTCGTCCCTCGGTCGCCTCCCCCACGGATTCGTTAGATCGCAACAGTTGCCTGGGAGATTCCACAGGGGAGATTCGAGTTTCGGTTTAATTAGGTTCGCGATTTTTATTAGCGCAACCTGGGTCTATTAAAATGAGGGATGAGCAGCGCGGGCGAGCTGCTTCGGGAACCGATTCTCGAAATTCGTGCTCGAGTCTTCGATCGTTTATCGGTTGAAGCAGTTAGAAAATAATTGGACATGCTTAGTGTGGTTTAGAAATGATTTTAAAAAGTAAGGAAGCTAGCATATGGTCTAATTAAAAGTCATGAAATATGCAGATTAACGCTTTAATGGCCGCTCACCATGTGTGTGATGCTACGAAGATTATTGGTCAATACCATACTCTCTGTGTGATGAATTATGGATGTAAAAAAGTGTGGATATTGCCATTGGCTTTAATTTCATCGTTTTTACACTATAAATTACACTATAAATTAATTAATTTATTATTATTTTTATTAATTAATTAATTTATTTTTACAATTATTTCAAATGTGTCAGTAATAAAAAAGGGTGTATAAAGAAATTGTCATGTTTGCTATGCAAAAAATATTAAATTTGTTGTTAAATTGTTATTTGACTACGAAGACGTGCAACCAATAAAGTGTTAATATGGAAAAATCGGTTCAGTAGACTGAGATAAAACAAACAAACAAACTACTCTATAAACGTCTAAAATTTAACTAAAAATCGTATAATTACAGACAAAATTAGAATTCTATTTATACAAATTATTTGCAACAAGCATCTAAGATCACGTTTGAGTATCGAGAGTAAAGAGAAGACTCGAAATCATTGCAAGCATTTAAAGAGATCGATGTATAATAGGAGCAAGCGTAATCGAACGAAAGTGAATTGCGTTATGCAACTTAAGAAGCAAAAATTGTCCTGTTTCCAATTACAACGTGGTACGAGATTTGATCCAGTTGTACTTCGCGTAATTGGCACACTTTGTATCACGTTACTTTCGTACTAATACTCCCATATGTAGTAACAACGACGAACGTATGAAATTACGTTCGATTTAAAACATGCAATTTTTGCAGTCACTACACGTTAACATGTACTTTTCTTGCCTACAAATTAGAATGGCCCCTCAAGTGCAAAATTCCCCATAAACGCGTGAACATCCACAGTCTAGTTACCAAGAACATAGAAAAGATTTCTCCCAGACAACGGAGAATCGAACACGCGGTATCCCGAGTTTGGTTAAAAACACAAATAACGGTTTGGAGTTACGAAAGCGACGCGGGGTCAATTATCATTATTTTTATGCTATCCAAACGTCGTTGGGAATCCTGCGTACCGATCGTTTTAATGAGCGGATCATCAAATTGGGTTTAACTTTAACGACAGCCAGCGAGAGCCTGGTGGCCGATCAATAGACACCGAATCGTTGAATCCGTGCATCATAAAGGGTAACGACCGCAGGCAGTTTGGCAGCATTCGTGAAAGCGGCCTTTCTTCGGAGTAATGCAGCCGGGATCATGCGATGACGAGAGCGATTATGAGCGTGCCAGCGAATGGAGGAAGATAGAGTGGGCTTTCATTTGGTATGCGTGGATGCGTGCTTGCGTGAACCGAACGACGAAGAGAGAGAGAGAGAGTGAAAGGGTCAGGTCAGGGGGAGGGAGGGGAGGAAACGAGAGGTGACAGAACCGAGAGGAAGAATACGAGAGGTGAATCGGGGCTACAGAAAGGAACGGAAGAAACGGGACAAGGCGAGGCGGGAAGAAAAATGGAACGAAGCGGTAGGAAACCGCGGAGAAAGCGGAAAATGGAGACGAACAGAGGGACTGAGCGATAGAGAGGAGCATGCAACGCGGGGACCTCGATTTTAATGTTCGACGTTGCTGAAATTGGTTTGGAACGAACTCGAGACTCGTGGTCGTCTCTTCATCTGATCCTCCTACGTCCATAATCCGTGTGAAAAGGCGACCCGAGTCTGGGAAACGAAAAACAAAGAGAATACTGGGTGGAGCAAAAAGGGGGAAGGCGGTGGTCAAACATTCGTAATTACACCGATCATTTGATATGTCCGAGAGTTCCACGAACAACCGTAAACAGGATGTTGAACCCGCTTGACAAAGGACGAGCTGCGCCCGACAGCAAATTCGGAACTTTCGGGGAAAGAACGATAAGGCGCCATTGGGAAGCTCCAAATTATGGACGAATTATGGCGAAGCTATATCGCGTTGAGAAACATTTTAAACTGTTTTTTAGACCCACGTTTGATCAACAGAATCAACCGTCGTTGAATTTGATAAATGATCACCAAAACGAAACGATTTGTCACAGTTGTTGGCACGTTGCTAAGCACAGCCTCTTTTAATAGCGTGTGTCATAAATTAAATTAAAGTTGGGCTTTGAGGATTCACACCCATTTCACGCCTCCGTGGCATCTTTGAAACGAAAGCCTCGAGAATGTAACTTGTTCTCTCTGAGGCTCGAAGGGACCAATGAACGCATTCAATTATTTACTTTATCGCCATTTGCACAATTCAAATAAAAATGATGGAAGTTTCAATCAGTCAGAATTGATCTTTTCTACGATCCGAAATTGCACGTATTCGCTAACTTTCGTTGGGAATAGCGCTTTGAAGGCTGGCGATAAAATTCTGTATGCATCGCGGAATATAGGATCAACCGTGCTCCGAAATATTAAAGGGACCTCGTAGCTTGGTAACAAACTGAAATTCATCGTTACGTGCAAAAAAGGTACGAGGGATGCAGGGGTGAAAAGGTGAAAGAACACGGGGAGACAAATGGAGATTTGCTTGGAAAGTTTCAATGAGGATAAACGAAACTGCGCGCTCTTTCATTCGGTCGCATGAGCATTCTTTCCATCCGCGTGCGTGTACAAGGATGTGAGAGAAAGGAAGAGTTTCAGAATGGAGGGACAAAAGGAAAGGTAGTACGAGTAAGAAGCACTAAATCTAATTGCCCGGCGACGTAGTGAAAAACGTATGACGAGACGCTCTTGTTCCATATTCCACGTCACCCGAATAACTTATCGAACGGAGTAAACCGAAACAATTTGTGAAAGTTTCGCGAGAATTCGTAGACGAAGTGATTTAAAAAACGGAGTTCGGACTCTGGGAAAGCCACTTAACAGCACAATTTCTCGTAGAAACGAATGGCGGCCAGTTAATAGTATTTAATACCCGGTGGTCTCTCCGCTTCAAAGTTTCAATTTATTTGCGAACTGTCGCGATACTTAAAATTAAGAGCGCTGAAACGCGAGCAACATCAAAGATACAAATTAGCTTTGCTTAGCGTGCATATAATTCGCGAAAGAGGCTCGAAGTGCGGTCTTTTTAAAGTCGAGAACGCGTGGTTCGCGCGACGTTTCATGGAAACTAATATTTTTTTAAATTGCGTATTTTCTATCTTCAAAAAATCCTCAATCGGAGTGAAACTTTTTGGGTTCCAACTCTTGGACCTTTCTCGATAGAAAACGGAGTCGTTCGATCGATTAACTCGAGTAGAATCGGTTGCATAAGGTCCCAGGACGCGGTTAGGCATTTAGAAGATTGGGAATCCCCGGACGAGTGGCGGGATGCAGGAAAATTAAATGCAGACGAGATTTAAAGGAACAAGAAACACAAGCAGCTCGTGCACACGAGGGGAATCACGCGGCAGGCATGCGTGACTTCTGTTGGCAGCCTGTGCCCGCTAAGGCAACCAATAGAAACAAGTTTTAATTCCCCTGGTCCGAGGCTCGTGACCCCGGGGGAACCGTCGAAGACTTTTTTCTTTGTTGCCGCGATCGAAGTAGGTCAAGCCTACTTCCACCTACTACTTAGCAACGTGTTCCAGCTGCTATCATCATCGGAATCGCCGTCACGATCAACGTTCGCTCGTCATCGAAGCTACCGGTGACTGTCTCCGCGCAACACGAAAATCGGTGTCATCCAAGAAGCTTACAGACCAAGATGCTGCTAACGGTAACACCATAATGCATTGGATGTTCATCGAATAATGGAATTTTAGGCAATAGATAGATCACTGTGCTTCACTGTGTTCTGCCCATCTGAAATTAGTCCAATTAATGAACACTATCACCATAGGAGAATATAGTGTATCATCAATAGTTAAATAGAGTGTATTATCAATGGTGGATCCAGAAGAGCTCAAAACCATGCATTAAATTTCCATCGTCACTGCCATGGCAACCGTCAAGATCAGCGAGCACTGTTCGATCACTGTTATTAGCCCGATCATATCACAACGCATTGATTTTGAATTTCATTGGGACGTTTGATTTGATTAGTATTCAAGATATTGTTGAATGATATAAATTCCATTACGTTAAATTACCTCCGCGAATGAAACGTCGGATATATTTTCACACGCGAGAGATAAATATTTCTTACTCGTTTGGTGCCTGGAAATTCTTCATTTTTAGATTGAAAATTATCGTCGACACATTTTATGAATCTCTGAATTTAATTTGAGGATTTAAAACGGAGCGAAGCTATTAACTCTGTTTGTTTGATAAAAATTGTATTACGGAAGTTAGATGAATGGTACCGAAACTTCGTAACTCGAATGAGAAAGCGTTGACCAATAATAGTTTTCTCAAAGTACGACGTCGCGAATAAAACGGCGAGGCAGAGACAACTGAGCTACTTTCGAAGAGAAAATTTATTATCACTCGGCAAATAGAAGACCGTTCAATTACGTTGTTCTTCTTTCCTCTACGCTCTTATAGTACTTACACGATGGAACGTGAGTCTCGCCTTTTTTGCAAGATCGCGAGCAATTTGCAAAATACGTCTTAATAAAACCGAATGAAACTATCCAGTTGTTTCTGAATTTCTAGAAAAATAGGACTGTTTCGATCATTAAAAATGAGTTTCTTCAAATTATAATAATACCTGCGTTTTCTTGAATCCACGAACCCCAAATTCTTGTCTGTTTCTTAAGGGATGGAGTCCTCTTCAGGGTGCTAAAACAAGTACAAAAGCGTTATTATCAAATTTTTCTTATTTGCATTTATCATAATTTTGTTTAAAAATGAACGAAGTATTTTCCTTTTTATCTCGAAATTACTGCACATCTTGTGAAGCTCGTAAAGCATGGAATGTCTATCGTCTTATCTACGTTCGTGTTAAGAAGTTAAAAAACTCTATTTGATCTTCATATCTGTGAAAGATCGTGTGAACCGAAGAATGTAACTTCCATATTGAAGGTCGAGTAAGATAACGCATGTTTTATTGGCAAACTAGCGAATGGCTGTTACAACGAAACACTCAGTGATTTATGAAATTACATAATGATCATGTTGTGGCGACCTGTTTAACGAAACTAAACAATTCGATCGGTTATTGTTTCCCACAAGTTGGTTTCTATACACGTCGAGAATTCAAATATCAGGGATAGGGTGAACCGAGCCACATGCCCCTCGAACAGTCACGAATCACCGACGCCAGGTGTACTCTAGGGAGAACGAAAGGTCAGTTCTGGATGAAATAGTGAATCGTGTTGGGTCAGACCTTTGTGCTCCACCTTCGTGAGCAATATGCTCAATACCGTTCACATTTTCCTTGACCACCCTTTGCGCGATAAATACATTACCAAGGAAAAAGAAAATAATTCTAAAATTTCGATTTTCGACCATCGTGAACCGCGCGACACGAAAATTTCTAGAATTCGGAGATCCTGTCGTCTCGACTCGAGAATTAGGTTTTCCGGTTCCATAGAAATCCTGTCGTAAATGGGTGACGTGGCAGTCAAAGCGTTAAACGAGTTTCGTATTTCCGCGCGGTCTCCCATCTGTTATTCTGAAAACGCGAAAGCGTGAACGTAACAGGCGAACGCATCCATTATTTTCCGTTCAGATGCGCGGACCGGAATAGATAAGAGGGCAGCGGGACAAAACGAAAACGGAGCTCGACGTGTAAATTTTAAGTACTCCCCACCCACCCGAAAGTGGATTCGAACTTATCTCTCGGCGTTTCTACCCCTGCTCGGGGATCGCCCACTCCTGCGCCTCCAGGAGCCTTCGGGTTTCCTTCCTTTCCCGCTGAATTTCCATTTTCGCCTCGACTTACAAACGCCCGGGCGAAAGTGAGGCGGAGAAAAAAGAAAAAAAGAAAAATATCAAAGTCGTCTCGTCGGGAACGATCGTTCGAATGGAACCGTCATCTTTAAAGAGCAGGATCGCGCAGACACGGTCGCTTCCGGTCCGTCCATCCCGACTCTTCTGGAACACCGTTTTATTACTTCGCCGCCGCTCCTCCCGCAGGGGGTATTATTCGCGAATGTTTCCTTTTCCCAGGGCGCTGGGAACATTTTACAATGACAAACGAGGCGTTAGAGAAGCATACGGATTTAAATTGCGCCGGCGTTTCGTCACCCGCGTTGCGCCATGGTGATTCTTACGGGGGCATCCTCGACCAACTCTACACACGCGTCTCGGGGGGGGCGGAGGGGACTGGACGAGAAGTTTTTCGCATAACTTGATTCTACTTTAAACGAAAACCGGCTTACGAGAACATAATTCACCGGATAGTTTCGAATAAATTTCCCACGATGGAACCCGCCGTGGCGGGTCAAAGGAGAGGACGAGAGGAGAGGCGGCGTTAAGCAGCGCCCAAGGTTTTCCACGGGGTGTAAATTATACTCTTCTTGCAGTCAGCCGCGCGCCAGTTTTCACTCTATTCGAAGCCGGTCGCCCCGGGTATTTATGTTACGAGTTATTAAGAGAAAGTTTCAGGTTTTACGTCGACCAACTATCCCCAAGACTCGTCCCTAAGTCCCGGAAGAAATAACCTAATGTCGTCCTTAACGATTAAATTTGTTTTTTGACCTTTTCCTGATCCACCTAGTCGGTTTAAATAAGTTAAAGTTGACTTCACTTTTTTTTTTAAATTTTATAGTTTTATTTGCTCGAATCGATTCCCCAGGTCATTCTGCGTAAAAAATCATTGGGGTACCATGCTCGAAAGATCAATATTTCGTGAGATAGATCATATTTTTACTAATCACTAGGATTGGGTTTGAGAAACAGGTGACACGTCGTTATTTAGTTATGGCTAACGAGATTCTATGCAAATAAAAATTTGTTTCGAGGCTTTTGAAACATTATTTCAATTTAGCATATAGCTTATTTTTGGTGTCGAAATGGTGTCTCGCGGTCATCGCCTTCGGGTCCACTGTCCCTGTATTTGCTGATGCAACACTGTCGAAACTTCCGATAGTCGACTGGGTTAAAGAAACACATAATCTAAAGCACATACTTGTTAGTCTATCAATATTCTAATCAATTGTCTACAATATTTAACACATTCGTTTCATCGACTTCTGAAATTCTCTTAATTTTATCACACTATTCCACTATTGTAATCGTATAATCAATCCCTAGTGGCAAGTACTCAACGCAAACATTTTCCACCTATTTATACCCGAACTTATTATTAGTCCTCCTTGCATAATTTGTATGTATGTCAGGTTGATTCTAAGAAGCACTGTATTTACCGAGGACCCAGAACCATCTGCTGGAATCGTTCGAGCAAATACGTAAGCTATTCTTGTTGCCACTATGCTCGAATATCGTACGCTAAAATTGATTTGCAAGCGTTGAAACGGTGTTCGCGATAATTATCGTTGCGATCGTACACGACGTAAAGTGGTCCCAACAAGTCCAAAACTAAAACGTTGGTTCTTCTCTACCCGATGGTCGATGTGGAATTCTCTCCGGGGGAGAAAAACCCGGGCAAAGAAACTGTTTCACTCGTCCTGGACGACGCTGCATTAGTTTCAGCAGACTTTAAAAGGACATGGTACTTTTCCGCGACAGTTTACCGTGGCAAAAACAAACGTCCTAATTGAGCCACGGCGACACGATTCGCCCGGTGAAGTAGAAACACTTATCTTCGACCAGTTACGAGGGCCAAAAAGGACGAAGATCGGGGGGAAAATTGCGGCGACGTCATTTCCCCTCGTAGTGCCGTTAAAAAGGGAACAAAACAAAGAAAAGGGTATTGCAACGATGACAACGACGATGGCGGTGAGGAAGTTACGGGAGAATCTTGTAAACTTCCGGAAATATATTAAAGCAGGATGTTAAGTTTAAAGACTTTTAATATCAATTTTTAAATTTAATTCCTGGTATTCGAAAGATCATAGTTTCATAACAATGCACGTACATCATAAAATTATTGACTTTCAAATATCATATTTGCATACATTGCCGTCAGGTCTGAAAGGATTAATGGCTGACATTAACTACGACCGTGACAGTACAATGCAACAAATTAGCACGTATTAATCATTAATCAGAGTGCGAGGACTTTGTTTGTTCGATAATCTCGTGTTATTTTACCACGATTATACTAAGTCGAATTTCGAAATTTTTCCGTGTCGATTTGGGATGTAGGAAGAGAAATTTATTTGATTGTTTTCAAGCAGAGAATTCATGCTCCAAAGGGTGTCTTACGTATTACGGGACACCCTGTACGCGACACAGTACTTATCCAGTCGATTTTCGATAGGCGGTAAGTTCACGCGACGCCCTTCCACGCCCGGTTTTCCCTTCCTTCCTGTGTGCGCCGTTTACACGAAGGGCTTCTTGCGTATCGCTTGATCATTGTTATCGCCGACAACGGGAGGCGCAAAAGAATCTGGAGGTCGAGCAACGACGCGTTCACGGTATTCCTTTACGATCGTTCCACCCTTTAATCCTATCTGGCGAAATGGAACGATCGATTTTGCCCCGAAAGCGAGGGGGATCGAAAGAGCTGAGTCACTCGAAGACACTCGATATCGGTATCACAAGGGGCCGAGACACGGCGATTTCGAAACCTCGTTTTTTAAGTAGCTTCGACGAACCTCGCGCGTTTATCTTTCGCGCCCTTTCCCCGCGATTCAACAACTTTTCTCCGCGGGGGCCGAAGTTTTTCGATGAATTCTAATCGCCGTGCCAAACGATCGTGTAAGTCGTTGCGCGAGCAAAACACGAGCGTGCAAAAGTTCCTTTTTACGAACCTCGACTCTCGACTTTTAAATTAACCGCGGAACGAATTCGCAGAATCCATTTCTGACGGGACTATTCGAGTCCTATTGATTTTCGAAAGCAATCTCTCGCTCGACGAGATCGAGGAAATACGATTTCCGTAAAGCAAACGAATTCTGAACGCGCTAATCGCCACGCACGAGTTCGTAACCGTATTTGCTAGATTTAATCTAGTGCGCTGTTCTTGATTGAATTCGGATTACGGCGGGGAATCGTAACGAGGATTTTTCCGAAAATCGTGCATTTCGAAGTTAATTCCGGGGAAATTGTGTGCGTTATTAGTTCACTAAAACTTCATTTTCATAATTGAAGGAGAGAGAGAGACAACTTGTGTTTATAATTTTAGTCCCAGACGTCGAGATCGTCGAAATGATGAAACGAAGCGTGTTCCCCCCATAAAGGGAAGAATTTTGTGATCGTTATTTGTCATGCCAGTCATGATAACCTCGGTTTTCCCTTCGAGGCCTATGGTCATGCCAACAACTGCCCGAAATCAGCCGTACGATCGTTTCTTCCTTCAAGTTCAACGTTCCGAGTCAAGCGTTCTATCTGACCATCTTTGTTTCGTGAGGAAAGGATGCTCGACGATATTTGTACGACGGTTGCATTTTAATTAAGAACTGATGCCCGTCCCCGGCGTGTCTTGGTCAGCCGTGGTTTCGGTCGAGGCATGAGAAAAAAAAAGTTTACGAGCCAGGACGAGCGGAAGGGAAGTCTTGTACCTCTTGAACAACTTTTGAGGTCTGTCCAAATCATACGACGGTTCAATTTCCCTGCTCCAAACTTTTATTCCCTCGAAAAGTCGAGTCTTGTAATATGGTTCGACGACAATAATAAATTTAAAAATTGAGCAATTTTCGCCGGAACTGAAGCATAAATTAACAGAGACGGAGAACCGTGCGCGCGAGATTGAAAACGTACTCTTGCGCGGAGGAATTGCGGAACAGCGTTGAATCGAATGGGGACGAATCCAGCGAAGCCTCGTTACCGAGTCGCAATTAAAAGAATCGCTTCTATCCCTTCTTTAAAAGTCAATAGCAGAGCAAATCCTGAGCCGGCGTAAAGAAACCTTTCGATTGGAGAAGCCTCTTTACGACAGACGGTTGGTCTTTCACGTTATTTTCGTGCCCCGGTGCTTTCATAAATGACAAATTTCCTTGAACTCGGCATAAAGGTTTCCCACTGTTGGCAGCCCGGCTCGTTACGGTTATAAAAATGTTTCGAGCAGCCTCGAAACCGACAAGAGAGAGACACAGGGCACGCTGACAAAAGGGGACGAGGACGGGGGAACGGGGAAGAAATTTCCCGGGCACGAAAGTTTCCCGTTTCCCGCCAAGTGCCCACTCGACGTTCAATTTCACGTGAACGCGCGGGCTTAGCGGTTTTTCAGCGATAAACAGATTCCGTCTCTTACGGTATCGTGATCATACTTCGGGAAAGTGCAACGGTAGAGGCTGAGGCGCGACTCGACTCGGATGAAACTAAGTCGAGACGAGTCGCGACTGCTCAGATTTTCCCTGCGGAGGAGTTAGTCAGTTCCGAACTGAAACTAATACCGATGACGAAGGTAGTTGCGGAGGAAAGGAACGAACCGCACCGACGGAGAAAGAGTAGGAAGGTGGATGGAGGAGGGAGACCGACGGATCTAAACTTTAGATTCTAAAGTGGCGGTCGCGAAGGAGAAAGAGGAAGACCATGAACAGCCACTGTATACGGGGTGTCCCGAGCGGAGTCGAGCCCATCCAAGCACTTGAAATATCTCAAAACTCGAAGTTTCATCAAAGACTGCTTCAATCTGTTCGTCAGATGTCGCTTTGGTACGCACTGGAGCTTTGTCAGGTAGCGGAATCTCGATAATTTCGCTTGAAAATGCAAGAATCGAGATTAGTGCAATTATGGGGGTAGTCTAATAATATTTCAAAATTTTAAGTTTGAATTGAGGAGAATGCTATAGCAGAATCTCGATAATTGCAGCTGAAGATGCAAGAATCGAGATTCGTGCAATTATGGAGGTAGACAGTCTAATAATATTTCAAAATTCCAAGTTTGAATTGAGGAGAATGCTATAGCAGAATCTCGATAATTTCGCTGGAAAATGCAGGAATCGAGATTCGTGCAATTATGGAGGTAGACAGTCTAATAATATTTCAAAATTCCAAGTTTTAATTGAGGAGAATACTGTAGTAAAATCTCGATAATTTCGCCTGAAAATGCAAGAATCGAAATTCGTGCAATTATGGGGGTAGACAGTCTAATAATATTTCAAAATTCCAAGTTTTAATTGAGGAGAATGCTATAGCAGAATCTCGATAATTTCGCTTGAAAATGCAAGAATCGAGATTCGTGCAATTATGGAGGTAGACAGTCCTAGAAGGAATCTCAGTGATATATCTTCACTGTTTATGGTCGCTACTGGTTCCTTCCACTTCCAAGTTTGTTGGTTAACAAGTGAGGAGCTCTTCTGGATGTTAATACAATGCAATAAACAATAATCCTTATATTATCCTTGGTATTACAATAATTCTGACGTATTTAAAATGAAAAATTATTCGACATCGCTAAACCAATTATCAAGCAAATCTGCAACAGTAGAGTTCTACTTAAAAACGAAGGATGATCAAACAGTCCCCGTCTTATTAAACTTTACACAGCTGAATTAATTAGCGGAAAGAAAAGCTTCTGTGCTGAATTAATTTTCAAATAACTATGCTCTCAGGCAACAAGAAACAAAAAATCTTAAATCTTCGAAGGTTCAAAATACGATTTTTGTTTTCCTTAATCAAATGGAGTCCTTTGTGAAGCAAGCAATTTTCCAAACCGAGAGCAAAGAGAAAACAGACAAAGGCACGCGTGGAAAAATGTACAGAACTATGGTGGACCATAGAGACTGGCGAGTGCAAAAGCAACGAGATAAACGAACGGTGTAAGAATGGAGGGACAGTCCAAAGGGAAGGGTTTCAAAAAAACATTTTGGAAAACGCGAGAATTGGATAAGGGTCGTTAGATAGGACACTGTGTACCCACATAATGTTGCAGAAAGTCTGTATCGCGTATAAAGCCAGGCTCGGAGAAAGAGTGGGGATGGGGGGTGGGGGTGGGGGGATAGATGAAAAGAGAACCGAGCGGAGGGGATGAACGGGCGTAGGAGAAAGAGGTGAGAAATGGGAGAGTTACTCGGAGTGGGGTGGAGCGAGGGAGGGCGAAAGGAGAAACGGGGAACGAGGGGGAGCAGACTATGCCCGATAAAAAGCCCTGATTCCCACGAGCGTGGATAGCCTACGATGAAACCCTCTCAGCTCGCCGACCACGGTACGGCATTAGAACGTCCACGAGTACCATGTCGAATTTTTCGTCCGCAGACACTGCATCTACCGTGCGGGGAGACGAGCCAGCAGCCATGCACGTAACGATTCGTTCTCGTTCTACGTGTTTACCAGGCTATGATTATGTAATCGCCGGCAGTTTCTGCGATTCCGAGCATTACCGCCGTTGTTTCGGCCGGTGGAACGTTTTTTCTTGCTCGAACGTTTTCCCTTTTCCTTCATGCCGCCCCAATTCCGACGAGCTCCTAGAATTTCGCGTCCACAACGCTCGAATCAAATTAGTACTATTATTACGCACGTTCGTTACGAGTGAAACGGTCCTAGTAGTTTTCTTTTATCAAGGAACAAGGGGTAACTACCCTTGAGTGCAATCTTTAGATTCTAAAACGAATGGCAATCAAAAAATAGTTAACTCTATCCATCCTGTTTACTACAACCTTCTTCGTAACGAATGATATTGTTTTTCTAATATTTCTCACTTTTCAATAGTACCAATTATAGTGCAATTCCCTTTAACAGCCGGAAACGGAAAATTGTAACGTACCGGAAGCCAACTTTTTTCGTCTCCGGTTTTCTCTCTTTAGATTCGACGCGCGCGTTGTCACACAATTCTCTCCTACGAGGCGTGTCAATTTTCCACGTTTGAAGTTTTGCGAATTCGTAGGCGTCCTTTATTTTATCCGTCGAAGCCGAGAAACGGTCGCGCAAGTATATTGTTACTCGAGTATCAGCTTAAAGGGACTGCAAACTCGACGAGACAAAGCGATTGAATGTAACGCGATAGCAAGAGAAATATAAAAGGAAAGAGCGGGTATCTTCCTCTTGGATGTTCCCGCGACAGAAAGAAATCTACGGGGAGGAATCCGTTGCAGTGATTACCAGACGCACTCGAGGAATTGGAATAACGCTCGAGAAATGATACTTTTTGTTCCTTTCATTGTTCCGTACCTTTAATTCCCGGCCAAGCTGGAACCGATCGAAACAAACGCATCTCGTCTGGAAGAAATACGACCCACCCCCCTCCTTCTTGCTTTGATAATTTTCTGACGCCCGTGTAAAGCTCGAAACGCGCACGTTTTGATGCGATAATGACGCGCGGGGGTCTTGGAACGTTCGAATCGCGAGCACGAAATTACATGGTATCACGCATCGCAAACACCTTGAAGCAATCACCGGTACTTTGGATACGCGTGGTTATATCTTCAATCGCGATTCGCGAACTGTGATTCCGTAATCGGTTAATCGCTGTTATTAAACGCGTAACACTTGTGCGTTTACGCAGAACGAACGCGAAACTGCAGAATCTATTTTTTTATTCACGATGCAACCGGATATAATACATTCTCAGAAACAATTTCAAAGAAATCTAAATTATAGAAAAATTGGAAATTTAATAATTAGTTATTTTTCACGTGGAATCTTAATGTCAAATATTTATCTATGACCTCCTTGGGTTCCGGAAACCACCAACTCGGAGAACAGTTTTAAGTCTGCTTTGTCACAACTTTACAGTCGATTTCTCGATTTTCATGGAAACTTGGCGGATGACGTATCCGTGACTTTCGAAATCTTTATTTTTCACGTGGAATCTTAATGTCAAATATTTATCTACGGCCTCCATGGGTTCCGGAAACCACCAACTCGGAGAACAGTTTTAAGTCTGCTTTGTCACAACTATGGTCAATTTCTCGATTTTCATGGAAACTTGGCGGATGACGTATCCGTGACTTTCGAAATTTGACGCGTACATAGACGGAACGTGAAAAAGTTTAATTGAAAGGGTTAAATAGGGCAAGCGACTGCGGATTTCGCCCTTTTCCCTTCGGCCCTTTCGGCTTTCTCATCTCGTCAGTGCACTCGAGGTCTTATACATATATAGCGCGTTTATCGACCAGTTCTTGTCTCGTCGCGGATTAGAAAGAACGGTCCTGCCGTGTTCAAGCGTGATTCCAGTTCCTCGATTGTGCCTGCCAGTAATCACCGGATTTCTTTCCGTAGCGGAACATCCTACCGCTTTTCCTTTTACGGGGGCACCCGCCTTCGCGATCGATTGTTTTCCATCGAACTTTTAATCCGTGACATCGGTTAGGATACTCGACCACTGGCTTCCAACCCAAAACAGTCCCTGTCTCGACTAGATGTTTACTTTTCAACGTGATATACACTAGTATCCTCTACAATTTACTGTTTTCTACTTCGTCACGACAAGGTAAACGCGTTCAACTAAAACGTTTAACAGAAACGAGGGACACAAATCAATAATAGAAGATTAAATGCTGCCACCGAGGAGATAAAGACGACTTATCAGAAATCACAAACGAAAAATGTTGCTCCTATCTATCTGACCTTTCACTCTGGAAAGCTACAAAAAAAGCTAAAAAGGCAATAAAGAAAGAAGACTCTGGGCAAGAAGTACCCTCGAGAAAGTCACTGCTTTTGACCTCTGAATAGTCGAACCTTTTAATATCACGAATCCTAGAGAACACATATAATACACATATACTGGAGACATAATCGTTTCAAGATGAGATATTATTAACTCGTTTAACCCGTTGGGTGTTGTCGGGAGCTTATTAATGCCCAGTCGATCTGTTCGGCCCGTAGGCGTTCAGCATATGTGTATATTATTAGCATAAATAATCGACGTTCAAGAAACACGACTACCGGAATTGGTTACAGAAAATGACTATATAAAATAATTAATATTTCCGGTCAAACGTTTCCACTCGTAGCTTTGGGCCCTCTTTGATGTGCAAATTAGAATTAAACAAACAAGACAATATATTTCCAATAACGAATTTCATTTTAAACTGCAAGAGGAAGCTTACAGATTCGTAGAATGTTTAAAAGCTACTCCCAAGAATGTAAGCTCTTTGTGCAAACGCGATTCGGAAGTTCACAAAAACCTGCAGAAATTCCTCGACGTTAAAATTATCAAGGAGCTTATAAAAGCAAATTCCTGCAAATATTTAATAATACGAGACTGACTTTGAGCCATTTAAAGTAAAACAGGACATCACGTTCTGCCAATAAAATTGGGCAAGAAATTCAACACAGTTCTGTCATACATTGCCAAAATTGGTTTCTAATTGAACGAATTTATCGATTTCGATGTTTCCAAGCTCGCTTTTGCTTTTTATTAATTTGTCACCTTTCGAAAACGGTGGTAAATTTTAAATAAACCAAACGCAACCAAAAATTACGCGACCGTGGATTTCTCGTTTATTTTCTTATTTACCGCGTCTAAGATTCCGTATCTCCGGAAGCTTGCATTCGCGTAAAGAGATTGCATCGACAAAGGCTTTTCAGTCGAACGAAGGACAATCAGTCCCAACGCGTTGTATGACAATGTTCATGCGACGAGTATCTCGCACAGAGGGGCATAGAACCGAGAAGAACATTATCGATCTGCGTTCCAATGAAAAATAATACATTCTCTGGAGAACGTGGCTCCTCCAACGATCCAAAGAAAATACGCGCAGGCCGAGAATAAACTGTTTCGCGTTCTTTCATGGAACACGAGCAATCGCACCGACTCTTTCAGCTTCCCGGCTGTTCTCAGATCCATCCATTTGTATTTCAACCTTTCACCTGATTTCTCGGTTCGTTTAATCCGCCTTCGTTCAACGTTCACGCGAACCAATTGATATTTAAACGAAAGGACAACATTCTTTTCTGGATCTGTTTCCTCACGCTTCAAACTTTAGACTTATTAGTACTCAAAATGTAATTTAATTAGTCGTGAACTATCATTTCTTTGCAAAGGCATCCTCATTGATGAGCAGCATGGTTGGTCAACTGTGACTAATTTTGTGATCATTATTATTTAACTGACTGTATGGATAAAGGCATACAGGTTGATACTGTTCATACTGAGTTTAATTATTGCTATTATTTTTCAAATCAGACCTCTTCCATTGAATTTGAACAGAAGCACTAGCTGACTAGCGATCGAGTCCGGGCCAGTTGATTTTAATATCTAATTTGCTAAGTTAATCACAAAGGAGGACCGCGTACCTCGAAGAGAACTCTTCCTCCTCTGGTGACTTAAAGTAAACCAACTCTGATCTCCGGGAAAGACAGTGACCCCAAAGGCTAACCAAAGACGATTGTTCGGATCTCGCTTCGCGGGGGGGTAAAATCCAAGAATTATGTTAACTGTAAGTGGAATTACCTTCCAATGAATTTATAGAGGCGGGCTTAATTTCTAGCGTCAGCTTAACTCGCGGGCGAAGGGAAAATTAGATAGGAAAAGACAGCTCTTCCATAATTTAATGCGTCGGAACTGCGTTTACTCCGATGCTTTAATTCAAACCACTCGGCGCGGTTCGGGCGGAGAAAATTAAAGTTCGTTGGGAAACAAGATTGTGGGCTAACTGATGGCAAGAACGAACCCATGGAAGTCGTTAATTATTTCAATCACTCCGGCAACGCGCGCCACGGAAACTCGACGTAACATTTTCTTCTTTTATATTAATCTCCGCGAGTTTCGTGCAATTTCTTCGATGGACGTTTAAACACTCCTTGGTGTTACCAGATCAGGCCTTGCAGGTGTTGTCTTTCGTACAATTTACCTGCGTTAGAATTTTAAATTATACGGGAAAGCGCGCGATTAATTATTTATGAGACGAACCAGCGCGCCAGCCTTTCTTCCAAGTATTTCTACAGCAACGTAATTAAAAAACAGAACTTGCAGACGTATATTAAATAATTTTACTTGTTTATTTTCTCTGATCGGACTAGAAATCTCATCCTATTAGACGTTCGCGTTTCCAGGGCGTTGAATCGCGAGGGAAACGGAGTTTTATACGACTGAGACTCCTAGTGGAGCAAGAAATGCCTTCGATACGGGAAATAAATAGATACTGGAGGCAACAGTGCTTCGCCAGCGGGTGCCGTAACTGCGTTGTACTTTACAGAGAATAATCGTGGGTCTTTCCCGATGACGCAATCTGGTTAAGTTTCGAAACTAAATAAACCGCGCTTTCAGCGGCCATTAAATGACGCGAGAATTCATTTTTAACTGCTTAAGGGGATGAGAAAGAAGCGGAAAATTAAGTTCGTCAGCTCTTCCCGCGATCGCTTTACCAGCGCTCATTATGAAATGAATTTAAAATACAATTCAATTTAATCCGCTCAGGTACTACTTCAATATTCACTGCCATTTTTTTTTTTTTTTTTTCGACCCGGGAATAATCTGATTAAAGTGGCTTTTTTGGGGGGAGGGATTCGGTATAATTCGCGCATTAATAAATTTGCATTAATTATGGAGGTAAATTTGTCATCGGGAATACGAGCGCGATAAATACGGAAATTCCGCGCTTTTTGCAGAGAAACAAATTATATCGGATGATCGCGAGCGACGCTCGTGCTCTCACGACTTATTAAATGCACGAGGGAGAAAAAAAAAATGAAAATCATTCTTTATGACGGCCATACATTTCGAAATATTTACTTTTGAACGGCGCCAAATGCATCGACCGTCCATTATTTTTAATGCTATCGTTCTCCGAAATTTCAGAGCGTCATTCGCGCCGTCGACGGTCATAATTTTCCCCGAAAATCATGATCAATCCGCGGCAGATACGTCGCGTGTTGCGTAACGAAGAATGAAACTAGCGATATTTTAATTGAGGCCAGCTTTTAATAGGGTATATATAGACGACGGTGTACTATTCTTAAAATAAAATAATTTATGTAAGTGCTCCGTTTTAAACGCTCACCGGAATCATGAATCGGTCTAATTTTCGCGCGTAGCTTCCACACGTTCGTTTAGTCACCTGAAACAAACATAAAACGAATAATTAGAATCCATGGAACAATTAGAAGTTAACCAGAAAAGCTGGCACAATGGCTTCAGATTTCGATTTTCTTTTCATCGGTATAACCAAACACTTCGAGAGCACTGTGTATAAGGTAAATCGAGGAACACGATTACTTATGAATACGGAACGATTAACGGATATTAAAATGAACGAATCGCGTAGGGCATTGTTCGATTGTTTATACAATCGTAGAACGTACAAGAAATAAATGACACTAACAACGGGCCGCATTTAAATCATCTCTCGTAGCTATGGAAATTTATGACTGCCTCATAAATATCGAGTGCTCGTATAAATCGTGACGGAGTGCCATTAAAAACGCTTCGAAGCTCCGTTGAATCGATCTTCCCCGCGGATTTTATTAAATATCTTCCCGACGGACCCCACAAAGCCTAAGTATTCAGATAGCAATTGATTCGTAGACATCAAAGGTAATTTACCGCATTCAAGAAACATCGCTGATGAAAGCTGTAATCTGCCTTTGGATTTATTCTATTTTATTCCGCGCAGCGGTTGTCTGCCGCGACGAGTGGAATATTCTATCGATAATACGTACTCGTCCCGTTCATAATATTTTTCATAATGCCCCGGTCGAACATTTTTCATCGGCGTATTAACAACGAGACAAATCGCGGGACAGGGTTTGTGCAAGCAAAGACGACAGCGTAAAGAATGAACGATCGGTGTACGAAGGAACTCCATTGAAAGGAACTGATACGAGTGATTAATAGCGTTAAACGGCATTTTCGATCGGCAAACAACTTGCAAAATTACACTTATCACGCGAATTATATTCCGTAAGTTTGCAATTTCCTCGAAGCCGCTACTTTCGAGAAAAACACGACGAACAACAACGCAAGTGTATAGTCTTTCTATGTATCAAACGTTTGGGTGTTTCTGAAATTTTCTATTTGCACCGTCCTCCTAATATTTTCCTCTTTCGGGGAAATTTTCAAAACAAACAATAATGCGGGCGATACGAGGCAGCCCCGAATATCACTTTAGACCGTATCTCATGCTTCGAGTTCCCCCGAGTGTAACGTGGAACTTCCCCGTAGAAATTTGATGCAGTTTGAAACAGCACCGGATAACGGAAGAATTCGCGAGAACAAATCCAAGAGAAAGAAGCCACGAGAAACATTCGGGTTTTCAATTTCCCGAGTACACACGAGAGATGAAGAAGGTGCACCTTGTACACATTCTTTGCAATTTTTGTCCAAGTATTGAACGC
Organism: Colletes gigas; assembly: GCF_013123115.1. Classification (NCBI taxonomy): domain Eukaryota; kingdom Metazoa; phylum Arthropoda; class Insecta; order Hymenoptera; family Colletidae; genus Colletes; species Colletes gigas. The sequence continues at coordinate 1,888,142 of NW_025106643.1, read as the reverse complement.
GCCATTTCTCTCTCTTAATTCGTTCGTTTTATATCCTCGCGATTCGAGAGATTCTCTAAGAGTTCTCAAAATAATAAGAAGACTTGGGAATGATTATCATTGCTAAATTGCTAATAGGAGGCAGAGCTGGGTAAATTTTTAATAAATAATTCACTTTCGCTGAACACAATCTTCACCAAACAACAATTTCGAAAATTCGAATAATTCATTTTAGAATTATTTTAGAAGCGTCGAGACCAGACAGGAAACACAAGTTATCGTTAAATCATGCAACATAGGGAAGAAAACTTAGGTCTACCGTAAAATTCAGTTCGATCGATGACATAGGGCTGTTTTCATTCAAATTTTTATAGAAAGTACGAGTAAAAAGTGATCAAACTCTACAAGCGAACAGTTAGCAGCAATTCACGCGTTAAACCGTAATTCTAGCTTTATTGGTCGACCAACTGCCACCACGGTGGTCTAACCTGATGAGGTTACTGATGAGTCGACTAGGGGATTCGGGGACTCTGCGCCCAGGTCAACTCTATCAACCTCTTTAACCAGTCCACGTGGTCCCATTTAAGCTTGAGATCTTGGCAGAGCCTGGAAAATAACTTTTTCTAAAAATTTATTTCACTATTCCCGAGAAAAGAAAAATCAAAGCTCGACGCTAAATTCCCCCGGATTCGATCGCAATTAAAATGATAAAAACGTCGAACCTCAACGAGGCAATTTCTATGCCACTCTCGTTGTTTAGTTTTTCTTGCGTGGAATTACATTTTGATGCAAACATTCACGAGGCAAGCACAAGTCCCCAGTCACATGTGGACACGATTCTGTACGCGAACGCGTCGTGGCTTATTGGTTTCTTATGTTAAACAAAACCATATATAATGGCACGCAACGTTTGGAAACGAAATTGTTGGATGCACGTGTCCTTTCGGAATTTCATACTATTCCTTCCTATTATTTACGACGAAGAAGAGAGGGCGAACGACAGTCAAAGAGCATCCGTGTATATGGGGAAGAGAAGGACGGGCGGTGGCTTATGATAAAATCGAATTTTCTTCAGTCGGACGGAAAAACAAACTAGCGGGAACAAAGAGAATACCTTCTCCTTCTGGCAGGGAATAATTTTGTATCGACGACGTCTGCTGGCACAGTAGTTTTCCGACGGTTTTGAATAATTCACCGAGAAATCGTTTCGTCCCGGCGATACGTCATGCAATTTGTAACATTGCTCCGGAATTTCCTGGTATTACCGGTTACTAGTTTGCAATTCCTTTTCTTTTCAAATTGAATATGTTCGTACGAAAATGTAGATAAGAATACCCAATAAAATTTATGACCCTTAAATTTAAGTAGAATGTTCATTATCCTAATAGGGAGGTTTTCCAATTTCTTGGATAATCGCGATACATTAAAAGAAAATTCTTTTCATCAACGTCGTTTTTTAAATATTATTTTTTTTTTTAAATGTTGAGATTCAGATCAAAGTTGGAATATTCAAACATAATAGAAAGACGGGTTATTATAATTATAAATTACTGCAATGGCGGGGCATATGTGCAGTTAAGGAAATTTTTGATAAATTTTAAAATTTCTAAAAGGAAGATACTGATAAATTTAATGTATCGTCAAGAGAATGATAATTAGGTGGCCTGTTTCAAGTAGAACACCCTGTATCATGGGATTGTCATATTAGAAACGGTCTATCGAATCGAGCATCCGGTTGTACGGGCCGTGCATGTAAATCAGGGAGTCACGATCACTCGAACGAAACCTAAAAACCCATTTCTAAAGTGTTTCCAAGTACAGCCACTACATCGAGGAAAGCAAATATTAAATTTAATTTCAACCAAATATCAATGGAGTACAATTCATAGACTGCAGTGATAGTGTAGCATAGTTTTAATGGAATTAATAACGATAATAATACCATTCCCGTATTTAAATCACACTTTCACAGCCACGCCAGCGAACAATGTGTTGTTTCGTCGGTGCACGCGGTGGATGGAAAGCAAGATTAAAACATCGTCCACGCGAAACGCGAATATGCATTTTTCTCGTATTAACTATAAAGGATGGGAGAACGCAACGTGTCCGTTTCAGTCGTAATTCATTTTATATTTCCTCTGTTTCCCCCGTTAACCACCGCGTATGGCGTCGTGATATTGCAATACAACCGTACCGCGATTCGCGAAACCGTAACCAAATTTCCTACGGTCCTTAATTTTCGACTTTTTTTGTTTAACAATGTTTCTACAACGCAACATTTTGTGGACCCGTTCTCGAGTCGTTCTCTATTTCCGTGTTGCCGCGCCAGCTTTTTCTCGCAGGGTGTTCGGATTTCACCGAAAATTATTCCCCGTATACGGACTTGAAACCGAGCCAGAATTCTGCACGAACTTTCCCACGGGGAGGAGTAATTAATACTTGGTCTTACGGAATTTTCATAAAAATGCAACGACTCTAAACGTTGGTAGTCCTTGGAATGCACCTAAATAGAAAAAAATAAGAACTATAGTTTCGCCAGAATCCGTGTAAAGAATTGCAAAAAAATATTGTTTTTAACACCGTTGACTACTGTACCAATTTTCTCTCTAGGGATATTTTTGATATTTTTTCAAACTATAGCGTAACAAATAGAAATATTCAATAGTACGGTATTTACTTTGTTTTTAATGGCAATGACAGTACAAAATATACACTAAGATTCATTTTAAGCGTTTTAACCTTAGAACCACCGACAACAATGGTGTATTTAAACTTGATAGCTGAAGAAACGTTTAATGCAATGAAATAGTACAGTAAATTAGTAAGAATTTTGTCTCAGAAATTAGAAATGGCTAATTTTGAGCAGTTCGTGAGTTCCAGTGTTAAGAATACCATGTAAGCGTGTTACGAGGGTTAAAATGGCTACCATCGGAGAATTTGTGTTGAGACTCACTGTATTTTCTGTAGAATGTTCGATTGCTCCGTTATCGAGGGCTCGATTCTGCTGCGCAATGGCGTGGGCTCGTAGATTTTCCAGGATTTCGTAACCCAACAACGCAACTGCCGCATGACGCAATCCTCGAGCGTAGGACGTGCCCTGGCGCGCGAGCGGTGCGTGTTTAACCGCAAGCACGGACGTACCGCGCGTGTGTATTCACGTATTTCCGCCCGCATCCGCGCGCAAACTGAAACGAGGTGTGCCCCGAATAACGGCACCGCTATACGCCTCAAACACGCGCGGATATAAATAAGGTTTATGACGTCATCTCGAACAGCGGAGAGACTCGAATCCGTTTCATCCGTTGTTCCAGTTCCTTTCCCGTTTCTCCCTCGCTTCCTATTCTTTGTTCCATCACGTTCACCACCGCCACAGGCTTCCGGTACCGTCCGGAATATTCCAAAACAGGCGTTTTAATTCCACCGTCGACGGGATTCGAACGCCACCTCTCTCTGTATGTATCTCCTTAGTATTCTCGTCTCGCGGAAAATTGATTTCGTGCGGGTGATTTTTTACTTTACGATCTGTCACGAAGAACAACGACTGTCATCGAGACAGAAATTTTGGAAAACAATTTCACGGAAGACTAACAATATTTCAAGACTTAATTATATTTTCGTTCGTGATATTAGTACGATTGCGGGCAAATGTGTAGACGACTATCTTTCAAGTATCACCGAATTGTACTAGAGATACCGAACGCCTAACAGTTCCCCAACTGCTCAATTTACACGTACACTCAGATTCTACGTAGTATCGAGCTCGAGTTCAAAACATAAACAGTCCTTGGACACGACGAGCACGGAACCTTCGATGTTGTTTTTGCCATGAACATCGGTTTAAGACGAACATTCAAAGCAGTATTTTAAATCAATCCCGAAATAATAGAAACATTCGGTATAATATATTACGTAAATATTCTGTGAAAGAATGGAGTGAAAATTATCCTCATACAAATTCCATTAATAATAAAATTCTCTCTCCGAAATAAACAAAAAAAATCTTTAAGTTATCCATTATCCATTTTTGCTCGCCTCTGTTGCCCGAAGATATCGTCCCACGCGTTACGATTATAAAGATACGCATACGTACTGAAATAGTTCTTTGTAATTTGAACATGTGGCGGCATGCGTGGAGATATCATCGGTTAAATTTAGAAAAAGTTACCGCAGATATGATCCTTCTGGCAGTTCATCGAACCCCCCCCGTATCTAAACACGTGAAAACAGTTTGGAGGTAATACACGCGTCCAGGAATTTTACGAGCTATCCTTTCTCCTTGGATATCGAGCTTATTCTTAGATCTTGTGTCGTCTAGATAGGACAAATTTAAAACTGATTCTAAGCAAAAATTCGACGATTTGTAACGTAACATATATTTGTGGTGATCTTCTCGTGTTTCGTAGCCCGACTCCGTGGTATCGTGAATCATAAGAAATAAAGCCTGGCTGATATAGCTTACGTGTACAGTCTGTCGCGAGAATATTCGAACGCAAACATAGTTTCGACGTCGGTTAAAAAGAAAAAAAGAAAACACAAATATTCCGGTGTTAATGCGAGTCGCGAACCAGTGGAAATCATGATTGTTATTTTTACCTCTGCGGCTTCTCGTTCCTACTTATTCGGCACGATTACGCGGAATCTAATTTCCTACGGAACCAGTTTCATTCTATAAAAGTGGTCTCGATTGCCGGAGGAAAAAGGACTGATACGGAAACGATAACAATTTGGATAGAACGCGGGGACAATCGGCGACCAGTTGCCAACGAGATAACCTCTTAATTAACGTTGCAATTAAGGTTAAAGATTTTCAACCGCATTAATTGTTTTACAGAAATCAGTTGCGTTCTAAAAAGCACGATATGATAAATAAGTTAATAGAAAAGGAACCTATAATTGTATTTTCTCAACAGCGACACTGTCAAAATGAAAGCAGTTTCATGAATTCTTGAATCTCGATTAAATATCTCTGAATATTTATAGTACCTCGTTAGATATCCAACTTTAATTAATAATAACTATAATATTTCATACGTATCTTTAGATCTACTTAAAATTTAAAATGAACAAACCAGTGTTTGTCATATAAATTACAAATTTTTACTTTCGACTCTTTAATTTACGATTATATTAGAATATTGCTATCGCCGTTCTATTTTAGTAAATCGTGTTTATTGTCCATCAAGTATGTAAAATAATTTGATTTAATGACTCGGTTAAATGACGCGCTAATTGAACAGAGACGAAATTTCCTGTACGTTTGTCGATAACAATTACCGCGTTTCCGCGTCGTAATTGGAAACGTTCATTTTCGAAAATGTGCATTAAATATGAAGATTAAAACTAATGAAATCGATTACTATACGGCATTGGCGTCGAACGATTTGAGACTCCGGCTATTCCCCGGACATTTTTAATCGTTAATTAATTACGAAATTCAATTCGATTGATTGCTGTTACTATATTTATCGAAAGTTCGAGCGACGATAGTGCAATCGAATCGTGAAACGTGTAAAATTAATTAACGACGAGATATTAACAATGAATATAACAAATAAAACAAGGATCGCTTGTACGGTAGGCTTATCCGAACTCGTTAAATGTTATCCAGCCACATGACATAATCAAGGACAAGCAACTCGTAACATCGCGACAATAATATAAAGTGTACGTTGAAGGTCCCAATTACTAATGGCCAGATGCGTTGATGGCGAAGGAACGTCAGATCTGATTCACGTTTTTGCACGCGTAATTATCACATCCGTTGGGTAACGCGTTAAAACTGTTTAAATGTTTACTAATGGGCACCGTTCCCCACGCTAAAGAGGAAAATCATTACTGAAAAGCATCATCTTTGATACAAAACGATCTAAATGTTCATTAAAATATTTCATTGTTTCCGATACGTGCATAAAATATGCCATTCATTCGTACCAAGATTTATCGGAGAATAATTAATCGATAAAGCAATTAAAATGCTCGTTCCCAGGAATTCTCGATTGGAATTTCCGCGCGGATTGCCCAGCAAAAATTGCAGAATGCGTGAAAATAAATTATATACACTTTCGAAATTTTACTGCATTAATTAATTGAGAAAGTTCTAAGGAATGAAAAATTGCTCCGTTTCTACGATCTTCAACGCTGGTTCGAGATACGAGAAATAGAAAGTGTATTAAAAAAAAGAAATACTAATTTCTCTATTGTCGCGACTAAAGCATTTGGAAAAATTCCAGAACTAATTCGATTATTAAAGAGAATCTTTTGCTCGTAGTTTTGCACGTTATCTTGAACAAATTGCTATTTTCTTTAAAGGACTCGCCCTCGTGGAATCTGATTTTCATTCAGCGAATAACGCAACGATATTTTTCCACGCGTTTCTTGCTCCAGCTTTTTCTGTAACAGCTAAACCGACAGCCAGATGGTGTACGCGCAAGAGGCCAGTGTCATAAATTATTCTTAAGTGCCAAACAGCCTTGTGTTAAGTAACGTATACACGCAGCCGGAATATTCCTCCAATAAACGGAGCTCTGTGCTCAAATTCCGTGAATTCAATGCTCATGGAACGGCATAGCGACGGGAACGCATAAATTTCAAATTTCGCGCGTACCTCGAAGACAGTCGTGCGTTTCGAGAGTATCTTCGGCTTTCCCAACGCACTCAATGAAATATTTATTTATTCATAAGACGAAAATCAAGAATACCAATTTGTCGATGGTGGCTTCGTTTAAAAGTTATTAACAATTAAATTCAAAATTTTCAAAACGTTTTAGAAAAATTATTTTCTATTGCAGGGGTCAATTACAATCAGTTTTGGTCATAACACATATCCCCAAAATCCTAACCATTTTCGAGAAAAAAAATTCAGCAAGTGGACCAATTTTTGGACAAAATTGAAAACTTTCAAAACGTTTTAGAAAAATTATTTTCTATTGCAGGGATCAATTACAATCAGTTTTGGTCATTACACATATCCCCGAAATCCTAACCATTTTCGAGAAAAAAATTCAGCAAGTGGACCAATTTTTGGACAAAATTGAAAACTTTCAAAACGTTTCAGAAAAATTATTTTCTATTGCAGGGTTCAATTGCAATTATTTTTGGTCATTACACATATCACCGAAATCGTAACCATTTTCGAGAAAAAAATTCAGCAAGTGGACAAATTTTTCGGCAAAATAAAAAAATTCAAATCGTTCTAAAAAAATTATTTTTGGATGCGAGGGTCAATTAGAATCATTTTTGGTGAATAGACATACCCTCGAAATCTTACGCATTTTCGAGAAAAAAATTCCTAATCGAAAATGTAATTTATGGCTAGAAATGTTGTCCGGAAATGTCATGCGAATCTTTGAAATGTCATAACTCCTGAACGGATTGGACGATTTTAATGTTTCAAGCGGCAAACGACGCGTATTTTAGTGGAGAATATGTAGGGATAACAAAAATATTCAGAAAATTGTTCCTTCACCTCGTGAATTTAGAAAAACCCCATAAAAATGGCCCAATTTTCAAATAGCCATAACTCCTACAATAGTCAATGGATCTCATTGAAATTTTTTTCTGAAGCAGAGCCCATGGGTATCTACAAAAAAGTATTAGACAACTTTTCTGTAGAGCGTCAATCAAAGCCATTAAAAATGAAAAACAAATTTTTAAGGAAAATCGACAGGATATGCTGCTGATATTTCTCGGCGAAAAAAATTTTTTCCCAACTGTTCTGAAATAATTATTTTTAGCTAGAGGGGTCCATTGTGATCATTTTTGGTCAATAGGCATACCCCCGAAATCCTACCCACTTTCCAGGAAAAAATTCGAGAAGGTGTGAAATTTTTCGACGGAAAAAAAAATTTCAAATCGTTCTAAAAAAATTATTTTCGATTATGGGGGTCAATTACAATCATTTTTGGTCATTAGACATACCCCCGTAATCCTACCCATTTTGTAGAAAAAAATTCGAGAAGATGTGAAATTTTTCGACGGGGGAAAAAATTTCAAATCGTTCTAAAAAAATTATTTTCGATTGTAGGGGATAATAACAATCATTTTTGGTGAATAGGTATACCCTTGAAATCCTACCCACTTTCTCGAAAAAAATTCGAGAAGTTGTGAAATTTTTTGACGGAAAAAAAAATTTCAAATCGTTCTAAAAAAATTATTTTCGATTATGGGGGTCAATTACAATCATTTTTGGTCATTACACATACCCCCAAAATCCTACCCACTTCCTAGAAAAAAATTCGAGAATTCGCGCTCAAACTAATTTACCATTTCGGAATAAATATTTCTCCACTCGCTTCTTTACATTTATCATTATATTTTCAAATTACGTAGCAGTTAAATCCAAGCAATTAGTCAGTAATTCCACGTACGAAATTAATTCCCAGCGAAATGATTGCAAATATTAATTTTGTCTTTCGCGTAATTCTCCGTACAGTTTCATTACACTTTTAAGTTCTCCAGCAGTTAAATTCGAGTTATTGGTTTAATAACCATTAATTCAAACAAAAAGTTACGACTACGCTGTATCTTATACGAAATCTCTGGAATTACTTGCAACGAGTCGAGGTTAAAATTGGATAGAATCGTCGATTCGGACGTTGCGGAAGAAAAACAAAATTCATTCGATTTAACAAACAGGGATTGCTATGCATTCGTGGAATTGTTAATCCATCAGACGCGCGAATACTCCGTTTACGTGTATATTTTTTTTTTTTTTTTTTCGAACGAATAAACACTCATAAAAAGTTCGTATCACGGATCAGTTTCCATTTCATCTACGTCGGACGAGGATTACGATCTGGTTAACGGTCCACGGTTTTACGCGCTTTCCGACGAGATTACCGTCGTTTATGGCAGCGTAACCGGTTGTGATGCGCGCTGACGATTAATTACAATGTACGCTACAAGAAATTATTACTTAAGAAATCACTCCGCTATTACTCCACGTTAATGCCCGATTATCTGGATTTATCGCGTAATTCAATTAACAGCGTTCAGCTCGAATAATTAAACCGCATGGCGGTATCATTGATGTCGAATTTCTTGTCGTTCCGTTGACGACGCTGTAAGCCACGAATTATTAATCCAATTAAACGGTTCCGATGCCAATTATCTTCGCGAACTTCGCCCAGGGACGACGCAAACCTCGAAAAACTCTTCCCCCAGCGAAGATCAAAACGAAATCGTGCAGCTCTTCGTTCCCAAATGTTTTTAAACAAAAAGAACAACGAGGAAACCTAGAATAATTAGGAATCGTATATTCGAAGTATATTTTATAGGGATTTCCTCTATTTATATTAGCTGCTTGGCTTCTCCTTTGTACAATTATTTTTAATTGTTAGTACACACAGAGAACATTAACCTCGTCGATAAATTCGCGTCTCATCTTTCCTTTACCGCTCCTGTTTTAATATTCATATTCTTTCCACTGTAAGTTTCTGCCGGATCCAGCCATCTTCCTTTCGCGATATCCAATTACAATAGCTAAATCCTACGACGATGGAAATCCTCTTTTCCTGCTAAGTGCCGCGTGTTCCTCGCGGTATGTTAATACTTGCAGTACGCGCTTAGGATTAAGCAGGAATATTATCTGTTTAAATACCGACGTCGACGTACAACCAACTGTCTGTTATTTTTAAGATTTTAATCTATCGATTTATATAACGATATTTTTCTCTTTCATTTAGAGCCTTGACGCGTTGATTAGCAGACCCGAAACTTCGATTTCAGGCAATTGCAAACTACAGAAAACTCCTGTGACCCATACACGGATCACGCGACAGTCAAAGCGTTGAAAAAAAAACACGTTTACCGACTCCGCTCCTAAGTATCACGCAATACACAGTTCCGATCGAATTTCCGAACGAATTCCCGAGTGAAAAACGAGCCGCGCCATCGGACTCCGGGAACGACGTCCTTCAGTTCCGATTAATTCTCTAACTGAAAACGTTACGCGTAACAATAATTCACGTTCCGCGAGAACGTGATCCAGGAAACATTGAAACATTTATCGAGGTATCGTACGGCGGTGGAAATGGAGGCTCCTTCCCCGAAAAAAAGGTTCGCGACAACTGTTCGGCCGTTTCCTGCCCGGGAACTAATGGTCGCTGGGAAGTAACGTCACGCGTGACGTTTTACAACGACACAGTTAGTTATGACACGTTTCTCCTCTCCGTTTCTGCCGGGTCGTTGTGCACCACGGGCGAAGAATCGACAGCTTGACGGATCGATGACCCGAGCGATCGGTCCGATCGACGCGCGTAGATTCACGCGACAGGATTGCAACGGAGACGCGAAGGGCCCATTATTTATGAGGGCGTAAATCAGGATCGAGCGCCGATCCGGCGGATCGATCACACGTCAAACCGCCAACAGCCACGCCGGGGGTTTCCCCTTTCTCGAGGAACCATCGACTCGAAGAACCATCCCACGCGTAACGCGCCCATCGTCGACCTCCGTATCGCTGTTGCGTTTCGGCCACCTTTTATACAGAGAATCGTCTGAAAGTTACGCAACGAAGATCGAGGGAGATCCCTCGAACGCTGCATTTGCATTTTTCTTGATCTCCGTTCCGTACGTACGGAAACTTCGACCCTCGAACCGGAGATTTATCTGGATTTACCTAAGACTTACGCCGACTCACCGACTCGTTCAAATAAAACTGACATGTTTATTCGTCCTGGCTTTCCACGGTATCCCTGTTCTTAGACGTTCAACGGAGTAGTGACAAATCGATGCTAAAATATTGTTTGTCGAGCGATAGAATTCTTCTACCTCTCGTTGCCAACTCCTTGTCGACCAAGCCACTGTTGCAACTTCTATTATTTTCGTAGGTTAGCTTTAAATGTTCTGTTTTAATAGCTCACCAGTCGGTTGTCCAGCTTCTAAGTTCATTTGGGTCCTGAAACAAACAGAAAAATTGCTTTAATTTAGTCTACGATCACCATTTTTAATACTTTTATTTCACTCCTTTTCAGACCCATAAAATGACTTTATCTTCTATCAAATTCAATTAGACATTTAGATAGAAATATTGGTTTCTTAAATTCCCAAAGAAGGTACAATAAGCATCGTTTTTGTTCAACAGATGATCGAACAAAATTATATCATATTTAACCGGAACATTCGAGCCTCGAAGCGCGGAAAGAATCCATTTTATCAATCGAAAGTTAAAAACTTGGTGTAAAATTCGTTCGGAGGGAATTGAAATGCACAAAGAAGGAGGATGAACGCAACAGAATGCCTGGAACTGCAATGCGTCCTTAAGCGCGTGATGCACGAGGGCGTGTTAAATTAAACAAGAGAAAAAGTTTTATTGGAGCGAATTGATATTTATTACGGTTTCTCGATCGTGGAAACGTTTAATTGAGTTACATCGCGCATGCAGTTAGATCGCGATTTAACGTCGGATAATGACGTAATAATTTTGTACACCGTGCACTACGATTTATCGCCGGTGAAACATTACAACCGGTTGCACTATAATAAACGACGACGATCCCCGTGTTAGGTACGTAAACCGGAGATCGTTAACTCGTCTTCGAGGAAAACTAAACGAACATCGATTCGGTGTGCGAGCTTTAAAATATATTTTTACGTTCGAACCAAGTGGAACGACGTTATTGCATTACGTTTCGAAAACACGTTACACGAATAACAGCGTAATGGTAATAGCAAATACCCTTTTACGTTCAGGTAGAGTAAAATGGGAGCTTCGTAAAGGGTTGTCTCAGCCCCTAAATATAATAATTCGTACCTTCCTTTGAGTATTCCTTATATTTTTGCATGTCAAGAGTCAAATCTTCTGCTCTTCTGTGTTGGTTAAACTCGAAATCGATAATAAACAACCAACACAGATATTATTACATCGTTCGATGGAACTTCTCGAAAACGCATATCTTTGATGTTCATTCGCGGCGATTAATTACGAATTCTCTTTAATTCGCAAGTCAACAACAAAGCTTTCATTCGAACAGATGGAATACAATGGACTTATTAAAAAGTCACAATACAAATTTTCATTCACATTGAAAGGTCTTTGAAGCGTCGTTGTGGTAATTAACCGTTGTCAACGTATAATATTGCGGTTATTATTACGCATTGTAAAGCAGAATCGGTGATAAAGGATATGGATGAAAATTTGCTTTCGAATATAAATAATTGCGTGGCGATCCAAGCTGTCTAAGCTAAAAATTAGACAAACCACTGGGTAAATGGACGATCCGGCGTTTAATACCATTATAACTTGTCCCTTTAACTTTACGCGCCACATAAAACTATGATCACAGGCCGTTACATAGTCATCATCGTCAGACGCTGAGGTAGCGGAATCAACCTTATCCGCCATCTTAACTGCCTTCGAAAACATTAATCAGCCTCCGTTCTACACGGTAAAATTTTATTCCCTCCTCGAAACGCTGTTCCTCTCCGACCCAAATGTCGTCGGATCAACGGATAATGCTGTGGCCCGCTACCTCTGTCTTTCTTCATCCTGATTAAAAGCGACCAGGACGCAACGACCGGGGTACAGCTGTTCGGATTTCGGCTGTGCCTTCCTCCGTCGCATTTTCCTCGATAAAACACGCCTCGGGTCCTTCCGGTCTCCGCTCAGGGCACCAACAACATTTTACCAGGGCAGCACCTGTCCCTAACAGGTGACGAGTCTGATTCTACCGTTGCCGTGTCCACGTGTTCTCAGGGAACCATTTTAGATCGTATGGAAATTTCTATTTTCTTTTTTTCTCTGCCTCGACCGTGCATTGTAATCGAAAATAAGTCGTTAAAACGTTAATGTCTTTTGGAACAAGGAACCTCATTTTCTGCTGCTCATTTTATTTCTTTTTCTTCTTCTCAGAACATGCTTCCTCTAAGTAAATACGCGCCATTTGTATCTGAACTCTGCCCACCTCGAACGAATTAACAGTAATTAAATATGTAGTATGAATAATACGTGTACTTTGTACTCCGTTCTGATGACTTTTTTACTGTCTCATGTGCGCGACCAGTGTTATAGTTTCTTATTGTGATGACTCAAAGTTCAGAATGCAGTATGGTATGAAATGTTTCTATACTTTATTTTGGTTAATATAAACCAGGATGCCCAAGAACATAATATTCCCATTGAATAGGTTAGACGACACGGAGCGTAAAACAGTCGTGGAGGAAGAGAGAGAAAAAGTTGACAGTTATAGATGTTGTTAAACCCGTGAGTTATTGCATCGCGCGTTCCAAAGTGTCCGACACTCTGTCAGTTTTGAATTTTTGAAGCATCGCGCGCCAGGCTGAACCACGCCATTCGGTCGTGTGGGTGACCCTCCAATTATATTTCGACTACCATTATATTCGCGAACACAATGTGAGCAGGATCCCCGCCTAATGAGACGAGCTTGACAGCGGAAAAACAATAAATCTATCTTCGCGGTAATTATTCTTAAAAATCCTGTTGCGTGTCGTAACGTGGAAAACCCTGTTGCCAACGTTCGATGTAATTTTCCATTTTCATTCTTACTCGCGAAAACAAATTATTTGGAAATCCCCGCGTTAGGAAATATATTCCGATAGAGAACGACACTATCTTCTGGATCTTGGTAAATCGAAAGTGGAAGGATTTTGAAATTGCTTAGAACAAGTTCTAAATTTGACACTATAAAGTATAAAAAAAACGTATCAATCTGGAGCTTTATTCATTGAGTGCAGATCGTTTGGATATTTTAGAAGAATCTTTGTGAATTAAGTTTCATTAAAAACGCGACTTTTCCTCCTTTCACGTGGGTCAACTAAAGACCAAACTGTTTCGTACCGTTACTTTCCAGAAAGCTTTTGATGAAGCATAGCCTGGTTTTTGCTGGGGATGCTTAGCCTCGTAAAACACGGTTTCGCGGTACGCGAGATTTTATAGGGGCCCGAACCGGCCGCATTATGCTAGGATTACCTGTATTTCGAAGTCGTCGCTTGATAAATTCCACGAAACGATTAACCGTGCCGGAATCAAGGTGTATTAGTTGGTCGCGGGCGTCGCTGTAGGTAAATGCCGCAGGTAAAAAGTAAACTACGCGTTAAAGCGAGCGTCGCGAGTAAAGAAGATAATAAAAATGTATAAGGCATCGGCGCCGCGGTACAAGTGTTCGTAACGCGACGTGGGTGTTGTCTGCAAGGACACACGGACGCGCCTCGTGTAATTCCACTCGAGTTACGAAGAAGAGGAAGGGAAAAAATGAAGATAGTATCTCGTATCGCGATATCTCGCGCAGAGGCGGACTGCCGAGAGGAGTAAGAACTTCTGGGTCTCGATTTACGGATACTTAAAACACACCCACGAGTATAGTGTTCTGAAAGGAAAAGTTCCCGGTGTCGATTCTTCGCCGACCTTGCGTCTCGTTAGATTCTAATTCGATCGATCTCGCGAATTATTTCACCCTTGCTGGCACTTGACTTCTGCCTAGACCTTTTTATAGATTCCGTCACTCCTTCGAATTCTCGTTCTCGTTGGAAAAATTTAGAATAAAAAGGTTTCGAGGCTCTATTGACTATAATTGTGATCGATGAAATAGCATAATAGTTGGAACGAGCTCCAACATCGTCACCCACATTTGCTCCATTTAATTTTCTCGTTTTTTTTTCCTGTGCCATGTAATTCAACCTTGTAGCCATGCCCCAGCTGCGTGGGACACCCTATACATGAATATTTATCGTCGCAATTCAACATAAATTAATATACTGAATAATGGGGGAATAAAACAGGACATTCCTGGCACTACGAACGCGAAATTACGTTGGAATATAATTTTCTCTCGCAATTATGCGTTTCTAGTATTGTTTCGGTCGATCGATGCACCGAAACCGAAATCGAAACTGGGATCGGTGATCAACCACCGGATCGACTTCCTCGAACACATTTTCGCGGCAAGCGGTACTTAAGTCCCGACTAATTATTTGCCAGAGAATTATCTCCAGTTATAGGAAACGCTATAACGACGCTAATCCTCTGTCAATATCTCGAACTCTGTTTAACTTGGTTGTAACTTGCACCTCGGTGAAATCGCCCACGTCGGAGCGATTAAGCAACCAAAGTGGTCACCTAATGAGAACAGTTAACGCACTTAATCATTCGCCCGTTGTTTCATTAAACACTCGAAAGTGGGTCTTGCTTGACACCTATCGAGCTCCATTTTGGAGCTGTACCAAGCGATCTCCTATTCGTTTATGGCGTTTTTCTTGCGGTTCGAGCAACGCAGAAAGCATCGCTTTTTGCGCAGTTCGCTCACAGCCACTCTTTGTTCGTTCATTGAACCGTAGATCTATGTTTTTGTCAACGCGTATTTCACGACCACCGTGCAAGCGCGAGCTTACGCAGCCATCGCACGTTTTAATGCGTTAGTCACGTTGGTTATTTTAACTAATGACAGTCAAACGCAATTACATCAGGTCCCATGCCCTTGCCGGAAGCGCCTACATAACGAGCTCTTGTCTCTGTTACGGTGTTATAAGGCTGCGCCGCATACCTGACGCGTGACGCCAGGTTTTAAGACGCAACTATATCGGCAAGAGATCTCCGCGCGGCCGTAGGAAATTATACGATGCAATAACAATTAACCAACTTGCTTAAATTTCACGCTTCAACGACTTGTCGATGACATTATGCTGCATAGACCGTTCGGTACTGGCTTTCCAACGGCTATAAATACGTTCCACGAAAGGGAGAACTCATTCAACGTTGGCTATAATCGATCAACCGGATTTTGAAACAACCAGCGCGTTTAACACTCTGTCTAGGGAAACTCCGAACGAGATTCGAGTCGCGAAGCGTGAATCACTATCGCGTTACGCAAGGAGACGAAGAGAACCGCGGAAAATTGCAATGTCTGCGAACCAATGGCATTTTCTAGCCTTTCGACGCAACTCGAGATAAGAAAAATTAAGAGTATATCTTCGAAAAAAAAAAAATTCTTTAATTTATTATATATTATATAATTTCGAAGCCAAGAAATCGTGAATTTATCGTTTCATTATTTCGTTATTTTTTTTTTCCGTCGTCTCACGTCGAAGATTTATTTAATGAAATAATTAAGTTTCACCATCAGCCACGAATAATTACATCCTCCGTGTCGCAAGGAAACAATTACAACGGCGGTGTGCGATTCTCAAAAGGACGAACCAACAAAATGTGTCTTTTTTTTTCAGCGACAATGACGCGTGTCTACGCAACCTCGAGGTAATTCTATCGCGAAGTTCCCGCATTATGCCACGAGGCGCCATATTGTAGTTCCCGCACAATACACACCGACATTCTTTCACAATTCATACGAGCCTCGTATTCGTCGTTACGGTTTTTTTTCTCCTCCTTTTGTATCACCATGAATTCCAATAACAGGCTCGCCAAGGACAAACTATGATAGCGTTGCACTTTAAGTACGACTTAACGTCTCCCTCGAGCGATACTCGAATGGCTTGAGTAACGTATCGACGTTCTAGAAACCGTCCCGGACACGATTTTATCAAGCTAGGGACGGAAAACGCGAAAACAAATCGATTATTCCACCATTGTGGTCCAAATAAATTATTACGAGCTGAACAATGAACACACAAACTTCGTTATTTCTTCTAATTAAATGGTAACACGTTTCATGTATATCAAACATTACAGAACGAAATATTTCACGATAAATAAATCAAAATTTTATAACACTGCCCTATAGAATTTTCTATTAAATAGGATAACAGAATGGAATATCTAGAGAAATATTATGCAGGGTTAACAATGAAGGTTGAACAGTTCATCAGAGCCTCCATTCGCGGTTGCATCTAGCGCGACATTGTCGCAAGTTGGCGCTTAATTTGAAATATTGGTTTCAAAGAAAAGACCGTCGTCAATAACCGTCAACTTTGTTGGCTACATAAAAGGGGCGCTTTTTACGCAACACAGGCTCACGTCTAAACGCATTTGATATCTAGCACGTGATATTGCTGCCTGCAATCTATTCCCAACAAAGTAACAACATTGTTGGCAATAAATCCAATTAGTAGCTGAGCATGTATAGGAAGACGTATTACAATTTCAGTGTAATTTGCTACTTCGATGAATCTTGTTAGCGCAAATGTCAGGAAAATAATGAGTTTAGAAATATTATTATTTCCACGTGGAATACACTGCGATGGATTTGAAATAAATAAAAAAAAATTGTGAAAGAAACTGTGAAAATTAACGATCGAGTCAAGGAACATTGCCAGGCGCTGGCGATCGTTTGATTCGTTTCAATTCTCGACGCGATAGACCTTTGCCCCAATTATTCTCCACGTAATTTGTTCGTCTCTCTCCGGACAGTATTTCGCATAATTGTGCAATCGACACTCGATGCTTCAAACCTTGAGCGTATCCTCGTAAACGCTCGCGTAGCGAACAACGAATCATTGTGATCGTTGAAAACGAGAACGGCCGAGTGGAGCCGCATAATGGCCGGTCTGTATCACAGTAAAGACCGGTTCCTCGTTATCCTGTTGGAGGCCCGTGAATCACTCGACGTGCGAGAAATGACGAATTAGCGGCGTCGATAGACAGAGCGTTAGTCACAAGGATCGTTAGTCACCGGCCTCACACTTCTCCCATCGCTCTTCGTGGGGCTCTTTAGACGATCCACGCTCTTCCAGCTGTCTCTCCTTTCTTCCTCCGCGATCCTCCTTTCTTCGACTTTCTAAGGCCACGTCGTCGATTCGTTTCTCAGACTATCGATAAGTCGATCGATTTACCGCGTTTCGGTACCAGGGTCAAGAGTCTTCATAGAGGATGAATAAAATCACTCGTTGACCCATTTATCTTGCTAACTCTCGATACACCAGAAATCTGTTCGGTCAAGCATGTTCTGACATTAAAGTTTTTCGTGTAAAAGTGTGTTCGTGTATAGTGTTTGCTCGTTTTTGTCTATTTTTATTCGGTAAGCGCCAAATTAGCAGTAACAGGATCGATGATATGCACGAGCTTGGATAACCAGTGATTTCGAATCAAATGTTATTATCACCAACGAAATTAAGCAAAATTATCGCGTAATGCAACCTATAATATGATTCGATTTGACACGAGTTTAATAGAATCATGTCTTTAAAATGACCAATATAAGACAATATTAGATTAAATTATACTTACACTTGGAGGAGTTCGATCGAATTTCATATTCCAACAATATAAATCGTCATTTATTTTCACCGACAATTAATTATTTTTTTTCTCCCCAGCAATGAAAAAAATCGACTCCAATTCGAAGAAGCAAATAACTTTGGAAAGAATCTAACCTACCGTAAACATTTGTACGTCAATTATTCCTTTTTCCTCCGGTCTCGCGGAATCCAATTTACCTAGACCGAGCATATTTGCCCGCGTAAGTTTGAAATGCCCGACCCCCGCTATCGTTCCAACGGATAAAGAAATTTTCTGCGACGCGTCACTTTTAAGGAACACTTACAAATCCGCGGCAAACTTTACCTTTGCTCTGTCTTCAGTTTCCTTCTCGTCGGTGTTCTAAAAAACCACCGGTCTCGACTCTAGTGTCTGGTACCGTGCACCTGGTTGGAGAGTGTCGGTTACAGAGACGGTATAAAGGGAGAGAAAAAAAAGACGGTAAAACGCGACACTGAAACGTCCGGAGAACTTAAAACGCGTCGATCCCTTTAAACAGAGATCAAGCCGATACTCTTATCAGTTTTTAATTAATTTCAATTTTTCGAAACGCCTCTGTTCGAGTTTGCTCCTCGCTGTGCGTTGCGTATGTTTTTTTTCGGGGGCGTTATGAAAGCAGTCGAAATGGGGGAAACGGTGGTTTATTGGTTCCGAGCGATATCGCGGCTGGTTTTATAGCGTGAAAAAAATGCAGAGACTGGGGGAATAGAGGGTGGGAATATGTAAAGGGCAAATCTTCGCAGTGAAACACCGTGGGGGAGTAAATAAAAGGAATATCGATATAGCGTAATAAATAAACACGCGGTACGTGCCCGCGCGCTGTTGGTCGAAGGCAATGAAAATTAAATGAGCATTTCAATTTAACGAATGAATTAATATAGGGCTTGGAAATGATGAATAATTATGTGAATTTAATAAAACGATAAGGACAGCTAACGGGACACGACATTGCTCGGCAACTTTTCTGGTCGATTTCGCTGATAATATTATTCTTATCATAACTCGATACGATAAAAATGATAGTCAATTGTCGATAATTGTATACGAAGGTAGAATTACTCGGAATATCGTTCGTTCTGTAAACATCGAAGAGCGTAATAAAATTGTAAACAAGTGTGCGTGGGAGTGGAGAGGACAACGGAATTTGTCAGTTAGGTGTGAAGTTACAAAGTTTAAAGTTGCAGAGTCTACGAGAGCCTCGGAGTTCCCAGTCTTGAGCAATTTAGAATTCAAAATACGTCCCGACAATTTGGTACAATCACTGGAGTTCGAAACACAAGTAGTCCTTGAAAGCAATGCTTTGCTATTTCTAGCTCGTAATTTCTCCTTTCAAACTGTTCTCAGTGTGAACGTAAACGAGGATTCTTTTCTGAACTTCGTGCACGCCTTGTAAAACGCAAGTGTCAGGTGACTTATGAACTCATAGTGTAAATATTGCTAATATTATATCGTTACTATCGACCTCGTTGCAGAAGACAGAAGGAACGTTTGACAAGGGAAAGAGCAGATAAGCTGCTAGGAGTAACTGTTGCCATTACTAGACTCAGGGCAAGATTAAACGGAATATCGACGGCCATGTTCGCACTTTCAGCGCGGAAACGCGCTCCGCAGCGAGGTTTCCGGCCTCATTTTCTATGCGGTCCTCCCGTCCACCGGTTGTGTATACGTCGTTAGCAGCCACTTGTCACAAATCCACTTCAATTTCACGTGGCGCAAGGTGGTCTTTCCATTTTCTTTTTCCCTCAGACCCACTCCTCCCCCCGTTCCCTTCCTGTCTCCCGTCGTGGCTCCTCTCTCCTTTGTGTCATTTTTATTGCTTCTTAAGCGAACGGAACCGTTCTCTCCCGCGGTAAACTCGGGATCCAGGAACAGCCATTCCTCTTTCTGTCTATCGGCGCTAACAAGGCGGACGATTCAAATTGCCCGCAGCCTTGTTGCCTCTCCACCCTTCTCTGGAAAAGAACTGGAAGACAGAAGTGTCTACCGCCCGTTTCTATCGTCCTTGTTTCAGACCAGCAATTACCGAGCAGCCCGGCTAAGCGAGGGCGGATTCGAGCGACACGATCGAAATCACGCCGAACGACTCTCAGACGACTTAGGTCAGTTTAGCGGCTTTCGGCTCTTTCCCCCCTTTCTTAATTGTTTCATACTCCCTCCTGCCTTTACCTTGCTCGTTCAGACTCACGGTACTCCCACGTTCGTGTCACAAATTTTACAAACGAATTTGTATATTCTTTTCAATCAGTCAGACTTTAATTGCAAACGAACTACGAGATTGAATCTGATAATTTGTAACGCGTGTTTTGAGATTATCTTAGCGATGTAACGCTTCTGTAGTTTCTTATTGGTTTTACGATTATGATTCCTGATCAAGACAAGTATTACATCTTGTTCCATGAAATTCAATTTGCATTTTAGACTACGTTTGAAAGTTACGTGCCACAAGTGTGATGCCTATCGGATGGAAATATAATCACTGTAAGGCGATGAGCAGGCGAGAATGGAACGCGAAATATGTAAAAGTATGTTTGCGTAACACCATGGACAGAAAAGTTACGAGAGAATTTGTATTTTTACATCTCCTAATTCTCCTAATCCTATATTCTCCATCATGAATTTTTTTCTCGAAAGTCCGTGGGATTTCGAGTGTATGTTTAATCACCAAAAATATTTGTAATGGACCCCTGCAACTGAAAATAATTTTTTTAGAAAGATTTGAAATTTTTTTTTCCGTCGAAAAATTTCACACATTCTCGAATTTTTTTCTAGAAAGTGGGTAAGATTTCGGGGGTATGTCTATTCACCAAAAATTATTGTAATTGACCTCTGCAACTGAAAATAATTTTTTTAAAACGATTTGAAATTTTTTAATTTTGTGAAAAATTTCGCACCTTCTCGAATTTTTCTTTCGAAAACGCGTAGGATTTCAGAGGTATGCGTATCGACCAAAAATGATTACAATACACCCCTGTAACTAAATATAATTTTTTCAAAACGATTTGAAATTTTTTAATTTTGTCAAAAGTTTCGCATTTTCTCGAATTTTTTTCTCGAAAGTGGGTAAGATTTCGGGGGTATGTCTATTCACCAAAAATTATTGTAATTGGCCTCTGCAACTGAAAATAATTTTTTTAAAACGATTTGAAATTTTTTAATTTTGTGAAAAATTTCGAATCTTCTCGAATTTTTCTTTCGAAAACGCGTAGGATTTCGGGGGTATGTGTATCGACCAAAAATGATTACAATTCACCCCTGCACCTAAAAATAATTTTTTCAAAACGATTTGAAATTTTTTAATTTTGTGAAAAATTTCGCATCTTCTCGAATTTTTTTCTCGAAAGCGCGTAGGATTTCAGAGGTATGGGTATCGACCAAAAATGATTGTAATTCACCCCTGCAACCAAAAATAATTTTTTTAGAACGATTTGAAATTTTGTTTTTCGTCGAAAAATTTGAGCACCAATCCCCTGTCGATTTTTCTTAAAAATTTGTTCTTGATTTTTTTTGTTAATAAACACAATCATGGGTAATGCACTAATACAATTTATTAATAAGAAATAAAATAAAATTTCTACGCTTTATGCGTCAACAGTTTAATATCGACGTGACTGCTGGATGCATGTGACTGAAATACATATAAGTCGTAACATTTAGCTGGATAATCATTACTCTACTGTAGTACTGTTAGGAACACAATGTCTTGGTACTCTTCTTTAAGATAAATGTAATGTTATGGTAAAGTTATATATTATGCAATCTTCGTAGAACGTAAACAAAGCCTATTTATGTATTCCTGTACGAGGAAAGAGTCTTTTGGTATTTAAATCATAGTCTGAGAACACCGGCGTGCAGTAGGAATTTACTACTATGTAGTCAAGCTTTAGAAATCACGTTGATGAAGATAATAAATTAAAGCGAATCAAGATGCGAGGCATGAAGTACCCTTTATGAAACATTAATGCGCCTAGAGAAGAAGTTCTATAGCTTAACTGATTGTGTTCTATTCACGAAGAAACTAGAAATCCAGGACAGTAAATTTCTAAGACCCTCGACGTTTGTATTAGGACGGCGAGAGTGTACAGAGCGAAAGCAATAAATATAAATGACACGAGCATTGTGGCCTTTGTCGAACTTGTTCAAACACGTAACTATGAAACAATACCAGGTCGATTGCAACTAAAATAATTATTTGTCAATGTGACTCGAAAGACACAGTTTTCGAAGGGAATTTTTCTCGATAAAGTCGCAGTTTCCCTGTCAAAATAAGCCGTCGTTCGCGGCATAAACATTACTTTTAACTGTCAAGCTCCCGGATAAGGGGTATCCAGAGCGGTCATTCGTACGGATCCATCGCAGAGAAACTTCCGTGCTTCCGTGGATTACGACGCGATCGAGAATCTTACGAGCACCGTGGAAGAGCGTGTGAGAAAAGAGTTAAGTACCATTAAGTTTTCGCAAACTCTGCGCGAATTTTACTTCCAGAGAAGGGAAATACTCGCAGCCGTGGGAACGGGAGCGTAACAGTGATTTTATACGTGTTCCAAAAATCACGAGAATTCGTTCAAACTCGTTTAATTATTCGCGGAATCGTATCCAAGGATTCGTCGAGATCTCTGGGATGACAATACGCAAAAGAGAGAACGATTACCTCCGTTAAATCGAAGTCCTCGAAACCCTCCTTTATCATCCGCGTCGGCGGTTCCATTGAATCATCGAACGCGCGGCCGTCTACTTTCTTAACGGGACGCAATTTTCGCAGATAAGCAGATATCGAGTCGCAGTTATCGTTGCTGGATGCGCGACTCGCGCCATTCAGGGACTCGTCTAATTTCCCAGGCCGTGAAAAATGCTCGCGAGAGCGGCGATATTGCCCGGGACGGAAAGAAGCTTACCGTCTGGTGCATTCAGCGCGATCATAGAGTATCCTTCAGCCAGTCTCCTTTTATTCCTCGACTCTGTTCCTTTCCGCGCGAACCTTACGCTGGGAACGTTACAACGTTTTTATGGGACGTGCCCACCCCCAGAGGGAATCCGAGTGGGAGGGTGCAGATTCATCCGGCCTCGTTTAGATACGACTCCTCCGCCAATTCAGATACACCGAAATTGCGCAAACCGGCGGGCATAACCGCGACAGTAAAACATTCATCGTGCTTCCATTTCACCGTCGTTCGCAACCCCCTCGTCCTCGCTGATATCCTTCTTTTCTGTCTTCGTTCTCTCCCCCCGTTCGCGACCTCTGACCTTGTCTTCCGGGCTCGTATCCCGCGTCTACTGGCCCCGTTCCACCCAAGCTTTTACGGTTCTTTCCTTTCTCGAGACCAGAGACCAGAGATGTCGGCCATTTCTACCGCGCGTCGAACGGTTAAACGTGTCCATTACGCCGGAAACCTCTTCACGGAGCTCTTGATTGTCACGTAAATCGCGGGTCGATGATTGTTATTATTAAACAGGGAAGTGGACAAGTTGCTGTGATCAGGCGTGTTGTGTTCCGAACGAGAGGAAAGCAAATATGCAAGAAGGAACACGGTAACTCGATAAAACGCTCGAGTCTGGGACGCTTTAACGAGGTAGGCTAGATCTGAGCACGCAAAACCGTTCAAATTAAACACTTTCAGGTCCCTACATTGTACCTTCGTGAAAAATAAGTCCAAACAGAGTATTTTCAGACGCAACATTTTTTTAAGAAACGAAGAGACTTTGTTTCTATTAAATCATGATTATTTCGCGTCGTTCGAAAGGCGAATAAAATCGAGGACAGTGGTGTAATAAAATTCCTCACAAAGGGGAGGATTAAAGCGACCCAGATTCGTCAGCGTTGGGCGAAGGTGTACGAAGATGCTGTTCCATCGTTCTCCACGATTTTTGAATGGGAATGACAAAATTCTAACGGAGATTATCAAAGAAATTGTTTTGAGACTGATAATAATAACAATGAAATACCTCGTAGTTTATTTATGAATTTCCAAGTTTAAAGTTACTCCAAGATACCTATTTTAAAGCTAGATATTTAGCAATATCTAAGGGACAAAGGGACGAAGTTTCGTTTAAAAAAGACAGTGACGCCTTCACGTGGGTCTGGAAATATTATTTCAGGGAAAAGTTGTTTACGTCCACTGCCATTTTAATATCGTATACTTTTTGTCGAGCAATACTGTATTTTGTGAAATCGTGAGGGGCGCGTGGTCCCAGTAAATCCACGTTGCATATTAATGCGCAGATGTTTAGGTTCGAGGGAAGTATTTACGCAAGAAGGTGTTGATACACAACATATGGCGATGCTCCGCGAACTGAGATTTCATCCTCGCGTTGTTTCCGGTGAAACTGCATCTCCCGTAAACGTCATCTTCGCGCTGGAAGTGCAGAAATGTGTTTACACGGTGACGGAAATGGACGTAAACCTTCGTAAAATGGTTGCTGATATTTCAGCGGTGAATTCGCTACGTGTAAATCTCTGGTCGGAAAGCAAATAATGTCTCGTCCATAATGAACGAGCTGATGCTCCTAGTTTCGGAGCAGACAGTTTCTAATAATAAGTTTAATGCACGAACGTTTATCACGAAACTCTTTATTTAAATTTATCGAAGAGCATGAAATACTTTGTTAAATTTTATTTTTCACTGTACTATTTTTTTTGTACGATACGGTGAAACAGTTCTACAGTTTTTATGAGAATAATTCAAAAGCACGATTGTTTTTCCGCGATATTGTGATTTACGGGGACGTACGAATTTTCAGTATAATTAACATCTATCGACGGCCACATTCGCGAGTGGAACGCGATACGCTCTACGTGTCAGTTTGACGTTCAGAGTCTATAACGATGAATCGATCGATGTATCTCCATTGATATTTGTTTCGGTTTCCATTTATTCGTGTAATTTATGCTTCGATTTCATATCCCATCCAGTCAACTGTGCCTATCGAGTCAATTTATATGTGAACGCATCGCGCTGAGGGAACGACACATATTTATGCATGACTTAAATATTTGGAAAGCACGCAAACGCGTTTCGTCGTTTCCCTTATCGCGGGGCATGGCAAACTGTCACGATTTATTTATATTTAAACAACACAAAGTCAAAATACTTCGACATCCCTTTTTTACGTAGAATTTGACACTTTATTGGCAATTTAAAAAATTAAAACAATGAAAGACAGATCACTGTATCGTGTATGAAGTCTGAAACTAAACAGTTTAGAATCCTGTTCGCCGAGTGTAGCCAGATACGAAAACTTTCGGGGTACGGAAAGTAATTGAAAAGTCCACGGGGCACATCTGTCACGTACCCGTTGTTTATGGAACACGCTATTTGACCAACGTAGTCAAATATTAATGCCTATGGGGGGAAAAAGTAGCGCGGCGAATGGGGAAAAAAAATAATTGAACTCGCGTATACGGCGAACAAAAAGAATCGAATAAGGGAACCGGGGTGCCCGTAGTCGGTGTGATCGATAAACGGTTTCGCGGAAGGGGGGACGGAGGATCGAGGACGAAAGGATCTAGGAGATAGACCGGGACACGAAGGAACTACGTTAGGCGTAACGCGCCGGAGAAGATTGGCAATTTTCGCAAAATTAAGCGAATTGAATCGAATTATGTCGAGCCGGTGACGTCAGCCTTGTAACTCGCTGAATTGGCGAGAAATGTGACTCTCTCGCGGCGCTTACACATCGATGACTTTACGTTGCGTTCGAGCAACGAACGCAACGTAAGAACACTGATGAATCTTGGGGCCACGACGATCGCTCGTTTTTCCAGAAATTTACTTCGTTCGGTTAGGATTTGGCGATTCAGACTCGCGAAGACACGATCGATGAAGCTACGTATGCTAAAAATTGGTGATTGCAAAAGTATAGGAAGGTGTAATTAATTTAGAGTCGAATAGCAATGAAGGATTTACTGTTTTCTTCTGAAAGATCTACGAGAACCTGACAGTGAAGAGATCATGCATTTACTATCAGTGAACATGTTTGAATTTCGATTTCGTCTACGACAGATTTACTCTGGTCATCTGGTGTCAAGTTAGCGTGTTAAATAACACAAGCATTCTTAATATTATGTAATTAATTAACCTCGAAATGGAATACGGAAACAAGCGAGGCACGCGTGTCGTCATTTTGTCGCTTGCAGTGCGAAGAGGTAACGTCGATTACGCGACCGTCGAATATCATTTTTCGATTAAAAACGCGCCGCGTCTGCGAGTTCCTTGGCGGAGAAGCGACGGGCGAAAATCAATAACCCAATCGGACAAACTGAATCCCGACCTGAAAATAAATTCATCAAACCGGGTGGGTTAGAGCCGGAACAAAAAGAAGACCGCCGCCCGCATCGGCGCGAAGGAACAATGGAATTCGACGCGGAGAGCCGTTTGTTGATCGAAAAGGTCAGAACGAGCTGTCTCGGGGAAGGCGTTAATTGACTTTAAACCACGATGGTTTACAGTGTCGGCGCTGCGGAACGTCGGATAGGAACCGGGGCGTCAGGAAGGACCGGGAGGGGGGGTGTGCGAAGTCAATTAGCATAGGCACGAAGTTTGCGGCTCCAAACGCGAAGCTGCCAGGTGACGAGGGTGGCTCGTGGAAGAGCAAGGGTGCTGCCGGAAAAGGGGTGTCCGCCCGCTGAGGGGTGGCTAGGGGTGGCAAAGTAGATCAACCGTTGGTTGAAGAGAATGTTGCGGCCCCGCGGGCGTTTCGCGTTGGCGTCGATGACTTTATAAAGTCATCGCCGGGGAATCGTGGATAATCGCCGGCGCGAGGACTAAACTGTTTAATTGGCAGACCGTTCATAATCGAATTATACCGATACGGCCGTGAATCGCTGATAAACAGCACACGTTGCACCGCGTGCGACCCTCGAACGTCTGAGATATCGTACAAAACGAATTTTGTAGCAGTTTATCCCATAACCATTCTTTTTTTATTACTATTGGCATACAGTTTTGTAGACGTGTGAAAAAAGAATTCTTTTTTATACCTTTTGTCGGTTTCAAAAAATCTGAACTTTTGTCGTGGTCAATTTCCCGAATTGGAATTCCACACAAAAGAAAAATGGTTGTGTCACAATTTTAATAAAATTTGTGAATGTCAAACTGAGTCCTAGTAACCTTTTTTAAATTAAAAAAAATTTATTTGTTGTGTTACAATCTTAATAAAATTTGTAAATGTCAAGCTGAGTCCTAGTAACCTTTCTCAAATTCAAAAAAATGTATTTGTTGTGTTACAATTTTAATAAAATTTGTGAATGTCAAACTGAGTCCTAGTAACCTTTTTTAAATTAAACAAAATTTATTTGTTGTGTTACAATTTTAATAAAATTTGTGAATGTCAAACTGAGTCATAGCAACCTTCCTTAAATTAAAAAAAATTTATTTGTTGCAGGGACACCGAATGGAACGTATTTTTATGTGTGGTGTACGGTTTAGAGTATAATTCACCGTACACTATTGCGGCCCTTGATCTAACAAAGAGACCCTACAGCTGTCCCACCAAAGGTTCAGTCGATATTTCGAGGGGTGAATTTGGAGATCGAACGATGACATTGCGCAGGGAGTATTTCACTATGTTTCAGAAAGAATTTTCGATTCAATTTTAATATTGGTTAATTAAATTTCGTATTAAATCTCTGTTGAATTACATGTGTATGTATATGCTAATTACATTAGTTGTGTAATCATAAAGACAAATGTTCCATGTACAAAGCAAGCTACGTGGGAACGTATTTACAGTTAGAAGCTAGAACTGTAAAAATTGATACAATGTATAGCCACATATGTGGTTGTAAGTCAGAAGATTGCACATGGCAGAATATTACATTGTTTTCTAATGCACGTAATCATAATTACAGGTACAAAAAGTGAAACATGAGGCCTTGCAAGCTGTTTTCTCAGAAACCAATAAAGATATATACATTGACTTCAATTTTCTTTTAAATTGAATCATCAGCCCCTCCAGATCGTTCAATTAAAAACAAAATGAAGTCGATTTCTGAGAAAACAGCTGGTACCACTGCATTTGCACTACACAATATAACTTTATATTCATAAGGGTACACTGTATATTACGTTGTATGTACACGCCATTCTTCATTTTTCTTTTTAATGTGAAACTTTGGCTTTTTCGCTCGGAAGCTTGCCAAAACCCTGTTCTATCGGGTCAGCCCATAAATTCATGTAAACATATTTTTTTACGTCCAAGCTATACACCGTGCCAGGGTACACACTAGGTCCTTTACCATATCAATTTACAATTTTTTTATCTACCATGAAAAGAACATCCTTTGGTAACGGAATGGCCCTAAAAGTGTCCCAAACGTCTTACAGAAACGGTATCAGTGGCGGGATTTGGCCCCATTTGTAACTCTGCTTACTCTAGTCGTGATACCAAGCATGTGTCACTTAGCTGTTGCGCCTGGAGTGACAGTACCTTTTCGAGGCTCGTCGAGAAATTACGGAACAAAGAGGTAAGTCATCGTCAGTGCAACTTCTTGGCCTCGAAAGGCGTCGTAGCGCCGTATTCGCCCGATTCCCCGCTTTCTCGAATTGAAAGCAAAGTAGTTCGCCAAAACGTTCGTTCGAAAGATTTGTCATGGGACAAACATTGATCGCTTCATGGAAAGGCCATAGGTTCGATCTAGGTCGGTCGTAAAAAGTCTGGTAATCTCGTAGCTCCGAATTGGTAGCATATTTCAGTCGACTTCGACGAAAAAGAAACGTCAGAGTTGGGTCTGAAGCTTTCGTGACAAACTTATTGATCTCTTATGAGAAATACCGATTGTTAAAAGTTTCCAACAATTTCTTAAGAAACGACATTTAATGTGCCTTTTATCGGTTTATTATCCTGTCGTTCGATTGTTGTGTCATTGCTGGTTTCAGTTCCAGATTTAGTTCAGTCTCAGGTCCCTGTCACTTAGTGGAACGTCAATTCCAAATCTGTATATCTCAAGATCAGATTTAGTATCGTGACATTTACCAGGCAACGTTGTGCCCCTCGCTGTCGGTCGAATAAACGTTTATTAACGAAGAGGCAAATCATTCTTCCCTTGTGCCCGTTACAAACTGTTCGAGAGCAGTTTAGAGGAGACACTTGGGAATATAATGTCTTTGAATAGCGAGCAGGTCCCTGTATAACAGAGTGCTTGAATAGGAACCACGAGAAAAATAATTCTGCCAATTTTTAAACGATTAAAAAGAAATAACATCGTCCAAAAAAACGTGACTCCGATACAGCAGAACGATTCTTAAGATCAAAGGGAGGTCGAGAAACGTCGATGTCCTTAAAAAATTTGTCAGAACCGAGTACCCAGGACGATTCAATCCCCCGTCGATCCCTATCGAAAGTATCGCCATTACAATTGTCCGGCGATTCTACTCGATAACTCAATCGAAATCGTCGCGATAAAAATCGCTACGTAGAAAGAGGGAGAATAAAAGGGGCAAAGATATCTGATAATCGTGCCTTTCAACTCTAATCTTTGCTACTTTCACGAGATTATGCTGACCCCGGTGTTTGCATCGCGTGCAACCAACGAGACATTTAGCAATCCGAACAAATTGGATTTCCTTCGTCCCGTCCGCTTTCTGTTCGCCCTTATTCACCGTCTCTGTCCCCCCCCCCGGGTTGCTTTAAAAAAAGAAAAATAGAAAACCCGCTCCGGGAAGAAAAGGCAAGAAAAAACAAAACGGGAGGGCGAAGGAGCATCTGGAAGGGAGAAAGATGAGATCTATTTACCAGTGCGCCGCGCGTCGATTCAATTTCCCGGGGAGGTGCTTTTCGTTTCGCGTTTCGAAGCCTTGCAACGACGCCGTTATAACTCCGCGACATAAGGGAGGGAAAGAGGGTTGAATTCTTAGCTCCTTACGCCGCACGCAGCAGATTGCTAGCCGGTTCGGGGCGCTCGTTGAAAATAATTTCGAGCTGGAAAGTGTCCGGGGGGGGCCGCAATGGAACGCTCGCAAATGTGATGTAATTTCGTTGTAACGGCCGACCGGGATTCGGGGCTGGTTCGAACGGACAGGATCGAGGAAGATCCGGTATTGATCTCGACGACCTCACGGATTGATCCTGTCGAGGCCCCTGCACCGATGATGCATCGCTCGGCTGACTCGAGCTAATATTTAAGCGTGAAGCGCGAACAGAGGCACTCGTAAACTGTCCGTTTCGTAAGATTGAAGCAAACCACCTCGCGACAATGTAGCTACATCTATCAGAAGGTTCCACGGTTCGAGCAAGATTGAACTGTTAGCGTCGAAAATGGCCGGGCTGATGATATTGCCTGCAGAGTCGGGCAAACTTCGTTCCCCGAATAACGTATGAAAATTTTACATTCATCGTCAGGACGAGCGCAGCAGAATCTAATTTACGAACGAATCTAGAATTTTTACTCGGTAGTTGGAAATGGGGAAAATCATTTTCGGGTAGTTTGATATTATAAAATGCAGCTTCGAAGGTTTCGAGTCACTGTTCTTATGGTTAGGGATAGTTTTAGCAAACTTTAGACTTTTTAACTTGAATACGAAAGTCTTCGTACATCCCCTAAAATAGTAATTCTTGAGAAAGTAAACAATTTCATATAATATTAAATTTAATTTTTTTTTAAGAATATTTTATACAATGAGGAAAAAACGAAAAATTGTTCGTACACTAAAATACGAAAGTAGTGAATCTAATAAATCCAGTAAATTTTTGTAACATAATACCTGGGCTTCCCTGATAATATTTTGTTTGCATTGTCATGACGTATTATCGAGAATTTATAAATGTATTCATAGTATATATTTAATGGAATGATTTATTTATTATATTGTTCTACTTAGGTGTGAAATATCTGGGCTGACCTATAACTTCCGCGCCATTTTGTCTACATCGTTCTGACCTCGTTTTCATTCGTATTTTGCAACGAACGAAACTATCTCAAAATGTATATCCTTGTCGATACATTTACTGTCTAAAAATGGAGAATATCTAGAAAAATATTCTGAAAGTATATTTCGTAATGGAGGTTGCTGGACACGTATTTTACGAACAAATCGGTATTATTTACGATTTAAATGCTTCTTACAATAAATCAAAAGTCATACAATTTTATGACATTTTATACCACGCATTCTGGCGTCTCTATAATCTTTCGCACCTTCTCACACACGATTTATAGTCTATCAAGTTCAAAGTAAAGCCTCGTCGCGCACACATCGGAGTCGTACGTGTCACCCTGTTGCATCTAAATCCTCCTCCCACGTACCAGGGGCGTTTAAATGTCCAATAAAAGTGATTTCATTTTTACTCACCGATTCCATCGAACAAGAAAACGCACGCTGTTCCTCTTCGTTCCTCCACCAAGCCTCTCGTCGATTTTCCTCGATCACTCGCGAGAGTTCACCCCCTTTCGTACGATTCGAATTAACAAATAAATTAAAACGTTACTCTTAAAAAAAAGAAAAAAAAATCACTCGAAACTCCGATATATTCGCAACGTCGGAAATTGCTCTCCACTTTTCCCCGATAAATTCGAGGCGATCGAATCAGAAAACTTTAAACTACCCCCGGGAACCTGTTGTGTCCAGCAATCATCGGAGTCCCCGGTCCTCGCGTACATTTTTAGGTCCAGATTGGAAAGTTCGTGTTTGTTCGTGGCTAATGAGTCAATTAATCGACGGTGAACACGTAACGAATTCCGCCGACAGTCACGGGATAACTCGTGCAACAGTTGATGGCGATCGGCGGGGAAGAGGGCGGCCCATTGTAATTGCCATAATAGTTGCAACAAAAGTGGCGAACTGTGTGTGTACACAAACCGTAGGAGCGTGCTATTACACCGAGTAAGAAATTACCTTTTGGTTGGCGTGTAACGATCCCGCGACACGGAACCAAGTATCAACGATAATTACAGAAGCTGCGAATTGGGATTGCAATTTGTCGGCCGCATCGCGCCGCGTCTATTACATCCGGCTGGGGCTACCATTCAGCCCCCGTGCCTTCCTCCGTGCAATGAAATTTCATTATTATTATTATTATTATTATTCCAAACGGAACCTTCTAAACGCGTCAGAGATCAAGATTTTATTTAAAAAAAAAAGGAATATATACTCCAGTGTTATTCTAAATGGGAAGAAGCTCTTTAAATGCACCAGAAATCAAGCATGGCGGAAAAGAACGATCGATAGTACAGTTTATTTGTAATCATCGAAGAAGATTCAAGTTTGGGAATAATTCTGCTGCATTTTATTTTAAAAAATACCCCTTTTTCGTGTTTTATAAATCATTGGACAGCTCAAGAAACGATGTATGAGAGTGTACGATCTGAGAATAAATTGTGTAAATAGTCCAGGGTTCGAGAGCGAATGGAAATGAAATTTGAAAGGATTTTTGATACGGTGTCCGTTTATTGTTTCGCGCGTTTAACGTTGGCGATGGCCACTTGGACTCGCCGTCGCGGTGCGAGAGCCTCGAGCGAACGCGCATGATTCGCGGATCGGAAGGAAGGAAGAAAGGGGGTCGCGGTCGGAACGTCGGGGAAAATGGGTCGAAAGGCTTAAAAATGGATACTCGGAATCCGTAGGCGCGAAGAGGGGCCAGAACTTTCGTTCCCCGGTGCCGATAATTTGCGTTTGTGCTGCGCGCGGAGCGGAAGGGAAAGGATCGGGGCCGGAACGGTCCTCAAACAATACAACTGGAACGAGAAGTTAAATATTGAACGTGTTTGTTGGCATCCCTGGACTGCTCGGATATCGATAAGCGACACTGTTACGTTAATTCGAACGATTTACAGGGGAACGCTAACATTATCCGTAGCGTTGTCCAATTAATTTATCCTTTTCCGCGGTTGGCATCAGAGACGAACTCTTCCGAACGATAATAAAAATAATAATAGGGAAATTAAATTCGACCATGTAATACGGTGCACTCGATGATTACTCCCGAACTGTTTAAAATTCTGTTACGAGGTGCACTTCGTTCCGCAATATCGGCTTTAAAGGTACCACCATAGCGGAGCACGTAGCAACAGCATTTGGACGCATTTCCCGGGACCCAATTGTCGCAGGGAAATGAGAAAAGTGTGCAGTTTGAAATCGAATTCGCGGCGTCTTATTTGTTTCCCGGAACGCATCGCGACGAAAGGCTCGAACGGTAATAAATTCGGAGGAAACGACCAGTCACCGAGGCGGCGAGGAAAGTTTAACGCGCTCGGTAAGGAGTCGTGAAATCGGAGATAATAGAATTTGCAAAAACTTGTTTCCCTTCCGTCTCGCCGAGTGGAAAGCTCCTCTCCTCGATATAACGAAGACAATTAACGGGAGCAATTACCCCCGTGGAGCGCGTAACACGGTGTGCCCCCGGTGTCCGAGTGCGACAAAAACAATTCCGAGGGGGGCAGGCAATCGATAGAATCGAACCCGACTTCCACGGGATCGTAAGAGATCGGTGGATTCGCTCGACCGTCGGAACCGTCGCGGAATTACATAATTTCGAAATCGAAATGTTTTATTGATCCACGCGTCCACGTCGAGCAATGTTGCGAGCAACTTCGTGGGTTTCGCTGGCTCGACGTTTGCCACGAGAAAAAAGTCAACAAGTTACTCGGGTACGAGAACGAGCCATCCCGGTCGCGAGGGGGGACGGGGAGAAAATTGGAGCAGGATTTTTTGGAGCGCGGATTTCCACGAACGAACCAAACGTATTCCAATGAGAGACAGCGTAGAAAATGCACACTTCGAGGACATCCTGTATGCCACTCGGTAGCCTCTCCGCGAAGCAGCTGATTCAAAGCGTAACTTTGACAGTCCCGGCGCGGAACGACGCGTACGAGCGAGTTCGAGAAGATTGCTACGGCCACTGTGTTGGGGATCGATCGAATCTCCACTCGATTCGAGCCCCGAAACCCATAAAGCCAGCTAACAGCGTCCGTACCGTGTTCCAAAAGTTCCCTCTCCGGTATCCCGGTAACGACGATCAGCTTTTCCTCCTTGGTTCCACGTACCCGTTCCGCGACACATTCACAGGATGCCTGAACACCTCCGGACCGATGAGTCGCGCGCGTCGTACTCGTTTTTCCTCACTGGTCGACGAAAAATCGTCGTGCGTCCCGTGGCCCCTGCCTCCCCCTTACCCCCGGTTACCGCGGACCGGCGTGCAACAACCCCCTTTTCGTTCCCGTACGGTTTTTCGCGCACGTTTTGTTTTTTTCCTCCCCCCCCGGGACACGGACAAAGGCGTGATACGGGGCGACGAGGGGGGCAACCGTGAGACAAGTGTCGCGCGTTTCGGTATCCGGAGTGCGGGTGTACGTGCCCGTGGTACGCGTGCTTCTCGAGTGTGGCTGGGCCAGCCGACGGACTACTCGGAAGAGAGACCTCGGTGGGATCGCAGTTTAAATGCAACTATGCTTCCTCGGGTTTGGGTTGAGCGCGCAGGGTCCGAGTCGGTACTGCTCGGCGTTGCTCGGCTCCACTCGGATCTCGTCGATATGCCCATAGACACAGTGTATATGTCTATGGATATGCCGTGTCGTGCCATGCTAAACTATGCTCTCTCGCTACCTTCTCTTTTGTGTTCTACTCTCTAGCCTCGTGTAACTGGGCCCCCCCTCCAGCCCCTCCAGCCCTCTTCGTCTTTTCTCCCACTACCCGACACATCCAGCTCTCTCTGTCTGTGTGTCCCCGTCTGCCTCGTTCGTGCTTATTCCGGACTCGCGATCCCTGTCCCTCCGCCGTTGTGGGCGCCTCTCTCTTCGACTCGTCCTCTCGTCTCGTCTCTTACCTACCGGCGGCCTCTTCCTTTCTTCCGACGCTCCATCCTACTCCCACAAGACGATGCACCGAGAGTCAGCTCTTAAAATTAGTGTTGGTCACCGGGGTTCGAGGTGGTGGTACCGGTGGTACAGGTAACCGGTCGGTGGTGGTGGTGGCGGCGCGTACCGGTGTGCGTCACCGTACGTGAGACTGCGGGGGTGTAGGTGGGTGGACGAATGGGTGCGGGACGGGGGTGGCTGGCTTCGAGGAGAGGGCAAGGAATGACGGTAGTAGGATATCGACGGCGGTAGGCAGAACACGCTTGGAGAGGGGAAGAGCTTGAGACAGAGACGGTCATATGGCGCCCGAGTCGGAACGGGGATGTCTTATGTCATTTTTCTTCACGATATTCTAACGGGTGGCCCCACACTAAACGAACAATACACTCCAAGCGTTTTCGTCGCCTTAACCCCGTTTTCACGCAGAATTTTCAAAAATATTTCATCTTCTAATAAACTCTCCCTTAAAGCTTTCTCCATTTTCCTATTATATTCTACATTATTATACATACGTTAATACAAACGTATGGATGCGTTAATAAAAAGATGACCTTTTAAATATTTGTTCGTTTTCCATGAAACATTTATTGACATTTTAACGAATATTTAAAAAGTCATCTTTTTATTCGTTTTAACGAAGCTTGAGAAAATATCTTTATAATATATAGTATTTTCGTAAACAAAATTCAGAATTTATGTTACTGAATGGACAAATTAAAGACTACATATGGGGTACACTGACATTAATGTACCACGCCATTAAAAGGTTAGCGTTTTGCGCAAATACCGATGCACTAATACTTACGATAGAGGGGTTAAGCCGGCCGCAAAATTTAATTGCCCGGGTCGCGCGTTTAACAAGCTTAACGTACAATTAAATAATGCCATAGTGGCAATTGTAACTATTAACAAGCATGGTCTTTATAGAATACAAATTTGGACAGTGTTTGGCATCTATAAAAAATTTTGTTTTCCAATTCCACGCGAAAATATACGATGGAATTACTTTTGTACAGCAAGAGTTATTTTCCACGTTCGATTTTGTGATATTTACATCGCCGTTGTGCAAACATTTAAATAATCATTTCGAACGTGGCGGTCGATACATATTTTGTTTGCTACCTGTAATATAAACAAACGTTCATTCCATAGAATTCGGTCGACAATGAGATTAATTGTTATACACCGCAATTAATCGTTTAAACATTTAATTTATGTGTAAATCGTTATTATCCCGACTTACTATTTTTTTGCCAAACAGTCCCTGCGAGGTAAGGTGGATTTAAACGGTCGACCTCGTTTGCCCAGAAAAATTTTTCTGGATTTTTCACCGTTCTTTTATTGTACTCGCCGAACCGGGCCAGGAACAGTAATTTTGGAGTTTATTGGCGCTGAGGTAATATATTCTTTATAGTTTATCGGCGAAACGGTAATTGGACTATGGGTATAGATTCCCCGGAAGTCGAGTTTAATATTCTAATGAAACGAAACCTTTCGGTATATTGCAATTTTTCTTATCCCGTCGAATATTTATCCATAATAATTTTTATCAACGGACAACGTTTCGTATATTTGCCCGAACGTGTGCAGAAATAAAAAAAGCTCCCGAATCAATTTCAACAGGGATATTATAAATGTGTACTGTAATTTTTGATTTCCAAATATATTATCGCGTTTCAAATATTGATTAAACAGATATCGGGAACAAATATTTTTTCATGGTTTTGTTTGCTGACATTTTGCTTTGAACGCGTTATTTGCACGCCGGTAAAACCCTATAATTACTATCCCTTGCCTTGGTATAATCAGCACAGCAAAAGGTAGCGCTTTTGCGAAAAAACGCACTGAGAAATTGGGCCACTGCTGAAAATACATTATCTCCCAGCTTCCTTCTGCTGGCTATCAAAGGAATATGAATAATTATTTAAATATCTGGATTTTTCATTTTCTCCTTTTACTGAAAAGTATCCTAGCAGAGAACAATCTTTTTAAAAATAAAATTCATGCAACAGAGGTCGAAACAGAGATCGAAATCCATTGATAAAAGGTTCCCAAAAAAGCAAATCAACATTGTGGATACTCAGTATGTTTTATTGTAAAAAAAAGAATGATTTAACCAGTGATTTCAACCATAACAATATCGAGATCGAGAATCCGTTCAGTTAAACAAGTCTACACGGATTAATTCGATTTGAAAACCGCGAGAAGGAACTTGGATCGTTAAATGAAACACTAAAGGCTAAATTCGAACGAGAGAATACCGTTTTTTTTTTTTTTTCCCCCTCCCCCCGCCCGGTTCTCATTACGATTGTTATCGAAACGTTCAATTTAATCGTACCGCGATACTAGATTGCAAACACGATGCACAATATTCGCGCACTTAATTCGCTGCGGAAACACCGCCGATTTCGAAACGCATTTCCACGCGTTACATTATTCATGGGCGGTAATGACATACTGCGAATATTATACATCGCGCGTACCTGGTAAAACTATCAATTGTGCTTGATTCAATGCGACTCATTTCGTCCCGTTGGTGTTTCGCGCGTTGCGTCCGCCGGTCCTTTTTCCTTTTTTCGCTCCCTTTTTGTTCGTTCTCGTTGGTTTCTCCGTCGACGCGGCGGCCGCGAAAGTTTCACCGTTCGAAGAGAAAAGTTATCGCGCTCGACGGATTTTCAAACTTCGTCCCCCGGAGCGCTAATCGAGCCGGCCATTTCTGGATGAAAGAGGAAACGGATGCCGCAGCCCCGCGGCCCCCCAGATGCATCGTCCACGAGATCCGTCGACACCCTGGCAGACTCGATTATCGCAATAAAATATAATCGAATCGGGGCTACGAATTTAAACGCTCACCCTTTCATCAAGAATCATTTTTATTTCGTTTTTCAGGACGAAAGTCGCGCCAAGCATGTGTGACGATTAATTTGGTGGATGTCCAAGAAACTCTGAAACGGTGAAATTCAACGAAGGATTTCAGAATTTCAATTTAACAAACGAGATCCGTGTGAAAATAGAACGCATAAGACGAATGTCGCAATTATTATAGCTTCGCTGTTGAGCGTCGTTTAATTTCCAAGATGGCGGACGGTGAAATTAGGGGTTCAACCCGAAATTCTGTTATCAAGCTTCTGACTTCATTTTACAGCTATTTGCATTTATGAATTAATCAATAATTAAGATAGAAATTAATGGAGGATTTGACGAACGAAATTGAATTCTACATTTGTTATTTATCTCTTGCGTGTAGCTATTAAAACAATTAGAATAGTCGATTGCAAAAGGTCATTGGAGGTTAATAAAATTCAGTTAATAAATATTTATCGAAGCACAGTTTACGTTTACGTTTAGAATACCTGACATACAAGTACTGCGATGAGTAATAGACACCTGGACAACTTCTTAATAGGTTCACATGTCGAGATTGGTATCAATGGATCTATCGAATTCCTAATTAAAACTTAACCCCATTCATGATACTTTCTCACATTTATCATAAGAATTTATAAAGATATTCTTAATATAGTGTCCATTACCTTTTACAATATTTTTCGTGCCTGATACTCTAATTTAAATACCTTTTTATTATTTAGTAATTTTTTTTTTTAAATATTTCATAATAATTTTATTATAATTAGATCATTTTGCAAAATAGAAGGAATAATGATACTATCAAACTAGTAATAAAGTAAAAGAATATCTATCGTACTATGACCACCCCCCTATAAAGGGCACTTCAAACGTCAACGCTAAATCAAACGTGATAATGATATCCCGCCCACTGATTACAGGCGGAAGGAAAATATTGTCGGGTATGCAAGGTATACTTTGGTTTATCTACCTAGAAGTTCATAACATGGTACTTAAGTGATTTTAAAATGGAGTTTGTTGGCTTTCCATCAAGATTCGAATCTGCATAAATCAGAATCTAAATTCAGACGTCAGAGGCTATGAATTTAAGATCCTTATTACTACCGTACCATCGAAATTTACTCCTCGGAGGATTGAATCTACTATATGCAAATATAAGATACCAGAGAAAACACACAATGTTGCATGTAACATCGACAAAGTTACCGGAACCGGTTTCTAGGATCGATAGGCGACAAATTAGGCCTAAAGTGCCCTACATAGTATCTTGATAAGGACTCTGAGTGGTGTCGAACAGTTCAAGACTGTACTAGTCACGATTAAAATTTATAGAGTGACACCCCATTGTTTGATATCGTAAATTTCATTTTCATGGTGTAACCTGTGATACTTTCGACGCTACGGCGCGAAAGATGCGGACGAAACTATCAGAATCTGCTGACACGAAACGCGACTGCCTTCAGGAAACTCAGCAACCAGAACTCGATAACCTAGATTCGGATGTAGCCGCGTAACATTCGAGGTATGGAATACAAGTATGCATCGCGCCCCCCAGTTTAACGAGTTCGTGTCTGCAAAATTAATCCTCGAACTCTAATATCGTTTCTCGGAATCATGAACTTCCGACCAAATTGGAAACAGTGCCGCCTTGACGCCCCAATCTGTATCTGTTGTTCCTTTACGACGAATTAATCTCAGCCACACGGTGGAACGAATCTTAATAATATACTCGCGGTATAGAATATTTTGCAACGCATTTTCTTGGACCTGTGGCCTCTCGTTTTCGTCGACAGAGGGCTACGCTCAGCTTTTCTTTCTCACAAGCACTCGATCTATTCCTATACAACTGACCATTGAATTCATAATCAGAATAAACAGATCCAAGAGAAAACGTCCCTGCAAAATAGTAGTTTTGAATCTCAAGATGGTGTCAAATACTGTGAATGAGCTAGTAAATCTGGGTCTGTAAACCCCTTGGCGTGAAGTGGTTAGGGAGTAGATTACTTGCTTATGATCTCCGGGATCAGGTGGTATAGGCTAAAGAGGCTTCTTGGTAGACCTCGACACGCGAAGCATACTAATTGAATGCCGTGATTTCGGGTCTTCCTGGGTGAATTGCTCAATGAAAAATGGACACCCAAGAGAAGACGTTCTTGCAATCAATCAGTATTATACTTCGAGTAAAAATATGTCATTCACTACCTGTCGTTTACTACCTTTCCTCGATGTCAGTATAATAATTCCGAATTCGATTGACGATTAACGATCTCGATGCAGTTTCGAAAATTGTATAGAGATTGGCATGTTTCGAGCAAAGCTACCAATAGAACGTTATAATAAATCCTGATCGTACAAATCTGTATACATGTATTGGTCCAATAGCTTTGACAACATTCTCTGAAAGTGCTGGCTTATGATATTATGTACATATGCTAAAGGGAGGCATACCCTTCGCAAGTGCCCATACCGTCGAACGTTACCTGCTGGAATATCGACTTGGAACACGTGCTTCCATAAAAGTATATCTACATATGACTTTATCGTATTTTTGAACGAAATTCCTCTTAGAGCAGTTTCAAAACTGTATACTTTGGGAATCGATAAAAAAAGGAACTTAATTTTCCCGTAAACCTTTGGTAAAGCATTCTTGAACACTCGTCGTGGGACAGAAATTTAGATAGTGACTTAACTTTCATCATGAATTATTTTTTATTAAG
Organism: Colletes gigas; assembly: GCF_013123115.1. Classification (NCBI taxonomy): domain Eukaryota; kingdom Metazoa; phylum Arthropoda; class Insecta; order Hymenoptera; family Colletidae; genus Colletes; species Colletes gigas. The sequence goes on along the minus strand of NW_025106643.1, from coordinate 1,847,632 downwards.
AGCAATAAGGAGGAACAAAACTTAATTTTGCTCGGAATAAGTTCCCCCCATTTTAATTTCTCTCGTTTCATGCAATGCATACCAAGCTTGACAACTAGGGATTCCTTTAATCGCGGTGTTAATCTTCGATCGAAGAGGCGCTAGAAAGCGGTGGAAGATATTTCAATCGAGAAACGTATTAAAAAAGAAATTTCTTTCGCAGAGAAAATCTCTAGATAGCGCGTCGATAGCACTGCAACCGAGATATCTCGTCCACAGTAGCGAAAGGGTTAAACGACGTTAGAAAAGTAGCCTCCGCGAGAAGTTTTAAAAGTAAACACATTAATTCCGGGGCGAACTCTCGCCGCCATGCACCAGGACCAAAACTTTCCGCGTTCTTCTTTAAAAGGGGCGCTTTGCCCCTGCATTAACGTTGTTATTGCTCAGAAACAAATACAAGATCCCTTTTACACTGTGAGATATACAATAGAACTGTGGCGTCGCCTCCCACGCTCGCCACCAGAGGGCTCGCGCTCTCACAAGCGCTCGATATACAATCCTCGACTCTCCAATATCAGACTAATCATCGACTAAGCTAGTTAGTTAATTAGTTAGTTTGTTCGTTAGTCAGTCTGATAGTTCGTTTGTCAGCCAGTTAGTTAGTTTGCAGTTAGTTAGTCATTTTGTCAGTTAGTTGGTTAGTTTATCAGTTAGTTTGCTCGTTAGTCAGTCTGATAGTTTGTTTGTCAGTTTGCAGTTAATTTGTTCGTTAGTCAGTCAGTTAGTTAGTTTGTCAGCCAGTTAGTTAGTTAGTTTGTCAGTTAGTTAGTCAGTTTGCAGTTAGTTAGTCATTTTGTCAGTTAGTTTGTTCGTTAGTCAGTCTGATAGTTCGTTTGTCAGCCAGTTAGTTAGTTAGTTTGCAGTTAGTTAGTCATTTTGTCAGTTAGTTGGTTAGTTTATCAGTTAGTTACTTAGTTAGTTATTGCATGATGCATGTAAACATTTTTTATCTTTTTCCTCGAGCTCTCTAACCCAAGGAAAACCCCCGCAATAAATCCTCATAAATATTTCAGATACTAACAAAGATTTTAGCGAGGAAATCAATGGCGGAGGGGAAAAAGGTGAACGAACTGTTGGAGGGTTTGTTGGTTGAAACACGTGTGTCGAAGGGAACTCGATAACCTAGATTTTGGCGGTCGCCCTGAGGGAGTCCAGCGTACGTCGAGACTCATTACATAACTTTTGCTATCGATCTTCGAGGCTAGCGCGTTCTTCCGGTTTGCACACACGCGTCGAATCGCCGGGACGACCAAACCGACGAATTGGGTGCTGTTATCGCGACACCGGTTATCGTTCGAGCGCCGATAAAAGCGAATCGCGAGGCAAAAAAAAAAAACGTTTTGCACGGTTCGCTGGCTGGCGTTTGCAAGCTCCTCGCGAAACGCTTCTTTGCAAATCAGCCGTGTAAGAGTCGACGTTCGTTCGCGAGAAACGATATTTTATCCGGGATAAATGATAACCAATAAGGCCAACGCGTAGCAATTAATTCGTGACGTTTATTCGACCGAACGGTTACAGTTTCGTTTGTTCATTACGAGACGTTTCGTTCGATAATTGAAATTTATATTTTTCGGTCGGTAGGTGTATTTATTTTTCTCTATTCCCCTGTCATAAACAACGAGCAGGGTTTTGGAACAGCTTCGAAAATAATTGTTTCGAACTGTTATATATCGGCTTTGAAGAATCGCGAGTGAAACAGATATATTCACAACGGTTATAACACTTTTTTTCCACGGGTTCTTGCGGCTGTTTTCAATCGCTGAAAATTAATTAAGAACCGAAAAATTCCACTGCCAGGCGAATTTAGTTCGAAATAACGTAAATAATAGTGATTCATCGTTTGAAAGATGAGTGACACGATGGGTGGGGATCGAAGCATGTTCCGTGCTGTTAATAAAATTTTTCCGCGATATTGCACCTTCCCTCGTACGGATACAGTGCTCTTTCAGGCCAAAAGAGATGACAGAACTTTTGCATTAGCCTAAAATTGTGCGCTTTCAGCATATAATGTAATTCGATGCGGCCCTCTGTTAAAAATTGTGCGGCTCTTCGGTGACCCAGATTTTTTGCAAGGTGGTTTCATCCGCAGAAAAATTTTTACAAAGATTTCCGCTACAAATATCGAACGTACTCGACGTGTGCTCTAAATCCAACACAAAGAAACAATGCAAAAAAAAACTTCGAAATTATGCTAGTGGACTCATCAGTAAGGCTTTCTAGCAGTCTCTGCCTTATTCGACTGAAATTTTTGGAAGTAATTCGAGGAATGTATATATAGAAACTGAGGAGTCGATCGAGCGCTTGTGAGAGCGCGATCCCTCTAGCGGCGAGCATGGGAAGCAACGCCATAAGTTCTAACAATGAAAATGTCACGTACGGGACGATGAGAACAGTAAAAATTTAATAAATTGCAATATTGATACGTCTAAAACCTTACAATTGCATGTTTGAAACAGAACTCTGTCCTTTATGAAAGTAACATGTTCCAGATGAAATATTGCAATATTTAAATGCTTGATAAATTTTTTAAATTGCACTTTAATTTCAACCCCCATAAAATGGTTCCTAAGTTTTAATGAAATTTACGTTTCCAACGAAACCGAGTCGTCTAAAATATTAATTAACAATCAGACCGCGAACCGTCGTGATTGCACTGGGAGTTTATTCGTGACGTTGGTATATCGGGGGCAAATTAAAAATAGAAAAAGAGAACGATTAGCCGCGTATTAACGCGTTGGATTTATGGACAATGACCTAAATCATAATCTGGTATGCTCAGAGTGGTAACACCATTAAGACTACATTTCATCGGGTACGACAGCAGCGTGCTGACGTACGGGCACGCATACGGAGTTGCACAGGCACGAATGGAATGCATTCAACATTATGCGTCACGTCAGAATTCCACGGTCTGGAGTGCGTTATGTCAAACGATTCAAACGAACAAACAGCTTCTGCGTTTCGTCTCGCGATCTCCGCGAGCAAACTCGAGAAGCTGATCCTCTTTCGAACGGTGGTCGACTTACAACATTCGCTGGCGTATTCTACCCCGAAAGAAACATACTTTTCCCCCATAGAATTATGCAACTTCTTCGCGTCGAAATTCCTCGTGTGTGTTCATTAACATTTGAGAAATACGCAGGAATTTATTCACGATAAAATAATTATAATTGCTATGTTCCAAGGTCTCTCATGGTTTCAGCTGTTCGATGTACAGTAACGATCCTTAAAATTGATGGTAACACTTCGAAGTGTGATTATCGATTCTTTAATGGGATTTATTGTTTACGTGAACGAAAAAAATATGAAAGAAACAACTTTTTGACAAATTTACTGCAGAATACCCCAATAATATTCCAATATCCTTTTTGTACCAATTCCAGAGAAAAAGTTCGAAGAAATTTCGTCCGCAGGCACTAAATTCTTACCATAAAAATAAAAATGATTTCGATAGTAACACGGGGGCGTAAAAACACTTGCAGAGTATTTATCGTCAGTCGTAACAAACACGGAGGGGCAGCGGGGGGCGAGATACAAGGGAAACGGTGGGGATAACTGCGCGACAGCTAACGAGTCAGGAACCATGACAGTTAGCGAGGCATTACAGTAATTTACTGGGCTCGAATGCTCTCGTGGCCCTTCAATGCTTAATTCGGTGCCCCGCCAGGGATGTTTTCGATCCTTTTCACGCTCGACGATAAATTTTCGCGCCCCTTGAAAATTCACTGATCAGCGAAGAAAAAACTAAATGCAACCCCCACGGTTTACTAAAATTCTTCTTTTTTTTTTAAAGCAACGTTGTTGTAGCCGTTGCAATTTCGAGCGATCTCTCCGCGTAGCAACAAAGAACACAGAAATTATTGCTACCGGGGTAATTACGCCCCCGTTGGGTTTTAATAGTTCGTTTCGAACGTTTGCAAGAGCAATCTGCGGTGGAGCGTACTTCGAATCATCGAGAGTTTGCAAGTACCGGATAATTAACTCGACTTTTCCACCCCCCTCCCCCGTTCTTTGCGGTTTCTTTGTAAACGCGTTTATATCGACTGCGTTCGATAAGATCGAGTTTACCGTTTCCCCGGGCTCGTCGAAACCAATTCCGACGAGTCTGTTTCGTTTTCGATCGACGTACACATGTGTGACAATAATGGCCGAGTGCCATGATAGATCTCGTGTCAATTTCGTGTGCCTGCCACCGCCACCCCCTCACCGGTTAAACTTCTTTCGAAATTGATGCTTGAGGAATATTTTATCGTAGATAACCCCTTGAGCGAGACACGACGGGGCCATTAACGTCACGTTTCGACGAATTCATTTTTTATCCAACGGATATACAATTTCAACTATCTCCTTTATTCCCCCAAATTTATTACGATAACATCCTGAGGAGTTAGGATATTTCAAAATAAAAATGGAAAAAAAGGCACCGCAAGTTTTTGCAAAATGTCAAACGGGGAACACGCTGAAGAAAAAGTTTCTTGTAGATCGTTAAAGATTAAGTTCGCGTGTCACTTTGCAACGAGCGATCGCCGGATGATAAAATATTTAAATTAATAATTTCTTGGCGAAGGGAACGGAGAACAGTCGGCGTAATTGCTTTCCGAGTTATTAGGATGCCAAGTGTACCGACTTACCTGTTCAGCGTATTTCGCGTGTACCATCGTAACCGAGCCTAATTGAAGGTTTGCTTTCACGCGGATATCGCGGCCATTTACATTGTAAATGACGGGCACCCTTATTCATCGGCTGTAAAGCACCACTGCCGCGGAATCGATGGCCATCGAGTGCCGATTTCGAAGGAATTTGTTACGATAACACCGATTCCAACTGCGAACGACGCTCCACGCGATCAGAAATCATTTTTATCTCGTTGCTTTTATACATTTACACGGTCGAATTGACGTGATCAATGGTGAAACAGTTCTAACGAAGTTACGAAACTCTAAAATTAAATCTTTGTGGCGTTAGCTTCCAATGCTCGCCGCTAGAGGGCTCGTTCTCTCACAAGCACTCGATCGATCAACAATTTTGGCAACATTTCCTCGCATATTATATAAATATTGACTTTTCTCTACAAAATAGCGTCGGAATTGTTACGTTTCATACATTCACTTCGAAGTTATAGTTATCTGAAGTCAGAAAGTTACGATTCGTCTTTGGTAGCATCGTCAACTTGAACTACATTTTTCACGACTTTTCCCATCACATTTGCTATAAACAATTGCGCACAGAACCTGTAGAATGATGCTTTGTGGCGTTGCCTCCCATGCTCGCCGCTAGAGGGCTCGTTCTCTCACAAGCACTCGATCGACCAACAATTTTGGCAACATTCCCTCGCATATTATATAAATATTGACTTTTCTCTACAAAATAGCGTCGGAATTGTTACGTTTCATACATTCACTTCGAAGTTATAGTTATCTGAAGTCAGAAAGTTACGATTCGTCTTTGGTAGCATCGTCAATTTCAACCACATTTTTCACGACTTTCCCCATCACATTTGCTATAAACAATTGCGCACAGTAACCTGTAGAATGATGCTTTATGATTATTTTAGAAATATAAGACAAGTTATAATCGAATATTTCAAGTTTTTATCGAATTATATTTTAATAAAAGTGGTACGGATAAATTATTTTGATTTTATATTTAGTTCATGTTTGTACGGTGCTACGTAAAGTGCTAAATAAATTTATATGGTATTACATAAGGTGCTTTTGTCTGCCAGAGCGTATAATACCACGCGACCGATCAATATTTAAGCTGCACTGAATTTATAATGGTAAGGCCGATTAAAATAGCGTTTAAATAATGTTTATCACGATTACACCGCCATCGCTGCGAACACATATTGTTGGCATTCATTCTGAATTTGATGTACAAAATGATGGTTTCAGTTTGAATATTGATTCGAGCCGGAACATGATATTCCAGCGACGCACAAAAATACATCGTACTAAATCGAAATTAAACGAAACAATTTCGAAAATAAAATTATCGAACTTAAAATTACGAAATGTTTTAATTAAAAATTTTTTATACTAATAAAAATAACCCATTAATACGTTTCTCGCGAGTAAAATAAAAGAAGAGTGGTACACGGATTTGGGAACCTAAAATAGAATTTTCGAACAACTTAAAATTACGAAATGTTTTAATTAAAAATTTTTTATACTAATAAAAATAACCCATTAATACGTTTGTCAGGAATAAAATAAAACAGAGAAGAGTGGTACACGGATTTGGGAACCTAAAATAGAATTTTCGAACAACTTAAAATTACGAAATGTTTTAATTAAAAATTTTTTATACTGATAAAAATAACCCATTAATGCTTTTCTCACGAGTAAAAGAAAATGGAGAAGAGTGGTACGTGGATTTGTTTGAAAACCTAAAATAGAATTTTCGAACAACTTAAAATTACGAAATGTTTTAATTAAAAATTTTTGATACTGATAAAAATAACCCATTAATACGTTTCTCGCGAGTAAAATAAAATGGAGAAGAGTGGTACGCGGATTTGTTTGGGAACCTAATAGTATGGTGGTTTCGGGAATAAAGTTGTTTCCTTGAGATTCCTTCCCAAGGATGGGAAAATAAAATAAAACCGCGAACCCAGACGGGGAAGGAATTTTATGCTCGCGCCGCGGCAATATTTGACATTTATTTTCAGAGTTAAACGAAATTCCGACGCATGTATCCCCGTGGTTCCTCTTCCAGGGCTATTTATTTCACAATAGATCATTAAATACACGCGTGCTTTTCTCCCGTGCTCGAGACGAGTGGGATCAAAACATAAAAGAGACAAATAACGGACGAAGGAACAGGGAATAAAGGATGGAAATTTAGCGATTCGAACGGAAGGAATACTGTTCTCCTTATGCACTTTTCCATCGTTTTTTTTTGCCGATCTCCAGCGAAAATACTCGGCGAATGTAACCTCCGTGTCCCTCGATGGATATTGAAACCACCCCATGTAAATTTCGCGAATGTAAATCGACCGGCGCTTGAACTTGTAATTTTATACAATTTTCGTCCGTGTGAAAATTATGGAAATTAGTAATCGAATATATTACGCTAAACCGTGTCACCGACTCGAGAGCACTCGTAAAATATGGCTAAACGAGTCGAAAATCAAATTCAATAGTTGGCCAACAATTGCACTTCTTTCTGATAAAAGTCTAGCGTAAGTATACGTATAATAAATGTTTATTCTCTCTGTCCAGCACTTTTTAATTTCACACTGCTTAAAAATGCATTTTAGTTTCTCCTCGCCACAGTTTGAAAGTTAACCGGAGAAACTTTTCCACGCTGCTTTATGTACCTGATTTGTGTAGAGTTCTGCTATGCAGGTAGACTCGAGATACAGACACATATTTTTACGTAAATTGAGCAAAGAAGCGAGATTTAATCAGAAGTTTACCTCAGAAAATAATTAAAGAGAATCCTATTATAACCGATCAATTTTTCTCGTATTCGTTAAACATCAACTTCAACCTTTAATTTCTGCTTTTACACGGCGTTACTCGATTTTTCGTTTTAAATTCAATAGGGAACGTAAATTGAAATATTTCCATTGCCCTTGGGAAACTCCACAAATTTACTGTGCACAATAATTTTTCATTAGATTAAAATTCTTTTGGCATTTTATTATTCAATTTCCGAATCTTTCGAACGCAAATCGAATCGCGTACGTTTAAAAGAAATAATAGATCACCGACAGAATTCTACGATCCCCGATTTTCTAACGAGCCTCCGTTTCTATTGTCTTCCAAATTATCAAGATTATTATAATTTCCATCTGGAACAAGATTGAAGGGATAACATTGCCGGAGTATCTCGCGCAGAAAAGCGTATACACGCGAACGTATCGTTCCTTTTCTCCAATCCTGGACTTCTTTCACGAAGAATAACTCTTTGTATCTACGCCATCTTCTATCTCGCTGCTCTTGCACTCTCTCTTTCACCCCTTTCTCCTTATTATTCCAGCTTTTCTTCTTTTAACATTGAAAGAACACATTCAGAGGAGAAAAAAATAATAGTTTTCCGGCGTCGCGAGGGATCTGCAATTAGTTCTGTGTTCCCGAGTGAAACGTGTCTTCCCTGGAATCGAGTTTATTGCATTTTATTAAGCGCGACGACGCTTTTGCGGGGACCGGCGCTTTACAGGGGCAACGTCTTGATTTGATAACGACGCTTTTGAGATGCAAATATTTCACCGGGAATAGCAATTAAAAGCTAACACAAATATTGAAATAAACTTGCTTCGATATCGAATTCAACGAAACTTCGTTGGGGAACCAGGGGGTGGACTTAATCGCTATAATTAGGCAATTCTTAGATATTCCTTGTTCAAATAATTAAATTATTGTTTTCGTAACCAAGCATATAACCAAATTACGAAAGAAAAATTGGTAACGGAGTAAAAATTTGTCTCCGTAGACTCGACGATCGGGAAGCGAGACGTCTTTTCTTCTTATTAAATCGCCAGAGGACCGTAGTTTCGCAGATCGTAAAAATTCCCGTCGAAATCCCCCGGTATCTTTAGCACGACCGAAATTACAATTTAAATAGCGACTCCCTTATTCATCGACCGTCAGATGTGAGCCCTCGCGACTTAAGGGTAGCTATCTTTTTCACCGTATCTCGATGAAACGGGACAGCGACCAGGGGGGGGGGGGCGAGGAGGGGGCACGGAAGCTGGTCGACGACGACGTGCCGGAGAAACGGTAGCGAGAAAGAAAACCCCCGGGTGAATGTACAGATGGAAAGGAGAGGAGGGTGGACGTGGAGCGTGGGTGGGGAACGGGGCCACGGTGAATCGAAGAGCAAGGAAGACGGGGCCAGCGAAACGAAGGCAGAAGGGTGGAATTCTTTGTGATGGGATTTGAGAGGCGAGCAAGGAGCCGTTCTTGACTCAATGCTGTCCTTAAACCACAAAAAAGCTCGAGAAGTCCGAAAGCCAAGGGCTGAGTTCGCGGAAATGAAGATCTGTCGTGGTAGCCTCGTCGTTCTTGTTCTTCACCTTCTTCCCGTTTCGCTGGATTCGACGCAACGTGCGGGAAGCAAAGCTCTACGCCTTGTCTTCGCTCCATAGACGTCGAGGATTCGATGCATTTCAGGGTTGAACTTCGAAACACAAGCGGACTAACGATTTTGGTCATTTTCTTTGGGGCTCAGGCAGTTGCAAAGCCAACGTGGGCCTATGTTTCATCCTAAAAATCGGTAATTTAGAATCACTGATCGAATAAAACGAAGACATAGACAGGATATGGGCATAGAATTTAGCAATTTCTGACACCTTTCAATCTGAATTTTATTTTTGGAATTACTGGTCGACTAGAAGCAACCAGGTGCTTTTTGTTCCATTTCCAGGTTCTTTGAGGAAACTTGACACTTGACGAGACATCTAATGTATAAATAACAGAGGTATAATTTATTCCTCAAAAGACGAAACACAATTCGTGCAGTAGAGGGTTGAATGCACTTCCTTAATTAAATTGTGCATTTAAATGATATCCAAATATAAGCCTACATGAAGAATGTACTAAGTCAACAGTTTGACACTTCGTGAAATTTATTTTATTTTTGAAAACCCACGTCTATAGAAATTAGAATAGATCATGACGCACTGGTTGACCCATGACATTTACTCTTTTTATAAATAGAATTCTAATTTAATGCTTCGTTCACAAAGAAGATAGGCTCATCCGAATAACTATTGTATAAAATGGATTATTATTGTTCTGAAATCATCTGCGCTATAAAAATCATAAAATAAACACGCAATAACGACGACCAAATAGTTCTAAGTTCAAAAATAAATTGCAATCGTCTCGAGTGTATTGAATATTGTTCGTCTGTTATTATACTGTAAACGGAGCCCTACCAACTCAGACAATTACGAGTGAAAAATAGTAGTCTCGGTTGGTCCGCTTGTGTTTCCAAGACAATAAATGGTTTTCGTTTAAGTGCACAAATTACAATACTTTAAAGCTACATATCTCAACAGTCACGAGCGACTCCCACGCGATTCAACATTCAGGTCGCTCAGAACTCCACCTTGCGTAATACATCTCAACAGTAAGGTAATCGTTGGGGCGTCAGTTTTTGTAATTACCGAAGAAGGTACATAAAAGTTAGCACAACCTGCATTTTCAATGGGATTGACCATAATTTTTCTAGCCAAATTTGAAATTTAAGGGATGAATAATAACGCGAAAAATAAAATATGAAGACGCGATATTACATTTAAAAATAAACTTTCTCTACGTGAGTTTTATATGAGCTATGGGAGGAATGAAATATTTCGTGTATCGCGATCGCTAAAGTTCGTCTACGCGGTCTAACTGCGAGCCAATATCAATTTGTAGCCGTGAAGCAGAACGCGAGGAGATTCCTCGCGACGATTTCCTTTCGTTCCCCCCGCGCGAGTCTTACGACACCCCGCAAGGGAAATCCTGTGTTCCCGGGGGCGACGGGTGCACGCGAGTGTCGACCTCGAGAATTGGATTTACTCGGGGATCGATAAGCCGTCTCATAAATCTGTCCATTATCGTCCCGTAAAGTTCTTCGTACGAGTCGCGAGATCACCAAGGAGTTCTGGGTGTCTGTGCGTGCGCCTACGCTGTATAGATTTCGTATAGATTCCCCGCTCGTCAGGAAGAAGACGCTCTAGGGATTCCCCGGAAAGAGCTGCGAACGATTCGCCCTCGAATTAATGCGCTATCCCGGTACCTAGCTGGGATCTTGCACTTTACTTGCAACTTTCTATCGTCAGAAGCAATGGAGCAATATTGCCCTGATCAATACTGCATTTTTCCTTTGCTAATTGGAGCAACGAACCTAGTGTTCCAACAGTGTAACGTGGCGAGAGAAAAGGTGTACTCTGAGTCAGTGTTTTTTGAGTGCAGAGGAGGTGCAAAAGTAGCACTCAAGAGGACTAGAATGTGAACATCTATTTCTCTTCGTTGAGAACTGAGATTATTTAGCCTAGCAGGTGTATTCCTAAATGTACACCCCCCATACATCGCTACCAACCCTTTCTGATGACATTAAAACACCTTTTAAGACCTAGAATCTAGGGTCAATAGTTAGACATCCCAACTAACCCACCTGTAATTGATTTAGACGTCTCAGAAGATATTTTGATGGCATCAGAGAATGTTATCGTCGAGTTGGGGGTTGGTATGTCGAGGTGTGTATTTAAAAACAAGTAGATTCCCAAGACCCCATAGTGCACCTGCTTACAACATCTTGACTAGCTGAGAATCTCGGGGAGCCATTGTGCCCCGGATCCTCGACTCTTATTGTTCCCCCGAGCGGGGAAATTTGGGAAACACGTGGATCAAGAAACCGAATTAGACGAGACAGTGAGAATCCACGGGTCTGGTGAAGCGAGATCGGAATATCCCCCCCTTCAGCTGGATCCAGACCGGGTCTGAATTCGAGATTCTGAATTCCTCGGGAGGACGAGGGCGTTGAAAGAAGCACGAGTCGAACGTTAATTTGGCGTCTGCGTCTTTCTCCCCGATTCCTTCTCCGTTTTCGTTCCCCGTCCCCCCATCATTCACCGTTCCTGCCAGTACCCCGTTCGTCTGCTCGTTTCCTCCCGGGCTACAGCCCCGCCGTGGACCGGGTGCATTAAAATAAATTAATTTTCATGAGATTTTCCCGTAGCAAATGGCCGTTACGGGATTTAAAATAATAATTCAACGAGCTGCGTGGACAGAATTTGCATTTCCACGTCACCGGCACGCTTCCGCCGGGCAGCCGCGATCCCGCCGACGAAAAGAGAAGTCGGAATGGAATTTCAGAAGATGGCTACACGGACTGAATATAAGATGGGGCTAATCCGATAGCGAGCTGCTTGTTTATCAGGAAACTTATTCCTTCATTTTCTTCGTAAACTCTTTATTTTGCAATTTTTAATTTTCCAATATTTGTACGAAATTAAAATCAATGTAAAATAAGTAACATTGGAGCTAATTTTCAAGATAAACGCGTTTAAAATGGAAGGACTGCGAAGCAAGTGTTTGCAATTGACGCCATATTGGGGAGACATGCGCGCGCAGCCAACTGGGCCCCTTAAGTCCACGCGTGGGTTTCGAAAGTCCGTATAGAATGTTTAGATCCTTTCTTTTGTAATGTTAATATTTAATAGAGATCTGTAAGATTTCAGATTCTCTCATTCGATGCAAAGTGATTTCTTCCTGCCAAGAGGTTATGCGTCTCGCGTAACATCTTCAACATAATTTAACGAAAGGAGCAAGTAGAGTGTCACGATCTCATTTAAGGATGTTCAGAATATCAGATCGACCGTTCACGTTGGCTCTTTTTATCGAGCGTCGTAAACGTGCCGAGTGGAAGAGCCACGTTCGCTGTCGCGTTTATTCGCGGTAGACCCTTCAGAGTCCGAAAGTGCCCTCCGGTGCTTCTTGACCAACCCCCACTCCCCTTTACTCTTTCAACCCCTATACAGCACGTGTTATGTTCCTTCTTACGTCCTCTTTTCGTCGTGACCGGCACGAAACCTCGGTGTCGATTAAACTCGAGGAATTTCGCCGCTTTTAGCCGAGGATCGACACTACACCGGATGTCCTCCGACCATTATCGCTAGCTGACTCACAAACATTCATTTCAATTCATTTTCCAGCTTACTTAATTCCTATTTTCCTACATTTTAGCTTGAAATAATCTCTTCTTCAAATTGGGGTTGAAATATTTAAATATTCTCTATACTTGTATCGACCACTACGTTTCTCGAGCTTTTATACTTTCATTCTACGACTCACCTAACGCAGAATAACGTTGCCTGGGGACTTTTAGTCGTGCAGTGCTATATAAATCTGGAACATAAATAAGATCATAATCGTTAATGGAATCTGAAAGAGAGGGATAAGAAAATAGAAAGCAAAAAGCGTGTTCACTGATTATTACTCTGTAGGTTTGTTAACTAAAACGGGTGACACGTTTTTGGTGCTTCCTTTTCAACGTGTCATCAGAAATGTTACTTCATCCTTTCCATAATCGTATCGATGTTAATTAAATTAATTAAAAGTAATGCCACCTTGCTCTGCGATCCAAAATCCGAGAAACGCTCGCTCGACTAATGAGTTACGGCCAGATTTAATTAATTTTCGCAGTCATACACACAAAGCTGTTCGTAGTATTTGTTTCGAGTGTGTGTATAGGGTAAAAGGGGGATGAAGAAATTCAGGCTATAAAAATATAAGTAATTAGAACTTTTTATAAATATTGCCTCATGAAATATCTGTCATCGAGTATCCCTTTGCTTCAATCGCAATTTTCTGTGGCAGAACAGAATCGATGAAGACGAAAATTTATTTATATCAAGTATTATCGAAAGAAGAAACACACGATAGAAATAAGAAGTTACGAGTGAACATCATCGAATGTCCAACGTGATCCTTTTTAATTATTTATTATTACCAGTCGATATGAATTAAAATTAGGAATTTTCCTAAGAGGCCACGCTTTGTTCTCTGTTTCCCTGCGCCAGCCAGCGTCTAAATTCCCAGGAAATCTTATATTTATCCGGGGCACTTAAAGCGCTCGCGAGGTTAATAAACGAGAACCGTTCCTTTAACCACAATCCCCCCCTGTATTTCTACAGAAAGCTGTGCAAAACCGCGAGAACATCGGGCCTGGGTCTAATAATCTGCACACCTCGGCGAGTCAAAACACCGTACAAGCAAGAGTTTCGCAATAACCGCGGAAACAATTGTTTCGTTCGTAAAACAATATTCCGCGTAGCCGGGGAGTTTCATCGGAATTTGAGTCGTCGAGGCATCCTCCTCGGCAATTTCGTCTTTCCCGATACATCCTAACAATTTCCAGCGTTCCCTGTGCACCGTGCCCACGAGGGTGCACTCGAGGAACTAATTTTAGTTTTAAGTAATGGTGGCGCAACACGCGCGGCCTCGGGCTCGTTACGATTCCAGGAGAGTCGGGCAAAGTCGACAAAGGAACTCGAGCGAGTCGAAGTGTTGTCTGTGATCCATAAACACTCGAGAGAAAAAGCTTGAAAAGACCGGGCTCGTGGAGGGAACAGGGGGAGAAGGGGGGGGGGCGAGAGGACAGCGAGGAGCGAAATGGCGCATCGGTTTTAGGATCGCCAGGGGAGAGCGAAGCTCACGGGCCCGACACGCTCGTTTTCCTCCGTGGACCCAACCTCGATCTCGAAAAGAGTCACCCGGGACTGCTTCCGGCTACTTCCTGCCTGCGTATTTCCACGTCCCAAGCGCTAAAGTTGCGCCGCCTCCGACGACCTCTGTTCTGTTCCAGTCGCCTGCGAATAATGGCGGCGGTTGCGTTCGTGCAACTCGAGGCGAATATGCAAGTTACGCGATAACGCAAAGATTTTCTGCCTAGCGTGAATAATCGGACGTTTTTAATAGTCTATGCTTGCTAATTAAGTACTTCAATGTGTTTTGAATAATCAAAATAGAGAAAACTGTACGAGGTGGGTCACCACATGTTACCATCTGGATTTAGTATATTTCTTATTGGATTCTTTGATGTAACATATGACAATGTCACTCTGTATAAGTATTTTAACACTTTGACTGCCTCGTCCACTGTGGAACTAGAAAAATTGATTCTCAAAGTTGAGTGGTCCAAGGAAATTAATTTGTCCTCCTTCTCGAATTTTTTTCTCGAAAACGCGTAGGATTTTGGGGATATATGCATTGATCAAAAATGATTGTAATTCACTCCTGCACCCAAAAATAATTTTTTTGAAACGATTTGAAATTTTTTAATTTTCTGAAAAATTTCGCATCTTCACGAATTTTTTTCTCGAAAATGCGTAGGATTTCAGAAGTATATCTATTGACCAAAAATGCTTGTAATTGACTCCTGTAATTAAATATAATTTTTTAAAAACGATTTGAAATTCTTTAATTTTGTGAAAAATTTCGCACCTTCTGGAATTTTTTACTCGAAAACGCGTAGGATTTGGGGGATATATGCATTGACCAAAAATGATTGTAATTCACCCCTGCACCCAAATATAATTTTTTCAAAACGATTTGAAATTCTTTAATTTTGTGAAAAATTTCGCACAGTTTCGAATTTTTTACTCGAAAGTGCGTAGGATATCGGGGGTATGTGTATTGACCAAAAATGCTTGTAATTGACTCCTGTAACTAAATATAATTTTTTTAATATGATTTGAAATTTTTTAATTTTGTGAAAAATTTCGTATCTTCTCGAATTTTTTTCTCGCAAGTGGGTAGAATTTCGATGGTGTGCCTATTCACCAAAAATGCTTATAATTGAACTCTTCAATCGAAAATAATTTTTTCAAAACGATTTGAGATATTTTAATTTTGTGAAAAATTTCGCATCTTCTCGAATTTTTTTCTCGAAAGTGCATAGGAATTTGGGGGTATGTCTACTCACTAAAAATAATTGTTACTATCCCCTGCAACCAAAAATAATTTTTCTAGAATGATTTGAAATTCTTTAAGAACCTGTTAACAAAGCCCCAATCAAGAAATTGATATTATTGATTTTGATCTTAATTTGGCCTCTAAAATCTCGCGTTAAAAGTGTTCCCAGGGGTGGTCGAGTATCCCCAGTATCCAAGTCGCCAGAAAATACGAAGTTGCGTAATGATCTAATGCGTTTGGAATCGCTGGAGATTCCGAGATCTCTGGTCGGCGTTCTCAGACGATAAAAATTGTAATGTCGGTCGCGCCCCGAACTAGAAACCGCTCTCCGGGCACTGGCAGTTCCTCGAGACATTTTGCCTCTATCGTTGCGATTCCGTAATCACCGGTGTTCACGGAATGCATAATAAATCGTGGCCCCGGCAGGTCGCAAGGAACGTCCATCGCGCCCCTGGGACGCGATGCTGATTGTTACAGTTGATGTTTCCGCGATGTCAGGGCAAATTGCGAAACGCTCCGGGTGGCGGTTCGAGCCTCTGGCCGTGTTTTTACAGTCGAAAAATCGCGGGGCCCAGAGCGCGCATAAAACGGAGCCAAGGCTGATGCTGCGCGCGACGAGAGGAAGTTTCGAGGACGGTGTTTAAACATGAGAATACGATGTGTGAAAATGAACGGAAGCAACATCTGCGGGATCCGGCGTGTGTGCTTTTTCGGGACGGGGGCGTCGCGCGGAAGCGTCGATTTGTTGTCGTTACGTTCGTCGCCTGTCGCATGAGAGAATGCAAACTTTCGTGCTAGGTAAAACTATCAGTAAAAAAAGAAAAAAGAACAAACAATAGTTGACACTTTTACGAAGATTAACCAGAGACCTAGAACTCTGTTCAAAAAACGTGTACGAATTATATTGTAAATTATTGGAGAATGTTAAAAAGTCACTAAAGAGCCAATATGAACGATACACATAGAATAGAGAGTAAATATATTTCAAAATTGAATATACTATTATTAACTTGATCGATGTTTATGGATTCAGGTTACGAGAAAAATAATTGTTAAAATTAAGTTAATGAAACCGGGCGACCCTGTTCGAATGTTCACGGTTGAACGTACCTTTTACAGTTAGATTTACTACTCTTCAACGTCGCGCGCTTTATGCCGCTGTAAATTTTTATTCCACAGGCTGGCGGAAATTTTTAACACCCACGAGCGTTAAGATGTTTTCCCCGTTCGCTAAATTTACTCTGAAAAGTTGCATTCCCGACCCGCCTCTAGGAGACTCCAAATAGAAACTGAATAGATCCTTTTAAATTAAATGAAAAATATTTTTAATTCTATTGAGTGGTATAAATTTAATTAACGTTGACGTTCCTTTGCGAAAAAATGCTTTTATCTTTAATTACCTGTAGCAGTATATTTTTCTGCGCTCCCGTGTTTCTTTGAATCACTCGTCCATTAATAAAAGCGACTGAAATTTAATGACGAAATTCATTTAATTTAATTTAGATAATATCAATGGGTTACAATTTATTTAATTTCAATTTTTCATGATTTTTTGCTTCGTAAATTCGATCATTTTTGAATTACACAGGTTCGTTTCTTGATGTTTGTAATTTTTGATATTCGAGTTCACCGCGAGCTTCGAAAATTAATATTGCTAAGTGGTTCGCGCGAAAAAATTTTGTCGCCCGGACGTCACGGACGGAGAAAACTGTCCCGAATTGTTTCGGACCGTAATGCTCGAACGAGAGTACAACACGCGACCCAGCTACGGCTTCCAGCTCGAATCGTCCCATTTAAATGCATTGTTCTCTTCCATTTGAGATGCGTCGCTCGATGCAACGCTTTAGAAGATCAAAGATATCCAGGCAACAAGAACCGTGGAAACGAAAGTGCTGCTCGGGGCATCTGTCTGGTAATCATATCAACCGTAGGAATTTCTGGACGAATAACCAACAATACGCGTACGAGTTTGCTCGTCGTTTCCTCTTACTCGAATTTTAAACGTTTAAAAAACTCAAGACGAGACGAAACACTGCAAACAAGAATTATTTACAGTTCTATTTGGCACTTAAGGAGACTGTGGCCTCCAATGCTCGCCGCTAGAGGGCTCCGCGCTCTCACAAGCGATCGACTAAGAGCAACACTTCATTTTCTTAAGTCAGAGATAATATTTAATATTGTATCGAACCTATATTTTTTAACAACTTATTTACACAACAAAAATGCAGTTTTTCGACTGTATGGATCATTTTCCATTGAATTATTTTGCTCGAAATGGCTGGAAGAAAGCTCGAAATCTATTTTTGTATCGAGTTCAACTTTGATCGCACGGGATTTAAATTTCAAGTCTTGAAAGTGATTAATTTGGGCACAGATCGTTCCGCAACTTCTCTATTTGCATTTTTGTCGAAATCTGAATTCGCGACGCCAGCACACGCGTCCTGAACTTTCTTCGCGAGGAGCACCTAATGACGCGCCGTGTGCGTCTCGAAATAAGTTCTGTTTTACAGTTCCGTAGCGGCGAACAGCTTGTGGTTTTAAGAGGAACTTGAAAATTTGTGATTCAACCGAGGGTTTCCAGTGATTCGAGTCCCGACTGTTCTAAATTAATTTCACGGCAGTCGTCGTGCAGAGTGTGCGGATCCAGAGAATTATAATTCAACTTCGAACGGAACCGGCCGTAGCCTCGTATCGGTCATTGTACAAACTCTGCGTTTGTCGCGCTCAAAATACATAATGGACGAAGCAGAAATAATCAACCAATAGCCTGCAGACATTAGAAATTTCATCGCCATCTTTTTAAATCTTAATTTTAAAAACTAAAGATCAAATTAAACTTTCAAACTTTTCACTACGAAACTAAAGAAATTCTCGAGTTGATGAATTTTAGGTTATGTAATTTACAATTGCCTAAACTCAAAATTTTAATATTGTAAAAACTCTGACAATCAAGGTTTTGGTCTGGAGATCAACGTATTAAAATCTTTGGGTTAGTTGCTCCTATAGAAAATATTATTTACAACAATTGGAATTGACTAACGAAAATTGCTTTTATTCTGAGAATATTGCTACGTAATTTTTAAGATTCCCTATCTGGATCGTCGAATCTATTTCGAAAAAGTGGTGTGCAATGATTGAAGCAGCTTTCAGGAGTATCGAGCGTCCTCGGGAGAGGGGGGGGTGAGGGGGCATAGTCAGAAAGGAAATGTATAGAAATGGCTGAAACGTCGTGGCCCGAGGAAACCAAAATTTTAATACTGTAGAAACTCTGACAACCAAGTTAAAATCTTTGTGTCAATTGCCCCTATAGAAAATATAATTTACAACAATTGGAATTGACTAACGAAAATTGCTTTTATTCTGAGAATATTGCTACGTAATTTTTAAGATTCCCTATCTGGATCGTCGAATCTATTTCGAAAAAGTGGTGTGCAATGATTGAAGCAGCTTTCAGGAGTATCGAGCGCCCTCGGGAGAGGGGGGGTGAGGGGGCATAGTCAGAAAGGAAATGTATAGAAATGGCTGAAACGTCGTGGCCCGAGGAAACCAAAATTTTAATACTGTAGAAACTCTGACAACCAAGTTAAAATCTTTGTGTCAATTGCCCCTATAGAAAATATAATTTACAACAATTGGAATTGACTAACGAAAATTGCTTTTATTCTGAGAATATTGCTACGTAATTTTTAAGATTCTCTATCTGGATCGTCGAATCTATTTCGAAAAAGTGGTGTGCAATGATTGAAGCAGCTTTCAGGAGTATCGAGCGTCCTCGGGAGAGGGGGGGTGAGGGGGCATAGTCAGAAAGGAACTGTATAAAAATGGCTGAAACGTCGTGGCCCGTGGAAACCAAAAGTACGAAACAAATTCTCCACTTTACGGTGGATTTATCGGTCCATCTAAAAGCGAAATTGAACGGCGGCGTGTTCGGTTCGATTCGAAATTCATCGCGCGGCACGAAGGAGAACTAAATTCACATGGTATCGGGACAGATACCGCGCATCGGCAGCTTTTTTTTTCTCTCCTCGGTAACGTGTGAACACGTATATTCCAGGCAGATATGAGCAACGTGTCAACCGACCGACCAATGGGAATTTATTTCTCCGTCGCCGAAAAAAAGGGGGGAATTCCCCGTGTTGGTGTATCGCGCAGATGATATCATCGCTCGTTCAATCATGGGGCGATATACACGCGCGTTCAGGCTTGTGACTAAATATACGAGAACCCAATCCATTCTTTCTTTCGTCCAAACGATACTCTAACAATGGGACTTACGCCACTTTCAAACTAAACTTTTTCATCACTTCGTTAACCTCCAAATTTTCGTGTTACAAAATCTCAATGATTTTAAATCTATTAGTAACAAGTTGCTTCAGAACGAAAAGATCATGTCAAAATGTAGCTATTAAGTTCCTCCATTATTTTTTAAACGGACTTACGCCACTTTGAAAATAAACAATTAATAGTTTACGTGAATGTACGTAGTATGAATGCTGGCACTCGTGTTTTTGCGGTTGAAAATAAAACGAGCGGGATAAAAACTGCGCTAAACTTGTCGCGAAAATTTTCAACGAGCTCTCGCGTCCGGCCAAAATGTTGACAGAACTCGGGTGTTTCGGGTACACGGTTCGGAAAATTGCTTCGTGCATATTCCTCGCGAGTGTATTGCTACGTACGAAAAAGTATGTGGCGGATGCTATGAAAACTATTCCCATTAACATGTGTTTAGCCTACAATATATTCGCGAGTTTAAAGTTGTTCCCTTCATAATTGCTTTCGTGTAACTTAATTGGCCTGCCGCCCGCACTTTCCAGTAATGTGTTCCACAGCCAAACGGTTAAATGTAATTAAAATGCACGAAAAACAATTTTTAGCCCCTAAAATAAAAATCGATTTAATTCGGTATAAATTAAAGAACATGTATGATTATTTAACGTAAATTATTTTCTTGGAATTCAATAAGCAATCGAGAAGATCAAAATGACTCGTAGAAATTTAATTTCAATTAGGAAAGTATGGTTAATTGTTACAAGGAATATATTCCATTAGAATGTCATATCGTGATATTGACTTTGTTAGAATTTCAATTAAACTTTTCGTTCGCTCGACGCGAAATGAAATTCGACTCATAGTTACATTAAAATAAATTTTAAATCATTTTATCCCCGACGCAATGTCAATTTCATCGAGATCGTAACGATTTCCAGTTCGCGGAAGATACATTCATTTAACATGCAAGGATTTACATACGTATTTCGTTTCGATATTGCAAATCCTCTTTTGGCGTGTATTAAAAAGAATATTCTCGAAACAAGCTAGATTAATTATAAATATTATTGATCAAAAAATTCCCCGACGCGGGATAGACCGATCGATTTCGGGGACAAAAGTGCACCGATTGGATATTTTCTTTTCTTCGCCGCTAAGTCTAATCCTTACCGATTTCACGATCCGTTGAATTTTCACAATCGTCGCTCCGAACGACAAAAGAAAATTCCTAGTATCATATTTAGTCCATATTATATCGCGAGAAAATAAAGTATTTCGTATTTCGATTCGCAACTAGGAAAAGTATTTTCGTATTTATTTATAGTCAGAGACAACGATGAATTTTAAGTATACTTTTATGAAACCACTACTGATTATATTAATGAGTTAAATTGAAAGTATCGATGACATAGATGGCGTAGAAATTAGGTTAATTTTCAATTTCCGTAGCGAACTAATTGCGATCATAATTTCGGGTTCCTTCGATATTACTTAAACAACCGTTGCAAAGTAAACTTTCGCCGTCGGAGATCTCGATCGGGGCTTTGATCTCCCCTCCCGCTGGAATTAATATCGCAGTTTAGGAACGCGCGATGTTTGCTTTAAATCGAGAAACGCGTATCGATCAGTCGGGATTTCACACTGCAGTTGGCTGTGCGTATGTTCCGCAACTTAGATCGGGTATCCTGCTCGAGCACGGAGCTGCTCCAAATATTTGAGAGCCGTTCGTGCGGCTTAAGTCCGCTGCGCTTACGACCAGTCGAACGAGGTGCCGTAACTTCGACGAATCGGGACCGCAAGGTCCTTCCAACCCACGGGAAACGGGAAACCTGCCAATTATCGTACGTACCGATTGGGGAAAACAAATAAAAACATTCCGAGAAACTCGAAAATATCAAAAGATCACCTAGAATATTTGAAATTTAAAAAATAGAAACTTTATTAACTCTTTTCAATGCTTGGAGGTTTAAGAATAACCCCTACAATGTTAAAATAAAATGTGGAGCTCGTGAGAATCGTGAGGGGGCGTGTTTCGGGGTCGATCGAGCGCTTGTGAGAGCGTGAAGCCCTCTAGCGGCGGGCACACGAGGCAACGCCACAAAAATTCTTGAAAATTGCCTTTATTTTCAGCCGCCACAGTGATTTCCCCCTCGAAACAAATACGTCCACCAAACATCGAACGATTCTTCCAAGGGTTGAACGCAAGAGACGCGTTAATACCATCAGAGAACAATTTATCATTGGAAAAGCTTCAACGGCCATGTTTAATAATGTTTTCCTATGTATTACCGCGTAAGTCGAAGTTTTCAGCCGCAGCCCAGGCCCACGGTTAAATGGACCGTGAGATGAATAATGCGATTGTTCGAAATATCAGATTTTCCGGGGGGATGGGGGGGTCATTTAAACATCGTTAGTAGCTTTTTTCTCGCAAGTCCCCGCGCGCGGTGCCTATTACGCAGTGGTTCAAGATGAGATTCAATGACCCAGTTCCCGTACGACGTTCCATCAAATTAATGTGGAGATACAAACTTTCGAAGTTTCGGATCGGCTCTCAGCTTCCTCCTCTCGCTCTCTGTTCCTCCTTGCGTTTCCGCCGCTCGAGAACTTCCGAAGTCGGCTATCTCCGCATTAATTTGCCAAAATCCTTTAAAAGAACGAGCCTCTGCACGCAACTGTAACGCGGTCGAAAAGATAACTTGCTATCGATCATCCAGACACACGGTATGAGATGGTAATACACATTTTAAGACCCGTGTGGCTCTTCTTCTCGAAGAAAACTCGAATATTAGCCTCTGTACCTAATGCAAGTCGAATATTCGACGACAGTTCTCCGTGCTCGTCGCTAGAGGGCCACGACAAGCTTCATCTTTCTCGCTAGTGCTCGATCGATCACTTATTTCTATATACACGCTTCTTCATTGATCATTGAACATCCCTACAAACATTCATAGTGTTAGTACATTCCTATCATTTCCACTGTTTAGTTTTGATTGATCTGTTAATCGACAAAATCATTCTGCCTCTGTTTTAATATTCTTTGGCCAATTTTACATTGGTTCGTGTTTTTAAAATAAGGAACTCTTGAGTACAGGGTCTTGATATATACTTATATCGTTTAACAACCGGAAGTTCCATTATAAACAGTAATATATTAACAGTAGTGTTTTAAAAATGAGATTCGGAGCCCGTTGAACTGTGTGACGATAATTTTGGAAGGTTTTTATTTTCGAGAAAGGCTAATTTTACCTCGAAAGAAAGCCATTTACAGTTCGTACAATCGGTCGCGAAGTTTCTGTTGGGAAGCAGGGTAAGCGGAGAGCGTGGCACTTCCTGTGGTGAAAGTTTCACTGTAAAATTGGCCCTTTCCCGATATAAAGTTCCCCGTTTCGAAATACCCGCTGCAATGGGTGTCTGTAGTCCACGTGTACGGCTCGTGCTGTCCAGTTTTAAAGGAAGGAACTGGCGGGGGGGAAGAAAGGGGGGAGTCGAAATGTTTATCGAAGTTATTCCGGGGGCCGAACCAACAGGCTAACGTAAGCAAACTTCACCGTGAAAGGGCTGCGAAAGCTGATTATGCCCGCTCGCTTTACATCCCGACGAATTACAACCGACCGTCCCAGTCGTTTCAAAGCGACTGCTAATTATATTTTTTCATTATAATTAACGCCATAAGTAACGAGAAAAGTGATTCGTTGCCTCTTTCGAGCTAAAACTGAACCTCCACGAACAAATAATCGCGGGGGAAATAATTATTCCGCGGTTACAAAATGTCCACCGACACCAGCGCCATCTGGCTCAGTAAATTTAACACTTGTTACAGAAATATATATTTTTATTACGAGAAATATATATTTTCGTGGCTATGAATCAAGATTTAAGCGGGGAAATAATTATTCTGCGGTTACAAAATGTCCACCGACACCAGCGCCATCTGTCTCAGTAAATTTAACACTTGTTACGAAAATATGTATTTTTATTACAAGAAATATATGTTTTTATAACCACGAAGCAAGATTTTTCATCATTTTCGTAATAAACTGCTTGTATCTGCGGAAATGAGATTGGAATGCGATCGTTGTTGAAGTTTGGTTAGGAAATCTGTGCCCGATGCCCGAATTATGTGACGGTTCGAGTCGGTTGCTTGTTTTGGGATATTAGTTCTCAATTTGAATGCGACATTTATGCTCAAGGCTTGGAGTGTTATTACGAGCCGCGTACGGAATACAAACAGATCAAGTTTTGGCGCCAAGTTTACCGGAAGCGCGTATGTACGACGTGAGCTGGTAACACTGAACAGTTCTATCAAGACAGGCATTCGCGTGCACTCATTATAATACGAATTATTTTATAATATCCTCTCCAATTTAATGGTACACAGTAGTTCTTGATCAAAATTTATATTCGAAGAAAATTTTAAATTTTTCACTATTTTAAAACGAATAAAAGTTTCGTTTTTGAACGAACCAACGGAGTCACAGGGTGCGTTGAAAACGATAGAATGCGGTTTCGTACAATTTCGTAACAATGGAAACGGGGGGAACCCCCCGAACGCTAGATTTGCGCTGCGCCTTCCGGTAAATCAAGCACGAAGAACGTACCGGTTTCTGATTAAAGGTAGAAAAAGCTGCGTGAAAAGTAACTCACACGTGCCACGGCGGAGAACTCAATTTCAAGGATTAACGATTCATAGTCTTTCAAGGGTGCAATCGCTTTATTACGATACTGCTCTTTTACCGAGATCCGCCCGGAAGCGAAACGAAGAGATATTAAAGCTGAAAGAAACATGAGGATAGATAATTCCTCGGTGGTAAAAAGCGCGATGAGGAGGCCGGGGGTCGGAAGAAAAGGAATAAATGGAGCACGATGTTGCAGCTGTTGTAATAATCCCGCCTCTTATCCGTGTGTATCGTCTATTGATAAGAGTAATGCCGGGAGTCAAGGAGATTAATTCGAGCCGATGAGAAAAACGACGGGGATGGAAACATTGTTCGCTGGAAAATATCGGTGGACCAGCAACCGTAACTGTACTCCAGACAAATGGAATATCTTAATTAATTGCAATTTTTAAAGGATTCAGTTTCACGGAAAGACTGGAACCGTAACCATTATACTTTCGACTTTTAGAGTGTTTAGAAATAGAAATATTCACGGAATTATTCTCGAAGCTTCAGGCTGACTTGGAAAATATTCAATTTTCTAGTGGAAGCACGCTCGAGAGGTTTTCCTAGGTGAATGGAAAAGTGGATGCACACAGACGGAAGCGATCCTTTTTTTAAAAAAATATTTTTATTATCGCGCAAGAGATGCCTGTCCCTTTCGACCGTGTCAGGTTCGAGCGCGTTTTTCGACGATATTCGTATCCAGGGTTAAAAGTTCCCGAGAAAATGATTACCAATCCGGGCGAGTGTCATGTGGCGTGAAATTTTATCGACGTAATATTAGTCCTCGTGACAGGTTTATAACAGGGGGGAGTAAACGCGATCCGCGTTTCAAGTTGGTCGAAAAACGCGGCGGTGTCAATAATTGGGGGAACGCGGTCTCGAGGAACATCCTAAAAGACGCGAATTTCTAGCATTCGTCACGCTATATCTATACTGGAAAATATTAAACAGTCGAAGTCACGAAAGTTAAATTATTTGGCGGATGCTCGTCGGGAGCTCGACGGTGTTAATATTTTCCTTCGAAAGTTCCCCGCCGTCTATTTTAGTCTTGATAGTTTCCGTTCGAAGTTTCGACTGTTAAACGCGAAACAATTTGGAACAGTTCGAAAATAATACCAGGAAAGTTCTGGGCAGAGCGTTGCCAGCCGGTCTCTTTTTGATTTTGTTCGGTTGGTAACCGTTCGAGCAGTTGGCGCCCGTGCAACGAGACGGTTCACCGGCACTTCCGCGGTTAGAGGTTTCCGTAATTGTAAGAGGCGTGATTTCTCCAGCATCCAGCTCGGTCAGGTGTTCGGATTCGAACGCTGGCCAGCTATTTAACGCCTGTAAACTTGCGGCGTAGAATTTCCACGTAGCTGTCGCTGGAAATTCTGGCGTTCCAGCCTGGGGAGCTCTGTTCCCGGGACGGTCGATGTCTCCGCGATGTCCATGCGAACGTCACCTACGTCTTATGCAAATGTCCGTATAATATCTATGCGGCTATATTCATGCACGCGCTGTATACACGCGAAGTTCCCGATACAACCAGCGCTCCTGAATATTCACCCAAGCGTCCGACGGACATTTGAAAATAGATATTTCTCTCCAACTAAACTTAATGCCCCCCCAATGGCGCCCCATCGCGGCGTAAAACGCGCTCACACAAAATTTTACGAAAATGAAGGCAATTTTTAAGAGTTTTTTGGACTCCGTCAGTAAAGAACCTCCAATACGTTAAATTTAATATTAAAATTGTTGCTGTTTTTCCAACGTGAATATTTCCTGAACGTTTTCCCCCCTCGATATATATTTTTAAAAAATTATTATCGACTGCCAAATCCTGCCCGAGCCAGGTTTCGCGTAATCGATAAATCTCTCTAATTACGCGCGTTCGCCGTCTAACGTTCTCGTTAAAACCAATTTCTCGACTCCCACGTAAAAGGAGTCAATCGACAATGGATAATTTACAGCCCTTGGGTTCCAACCCTTGGGAACACATTGCCGAGGAAAATGCCGAGTTCCGCCCTGTCTCGTCTCGTCCGACAGTTATACAGCTTTATGCAGCTGGAATACGTCGCGACTACGGCGGATTTTCTCGTAAAAAGCACCCTTACCGGAGGCCAGTCGTGGCATTAACGAAATGTCGCCGAGAATAGGGGGAGTACGCGGGCGCAACAGCCTCGCTCGGTTTAATGTCAATCCTCAAATGTCACGTAACCAGTCCGCAACGGGTGTCCTTATCGTTTCGACTCTCCGGGGACTCACCCGCGGTAACGTTTCGACGCGCCGCGATGTGTCTTCGCCCCACCCCGCAAGACGTTCATTTTCTTTCAGTGGCTCGTTATTCCGCCAAGTATACCGTTCCTGCTAATTGGATATGTATCGCCATTGTTGCCTTTCTCGCGCAGCCTCCTCGGATCTTTTCGCCGGCGTCACCGAGCCGTGGCGCGATGTAAAATAATACGATCATTGTTCCGTCGCTTTAATCGCGCCGTCTGACGGTCTCGTAACTTTGTCTTCGTGCTGGGAACAACTCTATTAATCAAAGCGTTCGTTGTCCCAAACAACGATTCAGAAACGCTCACAGTTTCGTCGAAGAATCAGTATTTTCTAAACGGGTATTTAATGGCACCTCCAAAACATGTCAAAGGGGTAAATTTAATTCCCCTACGATCGCTCCGTCAGCCTTAGAATAGGCTATCAACGCGTATTTAAAAATATGTAAACTTTAGACGAGTGCAGTTCCGAAACTACTAGTGTTTTATTAATTATTAAGCCATGGTTAGCAAGGGCAAAGCCTCCCCTTTAAAATGGCTCTTGGTTTTTGACGATCGGACTTTCCGTTCTCGAGATATCGCAATTTTGTGTAAAGGGGTGATTTTTTTAATTTGACGTCGCGCGAGCGAGGTCATTGACCTCAACGAAACGTAAACAAACGCTTCGAACCCTCGTATCTCCGGAACTAATCACGCTATCGACTTGTTTAAACGCTCATTTTAAAGGGCATTTCATCCCCTATCCGATGACCATATAACCAACTATAATTTATACTGCCTTCTATGTTTATTTTAACATTTACTTTGACGCTACACAACCAAAGAAGTTTCAGTAATTCCTATCGATCATACATCTAGTATGCAATGAAACTGAATTATAAATCGTTTGTTTAACGTTGCTTTGTGAAAGAACAAAACCAGAAGTATTACAGTTTATCAGAAAACCGATTAGTTTGCAAGTTTTATTCAATTTTGCGAAATTTCGTCGACTCTCCGCGAACATATTACGCGAGTAGTTCTTCCAAAGCGATTCCAGACAAGCGAAGACGAATGAACCCGCTACAGGTGCGAGGAGCAGCCCTCCCCCCCCCCCGCGATCGAAATAAATTTGATCGCGGGGAATCGAACGGAACAGAAGGCGCGAAACGAAATAGAGGAAGCGTCGAATAACGGTAGCCGGGAAATCAATTCGTCTGCCAAATCCGCACGGACAGCGGAGGTTGACAGTGCCGGGGCGACGGGCGTCTCGATGCCACTCCCTTCGTTCTCGCCGCAATGAGATTAATACGATGCAACCCGCGGTCATCTACTTGCGCGTGCACACAAGCTCGCGTGCAATCGAACATCACGCGTTCGCGACGGACACCGGGAACAGATATTCAAATTCAAGTTACCGTCGCTATCTACGGGACAGCGATGGCCTGCAGCCGCGGTTACCCGCAGACTCGATACGCGCTTCCAGCGATTCTCATCGGCGGTTACGTAATCCTCTTTAAGTCCCAGACTCTTTGATTAGCGTACCTCAAAGGAGTTTTCGACGTTTCAGGCATCTCTCCGAACCGTTTCGAACATTTTGGGGCGAATTCGTGGGGCCAACCCTTTGCCTCAACAATCCCTTCACAGACACGATATCGTCAATGTTTATTCGCGATCTCCATTTGTATTTTTGCTTATCGATACCAACTTCTTCAGTGTAATCTCTTCTTTTTGTTTGCTGAATTTATTCACACATATTTCTTAGAAGTTGTATACCTCAGGTCCGTCAAAAAATTCTTCATTTATATTAGTCTTTTCTCTCAAAAAAATGACGAAAGGGACACTGTACAAATTTCAAAACGACGAAATGTATGTATAGTAACCGAGGGGTTGTTCGAGCGCTTGTGAGAGAGTGAACCCCTCTGGCGGCGAGCACGGGAGGCAACGCCACAAATTTAAACGTATTTTTATGTCTATTTTCTTTGCAAGCTTCCGTCGTGTTATACTTCCTCCAGAACAACGTATATTTCAGCAATAGACGGGGAGAATTTATTATTAAAATGCGCGTTTACGTAAATGGTTAGCCTCACGCTTAACCGTTGAAGTTTCCTAGAGGCTGAAACGTGCTAGTCTGTATATGAAAATAAAATAATAAGGCAGAGCTTCTGCGAGGCTTCTACGTTCGTCTGATTTATTCAAAATACTTCGCGAACGAACGTCATGCAATACCAGGAGAAGTAAATATTATAAATATTAATTCGTTCTCGAGGAAGAATACGAATCCTTCCCTCGAAACCTTAATTATTCACCGCCATTACCGAACCTGCTTAAATAATATTTGTCGAGATTTAAAGGTACTTGGAATATTTTATTCGCGTGCATTTAAATGCTGTTGTTTTGTGTACAGTGGCTGAAATAGCCATAATTGAGTCGGACCCGACGATTCGAAGAGCTCGTACGATCGAGTGCTCGCGGCTACTTGGATTTTACTGCAACCGTCGTTCGCAATTTATACGCATTTGCACTGCCGGAGCGTATCGAGATCGTGAACAGATACTTCCGGGGTACTATCCGCTTCCTAACTCCTCGATATGTCAGCCAGAGTCGGAGGCCCGTAAAATTATCGACAGTATCCGAGGAAATAAAGATGTCCCCCCAGGCGGGAGACGAAAGTTCGACTAAAAAGATCGCTCTGATCGTACGACGTCAGCGAAACGTTCGTAAAAGACGTTTTCACGGTGAATTGTGCTTTTACATATAAAGTCTGACTGTAGACGGATGACGCAAGAACAAGTTTTACACTTTCGCGGCACTGGAACAGACTGCAACCAGAGCTCACTCTCAAACCAACGATATTTTACGAAAATCTTCGTTTCTCCCCTTATCACGTACAAAAATTATTTATTTTTCTCAAGAGAGAAAAGCAAACAATTCTGACACTCAAATTTCTTTTTCACTAATATAAAACTTCTACTTTCAGGTAATATCTATCGCGAAATTTTTGCTCGATACATCACTGGTAGCAATAAATTATCCGTTGTCAACATTTTCCTCTTCGATCGAATGACAAATTCGATTTACCTCGAGCATATTCGACTGCCAAATCATAAATCCGTAACTTCTGTCACTTCTACCGGCGGTGAAACGAGTTTTTTTTTTTTCTGTTTTTAATTCACTTGCCCGTTTTCGAACAATGAAATTTGCACCAAGTTCGATTCGATTCCTCGCGTTCGTCGAGGCGAGCCGGTAATCCCCGTCGATGTTTCGCCCTAAAGAAATTCAAATAACAGTTTTACGCGGCGTAAATCTATTTCTGTCAAATATTCTACTCGGCCGGGGTCAATACTAGAACCAGGTGTTCAACGTGAAAATCGATCGCGCCGGTGCGAGCCTGAGCGATAAAATTCGCCCGTGCGTCAATCAGTGCCAAATTTAAGCTTGGCTTGAACCATAAGCCACGCCATCTAAATCCGTTCCAGCTATATTCCCGCGATGTTTTGGTTGCTGGGTTTTGCCTGACGTTTTGCGTTCGGTAAGTTTCGACCGTGCAAGAAGGTGCACACCAGCCAACGAATATCTCTCGAATTTTGTACCGAAGAACGATAATTTATTTCCACGTGTCACAAGGTATTTTTAAATTCGTGGTCAAAGTGTCGGTCACCGGTGACCACCGTGTCAATCACCGAGTAAAATTACAGTCAGAGAGTTGATACACATATATTGCACACATACGTGACCTATAAGGTGCTTAGCCACCCCTGGGAGAAATTTGGAATTTTTTAATTTCGTCGTAAAATTTCACATCTTCTCGAATTTTTTTCACGAAAGTGGGTACGATTTCGAGGGTATGTGTAATGACCAAGAATTATTGTAATTCACCCCTGAAACTAAAAATAATTTTTTTAGAACGATTTGAAATTTTTTAATTTCTTCGAAAAATTTCACACCTCGAATTTTTTTTCTCGAAAGTGGGTAGGATTTCGAGGGTATGTCTAATGACCAGAAATGATTGAAATTGACCCCCTGAACTGAAAATAATTTTTCCAGAATGATTTGAAACTTTTCAATTTCGCCGAAAAATTTACGCACCTACCCTTATCGATTTTTCTTAAAAATTTGTTTTTAATTCTTAATAAATTTGTTTGACGCTGTACAGAAAAGTTGTCTAATACTTTTTTGTAGGTACCCATGGGCTCTGCTTTAGAAAAAAGTTTCATTGAAATATATTCACTATTGTAGGAGTTATGATCGTTTGAAAATTGGACCATTTTTATGGGGTTATTCTCATTTTTCGGGGTCAAGGAACAACTTTTCGAATATTTTTATAATTTCTACATATTCTCCATTAAAATACGCGTTGTTTGCCATTTTAAACATCAAAATCCTCCAATCCGTTCAGGAGTTATGACATTTTAAAGATTCGCATGACATTTCAAGGAAGCATTTCTGATGTCACATCAGATTTTCGGTAATGAATTTTTTTCTCGAAAGTGGGTAGGAATTCGAGGGTATGTCTATTGACCAAAAATGCTTGTAATTGACCTCTGTAACTAAATATAATTTTTTCAAAACGATTTGAAATTTTTTAATTTTGTGAAAAATTTCGCATCATCTCGAATTTTTTTCTCGAAAACGCGTAGGATTTTGGGGATATATGCATTGACCAAAAATGATTGTAATTCACCCCTGCAACCAAAAATAATTTTTTTAAAACGATTTGAAATTTTTTAATTTTGTGGAAAATTTCGCATCATCTCGAATTTTTTTCTCGAAAACGCGTAGGATTTTTGGGATATATGCATTGACCAAAAATGATTGTAATTCACCCCTGCAACCAAAAATAATTTTTTTTAAACGATTTGAAATTGTTTAATTTTGTCAAAATTAGCCCACTTACTCGAATTTTTTTCTCAGAAGTGGGTAGAAATTCGGTGGTATGTCTATTCACCAAAAATACTTGTAATTGACCCCTGTAAATAAATATAATTTTTTCAGTATGATTTGAAATTTTTTAATTTCGTCTAAAAATTTCAGTATCTACTCGAATTTTTTTCTCGAAAATGGGTAGGATTTCGGGGGTATGTCTATTCACCAAAAATGATTGTAATTAACCCCTGTAACTAAATATAATTTTTCCAGAACGATTTGAAATTTTTTAATTTAATTTTTTAATAACTATATAATGAAGCCTCAATCAACAAATTGATATTCTTAATTTTCGTCTTATTTTGGCCTCTAGAATCTTAGGGGTGGACGAACACCCTGTATAAGTCCCTCATTACCTTTCCATGCAACTTTTTATTATACAGTATCAGGTTTCGTAATAGCCGTAGAAGTTATCTTTGCTGTTGCAGAAAATTCAATATGTCACGGTAACGTGAACACCCGTTGCACTCGAAGCGATAAAAAGACAGTCTTACAAATACACGGCGTTGTTAATTAATTTTGACAAGCGTGTGTTAAGTAGTTGAACAATTAGGGCAGGTATCACTCGTGACCAGAATGGATGTCCTCATTAGCATTATCGTCGCCTGGAACGTTCCGTATGTGAAAATGACGGGGGAACGCGACATCCTTTTGGAACCACCGCGGTAATAAAATCGTGGAACTAATTTATTCGGTAATTCGACGACACGCGTGTCCTCAGCCTCGCGATCGATCGCTTCGAAAGATCGATGCATCATTTAACGACAAAAGAGGTCGATACTGCGTTAAAAAAAAAAGGATCGACGAGGTCCAAGAAAATGCCTGGATCCCAGATTCCGTCTGCTTGGACGATCCCAGCAGATTCGATTTCCAGTAGTCTCACGTTCCTAAAATTCACACACCGTTCGTCGGACAAGCGACGATCATCTCTTCGGCGCGGATACGTGCATCGGGATAAAGATTTACTATGTGTTGCCAAACAGTCGTGTCGCGAATAAATATTGGACCACGCGAATAATGTGATTTTTACCCGGGCGCACGGAATAAAATGGCGCGCCTTGCACACCGAACCCACCCTGTTGCGCCGGTTCGCGCTTTGGTCGAAACCAATTCACGTAGCGAATTGGAGATACTGGCTCTGAATCCTCGGTGTTCCATAAATGTAACTTCAGGGGCCAGAGGGAGAGAGGGGGGACAAATCTTTTCTTCGATTTATTTTGAACGAATTCGTTGGCTTTTAGAAGTCTCTTAAGACGTCAAAAGTTCAGAGTGGGGGTGGACAATATTGTCTGAATTCTTAATCAACCCTAGAACTACCCACAATTACACTTCCAAGAATAATGAATATTTCGAAAGAGAGTTTTGCAAATATATTTGCATCGAGCACCAAGAGTCTTCGAGTTTAGCGACGTCGAACGTAATTTTTTCGCGGAACAAGAACGCCCGCCATGTTTATAACTGGCACGGCCGTGCAAGGCGTGTAATAAATTCCACGACATTTACAGCGAGTGATTTAGTGGAAGTGGGGAATAAGAGAGGCGAATAGCAGCTTTTGCAGCCTCCTGTAAATTCCCCTAATGAAAGTCTCTCGGGGACTTTCCTGTAGGATCGTATTAAACCTGGAACACAGCTAGACGACACAGCCAGAGACCCGGGAGTCCCTCTCCGTAGCGTAACGTCAGGCTTTTTCCGCTTTCCGCCAGGAATCTTGGCGGCTCCTGGGGGGGGTTTTTTTTTTTTTTTTTTATTAAATATTCCAGCCTTTTTGAAATATTTCACCCTGGCATAAATTCGTCCGGGGGTTTTCCCCGAGCGTTTAATTTTAGTTCATTACCTTGGATATACTCTGCTGAAAATAATTGGGGGATCATCCACTTAAGTTACGTAATCCGGTAAAGCGTACGGTGCTTAAAAAATTTCAACGTGCTGTGTAAGACGTACGTACGTATATTATTATATTAAAAGCATGGTGTCTCCACAGTTTACCCGTTTAAGTTTTCAATTCTTACGGGAACGTGACTCCATGGCTCGAACAGTGTGCTTGGAAACGTGGAAATCGATATCGTTGATAAAAATATACTTGAAGGGGGAGACTCATGATGTGATATTTGACAACTATCATCTCAATTGTAAAATCACTTAGTAGAATCAATTACAAATTTACGACTTTGTCTTTCGTTATTTTCGCTAATCGTATTCCGATTTTCTTGCCCCGGTTTCCACGTCCTCATAACTTTCCGATTAGCGATTTCTTGCGTAGTCACTGGTGGCCCCCAAAAACTTCCCTCATGAAAGCTGACCAAACATCGCGCACGCCATCAGAAAGTCATCAGCGAGCCGATACATCAAACGATACCGCGAACAATGTTACACTCCTTCGTCCATTAACCTCGGCAAACAAGGTGGCAAGAAAAGAACGTCGTTATCCGTCAGCTTTGGGAACGCAAAATAATTTTTTTCATCGTTCCTGCGCGCCGGGGCGGGCGGTTATAAAGGATGAGAGGGAGGAAGAAAGGTGTCAGAAGCAAATCCGGGGCGAGGGTGGGGTGGCGCGGGGCTGAAAAGTGATAGACTATTAGGCGGGAAAACACGCGAAAGGTAAGAAGAAAGAAAAAGGAGAGAAGGGAAATAGGGAGCTAATCGATACGGCCTGTTCACGGACGGAGAACGGGTCAGAGCGAACTTGCTCGACCCTGCAAAATATTATTACCCGCCCCAATGAATCCGATCAGTTTCCGACATTGCATAAGCCGTCATCGACAGGCGGACAGGACAGAGGCCAGCCAGAGAAATGGATAGATGAATAGATAAGGGAACACGCAGATATACGTACGCGCGTAGATTAATACGCAAACCAGCGGGAACCAGCAAGACTTGGTTATTCCGTCAATCTCTGCTCTACAGGGCGGATCACGCAATCGGGGCGGAATTCTATTCTCGAATCGAACAACGGATAGCAAAAAAATTCAATGGTACAATGAAGTCTGGGTCTCTGTCACTCATAACTGCAACGATTTTTTTTTTTTAATGGAATTGCATATTTTTTATGTACTCGAATCGATCCCCCAGGTGATTCTGGGTAAAAAATCAAGGGGGTACCATCGTCGAAAAATGAATATTTCGCGAGATATGGGCAGCAACATGGTTATTACAGTCTTCAGAAGAACAGAGTAGTACTACCGTAGTTCTTAACGTGGTTTAATAAGTTCCTTCAGGTCCTCTACAGAAACGAGTAGTCGTGAATGTACTTTATCTTTGAGGTAACCCCATTTAGAAGACTTTAAAGACAGATTTGGGAGCTGTGATGATCGTGAGACATGGTGCTCACTATATCTCACGAAATATTGACTTTTTGAACATGGTGCCCCAATGATTTTTCATGCAGAATCACCTGGGGAGTCGATTCGAGCAAATAAAAATACAACCCGTCCTCGTTGTGTGATTCACTCTGTATAGATACGATTTCAGACCTGGACATTCTAAATAACATTACTTATATATTTACGATTTAAGATTACTTTTATTTTCGACATTGTTACGCGAGTTGTTCCACTATTTATATTCATAATTCATATTTATTTTATGACCAGCCTCAGCGAGAGCCTTCTTTGCCGAAGTTCAACAGAACTCGATTATTCCTTTTTCCATACTCCCGGGCTAATTCAAATTGGCGATGCATATCGCGTCCCTCTCGAACTCCATACAAAGTGTCAAAAGTTTTTACACGTCACGCATCCATTTTAAACGTACCGAGTGGCGCGTTAAAGCAGCTGGTTATAAATTTTAATGGAAATATTAATCACAAATAAGACTGTTCTCCAGGAGAAACTCTTTAACGAAGTACAAAATATAATTTAAACACTCGCGAGACCTATATTTTTTATATTTTAAAAAACGTTTGAAATGGGTCGGGAGTATAACAATCAGAGTTTCGCTGCTGGGAAATTCCAGTTGCGTTTTTTAATTTCCCCCGTGATCGACGTATTGTTAATTTTTCCGGCTTTCCAGGAACCTGGTCGATGCGTTTTTTTTCTCAGGTTTTAGCAAATTCGTTGAAATTCAGTTACGTTCGCGCGACTCGTCGAATTTCACCGTTTTAAACCGATGCAGCGGTTCGTTTATGAAAATGGTATTTTCAGAGCGACGGGATGTAATTTTTTTTTTTTCGGGGCACATCGCTCTGTAATTTTCATCAGACAAACGATGCCCTATTGTTCCCCGCGTTCCGGAGAACGTTTTCTAGGTCTTATCCTCTTAGGCGCATCAAAGTGCGCGATGAATGGCGCAAAAATTACGTCGCGCATTGTGAATTTCATTACAACCGTACGCGTTTCGCAATCCAACAACACCGTAAAATCAGCCTCGTTCGAAACAAACGAGTTTCATTCCATTCTATGAGTCGGAACTGTTTAACATTCAACCGTCCCTCGTCGTATTCCGCTCCTTCTTTTGCACGCGAAAAATTATTAAACATTGTTCACCTGAATGGGGACATTAAAATTTTATTGCAATATATTATTACTGGTTGTATTCATTAGTGACATTGTTATTATATGTTAAGTATATTCCAGAGGGATTCTAGAGGCCAAAATAAGACGAAAATCAAGAATATCTATTTGTTGATGGAGGCTTCGTTAAAAAGTTATTAACAATTTAATTAAAAATCTCTAATCGTTCTGGAAAAAATATTTTCAGTTGCGGGGGTCAATTACAATCAGTTTTAGTCATTACACATATCCCCGAAATCCTAACCATTTTCGAGAAAAAAATTCAGTAAGCGATCAAACTTTTTGGCAAAATTGAAAATTTTCTAAACGTTTTAGAAAAATTATTTTCTATTGCAGGGGTCAATTACAATCATTTCTGGTTATTACACATATCCCCGAAATCATAACCATTTTCGAGAAAAAAATTCAGCAAGTGGACAAATTTTTTGACAAAATTGAAAACTTTCAAAACGTTTTAGAAAAATTATTTTCTATTGCAGGGGTCAAGTACGATCATTTCTGGTGAACAGACATACCCCCGAAATCCTGCGCATTTTCGAGAAAAAAATTCAGAACTGGGGGAACTTTAATAACTTTTTGACAAAGCCTCCTCCATTTTGTTCTCTAGAATCCCCTATTAAAATTTTTCCCCAGGGGGTGGTCGAACACCCTGTATAGAACATACGTGATCCCTTTTTTCGAACATTCGTGCACGATACATTACTGTTTAAGGAGCAGAGAAATACGCTATTCTTTGATAATCGATAAACAAGGTGCACGCGTCGAGAATAAATGGGTGTGGTAAAAAAGATTACAATGTATATCGGGGAAAACTATGCACGAGGAGACGTGGGTGGAAACGTTCAATTTGGGAAACTGGTTTAAAATTTTCCACGGACATTGTCGTTGACTATGCGCTCATTGTATGTAGTTCGAGCCACGTCCTTTATGCCCTCGCAGGCAGCTTACATTCCATCCTTCTACTTGCAAGTTCGTGGACGTAATACGCTCGAAATTGAAGCTGACTGCTGACAGGACAGTCTTTGTTCTCGGGACGCCCGGTATATGCACGCATCAGCCAGCTGCAAGGCTCATTGTTTTCGGAAACATGCCAGAAATACGAACAGGAACGCCGCGCGTTTATTTGAAATTTATGTCTATATAGATTCATGGTTCGGTTAGTTTACTCGGAAATCCAATATTTGTTTAATTATCCCATACTATTCCGTTTTCGTTTTCTTTTTGTTCCTACTGTTTGCTATCGTGCGCTAGTTTACTTTTTCTTAGGGAGGGGGGGGTGGTTCGAAATAGAATATAACTTTTGCCAGCATTTTAATATCATACTGGACAGATTCGTTCGACTTGGACGTTTCAAATTATTATTGTTCCATCGTACATCATTTTCCATAATAATATTGTATTTTCATCGAAACTTTCTTATTTGTTATGTGTAAGAGAAATTTAATTATCTTTTTATGTAAATTTTCATTGTTCTACAGTCATTTAAATCGTTCAATCTATAGATTTTATAACTCCAACGTATTCGTTTTATATTTCTGTGATATAGCTATAAAATGTTCGTTCGGTTTATATTTTTGGGATCGCAAAATATTTTGCACTCTATATACTATGAAATGTTCGTTCAATTTAAATTTATATTTCTGTAATTAGCGAGATATTTAAATTTCCACTCTATGCTTTGGTTTTCTACGGAATGTTGCAATATATATCGCGAGGTATTCTTTAACGAGGAGCTCTCAGTTACCGTAACCAGTATAATTATTAAAGCTCGTTAAAAAATGTAATATTGTGCAAATTATGTTGCACAAAAAACTCTGACCTACATTCCTTTTTTCCATAGCGAAGCACGTTATTTTCATATCTTTTTCCACGGAACAAAAAAAATTTTCAAATCGTTCTAAAAAAATTATTGTAGGTTGCAGGGGTCAATTACAATCATTTTTGGTGAATAGATATACCCCCGAAATCCTACCCACTTTCTAGAAAAAAATTCAGCAAGGTACACAATTTTTAGACGAAATTAAAAAACTTCAAATCACACTAAAAAAATTATATTTAGTTACAGGGGTCAATTACGAGCATTTTTTGTGAATAGTCATACCACCGAATTCCTATCCACTTTTGAGAAAAAAATTCGAGTAAGTGGGCTAATTTTGACAAAATTGAAAACTTTCAAAACGTTTCAGAAAAATTATTTTCTATTGCAGGGGTAGATTACAATCATTTTTAGTGAATAGACATAACCCCGAAATCCTACCCACTTTCTAGAAAAAAATTCAGCAAGTGGACAAATTTGTTGACAAAATTGAAAACTTTCGAAACGTTTTAGAAAAATTATTTTCCATTGCAGGGGGCAATTACAATCATTTTTGGTCATTACACATGTCCCCGAAATCCCACGCATTTTCGAGAAAAAAATTCCAGACGAAAATCTAATTAGCTACCTTTTTTCGATGAAAAAAAAAATTTTCAAATCGTTGTGGAAAAATTATTTTAGGTTGCAGGGGTCGATTATAATCATTTTTGGTGAATAGACATACCCCCGAAATCCTACCCACTTTCCAGAAAAAAATTCGGGAACACATTCCATTAATAAAAATATGAATTTGCGTAATGAAAAATGTTTCGAGCGAAGTAATCGTGCTTGAGAGAGCTGAGAGTCCTTTTCAGGAGGAATCAGATAGGCTGTCCGGCTGGCAATGTTACCAAAAAGGAAACCAGGGGCCATCAATTCTCTCGAAACTCGGGAAATCTTCTTTTAATGAAACTCGCACGCGTTATTCGGAACGCTATCGTCCGCAAAACCCCGGGTCTCGTAACCGCGAGCCTCCATTAATATATCCAAAATCGCGTCGTCGAGCGTCAAAATTACCCTCCATTTCCCAGAAACTTCCGCGGCGCCTTACTCTCGAGGCAACTTAGACGTCGTTAACCCGATCTCGTCGACCCATGGGACTCGTACGTGTGTGTGTGTGTGAGAGAGAGAGAGAGTGAGAAAAAAAGAGGAGCCCCCCGTGACTTTGATCGGCGATACGTTGGCAGAGTTCGATGTCAAGATGGCGCGCGGGGGGCGGTGGGGGTCGAATGGACAGGCACGGTTCGCTCCCGTGGAGACTCTTCAATTTTACGAAGAACGCCCGGAAGTGTATCACTCAGCGGCTCAGACATATTGACACTTTGCGCCCGCCAGGCTTGAGCTACAGCATGCCTTATTAAACTGGCTGGCTAAATTATGGCCACCGCTATCGTCACCGCGGTGTGGGCCCGGCATTATTCTCACTCCATCCTGTTTCCGCCAACAAACGATCGCCAAACTTATATTCCCCGCGAAACTTTCGATTAAAATTGTTCAGACCTCCGCGCACCACCTCCACGATCGCCTAACACTGTTCGTCCCCCATTTTATTTTTACCTTATTTAATAACAAATAAAGATGATAATTTATCGTGTCGAATAATTGAATCGTTTGATGGAACTCTTTCAGAATTTATTCTACCTCCTATGATCTAATACTGTTCGTCCCCCATTTTATTTTTACCTTATTTAATAACGAATAAATATATGCATATTTCTGGAATAATTTAAACGATGATATTTCGATATTTTTTGGGGTTCTCTTGTACAGTTTTCAGGGGCAAAAGATGATAGCAATTTATCCTGTCGAATAATCGAATTCTTTGATGGAACTGTTTCAGAATTTATTGTATAGTTCGGGCCACGATATAGCGAGGTCTTAAAGTAAACTCTTGAGGGTTTTAAACTGTATCTTTTTTTATTTTCTACATGCATATATTATAAGCAGGTAAATTAAGATATTAAAGACTCGACTAAGACCTTTATCTGTCACCATACCTCTGAAAATAGCTTTCTAAAAATGGCTGTCCTCAGATTTTTATTTCTTCGAGCAACTCGTTCCCATTACGGAACATTGAGATTCCTGCACAAAGGTGTAACTCTTTTCTTTTGCTATTCTTGAATTCTGTTCGGTCGTTCGTGTTCTTAGGGGACCGTTGAATTTTTAGTCTCGCGGAGGAATAATTCGATTGGCTGAAACGCCAGTTGAGTTTTCGAAATTAAACCGTAACTGAATTGCAGCTCGTTGGGAACTCGGACGTGGTCCGAAAGTCAGGAAGCATTTAAATACGAAAATAAGTTAACTCGTAAGACGTTCGGTAAGCTAGTTTCGAATTAATCTACCTCGTTCTTCTCCCTCGGAAAATCAATTGTGCAACTGTGTCCCTTAATTACTTCATAACGGGGAAAGAACTAACCGAGTTGAAAATATATCTGTTCGTTTGTAATATTTCCATTATCGTTCGCTTGAAGTCTACAGGTTTCGTTAATATTTCAAAGGACATAAAGGACCGAGTTGTTCTTTAAATAAAAGTTGTATCGATAGTAATGATAGAAATTTGAGAATTATGTCGAAACGACAGCAGACATTTTGATACCTCGCGATCGAGTTAAATGCAGATTTAACTCGAACGTAAAACATTCGGGACAAAAGGGATGACTGCATAGTTTATCTTTTTATTATGCCGCATTGTCGTGAATAGTAGAATTACCGGAAGAGTTCAAAGAGCGATTATATTTGCATGTTAACAAGGCCAACCTTTGTTCCACGCAGGTACTTGTCAATTGTAGAGATAGGAAAACCATTCTGCAGTAAAACCGTTTTAATAAGAGAAAATGTTTTTTTTTCCTTTGTGAAAACGAGACTCGATATGCACGTCTCCGAATAATTTCAGTTGAAAATCATAGATATTCATAGAAATGAATAAAATGACGCTATAAATTGATTACATTATTCAATTTCTTTCTAATTAGAAGCACTTTTCAACGAGCTTTAGCCCAACGATAGTGTTCGAAATATTAAAGTTAACGAACCTCGTATAATTGATTTTACGATTATTATATTACAAAAATTTTTAATTCTCGAAAGTTTCCAGGATACTCACAATGAATTTTTGTATATTTAAAGCAGAGAATGGTTCTCTATTTCTTTTTTAATCGCCAGGAAATGGGTGCCTAATACTAAAAATACTCTAAGCAGTGGCCAACGTTCCCTTCCACCTTCCTACCCGCATGAAAACGTTTTAGCTACAGCATGAAACTTCCATAAAGCTCTACCATGCCTGTTGCATAGCAAATAGAAGTTCTAACGCACCCAATATCGCCTAATTTTCCAAATGAATCTCATCGAGAAAATCAAGAATATTAATTAAAATAAAAAATTTCAAATCGTTCTGGAAAAATTAGTTTTGGATGCAGGGATCGATTGCAATCATTTTTGGTCATTACACGTATCCCCGAAATCCTAACCATTTTCGAGAAAAAAATTCAGCAAGTGGACAAATTTTTTGACAAAATTGAAAACTTTCAAAACGTCTTAGAAAAATTATTTTCGTTTGCAGGGGTCAATTACAATAACTTTTGGTGAAGAGACATATCCCCGAAATCCTAACCATTTTCGAGAAAAAAATTCAGGAAGTGGACAGATTTTTTGACAAAATTGAAAACTTTCAAACCGTTTTAAAAAAATTATTTTCGATTTCAGGGGTCAATTGCAATCATTTTTGGTCATTATACATAACCCCGAATTCCTAACCATTTTCGAGAAAAAAATTCAGCAAGTGGACGAATTTTTTGACAAAATTGAAAGCTTTCAAATCGTTTTAAAATAATTATTTTCAGTTACAGGGGTCAATTATAATTAGTTTTGGTGAATAGACATATCCCCGAAATCCTAACCGTATTCGAGAAAAAAATTCAGCAAGTGGACCAATTTTTTGCCAAAATTGAAAACTTTCAAACCGTTTTAAAAAAATTATTTTCGTTTTCAGGGGTCAATTATAATCATTTATGGTGAATAGAGATACCTCCAAAATCCTAACCATTTTCGAGAAAAAAATTCAGTAAGGGCGGAATTTTAAACGTTAATAACTTTTTAACGAAATCTCTATCAACAAATTATTATTCTTGATTTTGGTCCTAATTTAGCCTCTAGAACACCCTGTATTTTTATATCTTCCATCTTTTACAATATTACAATTTATTTCACTGTCGACAATTTCGGAGATTCTTGAAAATGTTGTCTAGAACTCAAAAATTTTTGGGTGAGAATTCTCATTTCTCCGGTCCAATTTAACCAATTTACGTGAAATTTCGGTCTCGTGGAAAATTGCACGGTTCGTCCACGGCTGTATCCTTCTCTTGTAACCAGAACCGGGAAATATCGTTGGCCCCGGCTAGAATGGAAAGAAAGGGTAAGAAAATGACTTATATTTCCCCATTAATTTTACTCGCGAGCCGTTTCACCGCTCCTGTACCGTTAACGCGCGAAAGCGGAAAAGTTTCGCGCTCGCATTAATATTAATTGCGACAACGGCGAAACTTAATAGCCGCCGCCATTAACGGGCGATTCGTAATTGTCGTTCGACCGAGTTCCCTGGCCGTTTACGTTTATTTATAATACCCGTAGAATCAGCGAAGTCGATGAATTTCAAGCACCGGTGGGCTCGATCGTCCGCGGGGTGCCATTTTTACCACGGGATTCGTCTCTTTTCGCTGCCAGTCTGCGGGTCTGTTGTTTCGGGACTTCGAGCGGAATCCTTAAACGCTGCTTTTCGATTATCTAATCGAAATTTATGCGGCTTCCGGGGCTCGCGTATCGCCCCCCCCCCCTCCCCCCTTCTTTGTCGTTCGTCGGTGGCCATGATAACGCGATGGAAGGTCGATCCGGAGGTTCGTCGCGTGCACGAAATTATTAATTCGATTTGGTATAACGTGGCCTCCGCTGTTCACAATATTCGACAAAAATATGTAGGATGTATAATATTTCTTTTATAGCAATCGAGGTGTCTTATATTTTTGTACGAGATTGTCCGTGATAAAATATTGATATTGCTCGAGCTGATCGAAAATATTCTAAATCACTGAGAACACGAAATGGTAAACTGTTACGTATGTATAAAAGTTAATCGGTAAAATATTAATTTTGCTGTGAAAGTTTGATTAAAAAATAAGTGGAGTAAAAGTTTCAGAAACGTGAGCTAAATAATTGCTTTTATATCAGAACCCATTGAAAATTTTATCAGTATTATTGAAGGCCTGATAGGAAGTGTGGAATTTTTAAAAATAACTATCGAAATAACGCAAGTTGGTTAATAAT
The DNA here is from genome assembly GCF_013123115.1 of Colletes gigas. NCBI lineage: Eukaryota > Metazoa > Arthropoda > Insecta > Hymenoptera > Colletidae > Colletes > Colletes gigas. The sequence goes on along the minus strand of NW_025106643.1, from coordinate 1,804,414 downwards.
CTTCATATTTCTGGTTAGCGCTATGATCCACACGAAGTAAGCAATTGATTCGACGTTGATATAGCTATTTCGAAGGCGGAACCACACTGAGATTGATAATCATCATTTTTCTTAGTTGTTTATCTAGTTAAACATGAGCTTGTAGTGAATTTAAGTACATCGAGATTATGGCACAGCAGCTCTTCTACAATGCCCTTTGTGGCCTGTGCGCATACATATTAGATAGCGATCTAGTGCTCATATACCGTGTGTCCGACACACCGGTATTCCACATAAAAGGTTCTTCATAAACCGAACAAAAGCGAAATATTCTTATTCACCCTTATATAGTTAAATGGACGATTTTATTATTTTTAACATTCATCGAGCAACATTTTTAGTCAGGTTAATAATTAAGATCGATCACCATAAAAGAGCTACCGTGAAGACATGCGTAAATTAAGATCCCAAAAGTGAAAAGCAAAGTCTAAATACTGTTTTAAAACGAATATAAAGATTGTAGCGGTTAATTGTGAATGAAAATCCGCCCCAAGTCAGTGAAAATGGTTGAGGATCGATCGCCCGCGAAAAAGCGACGGAGGAAATGCCCTTTGGCGCGTTGAACCAATGTCGGTTGATCCCCCGAGCGTCGATATCATCGAAACGCCACTCGAACTCCGTTACATAGAGAAGCCAGAAATGTAAACCAGTCTCACCTGGCTCACCTCGACACGAGGCGATTTTATAGCGCCGCGAAATACGGCTGTTTGAACAGGTGACCCGACAGCTGTTGCCCGGGATACATTTTCTACCACCCCTGCTCGAGCCGGTCGAATGCGCATCGGAACCGGTAACCCATCGGTGACTGCAATAATTGCTCGCTTGCAACAAATTCCAGCAGTTAAGAACGCGCCAAGAACCACGGGGAAATCGTGGAAAAACTCCCTGGATACAATTCTCCCCCCCAATTTACTTTCAAAGGAACGAGTCTCGCGTAACAACTTTTCAAGCTTGAGTTTGAAAAAGTAAGTGATCCTCGGTTTGTCAAAATTACACGTCACGACCATCACAGCTGAGATTCTACGCTTTTGAATCGATAGAGATCTGTTAAAAATTGACCTTGACCAGAGATCTTCAAGGTCAACAATTTCCTTTTATTGCATCGAGTTCCTCTCATTGAGACGGTAAAAAGAAATTCGACAGTTCTTTCGAAAAACAATGTTTTTCGATATAAGCTTTACAGAAGCTACGTAACATATACGCGGAATATTCGTATTTTATTTGAGTTTCGTAAAAACCAAAAACCACCCTCTCACCTTTCAAATTGTCTCCACCCTCCCCTTTCGCGATCTGTCACTCTCTTTTCTTTTAAAATAAAAGGAAAGATACAAACTGTTATTCCAGTTCAATCATCTCTGAAAATTCTCGGGCGCAACGTTCGATCGCGAGAAACTTCTCGGCCACGTAGCGATCAAACTTCCTTCCGAAACTTTTCCATCCTCCAAGAAACATTTCCCCCTGTCGTTAAAAATTGTATCTCTTCCAATTACTTACGACTCTCTCGTTTCGGCGATATTGTCTACCACCCCCCTGCCTAACCAAAACACAGTTTTAACTCGCGAATTAACCCCTCCTCGTATTCGTTAAACGCGATGGAATTATCAAGTTTCTCGATAAATCAGTTTGGCACTACGCGACACAAAGGTCCCCAAGACCTCATTGTCGCGTAACGTCAAACTGTTGGCCTAACAATCCACCGTGCAAACTCTCCTCTGACACACCTTCGTATCTACGCAACATAATACACCTTAAGTTTGAATTTCGTGCAACCCCTGCAGCACGCAAACCGAATCCCTTCTATCCGTTCCTGCTTATCACTCCGCCAAATTCTCTGATTCCTTCGAGGAACCAGACTTCCTCCTTGTACACCTCCACTATTTCAATCTCTTATCTGCTCACATCCGCTCGCTCCCTCCTATGTATTCTTTCCTCGAAACACGAGGCTAAAACCTTCGCCAGTAAATTATATTTCTTTCCTTTTATATTATTTTCTTCTCCTGTATCCTCCGCTTCGTTTTTATTTTGTTCGTCTCTCATTGTATTTTCATATTAAATTCTATAAACATTTTAATCGTTTCAGACATTATTTTTTACACGCGTTTCCATTTTCAATTCATTTCTAAGATATAAGAAGATCATTTCTACAATTTTCGTACGTTATACGATACATTCGAAGACAATAACATCGATGAAAGTTACGCCATAAATTATCTTTCTTTTTTAAAATACAATTTGCTTTTATTAAACTTGATATGATTTATGTTTCCATTTTAAATTAATTTCTAAGATATAAGAAGACAATTTGTACAATTTTCATACGAAGATAACATCGATGAGTTTTGTATTTTGAAACCAAGATGGTTGCCATTGAGGTATCGCAAAAGGAGCACCGTTTTGTTTGCTCGAATAAAAAATTCAATTTTGAGGTCTATGGCGCGTTTCGTTCACAGTAAAAGCGAATTCATTTCGACGGAAGGCGTCGTTACAGAAAGATTCGTAGATATAACTTCAAGATGGCGTAACCCCTTAACGGAACAACGCGAAACGAAAGAAACTCGCCGGGTACCCGTTGACCCGCGTACGGTTTCGCGACCGTTAAAGGAAGGAACTGCCGTACGTGGGTACACAATACCATCGCGAAACGAGGCGCAATTTCCTTTTAAAAAGGACACTCGCGCAACGACGCCCCATATTAACAATCCGCGGACGAAAATTACGCGTAAAAACGCAGATAAAACCCGAGGTCCACCGGGCCCCCGGGATGGCCTTCAACGAAACAGCGATACGGTTTACGATAACCCATAACGTTAACGCAGGGGGGGGACCATGGACGCGGATGAATTGAAGGGAGACCGTAGACGGATGCAGGGAAACGCCACGGGACGCGGATTATGCCACCGTAACTCCGCGTAACTGCCCTACGCTACCTTATACGTATGCTAAAACGGGGAACGGAGACGGAGAAAGTGCAAAGTAACCTTAACGCCGTCCGCCATTTTCTCCACCCACGACACTGTTGCCGCGAGGGTGGCGAACTCTGTAGGGTTAAGCGATGAATTTCATTTTACGGGGGCTGGGGCGCCGTTTCTGCCGTTTTCTACGGACGATTTGCGCGACGTTCATCGTCCGCCATGCTTCTCCGGGGACCGTGCAGAGACGCGACGCTTCGCCATTTTGATTTTACGGGGACGATTAATAAATTTTGAACTCAATTATTTTTTAGGGAAGGATACGGTTTTCACCGAGTTAGAATACTATTGAGTTACGCTTTGAAGTGTATTTTAATTCTCAAAAACACTACAGAATCGACTTAACATGCAAAAATATAAGAAGCACTTTGTTATATTTTGAGACAACCTTCTATAAAACTTCCATTTCATTAATGGAATTAATAAAAATACTAATTTGTGTAAAGATTCACTGTTGGATGAAGTTGAGTGGTTTCATGTACCCCTTGACGATACTTGATATTATTTACAAAGGAGTATTAGCCTATTTGTGTTGGAGGATCGTTAATTCAGGAGATACCTAACCCAGACCTAACCCAGACCTAACCCAGAAGTAACCCAGAAGTAACCCAGACCTAACCCAGACCTAACCCAGACCTAACCCAGACCTAACCCATTCCTAAACCAGACCTAAACCAGATCTAAACCAGACATAACCCATTCCTAAACCAGACCTAATCCAGACCTAACCCAGGCTGATACTTCAATCTCAATTTTTGTGCAATGTCTATAATGTAATATCTTTTAAGACGCGTAAGTTTGCAGGTTTATTCGAACGAAGATTCACGTTCAAGTACTTTCCAGGGTCAATGCAAAGGCTGTGGACTTACCGCGCCAGATGCGAGCTATTAATAAGATGGCTTAGAGGCTCGAGGAAGACGTTAGAAATTCAAAGGCATTGTGAAGAAGTCAGATAAAATCGAGGCGGTGGAAAGGCTGCCAGCGAAACTCAAAAACCAACTCGAACCGCTAACCTTAAAATAACTTAACGAGCAAATAATGATAACTTTTTAACGAAGCCTCCATCAACAAATTAGTATCTTTGATTTTCGTCTTATTTTGGGCGTATATGCATGATAGAATTTTTGGTGAACACACATAATCCCGAAATCTTACCCACTTTCGAGAAAAAAATTCCCATGGACTCAAGGTGACCGTAGTTTGACACTTGAGAATCTCTCTAGAATCTCCCATTAAAATTTTTCCCAGGGGTGGTCTAACACCCTCTATATATGGGTTTGGAACATAACTAATAACTCCTAAACTATTCAATTTTGAACCCAATTTTTTAAAGAGAACATGATGCACCGATTTATGAAAAAAAGAAAAGAAAAATAGAATTTTACTAATAAAATTAAGGCGATCTTTACGAAAGAGATTGTGTGTTTCACTATTGATGGAATGAGAACAAAATGGCTGTCACGTAGCCATATAAAACAGGGGCACGCCTGTACCGACGCAATGGATACTGAATAAAGTGTCAAAGGTCAAAGTATCGGAGAATCCACATTTCATCCAAAAAAGAATCCATACTCGACGAATTTACGCAACAATGGATCACACACGCTGGTTCTAACAGCGATAGGGAGATCCACAGGTTCGATAACGAGGGCCCCGGAAACTCTCGGGTTATTTCGGAGAAACATCATTGAATTAAATTGGGGTGGAGAGGAGGCACGCGGTGAGATTCAATAATCGGTTTGGCGTAGCTGGCAGGCAGCATGGGCCGAAAATTTCGTTATCGCCTAAACAGCCCAACGACTACTACTTGGCCGCTTGAAATGTTGGACACGTAGCGGGAGCATTCGTGTTCTCGGCAAGATCGAAGGCGCTATTATCAGCTGGCAGCACGTGCCAGCGCCACGTGCGGGAGCAGATGCAACGGCCCCCATTGCTACACCTTGCGAACCCTGCACACGACCATCTACCTTGGCTGTTAATGGCGGCCGACGAACGACCGGCGAACCTCCACGAAATGCTACGCAGCTGTCGTTACGCGCCGATTGAGCGTAACGCGGCTATCGACGAACCGGATAAAAAAAATTATTCGGACGGGAGGAACCCCATTACCTGGCCCGCGTCTATCCGGCTGGAATTAAGGGCGGAAATAAGCACGACTTGTCCCCTTATCGGTTCACGAGTTACCTTTTTGCCCCGTGGAAAGGAATTTGGGGGGGGATGAAAAGTCACAAAATTGGGGGGGTAAACAGTATTGCAATTGGGCCCTTTAAAGAAGGGAAATATTAATTTTAATCTAATAAATTTGGAAATAAAATCGATACGAACAGTTCTAAAAGAAGTATACAGGGTGTTCCGCCATTAAAAATTAATAGAGTTTATATTAATTAATACAAATATAGTAGATGGGGTCAACATAACGATTATCCACTAATTCGACAGTGATATACCGTTGCTTTTGATCAGATCAATTTATTAATACGAAAAAAATAAATGTGTTTTGTTACTTATGAGAACTACTCTTGTCATATGAATTTTTAATCGACGTTTCAGGATTAGAATCGAGCATTTAGGTATTCTGTTAATAATTCTGTGTCGAAAGCGGGTTCCTGATCACGTCATTAGCTACTTAGAGTTCACTTTCATTTGATGCCAGAAACGTTGGAATTTATTATGGGATCAGGAACTCAATTTCGTGGGAGGAAGAAGCGTTAAACCGCGTTAAGGTGATCGCGTATTGCACTTAGGTATTGATGCCCCTATTATAGTAGAATCTTCACCTATAGTTTACTTTTAGTTGGCGCTGGGAACCGTTAGGATTTATGATTGGATTAGGAACTTAATTTCCTGGGAAGAGAAACGTTAACGCGCGTTAAGGCGATAACGTGCAGTGCTTAACTATTTAGCTTCTTGTTTTTAAAGAAAAATCACGATCTTGTTATGTAATAATAAATACTTTTGTAAATAAATTTATTAACTTACTGTTAAGTTTAAAATACCTGACACTGTGTCTTTACTTCTAGAGGAATTGCTCTCTTCAATTCAGTATAATTTATCAGATTTCAATAAAAAATAACGAGTTACTAGAGATTTAATCCGAATGTTTCAATTATGTCACGATATAACGTATAAGTGATAAAAGTTAAGCGCTATTTAATAAATAATCATTATCTGAATTATTACTCACCGTTATTGAAATCCCATTATTGCATGAATTCATTTCGGGTCATCGCGTATGAAACTGTAACATGAAATACAATGATTATATAAATGTATCCATGAATTATTCAACAGCAGTGATATTTCTTATACCATATCAGAAATATTTAAAACGAATACCGGAGAACGTGTCTTTGATTTTAAATATAAGATGTATGAAGATTTCCGTAGTATTTTAATTTTATATCATTTTTGTGACTGACGAATTTAGGTCGAATACGAGGATATTTCATTTATAATCTCTTTGATATTTCATTATTAATTGATAAACATTTCCTTACACTTGTGGCGTTGCTTCTTATGCTCGCCACCAGAGGGCTCGCGCTCTCACAAGCGCTCCACCAACCCCTCAGTTGCTCCTCCAACTCCCACACACTTATGAAGAAACTTAAATCACAATTAATATAGAGAAAACATCTCTCTGCTTCGTGAAAAAAAGAGTCGAGTGTTCGTGAGCTTCGAGGCGTGAAGAAATTCGTGTTCAGTCACAAATTTTCCCGACCATCGATCGGGTAAAACATTTGACAAGGCACGAGAACGGCCTCGGAAAAAGTTGAAATGAAAAAGGAAAATGGGAAAGTGCACGTCATAGAGGCGGAGGACACATAAAAAAACTGGGACTCGACACTCCAGTTTCCCGTTCGATTCCCGAAAGTCAATTTTCATTAGGACGAAATTGGGCTGAACTCGATAGTCGGAGATCGAAACGGGTCGAAGCGGACGATACACGAGAGAGAAAGACCAGATACACGCCGGGAAAGTGAAAACGGAGGACAGAGCACGAGGCATGCCAAGTTGCGTGAACCCGAATCATAAGTTCGTGTGTCGGTGTATGTCGGCGAACAGAGTTAATTAAATTCACTCGATTAATTAGGCTATTTGTCAGCCTTGCCGTCGATTTCGAGCTCGTCCAAACGAACGGGGAAACTAATGATAGTCTGCGCGCACGTTCCCCGAACGAATGACTACGATTCGGGGGGGCGAATTATTAAAGTCTGAAACTTGGGGGAAATAATCCTTTTCAAGTTTTTTACATTTCTCTATTTTCTGCTCTAAAAATCACCCAAACTGGACAAATTAGTAAATAAATTGTTCTTCGTTTCATTAAATTAATTTTCTGCAAGTAAAAATTTTTTAGAAATTCTAAAATAATTTTAACTTCTTGGCCATTAATTAAAATTAAAATTTTAAGACAGCAAGTATACGAATCTCTAATCGAGAATAATAATCTACAAATGGTGAAACAGAATGATATTTACAACATAGAAATAACACTGTTAAATTAATATACTTTAATAAATTAAAAATATTTTAGCTATTAAAAAATGACGAACGAAATATAAAAGTGTTATTAAATTTTCTTAATTCTATTTTTCCTCATTTTCTTTCCGCTGGAGAGTTCGCTGTGGAAATATCTACCTTGCGGAAAATTGTTGCAACGTTCTGAAATATTGTAATACCGCGACTGCACATAATACAGCACGGCGAATATTTTCGTGACAGATTACGACCGCGCAACAGTAAGAAGTATTTGACATAAATCTTAATTCCTGCGCAACGCAGCGTTCTCAGTGGCACGTAGAAAATTTCCTGTTACCGGAAGAACGTAAAATTTAAAAACTCGCTTCCCCACGATGCCTTGCATTTCACGGAATCACAGAATATATCCGCCAAATGTTATTCTCGCGGGACACGACGAAAATAGGAATGAAACGTAAACGCGCAATACGTATCCAACCTTCCACAAAATCTTTCAAAGATGGCGGTTCGAACTTTCGAGACTCATAGTGTTCATCTAAATAAATAAATTAAATAAAGAACAAATACACTTCCTAAAATTGTTCGACGATCTTTATCGATGGAATGTCCTAATCATCGAACTTTAACAGCAATTGTAAATAATTCTAAAACTACTTTACTACAATCAAAAATCTGGGAATATTTTCAAATGATGAACGTAAATGTTTGAAGAAAAATTTGAATAAAAATGAAACAACGAAATCTATTTTTGCTGTATATTTTCGATGGGAATAGGGTGGTTCCTTTATCGTTGATAATTAGTTCGTTCTCGAGAATCATTCAGGGATGCGTTCCCCTAAGCTCGACAGAATTGTCATTAAGGGGAACGATTATGAATGATGCAACATTAAGCTACGTAACAGTTCAATTCATTTCCGAAGCAAACGACAGGAGGTCCAAACAGACCAAACCCTTTAACCACTCTCACAATGGTAGTTAGCTACATTAGAAATAATGGCTATGAGTGACGTATATTTGTTTGTAGTCGCGGTAAATTGCTTCGGTAAAGTTATAACTATAGCCATTAAAGTCGCGGAAACGCTGATGGCTACCACACCCTAAATTCAACCCCGTAAATACAGAAACGTCACTCGTAACCTTGCAACTTCCATTTTGTAAGAATTAATGTTGCAAGGTTTAAAACAAGAATAAAAAAATATCAGAATTATGAACAAAAGAAGTGGTCGACTTTTCAAAGAAGTTTTAACTTGAGTGAGTATAAAATTTAATGTTTGTTAAGTTAATAGTAACGTTGAAAACATTCGTCTTTATATAATACAATATTTGTAATACTGCAAATCAGTGATTGGTGATTTAGGTTCTAAATGAATTTAAAAGACTCGAAGAGATTTAATAGATATTGTGTTACAAGCTATGTTTTAATTAGATGAAACTACTTTTAATGGGCAATAATTTGACGCGTAAAATTGGCGATCGAAGCTTCGTTGGATCAAAGTTGACCTGTATCACTAGCGTAATTCTACTTGCCCCATTTTTGTTTTCTGATAAATTACACGATTTATACTTTTATAATAAAGTGTTCTACAACAGCATATGAGGAAAATAATATTCACCTTACATCGATTTTAACGTTCCATCAATTTTATTTAAACATTCAAACGAAAATTTAACGAGTGTTTGGACATATTGTACCAACGTCAAAAGAAGTTACTGTTATATCCAAGTCTCTTTAAATTTATTTTCACCCATTTCCATAGGAATTTTCCAATAATTTGACAAGAGTTTCCGTCGATTGGAAAAAAATTCGTTCCCAAGTAGATCATATGCACGTATGAATTTTCCAACGCGTGCATTTACAAGGAAAATTATCCGTCGATCCAAAAAAAAAAAGAAAAATGCCCGACGGCATCGACGATGAAACCCAATCGAAACTCCATTCTACGATCCAAACTTTGTTTCTCGGTCCATCCACGGTTGGTGCTCGGAACTTGATTATGACGTAACTCCTAATATCCGGTAATCACTGGTTCGACATAACCTAAAAGACTGAAACAGTTCTAAGATCGATAAAACGCGGCCGGCGTTCCCGTTCGCGGTGCTTTTGTTACGAGAACTTCCCTTTTTGTGTTGGTGGCTCCCAGGTATTACTTTTATGTGAATCGTCAGCAACTCACCTCGAGCTATCGTTCCAGTGACTTCTGTTTCGAAACTATGATTGATCGTCCCCGGTGTGCACGACTGGACCACGAATACCACCACGCGTTTCGTAAATTCAAAATATCGACGTCCACCATTTTCCTTGTTCGAATCATAAACTCAAGTTCAAAGATTTTCCCATTAAATGGCAGCCACGAAGCTACTTTGAGAGGACGCTATATAAAGACGTGTAACTCTTATAATAATTGGTACTTTTTTATTAAAAAATTATCTTGTACCCGTGAAATATTAGCAAATATATCTACAGAAACCTGAAACTGTAGAATCTACCGATCCAAAAGAAAAGAATTCTGACTTACTTAAGGAACAAATTAGAAGTTTGTCAAATCAAATATGGCGTATACTCGCGAGTGTCATGGCGTCTGTCTCAGCAGGCGATGATCATTTGAACAGTGAGAATACTTCCTGTTTCTCTTTCCGAAGCTTTTAATTCGCGTACCGATTCAAAATTGATGGCCGATAGCGTAATTCTGAAGTAACGTTGAAGGCACTGGGGGGTTCCCCGTGCCCTAATCGACGTTGAAACGCATCTCTGGTCGTTCGAACCACTCGGTTTTATCAGCGAATACCCCTTTATCAATTTCCCTACCGCCGAACCCATCGTCGTAGTCGGCGAAGATCATCAGCGATCGACGACGACGCAAAAACTTCTCTGAAAAGGCTCCGATGAGACCGTTGCGCCTAATCTTCGTGCTATCGCGGCGGAACAGTTCCAGGTGGCCGACACGCATATCCCGATGGATGAACGGGAAGCACGATATAACGTGAACGCTTTCGTGGATAACCGAGCGACGCGATAAAGCCAGCTGGGAGGGTCCTGGCGCTTCGAGGAAGCCGGGGTACCGAAGAGAGGCCGACACGGCAATAAACAATTACTTAAGGCACTGTTACGCGCGGCACACCCACGCATTAGTCGAAGTAGAATGCCGCACCCATCCGTGATCGCGGCTCGTGGGCTTGGTTCTCCATTAGTATACACACGTATCCACCACGCTTAACATGCTTTTTCCTCCGTGTGTGTGCGTGTGTGAGCATGAGAGTACCGATCGAATCGTATCGGACGATGACGTACCGAGTCATTTTTCAAACGGATCGGGTAATGGTCTTTCGTTGGTTTTCAGTGGTAATTGGAATGATCCCGACTGTGGGAGCGGTGTTTTATGGGAATCGTTCGACTGTTTAGTGATCGATCCTGTCCTTTCCCCCCTCGTGTCACTGTTCTTTAGGTATTGGGTTTCATTCTACGTTAATAACGATTGTAAAACGCAACGCAAATGATAGAGTTAGCGTTATCCTTGGGGTAATTGAAAAGATTTGGTGAAAGGTGCTATTAAATTTGACTCTGAGGACTGTAACTATGTGATTGACAATTGGAGTATATTGGGGGGCACAAAAAACAATGCAATTCATGTAAATATACGACCTACATGACCTACTTCCTGAGTTATGTGATGCAGGATGTTCTCAGCTATAAGGAATTTTTTTCTCGAAACTGCGTAGGATTTCGGGGGTATGCGTATTGACCAAAAATGATTGCAATTCACCCCTGCAACCATGACTAATTTTTTTAAAACGATTTGAAATTTTTTAATTTTGTGAAAAATTTCGCATATTCTCGAATTTTTTTCTCGAAACTGCGTAGGAATTTGAGGGTATGTCTATTCACCAAAAATTATCGCAATTGACCCCCTAGCTAAAAATAATTTTTCCAGAACGATTTGAAATTTTTTAATTTTGTCGAAAATTTCACACCTTCTCCAATTTTTTTCTGGAAAATGCGTAGGAATTTGAGGGTATGCCTGTTGACTAAAAATTATCGTAATTGACCCCCCTAGCTAAAAATAATTTTTCCAGAACGATTTGAAATTTTTTAATTCTGTCGAAAATTTCACACCTTCTCGAATTTTTTTCTCGAAACTGCGTAGGAATTTGAGGGTATGCCTGTTGACTAAAAATTATCGTAATTGACCCCCCTAGCTGAAAATAATTTTTCCAGAACGATTTGAAATTTTTTTTTTCGTCGTAAAATTTCTCAACTTCTCCAATTTTTTTCTAGAAAGTGGATAGGAATTCGGGGGTATGCCTATTTATAAAAAATGATTAAAATTGACCCCTGCAACCGAAAATAATTTTTTTAGAACGATTAGAAAATTTTTATTTTCGCTGAAAAATTTAGGCACCTACGCCCTGTCGATTTTTCTTAAGAATTCGTTTTCCATGTTTAATAAATTTGTTTGAGGGTATAGAGAAAAGTTGTTTAATACTTTTTTGTAGATGCCCATGGGTTCTACTTCAGTAAAAAATTTCAATGAGATTCCTCTACTATTATAGGAGTTATGGCCGTTTGAAAATTGAACCATTATTATGGGGTTTTTCTCATTTTTCGGGGCCAAGGATCAACTTTTCGAATATTTTTGCAATTCCTACATATTCTCCGCTAAAATACGCGTCGTTTGCCGCTTGAAACATTAAAATCGTCCAATCCGTTCAGAAGTAATGACGTTTTAAAGATTTAAAGAAATTTCAGTGAAACATATCGACGGTATGGTCAGACATATAATTTTCGGTAATGAATTTTTTTCTCGAAACTGCGTAGGAAATCGGGGGTATGTCTAATCACCAAAAATGCTTGTAATTCACCCCCACAACCGAGAATAATTTTTTTAGAACGATTTGAAATTTTTTTTTTTGTTGAAAAATTTCGCACCCTCTCGAATTTTTTTCTCGAAACTGCGTAGAAAATCGGGGGTATGCCTATTGACCAAAAATAATCGTAATTGACCCCTCTAGCTAAACATAATTTTTTCAGAACAATTTGGAAAAAATTTTTTTCGTAGAGAAATTTCAGAAACTACGATTTTTCTTAGAACTTCGTTTTTCATTTTTAATAAATTTGTTTGACACTGTACGGAAATGTCGTTTAATACTTTTTTAAAGATGCCAATGAGCTCTACTTCGGAAATAAATTTCAATGAAATCCATGCACTATTGTGGGAGTTATGGTGGTTTGAAGTTTGGACCAATTTTATGAGCTTTTCTTTCTCCTTCTGCTATCTGTTTCACACTGCAAAAATAATCCCATCGAAGACGGAGGATGGGGGAAACGAGTTAATGAAAGCAATGGAAATCGAATATTCTGTTCTACCGATTGGAAATTCGAAAGTAGTTTCCCCCAGTTTGCATAGCTCGTTACGAGTCGCTTACACGTTCATTTACCAGCGTCAACATACACGCACCACGCGCATCCTTTATTCTCCTCCGCCTGCATCCGACGCCAAGTCACGTAGATCACGTGTTTATCGTGCGCACACCGACCTGGTTAATTAGCTCGATACGCCTCCTAATTGTTTTATCTGTCAATGGGTCCAACTAGCCTTAAACGCCGCGACGATGATGCTAATCGTGGCAACAAAAGCGGCCAAGGAGCGAGGAGAAAAAAATGAAAATCGATAAGCGTGCACGTGAAAGGAGCCCTCGATCGAACGGGGGCCCTAATCGACGTACGTTGCGCAATCTAATGCGAATATAATACGCGATCGATAATTATTACGTAAAGCACAATATTCACTATCGACGACGGATTAGACGGCCTACGTAAGATTTACCTAACCCCACGTAACACACTACGTACATACCTAAATGAGCTGTCTGCCGCAAAAGTGACGTAAGTCCATTTATCTCTGTTTCGAAGATAAAAGTTTCGATCTCGTGACTGTTCGAAAATTTATGTCCATCGATTGGGTTCGAAAGTTCAACGTTTAATAACTTTTTCGAACTTATACGTGTACACCGGCCAGCGGAAATTAAAGTACAGATCCGAAGCAACTTTATTCTCTTGCAAATATTCTTTAAGATATGCATCGATAAGCGGGACTGGTGCAACGATTTCACGCGTCATTTGTTATACATGACTCCTGCCAAAGAACTGTCGATCAAACAAATTGGAACGATTTAACAAAAGTAATTTACATAGCAAAGATAGAAAACAGAAAAGTAAGAGAATTATTATTGGAACAAACCATCAAGGATCCTGTCATTTAAAAATTTAAATGCACGCGAAGCCTGCTTCATCGAATTTATAATTAAATTTTAAAGCACGATGAATAAACGCGCTCGAACAAATGTTTCGTTTTAATCGTTGTTTGTTGGCTCGACAACAGTTATTAACGTTCCGTTCGGTTAAAAAACGCATGAAATATTTGTTGTAAGCTACGATCGATAAATGTCGTTTCGTTTGTTGTAGTTTTCCAGGAATATTCCGCTCCACAATCGTTGTTATTCGGGATGCATAATTTTGTTAACACTGCGAACAATGGCCACCTAACAGGCTTCGAAATCATCGGAATATGATGGAAAATCGTCGTTCATAATGCAGTCGAATTAGAGTAATTGAGCATTGTTACAGCCGCACGCGCGTCGTGTAATATTACCTCTCGATAAGTGACATACTTGCTTGAGCATATTATTCGTCGACGTTCGATCGAACATGGCTGATTCTAATAACCAGAACGAAGTTTAGACAGAAGGAGTCACGATTTCCCTCAAAATTTTAATGACATATTCCTCAAATACGAAGTAAAACAGAGGCCAAGCTAAATACACACAAAATTCTGAATTTTGATTTATAGGAATATTTCCCCTCGAAAGATCGAATAATAAAATAATCAAATTGAATCATATTGAATCGTGGTGGAAATCAGAATCGATAGTAAGCTACGTGACCTTTCGCCTCGAATCTCCGTAACATGTAAGCGATGTCGTTTATTGGATCAGGCACTTTGATAAGTGCTGGAATTTCGATGCCTGCATGAATATTCAGCTCCGTATTTCTGCAACTATCGAGGTTCTACCATCCTGTCGATACAATATCATCGGATTCGACGCGATAGCGTGTGTCAGTCCTCGTATATTACACTTCATCGGCTGCTAATAAGCTTGTTAGGACGATAAACGTTATGTATCTCGCGATACGCGCCGAGAATGAGACTGCCGGCTGTTCTCCACGCGAAGTTAATTACAAATAACCTCATTTTCGCGACAGAGGCCGGTATTCATTTATTCACCAATCTGTCCCCGCGTATTAATTATTCTCTTGTGTCCGCACTCTACCCGAGTTCGTTAAATCTCGCTTCTTTGTTGCATCCAGCTTCAACAAATGCCATTTTCGTGCCTCTTTGTACGTTGGCCTTCCACTGCAGCGAGAAGAATTTATTTTCTTACGCTTTATGGTAACAATTTCAGGCCACTTACGTTTGTGTGCTTAGCAACGACGATGGGGAGTTCTCGCGCTCGCCACCAGAGGGCTACGCTCGACTTTCACCTTTCTCACAAGTACTCGATCGACAGTCTGTCGTTTTTTCGGTTCTTATAACTGTTTCAATTTATAATCGACGTACAACAATTTGAAACTGAATTGTTTCGAACCTTGAGCGTGCAACTCCTTCCCAAAAGGTATCCAAAGTAAATAAAGAGGAGTTGGCTAACAATTATAGTAAAAAATGGTGAACTTTGCTCCTGTTGCCACAGTGGAATACAGGGAGGGGTCTGTGTAATTCGAATCATCATCGTTTTCCAAGGAAAGCACGTGTGACCTCGGTCGGGTGTAACTTTCCAGCAAATTAGAATCTTCCTGGCCGGATGGGGGATTAAAAAGACAAACACCCTGGACGTTTCTCGGGTCAGTCGTTGGCAGGTTGCAGGGGCCAGGTGGAAGGAAGGAAGAGCGGAAGGAATGTGCGACGGTTCGTGACCGACGGAAAGGCGGCGAGTCGACGATACATTTCCGCCGGGCGATGTCGGGGAGCCACTTTGAGCAAGTTTGCCCCTTGATCGTGGACAATGCTGTGGGCGAGGACCGCTCGTTACACGGTACATGACCACGAAGGATATGGACGAGGCCTCCGTGTCACGGCGCCATCGCGGTTCGTATTCGCGACACGCATCATCGATGACATGAGCCACGATGGGACCCCCGCCATTGGGACGAATTATGATTCTCCATAGGCGCGTTTACGCGACGGAATCGATCACGAGGGCCCTTGCCTGATGCACGCGTAGAAACCCTCTTTCCGTCTGAGCATAATCTTTTTATTTATAATATTATCGAGGTCATGTTCATTTACTCTATCGAGTTTTATGCGCGTTTAAAAATAGCCAATGTTGCTTTTATTAGATTCGTTAAATGGTTTTTGCGATCCTATATCGCGTTTAATTTTTTATGTTTTTCTGCATTCGATTGATTCGATTATGTAGATTATTTGAAACCGCTAAAAATGGCGTCGTACAACCCCGTAATATTTCATGCAATAAATCATGGAATGGAGGCGAAACCTCCAAAGCCATAATAATTGTCACGTCTATTTGCAACATTAAACGCAGCTGTAAATTCCATTTGCATTAACCGAATTTATGATACATACTTACGAATTAACATACACCCTCTATTACGCCGTCTATCGTCTCTGCATTTCATTATTGACATATAATCAATGAGCTAAAATGGCGCGTGCATGTACCCCACGAACGTATCGAAACTGGGTAAACGTGAACTAAGAACACGTCAAAACCCTAACATTCTCTAGCATTCGAAAGCCCTTTTCTTTAAGTGCGATTCGAAATTCACGATTCAATCCAGGATCGTTCCAATATCGAACGTCAGTATAGATAATACCAGACGTCGACATTCGTCTTTTCTCTATCTGTCGCGTCGAGCTACTCTTCCACCATTTCCTGTCTCCATGTGTAACTTCCTCTCCCTAAATTTTCGTTCCCCCCGTCTTCTTTTCTTCTATTTTATTCCCACTCCTCTGTCACATAAAGACTCGACCTTCTTTATATCTCATTTCTTCTTGTTCCTCTTCCTCCTCCCCTATTTTTCTTCCGTTCTTTCTCATCTAGTTTCTTTCTCACCCCCTTCATGGCAGTAATTCACCTGTCTTTGCACTCGAACATCCTCCATGTTGCAACAACTTTATATTTATTCATTTCGTAATTACTCCCGATTTTTAAGCTAGTTTCAAACACTAAAAATGTTTTCATTTTTCAGGTAATTTTTGAACCATTCATGCGAAAGATAATCAGAATTTTCGTTCTCGTTAAATCGTAGGAGGACTAAATAACATTATAATAAAAAACACTTCCAAAACATGAATAAATATCTACCCAAAAATCGAAATAAAGAAACCTATTCTTGTTTTACAAAAAAAAAATCCTAAAAATCGATCGAGAAATGAAACTTCAGGCTACCCTCTCAAGAATAAATAAATTATAAAACTTTAACCACGGTTATTGTCTCCTCAACAGCCTATCGAATCCAATTTGTATCGTTCCTTCGCTCCCCCCGTCCGTCTGCTCCCCAGCTCTCTATTCTTCTGTCACGTTAAGATCCTCTCTTGTTCCTTCTTCTTGTCTCGTCAAATTCTAACCGTCCTTCCCCCTTTCCTCTTGTCAAATTCCTCTTTCTCCCTCCGGTGGCCGTGTCCCTCAAGGGAGTGCCAGGAAACGGCGCTAATAGCCGACGTAACTCTAGCCTCGTCCGTCCAAGGATAATTGCGCTGGCTAATGGTTCCTTTTTTCTTCCTCGCCTCGAACCCATCGACTAGATAAAAAGACGCCCTCGGACCTAGGAATTTAAACGCGCGCCACGGGGGAGCCTCGCCGCGATATCCTTTCGTTAGAGACATCCGGGAGCTCCCTTGCAGCGCGATTTCGGAATTCGAAAACAGACGCCGGAACCACCCTCGGTATTCTCGGCGTATCGTGGGTTCGTTTCCTTTTAATTGGTCACTGGGTTCGTTGGAACGTCTCCCACCGGTGGGACCACGACGATGCTACATGGAATAATCTCTTAATCGTCGGAGGAACTCGTAAAAACCATTTAAGAATATGGTAAAATAGAATTTTCAGAGACGATGGATTTATGTAGCAGAATGTCGTTTAAAACAACTGTAATTGAAATTATACATAGTAATTTGGACACTATTTGCTTCCATGACCAAAGTGAGGAGGTTTAACGATCACCAAAAAATCGTTCGAGCGCTTGTGAGAGCGCGAGCCCTCTGGTGGCGAGCATTAGAGGCAACACTGTTTTATAAGAGAATCGTTCGAATATAATAACGCCAAATTTTTGGTGAACGACGAATCGACGTACGAAATTCCGTAGCAGCGAAATATCGTATTTTCCGAGCCGAGTCTGAAAACGCGGATCGTTGACCGTAGATTTTTATAAATATAATATAATGCGGGCCACGCTCCATACTATTCTCGTATTAAATAATTATCTGAATGGGCGGGCGTAAATAATTAAATTGGTCGCGTTCGTAAATGAACTTTAATTACAGCGCAGCGCAACGACCGATGCGGGGAATTTTTCGACGGTATTACGAGACGTCGTTATTATTTCACCAAAAACACTTGATAAATAATTAACAATTTTTGTAGCTGGGCGTAAAATGTGATTCTGGGTGGACGATAAAATTTCTATGGACGTCGCGTACGTGCGAATGTAATAATTAACGAACGACCGTTTACGCCGCACACGAAAACTAATTTACAGAGCTTCGTGGATCCAAACGGTTCTTCTTTACAGTGAAGAGCATATCTATGTAGGAATTGTTTGCCTGATTACATCGATTGAGTGACTCAACGCGATTAACGACACCTAGCAGCAATATTGGTAAAATATAAGGTTAGACGAACTGGCAGCCATCTTGAAAGAGAAACCTTTCCATTTCCAATAGCGTTCCAACCCTTTTCAGTCCATGTCAGAAAAATTATATGATTTCAACTTAAATTCGGAATTGTAATTTAAATATTTTTGTCCTTTTTTACCTTGTAATAATGGCAGAAGAATTTATATTATTGCAAACGATTAACATGGCTATTTGATCATTCTTTTACTAATTTTGTGCAAAGTATCCACAACGCGAGAAGCAAAATAAGTAAATAACTTTTCGAAGAACCCGTACCCTCGTTTTGCAATTAATAACAAAATGTTAAGTAAGAATTGGAGAAGTTTGAAACGGGGAACGTGTGACCGTAGTTTCGCCAGCGAAATTATCATGGCGACGGTATAACGGGTAAATTTCCAGCGACAAACAGAAATAAGAAATATCGCCACGAAACGAGCAACCCTTGGATTATCGTTCTCGCCGGTTTCGTTACCAAAGGCCCCTGGGATTATGGGAAGGTACTGATTGGAGTTCCATAGGTACACGAAACGGTGTCGTAGAACCCGCCCAAAACCGGTAGCCGTATTACCATACAGATTGCCGTCGACTGTTATATCCACGGCTCGGGGAATCTATGAATCCAACTAATCATAATCGTACAACTAACCGCGGATAATCTGCAGCCTGGCAATTTGGAGTTTTACTCAAAATACGACCGGCATCCAGCGAGCTAGGAATGCTACGAAACCATTCTATCGATATTACGATGCACGTAAGACCCGCCATTGGCTCCGAGATCGCTCCCACCAGATGTCGCTGCGTTCCATTCTAGCAAAAATAAACAAAAGTGTACCTAACCTCGAATTCTCTCATTTAGGAATTCGATGCACTTATTATTTAATTTTTAAAACGATTAAATACAAGAAAGCAATGGAATCGTATATTTTTTAATGCATCGTTCGACTTAATAAGCCATTTCCTATGAAAAATAGGACTTTAAAATTATTAAGTTGAAATATTTGTTGGAAATGGGGGTTGAATCAACTGAACGAATCATCTTCTGATGGTTTTTCGTCAAAAAGGGTGTGTCGAGTTTGTTCGCAATCAAATGATTGGAAACCTCGCGGATGATTCGTAATAATTGTTTACCGTAGCAAGTCGAGATAAACTTCAACCGGTAATACAAAGTTTCAGATGTTAGCGACGATGTTTACCGTACGGAATTTGATTAGAGGATCCTCGTTCGGTTGTTCTCCAATAGTTACGAAGTCATGCATAACCATGCATGAAGATCGATAAAAAGAGAGTACTATGAATTTCACCCCCCTTTGCAAAACTAACCGTGTACACGTAGTTCCTATTGGACGATAATGATTGGACCGTCATTGTTTAGAACCGGCATCCTGTACGGGTTTATCGATAGCGAGCCGGAAGTGTTAAAGTTTGGACGCGTATTCCGTATAATGGGATCCAATGGCGGAACAAAGGGTGTCCATATGCATGTTTTGCGTTGAAAATAAAGAGAAAAGAAGCTCAAACTTTGCAGATACTGAATTTATCTCTATGGTGTTGATTATTTTGGGTGTTTTGTATCGAATAAATTTAACTTCGTCTTTCGTTCGTTCCTCGAGATTTTCCTAGATCTTTGCCCGCATCTAGCCGCCATGCAACGTATTTAGAATTTTCCTCGACGTTCTGTAACATGACGCTGCTAACACGTGTGCATGAATAGTATACAAGTTCCGGCTGGGTCACCAGAAATAGAACATCTGAATATGTCTCTTTTGGGCGTGATGCGATGAAGGAGCCTGGGGGAACATAATTCACGTGGTTCTGAAGGCTGAACCGAAGAAATATCAGCATTACCTCTTAACGTCATTTTATTCCGAGCTATCAAGAGCAGTAAACATTATTAATGGTCCGGATACATCCCTCACGCTCAATTTAACAAATTCACCGACAGATCAAAATTCCATAACATTCTGCCAGACTAAAATCTTTATTTCAGACCATCCTGAACGACGTAACCCAAATTAATTTTTCCAGTGGTAAAAATTAAAAAAAAATAATTATTCTAATTTCGGTAAAAAAAAAATTAGTTTTAATAACCGAAATTTGGATACGTTCCTCAATGGAATAGTCAAGTATTGCTGAACGTAATGTAATTACGATAAAAATACATTTTATTTGTATCTGGATAGTGAAATAGTGTCCTTTAAATAGGGCACTGGTATTTAATGGCTGAGGGCTTTGCGCCAGTTTTCTGGCAAGTCGTAATTGCAATCACAGACGACATAAAAATGTTACAAAGCACCCAGAGCGACTCCGCGAGGGTCGAGAGCGACATTAGGAGCAGAACGGAAACAAAAAAGGAACGTTAATCAAATATTAAATTAACAACGCCTGCGCATGTTTGCCACTAGCGGCGACACGGCTGCTTGTCGAGGGTCGGCCATAACCCTCGGACATAACCAAGGAAATCACTTGGAAAATCCTCGATGAATTCGCAATGAACTTGTGGTTGGTACAACACGTTCATCCGTCAGGACGCCCCCGAGAATTTCTTTTTCCGCGATTCTCGTTTCCTGCCTCGTCAATCTGCCTATTCTCTCCATTTTCCACGCGGTAGAATTTTTCTAACACAAAGCTCGTTACACAGGGTGTTTTTCTAATTTTAATTCGATAACTGTATTTCGAATTCTACGATGAAGTTCTGTAATCCTTATAAAAGGAATAAAAGAGTCTTATCTCTTTATTTTGGATAATTGGGGAGTTAAAAGGGTTGTTCGAAGGTTACAGAATTCCAAAGGAACGTGGACTTTTGTATCGCGTCTGGTTTCAATTTTTCTATTCGTTAGAAAACTGTTCAAAGTCCATTTATTTGTATCGCCTTCGTTTCAATACCGGCGGTATTTTTTACTTTATTAAATGCGTATTCCCGCGAGACTGTTCACTCGGCTCTTTTCGTGCATTTCGCGCGCGCGCAAAAAAATCGGAAAGTAGAACAATTTTTTTATGCCCATCGTTTTCCAATACCTTTGAAAGCCTCGGAAACAACGGTATCGCAATATTCGGATTGCAGCTACTTCCGAGATCGAAATTCATTCTCTTTTCACAGCTTGACAATACGCAAAAAAATTCGGACTTCGCCCGTCTTTTATTTCGTGCTGTGTTTCATCCCACGCGAGTTTAATTTTAGTTACTTCTCTTTTCAATGCACTGGTCACTAAAAGGTCTGATCGCTTTTTAGAAATTCTAATCAGTCCCATAAAACGCAAAAAATCTTCATCAAAGCATACAAGTGCTAAACCAAATTGAACGGAGTTGATACCACTCGATAGGTGATTCGAAAAAATCCCTTTACACAGTTTCAACTCAGTATCTCTACTACAGGGGTAATTACGGGGTGAAAATCATTTTTCGGTTTATTCTTAATATCTCCCGTTCTGGTAAACTAAAAATTATGAAAAAAATCATGGCTATTCTATCGATTGATGTACATAGTCGAGAATTTTTTCAGAATTTTTGGATGGAAATTCGATTTTTAAAAAATTCGAATATATTTTAACCGCCGATTTTTTGTCCAGGTTATCAAGTGACCACGTTCGTTTTTATACAATATGAAGCTCTCAAAGGGATTAGTGAGCTCTAATTTTTTCAGATTTTTCTAAGGGATGGAACGTAGTAAAAAAAATAAAAAATGGTGAAAAAGCTTTATATTGCCTTAATTACTTGCGTGACCATGTTCATATTTTTACAGCTATAGCGTAACATTATGACTATTATATTTTTAATTAATATTTTGTTGAAATTCTAAATGTACTCGAGTGGTGTAATAAGGACGATACAATAAAGGACATCACCAAATACGCAATGAAAAGAATATTGCTTTTAATACGTAAGAGGCAGTATCCTCGTCGTATTAAAGATGTCGCCTAAGTAATAATCCGCCATTCCGACAAAATAGGTCGAGAGGTCGCCTTATTACCTGTAAAGTCGACGTTTATGATGAGGTGATTGTCCCGACTTTATGTGTCTACGATAAAGGTGTTAGACTGATATCAACCCGAGTGGTAACCGAGGCAAAGCCATTTTTAACAATAATAATACGTCTTTATTGTATATCGAAAAATCAAAGATAACTGAGTGTTCGTTACTCGTCAAATAAAATATTAAAATCGTATGAAATAAGAAATTCTAAACGAAGGAGTCCATTTTGTTCAACAATACCGGTATCGTCTGTAATTTCACAAAGAGTTCATTTGCATATATCATATTATTCCCCCGTGTAAAACAGAGAAAGTTTCGTATTCGACATTTTTCTATCTCCATTTTCTTCAAGTTGTTCCACGGTAACGGTATTCCAGCCACAACTTTTAAGGGTGATTTTTTTCCACCCAACGCGACCGACTCGCTAAAAAAACGAATACACGTAGAATATTTTCAACAACTTGATCCGCGCGGAAAGTTTCATCAAAGTGGCGATGCACCTTGTTAGCAACTTATAGCGACGCACTCGCGTTGTTTTCCCGATCGTTCTCAGCGATCGCGAGATTTTCGTTACTTCTCGTCTCGATTCTAATTTCGACGGGCGTAATCTATTCCCCGCGTTCCATCTTTCCTGCCTTTCGACGCTGCGCCGAGCCTTTCTTCTCCATCGTTTCCCATTTTATCTTTCCCCCTCGTCCCTTTTCACTTTCCTTCGCCCGGCGAACGATGTCGTTAATCACCGGCTATTTTAATACGATTTCCCCTCGTCCCGACGTCCGATCGAACGCATTACTTTTAGTGGCCGATCACGTGCACCTTTAAAATGCATAACGTGCATCGGTAATAAGAAAATCCATTTTCGAGGGACCGCCATCCCCCTCCCGGAAATCGAGCGAAATTTTTCATTAACGCAACCGTGATAAGACGAATAATTTCCACGGAAAGTCGAGAAACGCGGCACTGCTCTCGATGGCCCGTTTAATTATTTTCCACGTCGCGATATTTCACGATTCTCGAAATAATTTGATAACCATTCCGCGACTGGGCGAACCATCGATGAAGATTCCACGAAATTGACCGCCATTCTGTTGAGAATATTATAGTGTCGATTAAAGGGGATATAGATATATAAGGGTGGTCTGGAATTTTGAGAAAATAGGTTATTTATTTCAATTTTTTACTGTTAAATATGAATACTTATTTTAAAACAGAAATTTTGCGTGAGTCATTGTGCTATATTTTTGATTGTATTTAGAAACTATAATTAATGTGATGAACGTTGTAGAAGGAAGGAAGGTTTTGTTGTTTCATGATCAGTATATTATTTGAGAACGAAAGAAAACAAATTCTCTCGGGCGTCTGACGTGATTTTGATCAACATTTCAAACTATATTTTGTAACATTATTGGTTATAAACATATTAGAAAAATCTTGATACAAAATGGCCTACCTAGCATCAAGAAAAAAATTACAAAAAAATGACAATCTAGATAGGAGTACCATTAAACAAGAAGCTCATGTAACAACTCTAATTTTTAATATTTTTGGATGAAAAAAATACTGCACATGCTTGAAAGATGAATAAACATATCAGAAAAATCTCAATACAAAATAACCTATCTACCATGAAGAAAAAAATCCCAAACCATAACTGAAAAAATTGCAGTCTAGTCAGTAATATGTACCATTGTAACAATCACAATTTTTAATATTTTTGATTGAAAAAAATACTGTGCATGCTTGAAAGATAAATAAACATATCAGAAAAATCTCAATACAAAATAACCAATCTACCTTCAAGAAAAAAATCCCAAACCAGACTGAAAAAATGGCAGTCTAGACAGTAATATGTACCATTAAACAAGAAGCTATATAACAACCCTAATTTTCAATATTTTTGCATGAAAAAAATACTGTACATACTTGCAAGATAAATAAACATATCAGAAAAATTTCGATGCAAAATAGCCTCCCGTACCATGAAAAAAAAATCACAAAAAATGACAGTCTAGATAGGAGTACCATTAAACAAGAAGCTATGTAACAACCCCAATTTTTAATATTTTTGCATAAAAAAAATACTGTACATACTTGCAAGATGAATAAACACATCAGAAAAATTTCGATGCAAAATAGCCTCCCGTACCATGAAAAAAAAATCACAAACCGAACTGTTAAAATCGCAATCTAGACAGTAATATGTACCGTTAAACAAGAAGCTATGTAACAACCGCAATTTTTAATATTTTTGGATGAAAAAAATACTGTACATGCTTGAAAGATGAAGAAACATATCAGAAAAATCTCAATACAAAATAACCCATCTACCTTGAAGAAAAAAATCCCAAACTATAACTGAAAAAATGGCAGTCTAGTCAGTAATACATACCATTGTAACAACCACAATTTTTAATATTTTTGGTTGAAAAAAATACTGTACATGCTTGCTGGATGAATAAACATATCACAAAAATTTCGATACGAAATAGCCTACCCACGATGAACAAAAAATCACGAAAGATTAATCTAGACTTTCAACTATATTAATAAATTTCAGTTTAATTCTTTTCTATCGGTTCTCCGTGGAAACACGGGTCTGCATAAATATCCGGTTCTAATAATGGTTTAAGCTGGAAACGAAAACATCCGGACTTAATAAAAGGGAGAAGGCGAGGCGCGGAGGGGGCGGAAATCTCGGCGAAAGACGGCGGAAACGCGAAGGTTAAAACAGTGAACCCGGGTATCCCCGGAATTAATAGACGGAAGGAAGAGTGCGCGATGGAAGTGGCGCGATGAGAGGATTGCAGGAGAGAATATAATTCAACGATAGTGGTTGGAAACGACGCGCGCTAACCGAGGATTAATTTAAATATTGACATGACCCTGCGAGCCGGCCACGCTCCGCGGAGCGTCGCTAAACGCTCGTTCAATTTGCGCGTCGCCCTTCGTCTCAAAGCATCGGCATAAATCTACGCCGTAAAACATCTCCTTGCCACCCCCGACCGCCTCCTAGTCCGCGTTATGCTTCGATGGAACACACTTTAACGGGGTAGGGGGAGGGGAAGGTTATCGAAGGTTACGTAAGTTCCCACGACGGTTTTCCAACGTGTTCGCAGTCGCTCTGCGGAATCATCGGACCGATAGGCTCGCCAATGGACGCCATGATTGATATTACGTGCGGCGAAAGTTAAGGGGAATCCAAGAAACCCGAGGGCTGCGGGAATGTCTATTGACATTTCTCCAAATATTCCGTTGTCTTAAGGGAACATTCTATTACAGAACCTTGTAAAAAAATCGATCTCTTTTTAGTTCACTTTCTGTACTTTTAGTCACCTTTTTAATTTCTTTAACGACTCGCGTGGTTAGAGGAGACTATTCTTTGCATTAATTTTAAAGACAAACAAAAACCAGAGAAAATATTTTTCCATATCGAATAACATGCTTGGTTTTTCCTTTTTTGAAGGGCCTTTAGTAAAGTTACTGGTAACTTGTAAAATATTGATGATTTTTGACCGATTAAAATCGTGCACATTCTTCGAATATGGATCTAAATATACGCGTTTAAATTTGATAGAAAAATATTTTGTTCCTCGAAAAAATTCGAAAGAACCGCTAAAAAATTGTGTTCCAGGATACCCCCTTAATGTTGTGTCACGATCAGGCAATGGAGAAGAATCGAGTGCAGGTTATAAGCTTGAAATATAGGGGAGAGTGGGCGCGTAATGGCGTGCCACTGTAACAAATGAAACATTGCAAGGGAAACGTTTGTCATTAATAATGCAAAATACACCAGAACGTTCGAGGAGCCCCAATTACACAAATAAAATCGTAACTTTGCAATCGCGTAGTTCTCATTAATAATGGAAAAATTCAAATATTCTTTGAGCCTCGTACGAGTACCAAAATGGTAACGAGGAAGTTCTGCAGAGAGTAACCCAAGCAAGAAATTCATACCATTTAGCGCGATCGCCCGTGACATTATAATTTCACAGAAAATACCATGCTATTTGATGTTCCAATTAGGCGTTTTCGACGAGGTTTACATTCTCAATTTCTTGGGCGACGAACGCGGCCCGGAGAGGGCCCGGTCGACATCGACGTCGCACTTCCGGTCTTCTTTTAGCTCTTTCAAACAATCCACACGGACCGTCAGCCAAGCGTGATCGGGGTTTTCAAGGTACACTTTGTCTTCATCCACGGGCAAAACGGTCAGCCATTTCGAATTCAACCGTCCCAGTAGTAATTCCATATGGGCACGCGCAACTTTTCCCAATCGAGTTCCGGTCGACTCGCGAATCGAATTACCTCCCTGCGCGACCGTAGTTTTTCCGTTCCGTGCATTTATTTACCGGGAAAACGTCCGCTCGAGACGAATTCCGAGGGACGAGCAACGAAACTCCGACGAAATTTTACTACGGGACTCGAAAACATTACTATTTCAACGCCAACTTATGCTGGAAACTCTAAAAAAAATGTTTCATCCCCAGGACTCCTTTTTCGAACACTATTTAAACGAACGTTGGAAAAAAAATAAAATTTTATTTGGTCAATATTCAACAAAATGGTTATCACACTGACTGCCACGACATCTACATATGGCCGACACAACGTTTCACCAAGGAGTTAAAAAAATTCATTCAGAAGATTAAATGTCAAAGAAAATAAAGCTAAATAGGGTCCTTAGATTTTAACGAGTCTGTAATAATAAATTCCATGGCAAATTCTTGGTTTGCTACTTTCCAATTGTCTAAAAATAAAATTTAATTTGAGAGGTTAGGTCTGGCAGACAACGAGTTAATCCTACTTTAATTTTTGTGTTTTGAATTACGTACAATAATTATAATAAATATTAAAGTGACACAGGGTCTGGTAAAAGCCATTTTTTCGTAAAGCAATAAGGCTGTAAATTGGAATGCTTGTTGTACGCCGTGTTACGACCGACTACAATTAATTCCGTAATGGCCGTTGTGTACCGAGGCAAGAAAATTTTTTATTTAATCACACCGACATAAATTTGTAGAGCGGTAAAAAGTATTACGTCGCGGAATTTACGATTTTGCCAATAAACGGTTTAATCGTTCGACTGCGGGCGTCGTTTCGTTCGACGGCATCGGAATTACGGCTGAATAAAATGCGAAATGAGCGATTCTTTTTATGCGTGATAATGTCACGAGCATTTCTCATTCGATTCTGTATGAATTTACTATACAAAAAAATATTTAAAGACCCAACGAATGCCATTTTGGGGTGTTCAAACTACCATCATGGTCTATTAACAATAAGATCGAGAAATTCTTGCTCGAAACGTTAAGTATAAAAGTGACGTTGAACGTAGAATGAAGAAAGTTTCGGGACCATTTTTATCTAAAATTAAAACTTGCCCCATAAAAATTATCGCAAAGACACACGAGAAGGAAGGTGAATAATGTATGCTTGTATATTTTCTTGGTAACTAAACAGTGCCTCCACGTTCTTGTCGCCCTCAGGATATCAATGCGATTAGCCTAACACCGTTCGACTACATGATAAGTTGAGGCACAGGAAATTAGAAGATAACTTACTAAAACTGCTTTCCGATCGATTCTTGTCAGCCCGGGGCCATTTGTGACGGAGCAGTTTCGTTCGAAAAAGGGACATCCATTACGCGTCATTTCACCCTAAATTGCTTCGAGAAACCCTCACCGAAACACGCTCCTTTTTCCAAACTTCCAGTTCCTTAAATTCCACCGCGACTTTTCGTCGAATTTAATGTTTTTATCGTCGTTTGGAAGAGAGACAATAATGTTTTATACAACACGAATCGTTTAAAAATAAAATCAGAAACCCGGAGGGAGCCTTTTTGTATAATACAACGGTTTTGTTCGCGGAAAAAATGTACTTGCTTTGCGAACGCGTCGTCACACTTTCGACAATGGCGTGGTTCTACGAAGAAAACCTTATTATACCATTCAACGGTTTGCTTTGCCTTTCTTTTACCAAACAGTAGATACAATACAATTCACCCCAATGACATGATTCATCCAACCCCTACAATTCCTTCACCTTCACCCTTTTGTCTCCCTTCACTATTCAATTCTAACCAACACGAATTAAGTTCCCTAAAACTCCTCGACTGGGTCATCTAATTTACATCGTGTACTAAGCATTAATTTGCTCGTTGCAGCACAATTTGTTTCAAGTTGCAGTAAACTTATCGTTTCAAATAATAATTACAATAAAGACACGAGTTTGTTGCGTCAAATATTAAGAAATTCAGAATCGAGCGAATCGAAGAAATAAATAAGCTCTTCCTACTCTAAAAAAATTAATATTTGTCTAGTTTCATTTATCAAAAAATAAGTAAATTGCTGTTTTCATAACTACTAACTTGTTTGACCAAAATGAATTTTTCCCCCAAAGAATACATCATTACACAGAACTGTACAGGGTAGTTGAAACCTGTTGTTCGTTCTCGCATTGCGGACGAAGAAAATTCGTAAAAAAAATAGCAAAAATGTTGTACTTGTACTGGAATTAATCCCCGTTTAGTTTCACGCGTGAAACACGTTCCCTTCGGTTGCTATAGATCCCTTCACGAGGCAATCGTGGTGCTCGAAACAGATCGATCTTCGACCCCTGCCAATTCCACTTTCGGTTCTCCGGTGACCCACAGTCGTTCGGGTGTCAAAGTAACGTCAAAAGTCGATGTTAAAAAATGCAACTTCTCGGGGCCCTTCGATCCCGTAAACGCTGGGATCCGGTCGGGAAGGAAAAATCGCTCGTGTCGATCATCCCCCCTTCGTTGCACCGTGATCGACGATTTTCGGAAAACTGCCGCCGCTACGTGCAACTTGTACAGACTATTTTAGCCAGCTGCGTTCGGTTCAATGTTGTACCGCGTCTATTGATCGAAGCTCAGAGAAGCATAGAGTTACAGGCCACTGGCGTCGGCCCTCTCAACCCCTCCCAACCCCCTCTATCATTCCGTCGTTCTCTCTCCTAGCACAGTTTCCCCACTTTCCCTCTTTTCTTCTCGGCCTACACGGCTCTATCCCCCTGCTCGTTTCTCTGTTTCTCGAGTCCCGTTTCTAACGACCTATCTCTCTCCCCCGACCACCCCCTCTATCCTCTGTTCGAGGAAGGACTGCACTATCCGAATTCCATTTCCGTCCAATTACAATTCATCCCCGTTTCAAAGCAGCCCGCCAAAAACAATAATTTCTTTTCTTCCAACGACCCACCCCCCTACACCGCACTCGTCATCGACTTTGCACGCTCGATGACGAATGCCCCCTGCACGGCGAAAAAACGTTCATCCTCGTCGCTAATGGTAACCTATCGATTCGAGGAGTTCGACTAATCGAGGGGTCCTTCAAATGATCCACGATTGTTGTTCACTCTTCTACCATAAGGTCTCTGGAATCCATTTTCGACCCAAACTACGTTATTTAACGAATAATAATAATGAAGAAACTTTTTACTGGGATGAAACTTGAATTTGGGTCAAAATGGAAGCTGTCTCCCGTCGTTCGATTTTTAAAAAATAACTGTTCACTAATTTAATATAAATAGTTAATTCCCGTTTCCGTCATCCGCTCCTAAAACTGTCCCTGCGTTACGTTCTTGCTTCAAGATGTCCACCCGCAAAAGGGTTAATCCGTTTACTCGCAGACAACTTAGCTTGATGTTTACTGAAACTGTCAGGCGACTTACGAAATGATATCGTCTATTCGTACGTTTGCTGCGAATTTATATAATTTTGAAACTGTAAATATTTTAAATAAACGTATCGTAGTTGAAATAAATATTAGAAATTTAAGTAGAAATAAATATTTTTCAATTTACGATCAATTCCATGGAACTACGAAGTGTTGTCGCATAGTTTATACATAGGGGAAGGGTTTGATGATTTACGTGAACGAGAATGTTGTTGAATATCTCGAAAATCGATATTCACTATTCAATTACACTGCAAGCGGAAGTCTATCGATATTTCATTCATGCACGCTCGAATTTCGAACTTTTTATTCAGTATTTTTGGAAAAACGATATGTAAAATTTATGCGCATTTTGATGGTACTTGTATCGAAGTATACGTGCACGAAACGAACAATCGAATCGATAATATAACCTAAAAGAGTTGTTTCGAAAATACCAACGAAATTTATTCTTTGCTAGTTGCAAATACACTTCGAAGTTAGAAACGCTGTTGTCAAGTTTCTTTTGTTAAAAAGATGTCTGTCTCACGAAACATTAACATTACAAAAGAAAACTATCGTTTTTTACTGATTCATTCTACGCAGAGAGTACTTTTGGGGCCCCAGTTACCTAATCCCTACCTGCGCGCGCATCTCTCCCCGAAACATGGCGGTAATTACAAATCCTTAATCGCGTTTGTCTTGAAAATTCGCTTCCTCGTATAATTCTACTTGTTGCACATTTATTCTAACTTCACACGAGCGTTATAAACTGTACAGAAGGTAAAGTAATAACTAGACTGCGGATCTTTATGCAAATTCATATTTTTATTAATAGAATTAATAAAGGAGCTTTGTAGATGATTGTCTCAACCCTTAAATATAATAATTCGTATCTTACTTGAAGTATTTCCTATATTTTTGCATATTAAATGCATTCTGTAGTTTCTTGAGGATTAAAATTTCCCATAAATGCATAAACATCCGCGTAATCAGCGTCGATCGCGGCGAGTACGAAAATTACCAGTCTCTATCTAAGCGTTTGATACCTGTGATCGAATTTATCAAGATGGCAATTTACTCTAACGTCGACTGACAAGCAGATATCCACTGGGTGTAGCTATGGCCGAGCTAATGGAAACTGCACGAAACTTCGGGAGTTTCCACCGAGAAACCTTTCGTATCAAACTACGGTTACTTCCGTTCATTGTCAACTTAGAGAAAGCGGATCGCTCTAATACAGTACAAACAACTCGAAACAAAATGGACAAATATTTCAGAAATTTTTAACCACTTTGACAGCACATAAGGTTGAAAAGAAACAAAGAATTTCTGGATGTTCATGAGACCTTCCTGGACGTGTAAAATACATTGCTGGGGCACGTTAATTCATTTTTTAAATAATTTTGCCAAGTTCATTTGTTACAGTGGAATAGTTTCTTCGAGTATATTACATATATTTTGATCTTTAATGTAATTATTGAAAAGGAGCACTAGTTAGTATAGCTTTCTTCATTTCTATCTAAGAACAAAATAATTTTGACCAACACTCCAAGTTCATTTGTTACAGTGGAATAGTATCTTCGAGTATATTAAATATATTTTGATCTTTAATGTAATTATTGAAAAGGAGCTCTAGTTAGTATAGTTCTCTCATTTTTCTCTAAGAACAAAATAATTTTGACCAACACTCCAAGTTCATTTGTTACAGTGGAATAGTATCTTCGAGTATATTAAATATATTTTGATCTTCAATGTAATTATTGAAAAGGAGCTCTAGTTAGTACAGCTCTTTCATTTTTCTCTAACAAAATAATTTTGACCAACGTTCTAAACTATAGTTAGAGAGGTTGTTGCGGAACTATTATCATCTCGTAACAATGAACTTTACTCGTTACGAGGAAGACTCGATCTCCGACCCCCGTTTCTTTTTTTTTCTCGTTGTTCAGTTTGCGCCAATTTATCGACGATATATAGTCGGGGCCAATCATCCAATTAAGTGCCCACGCCTCTGCTCGCGTCTTTGCTGAAAAAAGTAAGTTGTTGATTGGCCACCTACGCGTACCGACTGTAGTCGGATACATTATCGATAATACACCGACGTATTATTGACGATGAGGCATCGGGAGGCCGACTTTTGCCGTGAATTATTGCCACCCGCGGTGCCCTCCCTCCGTCCAGCTCGAAAAACCAGATTGTAATTGAGTCCTAATGCATTTCTGAAGAGGATCGCGAAATTGCTCGAAAATTGACAGTCATTAAACGAAGTCCAGGGAGAGGGGGGAGTCCCAGCGAACACGCATCGGAAAGTCGGTCGTGCAACAGATAATCCTACCTTGTCGTTCGTTGTCATCGACTCGTTCTACAAATTGCCCTCAAATTACGCCTCGCCACGCGAAAAACATATTTCATCGCGGTAAACAAATATTACGCGATATCGTTAAGTACACCAGAGAATAACACGAGCTATGGACACGACAAAAACAACTTCCAAGCCTTTTATTAAATTTTCAAAACTGTCCAGGGTGTTTAAAAATGTTTGCTTGAAATTTGAAAGAGTCTACAGGAAAATAGGTCTTCCATAATCTCAAAATCTCCTCAATGCTGCCTGATCAAAAGCGTACAATTTTCTACGAGACCAAAACTTTGATTTCAGAATTAATTAAAGTGTCGATCGAATCATCGTGACTTTCTGTTAGATAGGATAATTTTAACCCCACTCGCGTCTAATAAGTCCATTGGAGATTTGTCCGATCCACGTTAAAATGAACACGAAAAGAAATTCTACTATATCGCTCGACTCGGTTGTCTCTGTCTTGCTGCCAATTATCATTGCTCAACCGACGAGCAATCGACGCCAGGTTCCCCGACGATTCCCCACCTGATACCGATACATATCCGTTTTTAGTTGGATTATGCTGTCCGCATTACGCCCGTTTGCCCCGGTAATCCGGTGCACCCTTTGCTAACGCTGATTGGGAATTTACGAACGGTCGAATCGATAATAATTGATTCGAGATTACCAAACTGGTCGCGTTACACCAGCCCCGTTCGTGATTGGGGAACAGATGTGCGCCACGTACCGGGGAATATCGAAAAAAAAAGCCATTTTTTCCCCCATTCCGATCGATCGCAGGGAACCGCGAATTTGAACGTTTCGATCGTCGAGTCCACTCACCGTTCTCCAAGGAAACTTTCCTGCTTCGATGCTCAAAAGGAAACAGTCCACCTGAAACATAAAATGGACTCGAATTAGTGGTAATCGAGTAGAAACTCTTTTTTTTCAGATTAATTTTCCTCAGAAAAGAAAAGAATTGTTGAACATGCAAACGAGCATTGCTTTCCCCCTCTACCTTCCTTACTTACTTCACTTCGCGCTTCTCTCTTGTCTTGTCGTGTTCAAACCGCTGTATTCTTTATTGCTAAATAAATCTTGTTTCGTCTTTAACCAAAACTAGGTATAGAACGTTATTTGAACACGACGAACCAACAAGAATTTTGGATGTTTTGTTACAAAGTAAGTGATGTTAACGATTGATTTTTATCAGTAAGATCGACTTTTCCATTTTATTTCGAATGCAACGTTTGACGACAGAGATCGTGGCAACTGGAGAGACAATACTGCACTTGAATCCACGGTTGCTTACTCCGTTTCGTCAACGCTCGATTAGCGACGGATCGCTCGAGTCACTACCAACAATGGCTCCTCGACGGCTCGCGATCCCGTCCGCAGCAATTACCGTTTCGATAATTAGTGCAAATCGATGCACTTCGATGCTTTGTCGCATGCCTCCGCGAACATTCTAGCAGAAGACCGAGCGTTCTTGATTTCTATTCAAATGAGCCTTCTGAATGTGAATCTCACGCGTTTCTCTCTTTCTCCGGCCGTCCTGTTCGCTCTCGCCTCGTCTCTCTTCGATCACTGTTTACCCAGTGTACACGCCTGTTTGCATCTTTGTGTACCAACTCCGGGGCACCGTTGTCGCCGGAGCGTTCGATAAAGCCGCGTTAATTGGAGCTTTCGGCCTCCGTTGTCGGCCAAGTGTCTTGAATGAAATTTAAGCTCTCTTACACCGCTGAAGACGCCCTCTCAAATTCCGTCAGTCGAAAATTTGTTTAAACGAGGGAATTTCAGGCGATGCTCAGCCACCAAACCCCGACGAATACCCAATATTTCTCCACAATGTCCCACGTAAATGTTTCGTTCGTTAAACAGATTGCAACGAGTTCGAAATCTGCACTCTTTGGTCAGTTTCACGATCACGAAGGGTCAAATTAATCCATAACAATCCAAAAACAAAGTAAAGTAACTATTTTAACCCACAACGCTGAGAAAGCCTATTCACGACGAATAATTTATTTATTTTTGGGCCCTAGTTGTGGGATTAATAGTAATCAGGTTAATGGACTGCTTCGAAACACTTTTCATCGTATCTTTTGCATTTCGATCGTCCGTTTTATGCATAAACTTTCGCGTACAAGGGATCCCTCCAAGTTTTTATAATAAATATTCGTTAAGAGCGGAGGGGGTGAGATTTATAGCCACTCGTTATAATGTGTTTTTAATACGTCGGGCATTAAAAGATCGTACGGTGGGTAGGGGTAAGTAATGCATCATTACCGAGTTAACGACGCATACGGAAATTGATTTAAACTTCGGGTGCACTACCAAATAGATGTTAAATGATCTGTCACGTGCCTCGCGGAATATATAAAAAAAACATGCTAAAAACTTGAGTACAACTTAACGTCAATTCACAAACGATTACTTGACTTTCCATATATGTACGACCTTTGGCCTTGATTCAACTTGGTATCATCCTACGTTTAGGTTTTTGCCACGTCAATTATCCTTGTTGCGACATAATTGCGGAATTGAGAATAAAATTCTGTCGATGTCTCAGTTTTAATTCTCGTAAAATGACACGATTTTTAAATTTTATCCGTTTTTACCGATGATAGATTTCAATAATTGGTCAGGGTAATATAATCACATTGGAATTAGACACTTTTTACAACGCTATGAATATTTCCAATTGAAATCGCGATGGATAACGTTTTGCCTAATTCCGACGACGTCCAGATCTCTCGCGATCGTTTTCCAAGATGGCGGTGGGAGTCCTCGAGGTTCTGGCCGATATAAAAGGGGCGTACCGGTGCGTAACTGTCCAGGAGTGTGTCAAGAGCGTGTGTCCGGTCGCGGAGAAGTCGATCTCGCGTAACGGGAGACGTTCGATCGAGGGACAGCCGATCCCACTTCGACCGCCTATAAGAAGATGTCGCAGAAAGGAGAGGAGGCCAGTGTCACGTGTGAAAACGACATGTCAGCGTCGAAAAGCAGCTCCTTGTTGCGTCTGAATCAGGAGGACCGTCGCGGCTCCGCCGATTGGCAGGATCAGGACACCGATTCCGAGATCAGCGACACCGATTTCCTCACCAAGGGTGCCTTTCTACTGACGCCCAGCCACGACCTCAGCATCGAGAAAGCGGCCACCATTTGCGAGAAAATGAACTTTCGGTAAGGATCGTCCACCCTTTCCATCCACTTTTCCAACCCCAAAATTCTCCGATCAAAATTTATTTTTATTTTTTCGTGATCTAGATTAAGGGATGCAAATATTTTTTATTTATATTTATTTAAGCGTCAGGCGATTATTAAGATCTCCAGATGTGCAATATTAAATTGTCTTTATATTCTCATTTTTCAATGATTTAATTTATAACATCTTTTATAATACATTGTTAATAAAAGAGATATTAAATTCAGCGCCATTGTACTCGTCATTTTCTAGTCTGGAATATTCCCCAATTGTGTTTAACAGAACTAATGATTTTTTTGCTAAATATTTGCACAGATTTACAGCAACGTTGTTTTGTCATTTGTTTGTAATTTTTTAATAACTTTTTAACGAAGCCTATTTTGGCCTCTAGAATCTCCTATTAAAATTTTTTCCAGGGGTGATAGAACACCCTGTATAATATTCAGTATTGAGTATTACATATCACAATTTTTCAGGAATTTTCTAATAATTTGCATGGCCATTGTTTCGCGTTTCTCAATTTCAATATTAATTAATGCTATTTTCGTGCAAATTTCCGCCCACTTGTCACCATTCGCTAATATAAATTGATTCAGTCTTTGAGCTGTATTCTATATTCATAACACGTAATTTGCATGAATAGCTAACAAAATATATTACAACATTAAATATTGTTCTTATTATTAATCGCAAACAATAAACTCTTCCTACTGTTCTTTCGAGCCCCATCGAATTTTAAATCTACGCCTCGGAATTAAAATTCTTTCCAAAAGAGTGAAATAAAAATAATTATAATTGTATTGTTCCAGACTATGTTTATTATTTTTCGTTTGGTCATTTATTGTCAGTCTTCGCGATAGAATAATTGTTACGAGGAACAAAGAAGAGTAAATCGCGAGTGTACGTGGTAATCGAAATCACGCCGATCTAAGCGAAACAAAAGACATAAATTATGGACTAATTTGTCGCGTTGTTTACCTGATAAACGTACAGCAACTCCAATATTGAACTGTTGCATCTAGTTCAAAACTCACAAACTGTTCCGATGTAACATCGCGCCGCGGCGCGAACGATAATTGAAACGAATTAGTCTCCCCGCAAGGGGCAATATTGAAACAAATGTCTGATCAGCCCGGTTAATTTTCCAGAAGCACTGTTTTAAACTGCAATCTACCGCCCGATATAATAATCTCTCGCGAAAGTACATGTACTTTTCGTTAATCGTTTTTTGAAAGGTTTTTTATAAAATAAAAAAAAAAAAGGAATCAAAGCTCTCACACGAGTTGATTCAGGATCAATTGAAATTGTTTAAATCCCCATTGTAACAGAAATATAATTTTGTAATTTTCTAGAGCCACTCTTGATTCACTGTTCATTAGTTATTGCATTAATTTGCATGCTGAATTTATTAATGTTACACTCAGTTTCGTGATAAGTGGGATCTTCGTCCCGATTTGGTTGTCGTTATTATAATGACTTCCGGGCTCATTGATCGTGGAATATACCAATTTATCGCGTAATCATTGAATAATGTTAGCATGCATATGTGGAATCGGTCGAGCGCTTGTGAGAGCGTGAATCCCTCTGGTGGCGAGCACGGGAGGCAACGCATATTATCCCAGCCAGAGAAAGGTTAAGTTGAAAGTTCAATTTCGAGGCTGGAGTTTTTGCAATTTGTTTAAAACAGTACGAAGTGGTTTTAATTTAAACGAACACGTTGAAGTGTTGCACCCGTTTCAACAATTTCTTTACCGTAATGGCGGTGCTAGGACGGAGGAAGGTACTGGTTTAACAGGGAATATAATTGGATTAAGAGTAGTAATTTGAATTATAATGGAGCACAGCGATCGGGTGAAGATAGGAGAAACTTTCTGATTAAAATTAGCCGTGAAAAATCCACGGGATAATTGCGTGACAGTGGAGGGGGTTGCGGGACAAACAAGACGGAATCTAGAGGCAAGAATAAAGGAACGAGGGGGTGGAGAGATAAAACATCGTTTTCGCTTTGCGTTACAGCGGCGCGTTCTCCTTGACGAAGACGGCGACCGGTATACTCTTCAAGTTCAGCAACATCGACGATTTTCAGGCGGTCTACAAAAAGGGCTTCCACAAAGTCACCGGGACACGGTTCTACAAGAAGGTACTTATCTTTCGGTACACAAAGGACCCTCCCTCTTCAAACGGCTCTAAATACGACGTTTCGTATTCATGAACGCAGGTCGCCATACCCTGCAGACCCGCAAAGACGTTCACCGTCTGCGTTTTGGACGTACCTGAAGAATTACCCGAAGAGGATATTAGGCACGCTCTCTACAAGTATCGGTCCATAGTCGAAGTCACTAGGCTGCCCCTCAACACGGGCGCTGTTTGTGAGTAACTCACACCAAATCAAACAAAATCACTCCACGCGACAGTAGAGCAAGATAGACCCTTATTTTTTCACCCAGAGACTCTCAGAACAGTCGAAATTTCAAAAAATGGACGAATAAATTTAGAGACCTTGACCCTGCACGAATGTAGATACTGTGGACCTTATGAAACCTATGAATTTTTGCTTTTTCTTGAAGATAATATCACACCTTAACACTTTGATTGCCACGTCATCCTCATTAAATTAAATTTGAATGGGGTTCGAAAGTTTAGCTTTACGAAAGTAACTACTGCGACCACTTTTACGGTTTTAGACTACCAAAGTGTTAATAGTAAGCTCGTGCACAGTCAAGAATAATCATGTTAATGAATTAAAGCTAACTACCAATTTATTACGCGAGTCAGCTTTTAGGGTGGTTTAAGAATAAACAGAATTTCGTTCCCGATTCGAATCGAGCCATAACAATTTTCCAGTGTTCGGAAACTAGGGGGTTCGAAAAAAAAGGGAAAATTTTAGAGCTGGCTTGCCACGCGGCGGAACGGAAACCGTGCGTTCCCGTAACTAATTCCGCAAATTCCAACATAGTCGCTAACTCGATAGCCCCCGATCGAACGAATTCCCGGCCCTTTTCTCCCTCATTTCCCTAACTGCAACCGATGGGTAACCCGATATCTGCTGTGTGAATTAGTGAAAGCGATCAACGACAAGCTGAAAAGCGACGCTCACAGCCAGAACGAGCCGGCGACGATTTACACGGGGCCACCCGTTATAAGGGTTACCCTGGCCAACATGGAGGAGACCACGATGCTGTTGAGCCGCGGTCTGGATTTTTATGGGGCCACATATTTCCCCACCGAAACACTCCACCCGGCTGCTCAACCCTTCGCCAAATACAAAAACAACAGGTGGGAAATGAATGTGATCGCGTATCCTTGCGAAACGTTCTCCGCGTGACCCATCGAGACGCATCAAAATCAATTTCAATTTATCACGGATCCCGTGTCCCTATCCACCATCCTCCATATTCATTTCTAACGTATCCTCAATTCCTTCAGCGTTCTTTTAATAAATTCGATCGACTAAATCTTTGGCTCTTAATAACGTTTGGATATTTTTCAATTTTATTAAACATTTTCTGTCCCATGTTCGTAGTTTGTCTTACGTTGACTTGCAGAAGAAGGGTGTTCGACCTGGGAAAAATTTTAATGGAAGATTAAGATGGAAGAGGTTTCGTTAAAAAGTTATTAAAAAATGAAATTAAAAAATTTCAAATCGTTCTAAAAAAATTATTCACGGTTCCGGGGGTGAATTACAAGCATTTTTGGCGATTAGACACACCCCCGAATTCCTACGCATTTTCGAGAAAAAAATTCATTACTGAAAATTACATGTCTGACCATGGCGTTGATATGGTTCACTGAAATTTCTTTAAATCTTTAAAACGTCATAACTTCTGAACGGATTGGACGATTTTAATGTTTCAAGCGGCAAACGACGCGTATTTTAGTGGAGAATATGTAAAAATTGCAAAAATATTCGGAAAATTGTTCCTTCATCCCCGTAAAGTTAGAAAACCCCCCTAGAAATAGCCCAATTTTCAAACGGCCATAACTCCTACAATAGTCAATGGATCTCATTGAAATTTTTTTCTGAGACAAAGCCCATGTGTACCTACAAAAAAGTATTAGACAATTTTTCTGTAGAACGTCAAACAAATGTATTAAAAATGAAAAACGAAGTCCTAAGAAAAATCGACAGGGGGTAGGTGCCTAAATTTTTCAGTGAAAATAAAAATTTTCTAATCGTTCTAAAAAAATTATTTTCGGTTGCAGGGGACAATTTCAATCATTTTTTATAAATAGGCATACCCCCGAATTCTTATCCATTTTCTAGAAAAAAATTCGAGAAGTTGAGAAATTTTACGACGAAAAAAAGATTTCAAATCGTTCTAAAAAAATTATTTTCGATTGGAGGGGTCAATTACAATCATTTTTGGTGGATACACATACCCCCGAAATCTTACCCACTTTCGAGAACAAAATTCCCATGGACTCAAGGTGACCGTAGTTTGACACTTGAGAATCTCTCTAGAATCTCTCATTAAAATTGTTCCCAGGGGTGGCCGAACACCCTGTATATTAAAATCCACACATTTATACATTCACGAGATATTCGTAAAACAAATCTATTCCTTTTGTGACCATTCCTTGTGCGAACAGAACGAAATTAAATAGTATACGTTTGAAAAAAATTTTAAATCGTTTTAAGAAAATTATTTTTAGTTAGGGGAGTTATTTACAGTCGTCTTTGGTGAATATACATACCCCCGAAATCCTACGTACTTTCGAGAAAAAAATTCTTTACCGAAAATATACTGTGTGGTTGGAAATGTTTTTATAACTTTTTAACGAAGCCTCAATCAACAAATTATTATCCTTGACTTTCGTCTTATTTTGGACGTATCTGCATGATAGAATTTTTTTTATGGAACTAGAACAATTAATTCTAAGGTTGAAATGTCAAAGGAAATAAATTTGAATAGAATTCACTAATTTTAGTCAGGCTACGAAACTAAGTGCTACCATTGCTTCAGGTGGCTCGAGTTGGCGGCCATTGGCGCCGGGCAGAGGGTCAGAGATCTACTTCCGGTGTTCGACAACGCGGGTTTCAACAAATTGTCACCCCCGGCCAGCCGGATGATAAAACCGCAAAAAAACTGAAGCGTCTCCGCGATTTCTTTCGCCCATCCCTCGAAATCCAACATGGAGCTTTATCGAACTCCGGGCTGAGAGTATCAAGGAACAATTCGGGAGGATCAAGGATAAGTCGAGACGAGCAGGGAATCCTGCATCCGTGGTAACGAAACCATTTCGGGGTAACGCTGTCTTAATTTGACGACCCTGCACAGTTGTTAGACTAACTCGATAATAAGCCAGGTAGAACGATCTTGGCTAGAAACTTTTTTTTATGGAAAGATGTTCGGTTTTCTGTCCTCTTATGGTAAATCGCACGTCTCGTATAAACTATCACCAAAGACGAACGTCTATCGTTCATATTTTGGGTCCAAAAACGAACAAGAAACACTAAAATCGATTTTCACAGGGTAAATAATTTTTATCTAACTTCACTACCTCAAATGTAATATAGTTCACTGAATGTTCGTTTTCCCAATGCAATATCGTTTGCAAAGAAAGTTCTACGTGGTTATTCCTTCCAATAAAACATGTTCCTATTTTTCCCTGTTCTCTTTTTATAAAAGACTAATATTTAATTGCAATAATAAAACGCTGTTCCTATTCAAACTTTGCTGTTCAAATTGTAGAATAATAGGTCTATCGAACGTGAAAGCGTGGAAGTAAACTTGTGTAAATTGAAAAGCACGATACACGAAGGCAGATGTTTTTTATCTCGAACTTTCTCATTGTTAAGAATGCTGTCGTTCAAGTTGCATTTAAAATTATTAATATTTCAACATTAACATCGTTTCACGTTTATTGAGATCGTAGTGTATTAAAACGTTCGCGCAGAAATATTAAAATTTAATAAGCAGAGAAACTATTTGGCGTTAAATTATTTTAATCCTGTTCCAACCGACTTCCTTCCAGTTGCAATATTGCATAGTTTATTGAATTTCCTTAATTAAGAAATCAAGTATGGAAGCTTTAATTAAACGCAAGCAATATTTTCACTTTACTTTTCTAATTGTTACTGCTTTTTGGACGATTTGTTACACTATTATTCGATACATCGACGAATATTTTTAAACGAACGTGGAAAGAAAATTTAGCAAAATGGATCCACGGAATAAAATAGAATTTTTTATCTGAAAATGTAAACTGAGAAACGAGGCGCAGAAGAGAAATTGGCTACGAAAACGAAGACGACGGCGCGTAGAATTGTCTGGAGGATCGACGAACGGAGGAAATTTGAGGAAGAAAAATGCAGGAGGAAAGAAACGGCGAACGGGGATGAAAAGCAGAAGAAAGGAATGGCGACGGAAACGAAGAACAGCCGGCAGAGGAACTTGACGGGGGGCGCAATAACGATAAATGTAAAGTTTGCGTACGCATCGTTAGTACCATTGCCAGACCCGCAATAACCGTTGCTGCCAGGCTACGAAGTCGCTTGGGGGTTACTAACTACTAATTGTTACCAACTTAGCGAAACGAAGAATCCTCTCTTGCTCTCTGTCTTTGCGCGTTACTTCACCAGATTAAAGAAATTTTGTGTTTAACACTCTGGCCCTCGAGACGGAATGCCCCGCGTTTACGTTTTCCACGAGTCAGCGTGTTCCTGAGGAAAGCAGACAACGATAATTGCCGCTACACGCCTCGCATTTCAGACTTTTCCACTTGTGCTCCTTCTTTCGGCGCCTCTTTCTATATTATCGTTTGAAATCGATACTTTTTTTACACCCGTTATTTTTATCAAGCAAAAATACACCAAAAGTGGAGAATGAAAATTTTTCATAGGGCGTTTCGTTTTCGAGAAAATCGAGTTTGAAAAGTTTGGTGCGCGTGGAGTTCGCTGGTGAAAGGAACACGGGTCTGATTGGTGACTGGATCCCCACTCTATCGCGCCTATTGGTCGAAACGACGATGGTGGGGGTGGGCGGAGAAAACAATGTTATTTCCTAGTCTACTTTTCACGAACTCACAGTATTAGACTTTTTAGACGCATACTATTTAATTTTTGGTTAAGTTTGTTCGTACGGTGGCCACGAAAATGTATAGATTTGTTTTACGAATATCTCGTGAATGTAAAACATAAGACTTGATGACCAGTAGCGTCACGATTGTGAAACTTGACTTCAAGAATTATAATGAGGGGTTAATAGATTTTTATAGGCATAATATTAAGTTTTTTTATTATCTCTGTCTCAGTTGGAACGATTATAGCGCGAGGATCCGCAAAAGCTCGAGACAATCTCGCGTGAGTGACAAAACTCGAGTTCGTTCAGCGTCGCGGAATCATAAGACACACTTGCCATTATCGTTAGCCGCCTCCTTTTGAGCGTTTTTGCGACCTCCGTTGCTATCGCGGGCTTACGGGCGGAAATTAAACGTGTGCGGTATCTAGACAGAACTAAAATAAGTACGCGAAATTGCAAGAACGTGGACCATCAGAAGCGTTCGCCCAGCTCGTGTCGAGCCATCACTAAACTTGAAATTAAATTTTCTGGTATTGAGTCATCCCTAAACCTCCAGTTTTGTTAATTCTCCCTCAAAAAAAATTGCCACGTGTTTGGAGGCCATCCAGTATACGAACGCAATAAAGAAACGCGATAGAGACGAAGCACCATCGGCGATCCATCGAGATAGATCCCGAACGCACACCGCCGCGAAAACAGAAATCAGTGTAAGTGAAAAATGCATAAGTCGCCGGGAGATTCGGGGGGAGAGGAGAGACGGGAACAGCCCCTGGAAGATCGCGTACAAAGGGAGGGCCGGAAAACCGAGGTACAACGACAGCTCGAAGGATGGACAGAAGACGAAAAGCGACGGGAAGAATGACGAAAGGGGAACCCGTGGTATAAGTAATAGTCGTGGAACGCTATTACCTCTTGCTGCGCCCCCCGTTGGGGAACGGGGGCTATATTACAACGTAATAAAAGAAGGGGTGGGTCGCAGGGGGTGGAAAAGGAACCTGGGAGTCGGTGCACGACGTTTCGGGGATTGTTCGACTTGTCGAAACGCTTTTAACCCCACCGTGCCTTGGCCCGACGCGTCTCATGGTGTATTTAAGGGGAACACGATGTACTAGCCTGCTCGTCTTCCGGTTGACGACGGGGGAAAGCATTCTGAACGATAAATAGCCTTTTTCGTAACATTTATCATGGGATTAATTTGGCTAAATGTAATCTGTGTATATTTGCTAATTACTGTCCAATTGCTGTGTTAATTAACTTTGAATCGAAACGAAACGAAAACTATAAAAGATAGTCTCTGGTACTTGTTTATTTTTATATAGCAAATTCAAATTCGTATTCAAAATAAAATTGATC
This sequence comes from Colletes gigas, assembly GCF_013123115.1. Taxonomy (NCBI): domain Eukaryota; kingdom Metazoa; phylum Arthropoda; class Insecta; order Hymenoptera; family Colletidae; genus Colletes; species Colletes gigas. The sequence goes on along the minus strand of NW_025106643.1, from coordinate 1,760,463 downwards.
TGCTCATGCTTCAAACTATGTACAGCTCTTTACTGTTCGTGATTAAGAAAAATAATAGAGATTGTCAAAATCATTATTGCAATAATGGAGCTACATGTGTCATTTGGTTCAATATATTACAATTAACACATTCATACCTATTCGTAAAACAAATCCTATATTAAGTTCTACAATAATGGAGTTGTCAAAATCAGTAATGAAATTAATAGAAAAAGGAATTTTTTTAAATTCTACGAGTTATGGGGTTCGATCCTGAGACAGAATATTCCTAGTTTCTAACCTAACCCTCAACTTAACCCCTTAACGTTCATGCTCGAGTCTGACTGCTATGAAAAATAATATTTGTTTAATCCAACGGTTTAAGGGATGATAATATTTGTTTTAACAATGTTTTAACATTGTAATTAACAAAAACTGTATTTTTAGAAAGAAATCCAATAAAGAAAACTGATCATTGTTGGCCCGAAAAATATGAGCATTAAGGGGTTAAAATATACCTGAATGAGCGATTTTTTTACACTTTATAGCTCCAGTTGCAATCTATAATACTGCAAAATATTATTATGAGACCTGATGAGGTCAGATCCTCTGAAAACTTGGTTGAAATGGTTTGTCCAATCACAGACCGTGAAACTGTAGAAGAGACCTCGAATCGATTTGTCGCTGGGATCTCGGGATCGATTCGCGGAAAGATGTCAGACACGACAAGCCGATTAAAAATGTATGCGCGGGGTCCGTGTTAAGTAGCAGATACTCACCTGGAGTCCTTTAGGGTAGCGAACGGAACGAGAGCACCCCTGCGAGGGAATGAAGGGGTCCGTGAAAGGACGCTTACCGGGAAGCCAAGCCTCGAATATTGCAAGCGAGCCTCAGACAGCGGGACAAAGATAGAGAACGTCTGGTAAGCACCTCTGAAGGGCCATCTTCTCCGAGCTTGCGTTCCTAATCGCATCGGAGTCATCTATATTATTACGGGACCGTGCATGCAACCCGGTTTGCAAACGCGAATAGAATTTTACGTCGAATCGAACCCCTAGGAGTAATTTACCCCGACGATGTCGCTTTCATTTTTCTCTCTTCTCCCCCTTTACTTTATTATTATTAATTTTTTTTTTCAATACTCCTTTCAAGAAGAGCTTTTAGAGACACTCGCGGGAAAGCAGGTTCCGGGGAAAGAAGGTCTCAGAAAATTCTTGGGCGCGATGGGAAATAGAATTATCCAGCGCGGAGGGAAAAATTCGAGACGCGATTCAATTTTCACGTTTTATCAAAGAATTAAGATACTAATACCTAAATATTCAGTTGGTCTATTGAATATACTGCACACGTTGCATAAGATTACTACGAATGCAACCAAAATGGCGCCCAGCGAGTTAGACACGATCCAGGTTCGCGTTGCTCTAATTATGATTTACAAAAGAAATCTTTTGCAACGCCCCCGTGTGTTAATTACAAGGCGTGGGCCCGCAAAAATGTTGAAACTCTCGAGCTATTCGAGGCTCGAGACTCGCCACAGCGCCGGTGATGCTCGTGTAGAGCGCGAAATATCTGAAATGCCTAAAACTCGAAACTATTTCGAGCTAGCGCCCCCCCAAAATATCCGAGAATATCCGCGTAGACGCGGAAGCGGTCTATGGCCCCGCGATATCTCTTCTATTCTTCCGTCCTCGCCCCTTCGCGGTACTCTACGAAACCCTTTTACCCCTCTTATTCCCTGCAGCCAGCCCCCATTTCCGCTCTTCTCTCCCCTTGCCGCTTAATCCTATGGCCTTCCTGCCGTGCACGCATTACTCTGGCCTTCGGAAATTACAAGCCAGAATTATCATGGTATCGCTGATTGCCGATCTTTGAGAACGCCGAGCACGGCCAGAGACGATGATAACCGTTTCCCCGATACAGGAACGATATTGTCGAAAGGGTTGCCTGGCAAGTTGTTTAAAGGCGTGCTCTCTCGACTGATATGTGGCCACCGCGAGATCCCATCAACCAACTTTCGAAATGATTTCAAACTTCTGGATAAATAACCCCTCCCGACCCTTCGAATCGAGAACTTCGTTTAACGAGATGTGCAAATTAAACCCAACGTTTTCTAATCTCACCGTTATTTTCCCCGAAAAATTAGTCGATTTTAATTACTAAATGAAAACGAGAACTTGATATAACGATGTGAAAGCTAAAAATGTTAAAAGACTTTCAATATACCAGTTTTTGTACTTTATGAGGATTAGGGTCTCCGAATGTTCAAATCCCTCGCGAGCATCTTATGAAAGTTAAAATATTTGTCGAACGAATTGTTGGATCGATTTGCTAAATATGTGAACACATACCTTCATATAAAAGCTAAAAATCCATGTTAAAAGACTTTCAATATCCCTTGTTTTTCTACTTTATCAGGGCCCCCTGAATGTTAGTGTTATACTGTATTTTCAACTACTACTTTATCGTACTGTTTTCGTTATTTATCAAAAACACGTGTCTTTTTATATTCCTCAATAATTAAGAAAGAAGACTCCAGTATTTCAAATTCAAAGTACACGAAATAGTAAGAGTAATAATAGAATCAGAATCAAAATGAAGTGAAACCACCCTCAATTCCAGACAGAATAATTTCTAACAAATTCCAACAATTTCGAATATGCAAATGTGTAAAATTCTATAATATTTGTCAAACGAATTGTTGGATCGATTTGCTAAATATGTGGGCATACACCTTCATATAAAAGCTAAAAATCCATGTTAAAAGACTTTCAATATCCCTTGTTTTTCTACTTTATCAGGGCCCCCTGAATGTTAGTGTTATACTGTATTTTCAACTACGACTTTATCATACTGTTTTCTTTGCTTATTTATCAAAAACACGTGTCTTTTTTATCCCTCAATAATTAAGAAAGAAGACTCCACCATTTCAAATTCAAAGTACACGAAATAGTAAGAATAATAATAGAATCAGAATCAAAATGAAGTGAAACCACCCTCAATTCGAGACAGAATAATTTCTAACAAATTCCAAACAATTTCGAATATGAAAATGTGTAAAATTATAAAACATAAAATAATAACTTAACTTATAACTTATAAAAATTATAAAATAAATGCCCTTAACAGGATTTACGTTACGATATCCAGCGTTTCGAGTTACGCAATATCCCCGGGCGTAATTCGTGCGGGTAAAAATTTAATTACGCAACCAACTTCGGTCGTATCGTTATTTTTAGCAGGGAGAGAAATTTCCTCCGCGAGAAAGTTTCGCGTGAATTCACGAAACGAATCGAAATCGCTAAATATCGAAGTCACGGACAGCGAACGTCGCGTTTCGAGAAAGAAAATTCCACGGTCCGAGTGATTCCGTCTTAGGAGCAATCCGGGGTGCAAAGGGAAAGAAAAGACGTAAAGGAAGGTAAAGAAAGGAGTCGGAGAGAGGACCTTTTCCCTCGTGCTTCCCTGACAGCCGACTTTCGACGTAACCTCGAAAAATAAATGGAAAAGCGATTTGCAGCGCCATTGTGAGTTGGGGACCGACGAGGAAAAAGACTCCGCGGAGCCAGCCAGCGGCAAAATGGACAGAAAATTGTTCCCACGATCGTTTAATCTACGATTTTCTTGTCTTGGTGGCCTGCTGCGGCCGGATACGTGTCGCTGTTAACGAGAATCCCGGCAAAGGGAACCCCCGATCACGGAAAAGCAACGCGAAAACGCATTGATGTTAACCTCGATCGCGATTCCTATCTCTTGAAACGCTTTCGATGCTTTTAAAATCAAATTAAACATCCCAAATAAATTTATAATACAATAAATGAAAATAGAGATTATTCAGAATTTATGTTCTGTCCACGACTGTATATTTCTAAGTTATTACCTTGAAATTTGGAAACCACAAAAACAGGGGACACGTATATATATTAATACAGCTACAATAAACGAGTTAAAAAACTATTTTGCAATTTTATGTACCCAATAACAAAAGCTCCAATTCACCTATGGTTTTTGAACAAATTTTATTTCTTAACTAAGACGATTCCACCCCTATTCTGTTGCACGTATACTCGATGAACTATGAATATTGAATTTTGATGACCGTATCATCTTGATTACTTTCGTTTTAAGAGGAGTTACGTGTAAAAGAGTTTAACAGACGTTAAAGTAACGAATCGGTCGAAGATGTCTATAATGGTTTGCTTAAATATGCTAATTCCCATCTATCTTGGTGCAGGGCCGCCATTGTACGGTTCCCCAGAAGAAAAACCCTGGAAGGAATGCGACAAGAAACCCTAGCGAAGCTTTCGCGACGCCTGCGGCTAAGCGAGGCCTACATGTCTCGCAGACGCTTGCTTCTACTTATTACACGACCACCAAGCCAGGCGTATATGGACGCCATCATGGATTCAACCAACGGTCTGTGTTTACATTGTCGCTGCAACCCCCGGCTCGTGGGAGGCACTGATAATGAGTAGCACTTTTTTCTCCTTCGGTTCTTTCTTCTGGGAACCGTGGAACACATAGTGGAGCGTAGAAATATTGAAATTGGAGGGTTGCATACCTGACTAGGTCACCCAGTGTAATCAACCAGCAGAGCTATATAGGGTGGCCCAGCATTGGTAGCTCAACCGAGGGCGGACGGTCAATCTACATGGAAAAACAAATCGAAAATGAAGAATAAAATTGTCTCGTTCGAGGCTTCATTATCAGGATAATTGAATTTGCAAATTTATGTATCTCTCTAGTATTTGTTCTACTTGTACCCCCTTGAATTTTCACAGTCCATTTTCTCGAAAACAAAGCCTCGAACGTAGCAATTTTATTCTTTATTTTCTATTTGTTTTTTCCTTGCAGAATCATCCCCTCCTCGACTGGACCACGTGGGGCACCCTCTATAATATTTATTGAGTTCGACGATTTATTATTATTTTAATTTTATAAACACATTTTCGAGAGTCTGAGCTTTAAGAAAACGCCCCAAAAAATAATCGAAGAATTTTCCATTTGGTTTTCCCTTGCAGAATCATCCCCCCCTCGACTTGTACCACGTAGAGCACCCTCTATAATATTTATTGAGTTCGACGATTTATTATTATTTTAATTTTATAAACACATTTTCGAGAGTTTGAGCTTTAAGAAAAAACCCCCAAAAATAATCGAACCCCTAAAATTCCTTAATTCCCAGGAAGATTCATCGAACGGTACTGAAATATATTTCTGGGAAATATTGCTAAAAAACCCCGGTACGTTTTGGTTAATCCCCGCGGTGAATAGCCTTTTAAATAAAAATCATTTCCAAAACGAGTGCTCCGACCGCCCGTGATCCGAGAACGATTTACCAGCTCCGAGTGAATATTGCAGATCGTGCAATTGCACCGGTCAAAAAGGAAAAAAAGAAAGAGAAAAGTAAACACGTATCCGGGATAAATCCAGCATTTATACTACGGGGGTAGTATCAGGCTCGAACGCGGCGTGAATTTCGTTATGGGAATCGGGCGCGAGCGAAAACCTTAGGGGGTTAGTATGCTCGCGGGAGGGATGGACAAAGATATCCTGAGAGGTAGATTTATTTTTTTTTTCTTCTCTATTTTTCTCGTCGAGACGTGCATTTCCGACGGAGAGAGAAAAGGAAGATTAATGAATATTCAGGAGCATCGGAGTGGAGCCAGCCTGCAGACTGGTTCGACGGGAAAAAATAGAATAACCGCGGAGAGAAAGAGTCACGGTCGGATAGAGAAAAGAAATCGAAACGAGAGGAACGCGTGTCCTGGAGGGCCTGACGAAAATATCCTGACGTTAACGCAATTAATTTAACGTTGGAACGTTACATTTTAATATGAATCCGCTGACGTACAACCCCCTCTTTCACCGTTCTGTTCTACTGCCTTTGGATTTCCTTCTTTCCTCCGCCTCCCCCGTCGCCAGGTTCGTCTTCTGTAGCTTTTTCCAGCTGGTGGTCCGTTTCTTCTTGCCTTCCTGGCCTTTTCTCGAACCTCTTACGCCTCGCGGGATCGCGTTGTTGCGCTACGCGAGTCGCGGGGCAAACAAGACCGGTCTCAGATTAAAAACGCTGGTTACGTCTTAAGCGGATCAGCCCCCCGACGAGGATCCTTCCTGCTACTCACGGAGATTATTCTAATGTATCGGGTGCGTGCATCAACGGGCTCGGAGCGAACATTTTTAGCAGAATCGCGGAGATAGTGCTTTGCAAGGCAAGCTGGGCTGCGTTAATGTGCAGTAATGAATATTCCAGTATGCAGAGCGACCTAGAAAACCCTTCTTCCGCCCAAACGAGCGGACGAGCGACGATCACTGAACCTAATCAATCATTAGCTGATCGATTCTTACGAAAAACGGTTTTTATATCCGTTCGATGATCATTCTTCCTTTTTCCCATTTTAGTTCAGTTTATTCACCTCCTTTTTGGTATTCTTTTATAAAGAAACTATACAACTTCTTTAATGGGTGATTCTGGAGGCCAAAATAAGACGAAAATCAAGAATACCAATTTGTTGATGGAGATTTCGTTAAAAAGTTATTAACGTTCAAAGTTCTACACGTACTGAATTTTTTTCTCGAAAATGGGTAAGATTTCGGGGGTATGTTTAATCACAAAAAATGCTTGTAATTCACCCCTGCAACTGAGAATAATTTTTTTAGAACGATTTGAAATTTTTTAATTTGTCGAAGAATATCACACCTTCTCGAATTTTTTTCTAGAAAATAGGTAGGATTTAAAGGGTAGGTCTATTGACCAAAAATGATTGTAATCGACCCCTGCAATTGAAAATAATTTTTTTAGAACGATTTGATATTTTTTAATTTGCGGAAAAATTTCACACCTTCTCGAATTTTTTTCTGGAAAATGGATAGGATTTCAAGGGCACGTCTATTCATAAAAAATTATTGTAATTGACCCGCGCAACGGAAAATAATTTTTTTAGAACGATTAGAAAATATTTGTTTTCGCTGAAAAATTTCAGGAGCTACCCCCAGTCGATTTCTCTTAGAACTTCGTTTTTCATTTTTAATACATTTGTTTGACGTTCTACAGAAAAATTGTCTAATACTTTTTTGTAGGTACACATGGGCTTTGTCTCAGAAAAAAATTTCAATGAGATCCATTGACTATTGTAGGAGTTATGGCCGTTTGAAAGTTGGGCTATTTCTAGGGGGTTTTTCTAACTTTACGGGGGTGAAGGAACAATTTTCCGAATATTTTTGCAATTCCTACATATTCTCCGCTAAAATACGCGTCGTTTGCCGCTTGAAACATTAAAATCGTCCAATCCGTTCAGAAGTTATGACGTTTTAAAGATTTAAAGAAATTTCAGTGAAACATATCAACGCTATGGTCAGACATGTAATTTTCGGTAAGGAATTTTTTTCTCGAAAACGCGTAGGATTTGAAGGGTATGCCTATTCACCAAAAATGCTTGCAATTGACCCCTGCAATCGAAAATAATTTTTCCAGAACGATTTGAAAAATTTTTTTTCGCCGAAAAAATTTAGTCACCTACCCCCTGTCGATTTTCCTTAAAAATTCGTTTTAGATTTTTAATAATTTCTTGAACGCTCTACAGAAAGGTTGTCTAATAAAAAAAAGAATCGCACGTTCGCTAAATCCGTCCAAGTAATTATTCAGCGTGGGTGTCGCGGAACAACGACCGGGAAATAAATCGCGAACGAAAGTACATCGCTCAGCAGAGCTAGCTGGAACCACGGTTTCAGCGGAAAATCGTTCGACGCGTTAGCTTAACGCCTCCGCCGCCCCCCCCGTCCACGGAGCGTCGCGATCCACCCACGCCCGACGCGATAAGTTCAGCCAAGAAAGTTTTCGCCGACGCGACCGCGTCGCGGGATGGAAAACCCCGGCTATAATGGCGGGCGAATTCGCCCCGAGCGGGGACTATTTCCGAAGGAGCCGGAATTTTTCAGGGTGCATCGACGCCGGACGCCGTCGCGAAACGTCGATGCACTTACGGAGTAAGACACGGGAACGACGTGGACGAGGGGTGGGCGGAGAGAGAGCGGAATGTTTGCGGCCCCCGCCCGTCAGAACAATCCTCCCGCATTTTTCAGCGAACTCTTACCCCAGCCACTTTTCCCTTCGCCCTCTTTTTCCTTCTGACTTCCTTTTTATCGGCCAAACCCCGCCGCGAACCCCGACCGCCCCTTTAATTCCGCCTGTTGCCGCAACCTCGAACTTCTCGCCGTCCTGCACTCTTTTCCCTCGCGGGAGAAACGTTCCCCGAACCGGGAAAGTAACGTTTCTATTAACCATTCGACCCCCCAAAGAAATTCAACGCTCTCGCGGAAATATTCTAAACAATATTTTGGGGAGATTCATCCAAGTCGAACTACGGAAACGTGTCCCTCTGGTGTCAGTTTTTTATCTTTCTTTCAGAGGTAGAAACCAACCCAGAAATAACTATTCAATTGTAATTGTATTTCGCTCGATATTGGTTTCGATCGAACATTTCGAATGTGAGGACTAAAAAGATACGGTCTGTCTCACGAAATATTAACATTACAAAAGGAAACTATCATTTCTTACTGAACATTCCACGCTGAGAGTACTTTTGGGGCCCAGTTACCTAACCCCTACCTGCGCGCGCATCTCTCCCCGAAACATGGCGGTAATTACAAACACTTAAACGCATTGGTCTTGAAAACTTGCTTCCTCGGATAATTCTACTTATTGCACATTTATTCTAACTTCACACGAGCGTTATAAACTGTACAGAAGGTAACGTAACAACTTAAAATGATTAAATGTAAGAAAGCGAGACAATAAAATTAATTTACATTTTCCTGTGGCTTATAAATGGTGGTGTAAATGAACACGTGAAAGCATATGAAATTTATATTACTATATACTTATAATAACTTTCATTTAAATTTTTCCAATTCGAACCATCGATACGAGAACAAATCAAGCCCCAAACCTCTCCAAATATGGCGATTCCCGTTTTATTGGAAGAATAAGCATCTCTGTAGCTCGACGCACAGACTCGTCTGAACGAAACACTTAAAACACGGGTCCAGTGCGTGCCAGTTATTACGTCGGCGCGATAGATCATGTTAATTGCCCGGCAGAGAAAAGCACGTTCCTCGTAAGTTATACTAGCTGCGAGTTTGCACCGGATACGTGGCACTAATCTTCGGAAATTACACGGAATTTATATATCTGCGTAGGAAAAAAAAGGAGGAGCCCGCGCCTCCACGTCCGTGCTTTATGAAAGCATCGTCCCGCTTTCGCAGGAATTACGACAGGAATTTTATTCGAAGATTCCCCGTACGAATGGAGGCGCGGTTTACCTGCGCGCAGCGTCACGGGAATTTATGCAACAATAAGCCATTTCGCGGCCATTTTATTCCGTGGCGTAATTTCCACTTGTCATGGACGAAACGAAGTTTGATTAAAAATCTGTTCATTTGGCGCCGACGATAAATTCACGCGCGAATTACGTATACAGGATATTAACGCCAATTATAATGCTTCTTAGAACGAACATTTGGAATATTTTGAATAATAGTACTGTTTAATAAATTAATAAAGATCGTACGAACGCGCGTCTGTAATCCGGCGAAATTCCGTATAATTTATTCCCCTCTGATAAAACACGCGAGCCCCCGAAGCCCGCAGAGAACGAAAATATCCTGTTTTTTCTAAAAATTACGAGGCAGCTTTTATATTAGGTCACCGCGAAGGATTTCATTACATTACGCAAATAAAACCGCTCGCTGCGCCTCTCCTCATTTAAACAATTTACTTTAATTTTGGGAGAAACTACGGCGCGGGGGACTGGCCGTAGCCCCCCGCCAGTGTAATAATTGCTTCGCGGGTATAGTAATGCCCAATTATTCCGCCACCATTATTATTAACGTACAATTATCACGATATACGACGAATTATTTCGCGAGAAGCTGTTGGAAAAATTATTTCTCCCCCTCGCGATGGCGTGGGATAATAACGATTCTCTGGAAGCATTCTACCCGGTTAATTGCAAGCCTTATTCGCGTGAATTCTATTTCCAAGCTATCGTTCAATTTTTCAATGAATTGTAAATAAAAAATATCATTCTTATTCCTTTTCATATTTTAATACTCAAAGAAGTTGTTCCATGTTCTTTGTCTATAAAAGTAATCTTTATCGACTTTATCGATGTCCAGAAACGTTAATACGAGTCGATGAACTTTCCTTTTTTGCCTTTTTCATCCCCATTTGCATACACACCGGATTTGACATTTTGTTTTTTAGGACGAGCTCACGTTTCGCGTTAAACTGGAGTCGCTGGGAGGGGGGAGGTGAAGCCCAGCTTTGGATGTATTATCGAACCAATGTAAATCCCATTGTTAATTATGAACGAGACTGGAGGAAAATAACCTGTCACGCGACGACAGCGATGACAACAATTATTCTGCGCGAGCAACGTCACGTGTTACACGCACGTGCGTGCCGACGAGCACGAGTAATAGTCTCACCACTGCCTTACTGCTTGCCTCAGACCATACAGGGTGAATCGATGAGAACACTTATCGATTCTGACCGTTTTAAATACACTCCCCCTATACTCGAAGCTCCCATACCTATTCAAAAGAATTTTTGATTTTAAAATAAAACTCTTAAAAGAATCGTGATATCCTAGAGTATGCCTAATAGGAGCGTTCCTCGCGTTCGTTTTAAACATTTTTATTTTCGTATAAATATCTATCTATTAAATACCAGCGGGTTAAAGGGAAGAAGAGTATCGGGTAAATATCGCGCGAAGTTATTTGTAATTCTGCTATTTTTTGGAGCGGAAATTTTCGTTTCCGTAAAATCACGCGTTGCTCCTCGTGCTCGTTAAATATAGATTTTCGATGATAGAGCGACTGGTGCTTGTGTGTGCGGTGGATCAACGCGAAATAATGTATGTAGATGGATCGCAGACTAAAGACAGACCGTGTAGGTACAGGTGCGCGTGAGTGTAATGCAACGAGGCATAATTAACCGTTCGTGCAAACTCGAATGTATATGCTGGCAGTGAACGACGATGTCATCGAAATTTTGATAATAATTAGGAAATCTGCATACAGGCTGCGCGGCGCAGCATATTTTTCTCCGAGATGGCGGCCACGAGCGTTTCGATATTTCGACCCGTAATGCAAATTGAAAACCCCCGAATTTGTTTCCTGCTTAATGGGATTTATTCCATGCTAACCGGGGACCTCGATACCACAACGAAACTAATTAAATTCGACGCGGTATTTCGCGACAATGTTTTAGAATTATTTACGTTGCAAGACGTGAATTTTTGTCGCTTAATTTTATTTCCCGTGGTAGACGCGATTGGCGTATTTATGGACGTGCTTTATATTTATAAAACTCACCCCTCCTAAATTATTTTTATGCCGCCGTCGCCGCGATCTCATCTCGTTCGCGTTTTCCGTGGAGCCTCGCAAAAGAATAAAAAGCACGTTTCATTTTAAACAGTTTACGACTCGAAAACTCGAAATAACCCGTATCTCGATAAAAAAAACAGCGAAGGATCGATGAACCAATTTTTTTTTAAACAGCCTACGAGTAGATCCAGGCGACAGAGTTAAATAACTCGGCCTGCATTTCCATGAATAAATTAATGTTCGAGCTATACAATGAGCAGCTGAATCTGCAGGGCTTAAATATCTCCATAAGAAAACATTACGCGCTAATCCTGAGAAATGGCCCCAATGAACATTACAGGGATTTCTTTTCTTGAGTTTTCCGAGTGCATATTATGCAATACGAAGAAAAGACCGTGGTTAAGACAGTTGCTGAACTGGTGTGTGTGAAATATTAATAAATTTTTTGCTGTGAAAAGAATTGAATTGTAGTCTATAAAACTTTACTGGACTTAGAAGATGAGAAGTAGGGGCGTGTCGTTAATATTTACGAGAAAATCGTACGTTGATTGACAAATGGAGAAAAGTTAATAAACATTCCCTTGGAATTAATTACTGCCACGGTTCGCAGGTTCGCAAAACACACGAAATCCTTAATCACGCGGCACGTGCACCTGTTACGTGCATACACGTGCAAACACATACCGAAACGGTTAATTATCTCTTGGTCATTATGCAGTTGTATACACCAGCCGTGCAACCCTTAACTTGCAATGTACCAATATCAATCAAATCGAGTAAATACGCACGTAAGCGAACTTGTTATTACCCGATTTTAACAAACTCTACATTTCCCAGCTTCTCTCGTTACCATTATTCTTAATTTTGTGCACATTAAAACGATTATAAGAGTCCATAATAGTTAGGTGACTTCCTGCACTCGCCAGCAGAGGGCTACACTTCACGCTCCTTTCTCACAAGTACCACTAATTCCCATACAGGGTGTTCAGTCCTGAGAGAAATTTTAATGGGAGATTCTGGAGGCCAAAATAGTTCGAAAATCAAGAATACCAATTTGTTGACGGAGGCTTCGTTAAAAAGTTATTAACGTTTAAAGTTGCCAATTCTTAATACCCCTAAAAATTGTAAGTAAATCTTCCTCGTTTACAGGGTGAATTTATAATTTCTCTATTGCAATCAAACTCCACATTTTCAAGCTTCTCTCGTTACCATTATTCGGTTCTTAATTTTGTGCCGATTAAAACGATTGTAAGAGTCCATAATAGTTATGTGACTTCCTGCACTCGCCAGCAGAGGGCTACACTTCACGTACCTTTCTCACAAGTACCACTAATTCCCATACAGGGTGTTCAGTCCTGAGAGAAATTTTAATGGGAGATTCTGGAGGCCAAAATAGTTCGAAAATCAAGAATACCAATTTGTTGACGGAGGCTTCGTTAAAAAGTTATTAACGTTTAAATTTGCCAATTCTTAATACCCCTAAAAATTGTAAGTAAATCTTCCTCGTTTACAGGGTGAATTTATAATTTCTCTATTGCAATCTCCCTCCCCATTGGTTGTCTCGATCCAGAGGACTTTTCAGCCCAGTCCGGCCATCCAATTGTGTCGATGTCCCAGTAATCCTCGTTTACAATTGCCAGGAACGTTTCCACTCACCTGACCCCTGGTACCAGTCACGTGTTACGGCCGTAGGTCACGTTTGCGTACATTCCGACGATTAATTATCTCCCGATCGTCTTACGATCCTGTGCATTTGCATGCAAACCGATCCGGTGACCAGTCTATTACCGAATCCTGATAATATACGCGCGTCCACGGGCATATACATCTCGCTTACGAAACGAACCCACGCTAAAACGTGATGGAACGTTCGAACATCGGAGTGTCTTCCGCGCGCGGCTTCGCCCCGAGGGTACACTTCAGGAAGTTTCAGAAATAATTACGCTCAACATTGTCGAGACGGGAGCCTCGTACGCTGCCGTGTAATTTATGATTGACGCGCGCGTTAAGCAAAGACGCGTCTCGCGTCTATTTAAACGAACCGTTAATTAGATGCATATCGCGACGGTGCGTGCTGATAAATAAGGAACGCGTAATTTGTAACCGGAAGTTCGACCAAAATGGGAGCGTAACTTTCGGTAATTATGCAATCGGTTGAATTATTCGGCGCCACTGTGACCACTCTAAACATATAGAATTTGCTCGATAAATAATGTATCGAGGAATTATTTTATTAATTTCCCGCGTGATTTAAAATCGTTAATTTAGGCGACGCAAGCTGCTCGACAAATGCGTCGTAAATATTTTTAATAACGTCGTCGTTAATCTCAGGGATTATCGCGATTAAATTTCAGCGGTTTACTAGCCGCCATGTTCCTGTTTGATATTCGCGCGGCATTTATTGGTGAACTTTCCGGTTGAACGATGCGTAACAACAATCTTTGACCGCTGAAATTGTAGCTTCGTCTGCCCCTCGGCTGTAATATCTCATAATCGTTCGGACATGAATGTCCAACTCGTATTTCAAAGTCACCTGCCCAATTATTGGATTCTCGAAATTCCCAAGCCACGCCAAGTTATCGGTAATCAGAAAAATTGACGAAAATGCTTCACCAAAATGCTAGATGACGCATCAAAATTACCTAGCTTTAATTACCTCCAACGATGTTTAATTATATTGGAATAATTATGCAACAAAATGGCAATTTATTCCCAATATTTTCTATCTATTGCAAAGTTTGTACTTCCGACTTAAATGTTCAGATTCGATTGTAATAATAAATAATAATTTCACATTTTCTTGTTGAACACCTCGACATTATTAACGATTCAAAATAAATATAAAAATTCTCGAAATAAATCTGCTTCGATAAAAACGAAATTCTAAATTAATACAAATACTCAGAATTAATGAAATGAAACGATCCATATTATATAACACTGAGCAACGTACAAATATTTATAGATATTTGGACCATTATTAGAATATTTTATTTCGATATCAATGTTATCGATAACTTCTGAGAGCTTTGCTCATAGGTTTACGTATCTATAGTGTGACTGTCGTAAGGTTTGCACGCGCGTCTACTATAATGCGTATGTTAAGTACGATGGCTGAATATTACACGCATTTCGGCGTTCCATATTCATGTATCCATGTGAAGGTGCATGTACCATTTACAGATGCGCACGCGTACGTGTACATATTACGTACAAAGGCTGAAGCATTACATTAGTCTTTGTACGAAGTATGCACTATCGGTATCAGTATACAAGGTAAATCCCCGTACAGAGTGTACAGAGTATATCCAAACACACGTGCACTCAGGGATTAATGTCACAAAAAATAAATATTAATAAGTAAAATATTTTTTCGAAATTTTCTACACATTTCTATTTAAAATTTCTGAATCAATATTGCTACAAATGTTACTATTGTGATAACTTATTCAGGAAACAATTACGATACTTAACATCGCCCTAAAGGGTCATTTATGTTTCATTAGACTAATTTTCTATACTTTGGTAATATCTTGGTAGAATTTATCGATTGGCCCAGTGCGTTCCTTAATGTCTGGGTTATTCCATTAATTGCAACTCGAAAACCGAGGGATGAAAAATGAGGGGAGTTCGTTACAGCAATGATTATGTTAATTGAGTGCTCGACGAAGAGGATAAAGTCGGAAACAAACGGGACGTTTTGTTTCCATTAAATATCAATTGGTCGCCGGGATATCGTCGGAATTAAAATCATTCGAATTATGGTTTTTCCTTTTTCCCCCCCGGTCGACGCAACGTGTTTAATTAGTTTTATTACAGTCTAACGGAAACTTCGCGTATCGTGTTTTCATTTCGTCGAGCGGACAATGAAGTGCATTCAAATGCCACGAACAATAACCTCGATTCACCGTTAATAACAACTGTTTGTACGAGTCTGTGCAACGGAATATTTCGATATTAATAAAAATAGAATGTAAAACATCGAAACGCAATCGATGGATACTCTGTGTAATTTTGTAGAATTTATCATACCCGATCGTCGAGCGTTTGAGCAATTTCTTGAGAAACAAGCTTTATTTTGATCATTTTTACTGCAATCTCGAACAATCTACGTTTATCGTAGTAACGTCTGATATTTGCATAATGTGCATGTCTCGGTAGAATAATCCATCAAGCAGAAACAGGAAAAGCTGCTGGCTAATTTAATGAGTCGAGGAATATTTCTTTTCACGATTAATATCGCAGACACGGAAATATAATACCACTTTTTCCGAGTTGCATACTTTTAAACTACCTCTGCTGAATATATTTATCTTAGCAGCATTGCTACGTTTCGTAACGCAAATACTCGACGTCTCCACCACGGTAATTGGGGGAGAAAATCTTCGACTGTAAAACATTCCATCGAACACTTTTTAATTGTATTTAAGTTCTATGTTCGAATTTGTGTCATTTTTATACTACTTTTATGGTATTTTACAATCGATAAAACGTTTCGCTCGGAGACAAGTTCCGCTACGGGGTTCGCGATTTTACTTCGCGCCATCTGCTTTAAACTGATTTTTTTACTCCCTTTATCGGGCGCCTTGGTCCAACAAATTCTTTGTGTACCAGTTGAATGCTGTGACTATGCAAATAACTTCGGTGTTTCGCTTTTTGCGGGCCCGCAAGTTGATACAACGGTTAGCCGGGGGGATGAACCGAAACACCCTAACTAAATGGGGTAAGTAAACTGAACGTGCGATCTTGAAATTCCTCGGTGATTATAACTCTTCCCAGTCTGTCTCTTTGGTTACCGACTACTCTCGATTTCCCTCGAATTCTACTACTTATCGATGCTCGTTTTCCTTATCGTCGCGTAACTTTATCGAAATTGAATCATCACGCGTTTCGAATTCCTAATAAAAGTTGAAAGTTTGATGCATAATCTTGCTCTTGCAAATAATCAATGCTCACCGATTATCATTTTTATTTTTTAATTCGTCATGGTCATCGTACGACACAACGAATCTATCCATCATTCGTTGCTTCTGTCGGTGTTTGCAAACGTTTACGGTATTGCGGTGTTATCTGTTTCAATTGGCTCTACTAATTAGAAGATAGTAAGATAGACGGAAAACCGATAATTCCGTAGCACCGTCAACGTTCGCAAATATCGAAACAAGCAGAAACAATGAGTAATGGACAGACACGCTTGCAAAATGGTACTCGATCGCGCGAGTTTTCCAAATCGATTTTCTCACAACCGATCACTCGTGACAAAAAGTATTATTCACAGTTTCTAGGTGTCGTGGCGCGACTCCTACACTCGCCACTAGAGGGCCACGCTAAACCTGTACTCTTCTCGCAGGTACTCGATCGACAATTGTATAGAAAAAGGTGAATAGTCGATTATAAGTCAATTATTGTGAGAAAACGTTTAGAAAAACGAGTATTACAATGGTCAGAAGTGATTTTGCAGGGGCGTCGTTAGGGACGAAGTTCATGGTGGTCAGAGGATCGTAAAAGGACGAGAAACGAAGCACGTAGGAGGCTTGATCTACGTATGGGGCTTGAGCTTTACGACTTTACCCACTTTACATTAAAAGCACTCTCGCGGTTAATGGACGACTTCTCGTAATCGAACTGCGCTCGGTGAATTATCGACCCTCGAATTTCTCGGTGAACATGCGCCCTTTCCGATCTTCTTTCGGCCGGTCGCCTTGGCGAACCCATAAATTACCATCGCTGATTAAAACTTTATTACGGTCATAGTAAACGTCACGTGCAATTTCGATGGGCAAATTTTCGGAACTTTGTTCCACGAATTTTGTGGATCGTTCTTCTTGTTGGAGTACACCGATATTAAACGCGACGCTAACCTTGATAAATTAGGCGAGTATTTTGTACATCGTGAGGCATAATTTGTTAACGACGAGAATATTCCTCGTTTCGTTCCTGAGAAAAGTGTCTGAGACGTCAGTTTTGATTTTTATGAAATAATAAATTTCAAATTAGAGTCAAAATGTGTAAAATCTCTTTTAAAAAATCAAATTATATTATTATATCGTCAGTTTTACTGGATTATGAAGTAATAACACTCAAATTAGAGTCAAAATGGAACCTGTGACCCGTCGTACGATCAAGAATTGAAACGTGTAAAATCTCTTTTAAAAAATCAAATTATATTATTGTTTTTGAGTGCAGCAAACTAAGGGACGATAGTATTGAATTTTGAATATATTTATAAAGGTAGGAATTTAATGGTTGCCTCGAGATGATTTTAAGGTTATCGAGTATCGTATGCTTTCCCGTTCA
Source organism: Colletes gigas (assembly GCF_013123115.1). Taxonomy (NCBI): domain Eukaryota; kingdom Metazoa; phylum Arthropoda; class Insecta; order Hymenoptera; family Colletidae; genus Colletes; species Colletes gigas. The sequence goes on along the minus strand of NW_025106643.1, from coordinate 1,742,802 downwards.
CGTTTACGATTTCCATATTCCACAGAATGGCAGATTACGATTTCGTGTTCGTTCTTCCAATAACTTCGACCGCGGTCTTTTATACCAAGGTTGCGATATAGCTCGCGTAGCCATCGAAACGAGAGCTATTGGGGCAAGCGGTGAAGTCGAAGGAATCAATGTCTGTTCAGACAATAGTAATTGCACGTTCCTTTCGAATTGCCAAAACAATAGGTTGTCTTTGGAATATGGAAACACGTACTGCGAAAATCCACGATTTCTAATTGCTCGTTTCTGACCAGTCAGCACCAAATTATATTGTCTTGGGGGCTCTAATGGAGATAAAGAGAGTATACCGACATTTTGGTGAACCCAAAAATTGCTTTCATTTCAATCTAACAAATTCTCGTACAAGTGTCAAGAAAATTGATTATTTTTTATTTTCTAGTACACGAAGCCACCCACAAACGACTAATAATCACGTCATTAATAATTATTGCGATGCATATGTTCCTAAAAATGTTTTTTACGGTTTCAGATCCAATTTCAAGCAGTTTGAGCGACTCTGACGCATAGAAAATGGTGAATTGTCCTGACACCGTTCTGAAATCGCCCTGTGCTCGATTTTCTCGTACACGAAAGGACCCACAAACGACTAATAATCACGTCATTAATAATTATTGCGATGCATATGTTCCCAAAAATGTTTTTTACGATTCCAGTTCGAATTTCAAGCAGTTTGAGCGACTCTGACGCATAGAAAATGGTGAATTGTCCTGACTCCGTTCTGAAATCGCCCTGTGCTCGATTTTCTCGTACACGAAAGGACCCACAAACGACTAATAATCACGTCATTAATAATTATTGCGATGCATATGTTCCTAAAAATGTTTTTTACGGTTTCAGATCCAATTTCAAGCAGTTTGAGCGACTCTGACGCATAGAAAATGGTGAATTGTCCTGACACCGTTCTGAAATCGCTGTGTGCTCGAAGCTACTGTCTGCTCACTTCCCGACTGCATGAGCGCATCGACGCCTGGTTGCAACGCATTCCGACGCAGACGCACGCAGGAATGGGGTGGCGTAGGAGTAGGAAAATAAAGGGGGTCGAAGAAGGAGCAGGACAGTGGAAAGAGGGTGGTAGAAGGGGGGGTTGGAGGTAACGGAAGAGGAGGAGTCGAGGCTCCGACGGTGCACGCCGTAATTTGAATTCCGAGTGAATTGAGTTCGAGCCTTGCTCGAAGGGAGATGCTCCGTCGAATAACGCCGGCTCCTAGACCTGTCTGGTTTAATGGAACATTTCTTCGCACCCCTTCCCGAACCGTATAAATAAATAATTAATACAACTCTTCATGAATGACATTTTTTCGGGCTCATTTGCAATTCATTCGTCGCTGCAACTTCCGCCGTGCTTTGGTCCGCCTTCGAAACTTTCGGCGATGAATTAAACCCCACCCACCCACCCACCCCTCGTGGCATCGTTGCTGCCAACTACTTCGGACTATTTTGGAACTACCGGCAGAAGAATTTCGAGTGAAATATCAGAGGGTGCTTTAGCGCCAAGTGGACGGCAAATATTCCAATTTGGCGCAAGTTATGGTTTGGTTTATTGTACTCCGCACGATTCATCGATGCAAACCGTATTACAACCGCAGGGTTGACGGACCCCCCCAGCTACTAACCGGCTGAACGTTTTATTGGCTTTTAAATCGAATACAATATTGCGTTTTATTCCTTAAAGTGATTTGTCGGTATGAAACTATCGTCGAAAATTCGAATTATTCGAAGTTGTGAAAAATGACTTTTCCTTGAAAATTGAATTCCAATTGTCGTCGTCGAAGGCACTAGCATTCGCTGGTTATTAATCCACGGTTGGGAAATGAACACGCGATCGAACGGAGACGCTACCTTTGTGCATTAACTTTGTGAATGTCCACGAACGTACACTGATACTTAAGCAAAGTTTTGTACACTTGTCTGCGAGAGATAGCACGAGTGGAGAAGACTATAGTTGCGCCAGACAAGTGGCTGTGGGTCCCTACAGTTTCAAGGACTGCACTCATTTCAGTACTGAAAACACGATGCGGAGTTTCGAGTCAAAGGTTTTCGAATAATTGTCCTAACCTCCTGCAGTTTGTAAATCAGTCTAAATCGAGCAACCATTTCCCTAGAATACAAAATTCAACCACGATATTCCATTAACTATATTATAATATTATCGTAATATTCAGGATGTCAGGATAACCTTTTTCCGTACGCCTCTCTTCCCTTTTCAAGATTAAATTTAATAAAAAAAAAAAGAGTATAAAACTACCCAAAACAATACAATGCAAACGATAGCGTTATCCGCTCGCCAACATTTTTTTTATCTCTATCCGGGTTCGACACGCTAGACCAACGTTTTTATTCCTCGTTTTGCCCTTTTTTTTCGTTTATTCAGCATTTCGTACCGCTCCTGTATAACGTTACACAACGTTCGGAATTTTCTATGTAACAAAAATATCGGAAAATGGGCAAATTAATGACAAAGTTTCGCGCGAACTTTTTGTCGCGCCGAACATTTAACACGCGGGCGACGTTCTATATAAAAGCGTAAAAGTTATAAAAGTCAAAGCCAGGTTTAAAAACAGCTGCCTCATTGTTAAACCTTTACTCTGTTTTTATTAAATTTGTTCATCCTTTTAAAACGCTATTCTTCTGCGCCAGCGATATTTATTTTTTGGTCTTTCTGGGTAATCAAACGGGTTTGTAATTTTCTAATACTTTGAGAACAACGATCAATAAAAAAAAGAAATTAGAAATGACGAAGTAAAATTGTTATTTGTCTAGATGCTTAATTCATCATCCCTTGTGTTAACATAATTTGGAGGCCATAATCTGACGTTTAAATTCGTCAAAATATCGAATGGAACCAAAGTTCGAAATTTTCTTAGATCTATATCATTTCTGTATTAAAGAATTGGCTACCGGTTGTTCTAAGCGCGTCAGAAACATTTTCTAGGAGACTTACGTCGATGGTGGAAAGAAAATGTGGGTGTTGTACGGTTGGTTTGCGTCTAATTCAATTTACGGAGCCGTGAAACGGGGCGCGAGGCTACAAAGCGACCAGTTTTCGCTTCGGTTTCACTTTTGGGTGGGAAGCCCGACAAAAAGCAACCGGCAATTAGCTTCGAAAACTTCACGGCGGCGGGAATTTACCGAGTAAACGGAGGAATTTCGCGAATTTGAAAAAGGGGTAAGAGAGAAAGCGAGAGCGGGAAGAGGGCCAGAGTTCTATCAGACAAGTGGCCGCCATCGGCGCAAAGTCGAGGCTCTCCTCGAGCTCGGACCGCACTGGTATAGACACGAGACTACTCGAGAGGCAAGAGACTGCGTCACGATGTCTCAAATTAAAGCGGAACGCCGCCCTCGCGAGAACCCCTCCGCGTTCCCCCTTTTTTCCCCCCCCGAGAACCCCTCTTACGGTCTGTCCAGGCCCGGCGGTTTTCGCCCGAGACGGTTTCTTCTCCGCGCGAAAGGTCACAGTTGCCTCGGGAGACTGGCCGTGATTCAGGGAAGATCGATGAACACGCAGACCTCGAGGAAGCCAACTTCCCCGAGCCGGGAGGAAACACTTGGGGGAGTGGAACGGAACGATTGCGAGCTTTTGTTTTTTTTCTCGCGCGTCATACCGCCCCGAGGTGTGTTCCTTTATCGACGTCGTCCAGGAGCTGGGGGGATGTTACCAGCCGTGTCAAAGTTAGACGGAGGAGGACCGTGTAACTTGTTTGTAAGGTATTTTCGTTATGTGGGAGGGATGCACAACCCCTCAGAAAGCTTACGATCGTACGCATTAACACCGTGTTCTGGGATTTTTTCATTTTATTTCGTATAACTAACACGTTAAGGTCGGTTCTCCACATATAACTCCTGAATATTTCAATAAAATATACTAACTACAAAAATAGTTATCAAATTTTTAGTATACACATGTAGAAGTCATTCTATATTATTATAGAATTTTAGTTAATTTTAATAAAAATACCTCGTAGGTATTTTTTTGTAGGTACTCGTGAGCTTTGCCTCAGAAAAAAATTTCAATGAGATCCATTGACTATTGTAGGAATTATGGCCGTTTGAAAATTGGGCAATTTCTATGGGGTTTTTCTAAATTTACGGGGTGAAGGGACAATTTTTCGAATATTTTTGGAATTCCTACATATTCTCCGCTAAAATACGCGTCGTTTGTCGCTTGAAACATTAAAATCGTCCAATCCGTTCAGAAGTTATGACGTTTTTAAGATTCGCATGAAATTTCAGTGAAACATACCAACGCTATGGTCAGACATGTAATTTTCAGTAATGAATTTTTTTCTCGAAAATACGTAGGAATTCGAGGGTATGTCTAATCACCAAAAATGCTTGTAATTCGCCCCCGCAATCGAGAATAATTTTTTTAGAACGATTTGAAATTTTTATTTTCGCTGAAAATTTTGGCACCTACCCCCTGTCGATTTTTCTTAAGAATTCGTTTTCCATTTTTAATAAATTTCTTTGAGGGTCTACAGAAAAGTTGCCTAATACTTTTTTGTAGGTGCCCATTGGCTCTACTTCAGAAAAAAATTTCAATGAGATTTCTGTACTATTGTAGGAGTTATGGCCGTTTGAAAATTGGGCCATTGTTATAGGGTTTTTCTAACTTTACGGGGTCAACGATCAACTTTTCGAATATTTTTACGATTTCTACATATTCTCCGCTAAAATACGCGTCGTTTGCCGCTTGTAACATTAAAATCGTCCAATCCGCTCAGAAGTTATGACCTTTTAAAGATTCGCATGAAATTTCAGTGAAACATATCGACGCTATGGTCAGATATGTAATTTTCGGTAATGAATTTTTTTCTCGAAAATGCGTGGGATTTTGGGGGTATGTGTAATGACCAAAAATGATTGCAATCGACCCCTGCATCCAACACTAATTTTTCCACAACGATTTGAAATTTTTTAATTTAATTTGTTAATAACTTTTTAACGAAGCCTCAATCAAGCAATTGATATTCTTGATTTTCGTCTTATTTTGGCCTCTAGAATCTAGAATCTAGAATCTCCCATTAAAATTTTTTCCAGGGATGACTGGAAACTGTATAAGTAACATATGACCCATATGAATTCATAAATCCTATATGATTAGATACAATCTTATAAAATCAAACTCTATACATGCCTTTATTTAACAACATACGAGCCCATATATTGCCATATATCGCACCACGCATGATCAGACACGAACCCACGGAATAATGAACGATCGTACATGTTCAGACATGTATTATATCATTATGTACATGTATTATTGCATGTATGACATCAGATACGGTCCCTTATGACTCATATATGGTCTCTATTCAATCATATATACTCATATCTAACGCAAACCTGATTGATATCTATTCACATACCACCACATACGTTCCATATCTATTCATATACGTTCCCGGTACATATTCATCTACAACCATTTTCTCTCAAGTACCATTTCCATGTCTGCAGGTAACACTACATACTCTTTTATCAAGACTAAAATTAAAATATTCTCCCAATTGTTAGAAAGGCAGGAATTTCATTTCAACGTGATCGAGTATTCTTTTTATCAAATTTCGTTCGAAACAATACCGGGTTGTAAAAATTTCACCGTTCAAGTTGTCATAAAAAATTGACGCTCCGATCGAATTTCGAGCCAATAAATTCGCGGCGGGCGGCCCTGGCATCGGAACCATTAATATCTCCGGCCGCAAAAAGCGGTATCTCGGTCCCGTGAGATCTGGCCGGGCCCGATTTAATCTCGTTACAGCGTAGGATCCCAAGACGGAAGAACCCGAGTCCGGCATTAACACCGCCAGCTGCGACCGTTCGTTCCGGCTCTCTCCCGGGCACCTTTTTCCACCCCCGTTGGGGGGGAGAAAAGTTTTCCAGGAAGGAAGATTCGAGGGCAAAACAGGGTCGTACAAGTATCCGATGCCGCGTCGGCCAGAGGGTTCGCCTGATTACTTGCACCGGCGTAGACGAGGCTACTTCAAAGACGAGTGGATGCCGCCGTCCCGAATTAAAGAGGAACGACCCGTAGCCGCGGGGACACCGCAAGCCGTTGCCGGACCTCGTTCAACCTCGTTTCCCGCCTTCAAATCTAACTTACGGACTTGCCCGAACGCAAGTTTTAAGCGGCGCGTACCACGCCTTTGAACCACGGCTACAAAGGGTATTAGAACGGACGGCTGGGAATCATAGTTCGCGAAACCGCAACGCCAACCTTCCCGCGAACCTTCCCCTGCCCGAGATTCGCGCCGCTGCGGTCCCGACTATCAACGGAATTAACGAAATAAAAGTTACGAAGTAATCTGTCGACTCCGTTCCCTCGTTATTTCCTCCGATATCAGACTAACGAGACGTTGAATCATTGTGGAAACAGAACTGGGGGAGTCTATGGAGTCACTCCATAGAGAAATCGACAATTTCTACGATCTAACAACGAGTACAAAATTCAATAGGAGACAACAAGTGGCGATAACACGAATCAGAACTGGACACATCGAATTAACTCACTAGCACCTCCTAAATAATAGTCTATCCAGGTTTTGTGAAACATGCAGCACATCATCCTCGCAGGAAGTCAGAAGACGATTAAAAATTATATTTAATTATTGATAATTTTCGCTGGACATATGAAAATTTCTCTATTATTAAATAGGATTTTTAAACCATATCACTATTTCATAAGAATTTATAAGAATTTCATTGTATATCATTTCAAGATATTGCTATAGTCAATTTATAATATCCACTTAAAAATTGAGAATTCATAAGAAGAATTTCATAAGAATTTCATTGTATATCATTTCAAGATATTGCTATAGTCAATTTATAATATCCACTTAAAAATTGAGAATTCATAAGAAGAATTTCATAAGAATTTCATTGTATATCATTTCAAGATATTGCTATAGTCAATTTATGACACTTGCTACCATGTCTGACCATTATCGGTTATTTCTACTTACATAAAGTGTTGGGTTGAAAAGCATTGACTTTGACACGATATTATTCGTTCTAGCTGGTCGTAATTACTCACAAAATAGTAGAATAACACAACTTGACAATGTTTAAGAACACTGTAACAAGTGGAAATGGCGAATAATGGTCAGACATAATAGTCAAGTTGCATCGAATCGTACTCCATCGATTTTTCTGAATACAATGCATCGTATAGACAAATTTTATCGTATAGTTTCGACTCATTTTCTCGGATAGAATGACTATATATTGTATCATTAATTACTCAGATGTCTTAAATGTACGCCTCAAGTTTAACACTCGTAAATAAAGAAATTAATAATTCCAAATCACTAAACTATTTTAGTGAAATGAAAAACAAGTTTGAATATTGCGATATCGAATTTTACACCGACGGGAAATTGCATAAATATTTTCGTAGTTGTCAAACAGACGGGAATAGCGGTTGGCTGAATTTATTTCTTGTGTGACTTAATGATGGGTTCCGTGAATGACCGCATGTTTAACAGCGCCCAACTAGTACCTCGATTAGAGTCGAGACATCCGTAATATCAACAGTTCTCAAACATCTTTGATGCCTGCATTCATGTAAACTGCCATACTGCAACGTTTACTCAGACCGGGGCTTATGTAATCAGAAGTATACGAATTGAAGGTGGTCTCGAAATACCCTGACTTTGTGCCCAAGTAATTTTGCCCTCAACCATCTCCCCCAAAACTTAAAAAAACCTTGCGTCAAACGATGAATCACAATATTTCATCGATCGAGTGAAATAGACAAAAAATCGAAAAACTGAAGTTATCCAAGCATCCAAACGATTCTACTATTTTCAATATAATTAAATCTCTCGAATTGCTCTTGTTTGAAACTAAAATTTCAAAGTGGAAACATCGAGGCAGATAATAAATCTTTTTCAAGTCCCCCATCTCGAAGAGGGACGCTTCCCAAGTTGTTTACGTACCGCGTACTTCCGCTAAAAAATGTTTACCTTATGGAAATACGGATATTCACCTGCACGGGTAGACGTTGGAACAAATTTTTCGATCTCGACGTCGAAGAATGTATTCGTATCTTGGCGCGCGTAGACCCCCCTAGCACGATTTATTTTCATCCCGATCCGCGAGCTACAATCAACTATCGTTCGAATCCACCACGGTCCATCAGTTCTTCTCAGCGCAGCCTGAGCCCCGAATAAAAAATGTGCTATCTGTCTGCGCGGACCCTCTGTTTTACCCGTAGTTGCCGCCTATATCGGGGAATCCCCAGCGCGCTTCGTGCCCCCCTATCTCCGCCAAACTTATATTCCGCTTCCAACTTTTTTCTTATCTCCTGTATTTCCTGCCAGCTACCTTTCTATTCGTTTCATTTACCAGTCACACTTCATGACCCGATAAACTTTCTTCGTCCCACATATATATACACTGTCTCCCAGAAATTCGAATTTTATTGGATCGGGAAACGACCTCGACAAACGAGAGAAGTAACGCATTTAGGCGCTCCAACGAAACGGAAATGACTTTATAAAACGATAAAAATTCTTTTTTTAGTAGATTTAATTTCTTGACAATTCTAACCCCGTAAGCAATATTTTTCCCCTCTTTGTTGCAAGAATTTTTCTTTCAAATATCCGTAAATTCAATTTGGAACAAGACTGTGTTAAAGGAAATACAATTTTGCATGCATTTCTGGGGAATATATTCGTCATATTTTATTGAATGTCCAATTCTGACTTTTCTTTATTTAATTTAATTAATTGACGAGGAGAATATTGAAAAAATTGCCAGAAGCTGTTACAAGGATGGATAGTATATTTGAACAATATTTTGCAAAGTGGAGGGCAGAACTTTTTAAAATTCATTGTTCAAAATTATTGCGGTATCCATTTTCCAATAGGGATCTGCTTTTAATATCCACAGACGCGAAATACCGTGGTTATCGCGCACGTAGCATTTCGGGGCAAATAAAAATCAATCGGCAAAACAACCCTAAATCATAACCGAACCTGAATATTTGAAGCCCGTGGCATTCCATCCAACATTCATCGGCATTTTCCAGCCCTCTCCCGGCGTTCCTGACTTGCAAAGCGGCGACGCCGAAAGATCGATCGCCCCCCTCTGTCAGATAGTCAGACAGTCGATCATTCTGTGTTTCGATCTGACAATTCCCGGACTCGAACAAACGCTGGCCAAATTGCAAATTAGCTTTCGTTCCGCCCAAGACGCCATTCAGATTCTTTCCAGTTCTCCGTTTCCTTGGCGCATTTAATTATTAATTCTACGTTGCACGAACATTGAATCGTCAACGAAATATAGATTGAGAAATTTCATTTTTCTGTGAAAATAAAATACTGAGGATCTGTGTTGCAAGGGATACTAGGAGAGTTAAGAAATTTAATTATTATTATTATTATTTTAACTTTCTGCTCGTTATATTCTCAAGCATAAAGAAGGAAATTCAATCGTTTAAACTCAAGTTTGCTTCAAGAATAAACAAACTTATTAATACTACACTCTCAGATCTCTAACTTCTCGAATATGCATAAATGAAAACCGATTTTTGAACACAAAATCCACCAAAAGGATCTTTTTCAGATCTTCGAGGAAATTCATTCGTTTAAACTCAAGTTTGCTTCAAGAATAAACAAACTTCTCAACACTACACTCTCAAAACTCTAACTTCTTGAATATGCATAAATGAAAACCGATTTTTGAACACAAAAAACAGCAAAAGGATCTTTGACAACGTAGATTGGTCCAAGTAACGATAATTACAGCAAACACGAACGTCGAATGCGTCGTGGTTGAACGCGAATCGGCCTTCGAGCTATTCCTGGAAAGCCAACAGAGAATTTTCGAAAAGCAAAAGTGAATCGCGGTTGACCGAGTCCGCACAATTCTAATCGACGTGTAGCATCGATAAATTCGTCCGCGTCACCGGCGTTTCGTGGACGAGCAACGATAAACCCCGGGGGGGGGGGCCAGTAAAACGTTTCTCTCGTCGCGCGCATTGCGCCCCGCCATTATTATCAAACTCGCAACGGGTGCACGCTCGCTGACGATTTTCATTTCCTCCTTTTTATTGGCCCGTTAAAAGTTACGTTTGCGCCACCATTTATGCCTGATTAAGGTTTAACTCGATTCGCCTCCCGCACCTACGCTCGACCTCCATCCTTGCGTCCCCGGGCTTTCATCCCCTGTTACGCGATTTTAAACGCAATCCAATGGATGTCGTTTAGCCACTTTACGCGCGAGGTGTTTTTTACCCGGGCAGCAACTGCATTTTTTTTCACACGCGCCAATTTTCCTTTTACAAAGGAGAGAAACTATCCAAAAGGGGCTCGAAATGTAAACGAGACACAGGCTTCGCACAATTTTATTTATTTATTCGATTTGAAGACTTCATTCGAGATAGAAGAGCATTAGTATAAGGTAGCTGTGTCTTCTCCTTCTTAGTATCAATTTGTGAGTTCAATTTCCAAATAAGACGAATTTTCGGGGGATTTCCGGGCGGACGTTTTGCCGCAAAACATTTATTTCCATCAGAAAGCTATTTTCGGGGGAAACTACTTTTAAAAGCCAGCCAGGTAGAAACGTGACAGAGAAATGGAGGAGCGTGGAACGCGAAAGTGCCCTAAAAAAAAAACCGCCAGGAAGACGTTAAATGTATTTTCCTTCACTTTGGCGTCGAATTCGCGGTAACGCGATACAACGTCGGCTCCGGGGTTCCCCGACGAGGGCGTTTCTAAACAGAAATCTTCGAACACCGATAACCTTTTAATACGGCAATCGTATATCCCTTTTCACGGCGACTAGAAACCGCGGCGTTAGCGAAATCTCATCGGAGATCGGATTTCGCCTCGGATATCCTGATAATCACCGCCATAATTGAAGCGTTTTATTTTTAAAGCGCCTTGGAAGGGATATTGCCTCTGAATCTAGTACGAATTTTGCCCGTATCGAGTCGCTTTATCAAGCACATTTTTATTCGTACCTAACCTGAAAATCACTGAACTAAATCTGCCATTTCTGAATTATATTTGTCCATCACGAGTCACTTTATCGAGCAGAGAAATCAGAGAATATTTTAATTCGTACCTAACCTGAAAATCACGGAACAAAATCTGCCATTTTGACTTCTGAATTACATTTACCCTTTGCAACTAAAGCCTGGTGTCGCCTGGAACGAATCGAAACAGACGCAACGGCGCCCGAAATCAATTACTTCGAAGAAAATTGAGAAGAAAAGGGGAATGATTACAGAACTCCTGGGAACTTCAAAGGGTGGCAAAAACGTTCCAATTTCCCCTGCGCTGCTTTCCATTGACCTGAATTCTTTGGTTTTCCGGCCGCGCCTACAACGCTCACCTCCATCCCTATCGTCGAGGAAAAGTTTTTTACCGTCCATTGTGCCTTTTGTGTCCCACCACCGCTATCATCGGTGTATTTTGTTTTTACATTTTTTTCTTTTCAAACCTGCCCGCATATCCGTCGACAGATCCCGGGGAAACGCGTAACGGGGAAGTCCTCTTACATTCCGTTCAACCCTTTTCACGGCTGCCCGATGTCGCATCAGCGCGACATTATTTCGCGCGCTTATCTCGGGTTATATTTCACCGTTTACCCTCGATGTTTAACATTTTCACCGAATCGTCGAGTATTCGGGTCGCGAGGCGAATTTTTACGTTTCTCTTGCTATTTAACGCGACCCTTTTCTCCCTCAGAGTTCGTTTTTTGTTTGTTCACGGTGTCGAGAAAAAAGAGAGACGGTATCAGCGTGAAATTCAAAACCATGCACGCTCCATTCATCATCGAGATTATTGTGTTAATTTTTTTAATGGAACGCCGTTATTTTCAACAAAACTCCAGCCTTTCCTGTAGCTTATGAATTTCGACCTACTTCTCTTATCTAACGTAATTATAAGCGAACGTTTAACGTTCATTTCGCAGGGGGAGGGGGACGATTAGTTTAATAAGTTAATTACTTTAATTAATTGGAAATGTGTTCGATATATTCAGGTCTGTTGTGATACGGTTACGCCTGTGGATAGGTCTCGATGCTCCCCCAATTAATTAACGTTATGGAAAGGCCATTTTATTCCAGCAAGAATAGCACGATACCTTCAAAATTAATATACGTAAATGCTGCTTCAACGTGTTTAAATTATTAATAACTAAATTGCAAACAAATATTAAGCTTCATTTTTAAGGGGATCGAAGAATCCTTCAAACTTCCGAACAATGGCGCAGATATTACGTACAGTGGAATCTCGTTAATTGCACGTAGCTCGCATCCGGTGTCACGCGACCATCGAATTTGTGGTTTCGTTTCCAGTAATTGCCCCAGCAATCGTTGCAAGACCACGTAAAAAACCAAAGAACATTAGCAATTTGTAAGTTTGTCTCGCGGAGTGTAATTATTTTGAAGAAACGATAGGAAAGCGTTTGTTGGGAATATGAAACGATCGATACGAGAATAAAATTGCACGATAAATCGTCGGTAACGTGCACGCACGCGATCGAAGTTACATAATAATTTTTGCCGGAAAGAATTGGCGTGCATTTTCAATCGTACGCGAAAAACCAATACCGCTGCAATAAAACCGCAACGAAATGCACCGATGTGCACATGAGCAAACCGCGTACGACTAATTTATTGGACCGCGTTGCCTTTTCCCTCTTTGTCATATCGGTGAACACGGGACGGAGAACGAGGCAGCCGATTATATAGGCTGAGGTATTTAAATTGAAACTGTTACACGTACAGGCCAAAACAACGTAACCTGCCCGCGCTTAGTATTCTTGATCGTTAGCGAACAGGTAAGCAGAGTCGACTCAGGCCATCCTAACTGCAATAAATAATTGATAAATCGAACAACAGTCTTCGAACAGTTTCAATAAATGAATCTATAGATTTGGTTGGAATGTAATATTGAAAATCGACATTTACTGAAAAAGTACAGTTTTCGATAAATTGAATAACAACAGACCGATGTGTACGCAAACAAAAATCAATTCGACGAAAATTGCGTCACTTTTCTGTAATTCAGGGAAAAGGTATGATATCGTTAACGTAAATATTTTAATATTTACACGGCAAACAAGAATCCCTTACCACTCTGCGAATGAAAAATCCGAATAACCGTTGCAGGATACTGATGAACGGAATACACAGTTTCCTAGTTTACACAACGCGATGTATTCACGACGACTATCACACGAGCTCTGAGGTTACAGCGTGCTCGATTTGTTTTCGTAAGAGAGCATAGCCTTGTATATCGTGTCCTAAGGACATCCACAAACAATGTTATTCTAGCAACAACGCGTATCAAAACGGTCCCTGTGAATACCAGAGCTCGTCGGAATAACGATCTTAATACAGCGATTATATTTGTATCAACGTATTACCTATAACCCAATCGAAGACGTCTCTTCACTAAAAATAATTATAATTGCTCCCCTAAACCGAAAATAATTTTTTCAGGTAAACTTAAAATTTTTTATTTTTCGCCGAAAAAGTAATACACTTACGATTTTTTTTGTTTAATGCTTTTTTGTAGGTATTCGTGAGCTCTAGTTCCCAGATAAATTTCAATGAGATACATTCACTATTGTAGAAGTTATGACCGTTTGAAAATTAGGCTTTTTGTATGGGGTTTTTGTAAATTTACGGGGTGAAGGAACAATTTTCCGAATATTTTTGGAATTCCTACATATTCTGCACTAAAATACGCGTCGTTTGCCGGTTGAAACATTAAAATCGTCCAATCCGTTCAGAAGTTATGGAATTTTAAAGATTCGCAGGAAATTTCAGTGAAACATATCAACGCTATGGTCAGACATGTAATTTTCGGTTAGGAATTTTTTTCTCGAAACTGCGTAGGATTTCGGGGGTATGTCTATTCACCAAAAATGCTTGTAATTCACCCCCGTAACCGAGGATAATTTTTTTAAAACGATTTGAAATTTCTTAATTTTGTCAAAATTTGCCCACTTGCTCGAATTTTTTTCTCAAAATTGGGTAGGAATTCGGTGGTACGTCTATTCATAAAAAATGATTGTATTTGACTCCTGTAACTAAATATAATTTTTTTAGTGTGATTTGAAATTTTTTAATTTCGTCTAAAAATTTCAATACCTATTCGAATTTTTTTCTCGAAAACGCATAGGATTTCGGGGGTATGTCTCTTCACCAAAAATGATTATAACCGACCCCTGCGACCAAAAATAATTGTTTCAGAACGATTTGAAATTTTTCAATTTCGCCGAAGAAGTTGTCCATTTAGTTCTTTTACAAAACGATGTCAATCACTTTTTATTCATTCGCAGAGACTGTTTTGTTGGTCTGTATGCTGTACCAGAGTTAATAAATTTATTCTGTCCCCGCTCGTCGTTTTTGCATAATATCGTCTCATATTTCTAGCTGCTTCGAGTTTTCCGCGACGTTCAATCATTAATTCGCGGTACTTCCGGCAACTGATTGTTTACGCATCAATTGGTCTCTCTAATAGCTTTTCCTTATTTTGCATCGATCGTGGGATCCCATTATCCGGCATTATTTTAATTCTCATGCATCGATGACGGACGGTCTGTAATTAATAATTGGAAGAAAAAGGAGCGCAACGATTCCAGCGGTTGTGCTGGAAGATTAATTACCATAGACCGCTAACGCGGGCGGGCAGCGACAGTAGTAATAGTTGATTTGTAATTCCCGATAATATTGATTCCGATAATAGACGAAGCTACTCGAACGTCAATTTCCATTTGCCTGGTTAGAATTAGCCACGTTTCGCGAAACCGCGTGAAACGCATCAATCGTCAAACGAATGAAATGCATCGAACCAATCCCGCGATCCCGGTCGTCCGCTTTTTCGCGAGGGAATACGGAAAATTTATTTGTGCCTTGCGTGCGGAAATAGCTACGGATGATACGTTCCCATAGATTATATCGAGCGTAACGGATGTCGTACGATAAATCATTATTGCGAGGGCCAATTATGATAATTGCAACGCCGGAACGACGATAATGTTATTTCGATGGCCATCGACGTATTAATGACCACGAATGTACATATATATGCGTCACGTCGCGGTTTAAGTGTTACAGAAAGGTCATACGAAACATAAAAAAAAAGGAAATAATCCAAAAAAATTTTATCACCTGGAACGTAATATAGTCCTGAAGAGGACCTTAATAACAACCCTTTATCCTTCCGTGTGCATCGTCCTCGCGTTTCACCATTTTTCGCGAGAGAATCGCAAAAAGGCGAACGAATCGTTCGAACTTTTCATCCGCGATCGATTCGATCGATCATCCATAGTGTTTTCGTAATTCCTCGCGGCGCAAATGGAAACTGACGTTCGACTAGCATCGTTTGGTAGCCTCCGGGGATTATCGTCGCGACGAAATATCGCGTCCGTGTAATCGAGTCGATCGTCGAGTTCGAACAGAACGAAAAACGAAAGGAAACTAAACAGAGGAAAAAAAAGAGGAAATCTCGTTTTCTGGCGGAATTAACCATGCACTATTGTTGTTAGCCGCTGATTCGACCACGTTCCGCGATTCCCGCGCGCCCTTATTATCCAACATTTCCTAATGGCTCGCGTTCCGTTACGTGCCCGTGTTCCCGCAACGCCTGATTTTCGATTTCCCGCGGATTTTAATTAAAAATTTCCAATTAAACGGAACATACAATTAGAGACGATCGCTTAAATTCAAATCACACTCCGCGGTTTTAATAGCCAGCGCCGGATTTACTGCCCCGGTTTAGACCGGATCGCGTTCGGGATCGTAATGATTGTTGAATGTTTATAACGACCGTTACTTGTCCGTGCTTATTGTCCCGTTGTAGTGTTTAACGACGAAATCACGTATCCCCTACAACGCTGTAACGACGCTCCCATTGTGCTCCACGCTGCTCGAGAAATTGCGATATTTAATATTTCTAATGCACTAATATTTGCGATCGCTAAAAATTGGAAAATCAAGCGTGATCTTTGGAGAAAAATTATCTAAATCGTGTGTGTTCAGTCAGTTTTAAATTAATTTCGCTTGGAAAATATTAATATAAATAAATATGTATGCAAAGTGTCGAGATTAGGAAGCTCAAACTTTGTTTGTAAAAAAATTCCTAGAAGGACCAAAACAATGAATCCCTAGACTTGTTTTCTTACGTCACATTTTTGACTTATTTTTGCCAAGTATGCGATCGAATTGGACAGGGTGGTGTGTACGGAGCAGGATGAAATAAAATGGCGAAGCTATTCGACCAGCCCCGTAATACCTCCTTATCCCCCATCGAATAATCCGAGTCGTGACTTCTATCACCATTATCCGTGAGTAAAGTAACTACTTCATCGCTGGAAACGCCTCGATCGGCGGCGTCGAGGCGCGCAACGTGACTTTTATGACGGCAAGAGGACCCCCCGGGAGTCGATTAACTTAATTAGACAATCGCCTAATGAATTCCACGATGGCCCTGCCATTAAGCGGCCGAGCGACGACCGGCTAACGCGCATCCTTAATCGTTCCCTCGTATACGATCTACTCAAAACGCTTCTCGGTATCACGATGCTCGTAAGTAAAACTTAATCGCCCACCATTTTGTCCCCCGTGCGTTACGTAAGTTTTAATACACGTACGCCGTATTAACCCATCTTACGCGACCCGATATAAATTATCTGCCCGTCGAGGATTTATCCGACCGAGCTAATTAGGTGATTTCGTAACGCAAATAATGTCTGCTTATATTTCGAACGAAGGTAGTGTGGTACTGGTTGTCATAGACACGATGTGCGAGGCAAGTCATTGATTTCTTGTAAAATAGTTTTTAATTATAATAAATAATAAATACGTTCTATTCATCCACTCATAGGTGGAGACGATTGTAGATTTTTCTTTAAACCTGAAACTTTGTGGACATGCAGTGCGTGTAGCCGTGACCCAGTTTGAGGTTATGACCTACAACTTGAGGAACACTGCAGTGGCGCTTGGACACCGCCATAAGTAGAAGAAGACGATAATGGACCAGTCGAATCGTATTCAATAGCACTCGACAGTATTGAAATTTAATTATCTGGAAAACATAACTCGCGAGAGATTTTATTTCACATTAAGAACCCCATTTTGCGCGTAGAATTATTTTTCATTCGTCAAAAATATTCAAATTCTTTTCATGAAGCAAAATTCACGTTGAAAGGGTGAAAACAGCCCCCCAAATTAAACTATTGAACAGAAGATCCGTATCGTAGAATAGTGTGCTCTTGAAGGGTGAATCGAACTACTTTGAATACGAATTTACTTTTTACAAATATAATTATTTGAAATAGGTTTCTTCGTTAATAATTTCTAAATTTCACGATCCGTGAGCAAACTGATGGAAAATGAATCGAACGATAGAAAATCGCGTATCGATGGCAACACGGATGCTTCTGGCAAGCCTTTTCTTCCCCAAAACTTTATTCTCCTTGTTGCTGAGGTTGATAGAAAAATTGCTCGTTAAATTAAATTCCTGCGGTGGCTTCGCTGCAATGCTTATCGACCTGACCTCGGATAAAGTCGGCTTCAAATTGGTTCGACCCTCCTTTCACGGAATCGATACAGTCTTGTTTCCTCCCCGGGAGGGGGAGAAGAAGATTTTTAACATTTTTCGACAGCTAACGAACTCTACCATCCATCAGGCTCGACTTAAAATCTGTTTCGTAAAATCTTGAGCTGGAATATTCCATTTTTATAGACATTTCTGCCTTGTAGAATACTTTATTAAATTAACCACTGGTTCTAAATATTTCGAGGATCCTTTTTACGATCACATGCAAATAACATGCAAATTTCCGTCATCAGTTGCATGCAACGTTGTGAATTAAAAATTATTTTCCACTCACCGCAGCTGCAACCAAACTTCTTCCCTGTTTTCCGCGCGACGAGTGCTCGTTGGTGGAAAATCATGCCGCCCGGAAATATCGTTCAGGCGTTAATCGATCAGCAACAGTCAAAGAGCAAAAGCAACGAAAATGATTCGACTCGCTTCAGCATCTGTGGTTAAAAATAATTTTATCAATGAAATTATCAACGTTGCCCGAGAAAATATGAATTGGCGGTACAGGAAAATACATAATTTAATAATATGTGGTCGTATCAAGCAATGCACATACATAATGTCAGTTCACATCCATGTAAGATGTGGTACGTACTCATATTATTTCCTAATTAATCATATATCATTCCCAGAGTTCACGTATAATTTTATCGAATTAGTATTTAAATATAATATATGCATAGGATGCTGTATATTATTAAATATGATTCTATATAGTCTCGTAGACGATACTACAAGTTCACGTATAATATTATTCGACCATTCAGTTACATACGTATATCATTGTACATATGACATCAGATATGGTCCGTATTCAATCATATGTACTCGTATCTAACGTGAATCCGATTCATATCTATTCATACACGATCACATACGTTCCCTATCTGTTCATATATCGTGTGCCCCAAATCAAGTGTTATGAACTGTATTAGATGTGTCGCCATCTAGAGACATGGTGCAGACTAGTCATACATTTATCGAAGAAATTTTATTGTCTCGAGATTGAATTTCCACGGAACCAAAAAGAAATCAAAATGAGCCATCGTGTTCTAAACCAGTGCATTAGAACTTGGTAATGAATTGAGAAGAATGGAAGAGAATTCTGACAACAACGAGTCAACGAGCTGTGCTCCACCGTTGGAACTTTTCTATTTAATATCTTTTCGTGTAATTCTTTTGTGAAGAAAATAATTAAAAGGAACGCTAAAACGTCTCGCGAATAAGTCTGTCGGCTGAAACCGCGTCAATACGACTTAACGGATTAGCAACGCAGCCTTTCCCGACTCCCGGGGGCTCTTAAACGCGTTGGAATCTTCCGTCCTCCGACGCGCCATAGGAACTCAAGACGAGGAATGAGGTTCGTATAAAAAAACATTCCTGAAAATGTCCTTTACATGCACGCTATGAAATTCCAACGGCGCGCAGGGCACCGCCCGCCACTCGGTTGAATTTTTCATTAAATTAACGGCGCAACAGGTCGTGTATGGCCGCGTCGAAGAGAATTGTTTAAATGTTGCACGAAAGAAGCGGCGCGATCTTCTTTTTTCACCCTCCACCTCTACCTTTCCTCCCACCCTTATCTCGCTCCCCCCCTATCCCCCCGCCCCTTTCCCTGGCGTCGAATTAACGCGCAACAGGTGAGTCCGCTCTTCGCACATAACTCAGGGAGATGGATATTTCGAATTTTTTCACCGTCATTCTGTCGCGCCGTGCCTTTACAAAATAAATGAGCGAGCCCTTCGTTCGACGTCGGAAACGTGAAAAAAAGCTACGCTTTTTAAGAACTGTTGCGCCTCGAAATCCCTTCGAGGGTACCCGCCTCTTTGATCGTTTCGAATTCGCCTGAAATCTGGATTTTATTAAAAATAGGGGATCGAAACTGCTGTTTTATTAAACCTGTGTGCCCCAAAAACACGAGATATTTTTATGAAATTTGATTTTTTTGATATAGTAACATTTTTGATTGTTTGCACTATTTTTTACCAGATCTAATTTGCATTTTACACAATTTTGTAGTTGAGAAACTTGTTTGAAATTCACCCTATTTTACTGTATTAGAAACTTTTCGCCGTGTGTGAAATGTGGAATAATTCATGGGAAGCCCCAGTTAAGTCCAAACTTTCAAAATAATTTAATTAATGTTAGGTTGTAAAATTACTTTCTCTAAAAAAAATGTATAGAAAAATATTTTTAAGATAACCTCAAAAATTTGCGTACATTTTGAGAAAAGAAATTCACTCTGAAAGTTTTCGATTCGAAATATTGTGATTTATGCAGCACTAAGAATTTTTTAAAGTGCTTGCATGTTATAAAAATATGAAAATGAGGAGGGAATTTAGGAATTTTTATGCGATCGTTTGTTTGCACGTTTCTTGAACAAGCAGAGAAATAAAGGAGCATTTTCTACTCGATTCCGAGTGTATTACGCGTCCCCTGAATTGAAAACCCTTTTCAGAATATCTTTGTACATAAATCGGAGGTGCACGTTCTTCTTTCAAAGGACGATCGAGAGAATAAACCGAGAAATCTCGAGACATACTAGCGGCAAAACGAAAACAAATGTTCCTGGCAAAGGAGATGAGCCGAAGAAACAACCTCGGAGGGATTGAAACGATATCCGGGCAAATTTTTATATCGATGTCAAAGGAATATCGACGAACCGTCGCTGAAAGGTAAGACGTCCCGGGGGTTGTAATTAAAAAGGAATTAATACAAAGACGAGCAAGTGTTTAAAGGACTGGATTATACGGTAAAAACTCCAGGGAGATTCACCGCATTCTTTCGCATAATTAAATGTGTATCGAGGCTTTCAAAGCACCAGCCATCGATTAAGAAATCTTAGAAATTTTTCTAATTTTCGGCACATAAAATAATTTAATGTATTTTCACTCGAAGTAGCAATAGTAATTTTCAAGTTAACAATTTCTTTTTCGATTCTAGTAATTCAGAAAATTATTGTAATTTAAACGAAATTATACTTTTGATTTGAATGAAATCGAGGTCAATGAAACATTAACAAATATATCACGTGTGAAAATGTATATTGGCTAATTAATTAATCGATGTAATTATTATACATAAATGACGCAAGTAGTGCAAAATTTAATGTATGAAAACAGGATGGAGGTTCACCTTAATGATAATTTTAATTCAGAATCCCAGAAATATTTCCAAACTATTGGCTACATCGTTCACCATCATAAAATAAGAATTCACAAGTTACTGATAAATACGATCGTCGACGAATTAAAAAAGAAAAGAAGAATTGAGAATAGCTCGTGAAATGTGCGAAGAGTCTGGGAATTTTTCGTGGCTAGGGTGCAAGAATCGTTTCCATTTGAAAATTGAGCTCATACCTGGGCAAGAGACGACACCGGAAATCGAGAAGTTTAGAGATCTCGAGGCGACCAGCAACAAGTTGCGAAGCCAGCGACGTAAGTACCAGTAGGTTTCTTCCTACGCGTAGACGCGTAAAATTTTTCATTCGCCAAGTGGTGCTGCATTCTCCTTCCCTATCTCTCCTTCTCTCCCCATTTGTCCTTCTTTCACTCTCTCTCTCTCTCTGTCACACACACACGCGCGAGGGTACTCTTACTCCTTCGCGATTCTCCCAAAAACGATCGAGACCGCTTCGTCTCGTCTCGTACCGCGGTGCAACAGGTAGATACTTAGTATCCTTCTACGAAGCAGAATTAATTTCCTTGACGCGATGCCATTTATCAGGATGAAACAAGTGAAAGAAAGTAACGCGAGCCCGTCCTTTACCTGCTCTAACGAGATTAGTTTAAACTTTGAAAGGGAGCTCGAAATTTTTCTCGACTTCTCAACGCGATCTTCAAAACTATCCGGACGAATTAGAATCCGATTAAAACTAATTAAAAGCACCGAGCAATTTGGAACTTGGACTAGCAAATTTGTTTCGATTTTCAATACCTATTTCTAAATTATTATTTTAAAATGTAACACAGAGTCTCTGCAATCTAATAATCTATATAAATTTTTGTAAGTTCGAAGATGCATTGATCGAACACTATTTTTAAAAACGCCTAGTTTTGATCGATTTTTACACTTGTAACATATTTCTAAAACTATCTTTGAGTCTCTATTTCATTAAAATTTGTAGACGAATAGCAAAGTAATTAATTAGACACAATTTTGCAGCGAATAGATTCGCGGTGGAAACGAATCGCGAATGAAATTGACGATAACGATGAAAAAAGCAGAAAAGGGGGTCGATGTACGTTGTAATCCAGGATGGGCACGTTTCTGAACAGGATTACCGTCTATAGACAGAAATGACAATGTTCAATATGTCGGTAAGGTAATTTCCTATGAAAGCAGCGTGCAACAGGTAGAGAAGTCGAATCGCGTCGCTCTAGAGCGAACGGGACTTTGGAACAATGATGAAATTCCCAACTGGCCAATTTTCTACTGTACACAACGCGTGTAAATTGTTTATCACTTTCAATGAACACTTTTATTTGTTAAAAACCGATCGTCCCGATGCTGAACGTTGTCGGGCAATTTTATTTATTACGATCGGTCGTTCGAACATACCGAACGAGGAAGAATAAATTTTCCAAACGGTTCGAGAACCATAGTCGAGGCAGCCATTGATAAAATTTTTAAAGAACAACGCGATGGTTGAAATAATTTCGATAAAGGTTCACGCTGCATAGAAAAATCAATATCTGCGAAAACATGGCGATGAAGAAACACCTCGAAAAGCTCATACTAACGCAATCAATTCACTATAGTTGTTCCCAAAGAATACTAGTTTCAAAGTCCCCTTGGATTTACCATATTTCTCGCACAAAATTCGTTCTCCTCGTTCGAAATGTCCTCGAAAGTTTCATGGGGAAATATCATTTATAAAGAAAAGAAAATGGTGGAAATTTTCTAAAATATACTCCGATTTGTAACAGAGAATCAAATGACCGTGGTCGCGGGTCGGAACAGATCAGCGCAAACCACTGAAAAATGAAGCCCGTCGACGTTTTAAGTGAAACGCGTCAAGCAGTGGTCAGACCAGGAATCCCGGTCCAATATTTCGTATCGATTTTTCGCAACGTGCATAACCCCGTTTTCAGCGCACGCTTTGTAACACTTTTAACGAACGACCAACCACGATTTAGAGAATTCTAACACATACTAGCTAAAAAGATCATCTGGCTAGCAAAGATGATTGAAATTATTTAAAATTCAGGGACATCGAAAGGCCTTAAGAGACTCTATAAATTCGGGATAGAACCTGCTCGTGGGGGTGGTATATTAATAAAAGAATCGAGCTGACACACTTTGCTCGAAACGCGCGATTCCGAATCCGTCAGAGGTTCCTCTCTTTCGATTCCACAGAGCTACCGACGAACTTCTGATCGAGCTATCCTCGTCGAGGATGTACGAATGAAGACGTATGAAGAAAGAGAGAGAGCGAAATCGAGAGAGAAATGGGAGACAGAGGCAGGCGGCGATTTAAAAACGTTTCTAAAGACGTCGTTTCCGTTCCCTGTGTGCAGAGATGCCAGGAACGCAGCTCCCCAGACGCGTTTCGTCGCACACCGAGCCGCGACGACCGCGGCGGACCCGATTCGCGCTTCCGCTTACTCGATTGGAAGCGAACGCTGGCGGAGAAAAAGAATGGCGAATCGTTCGTGACGAGATTGGAAGTGAAACGAGAAGAATGAACCGCGATCAGCGATCAGCAGAGGTGTCGAGGAACGTTCTATGCCTGTCTCTATCTCCGTAGGTACTGAAGCGCAGTTCGATACCAAGAACGGTTATATTCCTACCCCTACCACGACCACCGAACGGTACGCATCACAAGATGGCTGGCCATGTTTGCAAAATGGCGCTTGCGCGTGCAATCTCCCCCTTTAACCCCCCCACCACCCCGCTCCTACAGCTACCCCGTTCCCATTTCCCTTCTCTTCCTTCTTGCCCTTTCGTCCGACACAGATAGTGATGGGCCCGATCCGGGCTCCTGGTTGCAGTTTTCTATCGATCCGAACTCGCAGAATTTACGGATTTTTCGAATAAAATTTTCGGAATATCACCGTGTCTCTTTTTTTGTTGACGCGTTCGTTTTCGAATAGAAATTGTAACGCGCGAGCAAACGCTACGATTGCGATTTAATTTTCCAATAACGCAACGTTACGACAAGATTGATATTACGGATTAATGGCGGATTAGGTTTTTGATTATCCCCGGCGAAATAATTTGTCCCCGAAGACGAGGGATTAATATAGTAATTACGTTTACAGGTTACTGTGCACGCGTTAAGGGCTCGTTTTAGAGAATACTGTTGTAAATGAAGAAATTATGCGTACAAGTTAGAGGAAATTAGAAAGATTGTGTAGTAGTAACCAAATTCGGAAGTTTAATGTTTAATCTGCGAGCAAGAAGAAGTATTTAACTCTCTCAATTATTAACTACTCCTAAATTGCAAGACAAGCAAGCTTCTTTAAATTTTACATTATTATATGAAATTATACTGCAAGAAACAAATTATAAAATAACTGTATCGAGTTGAACATTCTTTCTGTCCATAGTTTCAAGCTCTTTCGTTTTGATATAGCTCATATAAAATTGATAAAGCGAAAATTGTATGTTTGTGTGACATTTGATTCGTCCATGATTTAAAGAGCCATTCCGATGACAAAAAATTCCAGCTTGGAAATACAATCAACAGTAGAATGAACAGAATTCGTTGCAAAATGGTGCCCACTGCGAACATCGATGCATTTTTAACCTCTCGTGCATTCTCCGTTACAAATAGTTACCGCGGTATTGATCAGACAAAACTACATTGCGTTTCACATCTGTTGCAATTATTTCCTGATTCGTTTAAATAAGTTTCTTTTATTCCATCAGAAAGAGAGACATATTACAGCATTAATAAAATACCCCAGAGCTAAAATACTGCAGCACAACGATGCTTTCACAAACGATAAATTTAACTTTTATTTAAAAAAAAAATACTTCCTCGATTTTCTCTCTTAAAGGCAACTGTCTCAGAAAAAAAATTGCTTTGAAAATTATCGGTGTGATATCGTGTTGCAATAATATTTTCACGAATATAATTTTGACTTTGTACTCTTTTGGTTGTTTATTGGCTGATGTGAGATATCGATTTAATAAAAATACATCGATACCATTTGAATCACGTTTGATCCCATCGCTAACAGAAACATCCCCTGCCGTCCGACCGCTGGTTCACGCGACCATCTTCATCCCTCTTCCCTTTCATTCGATCATCCCGATCCCCTCGCTCCATCCTGCACCATACCCGCCCTCTTCTACCAATTCTTCGAACGGCCGATTTCCAACAACCCCCTCGCCGACACCTCCCGAACCACTTCGTCTATGATTATTTCGCACTGTTATGAAGTGTCCTCGTTCGACCAACTACCGAACGCCGCCCAAATATTCCTCCCTTTTTCTGCGTGGATTTTAATCGATGTTCCGTCAGCCGTGCCACATTTTTCGAAGAATAGCCCCGGTGGTGCGCGGGGCGGCGGGGAAAATCGTTACCGGGTATCGATAGAATCTCCAACGCGTTGTTTCGCATTTTTCCCCAAAAAATATTTACCTCGTCACATGTTGTTGAACGTCACATCGCTGTTCCTGTTTACGATTAAAATGTAAAATTTTATAGAACTATCGCGAACCGTAATAGTCAGAAAAGTAACTCCACGAGTTAGCCCCAAACACTTTTTTTTATAATTATTTTATTTCCCCTCAGGTAGTGTAAATAATAGTATTCCGCGAAATGATCTGCGAGAAACGATTACAAATTAGGTATGACGCATGCTTGAATACTTGGAATAACACTTGGAATAACTTCAATAGTCATACTACACGGAAGAATCAATATCTGTGAAAGGCAATGATGTAACACCCCCCAAATTTAGCTCCGTTGACGCAATAACGTACAACACCAATTCTGCAACGTTCAAGAAAAGTTCCGGAAAAAATTCATATTTCTTTCGATCTTTCACCCGGGAGCTGGCAAGGATTCGTCGATAAAATTATTTAAAACGCGATCGAAGTCGAGCAAATTCCTTTTGAAAACACAGTGCCACGCAATGAGAAATAAATGATTGCTCGTTGGAGCAGCGTTGCGTAAACCACTGAAAAATGAAGTCTGTCCGAGTTATAAGTGAAACGAGTCAAGCAGTGGTCAGGCCTGCCCGAATACATGAAAAATTTCCCATACAACAAAGTAATCCTCTTTTAAACTTTATGTACTCGTACTGAGGATACTTTGCAACGCATTACATCACAAAAAGAAAAATTTTTTATATTCAAAAACAACATTTATCGTATAAATTCCCTGGATAGACATTTCTAATCGAAATAAATGCTACTGTCTTTGCACAGAACATTGTATAAAAGTCTGCTTTCACAGAATTAATCCTTGCTAGCTCCATTGTTAAAGATCTATAATTAATGAGATAAATATCTAAGTTTAATTCTCTTCGTACAACTTGAGTTTGACTTAAATGTAATGGAGATGAACAGTAATTTTTTGAACAAACATCTTTGAAATGATGTACATTAGCAAGAGGATTCAAGTTCGTTCATCAAAATCCTGAACAAGTTCTTCGACAACCGAATATTTGAGCTGTCTGGTAACGAAACAAATGAACATTTTGTTTCCGCGTGTTCCACTTGCTAAGTACTGAAACTAACTTCATAACTCGCTGTTAATACGCTCGTACAAATTTAAACGAGACACGAACCCGATTCTTGGAACAGTACCCCGCGAATATCTGTCATTATTATGGGGCATCCCGGCTCGATCAATAAACGCTACAATAGACAAATCCATGCACGCACGCAATCATTTTTATCGCGTAGTTGTTACGAGAAACCCGGCACAAATTCGACCATTTACAACCACGGTCGTGCATGTCCTCTCTCTGCCGTTGATCTTTGAACTTTGGATTGTGACTGGACCAGAGCACGAGCTATCAGATCCAGTTCTAAACGCAAACGAAATTGTACCGCGATAAATCAAGTTAATTTCGCGTAAACTACTGCACCGAAACGGATAAACTAGAAAATTTAGACTCGTGTCGATAAATAATTTAATATTTCAGAGTTTTACGATTGAAAGAATGATCGGGAATTAATTTATGACAATTTAACTTTGGTAAAGTTATTACGAAGATAAAGATTGCGATAGGTCGAGGAGTTAAGACATTTATGAATAATAGAGACCATGAGCGAATTGATCGATCCGGGAGGGTAAAAAAGGGTAAAAGTAATCGTAGGAACGAACCTATTTCACTCGAGAAGAGTTGTTTGAGGAGAGGAAGGGTCCTTGGATTGTTCTGATATGATTTACGCTGTATAGAAGTAGTCAAATATTATAATTATTTCCGTGGAAACAGTTTTGGAAAGAAGACATATCAAGGACGTTAAAAGAGTTTCTATAAACACTGTATCTCTTCAAAAAGGATGTATTCTGGGCCGAAAAAAATACTGTGCATGCTTGTAAGATAAATAAAGGTGTCTGGAAAATTTCGATACAAAATGGAGTCTCTACCATTAAAAAAAAAAATTAGAAACTGATAAAATGACAGTCTAATGTCATCTGATTATCTTTTGGTTGGATTCAATGTTTTATTGCACCGATTGGGAAACTGTCTGCGCGTGGATCAGATTTGACCCGTTGGACGTGGTTTGTCGGGGGCGTTGGTCGGTTCCATCATTTTTCCACGGTAGAAACGGCCTGTCTAATAACTATTTCGCGATATCATAAAGTGTCCCGACTGTAGCAACGAGCAGATGCCACCAGCAGCCGCACCTCTTTCCGCGTGTACGCGCCGCGTTCCCGTGTGTATTGTGCGCGTTTTCCCCGGGCACATCGAGCACAAGGGGATTCATTAAGCGCGCGTGGACACGCGTGTACGTGCTTTGTCAGTCTGTCGGGATGGATGCTTGTGACGTTATGATTAACGCGGTTGAATTTTGCGCATGAGACACCGCGATTGCGAGTCGAATCGATTAAGCCTTTCGCGCCCGATCAACGATCAACGATCTCGCGATGCTTCTTTCCGTACAACAAATTTTATTCGAGAAAGAGTGAACGAAGGGGGCCCATAAATGTCACCAAAAATTTTCCTTTGCAAACCATTCAAATCGTAAACCTTCGTGAGTCGATAATCATCGCGTGGATATGAATTTTACTTAAAAAGCAAACTCTTTATCAACTAAAATTAACGATCACTAGACTGCGGATCTTTATGCAAATTCATATTTTTATTAATAGAATTAATAAAGGAGCTTTGTAGATGATTGCCTCAACCCTTAAATAATTCGTATCTTACTTTAAGTATTTCTTATATTTCTGCATATTAAGTGCATTCTATAGTTTCTTGAGAATTAAAATTCCCCATAAACGATCACTCTTCTATGATAATATTCAAGCGTAATCGTTCATATTTTCCAAGCACTTTTGGTCGACAGTGGAAAATATTTCGTGCCCCAAAAATGATGTTTCGAGTTATGATGCTGACAGATTATCGGGTATATCATGTTCATCAATCCCTGCTTCGCTACATTAGGCGCGAGTACTAATTAATATCCACGGAAGATATCAGCCTAGTCACCGAATAATGGTGTTTGCTACAGACTTCATTATTCCTTATATTACTGAAAGAGATATACAATGAATTTATTTCTGAAAACTGTTCGATAATGCATTTCTCATCATGTCTAAATAACGTGTAAAATATTTACTATTCGCGAATAGACCTTGCATAGGGCTTTCCTAGCCTGAAGGTCTGAAGGAATTTAATGTACGAACAAATGTAAAATGTCGATGATTCGCGAAGAAAATTTACTCTACTCCTGCGTCGTTCGTATTAAGAACGAATAAATAAATTATTCGCGCCGGGTGATCGGAATTCCGAGAGCGCGTCGCTTTCAGGAAGCTGGTACACGCGAGCATGCGGAGGATATCGACGTCTCCGGGTCCTCTTTTTTTCCTCCGTGTTCTTCCTTGCGGATCATTACACCGGACCGGATATCCACTCTGAGAGGATCTCGGCGGCTCACTTTCCGGAACACAATTAAAGACCGGATGCGCGAGACCCATCTCGTGGAAAGGAGGGCAGCCAAGGTTACACGAGTGGGGGAGGGATGGGGGGTCTGTAATGGCGGAACGCGAGGGGTGGGCGAAGCCGAGTTTTCTCGACCCCTTAAATTTCGGCTTATACCACTTGTTGGCGGTGCACACGAGCAACAGATGACACTACTCCCGGTCCTCTGAAACGCTCGCCTCCCGCGGCGCGGATTCTAATTCGATCTCTCTTTTTTTTTTACGCGCATACGGAAACAGGAACTAGGGATACTGTTTGTTCTAACGATTTGCGGTCCCGTGTGTACGTGACTCGAATCTCTGTCGCCTTCTTTCTCTACTCGCGACGGAGAACTTCCCAAATAACGCTCTTAAATATCTTCTCTGGGTTCTCGAAACATTTTGCAATATATGATTTGAATTCATCCGACTTACGATACGATAGGGGGAAAAATATATGGTTTTAATTGAGAAACCGTTGCTTCCTATGCTCTCACAAGCACTCGACCTACCCCTCGGTTGCTATACTTCCCCAATCCCAATCATCTAAGGCAGGGCCTGCTAGAAAGCCTCACTGATGAGTCCAACTAGCAGGCCCCATACTAAACGCGACATTTCCTTTGCTGACCTACGATTTTCACGAGTTCCTAGCCGCACCAGAAGCAGCTGGGAACGCGTGTCTCCCGCGAGGACCCAAGAGGTTCGAAGTTGCCTGGGAACTTATTGGTCAGCCTAATATTTTCAAAGTTATTACTGGCCTGTATAGCGCTAATTCGCCGATATCAACTCCGTTCCGCGTCGCAGCCAAGGGACAAGTAACGGTAATGTCGTTATAATTACCCGCAGCCAGGAACTTCGGCTTTGAATATTCAGCAGGCGGAGGCGGGCTAGTGGTTCGAGTCAGCGTATAAGCCAGCCAGCGGGCCTTTTAATTGATTCGGTGAAATAAACCGTGGAAACGCCCGGGTGCGGCAATAAGATACTTCGTGAAAAATTGTCGGAAGAGGCGACGCGGCAGAAAGATAGTCATAAGGGATGGAACGAAAGGGACTGGAGGGTGTGTTCGGTATCGCACAAAGGGCCTCCGACCTTCGATCTTCTCTCGAACGAACGGTCAGACTGTGTGCACGCGATCAAGTAAGAGAATCGAATCGACGGGTCTGGAAGAAAATTACGCTGAAGGTTTCAAAAATTATCATTCGAAATATCACTCGTGTAATCAGTTGTCAGAGAAGGTATTCTCAACAAGATTCGTATGCAAGACTGTTTCACTATGGAGGATTCAAGCAGAATGCAGCGCAGCTTGGTACACTGAAATCTTGATTCCAGAAACTTAATTGCGTCGATAATAATTACCACATAAAGTAGCGCGACTACACTGCGCAGTATGATCATATACATAGCTGGGTCTCGACCGAATTAATAATAGAGTTAAAACGTGCCCGCCTCAAATTTCAATGCATTATCATTCGAGGGAGTGAACAGTGAACACGCTAGAAGTTACACGCACCGGGTTCGATAATTAGTCCACGCTGAGCTAATTATTTCGATCATTATTATCGCATTGAAATAATTTAACGACGCGCTCTCTAATCTGTCTTGTTGAAGACGACTTAATAAAGAAGTTGCGAGTGAAAACTCGATGTGCCTGAGTAATTATGCATTTTTCAGTGAAATCGAATCCTAAAAATACGTGTCTAAAACGTTTGTGATTGGACGGATCGAGAATTTTTGCGATCAAAGTTCGCCGTTGGTAGACCCGATTAATAATTAAACGGGCTGGATAATCGGCTTGGTGTTCGATACTCGGGCTTTAGAGCGGTTGACTGGACCACAGAATCCGATTATGATCCGCGCGATAACACGAAGAGACGATGAAGTCAACGGGAATGGAAAGATGGAAAGGGCTGAAAGGACGAATCGAGGAGGATCGAAAGTTCGTATCTGAAGTGGGTCAGTAACGTTCGCTTCAAACGATTCGTCCTTCCCCCCTTCTATCATGTAGGCACTCGGTGCAAACGTTCTTGTCCTTGATCTCGTCCCTTTGTGCCTAGCACCTACCGGCGAACGATGGTGTCGAGTATGTGCATCGTCAATTAGCACTCCCTTTGCGCGTCGTCCCGTTTTCGAAAGGGTCGTAACATTTTATTCCACGATCGTGACCTGGAATTTCTTACCAGACGATATGAAGACTCAGAGATACGAATTTCAAATTTTCTATGTTATAAATATGCGCTCGACGTAGAGTTTCTGATATGTAGCATTTATCAGCTCTAACTGAATGACAAATTCAACTATTTACAAAAAATTCCTAGCATAGTAGTTAAGGAAATATCCTGTATTCGAATTTAAACTCATTTTCAATTAAATAAATAAAATAAATGTTAAAATAAACATAGAAGACAGCATAAATTATAGTAGGTGATATAGTCATCGGATAGGGGATGAAATGCCCTTTAAAATGAGTGGTCGAACAAGGCGATAGCGTAATTAGTTCCTGAGATATGAGGATTTTAGTTTCAAGTCGATGCGGTGGCTAGTTTCGGAGATACGACGGTCCGAAGCCTTTGTTTACGTTCATTGATTATCAATGAACTCGCGCGCGTGAAAATAGTAAACAGTGCGTAGTAAATTCTTGGAAATACTACGCGGAAGTAGGTCACGAGAGTCACGACTCACGTGCGACAAGGAGGTCCGGCGCGACGCGTCAGACGGAGACAGAGATAGTCAAATTAAGAAAAATACCCCTTTACATAAATTACGATATCTAGAAAACGGAAAGTCCGATCATTAAAAACCAAAAACCGTTTTAAAGGGGAAGGTTTACCGCCTCTAACAATACCTTAATAATTAATAAAACCCTAGTAGTTTCGGAACTGCACGCGTCCAAAGTTTAACTATTTTTAATACGCGTTAATAGCCTTGTCTAACATGGGGAAGCGAGAGACAGCAGAATTTTAAAAATTACCTTTTACATAAATTACGATATCTCGAAAACGGAAAGTCGGATCGTCAAAAACGAAAAACCATCTTAAAGGGGAAGCTTTGCCCCTTCTAACGACGGCTCAATAATTAATGAAACACTAGCAATTTCGGAACTGTACGCGTCTAAAGTTTAACTACGTTTAATTCGTCTTGTCAGCAATTTTTTTTATCACTTTGATGATAAACACGTTATTAATTTTGCTCGACCATCGAACGACACGCTGGGGGAAGAAACACGAGAATATCGCGGTTACAGAAAACGCTGGGAAAATCAGGACGCGATCGAATTTTGATTCACTTTTTCGTCGGTGATCCCCGGTGGAAAAGCGAATCAAACTTTCGGAATAAATTGTTTTCGCGGCACTCGACTCGGAAAGTCTGTCGAGCACGGGTCAGTGTTTTAGTCCGCGATCGATTGTAATCATTCCGCGCGTCGCGCCCGCCGATATTTCAATACACTCTAATTAAACTCACGGAAGGAGACTTTAATTTCGCGGCTCCCGGTACATCTGTAACGGCCTTTTTCCCCCCTGGCTATGACACCGACGGAGGGGATGAAAATTAGCCGACTGGGAAAATTAAAAAAGCTATCGCGATTTTAATTGTACCGTAAAAATGTTTTAATATATTTCGCTAACGTCGTTTCGAAACAACTTTGTCCCGCGATAAGCGTAAGAGCGGAATACCTTTATTAGAGGGAATGGGAAAATTAATTAGATTTAAATACTGTGTAAAATATAATCACCATTATTTAAAATTAATCCGACGCATAACCAATTTAATCCCTCGTCCGCCTCGGTCATTATTTCCTACAAAATAAACTGTCGTTTCGGATAAGGATGCCCCTATCGATTGTTCGTTATAGGTACCTGTAGTTAATTACCTGTTCGATCGGTTTCGAATTTTCGAATATAAGAACAGGAAAAGTTTGTTAAATACTACTGGCAAACAAAATGGGGAAACTTCGGTCTAAACGGTGTGAGTTTGTAAAAAAAAAAGAAGAATACAACGCCTTGGTGGTCTTTCTTGTTACAGCAGATGAGTAATAATTCCCGAGTAAACGATTTATGCCGGCGCAGCGATAGGGCCTGACTCCAATATGTGGTATCATCGAAATAACCTAATTTTTTGATTACTTCAGCCGCTATCCAGCGAAGCCACTTCAAAGCTACTCGAGCGCCTTGGTCTTTCTCCTCGTTAATAAAAAATCGATCGCTGCTTTCGCCTTATTCCCTCGCGTCATTCCTTCGCGCGGAGGAATCGCGCAGGAAAGCCTGTAATGTCACTATGTGTCCCGCTGCTTTTCGTCTGTTTCGAAATGGCCCCTCGCTGAGAGCCGAGTGCCTCTAAATGCGATCTATTTACGCGGCAATACCTAAGGAATGTCCCGACGACGAAATTACTTGGCCCCCGCCGCGACCTAATGCACGCCACAATTTTTATTTCACGATCTTTCGGCTCGTTGCTACGGCAGCCTTTCTTACAACGAGAGTAAACGCTGGAAAAACGGAGACACCGCGACTTTAACGCCAAAATTTAACCGGAAAACTAGATAATACCATTCAACGCCATTAACTGTTCAAATCATCTTTGCCTTTTGTAATATTCTACTGCAATAACACGGTGAAAATCTCTACTTGTTTATAGAATGCACCGAGAAACATTTTTGTTGATTTTCCAGGTAAAACGAAAACTAACTTTTTCGTAAATTTGCATAGGAAGCTCACTGCATGCTAAAACATAAAATACGGATATTTCGGAGTTGGATGTTTTTGCATTGTAAAGCAAACATTTATATTTCTGAAACGTATTATATTCGAGAAAATTCTATATTCTTTCTTCGTTAAATAGAAAAGATATCCACCTGTTTCGAGTAAAATAATTTTCAAAACAGTAATTTTAGTTTACAGATAGCAGAATCCATCGAATATATATTGAACCTAATCGCGTTGCTGGTTACAAAGCGTTTAATGTTTATGAACGAACTCTCGTTGATGTGGAGTCAGCGTTTAATAGCATATTTGATAAACGAGCCGGAAGTTAAACATATTTCGGCACTCGAACCCCCGAAATCCGTGGCTGAACGCGCGAAAAGGAAGCTTAGGTGCGTGCGTACTACGAACTCGGGGGATAAATTTCCCTGGCGAACCTCTGACAGCTGTTAACTCCGAACAAATCCTCGGTAATTCAGCCTTTAAGTCAATTAAGTTCTTCGTTAGCGGCCACGCAACGGATGATTAAAGCGCCGTGTAACTTGCCGCGACAAATTTCTGTGGTTTATTTGCGGCTTGTCCTCGTTCATACGCCCATATTACGACTCCGCGAGCACTCGATAAAGATGCTTCCTATCCGTCACATTGACAAAACAAGACACGAACGTACTGGATTTTTATTAGAAAATTAACGAGTCAAATATTAGCAGAATACGTGATTAACATTGAGCGTGAAACGAACAAAATTTAATTTGATCTTTTCTTTATATTGGGGGGAAAATAGTAATGTACTTTGTAAAATTTAATTTTCTCTGACATCAGAAACAAAAATGAAATGTCATTTTCCGTGGGCCAATTTTGCTCAAAATGGAATCAAATAAAAAAACAAATATAATTGAAAATCTTGTTTAATAGTCAAAATGCAGCCTTTCTTGACTCTCTAAGATACCAAAAAGAAGGAAATTGCTAGCTTTCCTCTGCATGAATTATTCATCGAACAACAAACAACAGATATTCGTAAAAATTCTAACAAAATAAAATGCAATACACAGAAATGATCGAAGTTGGTATCAAATATAGAATTATCATTATCACACCGTTTCTCTAAAAAGAACGATTGCCAAATCAGGACGGATTCTTCTCGCAATTTGAGGACCACTAAATGAGAGAGCAGAAACGCATTTTCGTGGTGCCTCTTCAATTCCTGGAAGAATCTTGAAACAAAATCGCTGATTGCACGACTCAGAAGGAGGCTACTGCGTAATTTCCTATCAAGGCCAATACAATCTTCCTGCTCGGTTTAATGACAGATTCCCGAGTCCGTCGAAATGAAAAAGTTCGCCGGAAAAGTTTCCCCGCTACGAAGCATCGTCGGTCGATGAACCAAACTGCGACGAAGACACGAATCTCGGATACGACGGCGAGGGGGAGGGGAAAAAACGCGAGGAAAAAAGGACAGAGAATTACAGACGAGAATGTGTACTATCACTCGAGAGGACTCTTCATTTGTGTCATCTACTTCCGTTTTCTTTGGCAGTTTTCTACGTTCTACTTCCACGTCTTCGTTCCCCGTTCGCCACCTTTTTTTACGATCGCTCGAAACTAAAACGAAACTTTGCTGGGGATAAGACATCTTATGAGATGAAAATCAGTTTCCTAATAACCGCTGCTGAAAATCGAACCGATAATCAATAATTAATTCACCAAAGAGCTTGAAAATTCGAGAAACGAAATAATCTAGAAAAAATCTAATTCTCGATGCAACGTGAAACAATAACCAGAGTATTTCGCGTGAAAATTTACACATTCTGGTACAATTTACCCTAGACAACTGTATAGAAAGTTATGGCGACGCAATGGGAGTTATTTGTCTACGATATAGGGGGACGCGAGCCCCCCTGTCCCTCAAACATGAATTTCTCTGCGTTACCCTTTTGATTTTTCTCCCTTCGACACTCAATGCACAGCTTCCTCCATCAGTACTTCAAATTCCCTCCCTCCCTCCCCCTTCTATCCTCTTCCATGCTCTCCGTTGCCTTCCTCTTGGCCGTATAATCCGCAAATTACTAACCTAACCCCCGCGAGCGTCTTAAAGACCAATCCTTGTTCGTGGTAGATTCAAAGGAGGTAATACCCGGACCAGACTTGGCAAGGATCCGGCAGGGAAAGCCTTGAAAGAAGGATGAAATACTTTTCTCCTCTCTATCCGTTTCCTTTTTCGTTCCCCCAGCATCCACGTACGCGTCTCTCTTTTCGCCCGCGAGACGGAGTCATCCAGGATGCCACCGCTCCCCTTTTCGACGTTCCTTCGGCAAACATTTATTGTAACGAAAATACGAGATTTTGTTTCTGACTGGTCGAAATTTTATTCGTAAAGATATGTGTGAATCCAAAGTGACCTAACTCTTTACAAAATGTAATCTGACGCGAAGGGTACACTGCAGTCTTCGAGGACTACTTTCGAGATGAAGTTAAGAGGGAAACTTGTGTCTCACAGTTCTATTTTTTCGAGATACAAAACAAACGTAATAGGAAATGCTCGTAATCCTAGAGTCTGAGTTTCATCTGGCTTGAATAAACGAATATAGGAGGAAGATGGTGGAGACCAGTATTCCATAACCCGGACCAAATGGCGCACTATCGTTCGAAATGGATGGCATCGGTCGCCTCAAAACACCTCGACCATATGGCGTCAGAAACAACGCCAAACGTCGGGAGGCGTTGCACTTTTTTCCCTTCTTTCCTCGCTTTTTTCCCCGTCGAACGCATCCAATAAAGGTAAGGTTAACGATGGATCGTTAACTTAATGAACGATGGGAACACACCGTTAAACACACGCCCACACGTGCGGAGAGTAAAAATGTCTGCCGGAGAAATTACAGTTGACAGACATTGTCCTCGTCATCCCCGTCCGCGGTAATGGCCGATCGAAAGCACCGCGATATCGATCATCCCGACCAGTCGTTCGAACCGTCTGCAGAGTCAGATACCGTTTTTATCTTTCTTTTCCCCTCTTTTCGGGCAAATTGCGACCCGCGACTGTCGCTAGATACTTTGCTTAGATGTTTCTTCGTTTAATTGTCGACACCAACGTAAATTTACTCGTTAGCGACCGCGCACCCCCTTGCTTTTCTCTTCGAAAGATAAATTATGTACAAACAGTTCAGATTAAAAAGTTACGCGATCGAGAATTTGATCTGAGCGCCATGGCGCGTAGGGGGTTAAATAAATTTTAATCCGAAGCTTCGTCGGGGAGGAAGATCGCGAGAAGGAGCGATCGAAGAGGCGTTTATATGATTGCGCGATAAATTGCGTCCTTTTGACGGAGCTTTCCTCCCCTCGGTGTCGATATAACCGATTTTACTGCCTCGTGGAGTCGAGTTCCTTTTCATTAAAGCTTTTACTGCCCGCTAAATACGCTGAAACGCGGAAAGTTGGGCCAGAGAATCGGTTCGAGAGGAGGATGGGGTACCGCGGGAAGAAACACGAAATAATACGGGAACGAAGGACGAGGATGAGGACAGAAAAGGGGAAACAAAGCGAGAGAACGTTGAAAAACAGTCGGTAGAGAAAGAACAGAGACGAGAGACGCGTGTGTGTGTGTGTCCTTGTTCCCCGAATGTTAACCTAAATCACTGTGCAACACCCCTATTCTCTCCCTCGCCATCATTACTGGCGACTAATAAAGTCCCAACGAGTGCGTGCACCACTCTGTTCCGTAAGACTGCGCTAAGGTTCTTCGTGAAATCGCTTCTCGCTGACTTCTTTCAAAGCAATCGAGGCTATTCGCGAAATATAAAAGACACTTCTGGCTGGCTGGCGCGCGTGCGCGTGCAATTAGCAGGTGAATGACTTCCGACCTGACTTGAAATTGTTCCGACAGAAAGCCGCGCGACTCGAAATTTTACTCTCTTTTTCTTCGTGTGCAAAAATGAAAAAACCTTGTTTTCAAACTTTATGTCTCGAATTGCCCCACGAAAACGAAACTATTCTTTCAGACAACGGAAAACTAGAATTCCCATAATTTATCTTTATAGCCTCGTTAAGATTCAAGAGTCCTATCCAGATTTATTTTCTTTGACAATGAAAACATGAAAAATCATGTCACCTATGATGTGACGTGGCAGTGAATGCATTAAACTTAAAAATAGTCGAATTTTTCAGGATTCTATGCGCGTAATTTCCTGAATTCCCCGTATCTTCCGTTGCCGCAAGTAACAAGCTTAACGGGCTTCAATCACAGGCGTGACAATTTAATATGTTATGGGTAATAATAATCGCGAGGCTGCATCTTTCCGAGCGGCATGCTTTAATCAACATGACAAGCGTTTATCTAAATGAGATGCATCGTGCCGTGAACTCCGCGTAATTTGCACGTTCTAGCGCGACGCATGGCGATGCATGCGAATCAAAATTTTCTATTACAGCGCGATACGACGCGGAATCGTATGAAAAACATGTTGCGCGCAAAATACGGGGATAAACAGACGCGTGCATTTGCATGCCCGATTCGATGCGTCGCGGAGCTACTTTAAATTGTAAAATTTCCATGGCCAAACGAGATAAAATATTATTTCGCCTTTTAAGGCTCGAGAGAAAAGCGGTTACCTGAGAACAAGGTATTTTCTAAATGAACACGTATTCGAAGAATATTCGTATTAATAAAAGTACTAACATTTGTTGAAGCACAGTGGGACATTATCCAAAAAAATATTTGCAGACTAAAAATCGTGTATCTTGTTCTTTCAGTTCATAAAATAAGCTTAAATTGCTACTACTGAAACTACTGAAACTTGTATTTCAAATGGAATCATCGGAGAAATTATTCTGGATTATAAATGAAGTCCAAATTCGCTTTGTTGGACTGTTTAGGGCAAGGTTCTTTATCCAGCTATGATAAATAAACGTTTCCACGCGAGAACACTGGGGACAGAGGCGCTAAACGCGTGGAGGTATTATTTCAAATCAACAGGACGTTCTTTGGATTTTTAAAGAACGACCACTTTGTGTCAGAACGTGCCTCAAGAGAGTGAGACGAGGTCGTCGTCGTCGTCGGTGTAGGACGTCGAGAGGAGGCCATAGGCGTCCAGACGGCGACGTCGTCGCCGGCGCCTAGCGTCGTGCTAACTAGCACCCCTAGCGCACACACCCACGCCTTTATTAAACGTCGCCCGTCGGCTCGCAGTATACGTTTCCCCTCATAAAATTGAACATGGCGTACATACCTATACGCGCGGAAGAACTCGAAAGAGAGGCCGGAATGGCGGGCAGAGGGAGAGAAACGCGCGAAGTGTACGATTCAGAGAAAGAGGGACAAAGAGGAAAGAAGTACAAACAGACTGCGAGAAGTACGCGAAGATAGAAAAAGGGAGGACGAAAACGTGCGCGTGAAACGAAGAGAACTAAATATTGAGTTACGATTTCTGAATGTTCAATCAAGATGACGTACCTCTATGCTCGCGAAATATCTGCGGCGGTAAAACTCGCTCGGCGCTGTTTGGCCGCGACGTCGCGACGTTCCGAACAGGGAAAACAGTAGACAGGCATCGAATTGCAATTTCTGAATTCTTCGTTAAGACTGTGATACGCGCGAGGGGATTATGGAGGAACGAGAATCTAAAGAATGAAGAAAGGACGACGGCGATGTATGCACGTCGTTTCTGAGTTTCGAAGAGTCAGACGGGTATATTTAAAATAGTAGATTGAGATATGTTAAAAGAAAGAGATAAATAACGCTAAAATCGACTTTGTCTCGAGGTTTGCTGACAAAAAATCGCTCTGTACGCAACGTAACGCAATAAGAGGAACGTTGGTGGATAAAAATAGGAGTCAGAGGCGGGAAGATCGTGGAAAAGCGAGAGAGTAGAGGCGAAAGAAGCCGGGAAAGAGGGCGACACGATGGAAGAGACGCGGAAGGAAGGGGATTAAAGTGATCCGGTGAGAATCAGGGCGGAAAGACAACGTGAGTTACGAGATTTATTAGATCCCGGATCCGAAGTATTTTAATTACGACGGAGTAACGCAACGAAAAGCGAAATTATTTCCAACGGGACGGGGGGCGCGGGAAATAACGTTAACCGTTAACGAGTAGTTTCGATATCGGCGTTCCGACGCGGTAATGGGGTACTCGTCGATGTAAGGACGGTAAAGTGGGTATTAAACGTAGATAGAATAGCCGGGGTGAAGATAAGAGGTAGGAATTCATGGTGCAACGAATGAAATGAGATGTAAATACGGTTTATTTTTCAACGGCCCACTATTTACCCCTTATTACTTTCGATGCACCGTAAAGGGTGTCGTTGGACACCGGCGGGGGATGCGTTTCGAAAGTAAATTACGCGGAAATATTTCCGGCGTACGTGATACCATTGCGTGGAAGGAGATCGTTAAAGGCTTTTGTAAGATTCGACAAAACTATCGCTACCGATTCTCGAACGTGATTAGAAACGATTCCTAAACTCTCCCCACGACGATAAATATCGTAAGCTACGATTCTGTCGGCCAAAAGAATATTACAGGCTTTAAAGAGAATTAAAATAGGAAATCTGAATATGAAGTTTGCAACGAGCTTTCCCCTTTTAATTTTCGTAGATTTCGCGAAACTTCCTAAATACAGTGAAAATTGATCACCATTAATCACCATAATCGGCAATTTCCCGTTTGACAAATTCCCCGGGATACGATGGCCGTGTAAATATTGAAATTTCAGCCTACAAATCATGCGAACATTTTCCTGGCAAGAAGTTCGCCTTCAAACGCACCCTTTTTCCCCGAGCACGGAGCCCCCACGCGCTTTGCACGGGCAAGAATATATACATCTTAATAGGAATGGAGAGTAGAGGGTGAACTCTCGTGCAAAATTTATTAAAACCCTCCTCTCTCTGTCCGGTTAACCGTCCAGAAAGCGGCGAGCGTACGTGAATTAAAGGCAACGACATGCTGAACATGTCCTATATCTGGTGTGTCAAAGGAACCGCCCAGCGCACAGTTAACAGGGTTAGATCCCGTACCCCGTAAAGTCGCTGGAGGCCCTCCAGTCGAGGGTAATTAAAAAGAATGACCACGAACAAGCCAACTAAATTTAGAATTCGGTGGCGAAAGCGCTAGTCGAGTTGCACGGGCGCCGATCGATTGCTCGCTATCTAGGACAGTCCTTCTTCGGGATTCGACATCGATTTTTGACCCATTGGAAAATGGCTCTCCCCCTTTTACGCGAAAAACAACGCCACTTTCATCATAAAAACTAAACCACAAGTACAATTTATTATTACTTTTCATGGTACAGTGTCTCTATCTGAACGTGTTAACTAAAAGGAGTTGTAGAAAAATTTATTGGGTTTACGACAATAATTTTCGATAAACTAACGCGTTTAAATGTGACATGGTTTCCGGAAATATCTAACTGCAGGGCGCTACGCGTTTCGTATACCGTTTCATTGTTTTAAATCAAACTTCAAACGCAAAACGCCGCTCCTCCGCGGTGAAATATTGAAACGGGAGTAAACTAGTACGAATTATTCATACACATATATTTTTCGATGTGTATGGGAATTAGCAATATATCCTGGCCAGTTTTCACCAAATTTCGATCTAGGAAACATTTAATTTCTTTATAATTCTTTATAATTGAATGGCCTCAAAATTAGCAATTGGTCTTCTTATCTATAACTACAATTTGAACTTCAATACAACCAAAATTGGCCAAATTTTACGTTCGAGTAAATTAAAATTGATTTTAATACGATTATGCGTTCGACTCTAAGTCTGCTATTTTACTAGGAAATAATAAAGATTACTTGACCTTTCACCTTATGGACTTTCGTGGCCCAATCTGACTGCCATACCGACTTGAAAATTCGGAGGTGATTTTAGCGTCCTCTACACATGAATGGCGGTCAGTTGAGAAACTATTCACTGAATTAATATTGATCGGCAAACAGCTGTAGATTAATTTCTGAATCTGTCGGTAACGTCGCGAATGACACGAAAATGGT
Organism: Colletes gigas; assembly: GCF_013123115.1. NCBI lineage: Eukaryota > Metazoa > Arthropoda > Insecta > Hymenoptera > Colletidae > Colletes > Colletes gigas. The sequence continues at coordinate 1,701,401 of NW_025106643.1, read as the reverse complement.
AATGGGATTTCGAGACCCCATAAAAATGGGTCAAAAAAATCCATTGGATGAAGGATCTACTTCTATACTATATCTGTGACAATACTCTAGAATCTCTAGATCTAAACTAACCTAATGAAGAAGCTCTATATTTATGATGACCTATGCAACGCGGATCGCAGCCAATTTGCTAATAATATTTAGTTTTTAATTAATAATTGCATTACCCAGCTAAGAGTGATACGATTATTAATTAAACCCTAAATAATATTACCCAGGTCTCACCACGAGGAGGTTGCTGCGAATGGAGACCCACCCTAACCGATTCCCAACTACCCTCCATTAATAAAGATCCTCTGTAACCAACGATCGAAGGTGTAACTAATGAAAGAAGCACAACCAACGAAAAGAGCTAAAAGAATTTTCAAAAGAAACTTGGAAACACCAAATTGAATCAACATCGAACAATCAAACGAAATGAATGAATCAAACAAAGTACCTCCGTGGAATATTACGAGAATTCGAGCAAGAACGTAAAAATAAAAATTCATAAAATTGTATAGAAACAAATATAGTACATGATTGAAAACAATATTACATTATTATATACAACATTCATAATATAATAAAATAAAAATAAAATATAAATAAATGGAGTGGACTTACTACTTGTTGTCAGTACACAGGGTAGTTACCACTGGGCCAGCTGTAAAGTAAGAAAATATTCATATTATAGCAACATCGGTTAGATAAGCAAGGCAAAATCAGTTCATTAAAGCAAAATTATCATCAAATGAGTTTTTACAGTTGAATTAGCATATGTAGGTAACACGATAATGTTACGACTTTAATATAAAAAAAAAAAGTACATTAACTTTCGACCCATCTTCGTATTACAAGTGAGGTAATTAACTCGAAAGGTCTGTACAGAAAAGATAATAAATCATGTTTCGTTGACCGGTAGTTATCAGTATTATAGCCCCTTCAAGCTCAAGTATGCGGATATGGTTACAAATCAAGCGGTGTTCGTTCCGATAATGACATAGCGGAATAATAAACATCGAGTACATTTCATCTTCGCGTGTTTAATCGTTCTTGTCTCGAGTGTTCTACAGGCATGGCCTTCATAAGTCTACAATTGAAAATTCCAATTTGGGATATAATAAATTCTCTTAAAAATCAGATCAATTAAGAACAATTAAGAGAAGTTCAATTTTTAAGAATATTCATAAAAATGCATGCAATCATCAAGAAGGAACTTATATTTTTTAGTTCTTCTAAGTATAAATGTCATAATAGAAAACTATCTACTTAACAACCATATGTTGTTATCGCAAAATTGAGCTTAGGTCGTGGATTTATATCATTTGAAAATGAACCATATGTGCCTTTGACATTATGGTGCGTTTACATATAATACAAAAGAGTCACATTTATGAAGCCACCTTTTCAGAAACACAGTGTATCCGCCTTAATATTAATTAACAAAAATATTTAGTAACTAAATTAACTATTAATAAATCGTATTTTTTACTAATTGTTTAAGATATTATCAGAATTTTATTGCGCAAAAATTGAATTGATATCTATAAAATATCATTTTATAACTATGGTCTATTACAAACGATACCAACATTACGTTTACAATATTCCTAGTGTAGATTTCTTTCTATGTAACATAACCTATTTTATTAACGTTAGTTTGTTATGAGGTTCCAGAATGAATTTTGTAATATATAACAAATGCAGAAATTCTGTGTTTCAAGAAATTAGAAGATACGCGGGCCACAGCAAGTGGCAAAATATCAAACATACTAAACAGACACAAGATGCTGCAAGATCAGACCTATTTCGTTCTATAATTAGTAAAATGAGAGCTGCGATAGCAGGTATGATGTTTCTCTTAAAACATGACTGAAAACAATAAAATAAATTCCGAAATAGCAATTAAATTCGAACTATACACATCTTTCTACACGTCCAACGAAAATTTTCATTATTTGGTATTTACTTGAATAATTTTTATTTTAAAGAGACTGGAGTTACAGATCCATCTCAAAACACGAGATTAGCACAACTTATCGAACAAGCTAAAAAAGCCAATATGCCATTAAATACTTTAAACACATTTATGGCCAAAGTAAAGAATTCTAAAGAAAACACTAACCTTGACATACTATGCGTTCGTTGTCCTAGCAAATGCATATTAATTCTGTATATTATGACTAACAATTTTATTAAAACAAAATTGGAAATCGCTAATAAAATAAAGAAGGCTAAGTAAGTATTATCTTACATTTCGTTTTACAATGTTGGACTATAAACATAACTTTTACATTTCGAAAATTTTATGTAAACAGTGGTAAATTGGTAGAATCTACAGCATTGTCAATGTTTAATTGTGCATGTTACATTTTAACTTCAAAAGACTGTGATTTGGATCAAGCAATGGAAGATGCAATACACATAAATGCACAGGATGTTGAAAAAGTAACAGATGATGATAAAACATATTTTAAGGTATCAAAGATCAATTTATCTGACTTTTCTTTCTTTAAATATATTATATTTAATATTTCTATTGCAGTTTAGATTTGAATTGCTTTCCTCTCAGAAGAATGTTACCCAGCTTACAGGCAAGGGTTACCATATAATTTCTGTAGAAGACACATGCTTACCTGAATCTACAGTTGAATTAAATGAGGCAGACTTATTGGCTGTAAATAAATTGAAGGAGAAACTTCTACTTCTGGGTGAAATTGAGAAAATAGAGGACAATATAGCAAATTCTTAAACTACTATAGGAATTTACAGAAGTAATGAAAAAAAAAGAATTATTTTATATTCCATCAATTCCCATTTGTAAATATGTGTTAAAAAAAACAATGGTAGAAGTAAGGTGTAAACTTTTTTTTTTATTATTATCTGACAAACATTTCTTTAAACAGAAAAAAATAAATAAAATATTCTGTACATTTACAAAACACACGTGTGCTATTACTATCCAGTAATATCCAGGTCTTGTTATATATCATTCTAGATGAAATATAACTAATACTATATACATAACCTTCAAAATACATTAAGTTATTTGTAAAAGGTCTACTTGCTCCTTTAACTGTCGCCATATCCCTTTATTTCGTGTATATTAGAGCCTGGAAAATCTATAACCACTTCTTTATGGAAAAAGGACATCAACAATCTTCTAGACATTTTTACGTTTTCATTTCGCGAGTTTGGGTAAGTATTGAACATTTCATTTGTTCTAGATATGGAAGGTGTTTTTGTAGATGTTGCATTTATTTCTTTTACAGGTTCTTCTTTTGTAGGTTCTATGTGATGAGTTGAATCATCACTGTCTTTAGTAGACTCTTCCATCGATTTGTTACGTTTATTTTTCTTCGGTTTTTTCACTTTAGAAGTATTTTCGTAATCAACATTAGCATTTTCTTTATTAGAAATTTCCTTTTCGTGTTTCATATTTACTAGATCTGTGTTAGAATCACTTATATCTACATCATTTTTAATTTCCTTCTTTTTCGATTGTATTTCATTATCTACTATTTCCGTTTCAGCGATTATATCTTCGTCCTTCTCTACATTTAATTCGATATTTTTTTTCTTTCGTTTTTTCTTTTCCTTATAAGCATCTTGATCTTCAGGTGTGTGAAGTTCACAATCTTCTTTCTCAAATGCAATTGTTACTTCTGTATCATTTTCAATGACAGTAACAATTTCTTTATCCGTTTTCTTGATTTTTTTCTTCTTTTTCATTTTTTTGCTCGAGAGATTTTCTTGTGGTATAAAAATATCAACTATATCTTCTTCTGTTTTCAATTTCTTAATCTTTATTGCATTTTCGGAAACTTCTCTATTTTCTTCCGGGATTTCTACAATTGTTTCTAGGTTAGATTGACGATTTCGTTTCCGTTTTTTAGAACTTTTACTTTTATGTTCATTGATTTTATTGTCGTTCAATTCTTCCGAGATTTCTTCAACATCTAACGCCTCATTAACAAAACCGGATGAGAAAATATTAAGATTATCTTCCTGTTTCTTTTTCTTTTTTATTTTCGTATTTTCAACCTCGAACTTATCGAGCGTAGTTCTTCCTTTCTTCTTCTTTACAGAATCAGTACTATATTCTACATGATCATTAAATGTCACTCTCCTTTTATCATTTACCTCATCGTTCAAGTCTAAAGCAGAATTTGTAACACCCAATTGTGTTCTAGATACTTCAAATTCCTTTCCATCGCACATTTCTTTAGTTGGATATTCTAAATTTAGCGCACAATTCACGAAACCATTCTCATACGCATGTTTACTTATGTTAAATTCTTTCAATGTTTTAGAGTCATTGTTACCAAAAATCTTCTTCTGTTTAGACAATTTAAATTCACTACTAGAATTTGAAATATTTTCAGGACTGTTCAAAGTCAAACAAGGATTTTCAAACGCATAATTGCAAACATTTAATGTTTCTTTATTTTTTTCACTACTATACGACTCTTCTTTGTCAACTGCTGACGCGAAACCGAACCCACTATATTCAGGTTCACTTTCTGAATTGGTTTCTTCCTGTTTTTTGTTTTTAGGCATTCGAGAAAATTTCTGATGTTTTTTAGTAAAATAATCGGTCATGTTGCCACCATTTATAGTAACAACACCACCTGTTTTATCTCGAGCACCAAGTGGATCCCGATCAGAATTTTCCTCATTATTGCTTCGATTCTCTTTACTATCCCCATCTATGTTTAATTCTTTTCTACCAAATATATTTGCTATATCTTTTGAACTATATTTATTTATATCTTTCCCTCTTATGAATTTCTGATAGCTAATAATAATTATACAAAAATAGAAAAACGTATTATATATATTATGATACATTGCATGTAATACTCACTGAACACGAGCTCGGCTGTGCTTAGATTTCAACTCTAAAGACTTCTTGCTCAATTCGCTTTTAGCTTTCTCAGTTTGCGTTACATCGTAACTTTGACCTTTCTGAAGTTCTTGCAAAAAATCATTGAAGCTATCTTGATGTTCCGTCCATGCTTTATCCAAATTTTCTTTCTTGAACCCAATGCCTGTAACAAATGAAATGCCCCCACCATGTTACTAAAATATCCGGTAAAATAAACAAGTTTCATTTTTAGGTTAGTTTCGAAATGAACTTGTTGAGCATAATAATGAAATTAATTACCTGCAGCGTCGTTTTTAAGAGACACACGCACGTGTTCCGTCATGCCTTGTTCGTTCGCTCCAAGACCTTTGCCACTCGTCCAACCCATTTTCTCCAGCATTTTTTGCCCAAATTTGGTCGAATCTTGTCGGAATACATGAACGTTAATGAGTTGAATCGAATATGCTTAATTTAAATGCCGCTAAATTAAAAGAATTCAAGTATTTGTATACCTTCGCTCCATTGTTTTCCGCGCGGATTCAGCGTCCATTTTTGTTTTCGACGAGGTTCCGCGAGCATCGACATTTCGACTGAATTTTCAGGTTGATGCTTTTGTGAAACCACAAATCGAATGTCTGGCGATCAAATGGGGTTACTCTTCAATTAATGATTCACTTTTTACTCAAGGTTTCACAAAATCAACAGAAATTTCGGCAAAATTGAACGAGCATGACGCCGAGTACGTGCGCACTGTGCAAACGCCAGCTGCGGACTGCACCTAACCTGACCCAGCCTGCGCACGCTTCTTCGCGGCGCCAAGTTTGAATTCTTGACAATGCATTCTCGTCACTACTTTCTATTTCTTTTGAACGAAATACATACACAATTAAACACGTATCGTCGATAGAGCCTGGAAAAAGCTTACTTTTTAATCTATTCGTTGCTCCACGCTAATTGTAATTGCAAGTGAAGAATAAAAATAATAGTTGCAAGCGAAAATGAAAAGAGGACTATATGTGATTATATTTCCCACACTCGCTAACGGAGGGAAACTTTAAACCTTTATCTTTCTCACAAGTACCGTTTATTCCTATGTAATTATATTCCCCTTTTTTAGTAATTTCAATTTTTATTGTACTTTCTGAACAGATATATTTTTCTTGGATTTTGCACCCTATCATAGCTGGTTATTAATACTAAACGCCGAATCAGAATTGCGATTAAATTATTTCGACCGAGACGAAGCGTGTCAAAGTCAGACTTCTATAAATAATCTCCTACATGTTTGTCTCATCATTTGCCACATGATTAAATTAGTCGCATTGATATGTGGTTCTCGTTGAATGGGCGAGAATATTTGTTATAATTACTGTTAAAAATATTCTCTAGGTCAAAAGTTCGCTTGAAGCGTGGTCGAAGGGAATGAAAATATAATAATCTGAATCCCTCATCGTGAATCACTGCATTACTGAATCACTGAGCCACTAATCACCGAATCTGCTGCATAAATAGTATCTTTTGAACCTTTCTTTCGAAAACAAAATCAACTTTTGCTAATCGTTGAGGCGAGTTAAAGCACTTTTCAAATTTTGAAAGGAGCATATGCTCGGCAGACTGTTTTATCAATAACATTTACGATAAAGTTTATTTCGAAACATTGTCAAAAAAACACTGGATAAGTTTTTGAAAATAAATTAGTCGATTACGCAATGTTTGCTCTTAATACTAAATATTGACTACCACGATAAAAATAAAATAGTAAAATACGAAGAAAAATTAATAATTAAATTACGAAACGACGGATCTCGAGTATCTATACTGTTTTAATATTTTTCTGGCTCGTTGTAACCGACTGATTGCCATTTCGGTAGTTCGCTTAGCACGTGTACGTTATCTTGTTCGTAGTCGAACCGTCATTATCAAGGAGCATATAGGGGACATGGGCCGATAAGAGGCAACGTTCGTTTGGCAAATAAACTCTCCTCAAAATTCCATTCGTTAGTCTTACTCGTGTTTCCGTTTGGAAGGCCTGACGTTGGCTCGTTGCCCGTTCACGGTACGCGCACACTTTGTTTCCCACAGACATTTTATCGCCTCCGAAGAAATAAAGAAACGCCTTTCCAGTTCTTTCATTAGGCTACTTCTCTATTCGTTGTAAAAAACTATTTGTCACGATTCGAGCTCGTAGTATTTCCGTTGTTATAGAAGTGTACCTGAGACGAATGGACAAGTACGTTCGCCAGGGAATAAAATGATCTATAAACTAACTCGAAGTGATCCACGTACAAGTGAGTTTGATAAAATGTGATGTACTTTAAAAAGTAAGACTTGCAAGTGGAAACCAACGATATTTACACGTAGTTATAGCGCTATACGTCGCGATATTGAGAGAAATTAGGACGAGACGTTTAAATATTCGGAGCACGAGTAAAGATGTATTTTTTTTATAGTTTTAAAAGTGTTACTACTTTGTATGATTAATCTGCTTTTTTTTCAATTATTATACATACATCGGTGTCCTTGATACACGATTTGTATTATACATTGACAATAATGTACAGTAATTGTTGCGTTTAGCTAATGGTACACAGAAATATTTGTCTTCGAGCTTCTATTTTCTAGCAAACATTTTAAATCAATAAACCATTAGTTATGCCTTCCTGACGACTCTAAAGTCCACTTATAGCCCGTTCCTTTTACGATCGAAGATATTGTTTTCGTTATAAATAACTTTATCGAATACGTTTGACGAATTTGACGGGAAGTAAACACGTGCTGACGATTTAATGTTACATAGACTTCGCAGACACGTGTTTATTATCCGAATTCCACGATTATTTATGTACCCATCACGATGTGTGATCCTCTCCGTGTAAGTAACCATTTTTGCTATACAAAATCTACAGAAAGTAATTTGTTTAAATGTCGAAACACGATCAGACGTTGAAACACATTTTTACTTAAAATAAACTGTTTTCGTTATGAATCCTTTATAAAATGGCAAGCACGGTGGACGATTTTGAGCGCAAGTCGCTGTACATCGAGCTTACATGCCCGGCAAATGCTACGAGCACGAATACACAGGTGACAAACGAGTTTTGCCATACTTTTGCGTTAAGTTTCGAAAGGCACGAAGGAGGACGCGCAGTACGGAAACATGTTTGACCGCATAAAAAAGTCTGCGGTTTTATTTTCCTCTTCCACGATTAACCGACCGACAGTCTCTGCTTTCAGTTGAATATCGAAGCGAGCAGACTCCAGGTCGACCGCCGGGAAAATGGACACGATGAAACCTGGCTGGTTCAGTGAAATCAATGATCTGTGGCCAGGTATCGCGTTGTCCCTCGAAGTTGTCAAAATACTCCATCGGGAGAGGTCGCAGTATCAAGACGTAATGGTGCTTCAAACGTAAATACCATCCGTAATTATTTCATCTCGCGTGAAACAGCTAAACTATCGCGCTACGTCAAAGAAAAGAAAATATTTTGCTGTTTTATCTACAGTCTATCGCGAATATTTTCGAACACCATTGCAGTTCTGATAATCATGCTACTATAATTAAAGAGCAAAACGAAACATTCGACGATTCAAAATATAATTGCTGCAAAAGGTGAAAGTGTTTACGTTTATGATTCTTGTATAAAAAAGGTTCTTTGCAATGTATTTCTTCTTGTAAAATTGGTAAATAAAAAATCGTTGCATTTTTATATACCATTTTTTTTTTCTGCATTGCATTATGGTAAGGTGCATAGTTATCGAAGCTACGGTGGTGTCTGTAAAAATGTTCGCGATAAGCTTTACTAAGGATAAGTTATATCTAACCTCTGGCTGTATCTGATAGTCTGATAACTTATAAATAGAACGTAACAGACGGTACTTAAAAAGAAGGGTCGTGAACTTTCCCGATTTGGTCGAAACCTCATAGACTTGTAAAACGGCTAAAAATAATACACGCTTATTTCTCTTTTTTGTTTTTTTTAGTTGCGGTAACTCAAGTTCAAGAGATGAAATCAACTTTCAAACTTTCGACACTCGAAGTTCTAGTTGGGTAATGGTTAGGAATACAAAATGAAAGTTAATAACCTTTGGTATATTAGAAGAAAATGATCGAGTTGAAAAAACACTGTAAAAAAGTTTTTTTTATAATATATTAATAAATGAAAATTTATTTTGATAAATGAATTCGATATATCGATATTGAAGGGTCGAGTACTCTTGAAAAAGGTTTTAGTACTTCGTTAAGTACTCGTAATACAAAAAGAAAATTCTAAATATGTTAAAAAATCCTTTGGAGTATTACTCTAATCGACCCAACATGAAATTGTTTACACACGTTGTATATATAATTCTTAAGTTTGTAAACCATTATAAGAAATGGAATTGTTGCGATATTTATATTTATATGATTGATTTTACGAAGAATCGTTGTAACTTTTTAAATAAACATAGCAGATGCATTTCTTCGAAACAATTTTGTACGTTTTCTATTAACTCGAACACTTTCTTCGATATGTCAAAACCTCGAACTATAAAAGTTGATTTCATTCCTTAAACTTGAGTTCGCGATCGAGAATATACAAATCATAATTATATTAAAAAACAGAGAACATTTATCATTTTGAATACGACGAACTGAACCTGATACGGGGGAAATAAAATTAACCAATAGCAAATAATCTGCAATTGAGAAACAATTGTGTCAATTTCACATATACAGGAAGTCACATGGAAAAGCCCTAATTTTAGATGGTATTATACAATGCACGGAGAGAGACGAATTCTCGTATCAAGAGGCGATCGCTTTTCTACCACTGTGCAGCCATCCAGATCCAAAAACGGTAATATTCCATATTTCAGTGAAATTTATTACATAATATTTACACCGGTTAATCTGAAACTGGATAACAAACGAGTGGCATAAGTTTATCGTAAACCATTAAAACTGATATTTTACAAACATATAATAACTTAAATAAATCCAAATTTGAACGTCACTTATTTTCTGGCTTTCTATTAATTTTTTTTTTATTTTTATGACAGGTTTTAATAGTCGGAGGCGGAGATGGCGGGGTTGCTCGCGAAGTTGCGAAACATCCGGCGGTAGAAAGGATCGTGCAGGTTGAAATTGACGCAAAAGTATTGGAGATTTCGAAAAAATACTTGCCTTTGTTGAGTGCAGGGCTCGATCACCCAAAAGTCACTCTCAACATAGGCGATGGCTTCGAATTTTTGAAGCAGCATAAAGAACAATTCGACGTTATAATCACGGACAGCAGCGACCCTATTGGTACGTTTTTATTTCATCGAACGTATCAGAGTCCGTACAATTGATTGTTTAACACGAATAAATACTGTTACAATCAATCAGTACATCAGAAATTCATGAACACAATATTGAGATTGGTGGTTTTCTACGGGAAATGAATTCTACATTGTTTAATTTAGGCCCAGCAAAGTGTTTGTTCCAAGAATCGTATATCAGTCTAATGAAAAGTGCATTGAAACCCGGCGGAATCGTTTGCAGTCAAGCAGGAACTGCATGGGCCAATCTCGATCACGTAGTTCAAACTTTGCAACACTGCAAATCCGTGTTTCCGGTCGCATCTTACGGAATCGTGGCGGTGCCAACTTATCCAACAGGACAAATTGGTTTTGTTCTCGGTAGCTTAAATACTGTGAGTATACATTTCCCATAAACTTAACAAAACACATTCCTCAATTTTCTTTTAAATTAAACTTAATTCAACTATGATTTTAATGAATTTTAATTAATTAAATAATATTAATTTTATGTCCACAAGTACATTTACTGTTTCTTTTTCCCTGGTGTTTCAAATTTTTCTATTCGTTCGTTTACATCTTGAAATAATTGATATAATTTTCAACAATTCTAAATATTAATTTCAGGAAACGAACTTTAAAGAGCCAGTGAAAGTTTTCAGTAACAACGATCTCGATGAAATGAAAATTAAGTACTACGACGACGAAGTGCATCGAGCTGCATTCGTCTTGCCAAGGTTCATAAGAAAATCATTGTACCAGACGGACGATAACAAGTAACTTCAGTTAACAAATTAACCGCGAGGAAAAGGGCGAATCTCATAAAATAACAATGTCAGTACATGATAATTGAATCATTGTTGTTACATTCCCTCCAGTTGCATCGAACTGCATAGAATTGTTAATCGTACGAAGATCAATTCAATTTTCAAGCCAAACACCATTACATTTACATTGAATGTACTATATAGGCGGCACGTTGTACACTCTTCTTGCACTCGAATCGAGGCAATGACAATAACATGACAACAAAATGTTAAAAATTCTTTATTACCTGAACGTAATAGATCTATTATGTATATTTGCGAAACTTCACTGTAATATAGTAATAAAATAATATTCGTTATGATAATCAGCATTACTGCGCTTAATAATAATAGATATAATTAATAATAAAATTGAAGCAATAATAATATAATATTACAATTTTTATAACATTCCGCCGTAATACATAGATGCGTAAGATTTAATGGATCGTGTTAAAAGTAACGCTTAAAAATATACTGGATATATATGAAATGAATTGTTAAAACGATGCTGCAAAATGTTAAAACTGCGAATAACGCGCTCGTTGCTTGTTTATTCTTTAATATATTAACGTTATACACAGAATATATAATATATCTATCGCATAATTGTCTTCTATAGTTCGTTATCTCTTTATGTATACATTTCTTATATATCATGGCACACATCTATATAGGTATACGTATATAAAATAAAAACACGATTGGCGATCGTTCTCAAAATATATAATACTAAATGCAATAATGTATATGTATATACACGTATACGCCATTACTTTGGAAAAGTCTGACAATAAAAAATTTCCTTCCCTTCGTTTCTCGCGAACGAATTTTCTCTTCCTTTTCTTTATCGTACCAACAAATATTAATAAAGCACTCGATTTTTGGTAATATTGAAAAAAACCCTTACGTCCACTACGAGCGCGTGAAAAAAGCGGCAGCTCATAAACACTTAGGCACTTTTTGTATTTTTCTTTTTCGTTATCTTCCCTCGAAATATCTAACATCTATTTACAGTTCTTTATCTTCGAAAGACTAATAATAATTGCACTGATCGATCACTTCAAACACGCCTGTTCTTCAACCATCGATCTCCCCCAGAAATCTCCAAGCTTCGATGATTTCTCTAAAATATTTTTATTTTAAAGCCTCTACTTGTCTCGAATTCGTTTATTATCTCCTCTTTTTAGGCGAAACTTCGTTGCTTTAACCCTCGATTACGATTCATTTTAGCAACCATTTTATTACGAATCAAAATGTAATGATAAGCAATCGAAGAAGAGAAAATTTCGTTTTGAATATAATATATAATATATAATTTTATTCCGTTTAAAAAAATGATAATTTAACTTCTGCGTGAACAATAAAATATTTTAATATTTCGTATTAACAAGTCGACCATTTTAGTTTGTAATTTAGGGTTAAAGCTATGCACATGTATATACAATTTTACATAAAAACAAATACCATCGACCATTTCAATTCTTCCAGAAATTTTAATAAATTGTTTATGATTTCTCAGACCATTTAATTTCCAAATTTAGTTGCGTTAAATTAATATATTTGTTCGTATTTAATTAGTTCGTTAGAAACCTGCGAAAAAGCTTAATTTGCGCAGTAAAAAAAATAAATTTATCGTTTTTTAACATGTTTATAATACAATATTTACTTCGCATATTACTTCTTCGCCTTTTCTACCAGCAGATTATTTTTATTCCGATGTGTCCCATTCATTCGGTACTCTGTAACTTACAAGGTGTAGACACGGTTGCAAAAGTCGTGGCAAACATCATTTTACACCCTGTGCATTGTTCATTTTCACTCGTTAAATATTTTTGGACAGTCCCGACTGAAAACGAGCCACCGCCATTGAACGGTAAAGGGAAACCTCGCGATAGCAGGGAATAGCAAAAGAATACAAGAGAAAGGAAACACAGGGAACAAACAGCATTCAGAACGAATAAAGGCACGCTTAAACGTTAATGTTAATCACGAAAACGGAAAATGTTAAGTGGGGAGGGGGATGAAAACACCGAGGGTCGATGCCACACGGTCAAAAATTAATAAAATTAAATGATATGTTGCTTCTCTGATCCGTGGTCTTAAACTTAAAATTATGATAAATTAGAACTAAATTAAAATTGGACGTGGCTTCGCTGCGACGTTCGTTGACTATGTTGCTATTAGTCAAACGAATATTGTTTTTGTGTTACGTCGTTGTAAATTTTTTTTTTTTTTACTTCAAAATGTTATTAAAAATCAAGTAGCCATATAAAAAGTTTTATACGTGGCTCTCTGGTAGATGTACAGGTTCTGTTAGAGTACTTATTATACTTTATATTATCCGTGAAATCGTTAATAAAATTCACAAATTTTTAAAAAGTTTCTCAAAAGACAAAAATTTGAATATCAAATTAGATTAAAAGATCAAAAACTGTCGATGCGTGCTTATCTACGATTTCGTATAAAAGTTCGATCGTCAAATGAAAGATCAATCTTGCTTATTACACTAAATGAATATCCATTCGACGATGAAAAATATTTCGAGTTCGCTTAGGCGAACGGGGACGGTTATCGTCCATCGTGTCGAGCCGATAATTATTCTTAAAAAGGCTAACTTCGAAAGCACACGTTATTTCTATCTAAGGACACTTCTCTATCGTTTCATCACAAAGATTATCATACAAAGACGCCGAAATACATACTAACGTGCTAGGGACGAATCGTTGACGCGTCCATTTGTGACAATGTTCCTTCGAATTGTGTATTTTCGAGGAGTATTGTTTTTTGATTAACTTTCAAGCATTCAAAAAAACAGTTTAATCCTTTGAATCCCTATGTTCAGGCCATCGTATTTAAATAAATTTACTAAAATGTATAGAATAGACAACGCTGATTCTTTCTGTTCCTTAATTTCTAATATCGATTGTCTGTCAGAAAGCTGGAAAACTATATCGAAGCATGTTAACAATTTCGTTGAAAGCTGTATACTTTATATCGATTGCTATAGTTCGAACAAAATCAAGAATTTAAGATTTTAACTCTTCCGTGTTTATATGGCATTTTCTTGCACCGAATTTTTTAAAATTACTTTCAAGTTTAAAATAGGCAAATAGAATTGTACAGAATTTACTTCAACTTACTCTATCAGCAAAAAAAAGCAGCAAATGCGATCTCGATCTTCGAGTCTTCAACATATCTTCTTACACACTCCCATCAGTGTTAACCAATTTCTCATAATATCTTGTATCGCCGGATTGCCGCAGCTTGTCATATCAAAATACGTATAATAATTAATTACCATCAGGGCCACGTTCCCTTTCTTGTACAGAATATTACAAAGAACCTACGAGCAACTTTAATCGCTAAAGTCACCCTCGATTCTGCACCAAATAATAATTTCGATGCAGTGTCTACAAAGAACACTTCGTGAAGACGTCATGTTCTTTGACCCTCTTTCCCTAGTTACTTCTCCTCGAACCGGAACGTCTTTGTGTTCGACTCCTGCCTACTGGACATCGTCATAGTGACGGTTTTCTTCTCGGTGACTTTATGCGTCGTCGACTGTTTCGTGGTGCGTTCCTCGTGGGCGTTATTATCGAGAGCTTTGAACGTGGACAGCTCGTTACCGGAAGTCGCGTACTCTTTCGTCTCCTCCTTGGACTCGAAGTTCGAACTGCTGGTCTTAGCAGGGGTGGAGGTGTAAACTTTCGTATGGATAGACTCCATCCTGCCACCAGGGATAACTTTGCTCTCTATGTTCCTGTACGACTGGTTCTGAGGAATACCACCGAAACGCTGTGCCTCCGTCTGCTTCTCCGATCGGAAAGTGCTCATAGGCGCGTGGCCAGAGAATCTGTCCACGGAATCGGTGTAATATTTATGATCCTGACTTGGAGAATACGATTTTTGTTCGTAAGATCGATCATCGGCGGAGTACTGATCCTGGGAGTACTTTTCGTAAGCATGTTGTTGCTGCTCTTGAAAGATCTTGCGCGTGGGAGAGGCTGGAGAATAGGTCATGGTGTGCACAGGCGGATACGGTCCTTCCATATGTTTCCTTTCAATAGTTCCGTAACTCTCCTGATTGATCTTCCTCTCTATCGAGCTGTACTGTCCTGGCGAGCTGTCCACGACGATCTTCTTGTCCATGGAGTAAGGACTCTCCGAGTTGTACCTTCTGTCATACTGGTTCTCGTTGTACTTTTTCTCCACCAATCCGTACTGGCTCTCCATCGTGGATCGATACTGACTATCCTTCATTTTTCTCTCCAGAGTGCTCTGCGTGGAGTGAACCTTCTCGGGGCTAACCAAGTTCTGCCTATCAGCAGCCAGCTGGCTGATGCTGTGCGTCGTGGACTGCAGTTGATCCAAACTGTGGTTCATCTGCGCGTGTGGATCGTAAGCTCGAGTCTCGTACCTAGTCGTGTAGCTCTCGTAGCCGCTCTGCTCCGCCTCGGTGTCGGTGTCAGCCAGGTCAGGTCTGTTCTTGTACTTAGCTTGTCGAATCGCCGTGAGTCTGCCTCTGGCCTCTTCAAGTTCACGCTCGATACGAAGCACCTCCGATCTGGCATTTATTTCCTGAGCGATTCCGCCAACCATCCTGCGGTTCAGGATCAAGGATCGATCCTCTTCTTGCTGAATGGCTTGCTGAGCTGCTCTCACCAGGTTGTCCGTAGCACGCTTCACCGCGTTCCCTGCCGCCTGCAGACGCTTCGTGCTCTCGCTATCCGGGTCTGCTTTCACCTTGCAAGCGACCAACAACTGTGCCGTGCTGCTAGCAACTTGTTTCGCGCTGGATATCAATTTTTCCTCGGAGCTGACACCCTGGACAAGCGCGTTCGCCGATTCTACGAGACTGTGAGTCGCAGCCGCGACCATTCTCGCCGCAGAAATCAATCCTTCGGACCACTGACCATCGTCTGAACTGGTCAAAGGTGTTCGTGAAACTTTCCCCGTTGCTATTAGTTCCCTTTGAGCCGCGCTAGCTGCTTTGATGAGGGCTGACGTCGCAGCTGCGATCGATTTAGCTGCCTCTAGGATCATTTCGTCGAAATTCATGTCTTCGTTAGCCTCCTGTGTGATAAGAGAAGCAACATTCAAGGCACTACTAACTAAACAAAGAATCGTGATCTAAACTTGCCCCAACTAATCTTACCCATGAATTTACGTCGACTCTTCCGATCGCCATAATAATATGTTTGATTCCTGGTCGATTATTTAAAAAAACGACCAATATATCAAACATATCTTACGGAAATCGGACTTGGTTTCCAGATCTTCGAGAGGTGTGCCCATAGTTCTTCTTGGATACGGTATATAATATTCATACATGATGAATTTAACGAGATCATAAATGGCGTCGTGAGCTCAACGCAAAGTATTAACAAACGTTAATCTCAATAAGATGAAAGTATGGTCATTTAAGGGTCAATGTACTGCAAAATTCAGTGCAAATCCATATTCTTTAAGACTATGTCCAAGAAGACTCACCTGTACGCTTCTTCTTGGTCTCAAACTAGCAAGCTTCTTGGCAGCTGCGTCGATGCTGGCAGCAGCGCCCAGCAGCTCATTTTCAGCGATGACTTTGGGATCATCAGGGTCCACCCAATCGTTGCCTTTCAGCAATTCGGCTACCGCGACCAGCTCGGTGACGCTCTGCGCGATTTTCCGTGAGATCGGTGGCAGAGTGTGCTTGGCATCGCCGGACCTGGAGGCTATTTGAAGAATAGCTTGCAACAGTTCTCTGTAATTGATCGCCACGTCGTGACCAGCCTGAAGTGTCCTGTCTCTGAGCTCGGCGGTTTCCGCGCAATTGTACGCCGCTCCTTTGCAGATCATTAGCATGTCGCTGATGGCTTTTCGCCCCATGTTCGCGGCCGCGATTATGTCGTCCTGTTTGCAGCTATTTCCAGCAGCCACCGCTTTCGCGGTCGAGACCGTGATGCTCTTCGTGCAACGCACCAGGTCTTCCGGGGTCACGTTTGTTTTCTGCATCTCGGGGGTGTTCAGAGCGCGGATTTCTTGAGCTATGGCCTCGATCGTAGACTCCAGAGCCCTGGTACCTCGCGTATGTTCGTCTTCCACGGCTTTCACCGTCTTTAGCAAGGATGTTACGTTGGTCACCATCACCTGAAGACGAAGAAACGAAAGGAATTATCATCGATTTTTTTTATACATCAGTGGTACATTATTACAACGACTTATCAAGAGTCTGGGTACTGTTTCCAACGTACTCATCGAGGACAGATTAATGAACTACAAATCACGTAACTTCTGGATTATTTACTCAGATTACGTGAGTTTTAGTAGGGCACTGTAGACAATTTAAATAATATATATAACGTTTGTTATGGGGTTAATGCGATGGTTATGTTGAACGGACTATCTGAACAATTTAGTGATAAGATTCTGCTATATGAGAACTTTGGCTCTGAAACGTTACTTTTGTTAACGTAATTCTAATAATAATAATATTATATTATTATTACAAGAAGAAACATCAAGAGGGGTTAAATTTAGTGCCATTATAAAGCATTAAGTATTGCAATTAATTATTCTTGTTCGCTGTTCTTGTAGAAAGTACTTATAAAATATAAAAATGAAGGTCTGATAGCAACGTAGACAAAATTAGTTAATCAGTAAAAGGTTATTGATCGAATTGATCCGAATTTGCTGCGTTCATCGTAGAAAAGTACGTATATAAATGAATTAATTTGCAATTAGTCGACGAAGCATTAAGCTCGGTGCTATTAATGGTTAATAAAATACACACTCGTTTGCAACTGGAATGTACGTACCTAAAGCTGGTTCGTTTTAAAAATTCTTGCCACGGATGATCAATGAACTCGTTTTAAAGGTATAATGTAAAAATTCGATGGTTTATTTTGCCGTTACAAAGAGAAAAAAAAAAAGAAGGAAAGATGAAGTATGGTACAAAATAAAGTACAGACTAAGTCGATACCGTGAAAATAATACTGGAACCGAAGCACGATACAATTGTTTGCGCAGTAAATAAAAAAAGAAACGTATAAAACGAATAAGTGAATGATTAAAAATGTAGCAGAAGCTTATCCTGTCGCTATCATTCGATTATCATTCAATCCTCAAGAATAAGTACTGTCTCAAATATAAATGCTGTTACAATGAACTTCAGAAGAACTGTAAAATGGAAATTTGCGTACAAATTCGCCACGAAGTTCTCGTTACGGTGGACTAATATTCGGAAAATATTAATTGTCCTGACTATTCGAAATACTACATTGATTATTTATGTTTTCTGCGATAGAAAATAATCAGTCACTTGATACTGGACTATTTTCACCCTTTCGGTGCTGCACTAGACAACCCTCGAGAGTCTTGTACCCTCTTTTTATTTTAGCCTAGCTTAAAACGTAGTAAAAAGATCATCATCGACTAGATGATTCATTCGGAACAACATTGAACGTATTACATTCAATTAAAATTGATTGATAACAGAAAAGATTATAGGCACTCGAGATCTAAAATTGTTTGAATTTTCATAATTTCTGTGACTTAAAAAATCTGACAAAAATACTTTGAACGCATTTCACCCGGTGGAGATGAGAAAAATATCCTTAGAGATGACCTTTTGCAAAAGAAAATAATTTGATCGAGGTACCTAGCGTACCGAAAGGGTAAGATGCCGAGTTCGACGGGAATCGATCAAAATGACTGTAAGAACGCGACTCGAGGAGGAATCGAGGCTTCCGCTACATGAGCAACAGCAAATCAGAAGTTCGCTGAGACGGTTGTTCGCTCTCGGACGCTGATAGCAGACGTATCAGCTCCTCTTCTTGATCGGACACGAACCACTCGGACTCCGAGCCGCCGACGTCACTCAGAGGCATCAGCTGCTGGTGTAGCTGTTGTTCTAACACCTATCCGAATCGCCCAGACCAAAATCGTCAATGAAACTCACATTAAAGTCCACCGTTCGTGACAAAATGTTTTTTTTTTTACTACGTAATTCGCGTAAATCTCATCATCAACAAGCAAACAAGCCGGCGATTCTCTTAACCGGTGAAGCAAACATCGTTTCTGTCTTGCACAGCGTCTACATACTTTCCCGTTAAGGAAACACATATCGAGTATATATATATATATCACACACACGAAAGAAAAGATGGAAAACCGAACGGAGGAGAGTGCAAGGTGGACTTTAATAGCGTGAACGTGTTCATTTGGTCAAGGCGAACGACGACGTATTGCCATTTCAAGACTCTAATAGTCCGGCGATTTCTCCTCTGTATCTTTCTTTAGTGGATTGTCAATGAAGTTGGTTAGAGGCGATGTACAAAAAAAAATCTATCGATTAAAGTCCACCCAAAAAATAACAGGGAACTGGTTCGTGGTTAAGTGTAAAGTTTGGATTTAGAGAAATACTGTTAGGTTTGCGACACTGGGATTTCTACGCTTCCCGCGTAGTTTCTCCCATCTCTGTTAATGAAGTCTCTGCTACGGTTAATGGTATTTAGTAAAGCGGTTCCCACTCTAATCTTTGACACAAGATCTTCAGCTTTCAGCTCGACGCGCTAACGAAAGGTGATTTTAGAGACGGTAGAGCCTTTACGCTCGACGAAACCTTGCTTCGAAGTGGGAAATCAAGAACGAGAATGATGTTTAGTCACACACATGTATCCTCAACGAAGCTCTACTTCCTGATATCTCGACGTTGCCATTCCGTTATAGGCCTCTTCCACGCAAGCGTCTCAGTATCAGTTAATACTAAGCCAACAACAGGAGATTCCTCGGTCATCCGCAACATCGAAGTGAACACGAATAAAGCAATAAAACATGAAAACCGATGGAATCAATTACCTTGGCAGAGTCCTTCAAGTGTGCCATGCTTGGATCGTTGATGGGCTTTCCACTGGCGGCTTTGGTAGCATGAATGAGATCGCCTAGGGCGGAGGCGACATCCTTTACCGCGTTTATTAACATTACTTGGGCTTCGGGATTCTGGCTACCCAAACTGGCTGCCCCGTATTTCACAACCTCGGCCAGCTGAACGATCGTCGACACAGCGTTCTGTGCAGCGACTGCCAGCTGTTCCTGCGACGAAGCAGCCCCTGCCACCAGTGTCTTGGTGTCCTCGACGAGAGCCTTGGCCGTTTTCAAGATATTCTCTCTGTGATCCGCGAAGGTGTCGCCTTCGTTCTCCGCGTGCAAAGTTCCAGCGGTGGCAAACATG
The DNA here is from genome assembly GCF_013123115.1 of Colletes gigas. Taxonomy (NCBI): domain Eukaryota; kingdom Metazoa; phylum Arthropoda; class Insecta; order Hymenoptera; family Colletidae; genus Colletes; species Colletes gigas. Next base: position 1,681,213 of record NW_025106643.1, on the reverse strand, counting down.
ATCGTGGTGTCCAGATCGCCGATGATGCCCGACACGGTGCTCGCGGCGTTGATGCAAGCTTGAGTGCCACGAGAACCAGCCTGGAGAGCAGCCAGTACTTGAGACACCTTCTCTGTGACGATCTTGCTATGCTCTGCGACCTCTCTTTGAGCGTAAGCGTCTCCCGACGACATTTGACACGTTCCAGCCGCGCGAACGATGTCCGCGCAAGCTCGACCAAGTTCCTGAACGCCTGTGCGAAGTCTCGCGGACACGTCCGCGTTGGACGCGGCTGCGGAGGCGCCGGAAGTGTCGCGGGCCAATTGCGTGTACTTATGGGAAATGTCCACCGCCAGGGGGCCGAGTCTGGCCACGTCGGTGCTGGATTTTGTCGACTAAAATCGAAAGAAATCGGAGATAGATTGAATATTTAAACACAAAATTATCTGCTTACCATTTCCTGGGCCAGACGAGCTATCTCCTTGGCAGCCTCCACCATTCTTGTCTGATAATCGACGTAAGAATCGACCGTGTCGATCGTAGACATCCTATGATCTTCCAATCTAACCATCGCCCGAGATATGGTGTCGATCAGTCCAGTAACAATCCCGTTAGAGGTAGAAATGGTCTCCAAAGTGTTTTGCAATTCTTGCAACGCGTCCTTCGTGGACTCGACAGTCTCGTCCACTTCCGCGTGTAAATTGACAGCCTTTGGATTGCCACCGGATTCCTTCGTTACGCACACGAGCTGCAGAGCGGACTCCGCGACGGTTTTCGTCTGATCGAGCAGCACCATTTGTTGCTTCGAGTGCACCATGTTCGAGGCAGCACCGATAGCACCGGAAACGAGGGGCTCACAGTACAAGGCAACCTGGTTAACGGCATGACCGATGTGCTCAGCCTCGTATTTAGCAGCTGTTCGAACAGGCTCCAGCTTCTCGCGTAGCTCGCTGGCGCTACTCTCCATTTGATCCGTGAATCCTTGTACCGTATTCTCGCGTCGCGGGACCAGAGCTTGCGAAACCGCGCTGAGAGAGGCAGCATCCAGTTCGCGAATTCTAGCTGAGAGTTTGTCGATAGCAGCGTCACACTCCTTTTGTCCAGGCGCTTTGTCTCGAATAGAAGCGACCAGAGACTTTATGGAGTCGCTGACGCTCTTGCTGTGATTAGCCAGCAATTGCCAAGTCGGGGGATCCTTCGGGCTCACTGCTAGACTCTTAGCAGCTCGCACCATGGCGCAAGAGCCGTCGATGATGGCTTTCCCGGCGCTGGTAATAGGTTCCTGCGCGGCTCTGGCGGCGATAGAGATCTTTGCCGGTTGGCTAGCGAATTCGGGAGACCCAGCGAACGTACAAAGATTGTCAACCGCCTCCAGAAGCGGTCTCGTTGCATCCGCGCACTTCTCTCTGTTGGTCTCGGAGTAGTTCTGATCGAGCGCCTTAATTTCCTTCACCAAAGCGGATGTGGAATTGGCAACGTCCTTGGCCGACTGGACGAAGTGTCGTTTCGCGACCGGATTACTGGTTTTGTTCGAGGCTTCGCGACAAGCGTTGCATAGAGCACTCGTGTACTTCGCGATCATAGTGGCCGCGAAGAGAACCTGTTGTTCGGTGCTCGTGGGATTCCCGAGGCTCTGGCAGCCGGTATGAATAGCTTGCGCGGCTCTCAAGAACTGTGCCTGATCCACGAGACCTGGTTTCCCAGCCACGGAAGTGGAATCGCTCACTCCGGCCAAGTACGCCGCCTGAGCTGCCGCTTCGATCAGTCCGCAGATGGACGAGGACACTCCGCGAACGGCAACAGAGAACTGCTCGTGTTCGGATTTCTTTGCGTGATTCGCTATCCCCGTCATCCCATCGCCGAGACTCTTGCTCTTCTCCATCACGGTTTCAAGGCACTCGAAGTACGACGCGTCGGAAATCGGCTCGCTAGGATTGTCGAGAAGCGACCGCATCGATTGGATGTTCCTAATCGCGTTGTCGCATTCGTTTTGACCCGGTGCAGCGGAGGTACAAACGTCCACGAGGTAATTGATGGAATCAGTCACGGCTCGAGCAGCGGCTGACAGCTGATTCTTCGCGTTCGGTGCGCCTGGATCCGCCGCTACTGATTTAGCCGTCACCAGCAACTTGCCAGACGTCATGCTGACGTTCTTCAAGGAAACAACCATCTGACTTCGAGTTTCGATCGTTGTCTGTCCGGCCATCTCCATTCCGACGCCCAGCAAGTCCCCGAAAGCGTTGGTGAATTGTTTCGAAGAGCTTGCTAATTGCACCGGAGACCGTACAGATGAGACTACGCCCGACGAAGCATCATTCAAGTTGGCGGCTGCGTTGTTCAGATCGCTTTGCAGTTGTCTGTAAAATTAAACAGAAAATATTTCCCAATTTATTATAGAATTCGAAACATTTACTATAAATATATTTAAAGTTATTGAAATTTACTATTCGATGTTATCTCCAACCATTTAAAAATAGAACCAGAAAAGTAACTTGTTATCCTCGTCCCAGATGATAAAAATATCTTATCGAATTACACAAACGTACCCATAGCTCTTGTTGGTCTGCGGGAACTCGTTCATACCGAGGACTTGAATCATGTCGTCGATGTTCCTGATCGCTTCGTCGACGTCCCTTTGGCCAGGTAAACAGGAAACGCACTTGTCCAAGGAGTTCGACACGTCTTTAGCAACGGCGGCCAAATTGGCTTCGTTGCTCGGGTTATCCGGACTCTTCAAAGCGCGTTTGGCCTCCTTCACGAGATGCAAAGACTTCAGGATTACGTCGTCCGCTGTCATCAGTACTTTCTTCTGCGTTTCCGGTTGATTTGAAGTAGCAGCGACCCCGCGAACAGCATAAGTAAGATCCTTGAGCGCCGACGCTGTTTCCCTTGCAGCACTTCCGGTGTAGTTCTCGTTACCTTGTTTCGCGGCAGACAAGAGCTGAGCCATGGCGAATCCAACGTTCTTCGACGTGGCACCCAGTCGAAGAGCGGTGGACTCTGTCGTTTCATCCGGCAAGGGCCTAAGAGAAGCAGCCTCTACTGCTCTGTAAAACTCTCCCAATTCGTCCTTCAAGCTGTTGATCAGTTCTTCGGCAGCATCCAGTTCCAAACCGCCGCAAGCTTCTCTGGCACGCGTCACCGCCGACCTCAAGTCCGACAGAGAGGCGCCCAATTGCTGAGAGGTATTGTTCAACTGTAGAGCAGAAGCCTGATCGGTCACCGTCGGCAGAACCGCCCTGGCAGCTTTCACTACAGCCGTACCAGGTTGCAAGAACTGTTCTGACGCGTTGATCAAGTTCAACTGTGCCGTGGGATTGTCTGGTTGAGCTTGCGTGCCCTTCACTCCGGCTACCAGGTGCGGTATATGCTGCACCATCATTTGACACTCCGCGGCTAATTCCTCCTGGCTGGCCAGGTTCGTATTGTGATGGGTGACTCCTGAGGCAGCGACTATGCACTGCGTGGCCGTGGAGGCGGCCTGTTTCGCGCAACCCTCCAATCTGGTGATCAATTTCCTCCGCAAAGCCGGAGTAGCCGCTGCGGTGGTCGCTGCTCTCAGTTCTTCCGCGGCTAATCGCAACTGATCTTGCATCTTTGCATCGTGTGGACTACTGGCGCATTGTCTAGCAGCCTCTACCATCTTGGCGGTGGCATCTGCAAGCACCTTCGCCGCGGCCAACAGTCGACGTTGTTGCTCTGTATCCGTTTGCCTTTCCGCCTCGCCCTTTATGCTCTGAATCAACTGCGCCGTTGCTTGACCTACTACCCTTGCCTGTCTCACCATTTCACCAGCATCCCCGGTACTGGCGAACAATTTATCGGTGGCTACCAGTATAGTCTCCACAGCTCCTTCCTGTACCGATTCTTTGGCTCGTTCTCCCCTCGTGGCCGTCTTTATATGGTTCAACAGGTCGTTCAGCGTTCTGCTCACCTCGCTGGCGGCCGCGCTTAGTTCTTTTAGAAGGTTCTCGTCGTTGCAGGTCTCGTTGCACACTTCCACCAACCCTTCGACCGCCTTCGTCACCTCGCGAACGGCGTTCATCAGCTGCGTCTGACAGGCTGTCGAGTGCAAGGTGGGCGCGACGACCTTTGCACAGGCGACCAGCTGCGAGGTTGCAAGGGCGCATTGGGTAGCGGCGGATATCACGCGATTTTGCGTAGCGGAATCTTCACACGTGGCAGCGATGTTTTTGGCTTTAAGTACCAATGCAGCGGTTGAGTTGGCAACCGCCTTGGCCAGGGCGAGCAGCATGTCTTGAAGTTCCCGGTTCGAGTCGTTCTCCTCTCCGATGGTCGTCAGCACTTGGTGGGATGCTTCACCCACGCGAGACGCGGCGTTCAAAAGGTTCTGCCTCGGCTAAAATACGCAGAACAGGATGATATGGAAGTGTAATTGTTATGTGAAATCTGAGGGTTAACAAAACGATTCAACGTGCAGCAAACGAGGTGCTGAACGCATATCACAATCCTTGTTCTAATACCAATTACTACCGGAAGTTTAGGTGTAAGCACTAACGACAAATAGCTATACTCAATATACCCAACGTAAAGAAATGCTGTGACTCGTGTTGCATTATCATTGTTTGAAAGAAACTATAAAGTGTTGAAATATTTTTAAAAGCTGCCAACTGTTCCTATGCTCTATGACGTGAAAATAAATTAGAAGCTGATATTTCGACTTTTTGCAACTAATTAAGTTGTGTGGTATTTGTGCTTACGTATCGTTCGTAGGTAGAAGGCATTATGTAGAAAGGCTGTACAAAAAGTCATAGTTTAAGGAAAAATCTTATCGAGTATTACTATTACTACTATACAACAGTTTCGCTGTTTAAAAAATAACTGCAAGACCCGAAGAAGGAAACAACTATACAGAATTACACTAACGGTTGATCTTTATCCATTCCTCTCCTACAATATTTATTACGTTTCTAATTACTCGACATTCTATTGTATTATTCGTGACAAACCTTGAAGTAGCTATGGAACATTTTTCCCATCAAAGGTTTCAAAGATTCCTCCGAATGTCCTCATTTCAAAGTGTAATCCTTCTCTCAGATATAACGATATTAACCACTCGATGTGCGGGTATATCAAATGCCAAATTTCATTGCAAGATTGAATAAAGAGAAACTTATGATAATTTGATAAATGGACGAACTGTATCTGGCATTTGATAAACATCGGTCGTAGAAGGAGTCTTACCTCTTTGGTTTCAGGCTCCGTGGCTTTCAGCAAGTCGGAGAACGCGGAGCAGAGCTTCCTGGCGGCGTCCAAAAGTCTGTCGCCGGACGAGTCGTCGTCCATGAGGGCAGCGATCATCCTGACGCCTTTCGTCATCTCAGGAAGGTTGCTGGTGATCGTGGTGATCGCTGCACCCACCGCGGTGTGATCCACATCGTCTGCTGGCCCGGAGGTCAGGGTGACGACCTGCGCCGTGGCGGCGTTCATCGCCGCGATTTGCGATCCAACGTTCTGTTTATGGGTGTCTATGGTCTGCTCGATCCATTTCAACGAGGCTGGATCGGTTCCCAATTCCGGGAGCTGAGCCTTGCACGAGAGCTCGGTCTCCGCTATATTGATCACCTCGTGACCAGCGGTAATAGTCGACAATAAGGCACGTTGTGGTTCGGACAGGACGGATGTGACCTTGGTTTGTTGCACCTAATTTCAATTAAGGTTATTTTATGGGACACGTGTTGCCGGACGAAACCTTCTGTGGTGTCGCTGATGATTAGATATATACAGTGCCAGCCATATATAGACGCGTGCTTTATAAATAGAAATTTCATACATTTTTTTTATCTCATTTAGAGTAACCACGTGTCGACTCTATTTATTAGATCTACCTGTCTAAAATTGAATAGAGGAAGTTTAATTTCAGTTTAGCTCTTTATAAAGAGATATAAAAAATTTGTAAATATATAGCTGACAATGTTCCACATAGTGAGTCGTACATTTGGTACAAGTCATGAATCCTAATTAGTCGAGGATAGAGAAAATTATAGGCAAGAAAATCGAGTAATATAACACGAGATCTTTGCTTGCAGATTCGAGCAAAGAGTCAAGAGATAGAACTTGTCCCCACTTGCACGACTCACTCTGTACGAGGCTGTTTAATCTTTCACAAAGGTTTTTTAGGGTTCATTTTATTTTGAAGTTTTAAACAAGATCATTTAAATAATTCCGGAACCATAAAAGATTAAGCAACCCATCAGTTAATAATATCAATATTCTTAATAAATCATTATTTTCTCAATTATAAATGTGTAAAAATAATTTAAAGTGCACGCCACACGAACAAAATTTTGTAATACAGATTTCACTGACCAACAGATTATAATAACTTATTATTTCAGACGGAATGTTTCTTTTAGAGTTTAAATATTTGTTAAATATTATATTTCAGTGACTTCTGTATTTAACGGGTGTAAACGGAATATAATCGAACTGAAACTGAAAATGACGAATTTAAAACTTTTTTTAATATCCAATGTAACTAAAAATGTTATCATCGTGTACCTACTCTGTGTCCGCAATAGAAGGCGCCTAGCATGAAAATAAATTGAACCGTCTATTAGTCGTTTGCAAAATTGCTTCAACGTACAACGAAATCGCTTAATCACTGATTTCGAGAACTTAAATATATCGTCGATATTCGCTGCGATCCTTCAAACACGCTCGATCTAAGCTACTGCTACAACAGAGCGAACGAGCAGCTCTTGCTGATGCAAATCGTCAGTGTATCTCTGTGAACACTGCATTTGTATTCCAACAACAATTCAAACAACAAATTTCGATTGCAATTAATCTCAGATCCACAGTTGTTAACATTAAAGTTGTAGTTGAACTTCTTTAGACCAAAACGCAAATAACGAATGAAAGTCTAAGCGATTGTAAACAGATTTAGTCGCTATGGTCTTCGAGTAAGGAATCGTTTTCAGTGTTGACACGCGTAAAACACTGAAATTGAACATGAGCAGGAGCCTCTTATGCTTTTCATAGATCTTACCATCGGTGGAGCGTGAGCGATGTTCACCTGGCCGCTGACAGTCGTGTATTGAGCACCGCCCATGTGCCCGGTCCCATATGGTCGAGCCCCTATAAACCGTATCATGCAACTATCCGAGTGGTATTTACAAAGATCGATCATCACGATCGATTGCACGACACCGAGCAATCTCAACAAGAAACTAGATACCCACTAACCGGCTCCGTGATGCGAAGCAAAACGTTTATACGAAAAAGCTCTCGTGGCTGACACGTCGTTTACATAAAAATAACAAAAAAAATGAAGTACGTTTGTATGTACAAAATCAACGGAACGGGTGGAGAACGCCCCGAGGATTCAGACGTGCAAGGATCTCTCTGGCTTCTTTCGTTTCTTTTGCTCTGGGATTTTACGGTAATGTCAAAATGCGGTGTCTTATATCTCATTCGTTGACAATTATTAACGTTACGAAAGAATCGTGTTCGCTGAGAAAAAGTTAAGAAATAGTAGGTTTGTTGTTATACACAATTCATTGATAGATATAAAACACTGCTTTTGGAACACACAACATTGAAACAGTGTTAAGAGTACTTTACCGTCTCCTCCGACTCTCATGACTGCTGGTATGGCGACCGACACGGCTTCTACGTTTCCTTTACCCACGTTGCTAGTTTCGTGTTGCATAATGGTCGCTCTGTCGAGGAAATGAAACAAATAAATAATTTATTTTCCTAGGCCAAGTTCGATTTAACTATTTAAAATTAAAGTGACTTCGATATTAAATCCCATTAACTTCGAAGATCCATATCCCTCCCTAGATCTGACATAACTTCTCTGTCTTTGTCTCAGAAACTCTTCCATGCTTCGAAAAATCCTCACCCAAAGCGAAAACGACAACTCGTAACATTCAACGAGAAAATCAGACTGATAAATCGAGCTCGATAATTGCCCCAGTGCACTCCTCGTCTCCGTTTCAATTAACGAGTTAGCACGTAAAGCGAACATGCGACATACGTACTTCAGAGGCGACACGCTGTCTTCGACCATCGTCGAGCCCTCGTCTCCCTCGATACCGAACCGATCCTTGGCCTTTTGCTTCTTCAGAATGATGTCGATGTAACCGGAGATAAGTTGAAGGATCTGCTCGGCCTCGGTGGTCTGCACGCTGTAATATTGATCGGAATAATCGCCAAAGTCGAGCGTGAATGTGTTCGGAGAGGCACCCCAACGTCGGACGGTAGTCAACGGCCAGGTCTTCAAGATTTCTTTCGTCTTTTCATCGAGTCTCAAGACCGAGTCTTTCGTGACGCCCAGCAAACGGGGCACCAGTTTGTTCTTGCCCTTCATTTTTTCTTTCACCAGGAAAAACGTGACGCCATATGTGCTCAACGACCTCGCCGTTTTCGTGTACAAAACTTTCGCGTCGAGCTCGGACAGGCCGACGTTCTTCTTGTGCTCAGCAAAAATTTTCTTCTCGATACCTTTCACCTTCAAGTAGGACTGCGGCAGAAATTCTTTCAGGCTGCATATGAAAATAGTATCACGCTAATTATCACGAGATCCTTATAAAGCTCTTATTTGTTATAATCGTTGGTAAAAGTATCAGTGACGAGTTAAATGTATCTCCTATGTTTTTAATTCTCAATAATTTAAATATTCAAGATGCTTGTATAAACTAGGATACCCCTACTATTAAATATAATTTATTTGTGATTTTTTAACCAAACTCTTTCAAGTGTTATTAATTAACAGCAAAGATATTTAAATACAAATTAACGTTACTAATCGAAACGCGTGTTTGCAATTTTTTGTAGATAAGATATATTAGATATTAGGTTTGATGGGAATAGTAGCGTCTCGTCTGATAACTTACTCGAGAAAGCCTGGTTTGTGCTTGTCTTCCTTGTGGTCGCCAAATTGAATCTGACATTGTATCCCGGCGAAATTGCACGCTTTTTCCTGAGTAACTGGATGCGTGCCGTCTAGAATCGCGTCTCTAGCCTGGACGTATAAAAGCGATAATTGCACCGGATCTCTGCTGTCGATATTTTGATCCGAAAAGAAGAACTTTCTGCGCAGCAGGACCGTTTCCGACTCGTCTATTCCTTGCTCCCTCAGCGTCTTGCTAGGATCGATCCAATTCACTGAAGTGAAAAGAACATAATATTCGTTCACACGACGTAATTGAACAACCCATACTCTAAACGAACTAATCTTTATCGCTGTGACTCTACAAAATGAAGAATAATCCGCTGGTCACTTTCGATAAAGCGAAACACTCTAATGGTTCGCGTCGTCTTGTTTTAAAATTCCTATCAGCTAAGTTTAATAAGTTCGAATGCTCATCGCGATACCCGAACGGATCGAGATCGTTACCTTCGTCGTCTGTCTTCAGCTTCTTCCTGAGCTGATCCATTTTCGCGTCCCGTTCGCCTTTCTCCTCTTTCCTCCTCTTCAGGGTGAGGGTGCCGAAATTGCCCGGCTTTTGATTCTCGGTTTCCTCGTCGGCCAGCTCGCGCACCAGCGAGTACTCGTCATGATTCGTGATGCCTATCTTCGTGCAAATTACTACCATGAGATTGGCGACGGCTTGACTATCATCCACTAGTAACGTCTTCAGTGTTCCATCCAACATGCGCACTCGGAGAGTCCGCAGTTTACGCCGGTACTCGAGAAGATCGCCGTTCCTCAGAATGTAATAATCGAGATTCCGTCCTGGCTCCAGCCAGACTCCTTTCTTGACGTCCTCGTCAGCAAGGAATAGTCCGTAGTCCTTGGCTATCGACGAAAGTTGGAATCCATTACCATCGCCGGCACAATTTCTCACAGAAATTCAAACACATTCGATAAATTTGACAGCGTTAAAGAGATAGAATTTAAAACTGATAACAATTTTATACATATAATTTTCAATATATGGGGGAAAAAATATGTGAACGCGTGTGTGTTCGCCAGCACGCGTCGTTGCATATTTTAGGTAAAAGTTAGAGCTTACGTTGGCCCATGTTACTCGCTTCAGCGAGTTTCTCTCTGATAATACGGCAAGCGTCGTAAACGGATGTGCTCGGGTCAAATTGCATCATCTTCGTGGCGTTTTTCTCCGGGATGGAGATACGCAGGGACAGGGTGGCCATTGCGAATGCCTGGGGTGATCTTCTGCGTGCACGAAAACCACCGGAATCACTCGACTGAAAGGCAGAAGAAAGAAAAAAATACTGGTGAACGCTTCGATCTTTACGCCACAATGTTACTTTTCGCGTTGGAAACAAATACGAGGGGGGTTGCTTCCTCCAACTGTGCATTTAACCCTTTATAACGCGATTAATTACATTACAATGTATCCAACTTGGAAAAGATTTTAAGTAGACTCATACAGGAATTAATACGGGGTGTATTTTCGAATACGTTGTTGTGTTAACTTCTGTTGCGTTTGTTACTTTGTTATTGTTGGAATTAACGATAGGAGACGTCACTTTCAGGGCACGTGGCTGACTTATGATCGTAGATCGCGAAGAACATAAAGGACTTTATACGGATATACGATTTCCAGTTTACTGCTGAATCATGTGCAACAAGTTGCAAGGGATTGAGCATTGTGCTCGTTCAGGGGTCACCGTTCTATCTCTGCGCGTAATTGAACGTTATCTTAAAATAACAGCCACTTCTTGCCAGGGTGGTGTAAATTGCGTGCAATATGTAAACTCCCTCCAACTTTGTTTTGCGCGGTAATTTATCCGATACAATCTCGAATCAACGCCTCTTTCAATTTAGATACAAAAGGTGTTCAGGAAATATCGAGAGTGTACATTTACGCTTCCCAGATGTAGTATTATCGTTTAGGGTGTGTCTCTCCGTGTAAGAACAAACTGAAAATTTAAAATAATATTTGTTTAATGAATTTTTAAATTCATAAATACCATTTACAATATTTCCACCCTCAAATCGAGCAACTTTTTCCACGGATATTTTTGTTGTATTGTTGAAAGAAACGGAGATCTTCAGGGTGATAACGTGAGGCGTTTCACTCTGTATATTGATCTTCCGTGGTATGATGTATTTGCTATAGAATTTGCCACAGGGTGTGTGATCCAGCACGGGCGTAGAATCCACCCCGTCACGGTATCCGGCTAATAAAAATAAATTGTGACCAGCTCGGGCCTAATTAAATCGATCCCGGAAAACGAGTCTTCTCATTTACACCCCGTGGGGCAAAACACCGCCCAACGCGCTTTATTTGCATCAACAAGTTACAAGTAGCTCCCTCCGCGTTACGTGAATAAATCACCATGATGAATCGTCAGCCAGCAGTAGCTTTATTGATCAGTCGTGAAGAAATTATTGGATTCGAGCTGTTTCACTTTATTTTATAATGAAAGGTGTATCACATGCAATAATTGGAGAGTTTGTCGATCGGTCGAATCCACTTTGCAAAAAGGAATCTCGCCATACGAGAACAGAAATACCGTCATAGTTATGTTAACTGGAAAGTTGATTAATTATGAAGTTTCGTTCTTGGCGGAATGGCGAGAGGAGAAAGACATTATCCGTCGCTCCCTGCGAAGCCTGATTCTGTTAAGAAACAGAAACTAGAAAACGAGCTGAGGAATTTAATATTAACGAGAGCAGTTGTTCGGTAAGAAACCTAATTCTTGAGAAAGGTACGCGTACCGAAAGTGCAGTTTGCACAATATTCAATTTCACAAACAAACTTATAACTTCAAGTTCTCCTTAAACCCCGAATAAAAATAGTGTAGAAGATTCGTTACCGTCTCGCTGACTCCTTTACGGTTCTACAAAGATCCTAATCGAGTTTTAGCGAGAAAAATGTACGCCTGATTCTTAAAATATGGTAGACGCCCAGAGGGAACGATACACGATACACCAGGATACGCCCCGAATACGAAGAGATCGCCAATTATAGACTGTTTCCTTCGTTTATTCGACTTTTTTACAGGGCCCCACAGGGGGTGTAAAGGGGCGGGGGTCCGTACACATAAATTCGCTGCAAGTACACCCTACGCCAATGTGAACTTCCACCCATAGACGTTGCCAGGCAACACCGGTCTCTGACTGTGTCAAACTCAAGCACAACTACCCCCGACCATCCCTTCTTACGAATCCAGCTTTTCTCAGTCTCTCTTCATTTTTGCCCTCCCTTTCTTCCCGTCGTCGCTGCTTCCTTGTTTTCTCTTCCCCACTGTATTTTCTACGTTTCTCCAAGTTTTTCACTCCCACCCCCCTTTCCCCCGTCGCTCCACCCTTTCACTTATCTCCACCTTCTTTTTCTCTATACATCTAATTTTTCCACCCCGCTATTCTTCCGATGCTCGCTCTGCTCCGGGCTCTTCCTTCTCCCATTTACAGTTTCCATTTTCACGCATCCCCTAACTTTTTAAATTCGCCCAGCGTAAGTTTCTCATCCATATTCCGTGTTCGTGGTTCGTTCGCGCCATTTTTAATTTCATTTTCAGAACCAGTAACTCCAATCTCTGCTTATATCAACAGAATTTAATATAATATTTGAGTTCCTTGAAAGCACACTGAACGTACCAAAAACTTGATGGTTATTCGGGAGATTTGTTAGCTTTATCAGGACGAAAATGGCTGAAACGAACAAAGAATAGTAGAAATTAATGAGAATGAAGTAAAACGAAATATGAAGATGCTCCGAGCAATGGATAAATTACTGAATTACACGCGTACGAATCTGCTTTGATAATCGTGGAAGTTTGTACGAAACTTTGCCCCCCCCCCCGGTTCATTTCAGAACTCCCGTCTGGTAATGTATGCAATGATACTATAGAACTTCTTGACTAATAATTTCGTTTAACTTTATCTTCAAACGAATTAAGTCGTCCAGCATTCATGGAAGTTGTAAACTGAGATAATCAAGAGATCGCTAAGTGTTTCTCGCCGTGGAAACTGTACGCTGTGAATTATTTAAAAAGCTTCGCCCGATGTTAATCCCAAGGGAATCCAAACACTTTTGATTTCACGATGCTGTCGCCGTTTATTCGTTTGATTCTTTGGCCCCGAGTTTATCAAATAATAAAATAAACGCGACACGATATCTGGACATTGTAATATTCTCGAAAGTGGAACAGCCTCGAAATAAACGGGACGCGTAATTTCACGTGCAATTAATATCGGTTGACTCGAAATAGCTCGCGACTCGAAGAGACGAACGACGCGAAATTTTAAGTCTCGCGCGTTCGCCGACTTCTTCGCTCTTGTGAAGACGATTGTGCACGTTAACGACGCTCCTCGAGTGTATAAATAATGATCCGGCCCGGGTGTCGAAGTGCATCGTGACTGCATAGATGCACTCACGATGCTGACCCAATTGCGACTAATGAGGTCATTCTTCGGAATACATTCCGTGGAAATTGGAAAGTGACGTGCCGCGGTCGAGTGAAGTAACTTTGTTAAACGGCGAATCAATTCCGCGGTAAAATGACATCGAATCGGATAATAGTTCGAGGGGGCTGTTCCCCCTTTATTTCATTTATTTCTCTAATAAGTTGGTTGGAAATATAGAGTGTCAAGAGTCATAGAAGGACCTAGTTTCAGTCATGAGTAGACTACTGTCCGAGAAGTTGTCACCAAGTTATCCTCAACATCTCCTAGAATTGCTAGGGTGTTAATTCTACCTTGCTCTATTCACCAACAATTATTGTAATTGAAACATAAGATTTCATACCCTATTTTTTTTATTTATGCTTTGCCAAATAACGTATTTAAAGACTAAAGAGTTTTAATTAATAAATGAACAGCGATATTTTATGTGTATCGACCAAAAAGATCCATTACAGCCTCTACTAGATTCAGTCGTCTGCCCCTTCCTACGAAGATGATGCCTGACAGGAACTAATTGAGGGTCTACCGATTGGCGAGAGGCAACGAAGACACGATTATGCACGCTCTACAAGATTTGGTGATCAGGGGTTCGGTTCTCTTAATGGATCCTGGCATAGGTGCCCAATCACATGGACCCCCGCTGTTGATACAGTGAGCATGAAAAATAACGTTTCGCCCTCGTTTAACCCGTTCCTTGAACCCGATCGAAACGCCACGTCCAATTTTCTCGATTAAATTGGCGTACAGTGACTCACAGCCTCGTTAAAATTCAAGAGTTCTGTCTAAATTTATTCCCCTCAATATCGAATCCGGAGAATTAATTGTGTTAGCTCCCTAATGAATAATTACATGAATGACGTTAAATATAATGTGGATATATCTGACAGTTATGAACCAATCTGTGAATTATCGAACATGTCATTTGTTTTAAAATTGGGTATTTGAAGACAACAACAATGGCGGTGCGTTATCGCTGGTTGACGATACTTCACCAGCCTGAACATAAACGGAGATAATATTTAAGAGACAGAAACTTCTGGCCTCACGAAGTCACTTCCTTGTCTGTGAAGCTTGCCAGACACGACGCCCCTCATCCCCTCACCTTTGCGCCACGCCAGTTTGCCCCTCTATGTGACAGACACAGGGCATGTGTCTGCAACTTTGCATTTTCTGTCTTTCAAACACAACCGAGTGGAGCGAACTGACAAGGAATGCACGGTGGGGACGAAAACTCGATAACCTTGAGCAGCCAAAAATTTTTCTCCCGGCTACAACACGTCCTGGACTTAGCATACGGAACGAGAACGATCTCATTGAACCCCGAATAGAGGGCAAACAACCTACAATAGCCCACCGTTGCCTTCTCTCCTGTCTGACGTTCTTGTATACACCGTTGTAAATACACGATCCAAACCAAACTTTCTATTCACGAATTTTCACCTCTGACTTCATTTCAGATAAAATGAGAAATAGTGAAACCGAACAATACACGGTGCATTTATTTCGAAAATGGAAAAGACTCTGCGGAAGAAGCACGGAAGGCTGTTTTCCCACCCTCTCCCATGAAAGACCAACAAGATTGCGGAACCACTTATAGCCATTTACTTTTGGTCGCTGCAGTACTTACTGCTCTCTATTCTCGGCGATCTTAAAGTGTCGGAAGCAACCCAGTCAGCTTTTTTAACTCTATCGTCGTCTTATGAGCTTCGTCTTTTCCCCAAACCCACCCCTGCTCGCGACACCCTTCGTCACGAACAAGCTCGACGTGTCGTGGCCCAAAATGAATTTACAGCCGGTTGGAAGTTCGTAAATTGGTAAAAATATTCTACAAAATCTCCACAAAGGATCTACAATAGTAAACAGTATTTAATAAAAATATTAAAAGAAAAGTGTATTACTCGAATCATGCACTGCTACTGCAAGACTCTGCTTCTCATTAAATTTTCTAGTATTATTGAATTGTTTATTGATTAAAAAGTCGAGTGTTTTCATAAAATCACTCTGTATCGATAGTTATTTACTCGAGGATACTTTGAGTCCATTTTCTGGTACAAAAATGAATAAATTTCTTTCAAGGAAACTATCGATGAGATGTCGAGACAATTTTGCTTGCCCAAATATTGGTCACGAGTTCGTAAAGAATGACCCCGTCCGTGAGTACTTATCTACCCTGTTACGGGCTGTTCAAATGACTTATTAACTTACACGCCCCCGCCCCCTGCCCCCGGGAGAACCAGCGCCCCACTGTTTATCGCAGAAACTTGCGGACGTCTTTCAAATACCCGGCCAAACTTTTTTATTATCAATTCTGACAGTACGTGACAAGAAATTCGTATGATCCTTCTATCACAGATTGAATTTACATCGTTAGGATAATTCCTACGTAACAATGGAGGACGAGAAGTAATTATAATGAAATAATTCTGATGCTTTACTGGATATCTGAAGTTTAAGTTTTACTAAGACCAAAAGCTTGCGTCAGAGGAAGAAAACAGCTGATGTAGAAGTACACTCGGACGTTACATCAGACACGATCCTCATTTTTACGACATGTCAGCTTTCCCCTATGTTTGAGAAAGGAAGAGCGTATGTAACACGTTTGCGCGAACAAACAAAAGACTGAGAGGTAGGGTAGCCAATCGGTGTGAGGGGAATAACCCCTCTGTAGCCTCCAGAGGCCAAGTGATTTTACTTTGTCTTATTCTCGAGACGCCAAGCTAAAAAATAGCAAAAATAACAAACCCCTAAAGTAACTTCCAAGTTGCTGAGAATTGTTTCTATTTGTGTCGAACAATCCTCTTAAACAAGACTAGATTTGATCCTGATTCAAATTTCATCCCCCGTGTTCACTTCAATTAGAAGCAAAGGGTGGTTTACGCGACGATTTCATTAATTTCAGAAATTGAATATTCTGTTTGTTAATAAAGCTGCTTAAAGGTTGACAAACGAAGTTATCATTTCCCTGAGCTACACCGAGTATCGAATTATTTTACGAGCTAGTTAGATTTTGCAAGAAAACGAATGCGAGTCAGCCTTCATTAACCGTCCCGGACTTCTTGTTTTTCTGTTTGCTACGCTTGATCTTCTTCGCTGAGAAGTTGAAGGATCCCGGCTTTAAACTTTCTCCCGCTCTCTCGACGTTGCAGGATTTCTAACTGAACGCGATCTATCATATTTAAAAAAAAAAAAAAAATACAAATCACTCGCGCGTCCGTGTTCCACGAAACGAATT
Organism: Colletes gigas; assembly: GCF_013123115.1. NCBI lineage: Eukaryota > Metazoa > Arthropoda > Insecta > Hymenoptera > Colletidae > Colletes > Colletes gigas. The sequence continues at coordinate 1,664,654 of NW_025106643.1, read as the reverse complement.
TCTGTTCGTCGAGAGTGACTTCATTTGGAAAAGTAAAACTGTAATAAATTTCTACAACTCGTATAAATAAAATGAAATAAAAATTGGGAGCGTAAATAATAACCATTACGAAATGTTAGATTACTTCGTTTCTAATGCAGGCTCCTCGTGCGGAGATAATTAACCGTTCGTACGAAGTTGCAGCCCCGGTTCACGTCCATTTTCCTCTTTCGCTTCTGAAGCTACGTGGAAATTCTATTGCGACAGAAATTGAACCTATCGTTGCATCTTGTAACGTTCGATTTAATTCCAGCCACGTTTCGCTGACGGCCGTCTGTTAAATATAATCATCGCTCGATTCGTAAACGTCACTCGCGTATTTATCGCTGTCACGCTTTAACGAAGCCCCGATTAACGATTGACGCGAACAACCGCGGACGGATGATCACTTTATAAGGCAGAAGACACGGGGAAACGGTACGATTATTACCTCGCGTTTTTCAATCGCCCATCCCTACATTTAAACGATTTTTATTTGCTTAAAATATAATTCTAATTCCCACTTAATGTGTAACGGATTAATAATTATTTATATTTTATTCGTCGTTTGAAATACTGAAGATCGTTGATCGTTTTATTTCCTAAATGTATCGAAATCAATTTTGCGTAAAAAAAGGAAAGTTCGAAATAATAAATAAAATTTCAGAAGAATTGAAATAAGTTTGAGATAAACATTTGATATTTGAGAGAAATAAAGCTAAGAAATTCGATTGTACAGCGAAGTAATTGTTCCCAGTTCACATTTTAAAAGTATGAACTATTTCCTGGTTTAAATTTCTTTACTGTAGAACGCAGAACGTCGTTGCTTCTTCATGAATAGAAATTGCACGCCGTATACTAACACTACCCTACGGGGGATTCACTTATACTCAAGATGCACATTTAAACTCCTAATGTCTGAATCTGTTTATCTTAATCACGGGTTATTTCGTGTGAATGATAATAGAGAGGCTGATGTCAACGCAAAAGCATAATGCATTTCTTCGAGCATGAACAACCGTACTATTATTTTCTTCGAGTCTCCAGCAGAATAAATAAAATTAAATAATAGTTTGCAGCGCTGTAAACGCAAACTCTGTTATCGAGATTCCCGTAAACTAGTATTAAAACAGTAATAAAATATTTCGATTCAATTTGATTCAACTCGTATATAAATTTAAAAATTGATGAATAAAAACCTTGGGATAATATTGGCTAGAATATAATAGAACACCCGCAGTGAAAAACGTGATACAAACGCCTCACGAATCTGCGATAAGCTAAGTGGCTAAATCAGGTACGTTTATTCACGATCGGAATGCACAAACGCGAAAATGTTGGTAAGCTGCTGACCAATTTCAATCGAGCCCCGATAAAACACAATGCTGTATCACCTGGGTATACTGTGCTGCGCCCTCATGAAGGATCCATCAGGCGAGAGGTTAAACGCGTCCACGGAGCTGGCAGAATTCAACACAATTCCCGATTTACTGGAAAGCCGGACGAACGTTCGATCGACGAGGATCGGATACAACCGATCGTTGGAAGCACGCACAACCTCGATCAGCCATATTATACGACGAAGTAACGAGAAGACCGAGGAGGACGGACGGTTTCACTGCCGATCAGAAACTGAATGCGTCGCGGTCCGAGTTAAGGCTCGAATGTAACCGAGAGAATTGTTGGGAAACCACCCCTCGTAGCACAGAGGGTGGTAGGGTAAAGGAGAACCAAAGAGCGAGCAGGAGCGACGGGGAAGGGGAAACGAGACGACAGAGGGGTTCTGGTAAATTCACATCGATGTTCGGAGCTTCTGCGCACTACTGCCCCAGTAACACACCCCCGTAAAACCCGGTGTGGAAAATTCGAACGGCGTGCGAGCTCGAATAAATTTTCTGTTTTCGCTGGGAAATTCTCAGAATCCCCATTGTGTGCAGTTTCACCCCTCGCGACGTAGCTTTTGTGGGACCTTCGGCGTAAACGATTTTTCGGAACTTTGGGTACGATTCTCGCCCCCCTTTTTGGCCATTTTAATTGCCGGAAATAAAGTTCTACACGTTCGATATGTAATTTTTTTCGACAAAACGTATTTCAACGTGTCGATGGTTAGGAGACTTAAACTGTTCGCAGTTTGAGCTTTGTAATCTTTCTGGGCAATTTCTTTCCGTATAAAATATTTTACGCGGCGTTCGAACAGCGCCCAAGTGTGAAGCGTGGGAACTAGTGTTGGGGGAATTTCGATTCTTACGGGGAAATTTGTCGATCTTCTACGAACAAGGTTTATCGCCTTTTGGTTTTTATATTAGGAGAGAATTTCAATTTGGTAGATTTTTAGCGTAACTTGTGCTTTGTTTTTAAGGTGCACGATGTTTAAAAAAAATACTTCATTTTTCTTAGATGTAAAGAAACTATAAATTTACAATTTTGTCCGAAGATACATTTGAACGAACGCTATAATTATATGATCTCGTCGATCCAAAAATGAATAAAAAACTATCTTGTTACAGCGTGTAATGATTACTTTTCATAATAATCAATTTGAAACAATCGCCGTGGGATATAACTGTACCATAATCCCTGAATTCTGACTAATTATACTTTGAACTCCCTTCTCCAGGTGATATACAATATGGAGCATAATTATAATTTGCAGAGCCGCTAATTGGGTATAGAACCATGGGGTTCGGTTGACAGAACGACCGAAACCTACTATTCTGATTTATCCGAAAGGGCGATTAAATTGCGGTTAAAAAAGATACACGGAAATCCCTCCATTGTGACCATTACCACCCTCTCCCCGCCTGGCTGTTCGACAATTCCGAAGAAGGGAGCGGAGGAAAATTGACCCTCACATTATATAATACTATCTGATTTCCAGAGCTTAGAGATCTCCTGTCACAATTCACCCTTGATAATTGAGTTTCTTATCTTGATTGTTTCACGGTAATCAATTCCACGCTCGGAAAATAATCTCGTTTGTCTGTTTGTTTGGCGAATTTAGTTTCGATTTGATGAAATTTTATCGATCGTTCAAACGAAAAACGCAAGGGTTGTTTCGTGACGCTTAAAATGTCAAATTTTGAAACAATGAAACCGACGTAGACCTCTAGTTTAATATGTAAATGGAACAGTGTACTCCACTCGACACATTTCCTTTATTCGAGAAGAAAAACGTGGAGAAAAAATGAGTACGATACTATGGTAGAAAGATCAAAGTAATTTCAGAATACTGTGGACACACATTTATCACTTTTAAAATAAAAACTAATTTCTACAGACTATTTCACACGCGAACCAAATATAACTGAAACTTCAAGGGCTGTGGATTATTAATAAGTACAATTTGAATAAATCAGCGTGTAAAAACAATGATACAGATATACCGAGAGTTGCATTACTAAGTTTAGACACGTGCACGGCTCAAACGATTCTTACTCACCAAGCCAAACGCATTTTGCACTCGTTCGCCTTCGATTCTCTCTGGATCAGGAAATCTTAGCCTTTTCTTCTCGGATGGTCAAACGAAACAGCACAGTTGCTGTTCGAAACTCTCAAAATACTTTGGATTCTGTCTTCTTCTGGGACGGTTTTCGGAGCGCGTTAAACACTTGTTTCAATTTCGAAGCAAGGAAATGGTTGGGGAGGTTTAGCGAAAAATTTGGAAGGCACAGAGGGACGGACGAGGTTTTCGTCGAATTTTTTTTGGAAAATTAAAAGGAAAACGAGGTAAGTTTCAACGACACTTATATATTCGAATTAAGGCAACGGGCACGAGGCCAATTCGTGAAGTAAGCTCGAAAGGTAAAGCGAATTTCGAGGATTGACATTTATTTATTTTCGTCTTAGAATTGTTTAATTCCGAATTGAAAAGATCACAGTTTCGTTAAGGCTCTGACCGACAGTTTACGGGCCACGAGGGACCCGTAGAGAGTCGCGAAAGGTGAGAGAAAGCGTTGCTTATTGTCACGAGTTCGAATTTGGACGGCAATTTAAGGCACAAGAGATGTTTTTCGGACGCGACAGCCCTGCATTGTGTACCAATTACCAACTAAAAACAACACGAGAACGAGAAAGTCTCCTTGAAACGAACGAACCGACGCAAACTTTGTCGCGGGAAAGGAACAGACCTTTGGAAAACATTGGAAAATACCGTGTACACGCGTAACAAATAATAAACCAAATTTCTAACAAGAGTCGAAGACTGTCGACAAGAAAGAAAACTAAAAACAAGAGGAAACTTATTACCTGAAACTGACAGCAAGACCGAAGAAGAACCAGCCAGGACAGAATGTTCCAGCAGGTGACGGTGTCGAAAGAAAGGGATGATCGAGTAAAAAAAAACCCGTAGAGAACGTTTCACCCCCGGTCGAAGAATTTGGAGAACAAACTGTCGACGCTCGACGAAAAGGAAACGAACTGAATGGACTCGTGAACTTGTGGCTTGTAATTCGGATGCACAGGATCGCCTTCTACCAAGGGTAAATCGGCCCCAGAGGGAAATGATACGCGAGAACGCGTAGCTGAGTCGAACATAGGATGAAGATCGAAAACGGACTTGGTACTGGTGATGCTGGTGTGTCGAGGGTACGATGCAAGGACGAGGACTGGGATGAACAAGGATGTTACCCCGACGGCTGTCGCCAAAGAAGTGATAGGACTGCGGCCTTGCGCGTGGTACCTAAACCAAAGACACCACCGGAGGATGCACATGCGCTGATACACCCCTGTGAACCCGCCACAGGGATTGGTCAAAGCTAATGGTGGTAGTTGTCCTTCTACCCCCACCGTCGCCACTCGCATCTTGCAACCCCTCTCGAGTATCATGGCACACGCACACGCACGCACACGCACCCCGGAATAATTCATCTGTTGAAATTTGAGTTAATAGCAGTTGTCTTTCGACGCTATATTCTTCCTTTTGTTAGACAAAAATTAGTCGGTTTCAAACAATTCAATTAATAACTTGATTGGTGGCGGGGGAACACTTTGTCTCGCGCTACCACTTTTTTTAATACAAAATATAGCAATTTTGAGTCTAGCAATCCAATGGGAATTTTACTAAATCCTAATAAACCCTAATAAAAAACTGAATATAAAACGTTTCTCGAATCTAGGATAACTAAAGGAAAGAGGGAACAACGGAGATCATGCAACTTTTCGTTGGGTGTACCCATCCATCCAATTAATCTCTCGTCGATCACGAGCCGGGTTTGGGAGCGTGGGTCGACAGGAAATTTTCATAACAATTTCCGTAATTTTCTTGGGGTCGAATTTAAACAAGCAGGCGCACAAAAGGTCCGACGAAAATCGAGCCCTATCAGACGAGAGGGCGCAAACGGATGGTAATGCGAGTCCACGGGAGGGAGATCGCCTGCCGGGGGGTGGGAGAGTGTCACTCAGGAGCACGACGTGTAAGAGAATGGTCACCATCCCGGGGGGTGAATTGAGATGTACAGGCAATTTATGCAGCGGCACTTTCATTCGGAAAGTCAGGGAGCTGACCATGAATGCTTGCAAAACAGCACGGTGATGATAACACCTTGCTTCCTGTTCAGGAGACGACGCGATCCCCGAAAATCTATTTAGTTTTCTTTGCCAATTTATCTTCGATTCCTCTATTACCTCACAAATTGTACGATTCTCTTAGATCTGTTCTAGCAATTGCTGCAATCACCCTTAAGAAGTATTAATTACTCAAATCATGCAATATTAAATTCCTGAATTATGGAAAAAATTAATTACAAAAATTCGTTGTGTATGATATTTGAAAAAAATGTTATTCTTAATTCTCGATCTATCAATAGCGATTATTACCATTGTCCGCTACTGCCAAATCCACACCCCTTTAGTCTCGAATATTCTTAGACCGTGACGTAAACGATTTGAAAGATATTATTGTTTCATTTAATGGGAACATAAAATTGGTTCTACGTCGATTCCACAAATTTTCTCTCATTTATTAAGTGGTTTAGACGAAAGCCAGTGAAGTGTCATGGTACGAGGGATGATTCACCCTTCTAGGACAAAAATGAATTAGTTCCGGAGAAGAGAGAAGATTGAAGAGTGAACCGGTGTAATATTCTCTTTGAATGGAGTGAACTCTGTTCCATCTCCTCCTTGTAAGAAAATACTGAATCGTCGTTAGATTCTCAGCGGCGAGGAAACTATCACGGAAATATTATTTGTAAATAAAATATAAAATGAAGCTCATTTCTATTCTGATTTGTGAGAAAATTCCAAAGATCTGCCACGTTTAACGCTAAACTTCTGTACGAGTGTTGATAAGATTATGAAATAAGTATGCAAACAAAACTCCATCGCCAAATCTTCGTTTCGAACATAATAATTGGTCCAATGGGAACAGTTTTCGAAGATATATAAAATTTCTAATCTCTTTACTGTTTAGAAACTGTTCTACGAAATCAATTTTCGCGTGTAATGTCCAGGTAGTATCGGTTTGAATAAATCAGGACTTCGTCTTCTGTTATTGCGGTACTATTCGACGGAAAGCAACCGATATAAAATCCTTATTAATTCTGAAAAAGAAAGAAAAAAACAGAAACATGAGAAATGGCCGTCGAAACGTTTTTGAGAAAGCCACGTGGCGAATCGAGACAATTGCAAAACACGACAAGGGTGGATATGGTTTATTCTGTTACACGGGGAAGCATGGGGGATAAGAGGCAGGGGGAAAAGGAACATACCGGGTGGTTTCCTTCGGGGACAAGGCTAAGAACCCCGCTGCGAGTGTCCCTTTTCCTCGGTTTTTGTTCACTCCTTCCGTCCCTCTTATTTTCTCGATTGGACTGTCCCTCTCGGAGCCATCAAGCCTTATCGTGGTAGCGTCAATCACTCTCTTCGTATACGGTCAAACTTATCGTTCGATTAATCGCACTGACAATGCGCCTGTCGATCCAAGTTACCGCCGCCCCAAATCCATATGGCCGACTCTCGATGCAAAATTTCGTTCCACGCATCTTTCTCAAGTGCAAATCGCGCGCGCAAAAATCACAAAATTCACGAAATTACTCGCAACCCGACGAACCAACCGAAAATCTCCGGAAAAGTCTGTCCGTCCGTTCGTTTCGAATTAACTAAAAAATTTATCGAACTAACTTGCGTTAATTATATCGAAATACGAATCGCTGTACATTGTCGGAAAAGAATATATTTGAAGCGAGTGTCGTCGAATACCGTCGAAAATATGCAGGAATTTCTCTATTTTCGAATTCTCTGGCGAAAGAGGTCGGCGAGAGTTTGACAAGCGAAAAATCGTAAAAAAGAAGGGCGAGGCGGTGACAAGGTCTCAGGGTCACGTAAACTCAGCATCCTAACTTCCGGCCTCGTTGTCAGCGAAACCGGAAGCGTCGTAAGGATCAGACATGGCGCGGTGCTTGTTTGTTGGTAAACGACTTCGTACCAACAGCTCGTATAGTCGCCGCCAAAATGTCTGAGCTATTGCTATTGGCTGCACGTTTAACCCCGTCGAAATTCGCGAATCGTGGGCGGTGTCCTCGCTCGCGATAAATCAATGTGTTCGCGGTTGTCAAAAATTACGAAATACCGTGAAACTCGATACTTTTTCTCCATTTGTTATCAATAACTAAGTAAAACATTTCAGTGGATTATTTCTTTTTAAGACCCTAAGCATGTGACAAGAAATGTGATAAAATAAAAATGTGACTCTTCTCCTAAGTACAGTAGTGCTACAATTCAGTTTAACGGCTATATGACTCACGATCGAATATTAAAGGAAGCTGTAAGTCTGCTATAGTAGTAGGCGACACACGATCGAAACGAATGCAACTGCAACGAAAGCTGCAGGTTGACAGATGCGTAGATTGCACCAGCCAGAAACCGGGGAATAAAGATAACTTAACGAGATACGGAATGAATCAGTCGATAGAGATCTTCGACTTTTGTCGTCGTTCGCGATGGGTCATTGGAGGAAGATCTACTTGATTTATAGAAACCGCCATGTGGAGAATTTAGATACTACGATTAGACGTGGTACTTTTCCAACGAACCTTTGCCTGGAAACATTCAACGAGATAAATATTTTAACTGAAATTACGTGCAACGCTAGTACACGCTCGAGCAGAGTTATCGAGGACCCCCATCGACCATAAACGGGGTCTGAAGATGCATCGTCCCCGTCCCTGGCTCATCACGAGATGCCTATTCAAATTTAACGGCCTATATTTGTCGCAATTAAGTATCGCGTTTTCGGGGCTTATGAACCAGAAGTATTCCATATAGCGCGATGGAAGCGTTCAGGGGGAGGTGGGGGAGGTCTCGTGGACGAAGGATAAATTTGTAGACTGGGCTCGGGACAAGTTCCGGAGGGGTAAGTTTATGGCACCGCGGGGTTAGTAGATACTTTCACGATTCGTCTGACTCATAGAAAAGGAGAGAAAAAGGAATAAAACGGGCGCGAGAAGAGGTGCAGAAGGGTGCAGTTTTACGAGGATCCTGACGAAAGACCGAGTCCTGAATGCGATTTGCAAATCGGAAGCGGGACACTCGAACGACTCGTACTTACAGCTTCGTCGTTTCTTTCTTATGCCGCAGTCCTTCGTGTCCCTCGTGTGTGCGCGTGTGTGTGCGTGGTAGGAATTGCAGCTCGTTCGTTCTCAGCTCGTTCCTCAGGCCTTTCTGGAAACTGACGAAGGTAAATCGAATTATGCGTTGCTTTCAGACACGTTTGCTTATAAATAAACATCGCTCTCATTGTGGGGACAATCTCTATAAAAATATATTTCTGAAAAATTAAAATAATATGATAATATTACCAAGGAAAGCAATTGTATATCAAAATTTGAAATTCTATGAATATTTGCCGCCAGAGATTCTATCCTTTTGGATACCCGTTGCGGAAGAATGCAGCGAAGCCACACAGAGAAAGTGGCTCTATTCTGTCGCGGAAACGATCAGGGAGGCCTAGAGTAACGATCCAAGCGAAGGATCTGAGAATAAAAGTGACGTCTAAGAGAGGTAGACGGCAAATATGAATACTACTCGAGGAACTTCATTATCCGTGAACACCGTAAAGCGTAGATTAGCAGCTGCATGGTCGAGTTGCAGCATGGAAACCGCTCGCGAGGACGCGAAATAAAGAGAAGCGACTTGCAAGCGAGCATTAGACTTTAGAAATATGGAAAAATGTTTTATGGAGTGACGGAGTCGATGTTACAGTTCTTTGGTACAGACTAGACGCGACAACGAACAAACGCTGCAACGATGATCGTACTTAAAATTAAGCACGGCGGGAATTCCACCCTCGTTTCGAATCTTCCTAGTAAATATTTAATAAAAAACAAGAAGAACAATTAATCATCCAATAATGGTAGAAATTCGATGTTAAAAAGAAAAGAAAGCGTCCGTCGGCCTACGTATAAAAATAAATTCCATCACTCATTTCGAGTAATCGATCCATCGCGCGCGGTTCGTTAGATTTGAAATTCAAAGCTGCCGCGCGACGCGCGACGCGCGAACAAATGCGGCCAGAATTTGAATAACAGATGCAGGAGGCATTAAATTATTCCCGACGGGAGCAAAGGGAACGTGAAACCATATTTAGAAGAATACGAGCATTGCAACGGGCGGGCATTAGAGTAAACGAAATTCGTTTCCGGTGGACATCGATAGTTTTCGAGCGCGACGTCGCGGCACGTGACAGAGGGAGGAATGAAAGGAGCAAAAAGTATCAAACCCGAGAGTTTGCGGATCGGCTGAAATGTCAGAGGGCCAGAAAACTCCATTTTCGCGAGGGGATGGACAACAGGCGAGACGGCGCCACCGAGATTTTCGCAAAATTCAGAATGTTCGAGCAAATCCGGAACACAGAAAGAAAACGGGAATAGCGCTATTAGCAGGCAATCATGGATTATTTTTTATAGTTTTCGTAAGAATTAATAATCTTTTCTACTTAATCATTAATAGTACCTATTTTTCGTTTTACTGTTTTGAAACAGGAAACGAGAACATCTATAATCAACAGAAATAAGAAAATCAAGCTTTGGTAGGATAATCAGGGCGCGAATACCGCTGCGAAACTCATCCGGATTGCAACGAGAGCAAAGAGTAGCGGAGGAAATAATAACAAGTTATGTAACGGTATGTAAAGCTCGAGAAGAGCAACGTAAACGCGTTGCAAATAATAATTGAAAGTAATTTTCGAAGCTGGGTCAGAGAATCACGGAGAAAGGTAAATAAATTTTTCGAAAAATGCTGTAGAAAAGGGGAGCGAAGGAGGCCAAGAGCAACAAGAAGTCCGCGTAAAAGTAAATTAAAGAAAAAGCAGGTAAAAGGTAAAAAAAAAAAGGAGAGGAAAGGCCGCGGGTGAAAAGGATAAATAAAAAGCAAAGGGATAAAATAGAGACGAAAGTAGAAAAGAGTTTAAAGAAAGCACGGGGAACAGACAAAGAGGGAAGGACGAGAGAATGGCGAGGAGAAGAGGGAGGAGAAGAGCTCAAGAGAGTCGAGAGGGGTGGGTGCTGGCGGCGTTATGACGGGCGCCGGGGGTGGCGCCGCGACGCTTTGGCGCCTCCAACGCCGAGACGCTCCAGTGATGTTGGCTCCATATACCTACACATCTATACCCGTCCGTCGTTCTCCCTCTTCCATGATATTCACGTACACGTAACTACGCGGTCGCAATGACAGTTCGAGATTCTATTCCCAAAGCGTGTACGCGTGCATTTCCTTGTCCTTTCCTCCCCCCCCCATCCACCCCCGTTTCCCCTTTCTGCATTCGCGGACCCGTTATAGGATTAAGAAAACCGAAATTCATGCTCGATCTCGAACCGGAAAGGTCAACTTGTCGCCAAGGTGCGTCTTTGGCTCGAGGGTGTGGCCACGTTTCGAATCCTTTTATTCATCGAATCTACTTTTTTTGCAAAGTTACGATGGTTACGACAGTGCAAAGGACGAATTTTCCCATCAACGAGACGAACCAGGAAGTTCCTCGAGGGAGCTGGGCATTTTAATTCGAACCGATCGCGCGGAAGAAGTCTTTATACGCGGTAAACAGTGGTTAATTAATTCAAAGCTAACTAGATTTAAAGTAAATATACTAACTCGCAGAACAAATGTGCTTCACAGTGATAAAATCATATTTTGAGAAATCAAGAGAAACTGAATGTAACAAGCTGCAAATTCTAATGCAAAACTATCTGCAACAGTTAATTTGTGGAAAGAAAAATTTGTGATCGTTTGTCATAGTATTACAGATAAGTTTCTCTCGCTGGAGGGAATGCAACGGAGACTCGTAGGCGCTGCAAGGGGAACAATTTATTTAGTTTAAATATCATAAATGGATATCCTTTATGCTTCGGAAGATAAATCGTAAATTGTATTTACCTATTACAGACTACAGCGTCGTATTATCTACGAGCGGCTAGGATGGATAGGAGTACTTAATATTGATGCATCCTGCAGATTGAGCGTTTAATCGATAAGGTTTTACGCTGAAGTGATGCTCCAATACTCGAGCGGGAATTAGCATTAATGATAGCTCATACAGAGCCCCATGCTCGTGTTTATTAGAATTTCTGTAAAATTTTGCTCGACTCGATTTCATTTTATATCTTATTTATCGCGAGCAAAGGAAATATTAATCCCGAGTCGACGTTAGATAAAACGTAAGAGACAAATATGTATAACAGTAAAACCTAACCCAGATCACCGAACTCATAACACGTAATCTCATAATAGCCATGTTGCACACGTACCGCCATTATGGAAGAATCGTAACGGCTGTAAATCCGATCAATCAGCACGTCCTGTTCCATCAACCCCACAGCACCCTTCTGCCCGATTCCCAACCCCCTTCCCAAATGTCTTGCACGTTTCCGCGAAATTTTGCGATTAATGGTTTGGCCTCAACGGAGATCAATAAACGATCTCGTCTAAACTTCGTCGCTTCGCTGTTGATCCTAGTCGTCATCGTTCGCGAGATCAACTCCCCTTTGTGAAAATTGAACCGCGAAAAGCAGGAGTTTTGTAGAAAAGTGAAGAGCAATATTTGAAGCATAAAAGAAGGTTTCTTTATAGAACAATTTAATAAAAAATAAAAATGTATTTTAATATAAACACTCGACTGTTAAAATCAACAAATTGTAAATTGTTGGGGATGTTGGTGAAGGAAGAAAAGGATACCATGACAAACCCATCTGAAATATGTAAATCTTTAATCGCCTCGATAAATGCTAAAATATCCTTTTGAATTATAAATGCATTTGTACCGATTCCACGTAGATTATTATCCTTTTCGGAGTCCATAAGCTCTAAATATGTTATAATAACATAGACAGGAAATGAAATGTCGAAGTACGATACTAAATTTCGAAAAAGGTATATACCTGTGTTCTGAAACCGATATCGAGGAAAATACTGAGAAACACGAGATTTCGAGAACTATCTTCTGACAAGAATCACGATGTAGGACGTTCCGATGATCCGACTAAAAGGGAGTTTTTCATAGAACCGAAACATAAGCCGATACGTTCTACCCTGATCTTAACGCACTAAAATCTTCTAATAAGTTGAATAAACATGGAATCATTGTTATTTTTATACGTAGCACGCGTACGTCCATTGAATCGATGACACGAGATGGAAGTGCCCCGGCTGAATGTACGGATAGTCCATTAGATGCGTTGTAACCTAGAACTGTGCAAACAAGGGTGATCTTGGATTAAATGTGACAGGCGGATGAACCGCTAGGGTGGATGAGCAGTTCGCTAAGAAAATTGAGATAAGACACATGACAGAGCAGGTGAGCATGACAGAAATTAAGAAATCTCATGGGCGAAAAATGTTGGCGGTGAAAGTGATTTTCCAAGCTTTTTATCTCTTTCTGCCACCCTTCGCTTCAAATAACCAAGTAGTAATATTCACTTTGCGCAAATTAATACGGATACTTGTATTTGTAATCGTGAAATTGTTCGAGCAAAAAATGGCTACTCGAATACAGAAACGAGTGAATGTATTAAAATTGTAGGGTAGCTTCCAACCTCTGCTGTTGGTTTTGTCATGTATGAAGCGAACCGCACTTACCGCGAAAAGCCCCCGTGTAATTTATGTAACAACGCGAATAAAAAATGCGAAAAATCGAAAGCAGATGTTGCCTGACAACAAGGAGTTTATGAAGCAGAAGTAAAAGGAAAGTAAATCGACAAGGGACGCAGAAGACTTGTCATTCATTTCCATTCATTTCCATACAACGTAAATACGGAACGTCGAACATTTCTTATAGAAAATATTTCTATATATTTCGCGCAAATTTTTTAAACGATAAATACATAATAAAATAAATCTATCTCTTAAACGTATACATATGATTTACTAACATCCTATATTCAATGGAACATTATAACGTATCGATATCACGTATACGTGTGATGTAATTCGCGTTAATCAAGGCTGAATTTAATAAGTACACGATTGATTCCAACTCGGTTTCAATGTCGTTCACCAATCATCATGGTGATCTCATAACGAAGTCGTTTGTTTCCTTTGAGACAGCCTAAAAAAAGAAGCAAATTTGACGAGGAAAAGATGGAAGCAAATGACCGTGAAAATTGCATGATTATTCGTAATTGACGCGACCCTTCGTACGGAAAGTATAAAAATATTTCGCGTTCGCATCGACGCTCACGGCTTTCTGAAATCTCGGAAACGTGTAAATTATTAAACGTCAAAATGCCAGGGAATTTTAGAGCAATATTAGAATATTATGCAACTTTCTGTACCTTTAAAGATAAGATGCTAATTCGAGAAAATAAAGCGTAACAGCGAAACAAGGACGAGAAGCGATAACGATAACGTGATGCAATGAGGAAAGAGATAATAATAACCGAGACAATAATAATAGGAATATGTACAGAACACCGGGAAACAAAATGGTATTTTTGCGACAAGTCTACGTACAGTAAAAATAAGGTAACTTTTTGAAGATTGCTTCTCCGAATTCGTATTCAATTTTCAAAAATATCAACGCAAAATTGCGTACTATATCTATAGAGAATAGTTTGTTCGAACATAATTTGGTCCCAACGGAACCCCCAGTCGATCGAACAAGCTAATTCAACCTGCTAAACAGATCATAGAAAGGCTACACTAAAATCACTTTAAACGTCATTCGATCAACCTAGCCGGCCTCTTCGTCATTGAACAATGGGACTATGATAATCAATCACAGCGATAGTCGACGGGAAATCAATAGAGGCTCCACGGACGATTAATTATTCGTAATTAATAAAATTTTCTTGGGTTGGACGAGATACTCCGGGTTGGCGATCTTGTGCAATTCGCGCAATTGTCCATCGTCGCTGGCAGCAGGCCGAGATCTCTGCTCTATTATCATTTTTCGTAGAATCACGTGCGGGCAGAAATCGCCTCGTTAAGGTCCATTTATACATCAGCGAGACGGTCGCGAATAGTTATTATTTTCGATCGTTTTCGATACCTGTAGATCCCACAGGGTTCAAAGTGTGCAAACGTTCAAGATTCAACTACGATACAAATCCCACTAAAGAAGAGTCGCTTCTCTATAAACGATCATCGATAGTTCAGAGCGAAGGGACATTTTTCTAATATTTTCAATGAATTTTTCGTCAAAAATCATGACGCCTCGTTTGTCTTGAACAGTACGAGCGAGCTCATCGAGAAATCGTTGTCGATAAACCTTTGACGAGTGTCACGGGGCGAGATTCGTCCGAGAGTCGCGTCGACCGTGTTTGTGCGGCGGTATACATTGTTTAATTTTTTTTTTTTAATGACAGTGGCCCGGCCCATTGACGTACAAATGGACCTTTAACTCATGCACATGCTCGTCGCGTAGGGATTTCATACACGAAGGCCGCGCTACTATTTTCAAGCGTCCAAGCACGTGTGTTGTACACGCACCGACATACATGTGCTTCTATAAATGCAGCTCGAAATGGAACTGCGTTTTCCAGACGCGTATACACGGTGTGACGTAATTCGTCGTGTAGCAGAGCCTCGATTAACCGTCCCTTTCGATCATCTTATCTTCATTTCAATAATAGCATTCAAAAGGGAACTTTTGGGGTCTCTTTTTATATTTTGGAAACTAATTAATAAAAGAAGGAAGATCGTAAGTCATACGATGGACAATATTATTAGATATCCGAGTTATTAACGACGCCAGGCATGAGAGATACGGTTTGGACAAAGACCCGTTTCAAGTTTTACACGTTCATTCTTTTAGCTTCGAAACTTTTTATCGTATTCTGCATCAGCCAATCCTGGTTCATACTATGATCCCTCCTTAGACTGTGAAACGTCCTCTAACTATTTTATATCCTCCTTTGTATATTTCTGAGCTCTGCGTGCTCAAGCACCGTCTAATTCTTTACCAATCGACTTTGTTTTAGGACCAATGATGCTTATATTCGACTTGTACTTGAAACAATCTATTTATTTCGAAGTGATTAAGTGATCGGTTCCAGTTGTTACCACGCTTGATCTACGCTTAATCCTGACATATTGAATATCAACGCAACTGTAACGGAAATCACAGACAACGCGACAGTGCTGATCGGACGAACGCTTCGACCATACTGAATGACGTTCAGTGAGTATTATACGTTAACAAGATTGTAGATATTGTGAGGCAATTTCTAGACAAGGCATTAAACTATTCAGCTATCAATTAAACCTGTTTCCTTTATACACGCCATAGTTACAAGTGGAAGATCTTATTAAGAACATCTGCCCTATCAAACTATTATTTTTGCTATCAGTGAGCCCTATTTTATTAAAAAGAAATTGTAAACTGTTATGTATCATTCTAAATGTTTATCTAGATAAGAATCTTACTCATCCTTGCTTAAGACTGCCTTATCGGGGCCAGACGTGTGTACAGTCAACGCTCTGATAGCTATTAAAGAGTTTATAGTATAAAAGAAGATACTATTCTTCGGATTTCACGAATACAAAATTTAATACTATTGCAATTGAACAAGTTGTTTATTTTTTACAATTTGTAACGAATATCGTCGTTGGTCAAATAATCGGATTCTAAATTAAATCTATAGAGAAACAATAAAACAGCTTGGCAAATGGATAATTTTTTAGAGATAAAACCCGAAAGCCAACGAGGCACGTTTTTCCGTTATCCAATCGAGCTCACGTTTTAGCTATATTTTTTTATGTATTGGAACCATTCCGGGGTCAAAAATAAGGACTGCCCTAGCGCGCGATGTATGCAAAATTTGAACCAAATTGGCGACCCGAATGTCGAAGTCTCTTTCGCGAGGTCAGACGTACGGACCACAAAGGATAAACCATCGAGTTAACGGATCTCGCTATAGCCTCCCGCAGCTGATTTACAAACACTAGCCAATGGAGTGCATGAATCCGGATTATGTGTTCTCCGACGATTCTAATGCGTTACATTTACATTTAAATTCCGAGTCGTTGAAGGCACGTATGATTCTATCTTTTAATTAAACGAGCTTCTCGCTAACTTCGACGCACACTGTTCCGTTTGTCCCGAACGAATAAAAATTCGTAACCTGGAAATAAAAATCAAGAGGTTTATAATTTTGCCCCGTCGGACTGATCCTTGTGTCTTTCTTAGAATTTCTAAACATTAAAATTCTACAATTCGTTCAGGAGTTATGATTTTTTAAACATAATATTAGATTTTCTTTAGCAAGGAATTTTTTTCTCGAAACTGCGTAGGAATTCAGGGGTATGTCTATTCACCGAAAATAATTGTAATTGACCCCTGCAACTAAAAATAATTTTTTTAGAACGATTTGAAATTTTTTAATTTCGTCGAAAAATTTCACACCTCGAATTTTTTTTCTCGAAAGTGGGTAGGATTTCGAGGGTATGTCTAATGACCAAAAATGATTGAAATTGACCCCCGGAACTGAAAATAATTTTTCCAGAATGATTTGAAACTTTTCAATTTCACCGAAAAATTTAGGCACCTACCCCCTTGTCGATTTTTCTTAAAAATCAGTTTTCCATTTTTAATTCATTTGTTTGATGCTCTATAGAAAAGTTGTCTAATACTTTTTGGTAGGTACCCATGGGCTCTGCTTCAGAAAAAAATTTCATTGAAATATATTCACTATTGTAGGAGTTATGGTCGTTTGAAAATTGGACCATTTTTATGGGGTTTTTCTCATTTTGCGGGGTCAAGGAACAACTTTCTGAATATTTTTGGAATTTCTACGTATTCTACACTAAAATACGCGTCGTTTGCCTTTTTAAACATTAAAATCGTCCAAATCGTTCAGGAGTTACGACATTTTTAAGATACGCATGAAATTTTGGTGAGCCTCACATTAGATTTTCAGTAAAGAATTTTTTTCTCGAAAATGCATAGGATTTCGAGGTTATGTCTATTGACCAAAAATGATTGTAATTGACTCCCCTAACTAGAAATATTTTTTTTAAACGATTTGAATAATTTTTTTTCGCCGAAAAATTTCAGCACCTACTCGAATTTTTTTCTCGAAAATGCGTAGGATTTCGGGGTTATGTCTATTGATAAAAAATGATTGTAATTGACCCCCCTAACTAAAAATATTTTTTTTAAAACGATTTGAATAATTTTTTTTTGCCGATAAATTTCAGCACCTACTCGAATTTTTTTCTCGAAAATGCGTAGGATTTCTAGGTTATGTCTAATGATAAAAAATGATTGTAATTGACCCCCCTAACTAAAAACATTTTTTTAAATAATTTTCTCAAAGCGTGGTATCTTTTCCGTTTTTTATACACGCCGATAGAAAAATAAAGATCGTCACTTCGGTTAAATTCAATGAAGCTTTAAAGCCGGCTTCTCAACAGACTCCAAGTGGATAGCGATAATTAAATTGTGAGTCTGGCTCAATTCCATGGGAATAAATCTGCGTTGGAGAATCGGTCACGCACCGCGCGAATTAAGAACTCCAAGTTCGCGAGTGTTCTACAAATACGAAGAAACTGTTTCCACGAACGAACATCGATCGACCTTTTTCTCGATTTACAAATTATATTTCTTATAATAAACATTTCGACCTTTGATTTAAGTCTTCTTTTATCAATTTCCACGTAGAACTGGTTTTACGCTTCCCTTTTTATTTCTTAATCGTACTGATCCCTCGACCTCTTTACTCGGAGACAAATGTATGTGTATATACATACGGCTTAACAAAGATATATAGCACACATAACAACGTACATTTAAACAGTTTATCTTATTACTATAAAGAAAAAATCACAACAAATTAGTATGACTGAATAATTACCACAGATTTCATTTAATTATTTATAACTCAGTTTTCAAAATGAGTTTTCAATTTTAAGAAAATTAAAAGGCCAAAACTTAATCGAATACCACAGTCCAATAAATCCTTTGGTGCTAAAAATCACTATAAACTCAGTTAAAAGACCGCAAAAGAACCGAATCAATTTCACTTCAGCAATTTTCAAAGAAGTAGAATTAATCACTCATATATGACACGTTACGTTCTTATTACGAACTATAAAAAGGTATACGAAAACATATATCTCTCGAATAACCGTCAAAGTGTAAAAAAAAAGAATTAATAAAAAAAACAATCGTCAGAAAACGATAATGAAACTCTCTGTGAGCTCTTCTATACAATAAAAGAAATGAAAATAACAATTAAACGTAATCGGTGGTGGAACGTATGAAGATAAATAAAAAATTATAAACTGTTAGTGACGAAATATAAACTGTAACGCAAGGAAACAAATTCCCCATGACTATTTTCCCCCAGACCACAGGCAAAAACTGAAAATAAACTTCGAAAGTAATAAAACGTTAAACGTCGTGGATTAGAGGTTAACGCGTTGAATCGTCAACGCAGAATCGGAACAAATATTCTACGGTTCGAAGAGAGATGAATTTAGCCAAATGCAGAAACTAAATAAAATCTGATGCACGATGGTAGCAGATGGGTTTCCCTATTTAACCTCTTACAGCCTGCCTATTGATTTTCTCGGTTCCTATTGTTTTGGCACGTCGCGCATTTAACGAAACGCAATGGAAACGGGAGAGGAGCGCACAGAAGCTCGAATCAAACCAGCACGAAATCTGTCGAAATCGATAGAAAATGCAAAACGTGCGTTAAAATTGATGCACAGAGAACACTACGAAACCGGAGACCTGTCAATTGTTACGATGATGTTGTGAATCATCTCTATTTCGGGAGACACCCGTTGGGTGGACGATTTTGAGGTTAACTCGACTGTAATCCGCACCGACTCCCAGACAAATACGGTCACAGACGACGGGACAGCGAATATCGGGCAGAATTAACGAAATAATCAACGAGCACGCGATTTATCGGCCAGAAAACGTATAGGAACGATTGGAAAAGTCTAAACGAGGGCAGCACGCCCATCACTGGGATATCAACGAAAAATCAATAGAACCGGCGGCATCATCGCCGACCGTTGGCCCCATAATGTTATCAGACAATCGAATGATTCCACTTACCGTGAAAAATATCCATAGATAGAAAAGGAACCCGTCTTTCGTTGCACAAAATCAATTTGTCACTTCGGGCACAACCACACGTCCGACAACACTCTTCCGACTTCGCCGTTTCAGTTTCGAGCGTTCCTCTCGTTCAAGGTCAGTGACGGCGCGCGCAAGGAAAAAATTAAGGCGCCACGAATGCCCCTCTGTTTATAGAAACCTGAAAAAGTGTTTTTTACTTTATATTTCATTACTTTTTATTGGAAATAGTGTTACCGTGTCTGTAATATGCTCGATCGAAGCAATTTCTACATTCAGCTGTTCATAATAGGTACGTATTATTTAATTAAACTGGTAGTTTATGCAATAGTAATTATATCGTTATAAAAATGATGTTCTCATCTCTAACAATTGTACAAAATTGTTACTACTTATCGTTGATTAGTTTTTTGTAAAATTATAGGGAAAATAGTTCGATAGGTATAGAATAATTTTAATTATTATCTGTTATCTTTAATATTTTCTTTTTTTTATGTTCGTCTTGAATACTTGCACGGTTACAGCAATTGTATTATTAAATTAGTGGAAATGTTACTGTTTTCAATGCATGTACGAGGAAAGGAAAAGTTTATTAACAATTCTACGATATTTGAATTCATTATTATAGTGAGTTTAAGTCGTTTGACCAAAAATAATATTGAAATGAATTCGAAAATACACGCATGAAAATCGTGCAACATTTTTTCACGTAATATTATTATCATTTTAACCAGTTTCTGATCCTTAAACTTTCGATACCCTGCTATAATCGATAACAATTGCACGTAGGGCTCCGCGCGCTATATACCTCCCTGTCTCCGTGCAAATAACTAATCCAAATAAACAGACTTTCTTCTAAAAATAGCATGATTCAAAACCCACGCGCGATGATAAAAAAATATTATATATAAACGCGGAGTCTCGGGCGATACCCGTTTTCCCAGCGCCTCGAGATTTAAAGATCCCACGAAAACGATTAAAAACTGTCCTCGAGGTCGTTAAAAATTGTTATAAAATGCTCGCGAAAGAAACGTAAAGCCCTGCGGAGCAACGTCGCTGAGGTTGTTCTTCGAAAAACATCGAAATACAGCGAGCGTCGTGCACGGAATCGAGACCGCACCAAATTTGGTCATGCCAGTCTCCATTCAGAACTTGTACGTTTCGTAGTACGCAATGATGTAACGAGCTTTACGCTACTCGCTCTCTGTGTATCGTAATCCCATCAAATAGTATTGAAAATTCGTGGACGATGGAAACGTAATATATAATTTGTTCCTCTACAGATTTAACTCGCTGAGTAACGATCCTCGTGAAACATAGAAAACGGTTCTCAGGAGCCTATGAACACATCGATGACATCACTTTTTTTGTTATCGCTTTAGTCAGATATTTACATCGTCGAAGAGGTGTTCGCTTTTGCGCCAATGAGTTTTCTAGCACTTTTAGACGACACGTACCGAGTTCTCGCGTAGCGTGAGATGTAGCAACGGTTACTCCATATAACTAGAAAACAGCCTGCGTGTTGTACGAGTCAGACAGGCTCAAAAAATAGAATCAATGTCATTGTTAATTTGTACTATCGTCAGCAGATTATAGTGTACGCGGACAGGGGCGGATCGAGAAGGCTCACGAAAGGAGAAAAGTTAGAAAATTAAGGCTGTTCGATTGTAGATTGAAAAGCTTACGAAACGGTAGAAAAAAGAACAATATCGTTTAAACAAATTGGAAATAAAATAACCAATAAGAAATCTTCTACAAAATTACAAAAAGGAGACGAATAGAAAATATCTAAATCAACAGTAACCTTCGATACAATTTTGTTACAAATTCAATGATATTTAAAAACTGATCTAATATACTAACTGAAAAGACCAAAGTTGCAACAAATGGAACTAATTATTCACAGAAGAAACACTGAACACAGATGTTCGCTCATCAGGAATTATTCACTGTAACTTTGACTTCGTTTTTAATCTTCCAAGGTCATCCCTTGCTGTTTAACACTTTGTTCAATTTAACTGTCCTGTTCACTGGTATATCTACGATTGAAATGCCCATGCAGAACTATCTCCACACGGATTCAACTTTCTCTGTCTCGCGACCGAAAACTACTCTCTTCGCATTTCACAGTTACATTATTATATAACGTTGCGATTCAATTCGAGCAAAGTGTTACGCATAGAAGTGTGACACACGATGCTCTTCCGGTATTTATCTCAGCACGAAGGAAGTGGTCATCAATTTCCTTGTAGCGCGACGATGATTCGCGGAGATTGATGCTTCGAATCGATGCAATCCGTAAATAGTAAACCGAGGGACCAACGATTAGGATGCGACATTGTTTCTTTAATTTAAAACCGCCCACTGGGACACGTGAAGCTGGATTCACACTAATCGTCGGACAGTCGTCCGTCGGAATAGTCTTCGATGGATTTTAGGTCAAATTAGGAAAATAACTATAAGAATAAATATTTTTGCTAATACAAAGTGCACTCGTATAAATAACAGATAATAATATTTAATTCACGTATGCTTTGGTAAGTTCCAAACGTTTGTGTCTATTTGCTTTTAAGATACAAGACGCTTTTCCACACAACTCTCACAGTGTCTCTATCCGTGTAGAGTTCGACGATCTGTCTTCGCTAATATTTGTTTATCAATTTGCGAAAGAACTGTAGCATTTAAATTTGGCACACTTCTCTTGAGGTTCACTTCAATCTGTCCGTTTGTAAACTGCATTTGGTTCGTTCGGCAAACATCTATTTCGATTTATGACTCATCTAATAACGACTAGACGGAACGATAACAAACAGAATGCCTGATTGAAAAATGCTTTGACGGTTGTACGACCGACAGTGTGAATTCAGCTTAAGATTTGCGAATTCCTCGCATTCCGTGCGCGTCGGAGGCAGATAAGAAGGCGTTGATCGTTCTTCAGGAACGTGGGCAGTTTTTCTACGGCGTCGGTGCAGAGAGAATGCACCTGTGCATAATACGCGAGTCGTGGGCGATGCTCGATATACCGATCGAACGGGTGCAGTAGGTGGTCGCGGCCTGCATTTTAACACACCGAGGACAACACGTGCGTTTGCGGGATTTTTCAATCACACCGCTCACGGTGGAAAGTTCAATCGCGTTTCCCCCCGTCTGGTTCGACATACAATTCTACGATTTTCACACCTGTCGCGGCGCACCGACAATTTTCCACCATTTAACTCTCTTTAACGCGCACGCTGTACATACGAAACGAAACGTTTATCATATAGAGTGTCTCGCAATAAGATGTGCATAACTTAACATCAGCATCGCTCGAATAATTAAACAAATTTGAATACCGATAAGGGAATCGGAGTCATCTGGAATGATTGAACTGGAGCGAACTTGATTCGAGTCAATGAAATTGTTATGATCAGAGAAACACGATTGTATAATCGAAAATAAATATCCAGGTCAGTTTACGATATGTATTAAAAATATATTGTGTTACTTTCGCGTCTTGTAAATTCTTTTCAAAGAAACAATGCCCCAAAATTCAATGAAAGGAACGCGACTGTGGTCCAGTTAATGACATGCGCCAAGCAGAATGAAAAAGAGGTCAACCGAACGTTGCCAAAATTTCGACTAGCTTTCCTCCGTCATCGTGGCAGCATTAGAGTTTTAATGAGCTGTTTCGTTACATCACGCAGATTCTATATAGCAACTATCCGTCTCCACCCATACTAATATAGAAACGCCTCGATATTTATACAAAAACCAAAGTGACGATCGCTTAAGAAAGAATAAAATTGGTTACTTCGATACTTGCAAGAATGTTAGATCTCCTTGTCTTGCAATTATCGAGGACCCATTGTACTATCAGACTATGTTAATGCAATAAAGCTTTTGGAAACTAGGGAGAGGCAACATCGTGTTCGACGATGAAATAAATCTTGTGCTTCTAACGTCAGAAGGAAAAGCTCTGACTGGAGAGTTGCCAGAACCACGCTCGTAATTCAATTTTCATAAGTTTCGTCTTTTTTACCCTACGAGGAACAAGCATTCCCTCCTGCGGGATAACGTTGCCCCGAGCTACCTTATCATCCGTTTCCTTCGGGAACTCCAAGATGGAGCAAGCACCGCTCATATTGCAATGATAACTCGGTACTTCCGTTAACAAGTACTGAAACTATCAAAAATTGTTCGTAAGAACGTGTCAATCACAAAGGCAAACATTACTTTTAGAAATACTGTCCAAATTTATTTATCAGAAGTCCTTTAGAACTTAAATTTTTCGATTGTTCGATTGAAAAGTATTGGATCTTTTAATCTTCCTGGTTTTTCGTTTCGTTATCTATATTTTATTACACTTGCTATATTAATTTCATAATTAATCTTCAGAATGGTATCTACAACTAATCCTTGTATTCCTTCTTCATCTTGAATATGTCTTTTATTTCTACTAGAACTTCTATTTAATTATTGCAGTATTTCGAATCTAAATATAAATGCTAATATTCGAAGATTGTATCGACTAGATCAACTTGCTCGAAGTAGTTCGTAGATACACGAACAACGAGTCAGTTGATCATTTGTCAGAAGATCTCGACGTCTCGTTTTTGGAACAAACGGAGAGATACTGCCGTAGCTCCACCCTTGCGCGACAGTAAATATAGAAGCAACCCCCGATGGCCCGTTCCAACAATTTCCCTTCTTTCTAGACAAGTTTATCGCCCCCTTTGTCCTATTCGCTATTCGCGTTGCGCCCTGTCATCGAATCGTGCACGCGCTCCTGCGTTCTAGAAAGTTTCTCCATTATATCGGAGAGGAACGATATCGACTACCGGATCGGATTGATATCTCTCGAGGTGGATACACGAAAGTCGTAACGGATGAATCGACTGCTTAAACCAGCATCTGCAAGAATAATAAATATCGTGAAATTAGTAAATCCATAACGTTAGAATTTTCCTAAATATCAGTTCCATCGATCGTGGTAGGATCGTGAATCTTCAGGAAATATTAAGATTCAAAAATCTATGTTTTGAGACTAGATTCGAACGCAAGTTTGGACAATTTCACGACCAGTGTTGCACAATTCGAAACTAATCTCTTAGATCAGCGTGTGTGCTGGGTAATTCTTGGTCCAGAGGAAGAATTATGTTTCCCCTATCAAGGCGGTAGTATTCCTTGCGAGGAGGAGAAGTATTCCACAGAGAAGGATCCAGCAACAGATAGGGAAGTTAAGGACAACACGAAGAAGAGACGAGATTTTATGGGGGATCTTCGGGAGCCTGAAACCGGGGGTCGTACTGGCGGTGGCTATAAAAAAACTAGGCTCCCGCCCCGGAATACGACGGGATAGGATGTGTTTTGCCAAAAGCTTGGAAGCGTCGCGACGGCGCCAGGGGGTCTGGAGCCAATGTCTGACTTCCATCCCACGGATTCGTCCCGAAACCTCTCCACGAATTTCGCTTTGCTCGCTAACTCTTTCATTACTCTCTCTCACTCTTTCTCTCTATCGTTATCGCGTAAGTTTATATTGGTCGTTGCAATAACAATTCTTATATCCGACTTAATATATTCACTATTAAACGTAAATTGTTAATAGGGTCCTGTTTACTAAACCAAAGTTAACTGTACGAGTTCATCTATGAGAAAAGTAATTAATTTCAATCTTTGTTTCAATCATTTCTTTGATTGATTGCTAAAGCATTACTACTGTTCTATTATATTCAATTATCTGCATTTAGCCTCTTATGAATTTTTATTTCTGGTAAGGAAATTTTCTTCCAGGCAGAAAATACATTTGTCCTTCGGAGAATGTAATAATTCTCTCTCGACACGAATTTTAGCTTAGTAATGCAGCGAGATTAACGTTTTGCGTTGGCAAAGGATCGAGAGGAATCGAATACGCAGGGAAAAGTTGCCAAAACCGTGCAAAGGGGGTGTTTCTTCGCATCCCATTCCCGTAGATTCATCTCTATTCTCGATCGGGATGATTTATGGGCAAGATGACGGCAAGTTGCGGACATAAATTCACGAATAAATTCATTTTTCTGAAAGGTTTCGATCTCTCTCGACCCCAGCCATGGTTACCCCGCCAGCATCTATTACTCCAGATATTCAGATAAGATAGAAGTTCGTATTTTGCAGGGGCGAGGAACAAATGCTTCTTCCGGGAAGTGTTTTCGGTCGAGAGGCTCATTTGTCTTAACCCATTTGCAAAATGTTTCGAAGGGTATGCAAATGAGTTCCTCCTGTTGGGTTTCTGCCCAAAAATAGGTCTTTCAATGCCCTGAACTATGCCTTGTACAGAAAAATTACAAACTTTCTTAGCTGAGCTGCTAATATAAAGTTTTGGAAACTTTCGAAAGCTGATAAAATTCTCTAACGTCGTCCTTTTTGAGAAACAAATTTTGCAAACATCTGGAACACGTGGATCCACGATATATCGTGGATAAATTCATCGATCTTAGAACTGACGGTTCCATGGAAAAAAAGGACTAAGAACCACTGCTATGAGCGATAGAATTTCTCCGGGAAAAGCACGTTTCGCGAAACACTTTCCCCTCGACGGATTCGACACAAAAGACGATAATGTTCGGGCAACAAAATTCATTCGTATTTAGATACTTCTACCTCATATAGTTTACGATTCTCTCGCCGACGGAAGAAAGGGAATGCAGATACATCGTGAGCCCCTAAAAGAACACAATGGGAGGAACCCTTGCGAGTGCAATCAAGGATGATTTGACAAATTCTCGATCGTATACATGGGGGGATGCGTACCGAGAGCAAGAGCGAAGCGTGCAGCTATCGAAATCACCATAAAAAGTCACCCATGTCTGACGCGGGGACGACGAATCGTAAATTTGAAAGGAATTAATGCGTAGATCTTTACCGAAGTCTCTCCTCCCGGAAGCGGGGCCATAATTTACAACGCGACGTCTCCAGGCTTTTAATGACAGAATTTTTTAATAAACTCGGCTCAGTCTTTCAGTTCTTTTCAGTACTCGGCATTAAACAGTCAAATTAAAGATGATTTAAAATTCTCCGCGGATATTTATGAACACATTTGTGTACTTGTTTTTGTGCATTGATGATTGTTCGTTCTCGAGATGTACTATTGCAACGAGGACATAAAAGAAGTTTTTTAAAACAATTTAAGCCTTTGTTGCGCAATATAGAATTCACGTAATAAATGGGAATATACTAAAAATGAAAGCAGGTCACGAAAAAGTGATAAATGGTTTTGAATGTTCCCTAAAAAACTTCCATTACGTGCAGTGTCGTGTTTTGAGAAATACATTGTTGTAGATCGTTAGTAACTATGATTCGAATAAAGTGTTCCTTTACGTGTTCGTTACTTATCGAAAATAATGAATTTGTTGTCTCTGGTTAAGCTTATTTTCCACGATAACGATTAGTATGGAGATTTCCGGGCGGAGGCAGCCGACGCGGCGACTGTTCCAAGTCCCGTCGCTCGCTTTCTGCCAACAAATGGCGAATTTCCGGAAAAACTCGCGCGAGCCGGCACGTGCGCATCGTTGACAAATGACACGTCGCGATTCTCGGTTCGTCAAAGCGGATACGAGGACGTATCGCCGACGTTCCGACTCCCCCAACCGATCCGCGCAATAACTGTTTCTTCCCTCGAACTACGTTCGCCCTTCCCGACCGTGCGCCCGTCGTTTTCGCTCGACTGACTTTTCAGATTCCGTGGAATCATCGCTCCCTTTTCCCCCGGTCGGCATCCGTATAAAAATTGCCAGCGGAACCGGATACCGGAAGCGCGACGGGGCACCACTCCGGCGGGCAACAAAACTCGGAGAACCGTGGAGGCCAAGGAGCCTCCCTCCGATTTCTCTTTCCACGATGGCTTTCCCAGGACAGAGAAAAATCGCGTCGATGTGTAATTAATTCGAACGTCTCTGCCCTGCTAGACAGCTAGCTGGCGTCGTAAATATCCCCGTTACGAGTAATTAATTTCCATCAATTACGTTCTTCTGCAGGAGAAGAGGAGAAGAGGAGCAATTTCAATACGTTGGATTCAGATTTTCTCGTTGATCTGGGAAATTCTAAGCTCACTTTTTGTACATCGAAGTATTTAAGAGTTCGCGTTTGAATCGACTTGGAAATATTGACAAATATTAATAAATTCAGGTATTCTTTTTTAGACTATAAACTTTCAATAATAATAAATTATGTAAAATTGTAACGTTAAAGCTTCATTTATTTTATAAGGAAGACATGTTCTTAACTGCGTGCAAAGCGCGTATAAAATATATATTTAACCGCGTCACGGTAGTTAGATGCGACACACTGAATTAAACATGGCTGTTCATTGTTTCGTACCATGGCCTCGATAGGTTGTGGACGCGTTATTCGGAACGTTACACGAAATAGAACCCCTGGGGTTAATTAAATCAGCGAGAATTGTCGCGTCGTTTCTTTGCGCGCCATTAAAATTATAAACTCGAATTGGCGCACGTGTCTCTCGTAATACAGCTTGTTAAATTAACCCCTATCGTGCATTACGCGTCAAACGTTTTAACACGACGAATTCCCCGAGTGATCGCCAAAGTAAAATATCACCTACCCTAACTCTCTTTATACAAATTAAAAATAATTCCTTCGAACTCTTGTAATATTTAACGTTGGAGCAATCCTGCATATACATACTATTTTATTAAAAGAAAAATAAAAGTCTATAAATTCACAGTGTTACATGCACTTAACATTTTCATCTTCTTTCCTCCTCTATTTGAATTGTGATACATACTGATTCAGTTTTTAACTTAGCAAACCATTCCTCTAGCATATGCAAATTATAATAGTTGAACGGAAGCGTGGGTAGCGGAAATGATTTGATATAAACGCGGAAAAACCTAACAGGCATAGATATCGGCTAAAGTATCGGTTAACAAGCCTCTGGAGGCAGAGGAGGGGCTGTTCTCTTGCAAACCGTATCGAGGGTGTTAACTACCGTAGACGGGATACTTAAATACCCCCCCCAGCATTTAAATCGCATCGAACATTTGGCCACACGGTGCATTAGTCCTGGTAGAATGATCATGGATATACGAGCAAAGGGATGCATCGCGCCGGGTGTGGACTTAAGTAATGAACACGTTCACGGGGTGCGAATATTAAATTACAAGTACGCGTACGGTGCACCCTGGCGCAACATATAGGGCGGGGCGCATAAAATATGACATTAAATGTCTCTAGAATGAACAAATTCTATGTAAAACTTCGACCCGTATTTTGGGGGTTTCTAAAATTATTTTGAATAATAACGCGCAAGAACTAAGTTCATACTTAATCAGAACGATCATCCAAAGTGAATACAGTCGGTGAAAAATTAGTAAAATCTTCTTACGAGGTTCTTAAAATGTTTTCACATATGGAACCTCACGTTAGGTGAAACATTTTTCAATGGAACTAGTTTACGAGCAATCTGAATGGTTCGCCAGCGATCCCCTTTTAAACAGAGATCAGAAAAGAAGCATGTCTTCGAATACATTAAATTCAGGAGGATTCGAAGGAATGAACATAGACGAATGGCGGAAATTCAATCACGCCATTGCCTCGCATTTTCACGAGTTCCGCGTCCAATTTGTACGATATATAGCCGGCAGAGGCGACGTACGTCCCCCGGTCGTTCTTGCACCCCATAAATACCCAGAAACCACATAAACTGACCGTTCTGAGTGCCCCGCGTCCATCTACGTGCACCGAAATTCCCGTGAAAGCCCCCCGCCGCGGGAATCCCGTGTCCAAGAGAGACAAAAGTTACTTACCCTTGCGGCGAGATGCAGAGGATACGCCCCACAAGGGTTGCCTCGGACAGTGTATACAAACCACCCCTGATAGAGCCAAATAAAGAGGACACTCCTCGACAGATTACCGTCTAAGTGCTTCGATACTCTTTTCTTAAGTGGACCCTGCTCCTTTTTTTTATTCTTCGTTTGTTCCTGCTCGCGACTGTTCGTTTCCTGCAACAAAACGTCAACAGCTTGTTAAGCACTATACATACACCAGATTTTAAAGATCAGACACGTGTACTTGAATTTTTTTTAATAAAAATAATTTCTACGTCTTTATTTTACATTCAAAATTAACACGCCTATGCGAAGATTGTTAGAATAATATCTTTTCTCATTCTTTTGTAATAGAGACTGGTATTAATAGTAATATTTTGTCCTAGTATATAATTACTCCATTTTGTTACGATATTACGAAAGGGTTAAATTTTACAACGACGTTGTTATAAGTTTCCAAGAAGCATGATGTGCAAACTGATGTAATTTAATTGTATCGAATAATGTAATAATGTCTTATTTTAAAATCCACTTGGTTGAAAAATTAATTAGGGACAACGAGCATTAACTTAAAAGCAACGGATGGAAATAAGATCTGTGGAACCCCTCCCGGTGACTGGGGACAATTAATAATAATTAAAATCGAATTCAACGTCGTCAGGCACCCCTGTAAGCCAAGCAAAAACATCGTTGATCTATGCTCCTCGCGAAAGATTATAAATGTCATCATCCGCGATGCTCTTTTTCAGTACAATAAATTTTTATTGTTCCTTGCGCCGTGAACCTTGACAAGCGAAGTTCTGTCTTTCTTTTCGGTCTTTTGATACCGAGGGAGATCAATTTTTTGTCTTTATCGTGAACATATCTTTTTTTTCTCGAGATCGAAAGAAAACGTGCTAGATCATTGTTATTTGTGCATAGTCACGCGTCAGCTGAAACACAGGGTGCCCTTGTGTTTAAATTTATTTATAAACTCTGAACAAAATTGTTTATAATTTTTTGTAAAATCGCTGTGACTGATTTTATTTCTGAACTTTCAACTTTGATTCATTCAATCAATTTAAAGAATATAACTATTTATTAGTAATCATATTAATAAATTGAAAATATCAATAGCTAAATAAAATGAAAAATTTGAAAAGTACTTCGATCAGTATTCATTTAATTATTTAAATATTCTGCAGCCTAAAAATATTAATATTTCTGGTAGACTAGTCCTGGATACTTTAATTACCAACTCTGTACTTTACCAGCAATAATTAACTAGTCCATGAGATTATAAATAATCCTGTATTGCACATTACACGTTGATAAAGCTTGAACAGCTTTTGCCTTGCACTATAATTACACCGAATTACACAAGTTGGAAACATTATACAAGTTTGACTCGTTGCTACGTTTAACAAAGCTCACGATAAACTAAATGCCTACTGTTCGTTACATATAGGTCAAACATTGTCCATGAATAAATTGTAAACGAACTAGGCTACCAGATAATTATAATAGATCACGGGTCAGCTGATAGAAGCAATGTACATATTAATAAACATACAATTTCATTAGAATTGCTAATATCATTTTACACAATTTTATTAGGCATTGATAATTAAATTAAATATTGCTATTTATATAGGGTAAATTGAATTACTAAAATGCAGATAAGTATGAAGTATCAATTACAGGGAATGAATTATTTCAGGCAACAAAGCAAAGAAGGAACCAGAAATTCAATCAGTCTTCGCGTTGTCGCAACTAATTATGTTAATTTTCACCTACGCGAAAGCAGGGAAGAAAATACAGCGAAACGAGCAGAAAATCGTGGATACTTTCATCATGCTCGTCAGTGTTAACGTGAACGATGAAAATGCAGGTAAGGTCACGCGACACGTTTTAATTTGAATCTCTCTCGTCCGAGAAATCATGTCACGTGCGTCGCTCCAATAAATCAGAAACTCGCTTTTGCGTGTCCAATCATCGATAGTGCGACTTGTTCGAGCGGATGCACCGTGTACTGGCTGTGACAAATCGAAATACATTCTATCGCCGATGTACATCTGCGAGGGTGGGAGGCGGTTATCTTCTAATAGATTCATATAGATACACGTTACGCAGCGGTGTAAATGTGGACCAATACCCGGCTAGCGAGATTTATGTAACCGGTCTTACGGAGGAGGATGATTTACCATCGGTGGGGACGTAATTCCACGAGCGATTTGGCTGATCGAATCGCTGAAACGCGTATATCGATTCGATTGATTAAAAGCTCCACGCACTTTTGGGGGCGACCCGATTGAAAGTCATATTCGCCGGGGTTCCACGGCGTTTTGTCCAGATCGTGTTATCGGTCCTCGTGGTAGGATCAAATCCCTTGCAACAAACCCCTAATTTTATTCAGACGCGTCTAGGACTGGATATTAAATCGTGCAGCCCGTTTCGTGAATGTTTTTTTGCGATTTATTAAGGGGTTATACTTCTATAGAGGGTTGAAAGCATGGTTTAATAAAATGGAACCTTTCGAGGAAATTGTCGATCTCAAAGTTGGGCAAAGCTTCAAAGAAAAATAAAATAAAATAAGTATTTTACTAAAAAGTGGATTTAAATAAAAATTTTCTGCAGTAAAGCAAGTTCTATTATTCTTAAGCGAATATTTGAAATATTTTCTTATCCCCTGCGCACTTTTTGTGGAGTTTATCATGCTAATGGGGCTAGTACGCCATTATGGCACAACGAGGGTTGCTTCACCTTTTGCTTACATAGCAAAGTGGTGGTAATTTTTCTCTAAACTGTTATTTCAAGGGAGACTATTTTTTCATTCTTTACCCTTCCAATGAATATCCACTTCGTTACGATAACAATCCTACGTAAACTATATGAGTAAAAATGAGTGTATTTCTGGGGGTGTCTCGCTATTATAATTTGCTGTTTTCTATGCGTATTGTGGTGGAGAATTTTTTGATTGAAATGTTGTATTGCGTTATGAATTTGTGCTCTGTTGGTTGTGGTATAGATTTATAATGAAATTCAACATCTTACCATGAAGACTGGGGTTCTAACAGAATAGAAATACTACATTAAATGGAACCAAAACTGTTAATGCGTAAATATTTGTTTGCAAGTGGTCGAAGATACTTGTGAAACGTTCCAATGTGAAAATTACAATTATTTAAACTGGGCGATGCAGAAAGCCAAGTTCAGGGATCGCCACGAAATGGAAAATGATAATAACCATACCGCCAGTCATTTCAGCGAATCCTGTCCATTAATTCGCAAAAGCTTCCCGGCAATTGTAATAACTCATGGTCATCACATAACACCGTCGGTAGTTCTGCATTGGCCATAAAACACTTTACAACTTCGCCAATAAAAAAGTTTCAACAAACTACCCCCCTGGATCAATAATAGACGAGTTCCGATTGGATCATGTCGCGCCAATCGAGGCTGGTTGCCGCAACACGGGGTGAATTCTGCGGATTCTGCGCCACTAGACAACCCCGCTTATTGGTTGCATTTTCGCCAAAGGGGCTGGTACGCGTCCGACAGGGCGAAACGTTCCAGAAATGGACGACCAACCTAAAATACAACGAATTTCCAATTTTTATTGCCATCCTTATTGCACTTCCTTCCACATATAATGTCTACTGCCATCGACGCAATAGAACTTTGATAGTTCTTCTATAAAAAAACAGGCGTCTTTAGAACAAAGAGAGTTGAGTTCATTTTATTTGTCATGATATAGATTGGAATAATAGTTTCCCTTTTATTGTTCAAAAACACGAGGTTGAAAAGGAATGGACCACAAAATTTAATTTTCAGAAGAATCGATTTTCTAATTTTTTAACATCGAAAAAACGTTTAATAAAACACGAAGACAGTGTGTTTGTCGTGTTGCAAACTTGCACGAATTCCCTTTAATTTTATGGAAGCGAACTTTAACCTTTATTCAATTATTCGCAACATTTAACCACGACCCATTTTCTCTCCCAGTCGCTTCGTTTAACTCTGATTGTTATAAAGTGCAAGAACGTTCTGAAATCTGTGAGAAATAGGACTAATAATTAAAGTTAGGGTCACACGATCATCGAAGTATATTCCTATGTTCTCGAAATATGTTATATGATATTGCAAATATCGTTTAGAGAAACAATTAATGGCCAATTGGACATAGAAGAAACTAATTCAACATTTTTCGAGATACCGACTAAGTTTGTTATAGAAACGTATTAATATTGTATGAAGACACCGAAATAATATCGATAATAATACCGAATAGATACGTTTAGAGATGAAAAATACTTATCTATTCGAACGTGTTACTGCCAACGCACCTCGTCACGCGAATTTCCAAACAACGAATGACGAACAAGTCAGGACACGTTTATCGCAGGAATTTCTGAGTAGAGAGTGGGGCCAGGTAGTCAACAATGTGAACAAAATTTAATGTTAGGTTCCACGACTCACAGAGTCCACTGAAATAGGAAAACTTTGTTATCTTTCCGTCGCGGCAGTGACCGCTGTGATTACGTTTCGAGCTACCTGCGAGGGACTACTGTTTACAATCTGAACAGAAACAGTCCCAGCAAAAGTTTGAAGCTAGTACACAACATCAGAAATAAGAATCCTCAACTAGATATACAAGTTTTACTCGAATTACAAGGCGTGTTATCTTTTTGTCGCGTACTGTATATCGAGCTGTTGTTCCCGTCTCTGGAATGCTAGGAATGATGAGAACGTAAACGTGTCCTGAGCTGTTGGCAGCTACACGTTTAATTGGATAAGTATTTTTCATCTCTAAATCTATTTGGTATTATTACGCTTCGTCGTTTTCCATCGGTGCCTTCGTACAATATTAATACGTTTCTATAACAAATTGAGAAAAATGTTGCATTGTAGAGTTGTATACGTTGTTGCGTATAAATATTAAATTCGGTTTACAGTAGCGTTGCGAAATATAAGTACTGATCGTGTTGCAAATTGTAAATAATATGAATTTGATCGCGATCGCTTTTAGTGTTTTATTTTTCGCGTTTGCTTTAGAAGTTGCTGAATTAGTTGGACGTATTGTAATTCTATACAATCTAGAGAAACGATTACGATTGTCTTTTTCACTCCCCTCCATAGTCATCTTACATACATTTACGCACGCAATGCAGATGTGGGGTTCACTCACACTAATTCATTGAATAGTTTCTCAATTGATCGCCATCCATGAGAAGAGGGAGCTAAAATCATCTTTCAATTTGTAGGTCGGTATGGCAGTCAACTTCAGTCACGAACATCGATAAGTTGTATGGCAATTGTTCGAACTGACGTATAAAAAGACAAAAATTAACGAGATACACTCTTCCAAAGTGGAACAAAATGTTAAAAAGATCATGCATCAAATTGTAAGGGGATCCTCGTAAGAAGGCTTTAATCTTCGTAATGGTTTTAATGGGTCGATGATCAACAATGACTAGCTTATGGTCACTGCTGGTCAACAGTGAGGTTGACATCAAGGCACAGACGAGGTATATGAAAAGACCTTTCACCTTATGGACTTTCGCTGCCAAATCTGACTGCCATACCGACCTGAAAATTCGAAGGTGATTTTAGCGGCCTCTTCTCATGGATGGCGGTCAGTTGAGAAACTAGGCACTGAATTAGTATTAATGAGCAGCCAGCTGAATGTGTGCGTAAATACATGAGAGTAGACTATGGGAGGGATTAAAAAAGTATAGCTTCGAGGATTCGAGAAAGGCGGCGAATGTGAGTCTATCCTTCTTGCTCTCAACACAGCTGAAATTCGAACTCGCATAATCTCGAGTGCCCAGACATTTTTTACTTTCCGACCTATGTAGGCATATATGTATATGTTCCTACGCTTGGGTACAAAAAATACCCGCGATCTCTATATTCGCCAAAAATACTAAGTATACAACTGGTCACCCGTGTTGATTCGGATATTTCATCCTACAACATGGTTGGGGACCAGAGGAAACAAAATAGCATGCGACTCACCAACTGTAGAATTCAAGCACCGGGGCGACGATGTCGCCTAATAGGAGTCATCAGCGAAGTCATCAGCGACGTTAGAAACGAAGTCAGCATCAAGGTCAGCAGCGAGATCATCGTCGAGTTTCTCTGGATCCACAAGTACGATGATGAGATGTCAGGATCCTTTAGAAAGAAAGAGTAAATGTTTTTACGAAAGGTTTCTACCGTATTTGAAAACTTGATGGCAAATTTAAATTAAACAATTTTTTTTAAGCGTACTCGGAACAAAATACGAAGAATACTAACATTTTTCGCACGTGGGCATCGCCAAATACTCTTTTTCGAAACGTGTTCACAAACTCTCAAAGCATTATGGCCTCGCGTCGATAGCGTGACCGTAGTTTGGTGGCAGTTGAGAGTCTCATGTGGTTGAATTGTAATTTCGAGTTACCACAGAAATAAAACACAAATTTGTTAACAGACACTTATTAATATTGGATAAACGCATCGATGGATAATGACGAAAAGAGGAGAACCGGTTAAAAATGAAAAATACGTTTGACCGTAGTTGAGCGTCCCGTGTTTGAATTGTAATTACGGGCTCTTACAGAAATAAAACACAAATTTGTCAATATGCACTTATTAATATTGTATAATTGCATCGATGGAGAATAACGAGGAGAATAGAAATGGTCAAAAATAAAAAATACGTACCTAATTAGACGCGAAGCTGTCAACGCACTTCTCACACCACTTTCCACACGAAGAATGACGAACAGGATCGGACACGTCTCTCGCGCGAGGAGTGGGGAGTGGGGTGAGGGAGTCACGTAGTCCGTCTCGACTCTTGATGTGTATCTTCGAAATAAAGGTTAAACCTTATATCTCGAAGAACTGAAAATAAATAAAATTAAGACATGATGTAAATAAAATTAATATAAAAAGATATCAAACAAACAATTAATTAATGATTTATAATCTTTATACTCCTGTGACGTCACAATGAGCAGCATCCGACTTTCGATTATTCGATAGATTCAATAGTGTCTCTTAAACATGAAATATCGATATACATAGGGAACTCATTTTATCGAAATATGTACTAATTAATATGTAAATATATTCATTTTTAATTGAAATTTTAATAAATGCTTTTCATATAAATTGAGTGAACGCAACAACAATAGACAAATAATATGTATAAAATATACAAATATATTGATTTTTCACGATGTTTTTCTTTTGCGTCATAGGACTCCCACTGAATACTGTTCCTGTCAGTCACTCGTCTGTACCTATTTCTATTGTATTCTATAATATTCTTTAAAAATAATTTTATTCTTACCATTGTTAGCATTCCTAAGCCAAGGATAATGATGCGATACGTTTCTTATCTTTTAAAAGCTCGGTCAGGTTGTGTTTACATTCTCGGACGCCGGCCTCTCGACTTCACCTTGGAGATGGACTCATGAATTCCTGATCTGCGTGACACTAACACTGTTGTTTTATGCGTCTATACTATGCATTGTCTGTGCCCTTAATCCCTGTGTTACGAAAAAATATCGCGTCGGCGTCTACGTCACACTTCGTTTATGCCTGTAGAAGACTTCTTACCAAACTGCGTCAAGTTCACTGTTATCGACACCGCGTCAAAGAAGGTTGGGTATCTAGTGAGAATTAAAATAAATATCTTTAGAAAATTTAGTAGAAACAAAAGAAACTTTTATATGAAAAACTGATTGAAATTTAGTTTGAAAGTTAATACTTACGCATTATATGGTTATAGTTAATATATTTTAATTGATCTAGTTATCTATGCAACCAATAACAGATCGATATTAGATGAACCAATGACAGCTTCTCATTGTGACGTCACAGGAGTATAAAGATTATAAATCATTAATTAATTGTTTGTTTTATATCTTTTTATATTAATTTTATTTTCTTCATGTCTTAATTTTATTTATTTTCAGTTCTTCGAGATATAAGGTTTAACCTTTATTTCGAAGATACACATCAAGAGTCTAGACGGACTACGTGACTCCCTCACCCTACTCCCCATCCCCCTCCCCACTCCTCGCGGGGGAGACGTGTCCGATCCTGTTCGTCATTCTTCGTGTGGAAAGTGGTGTGAGAAGTGCGTTGACAGCTTCGCGTCTAATTAGGTACGTATTTTTTATTTTTAACCATTTCCACTCTCCTCGTCATTCCCATCGATGCAATTATACAATATTAATAAGTGCATATTAACAAATTTGTGTTTTATTTCTGTAAAAGCCCGTAATTACAATTCAAACACGGGACGCTCAACTACGGTCAAACGTATTTTTCATTTTTAACCGGTTCTCTTCTTTTCGTCATTATCCATCGATGTGTTTATCCAATATTAATAAGTGTCTGTTAACAAATTTGTGTTTTATTTCTGTGGCAGCTCGTAATTACAATTCAACCACATGAGACTCTCAACTGCGGCCAAACTACGGTCACGCTCTAGACGCGACGCCATAATGCTTTGAGAGTTTGTGAACACGTTTCGACAGGAAACCTGTATCTATACGAAAAAGAGTATTTGGCGATGCTCACGTGCGAAAAATGTAAGTATCCTTTGTATTTTGTTCCGAGTACGCTTAAAAAAAATTGTTTGATTTAAATTTGCCATCAAGTTTTCAAATACGGTGGAAACCTTTCGTAAAAACATTTACTCTTTCCTTCCAAAGGATCCTGAATCCTCGAATCCTCGAAGCTATACTTTTTCAATCCCTCCCAT
This sequence comes from Colletes gigas, assembly GCF_013123115.1. NCBI lineage: Eukaryota > Metazoa > Arthropoda > Insecta > Hymenoptera > Colletidae > Colletes > Colletes gigas. Next base: position 1,626,580 of record NW_025106643.1, on the reverse strand, counting down.
AATCAACTCACATGTATTTACGCACACATTCAGCTGGCTGTCCATTTCTAAATCTGTTGGTAATATTATCGACTTTCGTAGCCCAATCTGACTGTCATACCGACCTGAAAATTCGGAGGTGATTTTAGCGACCTCTTTTCATGGACGGCGGTCAGTTGAGAAACTCACTGAATTAGTGTGATAGGCAGCAGCCTAGTTGCGTGTAAATGCATACGAGTTGAAAAATACGAATTATTCGCGATTCCTTGTCTAGTTAAAGTTGTGAATAACTTGCTAAAATCAGTCTATCCGCGGTTTCTACCTGAGGCATCTCTCGGGTTCGTAATATAAGCTTCGCGAGACGTCGGAAATCCCCCCGCCCCCCGCCTAAGTCGCGAGCGTTGCCGAGCACAGCGGACGGCCTTCATTCGTACTTTGTAAACAAACATAGCAAGACGTGTCGAGACGTACCAGCGTTTCGCGACCTAGGTACTATTTCTAACCTGTTGATCGTTTCACCATTACTACTCGCTCTCTTCCAATACGGTTTCGATTTAATCATTACTTAATTATAATAATCGTTCGTGTTCTTTAATGCATCGTTATTTCATTTCTGTTACAGTCTCTTATTGGAATTCGAAATGAAGAAATAAGACTTGTTGAAACTTGTCAAGACTTGTCGGCGTTTCGCGACCAACGAAGTACGTATGTATTTTTAACCTTTTGCTATTTGCTCATTATAATCAATCATTGTTTAATTATGATTTAATTTGTATTTTATTTCTGTTGCAGTCTCTGATTGAAATTCGACGCCATGGAAAATTGCATCGGCGCGTAATGGGCGCCATAACAGATGGCAGACGAGTCGACAAAGTTTGAAGGGTATATTGGTAACGTTTAAATAATTATAATAAAAATTGACATGCATATTAATATTTAGACATTTTTATCGTTTTATCACTTTATTCGTTGCAAGCATGATTTTAATTTTGTAATCGGTCATTGTTAAGACGAAATATTAAAATCGTTAACAATCTTTTTACCTACTTCGATATATATCGAAGTATAGAGAAATGGCGTCGGTATATATTAACGATACATTGGAATAGTTTATATTACACTGTATTCTGATCGCGATTAAATATTTCCGACTATTATTTATTCAATTGATTGTCTATATCTCTTTATGAATTGTTGTAATTGCAATTTGCATACATATTTCGATGCAAGTTTAAGAAAACGTAGTAACTGCGTAGTTGGAATATGCTATTCGAGCATAAATAACTAGCGAACTTTAATTCTTGCAAATTTCGGAATATTTATAAAAATTACGGGATATTCTAACGTTCGATAGAGTAAACATAATCATGCTTACAACTCTAACGATGAAACATGGTGATATTTATAAATTGAATAATTACTTTTAAGGAATTTATTTCGTAGATAATATTTTATCGTTGAAATTCTCATTGATTGTGAATATTTCGCCTTCGTGGCAAATTGTGTATACAATAGTATGTACTAAGTAAAGCAGTATTTCTGTTGACGAACTTTTGTAAGATGAACAAAGAAAACCAGTAGGCTAAGCACAGGTGTGCTTGTTTTGTTTCTTGTGTCCTGTCCTTTTCTTTCAGCTCTTTTCTTTCCAGGAAATTTGGTGGCCGCGTGCAATGCGGCCGGTAGATTCAGTGATTGAGCGTAGCAACAAGTTTGTTTTTCGGGGCAAAGTGACCCCGAGCACGTTATCGTTCACGGTGTTAGGCAAACGCGAGAATAGAAGCAGTGTTTTCTACGCAATATTAAATTACTTGCAGAGCATCGTGGCTCTCCTTGTTTTCTGAATCGCGATAGTAGAATCATTTGTTCGCCGATTTCAACCTTCGGTCGCGGTAATCTAATTTAGTATTTTCCAATCAAATTAATTATTTTTTCAATTTGAAATTTAAACTCCTCGTTACCGGAATTAGAGTCAGTGCATCACTGAAGAGGATTATTCGGCGATGCTCCACGAGCAAACAATGTAGGTATAAATTTATACTTTGGAATTTTTAATTAAAAATCTCTACAGTTTTAACAATAGATTCTAATTGTTTTCTTACAGTTTTCTTACAGTTTCTGAACATGATCCTGAGAACGAGTAGCAGTACTTGGGGAGTATCGGGTGGTGGACCACGAGCGAACAACGTAAGTATAAATTTATACTTTGAAATTTGTTAATTAAAAATCTCTATAATTTTAACAAACGATTCTAATTGTTTTCTTGCATTTTTGTTACAGTCTCTGCACCTGAATCTAACCAGCAGGACCATGCTGACTGATGGATGACTGATGGATGATTTCGAGGACTTCAAGTCATCACTGGTAAGTCGCATGCTATTTTGTTTCCTCTGGTCCCCAACCATGTTGTAGGATGAAAGATCCGAATCAACACGGGTGACCAGTTGTATACTTGCTATTTTTGACGAGTTAAGTGAATAGTAACATCAACTGTTATATTTTTTAAAGCAGGTTTTAGGGTCTTCTTGCACTCGCGTTTCTTAATATTACAAATGAATAGTACACATGATTATTATCAAATTTTTACAAATATACAATCTTTATAGAATGTATGAAATATTTTTCTTAACTTTATACAAGTTATATGATCGAATAGAATATGAATGAATATAATGTGAAAACATTATATTTATCGTGCGATTTAACGTGCAAGAAGGCATTTCGCGACAGGTCGATTTCTGAGTCAAAGTAACATGCATTTTATACTAGTTTCATCTTTTAAAAAGTTTACTTTGACGATAGAATCGATCAAGGATAATTGAATATTTTGATTGACAATTTAATGAATTCATTTCAATTTTTAAAGTAAATTCTTTTATCATGAAATTTCAAGTAGAGTCTTTCATTTTAAATAATTCAATTTCAATTATAATAGTTTTATTGAATAGTAGTATTTTTTAATATTATCGTATTTTATTATTGATATATTATATATTACAAGTCGAGTCATTTTAACTGTGGCGGCCAAGGCACCACATACGCCTTAGCCGTTCGAAGCCGCTACAATGTATGGTTGCACACGAGACGATGGTTGCACACGAGACGATGGTTGCACACGAGACGACCAGAGCCGCGTGAGCCGAAAAGCCGTTGTCGTCGTCTCTGACCGTCTTTTGTTTTTGAAGGCCTCTTGGTACGGTGGCGATGATCGTACCAGAGAGTCGAGCGTAACCCGCACCACGAGTCACGTCGTTGTACGACAGCAACAATAAAATTGTGCGGAACGGAACAGAGCGGAGTCATTATCTTCCCGATCCCACATTGGTGACCCCGACGTGATCTCGCCGCGCAAGTAAAGTTTTTTTTAAGAAAATTTGGACATTTTTTGTATACGGACAATATTAGTTAGTGTAGAGAAATAAGTGTATAGTGTTAAGGACATAAGAAAAGGACACGGTCTGACAAATAGTAAGCGCGGTGTGTGTGTGCGGTGAAACTATTTTTTTTTGTGACTAAGACTGGTAAAATGACTGACCCTAACGTTAACGCAGGGACATCCGCGGGTGTGCCGTTGGCAGTTGATCGCGTCGCTGTACGGATACCCGAGTTTTGTCCGGGAGACCCGGAGATGTGGTTTTCAATGGTAGAGAGAAGTTTTGAGGTATCCAATGTAACGTCGGAGACCACGAAATTCGGGTACATTCTCGGCGCGTTAAGTGCGCGACACGCCGCGGAAGTAAGAGACATTATCATGAATCCCCCGGCCGCGGATCCGTACACGACGCTAAAAAATGAGTTCATTCGCCGGCTTAGTGCGTCGCAGGAACAGAAAACGCGGCGGTTATTGGAACACGAGGAAATCGGGGACAGAAAACCGTCCCAATTTCTTCGTCACCTGCGCGGATTGGCCGGTACGGCTTTTTCGGACGGTGTATTGCGGACGCTTTGGATGGGCCGACTACCTGCTAATATGCAGGTGATTTTAGCCACGCAGCGGGACACCCCGCTGGATAAGGTGGCAGAGTTGGCAGACGCTGTTGCGGATACGATGACACCGCGGGTACACGTCACGGAGGCCGCGATTACGAGCGTATCTGCATCCTGCCAAATACCCCCGCCGGGCCCGAGCATCGAGGCCATGTTAAACATTAAGATGTCACAATTGGCTCTTTCCTTGAGGCAGGAAATTTCTGCCATCCGTGAATCCTTGGTGGACCAGGGGCAATCTTCCCGTCGCAGGTGGACCCACCGAAATCATCCAAACTCGCGCTACCGCAGACGATCTCTATCGCGATCGCGAGAGCGGCCCGCGGGAGGACAAATGGACCATCAAGGGAAATGCTGGTACCATTGGCGGTTCGGTCCGGCCGCGCAGAGGTGCGTTGCACCGTGCAATTGGAACGCCACGGATCAGGGAAACGACCTGGGGAGTCGTTGATGGCGGCCAGCGACACAAATCCAGCATCACGCCGCCTCTTCATCTTAGACAACAGCTCGAAGACGGAATTTTTAGTGGATACCGGGGCCGATTTGTGCGTTTTTCCGCGCCGCCTGCTAGGCGGATTGCGAGAAAGATCGGAGTACCAGCTGGCGGCGGCGAATGGGAGTGTAATTAACACCTACGGGACAGTGTCGTTAAACCTGCACCTCGGCCTACGACGGGATTTCGTGTGGCGATTCGTGGTTGCGGATGTTACAAAACCCATAATCGGGGTAGACTTTCTCGATCACTTCGATCTTATGGTGGACATCCGCAATCGTCGCCTCGTCGATCGGACCACGTCGTTAACGGTCCGCGGAACACGAGCCGAGGATGAAACGCCGTCGGTGAAGACAGTAGCAGGGACTACCGTTTACCACCAGCTCCTGATGCAGATGCCGGAACTTACACGGCCTAGCGGCACCCCGATGAGGACTACGCACCAAACGGTGCATTACATCGAGACAACCCCTGGACCACCCGTTTCCAGCAAGCCGCGGCGGCTTGCACCGGACCGGCTCAGGGCTGCCCAGAAGGAGTTCGACGCGATGGTGAAGATGGGCATCGCTTGTCCTTCGAAGAGCGCGTGGTCAGCACCCCTTCATATGGTTCCGAAGAAGGGCGAAGAAGCTTGGAGGCCTTGCGGTGACTATAGAGCGTTAAACGCACGGACAATTCCCGACCGATACCCCGTGCGTCACATTGAGGATTTTGCGCAACAACTGAGTGGCAAAAAGGTATTTTCCACAATAGATCTCGTCCGAGCTTATAATCAGATTCCGGTTGCATCGGAAGACGTCGGAAAAACGGCCATTACAACGCCGTTCGGGCTTTTTGAATTCCCGTACATGTCGTTCGGGTTACGAAATGCCGCGCAAACATTTCAGCGCTTTATCGACGAAATTTTACGCGGTTTCGATTTTTGTTACGCGTATATAGACGACATTTTGGTCGCCTCAGAATCCCAAGCCGATCACCTGCGCCATTTAGAATTATTATTTAAACGATTAAAAGATTATGGCATTGTTGTTAATCCGAATAAATGCACGTTCGGACAGGAAGAAGTTAAATTTCTAGGCTATCGGGTAAATGAAAGCGGCACTCAACCTTTGCCCGGCAAGGTACAAGCCATAAAGTCATTTCCCCTTCCGAAAAACGCGAAGGATTTGAGGCAGTACTTGGGAATGCTTAATTTTTACCGCCGTTTTATCCCAGATGCCGCTCGCTTTCAAGCACCCTTGAACGACCTTCTAGCCGGCAATTTAAAGGGCAAGACCCCGATAGCCTGGACTTCGGAAGCGCGTCAGGCTTTCGAAAATACCAAAAATAGTTTAGCAAACGCAACCCTGCTTTCTCATCCTGCGGTCAACGCTCCATTGTCGGTTACCTGCGATGCTTCTGATTACACCGTAGGAGCTGTGTTACATCAGTGCGTCGGCAACGAACGACAACCATTAGCATTCTTTTCTAAGAAATTAGGATCTGCCGAAAAGAAGTATTCAGCTTACGACCGGGAACTACTTTCTATCTATTTAGCAATAAAACATTTCAAACATATGCTCGAAGGCAGACATTTCACGATTTTTACAGACCATAAACCCATAACTTTCGCTTTCAAACAGAAATTAGATAAATGCTCTCCTCGACAATTCCGATACCTAGATTACATTGCGCAATTCTCTACAGATATTCAACATATTTCCGGTAAAGACAACGTCGTTGCCGATGCACTGTCCAGAGTGGAAACGGTTAACCACTCGATTAATTTCGAAGAATTGGCAAAATCGCAAGCCCAGGATGAGGAGTTGCAGCGGTTGTTGAATAGCGAATCTAGCCTGCAATTACGCAAAGTCTCGTTGCCTGGCACGTCTTCCGAAATTTTTTGCGATATTTCGACTAAGAATGTAAGACCTTATGTCACCCCTCCTTTCCGACGTGCAGTTTTTAATATGTTACATGTATTATCACATCCAGGTATTAACGCGACGATCAAGCTCATAACGCAACGTTATGTTTGGCCGTCGATTAAAAGAGATGTTCGCACGTGGACACGTTGCTGTATACCGTGCCAAAGATCAAAAATTTCCCGTCATGTGACTGCACCATTGGCTACATTTGTTAAACCTTCTGCGCGATTCGAACATATTCATTTAGACATAGTAATTTTACCGGTGTCCGAAGGTTTCAGGTATTGTCTGACCTGTGTAGACAGATATACGCGGTGGCCGGAAGCCTTCCCCATGGTCGATCAGGAGGCCCAAACCGTAGCTCGAACCTTTTATGACGGTTGGGTAGCGCGGTTTGGTGCTCCCGTACGGATTACCACCGATCAGGGTAGGCAATTCGAATCCAAATTATTTTTTGCGCTGAACAATTTAATTGGATCCACACGCCTTCGCACAACGGCGTATCACCCAGCGGCCAATGGGATGGTAGAGCGTTTTCACCGACAGCTCAAGTCGGCTATAAGGTGCCACGGATCCGACAAGTGGACAGAAATACTTCCGACGGTTCTACTCGGTATTCGTTCCGCCTGGAAAGAAGACCTCGGCGCTACCTCAGCGGAATTAGTTTATGGCGAGCCATTAAGATTACCGGGAGAGTTCTTGTCTTCGCATTCAGCGGAAGGCACAGAAAATGCTTCCGATTTTACTAATAGACTACGCAACCATTTTTCTAAATTGAGTCCCTCTAATGCATCACGCCATTCCGTTAATCGTACATTCGTTTTCAAAGATCTTAGCAGTTCAACACATGTTTTCATCCGAACAGATTCAGCCAAAACTATTTTACAACCCGCTTATGAAGGTCCATACGCCGTAGTGCGCCGAGGCGAAAAAACATTTACAATAAACATTAGAGGTAAGGAAATAAATATATCAATTGAAAGGCTAAAGCCTGCTTATATGCTAGCAGAAAACAGACCGGATCCCGTGAGCATAGAAAATCAGCCGGTCACACAAACAAACGTACCTGACAATGCGCCGGTTATACAGCAACGTGTTACGCGTTCAGGTAGACGCGTACGTTTTCCCGATCGATTTCAAATTACGCGGTAGTACTTAAGGCTTGCGCATTATTATAATAAGTATCATATACCATTTATTTTTATCCATCACTTTTATGTACTTTCATGTATTTTTAGGTATTACGTATTATATATTAAACTCCATGTAAATTCCTTTTTTTTTCAACTCTGTTCAAATACTGTAATGTAAATCTTAGTTAGGATAACGTATTTTATATAATAGAGTAAATGGTAGTGGTAATGTAGTCGGTCAATTTTTCGTAATTGTGCCAATTACTGGCAGGGGGGTAGTGTGGCGGCCAAGGCACCACATACGCCTTAGCCGTTCGAAGCCGCTACAATGTATGGTTGCACACGAGACGATGGTTGCACACGAGACGATGGTTGCACACGAGACGACCAGAGCCGCGTGAGCCGAAAAGCCGTTGTCGTCGTCTCTGACCGTCTTTTGTTTTTGAAGGCCTCTTGGTACGGTGGCGATGATCGTACCAGAGAGTCGAGCGTAACCCGCACCACGAGTCACGTCGTTGTACGACAGCAACAATAAAATTGTGCGGAACGGAACAGAGCGGAGTCATTATCTTCCCGATCCCACATAACTAAAAATTAGATACGAAATACCGTTTAGCTATTAACTAATTTTTCTAGTCAGGATTTTCAGAGTAATTTTTCCGTGTTCGTTGCCTAAGTTCATGCACATGCCCAGGTGCTATTTGCATGAGCGAAGGCAACGGGGTACGATGAATTTATTTATAACAATTCAACGACATATTGAGAACTGACATTGGCTAGTGAATCGTGCACGACGTACTGTCCACATGTGTGTGTGTGGTTAGGTTGTGGAAGTGCGTCGTTTCAGATGTTTTATGATTGCAATTTGCATACAGAATTTTATAACATTAGATTTTTATCAATAATAATATCAAATTTCAATTTATCATTTATTTGAATACCGTTGATCTTAATGGATTTGAATCTTAATATTTTTCAATCTTGAATGATACATACATACAATAGATTTTATTAAATACTATATTCCATATATTGAAACGTTCTATACAAACGTTTATCTATATAATATAAGAACGCAAAGATCACTAGCCTTTGTCAGTCTCAGAAACCAGTAAGTCCACAATTAGAGTGTGAATGTTTGCAATATTCGGGTGTCGGAGGAACCCCGGGGAGTCCTCTCTAGTTTAGGTCGCGCCCGAATATTATGAGTGAGAACCGTGGAGTGTTTGTTTGGTTGATTGAGTTTTGCAATTTTTTAAATATAGGGTTAGGTAGGTAGGTAACTTTTTCTCTGGTGTGTGTGTGCTTAATCTAAGTAGGTAGGGTCAGGGCAGGACTGTCCACATTAGTAATTCGGGTAGGCGCGTTTTCGCGTGGCAGTTCTGTTCCTGTAGTTACGATTTCGAGAGTAGAAATCTTGCTGATTCAAACGGTGTACTTGTGCTGTTTGTTTCGGCTTTATTTTCGACTCCTCGAATCGCGCGACTCTTAAAGTCGCTCTCTCGCGCTCGCGGTCGTGATTAGGTCCCTTTCGAAACGTTCGTTCCCCTCGAGATTCACCACGTATGCTCTTGCAACAATTCGTATATTGTTGGAAGACTACGTATTGCACAAAATCTCGAGCCCTGTGTTAAGTAAGTTTCAGGCATCGGCAGGACCGCCGAAGAAAGAAAAGGCTCTATATGAGCTGAAGAGGCCCTGACAAACTGTCTCAAGAGCGGGCTACAACAAATGGCTTTTCATTTTCATCCTCGGATGAGAATGGAAAGTCATTCCTGTTACTACTTTATCACTTAACTCGTCTGTAGTTGTAGTTAGTTTATTTTTCTGGCTGGCTCACGTATGCATGTACCTGATGGTACATGATTGCACCATACATGCCAGCTATCTCTCCCCATAACTCGCGGTTATGATATACATAGAGTTGCGAATATGCAATAATCGCGTTTGCTTTTAGAGTTGCGAACTCTTATTTTTCGCGTTGCCTTTTCAGGGTAGTGTTGCGCCCTCATACGATACGCGATTGGTTTTTTGCAAACTTAGGTACTGAATGTTTGCTTAAAAATAGCGTTGCGAATTATTGATAAACGCGATTGCTCGTAGAGTTGCGAAATACTATCTTTCGCGTTTGCTTTTCAGGGTAGTGTTGCGAACAATCACGATTCGCGTTGCTTTTTTACTCTTTCATATATATAATGGATGTCAACCGCGTTTGTAATTTTCATGTTATAAATTAGCGTTGCGATCTTGATTAATCGTGCGATTTTTTATTTAGCGTTGCGATATTTTCAATGCCCAAATTCTACCCCAATTGTAGTACTAGCAGTAGTTAGATTAGTGGCCAGTACATGTGCATGCACATGTACCAATAGCCTCTGATTAAAGTTAGAGTTGCGAATAATATACAATGTTCGCGTTTGCTCGTAGAGTTGCGAACAAATATTTATCGCGTTGATATGGTAGTGTTGCGACTAAATACGATTCGCGATTGTTTTTATGCAAACCTAGGAATCGGGTGTTTGCTTTAACAATAGCGTTGCGAAATTTTAGTAAACGCGATTGCTCGTAGAGTTGCGAATTACCATTTTTCGCGTTTGCTTTTCAGGGTAGCGTTGCGAATAATTACCATTCGCGGTTGCTTTTATTCTTACATGTCGCGTTTGGAATTTTTCTATTATAAATTAGCGTTGCGATTGTTGATTTATCGCGTTGTTGCCCGTAGTGTTGCGATATTTAAAACGTCTAACTTCATCCCCACATGTGCCACTCTATTGTAGTTTGAAGTAGCTTGATGTAGTTAGTTTATTTTGTGCATGTATGTTTATAGCTACAACCGAAGACGCCAGCACCTGATCCAGCATTTTTGGGCAACGCGATTTGCATTAGCGTTGCGAAACATAAATATATTTCCAATTAAAGATAGAGTTACGAATATACAATAATCGCGTTTGCTCGTAGAGTTGCGAATTTGTATTTTTCGCGTTTCCTTTTCAGGGTAGCGTTGCGAATTCCATACGCGATTGCTTTTATTGTTATTTAAGAATAGCATTGCGAATCAACTGATCGGTTTGCTCTTAGCGTTGCGAATTACTATTTTTCGCGTTTACTTTTCAGGGTAGTGTTGCGAATAATCACCATTCGCGGTTGCTTTTATTGTTAGAAATCGCGTTTGGAATTTTTATATTATAAATTAGCGTTGCGATCTTGACTTGTCGCGTTTTTGATTAATTAGAGTTGCGATTCAATGCCCAAAAGCTGGCCAAAACGCTGCCCACTGTACCAAGATCATCGACAAGCAAGATGGAATTCTGCAGAGTCTCGAATGGCTCAACATCATTATTAATATTAGTGTTGCGCATGATTGAATATGGGTGCACGCGATTTAATTAATAAAGGAACCCTGTGTGGTCCATTTTACGAATAACAAGCACCATTCGCGTAGAGTTTTTTATTTTATAAATTAGCGTTGCGAAAGAAAGAATGGTCCACTCACGGGTTGTTTGAATTTAAGACGAGTGGACGATTATCTGAAATATATATTTTCTTTATATGTTTGCCAAAGGAAATACTGCTTGAAAATATTGTTGTGAATAGACCAATTATTTTATTCTTCATAACGTGTTAAAGTCTGTAATATATGTAAATGTATTTTCATCACAGATTTGTGATGCATTTAAAAATTCTATATTATGATGAATTTTATTGTAGATTGAATTTATGATTGCAATATATATACATATATCTATATCACTAATTATTCATTGTTAGAGTTGGTAATTCTTACGGGATATAATAACGCTTTGCAACCCAATTGTTATTTATAAATAGTGAATTTTTTATAAATATTCTGTATTCTTTGCATAAATCAAAGTTTGCTCGCGATCGTTGTTTTAATTGATGGAAAATAGAATGCTTGCATCAAAAGGGTATGCAAATTGCAATTCGATATTTCATATTGAGAATTAATTTCCGCGCAGAATCGATATTTTCGTTCGTTATTGCTTTTTCTGCATGAACGTAATTTAGTTTTCAGTACAGTAAAATATAATTATTGCAATGTATACGTTTTGAAAATTTTTTTATTTGATACGCGAAACGAAAAATAAAATCTACTTATCTTAACACTGAAACGAATTTAACTTTTCCATTCAATTTTACGTAATATTTATGTTTTCAAACTTTTTAATATCAATTATTATTCGTGGAAGCTTTGGTTAAAATATTAATTTCATGTCACTTTTACTATGATCGATACCATGAGTCTATCTTGACGGTATATAATTATTTTTTTCTGTGTCCATTAATACACTTTCATTTCAGCTATTAATTCTTTGAACAAGTTCTTGTTACAGAATATATAATCATTGAAGAATGGAGTTGAAAATGGTACACGGATTCCATCTTGATCTCTCTTAGGGTAATATTTCATATAATTCTATTAATTGTCTGGGTTTATGTTTCAGGGAAACATCGTGGGATTAACCTAGGCACCAAGAAGAAAATATCTTGTCGTATTTCTTTGTTTCATGTCGGTTATAATTTATTAGTGTATGTTTTAGAAAAACATCGTGGGATTGATGAAGACACCAAGAAGAAAATATTTCCTCGTATTTCTTCATGTTTCTACAGATTGCGTTAGAATATAAGTAAAAATGTATATAGATTATAAGATAAAAAAGCGTTCTCCTGCCGTTTATTAAATATTACCGAAACGTGTGCGTAAATTTAAGTGGGAATGATTAATATTAAGATACATATTAGTATTCTAATATGCAAGGTCCATACGTGCAGTTGCACATTTCTGGTTGGATCTTCAGTGTCTTCTTAGGCACTGTCATAATTAAGAAGGAACAATTAATAATAAAGTACATATTGGTACTTTAATAATCAGGATTCGTACGTGCAGTTGCACATTCCAATTTCGTTTCTAGAAAACATGTGCAGGATTATCTCACATGTATCAACATTTTGTTAGGTTTTCGATCTCTTCATCAGAGTTCGTGCGTGCAGTTGCACATTTCAATTTCGTTCCTAGAAAACATGTGTGTCATCTCACATGTATCGACATTTTGTTAGGTTCTTCATCTCTTCATTGGTCAGTTCTTTTAAGAACTCGATCTTTGTAGCTCGTTTCTAACTTTTCGATAGCTTCTCCCTTAGATAGGTATTCGAATTCCTCGCCAAAGGAAGGGTGGTTGGGGCGAGGCTAGGGCGGGTCTCCATTCGCAGCAACCTCCTCGTGGTGAGACCTGGGTAATATTATTTAGGGTTTAATTAATAATCGTATCACTTTTCGCTTGTAATGCAATTATTAATTAAAAACTAAATAGTATTAGCAAATTGGCTGCGATCCGCTTTGCATAGGTCATCATAAATACTGAGCTTCTTCATTAGGTTAGTTTTGATTCTCATTGATTCATCAAAGATTCTAAAGTATTGTCACAGATGTGGTATAGAAGTAGATCCTTCATCCAATGTATTTTTGCGGCCTATTTTTATGGGGTCTCGAAACCCCATTGCCATTTCTGTGTCATTCGCAACGTTACCGACAGATTCAGAAAGGAATCTACAGCTGTTTGCTGATCGATACTAATTCAGTGAATAGTTTCTCAACTGACCGCCACCCATGTGAAGAGGACGCTAAAATCACCTCCGAATTTTCATGTCGGTATGGCAGTCAGATTGGGCCACGAAAATCCATAAGTTGAAAGGTTACTCGTATGCAATGTCTGTTCTTATATACCCACCGAGAGAAAAGAGAGTTAGCTGCATCCAGTAAATTTATATTTGCAGATAACTGTTATTTCGACCGCTGGGAAAGCAGGACTCTATGAGTAGTGCAACCGGAATTGTACTAGATATCAGTTATAGGATGTTCTCACATTATGGGGTTCTAGCATAGGTGGCGGTCTCATACAGTTTCTAGTAACTAAATTCATAAGGGTAAATCAATCAGTGTACTTGCGAATAAGGCAGAGGATTACTGTTCTCTCTGTTTTATCAGTCTATTATTGATTTTCCTATCATTGTTATCGTTCTAATAATTTGTCATAGTTTCGCAGTATCTTTAATCGATATTGATTGTTCAACTTCACAGTAACGAAAGTATTATTTATACTTTCTGTTTATCGTAAAAATGAATCCGCAGATAACAAAGGTGAATTTTTGTCTCTTTTTAATCGTTACCGCATCGCAAATCCCAGCGAATATTTCACCGTCCGAAAATAATTCAACGAAGCGTTTGGCTGTAATCGGAAATCTGCAGAATTGCAACGTCCGTGAATGCTCAGCATAGCGTATTTAATGCTGACTTCTCGAAAATGATTTTTCCGATTTATTGAACCGGATAACCGAATGAATCCAATTAAAACCTGGATTGTAGTTTTCGTGGAACCGTCTGACCACCGCGCAAAAATTATAGACACGCGATAATAATACGTTTTTATCGTACATTTATACCGTGATATTTCAGGAAGGAACATTTTGGTAGAAAAATCTTTGCAATAGTGTATCGATATGTTCGATTAGAATTCGCGTATCTCACAATCGCGCCGGAAATACCATAAACCGTGACGCTTAATTTTTCGATTTTTATCCGTGATTTCTTCCCGACCAGAGAGTGCTCGTCTAGTGGCTTTTTCACCCCTTGGGTTCGCGTCATCGGCTTCGAAGGCCAGGCTGTCAGACACAAGTGTGTACTTCACACGTCAATTTGCGTAGTGGCGTGTAAATAAAAAAAAAAAAAAGCTGCACGATAACGCATTTCAACTTGTTTCCCGTTTGTCACAACGACTATCGATCGACTCGTCGAAATTAGTCCACGAGACCTGCGATGATTCGCACGCACATGCACCCATTGTACATATTTATCCAACAACAATCGAAACTCTTTGTAACTCAACAGGGGCTAAATCGATTTTCGGTATATTCAATTTCATCAACCCTTTTTCAAACATTGAAATTTCTGTAAAATACAATGCTACAATGGAGAAATATTTCAAAAGATAACTCTTTAGTAGAAATCTGGGATTTCTCACTTTCGACTTGGTTCAGCTTTTATTTTATTCTAAATACTCTGACATAAAAGTCTATTTGTTATTCAATGTTTCAATACCACAAAAAAATCATAGTTATTCTTTTTAATAAGTTTTGAACGTGCATTTCGCAGGTCTCCAGGAAATCAAAGTTCTTGCTAATAAATATAACAATTTGTTTGATACACTATGCGTTGAAGTGTCAGCCTTTTGCGTATATATTTAATAAAAATCATCAAAAGTCATCCACTTAAAAAATTTGATGTTACTTATGTTAGTCAGCCCAATGCAATGGTGTTCTAATGTTTTAGTGATGTACTGTGGGTATTATCACTTCGGTATTTATCGAGGATCGTATTCAATTGGCGATCGTCACGGAAGTTTTTCGTAATATCGTCAGAAATCACGGTATCGGTGACACGTTACAGATATCACGAACAGATAAAAACGTCACGCTCTCGCCCTAGCTAGGGACTTTCCATCGGGGCGTGCACGCAACAGACGGGTGGAATAGCGAAGGGCGTACGCGCAATTCAGAAGCTATTATAGGCACGCGGTTTATTTCGACACGTGTCTTTACGGGTCTCAAATTGCCATCGTTTGGTATCCTAAGTACGGATTTCCTACGTGTCGTCACGAATGGCGCTGCGCATTTTCGCTAATTGTCTCCGATGATTTATCGAGAAACACGCGACCGAGATTTCTAGGAACCCAGAATTATCCCCTGGCCGAGCTCTTTCATCTATGGATCGTTCGCTCCTAAACTGGCCCAAATCAACACGAAAATTTGCTTAATAATCCGCATCGAATTGATATCATGAAATTGTAGAATTCAATATCACGTTCACCATTGGCAAAATTTGTTTCAATACTGGAATATATATTTTCTATCGTTCTCAGCTAGTCTTGATCCTCCATATTCCGCCATATTTTATTTTAGTTTTCGACATCAATATATTTAGCAAACAATACCGGTGCAATGAAGACGTATTATTATAATATTAATCAAAAAAACAATACGAATACGTCTTCATTCCAAACTAATCTCGTTTCCACTCCCCCGCGATGAACAGAAAGTCGCTGCTCTAAGTCCAAGTCCGTGTGGCGTGAAAATTATTATCGTCTACGGTCGTTTTGGCTTCCGACAACTCGAAAAAAAGGTTCCTCCGACAGGGGACGAAGTGGAGGAGCCCCAGAAAGTAAAAAAAAAAACAGAAAATTCGTGTTCCAGCACGCATTAGCGGTAGGCTCTGTAAGTTAACCCCGCTAACTGGCGTAGGACACGAGCGCGGAGCGTGGCCCCCCTCTGTAGGGGGTTACGCCATTGGGGGTGTTCGTTATATTCCAAGTCCCTTTGAAAGGGTCACGTGCCCGCGGCGTCCCCCTCGAGCCGATATCGTATTTGTACAACACGCATCCATTATTGCAATCCGGCTGTTTGTGTGTTTTGCGCGCTCTTTGTGCGGCGATCCTCCGCGCTTATGCTCGCGCCATCCACCCCCCCCAGGCCCGCCTCGCGCCCCCCCTCGTCCGCGCAGCCTTTCGTTTTCTTTCCCCGGAACGGCGCCCTCTCGGCTTTTCGCACACTTGTCCTGCCTCCACGCTTCAACGAAACGCGCGGGCCCCATTATATTCCGCGCCCCGTGAAACAATAAGCACTCGCGATCGGCGGACCACTCGACGGAAAGAGAGAAAACCAGCTCTTTCGTTTCGACGGATCACGTGGGAAAAAACGTCGTCGCCTATTCCGAGCCCCGATGAAAGGGAGAATATCGATGGGAGCGCTCGAAGTGAACGCGTGCACGTGGGAGAAGTCAGGTTTTTCGAGATCTTCGAGAAACGTTCTCGCCAGACGAGGAGGGGGAGCACGGTGATCGGGGCTTGGGATGCACTTTGAGTCTTCGATTGCTCGCAGACCACGCTTTTGTCCCTACGCGTCGAGCACGCTTCTGTGAAACCGGTGTCGTTTCAGTCGATCGGAATATTTTAACTCGCCCGGTTATTTGAAATTAATAGGGCACAAGAAACCGGGGTTCCATAGTTACGTTGGAAGAAATTTAAGACTTTGACTAGGTGCCCTTCGTATAGCCATTGAAAATTGTAGATACCCAGAGTTAATAAAAGTAAAAATGTAGGTTTAATTTGCTTAATTTCGAAAGTCCCTCAAAACGAACTTGTAGATTGTTTCGATATAATTTGTGTAAAAATATTAGATTCATCAGACTTCTTTATTGCACTCTTCTTAGACCTCGTCTCGATAGAATATAAACAAACTATCGAAAGATCACTTGTTGATCATAGAAACGCATCAGAATTCGTTTTTTTATTCATTATCGTAAATGGTTGAATCCTCGGTTGATTTGAGATCTTCAAAATTTAGTCAAATTTTTCTCCTCAAGAGACTTAACAGATTTAATCGTGCACGTTTAGCAGCTAATAATTATCGCAAGATACCCCATGTTCGCGTCGTTGATCTCTTCTTTGCACGGTAATGGGTTTTGCACCGGTTTGTAAATAAATTTTCGCGTGCCTTCGAAGGAGATCGATTTCGAAATGGGAAAAGTCGGGTTATCGAGGATCGTTCCCGATGATGGAAGCGATCCGTCGCGGTCAGGTCCGGTCGCGGCTGACCGTGGCAATTGGAACGGTCCAGAGAGGAGAGCGGTGTTGAGAGGGATTCGCGTAGCGGTCTCCATGGGTGGCTGTGGGCATTTCGAAGTGAAGCTCCATCGTCTAAATAGCGGAACATTATCCTATCTCCCGCGGTGGAAGACGCGCGGGCTGTGTGTACCTGCTCGTCCGGCGGATATCATCTTCTTTCGTGCACGACGGCCGCGCCGGTGTCGTGCTCCAGGTTCGAGCGTAGATGATGGGATGACGGACCGCGGGCGTGTCCGAGTAGCCGATACCGGGCGCGTGATCGGGGGACCTCCCGGGGCCGACCACCCTCGAGGGGCCACGAGGGTCGACTTGTTAGCCAGACACAACGGGCTCTCGAACTAACGGAGCGCTCCTCCACCGACGACAGCTACGGAGCCGACAATGTTTCTGCGAGGCCCCTTGGTACCAGCCGAGAACGCTTTGCATCGCCAGGCCGCCCGAGTTCTCTCGTATTCCACGGGCTCGTGACTCCCCCGGAAGATCGACGATTCCGTTCAATCGTATTGGAGCACTGGAATCACCCGTCCGCCTCGACGTACCAACTTTTACTCGCCACCCTGGATCGTGGGTGGTGATCCGGGGGACATCTGAACTGGCGACTCTAGCATAGGGGGATAGGAGACTGCAAACGTCTTTTGGTCGATTTAAGGAATCCTTCAGCCTTTTATTAACAGTAGACTCTGAGATCCCTCTTGGTACAGTTCAAAACTCAGTTTTCTCCTATGTTACACTCGAGTCCTAACAGAGCAAAGTTACCAAATTTCATGATGGTAACACAACTTACCGAACAACTGCATTGTTTCTATGGGACTTGTGTACCAAGTCATGAATCCTCATTTATACCACTAAAATAACTCAAATTTGATCCGTTTTCTTGTTCCTTAAAATCTATCTAATTTGACTCAAATCTGATCCAACACATAGCTATGAATAGACTGCGAATCTTTATGCAAATTCACATTTTTATTAATAAAATTAATGAAACGGAAGCTTCGCAGAGGGCTGTCTCAACCCCTACATATAATAATTCGTATCTTACTTTAAGTATTTCTTATATTTTCGCATATTAAATGCATTCTGTAGTTTTTTGAGGATTAAAATTTCCCATAAATGCATAAACATCCGCAGTCTAGTTATCAAATTAAATAGTCTGCAACCTATGAAACAGAAACAAAATTTTCCTAATGGTGCCAAACAAAAGGTACCTTAACATTAGTCCTCTATTTTCCCTTGCACGATATGGTCACCGTAGCAATAGGGGACTCCCTTAAACAACGCAGAGACATTTCTGGTTTGTTTTCAAAATTATTAATTCTAAAATTGACTGTTCGACTCTTGCCAGTGAGGAAGGTTTCTCAAATAGTTTGAACGCGTAATTTTTCGACCAGGATGCGAGATAGAAATGCGGTGAAATTTCAAGGAGTCGTAGGATGTATTATTTGTTGGTGACTGTTGATCGCCCGCACTATTTCAAAGGGGGCGGCGTCGTTAAACAAATTTTTAAGGTATTCCGTGGGCTTCTAGGCTTCTACGAAAAAATGTTATTATTGGAGGTTTCGACCGAAAGCGAAACCGTGTTCGTCGAATCCGCCTTAATGAAGGTACATTCTTCGCTCGCCTTCCGATCAAGATATCTCCCGTATAAATTGAATGCTTTTCACCGAAGCTCAATCAACCCGGTGCGGTAGTCTAAAAAATACTACGGAGTACGATCTCGATTAGAGGACCCCGACGGTCGTGCCGCGGCGTACCGCACTGAACTTTGTCTTTTCCAGCGATTATCTCAAAAATGGGACGAGTCGTTGCTCGCCACTGTGCCTGGCCAGGCTGTATCTTTCATCAAATTTCGAAGAATCAACAGAATCGCTTAATTTTGAAATAATTTAAGCTCGATCACGTTCGATGAGGATGCAATCCTCGAAAGAGCACTTCTTGAGAACATTAAAACGCGTAAAGGCAAGTTATTAAAAATAAAATTATCGCGGTGAGAGGGATTAAGTGTCTCGTTAAAGGGGTAGAAACTCGAATCGAAGCTTTTATTCATCCTCGGGAATCTTAAACGTCTCGAATCTGGATCTTCCGAATCTTGAATCTTCGTTCGAGGATAGTCCACGTATCGCGAATAACCCGGAGAAAAAGTTGTGTCTGACATATGGCTCAATTTCCTCGGTGCAGCCGCGATAACTCTTTCGTCGAATTAAAAATCCCCGACAGAGAGGAGAGAATGGGGATAGAGGAGGAACAGACAAGATTCAGTTTAGTCTCCAAATACCGTACAAACGGAATGTCTTAGGACACCGCCCACGGGCATGCTAACGAAGCTTAAGGTCGTTATACTCCTTTTAATTAATGGCCACTCTCATCTTCTTCCGCCCGTCCTTACTCTCGCTCTCCGTCGTTCGCGATGGCAATCGCCACCTCATCCGTTCCTCTTTTTCTCTCGTTCTGGTGCACGGTAGCATAGGAGTGAACTTTCCGTCGGGTAGACCAGCGTCTCGATCCTCTGCTGAAAATAATTTAATCGATTTCCCTTGCACTTCTATTATTATTAAACGTTCTTAATGCGTAAATGGGTAAAGACGTACAATAATTTTTAGTTACGACGACTTACGTCACCTAGAACGTATTGTACAAAAATTGAACAAGAAACGAAGAAAATAGTTCAATCTTGCAATGCATCTGTAATGAGTTTGCAAAGGGTAACATCTAGCACACATTTTCTAAATCTTTCTACTTGTGTTCTTCAGAGAAAGTATCTCGATAGTTCCGATTCTAAACATAGTCTATACATGGACAGTTCGCCTAGAGCAGATCGTAAGATCCTAGACCAGGAACACCACCCCCTACAAAACGTTGAACATGTCCCTGAATATACTCAAGATCCTTTAACGACTCCGACCTTTGACCTCCAGTCTTCTTAACGGAGACGCGTATGTAGGTTGCCTTCTGAGGAACAGTCGGTGGATTTAGTCTGGTGTGGAATAGTTTATCAAGAATTCCTCTTTCGTTACGCGGAACAAACGCAAACAAGTCCTGGACGGATCCCTCTCGAGCGCGCTCGGCCAAAACCTGATTCCGGTGTGGCGCGCGGCGCGTCTTCCCGATCCATCCAAAGGCCTTATTTTACGAGCGGTCTAAGCGTAATCAGCGCAAGCACGCAAATTAAAGTCTCGTCAGTCTCGACCTCCCTTCGCGCGTCCCACTGACCTGATTTCGTTTCCCCGGCGAGAAAAAAAAAAAAAAAGGACTCCGGAGCGGGCCGGGTCCGTGGGGCTGCGATCCGTCCGACAGTCGCCGTGAAAGAGGAAGAGCAGGAGGACGAGGAAGAAAGAGGCAGACGGGAGAGGAAGGCCGGAGGATGAGCGGCGTAGCGCAAGAAAGGAAGAGAGACACTCGAGTCCGGGGCAGAGGAGAAGGAAAGGGAGCAGAGCAGGAAGGGTAAAGAGTGTTTAAGGGAGGAAGACAAGGAGAGGCTAGGGAGTGGGGAGGGAGGAAAGAGAGAAAAAAGGGTCAAACTCGTTTTCGTTTTCGTCGCTAATTAGACTCGTTAACCGCCTCTTCTGGCGTAGCAGGCGTAGCCATAACCGGGCGACTTCTCTTCGGCTCTCTGAAAGGCCGCCGAGAAGCGAACGGAACGGCCACCAATGCTCGGAGGCTAGTTTGTTCTCGTCGCCCAGTCCTCCAGGGTGCGTTTGCCTTGATCGCCCCTCTTGGCTATTCGACATGCGTGCAGCACGCGAAATTGCAGCTGCACCCGGCTCCCTCTCCCCCTTCGACCGTCTCTCTTCCTCCTTTCTCGCGGTGACCGATTCCTCGTGTACATGTGTGTCAGGGAAAAGCTTCGAGATTCGACGCGACACTGGTGCTGCTGGTGGTGGTAGTGCTGGTGGTGGTGGTGGTGGTGGTGGTGGTGGTGGAGTTCACGCGGGACACCGGTCGGTTATCACGAAACTCCGTTCAAGCAACGATGTCGCCCCCGAGTACCTGTTACACGCCGAATCTACACCGCCAATATCGCATTCACAGGTGGCCGGGTTACGCGTGTGCCGAACGGACACTTAGGCCTCATTACGTTCCCTTGGATCGATTGTTCATCCCGATGACACCCGCGATTCTATCTGCTCCTACGGCTTTGGACACCGGCACGGACGACTTGGTCGATCGCCTTGCACGTGAAAATCCTGACGAGACGTCTCGATGGTACCCTGATCGCCGATTTAACTGGTTACGCTAGCTGTAGAAGTAAAATCAAAGAATCGATCCATTAACAAAAATGGCGCTGAACGCTAGGAGATCGCAGCATCGCGTAATTGTTGCTTCACGCGACGAGTGTGCCGGCGCCTCGTTCCCTGACGGAGAACCCTGTAGATTCCGGCGGAAAATTGAATCTCGTTTTCTCAGATAACGATCGAAAGTCCGGGGAAAATGACGGTCGAAGGATTCGCTGAAATCAATGACCGCCGATGAAGATTATGAGCGAAGCGGGTTCGAAAGGTAGACAGAAATCGAAGCTCGCGTGACCAGTCGGCGCGGGCAACGGAGGATGAAACGAGTAGGGGAATAAGGAACGCGCGTCCGCAAGTAGCAGCGCTTCCACCGTGAAAATAATTAATCATGTCGCCGATAAGAACGTCGATGCTGACAGACGCGGATTGGTTTCACGAGGGATCGGCTATCGTACCTCGAGGGAAATGGTTATGCCAGATCGGCATGCCATCGAGAATATTCGAGACTAATGGTGGCTACCTGACGGTGAAAAAGGAGACGCACGAGTGGAAACTCCGTGGCCGCGAATCGGCGTTACCGATCTGGAAAAGTGACGGGTCACGCGTACGCCGTGCTCGACCGCATCGGACCCCTGGAATCTCTCTTTCCCTCCACGAGAGGGATCTCCTCTCCTCGTGAAGGCAGATTGAGACACTCTCGCGGCTACCTGATCGCCGATAGAGGAATGGTAAAATGAACACCGGCGCACCGAGAGGCCAACCGACCAGATAACAATCATTTTTCAAGGCGTTACACGACCGAACCGTGGCACCGTTTGATAAACGACCGCGCCGACGATTTTCCAACGGAACGTCCTTGACGATTGGCGCGCATGAAAAATGAATGGATGCGCTCGCATTTTTCCCCGGAAACTGAGAGGTAAGATCAAGCTGCCTTTATCTCGGATACCATCTCACGGAGTAGATTGCGTTACCGCTGACTAGCACGGAATGATCTACTGCAAATGGGATTGCGTTCGCATTGAGTCGCAACAGTTTTCACGCCCCCTCAAAAATTCTACTTGATTTACACACGACTGAATTCTACCCGATGGCGAAACCCCTCCGAGGCGTTTATTAATCTAATCGTTGCATCGCGTAATTTTCTCCACCGTCCGAGTTTGGCCAGAACTGTAATTTCTGTGTCGGTTGCGGCTGTCCTTGATACGGCGCGCGCGCAACCGATGCACGATATACCGTATTTCTTACATAAAGCGGACATTGACGTTCGCCATAGGGTCTAATACTCGCGGTGGGCGGCCATATTGGATCGTGATATGGGCCCGCAATTAAGGCCGAGTAGGCCACCCGGACGAAGGAGCGCGATAAGGTGAGGTTCAGCGTCTCAGGGCTAAGCTTGACCTTCTTGGCCCCCTTCGCTCGCTGCGCTTCCCAAAGCGGTCCGCGCTGGAGGTTAGGTCACGATTAAGCACTGATTGGGTGGGCCTAATAACCGGGGACCGTGCTGTATGCAGAACTTTCACCGAGGGAACGTCGCTCTCTGATGGATTAAAAGAATGATTTCGCGTGCGCGCGGCTTCGACAGGGCCGGCCGAAACGCTCCGACATTAAACAGGGTTATTATCGAAACGCGCGCCATGATGCTCGTAAACGATCAAATCGTAATCGAGTTGGTTACTTTCGTGTCAACTCCTACGCATTCTTAACTTAGTTCGTGCTTAATAGCGGAAGTGCAACTTGCTTCTTACGTCACAAATTCGTTAAAGAAGCTTAGTAGACATTTTATAGGATATTGTATCATTCTGTCGCATTCGATCTAAGATTCCAAGTTGAGGCTCGCGAGGTTTCCACGTTTCGATGATACCCGATTCGAAGGACACCTCCCCCAGGACCAGGGTACGCAACACCGTGGCAAGGACAACGTCGAAGCTCACGGGTTCTTCAACTGTTGTCGTTGGCCACGATCAGATAAACGAGCCGAGTCTCTGGTATGCAAATCCTAAACGAACTAATGAAGATTAAGAATGCCCTGGGTAAAGGAGTTCGCCTCATTTCTAAAACATCCTGCCTCCCCCTCCCCCCTTCCCCCTCCAGGCCCTTCTAACGAGCCCGGTGCACGATCCCAGGTATTCCTGCAAACGTCCCAGCGGCCATTGTTTGCTATCGTTTTAATAGTGTCAAGCCGGCCGGACCTCCTACGGCGAAATTTCAGCGACTATGAGGTAAAATCTATCGACCAGTCCCGGGGCTCTGCCGTCATCGGCCAGAGGGTCTACCGGGACGGGTTACGGTAGCCGGGCCCGGAGATTATCATCTTCAACGGTAGCGGGCGCTATGAGGGATTCCCTCTTAAATAGCTCCTTGAATTTTTCGGGCGTACTCGGTGCTTCGCGTCTCTCGGATGCTTCCTCCCGTATCCTTTCGTGGAAGCAGCCCGTGGATCCGATCGTTCTGTAATATTTCACCGGGTTCCACGGATCTCCGGGACCCCGGACCCTAATTTGCTGGCGCGAATAAGGACGTTCCTGCGACGTGGTCCACGTAACGCGCGGCGTTTTTTGAGTTAATGAGAGAACCGGAAGATTTAGGGGCCGATTTTGACTCCGAAATATGGGAAGTTGAGACGCGAGGCAACAACAGGTGACCGCGACGGTGGTCGGTCCGTTTCAGGAATCCTTTCGGTACGCACATTCTGATCCCTTTCGCTTCGATAATTGCAATTTCGGTGTTCGTTAGAGACGCTGAAAGGGATTTCTCAAATGTCTATCGAAGTCTTTGAATATCTTCTTCGCGTAGGGTTCCAATCTTTTGGTGAAAGTTCGTGGCTAAGTGGTTCTTTCCATCGTAATCAGGAAATTAATACGAATAAAAGTATCAATGTTCCAATAGGAGAATTTGAACGAACGAGGCAGACTTTTCGGAGCCAAAGGCTTATGTAATTAAAATTGAAATACACTTTGGGGTTCGCGGCGGCGTTCTTCGGTCATATTTTTTCTTTGAAAACGGTCCGGCGATACGTAAAATGCACGAGTGGATGCTCGAATCCAGGCGTTTCTTGCAATTCAATGGTAAAGAGCCAATCAGCCGTGGAAAGGCAATAGATTACCGAACCCAGGCCCGATAAGACATAAATATACACGCAGCCGAGCATACTCATCGACGTGCTCGCGCTGCTATATCGAATCGCATCATTATCCGGCCTGTTTATACCGCAGCATCCTTGCGCAAAGTTATCGCGAGTGGCTTTCCCAAGCTGGCGATTCCTCGCGTTTCTCTTAATTTCGACGACGTTATTCCGCGCACGGACGAAACGAGATTTCGCGAAGACCGGGACGCGAAAATGTCGCGAAAAAACAAACCAACGAACCCTGAATCAAACATTTATTGCGCTGTTTCCGTCGCCGGCCACTGAAATACCGTGTTGCCTCGATAACTGTCGCGGTTTCCGCTTCGTTAGTTGTCGCTGAATCATCGTCCGCGCTTAATTTTGTCTCGCACGTCCGTATTTCGCATTGTAGACTCGGAGATATTCGTCCTCCAAGGGCCCAGAATTCGAGGGAATTTTTCTGATTCGTAGAGCTGCCAAAAATAATGCATATGAATTAACATACATATGTATAGTGTCTTGCATTTATTGCTTATACGGAAATGGTTTTCGAATAAACTTTGTACGAGTCCTAACCGGAAGATGATATAGTGTATACAGGACTTGCGTTCTTCTATCATTTTTAGAAAAAGGATGATTTTTCGTTAAATTCTTCTGTGTCAATTATTAAAAACGCAGTACGAACTTTCTAAACAATCCAACATGTATTATTCCCGATCATCCCGCTCTTGCTCAGATATTTTGTTCCAATTTGACATGTATCGTACGTTATTAGCTTGACTCGGCTACCTCGTTAATTGTCGTGTGTCAGGCCCGAGTCTACTGCAGCGAGATTCTATACTGGCTTCGAAAAAACCTGTCTATTCGCTTACAGATGTAGTACTGGTGTTTCGGAATGAAATAAAAATTGCTCGAGTGGTCTGCGTGATAGTGCTGGGACAGATGCTCAAGTAAAATATTAACTTATTTATTAGAACGAATCACTAATGTTTAATGGTTGTGTAATTACGTGAAATAGAGAGGCAAGCAATTTTGTTAATTAATTTCCACGCTTTTATAACGAGACACCTTTCGTTGCACCCTTACAATTGAATTAATCGTAAGTTGACGCTAGTGATGGCCAAGTCACATTGGAACATCCATCCTAAATGAATCCACATGTGAAAATAATTATTTCTCCTGCAACCAGATTATTTCAACTCGCGAAATTCCGTTCCCTGACGAAGTCGCGTAGGAAAAGCGAAAGGGTCGTCCGTGGACTGCAGAGCCAATTTCTCCGCCGCCCACGCAACGGGTCCAATTAAACAAAACGTCGATAATTCAAGCCCGAGCCGTAGCCTTCATCGGGGAGAGTCTATCCCGAAGGAACGCGTTTGCTGACGAGACATTAACTCATGAACGGACCTCGTGAGGGGGAGTAAGGGGTAGAAGGAGAGAAAGAGGGAGACGCTAATCCCGGCGGAATAATTACACCCACGGGTGGAATTTATTCGCGGTTATCGCGAAATAAATGCGCCATCACCGACGGGGGCCCGACCACGTCCTTCTAAGCGGCGCTAAAACCTGGTGCATCGAGAGCTCGCCTCGGGCCCGGCGTCGGGGCCCCTACTCCCCCGCACGCCAAATGAACCATAGCTGAACTTATTTCCACCTAACCCATCCCACTCTTTCTCTCTCTCCCTTTCTCTTACTCGGTTCTTCTCGCTCTCTCTCTCTCTCTCTGTCCGGTCTGGCTGTTTCGCTAGCGGGCCCGGCACAACCGCGCGAGGTGATAAATCACCGCGCCATAAACAACCAATATTTCTCGTCGAATGTTTACCGAGTACGCTTTAAATGCCTTGTTAAAACAAACCTACGCCCGTGCGAGGTGGACTGCACGCCCTTTTTGCCCTTCTTGGGCTCCTTCGTTGCACCCCGGCACCCATGCCCGGGCCCCGACGGGTATATATCACGGACCCGGCGTAAACTCTTTGACCTCGCGCGAAACTCTCCCGGCGCCGATGGAAAAAGTCTCCGTGGAGTCCACCGGCGATCGCGTCCCCGTCCTCGTCGTCCTACGTGCACCGGGTCCGAGTCGCTTCCCACGGCCGATTAGACCGTGCGATCTTTTTGCGTTCGTCTCCTTTTTCTCGTTATAATTCGATGCGAGCGCGACCAGCGATGGGACTAATACCCCCTCGACACCGTCCTAATAAACTATCCTTTCATATCGGCGATTTTCGATCAAACCTCAACCTTCTACCTCCACCATCTTTCTATTTCCTACATCCACTGACAATACTTGAAAAGCTTCCGACGTTCACTCTATTATTATTGGTGTAATAAATCAATATCTAATACTAGGATCTTTTGACGTCTTAGAAAATCCATTCTCCAGTGTTTTTCAACGAGTTTTAAAGCCTGGTAACACACAATGGTCACTTTTTGACCTGTTAAATACCACAGAGTCGTACCTTATCCTAAAACTTTGTTATCTACGTTGTAAATAGCTAATTATATTAAATCTGAACACTGAAACAAAGAAGTAATGTGGTTTTTGTGGTCGAAAAGAAACGCAAGGACCTTAGATCAACTAAGGAAACTATTATATCAGGGTTCGAGAAAGTATAAGTTTAGCTTTTCGATCACTTTATTAATATCGTGTTCCTATTTCAACACCAGTCGGTTTCTATTATATACTGACGATTCGAAAGCGTTTCGTGCCATTAGACGACCTAACGAAGCACCTATCGAGACTCCAGGATTCATAATTCATGAATAATCTGTCTTTAAACATTTCCAAGCGTAAATGTATCGGATTCCATCCTGGCAAACTTGAAGTCTTGTACAATTATTGTTCTAATGACGATTGAATTCTGTTTCTAGGATAGGAACCTTGGCATAGTATTCACCTCGGACCTCGCTTCTTCTGATCCTATTAGAGAGGTTACTTCTGTTACCTAGAAAATCTTAGGTTGATTGTGAAATTATATTAGATCGAAATCCCTGAGAATCCTTGGAGGTGATGTTCTTTTGGTAAAAGGTTCAGTTGTTTCATTAATATTCCTGATAGTTCAATCGAGAATTTGAGTTCTTGTTGATACAATCAGTGCATCACCAAAACATCAGATCCTTTTAATACTTGACGATCGCAGATTAAGAAATCCTGTCAGTTTTACAGTGATATTCTCGACTACTTAAGGATCTGTAGTTCTAGACTAGAAATGGGAAACATTCTTGGTTATAAATTACTCGTTCCGTGACCAAAAATTAATTCTTCGATCACCGTTGACCGTTTCCCGAAAGAGTTACCTCGGTCCACGTCGCTTTTTATCGCCGAAAGGATGGAGGGAGAGTCGAGACGATTAAATTTCGAATAAGGGGGAAAGAGAAGCGTCACTTTGTTCCAAACCGCGACCAGCGCAAGCAATTTGAATGTTAATCGACGGTCGGGTCTCATTTACAGCCTCTCGACGGAGGTCGACGATCGCTGCTAATGCGTCCGCGTCCTTCGTGGAAAGTTCGAAAGTCGTAGGAAAAGGGAACCGGTACGTGGGCGTAGCTCGTAGCTCATCCGTAGATTGAATTATAGCGCGTTAAAGTAATCGAACTCCACTGCGCGGGGAGAAAGAACTAAATCCCCCCATGAGTGGTCAAGATTAAGTAGGTTAAACGAAGAGATATAAATTTGGTAACGAATCAATCTGAAAGCAATTTTAATTGCTTCGATCTCAGGAAAATTCTAAGGAGTTCAGTCTGAGCTTGGGTCATCCAGAGCTAGTGCTCACAGAAGTCGTTTACGTTTCGATGATCGAAGTATCGATGACTAACAACGTGGACATCTGTCTGACACAAATACTTAGAATTTTGCTTCTTCTAATAAATTCCATTTTTTAATTTTAAATTCAAACTTTGCAATTGGATGACCACTTCTTCTCGATGCAAACGACATCAATTTTCATGATAGTTGTATTCTTGAGAGACCAAGGAACGTATACGTGAATTTTGTGCAATTCTTCCAGTATTGCAATGAAGTTGAAAAAGAAATGATAAACAAATCTAGGTTAAGTTAGCTTTCATTTCAACTCTAAATTAGATTTGAATCAAATTAGAGAGCTTTCAAGTAATAAGATGGTTATAGATACCTCTAAAAGGAACGGTAGCCATATTGCTCCGATCGTGGAAGGTGTTCGAATCGAATCGAATCGGTAGAGAACCATTCATGGTTCGACACATAACCGTGCAAATGATTTTTTTGTTCTCCGGTAGTGTAAGGGTACCGAGCAGTCTCGAAAGAGTAACGTTTCGCGATATCCGTTCGCCAGGGGATTACGGGGATATCTGATTTTCGAGCGGCGCAGAAAGTAACCCCCGACGATATCCGGCGTCACGTAGCGATAGTTTAATGACGCGGCGGTGATTTATTTCGCGTTTCACGCGGCAATAAACGGTCGATTAAAAAATGAGAAAGATTTATCAAGGCACGTCCGGCCGCGAGAGGCACACAAGTCGCCTAGAGGTACGCCCGTGCTCGCGCGAGCTTCGAGTCCAGATACAACTTTGCTTGAAAAAACACACTGTAGACACAGCAGACATGGCCACTGCCGGGTTATCAACCGATCAGAAGTAAATCTCCCGGCCACTGTCAGGGAGCGTTCGACAGGCACGATAGTGAATTAACTTCGGAATAAATGGTGCCTCCTAGGACGAGATTCCATTCACGAAATTTCTCGCCGGTCGTCTTCCACGCCACCGATAAGAAAAAAATCCGCCTACTTCGTGGAAAAATTTTGTACCCCTTTTTTTCCATGGACCGCCCGTTTCAAGTTGGCTCCTTGAGCGCGCGGGATCAATGATCTTGATAACCGACCGGCCAAGGCGGGACTTTGGTCGCTCACTACACACTATTTCTCTCTTTCTCTCTCTATCTCGTGCTCTCACTTTACACAACTGCAATGATTAATTTCGTAGGTGTGCGTTTGACGAATCGGTGCCCTCTATAGTTTAATAAATGATTGTTCGGTTCGACGGGGGTTTCTCGGTTTCTTGCGTCGAAGAATTAAAACTCGTCGATGGCGGATCTCGGTGATGACAAATCGATGGAAATTGGATTATGATTAAGAGGTAGTTTCGCGTGCTGGCAAAACGAGAATACCTCGAACGGAAGGTCTGGAAAATGGTTGACGCGATGTATTCGAGAATTTCTGAGTAAGAATGGAACAGTGTGAAACTAAAACTAAAAATATTTTTAAATTAAATTTTTATTGACTCCGATTCGAGAATAATAATTGCATTTATCGATGAGAGAACGAGTGATTTATAATTTCTTTGTATGCTTGCACTATTCTCCGTTTTAATGATTGAAACATCGCTTTGACTTTATTAAAGTTCTCATTTGAATATTTTGTCTCGATTCACAAGATACCAAGTTTAATAAATGGTCAGGAATGATATCTTCCGATTAGAAAGAGCGTTCTGGACCGTGGAAACGTTTCGTGGGTCCGCCATTTTGCAAGTGGTCCCAAAAGATCAAAGAGGAGAGAATGCTAGGGAGCAAAACTTGGTCGTAATCTAATCTCGCCCAGTCCTGTATCTATTATCCGCGAAAAGTCTGTGGGCACGGTAGCCACGCACGAGAAAAAACCTTCAATTTGCATCGGCCGCCATTCTTCAGCTCCTTTGAATTCCGTCGCTATAGCGACCTTTGTCCGGATCGTGCCACAATGGCCACTATCTTCTCCCTCGGCTCTCCGCTCTTCCTGGAGAAACCGTCGCAAACAAAGAATCCTCCCTGCACCCCCTGGGAGAAAAAGGCCAAAACGGCGAAAAAGGTCGATACACGAATAAGCGATGCGCCGGTTGGATAATCCGAGAAAAAAGACCGCGAAACGTGAACTCGCACTGTGCCGCGCCAACCAACCCCTTCCCCTACTCCCCCTCGCCCCCATTCGAACGTCGTGATACCAATTTACACGTAAGGGCAGGGTGGATCCAACTGTACCACATTTTTTGAAACTACAAAGTCATTTCGATCAAATTGAAAAAATCCACTCTACTTTTTCTCCCATTTTATAGTGCTTTATAGTGTTATTAAGTATATAAACATAAAGTCGTCTTTTAAAAATTAAAGATGGCGACCTCTATGCACATTTAAAAACTTAATTTCTGCACCAGTGTTACACTATAGTCTTCCGCCATTTTCACGTCCTGTTTGTTTCGCCGTTCTGCCCGCGAACAAAAAGTTCCATATATTCCGCGAAAGTCGAAGGGAAACGTAGTGTTGCGCATGATTATAAATTGAGATTCATGTCGACGTGGTTGCGATGCCTTCCTCAACGCGTCGAGCAGTAATCACTGCACCATATAAAGCGATAGGTACTGAATTTATTCCACAATAACGCGAAGGTGTTTCTGCCGCGGCAAAAGTTAACACACAGGTGTTCGAGCATTAAACTATAACTGCCATTGTGACCATTCTCTATGAATAGCAAGTACTCGCGTGTGCGGTAGTTATCTACCGGATCTGCACTGTTCGTTGTCACGTGGAAGGCTGTATGCAAAACTTGCTCCGTTGACATTCTCCGCGTAAGCGATTTCATTCGCAACGAATCTAGAAGAGTCATTTTAATATTCGAGGCTCTCGAGAATTTTTAGAATCGTCGAAAGATGACGGGGCCAGTTCCTAAATGTTTTCGAGGCTCGTTAATTAGAAATGGAAATTTTATTGTGCGAATTTAGCCCTTTTGAATTTTGCAAATCAACTCTGGATATCTTCAAAACTCAGTTTTGCCATTTTTTACACATTTGCAACTATGTAAGAACTAGGGGTGTGAACTTAACTTAGATTTGTCCTCTACTTTCCTTCGAACAATATGGCCACCGTATTGATTAGTTAACTACCCTCGAAAGGCACAAACAGTCTTGTCCTTCTTTTGCCGTACCGTTTCTCGGAAAAATCTGTGAAACTGGTTTCGCGATTTGTGAGAGGAAAACCGTGGTCGATCGAATCGAACGTCGAAGGGATGAAAAGCTCCGACGAGCAGTAAAGCGTAGCAGCTTGGAACGACAGGGCGAGCAAAAGTGACTCGTTACCAGGGTGAGCGTCCAGCATCGGGTGCAATCGTCGCGGACGATAAACCGTTCCCCCAGTGGCGTGTAACTTTCGCGAAATATTCGGCGGTCCGTGTGGAGAGGGTGGTCCAAAAGGTGAGTGGGTGGGGTGGGGTGGTGGTCGGGAGAGACGACAAAGGAAACAAAGCAAACGGCGTGACTGCGGTGGCCAATGGGAGTCCCGTGCGAGGGGACATCGGGACCGAATCAGTTTATGCGCGACAGGTTCTGGAAAGAGAGAAAAAGAAGCGGAAAGGAGGAGAAACGTACGGGGGGATGGGGAGGGTGGGTGGGAGGGAGGGGGGAAAAAGAAGAGGATAGAGGAAGAGAAGCCAAGGGGCCAACCGGACCGTATAGTTTGCCAACTCTCCAACCTTCTGGTTCGCCGCCATGGAGAGACATTATTTACAACGGAGTCTTTGGTAGACAATGCTGGGGTAACCGCGGCCATCTTTCGTTCCTTTTCTGTTCTCCATATGCAACAGCATCTGCTCCGGCCATCCCATCGGCCCTCTTCACCGCCCGTAGAAAAGGGAACGCGCCACTCCGCCTCCCCTTGTTGTTCCCTCCGGCCGTGTCTTCTATTTGGCCTCGGAACTAGCATGAAGAGACGGCGGAAACTTGCAACCGCGCTATCATTATCATAAACTCGCGGCCCGACATCGTCCGACCGTAAAATATATCGAGTCTCGAGTGTCAGTTTCCCATTGGATCGAGCAGCCCTTGGCGTTCCGCCAACTTTGGCGAAACCCTCGTTGTCTCTGTTCCTCCGTTCCCCGTGGTTCCCCGACGCGTTCCCCCCCTTTTGTGCCATTCGTAAGATTTGCAATATCGATGGACGGACTTAACAACCTTCGGGAACAACGTGTCTCGACGCCGGGGACCGCGTTCCCCGGCAGCATTGTCCGGTGGTCGTGCAAGCTGCCACAGACGGACGGGTTTCCGTGGCTCATTTCGATTCAACCGATACGCTATGATTAGCCGGAACACGGGACGGAACACGGATGACGTTTCTGGTTCGTATTATAGATTTTATCGTCCGTCTATCCTTCGGCGAAGATGTTCGCAACGTTCCTTCGGCAGGTGTTTCGCAACCCCCCGCCCCTTGTCGGCTCGTCGAAACTTTTTTGCCGCGGTGAAAGCTCGAGCGCGGTCGCGTTTCCACGCAATTTGCCGGGATCACCTGGTCGACGCGGTCCTCGTAATTCGTTTCTTCTAATTAAAACGCGATTTCTCATTCGACGGTGTTCCGCGCGACGGATATCAAAGCGGTCGGGACCTTTTTTCCCCCGGTTCGCGACGAGCAAGGGAGGGTAGCCGTCGTCCAGACGTCCCGGAGTAGTGGTTTTCTTGCCCGGGGGCGAATGTACACAGGTAACGCGTGCCTCTGTCACCCTGACGGCAGCCATCTGCTGTGTCCGCGGGCAGCTTCCGGCGAGGCGAGGCGAGGCAATCGAATCGGGCCCGCGGAGCTTATCGCGAGCAGAGGCCACGGAATAGCGGTGGGCAAGAACGCCGAGAAGAAACGGATACAGTGGACGCGAGAGGACGGGGGTCCCCCGGTCGGCTATCGGCGGAAGCGTACCATCCAATGCAATGGCGGTAGATGCAGCGGTAGCAGCTGGCTGGGCTGCCCTTCTTGCAGTCAGAGAACGAGTCGCGGTCTCCTCTCTTGCGCCGGGCGTATATGCCCATCCCTGTGTGCGATCGTCCCCGCACACGTACACGACCCTCCGGGCCGGCGTCGGAGACAGTCGTGTATATATCGAGTTGGCAAGAGACGATTGCCGGACCCTGGCTGCAAGAGCAGCCGCCCCAATAAAAACTCTGCTCCTCGAGGCCCTCTTGTTGTCTCTTCCCGTCCTCTGTAGACCGAGAGAAAGAAAGGGTCACGGGACAGAGAAGGTAGACGAAACGAAGCCAGAGAAGATGCCTCCCTTCCTCGACCCACCTCCGTCTCTCCCTCTCTGAGGAACCGGGCGCGGTCCACGTTCCGACGTTTGACAGAACAAAAGACTATCGACCGAACCTGCGAACGCCGTCGAAGGCTTCCTCTTCCCTCGAAAGAGTGGCCTTCTGCCGCTGACCACCCTCTCGTTCCACCTTCTCATCCTACTTGGACCGTCCGTCCTTCGTCCTACAGCCCTTTGCCTCGCGCTCTAGGTGGTCGTGCACGCATGTGCGCTACCGTCCACCTCGTGCTCACCGGGGGTAGGGATCCGGAATCGAGGGGAACCGGGACACGAACGGATACGTGCACATCCGCGGCTCCGGCGCGTACAAATTACTGAAAATTGGTCCACTTTTTAAGCTGCCCCGGCCTCTTCGACACCGGATACCGACCGGCTACCGTTCGAGACGTCTGCGGGTTGATCTTTTCCACCGATCCTCTCTCGCCTGGCCTGCTCCTCGACACGGCCTCGGTCTCGTTCTTGCCGCGCGGTTCCTCCACGGTGATCCGGGAATGCGACGATTTGCGCCCCCCTCGCTCCGCGCGCCACTTCTCCGCTACGTTTTTTATCCTTTTGCGGAATCATTTCGATGATCGCTGGCCAATTGAAATGTAGGGGAACACGGGTTGCGCGCCACGGCTAATTGGAACTCGGAGTTTCTAGGTAGCTGCGATTTTCGTTAGATAGTTCTTCGTACAGGGGGCTGAAAAAACGGTTCGAGGTTTCTATTTGCTATTCCAGCAGAGTAGTCTTTGTTTATTTATTTTTTGGTATGTGGAATATACCCATTCGAGGGCGAAAATATTTGCAAGATTTCCTCCGGGGAATAGAGTTCGCGTCTCCGAACGACTAAATTACTATATTTTGCTCCCTCGTAACACACGGACTGTTCTCAGAGTCGTCCGTAAATATTCGTCTTACGCGCAGTTCTCATTACACCCCCGACCTCTTCGTTGCTCGTGACACCCGGACGCCCTCGCGCGCGATTTAACGACGCTTAACTAATTAACGTAAAATTCGATCGGTCATGGAACACGAGAAGCCCCCTTCTGCATTCTCTTCCCATTATCTCTGGCTCTCTCTGCGGCACGTTGTGTGGTACCGGTGAACACGGACAACCTGTTACTTGGTCCTCTCTCTCTCTCAGCGGAGAACCAGATATCACATCGCTATCTCGTCGAGGTAGCCCCGTGTTAAAGGTCGGCCGATTTCCACGGACAAATGAAGTTGGCTCGCCCGGTGTAAACACCTGTAAAGGGATTGTGTAACACCGGCTGCAAATTAACCGCGTCGGGTATCCGCTATTTTCGCGATTCGTTGCCGCCAACTGTCGTTCACCTTGCTGGCCGGTTCACGCGGAAACATAAATTTCGCCTCGCGATGGCACGGGCACCGAGAGTTGTCGTCGAGATCGCGAGGAACGTCGTAACGACGATCTCGATCGACGATAAAAGCGCCCGTAATTCGGAAAGGGAACGCTTTGTCGCGTCTCGCGGAATCGGGTTAATCGGCGGAAAAGAGGATCGAGTCGAATTCGTGCCCTCTTCCACCCCCCTGCCCCCCTTCCACGGATGCATCGCGAGATAAAGCGAGTCGAATGGTCGCGATTCGCGATCGCCGATGAAAGGGGAGGACCAGATTCTGGGAGCAGCTGTCGCCTCTGTAAAAGGCAACGGGAACGACGACCGCTTTTCGAGCAGCCAGAAAATACGCGGAATTTGTGAACACGTAGCGAGAGACGCGTTCGTGGCTCGTTGCGCCAAGGTGTCTCCTCGTTAGGTGTTCACGCATATGCCTGACCATGCGCGAACCGAGTCGCAAATTAGTTGTAAATAGGGCGAGCGACAAAAGAGGCGTAAATTTGGTCCTTTGAAGGATGGCAGCGGTTCTTCGACGTTTGAATTAATGGTCCTTTTAATGAGAACTGAAAGTTTCCGAGCAGCTGTGAGATAATTATCGGAGGGAGTAATCGTTGAAAGTGAAATTTATCGTGGCAAACTCAAGGATTCTATAATAGAGGAAACTGTTGGTGCAGTAATTTTTTCAAAATTATTCCTCACTCTGCTTCGTCAAACTTTTTTTCGCGTGCAGATGTTTAATGAAGTTCTGTATAAGATACTGACGGGAACGGGTGGTATTCAGTGGTAAAGATACTAATATAACATTAATTTTATTTATTGTTTCTTCGTCAAGTCCAAAGTTAGCTATTTTAGACTAGTGACTGTGTTAATAAAGTTAAAAATTTCGGGTTTATTAAGACAAATGTCACAAAAATACGCAACTTCGCGTCTCATTCCTTATTTAATTCTGTCAGAATTCCACAATACTTCTTCGAAGCTTTCCATTCGATCGAATATCGTTGTTAATGATATGAAGGAGTCATCTCGAATGTGTCCAAAATCACCTCGCGCTAGGAATTTCAAAAGGAGAAAGAAAATTTGTCTTTCTTTGCTCTTTTGCCAACTTAAGAGGGCAACGACAGCATCTCGAGTTGCTGCAAAAACCGAATGGCGAGCGGGAGTCGCCTTTCCAGTTACCGCAAAACACCGAGTGGCGAATGAGAGTCGCCTTTCGAGTGCAAAGGGTTAAACTTTGGAGTCTGCACTTTAATCTTGTTTTTATTTGCTTTTAAGCGGTGGTACCATTTTTCGGTATAAAAATCGCGGTTTAGAGCGAACCGTTTTTGAAACTAGCTTCTTCTTTTGATCTCTGGTCTTCGCTATTATTTGCAGCTGATTTATAAAGGAAGGACTAACTCTAACCCTTCTTTTAAAAGTCGATTTGAAGCATTCATATTGTATATTTTCTTCTGGAACACGCGAATAAGAAATATGGCGACCATGACACTCGGAAGTTTGCTTTAATTGTAAAATTTCATACCTTCAGAAAGACTAGATTTCTTGCAAAGCACAGATAAAAATGTCGCGCGATTGGAGCACGCGAATAACCAATATGGCGACCATGACAATCGAAAGTTCGATTTAATCGGAAAGTGCTGTGGTTGATGCCTTTAGGAAGGTAAAGCAAAGGAACTATCAGGCCCCTCCGTGGTTTGGGGCCCGTCGAAATTTGTAATCCATCCGCGAGGCGCACGCGTGCGCGCGTTAACACGCCTGTAAACACGGGTCGCGGTTGCGCTTGCGCACCGGCACTCGCTCACCGAGGTGATATTCCGACGTCCCCGGGGACGGGTCCGGCCATTGTATCTCCTCGCGCTCATTAAATATTAACGAGAGTCTCAATTTCTTCATTTCGTTGATGAGTCGCCGCGCGCCATCCGAGAACCCGCATATAGATTGAAAATTAACTTATATGAGCGCCGACAAAATATATACGGCGTACGCGGGCCCCGGCCGTGCAGCGCGCTGCACTTATACGACTCCGGGGCCTACAATTTACACGAGAGGTCCCTATGTTGGTATAACTCCTAAGTAGGATACCTTCTTGTTCCTTTTGCACCGTCTCTCGACCTTCCTTCCCTTTCTTCGTCCTCCTCCTCTTCCTCGAACGTCGAAACTCTTTTCTCCTCCGGTTGCCAGCGCCCCCTCTACACCCCCGACCGCCTAACACTCTCCATCCCGCCTCTTACTCACGCACGAACGTGAAATCCTTAAATACCTAATTTGATGCTAATTAGAACTCGCACTTGCTCCGCGACCGGATCGTTCCGTGGCTCGCGTGTGGCGGAAACACACTCAACCGCGGGTTCCCATCGGGGGCGGGGGAGGGGGAGGATCGTAACGCGGTTATTGATATTTCGAGGGAACATAGTTGTCAGGGTCGTTGGAAAACCGACCAATCGCTAGCACTTACCCGCGCCACGCAAAAGATCTTCAATGTAACGCGGGCATAATGTGGCGCGCGCGAATAAAACTCGCGTTTCATGGGATCGCGATTGGCGCCACTGTCGGCCATCTCTTAACTCTTTTACTATCGAAAGCGTATGCAGGGGTGATTCTTAACCAGACTCTTTCGAGACCGTGCACCTAAATTCTGTCGCAAAAATTAAACGACTACGAGTATATGAAAAGATAAACAATCACTTTAGGTTTTAATTTCATCGCTAACATTTATTTATTCACTTAACTTAAACATTTGATCGATAAAAATCAATCACTTGGAAAAGATATCGAGTAAATTTACGAGTGTGCTCGTCCATGACACAAAATGTTACGAGACACACACGAACCATATATGTATCGAGAAGAAAATAGTAGAATTTGCTAAAGATTATGTAAATGTGCCAACGGAGTGGTGGAACCGGTAATTGTTACTGGTGGTATTTTATAGAATGGAGGCAATAAACTGCAGTGCACAATTCTTAGAACCTGCACCAGTAGTAAAACACAGTTGTTGTTACGCACTTGCTCGGAATGAATAAGTGCATCTGGTATTGGAATGTTACACTTCTTTGATGAAATAATGAATCGCTGAATGTACATTGGCATCCAGAAAACCCCATCCCGCATCTAACGAAGAGAAAACGAGCATTAAAAACAATTTAATAGGAGTCAACGATCTTAAACATATTGGCTATAATTCAAGAATATGAATCTTACGCAACATGTTAGGACACTTAAAATACGCCTACGCAGTCATTAGACGTTAACCTCGTTGAATATTTATGGCATCATCTGGAATGCAATGTTCGAACACACATTTTATGCTAAAAGAATTTTAGGAAAAACTTTTGTAGAGGAATGGAGCAACATTACTTTGAGCGTTGTTTCCAATTTAGTTGTTTCGATGACTGGAAGGCTTGTAGCAGTCGTAACACCTCTGCCAATTATATACGAAATATCATTTTTTAATATAGAGGTTTAAATTAGACACGGTTTGTTTTCTGAATAAAGAATCGTAGCGAAATCGTTCTAAAAATTAGAAACATTGTGAAACGTGGAGTTCAATTAATGTAATGGTTGTTTAAACAAGAATGAGAAAGAGAAGAATTTCATTTTACAAATTACTGTCGGCTGGAAGCAGCGTTATCCGAACGTAAATAAGGGCATGTATACCCAAGATTTTAATTAAAATTGTTCTACAGCATCCTAAAATTCATCCTTTTTCCTACAAAAAATGAAGGAAACGCAAATAGAACGGGTAATGACGAGCAACGAATAGCATTTCCAAAGTCCAGATGTACGTAACTATTTATTATACGATAATAGTCGCACTCGAATGCAGCACATTAATTTATCTATACAGTTTTACATAATTGGTTCACGCATTTTAAGACGCTGACGTACATTAAATCATCTTGCTATGCTACACATGCCTAATATGCGACTGCAGCCACTTCGCCGACTATGCAAACTATTCCTGACTCGGGTTTTGTGTCGCAAAAGTGTGGAAAGAAGTAAAAAAAAAAGGGAAAAACAGAGAAAAAAAATATGCTGCGAGCGTTGCCGCGTAATTGACGAGATCTTGCCCGCAGAGCGAGTACTAATTGCGCGCAAAGTTACCCGATTTAGAATCCATTCGCGACGATCTTATTCAACGTCTCGTCGTCTGCGTTTGATAAATATAATTTCTGACACGACGTGTATAAAAATTATAGGTTCTCGACCGATACAGGTAAATTTCTCCCTTCGGTAGTTAGGAATCCTCGTTTCTATTGTTTTCGTGTCATACGTTTGTCGGCTGGTGAATTGTGTTTTTCGTTTATTTCGAGATCATCACTTTGCTACACATCGATCTGCTGTTAAGAAACTTATTATACCCAAGCTTTCTTCCGCAAATGGACGTACGTTGGGTACGACTAAAAATTTTGCGAGTTCTCCGCTAATCATCATTCTCACTAATATACATACCGTGTCGTCAGTGGTCAAATGAGTGTGTTTCGTACCGATCGAATCCAAAGATCGCGGATTCGTCTGGATAAATATGAAATTATTCTTCTTATTGATCTGGCCAAAAAATGAATTAAATTTCTATTACACAAACATTATAGTCCGCTTTGAAATTTGATATAAAAGTGGACTTTCGATTTACAAGTACAAGTACTTCTTATCTTTCTTATTTCTTCTTTATTTGAAATGTATGTTGTCTGTTATGTAATTTCCAATTAAACTACGACTGACAATTTAACTTCAATCACATTTTCGTCGTACCTTACCGATCGAGGGTTGCAAGTACTTAATTCCAAAAGCATGAAAACAAAGAGTAATTTAATATAGAGATTAGACTTAAATAATTTTGAATAAATAGTTTGACAAATGGATTCGTGGAATTCGTGAATTGCCACAGATTGGTCTGCGAAACACAATTCCTTTGGATTCGCGCGGCACCGTAGAAAAAACTCGTTATCTTAGCTACGTTTTTGGCACGAGGAGAGGAACGCCGTCTTGACACACGTCGCTTGTTCGTTCGCTATTCTAGCCTTAAATCGCCGTTCTCGATATCAAAAAGTCTCTATTATTCGGCTAAAAAGGAAGAGAAGCAGCGCGCGAAGTCGGGGTCGCGTATCGTGTCGGGAAAATCGAGGTACCGAAACGCGGCCATTATTGATCACGGCCGTAATTTCGCATCGTGCAATAATTTGTACTACGATCGACTGGCAGGCAATTCTTTGTACAAAAATACTACGAACGCGTGGACCAAGTTATTTTTAACAAGAGGTTCGCTTTTTAGAGAAAATTCATTTTAAAAATATACTACATACAACGAAGGTATGGATTCTTGCTTGCTCGACGAATTTTTCAACAGTTCACCGTCCTCATTTTTTGGTGTACCTTGTTCCAACGTCAAATCTATATCAATTTTATTATCTTCTATAAACGTTACACGGTATTCGTTGCATTGAAACAGAGTAGTACCAAAATTTCTGCTTTTACAGCTTCGTTACAAAGAATCACCTTGATTTCCGTTCCGCCGCGAAATGCACCCCGCTCTATATATTTCTCGATAATTATAGTCCCCGATACGATCGAGCACGGCCCAAATGGAAACGACATAAAAATGGTTCGCAATAAAAATCGATCGGGCGATATGGCCCGCATGAAAGGCCGATTATCGACGAACGAGATACTCGTACGATATAGTAACACTCTATAAAACAACGGAAAGACCTTATTAACCTCGCGCGACATTTTTACAATCGAACGTGGCCATTTCTTTCTTTGATAAATCGTTAATGGTACCTCGTTCTCCGCACGCGTACCCGGCTCGCGTTCTCGCTAGCGAGATAACCTATTGCCTAGTACCTTTGGTAATTCGGATGTGCATGGAACTATGATTATTATCACTGATTACTTAAACATAATCCGTCGCTGGA
This sequence comes from Colletes gigas, assembly GCF_013123115.1. Taxonomy (NCBI): domain Eukaryota; kingdom Metazoa; phylum Arthropoda; class Insecta; order Hymenoptera; family Colletidae; genus Colletes; species Colletes gigas. The sequence goes on along the minus strand of NW_025106643.1, from coordinate 1,585,743 downwards.
ACCAGGTCGCGATCCCTGACAGTTTCCTGGTGAGATTTTTCTTTTCTTTTTACTACACGATTGGATGTGGAAGACCTCCATTTTGATTCGCTAGTCTACCGTCTCGCTGCGTTATCCGATCGATCGATCGTTCGCGGTTGTTTACTCGAAATAATGCTCGTGATCGATGAATGGTCGTTTGTTCCTGTTAAGCACGATTGACGTTTGGTACTGAGAAGATCTGTCCAATGGCGGTCGAAACGAACGGCGATAACCGTGAATATTTAACAAGTTTGTACGAACAAATGGCTCTCGTGCGCGTGATATTCGCGAACTTCGAACATCGAGATCGCGAGGTCTGCGATTACTCACCAGGAAGGTCGTCAGCAGTTCAGCGAGTCCGTTCGCCAAAATTCTCGTCCGCCATGCTGTTCAGGAGAGAAGTCCTGTCAAACCCGAATAAAAACACAGTCTCCCGTCGTCCCCGGGACCTACACAAAACGGAGTCCAACTGTTCCACGGCGGTGAGCCTCGGAAATAGAAAATAGGAGCGAAAGAAAACCGAGCGGATCCTGGAACGACCGTGTTTCCCCTCCCCCGAAAGACAGCGCGTCGAGAGTCGATCCTAAAGAAGGGACGCGGCGATCCTTCATCCAAGATGGCTGGAAAGGCTGCTATAGCTGTCTTCCTCCATCTCAAGCCGTCGTCAGTAAAGATCGGAGAACGAGACCTGAGAGGAAACGCCGGAATGTAGGTGATGAAGAGCGTGCAGCTCCTCCATCGAGGTCGATGGCATGCTGTTGCTGTCCCCCAGGATGCTGGCCGACGGTCCCACGTTCGGTGAACCGCCCGTGCTCGAGGGCACCGGTGTTCCGGGACACCCCACGTTGCCCGACGTCGTGTTGCCCTCCTGCCTCATCATGTTCCGTCGCCATTTCGCGCGGGCGTTTTGGAACCAGACCTAGGTGCACGAGAATCGTTCAGAGGCCACTCCACCTCAATATCACACTCCTATTTTGATCAGATTAAACTGTGATGTAGGAGTTAACGCCAAGATTCACAATCATGAGGCTACTCGTCATCTCGCCTTGTATATTAAAATCAACCCCATTTTTGCATCGACGATTCTTAGCACAAATCTATTTTTTTCGTAGCCAATTTAAACAAAATGAAATAGTACAAGTTTGAAAAATTATTTCCGCGTGGAAAGATACCTACTCGTAAAGAAGAAACGATCTCCGTTATTAATTATTCTTTGATCGATAGTATTGCCGGGTAAAACGTGGGTCCGGCGTAGCGAAAGAAATTGAAAACAAAATTTATGTCCCACCTGAAGCACCCTCTTCGAGAGTCCCGTCTTTTGCGCCAGTTGCTTGAGGTCCTTCGCATCGGGGTTCTGATTTATAGCAAAATAATTCTTCATCGTTCGCAACTGGTGATGCTTGAAGCTCGTTCTCATGCGCTTTGTTCGCTGGCTCTGGTGCACGGGGCCCGGTGACCCGACAGACGCGTCATACGCTGCCAGGGATTCCATGGACGAAGACAGTTCGGTAGGATGGAGTAGTTCTGCAACAAAATGGCCTTTACCGAATACTTCTATTCCGTTCAACGATTCGTGTAACTTGAATACGTTGAAATTAATCGCTACAAAGTGGAAGATAGAATTCTATACTATATTACGAGACGAAGATTTGGAAGCCTCGGAATATCGGTTTAGAGATTCGATATTATTCTGATAGCGACTCGAGTCGTGAGCAGGACTCATTTGGAGGAGGAACGAAGGCCAACGGGGAACGCCGGTTATAATTGATGATCGTGTTTAATTAATCGATGCGTCGAGGGCAAGGTGAGGCAAGAAAGGGGGCCGGGAGCGAACCGGAGTACGGAAATTTAATCTTTCAGCAACATCTTCGACAGGACCACGGCAAGGTTTGTTGAAAGAGGTTAAAAGAGCGCAGCGCGCGTGTATGGAGTCCATACGGCGCGGGCTTTCGCGTACCTATTACAAAGATTTCTTAATCTGATCGGCCGGCAGGACGCGTGAAAGGAGCCCGGCCGTGTCTGTAAAAAGACGAGACAGCAGACAGAAAAAAAGGCAGGCGTCGATCGTACGATACACGGAAGGCTCGATGGTAAATGAGAGGATTCCTCTCCGATCGTTGCTGAATGCTTGTGATCCATCAATCGATACTAGGCGACTATCTAGCCTTCGAATCGTGCGATTTGTTCTTCTGTTTGGAAACAATCGAAGAGCAACATTCTTCCAGGGACCGTCGTTCCCTTTTTAAAAAGAAAACGAACCCTTGGTACCATTTTTTTCCCCCTTGTGCCTCGATCATCGATTACGGAAAGTCCACAGCACCTCGCTTCGTTTCAATATTTTTTCAAAGGTTCTATTTTTCGTAATTTCAATTAGTTGATGTCGAGGAAAATATGTCGAGGAAGATACGTCTTGTTTCAGGCGTTTATTAAGGCACTGTCTTGCACTGTCTGTACTCTGAGCATATGTTCCTGAATTTGCTAATATTACATCTAATGCGTGCTGCTATAGACTTTCCTAATCCGTGTACGTCGAAGCTAATATTCCTCTGTATCGAATACGCTTCAGCCGTATCATCCTTGCATGATATTAAGTATCAAACCCAGTTGGTGTGGATTATACAGAAATTTCGGAGATTATATCGATATTGTTCACTATTGTTCCCGACTGTGCATTCTTTCATCGAACGGGGAGGGGTAAAATGTTCAAAATAATTGAAAACCAGGGTAGGCGAAGCGTGAACCGAATTAAAAGGTTGGACAGCTGTCATACTACTTTTCCCAACGATGGTCGTTCGTCTCTTCCGAGTTAAAAGCGACCTGGTTCGCCGAGACTACCCATTCCAGTCTACCGAAAACGACCAACACGGTAAAAACTCCTATTGTCGCCTCCCGATGGACATCGACAGCGGTTGGAACCGGCCGCAAACGGACCGATCGCTCGGTACCCCGTCGTTCCCCTTCGCGCCGCCGCCGCGGAGAAACGGGAACCACCGTCGTCGAGCGAATTTCCGCGCACGTAACTGCGCGGAGCAAGCTCTCCCGGCCGGGATAAAGGAGAGGCATCGGGAACGACATCGGTGCAACCGTTCAGTGCCGTTGCAAGTTGCAGTTGTTGCGCGCCGCCGGAGCGAAGGAACGCATCCAATAAATAAGACGACGAGGGTAACCATTGAATTCAATCGGGAGAAAGAACGGGTTCCAGCGACGTTCGCGGACAGCCGCTGGGACCACGCCGGGAGCGGCCGGAGGGCGAGGGGGCAGTCCACCCAGAAGTAAATCCCCGAGCACGTATCCGCCATTACTGTTTATTGTCCCGAACTTCCATTCCCTGCGGACGACGACGGGCTGCTCCGGCTCGCGATCCAGAAAAGAGAAGAACCGCTTTCGCGGACGGCCACACCGCCGCTGGAATTCGTTCTCTTCGAGGTGAACGACACGAATTTTTGTTTCCACACGATCGCTGGAAAACCGCCTCTCTCCGCGCGATTCTTCGAGGGACTCGAACAAAGATTAAATTCGTTACGAGGATTCCTCGAGGTTCGATAACGAGGACGAACCCCGTTCGTCTCCTCCAGACCCATCCGTGTGGTTTCGAGTACTTTCGTTAGATGGTGTTTCCTTCGTTGGGTATTGTTACCATCCCCGGGTAACCCTACCTAATTGGTGTTGGTCGATCGGGAATTTATCTTTGCCTCGAAGACGAATTTGTTCGCCGCGGAGATTCGATCGTCGGGTATCGCGAAATACGAGAAGGGTTTATGAAATGTAATCGGGAATGGATAGTTTGAAACAGAGATAATTACAGTTGGTTTAAGCTGATTTCGGACAGGAATCGGGCACATACGATAGGAATTATTTTAAGCCGAATATAGTGCAAAGCTGCTACCATGGACGGGCATGGTCAATAGCATTTACTAGAGTTTTGCTAGAGGAAACGATTTCGAATATAAGCTCGGGTTAATTGGACGGCAGTTTATGGACCCGCTAATCGTCTTTAAAATTCCACACAAAGTATTTTTTATAACTGGTAGTGTGATTCCGAAGATTAAGTCGTTAAACATTGATGTAGGAATATGGCGTCGAACAGAGAATCAGAGGATGTCGCGACTTTACAAAATGGAGACGATAACAGAAAGGAGTTTGATCCAATAAACACGCTACGATCGAGTATGCATTAATAAAGTTCTTGTTTCCAAATTTTAAGTCTTTTCTGCTATCTCTTACTATTTTAACTTTAATACGCTCTTTGATACGTAATATTTTATAGTTTCTGCAGTAGTTCTTCGTATCAAAATTAACAGAACCCATGTAGCAGTTTTTGGTTACTATTCTGGGTTTAAGCGAATAAATCTGGAAGTCCCCGCACGTTCCTTTAGAATTCTTTACTTCTTTTAAACGTTCTGCCTCTGGTTTTGCTCGCTCTAATCCTTCCTTTTCTACCCTATATTTTTCTATCTCTTCCATTTAGAGTACTCAAGAGCATACACAAGCCAGATCTATAAGTTTCAAAATATGAAATAGAGTTTTCCATCGTTCAATCTTCCCTTTCATAAAGAAATATTCTACAACGAAAATTCTATATTATACGTGTCGCTGCTGGTCGAAGGAAGTGCAGACCGTACTGGGTCAGACGCCCTAGTCAGCCATCGAAGCGCTTACCACTAAATAAACTCGACGCTATTCGTATTCTTCTTATCGATGACACGTTATTCTCAATCTTTGTCGACTGTTAACATATCTGAGCAGAAAAGTTTGTACCAAAGTATAATCGAGGAGCCTTCTTCCTCGGCCAGCGGTCTCTTTTCCCACCGAAACTAAAAAGTCCGCGATCCACGTCGCAGAGCGCGCGCAATCATCGTGTAATTCCCAAAAGGATCGCTTTCCCCAGAACCAGCTCTATCAATAAACGCAACCGAGGCCCCTGCAAAAGGAATACGCCAGTTTTTTCACGAAACTGGCCTGGTTCCCAAGCGAAGTCGCCGCGACGGCGACGCGGCGAAGTCAGGCTTTGAAACGGAGGGGGGGGAGAGGGGGTGGTTGGCGGAGGGATTTGGTGGTTCAAGAATGAGATTACAATTTGTCAGGACCGAGCTAGAGGCCGAAATCACGCGGATGGCACGGTCGGTCCAGGCGAGCGAGGGACGCCCGGACGGCAAGAAACTCGCGCAGGCGGCATTATAGTGTTCCGCCGGCCATTCTGCTGGCTGCGGCCACGTATTGGCCACGGCAGCATTCTTTTCCGGCCAGATCGGCCAATCGATGCATCTCGCCACCGATACCCATCTGTCACTGTCCACCGGGGCCTAGCCTTTTCTCCGCTCGTCGAGCGCGCCTCTGAAGGACGGGACGCATCCAGCGAAATTGCTCCCATCGACGGGGACCGTTCCCTCTTCCGGGGACGGACAAAAATTCTCCCTGCCTTTTCGGTTTTTGGCGATCTTCCCTCGATCGACCCTCGTCGGTTTCGAAATCATCGCAATCAGAGACATTGGAAAATTTCATTTTCGAAGTACATCTGGTGTACTACGAGATGCCATTTTCTTTAGTACCTAAAGTCGAACGCGATTATAACGAACTCGAATGTATGGAGATTAGGACTACAACTAACAGAAAGTGAAATTTTTAATAACTCGAAATAGTGTACCGTAATTCATGCAAGAATATTAATATAAATAATGTGTTTTTTTTTTTATTTTTGATGTCTGTCTATCGTGTTAAAAGTAGTAGAAGTAATCACTGTGCACCGTGAGTAATAGTTACAGCATGAAAATTATTATACATCGACCCCCTTGTGCTCGTTATAACAAAGTTCGACTGTTATTATATTAGTACCCACATCTCGTACGTTCCCCTACAGGAGTAATTGATAGTCTTTGTCAACGGTTGATATTGATTATCTCCCTATCGCCAGCCAACTTATCGTTAAACTGATGTTCTTTAAAACTGTCGGGCCATTTTTGAGGTTCACCGCCATGGTGGTTACCGATGGCCGGCATTTTGAACCTATAATCAATCGACTGATTTCTAACAACGTCGGTGTCATTTACAACCACAACATAGTAAATTATTGAACTATTGAAAAACTATAAATCCGACTCCTCCATTCCGAATCGATGTCTTCAGCCGTTCTTCGAGCAAGAATATCTCCCTTGCAATTCCTGACCCACAAAATATCGGGGGAAAATATTTCAAAAAAGTTGTCCGCTTTTTCTCCCCCCCTCCGGCGAGAGACGCGGACCGACGTTGATGGAACTAATTTTTCAGCGTGCAAGAGCCCCACGGCCGCTGCGAAAGCATTTTCAATGGCCGAGAAACGACGGACTTATCGCGGTCGCAATTCCAACGATTCATCGAACGCGCCTGCCGACGTCCAGACGGAATAGTTCGTGGGATCCCCCGTCCGCGGCAAAAAGTGTCCCAATTATATATAAAGACAATAAAACGCGAACCAGTCGGCGGTTCCCACCCCGTCTTCACGGACGATTTTATGGCTGTTGGTCGTAAATTCCAGCCGGTAGTCCGAAAGTGATTCTCCCTGATCGCGCGTCGATTATAAAATAACTGACAACCGCGAGCCACGACCGGTAGCCGGACACGACTCTTGAACTCCCTGTCGAATCGTCGTAAACATCGCGAAACAAATGAGTTCCGTGATAGAACGGCTCACGGGGAATAAAATCGGACACGTCGTTCGACAAACGAGGGTGTTTTGCGTGAGCGTTAAATGAATTTATCTGGTCGAGCGACCGGGCGAAACGAACGGAACGATTTTGGGGGATCTGGTTCCGTGACACTGGTTCCGGGGGCAGTTAACGTCTCGCTGAATTAACATATGTCGCCCTTTCGATCTGATAACGCCGTGAGATGTTCTTCGACGTTATTTTAATTGTCCCTGGGAAGAACTACTGTCTGGGAACAGAATGGCTGACGCGTCGGATAATTCTACTGGCTCGGTTGGCAATTGCATAGCTAAAATATCAAGAAATATTTGTAAAACTACTATCTCACGGTTGTTCCGTAATATTAGACTTTTCATATCTCGTCAGACTCTTCTTCAACCTCTAGCATCTTCGCTCTTAATTGCACAGCCCGCTTCCTTCGAACGTTTTATCCAACGAGGGTACGTCTTCCAATTTAAATCGAGGCCAATTTAGGGCAAGGTTGTGGTACATGTTGGGTAATAAGACATTTTCAGAATTCTTTTTCTATACCCTATTAAAATTTCAAAGTAAATCGTCCAACGTTTCATACGTCGTACGCAGCACGCTGAAAAGCGCCATTTCGAGGAGAACGGTGGCTTTGATATAATATAATAATTACTTATATTTCCAAGCATTTTGCATTAAACTAATTTCACGCTTACAAATTGGAAAATATATAAATGTTTTCGTTCTTTCGATGATTCGTTCGTAGCTACGCCATTGCGCGAGTTACAGACAAAATGGACGCTCGAAGCAGTTCTACGAATTGTTAGGACTCCGCTTCCAGTTCTCCTTTAACCTAACTTTCGCTATACGTGATATTTTCTTGAATCTCGAATATCATTCTCCTCCGTACACATTTTAGGTTCGACTCGATAACGTTCGTTATTATTCTGCGATCGTAGCACATTTTCATAGTGTTTGTCGTCGCTGGTGGCTTGAATGGACATTTTCTGCGTAGTCGGTTGAACGTTTGTCAGGGTGAGTTATTTATTCAGCCCTCGAAAAGGAAAACCGTCCCGGCGGGCAGCACATGTCCGACACAGGGCGCAGCCGCGTGGCCCCGTCGCACCAAGGATCAATTAGACAGACGGAAGGCGAAATTTCGCCGAAGAATTTCCGTGTGCGTCGATCAGAGAACCTCCAACGAGACGAACACGAACACGAACACGAACAGGAACGCGAACGCGAACACGATCAAATCACCGGCCGATTCGCGGGTCTGCGATCCTCGAGAGCTACGGCAAATGTTTGCGCGCCGAAGGAACCAACCATTATACTCATTGCTGGGCAAATAATGCAACTCCCCCTACTAACTTGTTCGATTCGAGGGATGTAGAGTAGGCTGACGAGTGGAACGGAGAGGAAGCTAGATCGATTCGAGGGTGGAAGAGAGCGAGATTCGTAGACCCGTGCACGGAAAAGGAAAAGAAGAAAGAAGAGAGGTCGCGAACAGCGCGCTACGTGTTCCCATGGTTTTAATACCGATGTTTGAAAGCACACCCCCGTTTACCATCCGGCCCAATTATCCCCCTGGCAACCCCTTCCATAACCTCTCTTACGTTCCCGCGTTGTTTCACCGCTGCCAATTACACGTATTTGCGTCCTCGGGCCGACGAGAGCCGAGACTGGATTCTTGTGAATTCTTTATTGTTTCGACTGTACGACGAGTGAAACAAAGGGTCCGCGTTTTCTTTTCCGCCCCCACCCTTCCGGTCTTTCTCTTTTGTCGCGCGATTAATCAATCGCGGGCTCGCTCGGACGGAGGCGCGATGTCGTTACGATCGACTCCTTTTCTGTAACGGCAGACACTCTTTGATGAAAGGGACTGTTTCAGTTCTGTTCGAGCAGCTCGAGTTTTTCTTTGCACTCTAATGAACTGTATTTTAATATTCTAACCGTGGAGTGTCACACTTTTTGTTTCGGGCGTAGCGTCCACTGTTCCACTCGAGCGGACATCAAAGTTGTTTGCGTCCACCGATGTTGTTTATCGTTAAAAATGTCGCTATAATTTTTTCTACGGGATCAAAATATCGTTCTGTTAGGTTGCGTGGTTTTATTTGCGCTAGAAAAGATCTAGGATACGTTAGAAAGTTTCTGTCGGAATGCGTGTGTTCCCAGAAACGATCATAACAGAACAATCCAACACGCGTTGTTAATTGAATAAATCATACAAAAAAAATATGAAATTTTGTTACTGATACGACCCACGATAGGACTAATTGGCGCACAATAAAAGGCAGAAGAAAAAGCATTTTCTGTTATTAAAAACTTCTTTCGCGAATAAAAAGTTTCTCCGTTATAAAGAACAAAAATTAGGAAAGGTAGAATTTATACGAGTGGAAGAGATTAGAAGGCGCGATAACTGTTTCCTCTTACCCAAACAAATTAAATTAAATACTTCGGTATATTGAATTCTATTTAAACGATATATTTTCTTCCGAATAGAAGTACTTTAATTTTTCTATTTCCGTTTGTTACGCGTGTGGAAATTTCAGCGTGTCTAATAGGAACTAGAAACGTTACGATTTATACAACAATACATGGAACTGCTACGATAGTTGTGTAACAACGTTCTACTGCCATTAGACGCGACTACGTCGTAAAGCAGGTTGTACAACAAATCCACGATTGTATTATGAATGATTATTATCCGAAATGTTGAAATTTTTCTACTTATATTCGATTTCAAAAAAAAGACGAAGTCGATAACTGTGACAATCGTATGAAATTTTGTCCTATTTAACGGAAATCGGTGATACTGTGGTAGACTCAATTTTTGACTTTCATAACTTTTAATACGGCGATGTAGTGAATTTATTATTTTATCAATATTCAAAGGGTCGCTATTTCTTAGGACTTTCCACAACGGTAGTAGACTTTGAGAAATCTTCTGAATCTTCTCGAAATTAATTATTAGTAATAGGGGGTGGTTAGGGTAATTGGGCCTTTTGCCTTTCGAGAGTTTAAAGAGCAAAGTACTCACCGAGAGCGCCAGCAGCCAGCCTCATCGTGACGGGTAGTTCAGCGCCGGTGACTTCCGACAGCTTCCTCTTTCTAGGGCGACCCTTCTGCACCGTGCCGGAAGTGGTGATCGGGCTCTGCTCAGCGGCGCTGTAATAAGCCGGAAGCGGCGACACCCCCGGTGAACCGATGTCCTCGATACTGCCGGCTCCGCTCCCGTAATCCCCCGCGCAGCAGAGCAACTCATAGTGAGGTCTTGGGACCGACCAGCTCGTCATTCGTGAACCTTGCTGTCGAGTATTTCAGTGGCGACCCTGCGTTATCCTCCGAGTTCGATGAACGAGCGAACGCGAACTCGCTCGCGAGAGAAGACAGACTAATGGCCCCGACCGCTTTCCGCTCGATCGGATCGACGGATCGGCGAATCGAGCGTCTACAATGATTCTCGGCCCTTTGTTTTATCTCGGCTGGACTTTTCATCCAAACGAAATCGAGACTCTGGTCCCGATTGGCGCTCGCTAACTTTTTGATCCGACCAGGCAACTTTAACCCTCCAATATGGCCGTCAAATGAACAAAAGTCTCTGTTTTTTAAAATCGTATTGGAGGGTTATCGTTCGAACTTATCTTGGAAGATCAAAGTCAATAATCACCATAACTTCGAGACTCTCGAATGGTGTTTACTCGTCACGTTGGTCCTGCAAGCTCCTATATACTTCGACAGCGTTTACCGCTGCTTTCGTCCGTAAACTCGATCAGTCGTTGGAGAAAATGTCTTACACCGGATCAAACGTCGCTGTACGACCGAACAAATGTGATTTGTACACGTTCCCTTATTCGTGCCGCCGTTCCCATCGACGTGAACCGCGAACGCGGATTAATAAACGTACGTGAGGACGAGCGTCGATAGTCCGCGACTACCGATCCCGTCGATCCAGCGGAGCGGGAAGCGGCACCGCGACGTTTTCCCATTTACGAGAACGCGCGTCGAGCTCGACTCGATCCCGTTTCTCAGAATTGAAAAGACCGGATTCACCCGCGCCGGAGGGCTGTCATTACGCGGCGAACAGAAGGATAATAAGTGTCCTACGTCGACGCGCCTCGTGTTTCTGTCACTCTCGTCATCAAACTCGTTGATAACAAAGAGACGGCCTTTGGAGGATGGTAATTCGGGCTCGTGTTTCTCACCTACAGTAGACCAGGCCGTCCCTCTGCCCGAAATGATCGCCCTTGTTCAGCGGGGTGCCGCAGGACGCGCAAGTGAAACAGGCCACGTGGTACACCAGGTCCCTCGCGCGCATCACCAGCTCCGACGCGGAGATGCCTGCCCGGCATCGAGAACATCTCGACACGGCGAACAATCTGGGAACAGAATATGCGGCGGAATTGTTTCACGAATCACTGTTCCGTCCCATTTTTATGGGTTTTTTTCATTTCACGCGGTTAAGGAACAAATTTCGAATAGTCCAGGACTATTTTGAAACATTGAAACCCTCCAATCCGTTCAAAAGTTATGATGTTTTAAAGATCTACATCTTTTGGGGCACCATTTCAGGTCACATATTATATTTTCGATAAAGAATTTTTTTTCTCGAAAGTGCGTAGAATATCGGGGTTATGTCTATCGACGAAGAATGATTGTAATTGACCCCTGGAACTAAAAATATTTTTTTTAAAACGATTTGAATAATTTTTTAATTTGTCGAAAAATTTCGCAATTCCCGAATTTTTTTCTAGGAAATGGATAGAATTTCGAGGGTATAGCTATTGGCCAAAAATGATTGAAATTGACCCTCGGAACCGAAAATAATTTTTCCAGAATGATTTGAAAATTTTTTTTTTCATCGAAAAATTTAGGCACCTACCCCCTGTCGATTTTTCTTAAAAATCAGTTTCCCATTTTTAATTAATTTGTTTGACGCCCTATAGAAAAGTTGTCTAATACTTTTTGGTAGGTACCCATGGGCTTTGCTTCAGAAAAAAATTTCATTGAAATATATTCACTATTGTAGGAGTTATGGTCGTTTGAAAATTGGACCATTTTTATGGGGGTTTTCTCATTTTGCGGGGTCAAGGAACAACTTTTCGAATATTTTTGGAATTGCTACATTTTTTACACTAAAATACGCGTCGTTTGCCTTTTTAAACATTAAAATCGTCCAATTCGTTCAGGAGTTACGACATTTTTAAGATACACATGAAATTTTGGTGAGCCTCACATTAGATTTACAGTAAAGAATTTTTTTCTCGAAAATGCGTAGGATTTCGGGGTTATGTATATTGACCAAAAATGATAGTAATTGACCCCTGAAACTAAAAATATTTTTTTAAAACGATTTGAATAATTTTTTTTCGCCGAAAAATTTCAGCACCTACTCGAATTTTTTTCTCGAAAGTGCGTAGGAATTCGGGGTCATGTCTATTGACCAAAAATGATTGTAATTGACCCCTGCAACTAAAAATATTTTTTTCAGAACGATTTGAAATTTTTTAATTTTGTCGAAAAATTCACACCTTCTCGAATTTTTTTCTCGATAGTGCGTAGGAATTCGTGGGTATGTCTTTTCACCAACAATGATTGTAATCGACCCCCCTAGATAAAAACAATTTTTTTAGAACGATTCGAAATTTTTTAATTTCCACCATACTCAGAGATTACTTGTTGCCTAGGCAGGCTTGGCCCTAACTTAATAACGATGCTTGTCGTTATTGGTTTATCACAACTACAGTTTTATTGCGTGGGGAGTACGATAGAATCATAGTGGAAACGCCATTGCTCGGAATATCAACCATGAATAGAACAAAAATGTATCTTTCGCGAATATGGATCTAAAAGTAGAGTTTTAGCGATCATGTTCAGTTTGCAAGTGCCTAGCTAACAAGTCCATCTCTGTACGGTACCCAGAATATCCTTTCGACAATGAAAACTTCAAAGCCCGCTTAGATATCCTGTAACCGGCTACGACCACGATGACTCAACAATGGCGATCCCGTGGAACTACGTCGTCCTCGTATCTCAACACCAATCAACCCTCTCTCGAGTACGACAAAACCGTTTCAATTCTCCAGGGCGTCCAACGAGGAGCAAGAGACTCGGGTTCAGCCGTCGTTCCGGGTTCCTTCGAGGCGGCCATTCCCGATCACGCGTTCTTCGTAGAATCCCCTAATTACAAAATCAACGATCCCGATCGTCGCTCGAATTCATCGATCCTCTCTTCCCCGTCCGCGCACGTGACCTCCGTTGTTCGTGACTATCCGCCGGACCAAAATCGGAGAACAATGCCGGTCCCCCTCCGTGAGCGTTTTTCTTCCACTAATACACCATAACACCAAGGGGGTTGGAGGGTGGTGGAGGTTGTTCCTTGCGGGCTCTCATATCGGCCGTCGACGATCAAGGCAGCGTTACAGTTTCCGAAGCGCGAAAACCAAATAGAGACAAAGGGGTCGGATATGGATCGTTGCATATTGCATGGGAGCCGGTTGTATTCTTCTCTAACGAACCAGCAGCCGTTCCAGCCTGGAGGAATACCGGTCCACGGTGGGTTCCACCCTCGCCTGGAATCCTCTGTCACCGACGATCACCGTGGAGGAGACCCAAGAGGTCTATGGGTGGTTCAAGGAGCCAGGAAAGACGGGAGTCAATTTACAAACGTTTTCCCATTTTCGTTCAGAAATAAATTTCTTTCATTTCTCGCTCTGATTGATCCTAACACGATGATCGTCAGGTTTCATAAAACATTCTCCAAAGAGTGACACCACGATTACCATTTAAAGGAATCGAATTTCTTTTTGATTCGCTAAATTAATATAGTCCCAAGAATAATATCGTGTAGTCCATCTACCTTCTAGTAGAAAAATCGAAATTAGGATTTCAAATTAGATTCTACCTTGCGCCGATATGACCAATTAGCTAGCTTATGAAGAAAAATCACCAGTCAGAGAGCATACATTGTTGTTATTAGATAACCACTGTTTAGATCTCTTTCTCGACGTGGAGTTTCATCTGATTTTCTTTGTAAACAGGATACTGCTCGTACGATTAATTACGCGTTAGTCATTGTCTGCTGGAAAGCCTTACCGAAGAGTCTACTTGCAAAGAAATTACTTCCCGTATACAGAGCTGAATATTTTTAACATAGAAGAGTAATTACTTTTAAACCTAAGAATTAGAAATGATAGAAGTTTTCATTTAAAGAATTATAGAAAACCAAGAAATTTTAGCTTTTCTTAGTGTTTGTTTTTGGGTAAATTTAACTTTGTTTAACGTGGAATATATAATGTCGCAATACGGTTGTGTAACCAAATTGGATTAAATGGTACTAATGAGGAATGGTCTAAAAAAGTAATAGGAAGAATCAAAGAGTGACAGTGTTATATTTTATGATGTTGTACATAGAGTAATAGCTAATGTGCCACATATCTGATTGGCATATTAGAACTTAATGTGTTGCAAATGTCAGGAGGTGCAACATGGTAGTTACTTAGTTTACATAAGAATAATAAGTAAGCTATGATCTTTTTCCAAACGTATTAACCGTAGCTGCGTGAGGAAGAGATCAAAACACTTCTAGAATTTCCCTGAAAATAGTTTCAAACTCATCCGAAATTAGAGTCTATCGAAACTTATGCATCGATTAGGGGGTTTCAGTTTCCTTGCTGTAGTTCTTCTTTTACGGAAACGAGGCTAGGATTCTCAGCGAAGCAGCTTTAATTTTAAAATACATTACGATAACATTTCGCCTTCGTTATTCCACGGATAAAGAAACTTAACAATTTTCTCGTTACAGTAACGTACTCGACTGTGCAAAAAAGATGACCTCTGACGGACTTAACCCCCATGCTCTTCGTGCCCTTTAATTATTCCGTTCCATCGTCACTGAGAATGTAGCACTGATTAGGGGCGAAGATTACAGGATGCTGGAAATTGGATCCTTTTCTGGTTTTCATTAAAAGCGTAACCAGGGAACGACGTTCGAGAAAAAGCGAGTTCACGGTTTTCATTTCGGGGGAAATAATTTTCGTCGAATACGCAAAGTTTCATAATTTTTCGCGGAAAGCAAATTTCTTTTTTGTCTCGTCAATTAATTCGCGCGCACGTCGGTGCTTTCGAAAAGCTCCGCTCGCATTATCCACCTACTCCCGGAAATACTTCCGGATTGAATAATTCATACGGAATTGAATATTTAACGTCTGCTTCCCGCCGGGGCTCGTCGATTTAACAATTTCGATCCGTTTAATGCGAACAATGGAGAGAGACAGAGGTAGAAAAGGAGCGAAGAAACCGATCTCGCGCTTTCGACGACTGGCGGAATTATGCAACGCGTGATTCTCCCTCGCGTTCGCGAGCCGCGCTCTGAAATTCAACGGAAACAGCGTTTCATAGGCAAAAACACAGTAACAGATTCCCCGCATCTAATTACCGTCCCCCACAATGGCTGTGTTTAACTTAATTAATTTCATTCATCGAGACTTTGCATTTTAATATCTTAATCTACAACGGTCCGACAAGCTGCTCGACGAATCCTCCGCCTACGAGTACGCGATGCAAGAGATAACCGGCAACATTCTGCATTCAAACGCCCCACCAGATCCTTCATCCATCAAAACTTCGTCTAACGTTCCTAGCTACTCCATCCTGTTTCGTTCGCTTCACCCTCTTTTATAGTCCAATTTTCATTTCGCGCGATAACTTCGAGAATGGATTTTTACTGTACTGCAGTAGATTCACAATCGAGGGAATAAAAAATGTTCTGAAACTCGGGGGATATACTAGTTTACTTTGAGGGGTGGATATTGACGCTTTATTTGGACACTACGGTATATTAAAATATATAAATAAACGTTACGAGCTGGAAGAGGGATAATTGCATTGCCCGAATGACGCGATTTCGATCGAGAGTATGGTTTGCAAATAAAGGGAAACAGCTGGAGGAACGATCCAACGGTCGATCGGTCCGCGCCACCGAATCGGGGGTGGAGGAACACGACGAAAAACGAAGTGTCGCCCGGTGGCGAAAAGGTATTACTGGAAATCGTGACCGCGTCTTTTTATCGCGGCGAGTATATCACCAGCGTGGAATTTCTGGTCCCGGTTCGGCAACCTAGGTATCACGGCTCAGGGCTGGCCATTAGTAGACATTTTGTGTGGTCCGGGGCGCAGTTTTGAGCGGGGCGGACGCTCCTATGCAAATTCGCGGATACCCCAATAAATACTGAAACGGGAAGCCGTACGACGGGCCCACTAGAACGGGGACCAGCGGATCTTGCATTAATTCCGGACGTCATTCCGGTAATTCGACGTGTACCGGTATGGCGCGCCATGGGAATCGCTTTGTTTCAAATAGAAAATCAAAGGGTGGATTAGATCCGAAGTTCTTTGAAGTTTCAATGGATATAAAGACTACAATTTCGTGCAACCATCTTTGATTTCGCGTTTGAAACATTTGATTGGCTACGTTTTATAGACAATGCAGCTATTTGGAGTTTTTTCTCATCTTTGTATAGTTTAAACTCATTTGTAACGTGCGTCAGAGCAACAGAGAGTTAAGGGATGATACGAGGAACCCCCCAAAAGCTAGATTCTTCTTTCACGATAAGTAAATCGTCCAGCCCGTCAGGTATCCGAGAGCTATGTAAAATCAAACCCTTCTTCATTCTGGGAACTTTAAATTTTCGACTTTTTGCCAGCCATGCGACAAGTCGAAGTCGGTAGATCCGGTCGCGGCAGGTGACCCGTCGGTGAACTTTGTTTAATCCTCTTACGACTACTCGTACTAACCTATAATAATCCTCTTTGCAGTAGATGTTGCCATCCCTGGCGAAGCATGTCAGCTCGGCGGCCAGCGGCACCCGGCAATGGCAGCAACGCAAACAGCCGCAGTGCCACGCACGATCGGCAGCCCTCAGGTACCACCGTTCGGCTATCTCTCTGCCGCATCCCCCGCAGCCGAGGCTTCCGTCGGAGTTGTTCTCGCCGGTGCCGATCTGCCGGCCGCTGACGGCACCATTGCCTGGCGGGGGTGTGCTGCTCCCGCAGCCGACTTCCTTCAGCATCTCGTGACGGACGGCCGCAGCCACCGGCGCATTCTACGGACAAACGGCCCCCGGTGACATTTCGCCAGATTTACAGCCCGATTCACGGCCGATCTTTCGACTACTGCCCCCCCGTCCGGACTGGCCTCGATCGCGCCGCTCTCAGACGTTCACGATCACAAATAGATTGAAAAATACACTTTGCTCGATCGAAATTTCATTTTTACGGTGGATATTGTGCAATTGTGTGCACGAATCTTGGGTACAGCTGTCTATAAATGTCTCGAAGGCCCAAAAATTGGAGATATTGTTAAATTAATTGTACTGTACTTTGCCCGATTTAACCAAATGATACTCATCTGGTTGATCGAATAAAAATCGTATCTAACAAATAGAACTTTCGATCTTTAGGTAAGCAACTACTCAGCCTTTTTTTCAACGCGCGGAAAAATGAAGAATCTAGTCATTTCTCGATCAACCGTAAAGTTTCAAAATTCCATGCTCGTGTGCAATTTCGGGTAAGTAGTCCAAGACATTCGAGCAGTGGCGTGTAATTACAGGACTTTAATCGCTCCTTCTTGCAGGGCACCCTTTCCGCATTCACGGAATCCACCTTTTTTCAGGAACGCCCCGTATTTAACGGGCACTCGAGTTCCCCGGGCCACTCGTCCCCCCCGAATTCACGTTGAAAATTTTCCCTGTGGCCCCACGGTCGCTCGTGACTGTTTTTCTCGCGACGATCGCGATGACGAGTGTTCCCCGTGGACGAAGGACTACCCGATCCTCCAGGAGCGGCGACATTGCATTCATTCAGGACACTTCTCCGGCAGCGGCGCACGCAAGAACCGATGAATGAAAACAATTCGTGACTGCTGTCCCGTTAATGAATGACTCCCGGGGTAGTGGCTCTCGGTTTCGAATCGGCCGCGAGCTAATTAGTAGAACCTTGCGGATCGCCACAATAACTCAACGTCCTTTACGAGCGCGGGCCGCACGTGATTTCCGTAAGTTAAATGGAAGGTGACGTCGCCTGGAATCACCGTACACCTCGTTTTACCAAGGTGACGCCGTTTTGCTGCCGCTTGTCACCGACGTATTAGGTCGAACGTGTGCACGCTGATTTACAACTATTCTCCCCCTTGTTTCCCGTTTTCCCCACCGTTATCCATTTTCCATTATTTTTTTTCCCGCGAGATGGACAAAGTTTTATTCCAATTATAGACGAGGTAACATTTAGTCCAACGAGCTGTTCTGATCGCTCAACATGAATTCGTAGGGGAAGTATATTGTTCAGAACCTGCGATCTAGCAAATAGTCTAAGCATCATCTTGGCTTGAACGGTGCATTAACAAAGTAGTGATTTAAACTTTAACTGGAAGGAAATCAGAAAACAAAACTAGTTTGATCCAAATAAACGTTTAAATATGAGATTTGTGAGCAACAGAGAGTACTTTGACGAGTAGGCTTGCATAACTTATATATGCAGAAGCTTATGTTCGATAGTTCGATTTGTGGTAATTTTATGTTAGAGCGGATGGATATCTATAGTTTGTAATTTTTCATGTATATCTGCCTTATTTTTTTTAATGGTACTTTGACAGGTTTTTACTTTGACTCGTTCAATGAATATTACGATAACGTTTTATGGTATTCGTGCGTTAATACCATTTAACTGGCTTGTTTGTATTATCAAACCGACTGATCTAACGATTCAGCCGGCATTACTGTTTCGTTACAATATAATCCTGTAATTTACTGTTTGCTATATTTGCAATTATAATCGAGCCAATTTAAAAATGTCAGATATTGCGCGGACTATGATAGATGGAATCCAACGTGCCACACGATAAAAATGCATCGTACATATTACACTTTTATTGCTCCAAATACGAATAAATATACATTTACTTAACCGAACTAGTAAACAAAATCGCATTAGATACGACACGTTTAACCTGATTGTTAAATGTATTATTTTCAATTACATAGAAAGACTAATATTCTTTTTCTTGAAAGTTCTTCGTAGCAATTCTGATAATTCTATTATATGTATATGTTGGATATAGTTTTGCTTTTCTCTTTCATAAGATAAGCGAGAAACTATTAGGGTGATTTATTGGATTGGAAAAGTAATAACGTGAAGTAAACGTTAACTTTGCGTAATGACAAATGAGTACAGTAGAAAATTCTTCGTAAACAGTAAGAAACGTAGTTCCTGATTCCAGATAAGTTTCTGTCCGCCACGTGAATAATGTTCATTAGGTTCTATTCCGAGTTTCTATTTTCCCGTCAGTCAACCGCAAACACTCACCTCTTACTCCTATTGTAACTTTCTGAAAGTTTTATTTCATCTTCTGCCAGTACCATTACGATTTTCTTCCTTCCAGCGACACTTTTTTTCCACTTCGTTACCTTCAATTCCATTTAATATCTACGTTCTGACTTGCCAAACAGGGGCAATGTACAATTAGAGGGTAATTTTTATAATTTTCCATGGAACAATGGATCACACATTATCGTTACGTACGTATTAACTTTCATTTTTATGAAAACGTGGATACGTACTCGAACAATATACTCAAAGTAATAAAAAGCATTCATCGCTTTAAGACACGCAATTTTGTTAATTGTAAATTGCTACATAGAAAAAATCAGACATAATAAATTACTTTACGCAGAGCTATACTCCAAAGGCTTGTTCAACGTTTTGTTAGTTTCTTATGAGTACAATATAATTAAAATGCAGTGAATCTAATATAATGATTATGAGAATTGATCGTAGACACTTCAAAAATTGTATTAATTTTGTTATGAAAACAACACATTCTTCGAACTCTAGGGTATAGTAGCAATATGTCTAACTGAAAATATTCAAAACTGCAGACTTATGTGTTTGTCAAATTGTGTAGTTTCTTAGGTAATAGCATTTGTTTTCAACGCTAATCTGTTTTATCTCTGGTACAGGTGTAACTCTCGTGTTTGTTTCTCATCGATAACGCTCGTCCCCCTCAATGAAATCCCGAAAAGCCTCAGATTTAACACAAATTAAACAATTTGCCCCTAGTCCCATGGGAAGGCGTGTCAGGTAGACAGGCCACGTTAGAAACCATCGAAAATCCTTCTCCCAATCTTGTTCCCTCGTCCTTCGCGCTAGACCCTTCCGTCAAGTCGTAACGTCAGCCCTCGTCCCGCGAAATTTTAATGATCGGTCAGCCACTGTTCTTACCTACCTGGTCGTTCGGTTAACCAGCTGGAAACGCGGCGTCGAATTCCACCCGGCGCTCCCGACGCCGTCCACTTCCTCTCCGCTGTCCTCGCAGTCGTCCGTCGCTCGCCTATTCTCGATCCTCGCGAACGATCCCCGCCGGATTTACTTCTCGAACCTGGCTATTTCCATCCGAAAGGCTGAACCTTGAACCAGGAGCACCGAGTTTTCCCCCGATTCGAACCCTGAACGATCGAAACGATCGACCAAACTAGCGATCCAGAATCCGTCGGAAGCTGACGCGACAACGAAGAATTCTGGGGTTTAACCAGAAGCAAGAAGTAGTTCGTAACGATTTCATATTACAAGTTTTACAGGATATTTTCCCTTGTCTCTGCTTCATAGACGCCCTAAATATGTTCTTTAACCCCTTGTCGTACAATAACTAGTCTGACTCGACACTAGTGTTACGTATCAACACATTTTTACACTCACGATGTATTCGTAAAACAAATTTAAACAAAATAGTATACGTTTGAGAAATTACATTGAATCGTACGTCAAGGGATTAAATGCACAGCCTCAGAGATTGCATACTTCTGATCGAATGTACGTCTACACTCTGCCCATTGAAATTGTGGTAAATTTACGAGGAACGTGAAGAGTTTAACACGCGTTGTCAAAGGGTTAACGATCAGATCAGCACATCTTTGGGGACTCTAAAGACAGTGTTTACGGAGGAATGAAGCGGAACTGCGGTTAACCCGAGGTGGTAATTCGGTGGTCGTCTGAACGGGGATCCGGAATCACTGAACGAACTGGCGACCGCAACGATTCCGCAGAATGGTCGGTTAAAACGGCGGACTCGTTCCGACAGCTCGTCATCGTTCTGGTCGATCGTCCGATCGTAGGAGGCTTCCGTGTACCTGTCGGCCTCCGCGGTTCCTCCGGGTGGTCTTCCAGCGTCGCTGGCCTTGTCTCTATCACCTGGTCCGCGTCCGGATCATCGTCGTGTTCCTCCGCGGGCACCGGCGTCGTCGCGTAACCACGTTTCCTCGCGTCGCCGCGCGCCGGCGGGCCGCGTCAGCTCACTGAATCCTCGCCCGTTCACTCGGCCGGCGCGGCGACGGTAACGCGAGACCGGAAGACGCCACTTTCTCGCGCGGAGAGACGCTTCTCTTTTTTTTTCCACGGCGGAGTGAAAATTTCTGCGTGACACCCGGGGATACGCGGAATACGGGCGTAAGGTTCGGGCCGAGTGGCAGGCGAGTCGGCTGCGAGGGAAGCTGCTCCCCGTCGGCGTGATAGCACGATCCTGGGCTGGCCAGACCAGGGCCAGGGGCGGACGCCGACATGCCAGGATAGAGGGGTTGGCCCCCGCGTGCACCGACGTCGCTAGGGGTGGGGTTTTCGGCTGCCTCGAGGGGTAGAGACGTCGGGACGCCAGGCGTCTGCGCGATCACCAGCCGTATCTCTGTCCTCGTCGACGCCGCGTCGCAACGCGACGACGCGACGCCTGTAGTCTAGCCGACCGCTGGACGGCTGGTACTCTTTCTCTCTCACCGCGACCAGTTTCTGCACGCTTCTCTTTGGGATCTCAAGGGTCCCGATTTTTTGGTCAAGAGTAAACGATATTCAGGGTTTAATTGAATCTTGGACTACCCGAGTTTCGAAGCAATTTTAACGATTTCGGTTTAAGAGACAGGGTTGGGGGCCGGAAATAGTTTATCGGGGACGTTTGGTTTCGTTTCGGCGCTGGTTTGACTTTGAGCACTCCTTTATTGAGTTTTAAAGGGTTCTGAATTTTTAAGCATCGGTATTGAGGATTTAAGTACTGGAGATAGGTGGGGATAGACATATTATTTGATCATTTTAACACGAATTACATTGGAGCAAGGATCAACTCTGATTAATACTACCCCAAGGCACGTATACACCCTGAGATCAGTAGTAGGGCTTGAAGGGAATGTTATAACTTCTGCCATCTAATCGATCCATTAAATTCGACCAGAATTAGTTCTCTGGGGTAGTTTATAATACTAACTTAATTTAAATTGAAATAATTGTAAGTTGGAATACCACTGACAAAGTGACAAAAATACATCTTCTTTAATACTTGATTCTATATTGAATTTGAAATAACCTGTTGCGTGGAGATTTTTAGGACGACGGAGCAGTTTTTATATCTCATTATAGTTTTGGAGGGGTTGTAATAAAGTTCAACAGTTGATGTTAACATTATTTATTCGAACAAAAATAACATAGTAGTATTTTTTAATACAAAGCATATTAATATAAGGCTAAAACGTGATACAGTTCTATATGCAGTAATGCTTTTCAGAACATAAAAATTAAGCAGTTTGAAAATACCATAACTTGCAAAGTTGTGCATAAATAAGATATCGAGCATTGCCCTTTGTTTCTCAGGAGTCATTAAATCCGAGACGTCGTAAACTCGTAATTATTTTTCATAATTGCATGTTATGAGAACATGACAAACTTACACCGAGTAACGATGCAAGATTGAGTCACAAGTAAAACCCTTTCGATTGGTAAATTAATTAACATTAAATAAGATTATTACACGTGCACTAATTAAGGCAGATCAAGGAGTGTAGATTAATATTGGGTTGACAGGAAAGTAATGCTGATTGCTGAACGTGTTAAGATAAACTGTTTCAAATGGTTCGTACAAAGTGCAATATTCCATTAGAGCCTCCATTATCAGAGTCCCCTTTAACCGATATCCCATATCATTCGAGGCTTTTTAAGCTTTAGGGTAAAAATAGTTCCTTAAGATCACATGTAGAATGTAACAAAAATCTACAACTTTATTTTTTTCAAAGCATCAATAAACAAAATATTTGACTGGCTAGAAATCAAGGAATAAAGCATCCATCGATCCTTTCGTATTATACGAGACAGTCTCGATCCACATTATCTCTGATAATCGATCTACTGTATATAATTCGAAGGCGTCGAAGGCGCAATATATAAATAAATTAACGAGCGAGAAACGTAGCCTATTTTTAGTAGTTTCGAAGAGCGGAAGTTCCCCCTGTCGAGCAACACGCTCGAAACTCGATTACGCGATGGTGTCGGTGTTCTTTCCGCGGTGTCCGCGTCGATAGGGCGAGACAGCGTTTAAAAGAGCGGCGGATGCGTACCCGCGGTCGAGTATCTCGAAACAGTCCGGGTGACAAACGGTCAGCGATATTAAAATCGTCGCGGGGACACGTTTTTCGCCCCGGTCGCCGGACCAGGCCCGTCCCCGCAACGATTTGTACCTGTATGCGTGACTGACGCGTGACTAACCATTCGCGTGTCGCGTCATTTCTCTTCGCGGGAGCGCGCTCTTCCCATTGAGAGGCCCCCACCGATTACAAATTAATTGAGAGTGAAACGCGAACGCACGGCAGACGCTTTGAGGACGACGTCGACGGGGCTGAAGGCGCTAATCATGAATAATGAATGCCGGCCCGTCGCGGAACGCTTAGAAACGTTTCGACCCAGAGATTTCGAGCAATAATTCCCTCCCACCACCCCCCTCACCCTCCCGGCGAACCTGACTTTCCGAAAGTTTACCATCGAACGCCGCTCTCGGCGCGCGTTCGACCAACAGGATGCTCCGGAAGAAAACCAGAGACCGTCGACAAACACTATTTGTTTATTAGTCTTCCGTTATAAGCCCCCAAGTCACTGTCTCATCACTGTTTCATAATATGCAATTTTAATTTCAAAAAGTAATCCTTGGTAGATATTACCCTTGCAAACAATTGGGACAAATTTTCTTCGTCGACTATTCGTTTCAAGATCACAAAGATTCAAGTGGGGGAGGAATTTTACATTTGTCAATTCTCGAGAAGTTTCAATTTTGTGTCATGTAACGCTCTAACCCTCTGCGCTCCAAATATTGTAGCTTAATTGAAGCTTGCAATACTTTGCTCCAAAAATTGCCTCCTGGAAAAATTTATAAAAAGCTAGTAATTATATACTTTTTTCATTTGTTTCGTTAACTAAGTTTGATCAAAGGGTTAAGTCTACGTGGTCAAAATTGTTCTATCGACTCCAATATGTCCTCGATTTAGCGTAGAACCTGTATTCTAAGTTTTGTTCGAAGTTTCAAATAACCCCTGAAATTGTAAAGAAATATTCATAGTCAAAAGCTTGACAAATACCCCATTTTAATATAGATTTAGTTACTTCGATCAAAACAATTTTCAATCACTTGTTAGTACCTTTGCTCTCCTCCGCCATTGATCGCTCAAAAAGGGCGGTTCATTTGAAACGACTAATATCTAATACTTATTAAAACCTCGAAAATTCTGTTTTATTCAGCAGAACTTAACGTATATATTATCTCTGCAAAAAGATATTGCAAAATGGCGAAGAAACGTAAATTTTTGAAGGATGCTGGATAGCGAGAAGAACGTCGTTTCTTATGTCGCGCGTGTGCACCTGTTTTTTGTCGAATCTGGCAGAATTCAGGAACGGATTTTCTCTTCCTTGGCGAGCGCCCTTTAATTGTAATCGAAGCAACGGAGCGACAGTTAGATGCATTGTCCCCCTCGACCAGTTCTGGTACTCGCCTTCTTGCAAACGGCCGACTATATTTGGACGGTGTCGCGAACCAGTAGCCGCGGTGTGTATTCGGCGCACCGAGACGGAAATTCATCGTCCTCCGCGACAGAATCGTGTCTCTGGAGTGGCTCTCTCGATATATCCCATTAGGTTCATTAACCGCGGGTGGCACAATCGCGCGAGCCTCTACAAATCGGGCCTCGCCTTTTATACGCTCCTACCACTGGTCAACAGCTTCTTGCCCTGTTTTCGAGCTTTCGAGCACGCGGGATTTCACGGCAATTACGTTCGATGACTTTCTTCGAATTAATAGCGCAACAGAGCGCGCCGTTTACGGAAAGTGGAACAATAGGAAAGCAAACGATGCTCAGGCATCTCGGGAACAGTTCCACGCGGGGAAGATTGATCGCTTCTCGCAGCGCTACTTTCGTTTGTCTATTGGACCCGTTCTTCGAACGATCATTTACACGCCCAACAGATCGCGTCGTTTGGGCCCAGTGATCGTCTAGGCTCGATTTCTAGACTCGAAGACGCGCTACAAATCTCTGGAATCGATTTCCATGACACCGAAACTCGAGAATCTTGCAAGTCCCTAACCCCGTTTCTCTGGAACGAGGACCAAAAAATCCACTAGAGACCTCTCAATCAACGGACTCCCCGGTCTGTCGAGATTACGAACGAGGGAATCGTAAGATGTCGAGGGCAACCCTGTCGCAAGGGTGAACAGAGGAAGAGTCCTCTGCCCCAAGACTTCGGGGATGCAGCGTCATATCGATCAGGAACTTTCGAAACAGCCTAGCGGAGGGACGGCTGGAAGCAATATTAACGAAGAAAAAGACGAGTACTAGGTCTATCTCCTCTCTCTCTCACGCGGGTACGCGTCGTCGTCGTCTCTCTCTGGCGTCCCTCGAGCGTCCTTCTCCGGCTAGCTGGAGGGGAAAACGAAGGTACACTAACCCCAGATCCGAAGCGGCAACCTCTCCGCTAGGCGCGGCCTTCTGACGCCCGCTCGATAGAAGCCCAACCGGTTTCAGCCAATGGGAGGACTGGACGAAGATAAAGCCGTCGCCCGATTGGTCGACGTGCTATTCAGACTGACACTGTGCTGATGGGAAACGGCGAAGTAGAGGAGCTGGAGATGGAACTGGTCCCACCAGCATCCACGGACCTGGGGATCCGTGCCGAGAATGGGAGTCATCTGGTGGACGTCGTTGGAGGCTGTTTTCGACGATGCTCCGTCAAAAGGTGGATCCTTGGGAATCAAAATCGCCAACTTACTTGGACTCATCCGTCAAATTTGATCGGAGACCGTCGTCTGCAAACGAGAGATCCTCGAGAGATCCTCGAGTCGTGGCGAAAATTGGAAATTGACATCAGCTCTCCATTAATTTGGTTCGTGATCCTTTTACGCGTTCGTCCAGGTGGTTACGTAACGCGGAATTGTGTAGATTCGAGAAGGGCTGGTGTTCGAGAACTATGTTTGGGGTATGTGTAGTATTTCTGTAGGTATTGATCTGTACTTTACTTGACGAATGCTAGCTGTACAGATATGTACTTAGTTTTGGAGCAAACTTGCTCCAAAGTGCACACAAGAGACTTGTCGCTTTCTGAGACACGCGAACGTGTCATTGTTAATTGTATTTCCGTCTATATGGCCGACGAGACAGTTAAGGTGCAATAACAGCAACCGTCTTTCTGCATTTTATCTCCATCTTCAAATTAAATCAGAGTCTGTCCAAATTCATCATCGAAGAACACGCCTCAGAGCCTTCATAAACTTCCTGTCGTTGCGTCATTCTAACATCCTGAATAACCTGGCAAAAGTTCAAGCTAAATCTAGTACGTTCCAAAATTCAGACTCCGATGTTGCACCTAGAGTTTTAACGCCATTATTCATGAAACAAGTAAATCATTTCTCGGTTCGTAGAGGATATGGCGCGCTTTAAATCTCGAGAACCCAACGTAACAGTCGCAGTGTCATCGAACAACAAGACATTATTAACACTGTCTTCGAATTATGTCCCAGAAACCAACTACTAAAGCACAGGATCGCCATCCAACTATCACTACCTAATTCCTAGAACTGCGTCCACTGTAGTAAATTTCGTAATCTGGTCGGATTTTGAGATAATTCTTATTTGAATATTCCTCTCGAAACTCTAATGTTCGCTTATGGCGGCATTGTGGAGGAAAATAGATATCCCTGCAGTTTGTCTTCTTCGGATTTCTAAAAAGTGACTATCAAAATGCGCAATTAATGTTACTAGAATATATCAATGTCTCGCAGGTATCTCGCAAACTAGCACTAGTGTTATATTCTAACAAAGTTTCTAACTGTCCGGTAGGTAAATTGATGTCTAATGAGTTTAAAGTAACAATCTACTTTGCCTAAAAATAATACAAATACTCTACTAGGGATCTACTTAAATAGATCGTCGAATAATTAGGCGAGCTAGTTTGCTATCGATTCAATTCCCTGATGCACTAAATTTCATATTTGAGTATAGCTACATAGCGTAGTTGATTCGCTCTAAGTCTCAAATTTCATAAATTGACGAATCAATTGCAATAGAAACTGATTACCATTTGACTCCAGTTTTTCAACAAACGAATCTTTAATATTCGATTAATATACATTCATTTTCTTTGGGATACGGTCTAACAGTTGACTACCTAGATGCACCAGTGAGTAGTGATTAGGCGTCTTTGATTTACTTTCCACAAATTCACGACTCAGACACGTTGAATGTCTTGAGACAAAATGATAGCACATCTCGTATGTTGCTCATTTCTGTATTGCATATCGTTTCGTTTTGGAGCACAAACTCAGCCGATCTATTAATGCTCCAAAATACAGGAGACCTCAAACCAGAGCCTCCAAGTTAATGATGCAAACGCCATAAGGAAGCCATGATCTCACGTATATTACTATTTCACATATGCTACTATTTTGTACAACATGCCCTTGATCCTCTTCCTCAAATTGCGTCCCAGAAACGTGGATCCTGAAACAAGGCGATTTTCGATAGCTTCTCACCGGTTCACCGCCTCTGACACGCTAAATTCTACATCATGACGAGGTTCCAGGTTAAATTTGGTTTCCTACGACGCGATCCTGGAACCGCAGGACTCCGAGGAATCGGGGAAAGCCGGTAACGGATCCTCGTTCGGCCTCGGGCAGAGAGCACGGCGCGTCGCCGCGGCTCAGCCCGATCGCATTATGTAAAATACGGTGTGCCGCTCGCTAGGTTATCTGCCGGTGTAAGAGTAAATAAGTGCAAAGATATAACGGTTAATTTCCGTGTTAACCGCGTTTTATCGCGACGTCTATCCGCAGTCAGCCGCCCAAGCAGCAGGATGCCGGGGCTCTTCCAGTGTGAATCTGCCGCGGTCGTCTCTTCCACGTGTGTCTACCGTGTGTCCGCGCACACGGCCACACGCACAATAAACGTGACCCCCTCTTCCTCCACACACACACACGTCACACGCGCAGGGACCGTTTTCTGTGTGCATCTGCACGCACACCTGTCCGCCGCTAGTCCCTCTTTGATCGTGGAACGTGTGTTCCACGCGGTCTGGCGTGTTACTGTGCGTTTCCACGTTGCTCGAGCTTGCATCTCGCGTTGGACGAGGACGCAGCCAGCGACCAAGCCCCTGACCGGACAGAGAACGGAGATACCTCGGTGGCGGAACGAGGACAGGGAGGAAGAGGGACAACGCGCGAGCGGTGCGTGTGCGCGTGCATCAAGTATATTTATGTGCGGGCACCGTCACGTGGGTAAGGATCGTAGATTGCGGCTGGGACACCAGTGTTGGTGAATGAGGCTGACGTGGATAAATGGTGCGTTTCCCCGCGGGAGACGTATACTCGGTGATCTTCCGGGCCCTGGTCTCGGTACAACGGCCGATCGGTGCCACGGGAACTTCAGGAAGCGAGCTGGTCGATGCTCGTCCGGCTCCTACCAGCTTCGGGTTCGACGCTGACGATTCTCACCGTTAATAACGAAAATTGATTCGTGTTTCGGGGTTTTGTAACCGGTGCAATAGAGAGCTCGTGTGGCTGAGGATTCTTAACCGGCTGGTAACCTTAGGTATCAAGGGCTCGGATCTTGGGATACTTGTTCCGTCTTCCAGAAAAATGTTGTCCCATTCGAAGTGCAGGTTGAAAACAGGATGAACGAAATTATATACCGGGGCGTAGAAAGCTCGCTCTCACGAGACACCTACCTTCTCCACCGAAACGCGATTGACCAACCCCCGCAGATACTTTCGAAAATCGAAATCTAATTAATCCATCGTCCATTCGGGGGGCCAGGGCCCCGGCCACTTCATAAACACAATCAGCCCGCGCGAGCTTGTAGGCACACTGAATCAGATCTGACCAGATAGGGATCCGTTCCGCGTTCGGCTTCTCACTTTTACGGATCCTTGTTGGGTTCGTCTCATTGTTCTGGCGATATGCCGGCCTGTCAGGCGAAACGGAAGGCGACGGTTGGCAACAGGGTGGCGGTGGAACGCAGAAGGACGGGTAGGAGGAATAAGAAAGCAAGGCAGGTCAGGCAAAGCCAGCTCAGGGGTTATCTGATCGCGAGCGCGCGAATATCTTCTCGGCTTCCGGCGCCCAACCTGTGATTACCGCGTCGATTGTCTGCAAATGGAAGCTGAAAAATGCATCTCACACTCCATAAGAAAATCATAGTTCCCCCCCGGTAGCGCAACGTTCGCGCCGCCCTATCTCGGTTAGCATCGTCCCGACCCACCTGCTTGGGTCTCGTGGACATGCTTAGGAATCGGCAACGATCGCTGCTCAGACCTCGTGAGACTATAAACGTTATTCAACCAGGACTCTTGTCTGGCTAAAACCACATGGTTAAGTGGCAGATTAGGACGTCGATTATTCTACGTTCGATTTTCTTCTTTTACGCGAGTTTCTGTTATTCCTTATATCCTATAGGAACTTCTGCTAGAAAATTTAGTGCTCCCTATTTAGTCAATAGCGTTGCAAAATATAACTAAAATATAGGGGGGCTAGAGAGCTCCTGTTTTACTAAATGCACACCTGATTAAATGGCAGATTAGATCTCCGGGTATTATGAATGTGATTTTGTTGCTTTATTCGGGTTTCTATTACTGGGGGTTGATCGATATATCGTCTGGATCTGCTAGGGGGCTCATCGATAGAGCAATCTTAGACACTAGGACACTTAATGAGCAGTCGAGTACTTGAGATCAATAGAAATTAAAAGAAGAATCGTATCTTGGATTTATTTGCGATATCGCAGACTATCTCGAAAGTTAGGTGGCTCTAGACGTCCTGGGGCACGTACAAACAGAATTTATTTGCGGGCTGCTTATACGAAACAGACAATTATCTTCTCCATGCGTCCCTCGTTTCTCGAATATGAAATTATAATATCGGGGAATATAAAACGCATTGTTAACGTTCTATTTAAGAGCGAACGGATATCTCGATGCACAAACGTCCACTTCGAGGCACATTTTTCTATCGCATAAATATGGATCATGATCGTCCAGGTTCAGCGAAAACGAGGCGATCGTGGCTAGTGAAAAAAGAAGGAAACAGTCAGACTGGATGAAAAAGTATGAAACGAAATTATTCGGATAGCGAATCGCGCGCACGTCATCGTCCCGCCTTATGCGAACGAGTTCCCGCGCTATCTGGTTAATACGAAACGAGAATCCTCGTATTTCGTTTCGCTCCTTGAACCCAAAGTCTCGCCTGAATACCGAAGTATTCTCGCCTCTGATTTTCGAGATAGAGGCCGTAAGTGGGGCGGACCGAGATGGATGTCTGCTCGAGCCACCGTCGCCCAGCAAATTGATTTCCATTTAATTATCAGTATGCACCTAA
Organism: Colletes gigas; assembly: GCF_013123115.1. Classification (NCBI taxonomy): domain Eukaryota; kingdom Metazoa; phylum Arthropoda; class Insecta; order Hymenoptera; family Colletidae; genus Colletes; species Colletes gigas. The sequence continues at coordinate 1,555,368 of NW_025106643.1, read as the reverse complement.
AAATGGTTTTCCTCGAGATCCCGCGTGGCCCTTCTTCCGCCTCTGGACGCTGACGCTCGTAAACGCTGGAAGGGTTAACGTAATTTCATTGCTCGATGTTTTCGTTCGCGGAGAAATTAAATTTAACTATCGTAATATCAATTTTAATGTTCAGAATTAATTGCTAGGAAATTGGAGCTTGATTTTGCGGTATACCCGGCGCTGTATTCTGTTTTCCCGGGCCATTGACCCCTTAAAACAAGAATTAATGAGGTTACAGCGTGGGGATTTTTAGCAGAGGGGTCTAAGTAGTTTAAAAACTCATGCAACGTATGTAAATATTACCAAACGATGATAATCAGTTGCTAAAATTGTTCTCAGACCAAACAAGAATAAAACTCCAGAGGTCAAAGACCCGAAATCGTATTCGCGGGCAGCTTAATAATATTCGTGATAAATATGTAACGTTCATTAAATCGTCGTTATAATTAGGACTCGATATAAATTATTCCTCCGGCGTGTACAAAAGAACTAACCTCCGGGGCGGCATGGTACTCGAAATCCTAATTAAGACGCAAAAAACTCATCGCAACAATGCATCAAACTAACAAATTCTTCGAAATGGCTTTTCCATTCGGATGGACGGGTACACCCGTTCCACGAAAAATCCACGGCGATTATTACCGGCGAAGGAGGAAAAGAAAGGCGGCATCACCCGAGCAACGTTGCATGAATGGCGGGTTAACGTTACTCCGCGGCTGCCTCAAGCTGGAAACCGAGCGGCAAATGAAATTATAAAAATTCCATAAGCGGCGGTGTTTTTTTCTCCAGCCGTAACTCAACAGTGTTCCTTTCTGTGCGAACCGCCTCCTTCAACCGCGCGCCATTTATCAGAACGCATTACGCTCCGGCGTTTCCTACTCCCCCGTTTAAGGAAACGCAGCCCTCCCTCTTCCGTTTTCTTCCACCGCGCGTTTTTCCGCCGCCCCCGTCGCCACCAGCCCGCCTCCCCTCGCGAAGGTTGGTAGTTTTTTCCCCTGGGTCGGAGATCGCGCGAAAAATCACGTGTCCTGGGACGTTGGTACCTCGCGCGTCCAGGTGCCAGGTACAACACGTTCCCCGCGGCCATAAATACGCGTCCTTCCTCGCGTTTTTTCTTTCCGGCAGCTTTACGCCATATTTACGACGCTGAAAATGAGGCGATCCTGGGGCCCCGGGAGGGGCAGCCCCCGAAGGAATGAAATCCTCGTTACTCTTACCGGCGTTGGTACGTTCGGTGTTGAGCATCCGGCGGCAGCGGCGTCGCCTCGGTGCGATTTATTTGAGCTTCCGTCTTTATCGTAGACCAGGATCACGGCGAAAGAGGATATAGACCATAACCACTTTGCGTTGGCTGGTTTCCTCGCGCTCGGCGAATCCCGTATCCTATTATATACGCGAAAACGGCCGGGCGGAGCGGTGCAACGCGAGGAACAGAGAGAGAGAGAGAAAAAAAAGGAGGGAATAAAGGCGAAGACTCATTAAGAGGCTCGATGATAAAGTGAGTTATGGCAATCGCCGGGGGAATGGAGCCATTGCGAAGTCGCAATTGCTACAGTCTTTCTACCTTGTTGCGTTCCCCTCTTGGCGTTTCGACGCCTCTTTCCTTTTAAAGAACCTTTCGTTCGATGGTGGAACATCGAACAGTGTTACTCGCCTATGATCGCGTGCCTTTGGTCATCGAGTTCTCGTTCCACGGATATGATTTAGGTGTCTGCAACTAGGCCTCCAGTTTCATGCATTTGCGTATCGTCTTTTCTCTAACTAAAATCAACTGTTGTTCGCGGAATTTTCATCCCCTGAACCTTTGAAACCACCCGTGGTCGTTAGCTTTAAATCTTCTGGAAGCAGATTACTCCAATTACCCATGCTTAAAAATCCAGATACAGGAATCGAACAAAACGCTTAGGGTACAAGAAAACGCACTGTTGGGATAGAAAAAACAGACCTAACTGGACAATTTAACGTCGATGTCATTTTCCAGTCGTTCCAACTGCGGCGTAAATTATTCCGTGGCCGTCATAGTTCGTCATCGGCATCTCGTATCGTTCGTCACTCTTCCCAGTCGCTGTTCTATTTACCTGGCCGACCCAACAGCAGTCGTTAACGACACGGAGGGCGTGAAACGGAACGAGGGGTGGATCGAACGTCTCCGGACGACAGGAATCGACGACGCTGGCTTGGATAAACAAGTCGATGCCACTACCCCCTTTCAGCCGCTCGTCAAAGAGGACAAACGAGGACGTCGTGTGCCAGAAAGTTGATGCGAGCCAGCGCGGGAGGCGGCGTTCGTGCCTCTGATGTCGCGCTGAGATGGGTTTCATCACTCTAGCCAAACAATGAGGCTTGTATTTTTGGTCGCGCCACCGTTTTCCCTGTTATTCTTGCGACGAAACGGAAACCTCCCTTCGAGGATGTTCTTTTCTCGCGTGGAATCGTCAAAGACCCGCGTCGAGTTTTCTGAACATGGTGTAGAACCGTGTAAGAGTCCCAATTGACAAGATGGCGGCGGTAATGCGATTTGCTGGTCGCCAAGATCTCTTCGTTGGGCCGAGATGTTTAAATTGGGTCGTGACGCGTGAGATTCGAAAATATCCCATCGTGGTTTGGATGTTGTTTCACGACTCCCTGAACCTCCGTCTCCGTCACATCAACGCCCGCGCTCGTCGGCGATAAATACGAGATTTTATCCTCGCGCGCAGGTTTGGCGCGGGTCCTCGTATATAATCGTCCCCGCGGAATGATTCCGGGGCGTCATATCCTTCGGCACGATTAAAGGACCGACAACTTTAATCCACCGGGGGGAACGCTGGAATACGATTCCAGCATAAAGCGACGACTTTATGGTTATTCGACGTACGATTCGCTGACGGGTTCACTTTGTGGAAGACAACCGGAGGAGGAAGAGGAAGAGAAAAGGCGGAGGAAGACGATGACGAGGAGGAGGACGAGGACGACTCGCGAAGGACGACAAAACGCAGCAGCCACGCCGGTTTTGCTACCTGAACGCTTGCCCCCAGCGCGAGCTTTCTTTCATGTAACGGGTGGACCACGTATTCTTCGACGTTTAACAGTTCCTTAAAATTGCTCAGTTTGCTTATCTTCTATTCTTGATAATCGTGGATTAGGGGGGACGCTACAATCTTATATTTTCAAATGATAACATAAATGTTTACGAATACTTGACGAGGAAATGGGGAATAACATGACACAATTTTTAACGCGTAATGTTTATTAAAATTACAAGCATTGATCGAGAAAGAAGCACAAATGTTGCTCCATGCTCCAATTACATCAAATAACTGTTTATACACTGTGAGTTAGAGGATATTTCCGAAATAAACTGCACACATCAGCCACGCATCGAGCCAAGCTTTCCATCCAAGAAGAATTGGAAAATGGAGTACACCCTGTAGAGAGACACTAGAGACGTAGGCTACGAAGAAAACCTGGCGTCCTGGGAGTTGATATGTGGCCATTGTGACGGAATTTTGATAACGACAGAGAACACCACGGGGCATCCCGCGGCGCTACCCGCGATTCGGACGTCGGACATAATTCTCGTAAAATTCTCGACTTTATGGTAATGTCCCCTCTCCGTATTGCTGTGGCAGGCCGCGTCAGCTTCGAATTTTCTCCCCTTGAGCTGGACTCGCAGTCCACGAACCGGCTGGATGATTTTTTTCTTATCACGATCGGTCAGGCAGGATGATTTTCTGGCCGACCGGCGAATTCCCGTTCCCTGGGATCCTCTGGATCCAGAAATCTTGCTCGACGAACTTGAAGCTCTTTGTCCCCTCGCAGAAAATGGCGGACGGTTCGCCCTTTGTCGTTAGCGTCGTTAGAGTTGTCTTCGTTATTCAGGGGTGGTAAAGCGTCTCGTGCTTTAAAAAAGAAACAGTAACCAAAATTTAATAAATTTAAATGTCTAGTATTTGTGAGAAAAGAGAGGTTGGGGATCGAATTGTTTTAAAATATTCCAGGACACTTTGGTACTTTACAAAAATAGTTCTATCTATTTTAACTAGTTGAACTGAATTGCTGTGACAGTTAGTTGTATTAAAAAAGATGCTCGCCGGTTCTATCGTGGATCCAGTTATCCGGGGAATCCATCTGGCGGTCGAATAGAAATGTCCGTGAGGTTTCAGGAATGTAAAAGCAACCTCGAGGGAAACTTTAACGGGAGAGTTCGAAAATCCGTGGCGTTTTCACACGACTTACCAAATTTCTCGGAGCCGTAACGCGAGATAAAATCTCTCCGGGTTACACGTAACGCCGGAAAGTCCGCGTTCCTGGCGTCCGCCGTCTTGGTTCCCTGCTCCAGCCGCGAGTATCAACTTCATCTTTATCATCGTCCTCACGGCGTCGCCGCGGGATGTCGACCCTTTCGAGTTCTAACCTCGGAGGAGGGAAACCAAGGAGCCGGAGATAAGCGCGAGCAAGATTAAAGGCTCTCGCGGCACTCCACAGTTTCCATTTTCCTAGACGAGACGAAAGAATCCAGGAGAGGAACAGTTTACTCGCGATCCACCGATGCGAACTTCTGATTAATTCTGCGAAAACGCTGTGAAATGCACAACCTGCTGCACACCGAAGAGCAGAACTTCTCAAGCTTTTTCCAACATGAAGATAAAATCATAAAATTCTGTACTCAACAATCAAGAGTACACTCGTCTAGGTTATTTCGAACAAGTCGATTTATATAATTATTTTATAGAAAAAAAAAATATAAAATGTAGAGGAATCTAAAAACAACTACCCTGATCCCTCGCTAATGTTCGCTACTCTTGTGGTCTGAATTTTGAATTAAAGTTTGTTCGGTATTCAGCTTGTTTCTTGAACCAATCCTCCATACAAAAGAATCTGATATCACAGACGTGAAGTTACTTCCGTTAACGACCTCTTTCCAATCATCGCCCGTCCATTATCATTTAACTTGCGTCTGAAAGGTCCCGTCCAGTAACTCCGACAGCCTCCATGACAGAAATTCTAAACAGATCGCGCGGCGATCGTCGATGCGAGCTAATCGCCAAAGTGAAATCGTCAATTTTGAATGAAGACGTTTGAACGATGACCCGACAGCTTCTTGCGATAACCGCATCTACGTTGATTGACAATCGTGGCGGTTCGCGTCGTTTCCCGGACTCCTTTTTCGTTTCTTTTCCGCCGGTAGGGCGGTGGGGGGACCGTTGGCTGATTAAAAGACCGCTTAGTATGCTCGGAGCAGGGCCACTGATAAATAGCTCCGCTTCTTCCGCGGCCGCAAAAACCTCGCTAGCGCCACGACCCATTCATGCCGCATACGAAACCATATGTGGCGTTGTCCTCAGCGTTACACTTGCACGGGATTCCAGACCCGCAGGAGTCTGTTTGCTCGCGCAGAATTTACATTCCTGGTGCGGTCTTCTGCGAGTCCCGAGCTAAATACGACGACCGTCGCGTGTTCGACCACGGCTCGCTTCTGGGACCCTCTACGATTATGGGACTTGTTCGAGACCGAGGGGTTGCCACGAATACTTTGAAAAGGTCGACGCGAAGAACGATTCCCAGCTGGTTAATATGCAGAGTGCAATATAAAGTATATCGGAACTTCTATCTGGATTTATTTGCTCCTTCAAAACTCGATTCTCTCCTCTTTTTAAACAAATTTTTACTAGGTCATCATGGTAACACACCTATCAGGATAATTTAGATCTGTTTCTGTTTAATTTAATTCAAATCGATAGGCTAAAGAGAGTCCATTACTAGCACATGACACAATTAAGTTAGTTACAGTTCTATCATCAGATCGACAGTTCCAATTACACCATTAAATTGCTAAGTTACGAATTAACACTTACACGTAGTAACAAGATAAATTTGAACCGTTAACACAACCGTTATATTTGCGCTTTAAGACGAGCAATTAGATTTGTGAAACGAACACGCGACTGTACATACTCTCAACCGAAACTTCAAGTTTATCTACTCGCTTGCGCTGGTCTCGATTCATATTACGTCATCTGTGATTTAGTTTCTTCGTCAGGTAGAAATAACTTTCATTGGATTCCTAAATTCTTACAGTCTATAATTTTCTTAAAAATTTTATTATAAGTCTGATTATTTCAGTAAAACTTTAAAGTGAAATTCTTTAAGAATAAAACTCGATGGGGCTCATATTGCACTATGTATATGTTATAAATCAGCGGTTCTGAACCTTGTGTCCACCATGGACCTCCTAATGTACGCTACAAGTTATACCCAATCCTCGTAAAAAGGACGAACGACTCCATAGAATCGAACGTGTATTTCCCATTTGGCGAGCAAAGTCGTTTGAAATTTAATCTGGACGAGAACTTTTGGTCATTGGGGTGTAATTACAACCCCCTTTTCTCTGCGTGAGTGCGAGATTCCTAGAAGGCAGAGAGCGCAAGGACGCGATGGTCGTCGTATCGAGAGATCGACGGGACCGATTCTGGGCGGGGGATGGACAACGGACGAACCCAATTCGTCGAAGCAGAGAGGTAGAATTAAATAAGCAGTAAATAGTATCGTAAAGGCCGGGACACTGGCAAAAAATCGGTCTCGCACGCACGTCGTTAAGGCTTTATAACTCGGCCGAATGCATTTTAATTATCAGCCTCGACGAGACGGCCTGCACGCTTGCTCGCGGCGCTCGTGCACGAACTTGAGGCTGCTTTCGAAGCAACTTCCAACCCCCAGCGACTCCGTATCCGCGGATCCTCGCCCCCTTTCGCGACTTCCCGTTGAACGCGACACGTCGAGAGGAGGCGGTCAAGTCTCCGCTGAAAGGGATACGCGCGCGGATGTATGCACATTTCAATTTCGCGCACGAGACGAGCGAAAAAGGAAGGCCGTGTGTGTGTGGGGGGATGGGGTTAGCTTGTTCCTCTTTTCCTTTTCTGTTCTCCGTTTCCCTCTGAATCGCGCGAGGTTTTCAGAGTTCGGCTCTCCGCGGCTTTCTCGAGGCGCGCTTTTGAAATCGCGTATTCACGCGTCAAACGGATGAAACGCTCTTTGAGACGGGGGTGGAAAGGGGAGGGGGCGGGCGGGAGGGAGGAGCACTATTTCCGTTCTCTTCGTTGTTTTCTGATACGCGAGCCAACCCCCGGGGAAAAAGGGGAAGCTGTGCACCCGACGCCCGGGGAAAGCGAGTCGCTTTTTGTCGATGATCCGCGGAAAATTTGAGAGGGTGCAGCAGGGCTGGAGCACCGCTCGAGAAGATTTCTCTTTCAATTTCTGATGGAAAATTGTTCGTTAGACGCTTTTCTCTTCCTCGACGTGTCATTTTCGCGTCAGACCTTGTTTACGATGAAAAGATGAGAACTGGTTGTAAACTAGTGTGATTATTCGTTTCTAATTAGATCTATTTAATAGTAGAATAAACAAACGTTGGGTATGGCTCTTCGTTTCATTGATTCTCAATGTCTTTTGCTTTTACCAAGATTAACAAATAACATTTGACAATTTTCGGTACCTCCCTAACGAGGGATCGCTGTATAACGTTTATAGATCATCGCAGGCTGGTACAGAAAAAATGTGGGGACAATTCGTTCCACGTAGCAATGGAAGTCAGGAGAGATTTCCAACAACGCAGAAGTCCCCGTCGATAATCTCGTTCGGCGAGTCGTCTTTTTTCCATCCCCTACTCTCCAGTCCTGTGGCCTCTCCTCGATTTCTTACGGATGCGTCTCGAGGATACCATAAATCATCTCGTTTCTCGAACGCGGTTCGGCGAGCATTTTTATTTGACGGCGGCAGCCATGTAGCGACTTTCCAAAGGCTACGTGCGCGGTGAATTAAGTACGCTGTATCCGCCCTCGAGAGGTTGTCAGGTGTTCCCGATAGGCCGACAGCTTATTAAAAAGCTGCTCTCGAGAGAAACGCTTCGTTGAACTTTCGTGGGAAGCATTTTTCACGTGAAAATTTCGTGAGAGTCGCTTCCTCGTTCGATCGGTCTCGAGAACTACCTCAGTTTTTCTCCTAGCCCCCGTGCACCTGACCCGTGCGTGACGAGATTCCCTTGTCGAGCCATTTTTACCGCCATTTTGTTACGCGCGTATTAACCGGAACAATCGTCGTGGAAATTTTACGATCGTCGATTTTTAAAAATAACTCGAATTTTCACTATTTTATAGTATTTCGTTAATATCTCATGACCTTGTTTTATGAAATATGCCGCATACTAACTGCATACGTGTGAAAAGTCAGCTGAATGATAAAACTGCCAAGAATATTCAAGAAATTTGAAACTCAATAGCATCGAGTAACGTCGATCAGAGCTCCTCTCATTCGATGCAGTGATTCAGCTAAAAATATACCATGTGTTCGAGGAAATAAGCAGCCTAATAATAATGTCGGAGCAAGTATTAGATGAAACGTACTAAAAATGGCTGCAATGTTACGTTTCTGCGATCCAGTATAGGACCGAAGTTTCACGCTTCGTAGTTAACGATTCAAATGCTCCATTTTTTTGATAAAAAAATGTCAAATAGAAGGTTTGATTTTATAGGCTTGCTTTTATAAACGAGGTATAATATTTGTTTTGTTGTCCAGCAGTTTTATGATCCATTAATGGTCGATGCTAATTAATAAACTAACTTGTCTAAGTCATTAACCGCTTTGGAAGATAACGATAGCAGTAATAAAATTAACCAAATGAGTCTAGTTCTCCATCTATTCCATTTAATCCTTTAAAAGAGTATCAATCTGATGTATGAGTTATAATTAGTGGCCATTAATGTTAGTTTCTTTTTCAAGTACAAAAATCGAAGAGGTGTGAATTCCGAGAAACATAGTTATTCTTAGAATTGTTATATAATCAAAGTGGGCGACAGGTATCCCAGAAATTCATTGCTTCTATTTATTTCCAAGATACAGTTGGAACGATTCGAGCATCTACGTAACAGTTAGAAAGGCATCAACATACACGAAATAGCTAATTAACCTCTGGCTACATAAAAATTCACGCAACATATAAGATCTATATGCAAAATCCAATCTCCTTCTCGAAAAGTCATAAGGAAACCTAACCAACGATGATAGATAACTTTAACCTAGTCTTCGATGATCAGTTCGAACATGTTCTTTCTCAAACTGATTTAAGCACACTTAAACAATTTTATCCATACCACCGCGGATGTACGCGAGGCACGAAGCTCGTTTCGAATCTCGATTGATAGAATGCGCGTGCCACTCTCGCTCTGCAACCAGTACAAACCAGAAATCTCCGTTCATCGGTGGTAGAATGGCTAGACATCGTTTGAAACTAGTGTACATAAATAATGAACTTTCGGTAGATTTATGGAGCAGTGGTAGAACTGGTTCGATTAGGTATCGATGATGCTCAAGCAGTTTGCTGCTAAAATACTTAACAAGCAACAACAACAAGGTGTTGCTATTGGTGATAACAGGCCTAGTTGGTCATTAAGATCGTTCTTAATAGGATTAGCATTAGCATCTTCCTAAATTCGGCAATTTTGCTTATTTTAATAATTTCAACACGATCGCAATGCGCTGTTCTATAACAAACATGGCGACTATGACGATCGAAAGTTCTATCGCTCTTGGAGAACCCCAAAGGATGACAATGGCGTCCCATGAGGGAGGCGATGGTCCAGGAAGAACAGATATTTTTGAAAAGACATGGAATCGTTCGTCCAAGAGGGTTTACGCAGCGAAGAGTTATCGGTTTCCGCGCGACGCGAAGGAGACCGCTTAGAATTTCGTAGTCGCGCATTAAAGACGCACGGTCTGGTTCGAATAACTTCTGCGGTGGCGCCTTGACGCATGAATAACTAACCTCTGGCCCCTCGAGTCGCGGTGTGGGTGGCGTTGGATTTTTTGCATGACTGCTCGCCGGCATCGGGCCTGGAAACTGTGAGCCCAGTAGTAATTATTGCTCTGCCCCTTCTCTTCCTTCTACTCTTTTTTCCTTCCGCTTCTTTTCCCTTCTTCTCGCGTCGCCGCCTCTTCTTCACCCTCGCGCGATGGCCCTTTCTCTCTCTGCCCCCTATCTTCCTCTCTCTCCATCGCGCAGCGCTCAGCTCGTTTAATTAAAGGGCGAGAACTCGCTAGGGAAACGTGTCCGCGTCGCCGAGCGATCTCACCGCGACTCGAGTAGTCCGCTCTCGATGACACCACCGGCTGAATTTTTTTTTTGTAATTGATCGACGGAGGCGGCGGTCCAGACGAGACACGGCAGCTCCGGGAGACGACTTTTGTTTAGGGGTGGCTCCGCTCGACGCGTGTCGATTGTTTTTTAAGTTCTGGAAGTCTCCGTTCGCGATGGGGATCGATTGAAAGGAAACTCCACGTAGCCTGTTCAGAATTATATAAACTTCTCAAGCTTCACTTTATGGAAAATACAAGGATCATGTTCTGGTCAGACACTTTGAAAAAATTGACCTTCTATCAAAATTTGCAGTACTCGATACAAGCTATAAAGAATAAGACATTATCCCTGACTCGTTGGTTGAGGTTACGTAAGCACGTGGTGGTGCGTGAGTAAAAGAAAGTGTTTCCAATACAGTAAAAGAAAACGGTAAAGAAATGTAATAGAAAATGGGAACGCCGAGCGTTGGTAGTGTCCGATCGAACGTCTTCGTCGCGCCGCCATCTTGGCGAGCGCGTTCGTCCTTCTCCAAAAAATCACAGTCCGAGCTGGTGGCTCGTATCGTCGTAAAAGTAGCACCGAAGTGACTAGGAATAGCTCGAGCAACATGGAAGTTTCCAGCGTGATGAGATGCGAGGCAATCAATGCGCCATCAACTCGGCTCGATTTACGGCTACGTCGTCACGAGGCCTATTCGAAGCACGGTTCGTTTTCCTCCGGAGCTGCTCCTACACACGTCCGCCTGCCAGACCGATTCCACTTCGTCTGGCCGACGGCTATTCTCTTCCCCGAGAATTATTTCAATTTACCATCCTGCCCCGCCGCACCGGGTCCACCATCTTCCTCCTTTTTCACTGTCGCTGGTCCTTTTCGGGCCCCGTCGAAGACCAGCATGGCGTGATTTATGGAGACGCGTCTATTATCGGCTCGACGCGATGCACCGCGCTGGGATACTTTATCGCCCTCCGGATGGCTCATATCGCGACCGTCCTCCAACCGTTTGCAACAAGTCTCTTTCGCCGGGGAATCGATATGGCTCAGCTCCGATCACGGCGTTTTGGCTCCCTAGCGTAAGGAGATACGCTACCGTGAGACCAGATCTTTGGCAAACGAGTAAAACGTCCCCCAACTTTAATGCAAATCGAACCAACGAACAGTTGGACTCCCAGAATCTGTCGTTCCTACGTTCCCCGTTTCTAATTCCCCGAAAAATTACAACAGTCCACGTGTCGTTGTTTGATGGTACTTCATAGGGGTTTGTTAACCCGATCTAAGAAGCACCTGGGCTTTAGTAGACCGTTCGAAACGCGTTCTCCAGCGTCAGTTTATCTCGCGATGATGAAGCATCCAGCTCGGTCAGGACTTATCCAAGGGACAATCGAGCACGTCGAAGACATCCTTCGTGTATATTCCCGACTAAGTTCTATCCGTTGGTACGCATTTAACTGGATCGGGCGGTTTAGTACTCGTGGCCATTAGCCCCGGCCCGTAATTTACGTATTTGTTCTTCGGCTTGTAAATCTTCCGGCCGGGTCTCGACCGTTCCTCTTCCTCCCGTTCCTTCTGACTCTGGCTTGGCCGGGGTTTGAGGCGCCAACGAGTGAGCAGGGCGAGCCGAGAGCCAATATGGATAGGAATGCGTGACGTTACCATAATATTAATAGTTTATTTACCGAGGCCCATACGTCACTATGTCCCACAGTCGGCTTCGTGTATTAGTTAACGTCCGTTGCTCTCGCTTCGGGCGACTATCACTAAATATTCCTCTTTGCGAGGATGCTGACAGGGGTGAACCCTGTACACGTATACGCCAGGTGGACCCTGTGTACAGGTACCTGCCGGTGTACGTGCGTGCGTGTAGTCCTTTGCGCGGAGGAATAGTATGGTTACGTACGGGCGCACTAGCTTCGAGTGTTCGACGGTTAATATTGATGGCGGGACGCGGGAACGGGCATGGTTAAACGATCCGAGAAGAATCGGCATGGTAAATAGCCTGTTCAAGTTCGTAGGCGATTATTTATACACCCGGTGGTAATTCCGATCGGATTTCCATGGAACCCCCGACGTTGCTACGTGTCGCCGCTACCAGTCACGTTGAGGAAGTAGTAGAATAGCAGGCAGAAAGTTCAGAAAGATAATACGTGTCACCATTTTCTTGTGACTTTTCCGTACTCGATCGCTTTATCTCAGAAACGAAACGGTGGTTACAATATCTCGCACAAAGGATCGAATCCATCAGCTCGTAGCGTCCTGGACGCCATTAGGGTAACCAAAGCGTTCCTAATCTCTCCAAACGAGGTGTCCAACGGGCAATCATCTCCGCAGCGGTCGCGAGTCGCGAGTCACGAACGAAAATTCCGGAAACGCTCGATCCGAGAAACACGAAGGATCGGCATTAAAAGAAACCGTGACCCATATTACGTGGTACGGCCAGAGGGGACTACAAAGGCCTCTTGACAGTCCACCAATTCGGCCTCGTCAATTTCACAGCCGCACCCTATTCTTATCCCGACTTTGTTGCAACTTGGTCGAACGCCTACCCCGAAAAATCGCGTAGAAAGCCGGACGTTCATGGTGGTTTGTTTACCTAGAGTGGCTGCACGGGGCCCCGGAGCGTTTCTCGTTCGAAATCGTCGTTGCGTGCTCGACGATAAAATGGCGGGTGAGCCTTTTTACCCAAAACTCCTTTGCCGGCTGTAGGTCCTGCCCGCCGTGCGGTTTCCTGGAATGCGCGATTGGTAATTTACGGGGGCCCACGTAAAAAAGTCGCCCCCGGTAATGATACACGGAGGATAGGTTCAATTATAGTGCGGTGCATCGCGTGTGCGCGTCTAATGTGTCGCTGTTGCGTACCTATACGGGCCTATGGCCACTCGCTAAGGCGAACGCGTTGATCGGGCACCCCCTTCTTTTCATCGTGATCGCGGTGAAGTGTTAATTTCGAGACAGTGGAAGGACACTGGGCTTGCCACGACACCTGGATAAACGATGGGTTCCAGTTCTTGCGTTATAGGCGGTGAACGTCTAATGGATCTTTACGGTACTTAGGGCTACCGTGAAGCGGCCTCGTCGTTATGGAAAGCGGAGGGCTATTCCGATCTGTTCATGGCAGGTAGCGGTCTATACTTGGTTTTAGTACGTTGTGCCACTCGATAGAACGCCTTTTGTGTCGGAACCGAAGACCGTTCTTTCATTTTTCTTACGTCGAGGACTGCGAGGTACTCGTACAATATAAGCCTAATGTCCTTAATGATGACGGCTCGAAAGAAGCGGACCCGTGTCTTTCTTATTGAAACTAATGGTGGAAAAGTGTTATTTTTCTGCATGTCACATATTAGTAGCGAATCGTTTCTTCACCGGGGCAATCGAGTGCTTTACATTCCTCGATCCATATTTATGATAAATGCAGTCTGTTTCGAACTATCGACACTTTAATTTTGGACTCGAGTATTCCTAGTAATAAAACCTAAATCTAATAACGTTAACGGGGTAAAATTTTGGCGAAACGTTAAACGTCGAGAGTTTTACGACGGTGGCAGGACGGTAGGACATAGCGATGACTGGTGACCGATTGCTGGATTACAGCCGCGGGAAAGAATTCGCCGAGTAATAGCTTCGAGCCTCCGACTATTAAACCGCCCGGTTACCATCGACTTTTCACCGTCCGGTTCCTCCTCCCCGACCCGGTGGTTCCTTTTCTTCGACGACGCGGACGCCAGGACTCGCGCACGAAGCGCCAACCGAGCAGGTAGTCGTCCCCACAATCGGCCGTGTGTGCCCTCTCACCTCCTTTCGTGTCACCACGGATTGCAGCCGGGAGATATTAAAAGGCAGTTTAAGGATGACTTGACGATGACTCATGACGCTTCTGCCGTCGATGGATTCGTTCCTTTTTCCTGCTCTTTCACGAGCGACCCGAACACAGAGAGAGGCGTCGAGGAGGAGGAGGAGGACCTCTGCCGGTCCCGTTGACATCCTCCCAAGGATTTGCCAGTCATCCCCAGTCACCAGCAAGGACCTGCACGATGACTACGGCGATTCCGACCAGACCAATGCGTCCGTGAGAGAGGAATCCTGCCCACGGAAGCAACCATCACCGATTTTGGCCGCGGAGGCCTTTCGGGCAGAGGTGCCAGAAAACCAACGACGGTGCCCTACTCACACATGCCACATCACCCGTACGTGAGCTCGTGGAGTTACGGAAAATCGACACCCTTGATGCTTCCGACAACGAATAACGATTACAACTTGCCACTGCTTGCCCCTGCTGGTCTCTGCTTGCCACTCCTTGCCTCTGCTGACCACTGCTGACCACCACCGATGCTTCCGACAACGTGTGACGATTACTACATGTTACTGCTTGCCCCTTCTGACTTCTGCTGGCCCCTGCTGAACCCTGCTGACCCCTACTAACCCCCTACTGACCCCCTACTGACCCCTACTGACCTCTACTGACCCCTACTGACCACTGCTGGTCTTTGTAACAACTTCTTACATGATATATATGTATTAAAACATTGTATAATGTAAATCTATTGCAATAAATGATATAATTACAAAGAATTCTATGTGTTCTCATCATTTTTACCTTTCCTTTCCTCTCCAAATCATTGCCTTAGTTTTAAGAGACCGTTTTTCCGGTTAAAATTGGATTCCCAAACTTTTAAATTTTTTTCTATAACCGTTACTCTCGTACCTGTTGGCAAAATCGAGAATTCATTTTTTTCGTCAAAAAATTTCGGCTCGAAAATTTCGGCGATTTCCCAAAAAGTCCTGAAACAACTGGGAAGTCCTGAAACAGCTGGAAAGTCCTGAAACAACGAAAAAGTCCTGAAACAACGAAATTTCTGGCAGCTGGAAAGCCCTGAAACAACGAAAAAGCCCTGAGACAGCGAAAAAGTCCTGAAACAGCGAAAAAGTCCTGAAACAGCGAAATTTCTGGCAGCTGGAAAGTCCTGAAACAGCTGGAAAGTCCTGAAACAGCTGGAAAAGCCTGAAACAGCTGGAAAGCCCTGACACAACTGAAAAATTGGGAAATCGGCGTAATTTTTCGTTCAAAAATTTTAAAGTTAATTTTTAATTTTGCCAGCAGGTAAGAAAGCTGAGTAGGTATGACGGTGGCGGTTTTAAGTTCATTTTAGACTTTGTTATTAGGAGTACACGATCTGGGAAGAGGTGGCAGGTATCTTATAACTATGGGAATGCTTTGGAGAGGTAAAGAAAGGTAAAAATGAAGAGAAGACATCGAATTCTTTGAAATTATAACATTTATTGGCATAGATTTACATTATACAAGGCTTTAATACATATACATCATATCAGAAGTTGTCAACAAAGGTTAGCGTTGGTCAGTATTGGTCAGCATTGGTCAGCATTGGTCAGCATTGGTCAGTAGTGGTCAGTAGTGATCAGCGGGGGTCAGTAGGGGCCAGTTGGGGACAGCAGGGGACAGCAGAGGCTTGCAGAAGCAAGCAGGGGCAGGCAGTGGCAAGTTGTAATCGTTATACGTTGTCGGAAGCATCGGTGGTGGTCAGTAGTGGTCAGCAGAGACCAGCAGGGGCAAGCAGTAGCCAGTCGTAATCGTTGTACATTGTTAGAAGTATCAGGAGTGGTCAGCAGCGGTCCGCAGAGGACAGCTGAGCAGGCAGGAGTCAGTCGTAAGTGTTATACGTCGTCAGAAATATAAGCGGAGGTCAGGAGAGGCCAATAGAGGCTGGGGGATGCTGGCAGTAACCAGTAGTAATCGTTATACGTTGTCGGAAGTATCAGGTGTGGTCAGCAGTGGTCAGCTGGGGCCAGCAGAGGCAGGCAGAAGTCTGCAGATGCAGGCAGAGGTTAGCAGTGGCCAGCAGAAGCCAGCAGAGGCTGTGAGAAGCTGGCAGTAGCCAACAGTAATGGTTATACTCTCTCGACTTCTACGAGGCGGTCCGAAATTACTTCGAGCAGCTTTGGAGAATCGAGAAGGGGGGTATGTGTCAGTTTGCCTTTGTCGATTCTCCGAAACTCCACGAGCTCACGTACGCGTGATTTGGCATAGTGTGAGTAGTGCATCACTGCCCGAGTCTAGGGTCTCATCGAACGTAGGACCTTTTCGCCACGCTTCGTTTCGCCTTTTCTTCGGTTTTCTTGCTCGAGGGGAAAATAGGGTGAAGGAAAGGTAACAATTTACATCCTTCGAGCGACGGTAGAAACGCTTTCTCTCTCCAGGCT
Source organism: Colletes gigas (assembly GCF_013123115.1). Lineage (NCBI taxonomy): Eukaryota > Metazoa > Arthropoda > Insecta > Hymenoptera > Colletidae > Colletes > Colletes gigas. Next base: position 1,539,026 of record NW_025106643.1, on the reverse strand, counting down.
TTTGACGCACGATCCAAGTTAAATATTCCACGATGATTTCGAGATTCGAACGATTCGAGGGGATGTATTTTAGGTTGCAAAGATGTTTGTTATAGGAAAATCAACTGGTGTAAATATTTCCACGATAAATTCATTATTATTTAAATTTAATTTTTGAAATCGCCACGTAACTCATCGAATACCAGTACATGCAACTATCTTCCGCAACAAAGTAGTTCATACCAACGAATTCACCGCAAACAAATCACGAATCACAAAAGCAACTTGCGTAACCATCATAACAGGATCGAACGTAACAATATCCCCAAGGGTTCGAGATCGCTTATCGCTGTTTCGAATCGGTATCCGTACTCGCTGGCGAGTTTCCATGCCGGTAAATGACCGAATCGAAAGGTCCATTTGTATCTCGGCCAGATCGTCTTCAGGCTCTCTGCCCGATGATCCACATCGGCCGCCCCCCTCCAACCGGACGCGGAATCAAAGGGAGCCGACTCCTCTTATCTCGCTGCGGGGTCAAAACGTCCTGGGTGGACTCGGAACGAGCTCCCAGGACGGAACAATGACGGACTATCCGCGGTGGCCACCGTGCGCCATTGTTCTTTGTTGCCGCGCCCGATCATCCTTCGACCGTAGGAGACAAACCGCGATCGCGTCTGCTCTTATGGTTCAATCTAATGGTCATGTGCTCGAAAACGGATCTTCAGAATTTTACATTAACGTTGTTAAAATAAGAAGACGACTGAAATCTTGGTAGAGGTTTTGCTGGTTCCGCAATGCTTTATTTAAGATGGCGTTCAAAGATTTACAGGGTCTGTGATAAATTTTAGACAATTGTAACCCACACGACTTAAAATTCAGTACCCATTTTCGTGATCTCGAATTAATTGTTTCATAGCGAAAAGTAATGTCGCCCATATGTGGCTGACGCGTTCGTTTGGAAACTGAACTTTCTGCCCCGAAATTCGAGGATTTCGGGGCACCGTGTAGGAACGCAGCTGCCAGGAAGCGGTGGCTCCTGCGGCAATCGGAAAGAATCGTCGCGAATTTCCTGGTCTCCTCGTCCCGGCGCGTCTCTCTTTGTGGTTCTCCGCGCCTCCTCCGTGTATATCGGGTCGGTGGAAACCCTCGGCCGCCTTTACGATCTGTTATATCGCACCACCTGCTGGCTCGCGTTGCGCAATCGCTCGCGTTGAACTTCGCGAGGACCGATTCACCGCGATAATAACGGCCGACGGCGTCGGGACGCGCGCGCGCGGTAATCACACGGCATTGAGGAGTACGCGATCGCACAATGCGTGCCTCCGCGCGCCGGAAGAATCGCCGCCGCGTCCCGAAATGATTAATGTGCCGCGGCGGATCCGCGCTCACGTCTTAATTCCGCGACATAATGGCCTTAACGATTTTTTCTGCCACGAGCGACCGGTACCCGAGGCCCCGTTGCTCCCTATAACTTCCACGCCGACGAGAAGAAAGCGGAGGCGTGCGTGTTCGTTAGCCACCTCTTGTCGATCGGACGTCCTCGCGGTTACGCTGCGAGATTTGGCCGCGTTTGAGACTCTACCGCGTGCTCCTTTATTTTCCCCTCTTTAATCTTCCTACGGCGACAACTCCCGCGCTCCTCCACAGAGGCAAGCGTTTTTCGTCCTGGGCCTGCTAGTGGGACTCATCGGTGAGGCCCCCAACAGGCCCGCCTTGGACGTCGAGGGGTTCGATAGTGTATGCAGGGTGGAAGCAGAAATATTTTCGAATATTCTGGTATTCGATGTAATTAGTATTCTTTTATATATTTTTGACACTCATCTCATCATTCTCTATATAAGAAAGTATAAAGTTAGTTGACCAATCTTAACACTTCACCATATATGGATGAATTTACACTGATGAGCTGAACAAAATTATTTCTCAAGATTAAATCTTGATAGGGTACTTAAATTTTAAAGAGGCTGTGAAAATAAGTTCTACGACAAATTGTGGATATGCTAGTTTCCAAATGTCCAGAAAAAGATTATCGTTTAGACAATTTGAGGGGTTTAGTCCGGCAGGGGACGTCTTAAGAGACTCCACCTGTATATCGAGCACTTGTGAGAGAGGTGTCCCTCTGTTGGCGAGTGTGGGAAGTATTGCAGAAAATACTCAAAGATTCTGAACTATCTGAGTAATGTACTTTTAAAATTGACCACTTTCGAGAGTGCTTTCCGGAATACTTCTACAATGTCCGTCTGGCAAGACTACCGCTGCGTAATAAGCGGTCATTATAACGCACAGATGCAACGTATTTGCCTCATGTGAAGAGGCGACGCACTAATAAAGCGAGAATAAGTTAGTAATAAATTGCGCGATGCAGAAAATAACGGGTCTAAAAAGATTTATGCAACAAAGTATGGACTCATGGTTTGGTCTCCTGTAATAAAAGGGTTGTGTCAGTGATGGGTCTAACAAAGAGGGGGGAGTTGAGGAAACATCGTGAAACATGTTCGTAGTTTCGAGGATTCTGAATCCTCGGCCCTAGATAATTTTTAAACGATTAAAATTCGGATAACAGAGAATTTTTAGGGCAATTGAACAGTCAACTTCTGTATATTCCAGTTTAATTAACAGCCAGTTAGAGAGACCGTGTCGAGGTAAACGAACTGGACGATGTGCTCGAGTAATTTATGCTTTGGATTTTAAATATTCTGTTAATCTATTATAACATAAAATAAAATTTCCAATATATCGAGAATTTGATGATTCAGGTGCCTAGATTTGTTAGATTTGCTTCAGATTTAGTATTCTAGTTTCTCGTCCAACGGTTGGTATTTCACCTGTGCATAGTGGCGAAACCTGTTGAAAAGAGGTAGGTGTTAGTGCTCCCGGAGTGCACGTCTGTTGGTTGTTTCTTTTTTGCGTTTAATTTAGTTGTAATTTAGTATTCTGTTTCCTTGTTTAGCGGTTGGAATCTCACTTGTTAAAGTGCAGAAATGTGGCTAGTGGCGAAACCTGTTGAAAAGAGGTAGGTGTTGGTGTTTCTGGAGCGTAGGTTCGTTTGTTGCTTCGTTTTCACGTTTATTTGTCGGCGAGCTGTCATTTTAGCCTTTTTCCACCCCAGTGTTTCCCTTTTATCAAAAGTACGCCAGTACGCATACTTCGTTTTCCTCTTTCTTGTTTCAACGGACCGACAGAAACGAAACGCTGGCGCGCTGTGTCTTTGGTATGTAAATCTGTTTGTTGCTTCGGTGTACGCCTACAAATTCCTACTTTATTTTTCTTCCGACTGTATTTTCTCCGCGTTCTACGATTAATTATTAAATTATACCTGTTGCTTCTTTCTTCAAGGTTCCATAATATGAATTTTCTCAAATTCGTAATATGGAACATCCTTCTTTCCATGCAAATATGGAATCGCTCCTACATTTTTTATTTAACAAATGAATCGAGGCTGAGAACCGTAACAGGAGTAGTTTGATCGAAGTACCAACGAGGAAACGAGGCGTTTAATCGTTTCCTATTTGCCCGACGTTCGGAAACGCTATTTCACCGGTCGACGCGAGAAAACGTACCGTTTGACAGCGTCGAGCATGTCACGTACAGCGACTCCTATAAACGTCCAGCGACCGTTCTAAATTCCGAACAATCGCGGGCAGAAAAGGGAAACGAACTTCCTCGCGCGGACAAGTCCGAACGAGTCAGCGGCGATCCGCAGAAACTGGACCGAGTCGGAGCCAGGGAACGCGTCTGGCATTGGTAATCGAACGAGGGGGCACCGATATCCGCCGAACGTTTCGTCAAACGGCGATAGGACGTTGACAAGCCTCGAGAATCGATGTGCACAAAGGTGGTTCTCTGTTTGGCGATGAAAGGCAACCGCATTGTTGGACGGTGAGAGGAACGCGACCCGATTCCCCCGCTACGCGAAACCTATCGACTCTAACGAGGATTGCTGCACGATGTCACTTTCGGTGAGGGGTGGTTATTAGCCGATTATGGTCCTGCGTTTTTATTTCGACCGGTTGAAGCATAATTGTTACGCTGATTGCTCGAGAAAGTTGAACGGGGGAACTGTTCCCGTCCAGCAGCGATTTCTTCCAAAACGGAAGTGTTCTTTCAGTTTATCTTTTGTTCTGGAGGTGTTTTACTTCATTTACCTTGAACGTTGATTCTCGAAATTAGATATTCTTGAATTCCTTATGAGAATCATTATTTAACGACTGTGTTATGTTAGTCTAATTTTGCACAACCTCAAAATGCACTCTCGTCGTAAAAGAACTGCATTCATTTGACGATTAATAGAATGAGTATATGTAATCGAATGAAAAGATATTTAAAGTTATACAAACGTGGAAACTATTATACATTTTGCGTTCCCAGAAAGAAAGCTTCCTTTTCAAAGAAATCGCCTGTTCCTAGTCCAACTTTCTCAAGTAATTAGCCTAACAATTATCCCAATACTTTAGCCAGTCCAAATAGAAACGTTTAACGTAAAATAGAGAGTATGTATGTATTAAATAATTTTATTTCGAATTTCATATCCTCGAAACCATAATTATTAGTAATCTCGATTTGAAATTCAGTCGAGACTATTGAGAAATTTAAATTGAAGAAACTTTATTTCGCAGTATAATTTCTAGCGAAGAAACTCTCCTCGATCAAAGGATTACGAACACAATATTAACGAAAGGAAAGCTACGTTTTTCCATTGGGAACTTGGCGGAAAGGAAACCTTAATCAAATAAGCTTTCTCTGAAAGCCATAGGGACTCCGGTATTCTTTCCCCGCTTCTTATTTCCTTCTCCTTTAATACTTTGATCATTACATTTCGTTCGCAAAGACGACTCGGATCCGAACAAGTTGCGTAAGCAACTCAATTATTGAAGGAAATACGCAGCCCCTCTGGCTCATATTTTTCTACGACTTCAGAAAGTTCTCCCGTCGTCGGGAAAGAACTCGATGAATTCTTTATCTACTCGCGTCTACGTTTTACTATCGATTTCTTTATTACTGAAGACAGATTGTCTGTTTACTGGAGCTACGAATAAACGAGTATATAAAATGAAAATTGTATTATTGCACCTTTAATTTTGATTAATCCTCGCTACCAATGGGCAAAGATATTGAATAATAATTAAATTTATACATCATTTATTCCTTTCAGATTTTCTTATTACCTCCATTGATTATTATAGACACCGTTGATGCAATAAATTATATCGAACACAATAGTGGTTTCGACATCGCCCACAAGTAATGAATAGTTGATTTAGACGAATTCACAAGTAACGAACGCGTGTTCGGCAAAGTAACAGACTCGGAATCGTTAATTAGCTGTTAATGAATTTCGATGCCACTGGAGTTATGATAATATTAGTTCCCGAGGCGTGAGAAAGAACGTGACGTAATCCCGAGAGGTATGTCGTTCGGCATGGAAAGTACGAACGGACTTGGGACAAGGTGGCAGTCGAAAAAATCATTCTCTCTATTCGAGATCCGCTTAGACTGATTTATAGCAAAGGAGTGATGAGGCATTGCGCGATGTTAAACGCTGCTTTTATGACCTGCTGCTGATCTTCTAACGCTGACTTTGATTGCGCATCATTAATCAACGGAGTAGCCCAGCGTCTCTCGCTACTTCACCTGTGCAACGAACCCCCTGTCCGAATCGGGTATCCCCTCGCTACAAACGCGCCACATTTCGTTTCGCGTAAAACCACGTCTTGGAAGCTTTGTTGTGAGATCAACAACGACAAACAACTCAATTATAATAACAGGGTACTCTCAATTAAAAGAGGAAATTCAATCTCGAACTGATACCTGTTACACTCTATTTTATATCATGATAGTAACCTTAATCTAATTCAATTGAGACCTAATCCAATTCAAAGTTATCGAATCAAGTAGTCTGCCATTTTCCTGGAGTTATTCCCTACAAACAGCGACATCTACATCCCCATGGAAATCTAATAGCGCCAAATGGAAGCTAATTTAACCTAAATTTGTTCTCCAATTTTCCTTTGGACGATAGGGCTAGCGTATCCATAGAGTATATGCGAACGATCACGTTATTGATCGAACGATAGATCGTGGAACATTTCTGAATGTCAACATCAAACTGCATCAATTACACCTGACGTACAACCAGCGCGTTAAGCATCGCAACAATGCAGGCGTTAACCGAGGAAAGTTAACACCTTGACACCATCGGCCAACTACACCCGTCGCGATGATTATCTCGATTACTCGCATCCGCTCCTTAAATAAGCCACCCTTCCCTCGACCTGGAGTATGTTTGCTCGACAGATTAAAATGTGTTTGGCCAAGCACTTAGTCGCGCCCGAACAGTCGTCCCGTTGGCGTTATTACATCTACGGGATCCCCCGTTTTGTTTGCCAGGACCCATTTGTTCGTACGGACGACGATGATCGGTTTTTACAAAGGCAGGTGCACCGATTTGCTTATAAAGAATATATAGAACGTATCGACGGGGGAGGTAACATTGCTTCAACAACTTTAAAAAACATAGTACTGTAGTGGCCCCTCAATATTGTATTATTGCAAGCACAATACTTTATCAAATAAATAAATAAAATGGACAATCGATCGGAGGAAAAGTACTTCGGGAATCCCCGGAACAGTCGATTCAACCTTCCCCCGGGTAGACTCCCAAAGCAGAAACATTCGCAGCGTTGTTATTCCTGAAATCAGCACGCCCCGGAGGTGTTCGTCGTTAACGACGGAACCTCCGTGACATTTCACAGCAGGTGTTCGCCGCCTGATCTCGAATCGTTTTCATTCTCCGGGGCGAGGAAACGACACCGAGCCGGCAAAAGGGACAGAAAAAGCAACCGGCTAGCAAAAACGAGGAGAAAAAGCGCGGAAGAGTGGAGAATCTCCAAGGAAAACAGATCGAGAGAAAGGAGAAAAGTGGGGGGGGAAAAAACGTGTTTCCAAGGAAATATCAACATCTCCGTGTGATTCGATGGTACCGGCGCAAAAACAAGTAAAAGGGAGTTACAAAAGAAGAAGGGGGGCAAGTGGGGCGGGGAAGTGCAAGCGATTCGTCACAGATATTATTTGAAGGGGCTCCCTCTCGAGGCACACAATACAAGTCAACACGGTTGTCTGCGTAATGAAGTACTTTCTGGAGGGGCGATCCCGCCTAACAGAGACGAAGAAGAGGCCGGAGGGGAGCCTGGTAATTGGGGGGTAGCCCACTCTGCCCGCAACCCCCAGGAGGGGCCACGAGGAAACCCCTAACATATGCTACCCTCGCTTGCCCTGTCCTCGTTTGTCTCTCTTCGTCCTTGCTGAGCCCCGCCGCTAATCCTCTCGATCTCGATCCCGAGCCCTGTGTAATAGATAAATAAAGGCTGCCAGCCCCGTCCTCGAACGGCCGAAATCTGTTTCGCGTCGAGAGGGGTTCCGAAGTGAGCATCCTAGAACGGTGTCAAGGGTTTCTGCGACTTCCAACCACGTTTTATGGGAATTTTTGATGGATCCTCCAAAGATTCGCGCAAAGTAGGTGGGAAAGGACCTACGTATGCATCAAAACAAGGATTCACAATGCAGTATCGCGCTGCTTGGCTCCTAGAATACACGAACACTAACTGAATTTACCAAGAGAAGTCTCGTCATGGCCTTTCATGGAACGCCTACCGAGTTTCGAAACCGAAATCGCGATCTCTATCTCCCAACCCCGTGAAAATTGAAAAAGCACAGAAGGGGTTTGTTTATTTTTCGTATCGGTCCGTGGAATCTGAAATCCAGCCGCCGACCAACCCTCGCTGCTCGCCCCAACCCTTCTCCGGTTCCTGATCGCCAGCATATGAAGACATCAAGGGAATTTATGGGCACCGCAATCAATTGCCACCCGACCGCCGTGCGTGTGTGTGTTTTTTTTTTTCCGTACATTTAACACGCCGTCTGTCGCGGGTCGTGATCCTCGACTCCTTCAATTACGGCCTATTGTGCGCCTGGCTGACTTAATTGCGCGGAGGGATTTGTCTCGGTGACGGGGATAGGATTTAAACGTTTACCATTTTGCCTTTCTTCCCTTGTCTTTGTGCACAACAATGCGGACAGGCGGTCGTAACACCTTGGATTTTCACGATTTATCGGCATACTCTCGGAATACACCTTTCGAGATTCCCTCGAGCAGATACGGTCGTTCGTTTCGATTCAATTTTGCAATTTCGTACGCAGGTGATGAATTTCGGTTAGAACACCGAACCGACTTTGTCGTGAGGGATTCATCTACCTATTTCTGCTTGGTGACTTTCAATTTTGCCTGCACCACTGTTCCATACCATCGATAATTAGATATTCGACCGAATATTTGAGTAAATAATATTCAAAATCCCAGATGACCCCAACGGTACCAGTTGCGATATTCTTTTGGTATTGTCTTCGGGAAACGTGTGTGGAAAAGTCGTCCAGCGGAATGTACGTCCTTTGGAAACGTGACTGACGGAAGCAGCCAATTGATTCGTCGCCGGAAGTCGACCTCATTAGCCCGGAAGCGAATACAGAACGCCGGATAGTAGTCGCGCTCACCTGTCAGATCCACGTGACCGTCAGAGCTTTTCCACGACAGCGACGTGTCGCCCCCACCCCCCTCTGTTTCCCCCCATTTTCCTACATCTCTCCCCGGCTACGTCCACGTCGTATTTCCACGTGACTTCCATGTGCTCGTTAGCGTCGGCTTTAGGTGAAAACGAGAGCGTCGACGTCACCGTGGCTGCGAGCTGGAAGAGAGATGCTGCCCCCGAGCGACGAGGACCGAGAACACACGGAGGGACAGAACGGCGTAGAAAAATAGTGGGAAGGGAGAAGGAGAAAATAGGGTGAAAGGAGGACGGTAGGAAGAGAAAGAGAGGGGAACGTCGGCGAAGTTCCTCCCTAATTGGGGTGGAACGACGACGACGACGACTGGTGCCCGGGGATAAAATCGGAGCTGCCGTCCTCTTCAAGTACAGACCCTCTTCTTCGTGACCGATTGCGTGCCTCGGTGAACGGGATTTTCAATTTTAGCCCGCGATTCCTGGGCACGGAAGAGGCACTTCGATCTGCGCCAGGACGGAACGCTTGTTTCGAAGATCTGCTCGAGGATTGGACCCCCGCACTCCCCCTCACTCAGCTTCCCTTTTCAATTGAAAATCAGTGCTCCAGAGAAAGCCACGCACACTGCCCGTATTTGCCCCCAATACGCCGCCAAATGTCGATCCAAAAATTCCAATTGATAATTAACTATCTCAAAAATAATGTAACAATGTCCCTTTCCCTATCGATCGAGAAAAATATGCAAGAAAAACGTGGCAAATTGACTTTTATTTAATTTGGACAACAAAGAAATTTCTGTCCATAATTTTCTTGTTCGTAAACTCTTAAATCGCAGTGTTAACAATGCCAATACATTTCTTAATACTGTCGACTTCTCTCACGATACTTGCAATACGTAATTCACAGCAATTTTTCCTTCTGTACACCGATTGCTCTTTTCTCGTTTCATGTATCCATTTTGTTATACTTCCATCCTGTATTTCGAGCTCTTTTGCACCCTTTCGTTGAACGAAAAAAACCGAGTCGATACCAAATTCGAGCCAAAGCAAATTTCCGCGAAAAATTCGATGGGAACGTTTCGTCCGATCGCGTGTAAAGGAAAAAGTCACAGTCAGCCCGAAAACGTTGTTTTTTCATTGCACAACGGCGGCTGCAAAGCGGACTAACAAAGTCGGCGCTGATTTACGCCACGGTCAGAGAATATTTGCACAGCCAGCCAGCCGTTCGACCGACACGAAAATGAGCATAATATTTGGCCGTGTAATCAATCAATTAGCGCGAGCAACGAGCATCACCGACGGGCATTAGTTTACCGCTGACTGGCCACCCTGGTTGCGATCAATCGAATAAACAACCCATCGCGGGATGCGCTTCGACGGCTGCTCGAGGATCGTTCGAACACGTTCGAATCTGTTGCCGATGGAAACCGTCAGATCCTTCAGAATTTCACCGCGAACCCAATGGAATCGTCCACGAGTACAATAAGCAAGATCGAAAGCCTCGAAGAGACGTTTCAATGATTTCTTTCTCGAGTCGAAACGTTGATAAGTATTCTTCGAGCGTTCCAGGGGAAGAAATCGTGCTCGTGTAAATTTATTTAAGCAAAGGCAGTCGATTTTCGAACGATACATGCGGTTGCAATAGACGACTTACTCGGAACTTTATATTTGGGGCTGTGTGCTCTTGCGCAGGAAGGAACCGAGGTATATTCGACTTCCAGATGTTGACCGTTTCTGTAACAAAAGAGTTCGACTAACTCACGCAGGAAGTATTTCGAAATCTTAATCATAGGTGGAATGATAAAAGGTGTCCTCACGCAGAGTCCACGAAGACTAACGAAAGGGGATGAAACTAGTATTTAATTGTGAAAAATATTTTTGTAAACAAGAAGGAAGAAGCAACCAAAGAATGAAAGCGTAGTCACATCGTGGCAAAAGTATAATGATCGTTGCGTTAAAGTATTAATTCGAGCAAGGGTCGTGTTGAAATCACCTGGAAACCCGAGTAACAATAAAACGAAACTTTCTCACCGTGCAGTTCATCGTTTTCACGAAACGTCAATGTGTTTATACTTAGCTGCCGACTCGATGACCGGGCAATAATTGCGAGCGATTCGGGGCGCGAATCGACACGGATGACGGGCTACAACGCAACAACCCCTCCAGCAATTCGGCCGCCTATTTATAAACACACGTCACCCCGTGTTAACCGACGGTGCACCTTTTGTGGAGGCCGACCGTGCCCGATACACGAAATCTACGTTGATACCTGGGCCCCCGTAGTCTCGTACCCGGGGGGTGCGGAATGCTCGAGGAGCGGCTCGATTCGCGGCGGTTAACGCGTGGACCTAATGCGATCACTTCCGCCATTTATGTTAAGCGAGGCTCGCGTAACGGTGACTGAGTTTTTTGTCCAACGCCGCGGAACCGCCGCAAACCAAGCGCGATCGCATTCAACGCGAAGGGCTGTCTTTTTTTGTTTCCCCGGTATCATTTGGGCAACGCCGCGCGACCCATCATTGAAATGTAATTACGTTCGAACGAGGAATGCGCTTTTTTATGGGGGAAAAAGCTAGGGTTTTCGATCTTCCTTTTAACGACTGCTGAGAGACTTCTTTGTGAGACCGACACGATAAGTGTATTCGATAACCATGTTTCAGAAATGAGAACTTTACTTGGAAAACTAAGACAATCGCTAAGGTACTTTATATTGTAGATAGAGTCTAGGCAAATAATCCTTCGATCCCAAACGTCGTCGAAGACGAGGTTCGCTTTTCCCCCCGACCTTCTAGCTCCTACGAAATGTTAATTCGGGGCGTTTGTTTCTCACGCGCGCAGAATGGCGGCACAACGGGGCCAATATCCTTTGAAATCCTCCGGTTAGATGTCCCGCTGGGACATAATAAGGCGCACATCTATTCTTTCCACGGCCGATAACCCAGCCAGCCACCCGCGAAACCTCCGCGACTCCGTCGACGGTCTCGCGCGCGCGCTTGCAAAGTCGCTGGGAACCCCCGAGCCCCGACCCACCCCCGGGAGGCTTTCCCTGCGTTTTCCTCGCAGTTTGTTATACTGAAAGTCTCTTTTTAGCCGTAAAAACTCGACACAGCCAGCCAGCCGGCTCCCCTCGTTCCCCCTCCCGCCCCTTCGAATAACCTCTTTTCTCCGCGTCGCCCCCCTCCCCTCCTCGCTCTTCTCTCTCCCGCCTCGCCGCTTTTTCATTCTCTCTCTGCCTCGCTCCCTCTTCAGCCTCCACTCACCCCTTTTTTCCCGTGTAGATTTCCGCCCCGCTAGCCTCCTCTTCCACCCTCGGTACCAGCAGTTCTCACCCTTCGCTCCGTGGAGGCTAACCTTCCTTACGAAGAATGAAATTACCTTCGTTACGCGAAACTCCCGTTCGCTCCAACCCCCCCCCCGGAACCCGATTCCTCCCGCCTCTCTTTCCATCCTTCGTTTTCCCAACCCCAGCGGGGGCTCCTTCCCGAGCCGGGAGAAGAGTATGTACCAGTAGGGGGGGTTGTATATACGCCGGTGCAGCAGGACACGCGGTATTACGTGTACATGGCCGCGTACAACGTCAGAGGGACGATTTTATCGCGCCATTTTTTCTCTCCCTCGCCTTCGCGGACCACGGCTCCTCGGGGATGCTACGGAAAGTAATGGCTCCTTCAGAGACCCGCAACTCAACGCCACGTGACACTCGGGATTTATGGTCAGTCGTGCGCCGATGGTGTCTCCTACGCTCTCCACCTCCTTCTTCCTCGTGTTTCCACTTTCTTCTCCGCTTTTCCGCCCCTACGTTTCCCGCTGCACCCCCCGTCGGGGTTCCTCCGTCCCCAGTTTTATTCATCACGATAAATTCCGCGAGGGCGGATCACCAGGACTCAGGTTTCTCAAAGTAGACCCAAACTATCACCGATTTTAAGACGCTTCGACGAGAAATCGAAGAAATGGGTCTCGAAGGGGGTGAAAATTAATCTCTATAATTTCTGGAAATCATTTAATCGCAAGAATATTCCTTGGCCAAAATGAAAAATACTATTTACGTTAACTAAAACATTTATGATGCATGTTATTAACAATTTAACCCCCATAGGTGACAAGACTGTGGGAACTAACTTCAGTATCACCATCGTGCAGAAATTCATTTACATTTCGCAATTCTAAAGTACGATCCTCAGTGCTTGTCTCTCGTACACCCATTATAAATGCTTTAATCTTCGTACAGTATGCAAAAATGAACATATAAGGTGAGCATAATCTGCGATGTGCCTGACAGGCATACTCGAGTAGAACGCCACGCATTGGCTGTGCCTGGGAGGCATACTTAGAGTTTTAAGGGTCGACCGCCACTAATAATTTAATGTTTTACAGTATTTTTACGAACGAATGTTCGCGTCACTTTTATACCTCCTCCGTTCATCGTTCATTATTTATAAACTGTTACGAACGACAGTTTTAACTCGAACGAATTAAAATTTTGTTTTAAATTTCTATTCGTTCTTCACTTTCGATGTTCGTCGACTCACATTTTAATCAAATAACAATTTTCAGCTACCAGACGTGCTTCTTTTCGCCTCCCAAAGCACACGATTTTCATTCTGTGCCGATATACAATGCAGCTTGTTACGTGACTTTTTCGTCACTTTTAAACGAGTTGCGCCAAAGCGAAAATTAATGAGGAAGACTGTCTCAACGAGCAACTTTGTATTATATAATACTCTTTCGTCTATAGACGTCAACAGAGTCTACGAATATGACAATAAAGTTTACAAAATTAAATTTATAAACGAGCAACCATAAAACAATTTTTCGAATAATCCCACAATTTTGCGAATTTTATTTTTGAACATTATTGATTTCCAATTGATTAGTTACTCCATATTTGTTAAAATTTTATTTTTCATATCAGGACAGTGCATGGGGGTCCTTGGTTAGGTCTGGGTCAGTCCATCCACAATTATGGGAATTTTATTTTTGAACATTATTGATTAGTTACTCCATATTTGTTAGAATTTTATTTTTCATATTAGGGTAGTGTATGGTGGTTCTTGGTTAGGTCTGGATCAGTCCATCCACCTTTGACACGATTTGCTTTCCGATATTATTATCATTATTATTAATAAACGTCATTACTCCGCAATTTTGAAAGTATTTACAAGGTAAAATATAATTAATAGCTACAAATGCTGTTATGAAACCTAACTACAAATTTACTCATATGCATACAATGCACAGGAGAGACTCATTTGTTTAACGAAGCTGTGGGAACAGGTTGAAACAAATAGTTTCCTACCAGTGTTATCTAGAGGCTAAAGTTTAAAATCCAAAGCAGAAGATACTGTTTATACTTGACTTGATACATATAGACCATTACCATAGATAACTGAATCAAACGTGATATGTAACCTGTTATTCAAAACTATAATGTTCGGTTTGTTTAGCTAGTTTAAGTATCTGTAAAAGATACAAGTGCATATTAATCATGAAAAAGAATTGCTATTGTCTTCATTGGCAGGTTTTAATTTTCAAGGAAAGCCATAAAATTATAAAAGATTGCCATGAGATTCTCGATCGAAGCAACCACTTTGTGTTGCAATAGTGGCCAGAGTAATAAATATGCAAAAATAAATGCTCGAGAATAATTTATAGGTTTCTAGGTAGAAGAAGCTTTCGAAGGTGTAGCAAACGAGAATGAAAGTGAGAAACCAATCTGTTGCCCCGAATTATTTTTCTAAATCAGAACACAGTAATTTATGCCACCAAAGGAAAAATTCACACTAAAGGACAATAATTTATCACGATCTGAAAACATCTCGTAAAGATTCATTCATTCGTTCGATTCAGAAGGTGAATCGTTACGAAATAAACACGTTCGCTGACTTGCATCCCCCGGAGCACCTGGTGTCACGGGGTATCGTGTACCATGAAGAGAATTATTATCTGTTCGTCGGAAAGATAAATGGAGTTCATTGATAGACGATCAATTGTGTTAGGAGGGGGATAGCGGCGCCATTGTCCGCGGAAAAGTACCTTGTCAAATCTCCTGCACGGAGATTTGCCACGCGATGCTTCTCTTGCATTTGGGGTGAAGTAACGAGCCCAATTCCGAAGGGGGAGGGGGTGATAATCGTTTCGTACTCGCCTCACCAGTTGCTCCTTCGGTGGTACTCGACTGGTCGATGACAGTCATCGTTATGATCGATGGACCCTTTCAATATTTATTCTGCCACGATCAAAAGACTTGGTAAACATTTGCCAACAGTCACTATCAGGTCTTTCCTTTATTTTCGTAAAAATAATATAATTTGTGATCAATTTTCTTGGAAATGAATCGTCCAACGAGAAGATTTTATTCCGTCGCTTTCAGTCCATTTTTTTCGATCACCCTCCGTGTGCGTTGAAAGATTTATAAAAAGAACTGGAGGAATCGTACCGCGGGCCATAAAATCACAAATGGAGGCCGAAAACAGAGCGTAAAACCGACGAGTACAAAGACGAGCCGTCGAGAGCGTAAGAAAATCTGAGGGAACACGAGCTGTCGGTGGATCCGTAACCGTCGCTGGAAACCGATCTCGCCGCAAGATCCCGTTTCACAGCCCGACGGGAAAGCAGAGCAACGCACCCGTGTGCGTTTCGAAAGCTCGACGGCGTCGCGACGCGTCCCGATTCCGGCGCGACACGCCCGCCTCTTTCCTGGCCAACAATGAAAGTCGACGCCGGATCGTGGAAACCAGGCGACCAGCACGTGTGCGGCGATCGTTCCGCACACTGCGTAGGGTTTCACAGAGTCGATGATTTTTGCGGTCGGCCTCAAAGGCCCCCGAAAGGGGACCCCGAAAACAAGATGAGCCCTGGCGCCACGTCGTTGCGTGGCCGACACGTGATCCGTCTGCAGGGGTGTGAACCGCGCAAGTCCAACCACGGCTTCCCCCCTGGTTCCTTTTTTTTTCTCCCCCCCATCTCGTCCTCCTCCACGATCCTGCTCGCCCTCCTACGCCGGCTAATGACGCGTGGAGGAAGGAAGGACCGGCCGCGTTGCGGAATTCGAGCTATTTTCAAAAGCGGCTGCGTCCTTGCGAACAACCCCGCGACGCCCCAAACCTATTCTCGGAACGATTAGACGCTTTACGACCTTGGTTACTCCGTGACCTTAACTTCTCGTTGCCTACGCTCGAGCTGGGGGGGCAGAAATTCAATCTCGATCTTCGATTCTTCCTCAGCGATGCTTTTTGTGTCCTTGGTTGCTCGATGACCTCAATTCCATTTTCGTTTCACGATTTTAACGATATTTCGCAAGCTTGTAGATTCAAGATATTCTAGTGATAGATCACTCGAGTCAAGAATGATCACTGCATAGTGACCAGGATAGGAAACTACAGTGGTCCCTATGTACAATACTATTGAATCGTCGATCGTTGCCTCCATTAGGCTCGATTCCATTGCAGGCAAAAGACACTGAGAATTAGTGAAATAGAGAGCAATAGATTCAATAGATTCTAAAATCACATCCACCAGCCTATCATCAACTTGAAAAACAAGGTTTCCCCTCCACCATAAAAGGAACCCCATAAAAGTTGATACAAGCTGTTCTGTGCGTACGTTCGAAGAAAACTTGGCCACACTACTGCAGACGCGCGGTCACCGAGAGAGTTCAGCGACATTTTTACAGTTTCCGTTCCGATAGAAAATTGATAGTAACGCGTTTATTAAAAGGCAATGTTAAGTATATCCCCCCGGGAGCATCGGGGGGTTGAGATTCGAGGGGAACGATTCCGCCAGCGATGGAAATATTAACGAGAGGCCACGAGGCGCGCGTTTCGCCTGGCATTAGAACAAACATTTCATCGCAGGAAATCGTTAGAACCCGGACGCGGATCGGCGTCGTGTCGGTTCACTTGATGCCCGCCGGACGCGCAGCGCCTCCACCTCCGAGCTAAGACCGAATGGATCGTAAAAGTGAAACGTAAAAAACGAAGAACCGCCCACCGTACGCCTCGCGCCGAGAAACGTTTCTTGCGACCATTATTCATAAAATGCTGGCTGCCTTTACTGCGTTTTCTTCCTACGACCGGACCCGATGACCCCGCCGGTGTTTCCGTGGAGCTTCGATCCGCTCGTGCGTGTTACCAAAGTATTAAACACGTCTGGGAAGAAGTAGAATCGCGAGATAAAGATCGGACGCGATTTAATCGATTGCGACTCGTTCGACCCCATATCCCTAGTTCCAGTTCTGATTTTTCAACTCTCGATTTTTCTCGACCAATCTGCACAATTTCAGAGTGTTCAAGTCTTTTTTTTAGGCTTTAAAACTGTAATATATTTAATATCTCTTAATTGCACGCTGTCTGAGGCACGAAAACCAATTCACTGTTCGTAGCGATTCTCCGGTACCCTTTTGGGGACCCGAATGAACGTCTGAGAGTCTTTGTATCCATAAAAAATCGTTACGAAGGTATGTGAAATTACGTCAATATAGAAATGGAAAGTTTAGATTTTGAAAGAGAGCCGGAAATTCTTTTGGGCGCGAAATTTTAATGCGTGACTCACCGCCGGTATCGAAAGTTTGTTCTCTAAATTTGCACGATTCGCAATGTTTTCTTTACGATGACTCGGTACCTCGTGATTGCCTTTCCTGACACGCAACATATGGTAACTGCGCTCGAATCGTACCCCCTAAGGGACGATTGGTCTGCAAATTTTAGTCCTAGGGAATCTAAATATGCTGAGGAAATGGTTGTAATGAGCGAAACAGGCGTACAGTAGCCAACAAAAATTCAACACGATTAATTTCTTCGTCCAGTTTGGGATAAACTCTGATATTTCGTAACTATTTAATCAGTATCAGTAATGTACCATTCATTCATCTCACACACGTTTCTTTCTGCCTGTTGAAGATACAGTAAGGACTCTTGTTCACTTGCAAAGCTACTAACGTGAATACCAAGCATTGTTAAAACTAGGAAGACTCCATTTTTTGTAAAATTATTTAACATTGCTTCCTCCAAAAGGTTACCAAAAGGCTACCGTTTCAACTGATACTAAATAACAAGTATCTTCAAATAATCGATCCCACCACACCTCGAGACACTCGAGTAAGGAGAGTATCACTCGTAATTCACTCGAGAGGGCCCAAAAACTATCATGAAAATCAGCAAAACGGACAAAGAGGGGGATGGAGTTGGAGGGTTCGCGGATCGAGGAAGGGCGCAGCAGGTGTTCCCAGGCTGATTTTACGACAGCCCTTGACCCTGGCTAAGCCGATCGGAATAAGTTTTCCCGAGCGAGCTTGGATATATTCTCTGGTCACGGCACGTAGGTGCTATTCGCAGTCTTCCTCGGCCCTTTTCGGGGCTCGATTTATGTGTGGCCCCGATCGGACGAATAACGATCTGTAAAGAGGTTTGTAAAGTTGGCGGGTAGCAAGAACCCCGTGGCGTGGCCGGCCCTCCCTGTGTGAGACCGTCGAAGCGTCGACGAGGTCTCGCGCCTCGTCTGAAACTTTGTTGGAACCCGTTCGCGCCGATTTATTCCGTGCATTATACTATGGACACACCTGAGCCTTCGGGGGCCAGCCGTTCGGGGGCTGATAGGGGTTGTCCAGGCCCTCCACACCACCTTTCTTCTTCTTCACTTTGCCAATCGAGCGAAAAGGCCGTTTCAACAACGATGACACCAACGATGCAACATTTCGTTTCGTCTCGAGCCTTCAGAAATTATTATAACACCAAACGATGGACTGCTCGATGGTTACCTCGATTATAGCAAGAATTTTTACTCACTGGGGAGCTAATTTATAATATCGCTACACAAGTTAATTTCGATATTAAAATTACTTACGAAATTCTGTAATTACTACGTAGCGATTATAAATCTTGAAACGAGATTTCCTCACCACTGCTGCGCAACAGTTTGGTTACTCTTGTCACAATTTGTATCATTCGTTACCATCAAGGGGTTAATCATAGTAACCTTCTCGATGAAGAGAGAACAACCATCGCCCAATGATTAAGATTGATTATTGTTTCCGGCAAGTTGATCAGTATTAATATCAAAATTGAAATATTAGCTAGCAGTGCAGGGTCTGCTGGAAGACTCATATTCCATAGACCAAACGGTCTTTAATTTTCTTGTCAACCTTTCGCGCAACGCAAATAATGATTTATTCCTGTTCCATTGCAATGTTAACCAAGACACTTACTGGGGAATATTGTAATCTGCGTGAAACCGAAATTTAAGAAATTTGAGACATTCTTTTGGACAGCTTCTTTCAGCCCCGGGACAAGAAACGTCAGATTCAGAATATTCGAGTTGCGTGTGGTCCCGGGTCGCCTACCTTTCTTCCTCACGACTTGCAAATTTCTCCACGCGAGAGAACCACCGACGAGTAGTATCAGGCGATCATTCATATCCGCCGGGCTATGATCTACGATCCTCTGTCGCTTTCCGGCGACACAACGCCCTCGTGCTATCGTACTCGATCTGCTCCTTATCAGCCCTTTGCTCGAGCCACGAGTGGGCGCGGAGATCGCGAAAAAAAGAATATATTCGCGACTTGTAATTGGACGGGAACTTTGGCCCTTGAAATTCGTAACCAATTTGTACCGGGTCCAAAGTAGTAATATTCATATCGAAATAATATAGATTTCAATTAGAAAGTACCAAGATGACCCTAGAACCCTAGTCGTTTCCAAAAGACAGTAGCAGTTCGCTCTTCCGGTACGAAAAACATCTACTCTATAGCAGTTTGCAATAATTTCGTGTCGATTAAAACTGTCACTTATTTCCACAGTTCGTGTGAACCGTCTTCTCTATACAGTGCTAACGAGATTATGTGTGGGTGTTGCAGGGTTAAAGCTCCCATAAATAGATCAGGTTTTATTTATCTATTATCTATTATCTACCCCGTACTGTGCGAATATACCTTTTTTCCTCGAACAATCTTCAGCTACGGTTCTTGCTACGCTTACCAGTTTATTCCAGGCTTTGGAACTTAGGGTCAATCACAGAATCGATATCAGCGCGTTCGAAGCGCAGTCGCCGTACTCTCTGCCATCGCGTTATCGTCCTATGTTGTCCTGTTACAAAATAAAGTCCATATTTTAAAACTGTCCTCGATCCTATCCCATCGTGTAATAACTAGAGTACTGATTCTGCACGGAATTGTCTTTAGGATATTTCCACGACGTTTTTCGGCGATTCTAGCGAGAAACTGTTTCCACGAATACCTGCTTTCCTTGTATTCTAACCATCCCACGCGAACGATCGAAAAGCAACGGGAGATCTTCTTGGCCGTATGGTTTCTTGATCGTTTCGCGATACTCGTACAATCTGTCAGGTTGGGAACAATCGAACCTGGTTCGTTTCTTCTTCGACGTGACCTGGAAAGCCTCGCTATTTCATAAACACGCGAAAGTTGCTACAAAAGTGATAGAAATAAGAGAAATGCGGTGTTTCTTTGCATTTTTTAAACCATTAAGAGTTAACGAAGAAACGAAGCAACGACGGAAGCCACTAATTGATTATTCGTTAAAAAAAAACCACACGAACATAATTTTTCATGCTTTCTCTTTCAAGCGACATTTAGAATTCCTCGAACGACGGTGAAAGTCCCTAAGCGTCGTTCGAAAGAAGAGGCATGAAAATTCGTTGAATTGCGTCTGTTTCACTGCAATCAGAATCGCCACGGACTATTAATCCATGTTGCGCTCTGTAGGCAATTCTCTAGCCAATCAAAAATTATTTTCCTCCGTAGAATAATAATTTCCTAGCTTTATTTCCTCGCCTATGAGTTTGTCTGTGATTTTTCACTCCATTTCTTGTCTTCATTTTCCTGGTTTACGAGTAAAAAGAAACGCTAACCAGATGCAGTAAATAACTATGACAAGCTTCTGTGTACCGGAAACGCTAGGGTAGAATATTTATGGGTTTAGATGGTTTCGAGCCTGCCATATTACTTTTTATTTCACTCTAATCGTATTTGAACAGAATACCAGAACTCTGTGTTCGAGACCGTACAGAAGAAATTAGAAAATTTTATTTTATTTTTATAAACAGAAATGCTTTTTCGTAACCACGTTTTGTACTCAAAGTGACAACTAACTGTTTTGTAGTTCTGTATTTTTACGTACGCAGTTTCATTTCAGACATTAACTTATAATCATAATAATGCCAATAAATCTGTTAATTATTAAATCGATTTACCGCCTACTTTCAAGTGATATTATTGTCTAATGTTAGGAAAAAATGAATCCAACAATCTCTTTTATATTTCCACCTTTTTCCACGCTTTCCAGTGAACGTTTCGAGGTCTCGTCGAACGTCAAAAGTCGCCTGTTACCCCTGACAACGCGGAGGTGTCGCGCCATTTCTGCACACCCACGCAGCGTGGGCCTCGAGACAATCACCACCTACGAGGCCATTCTTCCGCGGCGAGATCGAAGATTTACGGATTTCTTGACTTATGGCCAATTAATTAAACCGCGAGGAAGAAGAATCGCCGGGGCAACGATCCTCGAAGACGGTTTCCAGGGCACAGCCGATTTTGGAAATTAACCCCCCTCGAGCAGAACACAAGCTTGGTACGATTATTTCTGTGACGAAATAAACCATTCTCTATCTTAAATCACTGGCTAGATTGCAAATTAATAACCTCGTCGAAGAGTAGATCTATTTGAGGTTAAGGTTTTGTCGTCATTTTTATAGTTTTTCTGTGGACAGATATAAACATTTCTATGTTGTTATTTGATTATTTAGTCAAGTGCAGTCTCAAACGAATTCAATGGTGCACGAAACGTTTAAAAATAAGATGAATCTCCACCTCGCCCAAAATGGCCGACCACTGGCGAGGTTAGCTCACCCAAAGTACAAAGATCCGTTGAAACCAGAATAAACAGCATTGATACAGACAACCGGGTGCGCTAATAGCGAAGCTATTACCATCCTCGATCCAGCAAATATGATAAATACTCCGGTAACGTCCGATTGTTGGCCACACGTCTACGAGAATTCGGTTCGCGTCGTGCAGGCAGCCGCCGCGACCGAATCGGTCCCGCGTTCCTCTTCCAGGAAGAGGGTCGGATCATTAATTCTCGAGGTACATTAATTTCCCGTAACCACGAGCAACGTCAGGCCTCTCCACCCGAAGCTGGTGACCAGATGGCAGCGGGTTTGTTGCTCATTAGGTCGTCACCGGACCTTCGCACTTCGGTTAGACGTGGTCGCGCCTACATCCGAAATCCGACGATCCCCGAAAACGATGCTACGCCGCGCAACGAGCCGCTCCATTGACGAAGTTACAGGAATACCCACTTTCGGGACCACCCAACGCGCTACGTTCCTCCGCCGATCGAGCCCCGGTAGCCCGATATCCGGCCAGAGGGCGGACAAAATAACTCTTCGTGATCTAGCCCCCCCACGAGCACCCTCTTGCACGATTTTCCCCCTGGCGAAGAGGTGTAGCGTTCTTTGATCAGAACAGGATTTATGGCGGACTTGTTCCCCCGAGGATCTTGACGAAGATCTCTGGGTTTAGAATGATCAGGAATTTACAATGCGTGGAAACCTCTCAGAAACGTTTCTCTCGAATTTCGGAGTGTCTACCATCATTCAGAAGTAAAAATCACGTGAATGGAAGTGCAGGAACGAATCCAAAATTTTTAGCTCGTAAATTATCCCCAAGCACCCGAGACCCGAGACCCAATGAAACGACGAGGAAGTGGCAAATCGTCCCGAAACGTAACAATTCGGGCGAACGTCGAGAAGCAATAATTCGATGGGTTTTGTTCCATTTGGAGTCCCTCTGGTCGCGTCATCGGGGCTGACCGTATGCATATATACACGCGCAGCGTGTAACGAGTTCTCGCTATGATTTACGTCCCCGTCGCCCCGCTGGAACTAATCTGTATTTGTTTATTTAGCCAAACACTCCGAGGGGATGAGCGCGGGCGCGTCGGGTCCGGATCTCCATCGGTTACCTTACTCTCCCGTTCGCGTCTTCCCCCCATTTCTCGCAGATCTACGCCGGTGATTTAGGGTTTCGGGTTTCGATGCACTCGCCGGTCCGTTGTGTTTACCATTCCGCTGAATTTATTGCCAGAACCCGGGGAAGATAGCCGGCGAACGAGCGAGAAAGCAATTCGATTCGCACTCCGATTCCGGCCGCGCTTGTCCGTGCGCAGCCTCCTCGCGCACCCTCGACACGCTCCTTCCGACGAATTAAGGGCTCTATCTAGTACCCGGATGAAAGGAATTTATCTTTTATTCTTATTACATTTCCTTATAACGTCCACCAAGCAATTATACCGGAATGTTTACGGAGAATTTTCAAAAGTTATGCCAACTTTTTTAGTTTAATGGCGTTGAAGGATTCTCGAGAAATTATAATTGCCTGTCTGCACGAACTAGAATAGATAGCAGTCGATGATGCCATTTGTTGACAAAAGAATAGGCAATTAACAGAATATTTATATACTCTACTTTTATGTTTAATTAGAACCTACACCTTCCATCCCGACAGTATAATGAAGGAAACTGTATATCTGCATTGGCAGTCTCTATTTTATTGCTTCCTTGACAATTAAAAGCCTGGTTGCCTGACAGAGAGAGACATTGTGCTACCGCTTTTCTCTTTGAAACAAACGGAAGGTGGGTCGAATGCCATGCAACCACGAAACAAACGTGGGTCGAACGGGAGATCGGTGACATAAGAGAAGACTATTGCTCACCCCTTAATTAAGCGAAAGATTTGATTTTATGGATTCGTGATCTTAACTCTGAGTTAACATTTTTGGGAACACTCCAAAAAATGTGTTGTTTACCCCGAGTCGAGCTTGAAAGAACTAGTGCCCATCGAACGCGAAAGGTCGCGATGCACGAGGGGGTGATCGTCGAGAGGGGGTATGGGGGATTATGTCATTAAAGCGGTTATGGTTCACCGAACTGTCATCCAGGATCGACCAGCTCGCGTGACGCGCGGCGCGCATGACAGCCGGTGCTACCGGCGGTTGTTGCACCTGTGTCGTCGTTGTTATCCTCGCTTTGTTGCGTCGCGTACGCGCTCCGCTCGGCTGAAATAACACATCCGAAAACACCACGTGCGGCCACGCATGTACACGGTGCGCGTTGCACGCTTACGCTCGCGATACTCCGCTTACTAACGAGGGGTCGCTCGCCTATAAGCTGCCAATTAACGGACTATGAGTCCCGTACGAGATTGGCCATCAATTAATTTAAATTCTGCTAGAGCCCCTCTCCTCTTCTCGTTGCCCAACCCCTTGGAAGCTGGCGCATCATCGTCCACCAAGTACCCCCTCCGTTGTTAAGAGGACACACGCAGGTGGCCATCATGGTGTCCATGACGGGTATAATGTTCGATCGGTATCGTCCGTTGCCTTCGATTGTTCGACGTTGCTTACGTAACGGGGTGGACAGGTGAGCCTCCATGTTTCGGGAGTCCCCGATACTGTTTGTGATCTTGTTTAGATCAAATCGGTATATTATTAGGGAGATCGAAGTGTTTCGTCAGTTCCTTTTGTGCGTGTAGTGTGCTCTACGTTCTTTGATCGATGTGTTTTAAGTCCAGGAGATCCGATTCTAGTGTTTCAACATTATCGAGGGATGATTGACCAAACAGACGAGATTCAAGAAATTCTAATCCCGTAGAACCTATCAATCGTTCGAAAGAAAACATTCACCCACGATCCTAACCGCGAGATATCGCGAAACGAGGCAGAATATTTGAGCGATTGCGTCGTCGGAATTATCGGGAGGTCAGCGTCGTCGCGAAAGAAAAGAACGGTCTCGCCTCGTCGGCGACTGTCGCCGGTTCCTCGCAATAATGCACATCGATTAATTAGCTAATAAGCCGCCTCGTTAGGGATAAATGGCATCGGCGTTGGTGGCGTTCGGTTGCGTCACGCTCCGCGATATCGGTTCACAGCGAATGCAAACGAAAGACGTGTCGGGACAATCGACTCCTTTTCTTTTTAATGCGTGAAACGGATCCCTTAACACGTCGAGTGCCGCGCAATCGGTTGGATCGAAGAATTATGGGACTTCTATCGTTGCTCATTCGATTTCTATTCCCATTTCTATGCCATTTACTTGGAAAATCAAAAATTTAAGAGAAAGAAAATCGTAACACTAAAGTCAACGTATATGGTCGAAGATAGATCCATCTCGCTCGAAGCATAAGCGTGAATTAACCTAACAGCGGTGGCTCTCTATTTGATGTAGACATTGTCAAAGCCAAGACTAACACAACCTGAATTTCACGCAGTGTTAACCGGAGGTTCAGCACAGAATTAATCCATACCGAACTACTGGAATTAGGTCAAGTTTGATGAACTTAGAATATAAGCTTAACCCACAGACGATCGCGCGTATAGGTGTAACCCAAATCAAACAAGGGCCAACACGGGTCAAACAGAAGTTTCATCCAGACCGTAGTCTATTCTCAACTTATAATTATAGTTAATTTCACCCAAAATTTCAACTCGTATCGCAAGGTGCAAAGACTACGACTTCCTATTCCTCCTGATTGGTCTAATATATTACTTGGAAGGGGGGAAAAATAGCTTAAATAATCTATAAAGGTTGCAATCTTGACCCGTGCAACGATTCCATGTTGAATGGTTCGTCGTCCAGGTATTACACGATCCTCGATTACCAAGAACATCGACGATGAGAGAGAACGATACGTTCAAAAGTTTTAGAGAACCGAGGGAACATCGAAAGAAGCTCGTCTCGTTTCCCGCGGACGAGAACCAGGCGAACTGGTTGTCCGGTGCGGTTCTTTCTTGCGTGGCCACTCTATTATATCACAATGGGAAAATTGAGCCACTAGGAATCGAGCTGGAGCCCGCGTCGATCATCGATTCACGGTGATGGCTGTCGACCAAGCGTCGGTAATTGTTCATTCAAACGAGGAGTGACATTTCACTGGCAATCTTGATACCCGTAATGAAAGGCTTCTCCTAATTAAACGTTCGATACGATTGGATAATTGTATTTAACTAACGAGTCGCTGAGGATCGAGAGGAAATCTTTTCGACTTGGGTGTGACATTGTTGCATCCAAATCGAATCTAGTATATGAAATAACTCCGCAACTATTGTTGACATCTAACTCATCGTCGGTCCTATTGTCTGACGATTGAACTCCGTTTGCAGTCTCCGATAGCACCAAAGTGCAATTGCAATAGAGGAGGACAATGTGCATGGAACTTTTGATTTCGTACGGCCTAATAGAAATGTTCCAGGCGTTTATAATTCACGAGTAAACAGTCTCGAGCGGTTTAAACCGGCCGCTGTCGGCGCTCCGTTTCTCCTTTTGCCGTAATTAACACGTTAATTTGACTGGCAGAGGCGTGCTGAACCCGGACCGTGATAAAGGAGAAACGAACGAGAAGCGGCTGGGGCCCGCTCGAGTTCCTGTTATAATCCCTGTTACGGTATCTCAGGATCCCCGCGACCGGTTTCTGGACGAATCCATTTCGATTTTCATACGTTTCTATTGCCTCGGGCTTATCAGGGCCGCGCGTACTCGTAAAACGCCGTATTTACGTAACGTCCAGCGAATATTATTAATCGTTAATTAAACCGGTACAAAGCGGCTCGATAAGATATCATTAAACAGTGGTGCACTCAGAGGGTGCTCTCCTTTGCTCGAAGGACATTCCCATTTACACAAACAATAAAAAATAGATGGTAATTACCTAAAACAGCGACTTTGGTCAAATCTTTCCAAATCCAACCAAACTTTATATATTTTAAGATTTTTATTATACAAAGTTGAACGTGAAAACGCTAATTTTAACTAAAATAACGATGGACTCGTTAAAGCGCAGCGTGTTTGCATTTTTATAATTGTAGTATAAATATTTGCCGTGGAAAAATGGAGGATTAAACAGTTCATCTAAGCGTAACGCGCAACGCGTATCGCTCCGTACGAGTTCGATTGGAATTTCAATCGCCCGTCATGCTCCGTTCGCGAGTATGAATTTCAGCCGCGAACGGGGTGAATCATCGACAAGACACCGAAAGATTCTCGTCTACGAAAGTATATAGATAGCCACGTGGGCGATCATGTTGACTAATACGCGGGGAGTGAAACAACCCGCGCCCGTTCACCCGGGGCTCCGCCTACCGATTTTGCTTGGCAATGGTGCGTGCGCTCGCGAACATCAAGAAACATTAGTACACTGTCGACCAAAATTCAAGTGGCTATCATATGATACCCCTTATTTAATTAGGCGTATCACGATTGAGAACACTTTTCTACTTGGAATCTTTTAGGGGTGGTTTCTTGAGTCATTTCGAAAACCATGTAACATTCAAGGAAGAGCGTCTACGTAGGAATAGATAGTCCCCGGAGTACTAGCGAGAAAAGTGAAAGTCGAGCGTAGCCCTCTGTCGGCGAGGCGTCGCCTCACGAAGAATTCCTCGACTCCAAAGTAATAGCGTTCGAAACGCACCAACGACTCGAATTACTTGGAGGCGAGCGGAGAACGGCTAAAGAAGACGTCCATATCCATCCAGCGTAGCCCCCGAAGTCCGACGCAACTCATCCAACTAATCGTCCATCCGGAGCGGCGCGTTCCCCGACGCTCGGGCTCGCGGCGAGTAAAAAAGACGCGGTCGAAGGAGTGTAGCCCCCGCGAATTTTGCTCGTGCTTGTACCGTCGGCGTGACATCTCGCAGCTATTACGCTGACTCGCGGCGGCAGGTGCAACATCGCTCACTGTCCGTCGCCGATATATATTCAAATGGCCCGCTCCGCCTGCCATCTTGGACCGATCCTCCTTTTTCCAACGCCTGTACGCGCGCCCAGAGATGCCAGACGGAGCCCCGGGTGCATCATTCCACTCTCTCACACTAAGATCACCCATACGTGAGCTCGTAGAGTTGTGCAGACTCGGCAAAAGCAAACTGACACATGCGTCTTGTGGGAGTCTAGAGAGGAAGGCTCACATTTGCCTTCTAGCTCTTGAACAACTGAAATTCGACCTCTATATGATTTGAAATCTCGACTGCTCAGGAATTTTTACTTTTTGACCTATGTAGACCCACATAAACAAAGTACTATAAGGAGAAACAATCTTTCAGGCTTTTCTTGGTATCTGCTAGACCCTGCTAGCCTCCACTGACAAATAATGGTGTCAGTAATCGTTATACTTAAGTATCAGGAATGGTCATATCAGTGGTCATCAGAGACAAGTGAGCCTTTCTCTCTCGACTCCCACGAGACTGTCCGAAGTAACTTCGGGCAGCTTCGGAGAATCGAGAAAGAGAGCCTGTATCACTTCGCCTTTGTCGACTGGGATAGTGTGAGAAAGTGGAATGAGGTGTCCCCGGTGCACCCAGGGGCTTCTTGCTCGGTCTTTACTTTCTATTCCTTTCTTTCCCGCTTCCTCCCCCTCTTTCTCTCGCGGTTCTGGCCGTCTCGCTTCGCCTCTTTTTCGGCACGCTCGTGAACCGCTAATTAGCGCGGACTGTGCGCGCCGCACGGATCCGTGGAATCCGCGCGGTTGTTTGTCACCCGCGCTGCACCGTGGAGGAAGCTTCCTCCCCTTTTCTCTCGCTTTCCGCTCCCCCCTCACCGTCCCCCTCCGCCTTCTGGGCGACCCGGTTTCTTTGCTCGCTTTTGTGCTTTCGCCCGGGCGCTATCTCGCGCGGACTTCCGAAGCTGGAGTTCATTTTTCTCGTGGATTTCGAACCGACGAGGGTTTTGCGAGGGACCGAATTCTGTTTTGTACATGGAGGCTCCGGGAGCTTCGTTGATTAGGTCGTTCGCGCATTGTTCATTCGTTGTATGCTTCAGGTTACGCGTGGAAGTAGTAACACACATTTTAAAAGGGACACGAGGGCAAATCGTCTTGCATTTCAGTAATCTATCACCCTCTTTCGTGATATTATGTAAAGTTTGTCGTCTTATGACATTGTTCAGGTATAATTGAGCTATCGATTTGAAAACTGGATGCAGAATGTTTCGATACTCTCCAAG
Organism: Colletes gigas; assembly: GCF_013123115.1. Classification (NCBI taxonomy): domain Eukaryota; kingdom Metazoa; phylum Arthropoda; class Insecta; order Hymenoptera; family Colletidae; genus Colletes; species Colletes gigas. Next base: position 1,510,491 of record NW_025106643.1, on the reverse strand, counting down.
CCCATTTCTCAGAGGACGATGGACCATGGACCACATTGTGGATAACCATCGACTCTAAAATCTCTATGTTCGAATCTCTAGTACCATTCAAACGCTACACGCCTGCAAACGGTGTTAAATAATTCAATTTCATCAGCGAAAGGCTTCAAGAGAATTTCATCGAATTTGACTAGATCAACTCGATCAACTTTTGGATTTCTATTTAAGTAGCACCGTTTCCCCGTAATTGTGTCCCATTTGTAAGTTCCGCGGAAAATGTTTGGATGGTTTCCTCTCGGCCGAGGGGGGGCGAAGAACGATGTCTTTGAGGCGGCAGAAAGAGGGGCGAGGGGGAGGCGGGAAGCGCGCGAGGCTTTTGATATTCCGTCGGGGCGATCTTCACGCCCGCGCCTTGAAGTCTGAATTATTGGCCGCGAGGAGCGGCACCCCTTGTCGAATGGTATCCGAGCGTGATGCAGGGCGTCAAAAGTGCTCGGTGGCAAAGAGAACCGGTGCCTGGGTGGATTTTACACGGAGTCTACCGACGGTCTCGCGTTCCCCGTGTAGGGTCGACGGCAGACTCTTGGAAAATGTTCAAACTGTCAAAGGTTCGGCACTCGTTGCTATTTCCTCGATAAGTAAGCTTTAAATCTCCCCCCAGGAGACTATTAAAGAGATAGACAAGCTCTCATTGGATCACAACCCTCGTCATATCCGTTTCTTATAGGTTTAGATAGCAGCCTTTGCTATTGCAAAACATTGTCTACTAATAAGTTACGGAGCTTTATAATGTTCGTACAAAACTAGAACTTTATATAACTTCTCGACAAAGAAAAGTGAACAACGCTTCTCGCGCTCGCCAGCAGAGGGCTGCACTCTCGTCTCTCTCGCAAGTACTCAACCAACCACCTAGAGGAGTACATTCACTCCTCGATTGACCATCGAGTGTTTTCCTAGCTGTAGTAGATAGAGCAGTGGACAAGAGAGTGTTTCCAAATTGTCTAAAAGCAAAATTCTGGCCTCGTAAAAAATAACACGAGTTTGGTTAACGCGTTATAGAGGCTCAAGGGTCACTCACAAGTGTAACAATTATTTTGATGATCTCTACGTACTAATTATCGATCGACTATATGGAGGTTTTATAAGTTTTCGAAACCGCTGGTCCAGAGCACAATATCGCGACTCGTCGTTGCGACCGGTGTAAAAAAAGGTAAAAACGAGGGCAAAACGTAGCGGTGGAGAGGAGGAGAAGCAGAGAGGGAAAAAAACTTCGTCGCCTTCCGAATCCTCTTGTCGAACGGTATTCGAGCGTATCGCGGGGCGTCAAAAGTTCTCGGCAAAGGGTTGCTCGCGGTGCTCGGCGCGCTCAGAGGAAGCGTTCCTCGAAGAGGGACCGCACAAACGAGACGAGTGAGTCCCGGACTCTGTGAGAGGAGAAGTCAAGAGAGTGGGGGAGAGAGGGAAAGAGAGCTAGGGTCGTGCATCGGGGCGTGGACGAGGAGCCTCCGGAGACCCGCGGAGGCACTAAAAAAATCAAGGAGAGGAGCTTAATGAGCGGGTAGCGGGCGAGAAATAATAACGTGACGAGGTTTATATACAAAAAAAAGAAAAAAAAGAGAGAACCAGCGAGGACGGGGAGGGTGGGGGGTGGAAATCAACGACTGGCGGCCGCGTTGTCGCGCTTCGTATTTTCTGTTTCCGTGAAATGCGGCCTCGATAAATTGGGAGCGACGCTCGATGGCGCCGCGACGAGACGTTCCGTTGCGTTTCGCACCGGGTACACTGGAAATAGAGAGAACGACGGGATTGCCTTCGTCAAGGGCCCTCTTACCGATTTTCACCCAACGTCTGTCCCGCGCGCCGCCCGAACTGAAAATTGTTGATTATTCTGCCACGCAGATTCTCCCAACATTCCGTGTTATCTACATTTTATTCATTTTACCGATATTTACAACCTCCAGGTAAAGTTAATAAAATTATGACAAGGTTTGAAATTTCATTGTACTTGATACAAGCAACAATTGTTTGAGACCACCGTTGGTTGATGACCACTCTTGGAGGAATCATTATCACGATCAATTTGTATCTTTTTCTTCTCCCTTAGTCTCCCGCCATTTTGGTTCTCAGACGACAGCAAATTAGTTTATCTATCGCATAAAATATGCTATTTCTTTTGATTCATTTGTAGATTGCGTTACTCTGTTCTATTAGGTTTTTCAAATGCAAATTTTGAAACGTCAAGTCGAAGCAGCTAGTAGATTAGAAATCCAGAGGGTTGTATATTCCAGCGTTTGATAAATTTATGAAGTATTATAACTCCATAACACAGCGACGAAAAAAATCATTGGGCGCAATAAAGAAGTCAAGTACGTGGCAAACTCCGTGACGGGCCAGTTATCGAAACTGAATGCTCTCGGTTGCCCAAATTGGACCGGTTTAATTTAGACATTACGTTCGTTTTCGTCTTATTACGAGCATCTTTCAGTGAATTTCTATGGGTTTGGAGTACGAGTTCGCGCGACGTGCATGCGTTTTATGCTCCAAAAGTGGAAAGAAAAAGACTCACGAGGAGGAAGAAACGAACGACCGGTTTTCTGCCAGTGTGCAACGAAAAACGGGAGAAAAAGTGTTGCATGGTATTATCTAAGCTAGAAATTCGTGTCAAGTTTACAAGGTTTTCATCATGATACATCGATGCGAAAAATTAATAAATATTCAAGCTCGATTGAATATATTACGCAATAACTAAGCCTGAAACTAAATAAAAAGGTTCGGAATAACCTTTCTAGGTCTAGAAATGAATAAATTTTATTGCAAGGTCGGTAAAGTGCAACGAGAGAGCCATGGAAGGCTTCTAACATTTTCTTCTCACGTTGGAAACAATGCCGGGGGGGAACGGTGTGGTTTCGTCGAGCGATAAAACGTGAACGTTCCGTTCGCATTCGGGGACCGTTCGTTCTCCGGGCCGATCAGGCGTGATCGAGAGAGGCGACCAAAGAGATTCCTAGATCCTCCACATGCGATGTCAGGGCCCCGGGGGCCGCTGTCCTCTGACCGGTTCGAGGATCGAGACGTCGATAACGCGAATGATCGATGCCGAGCATCGAACGACAGCCCCGAGGAGACCCGCTCCTCGTTGACAGTGGTACACGGTGTCGATCCTCGCCAACGTCTCATTTACTTCGTTAAATGCATCGTGACTTCTCCGCGGTTCCTTCGTCCGTGGGCAACGGTCCAACGTGTCCTCGCCGCGGATCGTTTGTTAAACGACCGCTAGCTTTCCGGTATTTTTGGATATTCTTGAAATATTCATCCCCCCTCGATGTTTTTGGACCTGGCTACTCGCGGATCATCTGGATATTTCTCGCGTAACGCGCTCGTTATCGATATTCGCGACAACCTGATCCCCTGAGGGATGCAAAACCTGAAGCTACTGAGTTCTGCAATAACCCCAATTACGTTTTCTTGGAGGAAAGTGCAACAATTCGTACTGTTAGTAGACAAATTGATAGCCAAAGATGCATCGTTGCTAGATTTTTCACAGAAAACTGGATCCTTTAGTTTTCATGGTGCACGTTTCATCCCCCAGTCTTGTCCTCGAAGGATTACTCACGCTGATTCGGGATTTGTAATAATCTCGAGTTGAAATCGCGCAGAAACGTGACCAGGAACGGAGAACGCGAACCCAGCGTGGGTGTAAAGACACTCCCTGATTTTTCGGTTGGATCACAGGGAATTATCGAAGTTAATCGAAATTAAAAGCAAAATGTTTTCGCGTTCGTCCAGTTCCACCCCCTTTTTGTTGCGATTTTTATCGATTCGGAAACGCAACGACTAATCTCCGTTAAAAATCGCATAATGCGTCAGAGCCGCTTACTCAGCGACTGGCACAATGCACACGCGTATTGTATTCACCGCCACCCGCCATGCATTCTGGTTTTTTTTTACATTTCCGTTATCCTCCTACGGCTCTGCACTTTCCTACCACAAAATAATTAATATCCTCCCCGGTATCAACGAATCGAATTCTCATTCTTCCGCGACGCTGATAAGAAGCTTCTTGCCAGCACGACGTTATCGCCCCGCGTTCCCCATGCTTCCGTAACTCAGGAAGCAGTTTGTAAAGGCAGAAGATTTACTGAACCTCCTCAGCTTTAAACCCGGCTATTACACAATACGGAAACTATTATTCCCTGGCCACCATCGATCATTGTCCCGCGGTGGCGAAAGGGGGAACAAATGATACCACGAAGTAGGTTTTTATAAAAAAAAAAGAAGTAGAATTGCTAGTTCAGAGAACAGGGAATATGTAAAGGAGGCAGGAGGAGCGTAGGTGGCAACAGAAACGTGGAAGCCAAGGGAGACAGAAAGAACAGTGAGAAAAATTGCAAACTGGTTTTGAAAAAGTGTCACAAAAGATTTCGTCCTGAACATGTTCAGAATGTCAAGATTTAGAACTTGCAAAAGATAGCAATTTCGTCAATCAAGATACAAGATACCTATTGATGATCCTGATGCCTATCTTGATCCATAAATCCAGTATATTATAAAAGCAGCTGATATTATAAATATTCCTAAAAATAATCCAGGTGCAAGTAACCTTCTGTCGTTATGGTTGCTTCTAAAGCGATCGATCATGGAGGAACGATCCACCGCGCGATCTCGAACGATACGAGTATTCAAACTTCTACGCGCGTTGTTACGCGACGCAATTAATTTCGTAACCGAACAATCGCTTGAAAAATACATGGCCTTCGCGTCGGCAAAGCTAACGAGATATTTCTTTTCCCGCGTGCGTCGAATATAATTTACGCGCCGCGACGATCCAGCCTCGTTTAATTTGAATAGCCGTGCGCGGCATAATTTTAATTTTAATTTTAATTTTAATTTTAATTTTAATGCTTGCGCCGCGGAATGGTGGCGCAATCATTGGTACGCGTAACAGGGTCGTTAAATTGTTACCAACCTTGTAAACCGCGTCCTCAACCCGTCGCGTGCATTTAATGCGAAACCCTCGTGTCAGGTACTTCAATGATGAATATTTCCCATTTTCTAATTTTTTTTTATCCACCGAGGACAAGTGTCTTCCGGAGTCGCACCGTTTAACGTTTTCCCATATTTTTTTTTTTTCCATTTGAGAGCGTGAAAAAGTTTCTCGTTCAGGCAAGTTTGAACGAGAAACTCTGCGATATATTTTTTCGCGTGATAGTCTGTTTTTGAAAATCCCATGTATCTGGAAATAATTTGAGCAAAGCGAGAAATTAATTTTAATCGCGTTTTCATGGTATTGTCATCGGTGGTTTCAGACTTTACGCTGCGAAGGGGATGACGAGGGATTAGGCGAAAGAAATAGTCGACAGAGGCAGCGAGTATATTGTCAAAATATATTCAATGAAAAAATCATCTTGTAAAATTAGACAATCGTTCCATTCGTTACAAGGATATTAATAATAGGAGTGATAATAATAATAATCGTTGTCATCATTATTACCTTGCCTAACAGAACCGCTACCGAATGCAATTATAATCCCTACAACCTATAGCGGTGCCTTAAGAAACTCGAGGAACGTCCTTTATTTACAACAATTACGTGAATTACGCCAAGGATTCGCGATCGGGCGCGACTTCGAACCGCCATTACTCCTACCGCTACGCTCGATTCTCCACTCTCCTTCGCATTCTTTTTATTTTTTTGAGCAATAATTATAATTACACGCCGTACACGCGCTCGACGCGCCCGAATTTTATTTATAAATAATATATTTATATATATATATTTATATATTTATATTTACTCGACGTTAAAACCCAACGTTTCGCGCGACACAGAACACCGCCAGAGCACGTTTCTCTCTTTCCCGTTTTTTTTTTAATTAACAATTTTCAATGACTCTCCGCCGAGGCACGCCGCACTTCAATCGACTCGATACACTCGATCAGGGCTCTTGTTATCTAATTCACCTAACGATAATAATATTAATATATATTATCATGTTCGTACATATATTTATATATATTCATTTATTTATATTATTACGTAACACGAGCGAAAGTATTACATCTCTCCCCCCCCCCTCCCTCCCTCCCTCCCTCCCTCCCTCCCACCTCCTCCTCCCGCTCTGGAAACGTTGGATTTTCACACAGCACTGGTAAAGTTCGTAACCCTTAACTAGGCTTACCTCAGAACGCTTATAACCAATAAATAGACATCGACAACTAATTACAAAACGTTTTCGAACGAGGCGTATATCGCGTGTACGCCCACGCGTGCGTCGAAGCTCGTTACGAAGTCAACGGATCCGACGTAAAAAGGTGTACACGTACGGACGTGTCGACTACAATAAATACAACGCTTTCTATTCGTTCGACTAATCGATCCTTCATCGCGGTACAGGCACCGCTCAGTCCGCGTGCCCGCCATATTTGATCGGGGAGACGACGGTCGATCGTCGACGATCCCGTGACGGAGGAAAGTCGTTCGCGAAGTCGAATCAACATCAACTGGCCGCTCGAGGTCGAATACCGTTACCCCCCACCACGTCGCTTGGCTGCTCTGCTGGGCGCACGCGCATTGTCTCTCCAGAGTCTAACCCTTTCGCCGTGGGAGCCTCGCGTGGCAAAGACTGTACGCTGCAAATTTGTTAGCAGTGGCTGTTTTTCGAGGCTGCGTGATCAATTGGCTACAGGCGGTTCAAGGGTTGCGTTTACAGTAAAACCTCTATAATTGCGAGAGAACTGGAAGAACCATAGGAAGTATATCTCCGCTACTTTAGAACTACCGGACCGTACAGTTGATTTCTGGAGCTGCAAGAATTACCCGACACTCTGTCCACGTTCCCTTTCATCCAAGAATCGTCTGAGGACCTCCGGCGGATGTATGATCTTGCCAATTGACTTTGATCCGACCGTGTATTTCTCCCCGCTCGTTCGTAGCACAGCGACACGATCGCCAAACAGGCTTCTCGTTAACGAAAAGTCAATCGTCGATAATGAAATGGCGTCCCGCGGATACGAAACGATCGCGTTAAAGAGTCCATTCTCGCGAACACATTCTCTTTTCACGGGAGCAACTCCCCGAACGCGACGCGCCACTCGGTTCATTCGCGACAAATAAATTATTCACAGCGTCGCGGCGCCCCCGTTGACGAACGGGACCCGCGGATCCGACGAGAACAGTCCCGCGTCCATTTCTCTGGCGTCCATCTCGCGGATCATCGACGCGTAGAACATCGACGAGTCCATTCGCTGGTCTCGTTCGATGGGCCTGGTCCGGAAACGGGATTTCGGGGATCACGCGCAGTCCAAGGACGCCAAGGACGCAGGACTGTGCGGTCCGCCGAGCATGAATGGAGGGCTCATCGGCGGACCGCCGCTTCCGGTGCTGTTCCCGTAAAGCTCAAGGTCGCCAAGGGAACCGCCGTCCACGCCGCCGTCGCACTTGTCCGATTTCCCCTCCTGCTTCAGCACCATGCGCCGCCATTTTGCGCGGGCGTTCTGGAACCAGACCTGCGAACAGAGAGAGAGACAGGCGACAGGTGAGTGTCGAGCTTTTTCACGTTCGCTCGAAGGGGTGATCGAGAGACAGACGGAACCGTCAGCAGTCGTCAAATCGCTAGGTTTTTGGGAGAAGCTTTTCAAAAACTTTTTCCCCGACAGCTTCCAGCGTGTAACAATGGTCTACCGGATTGTTTGCTCAACCCTTTGCACGATACACACTTAATTAACGAAAACAAAGCTTTAATTACAATGTGGTTGTAAATCTTTCTGGGGGGAAAAAGGACAATTTCACTTATTCGCTTATATCGAAATACATTCTTGGAGCGCAAAGGGTTGATAATTGTAGGAAAGGACAATATTTATGAAATTTGCTCGAGTACTTTATGGAATTTTTATTATTTAACAGTGTATAGTGGTTAATAAAAATAAAAGCAGAATGGAGATTGAGGTACTCTTTTGGCGAGCCACGAATGCTAAGGATTCTTATCGCTAGGAACACGTTCGAATAGCTTACTTTTAACTATCAAAAGCCATCAGCCATTAGTGTTAAACAGTGCAGACAGCTGCTAACTGTTAGCAATCCTCCATAAAATACAAATAATTTTCATCAGTTTCCAAGCATTCTTCGTCGTGGAGCTCGGAGCTCTCGGTGATCGGTTCCAGAAATCCTCAAGGCGATGCCTCCGCTTGCCGTGCAACGAAGAAACGACGCGCCCCTATCCGGGGATTACCCTGAACGGCGCGTCGTTACACCTGACGCCCGAAAAGAAACGCGGCGACCGGGACAAAGGGGGAAGAGAACACTCGGAGGAACGAGGACCAAAAAGCTCGCGCGGCTCGTATATATCTTCATCGAGAGGGCTTACACGCGAAGGGGGTGGGGTTGGGGGAGGGGGAGGGAGTAATTTAAATGCAACAGCACGCGCGCACCGGCACGTCAGCAACGGGTCCTGGGCCCTGCTAGGATAGCTACATCGTCCGTACAATGCAACAATATATAATGCGACGACGCACACTCGAGCCTCTCTACCATCCCCCCCTTTTCCTCCTCCTCCTCCACGGCGTGGCTCTCTACCCCCTTGTGTTCCTGATAGATAAAAGACGACCTCGATGCACCGGGATCCGCGTCGCCATTTTCAAGATAGTCTCCTCCCCCGCGGACTGAAAACCAGGAGAGACTTCCAACCGACACAACGTGGGCCTCCCCTTCGTGGTCGAAGCGTACGAGTGTTTCACTCCGCGGTGCGCACGCGATAGACACGCGTCTGTGTGCGGGTTAGGTGCTCGCGTCGGTGAGCGTGTGCAAGCCCGACACGCACACAGCCGACGAAAGAGGAGAGCGGCGACGAACGCAGCCGCGGCGAATGAGCGAGTATTCGTGCGTTTCGCGATCAATATCAAGCAAGATGGCGACCAAGAACCCTACGCCGCACCGAATACAATAGGCTGGCTCTCTCTCTCTCTCTCTACCCCCCTCTGTCTCTCTCTATGTTTCTCCCTTGCTCTCCTCCTCCCCCCGGGCCACACGACGACCCCGGTCTTTTCTCTTTCTCTATATCTTCTTTGGCTGCTGCCGGCGCCATCGAGTCACCGCGTCTGCATGGATCCCAAGGCGAGTCTCTGCTCCCGGTTCCAGCTAAAGTGCCAAGGATTTCGAGGATTCTACCCTCTCGTCGCGAGGGAGAGGCTACGAGCTTTGTAGTCGCGACGGTTTTGTCCTAAACGCCCAGGATGCGTCGAGTTAATGACTCGGGGACGCGCCGAGGGGCTGCTAGATGCGAGGATGCGAAGTTTGTTGCACGGAAACGGGTGCAAGAATGGAGGATCAGCGAACGGGGCGTCGAAAGAACGCTCTTTGGGAATTCTCTGACGAATCGCGTGTTTTGAGGGTTGTGTGCCAGCATAGAAGCTTCTAGGAAGAGTTAGGAGTTCAGGATTACTCGATCTCAGAAACGGAGGAAGTCTGATTATAACCGGAATTATAGCCGGAGACTTTGCTTCAGTCTCAGTTGTCTATTGGGTACCTAGGCCCCTACATATGGATTTCATTAATCATACTTTGAGTCTTATGATTTGTTCAGAATCCAAAACAGTGGTACACTATGTCCCGGTACTAGCTATACGACGATTACCGGAAATTAAACACCAGAAACCGCACCTCCTTGACTCGAAACGCTCACCCACGCCCAAACCCATGAAATTGGTCCGTGGAACGGCTGACGATCCTCGAACCGTCCATCAGGGCCTTCCCCGAGCGGCACAGATTAATTTCCCATAAAAACCCAGGGGTCCAAGCCGCGAAACAACCGGAAGCTGTGTCTCGGTGTGCCCCGAGGGGGCCCCGAAAGCCCAGAAGCTGAGAAGCTCGAGGACTAATCGACGGGTAACCGGTGATTCCGTTGGTCCAGCGTTGATCGTCGATCCGCGATCGATCGGCGGCCCCCAGGGCCGAATTAAAGCGCGGGAGGGCCAACCGAATAGATTCGCCTATGTAATTTAACGGTAGTGGGTTAACGAGGGCAGCGGCGGTCGCAGCTCGTTACAACAAAACTTCGCCGACCAGAGCCGACCGGGGGGATTTCGAGGCAGCGGCGGATTGACGGAGGGCCATAATTACGGAGAAAGGCCACAGAGGCTTCGTCGACGGAAATATCACGCGGCCCATGCGGTTCTTTTACCTCAACGCGCCGCCGGCAGCACGCACTAATTGGGAGAAGCGCGCGCGTACGTCTCCGCGGGTTCGGCCGCACGTGAATATTTTTATAGGAGTCCCGGCATACGCGCGACCAAGGGGGAAAGAAAAAAAAAAGGGGGAAAAAAATACGCATCGAGAACCACCGGCTATCCATCTTCCAGCCGCGATTTTTCTCTGCACCTTTCTCTGCTTTTTCTGAAAGCAACCGCGTCTACCACCCTTCTCCACCCCTCGACTGTCCTTTCTTCGTCCTATAGCGAGAGGATCGTATTCGAGAAATTATCACGCATTAAATACGACTCGAACCCCCTTTTTTCAAGGAATATTCTATTATTCGAAATCTTGATACAATGTCGGAAGAAAATTTCGTTATTACGCGAATAAAACTGACCTATACTCAGCCTCGAGATTTTTCCGCGCGTTTTTTCATTTTTTCTCGTTCCTTTTTGTTCCTTTACCCAAGCTCTGGAAAGCAACCGTCTCTCCCTCTTACCCGGACAGTTCTTTCTCCGTCCTGCGATGGATATCTGACGTTGCTCGCGAGAGAGACCATCTTCGAGACTTTCTACCGTGCGTTCGCGTGCTTTATTTTGGTACCAGTCGGAGAGCTCGAAGAAGATCGGGGAAATCTTGCTGCGCCCGGAACGAAGGAATCGACCGAGAGTTTTTTGTACGATTCCCTTAATGAGACTTTCTGGCAGCCTTTTTCTCCGCGATTTGTTCGTTTTCACGCGCCGCACGGAATAATTCCCGGCACGACCGAATAAAAGGCTCGGGAATAAATACTAAATCCTAGAGTACCGTTCCCTTTTAATAACGAGGCTTCCTTTTCCAAGAATTTTGAGGATCCTGCACCGCCATTCACAAAACCTCTTTCAATACTCGTAGTTTAATATATTTTTTATCGAGCGAGATGTTACTCAAACATTCATTACGCGTCCTCTTCAGGGTACACAATTGGGAATAACTATTCTGACTCAATAATACAGGGAAAGTGTCATAAAATTGACAGATATCACGAGAAAATATTAATTATGAATTTTCAGGTTACAAAAGTGTCCTGATCCTGATTAACGCCGATAAATCGCTAAAGTAGCAAAGGGAAGAACCATTCGATAATGAAAAGAGTGCTCGAATCGTCGAATGAAATTTGAATCTCTGAAAGAACGACTGCCATATTTATCTTGGTGGCTAGTCAGAAAACAGGGCACAATTTTCCGTGTCGTTTTCGCGCGCTAACAATCTCTTCTATCTTTAACCTCCCACCGAGAGCGCGTGTTTCGGCGTTTCAAGGGCCGCCGAAATAAACGTAACGCGGTCGCATAAATTCCAAAGACACCGCCGGAATCGAACAACACGAGGACGACACCGACGATACAATCTGTCCAAAACGACGTATACCCAAAAGGTCCCGGATACTTTTAGCGTCTATGAAGGGCGTCATGCGTCATTGACACCGCGCGCTAATTGGAGGAGGCCGCTCGCCAGCACCGACGCGAATACTTTTCCCGCGAAGCCACCCTGTAAATTTCACTTTAATTACGCAGAGCGACGATTCCGCGACACTTCGCACGCGTTACGAATCCTTCGTTCGCCAGCCTTTCCTCTAACTCCTAAATGCTCTATTTATTCGAACGATAGCCACTGTTATTTTGTGAAACCAGTACACCCTGATGACCACACTTTCTATTTCAATGTCTATTATTTGTGCAAACTCTTGCTTATCTGGTCTTTAAGATAAAGCTCTGATTCAAAGTTCTGATGTAGATAATATTTATAGAAAATCATGCTTGGTAACATGCTTTAACCCTCTGCACTCCTATGTCGAATGTGACTCGACATTTTTTCAAGTCCAAACCAAAGAGATATACACTTAAAAATGACAAAATACAATATTTTTTAATTAACGTAAATTTCAAATAAAACACTTAAAAGCATTGGGAGCAGCTGGTAACAAGATTTAAATATAATTCGGAGTGCAAAGGGTTAATAAATAGAGACACTGTAAGGCCACGTTTATTGTCAGAAGAGTCTAAAATTGTGTATTTCTGGGCCACTTTATCGAGTAAAAAATTCGTGTATTCGAACTGTTCAGAGATGGTCAGTTCTGGTCTGATTGGTTATAGTGTAATCTACTTCCCCCAAACTCGAGAGAAAGAATAGGAGATTATACCAGACATGATCAGACTCGCCAGCCAACTTTTCATTGTTACAACACATAGCGTTAATTTAGTGAAAACACGTGCTCAATTTTACAGGTCTCGAAACGGGGCACGAAAGAGCCAAGTGACAGAGCCCCGTGTATCGTCAGACAACAGACTTTGATCGAACGCTGGATCGCGAAACGATGGGACTGTAGACCTATGGGAATCGTGGCGAATCTTACCTGCAGCACCCTTTTTGGCAAGCCAGTTTTCTGGGAAAGTTGCTTGAGATCCTTCGCATCGGGATTGTGATTGATCGCGAAGTAACTCTTCATCGTCCTTAACTGGTGATGCTTGAAACTCGTTCTCATTCGTTTTGTTCTGCTGTTGGAACCAGGCATGCCGGGAGTAGCCGGGCCCCCTCTACCGAAGGGCATATCTATGTAGTCCGCGTTTAAATCTGCAACATAAATCCCAACATCCGGATTATGCGTCTTAATTAAACACCGGTGTCGCGCTGGGTATTTTTGAAACCGCCCGTATCGGGTTGTATCGGGTCGGTGGATCTTTTCCGACGGCGTACCAACTCTCCGCGAGGGGTTGGACCAGTTAGATTTATGCTTCCACTGGAACCCCGTTCATCGTTCCGATACCACTTACGTCAACGTTCCGCCAACATTGTTACCATGTTCATTGTTCGAGTTATCGTTTCGCGTAAATGGGTTACTTGGGGAATTCCTTCAGGGCAAAGACTTTGCTCCATCATCGACTTTAATAAAAAATTTTGTATCTTTGGCTGTACGAATTCAGTGTCAGCAAATAATCAGCAAAATAATTCTATGCACTCTTGTGCATCGTCGAGCACAAAAAGAGAAATGTAATTGTACCTTTTCTAAAATAAAAATTATATTTTTAATTAGACCAGACAGAAAATCTCAAAAGTTGTTACTAAATTAAACTCTGCCTTTTATTTTATATTCTTATGACATCTTTCTCATACCTGTTCAAAGACGAATGTAAATATTAAAAAATAAATACTGGGTAATGTTTGCAATAATCTATATTTCAAGTCAACGTCTTGTGTCTGACGTCAACGTCAAACTGCCTGAGTTTGTACAGCGACAAACTACCCTAACGTGTGGAAACCCTAGCAAAATTACGTAGCAAGAAGCTATCGAGATCACCCAACTTTTCGTTAGAGTTGACCAAAAGGAGCATGAAATTTCATATCGATCGATGACCGTATTGACGGGGTCTCGTGTGTCGAATAAAGTTCTCGAAGCGAGGATCGCAATAGCGGAGGGAACGCGAAGAACCGTCGGAAGCGGGCAATGCCGCCGGTCGCGACTCCTAGCGCTGTTTGATGTGTATCACAGCTCATTAGCTCCTCGAGTGCAAACAAGAAGGGTGATAGCGTATGCGAAAGACCAGTGGATACACGGCCAATTACAACTCTATGCAGCAAATAGTTTGTAGGCACGATACCTCATTCCGGGTATACCTATCTTGTCCTCGAGACTTCGCTTGTCCCGGAAGATAAAGCGCCGCTTGACAGTCGCTGAACGACCGCGGGGCCTCCGGTAGTCGATGAATCGACCAGGATCGATAAGATCGAGAGCGCTACGGTTATCGTGCGTTCATCTACGCCAGCTCCGGCAACTAGAGCGATTTTTTTTTTTCGATCAGTTTACCTCTCATTGGTCGCTGGGATTAATTGATGAATTTCATCCAGAGGGGATCGAGAGATTTTTTTATTCCGAAAATTTTATTTGCTGCGCGGGTAATGCAGTCGTGGGATGGGAGACGAGGTTATCGACGAGTTGAATTTTCATTACCGAAAAATATATTTATCGGCGGTTCTGGGGGCCCTTTAAGCGATCAACGTTCCGCTGCACGCGACATTTACATAGGTCAGGCATGTCAAACTAGTCGTTAAACCAGGGTTATTTCAGCTCCGCTGCCGCGTATCGGGGGATGGTGAATGTTAAATTACTTTAGAGAGAAATTTTGTGTTGGCCGTTGCTCTTTTAACGAATACTCGAACAAATTACCGACATATTTTCCCTATGATGAAAACAAGTTAAACATGGACGTCGATCGTTCAAAAATATACGCGTTTAAATAACGATTTTACTTCAAATTGAAACGTCTCCCCTGCCCGTCGGGACCCAAATAGCCAATCTCAAATTTCTAAAAGAAGACCCGCGTACGTCTCATTCACGGACAAGCCCGGCCTTCTTCTCCGGCCGCGGCGAAAAAGCGACGAGCCATCGTCGAAAAATAGAAAATACAAAGCGAACGTTAATGTTCCGAGCGGGCCGGATGACCTTGCCAGAAAAAAAGGCCCGATCGACTCAGAAGTCCCCCGCTATCAAATTATTTTATTTCCGACGATAAATTCTCGCGCTTCGTCCGGGACCAGCCCTCGGACCAGCAAATAGAACAAAACGATTTCCAGTCATTCGTGAATCCGCAACATTACTGGTAAAAAAAAACTAAAGAAAAGAGGCTTGATGAAAATGAAGTCGATCAAAAACATTTACAATAACTGTAGAATTCTACGCGATAAATTAATCAACCAGATCAAAACTTTCGATTGCAAGTTACTTGCTTCTATACAAAATCTTTCTAAAACCGGTCTGTACCTTTGGAATTCTACGAGCGTGTACCAACACGAACTTAAGTTATAAATATACTGCATACTTTGACTTTTTAATGATTCTAAAATCTGTGGAATAAGCAAACTCTCGATGATTTTCATTTTCGTCTGCACTGCGATTAAAATTGACAAGAAATAAAAGTCGAAAGTTGCATAGTACCTCCCTCGATAACATCAAGCTAGCGAAGGTTAACAAGGGATGATGGTAAAACGTTTCACTTTCATGACAATTCCGATTCTCGCTACATATTTTGACTTCTGACCGATTCTAGAGCCTATAGTGCAAACACACATTGAAAATTCCTCTCCGTACACTCTCAGTGTTCCTCACTTTCGCTTGCAACGCGACCAAGCTTAACAATCGACAATTTACTAGTACCAGATCGCTGTAAAACGCAGCAACCAGTGGATCGATTCGCTTTCACGGCAATTAGAATTTTCATCCGTAAAGATCGACTCGTGGAAAGAAAATAGGACCGCAAGAAGGGGCTGGAAACTGCAAAAAGGGAACGAAAGAGTGGTCGTCGTTCCCGTGGTCTCTCGGTTGGTGGTTTGATCCAGGGGATCGACGCGAGGATCCGTTGTTCCCACGGTCGGTCAACAATCGAAAATTAAGTTCTTCGTTGGGTGGAAAGGAAGCTGCCGCCGAAGTGCCCGGCGCGCTCTGCCCACGCGCGACACGTACACGCTTTGTTGGGATTGGATTCGTGAATTTATGTCGCGCCGACAAATTTTATCAGGGTTCGGTGGCAAACACCGCACGCCCACGCGCGCCCGTAAATCACGCCGAGGGAGTCGGGATTCGTGTATCCGGGACGCGCGGTGTACGTGCCGCGATCTGACCGCTCGCTGGAGACGTCTCGCGGACCAGAACTGCTCACGGATCTTGGAGCCCGAGGCCTGGGGGGGGGGGGGCAGGAGAGTACCCCAGGGCCTCTGTCGCGGTGGAATTTTCGGCGATTGCCATCGCGGAACAACCGCCCGCCAAGAATAATGAAAATCCCGGCCGGGTACCGACAACCGCTACAACCGTGCCCGCGAACAGCTAGAGATGATACCGCGCGAGGAAGAGTCGATAACTCACCGCAGGCCGCTGCCGGCGACTTCCTTCGTTTCGCGGTTACAGGCCTTTTGGCCGGACGGCGGTGCTAAATTAACCACGTTACGCGGACAGCTGGTCGTGCAATATAATTAGAAGGAACGCCGGCGATATCTGAACACGCGTCGCGGAACTCTTTCAGGTAGTCCGGGGCTCGAACGGACACGCGGCGGCGCTGATTTACTCCGGGGGCCTTTGTGCCGCCTTCGACTTTGCCTGCCAGCCGGTTCTGACACGTTTTCGAACGGAAATCGACGCGAAACTTAACTCCTCAAAGCCATCGACGAGTAGGTTTCGTCTCTGAAAGTTTCGCCCTTCTTGATACAGTACTCCCCGGTTAAATGCAACTTTCTTTCCCCGAGTTGATGCTACGCTTTCGTTCCCACTCAGATTCTAGGGATCCAGTCGAATTGGCAAACAGAGAAATCGTATGCAACAAACACTTATCAATATTAACAGACACGAGCGTTTGGCGTAGGCGTTGCCTCCCATGCTCGCCACCAGAGGGATTGCGCTCTCACAAGCGCTCGACAAACTTCCCAATATCCCAGTCATCTAAGACAGAGCCTGCTAGGAAGCCTTACTGAGACGAGTCCACTAGCAGGCCCCCCTTTCCTCTTCACACCCCCCTACGATTCTCCTGAGATTCTACCCTAAGCCTTCAGCACCCCATACAGTGTCGTCGCAAATTCTAAATTCTTAGTTCGAAGTAGCCTAATAACTTGTCGTGTGATTTTCGAACGAAAGAGATCAGAGTTGGACTTGAAAGACACATTAGTGTAATTAGAGGGAATTGCAGAGCGATATCAAATCTTTCAAGTGGGGTTCGTTGATTTACCGATTTAGCAGGGCCTTTGATCAACCAGCTAACGCGATTGTGACATTTAGATTGCACGTTTCGAAAGGAAATTGCCGTGGAATAAAACATGTTTTTTTTTTTTTTAGAGCAAGTTCCGGTTGGAGTCTAATAAAGACTCGCGCGAAAACTGTGCCGGATGAGTTATATTATATAAGGTAAAATGAAATGTTATCGAAACATTTCGTGCGTGTATCTGATAAACGAAGAGTTTTCGCGCTACTAATTCGCGCAGCGAGATAAAGGGGTTCAACAACACTACTTCTAGTGCTTTCTTGTTACATATTGAGCGAATATTCGCCAACTTCACGGTCCAAAAAATAATATACCAAATTCATGAGATACAAGTCATTGCTTTCTAACTGCGAACTACGTATTGCACGATACGTTCTAGCGCGGAGCAACGTACAGAAACTTATCTCTTTTATCAGGCTCTTTTCAATTTGGTTATTTATTCTTCAAGCTGTTAACTACATTTCCAAACTAAAAATTTGGTGTTTGCGAAAGAACGGAGCACGTAAGTTCCATATTGAATAAATTAAAACACCGACACGTTAGATTTTCAGTAAGAAATTTTTTTCTCGAAACTGCGTAGGATTTCGGGGGTATGTGTAACGACCAAAAATGATTGTAATTGACCCCCTCAACTGCAAATAATTTTTTCAGAACGATTTGAAATTTTTTAATTTTGTCGAAAAATTCACACCTTCTCGAATTTTTTTTTAGAAAATGGGTAGGAATTCAGGGATATGACTATTGACCAAAAATGATTGTAATTGACCCCTGTAAGCAAAAATAATTTTTTCAGAACGATTTGAAATTTTTTAATTTTGTCTAAAAATTCACACCTTCTCGAATTTTTTTCTCGATACTGCGTAGGAATTCAGGGGTATGTCTATTCACCAAAAATGATTATAATTGACCCCTGTAACTAAATATAATTTTTTTGGTATGATTTGAAATTTGTTAATTTCGACGAAAAATTGTACACCTTCTCGAATTTTTTTCTAGAAAGTGAGTAAGATTTCGGGGGTATGTCTAATGACCTAAAATGATTGTAATTGACCCCTGTAACTAAATATAATTTTTTCAGAATGATTCCAAACTTTTTAATTTCGCCGACAAATTAAGGCACCTACCCCCTGTCGATTTTCCTTAGAATTCGTTTTTCATTTTTAATAAATTTGTTTGACATTCTACAGAAAAGTTGTCTAATACTTTTTTGTAGGTACCCATGAGCTCTATCGCAGAAAAAAGTTTCATTGAAATATATTCACTATTGTAGGAGTTATGGCTGTTTGAAAATTGGATGAAGTTTAGGGGGTTTTCCTCAGTTTACGGGGTTAAGGACCAACTTTTCGAATATTTTTACAATTTCTGCATATTCTCCGTCAAAATACGCGTAGTTTGCTTTTTTAAAAATTAAAATCCGCCAATCCGTTCAGAAGTTATGACGTTTTAAAAATTTGCTTGAAATTTCAGTGAAACATCTCGACGGTATGGTCAGACATGAAAATTTTCGGAAATGAATTTTTTTCTCGAAACTGCGTAGGATTTCGGGGGTATGTCTATTGACCAAAAATGATTGTAATCGACCCCTGCAACCGAAAATAATTTTTTCAGAACGATTTGAAATTTTTTAATTTCGTCGAAATATTTCACACCTTCTCGAATTTTTTTCTCGAAAATGCGTAGGATTTCGAGGGTATGTCTATTCACCAAAAATGATTGTAACTGACCCTTGCGACTAAGAATAATTTTTCCAGAATGATTTGAAATTTTTTTTTTTCATCCATGAGAAGAGGACGCTAAAATCTCCTCCGAATTTTCAGTTTGGTCACGAAAGACCATAACCTCGTCTGTGACAACACGTTACACCAAGAGGACCAAGTACCAAAGGGACGTTTGTAAAACTGTGCATCGATAACTCACCTATGTTAGCAGTCATAGCCTCGAGATCCTTGGGCTTCCTTTTCCTCGGCCTTCCTTTCTGTCTGGGTGGCGGTACGACCGCGGCGCCATTGAAGTACGGTACTTTGGGTGGCGATCCCGCGTCGGGCACGGATGGCGTCGAGGGTTGAAGCGGTACAGGGCTCACGTGGCTGTGCGGATGCTGCGGGTGCATGGAATGATGAGGATGCGGAGGATGGGAAGGATGATGGTGGTGGTGATGAAGGAATTCCGGCGAAGGAAAGGGCTGGCCGGGGTAGTGTGGTCCTGGCGGGTACACCGGAACCGGAGGACTTTGAGAAGGATGCAGTTCAGCGCCCATTTCGTAATGGAGGCGACAGAGTACCGCGCCGTCCCTCATCCCGAAATGATCGCCCTTGGTCAGGGGTACGGCACAGGCCGCGCAGGAGAAACAACGTACGTGGAACACGAGGTCCCTGGCTCTCATCACCAACTCAGAGGCTAGGATCGCTGCTTGACACCGGGCACACCGTTTCATACTGCCAAACATTCTGCAACAGAAAACAACAACCGATTAGTATCGATGCAAGTACTCGGCGCAACCAGAGACGATCAATTTTTGTAAAGAAAGAATCGATTATCGAACTGTTTATTCCCACAATCGAATTACAGCGTTACAAAAAAGCTATTTTTAAAATAAATTGTTCGCTTTTCGATACGTTCGACATAGGCGTTATTGAATTATCGGATTCGAATTCCAGCGATTACACGCAGCCTTTTCTAGATAGAACAGTTTGAAAAATACAGATAAGCGGAGACAAGTTTGCCAGCGCTGGACCACTTCGGATAGAACGTTATCTGAATCGTTGGAACAAATGGACCGTGTCAGCAATACGTCACGAGAAAACAGGTCTTTAAAGATCGTGTAATGAACGACGATATTTTTCCAAGTCCTCAAGGAATTCGAAAGACGAAAATATCCCGATCGACACGAACCTTATTCCGCGAGTTTTAACATATTCTTAAACACATCCTAAGCTTCTTTTCACCTGGATGTCGCATCACGTTGCAACTGTTTACGGTTTCACTTAGCAAAGATCAAAGACACCTGCTCGAACGAGCGCGATCTAGAACGCCTAATTATATTGGGCACTTTTTCGAGCGATTGTCGGTCCAATTAACCGAGGCAAGAAGTCGAGCAACGTTCGCGGAACGTCCGAGAGCTAGGCTATCCGCGGCTGCTAACAAAAATAACGAAGAAATTATCGTAACCGCGGGGATACAGGCGGCGCCCATTTTTCCATTCGCTTTAAACGATACAAACACATCCGCGCGGGGAATGTTTCTCATCGTCCAGATAACCGCCGTGTCCCCCGAGATAGGGTTCCGTTAAATCGAGGAAAAAAAGCGACGGGGGCAGATAAAGAACGAGGAGCTGAGGAGGAGGAGGAGGATCCTTGGGGCCCGAGAGACGACGAGACACGTAGAACTCCGGGTGATATCGTTGTAAGAAGGGACACGTATGGTAACCGCGGTGGAGCAAAAGGCCGGAAAGGGAAGGAATATACCGATGCAACGGGCACCGTGACATCGCTACTGCATTAGCGGCACCCTGCAGTCTCCATTACCGAAGCCGGTCGACTATCTACCCGACATCCACCGCGGCTACCTACCTAACCACCTATCTCACTCTCCACCTCCCAAATATATTACGTCCCCTCGCAGCCGTACTAAAGAACCTAGATAGAGACGTGGCCGATCTTATAACCCTGATGCCGCGTCGGATCCAGTCCCCGGCGAGCTGGCGTGCCACGTATTTATACCGGGGGCTGACCTCCTCCTCGCGGCGATCCCCAACACGCACGAGTTTTCGGTCGACAAGCTTCTGTCCGTGCTCCCTGCAGGATCAGAGGATGACTCGATCCTGCTGGACCTCGTGCAAGAACTCCTATCGCCAACATTACGCGATAAGGACTGATAGAATTCGGCTACCTTCGAGATTACGGTTAGGGAATTGACCTGGTGGCTCAGGGAGTCCCAAATTCAACCATCACTTGTCAAAATTCAGACTTGTAGACTTTAATGTTTCCTATTTACTGAGGATCCTCGAAAGCTTAACATTTAAGCATATTTCTGGGACCAGATGTGTCATTAACTTTCCACTCCTATGTCGCCATTTTGTCGCCATCCTACATTTTATTATTTATAGTATTTCCTTCTGGAGATTGTTATTACAATGCTTCTTTTAGAGCCTGCTTAAACGTGTGTGCGTATATAAAATAAAATAAATATAAATACGAGTGCAAGGGTTTAAATACTTGAAATACTATTATCCACTTATGACGGGGCCTCCATCTTCTTAAAAATGGGAAAAACAGTTTGGTCGGAGCCAAGTTTTCCTCTCCCGGCTAGAGAAAGTGCGACACGCCGAAGAGGAAGCGTTTTCCCCTGAAAGATCCCTCTAAATCATGTCAGCTCGTATCGCGATAGGATGATTTTTCAGAGATTACTGATATTGATGGAGTGAATGGGGAAATATAGGAAAACAAAAGGAGGATGTGGCTACACGAAATCGTGCACGCACCGTGGAGCAACGATCCCAGCAATCGGAAAACGAGAAAATGGAGAATAATGATCAGATACCGCGAACGGAAAAGCAAGCCTCGCGGCATAACGAGTCTCGTTGTTTCGGGATGGAATAACGCGTCTTCTGAGATCTCTGATATTTCAAAATACAGGGAATATATTCGCTCGATCAAGTATAATAAATTTAAGATTAAAACCACCTCTTGCGCTATTTATTTCGTGTTTATTTTGTCAGGAGTACCAAGGATAAAGCCTAATCGTAAGTCTCACTTGCGTCGATGAAGCAGAGCAGATAATCGATCGCCACCTATTGGATCTCGTATTGATCTTTAGATCAGTCTCAGAATGTACTAACTGTAACACGTGTCATACCGCTTTGTCCTTCTCGTTAGTTAATTAAATATACTGTGCAATAAAGTTTCAACATATTTAATAACTCTTTCAATTTCAAACGCCATAACCATCTATCCCCCCACCAATTAGCAGTCCAATTACGTGAAAAAATTCATGTTTTTAACAATTCTGGCATAGTCCCCCATATCTCGTGAACGTGTTACAACGATGGTATTGATCAGGTTATTAAAAAATGAATTGTTCGAAAGAGCTACAACGTCCACGCAGGATTGATCCTCTTCCGCAATTTCACGTTCGACCGAGCAGTGTGATCCAATCAAATTAAGGAAAAGAATACCGTCCCAGAGACGTCTGGCAAATGGAGGTCCCCCATTCAAGTGTCCACGACGTTTATCGTCAAGCCGTGTCGACGCCTCTTCGCACAGAAGCCAACAACGAAACAACCTGAGCGCTCCGCGAAGTAGCTAGTCATTCAGGAAGCTGGTTCCACGTTCCCCAGGAAATTCAAACACGAAACGGAGCCGTCAACTCGAAGGGATTGGACCGGGGGGTATACCCGGCGTAAAACCTAAACCTAATCTAATGGATTAGCCACGGCAAGTCTCCGTACCGTCGAGGGTCTCTTGACGCGAGACACATTGTTATCGGTCCTGATCCTATTGACGGCCCCAATCATGGTACGCATCCGGCGCACAATGGCTTCTGTGGTCTGGTTTTCGCCCAGCGGGGCAAGACCGCGTATTTTCGCCTAATCGGATCCGTTGGACCGTGTTGGGTAATCGACTGGGCCTTATTCCGAACCGGTACAACAGCAGATTCACCTTTGACCAAGGTAGAAACTGTTTCGAAGGCGTTCAGCAAGAGAACCGTGTTCTTTGTTACTCGTTTTTCGTAAATATTTTAACATGGAGCGGGACGAAGGGTCCGTTAGAAATTCTTGGGAATAAATTTAGTGTTTTTCTAAGGGTTTAGAATCGAATTTTGACGGGGTACGTGGCAACGGTCGTTGATGAAGACGCGTTCGCCGCACAGAGCGCGCGAGTCCCCGAGGCGGCACGTGAGAAATCGCGGCCTCTGCGGGGCTCGTGTCCTCGCGGGCATATCTCGGCGGCCCGGGCGAAGAAAAGGAAAAGGGGTCCCCGCGCGCGAAAGAAAGAGGGCCCCGGCGAAAGAAGCGGCCAGGACGGAACGGAAAGAAAGGAACGGGAGAATCCACGTGCTCCGCGGGTGCTCGAGTGTGCGAACGCGCGGCAAGTGGTCCCCGCCGCGAGTAGCCGCGTATAAAAGATTTCCGACTCTTTGTGGCGATGTGGCGCGTAGTCTCTGTTTAGCAGCGACGGGGGAATACGGACCCCCGAAGAAAAAAAAAAAATAGAAAACCCTCCGCTGCGTTTAGAATACGCGCTCGCATTGTATAATAATGTATCGCATATGGCGCATCGTGTAAAACTCTGCGGGCGTCCCCCCACCGTGTCAGCCCTGAAACACGGATGTGTGTAAGGAAGGACGGATGGAAACGTGAATGAGGTTATTCCCGGTCGCGGAGCCTGCTTTCGTTCATTCATCCATTGGTGGATAGCACTCGTGGGGAGGCGAGGACCGAAGACACGCTCGACGAGTAAGGAATTGCCGAAACACCGTCTGCCTCCCCTCAACCCCCCCTGCCCTACCCACCCTTCCCCTTAGCCGCTGGTCGACTTCTTTCGGAATTTTTTCCCTCCGGGACGCTTCGACGAAGTGTTCGGGTCTGGTCCGGACCTGAGATGAGATTAGCGGATAGAGCCCTGATGGGTTAATGAAGCGGGAACGTTTGCAAGCTGTTTGATGCGCTGGGGTTGAGAGCTGTTTGTTACGGTGTCGCCATCGGGTTCGCCGATTCTGCGTGGGCTAGAACCTTTCGTCGTTCTATGGAGAAGTCAGCACAGATACGAAGATACAGCTCTCCATTCTGTTCGTGAGAAGTTTGAGAATGTTTGCAAGCTGTTTGATGAGCTGGCTTGAGGGCTGTTTGTTGAGCTGTTGCAATTGAGGTTAGCGATTCTGAGTAAGTTAGGCCCTTTAATCGTTATTCTGTCGATGAGAAGTTTGACCATGTTTGTACAAACTTTTACAGATAAATATTTCGACAAAAATCTTGAAGACATTGTTGTCGGTGGTTTGAAGCTTTCATCATGACAAGATTCATTAGAAAACTCTGAATATTTATTCCATTCGTTGTTAACGAAGTCAAACATATTCAAACCCAACTGAGAAGACATGTAACCCCAAACTCAGCAACTTTCTACAGAGTTTTCCTGTTCCCATCGAGGTTAGGGTCCTCCTTCGACTGAGTTTCATCGAATTATGTCTATTCGTACGCAATTATGCGATGATTACGAATCGAGGCCACTCTTACGTATTTTCTTATGAATATACATCTCGCGTTATGATTGCCCGTTGTTCTGGAATTATTGTTCTCTTGTACCTGCGATTTAATAACGATTCTATTCTTGCATTCTCAATTTTGTACGTCGCGTTGAAATAATTCCTGCTATAATCGATGTTTACCAAGGACAGAACCATTCCACCTCCATTATTATAATTACAGATGTTTTCCCATTCGGAGTTATTGCTGTTTGTTGTCTTACTAACAATCTTCTTTCATAGGCATTGTGTTACTTTTTAGAAGAATTTTACAAAAAGTCTGCAACTTCAATTTGAGTAACGACGTAAGGAGCTTAAAAAAGCGGTGTTTCTTGGCTAAAATAAATATTATCGAACGCGTTTGGGATTCTTCGAGGTCCGATTCTCTGTAAATCGACGATTAAGCTAAAAATTTGGCCCCCCCGAACCACGGATCGATTAAACATTCTTGCAATTTCTCCATAATGTAGTAACAAAACCTCGCCAGCGAGGGACTTTAGCCTGGTCCTTAAATTCGCTCAGCAACATCGTTAAGACGCCGTGCAAATCGCCACGCGATTCGAACACCGTCGTAAGAAACCCCGATTCGCGGTCAGAAAATTAATTAACCCATTTATGCCTCTCGCTTTGCGTATACAAGTTTTGCTTCGTAGAAGATTCTAACAAAACTTGGAAAATATTTATTGATGGCTTATAATTGTATATTTCGATGTCGCGACTCTCAAGAAGACACCACAGGATGTTAAAAAAAAAGTAGAAAAGTCACGCGTTTCGAGGAAGTTAGAAAAATAAGTAGAACAACCACGCGTATGATCAGACAATTGACGAATTAAAAACGTGGCGTATTTGGCGATATTTACGAACTTTATGGAACAACGATATTATTAGTCCGATACATGGACAATAGTTCGAAGATTTTTAAAGCTGTTTATTTATGCAATAAACAATGTTGCAGAAATTATGAATTTTTTGGAATAAATCGATATTAAAGATTCATGAATTTTTTATTGGGTTTCTAGCACTGATGAGGTCTCGACTCTTTGAGATTAGGCGAGTTCGACACTGTTTCAACCTTTCTTGCGTTAAACGATCGAAACGAACGTTTTTCTTTTTTATTTTTTCCTTTAAAATCGTGTTTTTGGACTCGTTTTACCCGTCTCTGTTACGGATCACGCGCGTGCCATGATCTACCGTGTTCCCGTGGCGTTAGTTAGCTGCACTGGATGTCGAAAGGATCCATAAGAGTGGCCTAAGCAAGCCGCGCGCCGGGATTTAAGCCGCGGCGGCCTCGCGACGCTGTAAATTATTATTTCCACGATAAAAGCTTGTCCTCCCCGGCTGGAATTCCCGTGGACGGCGTAATTAATGCATCTAGCGATAAACGGTCCCCCGGCTTCTGTCCTTTCAGTCGCGCTGAGCCCCGATCGACGAGATTCGACGATCGTCCGAACGAGGACGAGCGACGTGACCGGCGTATCAACCGAGAAAACCGCGCTCCAACACATTTTTCGAGACTCCAATCGACTCGAGATGCCGTTCCTCCAGACCCCTTTGCCATGATAGACAAACGATCGTTTTCGCGTAGGTTAACCGCGACAATTTGCAGTGAAAGATGTCGACGATGGCGAAACGATCAACCCTTTGCTATGACACTTTTCGATTTTTTCACTTTTATTTTTCTTTTAACACGTTCACTGTCTCTTGGTCTATATTTGGGTCTAATATTCCTCTTGTTTGCTGGTATAGTTTGTTGTCTCACAAAGCAAATTAATACAAGGATTCTCCAAATTGAGTGTCACATGTTTCAACAGATGAGACTGCTAAATGATTTGATTGTTCTTTGCTATATTTCATCACAAAACATGAACAAATCGCCATGTAACGTGTACAAAATCTTGAGAATGACTAGAAACATTTAAGTTCAGTTGGAGCCTGTCTTCGACGTCCGATTTCTCGAGAAGAAGACATCAAATCGAAGTCCACTGATCACCAAAACGGTATCTAATCGCATAACCCATAAGAAATACAACGAGAAAGAATACTAAAAAGGAACAAGATCTCTCGAACACTGCTGTACAACGGTCGAGTCGCTAAAATTCTTTCCGCGCGGCACAGTCCAGTTTTCGTCCCTCATCCTCCATCGTCAAGAGGTCGAAGTTAAAGTGGATCTCGAGCGGACCGACTCGTTCAAAGTATCGTAACTTTGTTAATTTCAAGAATTTCCCAATAGAATTTTGCAGACACGATCCAGACGTTCTACAGCCTCTGTCGATATAAAAAAAAAATGCAGTCGACGCGTCAACCGGTATTCGAGACCTCCTCAAACAGTCGAGGAGCCAAAATTAAACTTGTTCGCACATGCACGCTATTTTTGAGACGATCCTCGTTAAAAATCTGATAATTTGGTTAAATTTTTAAGCGTCCAGTTTTGGAATCTCACCCTACGACTTGAAGAAACGCGGAGGAAGTTGAATTAAGGGGTGAAAATAACTGCAAAATGCATTCTGTCTCTAAACAAATCCAACGAAGAGAACTGATCGTTTTTGACGGGTTGTGGGGGAAAAATGCGAGCTTTGAGGGGTCAAATAACGTTATCTTGACTCATAGTAGGTTCTGTAGTATTCCTTTGCTATTTTTAATTCGTGGAAAGAAGAAACGTCCAGTTTCTGACACGCTTTGTACACGGAAGGCCGACAGCACGTATCGCTTTATTACGTAGCGGGCCGCCGGAAGCTACGCCCGGGCCCCTCTGAATGATTTTCGCATAATCTCGGTAACACAGCACACCTCGCCTCGGCTCGTTGCGTCCCCGTTGATTTTCTCGTCCGCGCGTCGGCCAGCAGCGCGCGTTTTATTTTATGAATAATGTAGCGACAGCCTACCGGCGGATACGCTGCTCGAAGGTGGACACCGCTGCGCGTGGGATGCTGCCCGGCAGCGTACGCATTAATCTAGATCACGGCATTATATTATCTCCGCCGTGGTGTTGGCTGCCCCTCGAACCAATCCTCGGGATTTCCTTCGAGACCCTGTCACCCGGACTTTTCTTAAACGCGAGGAAACGCGATGCTCGACTCCGCCGTTTTGCTCGTTTCCGTTTCATCGGGGCCGCGACGTCGTGTTTGCTTGTACGGAATACGTGGAAAAGCGTAAATTATCGCGTGGGAGGAAAGGGGACACTCGAATCTCTTAGAAGACTGTTTTGAGACCTAACACTAACGATCGAATCACCCTTTTTAACCCTTAAGTAGATTATTGATACTGTATAATATATTTCAATGTAATTATTTAGGAATTTATCTAATTTTCCATTAGTTCACTCGTATGTGAGTGACAGGACTTTCCCAACACGTGAAATATTAAGTAAAACTGCTCTATTTCGGGCTGTAAAACGCGAGGTGACCGAAGTACGTGTTCTTGGTGTCTGCTCGCAGCGCCCTCACCTCGATCTACCTATGCTAACTTCCGCTACTACGCTAGTCATACACTATACAAGGAACTAAAACAATTCATATTGAAATTGAAATGTTTTTGAATAGCACGAAGTTTAGCAAGCTTTCGAAAATAGGTCCTGAAGGCAAATTTTAAGTTATGCAGTTTACAGTCGTCTGAAATCGAGGTTCTGGACTCGTATAAAATTAATTAATAAAGTTGATTTCCATTTACCAGTTTGGTAGACATCAACGTCAAGAAAAATAACTCTATTGAGATTGAAAACCCCCTTAAGGGTTAAAGTATTTTTCTCCAAGATAACCAAGATGCAATTTTCATTATAATTAATAAAAAAGAAAGTCATGGAACGTCGAGAATTCGATCCTAGGGCAGTTATTGAATTCGACAGGCATAGCTATCGAAGTTCGTTAAAAATGTATAACAATACAGTTCCTCTCGCAACCGATAGTTTACGAAAATTGATATTTTGCATAATAGATGAAATCACATCGCGAATATAACGGGGTACGCACGAAATAAAGCAATGGGTGATCATCGACCGTGAATAGAGTAAGTGGAGTATCATGGTGAATACGGAAACTCGTAATAACGAATCGTGAAAGTAAGGAAATGTACAACGTATCGCGCTGGTCGATGATAAAGAAGCTTCAGCGGCGCCAGCGGTGAAACAAGAGAAAAAAATTTCCATATTATGCCGCCAATCGGTTACGGCACGAGTAAAATTTCCGGCTTCTGGGGCCCCGCAGCCCCGGCGTACTCGCACGAGAACTTGGCCAAAGTAGACATAAACATGTCATATTCCCTGTATCAATACCAATAACTTCACAAAGCAAACAAGTTCCGTATCGCGGCGACTCATCGCCATTAGCATCTTCCCTTCCCCCCACCGCGAGACTCGCCAACAAAGAAGCCTAAAAGGAAAACGTCTCTCGGAGCCGTGCACCGTGAAAAACCGCGGCTGATGTATCGATAAAACGCGATGCAACGTTCATCGAGTAGCTACGGCTAATGGCGGGCTCGAGTTCAATATGTGCTCACGATATCAATCAATTCGTTATCCAAGGTTCACTTCGTTGGAATCGAGCACTACTTACGGGTACAAATGTTCCATATAATACGTTCGCTTGGATACTCCGTATCGTGCGAGTTCATCGCCATTTTTTATGCAATTCTCTACTCGGACGAAACATCGTTGGTATTTCTTTTGTGTATCGATAGATATTAATAGTTGGTTCAACTTCTCGAAAATTCATAAACAGTCAGTTGACTCGAATCAAATATATTTAATGTATTAAATGTCGAAACACGATGGAATTGTACGAACGATCGATAAATTAATTCCTTCGAGACAATGTTGTTCAGTTGCAACGCGATTATGTTTACCAGCTTCCATTTTTCCAAGCAATTATATAAAGGTTACATTTTCTCTGATGTATTCAGGCAGGAAATAAAGAACAATATAATCTCTATAGTCGCGGGAACACACGGCCTCAATTATCGATGGTAATCAATCCTCTCTTACCGAGAAATTCTTTTTCCTCGTACGAAAAATTGTTCTCACGGATTGCCAAATAACTATCCAACAAAAACAATTTATTCGAGATTAGTTATTTGCCTGTGAAACACCGTCCATACATTTGTCAAAGATTAACAGTTCTTCGAGGAGAACAAATTTATTATAAACGTTGATTCTAGCTCGTTGTTGAGGAATTGCATCGAACCAACACCGCGTGCCACGCGTTACGTAACACAATGTATATCACGGTCTATATAATTACAATTGTGTCACGTTGCGACTGGAGATAATTGCAATATCGTCGCGTCCAAGACAGATAGTGCCACCGATGGAAAATTTGTATCCAGATCGTCGTCTCGCAGCCTCGCGGCTACCGTTATTGGACGATCTAACAAACGCGTGCATCGTTACGGGCCGACGACGTCTAGAAGTGGAACAAGAGCGAATACGAATCGATCCCGGACCGAAAATGGCCAAGCTATCCATTTATGAACGCCCACGGACCGACGGCGGAAAATTTATATCCACGGTTTCTTTCGTTTTAGGAAATATTAGAGCTAGATTTTCGAACAAGGCTCGATCAACGACTGTTTCGTCCGCCATTGACCGGACGATCGCGGCTGCTGAAGTCGCGAAAGGAGAGCTGGTGAAATTATGCGTCGAACGATCCAAGGGAACCGTTCGATCCAGATTCAGACGGTAAAAGATTTTTAAAAAATGTTTCACTCTCAATTTTGCGTTGGGAGTAAACTTCTAGGTTATTAAAAATTCGAAACAACGCTCGAGGGTGGTTTAAATGAGTCTACTCTGTTCTGTAATAGGTTAATTTTCTAATATCTAATTTCGTCGATGACTTTCGTTTAGAATTCGCCCCGAAGAAACTTCGATTCGCATTTTCTAACGAGCTGCTCCTAACCACCGACCATAAAACCCTCCTCCGTGATATAGTAATCACAGAATTCCCTCGCGAACGTGCGCTTATCTCATGAGCAGTCTAATCTGATTATTGATCTACGAAGAAGAAGAAAAGGAAAAAGAGGCAGGGAACCCTGGCGAGGAAATATAAACTCGACGGGAAGACACGCTGCGTCGCGTGATATGCGGGGTATCTAGCCAGAGGGTACGTACCTCATCTCCACCGGCGCAATAAATACGTGCGATTACAATGTTGCGCAGTTGTAACTCAAACGAGCCTTCGAGCCAGCGCTCGGAGAGGTCGTGGTCTCGGAAATCGTCGAACTTACACCGATGCATGTTCAAATATTCCCAATTACGCCTAAAATCGGTTTGAAACTACCCTATTTCGAACACTGATGCACGTCAGAATAGTCCAACAGTGTTAAAAATTAAGGAATTTTAATCATAAAAACATAACCTAAAGTCCTTTATTTTCCTTTGAACAATATGCAAATTACTCCAAATATGATACGGATAATTAGTGCATTCAAAATTCGTATTTTACTTAAAATTGCAGGACCAAATCTTATTCATCAAAACTCTCTTTTCTGAATTAGCATGATTAATATAAAATAATATTTAAAATGTTTATAAATAACATGAGTTTCCGTGTATCAAAGGAACTCCAGGTTATTTTAACGCGAAAAGTTTCACTGGTGGTAGAAAAAGACACGATCGCTAGCTGAGGCGACCCGAAGCTAGGGACCAGGGACAATCTAGGCATTCATCTGCGCGTTCATGCAGAGCGAGAGGGTACGAGAGAGCAGGAAGAAAGAAGGGTAGTCCCAGGGCCCAAGGATCTCGCGGTAACCCGATACTTTTGCAACGAATGGTTTATGTGGTGACACTCGCAATTCCGTGGCGGACACACGACTGGTTGTGACCTTGCGAGGCCCTGCGAGATGGACCCCCTGTCGAGCTACGCCGAATCCTCTTAAGGAGTAACGATGACCAACGGCCCGGCCACTCGTGAAAACTCCGTACGAATCCCCGGTGAGGCGTATGCAGAACGGGGTTTATATGCGCGAACGTGTCGTTGGCATGCGTGCGAATTAAGAGACCCAGAATCTCGTTCTTGCCACGGCTCAGTTCCAAGTGGAAGGAATCGAATGCCAAAACGACTTCTTGCTTTAGAGCCATTCGGAAATCTGCGATCCCTACTCTATGTCAGTTAGTGGCCAATTCCTAGATCTCGCGATCAGTAACCACTTGAAATAACGAAAATAAAATTTTTATATTTGAGAGCCCCACTTAGGGGTTAAACTCGAGCCACGAGGTGAAGATCGTCTAATTTTTGAGATTGCTCTAGCGAACATATCAGAATGCATGACACGGACTTAACCCTTAAAAAAATTCAAGCCATTTTAAACGTATTTTGAGCAATTCCAGCACCTTGATCGAACCGAGTATCTTGCAACAAGGGAATCGTGTCATCCTTGAATGAGAAGACAGAGAAGCGTCCACTTTCGCGTTCGAAAGGCAAAGAAAATTATCGTTATCGTCGCGCGGAATTATCGGGAATTAATACCGGAGCGGCTAACCCCACCGGCAAAAAAATTGATATGACAGGAGTTGTAACACGAACGGCGAAGTGACTCCTAGCGGGGCGCCATTGCTCGTGAATCTGATAATGGCAAGAAGGTATATCGCCCCACGGACGAGCTATCATTCGTGTTCTCGCTGCGTTCGGTTGCATCCTGTGGCTGATACATGAAGTGTCCCGCGCGCAGGTGTCGCCGAACAAATACCCCTGGTCGAGTTATCTCCCAGAGGATCTACGACATCGAGATATCGTAACGGAGTCCTTTTTTCGATCCTCCACCCGACTCGTCTATTTTTACGCGGTACCATTGCTTCAAACCTGTTCCAATCTCACCAAGTTAACCTTTGAGTGGATTATTGGGGCCTAGAGGAAGCTAGAGCGAAGTTAACTACGCTTAATTTATGAAAACTTCACTGTAAGAGTGTATAATTGGAACGTTATGTTGAAAAGAAAGAGGCAAAATTCAGCTGTGCTGGTATTACAATGGTACACAGCTGAGATATTGAACTCACTTTGACCCCCTGGCCAATAAGCTCAGAAATT
Organism: Colletes gigas; assembly: GCF_013123115.1. NCBI lineage: Eukaryota > Metazoa > Arthropoda > Insecta > Hymenoptera > Colletidae > Colletes > Colletes gigas. The sequence continues at coordinate 1,478,296 of NW_025106643.1, read as the reverse complement.
TATGTTACTGGATATTTAGGAAGGATTAAGGATTATCCTTGACAGTTAAGTAAACTGCAAAAAAGAATTGTAGCGTTAGATGTAACGTTTAGTTAGATATAGCAACGTTTACATCAGACTGGCTCCATTCTTTACAAGAAGCATGGTGCATTCAAACTCCGGGGTTATATTTACGACACGATAACGTCCTTCCCAATGATCACCAGAGACCAGAGAACAGATGCAGATAAAAGCAACCGCGATCGTCGATCATCCAACGATCTCCGAGTCCCTCCATTCCAGACGAAAAATCGATTTTCCCGGGCCCACGGATAAAAAACACACCGCTTATGAACCCTTGGCCGCCATTACAGCGAGAGGAATGCGGCTATCTTCGAAATCGGTCCTTAAAGTACGGTTCCTCCGTCCGCGTCCCCTAATCAGTCCCTCGAGGGGGCTGATTAGACCGCGGCGAAGATAACCGAGCGTCCATCGAAGATCGTCCCTTATCCGGGTCTTGGATCTACGCGGCGTCCCCCCCCCGGAATTTTCGACGTTCCCCGGGCACGGGAACAGCCGGCCAGGGGGACATAAATATGATAGAGTCACGACCCGGGACCCGGGTACGCACGCACGGTAGACGACAGCCGTGTCCTGGTGCGTTGCACGGTAACATAATACGCGTGCACAGCCGCTCTCGCACTTCTGGGACATGCATCATCGGTAGCCGTCCCGGTGTCGCAGTATTTCTCGGGCCCTTTCTTAGATCGTAACACGGTGGAGGCACCGAGTTATGTCCTGGTGCACCTCGTTATCGTTGCACCAGCCCGCTCTAGCGATGGGCTGCTTGCGTTCTGATTAATGCCGCACTTTTTTACGGTACCGCCATTCTAGCTTGGTAAAAAGGTACTCAAAGGTCCTTCGAATCAACGAATTTCGGTTTCACTCCACTCTCGGATACATGGCGAGTCAATATTCTGTTTTAACCCTCAATCAGATAATTCGAACGACCGCGAGCAGCTCACATCTTTTTCACGATCATTATAAATTTGAAAAATGATGTCTTCCCTCTCCCAGCCATAAAAATTGACACAAGAAACTGTCTCTGACAAATAGGATTTTTTACAAGCCACAATCGCTGGTTGGCCCACTGTGCGTCGCCTCGAGGGCCCCATCCTCTGTCGCTGATGGCCGACTGACGAGGCCCTGGCCCTCGCGTCGAGGCTCTTGGATCGAGTGAAACTTTCGGAGGTTAGAATTACAAAATCACCCTGCTATACGAATACGAATTTACCCCCAATAGTTGCTTTTCTCCATCTTCGAGTTATATCCCATAAATAACCTTTGCTTTGATAAAAAATTCCTTTCCTGAAGTTTTCCCCAAAAAACAGTGCAACAGATTTCTGAAATAGAAAGGATCTCCGAGCGGTCGGTGTCTATTTTCGCGAGAATCTTTCGGGTCGAACTGGTAGAGCGGGGTTCGCGCTCGTCCTTTTTCGAGCAAGGATTCTCGCGCGTACGACACGAGCAGGGGGTTCTCCAGCGGGTCCCGGAGTCTGCGCGGCGCATCTTAATTATGAGGGCTAAATTATGAGCGAGCTCCCGGCGCTGAAATATTTGTGCGTTCGCCGGCCGAGGGTTATGGCTCAATTACCACTCGCTATTTCCTTTGCGAGCCGTTGATTTAAGGCGACCACTTCCTGCGCCCGAAAGGACGTCCTTCGTGATCGTTTCGGCCGGCAGAAACCGCGAGAAACTCGCTCGGTCCACGCCTTTAACGAGCTAGCAACGTTTGATCTTTCTCGATTCACCGGGGAACAACCGCTCGAGCCTCCTTCTTTGGGCAATCTTTGAATCATTCGACGCGAACAGAGACGAGCTCGCGATTGTTCCAGCCTCGACTAGTTTTCGTTCAACGAATTTGGCGAAACTACGAGAAGGATCGCTAACGATCGCGATTCGTTACGGGAGATTACGTAAAACGATTCACCGGATACAGTAAACGCGCTCGAAAATGGTTTCGAAGTGCAATAATTGCTCTACTAAACATATTTATATGAAACTGTATCTGCTGTTGCTGGAATGTTTAGGTTTTCCTGTTTGTAAAGATTCTATCGATATCAGATTTTACGATTGGTGGTTGGTGGCTCTTTTTGATTTTAAGAGTCTAATAAAATATCTATTCTTTCAATAAAACTCAAAATTAGGATCATTGTGTCTTTTAACAAGTGTGTAAAGTAAATATTCTACATTATATGGGTTTGAAAAGACCCAGAGATCGCGATTTTCCTTTGTTGAGAATAAATTTCACACAATCGGCACGTCACGTGCGAAGAGTAATTGCGAGCACTCTGACGGCCACTCACGAATGATATTATTGCAATGGCAAGCTCGTCATCGAAGGATTAAGATGTAAAGCGAAAGATCGCAATCGAAATTTAATGTGATCAGATAGGAGCTAATTGCAGCCCACTTCGGGAGGAAATCATAAAACTTAAAATGTCGGTGCCGGACTGCACGCAACTATTTAGTACTCCAATCTAAACATCGTGATCTCGTAATGTTCGCCATGCTGTCTGTAGACATTGTACTACGAAAGTTTCGTTCATCGATACTGAAATTAGTAATCGAGGGCAGATTATTCCAGCCAGAAATACACACTAGAAAAATAGAGAAAATGATAAAATTTTTAAGAAAACTACGATTTAATTACCAAAAATTCTAGTGAATAAATTCCAGAGCTAAACGATCACGATATGAACGTAAATAGCCACGAGACGAGTTACCAACGTGTAGAGAGAAGGAACTGGATGATCCAGGAAGGAGAAGAAAGCGACGGGAATTTCGTTCGGCTAATTAGAGCAGGCAGGAAGACAATGTCTGGTCGCGTACGAGATCATGAAAGCCAAATTCAGTTGTCGGTGGCGGCCATCACGCACGGCAGCCTTATCCGCCGGGACGTTTACAGCGATATATACTTTACGACTGATATCCGAGCGCAACGAGACGCGTATGCACGTAGAACCGTGCACGGAGATGCGCTTTAGACGCCGGTGAATCGCACGAAAGCGTCCTGGCACAACACACGCCATGGCCACGATGCATGACCGCCGCCACCGGCTCGAACAGCCAGCCTCCAGAAACTCCAGGAAGTCGAGCTCGCCAAGCCCCCGATCCGCGATCGTTTCCCCGACGTTTCTTCGTCTGCAATTACGAACGACGTCCTCTTGCGTCCTTCCGACAGATAGTAATCGTCTCTACCGAGTTTCGAACAGAGTCGTTCGCGAGACGTCGCTGTCTTCGACCTTTGCAAATTGCAACCTTTCAAAGAGTAGCCATGGTCGAAGACAAAGAAAGTCTACAGATCTTCCGTATACTTTTTTCCACCAGCAGACATTCTCAGAAGCAGGCAGTCTTGGAACAGTTACAACTTGTACTCGATCTTTGAATTGCAAGGTTTCTAAAGTTCCGTTCGAAGAGCAGGTAGCCAAATTGCTGAATTTTCTTGACGAGCCAAGATGGACAGTATTTTATCGCCTCAAGTAGACGTGTTTTATGAAGCTCCTGGGAGCCAAGAATTTCACGAAACTCGTTGTTGTGCCCGATTGCAGGGCGTCCAAGTTGAAAAGTTTGAGTAGAGTTACTTTCAGCGGATGTTTTAATGTAGAATTCGATGGTTGGTCGAGTACTTGTGAGAGAGCGTGGCCCTCTGGCGGCTAGACTCTCGAGATCAGTGTTCTCGGTGTCTCTAATAGATGCTTTGACACGAGTAGAACTCCGAATTGCAAAAGCTGATACCGGAGCAAACGATATCATCCGAAAATTGAAAAGACAGCGCCGGTTATGGAGAAAACATTCGAGTTGCAGTGTTTGCAGCGTCCTAAAGAAACTGGAACCCAAAGAAGGTAAAATGAAGTCGAAGAGGAACGGCATTAAGTCGTTCGAGTCCTGTGGAAACAGAGCCATTGGCGAACGACGACTCACGAGATACTCTACCGAACCGGTTCAAACGTATCGGTGGTTCTACAAGGAATAAGTGAATTTTATGCGCTCGTGTATCTTCCATTGCGAAAATATAATGACGTTCCGACGATACTGACTAATACACGAGTATACATAGTGATTTATATACATAGAACGTAAACGCGGACTGTCACGATCTTTGAGTCTATAACTATCTTTTCGATACCCTCTATTCCCGCCATTTCTGTCGCTCGAAACGAAACTGAACGTTCTCGACGTTAATTGCTCCATTTATTTTCGTTGTATGCACATCGAAAAAGATTTTATCACCGTGTTACTTTGAAGTCTACAAGACACTTTCAAGATGGTGGATGCAAACCTTGAAAAATATTGAAATTCCATAAAGAGTTACGAATCCTCGAAACCGTGAAACTCGCGATTCGATATACGTGCAAATCCTCGTCGAAGTTCATACGTTCGCTGTATGCAAAAAAAGCCACGCGATAAATTATGCGTGTCCAGCGTCCCACGTGGCGCTGGTACGAGTTTACTCGATAAATAATGAGCGGCGAGACCGGTGCCCTCATCCTCCCCCCCTCCTGTTCTCGAAAACCCATCGAAGGGCGAGGGAGGGGAGGGGGAGGTCGGGTCCCAGCGATGATTTCGACTACCAATAGCGAAAATAAACCTGCAGGAACGAGCGTTCCGACAAATCCGATCTGACGTACCCTTTGGTACTCGGAATCGTTGGTAAATTTAACGACCCCTCCCGCGACACGTGGAAACACGCAGCCCCGTGTAACCTCCGAATATCTCCGTCGAATCGCAAATTGAAAAAGTTTCTAACAGTTCTTTCGGATTATTCATATTTAATTGGACAGAATCTATTATTTTTAAATGTTGTGTTAATAATATTGCACGAAGCTTCCCTGTTCCTGTCTTGGCTATTAAATTAATTCCCCACAACTAAACCAAAACATCGTTGAAATCGTAAAACTCCTAGTAGGCTCGATATTATCGCGTGCAGTATCCAGAAAATGCTACAAATCGTTATCACTTTTTAACGATATCCGCGTAATAACTCGTGGATCGCCTTGCTTTCTATTTTTATTAGAAATGAAGTTTCATGGTATAATTACTGTTTACATTTGGGATTATCTTATCTATTAGACGAACGTTAGAAAACGCAACAAACATACAATATTGTTCGAGGAAGTGCCCGACCAGCCTAGAAGAAGTTAAAGCGACGATAATTACGCTTAATTTACGAGAAATTCACTGTGAAAGTGAATAATCAGAACATTAAATTCCGGGATACCAGTAATTATCGCATGAGGGATTGTTATTAGATCATCGAATTAGTGTTTCTGTCAAAACTTTTGATTTATCGAACTTTTCACTTAACACTGTTGTCATGGATAATACTCTACTTCCTTCAATGATTCCTGAAGACATCAATTTTATTCAGATTTTTTGAGAACAAAACGGGGGGTTACGAAGAACAGACGTGATTCCTATGTAATATTAATTTGTGTAAAAGGATTATATGCACAGCGTGTTTTAAAGTAATAAAAAATAAATAAGGACGCGAAGATGCAAGGAACTGCAGACTTACGTACAGACGTGTACGAAGAAGCTTAAGTTGAAATAAAAGTAACGCAACAGTTCGATTTATAAACTCTTTTCCTTGGATGCGATCGTAGGAACAAAAGAACGAATCCTAAACTGATCAAACGCCTCTGCCTATTAATTATCGGTCCGGTTCGAGGCTGATACCGAATGGTGGCCGCCTACGTAACGAAATCTGCATCGTTTAACGGTCGAATTTGCCCGGCGTGGGCAACAAATTCCGAATGGTCCCCGAAGCGAGACGGGTCCCGAATTAATTAGCAAGCCGGCATTGAACTTCCCCGTCGCGGGGAACGCGCAGGCGCGCGCGTCAGCGATCGCAGCGACGTCGTAGTCGGTCTCGCGAAGCGAAAGAAACCAACCGAGAGGCGCTCGGGGGATCCTTGTAGCGGGTAGTTCATTAGTCGCATTAGAGGAATTTATCAGCGATCAGGGGGCTGGACACGCTTCGATCACCGACGCCGCTCATATTAACGGACGATCCAGGCCGTACGAACGCGCCCGCGAAAGAGAGACGGAGCGGGTAAAGAAGCGTCCAACGACGCGACGAGAAACCAACGGAGGAAAGAAACGGAACAATCCAGGAAGCTTCTTGCCTAGCCCGTGCAACGATCTCTTTACGCGCAAGCAATTTTTACGGCAAAGCCACCCGGCCGGGCCGAGCGAGCACGCGAGGCGAACACTACTTTCGACGTTCCACGCCCGACGGAGAACCGTGCTTATTCGTATTTCCCTTGGAAAGTGGCTCGTTAACGCTCGAGAAATGAAACGAATAAGTCGTGTAGCCCCCTCCCCAGAAGGGGGGGAGGGAAGGGGCACCGCGACTGGTTCCCCGTTTTCGCTAATTGCATCCTGTTCGGTGTCAAAATATCAAGATCTGGTCACCGAGTGGATAGGGAGCCGCGCTTTGTTTCTCGTTTTGCCAGAGGACCGCTGATAAACACGGATAGCGGGGAGAGCGAGACTGTGTTCGCGAGATTGCCTCGAGTATTTTGGAACGTTCCGTCGATATTGCGTTCGATTCTGACGTAGACGACCTGGGGAACTTGGAAGCGCCAAGGCTCTGGCTAGCTGATTAACCCTTGAGTGGGTTATTGGGGCCTGGAAGAAGCTAAGCCAGTAACCCCTATCATCCTCAGTGGAATTAAGACCTACTATGCCCTTGCACTGTTCTGCACACCTAGCCAACAGGACATCTCTCTATGATACAGTGTGTTGATCTACGAGATGGGCAGTTACTCCAGAGGGAGGATAATTAGCTGACCTAAACAACACACACCTGGGTCTAAAATTTAAGTAACTTGCAAGGGTCAGAATGAACCCGAGGTCCAGGCACGCAAGTTGAGTTTTGAACGAGATTTCACGCGCAGACAACAACCCCTATCATCGTCAAGGCGTCGAGGCTGTTGGAGATCGGTCCGGTAACCCGACACTTAGAAAGCTTGGACGGCTGAACGCGTCGTCGCGTTGGATCAATCGTTGGCTGCGACGATTCCACGGCGTTAGAAAAGCGGCCGCGGGACCGCTGCTGGAAATAATTCCTTCCGATAGAGCCTTCCGCGGGAGTTACGAAAGGGTGTCACGCGCGCAAAACCGGGTTCACTGGACGGACACGCGAACGCGCTGCCTAATAACACCGGTCGCGGCAGCAACGACACGCCGGCTATGCGGCGACAACAGCAGATCGCACATGCGAGCCACCGAGATAAGAGAGTTTCGGGCCCCGAAGCCGTGTCGTGACGGGATGTCTGCGCTATTCCATCTTGCCTGTCAGTCTTGTATGACGACATATGCAGTCCGCGCGGATTCTAAACGCGCATACACACACACACGAGGGTAAATACCATAGTCCTTGCCGACGAGGAAGCGTGCTGTGCGTCCCAGGGTCTCGCGTGCAAGGGCTGACCGACGTGTGAACACGAATCCGCCACGCCTTCTGCCTCGAGACACTTCGTTCGCCAGTTTCTCGCACCCCGAATGCTCGAACCGATCTTGGAAAATGCTACGAACCCCGTTTTTCCGGACGATGGCTTCGAAATTGACAATGCTCGCGTCCGGTTAACCCTTGAGAGGGTCATCTGCTATGAAACGCCTTTTTTTATGTTGTCTTTGGTATTTTTTTGTGAAGACACTATGCAAGTTCTTGCATCTTACTCTTTAAGTGATATTCAGACACTTTTACACACCAAATTTCCTGTAATTTCTCGCTAATTACAGTTTCTGTAGAACTTAATATTTAGTACACAGACGATTCCCCATTTTAATGGCCCGATCGCGTTGCCTTCGACTCGTGAGAAGCATTCTGTGTCAAAATATTCACCTATTGTTGAGTTAGGTAACACTGATACCACTGAGGTTACAAGAGATTCAATACCATGTTAATGATTTTCCTATTTGTGTTCATATAGATCGTTATTACCCTGTGTTTCGAACTTATCTCGAGCAGATCTCTTAGATGCTGCGTACAGTTATACCTCGCTAACTAAATAGCTACGCTCGCGATCCAGCGATTTCGTGGCAAGCACCGTGCATCCGATGTCGGCTGTTTAATCGTTCGATCATAAGCGTTTGATTCGTGAGAAGTGCACGCTTTGTTCGAGGATCGTATTAAAAGATTCACGTATCGTTGAAGGTGGAACTGATAATCTGACACGGACCTTGTGAGAAATGGTAAAAGGTACTCTTATTGCCGAGACTCGCGGGGGAGAATGTCAGATCTGATACTCGACGATTTTAATGATATCTCGCGGGGCTCTTAGATTCACGTGTACAATAATAGTAACCGGGGTTACAATCACGGATGGCTAGTTAGTTATGAAAAAAATTAGGCAAATATATTTTAGTAATCGTTATGGTCAAAAATTACTGTAGTGCAATACCCAGCATAGGAAACTACTCATATTCTATTCAGTTTTTTCTATTTTTTCTTTTATTAATTATATTGCATTGCGTTACTCTTCAACGCCTGATTAAAAAAATTTAATCATTTCGAGAGCTTCTATTATTTTTTTTAATTACCACAGTATCTCTAAATGGATGAAATTTAAATTTCCTATCAAAAGGGGGGTAATCAGTGACCCCCAACGATAAAGTGAACACCAAAATTGCGCGATATTTAAGAAGCTGTCGACATCGATCGCTTCGAGTCGCAGAATTTGGCCATCTTTGGTCGCAACAGGGTAGTTTCGTTTTTCTAGGATATCGAGGAAAGCGTTTGGGCCTCTTCTCGATCGTTTGTCGCTGATACACAGAGGCAACCGCGAGGCTCTCGCGTAATCGTCGACCGCAACATTTGCATCTTGGGCACGAAACAACGAATCAACGTGATCCGCGCGTGTGCAAAAACCCGGGGGGCTCGTCTTACACAATCGCATCAACGGGAAATCTACGTTCTCAAATTTCAAGGCTTAATTTACGAGTGCCGCGCGAGTAAATCACGGCGGAATCGCGGCCGCACATCGCAGCGACAAATTTATTCCTTTTCCTAGTAGATATCGCGTATCGCCGACACACTATCCGCCGCGAATAAAGTTCCTGCGCCCAAGCGACAATGGGAAACGCGGCCGCCACGAAAACCGTGACCCCGATGTACCACTCTAACCTGCGACTTCCAAGGAAAGGACGCGAAATTGTCGATTTCAATGTGCTTTTTGGAATCTTTCTAACATTCTCTTTGGGGGTTCGGTTAAATTTCCTTGGTTAAATCTACGTTTCAACCCCTAAACTTTCAAGTCAACGTTCTACTGGGTTCACCAAATATATTCGTACCAGATTAATGTTTTGGCGATACTTCGTGAAAAGTAATGAAATTGTTAAAACTGTTTTGTGTGTAATTTTATCACTGTCGATGGCATTAATATGTAATATATTAATAATTAAGTAATAATTCCAACGTGTTATGAGCGATATTTCGAGCAAGATTCTGGCGTGAAGCTTCGAATAAATTAAAAATACCCGTAATTTGGATTTTCGTATATTGGATACGTATTTGAATATCTGATACGCGACTCTTCTACCCGCGAACTTTAATCTCGTCGCTGTCAGAGGGTGTCTTCCCTGCCGCGTCCTCGTTCGCGCGATAAAACCAGCCACTTATCCCGAGGGATCTCGACCGTGGCTTCAGAGATCGGCTGCCGCGATTTTCGAGGCATACCACCGCGTCTACGAGCGAGCAGAAGCCCGAAGAAGAGCAAACAGGGCCAAAGACCGCCGAGAGGAGACTCTGCTACGCGCTTGGCCATCGAAATCGCGAGAAAATTCCCCTGAAATTTTACGTGTTTCAAATCGTACTAAAAAAATTATTTTTAGTCGCAGGGGTCCATTACAATTATTTTTGGTCATTACATATACCCTTGAATTCCTACCCATTTTCTAGAAAAAAATTCGAGAAGATGTGAAATTTTTCGACAAAATTAAAAAATTTCAAATTGGTCTGAAAAAATTATTCTCGATTGTAGGAGTCGATTACAATCATTTTTGGTCATTACATATACCCCTGAAATCTTACGCGTTTTCGAGAAAAAAATTCGAGAAGGTGTGCAATTTTTTGACGAAATTAAAAAATTTCATATGGTTCTGAAAAAATTATTTTTAGTTACAGGGGTCAAGTAGAAGCATTTTTCGTCAATAGACATACCCCTGAATTCCTACCCATTTTAGAGAAAAAAATTCGAGAAGGTGTGGAATTTTTCGGCAAAATTAAAAAATTTCAAATCGTTTTAAAAAAATTATTCTCGCCTGCAGGGGTTGATTATAAACATTTTTGGTCAATAAACATACCCCTGAATTCCTGCCCATTTTCGAGAAAAAAATTCGTTAACCGTCAATAACTTTCTAACGAAGCCCCCATCAATAAATTGGTATTTTTGATTTTCCTCCTATTTTTGTATCTAAAATCTATCATTACAATTTTCCCCAGGGTATAAGACTCGATGTCGAGTAAGTAGCCTCACGATTGCAAAGCTTGACATCAAGAACAATGCGTTCCCGAATTTCCATGAGGCTCATCGACGATTTTGTTAGACGCAAAAAGGAATAAGAACAGATTTATCGTCGGGGAAGGTGGATAGGTGGAGGAAAAAGGACGAAATGGAGCAAGTGCACCGAGGACATCCGGGGGATGACGGCCGCCGGTGCGCCATCGGATGACGTCCGGCCGTTGCACGTGTATATCGTCCGGCGCTGGTGAAATGTAGATCGACGGTGATTTACTTATCAAGAATCGACGCTTCGCCGGAGGTAAATGGTCGAGTCGTGACCATTAGTCCACGGACTGGTCAGTCCGTACATACGCTGTTGTCCGTGTGTGCGAATCGTCCGGCGAGGGAGTACGCTAATATCCGCGCCGTGTGAGGCCTTCCACGGCCCAACACGATGTTCCTGTCTCTCTACCAACGTCCACCCCGAGATATTCCCGCATGAACCTTTAAATTATTTTGCGCGGCGATCTGTCCGAGACGATCAGCAGGCGGACGAGCGAATCGCGATGAACGGGAAGGTTGATATTTTCATTCCTCGCCGGCGGACGAAGAGAAGTGGGAAGCACGCGTTCGGTAACGAGTTGTGTGTGTCGTTTAACGAACACGATTCATTGTTCGTACGAATAAGATCGACGATTAATATTTCGAACTCGTACGAAGGAAACGGTATATCGTTGCACAGATCTGAACGAAAGGAGCAAAAATTATAACTATTTCTTCTGTAATGAATATTTATAAAACGCGGAAACGCGGTTCTTCTCCGTCGTCTCCTTGGTCGGTGAGCAGCGCTCTACGCGCGACGCCATCTTGCAATGCATTAAATAACGCGCGATGTTCGAGGAATAATTGCATTTTTTAGATACAAATCTTCGTTTTAGAAGCTCCTGGTACTAGACCTTTTTGCTCCTTGCGTTAAGATCTGTGAGTCTATTTTTTTTTTTCGTAAATTAACAGTCGTTTACGCTTAGGAGGCGATTCTCGATTAGCTGATCGAGATCTGAGACGTGGAAAATTCTTATCCAGATTGCGAATTTCGATAACGAGTGTTTATCCATTACACGTTGGAGATACGAATTTCAATTATAAACATAAATATTTCACGACGAAAATAAAAAATAAATTGCTGTTACTGTTATTCTGATCCCCATTTTATACACATTTAATCGACTGTTTTCTAGTAATTAATAAATGCGTGAGATACGATTTAGAGCATGAAATTTATGTTGTGTCTTCTCTTATCCTTTTTTCCATCGAACAAACGTATGATACATCGATTCTGTAATAATCATATTGCTTGGAGCATTGCTATTAAAAATATCTCAAATAGTTTGTGTTTTATTTCAATTTAAAGATATTTGGATAACTCGATTTGGTCGACGACCACCTAAGAACTGGGGAGTTTACGTTATGAGGAACATGAAAGGTGGAAATGGAGTTCACGAAGTATTGTTAGGATCTCACACATATATGATGTGTGAATTGATAGTGCACACCTGTGGTGAATTGAATCGATGGTAATAAATCGACTTTGAAGATACCGTGCCGGAATATTCACATGCCCCTTGTTACTATCTACTTATGGGAATAAAGAAATGGAAAACGATCATCTTTAAATGCTTTAGATCGGGAATCGCGAGTAGCTGTTCCGACGATATGTAATTCCAAACGTTAGACCGTCTCGTTAAATCACGGTTCGCGATAAAACAAGACTACACATGCTTATCTCTTCTTTATTTATACTTTCAACCATATAGTTCTGAGTTCCATTAATATAGTCGAGTAAAAGATGCGATATTGGACAAAATAGAGAGGAAAAGATGGCTGCATCGCTTTCAGTCTCTTAATCCCTTGACGTACGATTTAATTCCGAATAATTGTTCAAACGTATACTATTTAATTTGTTCGTACAAGGAATGGTCACAAAAGGAATAGATTTGTTCTACGAATATCTCGTGAATGTATAAATGTGTTGATTTTAATATAAAGGGTGTTTGGTCGTCCCTGGGAAAAATTTTAACGAGAGATTCTCAAGTGTCAAACTACGGTCACCTTGGGTCCATAGGGAATTTTTTTCTCGAAACTGCGTGGGATTTCGGGAGTATGTGTATTCACCAAAAATGATTGTAATTGACCCCCACAACCGAAAATAATTTTTCCAGAATGATTTGAAACTTTTTAATTTCGCCGAAAAATTCCACACCTTCTCGAATTTTTTTCTAGAAAATGGGTAGGAATTCAGGGGTACGTCTATTGACCAAAAATGATTGTAATCGACCCCTGCAATCGAAAATAATTTTTTCAGAATGATTTGACATTTTTTAATTTCGTCGAAAATTTTTCAGTCATAACGGAACTTTGAACGTTAATAACTTTTTAACGAAGCGTTAATGAACAAATTGTAATCCAAATCGAAAGCGTTCGAATACCGGAAACAACGTACCCCGAACCGGAATGTAAAATCACGGAGAAACGGTGGACGGTTTCGTTCAAAGGCGTTTAAAGGCAGCGATTTTCGCTCGAAAAGATTACGTGTCCCGGTTAGATCCGTATACCTGCTGAATTATCGCGAGTCCCCTTCGAGTTCGTGGATCAGTGTCTCGTATCGACGCGCGAAATATGGCGAGACAGGTGATTTCCGCTTACTACGAGCCCGTCGCGGGGGGAAGGGGTTGCAATTGTTTTCCTCGGAATGGAAATATCGCCGCAGACCCGGCGAAACGTGAGAGAATGCTTATTAAGCTGTGCCAAGTGCATTGGTGGGGGTCTCGTATGGGAATTCGCCCGTTAAAGGAGCCGCGGAATTTCCGCGGAGAGACGCAACGCCGCGCATTCCTGCATCCATGTTTAAAAACTCCGCTTTTTCCCGCCCTGCGGAAGCCGACGCGCTCGCGTAACTTCCGGCGTACTGTTTATCGCCGATATATTACGGTACGACTGATCAAACGACTAACTATTCGCGCAGAAATGCTTTTCGACGCTATCAAAACATTCACAATGGCGGCTGTAACTTTTTTACGTTGGAGGACTTTAGAGTCAGTAATTCTGCCAAAAATAGTTCAAGTACATCACCCCCTTGACGTACGATTTAATTACAAATAATTCCTCAAACGTGTATTATTTAATTCTGTTTAAATTTGTGAGTACAAAAAGTAACTACGAAGAAGAACAGATTTGTTTTAGGAATACCTCATGAACGTAAAAATGCATTGATTTTAATATATTAGACTTGATGAGTGATTGTGAAATTTCTTAAGTCAATAAAAATTAGTTATTTCTCTAATTTGTATTATTTTCTATATTTTCAAGCGGAAAAGTGAGTCTTGACCAGCTTCGCGTCGATTCGAGTAACGTAACGCGGCAACTGTCATGGCGGCGATACTTCTATCGTTATTCCCAGCTCGATTCGTTCGCGTTCAGCGTCGTTATAACGGTAATTTGATGTAAATCGCGTGCACGTCGATAAAACGGGCCCTTATCGTGCCCCGGTCGAAAAGAACCCGGAGGCCTTCGTCGACGCGTTGCGCAAAACGGCGTCCGCTTCGATGCGGCACGAGTACCCTCGAACAACGTCTTCAAACGGCTCTTGAAATTACAGAAATTGCTTCTCGCTTGACTTGCTGACGTGACGAGCGACCCGACTATTCTCTGAAGATTGTTACGAGCTGACCCCGTTGCGTGGATTGTTCGTTATTGAAATTGTACGACGCGCCGCGGAAACGGAGAACAATATAATTTCGATGGAAATTGGTCAGCTAAAGAGGAGAAGGAAGCAGAAAAAACGCGAAAGAAAGATTGAAGTAAACGGCGATGATCAACGAGCGAACTTCGAAGGTCAAAGAAATATTGAAGATCTTTAGAAATATTACTGTAAAAAATTATAAAACATGAGAAGTTTATGACGTTATGAACCTACAGTATTAAACACTGTTCTCGACAAGGAACATTACGAACAAAATAATGACAAAAGGGAGAAAACAAAGTTCGCGATTCCGGAAGTGCTGCAGGTGCACTGTAAAAGTTGCGCGTATAAAATTGTCAAGGTTGCACGCGACAGATAATGGCTCGAAAGCAACGATACAGCCCTAACCGCACCCACTTCCACGGGAAACATTGTTGATAAACGACAGAGACGCTACTCTTTCGCGGTCACGACTAATTGCTCTGCTCGGGAAGATAATCAGCGAAGATTCATAGGTACAAGCGCGGATTGTTAATTGAAAGCTTTAATCCACGACCGGTGCGGTGGGGTTAAAGAGATATAGATTGTTCTTTCGAGGTTTCCTATCTAACTAACTGCTATAATAAACTTATTACCAATTAGCAATCGTTTACCGTGGCTTTGAGGATTCGAACGCCATAATTAACTGGCTCTAGCATAGGATAGAAATCATTATGATTATTACAACTCTAGCGGTAAAATGATTACCAGTTGGCAACTATTCTCACTGGTTTTGGAGGTTATGGTCTCGTAATTAACGTTAACGCGAGCACCGGTTACCATCTTGATTCGATAAAACGTGTATTCCATTTGTTTCGTCGGTAGAGTAAGGTCGTTTCAGTGCTCAGTGTTCTTCCGAAGTATCTAATTATTGTCTATAATTATACCTGTTAACTTATTACCAGTCAGCTACGATTCACCTCGACTTTACAGGTTAGAGATTTAATTGTCGTTTTGGTACTTGCAAACTTGTCACAGATTAACAATAATTCCATTTGATTCTTCGCTATTAAGGGATCAACAATTACTGCTTTTAATAAAAGATCATCGACTAGCTTCCGTATAATGAATCTAACTTTAAAAATGTCCCATCTGATTACTATGTTTGCAATGAATTTATTACCAGTGGAAAACCATTGCAAGACCAATGGGAATAGGAGTTAGATGTTCTGTTGAAACGTACTGTCCCCTATTTGTACCCACGACGGGAATCAAATTGACCACCACCGGATTACGTAACAAGTTTTCCAGCTAATATTTCAACCCTGCTAGCCGGGGGGTTGTAACCGCCTTAACAAACGTGGCATCGACTCACCGATAGTAGTCCTTCTTGCAGTAAATGTTTCCGTCCCTGCTGAAACAGGTGACTTCGCCGTCGAGGCCCTGACGACAGTGCGAGCACTGAAGACAGGCGGCGTGCCACCTCCTGTCGACGGCCTGCAGGTAGAACCTGTCGGATATCCGCAGGCCGCATCCGGCGCAAACCACCCCTGGAACGTCCTCGGACTGGGCTGGAGGGGTGGGCGGCGGCTCCAGCTTCGGTATAGCGTGCAAGTGTTCCGTGGTCTGCTGTTCTTGCGAGTGAGTTTGGTGATGCAGATGGGAATGATGGTGGTGGTGATGGTGATGATGGTGGTGGGTCGTTTGGGGCGGCATGCTCAGGTCGCTCGGGTTCTCGAAGTTGCTATTGTTGTTCCTGTACTCCTGTCCACCTAATCGATATTTAAACACTTGGGTAAAAAAAAAATTGTACGATCAATCACAATTCCTGGCACGTTTACAAATTGGTCTACGAGAGGCTGGGGATGAGAAGGCTGCAGGAAGGAACGATCATGAATGGGATATCGACCTTTGTTTGTATCTTTGTAATAATTTATAATGCGAACGAAGACTTTGTAGGATCTTAAAGTACTTATATCGAAACGAAAGTATTACAAAAGTGTACAACGTAAAGGGCGGATGGCAGAGTTTGAATGATTCAGGGAGAGCCCGATTCAAAGCAGAAATTAACCAACCTCCAGGAGAATCGTAGTCCCTAGAGTCGTAGGGGGTGGTGGGTCCGTCGTAGCAGTTGTTGTTGGTACCGCAGTGGGTCTGATGCAGGGGCGTATGATGGGGCCCGTGATGGTGGGCGGCAGGAGGACTGCACGGTAAAGTGGTAGGTCGTGCAGCGTCGCCCATGGACGCGGGGAGGCAGGGACTTAGGTCCCTCGCCTGGTCCACTGCTCCGGGCCCCCCCGCGCTGCCGGGCCCCCCTTGACGCCCCACAGCCAAGCCGCTGCCACGCTCCTGCGAGCTGGCCGGCTGCTGGAACAAACACCGGAGTCGAGGACTTTAGAAACTTCGGGTTTCGCGAGGAGACGACGGCGCCGCACGGTCACTCCGACGGTTGCTCAACGAACCGCTGATCGCGATTGCGTAATACCGAAGGCTATCGAAATGAAACGCGAGGCAACGTTCTCTTAATTGCCACGAGAGATCGCGTTTATTAGGTTCGGATGACGAAGCGTCGAGATCTTCTTCTGTGTCTATTTCAAACGTTTCTATTCGTTCGAGGCGGCGGTGAACAGAGGAAGGAGCGTACCGGAGTGTGAATGGGTACATTAATTGATCCTTAGCGCCGTGTCGTACCATTAAACGATTGTTCAACAGGCGCCTGTTCAGCAACGCGATCTCGCGGCGCTCGAAGGCGCGCGGATCGTTGCTCCATTCTTCACGGTTCGATAATCATATCGTAAAACAGGCCTGGAAAGAACCTAATCCCTCCGATCGGTGGAAGAATCGACTCGAATGAAATCTTCGCGCCTCGCGGTCCTTAAACGGCTATCCAGATCTACTTCGAGAACAAGTAAACTCGAACGGCGGTCGTCGGGGCGAGAAAAAAGTCGACGGCGAAAAATCAATGACCAAAGAGAAACAGGCGGTGAAAGTAATCAAGGAGCATCCAATTAAAGGTTCAAAGAGAAAAGAGCTCCGCGGGGACAAAAGGCGTCGAGAGACACCCGAGGCTGCCTCCTGAAAACCTGTAACCTCCGGCGACGACCGGGAGGGGGGGTAAAAAAAAAAGTTTTATCGGGTAAAAGTAAGCGACGAACGACCGGGGAAGGAGAAGACACTTTCCACCGTGGTCGACGAGGAGGGACCGCAAAGGACATCGTCGGAAGACGTTCGCGTAAGGATTACCTCCGCCGTCAGCGACAGCTAACCGGAATAGGCGAAATAGGACAACAACCTAACCGGCACGGAACACGAGGACGGGGAGAGTATCCGAAGTGACAGCGGATTACGGCTCGGTTGACATCGGCAAAGGGCAAGGGGGCTAGAGAAAAGGAGAAAGATAAAGAGTGGCACGCTGACGGCAGTAGCCGCTCGCCTCTGATGGATGTCGTAAGGCGGTGTGCGCATGCGCGCGACCCTATAAGGCGCCCGGAGCCGACCAATCCTAGCCGCCGCCGTGTTTCAACTGTCAACGCGGCCGCGGCGCGCTCGAGACATAAATTACGCGGTGAGCTGCCCTGGTCCTCTCTTTCTCGTCCCTCTCCTTCCGCCTGCCTTTTTTTTTCTCTCTCTCTATATGTGTGTATACCCTGCACTCACTCTCACTCTGTCTCTGTCTCTCCTCCCTTCGACCCTTTCTTCGCCATTTCCTTCCAGCTCCGTTCTTGTCCCCTCCAGCTCTCACGGTGGAAAACCAATGCTGCACTTTACGACACCAGATACCGGTATTTACTGCGCCTTAGCAGAAGCGGCGCGTTTGCGATCGCCACCGAGGGGCGGTTAACTTCACCAGGACGTTGTAAAGATCGTTCCGTCGCGCGAGGATCCCAGCCTCTGACGAATTTAAAGGGTTACGCCACCCGCGGGAGGCGGAGCTACCCCCGAAATCACTTTTAATCCTTTCTTTTCTCGCTAAATCGCTCTCGACCATTCAGATTTGTTTTAAGTTGTGAGATGCAATAAAACCAGAAACGACAATCTTCGAGTAGAAAAATAGTTGTGATATGAAGAAGAAGTTTGTCGAAATTTGTATACATTTCTATTTTATTCTTTATTAGCCAGGCAGCATGATTTCACTTGCTCGCCTGGCAGTGCCGCTGGAATTAATTCGGGCGTGGCAGCGGAGCGATCGATATCGCTTAAAATTGCTCGTTGAACAAAGAATAAAATAATCGTGGCGATCTTCGCGTACGAAATGGATTTAATTCCCTTTGTTGTTGGTATCGATCGATTTATCGGCGGCTACCGTTTCGCGTAAGGTCGCGCGCGAAGCGGACCGATCGTTCGGGATAGAACTGGTCGCGGGAGCTCGTTCCATACGTGGGAAAACTAATAGAAATTTTGTTTGTTACCGCGGATTTTCACCGTGCAACGTAACCGTTACGGCGGACGGCCGTTGTTTCTTATGTAATAAACCGGGTCGCGTAAAGAATTCGAAGAACGCGCGTTTCCAAGTGTCTCTCCAATGCTTCTGTCGTGCAACGTATCGGGAACTCGGCTCGTTTCCTTCGAAGATCATTGATTAAGCTTCGATTGGAACTTTGATTGGGCGACTTTCTTGCGGCGCGTTTTATCCGAGACACCCCGCGGAGGTAAACTCGATTCCCTGGACAAATATGCTATTTTTGAACCAGTTTGCTCGATCCGTTAACTTGGCGAGCGAGCGAATATTGCGAAGGATGGATGACGATACTCTTGGAATTCTAGTTTCTTCTCTGATACCCAAACTTTTTATTCTATATTTCTAATATCAAGAATTCAATATTATTGTTGCACGTTGTCACAAACAAACCACTAGAAAATCACTGTGTGCAACGAAAACGTTGTCTAAAATCAAATTTAAAGGACGTCTGATTTAAAAATAAACAATACTTTCACGATGGATTACTGAGGGTGCTAATTTGCAAGATTTATATTTTGACTGGTACCACTCCCCCATAATTGTATTAATTATTCTCCTGCAACCATCGAGGTTTTGCTATGAATTCCATGTTTATAAAATAAAATTTGATCTCGTTTTTGATTCTAGGTTCGCTCTTTATGGTATCGGTGTCGTCTAATTAGGATTCACCAAGTGCAACGTAAAAAACCGTACAACGGTTCACCGCATTTAATGTCATTATCAACCAGCCGAGTCACCCGACACAATGCGCGCCTTTTCCAGCGATCAGACGCGCTTCTTAACACTCCATTGTGTTAAATCGCGGTTGCGTAGCGCGTGAAAATGTCCTTTAGGAGCAGCAACGTTTCCCAGTGATCTCTCGTATTGGCCATTAACGAAAGAACCACCAACAACGAATGCAAATTGAGTTATTTCTTCCAACGACTGGAAATTATCTCGCGTTTTTCCATCGACCTGCGTGTTTCTCACGAACACGTTGCTTTTTGCCCATCCCCCGTTTTGGAGCACGAGCACCACCGAACGCCTGTGTATTTGCATACCACGCAGACCGATGCGAGGAATTTTATGAACCACAAGCATGCTTACGCGGAAACAAGTGTTAGGATTAGCGACCTACATGTCTGGAGCGCTACTGTTAGAAGTTCGTTTTAACGATGAAAGAACTCGAGGTTAGTGGTGGGATTCAGGATACGGCATATAATGTATCTAAAGCGACGTGCTCGAATAATGTATAAGTACTTTGTTAAAAATAAAATAAAGGAATAATAACAATAAGATACTGTGCACGCCATTAATCGTGTACTACCAATTATAATCAATTATCCTTTTTTCACATGTCCTTCCTCGTTACTGGGACGCTTTCTTTGGGGTTTTATTGGGTTGCCTCGCATCTTTAATTTATGTTCTTCAACGACTCTTTCAACGTTACGAATGTTTACTGAATTTCATCTCGTGAAAGGCTGATGCTGGTCAATTAAACTTTACGTTCTCAAATGCAGCTCTCAAATGTAAAAAAAGAGTAATTTTTTGAAAATTAAACATTTAACGATTGAAAATGTGATGCATCTTTGCCACCAATTTAATATTTCTAGGATTTTCCCGAGACTTCGTAATCCACTCGGGCCATTCTGTTCATTTCTCACGAAATGGCGCGACCAGATCGATCGATCTTCATTTATCGACGATCCTTGTCCATCTCGGGAGTGGACCAGCAATGGTTTGCTACTTTCACCAGGTCGACGAGCTCCGCCTTTTATCATTTTCACGAAACGCGAGGTAAATAACAAGCGCGGAATCCGCCCCGCGGGATTCCGTCACGGAAAGGCGGTAGAATGCCGCGAGAAATGCAGCTCGACAGTCGATTGTGCGCCGTCAGTGGTCGAACCGTTTCGAGATATCGACCGGCAATTGCGACCGCGCGCGAGCACCTCTTTTTCCTTCCTCCTTTCCTTACGTTTTTTTTTTTCTTTTTTTATTTATTTCCGTATGTGTGGACACGCCGAACGACTGCGGCGTGCGATAAGGATATGATTTAGTGAGTCCGCGGCGTGACTTCGGGATTGATAACGAATCGGTGATTCATTTTTCTGCCGCTCGCTGTCGGAGCTTGTGCAGCGAATGAATGGCTAATGCGCCCGCGAAGATATACAGGATGTTGAAAAAAAGGGTTCGAGACTTTGGTGGCTTGGACGACCAGTTGGTATGAAAGGCAAAGTCCACTTCTCGATGAAAAATCGATCGAATGAGATGTTCATTGGCGATTCTTTTATTTATACGATTATAGTAGCCATTCGTTATTACTAGATTGCGGATATTTATGCATTTATAGGAAATTTAAATTTTTAAAAAACTATAGAATGCCCTTGATGTGACAAAATATAAGAAATAGTTCAAGATACGAATTGTTATATTTAAGGGTGGAAATAACCCTCAACAAAGCTCCCATTTCATTCATTCCATTGATAAAAATATGAATGTGCATAAAGATCAGCAGTCTAGTTATTACTTACATAGAAATTTGCTTATAAAGAAAGACCCGAAATCCAAGTTTTCGACCGTAATATTTCGGATAAATTGTCTTTCTATGACTCTGACATCCTCTTGAAAGCTTCAAAATCCAAACAATTCCCCCTTTTTAGGTATTTATGTGACCAGATCACAGTACAATAAAAGCAAATAGTCACGAAAGAGAAACCAAACTGGAGGAACCACGAAATGAATTTTTGATAAAACTCAGGCCGGTTTTCGGTTTTCTCTTTCTTGAACCATCGATCGACGCGGAAAGATCGATTCTAAGTACTCGCGGGATTCCGCGAAATATTGTCCGCGTATCCGATGAATTTATTTCACGGTATCTTATCGCGTACAGAAACCACCGCGCAACAAAGTCTATAGAGGATTAACTTCCCGACTTTTTCCCCCCCAGCGGCTGCTTTTTCCCGCTCTTTACGGGCAAGGAATCGAGGTAATTGGAGCGCAATTCTTTTTGTCGCGCGCCGCGATCTCTTATGATTTATGAGAAGCCATCGGTATGGATCAGGAACGACCGCGAGAATTTTTCCGCGAAGGTTCCCCTCGCTCCGTAGACCGTCGTCGAGACGTATCTCGGCGCTTAACGATGGGAAAACGGCTCGAATCGATTCCACTTCGTCATGAGAAGGTTCCACGGGGGGCTTCTACCCGGGGAAAAGTTTCAAGGACGACCGGGGGGAGCCCCCTGGGCTCGAAATTCGACGTTTCTTTGTGGGGAAAATACTGCCAAACTACAATTCTTTACTGCCAATATGCATCGATCGTTTGAATCTAATGATATCTCGTGAAATAAGTCCTTGATATATGGCGATACCTCCTAGGTTCGCTAGCAGAGGGCTACGCCAAGCTTTATCTTTCTCGCAAGTACTCGACTGACCATCTAATTCCTACGTATATTAGATCGTCGAGTTTTGTACTTCAGTGGAAAATGGTGTAACAGTCTGAAACTCTAATGGAGACTCGCTAATTTCACCGACCATTTCTACTCCATTCTCGCGAACTTAATTACCCCAAAGTGAATCAGATCCTCCGCTAGAAAGTAACCATACTCAGAAGGCAATTATTCAAAGACAGAAACCTTCTGTACTCGCCACAAGAGGGCTACACTGAATTTCTCTCTCTCACAAGCACTCCTCGATCGACCATCGAACGTGCCCCTTTCCTTTCCTCCTATCTCGCCACATCTGTCCGGTTATTAGCGTGTATCAAAGGTGATATCGTGTAATATGTTTCGAGAGCCCGACCCATAACTTGGGTCATAGATGGTTAAAACTATCGGTTGGAAAATCGGTCTAGCCCCCGAGCATCGTCAACCAGGAAACTCGAGCGAAACCGATATCCCCCCCTCTGGTTTGTCCCGACGATCCACGGCCGGGCAAACAGCAATCGGCCCACAAGCACAGCTTTCACGATTTCTACAAGCACGCGCGGTGTCCACGTGTTGGTGCGTATCAGCTTCCCCTTGCCGGCCATGATAGTGATAACAATAAACAGCCTCGTCGTCCACTACGGCCGTACGGCTGGGATGCTGTGGTTTCTCTCTTAAAACGCGTGGGCGACGGTTAACACCGCAGAGGACCGATAAACTGCTCGCTATCTGCACTTCTCCGCGGCGAACGGCTACCAACCGGCCCGGGATCGAGCCACTCGCCAACAAAAATATTGGACCGTAAGGCTACTCGTGCTACTGTGCCACCTCCGTTTATTCGGCGGACTGGGGAAAGAAAAAATCACCATGAAGAGTCCAAATGTACTGGCTGATTCAATAAACGTGGTCGTGACTTACAAATGGCGCGCCCCACAAAGAACGATCTCAAAAATAGGGAAATTTTTATCAGACGAAGATCCTCGCGAAACTCCCAGAAAACTTGCAGATAACAATTTCAAATATTGACCATACTACTGGTCTGAAAAATGACAGTTTTGAAACTGAGTGATTTTAGCTACGAGATTCTACAGCATGTTTACGAATTTTTTGAACGAAGAAGAACTTAAAGTGGTTGTCAAAGTTGTCACCGAGTCTAAAAAATGTTTATATAAAGTTTGATGCTTCATATGCAGCGACCAATATAATTTCTTAAGTGCCAAACTATTTAAGAGAATTGCAGGGAAATTCGTAGTAGAAGAATAAATTGAATTTTCGTAAACGACGTTGAGAGAATGGAGTTAATTAAAAAAAATTCCCCTTTATAATTTGACTACCCCGGGCAGTTTTAATTTTGTATTTAATGTTCATTATTAACAGGTTACCATCGACTCAGCGTAATAACGGCCCTCGACATAGTCTGTACAAGCACAATATATCGCAAGCCTGCGGATGTTAATGCATGTAAGATATGCAACGAACCTGTGACGTTTATGCCCGTAAAATATGTATATATTCACCGAAAAATATGCACATATAAACGCAAAATATGCAAGTAATGTACGCGGTACACAAATACCGCGAGGAACATTGTCCGAACAGGTGTTACATTTTATTACACTTTTAAAACTATCTTATACAAAGTAGTGTATAACTTAGCAACCATCCCGTAATTATAATCAAGAGAATTTTAAGAAATAAGTGCAAAACCAAAGAAATTTGTATTCTGATATATCGTCCCTGTTAAAATCTAGATTTGACAGGTGTAAACAATTAAAAAAACTATTTAAATCAAATACCAACATGGTTTCCTTGCTACGTCTAACGCTCGACTACTCTTACCTGTTTCTAGATACTTAAAATTTGATATTCTATGTTTTTCAGTATGGTTATGTCATCGATAACATGTTATCAATACGCTTCAATGTCATCGTGCGAAAATTCAATGACAAACAAAACAAATCTCACGAGATAAATGTACTCGGTATGCAAAAGATATGCAGCGCGTTCGTGCATACGCTAAAATATTCAAAAAAAAGAATATATTTTTAAAACCCACCATCGAAATTTTGCTCGAGTTACTTTTCTAAGTAATTAAGAAATAATATAAGATATTTAAAAATATTCAATACTCAGGTGGTCGACGATAGTTTTTACCCCTGCGTATCGAAACGCATACCTGAGTATTTATGCGAACTGAAATGGTGCACGCACATTAAATCGAACGTTGTTGTCCTTGCCGTGCATCCGCTGCATTATTGCACAACCGCTCGAGATGCAACGAAAGGAAGCAATTTGATTAATTTGGAACAAGGAACACGTAATACCAATTGAGAAATTACGAGCCTCGAGCATGGGTTTCCCTGCTCTTCCGGGACTCTGATATACCCCAACAATGTCGCGATTCTTCTATCATAGAATTCTGCATTAAACTCTGACATTGCAACAATTTAGAGAATTCTGGGAACTCAACATTAGTTGCACAAATATTCTAGTCATTAAATGTCGTTCGATAAGTCCTCAGGAGGTCCAAGAGCTATACTAACGGAACGTGCAGCGGAATGGTGCAAACTTTTGATCTGGGATCAAGAGTTCGAGCAGAAGATCGAAACTTTCATCGCGACATGTTGTTAGGTTCGACCGGTTGGCACGAGGACCACGTACGAAAGGGAGAAACAGTTTCGATATTCCTGGTTCGCGAAATCTCGAACGAGAGATCGCGGGGATCGTCCACGCGACACCGTCGAAACGAAAACACGTACGTATTCGGGGACACGAGAAACCGATTATTTAAATGCTGGGAGCGAGAACGAGCGATGCAGTGACAGAAAGCATGCCGTAGCAGGCCAAGAATCACGACCCGACCCCGAGATATTGCCTCCCCCCTTTCGACGTACGGTTCGCGTTCCGCGAAAATTCTGATCTACGCTGCCAACGCCAGCGATCCAACCGCGATCGATCACGCCCGAATCGCGATCGATCCGTTGACAGAGTGAGCGAACGCCGGACCAATTTAAACGATCACGAGAACTCCGTGGCTCGAGGAAACATAGCCGCCATCTTGCTTCTGCAGAGTTTCTGTCAATTAGAAAACTGGACAAAACGACATCTTCGCTATGTGGACTTAAACACTGCCAATCGAACACGAAATTAGGCTAGTGATAATATACATATATTATACTTAGGTTTGAATTATGTTTATGTGAAATCCTAAGTTCACCATGCAACTGAATATAAAGGAAAGTAAGGTTAGAGAGTGTCCTACTATTTCTGAGTTACCAATCTCCCAGCAGAGGAGACCATTTTTATATTTTAGTGAGGAATAATAGTTTGGTTATGTTATTGACTACTCTAACGAACGTCGTGGATAAATTCGTGTATTTCGATGCCTTTTATTTCGATAAAATTGCGCCCATCTTTGATTCGAACGGTCTTCCAAGAGTTCACCCGGCGACCGTATCGCGGCGCAATAAATAAAATGGCGACGGAACGCCTCTTTATCAACCCTTGCTTAGTTCTGTCAGCACGACGAGGCTAACTGTTTAGTCTCTGAGAGATAGATACACACAGAAACAGGCGATACAGACGCTCACAAGACTTTTATTTAAACAAACATTCTCAATTCGATCACCAACCCTTTTCCGACTGTATTTATTATACTTCAACTTGGAACTCTGAGATTCGAGTGCTGATCAAGCTACGAGCTATCATCGAATAGAGAATATTCCGAAGTCTGACGAACTTAGAACCACATTGGAATTCTAAATGGTGGACAATATAATAAACTGTTTTAGTTTCATATTTGTAATGATTGTTCGAAGAGCGGGGCAATGAAAAGGAAAGTTGATAAAACGAAGGTGGTTCGATGGGAATTAAACGTTCCGTCGAACTGTGAAAAAGGTTCGTTGAGGCCGCGATGACCGCCGCGTATATATGTATCTCGGCCTGGCCGTCTAATAAATTACGCTCGGCACAAACGGACCACTATCACGAGCAGACACGTTCGTGGCACGATGCCCTTATCTCATCGAAGTTACAATAATCACACACTCTTCGGCCGAACTGAGTCTCGGCTCCGCGCTGACGCACGCGTCCGGGTCGCCAAGCGTGGAAAACATCGAAAGCGTCGTGAGACTAAACGACGCCGAATCGGGCCAGGGTGTCATTGATACCGTGACGCGTTTCTCTCCGCGGGGGGAATCACAAAAATTCGGGTCCAATGGTGCAGCCGCGACCAAACAAAAATAGAATCAATATTACATTGTTACAAATATTTCATTCGAACAGCGTCTCTCAAACTGGACTGAACTTTCAACATTTTTTCTATCGTTATTATTTTGCTTTTCATCGTAGATATAGGGGGGAAAAAGGCAAAAGGGAACCACATTTCGAGAAATGAATTTTAAAAAATTGGAGAATTTAAGCTTGTAAATAGATTGAGGATGTTTATACATTTATGGGAAATTTTAATTCTCAAAAGGGATACTTCTTTCGAGAAATAAATTCTTAAAAATTGGAGAATTTCAGCTTGTAAATAGGTTTGTGGATGTTTATACATTTATGGGAAATTTTAATTCTCGAAAGGGATACTTCTTTCGAGAAATAAATTCTTAAAAATTGGAGAATTTAAGCTTGGAAATAGATCCTGAAAATTTTAATTCTCGAAGAACTATGAAATGCACTTGATATGAATTATTATATTTAGGGGTTGAGACAGCCCTCCAAGAGGCCCCCATTTCAGTAATTCTACTAATTAAACTATGAATTTGCACGAACATCCTCAGTCTACTTATTAATTATTAAGATCGAATTATTGTTGTCCGACGATAGAGAAATATTACCTATTAGGACGTCTGTGAATTCTTAATAACGAATCTTAATGAAGATAAGCTTCGAAGAAACTGATCTGAGTATAAATTTTATTTGTAATATTTTTAGGTGAATTTTTAAGGTAACGAAATACACACTTTGTGTTATACTATAGCAGTGCTATTTATACCTGCACGAGGCCAGTGAGCAACTAATTACAAGTGTACCTATCTCTCACCAGTAGCATTGGCATGTAAAAACAGACATTAGTTGTCATATTTTATTTAATCTCTGAATTTATATTGTATGAATATTATTACTATTACTATACTATTCCCCTAATGAAATTCAATAAATACAAACATGGCTACCCACGACATTTTAAATTTACATTTAATTTCAAATATTCCCCTTCCATTGTTCGACGAGCGACGGATAGAAAATTGTTCATCTTCGCTTCTCCATAGAACAGTTATTTTAATATTAATTAAAAAAATTCTCCATTTTGATTATTTCCAGCCCGAATTGCAAAGAAAATTTTCAATTTTTATCCTCTCCCGCCATTATGGTCGCGTCTTCCAATTTTATTCTCGCCAAAGTGTTCGTCTCTGTCAATTTTCGGTTGCAACCCCTCGCTGAATCTCCGAACGAATAATTCTCGGTGGAAACGACGAGGCTCCGGGTCCCAAAAATCCGCTCGACCGGTCGTAATTCACCGGTGGTTATTTATTTTCGTATTTCGCCGCGGCGGGAAAATCACGTTGCGCAACGAGCCGCGAGAAAATCGGTCCGTTCGTCGAAAAATCGTCTCGACGGGGTCCGCGCGAGGCACCGCGCGATAAAATAATCGCCGCCCGAAGGAGATTAGGACGCTGAACGCACGGCGCCCGTGGACTTTACGCGATAGGCTTTAATCGGTACGGCGATATTTCGGTAAACAAAATATTTACGCCGCTCGATTCGCGCGCATCTCGACGATCACGCACTCCCCCTAACGCATTCGCCGCGTAGAAATTCCTAAACTACGCGGGACCTCTTTTCTTTTTAGTCGAAAGACCTGATAACGATTCATTCTGCCCTCCATTTTATTCCTCGACGAATGAGAAACAAGAGAACTACGAAAAGTTTGGACGAACAACTGACTTTTGTTGAGAAACGATAGTACGTGTTGCAAGAAACTGATGGGTTTAGACCCGAACATGAATTTAGTTATTTCGTGTTCCAGTGCAAAGTTTCTGATTGTATTTTTAAGTTCTTTATCTAGTAATTTTGTTAATTTAACGGGCTCACGATTCTGGAAGAAATGATTTATGATAGTCTGATGGAGACAGTTAAAAGATGGAAGATGTACAATAAAGGATCATATATTAATATTACTATCCTATAGTCCTATAGTACTATCCTATTCTATAGTAGATCCTATAATTAGTATGATCCATATAAGTTACTTATAGCTATAAACTATACCCACGTTACGTTTTCTTTGTTATCATAGGTTCTATGGGGTATCGTCGATGAAGAGCTCGATTTATGGCCCACATTGCATTTATCTAAGTACCTATACAAATAACCAGACAGTAGATGGACCCTAACTACTCGAATACCTCAAGTATTTGAATAATAATCGAGTCACTGAAGCGTTCACATACTCGAGCAGAGAAAAATTCGACAACCCCTAACCCTAGTGCCAAGTGGATTTTTCCACCGAGTTGTTCTCGAGCTTGATTCCTCTACAGTGTGCATATATTCACATGACTTCAAAATTTGCATAATGATCGATACGTATATTAGAATTCTAACAACTTTAGAAAACTGTCAACAAGCTAAAATTAAGTTTGTCGTGCAATAAATCGACAGGATGATTAATCTGTATGCAAATGTGAAATGTGAATTTTATTAGTTCTCCGTTTACCTAAAATCTAAACACCTAATATACCATTACTGACGAAATCTAATAAATTTCTAAAAATCGTATTCTAATTATTCGGCGATTAGGAACAGTATTAATTTAAAGAATCTTTTTCTGAAGCAGTGAAAATGAAACAAGGACCTTTTAGGTAATTAGAAAAATCGTGGACAAATATCGTATAAAAATAAAATACAAAATATTCACGCTCGTGATTACACTTTTTATTTATGTTATCCGCAACACACGAACGCGTATAAAAATGCTGGACGCTTTCTTGACCAATGATAAGCTGAGTGCCTTCGCTAAGATACGACCTCGCTACTTTAATCAAGATGATAATAACTGGTCGGTATATGGTCAGTTGTGATTGTACTGTATTTTTCTCATTTTAAAAATTTGGTTATCCAACGTAAAAACTCTTTCTATGCAATTAAAGATCACGTTTGCTTTCCCCCATTAACTGTTATATATGTCCTCATGATTGCATGGAGTAAATATTCCAGTGGAAAATGGGGAAACAATTACCCTCCAGTCGAGAAAATTTGAGACACCACAATTGAGTACTTATTGTGCACAATGTAAAATCTAATATCAGTGGAATTTTGACAAAAACCTAAAAATTCCAATAAGAAATCAATTTCTTTTAAAAAGTAAACCTATCCAAGGCCTCCTCTGCACTACAGAGTGACTTTTACAATTTTATTTAAATTAACACGAAAACTACACCGAATTACACGAATTGCAGCAGCCACGACAAAATGAAGTGGCGAAGTCGTTCGATTTGAGCAGTTTAAGCTTCAGTTTAAGCGTATGGGCAACTTTGTAACAAAAATACAGAAAAATTCAGGGACCAGATAGTCTGGAATTGAGAGTCTCGGAGTCGTTCCCGCCGCGACAGTGAGAAATCTATTAAACCGGCCGAACGAATGGCACGGATCCGAGGAAGGGACGAAGATTCGTTCGTTGAAAGGGCGACGGAACCGCTACCGGTTCTGCTCGACCGACAGAAATTAATTTCGCTCGAACACGGGGCTGTCCGGCGACTCTTCTAATCCGAATTATTTCGCAGACGATCGAGGGATTCTTTTTTCCAGCCAGTCAGCGGAGAGCAAACCGGGCGGTCGATCGAAATCGATCGAGGCTGGTAGGGTTCGATGATGAATGATGCGCGCAATGTCCTCGATCATCGTCCTCGTCGTGCATTCAACACATTTTTGACCCAACTTTCGGTACTCGAAGGACCTTGGTCCGAGACCAGAACAATCATCTTTTTTTTAACTCGTAAAAATAACCATATTGCGGTCAAAGTTCTGATCCAACGCGTTGCTCACCGTTTTTTAATAATAATATAAATTATTACGAGATTATACACGTATGTGATACGAACGTTAGCTCTTGTAGCAACAGTCAACTTGTATTTGAATATTCGTCCTCCATTTTTTATTGTTTGGCGAAATAAATGTGCCAAAAATATACACATGCATAGAGAGTCAGCCGCTAATAACAAATATTTAAATAGAATCACACGAAAATAATACTAATTTTGAAACACAACGATCGATTAATGGACTTTTTGCAGAACTTGAATCAGAGTGAAGGTTAGAACTTTGTGAAAGAGAATGCACAATTAATTACACTCGATGGTTTGATTCATCCTGATGAAACTTAATTCCTTTCATAAAATTCACTTGTCGAAATGCGCTAACCTCGGAAGAACGAAGTATTACTAATACAAGAGTCACTGTACGCTCAAAACTGAAGCCTGACAGAAAACGAAATAACCCATTCGATCAATTACAACGTTGAAAGTAATATTTTATAAAAATCGATCGAATTTCTCCTGAATTCTTCATAAAAATCCTGTGCAAAATGATCGAACGATACAACGAATTCTTTGACCAACTCACCGCGAGTAAAACGTTATTATATACACCAAATAGAAAATATTCGTTTCTAATATTGGCTGAACAGTTCGAAAACATTCTGAATTAATTTGAGCGCCATACACTGACAAGCAAAGTTGCGGTACAAGAGAAATGTCTGTGAACTTTGCCCGATAAAACTTGACCCGGTCGTTAACGGAGGAAAATAGCGACAGCTGTCACGATCGTCGTTTATATCGACTATCCGACCACCGAAGGTCGTTCGATTCGTAACCGAAACGGCGAAAAATTGTCGCTCCGAAGCTCTCCAAGGGACCGTTTCAGCGACCAGCACCTTTCGTCGGCGTAGGCGCGGTTAAATGCATCGGTTCAATTAGCGGCCAGCGCGGTGACACGGAACAATCAATTACGTTTGTTTACAAGGTGTACCTGTTAACGACGCGGCCATTGAGCAGTCGTTTAAAACGGAATTAACATTCCACGAAGATGAACGCCGGCTACGCTGATTGCAACGTTGTTCGGAACGCTTGTGAGATGGAAACGAATGTCACCGGTCAGAACGGCGAACAGCGTTCATGCGTTTGATCCTACACGCGGTTTCGACGATGGAATGAGAGGCACTCGACGCCTCGAAATTATTTTCATCGATGGTCCACGGTCTTACAGTCGCGTGGAATTTATCAAAAGTAGCTCGAATGAGAGAAAATTAGGAAACTAGAATCGTCGGGATGATCAGATAGTTGAGGTCCTCTGTTTGGAAAGAAACAGACCCCCCCCCACTGCCCAATAATGTGACTAATTTCATTGCTAGCACATGTGAAGCCTATTTTCGAGGACTCGAATTCTTTATGATACCCAAAAATTCGTGACCTTCGTGACGATCCGTCAAACCCAGCGACAGGGTCTGTCCTCGGGGATCTACAACGCGGCGGATCAAGAAACCCGTTTCGCCCGTGTCGCGGTTGCTCGGTGAATATATCACCCGGGCGTTACGTCGCCGATAAGCGTCGAACTCGTCCGCGACTGGTCGCGCGACGACCAGCAATATTCCAATTACGGGATCGGGAGCAATAAAATCACTGGCTCGAATTACCTGTACCTGGGATTTGTTTCCATTAAGTGGTACATACGACACGAACGTCGCGTTCCGATCCGACTCCGTCGTCGTGCTGCTCTTTTGCTCGACTCCGGGGAGTTTCAATTAATATCGTAGAACTCTGTGTTAATTATCGGCGAACAGATCGATCGAGACAAAGTTGCACGCATTTTTAGCGAGCTGATCGAGAAAACTATCGGCGACACCTGACAGAGAACGAACGCTTGGCTGAGCTTGGTACGTCGAGAGTGTACCATTGATATGGTGTTCCAAATTCGGAGGAGCTTATGGTCTTTCGGGTCGAGGTAGAGTCTATAGGATTTAGAGTGAACTGAGATCATCGTTTGTTAGAGAATCCTACGAGTGTCCCAATGGACGCGATTTCCCCCAAAAAAAGTAAAACCCTCCGCGAAGTGGAAGCGCGAGCTCGCAGGAAGGCAGACACAGAGAAGATCAAAGGGCTGGGCAAGGATCATCATCCACAGATCATCGAGGCCACCGACACAAAGGCCGGGCACCCCTTGACGGTTCGTGTACGGCCAATGAGCAAAGGAGAGAGAACAGAGGGATGACACTCACCCAGTGCATGCCGGTGGTAGGAGGGGCGCGCTCCTCATACACTCCCATCAGGGTGGCTGCTGTCGCGGGGTAGATCCCGCCGAGGGTGCGCGACGCCGAAGCTGCTTGGGGGGGAGTCCCGGAGGATCCGCTTGCCGATAACGCGGAGATGGCGTCCGCTGCGCAGGTTCTCTTCTTCTGCCTCCTCTTCTTCCTTCTCCACCGCTGTCACCTTAAAGCTTCTCTGGCGGTTACCTTGGTCCGACGATTATTCCGCACTCAACAACCTCACTACTCAACTTGGCCGGATCTCCCTTTGGTCGAGGACGATTCCAGGCAGTACCGATCGCTGTCTGAGAGGCCACGCGCGCCCTCACGGGCACATCTCGCCTGAAAAAGAACCACCCCCGACTCTGTCTTGCTCCCCCAGCCGGGTAACGGTACGGAAACACCGGAGCGTAGTCACGATCCTCCGGGACAAAGTACACCCCCTCACTGCACAATCACTGACGGACAGGTTCATCCGCGATAGTCGGGATCGCTGTACACAGTCCGGGACGCGGAATCCAGCGGGAACCCCGGTTCCATCGTCAGCCCCCGGATACCCGAACCGTTCACAAAGCACTTGGGTAGAACGATCGAAGCAACACCCGGCGCGGTCCGCGCACCTGCACTCAAATACTACCACTAAAGAGGTGTCCTCGGGGATCGATCTCTGAGTCCGTCCTCCGGCGAAGGAACGACCGGACGCACATCAGACCCGTTTCATGGCGCATGTGCCCGGTGACGGCACTCGACGACAACCCGACGCAGACGACACGCCGCTGAGGAACGAACGCCAAGGGAACCGTACGTACGCGCGAGCACGCTGCGCCACGGTAAATACTTTACAGGCCCGTCTATCGTGGCGAAGCCGCGTTGCGGAGTGAGGGAACCGGCACAGCTGCAACTGGTTCCAGCCGGAGGCAGCGCCGCGTCGCGGCGAAGCCACGTAAACCGCACGACAGAAGGTGGGGCGGACACGATTCCGCGAAGGACGGCCCACCGAAGCCCCCCACCATCGCCGACAGAGGAACAACAAGCACCGCCCATGCACGGAAACCGGGTTTCCCCTCTCCTCTTCCATCTTAGGCGTTCTGTCGTTGTTCCCGTCTCTGTTCCGGCCGCCGCGAGACAACTCCACGCCGCTGCCTCCGGAGAACCGTCCGCGCTGAGAGGACAGCGCCGCGCAGTGGCGTAGACGCCTATGCGTCTCGGCGGAATAGACGCTTCGACCGGACGAGTCGGACGTCCGTTTCTTCCAGTCCTTGCGCATCGCTGCGGAACCGCGACTGGAAGAAACGAACACCATCGGGGCTGATGTCTGTCGAATATTTATTTGCTAAATTGATTAAAAGAATACAACAATCTACTAGCAGCAATAGAGAGAAGTCTTTTCGTTATCGAGAAACTGAACTTTGACTAATTTGATGGCAAACGTATGACAGGAATGGGCAATCTGCAACTCTTTAACTGAACTATTACTCTTATTGCTCAGAGTGAAATTATTGGGTCAGTGATTTATCACATTTCCATTAAATCATACGAAGCTCTCAGATAAATGCAATATCTCAAATACAGAAATATTCATGGTAACTTCTCTCTCCCTCTCTCTGTTTTCTTTAATAAGTACAATTTTCATAATTGCGTCATCGACGATACGTTAATCCAGAAGTCAGCGAAGCGGACAGTCGGATACATCCGACCATGCTTTCAGCGGTCTCTCCATCTTTTTATTTCGCTCCTGGAAAGTCGATTCGGCGGAACAGTAGCGACCTTCATCTTTTTGTAACGCGGCGATCGATGCCTTTCTACACGACACTGTCCGTTCGTCCCTCTATTCGCGATTATCGAGACTGTTGGGTTAGCTGTGATTTTCAAAAATTTACGTTCGATCGAACAGACTCTTCCCAAACTTTGTCAACTTTGCCATCAAAGTGTTAAGATTGACGATGAATTGTCTAGTGGAATGTGTAAACTCGAATCCTCCCTTCCAGTTCACCCTTAACTCTTGGAAGGAGATACCCGACTTGTGGGGATGGGTTTTGTGGTTGGAAATTCCGTGATTTATGGCAGAGGACTGTACACTGATTCGAGGTTGACATTATAATGAAATTGTAATTCAAAAATCGATGAGTTTTATCCAACCTTTATCTTAACTACTCAGTTTTATAACCCAATCGTTAAATAACTAAAAATCTTCTTGAACCGGATCCAGATCAAAGGTCGAAAGTTGAAACAAAACTGTCCCTTTCATACAATTTCTTCGATAATTACTAGTTTATCTTGCATAAGAGAACGTTGGAATACTATTTACGAATAATAATAACAACGATAGTGTAATATTTCAAATCCTATAAATCTCACGACTCGTTTACGGTGCCGTTTAGTGCCAATAAAGATGTAAATTATAAACGGCGTCTTCTCCGAGATAAATAACAGGCTTCCAAACCAGCCACAGTAAACAGCGGTGGCCATGACAGTTCTGTACTCGGTGTGAAAGTTTCGTGACCGCGAGTACCGCTAATATTTCATAGAATTTGTCGCCTCGTCCGTTGAACCGGAAGCGGCCACAACCGTTTACGATCATAAAGTGAAACTATGCGCAATTATACAAGTGACAATTCATTTCTCTTTTTTTATTTCGTTTCAACTGGTCATTTCGTGTTCCTTCAATTTGGACCGTGTTGCTCAGAAAGAAGGTAAATTAATGGTGCGTTTATCCCAAAATTGAGTACAGAAAATTTCAAAAGGTATTTCATCCCACAAAAATGGCGTTCAGTGACACGTTAGCCGACAATTGCTCGTATTTGTGACCCTTCATTGGGTGTTCCAAGTAATTTCGAGATCGTCACGCGAGTTAGAGGTTAAGTATCGCGCGATTCCACCCCTAAATCACGCCCGAGGGCACCGTCGTCTCTCAAAGACCACCACGTGGACCCCCTGGATGACGTTTCCGCGCCGCGAGGAGGATGGCGGATCGGGGAGGATAGCAATCGTCCCGGATAAAAGACGATGCCGCGCGTGATCGCGCTCTTCATCTTCCCGCTGGCTACCGTTCCGCGATTCCCTATCGGCAATCGATCTCGCCGTAAAATCCGAATACAACACAGTCAGCGGAAGATCGAAGCGAACGACTGCTACCAAGAAACTACTCTCAGCGAGACGACGATTCCCTTCGTCGACGTGTTTTTCTGCATTCCGCGCCCCCGGACTGCCTATAAACACTCGATTTTAATCCTCCCACAAACCGTTTACGACCACCAACCTCGGAGTCGGGGTCCATTCTGACCCGATTTTAAATATCAGGGCTCTCGAAGATCGTAATATATCAAATACAATTTTTAACTCTCAAAAATGTAAGAGTAAGGATTATTGTATTCAGGGGTTGAGACAACCCTCTACGAAAAGCCCGTTTTATTAATTCTATAAAAAAAAATATGCAATCCTACGCCTTCCACGTTTCCTCTCGAGTCTTTCTTTTCATCTGGAGTCTATTTTTTCTTAGTCGCGAGGCTCGGGGGACGATATTTTCGCGGACTCCATCGTTCGACGGGCGTCATCGAAGCCTACCGGTACGACGACGACGGTTTCCGTTTATGTTCGCCAACGAAACCGGTTCTTTTTTATGACGGAATATATCGGACGGACAGTCGTCGTTTCTGTTTCAGCTGGTCGGGTCTCCAGCTCGTCCCCCGTCCTTCTTCGTTCCGCGCGTTCAACCGCCGCCTCGCTGTCCTGTTTCTCGCTGAAAACCTGTCGTTTTTTTCTCTCTTTTTTTTTTTCTCGTTGCACCGAGACGCAACACCGGGAAGAGAAGGAAGGAAGCGGCGAGCGCGTTACGCCCGTGCCTCGAGGCTGCAGGGAAAAAGAATGAAAACCGGGGCCCTTTTTGTTGCGCCTTTTGTTCGAGACCGGCCGCGCGCGGTCCTCTCCGCTGTATAGAGGTTAGGCGATTCGTACGGGGATCGTGGATCGGGCGGGAAAACCGATCGTAATGAGACGGCCAACGAGCACAATTCAAATTTATTTTTTACTAATGATATTCCATAAATCATAATCATTTTTTCATATTATGCGTCAGTAAATTGAATTTGAAGATTATTGGACAACGTCATATCAAGTATAGTTCGATGGAATGCAAATAGATTTGAGTGTTCCTCTGTGATCCACAGCCTTCAGATTTCTAGATCGCGTGCTAGAGTCGCCAGCTGCAAAATCGTTTTGACTTTTTGAGGACTTCTATTAGCGATAGGACCATCAACGCGGTGGTTCGAAAAAGTTCGTTTCGAGGAACTGAATCTGAGAAATGAACTTCCAGGCGGAACCAGCGTTTCGAGGAAAGATCGATTAAGGGGTCAGAAGTTACCCTGGAAACAAAAACCCGCGTTTCCCGACACCTGGCCGCATTAGGGGATCCGAAAAAATTAGGCGACCGTCTGAGAATCTCATTTATTGTTCTCACCCGTTTGAGTTAGGATTTTCAACATTGCTTGAAATTATTTAATATCGAAAAATATTATTCCGAAGGACATTAAAAAATAATAAAATAGCAACCAACCGTGAATTTTGAATTTAATTTTAAAATAGCTATTATCAATGTTTTCTGTACCCCGTTAAAAATACTTTTTGATGAAATAGTTCCGGGAGACATTGTTCGGGGCCCAGCTTTGAGAAAATCGAGGAAGGAAGACGCGTTTGTGGGGGGAAAGAGATCGTGGATGGAAGCACAGAGGGAGAGAGAGGGGAGAAAAAAGGTGAGAAGGGGAGGGATGCTGTTAACTTGACGCGTGAGTACTAAACACGCAGTGACGGTACAATGAACGCTGGCGCCCCATGGAGAATGGGGCCCCGCCCGTTGAGAACCCCCCATGAGTGGGACTCGACGAGATCCGTGAAAGACCCATAGAAGCGCGAAACCTTGCGTTTCGGGGGTCGGTCCGTGAAACCGCTTATACCTTCGGGATCAACGTAACCGGATGAACTGTTAAAATTTGTGTTCGTTCATTGATAGGTTCACAATGCGTTCCCCGAGCGTTAGAACACGACCCCCCCTAAACTCCCCCCATTGATCCGTTTGTTACGTTTGAGAATAAATTGAGCGATCGGTACCGGTAGTTTTCGAAAGGTAATGATGTTACTGATATTTTTCAATACCTCCGTTTCGAACGCCGCTGAGAACTGTTTGCGAAATGAAATTTGCATTTAATGGTAATTGCCAAGTTATGGAGATACAAGGGAGGGCAGAGAGGAATTGTGTAAAAATAAACTCGAAAGGGTGGAATACGTTATTTTAAAAAGGAGTGAAGCATTGTACCAAAGAGAAAGGAAACAATGTATGGAACTTAGGGTACACGATATTCTTAACTTCCCCTACTAAAAATAAATAGTAAATAATTGTATTTTTAATAACACGTGTTAAATGAACGTACCAAGTTTGAGAAAGTTATTGTCAACGATGATTAAAAAAAAAAAATCAGAAATCAATGCTTCTTTTTAGAGTTCTTTAACTCGGCAACAGCCAGTGTAAACTGAAGATGCCCGGTGTAGCGCTATTTACCGTTAAAATTCAAAAGCAAAGGGTTTCCCAGCGCTCGCGAGTTTCGCTGGTCTTTGACTCGTTCCCGGGAAGAAAATGACGACGCAGCAGAGGAGGAAGCGGAAGAGCGTAGAGCACGGAAGCAGCTTCCGAGCTGGAAACGCGGATTCCGGGTCAAAGGACGGAAAGCTCTTTTATTCCGTTCGCGTGCCGGCGTTCCGCGTTGTTTTCGCTGAAAACGCGCTTTCCTGCCGGCGCAAGGAGAACTTCGGTGCTCGTTTCGAGCGCTTAAATCCTCTCTGGCTTTTCACTACAACTCACCCCTCCCCTCCCCACCCCCCCGCGTCAGCCCTTCTTCTCGTATTCTTCCGCCTCGAGCAGGTTTCGCGAAAACAGTAGTCGCGAGCGGTTTCCGCGGGCGGCGAAATTGTTACTCTCGCTCGTGTCGGTTCGTTGTCTCGATAACGCTGCAGTTTTCTGAATACAGTTGGGCCCCTGCATTTACAACACCCCCATGGATTTTTCGAGCTCACAGTTTTTCGAAAGAACTGGCAAAAAGTGTTCTTTAATTGGAGAAACTGAAGGAGTCTCGATGCAAAGTAAACAACAGCAAAATGATTCAAACTTTCGATTATTAACAAGCAACAAGGGAAAATATAGAATGTTATGTAGAAAGAAGCCTTCTTCGATCGGATTTGTACAAATATTTTACAGTAATGATTCATAATGAACACTAAAAATTCGACACTAGCAAATCAGTGAGAGCGAATGAAAAAAAAACAGCGTATCAAAGAGACAATTAATTTTTCGATTCTCATTGACAAGTATAATTTTCGTCAGAGCTCTCGTAAATATGAAACGCACTGTAGCGCGCAGCATGAGTCGGAGACAGATTTGGAGTGCGAGAAGTGGTGCTCGCTGTCGCTTTGTGGATTTCGCCGTTGGCTAAAGTTGGTCAAGGTTTGTCGTTGGTTTTTAACGAAGGTCTGCTCAAGAGTTGTCTTAGAAGGAGAACATTGTTCCACTTTAATGTCACGGTTTTGGTCCGATGCTCTCTACGATTAAATTCGTAATTTCCATTATTCGAGCCTGGAGAATACAGTACTTCGAACAGATCGATGCCTATTGGCAATTAATTGAGTTCTTTCCGAGTAGCAATCTATTTCGATGAAACAAAACCAAAATGAGATTTCCAAAGGAGTCTGAAGACTCGTAAGTTATAGTTCACCAACGTGTCCCCGCACAAAAGCCCAGCGACCAGAAAAGGAAACGGACAAGGGGGTGGTCGAGGGTGGATCGGAACAGAGACGTCAGAAAGGAGAGCAAGCAGCTCCTGGCCCCGAAATGCGGCAATTTCTATCGGAGGGGTCCATTCTCGACAAAGCTAGCACCCCTAAACGTTCCAACCCCGTGTACATTGTAAGCATTGTCGGGGGGTCGTGTCTCGCCCACGAGTGCGGGTTCTGGCTCGCATAGACTCGCGAACGAAGTCGAGGCCCGATGAATGACCGGACGGGCCAGTTACACGCGCCAGCTCGACAACGATATTACAATGTCGAAGGTCTCCTTCGTCCTCCGGGCCCGGTGTGGCCCCGCTGGAAAATGTTTCCCGCCCATTGTGCTCGAAGAGGAAACCTCTGTCGCCGGGAACCCCCGGAACAATTAAGCCCAAAGTTGTAAGAAACGCGTGCTGATCAATGGACACCGCGGGGATTACGGGATTTCGGTCGATTCTCGTCCGGCCCAAGTGGACAGTCGTCGACGAGAATGCGGAAAAGGAGGCCCTTTGTGGCAGGAAATTTCCCGGGAAGTTGTTAAACCCCCGTAGCCCGGACACGGCGTCTCGCGATCGTGGGCGTGCACCGCGTGTCGCTGCGAATTAGCTTCGATCCTCGGGGATAAACAAACAGACGAGGTACAGTTCGAAGGGTTGGATGCTCTGTTTGTCGTTCTCGGCGATTAACGTCTCGTGGTTACGTTTTTACGCGTTTGTATCCCCCTTTTGTTGAATATTTTTGTTTTTGATAAGTTTAGGCCGTGTGTTATCAAGAGACGCTAACGATTCATCAATTTTTAGTGTCAGTTAGAAGAAAAAACCATCGACACACCTGAAATCGAACTGCTGTCGTCACGACTTCCAATGATTTTAATATAGATCAATATTTATCAGAAATTCCCAACGGGTGTCTCCTTCGAGATCCTCAAGATTTGGTCCTACTTTTCGTAGGCATATTAAAAGAGACAATTATAAAAATTATAGCCAAGGAACACCCAAAAATGCTGTTAGGAAACCCAACCTTGCTACAAAGTCTAATCCTAACGAAGCTTATATCCACATATTTATTATACTCTTTTCCCACTGCACCTTCTAAAATTCCCGAGTCCAAGAGTTAGCCTAAGACCCGATGTGTGTTAGATCTGGGTTAGATCCATGTTAGGTTATCTCAAATTCCAAGGTCCCAGTCGCAACGAATCATACTATTATACAAGCAGGTGTGTGTGTCGGATCTGGATTAGGCCTCCCTTATAGGGGTCGCGCACGTAACGATTTATTGTACGATAAGTCGTACAACTATAGTCGAGACAGCCGTTTAAAAGATAATTGTAATGTATGTCAGGTTGTTGTACAACCCGTCGTACATACCTATTAGCGAGAGAAGAAGGATTGGCTAGCCACCTTTGACCATTAACATAAAATTAGCTGCGAGACAGGTGCATGATTTGACGCGAATAATCCCTACGATTTACGTTTCGATCCTGGAGCTCCTTAAGAAACCTCATTTTTTGTCAAATTATGCCCCCCAGAAGACTCATACATATCTACCTATTCTTTTAATACGGTCAATTTTTAGCTATGATACCCCCATTGAGGATTAATTCGTGCAAAATGTTAGATTTTCGTCGTCTTTGCACGATCCAACTCCGCTTTGGTCCTTCGATCCGAAGGAAGAGGATCGCCCAAGGGAGATTCGTCGCGCTCACGGCGCGAAATCCTTGCTTGGTCGAGCGGCAACAACACGAGTGGCTCCCTTCTTTTATTTTCGGCCCTTTCTCTCTCTCTCCGGGATTACACGGTGTGTGCACGCTGGCGGAGAGGATCGCCAAAAGGGAGGAACGAGGAAGGAGCCCGTGGCACCTGAGACCGACGCTGCCAGTGCCCCCTCGTTCCGTCTTTCTCCCTTGAAGGCGGTCGCTTAGGGTAGCACGGACGGATATCCTCTTACCGACACGTGGCCTGCACGTGCCCCTTTTGCCCGACCAGTCCTGCGAGGAGCACGGAAAGGGTCCTTCGGGCCAACGGCGCTCTCCACGGCCCTATAAGGCTATTAATTAAGAGAGATTCGGGACACGTCAGATTTTTCGAGTCTCCACTTGCGATCGCGCGCCTCGCCGCGGCTTTGAAATTCGGCACGGGGGGATTGCTGGTTCCTGTTCCCCAATAAGGGTAAACGGTACAGTTCTTGCCCACCCACCAGCCGCTCGCCTTTAAAAACTAACGAATATTCAAACAACTCGTTTTACTACGTTTCAATTCGTAATAGATAAACTGTTCCCTTGCGATTCATTCACTGATGTTTTATTCACACGTGTAACTCTCGGACTAATTTATACGAGGAATAATAAAAAGGTTAAGATTGTACGAAATGGTGGCTAACAACTGTCACGTTACGTTCGCGACGAGACAATAATAAAAAAAAAAAGAAAGAGATGAGAAGATTGCAAAAATTTCATTGTATCCAATGACTCTAATTTACTCCAAATAAAATATACTTGACTGTGCGATCGAATTGTCGTTAAGCAGTGATTGAATTTAGAGCGTAAATTGAAGCCAGAGATACCCAGTGCATGTTTACGTTCGCACGAGAATTGAATTTTTCGAAGTCATTCGCCACGCTGAATGACGCGCTCAAGGTTCAAGGGAAATGAGGGGGAAGCGATGCAGACAATCTGACGAACCGTGTCAGCTCCAAGTCGTGCTTTGAGAGCTTGACGGTTTAATCCGGCGTGCAAAGCAATACGAAACGTTGACGAGAGTCGATCTGACGTGTAAGGGATACCCCTTAAAAAAAAGAAAAAACTACATTCTACGCCCCGCGACGAGTTCACGTGTGCCCTTTATTGTGGGAAACGGTCTGAAAGCCACCCGTCACGCCGCTCCTTCTCTTTCCTCCTGAAAAAAGATAGCACGGTCCAATTTGCCGCCACGTAAAAGGGAAGAACCGACGGACCATTACCGTTTACATAATATTCTCTTCCAGAGAAAGAAGAGGGATGCAAGTACTATTGCATAAATAGATTTGAAAAATAGTACTCAGCTCTGTTCCAAACGCTTAGAATTCTTTTTTGAGGAAAAAGGGTAAATTACAATATTACATCGCACCCTGAATATTTCGTAAAAAGAAAAGACTCGTATTTCATCATCGAAGATTCCCAGATATTTATTAATTTAATCTTTATTCGCGAGAACCAACTAGTTGCAAGTTTTTTGAATATCGGTTGGAACGTACCAGGCGAGGGGATTCAACAGGTTCGTGGAAAGAAATAATTTATCGACGACGATCTTTCTTGTCCGCGGGGGGGGACTAGAGGACACACGAGTCACTAATTATGAACCCTCGAGAGAGAGAGGTAAAAAAAAAAACCCCGTCTCCGTGATTGCTCGACGTTTTATTATCCGGCTTATCGCGGGAGGGTGCGCGTTTTCCCAACATTTCGCCTCCATAAAAATCTCATAAACAACGCGATCAGCCCCCGCGTGCGGACTGACGCTCGTCCCACCCCGCCTCTTCGCCACCCCCAGTTTCGTGTTACAGACTTCCAGAATTCATCCATCAAGCACGGAAAAAGCCGCCGCGACTCGTGGCCTAATGAAAACGACAGCGGTGGCAGCCCGGTGATGGATAAAACGTCAAATTAGTTAAGCAAAATCCGATGATCTCGAACGAAAGGTCGGAAAAGTTCAACGACGTTCCCTGGCATTGAAACAAACCACCGAAGAATTGGACTCGAAGCAATACATAATTGCTATAATTGTGATACATCGAAAAATGATAGTTTAATCTTCTGTAACCAGTAGTTAAAATATGATAATTGTTAAAAGAATTTTATGTTGACGTGAAAATCAAGTACAGAGTTTCTCTGTGATCTCTCAGCCTCCCTAAATCATGCTTAGTGGCGCTTATTGGCTACTAATGACGCAGGATTTTGCTCATCCAAGCAAGAGGAATGCTCTTTCGACAACAAAACGGTCGCTTAAGGGCAGAGATTTAGCAAATTTGGAAGATTGTAAGCCGTGGGCGACACCTGGATCCTGGGATCGCAGGTGTTCCCTCGGGAGGACCTCCTAGAGATCATTGGATTCAATGGTTCCGTGGGCACAAAAGGGCGTGACGACACACTGAGCGTGTCAAGGGTAAACGGCTGATTTCACACAAATTAACCGAAGCGTGCCCATCAACTTGCCCCTAGTTTGCCAGCCAATG
Organism: Colletes gigas; assembly: GCF_013123115.1. NCBI lineage: Eukaryota > Metazoa > Arthropoda > Insecta > Hymenoptera > Colletidae > Colletes > Colletes gigas. The sequence continues at coordinate 1,434,916 of NW_025106643.1, read as the reverse complement.
ACTAACCAACGAGACTTTGATGTCGTTTAAAATGGTGTTTGAGTTTACTTCGAAACAAACTGGCAAACTGTAATTTTTGTAAAAATTACAAATTGCAATTTCTCTGTACGAGACATTACATTCATGAAACAATTCCAGATGAAATTGGTATTTTTAGATATATATCAAAGATAAATATTTAAAATTTCTACGTGTAAGTACGTAGATCCTCAAGTATCTAACTACGGTCACCTTTGGGTTCACTATGGAATTTTTTTCTCGTAAGTGTGCAGGATTTTGGAGGTAGGTGTATTGACCAAAAATGATTGTAATTGACCCTTGTAACCAAAAATAATTTTTTTAGAACGATTTGAAATTTTTTAATTTTGACGAAAAATCTCACACTTTCTCGAATTTTTTTCTTGAAAATGGTTAGGAATTCAGGGGTATGTCTATTGACCAAAAACGATTGTAATTGACCCCTGTAAGCAAAAATAATTTTTTCAGAACGATATGAAAATTTTAATTTTGTCGAAAAATTTCACACCTTCTCGAATTTTTTTCTAGAAAATGAGTAGGAATTCAGGGGTATGTGTATTGACCAAAAATGATTGTAATCGACCCCTGCAGGCGAGAATAATTTTGTCAGAACGATTTCAAATATTTTTTTTTCATCGAAAAATTTATGGGCTACCCCCTGTCGATTTTTCTTAAGAATTCGTTTTTTATTTTTAGTAACATTGTTTGACGCCCTATGGAAAAGTTGTCTAATACTTTTTTGTAGGTACCCATGGGCTCTACTTCAGAAAAAAGTTTCATTGAAATATATTCACTATTGTAGGAGTTATGGCTGTTTGAAAATTGAACCAGTTTTATGGGGTTTTCCTCATTTTCCGAGGCCGAAGATCAACTTTGCGATTATTTTTGCATTTTCTACACATTCTTCACTAAATTACGCGTCGTTTGCCTTTTTAAACATTAAAATCGTCCAATCCGTTCAGGAGTTATGACGTTTCAAAGATTCACATGGAATTTCCGGGGTACATTTCTGGCCAGACATTATATTTTCGTTTAGGAATTTTTTTCTCGAAAGTGCGCAGGATTTCGAGGGTATGTCTATTCACCAAAAATAATTGTAATGGATCCCTACAACTAAAAATATTTTTTCCAGACCGATTCCAAATCTTTTAATTTCATCCAAAAATTTAAGCCCCTACTCGAATTTTTTTCTCGAAAATGCGTAGAATTTCGGGGTTGTATGTATTCACCAAAAATGATTGCAATTGACACCCGCAGCTGAAAACAATTTTTCCAGAACGATTTGAAATTTTTTATTTCGCCGAGAAATTTTAGTCATCAACCCCCGTGAAATATAATCCGTAACGTTTACCAAATTATAGTCGGAATAAATATGCCAGTTATTTGGAAATTCCGGATAACCGAGAGCCAGATAATCGGAACTTTACCGTAGTTTCTTGAGTCTATTTGACTCAATCTGATTTGACCAATTTAGCCTAGATCCTTCGGATCGAGAGCTCCCTCGAAACAGCGTCCGTTTTACGTTCACCCAGCCGTGCGTTAAAATAGGTTATCGACACCCAAAACTGTCCAGCTACCCGAAAGCTGACTTCTGGTCAACGTCTCACCTCGAAGGCTGCCAGCAGAGATTCGCCTCGTCCCCCGCCACGGGTCTCCGCCGCGTCTCTCGCGGGGTTCGTGCCGCGTGCAGGCGTTCGAAGTGGCCGGTTATTTATGGCTGGATGTATTAGAGGTGGATATAAACGTCGGTTATTGCAAACACTTAACAGTCCGTATATCAATCAGACGCCAGCTCCGGCTACAGCCCCTCGAGAGTGAAGAGGGTTACGTCGCGATGCGCTTCGTCCCACCGGGAGTGCCGTGTTACGTAGGTGTGGCAACGCTTTTGGCGCACTCGACAATGTAAATGTATGGACAGTTGCATTAACGGCGACGAGACCGGGATGCATCGATGCGAAAGTGATAAATAATCTAAGTCTACGGCGAATAAAGTGAGCCGGACACCGATGCGCACTCTCCCCCCATCGGTGATTTATGGATCGTGGCTGGCTGGTCTCGAGAAAGATCGGAGACCGGGCGCCTTTTTCGGACCGGCAGAGACTTCTGCCCTGAACGCAAGGACACCCAAGAAATCTTAACCAAACTGTACGACCCTGTTATAACGTCACACTTGCACCTCGATAAAAGGCACGACGCCCTAGCCACCTCACGATTCGAACGACTCTACCGTAGAGAAGTTACTTTTATATGAGAAACTTCGGTCAAATTGCTTGAGTTTCAAAAATATCAGGTGACCTTTAACGAAACGGAAATCTCGAGTATCGTGCCGCGCGAATTCGAGCCCGAAAAGTGCAAGAGGATGACCCGCCCGGACGGATCCAGCTAGAGCAAAGCCAAAAAAGAGAAGACTACGTTTCCCCGTGGCTCGTCCGGACCCCCCGTGCCCTTCGCTTCGGTGATGCTCGTAAATAACACGGTCGACGGGACGAGCAACGGGAATATGCCTGGAAGCACGGCGAGAAGGGGGGGTGTGGGGGGTGGGGGGGCCATCGAGTTGGCCGGAGTCACATCACTACCGGCCGTTTGATAAGCCCGATAAGACGCATAAAGAATGCTTGTCCCTCGTGTCCCTCTCTTCTTCGGCCGCGCCTTTTCCCCGTCACTCTTGCCAGCTAGTGTCGGTATCTTAATGTTCCTCCGTCCCCTCTCGCCCCTCTCGCTAACCCTCCCCCCCTTTTTCTTGTCCATTCTCTTTCTCGTCTCTCTGTTTCTTCGTGTCTCATCGCCACGAAGAACGCATCCTTTCCTCCCCGTCCGTCCCTCCCGAACCCCCCTCTCTCCCCGTCCGCTGTGTTTCTCTCCGGGCTCTTCGCTACCCGGCCGATGCTATAAATTATGCGACTGCATCGCGGGCACAGCTGCGACGACGGCTTGTCCTGATCATCTTTCCTTTCGGCGGTCCCTTGGAGATCTTCGCTAACAGTCCGCCGTCGGTGATACCATGGAAATTCTTCGTTGTCGAGCTACCCGATATGATCGATCGGGACCGAAGGTGGGAGAGCCGTGTTTTTGCTCGGTGGTTTTGTACCATTGATACGGGGACGATTGGAACTCGATCTGGAACGCTTCTGCACAGCGGTCGGCCCAGTCATGTTTCAAAGCGAGTGTAATTTCAAGCTGTTACTTTTATTGGCTCGGGTACATAGCTGGTGCGCGCGCGGCAAGCGTTCTACGATTTGTAACAGGATTACCGAATACTGCACAAAATCTTTGTCAAACGATTCACGACAATCCTCTCTCAATCGCGATACAAAGGAATCTTTTTTCTCCTATCAAAATGGCGGGTCTCCTTTGAGATATCACGGAAGCTCGTACTCATACGAGGAAAATAGATACGGAATATGTATCCCTCACGATCGAACATCACGTGTATCGTTTTATGAATCCCTATCTATGCGTTTGCTTAGTTTGTTTAATCGCTAAAGTCGCGAGGCGGTGACTTCGTTTCGCCGTTCGATCTGCAGGTGGCGTCCCCGCGCGAAAATCGACGGATTTAAATCCCCGTGGTGGATTTTCGTGCACCTCGTTGTCGGGGAACCACCGGGGCCGCGCACACGCGCTCGATGCTTAATGGTTTTCAGGGGAGCAACCCGAAACAGCCAAGGAGAGACGGTCGTTAAAAAGGATTTCCCTACGATATATCTTCATTTACGCGCAGTAAATAACTCACGCGTTCCCGTCGTGTGTGTCGCGCCCCGTACCGTCGAGCACCGCGACGCCCGGGGAAATTGTGTCAGCGTGATAGGCGTTGGGTTACTTTTTTGCCCCGATGTCGCCCGGTCGTCGTTCCTTTCGAAAAATCCCCGAACCGGGGAAGCCGCGGTCCCCGTGCGACCGCGACGTTTACAGTCGAGTAAATTAAGAGCGGAGAAAGCACGCTCGACGCGGTTTCGGATCCTTGAAGAATGAAAAAAAAAAAAAAAGAAAAAACGTTCGAGGTTATCGCGACGACATCGTGTTCGAGGACTGAGCGTACTGCAGTAACAGCGGAACCATGATTTCTTTTTAATGTCTGCCTCTGGAAAATTTGTGAACGAAATTTCCAGAGAAGGTCATTGGTCTTTCTCGAGTTTGAGAAACGCAATGAAGATTAAAAGGATTGTTATCACTTTTGAGGCTTTTGGGGGTAATTGACACAATAATTGCCTGTTTACCTGTACGTTTTTTACTTTTCAGAAATTAAAAAAAATTCAAAATTAACACTGTTCCGAGGTTAATCTGCAGAATCATTCCATCATGGATTCTTGATGAGATCAGGAAGGAAAGCAAGAGGTCATGGTTTATCGCGATCCGTCACCAAGATCTTAGAAAAACAGGTAGGAAATGGCGAATTATCCGCGATTAAGCACCGTCATCCACTTCACGCCTTTCTTCCCGCCAAAAATTAGTAGACTGGGTCGTGGTCGGGTCGGGCGCCGACTAAATAAATGTTTTCTTAGGTCGCGAAATGCCTATTTGACGAGTCTCTTTAGTGACCGCGGCGGAGACAATGACCGAGTAAACATCGAGTTATCCTTTGCCTTTCGGCTTCCCTTCGTTCGACCACGAGATCTACCATCGATCCTCCGAGGCAACCGATGATTCTTTGAACGCTACGCTGTGAAAGGAACGCCGATCGATGACATTTCAACTGCCCCGGCCAACTCGATTCTAATTAAATCCGCTTCTAAATCCGCCGTATTACGGGAATATTATGTTTTTTCTGTATTATTATTGCCGAGCGTAAATCTAAATTGCGTGTTACGGGCTCGGTGTGGGATAACTGAAAGGCTACCGCGCGTTGGCAATGTCGAAATCTCGTTTCATTTCGTCGAACACTTTGAATACCAATTATATCTGGTTCGGAAAATACTATGGCGAGATTTCAGAATAGGAAAGGATCAACGTAGAGTGACTCAGGGATTGGTTCGCGTGATTCAGAGTATCGACTAATTGTGAAACCTGCTAGAATTTGAGGAATTGATTTTACCGTTTCTAAAAGAAATTCATATTTAAGAGACTTGTGATGGAACTGTTTGAAAAAAATTCGCGAAGAACTCTTTCTCGGGGCCCGAGACGAAGATAATCCGACGAGTCGAGATTCCAGGCGTCATTTCGTCGAGCCGCGACACACATTTTCTCTCGACGCGCCCAAAAAGATACCAACAATAACTCGGAATCCTCGATGGATTAGAGGCGACCAACGGTTATCTCGGAGGCAAATCGTTGTTAAGGCTTATCTGCGTCGTCTACCGCTTCACGGACCATTGACTGGAAGACTCCCGAACATCTGGACCGTACAGATAGTCGTGCTTTGACTGAATTCTGACTGTGCCCCGTTTCCCGGAAGCATCTATCTTGCGCCGCGGTGCTTAAAATCGGACCGTTTCGAAATCGCGCTATTTCGACCGACAAGTTCGTGCTAACAGGAACGAACAGTCGCTTTATTGTTTACGCCAACTCGACGAAAGAGTCAGGCTTGTTTCCGTTTTTCGGGAACTGGGCACTCTACGCCATATTCCATGAACTTTGTAGAACTTAACCTCTTGCCATAACAATGGCGACTCTGATCCCTCATACTTCATAAGGTATTTGTACCAAGTTTAGCAATTACGAGATTGCATCGTCTCCTTTTTGGTAGAACTACAAATTAGTTTTATTTTTTTTTTTATTTGTAAAATTAATTCATATTATTAAAGAAGCCTCATAATTTGAAAACATAATATTAGTAAATTTTGGTATAGATTTTTAATGGAAGTACAAAACGAAAAATTTAGAAGGTGATACTTGGCACGCTTAAGCATTGGAATAATTGAAAATATGAAATTAATGACTATATAAATTGTACGGGCGAAAATTTGCGAACCCTGTCGGGGCAGCGTGCTGGAACCAGTTGCTTCATCGACGATTGATGCGCAATGCGGTCAGTAGCCGGTGTTAATACTTAATCACGCGGTCAAAATTGCTTTTAATCAGATGTTACGGTCGCGACGCAGCTGAACTGCAATTTACGAGAGGTCCAGGCGCCTGACTGCTCTTCAAGGACCGATTAAAGTCGTTAGGTTGCGAAAGAATGATAGGCGAGACGAGTGCCGGGTATTTTTGCCCCTTCAGCGCCGGAAATGATTCGGTGATTTTGGCGAAAATGGCGGAACGACCGACACGGTCACCATCTGTCGACGCTTAGCTAACCATTCTCGTTCGGCGGAGGAGAGAGTAATTAATTCCTTTGGTGTGATAAATGAGAAAAATTAGCATTTCACCTTCGGTGGAAAAAAAGAACTTCTATTCCAGCGTTAATAATCTACCGGGGGGAATCTAATGGCCCAGAAATCTTTTAGTCGCCTTCGTGATTAATAGGTGCAAGATTAGGTTTCTATTTTTATCGTATCGCTTCGGTATTCTTCCACTAAATCTTGTTCACGGAACTTGTGTTTGAATTATAAGGCAACCGGACATGTCCTAATTATATGTTTGTAAAGCTCGTGAGATGATACGGTGTTATTAATTCCATGTATGATTGTCCAACTCGACATGGAATTCTTTCACTACTGTTATCTTGTAACATTATGTACTTTGAGTATGATTATTCTATGCTCCAACTCATTTTTAAAAAATTCGAATATATCAAATATATTAATAGGGTTATCGTTACTGTGTGGCGACACTTCCTGCACTGACCAATAGAGGGGCACACACACCCTGTACCTCTCCCGCAAGTACTCGACCGATTACTTATTCCTATATGTATATACACTCTTCGATCGACCATTAAATTGTTCTTTTTTTTAAACTATGATCATTTCCATGCAATGTAGATAAAAAAAAAGCTTCCAAACACTGTATAAGTTGGACTAATCCCACATAAGTGGATGCAACGAAGTCAAAACAGGGTGGTGAATCGTCGAAAAACGTCCACTTTTACGTGGTGTGCGTTAAAAAAAAATGACGCGCCTACCGTGAGAACGAAGGTCGTGCGAGCGGGCGAGCACAGGTGTAAAGGATTCCGCGAGCAGGCCGGAGAAACCGAAAAATTCGAGAAAGCAGGTCCCCGATATCGCAGGGCCCAGGGTGTAGGTCTCGGGACAGGTAAAGGGGGCATCAAACTCGCTGGTCCCTGGCCCTCTACAGGGGGTCTAGTCACGCTGACATGTTTATCACACTCGTTCCCGAGACTCGTGCCATGCGTTATGCGAGCCCCGTGTTATGCTCGAGAGCGTAAGGTTCGTATGGTTTCACGTTACTGGCGACACAATGCCGCTATACGTGTCTCCGGGCATTTTTCATCTCGGAACGCGCGCCTCGCGGTCCCCCCGGCGTAACGTTCGAAGGCTCCGGGGATTTCCTTGAAACGAACGAAGATAACTGGCGGACGTAAACGGTCCGGTTCGTAAACTCCGACGGCGTACAAATCTCTTGATCAAAGACCATTCTGATAGAGCAATAAAAATTATTCTCGCGTGCACGGTGGAAATTTAGCGGTTCTCCGTCGAATACACAATCTTCACCAACGTTACGAATTACGTAACCTCAACTTGTAATGAATAGATTCTTGACATCGAAACAAGACGATTCCCAAGAGCAACATTTCTCAAAATTCGTCTTCCTCGCTCGACAATTCGATCGCAAAGTTCGTTCAGCGCGCGCCGCTTCCGAGTGCAACCAATATGGCGTCCGGCGCGATGCGCGCGCAGCGTCTCAACCGCGAATTCTTCTTTCCTCGAGGTTTAGATTCTTTCTATTATTTAATTATGTTTTCACGATGGCAGGAAACGCAGATTGGTTCAACGCATAGAGGTTTATGAGCGCGGATTACGTTGTGCTACATTGTGCGTTCGTTTAGATCGTTTTACGAGGCTCGTAAATTTGCTTTTGACTTCGCTGCACTGCCCAGTGCAATGTTTCGTCAACTCCAATAAACGTCGTTCGAAATATTTCCGCTGGTCGCGAGGCCAAATAGTAAAACGAACGCTTTTTAACGTCGCGCGGCGTAATGTCTCCACAATTATAGCGTCCTGGTCGCGTAAAGTGTCCTATCATTCATTTTCTGGTTTATCATCGTCGTTCATCACCGCGGTGTGCAACGATCCACCAAGAATTTCTTCCTGCGTTTTTCTGATTTCCGTGAACGAACACACGCGTGCCGCCTCGAAAGCTCGGTATCACAGAATCATCGCGATGAGAAGTTCAACGGCAACGGCAGTTGAACCGTTATAAAATTCTTGGCTATCCTTTTGTCCGTCGGATTCTTTTCGTCGATTCGTCTAATGGCGCGGGAACGCGTCGAACGTCAAAAGACGCCCGAACGGTCGTCAAACCACCAAAAAAACCAGATTTCATAATCTGTCGTTTGTAGTCGTAAAACATTGGGTGTCGCTCCGTGGAAACGTTCGGATATTTATAATGGTGCTAATGTAACGCAGAATTTACGAGCCAGAACAGTATTTTTTACCGTACCTTATAAATTCTTCATTTTAAAATTGCTAGCCGAATGACTTTCATTAAATAATGTGTTTAACGAAATAATAATAACGTTATATGGGTTTTTTGTGGAACTAAGACTAATGAACTGATATTCGAATGTTACTATGTGTTCCCTTTTTTAATATACCTGCTCCATATTTATTGAAAGGTTCATTGTAGAAGTTAAAAATTCAGTAAGTACAAAAAGAAGCTTTCATCTTTACCGATTCTAAGTTTGGATAGCGTATATATTACATTGTAAGAAAATACTCTATGATTTCACGTCGTATTTTGTCCCAGCCTAGCCTAGCAATAAATCTAGCCAAGAACTTCATCTCGTACACCAAATCTTGTAATCCCGTTGATTCATCCGACGTGTCTTTCCACTCGAGTGTTGATCTCTCCATCAAAATTCCTTTCAAAAACTGTCTTTTTACGAGGATAGTTTTACGATTTGATGCCCGGTTATATCATTCCTCTGTTCCTGAAAATCGTTTCTCCGCTTCACCGTCGCGAAACCGAACACAACGAATATCTCTATATTTAAAATAGTTAAACCGTATTTAAGGCAGAACCTGCTCTCCTTTTCTTTTCTTTTCCCCCGCTATCTCGTCGAAGAGATTTTAAGATACACGAGAACGCATGTGGAAACGTCCGTCAGTTTAAAAATTCACCTATCTGACCCGATCGAAGGGGTCGAGGAGGGGTGGAAGAAAAAAGATCGAGAGACGTAGTCCGCGGAATCGATTCAGCACTTTCTATCTCTGCGATATTTCGCGAACGTCCGTCGCGTAACAGCCGAAGACAGCCGGGAAGGTTAAACGGGCAGGCTAATACCCGATATATCTCGACCAATATCGACGTGGATACCTCGTTCCCTGTGTATCTAACTTCACCGCCGGCCGATAAGGCCCCTTATTAAGTATCCTATAAAGTGCAGCCGCGCGTTTTCCCGTCCCCGATGCGAAACTTTCGCCGTCCTTTAAGGACCGGGGATCAGGCCCGGCCGTACGAACGATCGGTGATCGACGTGGAAGGTCCATAAACGCGCCACGGAATGTTGGTCATCGTGCCGCGCAAGGGAATCGGAATCGTCGGTAATACAACAAATCAGCGATTTTATTCGGCATAACTGCTGCCGGCCGGACCGACAGCTCTTCATATAGGTTATCTCTTTGCATTACGTGGCCGCTCCAAATGCAGTCTTCAAACGTTGCTGCGGTTTCCAGCCGGGAATGCGGTCCCAATCGTCCAGTGATACTCAAACAGGTCCACGCCAGCCCCCGCGCGGAGGATCGTTTTCAATTTCTTAAACGTTTAGGCGACCTTCCCCCCCGACACTGATACCAAACGCTGCATTTCGTAATCAAATATTGCCAAAGAATTGGCCTTTGAAAAAATATACGATTGAAAGTCCACAATTTTTGAACAGATTCAATTTCTTTGACAATTCCAAAGACCGTAACATTTTGGGATGTTTCATCTTTTTCCCCCCGAATTTGTATTTTCTCTGTATTTTCTGAGTCCAGATTGATTGAATGTACCAGTAGTGATCGCTGCAAATTCGACCCTCCGCGGTAGCAGACTCAACCGCAAGTTTTTCCTCATTTTTTCTCGTTGGACAGTGTCGGGTACCGTTTGCCAGGTTCTCGTTTGAGAAACTCTGTACGAGTTCACCGTATTTCGTGGCGGCACGCTGACGTGCTGCTAGCGCAGCGGGTACGGCGCGATGCCGCTTGTAACCGGCGAGCTCCAATCCCGGTTATGCGACATACCACCAACGATATATAACGCGAAACATATCCTGCACACGACTATTTTCAACAAATCGACCTGGACGAGGTCCGCGAGCCCCGTCGTTTCGACGACGACGCCCGTGGACGCCGCCGCGACCTTTCGATAAGGGTTGATGTTCTCGTGGCGTCGTAACAACGATTTTTACCGCGTCGACACCCGGGGAAATCTGCCCGCAATTACTCGAACAAACGACGGGAAGGTGCCCAGTGGTCGTCGAAGGACTTAAGGGTAGCGATGGGAACGATATCGTATCCCTAAGATGCTAGTAGTCCTCAGGGAACATTACAAAATCAACCATCCAAGTGCATAGTATTTTCCAAACACAAGGGATGAATTTTCATCCCTTTCCACTAGTTTTTTAGTTTTTATTTAAATAGTTTCACTTGTCCAAACTTTATCATCAAAGCGTAGCAATGAAGCGCTTTCAAATAAATTTCAGCTGAACGTTCCCTGAGCATTTTTCTCCTGATATGAGATAGTATGCTTCTGGTTAGGTCTATGATAGACCTAGGAAATGAGTACACTTTTGAATCGAGCAAAGGTAGGTTTGGTTATCGCGGAAATTTAGCAGAGATCCGAGGATTTTAGCCGGCGCAAGAGTTGACGCAGTCCGTTAGGATTCACGAGCGCAGCCTAGCCTAATTAATATTTGCAGTTAAATCTGCGATCTAGATCTGAACAAACCGCTAGCTATCCAGCCAGCCAGGGTGTACCGGCTCCCTGATTCCGTTGTCCGACACGACGCTCTTTCCTCCGAGTATCCTCGAGATAGCGTTCGTGTGAGTGTTCACTGACCTGACGAGAACCGGGCTGGTTACGATTACGAAACAATGTGGGACGTAAATCTTCCGGAAGACCATGCCCGCCAGCCCGGAAACGGCTGGGAAAGGTCTTAAACAATCTCGATCTAATTTTAAACGCGAGGCCCCCCCGATCGCCGTGCTTTTTCATGGATCCAGAGACAAATTCGCCTCGAATTCGCGCGTGAATCGCTTTCTGGGCTACGTTGCGCCTTGCTCGAACGATTCATCCTCAGTAAGAACCGCCGAGGCGAGCATTAAATGTGATTTGATATTACTGTCTATAAACTGTGCGAGTATTAAAAATTTCTTGCAATAATTTTCAACGCGATTTATCGTCCACTTTATAGATACCCATTCCAGGATGGAGTCAGGCTACTTTTATTCGCTGACATGGAATAAATTTCGACAGTGGAATTCATTGGAATGTCGACTCAATGGGTAGTTTTATATTTGTATCGTTCGCCATTTAGTTCTCGGTTCATCGTCCGGAAGACAAATTCTAATTATTCCGAGTCGTATAAAAGTGCTTTCGGAGGTGGATTCATCGCACAAAAACAATAAGAGAAGTCCGTGCGAACATTTGTCTTATCTGACTTTGTTTCCTGTTTATAGGCGTTTTTAGCGTTTCAATAACGCTCGTTGTAAACTGAGCCCGTGTAATTCATTCCGTTTAGACGTTTACACACCACGCTCCGAGATTTCGTGCAGATTTCAGATCTCCCGAAGTCAGTCGAACAGAAAAATTACTGTCACTCGGAAATTTCTATTATCGTCACGAATTTTTATGTATTACGTTCCACCATCCTTCCGCCGGATTCCCACGGTCGTTCCCATTAACCGCGTTCATTCATAAACTTGTGGATCGAGACAGGGCAGAATTTTCTCTTCCCACTCAATTTCTTCGATGTTTAATTCATCGAGTCCCAGACAAAACCCCACCAGAAGCCAACGGGGTGTACTCTTCTTCGTTAACCCCAGAAAATCTAAGGGGAGGAGCCTATCACTGGTAAATCATATTTCTCATATAGAAAATACTTGTAAACAATTGTTCATCGTCTCTGAGATGTTTAAGATTTACTTTCAAGGGAGCATCCTAGCTTGAACCTTCGAAGAAATCGATTTTTTTTTTTGCAAAATTTATATATACGAATAATACAAATCTGTTCTACTTAAGAAAAGTTGAACCCCTTTTGACACGTTGGAATGTTTACATTATCTTCCCTATACACCTCAGAAACGTTTACCATTGTTGTGACTGTACTTCCCCTTCGAAACTGGCCGAGCAAAGTCAGTAATCAGTAATAATTTTGGGTGGTTTTGCAACAATACAAAGAGGTGGAGTAGTAATTGAGATGTTTGACGAAAAAAATGCTCGAGAAAGAAGAGCACAGACGTTGTGGGTGAGGTGGAGTGGGAGGGTTGCGGAGTCGATGAAATAGCGGTCGGATGTCATGCGTTTAATTACCAATCAGAGACGCCAGGATCGCGTGGTTGATTCCTACTCGGTGCTTTCCCTCAGACCGGAACTTGGTACGCGGTATTTATGCTTAATAGCTAGCCGAACGGGTCGTAACGCGTACACGCGGTGCTGTACGCGTCGAGAAGGTAATATTTGTTACAGTCGAGCTAAGACGCGCCTTTACCTCCTTTTTATTATACATTGTGTGGCGCGATGTACACGGGTGTGCGCGCGCAGGCATAATCAGCATCAGATAACAGATCTCGATCCGTCGATGACAGGAACACGGTATCCCCGTGGTAATCGCCGCGGCCGTTGCTTCCCGTTCGCCTTCACGGACTGAAATTACCTTCTTCCACCTTTGTTACCCGATGTTGCCACCAGGGATCGCAATCGCGGTCTCCGTCGTTCTATTATCTCGTCGCTTTTCGAGAGGGGAGCTACACCCACGTCAGCCATATTGCCAAAGAAAAGCTAAACGACAAATCCAGATCACGTTAGAGCTTTTATTTGACACCCCTCTAGGTATCACTGCCTCTAGAATACGATGAAATTTCGTTTCTTTCACAGAGTTTCATAGATCGCAAACTATGTTTCATTCTATAAGTTTGCGTTGGATTAGAGTGGAATTAAATTAGATAGAATATTGGGAAGTCGTTCGAGAAATACCGAGGGATCGGTCGAGCGCTTGTGAGAGCGCGAGCCCTCTGGTGGCGAGCATGGGAAGCAACGCCACACTATCTAATGTGTTACCATCACAATATCCATTGTTAAAACGTAGTAAATCATATTTGAGAATATCCTAAGCTGACACGAACTTACACCAACTTAAAAGTTACGAATTCGAGTTAGTTAAATATCTTTAACTTTAACATGAACGTAATGGAAAATTTGTGGAGATTGCTGTTTTGAAAACTGAGAGATCGATGAAATATTTTGGTCGTTTAATACGTGTTTCCGTTCGCGATAACCTTAGGCCTCCGGTGCGATCGGAGTTCCGCGGAACGCGTTCGCCGAATAATTTCCCGGCAATGACTTCTTTCGTCTGTGACGTTCGCGTTTAATTACGAGCAACGGGGGGAACAGCTCGCGCGTGAAATTTAACGATACTCGCAATTACTACGTTCAATGCGGGAGACGCGCGGAATTAAACTAACCCGGCCTCGCCGACAAAGGTTTGCAAATGCAGTTTCGTGGAATTTTTCCGCTCGTATTCCCAACCGCGTTGCATGCTCCGGTCGTCTTTTGGCGTCGATGAGCACGAGACCGTAGTACGCTCGTAGAAAAACGCGAACGTTACGAACGATCATTTCTTGGCCCCGCGGAACCGTGAATCATTGGCGGCGCGAAAGTTCGCGGCGTTGCGTCGCACAGTGGTCCCAAATCGCTTACTTCAATAGAAAAGACATATAAAACAAAAATATTCAACTGAATATAATCAAAAGAAAAACGACACTAATATTAATTGATTTAAAAATATTATTGTACACAGAGCGTAGACTGTAATTGCTTTTTGTCAAATTTCAATGCAATTGAATTAAATAGCATTTAACCCAGTTTCCAAGATAAATCATTGAAATATAAAATCGACGGTATACGGTGCATTGCGATAATGGTTTCCAGATAAAAAAAAAACAGTTAGAAGTATATGGGAACCGAGCGTGACGCGGTTGTAATTGTTTCTAGGTTACATTGTGAAACTCCATTGCTCGAAAAAGTAGCTGTTGTTTTCGCCGTATCTTCGATGGTTTCGCGCGTGATTTTCAAGTGTTCGTAGCCAAAATGGAAATTTCTAAGTAAATTTATTCTCTGCTACAGGGATGGCCAAGATCCTTTTATCTCGATAAAAGTATCGAATGATGAATAAAAGATAAATAACTGTGCAGGAATTAACATCTTAGCTATACAATGAACGCAATAGAATTTGATTGTTCTACCTTTATACGCCATGAATAAATTATTATAAGTTTATACACTTTGGATACAATTTATATCTGTATTGTTCTTAAACTCGAAGAATTTAATATTGTAAAGAAGCGCCTTTTTCAAATTCGAATTCAGTATATTTAGTGACGCAATCACCGTGATTCTTAACGCAAATAAAAAGTGCAAGGGCCTATCTTGCGAACGGTGATTTCTAAGGTGGGTCGCACGAATGTTTCCTCAAGTTTTGGTATCTGTTTCTCCGGGTAAATCGACCAAACACAAAAAGGATCGCTGATAAACACGAACGACCGTTTCTACGATGATCGTAATCGCTTCCGACGCGTTCCATCGTTTATCTCCTTTCGCGAAACGAAAGCTTAATCGCACTAGTTCCGGGCAAAAAATTAACCACGCTCTGCCACGGGTAAGCTAGCACGAATAGATACACGATATAACTCATTCCAGAAAGCAATTATCTTGCATAAGCAGGCAGATCGTGTTATTTCAGCGCCTCGTTCGCGTTCGCTCATTCGCGCGAGAATTAACCGCCGATCTTTTCGTCAATTCGACGTTCCTTCCTCGATATTCTCTCTTCTTTTTTTTTATTTAATGGTCTAACGTCGCATCAATACTTATAATAGCTTATTGATGAGTCCAGTTTCTCTAAGAAATGAGGTCGAGGTTGTCTTCGAGCTCAGTTGCACACGAGGTATTCAATTGTCATTCTCTCAGAGAAATTTGGTCAAAATTCAAGCAATCGATCGATCAATATTCTCTCAAAGAATAAAGCTGAATCAGAATTGAATTTTGGAATTCCAGCTAAGATTCTCGGTTATGAAATCATTGCACGGCAATCTGGAGAACGTTTACAGAAGCTCAGATACGAAAACGGTGGGAAAACGCGACAAAGGACTGAAGGGTCGCTAATTACGAGTAGGGAAAGCCAAGTGCGCATGAAACACGCTCGTTTCCCGACAAATAAGCGTACATTAGCCGTTATCGCGGTGACGTCCGGCACATAAGCAATAACAATTACGAGTATCGCTAATTTTATGCGCGAACCATCCCTCATGCCCGTGGAGGGCAATAAATACGCGCGGGTGGCTGAGTCGCAGTTTGCTAGATCTAGTCCGTGGCTGCCATTAAATCGCGGTACGAACCGTGTCCCTTCTTGGCTTCCTCGCGTATGTCTCGGGTCGTTCAGATACGCTAACGAGAAACGCCGTGCAACCAATTAAACTTTTTATCGAATCCCTTTAAAACATTAAGAAGTCCATCTGATTCTCGGTTGTAAATATTTAACCCGTTGACCGCCAAACCACTTGCAAACTGCTCACTTTAACATTCGTTGCAGTATTTATTTCTATAGCCATTCGTATATACATATGGACGCCATCTATCTTTTTTTCAAGCAATTTTTTAAATGATTGTACTATTCTGTCCTATTTCACAACTCACGAAGTGAGCGATAAATTCAATTTCTCTGGATACTGTTACCGTCATAACACGAGAATTATGCACTCAATGCACCAATAATATTCAAAATAAAAAGCTTCGATATATCCGTTTCGCAGGAACGAAAATATGCGCGACGAACGAAACGCAATCCGCGATTCGACAACATACGTAACGTTTTCCCACGCGCAGCCGCGCGCATATCGCTCTGAATTATTATACACATACAGATCAGCCGATACAGCGGCCGGGGTAAGCACAGACCAGAACACACTCGAACACGTACGACCGCCGGCTCCCAGAAACCTGAACGAAACAGGGGTAAACGCGTACGTGTACTTACGTGCACGTGTATTATTCTATCGAAGGAAGCCACGCCGGCGGTGCGTCGGTGTATCACAGCGAGCAGTACAACTATGCCCGCTTCCTTCCACATTAAATCCCGAGCGAATCGCGAATCTACCCGGTGAATTGCCCCTGGACACGCACGAGTCCTCCGCGCGCCCAAGGCGGGAGAACAGCCACGGGCGTAGCTCCTCGGGGCTGAGAACCGGAGGTCTACGTGATCTAGAACGCTGGGACACTATCCCGTCTCGTGGAAAAAATGTCTCACGAATATCGACAGCGTTGGAACGCGTGTATGACAACGATGACGAGTCTGACAATATCTTAGGCGCCTAGTTTCAATGAGGAGTGTGTAGCCTTAGGATTGTGAAACTTGACATCAAGTCAGAGTCATCATTGTATAGTAAGGGGTTAAACGTAACTTCAGTATCGAGGAAAACATGTCTCACGAATATCGACAGCGTTGGAACGCGTGTATGACAACGATGACGTCGAGTCTGACAATGTCTTAGGCGCCTAGTTTCAATGAGGAGTGAGTAGCCTTAGGATTGTGAAACTTGACATCAAGAAGGGGTTAAACGTAACTTTAGTGGTCCATGAGTGTTCCTTTATTGTTAATAACACACTTAGTCTAGATCTTGCCTATGAGAGATTACATATATCTACCTTTGCTAACTGAGCAACTGAGCAACTGGAGGAGGGGCTTTAGTGTATCCACCGTATGGTAGCGATGTACAACGCGTGAAAAATAGAAATTTTAAGACTTACACTTGCTAGAAAGCTTACATCAGGTCAGAGTTTCCCGCCGTCAATTGACTAAAAACCCGAAAGTTAAGATGGCGCGACAAGAACTGTTCGTAGAGGTTCCATTAATGTTTCGCGAGCTGTTTATTATCAGAAAATCGCGTATCGGCGTGCACACGCGAACGAACGGGGCAGTCTCACGAACCGCTAATGGAATCATCGGAGCGGACCCGGGGATCGGCGGAATTAGGCGCAAAACGCGTCGCAGATATATGCACGCGGCGGTCCTGTGCAACCGCGGCGCGGTACCGTGTTGCACTCGCGGCGCTCATAATCTCGCATATTTACATTGGCCGCCGTGAATAAAACTGTTACATTATGCCCCGGCATTCCCACGTGCGCGATCACTCGGCCAGACGAAAAAAGAGAAAGGACGGGGAGACCCGACGACGATTTTTGTCGGTCGCTGAAACGCTCAAGCCTGTTCATCTCTCTCTCTTTATCCGATTTCCGCGAGCGAAACAGAAACGACTCGGCGAAATCAGCGGTCTACGGTCATTTGTTCACGACGATGTTCAGTTATCCGGGGCGGTGGCTGCTCGACGACGTTTCAGTTGTCCGGGTCGAGGAGGAAGCTTTCGATCGTTCAAAGCCATCCTCATCATAGGGTCTTTTGCGATATTTATTTTTATCTATTTTGCATCAATTTTATCTCATTTCCCATTAGCCACTGTATACGAACTTTTAAAACTAGATTAATTAAAAAATTAAACTGCTAAAAAAATATTAGTTTGTGACTTGAATTACAACACCATTTTGAATAAGCGATAATTTAGTATGATATGATAAGCAAAAGACATCTTAGTCGATATACTCTGCATCCAATTCGATCATTTTTCGAGTCTTTCAAGGTTTGATTTCGCTAATTTTGATTACGAGGCCAATGTTTAAAAAATTGAAGGGAACGTGAAGGAAAATATCAATTTCTTTAAACGCCTGGAGTAGATGACCCCTTTAAGGGGGCGTCGGTGCGTCGCGTATCGCACGGGGCCGTGCTGTTTGTACGACAATACGGCATATCTTTCTCATCTTGCATAGATCACACGCCCGAGACTTCTGTAAATGTTTGCTCGGTAGAGAAAGTAACGTGTAAAAGTCGCGGTTACGCGTGCACGCTTATCAGATTAATTACGGCCAGGTAGGAGGAATGGCCAGCGAACGGTTCGTTTTCTAGTATCGTCGAGCCGAAGTGTATTAATTAAGACGTGATTAGGCCGGGGCCCTTAGCCTTGCCTCTGCGCTCGCTCGCCGGAAAAGGAATCGTAATTACACGGAAAACAAGTCCGGATGATCTTCGCGGACGGGTCTTGATCTCTTTCTTCTCCTGTTCTTTTTTTTTTCGTGCGTAACGTAATTACTGGACATAAAACAGTTGAGTGAAACAGCGGTTGGTACGGCTTTATCACGAAACGGTAATAAATTTCACGTATGACACAACGCGTGGTCAATTTACGATGGATCTATAAAGTATCGATAAAGTCAAGAATTGGTACAGAGGTTGCTAGATAAAACTTAACGATGTAAGAATCAACTACCCTTCTAACTTGAACTCTTTAGAGATAGGAGTTTGTTCGTTTATAGTTAGCCCAGAGAGTACAAAGTTCGCGTGTACAATTTAGCACTGTTTAAAGATTAAGAATTATACGGTTGGTGAACAACTTCGATGTTATGCTACCAGACACGAACACAGTCGCTTCGTGTTTCCCTTTTGCGTTAGTCTGAAATCTCTCGTCTCGCGATCGTGGAAACTAGTTTATCTCGTGTTTTGAGAAGCTAGCATTCCCTTGCAAACTGATCCATTTTTCTTATTTAGTCACTGGGAGAAGGTAACGATCTTTTTCGTTATATTATAATAATAATTTTTAAGTTTGCTAGGCCATATGAAGCACCTTCACCCTGTTGGCTCTTGTTCCACTCAATAATTGTTTTTAATGAATTAAATAGAGACTAGAGTATTTACTGACAACACCACTAAAGCAACGAGTGTACATCTACTAAAAAATGGTGGCTAAATCATCTTTCAAGCCCTGCACGGTGCATCTAAAATGTGGTACCAATAATGTAGCTAAAAAGAGGAGAAAACATATTTTAATTACACCTCTGTTTATCATCTTTTTAAAAAGGGACTTCGAATTGAAAGGGTTTTGAATTGATTCTGGCCTTTATTTTCTTTCCTCGAGGAGGATCCCTGGTCGTTTTGTTTTTCTCCCTCCGACGGCAACTCTGTTTCCTGTTCACCTGCGTACAACGCGACGCTGGTCAGAGCCCGTACAAAAGGGCGCAGCTTTATCGCGCATCGCGTCTCGTTACGTTTGAAAATGTACATCTTATTTCGCGAAACGCCGGGGGAAACTCGTGAAAACGCGGACTCCCCATGCTGGAACGGAAAAAATGGAGAAAAACCAGCACCGGGATCGGGCACGTGATGCAGTCACGCGACGATCGGCGCTTCGATGGGAAAAACCAGCGCCCAGTACGACGAACAGAGATGCAATAGTTCTGTTTACCATGAAGTAATACCGAGCGCTCTACAGACAGTTTAATTACACGCTCCGGCAAGAGGTTGATGCACGTTTGGTGGTAATCTCTCGAATATTATGCCCCGGCAACACACCACTGGCTTTTTGGCACATAAATTTCACGGCGACGCGCCGCTGGAAACGATCCCCCGGCATCCCGACGCCCGTTTAGAAAACCGCGAATCTCGCGAATCGCGCCATAACCGTTCGTTGAGTCCATCTTTCTTTTTCTGTTAGACCAACTTGCAACGAACCGTTGGCGAACGCATTTTCTAACGGGGGGGCCCACCGTTTCACGACATCCTTGCAACGATTAATAGTCCTGGACGATTTAACACCCCCAGATTTTTTAAAATTATCGCAAATATTACAATAAGACGCGTGGGGGACGCGATACTGCAAAGACTGCAACGTTGCATCGTTGCAGCTCGATCGCCATTTTGAATGTGCTTCATGGAAACGATCGAATATCTCAGAAACTATGAATTTTAAGAGAAACGTAGTTTGGGACATTTATACTCGGAATACTACGATCTATCGATATGGAGCGTATAAAATGGTGTCTCTGTGTGTCCTCCACTTGCGAGAATATCATTTATCTGATCTTTCGACGAATTATAAGGGGGTAAATAAGCACTCGAGCATCGAGTTGCTTTAAAATCATGAGAAAGGCTGGTATAGGAACCATTGTTACGTTTCGATCGAAAGATCGAGGGATGGCGGTGTCGCGCGGTCCTAAATCGATCGCAAGGTTCGCGGGGACATCGATGGCTACAGCTGCCCCATAGAATCCCGTGACTTTAGGAAATTGCACGGGTAATACGCGTGCACGAGGCAGGCGTGGCGCGTCACGGGGCGGCAGGTGGTTCGCGACTCGCTACGCTAAGCAGCATCGACGAAGTCTCCTTAATCGGGGCCTTCGACTTTATGAGCCACTTTGTACGGGCAATTTTACATTAATGGGTACGCTTTATTCGATCGAAGCGTCCCATACGTCAGAGAAATATGCAAAATACGGTACTCCGGCGTCCGGGGCTCGATCCTTCCGCACTTTTCCTCTCCCGTTTCCCTCGTTTCATATTTTTTTCACGCGTTGAGCAACTTGCACGGCTTATCAAGATGCACCGTAAGGAGCTTATCGTTTGCCTTTCGGTTTTTTTTTTTGTTTATTTATATAAATATATAGTCGCGTGACTCGACTAGACGCCAAGTGGTGGCAGTTTTTGTAAAAAAGGACACGATCGAGAAAATTTATCGGGAATAACGTTCGATAGCGGAGGGAAACTCATCGGGGAAGCTTTCTTTAGAATTTCGCGGTAGAATCGTTGCGAAGTATTTGTTAAATATGGATTAAGGTTGAGAAGTATGCAAGACGAAAATTATTGAAATTATTGAAGTATTTACAATTTTGCTCGTACAAAAACGTTATAAATTACAAGAGTTGCAATGAGTCCAATAAAGACACTCAAGAAAGAAGAAATAAAGTTTACTACAACGAACTTTTTCACCAAAGAAAGAGAGATTGAAGAGAATCCGTAATGTCGATACGAAATATCGTAACTTCGAATGATCTGCACAAGTATGCGGTTACCGTTGAGTATTTCTTAAGCGTGCATAAGAAACAATTGACTAAAACGTAAATTTCAGATTGATCGTTTTTGTGTCTTCGCGTCGATTCATTGGCGTAACAAAACCCTGGGTGGAAAAAACAGAATGCAGGAACACGTTGCACGAGAGAGAAGGTGACGCGGCGCTCGTTGTCTCAGAGGGATGGGCAGTATGTAAAGATCGCATGCTGCCTGAACATTTAGCATTAATTGCATATCGGTTTTGGCAGGTGCTTGCCAGTCATATAGGATAAACATCTCCACTCAGTGACCGGAACCTGTACCATAGATGAATAATTATAAACTTGCAACGTATATCCCGAAAACCGTACCGAACGCTAGCTCTATACGTTCACTTCGGTATAAAAATTCACACATTCGTAAATTCGCCATTAGCGTTTCCAACAACGGTTCTGGTATTTTATGACACCGTTTGTCCAAAGGGATCTCTAATTTAAATAGTATCAGCCTTCGATGCAAATTGTTTTCCAAACCAAGGAGTCCCGAGACTCATTTTTTATTATACAGGAATTTACAACAGCGATAGGATCTTCGAATTTCGAGAGGAAGATGGGGCTTCCTGGGGATTAAGATTCTACGAATAACAACAACGTGAAACACCACGAGAGGAAGTTAACAAAGCTCGAAGAGAGATGATCTACCGGAGATTATGTAGGAATGCACGGAGAATGTTGATTGTTAATAACGGTTTCGAAGAAGATGGTAACATAATTAAGTTATCAGAGAAAGTAAGTTGGACGGAAGAGATTCTAGCTCGAAGCTGCGATCGAAGAAAGAAGATAGCCAATAACATTCACAAGTTCCAAAGACGAGGATAAATTAATCTCTACGCGAAGCATCGAATATTAAAGAAACGTTAATCTACCGTGGAAAATGAAGTTAAAAGGAATCTAGCTTTCTGAGGGGTTCGAGAAGAAGATGGCCACTCGAACGATGATAATTATCACCGTCGAAAGATCAAAGACGCGGAGTGAAGCGAATTCTAGCTGTAGGTGTGCCGTGGATTTCATGAAAAATGCAGGCTGGAGAGATAATGGTTTCGAAGTGAGTCGAAACAGGAAACAGAACGCGCGCAACTGACAGCGAAATGAACACATCGGGGCAGCGCGCGAGACGATGCGCGCTTCAATTATTATAAAGCCCCGCAAATCGAGGAAACGCCAGTTCGACATGGTTTACCGGATCGGTGCCACGGGAACTTAACGAGATCCCAGATTTTTAATTAATGCAGTTGGCACATCTGAGAGCTGGGAACGAGGAACTCCGCGCACCATCCTGAGAACGACGAAATAATGCCGCGATTATGTATGCGCCGGTATCTGCCTCCTGAATCGATGATCATCATCAAGTTCAGACTATCGTCGAGTTATGAGCTCGCGTGTGCTTCTAAATCGCCAAGATTTTGCGCGTTATGGGTTCCTGAGGAACGCGTTAACGCGTCAGGACGATGACTTACGACTTGAAAGGAATCGAGTACTAGTATTGTTGGAAATATTATTTTAAAAAGTTCTCGATTTGTATATTCTCGTATTTTATAGACTGAGTGATTTCATTCACTATACACGAGGAACAAGAAATGGTATTAATTTATGGGTTAAAAGATTCTGCCCGCGGGCTCGACGGATTCCAAATCTGTCTGAAGGCGATAAAAAGGTGCTGAAAGTCTCGATATTAAAATATTTTATTAGGTATTAACTACATTCCTTGAACCATCGCGTCTCTACAAATGTTGATCACTTTTTAAAAAGAAACTCAGAGTATTTGCTATCAAACTAGCGTAGATAGAAACGTTTGTATCAATTGGAGACCATCATGGCAGCAAACGTGAAAGTTACAAATTTCTCCTTTCAAACAAACATCGCCAGTTTTACTCGATCAACGATTCATCATTCTCCATTCAAAGAAATTAGGTCAAAACAAACTTAAGATGACAAGGATACAAAAACTAAAATTAACAAGTTTTTAACAAGATCTGTTAATGTGCCTATCGAACCACATCAAACAATGCTTCCCAGAAACGTAATAAAATCTACTCCTCCTTTTTCGTTAGTCATTTCTCCAAGCTGATTAAAAGATACCGTTATTCTTTGAGCAGCAATATAATTTCCCAGGAAAAGCTACTTTCATTCTGCGCAAAGGGGGATGAAAACTGCTTATGACAGGGTCTGACAAAATGAGGAGCATGTTTAACAGATCCTCGTTTGTAGCTTGAAATTTTCCAAGTGAAATGTCAGCGAATACTTTCGAAACCTTCATCTCTGGCTTCCTCGACTTTCTCGGATAATTAGGCAATAGGTAAGAGAGCTTGAAATGTAATTTCAGTCCCAGGAATGACTATGAACAGAAGCACGAAGATAAAATCTGTTTTATATAGTTTCACGTTTCTTGATAACAATTATAAAGTAATGGACGCTTTTGGGGCACGTTTTTTTAAATTTTTGGGTCCCCGTACTGGGGTCGGATCTCCCCCCTCCCCATTCTCCAGCCCGTTATCGCGGTGAACCCTCGTCCAAGCTCGATTTCACGAGCGGAACCATTCGAAGTGCAATTTCGTGCGAGCAGCGATACCGAGGAAACCCACGACGGAATTTATTACTTAATAATGTCAAAACCGTCCGTTTAATTACATCATGCCGGGGCCAGGCTATCTCGCCCGTTCTCGCTCCTTCCGTTTACATTTTAACGGTTCTCCACTTCCTCCCGGTCTCGATCGACCGATCGTCCCCGGCAATCCCGGGTCTCCCCGGCGCGCTGAGAACGTGGATCCAGCGCGCATGCGCCCGAGCACGGCGCGCGATCCAGCGAACTGCGCAGATCGCGGCTGCGCGTACGAGCCGCTCGCCGACCGAGCCAGCCGCGCTTCACGTGTGATCTCAAGCAGAAAAAAAATGGTCTGCCGGTCCCGATAAGATCGTCTGGTTAAAGCCAAACAAACTATTCCATTAATTCGTAAAAGAAGAAATTTTTCGCCGGTCGGTTCGACGACGACGGGGGGTTGGGGGGATCGGGGACGACCGGTGTGTCCACGTTGCTCCGCTCACGAGCGACGTAAGCGCGTCCTTTTCCCTTGTTGGTCGAACGAATCTTTATCTGGACGCGGTCAGTCAGCGCCAGATAATTATTCGGCAGCAGGAGAAGGCCAAGGGAAATAGTTTGTACACCGGATACGTCGGAAAGAGCAGCGCTCGCGACGGCAGGAAAGCGTAAAGATGCGTACCAGGCTTATTTCCGTCGCGAGGCAGACAGAGACGGAAACAGAGACTGTCAAAAATTCTGAAACGCATCCTTGGGGCCCATCGAGGAGCCTTCTGCCCCGTGTATCGTGTTTGGATCGCCGCGTACATTCGCCAGAAAATAATACGCGCTGCTTTAACGCTTCGGCGGTAATTGCGCGTTCGGTCGGGACGTTTTCGACCACCGTCGAAATTTTAGGGCGCCATGTTAGCCAAGCTAATTTGACGTCTCGTTGGTTTCCTGACTCATTGCTAGTCCGTGCTAATTTCGAATTATAACACCCCGGAACAGATTATTATAATAGACGCCATTTGAGTTTAAAAATTTTATCCAGAGAATTTATACACACAAATATTTCTATTTCTGAAACAGAAGGAATTTAATATCAAACAAAGAAACCGTGCACAGGGATTCCCCTCGAGCGTTCAGTTTTATAAAAAATGGCAGACTGATTTATTTGATCACGGAAAATTTTAGATCCATCACGCGGTGTTTACCGAATTTATTCGCTCTGCGTTAAAAACATAAACTTAGAAATGCCCAGGAAACGTCGCTTCGAACTCGCTTCAAGCTCGAGTCGAGCAAAATTTATTCGCGAATAACGAATAGAAAATCTCCGATTTATTCGTAAACTAGCTTCCGTTTGTGTTCGCTCGTAAATTCGTTTCGTAATTGAAACCACTGGCAAAAGCTGGTTCACGAACGAATATAAAAATGTTTACTCGTTATTCGCGAATAAAATTTGTTCGCTCCGGCTTGGAAACGGTTTGTAACATTTTGCCGTCTCGGCTATAAAAGTTTTTAAAGTCAAATGGTGGCGTTCATAAAAATTAATATATCGTAAGATTTATGTGAAAGGAGATGTTTTGTATAAACATACAAGCCTTAGACGATGGTTTCACCCCCTCAGAGACACGGAGGAAAAAATTATTTCCTACAGCCATCGTCGTAATCTCCGTTCCCACAAACTCTTATGCGAATCAGAATTTCCGGATAAGGAAACCACTTTCCCCCCTCGTTAGCCAGATACATGCTTATTTTCAGGACTAGCAGATGTAACTGCATAATTAGCCGCGAGCATTTTGTAACCGATTATATCTGAATGCTGTTATTCAAATCAAAACCTCGTAAATACATTTTCGTCATACATAATTCAAGCTTATTGTTAGATTAGAACCATAACCGCGGTAAAGAGTTGGATGGAAAGGAACTCGTGATAGCTAAATACTTTAGCGGGCAATGAATGAAAATGTACAATTCAATTCGAGCACTTTGCTCATTGGCACTGATGCTCGCTGATACCGATTCTAATGTAAACATTAAATTAGTTCCTGCCGCAAACGTACGGAATTTCATTTATATTGCTCGTGGAATTAAAAACGTATTTCATTTTTTCCACGGATAAACCTTTAAAGAGAATCCAGTCTTTTATTTCAAATGTTTAAAAAAGAATAATATTGTAACTATTGTGTCATCCATATATGGGTGGGTGACAGAACTTTTAACTCTCAAGTTGAAACGTAAAAGAAAATAAATTTGTACAGGCTTCATAAATTTTAAGTTATGTGGTTTATAATTGTTTGAAATCAAAGTAAACAATTTTAGGGTTTGAGACTGGTGATAAAAAATTAGTCTCGGAGCTGTTCCAACGCGTCTTAGGTGGCTGGAATATTAAAATGCCGGCTGACCGCGTAATTACCGGCGTTTAGTTGTTCGTGATCCTTTCCCCGGTGCATTCAATCCGCATTGAATCGTACGAAATCGCCCGTTAACCACCGGGCCAAAGACGTCGAGAGGATATTGGCACGGCAGCCGCCTTTGACGATTTCGCATTCCGGCGAAACGAAGAAGCAGGAAGGGCCCACTCGTGCTGGATCCGGTAATCCGGTCATTTGCAGGTTCAGCCATGAAAATGTGCCCTTAAATGTCATTAAGGCCGAGCGTGCCGCGCGTCGGTCCTCTCCTTTTGTGCCCCGGGATAATCTTGGCCAAAGGAACGGGGAAAAGTGCTACACGCGTTGACCATTTTCTGCCCCTTTCGCGGAAACTTTCCGAGGCAAACGAGCCACCGGGAGGACTTATCAGGCCCCGGGGCAAAAGCGATTATCGCCAATAAACGGTGTACCAGGTGGCCCCGTCGATTGTCGAGACCTCCAGTTTGCACGCGGTGTAAGGTTTATTGGGTTGTTAGGGAAACCTTGAAACGCTTTGGACGCCATGGAGAGGCGAGACTTTGCATCGATACTCGCCAGCCGAGGGGATAACTTACAAATTGAAAGCAAATGCCGGGCCCCGAGCTAACGAAAGTCGCAATACTCGTCACAATGGAGGCTTAACTCGTTATCTGTTTTGGGGGCCACGAAATATCCCGAGTCCTCGGGTTTGGTAGTTATGGGAATTATGTTCGTTCAGAAAATATATTCGAGATGGGAGTTCCGTAGAGGGTTGTTTCAACCCCCAAGTTCGATAAGATGAACATTCCGTCTCTCGAAAGATATTGCACACGAAGATGACATTACTCGGTCTCAACTTTTCGTTCTCGAAACGTCAACAAAATTCAGTTCGTTAGTAAAGTAAATCCAGACTGCAGTCTCCGTGAAATTATCCATGCGTCGTCGAAGCAGCTAATCTCATCGCGGATTAATTTCCGCGTTCCAAGTTTCACGCAAAATCCGAGGAAATTGTCGTCGAATGTGCAACGCTCGCGTTTCTCGCGAGTCCTCGTCTCGTCGCAGAAAAGGTAGGAGAAAAACGGACGACTGCCGGCTTTCCCACAGTTAATAAAGCTATTAACTTTATCTCGTGGTCCGAGACTCGTCCGGATAGGTACCCGGGGCACCGGGTGAATATAATTCAAGTTGTCGTCTTATCCGACGGACATCTACGTCCCCAGTGCGAACTATGGGCTTTTAGGTCGACAGGAACGTTTTGGCCCCGTGGTCGCGTGGCGTTTTACCTATGGCCACGCACACGCGGACCATCTCGTTGGACTCGGTTAAATGCTATCTGATGAGCCGTCCGCCTCGGTTGAGCCTTCGCTTTTTGTAGAACGCGGTGTGCCCCGCCGCTCTCCGTCCAGGTATACCCAGGTATAGGAGTCCTGTCCGCGCGAAAAGCCTCGTAGGAGAAACTCTCGTGTCACGGAATCGCGGATGACCCGAGGACTCGTTTCTTCCGTGCCTTTTCCAGTCCGCAGGAAGACCCGGAACGCGTTTCACGTGGCTTAAATGGCGCTATACTGGTCTGGCCGGTGTCGTTCGCATGTTTTTAATCGAGACTTTCTGCCTTTGTCTCGTTTCCGGTTAGCTTGGCGATGGTTTAATTAACGCGCTCCACGTTCGTTACATCCACGGTACCGGACAAGCGTGCTTGGACGGTTTTTTCTTCATATTTGTTGCCTGTATGCTCTTGCAAACCTCTTACTTCGTCGACCGTCTTCTGTCAGAGCTCGATCGAAAGTTTATCGAGAATTTACTTCATTACGCGAAGCATTGATTACTAATTGAAACACGATTTTTGTTGAAATATCTATTTTGGAGTCTATTCCTATTTGAATAATATTTCTATTTTATAATTTCTATTTGAATAATAGAAATATGCTAAAGCCAATAGATTTAACATTGCTTGACCATGGATCAAAAGTCGTTGAACTCGTCCACATTCGAACGGAATATTTTCTGAGATATTGAGCATGTAACGCAGCGTTAGGACACTGTCTACTATTCCTTATCGTCCCTTTCGATGAGATATATAGCTCGACAACTGAAGAAAGATTGCCGTGGCAGCAGAGCCTCCCTTTCAGTTTGCCCGGTGGCATTTCACATGATATTTCAGTTCGAATACCTAAACTTCGTATACTTTTTCGATACCATCCAAAAACTCAACGTTGAAAACTATCCCCCGAGTCAAATACTTTACTAGAACACTAAATCAACGCCTCTATTCCACGGCGATGCAACGTTTACGTTTAGGCCTTGTCGTCGTTCCATAGTCCGCATTTAAACAGTATGAGATTACATTCGATAGCTACGTGGCTCTATGTATCATCGTCCGATCTCTTCCCTACCATTTACCTCGCCATTATGAGGCCACTGCCTCAAGTCTCTTCCTCGAGGTGTCAAACTATACGCGTGGGCAAAGGCTAATATAAAATCGCGGAAGCAAATTCTGGGTGGTGTTAAAATCTACGTTACTTCGTTAGTATTTCAACCCTTTGCACTCCTATGTCGAATCCCACTCGACATTTTCTCGAGTCCAAACCAAAAAGATATCGTACACTTGAAAATTACAAAATACAACAATAGTATAAGTGAAACAGATTGAAACATTGAATTTGATTAAATTTACCCTACTTTTTGGTTTACGTAAATTTCAAATAAAACACTTGGAAGTGTTGGAAGCTGCTGGTAACAACCCACTCGACATTTTCTCGAGTCCAAACCAAAAAGATATCGTACACTTGAAAATTACGAAATACAACAATAGCGTAAGTGAAACAGATATTTCACTGAATTTGTTTAAATTTACCCTACTTTTTGGTCGACGTAAATTTCAAATAAAACACTTGGAAGTGTTGGAAGCTGCTGGTACCAAAATTCAAATACAATTCGGAGTGCAAAGGGTTAAGATAGAATGAGCTATGGATTTTAGACTTCGATCCAAGTCACACAGTGCATAGGAACGAAGGTACATTTAATCCCAGTGCGTGGCAGCGAAAGGGCACACGGGTATCGCGTCTTATCCGAGCCACTCGAACCCCGTTCCCACAAAAAGCCACTCCGGAGGACCTCCGGTAGTCTCCCGGTCCCTCCCCCCTCCCTCTACCAGCGACAATCGCGATCGAAGCTTTTCCAGAAGATCCTCGGGCCCGATTGGCCTCGTCTCGCCGAAATTTCTCGTCCGCTAACGAACCGGCCAATCCTTTTCACAGGCCATCGTTCTCACCCCTGGTTGAACGGGGGATCTCTGGTCGCTCAGCCCGACCACGGTACCGAAAACGCTCGAAGTGTGGCGCGTTCCGGCGATGAGTCGATACGGCATGAAATCGAAGGGTGATCGGGATGATAGGCACCGGATCATCGATCTTATCAGTTTCGCGCGTAATTACGCGTGTTGGGCACACACGGTGAGGGCCCGCGAGGGCCATTGTGAGCCCCCCCGGCCCCCGTTGGCCACGCGATGCGGAGTGGCCTTAACGAAGATATCGGGGGACCGCGGCTGCGCAGGTCGTCGCCGTACAGAAGGGGAGAGGGCAACCCCCCTTTTGCTTACAAGCTGGAAAATCAAGGCGAACACCAACAGCCGTGGGGCAGGTCTGATTGAATTTCCTGTGGCAATAATTCTCCGCTTTTACACGGGCACCGGGCATGCCCGGCTCTCGCTGCGCGCCGGCCGTTGTTCTGCCGGGGTAAAAAGGCGGATGCTGTTAGCAGCGCAATTAATATCGCGCGAAATCGTACATCAGCGTACGGGTTTACGGTTAGCCTCGCAGGTAAAAATCTCCCTTGCCCGGCCGGCGGGCTTATTTATAAGTATTTAAACGGAGTGGAACGCTCGCGAGGGAAAATGTTCGTCCAGCGAAAGACAAATTGGTAATGGCCGCGCCGCTAATGCGGTAATTAGTATTCGAGCGCGACTCGAAGATCGGGATCTGGATCGGTCGCTTTTCTTTTTTTTTCCATCTCTCTCTCTCTCTCTGAGGATTTCGTTCTAGATATTCTTTTTCGCTACGACCTGTTTTGTCCGCCCGGTTTGATCCTGCCGCCGTTTGTTGCAATCGTATTTCGCGTCGCTGAGAGAATCGCGACATTATTTTCTTCAACGTTATTGAAGATTAAATCGGTGGTCGGGTTCTAACGTATCCACCGCGATATTGGTTCGCTATTATTTTGCGTATCGTGATCGACGACGGCGGATTAGTGACGTTAACGACGTAATTTTGAAAAACTGCGCTACGAATCACCGTTTCTTATTATACGGATTGGATAGAGACGGGGCCATTCATTTACTTTATGATTTCATTTGTTGACTGGGAAATTGTCAACTATTATTAAACGGTTGATATAAATTGACTTCTTGTTCTGAGTTTCTTTCGTCGAATTTTCATTTCACTTCTTTTGAATCAAAAGAGCTTCGTTTGCGCGTTATATTTGGGCAAAATGGACAACAATGTACTTATACAGCCACGATAATACCTAAAAAATGTATCACCCCCAAAAATCGAGCCTCTACTGTCCCTCAAGCGAGCCTGAAATACGCAGAAACCGAACAGTCTCGTAAAAAGTATTTAATCGTAAACAAGGTGGCGCGGTAACTACCGATACGACTCGTAAATATTTTCCCGCTTTTATGTCCAGTTTTCTCACAACGTTCACGGAATGTTGCCCGAAAACCGACGCAATATAAATGAAAATTTACAACGTGGAAGGACCACGAATGTATTTTTTCGGCGTCTCGTTGAGTGGTCTCGAGAAGAAAGAATCATATCTCTCGAATCGATTCGAGGGCGCAATAAACGAATAAAGCGGTAAAACCCTCGAGCGCTATATTCGTTGCGTTATGGCGGCGAAAGGCGCGCGCGCGCTACCATCCCTTTTTGTCCCGCAACAATGATCGCCTAACAAAGTGACTCCGACGTCGTCGCGTAAAACAAGGAAGTGGAATTTATGAGTTATTATGCGCTTAGCACGTCCCGGTGCGAAGCAGCGCTCGGAACGGAACAACCGGCGTTGTTAGACGCTACCTAAATTAATTTATGAACGCCGTTAGCTCGACTTTTCCTCTGGACTTACGGCATTCTTGTTGAAATAATGGCTACCACGAAGAAACGATATCCTACGCCAGATGACGCGTGTTACTGCCTCCGATGTAACGCGTAATAACGCGTTTACGTAACTGTTATTATTACTATAACGAAACAGCCTCTGGGACGCATAACATTTGCGCGCGAATATTCCATAAATTCTTCAAAACGAGTTTACGAACCATTATTAACTCCGTCAACATTAATTTTGCTTAATAATTTTTATATTATTCTATGTTAAATGAAAAGAAAAAAATAATAAAAATAAATTAACGCGTTGGATATATAGTTCTACTTATATTTCATTAAGAGTCATTAAGAATATCAAAACATCTACCGCCATTTTGACTGCTTATGATCGACCTGTTTGACTTTTTACATTTCTGGAACCAGAATGTCGAAGCAACCGGAACAGGTGGTAACCGGACAGGGTCAAGCGCGTGCGTAATAAGTTCCCCGGCTCAAGTCGAAGATGACTTCCGGCCGTGGAGCATGTAACCAACCGTTATCATGCAACATTGTGACTCGACAGGTTTCTTGACCGGTAAACGATCTCTTTCGCGCCAATTTATCGTACAAATTGATCGATCGACGTCGATAACGATTCACCGTGACTGTTTCACCTGGTTTG
This sequence comes from Colletes gigas, assembly GCF_013123115.1. Lineage (NCBI taxonomy): Eukaryota > Metazoa > Arthropoda > Insecta > Hymenoptera > Colletidae > Colletes > Colletes gigas. The sequence continues at coordinate 1,402,993 of NW_025106643.1, read as the reverse complement.
AGTAATTCGTAATTAAGCACACCTTCCACGTTACATCAGATACCTTACGCTGCCACGGGGAGCAAAACCTTTTCCACGTTCAAAGTATAAACTAGGAGTAAACAATTTCTTGATCCAAATGATAGATACGAATGTTCAAAAGGGGAATAAAACCAATATTCAGTGTTAATTTTTCGCATATTCGACGCGTTCTTGTAATGGTACTTTCAAATTAAATATTGTCTTTGTAAATATTTAATTTTCGTTATGCATGGTAGGACTGAATATTTATACGAATATTTATAAAATAAAATAATGAAATCCCATATCTGGTATCTGTACGATACTTTACTGTTACACTAACGATACTATGGTTGAATTTACACCTTGATTCTATAATTATAATTTCATTGTTTAATTAGTAATATTGGAAACGGAAAAAAACTATATTTCTTTGAAAATTAAAATGTGAATTTTTACCCACGGTGCCCCCTCATCAAGGCCTGCAAAAGTCGCCTAACAGAACTCCTATTTTTACACTTAAACGCTATGAAGATATTTTTCAATATAAAATAAGTTCCAAAGTATCATTTTTTAAATTCGATACAGTCGATTCCCAAAGGACGCGTTGTTAAAGATCGAAACGCGAGTTTGAAACTTATTTTCCTCGACATCCAGACCCCGTTCCAGCGTACCGTTCGTCCCGTAACTCCGTAACTACAACCTGGCTACAATTTTTGAGAAAAAAAAAAAGGCGCGCTACGAATCATCGAAGCGTCTACGCGCGAGCGTAGGTCTCGCAGCGGGCGAGAGATGCAAAAGCAAAACTAACGAGCACCTTTAGCGAAGATTACCGGTACCCAGGTCGGTCGGGGGAATTATCCGAGCCTCCCTCGTTTTCACGGGGTCGGCCCGGTATAATCATGCCGTATTATTCAGTCACCCCTCTGGCTGGTATTTACCGGGATCGAAGCAACCGAGCATCAAACTGGCTTACGTTGGCTACCGTGGAGGCTACGAGCAAACACGACCGCAAACGTTTGTGTGCACAGCACTAACTTCGTCCCTAAAATAAACGAGCCAACCAACGGGGGGAGGGGGCAGGGTGACGCAGGACGAGGCGTGGGGGGAGAGGGGGGGTGAAAGGATTGCCTCTCGAGGGTCGGTCATGAATGTAACACCGCGTCACGCACCGGTGAGATTGAAATTTGTAATCTTCCGTACACACACGACTGATCGTAGTGCAAACGGAGACCAACCGGACCCCCGACAAGTGAAAACCTCGCCAAGGGCGACCCAGGACGACTGCTGTTTTTTTTTCTTATTGTTGTCCATGACGATCGATGCCTTGGAAATTTCAATGAAAGAAAAAATGTCAGATTTTAATGATATCTTGCAGTTATAACCGTAGATGACCAGTTAATAAAAATCGCTTGGTACTTTATATTTTAGTAACAGAACAGTCGAGTAAAAAATGATCACAATCTAATGATCAGCGTAAGAAATTACTAATATTTTGTCTCCAGTTCGAATCCCACGACCCCATGGAATTTAGTTTTCCTTTCTTCTTTTATTGTTTACATTATATTGTATTACTTTTTAACATCTGACAGTTTATATTATTTTTATTTTATTTTCGGTATTGCAACACCCCCACAAGGCTCGAATACGTATGTAATTAGGAACATATCTCATCTTTTCAATATTAAATTCAGCGGGCCTGCTAATCCATAATAGATGCTCCACTTATTTATCGCAACACCGATGAACTTATTCCTCCCACCGTAGCCTTTATTTCTCCTTTTACAAGCCGACGTGGTCGTGTTCCCATCCTCTTTCGCACGTATCCGATGCACCCTTTTTTTTTTAATTATTTGTGCCTCATCTCCATAAGGTTTACCGTCGACCACTCCTTTATACGTCTTTGACTCGCCATCTCCTATATAATTACTGTATCTCAATTAGTACAGCTCCTCAGATCGTAAAAACATTTCTTTTACGGCGTGCATCTGCATTTTTCCAACTAATACTTCGTGACTCGACGAGCACCGATCTTCGTATTCTGCACTCCACTCTTCATATTCGTCCACGTCGTTTATTAATTTAATTTTCGCATTAAACGATAGCTTGAAACGCGGACGAGATCATGAACGACCCGATAGATCGAAGCCCATCGAATAATTCCGACCCGCAGAAGCACCATTTCGACACCGAATCATCGCTGGGCAATTAACAAGTTAATAAACGTATATACGCGTCTTGATGCCCGTTTCGCGTTGCCGCAAAAATGTACAAAATATCAACCATGAAGAACACAATAGCCGCGTATATCGCTGTGCTTCAGCTAATTATTTTTTATTGCTTTCTCGGTGAGCTATTTTTATTGCCGATTTACTCGCTAGATAGTCGCGTGCAAGACGCGCTAAAAGCACGGAGAGGCGGAACGTTTCTGAGACAGAACGCGTCATCGTCAGTGTCCGCCCAGCGTGGATCAATCTTCGTAGATCATCAGCGGTTCGCCCGGGCGACGATAACGACGATCTCCCACGTCGCGGCTTCAATCTCTGTCGCGCCAAGATCGTCTGCGTAGAGATACGGATTCCCCGGAGGGGATATTTTCACGAAAAATCTATAAATCGCGTTAAAATACGGCGATGAAAATACAAATCGACGCGATCATCGGTTACAGCACGATAATATCGCCCGCGGCGAAGATCTAGCGATCCAACCGTTCCTCCCAAGTACAATAAAACGTCAAAGAGCGACTAATCGAACGGTTCTATAAAGGATGGTAACAAAATTGCCAAATTTTGCATCGTTACGAGATTTTTTGAGCCCCAAAAGTGTATCAATTATTCATCGCGAATAAGGGATAAAATTAGATAATTAAAATAGAAAATATTGTAAGTTATTAATGAATTAGAAGACGGTTTATTTCGTATAAATAGTATTTCATCTTGAGACATTTGTTTCCCAGTCATTTTTCACTGATAACCATTTCTTTTACAGAATAAAAAGAAACATTTAAAAGTGTGTATTTTTCCATTGTTCTTGTATAAAGAAATTCTTTATATTGCCCACCAGTGTTTAGTGTTAGATGAATAAAATTTAAAAGAACGTATGAATATGGTTGCGGGGCTTCACCCGGAACGAAACAGAATTTTTCATCTCTCATTTCGTATTCCTATATTGTTCGAATCGGACGCGGTAGTAATATTGCATGGTCGGTTCACTCGCCAGATTTAACGCTACTTGATTATATCCTTTGAGGGAGCATTAAAAAATGAAATTTATTACTAGCCACCAACGATGGTAGAAAACATGCGAAAACTTATTATAAATGCATGTATTGCAATAATTGTGGAAACGCAGAATTTTGAATCGATGCTTATTGAAAATTTCCTTTTTCTTTTACTTGAATTGTAACTGTTAAGATTGAATACGATTTCCCCTTCGCGTCTGTCCATTACTCGCTGTTTCTACTTATGCTCGTCACCAAGTACTCTATTGCACGCGTATGTGTATAACTCATGAATTTTTAAAGTCTCTCTCGTCAAATTCAGCTAAACAGTTCAATATTTCATGCCTGTTCGATCGTAAAATACAAGGAATGTTTTTTAAAAAGTGACTCAAGAGGAAATTTTACCTAAATTAATCGAGGTTTGTTAACTCGATCCTCGAGAAAAATATTTTTCAGAGTCTGTAATAAATGAGTATTTGATAGATACACGTATTTAAATGTGAAGACAGAAATCTTATGAAATTCACTCTATGGCGTCTGACGAGCTTCTAAGTTTGGATTAAAAGCGACCCAACATAACATATCTGACATACACTTTCGGGGCAGAAAGTTAGCAAATCTTCCAAACTTCCAAATTATTGTAATTTTTGTTTATTAAACATTGCAAATTCAACTTTTTAGACTGCCCTTATTGATGCATATAAATGAAATGAACCTTCCTCGATCTATCTATTTTTATTTAAAGAAATACAATCATTGAGAAGATATGAAGGGACAAAATGATAGCACACTTAACGAAGAACTTTAAACAAAACAATTAACGAATAAAAATGAATGCTTGATGCACATTTTGTAGAACCTCTGTTGCATCTAATAAAATCTCGAAGAATCGTGTTATCGAACGATGTTGAGAAAATGAAAAAATAGCATGATCGAAGGGGTTGAAAAGGGGAGTTCGATACGATCGAAGGCACCGGAATCGCGATACTTTCTCCTTCGTTTGTAACACGTGTCCCTCGTGGTGTTCGGTCCCGAGCAGAGTGAAACGAGCGAGACTTGACAAATCCGCTCGGCTTCCCGTATTTATAAACACTCTCACGCTACATGAATTTAAGCCACCGCGAAAGAACACGGTGACGAAGCACGTCTCGCGCGTCTCTCGCCAGGGCGAGAGAGCTCTTTCTACTTCGGACCGCGTCTCCCTTTCTCTCCCTCCATAAATCACCCAGATTTCTCTTCGGTTCGTCTGCGTCTTAGTTACGAGATCGTAACGGCTTGGATCCTCGCTGCCGCGATCCAGGAAGTCTCCGTGCCGTGAAACTTTTTATCGTGGGAAGACGGCATTCGCGGGCCCCCGATCCATGGTTAATTAATTCTTTCTTCCATATTTTTCTCACTTTTTCTCCCATTCCGTATTCGCCTCGGAGACAGCAACATTCGATCTGTTAACCATTCGTAAATCAAAATACTTTTAGTACTTCGTCCATCGTTCGTGGTTCAATTTAACCATACATAATATTAATTCCTCTTTTTATTAACACGGATTTACTTTATCTCGTCTCAATCACATTGCACATTGGCATTTTTCACAATCAGTTCGAAGCGATCCGAGTCGAAGGGAATAAGGTTCCCGAAGAATCGACCGTGGATGCGGTTGCAACCGGATCGCAGGCAAGCTTTCCTCCAACCGGGAGAGCTTCATCTCGGAATAGACCACGGGAACAGAGGAGCTTTTCGAGTGTGAAGGAGAAGGTTGCGCCACCCTCCGCCTCGTCTCCTTTCTATAGGGGCGGGGTGGATCCGCGTTTGAGCGCCGCGATTCCGCGGCTACGACCCTCTCTCCCACACACACCCCCCCTACGCCCCTCTGCGTCTCCCGTGTCTCTCCTCTCTCCTTCTGTCTCGCTACATCTCAGCCGTTTTTACGACGCTTTGAGTCGCGGGCGTCGCAGCGGAATGCGCTAATGAGGACTTGGCTACCGTCACACTTCCCCCTTCGTCGTCGGCGCACCCCAACTGCAACTGGCGACTGCAACCTCTGGCACCGCGGGTCGCGGCGCGTTCTCGTTCCGACGACCGGCCACGGGAATCTCTTCTCGACGATTTCCAATTTTATACGGTTCTTCGATAACAGCGTCGTAACCTTCGATCGTCCCGCCATATTTGTTATTCACTCGAGTCATTTGTATTTTACGCGAAAAAAGGAAAAGTGGGGCCTGTTAGGGGGCTCATCGTCGACAAGATCGAGGAATATTTTAGACCATCCCATAAGTTCGTGACATTCGACATTCTCCAATTGGCAATTCATACAAATTTGGAACTATGAATCTTTTCAACAATTTAAAACTGTCAACGTTTTAAGGACCAGCGTTGAGCTACATTTTAAAAAAAGTGTGACGATCCCTCTAACGCCACGTGTTATTTCGCTTCTAACATTTACCTGGATGATTATTCTCTACGCAGTGAACACGTTTTCTAAATGCAAACCGTTGCACAAAGGCGAATAAAAACCACGCGAAGTGGTAAATTTCCACGCAGGCACATTTTCACCCTTGTCATCTCCGCGGGGAAAAGCCGCGGCGAAATTTCCTTTCGAAGCGTACCCGGTGCTCCGAAGAGTGGGCTCGAAAGCGCAACGCGACTGTAACTGCATCGAATGCAACACTCGACGCACCTTTCGTCGAGCGGCCGTGTCACGGCGTGAAATCATCTACACGGCCCTCCAGGATACGCTGAATAACGAGCGCGATCTTTGCTTTTTTCCTTTTACTTTTCGACTATCCGCTCGAACGCTCGTGCACGCGCTTCGCCGTCTGGCCGTGTCGCGAGGGGAGTATCGCGAGACGAGAAAAAAGGGAGTCTCTTAATGGTACTACATTTTTAAGTACCCCGGGAACGAAGTAAGAAACATCGTATCGTGCCTTCTTCGACTTTAAACGCATTTCGAAAACACGAAAATCTAGTAAAAACGAAATATGGGGTGGACGTTTGGAGACGTTCGATTTCTATATAAAAAAACTCTTCGTTGGTAAAACGATTGTAGCTCGAAACTCGTTAATTTTAACACTGTTAACAAAATCTTGTTACACCCCAGGTGTGTGGGTATTATGCACACCGACGCGTAAATATTCATGAGCAAACGACCGCGTGATCGCGCATGCGCGGGTAATGATTTTTTATAACGCTTTCAATATCTTGACCGAGAAAATGCAATTTCTTAGACGCGTTCGCCCCGGCAGAATATTCTAATTTATGTAAGCGGCTCGCGACGGGATTGGTCGGTCCCCTTGCAACGCGTGGACTTTCATGCCCGTGTCCCGCGGATTACGGTCTAGTTGAGAAGTGCAAACGGCCCCGTGTGTAATATACGACACAAAAGCGGCGTCCCTCTCGGTCGGCGCCAACGTTTCCCAACGACGGAAAAATGTCTAATTATCATTTCATCCGTGACGCTCGTTTATATATCAGAAGCTTGCAACTCCGTGTCGCGGTTATTTATCGGCGATAAAATCCGTAATCGCCGAAGAATTCAATAACACGCGGCTCGCGACGAGTACCTGCACATTGTAACCTCGCGTTTTCTGAACCTTCTAGGTTATTTCGAAACGGACGGTGCCTTTTACGAGGCAAAAATGGCCAAGTCGTAGTTTTATACTCGTGTCTGTGCAGTCAAAGGAACTTTTAGAATAGAATCGTGTACAAATCCATCTTAAGATCGTCTCTGGAATTGTTGTTAAAAAGCAAAGCCTCACGTTCGAAAGCTTCACGCGCGCTTTTTCTGGACAGACGAGAAACAATCGATTCCGCTTCGTTTGTTGAAAAATCTCGCGACATGATTCTCATTGGCGCTGCGTTTCGCGAGAACGGCACTCAACGGAAACGAAACAACCGTGCTGCAAAAACAGTCGAGCGGCGCTTCCATGGTCGCGGCAGAGCCTTGCATAAAACGGCCACGACCTATGCGTTCTTCCGCAAACAACCGAGTGAAAAAAACCACCCGACGCGAGCTCGCGCGAAAGGGGAACCACGGCGGTTGGCGCCAACGCTCGCGCGGCGCACAGAATCGAGTTCTGCGCGTGCGTACGCGCAGGCGCAGGCGCGTGCGTGGTCGTTAACAGAACCGGTGGGAGTAGCGGGCTCCTAACCATACGGGGGAGAAGTGTGCAACGCTTAGAATGCATTTTTTGTCGCACTGTACACCGTGTACCGCGGACTATCCAACAAAATGCCTTCCGCTCTGGTTGAATAGGGCGCCCGTAACCAGTAATAACCCCGGGTGCATGGTTCGCACCATGAAAACGTTGCTTCTCGATCTCATCATGTCTCTATTAACGAGCTAAATAATCGTCGACTCGAACCCCGGCGCCCTTCCACCGAGAATCTACTTAGGAAATTCACGTTATTATCGTTATTACTTTTTTGTTAATTGCCTTAAAGAAGTTCGAAAATATGATGAAGTTAACCACACTATTATGACGATATGTTTTTCAAAATCCACGATATTTAAAAGTCTACTTAACCAACTGCCTTGCAAATTTTGGTGAACATTTAGTACCTGTATAACTATAGTCCGCATTAGAATCAATCCAAACTTTTAGGTCACGTTTATAATTAATAATCTAATCTACGTTGAGTTCGACGTGATTAGCTGTAAATTACGGGTTACGAGTGTATCCGGGACCGATCAATATATGAGTTATTTATGTAATATGGGACCGTCGGCCCGTTGGAGGTGTTTACTTATCTGTGGGCACTGACACCGGTTTAATTGCCGCGGCCGGCTCGAATCGATCGAATTAATTATTCCGCCAAGTTCAGCATACGAGACGACGCGGCGATACGCTTTCTTACAACGCGTGCTGCCGCGCTGTAAAACGCGGCCGGACGATGGTCAAGGATACCCTGACCGAGCTATATCCTCGTCGCAACTGGCCAGACGCGCCACTTTGTCATGGCGTATTACACCTAGGCTGCGGCGCCTATGGTGGTGCTTCCTCCCAAAGCCACCCATTACTCGGCTTAATGCACCGAGTTCACTCATTTTTATGCACACGGTACCCGTCCCCCTTGCGCCCAGCGTCGAGCATTACACGGCTTACCGCATCCAACGACACGGGTGCACGCAAAATTTACGAGACAGCACGTCCGACTCTGCTCGCCTCTAAGCTGCCGCGCAACCCGACTTGCTCTTACGTCTTTTCGTTCCCTCCACGAGGTTACACATGTAAGAATTTGATATGATAGTTGGTGGCCTCTGCAATGACCTACCCCCACAATTTTCCCAAAAATTACCTCTCTACACACGAAAACAATAAAAATAAAAACTCGAATAATCCTCCATTTAGACTAAAGAGATTTGCTCCCCCTAAACTTGGTACGTCGATTCTCCCAATAATTCAAAATCCACCACTGTGCATACTCTAAGTAATCAACTGATGCAACTATTAGATAGCAGTAATTTTCTCTAAACTTCGAGTAGTACAAAAATGCTCTAAGGCTCTACAAGGTAACCATGCCAAATATGGGGGTTTTTGCTAGAACCGTGAAATCTAATTCCTTTTGAACGTCACGAGCAAAAAAAGACATCCACGACTGCGACCTCCCCCGGTATCAAAATATCCGCTTCCAACTTTCGATTCTCTTTACAGTCAAGTCTGGAACAATCCCGCGTCCCTACAAAGGGATTCCTCGGTAACGAGCACAGAGCTGCAGAGAGTAGCCAATAACAAGTACAAATCCTACCGGGTTGAAACTCGTAACAAGTGCAAAGCTTGGCCGTCTGAAACGCGAACTAGTCGGACCACGGTGTCCTCAATTTTCTTGCCCAAAGTAGGCGTCTTTCGACTCGCTGCCGACGTCGGACCTCGAAGACGTGCACGTGGACTTCCCCTTGGACTTATTACCATATCAGCGTGCAAGCATTGTTTCCCTAGGGTCTCTGGTTGCACGAGATCCAGAGATTCTAGCTCGCTATTCGTCCCATTTCTTACGTATGCTCAATGTCCAAACGATATTCAAAAATAGTGTTTGTTATTATTCTGCGAAACGTGAACTTCCAGTCTAGCGAATTCTCTCGTGTCCAACCATAATTTAATTTGCTCTCGCGATTCGGGGACCTCGATAGCGATTGATAAATTTCCTTTGTCGCGGAATAATCAATTACACGTTGCGCGGAATATTGATTGCGTAATAGTACTTATTACGAGGTAATTCGTACGCAATGGTAGCGTTTATAAATTAATTAATAGTGTAGATAATTTATGCGCGACACGGTGGATCGATCGGCAGATGATGATAAAGTGCTACGCGTATAAGTATCGTCGGAGGCAAGGTCAGTCAGTCTGTCATTAATTTACAGCTCGAAAGGGTTGATAAAATCGGTCCGTTGGCGAAAATGAGCATCCTTGACTTTAGCCGTCCCTACGGGGACCGTTTAACGCGTGTGTGTAACACATACCACTGTCTAATTAATTATTCCACGTCGTCAACGATTATTTGTTAATTAATTCATCGAAATTTGTCCAAAGAAATATATCGGATCCGTTGCAATGATCACTCTTCGCGGCAAATACTTCGGCGAAGCCTATTTTCCATATGTCTCGATTACGCTCGGAAAAACAAATTCAAATTATGTTAATTATGATGATTTATGAGTTATTCGGAATAGGGGCTGTTTGTCGTGACAATATTTCCGTGGGGTGTCGAATAAAAATAATCAAATATGCTGCATTTTCTCTGATATTCTAAAAACATTCTCTGATGTTGATCTTTGGACTAATTGATCGCTGTGGCTGTTCGTTGACTCAAATAAATTCTATTTGTAGTCGAATAAATGAATTTTGAATTTCTTCTAAATTTCTGGGGGATGGTTGACGTTTCTTAAAAAGAGGAGAGGGAAGAACCGGAGTTCCAAGAGCAAAATCCTGGGAACATTGATCCGCTGGAGACGTAGGATATCGCAGGGTTTCGCTCGTTATACAAGACGGCCGGGGTCTGACTACAAACCAGGCGTTATCGCTCACGTGCCCCGAGATGTGTGTTATGAATGCTCGTCCGCGACGATGCGGATGAGCATTATTATTATTATCATCATCGTGTACGGCATCACATGCAGCAGGTGAGGCGAGGAGGCGTGGCGCCGGATGTGTATATATCATAGAAACGTATGCATTTCCGGTGGACAGATCTAGATCGATCCGTGAGCCGGTTTTCGGTTCCCTTCCTGCGCGAGCCGAAATTACACACCGATTTCGCGATGCATTTTTACGATCCCCGCCACGGAAAAACACACCTCTTCGACGTTTATTCGTATGCATTCAAATTGGAAAACATTAAATAGGATCATAGTTTTGTCTTCTTCGAAAGATAGATTCGATCAAGCAATCATAAACAAGGCGATAAATTTAAATTAGCATGGTATAACTCTCTTCGAAGGAATAAATTGCAAATGGAAATAGATAATGTATGCTTTGAAATCAGAAACCTGGATTAATTTTTGAGTCTACTACCGAGGATCAGGTATATTTACGAAGGTGGTACCAGAAATATCCGACTTAACAGAAAAAACACGAGAAATTTAGGAACAAATATCCTTATTTTTCAACATAATTTCCTTTCAACTGGGTACACTTTTCCCCAGCGGTGTTCAATAGCTTCAATAGCCTATTTAGAGTGAGAACCATCGAAACTCCACCTCTTCACTATTGGAAAATCTTTTACCGCCATTTTTTCAAGTTTGGAAAATAATCCAATAATAAGAGAATAATTTTTGCTATCGATCTAACTGCTCCCTATAAATCTATATCTATACTTCGTACGCGTCTGTGTTGGAACGGTGTAACGACAAAAAAATAATCTTTAAAACATTTTTTAATAGAACATCAGCACGATACAGAGACGAAAGCGGAAATTGACTCTCGGGCAAACATGAGTTTGATTTAATCCTGATAATTCTATTCATAGGCGTTAACGTCGTTTCCATGGAATCGCGATGGAAAATGAACGCGAAAGTTAATACCGATTGATAGTCCCGTGGCAATTTTCACGTTCGAGGATTTGGGTTCGACTGGCGTTCGCGAACACGGGACACCGGGGATCTATTTATACACGGTGTCGCAGTATTTAATCGCACTGGCAAAATATCAATTCAGCGGCCGGGTAATCGTCGCGGGCGATTTCCTTTGTAACCGGTCGCCCACGATTCGCGGAACCGCGATTTCGTCGAAAATATCGACTCTGCAACGTTCAACGCCCCCTCTGTTCGAGGCATCGTTTCGTTTAACCCTTTGCACTCCTGTATCGAGTGTGATTCGACATCAATTTTTATCTCAGGAGCACCTTTGTCGAGTTCCACTCGACATTTTTTCAAGTCCAAACCAAAGAGATATCGTACACTTGAAAATTACAATTTCTACGATTCCTTTGAGAATAAAAGTGTGTTACAATTGCTCCAAGATAAGGGATGGTTCTAACACTTTCTCTGTCCTCCATTTTTTACTAACTCGAGTATTACTTGGCATACAATACCATTACCATACAGTATACATACAGTACCATTTTCATAGAACAATTTTTATTCCAAGTGTAATACTTTTTGGGTTATTGTATTCCAAAGTCTGAGTGTTACTATTGACCTGAGTGTCTGAGATGAGAAAACAAGTGGCTACGAAAATTCCCCAGAGTTCTCTGGCGGCCATATTGGTACCAGACAGGGCAGGGACCCAGGGCGACGCGTCTGCTGAAATTCGCGCGTGAGACAGCGGAGGCCGCGAATTGGATCGCGAGCACGCCACTTATCATAATGCTTGCTTAATGCTGGTCGCGAGGAGGCGCTCCCGCGTGTAATCCGGGCCCTCGAGGAGCCGTCGTGGGACCAGCAAGACCTCCCTCCTCTCGCGACTACGCCAACGCGTTTCCTCGCCCGCGCCGTCGAGAATATTCCCACAAATTGGCAGCAGCCTGTTTCGAACCGGGGGGAAAGAACGAAAAAAAAAAAAGAAAAAATAGAAAAAGAGAAGCAGAAACCCGACTCGCGTTAGAATTAACGAACGAAAACTGGAATGTTTGTTAGCCCCGTCGCTCGCCCGGAAAACGCCGTGGGATTCCCCGGATCCTCCAAGGGGTGACGGCGCGACCGTCGCTGTTTCCGGTCACGTGATTATTCGCTCGAGTCTTTGATCAGATTCGTCGTCGTTGAGCCCCCTTGTTTCATTCCCATTTTTTTTTTCTTTTATTTTCTGTTCCCATCTGTTCCTTGTTAACAACTATTCGGGATCGATTTAAAGAATTTAGTTGTTCGCTGGTAGTTTTGATTCATGATTTGTTCGCTCATCTACTTATAGTTGCATGTTAATAACAGAGAACTATTGTCACCCAGATTTTGTGTCGAAACTGATTGAATCTATCGAGAGACACTATCATCGTCCGTTTTCATCCCCTATATGTCGTTCTATTGATTTAGAAACAGCCAAACAGGTATTCCAAATATCAAAACACGGATATTTGTCAGAATATATTTATTCAGTACTGTACGCGATTCTCTCATCCCTCGTGAGATCAACATCGCATGCAAACAAAATAGGAACCATAGTCTTATATATGCATAAGGCAATATTCATATTATTCTGTCGTAAATATGAAAACACTCGAAATTAAGAAGCTAAATAATCTACCAGGGCATCTATTTCTCTACTTAGCATCTAAATGGTTATTTAAATTGGTCGATAAACCATTAAAAATTTAACGATCGGAATAACTTCGATCTCTGAAATTTAAGAGATCTACTGACTCTCATGAATTTCAGTAAATTCCGTCCCGAATGATTGTTCGCGATCCGATCGAGGACACGGACCGATCTCCTGAACTACATTTCACGTTTTGCAAACAATAAAACGCAACGGTCGTTCGCGCTCATAAAATTATAATTGAAAAATTTCTCTCGACAATGCCGATTCCACGATTAATTGCAACTTCAGCGCCAACGTCGGCGTCATTTCGAACCACCGTGCACGAGCGTTAACCCGCTTTTGATTCCCGGTCTCTGGCTGGAATAAAATCAAATCGAATTCTCGATTTCGACGGGATAAACACGTTCCTGCGTGCGATTCGTTAGTAAAACGTGAATTAAAATTTTGTACCCGGTTGATGCCAAATGCGCTGCTTGTTCCGCCAAAAATGGGCCACCTCGAGCTCCTACCGATCGTTACGCTACAATTTAAAGCAATATTTCAACCGTTCCATTTGTTTACGTCGTTAAATTGTATTAAAATATTACTCGACTATTTTATACTGCGCTTACATTTTTTTAATTTTTCACCCGCTAAAATTTAAAATTTCTATTAAATAATTCTGATAGTAAATGGTATAATCATTTGTTCGTAATTTAATTCCGAGCGCAGAAAGATAGTTAACCGCGAACGAGATTCTCGCAAGCGTTCGCGTCGCGGTGAGAACTTCCGAAAAGCGACGAAAATATTTTCACGGCGGCGCTGGAATTGCTTCCGGGGGGTTCCATTAAGCTCTAGCGGGATCGGTTCCACGAAAGAATTTCTGTTTTCCACGGAGATGATGCTCGCGCAACGATAATCGGGCGCAGCAATCGTGCGACATTCGCGATGAAGAAACTAGCTGAATGAAAGGAAACCGGTGGTGGTTCACACGCGGCCGGGCACGCACGTCTCTCTGCCTCCCCGACCATTTACTTTGAAGCAAAGCGATTTCCTTTTACGCATTATAATCCCACAACAACGCTGCACGGAGACGTATCCTCTAGATTATCCTTCTGTACATACCATTACCTCGACACGCGAGCTGCAGGGACGAGAGATTGGGAAAAATTGCGGCTCGCGAGACTCAATTTTATAGTTTCACATTGCAAGAACACGTGACTCGATTTTAACCACGAAATTCGAAATATTAGCTTGGTTTTTGGGGGATGAAACAGTAGTGATTCGTAAAATGAACGTCACTAAGGGATGGTCCTGTTCATCTTTCGTATATCGAGAAATTTCACGCTTCACTGGCTCCAAGAGGGATCCCCCAGACTGGACAGAAATGTTCAATTCACGAATCACGTGTTCATTATAAGAATCATCACTGTTTTTGTAAGTGTCCACCTCCGATTGTTCTGAATTTTAGATATGTTTTAAAGGAGCAAAAAATAAGATATACGTATTTTTTTATATCGACCCGTTTTCATATTTAGGGGGTGAAACGATGCATCTAAAATATTACTACGGTCATTTGGAGAGAAAGAGTCAGGAAACTTAAAACTCTTTTTACGTTTCGATCCCAAAGTGGGTCCTCGAGGGGAACACATCGCCTCTGAGGCCGAAACTTGGGATGAAATAAAGTTATTTAGTTGTAGCGGCTTTTTCTTTGAAGGGTGATTTGTGTTTATTGAGAGATTTTACGTTTCGATCCCAGAACGAGGGTCCTCTCCAGCAGGACGTTAGGTGCAATAAAAGGCGAAGAACGATACACGATTCGGGTTACAAAATGTAAGGTAAAATTGTACGAAATACGAGGATATTAATATATCGATAATATTCGTATTACTGAATGAAAAACAGAAAGTTATAGAACGAAATGAAGTAACAAAAGAATCGTTCGAAATATAAAACTGACACACAAAACCATATGTTCAGAATTGCAACTTAATATTTGAGAAACAGAAGGTTATAGAACTAAATGAAATAACAAAAGAATCGTTCGAAATATAAAAACTGCCCCATGAAACCATGTGTTCAGAATTGCAACTTAATATTTGAAAAACAGAAGGTTATAGAACGAAATGAAATAACAAAAGAATCGTTCAAAATATAAAACTACCCCATGAAACCATGTGTTCAGAATTGCAACTTAATATTTGAATTGACAACGTTTTCTGAGGAAATTTGAAAGAATGTGCCTACACTATACAGAGATCGTGCCTTTTTCACGCGAGTGGCGGAAAGCGGAAGAGAACTACCCTTCGTAAGAATGTCCACCGTCCGAGTAGCGTGGATCGTGGAAGTTTGGGACGCGGGGATCTCGAAATCCCTCCAACGTCTGTCACGATAAATTTGTAACTTTGGGGCACCGATCGCTTCGTAAGAACCACCCTACACGTACACATAGGCGAGCAGGAGTATCGGTGAACGGCCTATTCATCGTCGCCGCCTTTTAAACCGTCGGCGTCTGGCTCCTCCGTGGAATCGAAGGGCCAGAGAGGCGCTGGTGGACAAGAAGATAGTCCCCCAACGTCGCCGTCTCTTTCTCTCAAGCCACTTTAAACGTCTTTATGAGTTTCGGCTGTTAACACGCCCGTGGAAGCAGGTACGTCCTTTTTTTCGGCGCCTGCTTTCCTCGTATCTGCGGGATCTCAGGTGGCTAGCGGCTAGCTCGTGAGAGACAGATGAAGCCGTGATTGGACAGGAAGTATGGCACCGCGACGAAAGAGCTCACCGATCTCTTCTTCTCTCTTCCTCGTTCCTGGTCACACGGGGATCCGTGTACGTACGTGTCGTCCGGGGGACAGGTTCTTCGAGAAATTGCTCAATAAAAGTCAAATTTACTGGTTTATCTGTCGAAAGCTGCGGGACCCCGTCGGCTTCTTATAACATCTTCCGATAAGATTCTCCAGGTCCTTGTTGTCCACCGAGGAATACGAAAACGACGTGGCGGAATAACTTCAACGTTCCTCGAATCTATTTTGGTTTCCATCTTGCAACGAAAATCAACCCTCGTGGTTGTTCGATGACTTGAAATAATGATTTTACGTCCAAAGGTTCTTCAAGATCGCGAACACACGATACTCTGTTCTTCACACTCGATGATCGAACATTTAACTTGCAACAAATAGTTGTCCAGTGTGAGGTGCTTGAGCTCCAAGCGTTATCTTTTCTTTAAATAGCAAAAATCTGCCAAAATTCTCCAATTTAAATATACTACACTCGAGTTGCTAAATTTTTCTGTTGCCAATAATACAATTTACAATAAATAACACGCTGTTAAGGTATAATCCTGCGATAAGATAGAAGAGATAATACCATGTATGGATAGAAACCGAGTGAAACGAATGGCCACGAGCTCTAAAAAGCTTATCTTCGCACGGCAGCGTTCATTGCCGGTAGAATCCAATATTCCTCGTTCCTCGCGACAGTTTTATAACGTCCCCGATCAACAGGCGTCGCAATTAAAAGTTGATTTGCAACAGTCACCGTACTGCTCGTTCGCATCATCATTAACAACGTTTGAGGAAGGCGCAGCCGGCGGCATGCAAATTTCGCGATAATTGGCGAACCGCGTCGTTCACGCGGCTCGGCGATATCGCGATGAAATCGCGGCCGAGCGAGATCGATCATCGTGGGCTTTTACGCCGGGATCGGCTTATGTGCAATTTGTCATAGACAAGATCTTGCGTTTCAACGGCGGATCCGCTAGGATCCACTTTACGATCTTATTAGCGGCATCGCGATCGCTAAATTCCCCCTATACACGCGCGCCATCGCGAGGAAGCGTCCTGAACTACACGCAAGGCGCGTTAGACATCTAGAATCGACTCCCTAAACGACTGATTCGCCTCGATTAGATTAATCCTTTGACCACGAAAGGCGTACGCATACATTTCTCGATACTTTAGGACTTTCCAGGAGGAATCAAATTAAATTAATAAACTATGGCTTTGGTGTGAATAATCGACTCCCTTTGATCGATCCTTCTTTGGCGACGGTGTGTCTTGAGTGATCTTGGCTATTTCTTCAAGTTTCGTTTAACTTTTCATTCGATTTTAGCATCTTAAACGGCATTCCTGGCTTCATATAACTTTTACTATCGAGGCATTCGAGTGTTCAAGCATTGCAGCTTCGTCAGGGTACAAAAGAGCGTATCGTTGCGTCTTTTGCGTATTTGACTTTACAAGCCACCTTCCGCAGGGTTCGTCGCCTCCCACTTTGGAAAACAGTGGTGCAACGTGTTAATCGAAACGGGTCGTCGCGTGATCGACCCCGGGCTGCCTCGTAAAACTTTACGATCTTCTATTAACGGAACAGCCGGGCGTAATGAGCGCACAGCCTCCTCTCGCGCGCTCAGCTTGTCTAGGTGTCCGCGTGGTTGGATCAGGGGCCCCGGGAAAAGACGAAAATTTTTCCAGACTCCGGGGATTTTATCGGTGCGATCAAAAGGCTCGCGACGTTGACACGAAGACCGAACTCGGTGTCATCTCTTTCCCTTGACAGCTTCGCTATCTTGTTCCTTTAGGGGGACGGTCATCCCATTATCTAACTGACTGGTCACCCGAGCGTAAAGTGGGCAGTCCTGTCCAGGAAGCAATCTTCGATCTCCGACCGATCCTTGGGCATCTTCAGGAAAATTTTAACGTCTTCACTGTCATTCGTTTGCCTTCTCGAACGTATTCGTTTGGTCGGTCGTCTCACGTAAACTATGTTTGAATGGGATAACATCAATGGAGTCCTCATGTTGCGGAATTTGCGAAACACCGGGAGAAATATTATCTTTTCCTT
This sequence comes from Colletes gigas, assembly GCF_013123115.1. Taxonomy (NCBI): domain Eukaryota; kingdom Metazoa; phylum Arthropoda; class Insecta; order Hymenoptera; family Colletidae; genus Colletes; species Colletes gigas. Next base: position 1,385,272 of record NW_025106643.1, on the reverse strand, counting down.
GTTGTTGATTCTATTTTCTTCTTGGAAGATCTTGCTCGTAATTTCACATCTCAGGAAAGAAAAGAAAAGAAAGGGGAATGTGTGTTTTAACAGATAGGTGGTTGGTCGAGTACTTGTGAGAAAAATAAAGCTTGACGTAGCCCCCTGTTGACGAGCAAGGGAGGTGTCGCCACAGATCGATAGAATAATGTCGTAAACCATTTAACTCGTTGCTCTGTTAGCCTAACAGTGCTCATACGACCCGGGGCAACGAACACTGATGCACAATCGTTTAGAATTCAAGGGGTACGCGTTGAAATTCACGCTTTGACTATCAATATTATGCAAACGTACCAAGGGTCCCTAAAACCCCATGAAATCCGAGCCCACTCGAAGGATCACCCAAACATTTCCAAAACCTACGAGAATTTGCGTATTAAATATCGATGCAAGAGTTTTTAGAATCATTCCCTAGAGACAACAACATCTAGATCTTTTCAAATAGTCAATTGAACCTAAATATTTCTATTTATTTTCTCGATCGTCATGAAAATTGACTTTTATTCCGTTGGATTGGTAAAGTATAGCAACGCGTGTCGTTTGGGCAGCACGATCGTGATGATTCTACGAATCGATTCGTGCGTGAATTTTGTCCCGGTAAATAATTTGACTTGTGTATAATTGAACGTTACGGCCGGCCATCGACGTGGGGAAGACGATAACAACGAGGCCGTCATTGCGCCATCCAGAAGGCTGAGTCGTTACCGAATTATTTCGAGGAGAGACTGACAGGCGGTACCAAAGCGCGATGGTTAGGGGGGCCTTCACGGACAATGCGAATCTGTAATTATAAGCGCGCCGTCTTCTGACTGCCCATCCCCCTCCCACCCCCCTCGCCTTCTTTCTTGTTCACGTAAAATCTCATACAGCCCCGTATTATCGCCTTAAATCAACAGAGCCGCTCCTACGGTCGGTACCAACGCGGCCCGAAAGGAGTTCCGTGGCCATGGACGGACGAGGGGGGCACCCGAAACCGGGAAGATGGCACGAGAGGGACTTTAATAGTAGGTCTCGCTTAATAACCCACGTCCCGGGGCCCAAACTGATTGTCATTGCAGTAGATTCGATCACGTGAGTCGGCACTGTCAGTGTAACGCCAGTGGCGTAGCGAGTGGCTTCGATTCGTGGAAGAAAATGGGTCGATTCTCAAACAGGGATTCGAACTCTGACCCGAATGCTAATAAACGTTTTGCAACTATAATTTTTCAATTCCTCGACGATCTGAAATTATTATCCCTCAGCGTCTACCAATGGTTTCATTAACAATTGTGTCTGGCTGATCATTGTGAAACTTGAACATTTTGTTAAAAGATGCCATAGGTCGATATTAATTCGAATTTTAGTATATTTTAAACAAGATTATTCGTTCCTCGAGGGATGAAATGTCACTGACGATTATAATACAAAACAGAAATGTGAAATCATTGCTTGGAATCGATTCAAACCAGTTCTAAAACTGCACTAGATGCGCCATCTGTAGCAAACCATGGTAACTCGATGCGATTCAATCCGTTCCTTTAAAGGTAAAAAAGTTATGTGTGCATGCACGAACACCAAAACACAGTTTGCACAGAATCGTATTTCGTCGCGCGTTTCGTAACCTTTTTGCCATAAAATACAACTAAACGTAAACCATAAACTATATAGATGCAAACATGTTATTGCGATTAACCGTAAATACCACTCGAAAATTGTTGTTAAATACAAACATAAGTTCTCAGGTAAATTGAAGTATTATTCTGTGGTGAGGTTATGTCTGCATTTTCAGTCGGCGTGAGCAGAATTCTTTTACGTTGAATTGTAATCTTTTTTCAGAAATTAGCAAAATGCAAATTCAGTCGCCTCGCCACCCCTATTACAAATATTATACCCAGAAACAATTGCACATTCGACGTTCATAAACATTCAAAAGTTAATGGTATTTTTTGCGTTCGATATCAAAGTACGGTGGATGCGACGAAGGAGACTGTATTAAATACTCAACCAAGTATGAAATATATATATGCACGTATATCAATATTCTATTAATTAAATATTTTTCTCTTAGGTCCACCAGCACCACAGACAGCGAATGCACTGGAAACCACAAATAACACTGTACCAGAAAATGTATTTATCAGTGAAATACCAGGTGAATTAATTTTCTACTTTAAGAAATATTTTTTTATTTAAAATAAAGTGAAAGAAATGTGCTCAATTTTTATATTACTTTCCATAGATATACCTGCACCACAGATACCAGAAATAATAGAAACTATTGTTAAACTACATCCAAATGGAGAGCCTATGTTCTCAAGTATAGGATTGTGTGGATATAGTCCTATCGGTGCTATACAATACGCTTTGGAATGGTTACATATTTATTGCGATATGCCATGGTGGGCAGCAATTGCATTTGGCACTGTATGTGTCAGAACACTACTGTTCCCATTAATAATATTAACACAGAAAAATAATGTCATGTTAAACAACAATCTAGCAGGCATGCGAAGAATACAGGAGAAAATAACAGAATCAAGACAATGTGGAAATGAATATGAAGGTATATATTAATACTCAAATGATCGCATATTATTCCCAATAGTTTTATTCCAAAACCGGGGATTCCCACTTTAAAAATGAATTTTTATTTTCAGTTGCCAAGTATGGTCATGATTTAACAAATTATATGAAAGAAAAGAATATTAATCCATTGAAGACTATGTTCATAGGCTTGTCGCAAGTACGTATTTTACAACAAATAATGCGATTTTTTTGGATTTAAAAATGTCGAAAAATAATAACGAAAATTTATGTTTTCATATTCACCAGATGCCAGTATTTGTTTCATTCTTTTTGGCTTTGAGACAAATGGCCAATCTACCTGTCGAAAGTTTAAGTAATGGCGGATTGTGGTGGTTTACAGATTTAACTGCTAATGATCCCTATTATATACTACCTGTAATCACTTGCACGACAGTACTCGCGACACTTATGCACGGCGGTAGTTTAAAAAATGTAGAAGGTATACTTAAACATGTAATTCGTGCTGTGCCATTTGTTATGTTTCCGTTTCTAATAAACTTTCCAGCGGTAAGAAACGCACATTTAACAAATTTACGAACGAAACATCGATCTCTTTACATTATTCTATACTATACTGTTATTTTTCAAATGCATATTTCAGGTTATTTTGTGCTATTGGGTGTCAACAAACTTTTTCACCCTGCTTCAAGTCTCGCTTCTAAAAATCGATAGAATAAGAAAATTCTTCGACATACCGGAACATATAAAACAGCAGGAAGCGTTTCCTCAGAAACGAAAAAGCTTCATGGATGAACTAAATAATTGTAATTAGAAATGAGATTAGAAACTTAGCACAATGCTCGGTGAACTAAATTTTGAATCCTTTTTTTTTTAGCTTGGACCAATATCAAAATATCTAAACAGTTGGCGAACAAAAAACACGCGGATTCGACGTTATTTAATGAGGCGGGAAAAGGCCCTTTAAAGAAAACATTCAAATACAATCCATCAAAAACGCCAAAGATAGCAGTACAAGCTGCATCAAAGAAAAGCTAATATTTCGTACATGATCGTATGTAGATATAATTGTACCATACTTGATTAATTCTAACGATACTTTAATAATAAATGATTTCAAACACACTGATAGCAATCTGTTTTCTTTATTTAATGAAACTGAGCGATTTCTACGTAACAAACCGACTGCGTGAAAACTATTTCTAAAGAATTGCTGGCCGCATACGAACATATCTTTTTTGCGACTCTGGATTTGTCATTTCTACTGAATTCACCTAGACCACAGTTAAACCAAGCAATGATTAAACATCTGTACATAAATTTTCACCAAACTATCCGCAATTTTCACATATTCGGCTTATTGAACTGCCTTTCAGGACATTCACGATCGCGATTTCAATTCGATACGTCGATCTCGATTGTAATGTTTAAAATAATCGATTTAAATATAATTCCCCCGGTTCCGTCAGCGCTGCAGTCTTACTCTCATCTGAATCAGTACTAATCAGTGTTACCAGATAGCAGACTGATGCACAAACTAAATATACGAGATCTTTCACCCCATGAATTTTTTCGACCCATTTTTCTGGGGCTATAGAGCCCCATTACCATTTTCGTGCCACTCGCAACGTTACCAACAGATTTAGAAATAAACACAAGTGGAAGTGAGACAGAAAATGAAATTTTAGTATTTCTAAACGGAATGAAAGCTGTATGATACAGAATTGAGAATCAATCTATTAATTTCATTGGAGTAACTAATCGATTAAGATTATTAAAATCTGTAAGGATGTACCTCATTGACAACTACACCGAAAATCCTCTATTTTTTATTTTAGATTGTAATATATCATTTATTTGAAAACTAACTCGGCAAAAATGGATTTGAGACTCGAAATCGATGCTAGATCGCTCACCGGGGCGAAGAATATTTGTGAAACTACGCGAAAAACGCAGCCATTAGCTCATATTATTTAATATGTAATTAATAATTATATTAATTGCATAGTAAATAATATGACCCAGGTCTCACCACGAGGAGGTTGCTGCGAGTGGAGACCCGCCCTAGCCTCGCCCCAACCACCCTCCTTTGGCGAGGAATTCGAATACCTATCTAAAGGAGAAGCTATCGAAAAGTTAGAAACGAGCTACAAAGGTCGAGTTCTTAAAAGAACTGACCAATGAAGAGATGAAGAACCTAACAAAATGTCAATACATGTGAGATGACACACATGTTTTCCAGAAACGAAATTGAAATGTGCAACTGCACGTTCGAACTTTGATGAAGAGATCGAAAACCTAACAAAATGTTGATACATGTGAGATAATCCTGCACATGTTTTCTAGAAACGAAATTGGAATGTGCAACTGCACGTACGAATCCTGACTATTAAAGTACCAATATGTATTTTATTATTAATTGTTCCTTCTTAATTATGACAGTGCCTAAGAAGACACTGAAGATCCAACCAGAAATGTGCAACTGCACGTATGGACCTTGCATATTAGAATACTAATATGTACCTTAATATTAATCATTCCCCCTTAAATTTACGCACACGATTCAGTAGTATTTAATCAAACACTGGAGAACGCTTTTTTATCTTATAATCTATATACATTTTTACTTATATTCTAACGCAATCTGTGGAAACGAAGAAATACGAGGATATATTTTCTTCTTGGTGTCTTCATCAATCTCACGATGTTTTTCTAAAACATACACTAATAAATTATAACCGACATGAAACAAAGAAATACGACAAGATATTTTCTTCTTGGTGCCTAGGTTAATCCCACGATGTTTCCCTGAAACATAAACTCAGACAATTAATAGAATTGTATGAAATATTTTTCTAAGAACAATCAAGATGGAATCCGTGTACCATTTTCAACTCCATTCTTCAATGATTCTATATTCTGTAACAAGAACTTTTTCAAAGAATTAATAGCTGAAATGAAAGTGTATTAATGGACACAGAAAAAAAAAATGATGTACCATCAAGATAGACTCATGGTATCGATCATAGTAAAAGTGACATGAAATTAATATTTTAACCAAAGCTTCCACGAGTAAAAATTGATATTAAAAAGTTTAAAAACATAAATATTACGTAAAATTGAATGGAAAAGTTAAATTCGTTTCAGTGTTAAGATAAGTAGATTTTATTTTTCGTTTCGCGTATCAAATAAAAAAATTTTCAAAACGTATACATTGCAATAATTATATTTTACTGTACTGAAAACTAAATTACGTTCATGCAGAAAAAGCAATAACGAACGAAAATATCGATTCTGCGCGGAAATTAACTCTCAATATGAAATATCGAATTGCAATTTGCATACCCTTTTGATGCAAGCATTCTATTTTCCATCAATTAAAACAACGATCGCGAGCAAACTTTGATTTATGCAAAGAATACAGAATATTTATAAAAAATTCACTATTTATAAATAACAATTGGATTGCAAAGCGTTATTATATCCCGTAAAAATGACCAACTCTAACAATGAATAATTAGTGATATAGATATATATATATTGCAATCATAAATTCAATCTACAATAAAATTCATCATAATATAGAATTTTAAAATGCATCACAAATCTGTGATGAAAATACATTTACATATATTATAGATTTTAACACGTTATGAAGAATAAAATAATTGGTCTATTCACAACAGTATTTTCAAGCAGTATTTCCTTTGGCAAACATATAAAGAAAATATATATTTCAGATAAACGTCCACTCGTCTTAAATTCAAACAACCCGTGAGTGGACCATTCTTTCTTTCGCAACGCTAATTTATACAATAAAAAACTATACGCGAATGGTGCCTGTTATTCGTGAAATGAACCACGCAGGGTTCCTTTATTAATTAAATCGCGTGCACCTATATTCAATCATGCGCAACACTAATTTTAATAATGACGTTGAGCCATTCGAGGCTTTGTAGAATCCCATCTTGCTTCTCGACTATGTTTCGCAACGCTAATGCAAATCGCGTAGCCCAAAAATGCTGGATCAGGTGCTGGCGTCTTCAGTTGTAGCTACGAACATACATGCACAAAATAAACTATATAAAACAAATAAATATGAATAAATATTTCTTCTTGGTGTCTTGATTAATCCCACGATGTTTCCCTGAAACATAAATCAGACAATAAATAAAATTGTACAAAGAAACTAACTTACATCAAGCTACTTCAAACTACAATAGAGTGGCACATATGAGGATGAAGTTAGACGTTTTAAATATCGCAACACTACGGGCAACAACGCGATAAATCAACAATCGCAACGCTAATTTATAATAGAAAAATTCCAAACGCGACTTGTAAGAATAAAAACAACCGCAAATGGTAATTATTCGCAACGCTACCCTGAAAAGCAAACGCGAAAAATAGTAATTCGCAACTCTACGAGCAATCGCGTTTACTAAAAATTCGCAACGCTATTGTTAAAGCAAACACCCGATTCCTAGGTTTGCATAAAAACAATCGCGAATCGTATTTATTCGCAGCACTAATATATCAACGCGATAAGTATTTGTTCGCAACTCTACGAGCAAACGTGAACATTGTATATTATTCGCAACTCTAACTTTAATCGGGGGCTATTGGTACATGTGCATGCACATGTACTGGCCACTAAACTAACTACTACTAGTACTACAATTGGGGTAGAATTTGGGCATTGAAAATATCGCAACGCTAAATAAAAAATCGCACGATTAATCAAGATCGCAACGCTAATTTATAACATGAAAATTACAAACGCGGTTGATGTCCATTATATATATGAAAGAGTAAAAAAGCAACGCGAATCGTGATTGTTCGCAACACTACCCTGAAAAGCAAACGCGAAAAATAGTAATTCGCAACTCTACGAGCAATCGCGTTTATCAATAATTCGCAACGCTATTTTTAAGCAAACATTCAGTACCTAATTTTCAGTACCTAGTTTGCAAAAAAACAATCGCGTATCGTGTCAATGCGCAACACTACCCTGAAAAGGCAACGCGAAAAATAAGAGTTCGCAACTCTAAAACCAAACGCGATTATTGCATATTCGCAACTCTATGTACATCATAACCGCGAGTTATGGGGAGAGATGGCTGGCATGTATGGTGCAATCATGTACCATCAGGTACATGCATACGTGAGCCAGCTAGAAAAATAAACTAACTACAACTACAGACGAGTTAAGTGATAATGTAGTAACAGGAATGACTTTCCATTCTCATCCGAGGATGAAAATGAAATGCCATTTGTTGTAGCCCGCTCTTGAGACAGTTTGTCAGGGCCTCTTCAGCTCATATAGAGCCTTTTCTTTCTTCGGCGGTCCTGCCGATGCCTGAAACTTACTTAAAACAAGACTCGAGATTTTGTGCAATACGTAGTCTTCCAACAATATACGAATTGTTGCAAGAGCATACGTGGTGAATCTCGAGGGGAACGAACGTTTCGAAAGGGACCTGATCACGACCGCGAGCGCGAGAGAGCGACTTTTAGAGTCGCGCGATTCGAGGAGTCGAAAATAAAGCCGAAACAAACAGCACAAGTACACCGTTTGAATCAGCAAAATTTCTACTCTCGAAATCGTAACTACAGGAACAGAACTGCCACGCGAAAACGCGCCTACCCGAATTACTAATGTGGACAGTCCTGCCCTGACCCTACCTACTTAGATTAAGCGCACACACACCAGAGAAAAAGTTACCTACCTACCTAACCCTATATTTAAAAAATTGCAAAACTCATTCAAACAAACAAACACTCCACGGTTCTCACGCATAATATTCGGGCGCGACCTAAACTAGAGAGGACTCCCCGGGGTTCCTCCGACACCCGAATATTGCAAACATTCACACTCTAATTGTGGACTTACTGGTTTCTGAGACTGACAAAGGCTAGTGATCTTTGCGTTCTTATATTATATAGATAAACGTTTGTATAGAACGTTTCAATATATGGAATATAGTCTTTAATAAAATCTATTGTATGGATGTATCATTCAAGATTGAAAAATATTAAGATTCAAATCTATTAAGATCAACAGTATTCAAATAAATGATAAATTGAAATATGATATTATTATTGATAAAAAATCTAATGTTATAAAATTCTGTATGCAAATTGCAATCATAAAGCATCTGAAACGACGCACTTCCACAACCTAACCACACACACACACATGTGGACAGTACGTCGCGCACGATTCACTAGCCAATGTCAGTTCTCAATATGTCGTTGAATTGTTATAAATAAATTCATCGTGCCCCGTTGCCTTCGCTCATGCAAATAGCGCCTGGGCATGTGCATGAACTTAGGCAACGAACACGGAAAAATTACTCTGAAAATCCTGACTAGAAAAATTAGTTAATAGCTAAACGGTATTTCGTATCTAATTTTTAGTTCAAATGACTCGACTTGTAATATATAATATATCAATAATAAAATACGATAATATTGAAAAATACTACTGTTCAATAAAACTATTATAATTGAAATTGAATTATTTAAAATGAAAGACTCTACTTGAGATTTCATGATAAAAGAATTTACTTTAAAAATTGAAATGAATTCATTAAATTGTCAATCAAAATATTCAATTATCCTTGATCGATTTTGTCGTCAAAGTAAACTTTTTAAAAGGTGAAACTAGTATAAAATGCATGTTACTTTGACTCAAAAATCGACCTGTCGCGAAATGCCTTCTTGCACGTTAAATCGCACGATATAATTTTCACATTATATTCATTCATTTTCTATTCGAGCATATAACTCGTATCAAGTTAAGAAAAATATTTCATATATTCTATAAAGATTGTATATTTGTAAAAATTGTATAATAATCATAATGTGTAATATACATTTGTAATATTAAGAAACGCGAGTGCAAGAAGACCCTAAAACCTGCTCTAAAAAATATAACAGTTGATGTTACTATTCACTTAACTCGTCAAAAATAGCAAGTATACAACTGGTCACCCGTGTTGATTCGGATCTTTCATCCTACAACATGGTTGGGGACCAGAGGAAACAAAATAGCATGCGACTTACCAGTGATGACTTGAAGTCCTCGAAATCATCCATCAGTCATCCATCAGTCAGCATGGTCCTGCTGGTTAGATTCAGGTCCAGAGACTGTAACAAAAACGCAAGAAAACAATTAGAATCGATTGTTAAAATTATAGAGATTTTTAATTAACAAATTTCAAAGTATAAATTTGTACTTACGTTGTTCGCTCGTGGTCCACCGCCCGATACTCCCCAAGTACTGCTACTCGTTCTCAGGATCATGTTCAGAAACTGTAAGAAAACTGTAAGAAAACAATTAGAATCTATTGTTAAAACTCTAAAGATTTTTAGTTAAAAATTCCAAAGTATAAATTTATACCTACATTGTTTGCTCGTGGAGCATCGCCAAATAATCCTCTTCGGTGATGCACTGACTCTAATTCCGGTAACGAGGAGTTTAAATTTCAAATTGGAAAAAATAATTAATTTGATTGGAAAATATTAAATTAGATTACCGCGACCGAAGGTTGAAATCGGCGAACAAATGATTCTACTATCGCGATTCAGAAAACAAGGAGAGCCACGATGCTCTGCAAGTAATTTAATATTGCGTAGAAAACACTGCTTCTATTCTCGCGTTTGCCTAACACCGTGAACGATAACGTGCTCGGGGTCACTTTGCCCCGAGAAACAAACTTGTTGCTACGCTCAATCACTGAATCTACCGGCCGCTTTGCACGCGGCCAACAAATTTCCTGGAAAGAAAAGAGCTGAAAGAAAAGGGACAGGAGACAAGAAACAAAACAAGCACACCTGTGCTTAGCCTACTGGTTTTCTTTGTTCATCTAACAAAAGTTCGTCAACAGAAATACTGCTTTACTTAGTACTATTGTATACACAATTTGCCACGAAGGCGAAATATTCACAATCAATGCGAATTTCAACGATAAAATATTATCTACGAAATAAATTCCTTAAAAGTAATTATTCAATTTATAAATATCACCATGTTTCATCGTTAGAGTTGTAAGCATGATTATGTTTACTCTATCGAACGTTAGAATATCCCGTAAGTTTTATAAATATTTCGAAATTTGCAAGAATTAAAGTTCGCTAGTTATTTATGCTCGAATAGCATATTCCAACTACGCAGTTACTACGTTCTCTTAAACTTGCATCGAAATATGTATGCAAATTGGAATTACAACATTTCATAAAGAGATATAGACAATCAATTGAATAAATAATAGTCGGAAATATTTAATCGCGATCAGAATACAGTGTAATATAAACTATTCCAATGTATCGTTAATATATACCGACGCCATTTGTCTATACTTCGATATATATCGAAGTAGGTAAAAAGATTGTTAACGATTTTGATATTTTGTCTTAACAATGACCGATTTCAAAATTAAGATCATGCTTGCAACGAATAAATTGATAAAACGATCAAAATGTCTAAATATTAATATGCATGTCAATTTTTATTATAATTATTTAAACGTTACCAATATACCCTTCAAACTTTGTCGACTCGTCTGCCATCTGTTATGGCGGCCATTACGCGCCAATGAAATTTTCCATGGCGTCGAATTTCAATCAGAGACTGCAACAGAAATAAAATACAAATTAAATTATAATTAAACAATGATTGATTATAATGAGGAAATAGCAAAAGGTTAGAAATACATACGTACTTCGTTGATCGCGAAACGCCGACAAGTCTTGACAAGTTTCAACAAGTCTTATTTCTTCATTTCGAATTCCAATAAGAGACTGTAACAGAAATGAAATAACGATGCATTAAAGAAAACGAACGATTATTATAATTAAGTAATAATTAAATCGAAACCGTATTGCAAGTGAGCGAGTAGTAATGGTGAAACGATCAACAGGTTAGAAATAGTACCTAGGTCGCGAAACGCCGGTACGTCTCGACACGTCTTGCTATGTTTGTTTTCAAAGTAGGAATGATGGCCGTCCGCTGTGCTCGGCAACGCTCGCGACTTAGGCTGGGAAGCGGGGGGACTTCCGACGTCTCCCGAAGCTTGTATTACGAACCCGCGAGATGCTTCAGGTAGAAACCGCTGATAGACTGATTTTAGCAAGTTATTCACAACTTTAACTAGACAAGGAATCGCGAATAATTCGTACTTTTCAACTCGTATGCATTACGAAAGGTATTATACGAAAAGGTTTCTACCGTATTTGAAAACTTGATGGCAAATTTAGATCAAACAATTTTTTTTAAGCGCACTCGGAACAAAATACGAAGAATACTTACATTTTTCGCACGTGGGCATCGCCAAATACTCTTTTTCGTATAGATACAGGTTTCCTGTCGAAACGTGTTCACAAACTCTCAAAGCATTATGGCCTCGCGTCGATAGCGTGACCGTAGTTTGGCGGCAGTTGAGAGTCTCATGTGGTTGAATTGTAATAACGAGCTGCCACAGAAATAAAACACAAATTTGTTAACAGACACTTATTAATATTGGATAAACACATCGATGGATAATGACGAAAAGAAGAGAACCGGTTAAAAATGAAAAATACGTTTGACCGTAGTTGAGCGTCCCGTGTTTGAATTGTAATTACGGGCTTTTACAGAAATAAAACACAAATTTGTTAATATGCACTTATTAATATTGTATAATTGCATCGATGGAGAATAACGAGGAGAATAGAAATGGTCAAAAATAAAAAATACGTACCTAATTAGACGCGAAGCTGTCAACGCACTTCTCACACCACTTTCCACACGAAGAATGACGAACAGGATCGGACACGATCTCGCGCGAGGAGTGGGGAGTGGGGTGAGGGAGTCACGTAGTCCGTCTAGACTCTTGATGTGTATCTTCGAAATAAAGGTTAAACCATATATCTCGATTAACTGAAAATAAATAAAATTAAGACATTATGTAAATAAAATTAATATTAAAAGATATCAAACAAACAATTAATTAATGATTTATAATGTTTATACTCCTGTGACGTCACAATGAGAAGCTGTCATTGGCTCATCTAATATCGATCTGTTATTGGTTGCATAGATAACTAGATCAATTAAAATATATTAACTATAACCATATAATGCGTAAGTATTAACTTTCAATCTAAATTTCAATCAGTTTTTCATATAAAAGTTTCTTTTGTTTCTACTAAATTTTCTAAAGATATTTATTTTAATTCTCACTAGATACCCAACCTTCTTTGACGCGGTGTCGATAACATTGAACTTGACGCAGTTTGGTAAGAAGTCTTCTACAGGCATAAACGAAGTGTGACGTAGACGCCGAACGCGATATTTTTTCGTAACACAGGGATTAAGGGCACAGACAATGCATAGTATAGACGCATAAAACAACAGTGTTAGTGTCACGCAGATCAGGAATTCATGAGTCCATCTCCAAGGTGAAGTCGAGAGGCCGGCGTCCGAGAATGTAAACACAACCTGGCCGAGCTTTTAAAAGATAAGAAACGTATCGCATCATTATCCTTGGATTAGGAATGCTAACAATGGTAAGAATAAAATTATTTTTAAAGAATATTATAGAATACACTAGAAATAGGTACAGACGAGTGACAGACAGGAACAGTATTCAGTGGGAGTCCTATGACGCAAAAGAAAAAACATCGTGAAAAATTAATATATTTGTATATTTTATACATATTATTTGTCTATTGTTGTTGCGTTCACTCAATTTATATGAAAAGCATTTATCAAAATTTCAGTTAAAAATGAATATATTTACATATTAATTAGTACATATTTCGATAAAATGAGTTCCATATGTATATCGATATTTCATGTTTAAGAGACACTATTGAATCTATCGAATAATCGAAAGTCGGATGCTGCTCATTGTGACGTCACAGGAGTATAAAGATTATAAATCATTAATTAATTGTTTGTTTCATATCTTTTTATATTAATTTTATTTATTTTCAGTTATTCGAGATATAAGGTTTAACCTTTATTTCGAAGATACACATCAAGAGTCGAGACGGACCACGTGACTCCCTCAACCCACTCCCCACTCCCCATCACCATCCCCACTCCTCGCGGGGGAGACGTGTCCGATCCTGTTCGTCATTCTTCGTGTGGAAAGTGGTGTGAGAAGTGCGTTGACAGCTTCGCGTCTAATTAGGTACGTATTTTTTATTTTTGACCATTTCTATTCTCCTCGTTATACTCCATCGATGCAATTATACAATATTAATAAGTGCATATTAACAAATTTGTGTTTTATTTCTGTAAAAGCCCGTAATTACAATTCAAACACGGGACGCTCAACTACGGTCAAACGTATTTTTCATTTTTAACCGGTTCTCTTCTTATCGTCATTATCCATCGATGTGTTTATCCAATATTAATAAGTGTCTGTTAACAAATTTGTGTTTTATTTCTGTGGCAGCTCGTAATTACAATTCAACCACATGAGACTCTCAACTGCCACCAAACTACGGTCACGCTATCGACGCGAGGCCATAATGCTTTGAGAGTTTGTGAACACGTTTCGACAGGAAACCTGTATCTATACGAAAAAGAGTATTTGTCGATGCCCACGTGCGAAAAATGTAAGTATTCTTCGTATTTTGTTCCGAGTGCGCTTAAAAAAAATTGTTTGATTTTGCCATCAAGTTTTCAAATACGGTAGAAACCTTTTCGTAAAAACATTTACTCTTTCTTTCTAAAGGATCCTGACATCTCATCATCGTACTTGTGGATCCAGAGAAACTCGACGATGATCTCGCTGCTGACCTTGATGCTGAGTTCGTTTCTAACGTCGCTGATGACTTCGCTGATGACTCCTACTAGGCGACATCGTCGCCCGGGTGCTTGAATTCTACAGTTGGTGAGTCGCATGCTATTTTGTTTCCTCTGGTCCCCAACCATGTTGTAGGATGAAATATCCGAATCAACACGGGTGACCAGTTGTATACTTAGTATTTTTGACGAGTTAAGTGACCGCGGGTATGAAAAATACCCATGAGTTATACTTTTTTAGTGCAGGCTAGTGTCTTCTTGCACTCGCGTTTTTTAATGTTATCAATAAATATTACACAATATGATTATTACACAATTTTGATAAAATATATGAAATATGTTTATTATCTTTATATGAATTAAATAATTGAGTAGAATATGAATTAATATAATGTGAAAACATTATATTAATCGTACGATTGTGTAAAATATCTTACATCATTAATATAATTATTAAATATTCGTTTTATCAATTAATACATCATACGATGTATTTTATGTGCAAGAAGGCGTTTCGCGACTGGTCGATTTTCAACTCAAAGGAACATGCATGTTAATTTTATTTTTTTTTAAATTTACTTTGACGATAGAATCGACCAAGGTTAATTGAATATTTTGAATAATAATTTAACAAATTTATTTCAATTTGCAAAGTAAATTATTTTATCATGAAATCTTTATTAAAGTCTTACATTTTGAACAATTAAATTTCAGTCACAAATTTTTCTTGAATAATAATATCTTTTGATATTAACGTACTCTGTTGTTGATATATTACATATAACAAGTCGAGTCATTTTAACTGAGAATAGATACCGTTTAGTGAATTATTAATAACCAGTTGTTTTAGTCAGGATTTTCAGGATACTTTCCCGTGTTCGTTGCCTAAGTTCATGCACATGCCCAAGTGTTATTTGCACGAGCGAACGCAACGGGGCACGATGACTTAGTTTGTAACATTTATAATAATAATTTATCCGTGCGACTGACAATGCTAGTGTATCGTGCACGATGTACTGCCCACATATGTGTGTTTGTGGTTAGGATGTGGAAGTGCATCGTTTCTAAAGTTTATTACAATTCAGATACAGAATTTTTTCACATTAGATTCATACCAGTCACAATAATAATATTAAACTTATAGTTATTATTTACTTGGCAATTGTTTGTATTGCATACACGTCGATAATATTGTAAAATGCATAATGAATTAGCTTTTCAATCTTATACAATCATATATGTATAGAGTATATTTTAATAAAGACTATATCAGATATATTAAAATGTTTTACATAAATAATTAAAGTACGCAATGGGCACTAGCTTTGTCAGTCGATTCCAGAAAATGGTACGTACATTTAGAGTATGAATGAGGTTGTGTCCGGGTGTCGGAGGAACCCCGGGGAGTCCTCTCTAGTTTAGGTCGCGCCCGGACATTCAGAATGAGAACCGTGGAGTGTTTGTTTGAGAGACTGAGTTTTGCATTTTTTTAAATATAGGGTTAGGTAGGTAGGTAACTTATTCTCTGGTGTGTATGTTTAAACCTAAGTAGGCAGGGTCAGGGCAGGACTGTCCACATTAGTAATTCGGGTAGGCGCGTTTTCGCGTGGCAGTTCTGTTCCTGTAGTTACGATTTCGAGAGTAGAAATGTTGCTGATTCAAACGGTGTACTTGTGCTGTTTGTTTCGGCTTTATTTTCGACTCCTCGAATCGCGCGACTCTTAAAGTCGCTCTCTCGCGCTCGCGGTCGTGATCAGGTCCCTTTCGAAACGTTCGTTCCCTCGAGATTCACCACGTACGCTCTTGCAACAATTCGTATATTGTTGGAAGACTACGTATTGCACAAAATCTCGAGCCTTGTTTTAAGTAAGTTTCAGGCATCGGCAGGACCGCCGAAGAAAGAAAAGGCTCTATATGAGCCGAAGAGGCCCTGACAAACTGTCTCAAGAGTGGGCTGCAACAAATGGCTTTTCATCTTCATCCTCGGATGAGAATGGAAAGTCATTCCTCTTACTACTTTGTCACTTAACTCGTCTGTAGTTGTAGTTAGTTTATTTTTCTAACTCGTTCACGTATGCATGTACCTGATGGTACATGATTGCACCATACATGCCAGCCATGTCTCCCCATAACTCGCGGTTATGATATACATAGAGTTGCGAATATGCAATAATCGCGTTTGGTTTTAGAGTTGCGAACTCTTATTTTTCGCGTTGCCTTTTCAGGGTAGTGTTGCGCCTTGACACGATACGCGATTGTTTTTTTGCAAACTAGGTACTGAAAATTAGGTACTGAATGTTTGCTTAAAAATAGCGTTGCGAATTATTGATAAACGTGATTGCTCGTAGAGTTGCGAAATACTATTTTTCGCGTTTGCTTTTCAGGGTAGTGTTGCGAACAATCACGATTCGCGTTGCTTTTTTACTCTTTTATATATGTATATAATGGACATCAACCGCGTTTGTAATTTTCATGTTATAAATTAGCGTTGCGATCTTGATTAATCGTGCGATTTTTTATTTAGCGTTGCGATATTTTCAATGCCCAAATTCTACCCCAATTGTAGTACTAGTAGTAGTTAGTTTAGTGGCCAGTACATGTGCATGCACATGTACCAATAGCCCCTGATTAAAGTTAGAGTTGCGAATAATATGCAATGTTCGCGTTTGCTCGTAGAGTTGCGAACAAATATTTATCGCGTTGATATATTAGTGTTGCTCATAAACACGATTCGCGTTTCTTTTATGCAAACTTAGGAATCGGTTATTTGCTTTAAAAATAGCGTTGCGAATTTTTAGTAAACGCGATTGCTCGTAGAGTTGCGAATTACTATTTTTCGCGTTTGCTTTTCAGGGTAGCGTTGCGAATAATTACCATTCGCGGGTTGCTTTTATTCTTACAAGTCGCGTTTGGAATATTTTCTATTATAAATTAGCGTTGCGATTGTTGATTTATCGCGTTGTTGCCCCGTAGTGTTGCGATATTTAAAACGTCTAACTTCATCCCCATATGTGCCACTCTATTGTAGTTTGAAGTAGCTTGATGTAGTTAGTTTCTTTGTACAATTTTATTTATTGTCTGATTTATGTTTCAGGGAAACATCGTGGGATTAATCAAGACACCAAGGAGAAATATTTTTTCATATTTATTTGTTTTATATGAGTTATATATTTTATTGGATATGAGTTTTTGTTTCAGGAAAACATCGTGGGAGTGACGAAGACACCAAGAAGAAAATATCTTGTCGTATTTCTTTGTTTCATGTCGGTTATAATTTATTGTATTGTATCAACATTTTGTTAGGTTTTTGATCTCTTCATCGGTCAGAGTTCGTGCGTGCAGCTGCACATTTCAATTTCGTTTTTAGAAAACATGTGTATCATCTCACATGTATTGACATTTTGTTAGGTTCTTCGTCTCTTGATTGGGCAGTTCTTTTAAGAACTCTCCTTTTCTAGCTCGTTTCTAACTTTTCGATAGCTTCTCCCTTAGATAGGTATTCGAATTTCTCGCCAAAGGAAGGGTGGTTGGGGCGAGGCTAGGGTGGGTCTCCAGTCGCAGCAACCTCCACGTGGTGAGACCCGGGTCATATTATTTACTATGTAATTAATATAATTATTAATTACATAGCAAATAATATGAGCTAATGGCTGCGTTCTTCTTATAGTTCCACGTACCGGGCCGAAAAATTACATTAGGTGAAAGGTCTATTCGTATACCTCGTCTGTGTCAATACCTTCCCCATAATCAACTCGCATGCATTTATGCACACGTTGCAACTGTCTGTCCATCAATATTAATTTAGTGAATAGTTTCTCAATTGACGAGGACGCTAAAATCACCTCCGAATTTTTTGCTCGGTATGACAATTAAAAAATTAAGGAGATACATCCTTCCAAAGTGGAACAAAATGTTAAAATGATCGTGCATAAAATTGTAAGGGGATCCTCGTAAGAAGACTTTAATCTTCGTAATGGTTTTAATGGGTCGATGATCAACGATGACTAGCTTATGGTCATTGGTGGTCAACAGTGACGTTAACATCAAGGTCAGCAGTTCAAGATCCAGAAATGGTCAGGGGTGGGACCAATCGAAATAGTTTCTTTCTAGACAAGACAGTCTTATCTGTTAACTGTAACGTTGGCTCTGACTGGTCTCCCCTCCCTTTCATTACCTTAGATAGATAAGCGGGGTCACTGCGAACAATTCTTCAGTCGCGTCGCGAATTCGGGAGTGTTCAAACGGCCAAAGGAGAACTGGGGACCGCTGATGACCTGTGCTGGCCGCTGCTGACCACTACTGGCCAGCGATGACCATGGCTGACCAATACTGAGCACTACTGACCAGTTGTGACTAGTGCTCCTACCACTACTGACCACTACTGACCACTGCTGACCACTACTGACCAGTGCCGGACGGTGATGACCAACGGTAAGAACTGTTTAAAACTTCTCTCCCCTCTTCTATTCTATCGTTTGATGCCAATTTCGCTTGAATAAACTGATTTTCCGTTGCTTGTCTAACTGACGTTGCTATAATATGAATATTTTCTTACTTTACAGCTTGCCCAGTGGTAACTACCCTATGTACTGACAACAAGTAGTAAGTCCACTCCACTTATTTATATTTTATTATTTTTATTTGTTTGTTTGATGTGAATTCAACTGTATTTATCCATCTGACTGCGATGATATGTATGATATCGCAGGATATAATAATGTAATATTATATTCTTGCTCGAATTCTCGTAATATTCTACGGAGGTACTTTGTTCGATTCTTCCATTTCGTTTGATTGTTTGGTTTTGATTCAACTTGGTGTCTTGATCCAAGTTTCTTTCGTTACAATTACGAATGATCGTTTTGATATATATAACATGCTGTCGATGCATATACCGCAGTTGTTTCGATGACACTGATTAATATAGGATTTTTATTTTTACGTTTCAGCTTAAATTCTTGTAACATTTTACTAATATACTCTGCTCAATTCCCTTTAGCTAGGTGATAGATCATTTTTAAGTGTTTGATGTCTCAGAGACGTGATCTACCGGGCCAAACATGAACAAGGCATCCCAGAAACGTGATAAGTCTACCTGGCCAAACCTTGGTGACGCTTTTGCCACGCACAGTTGGAAATTAAATCTTAAGGCAAAGGGGTAAAACGACTAGTTGTATACGTGCTTTCTTTGGCAAGTGTAGTTAGTACCTTTTACTTAAAGTTGTAATCTTCTTGCACACCGCGATTTTTAAGATGACGAATGTCATAGTAGATTCATTTTTAATTTGACACTCGTTTTAAAATGAATATATAATGAGTACATACGTATACTACGCGTACATCACTTTCTCTCGTCCGCTTGTTCTCTGGTTCTCGCTTTCCGAGATTATGTCTCGACCGAAAGGACCGGAGAGTTTTATGCTCGTTCACCTCTGTTTGATAGAATGAAACATGTGACACCTGTGTATTAGGTGTGATAGCTCTTACCGCTTCAACCCCGGTGCAGCTTGGTTCAGCTTAAGTGGGGCCTCGCCGAGCGCATATATTCTCCTCTTTATACGGAAAAGAGAATGACCTCCGGTGAGAGTTCTTGACCCATATCCGTTCTCGAGTACTAAGCGGGTCCTGTTGTGACCGTGTGTCCTCCAGGGCCCGGCGGTTGTACGTAGAGAGGTCCGATAGACGTGGGTCAGGGGCGCGACTTGCTTTTCTGATAATCAAGGCCGGGGGGGATCAATCTGATACCCACACTCACTGCACGCTATGAGCACGCGTCGCGTTCGCGTTTTATTTAAGCGTGCGATGGTTTACACGCCGCAATTTTTAATATGACAAATATCGTAATATCAATCGAAAGTAGAGTCGTGATTTTAATATCCTTTTATAATACTTATAATTATATTAATTTTAGAATGAGTGTCAAATTAGTAGCTTCCGATGTTCGTTGTTCTTTACATTCTTCAATAATTAAATTCACTTTCATAATTGAGTCGACGACTTTGGGTATCTTCGATATCGAGGATACCCAAAGTCTCTCTTTACTTATTAAAATATATCATTAGAGTGACGTGCAAGAAGATATTTCGCGACGAATACATTTTAGAGTCAAAGTAACCTCGTATATTATGATGTACTATTTTTACTTTCTCACTGCACTTGCCTGTAGTTGTAGTATTTGTAGTTTTACAGCTTCAGTGTTGTTTTCTTACTAATCTATCGAAGAAGTTTCTGTTTCAGAGCACATTCCTATGGAAGTTTTAGGTTTATAGAGGTAACAATTAAGAATTATCACAATTTTGTTTCATATTGCTTGCTTTGTGTTTCAGGAAATCATCGTGGGATAAATAGAAGATAGAAGAAAGAAGAATGTATTTCATGTATTTTGTTTCAAATTGCTTAGTTTATGTTTTAATAATTTAGATTTATAGTTAGGTAAAATGTAACAGTATGTTTCAAGAAATTTTCGTCGAAGGATCAACAAGGAAGAATATATTTTCTATATATTTTGTTAGATGATTAGATAGGTAGGATGTAAATGAATTTAGATTTATAGTTAGGCAAGAGTCTATTTCTCTGTTTTGTTGATGAGAATTTAGAGACAAATTCTTTCTTAAAAATCTCTTTCGTTGGTTGTTTCCTTCTTTGGTTGCACTTTCGTTTATTGCTTTTCGATCGCTGGTCATAAAAATTCTTTATTAATGGAGGGTGGTTGGGAATCGGTTAGGGCGGGTCTCCATTCGCAGCAACCTCCTCGTGGTGAGACCTGGGTAATATTATTTAGGGTTTAATTAATAATCGTATCACTTTTAGCTGGGTAATGCAATTATTAATTAAAAACTAAATGATATTAGCAAATTGGCTGCGATCCGCCTTGCATAGGTCATCATAGATATTGATCTTCTTCACTAGGTTAGTTTTGATTCTCATTGATTCATCAAAGATTCTAGAGTATTGTCACTTAAAAGATTGACATTTGGCCAACAATTAATGATTTCTAGATCCACTGTGCACTGTAGTTAGGGTCGAGAAAAGGGAACGCGTGTCTTAAGGATGCAAAAAATGCACGTTTATTCGGTAAAATAATGTACAAATAAATAGGTGTGTGTCGGGGATGAATACAGTACTCTTCATCAATCGTTCTCATTATTATTTTTCTTCATTTTTCCTTTTTTCTTTTCTTTTACATCGGTGCGCGTACAGTTTCGTTATGCTTAATGGAGTCACACAAGGATCGAGTATCGTTTTCTATTTCCTACACTCTCTCGTTTTCTCGTGGATTCGTTATCGACGTTTTAGAAACGAAACTAGAGTACATACGCGTACAAAATTTGTGAAACCGACGTCGTCCATCGAACACGTACATGAAAGTCGACGAATCGTTGCGTGCCAACGGATTATTACGTTAGCGAAAACTTCGCAAGAAGAGTTCGTACAGCCGTAGATTAAGATTTTTACTCTGCTTACTTACGAGCCAGAACGACCTCTCATGAATCAAAGGGTTGAGAAGAGGAGCGTAATATTTGTTATTTTTTTGTCCTTATTATATTGGAGCTTTAGCCATATATAGCGATAACCATTAATATATGCATATGTAGGTGATTTTTCGACACAGATACCGAGTATAGAGCACACTATTTTCGCTTTAATTCGATAGTGGCGATGACGGTAATAATAACGGTGAATAACGATAATCATAGCAATAGCAACGATAGTAACTAATCGATAATTAATTTGTTAACGTTAACGATAATAATAACGGGCGTAACACTAAGCTGGGGTCCTCGAAACGATAGGAAAAAACTCAACGTGTAGCCAGATCGTACATGATCGATCCGCGAGAACGTTTGCTCGATCGTTTCTAAGAAACAGAGCGGCCTCGCAAAATGCAGTCATTTCCGTCGAGATGCCTCCATTTTCGACCGAAATTCACAATCTGAAAAGCGTCCCGTCGCTGTACGTCGTTTAATTTACCAGTTACACGCTATCGAAAAATAGGCCACACTCCGGTCACCTCTATCCTGATCTATACAGTATAAAAAAGAACGAAATACAGAGGCAAACGTCGCCGTAGGTGTGAAAAATCGTGTTCTTGGTTGATTGCGTGATTAATGATCGCGCGACGGCCATTGCTGTGTAACAACGGTAATCGAAAAATTTGCCGAGAAAAATGCGGGATCGTTTCGTCGTATTTCCGATCCAAACGGAAGTCCTCGGCTTCGAAAGTCTACGGACTCAGGCCATAACACATCATTAATCTTCGTACAAATATATTCAGGCCAGATCGTTAATTTCCCTACAAAGTGGACTTCGAAAGATCTATTCAAAATCATATTAAAAATTAGCTATTAATAAAATTCAGTTCTTCATAGACATTACATCTTCACAATCTTTAGACTAAATAACTAAAAAGCGTATGGCAATAGAAACTTAATTAATAAAACAGACAAAATTTTAAATACCATGCATTTGTGTTAATTTCTTGAAAAGAGGACAATTTTAGTTTCTCAAAATGGTACCACAAGAATCAATTATTTCAATTATGACGAATTCTTATACTGTAAAGGGTTAATACGACGGGTGGAAAACATCCTAATCGAGCTTTCATGATTTCTATTTCGTCGTTAAGGAGAACAACTTGTGTCTTTCGAGGTTGCTTTTAATTTATAAATAAAATTTACCAATGAGAATAGTTCTTTGGAAGTCGACTTGTATATTAGTCTCGTCTGAATCGAAGAAAGAAATGTTCTCGCTAGGGTAAGAAAAGAAACTCGTGGAGAGACGGGAGAAGTACTTGTATGTATGTACATATACATATATATATCGTATGAGGAGAAAAACCAGGGACGATTTCCACTCGTGTTATATCATATATAAAGTATAATAATACAACTACCGAAATATTTATATATGAATACATATATATCATATGTATACGTAATTCCAGTGTATCATTTAATCAGCCTCTTAATCGTCGGCCAGAAAACCGACGTCCAGACGAAAATGCGAGCAATCGGTTATCGCGTGTATACAACGGGTGTGATTAATCGTATCGGTGAGTCTCGTTCGGTTTGATATTGCAACTACACACGAGCATCACCGAAATGCGTGTTCGTATCAAGCGTTCGCGTCGATCGCCGTGGATCGACGCCCGGTTTTGGCCGATATAATCTCCCCTCGCATCCTTAAGTGATAGCTTTAGTCGCTTAAATCGTAACTCCTACAACTCGCCTTACGTTCCTACGTGTTCTATCACAATAATCGTCTTCCCTTTCCTCTCTAGAAACGAAAGAAGGAGAAACGCAATCGGTATCGCGCCGTGCGAAACGAAATCCGTTCGAGCGGAAGCGTTGCATCGACGCCATTTCGGTCCACGAAACGTACGCTGTGTCCTTTATCGATCCCGGAAGTTAAGAATGCGTCGATTCGATAGGCTTTCCAGCGCTTGAGCATACGACGTGCCGATCTTTCGTTCGATTCGGGTATTTGAAGAAATTCTGGTCGCATCGCGATTAGGGGGCCCACGAAACTAACGATTTCTCGTTGAATAATTCTAGAGACGATATCATTTTCATTAACGTGATAAATTAAAATTTAATTGAACAACTTAAATCGTTAGATTCGGGACCCCTGCTAGTTCGATTACGTTTGTAAAATGATACGAAGCCTTTTCAGACGATTTCACGGGGGTCAGAGTTTCTTCGTTCTGTTAACGACTATCCTTAAAAATAACAACGTTATTTTTGAGCTTCCGATGTGTGTGGCATCTTCGACGAGAAATAACTCTTAAATAATTAATAATATGACGTTCCCTCTACCTAGCAATGAACATTGCCCGATCTCCAATTTTTATAAAATCGAACGCATAAATAAAACACTGGATAGTATCACTTACTGAAATTTCTAAAATAAATAATATACTTTGAACAATAATGAAGGTAATTTTTATTATGATTTATTATAGATAAATTTAATTAAAATTATTGTATCACTAACAAGTTTATTATTTGAGTAGCATTATTCAAAATTTACTATTTATTTTAGTCTTTTATTTGCTGATATTCACTGTGGAGGGATGAAAACTATCCTCGAAGTTATGTTTAATTAATACCGGGGTATATTTTAGTCAAAACAATTTTGCACATGAAATTTTCCATTTTTTGGAAATGTAGACAATAAAGGATTTTTAATAGCAACGAAAAATTAACTTCGAGGAAGCAGTCCTGTGTGTTGGAATATGTTACAAAATTAAGAAAAAAAACGTCACATTTTGTTCTTGAATTCGATTTTGTCTCACGCTCGTTTTTATTTTTATATTCAATTTTTCTAAGTCCAAATCTTTATGTTGGTTTTCATCGAGCGATGTTCTTTGTTGGTCCGATTCGTTGATAAACGCGCAGTGAAGTCCTCGTATCACTAAAGAAACACGACGCATCTTTTGGCACACGGTTTCGCGCAATACGAGTGGTCGCCTTATATTAGAGATGTTCGATTCTTTTTAATGAATCGATCAAAAATTTTTGTTCTAATTTACACATTAGAAGCTTCATAGCTCCATCAACAAATTGGTATTCTCGATTTTCGTCTTATTTTGGCCTCCAGAACACCCTATATAATTTTGGAATAGATTCTTTAACAGAAACACTAATAAAAGAATTTTTTTATATCAAACATATAAATTAGTCAAATGTAATTTTAAATGCATTAAATTTTCAGGATTCATTTGAGAAAGAAATCAATTTAATGACAGAAAGAGTCGAGTTTTGCCAAGAATCGAATCAGAATCGAACGTCTCTATCTCGTATTATTCCACGTGCATCGCGAATGCAACACAAACCGCGTAGAGAGCATTTAGGTCGATGACAGATACAATTCTTCCTTCGATTCCTCAACATCGAATCGTTTACGCTTTGCGCCGCTTCGCACGTACGTTCTTCCTTTCACCATGATTGCTACGGGTGCATGAACAATCGTCACAAAGTGTACTATACACGAGTATGTATACTAGACCGTTACAATTAATGTAAATATATTGTCGGATATATCAGAACTCGGTGTTCTCTGCAGCAACACGTTTGCGGTTTGGAATGCCATTTTGTACGCGATTACACGGAAGATTAAATGCAGACTAAATTCCATACGTCGAATGGAATCAATTAGAGTTAAATACAATCGTTACTTCTCGGTGTCATAATCTTTTTGGAGTAGTAGGGTTCCAAATTTTCCCAAAACAGCGTACCAACATGCTCGAAATTTATAGATTCGTATATTCGTTAATTTACCGAGAATTAGCTTGTTTTAATATAATTTTCATTGATTTAATTATTCACTCGTTGTTCATAAATTGATGAACAATTACGATAAATGCTTGAGAAATGTTAATAAATAAATTATATTTACTACGCTACATATTGTGGTACAAAACAAGAAAGTCACGAAAATCCAAGTATAGCGTGGAACAATTATGTTATACAAAATATATCAGTATATTAATAGAAATGGTTGTCCATATTTTTATCACGCGAACATTTCTCTTTCAACCTTCTGTTCCAGAGTTGTGGAGCATCTTAAATTTCGCATTAGCATAATGTTTGGTTTTTGGTCAATTTTTGCGTCACGATGGAGAAATATTTTTTGATCCGGTCAAACGTGAACGTTTGCTCATCTTTGAATAAGAAACATGCAACTTAGGCCACTGCTACAATAACTGACACATATATTTCTTGGATTTTTAATTATGTAAATCAGTTTTGTGAACAATCGAATTCATCGTTAAGAAAAGAATTTGGTAAAGAATGGTCTTCCTTGGCTAAAAATGGATGTATGCAATGGCGACGGTAGGATCTATCGCGAACCACAAACGTTTTACTTCAGTACCACAAGACAATCTCGGGACAACGGTGGTTCTGATGATCGTTTTCTCATTCGACGTTTCGTCTAGCTACGTATTTACAGGA
Organism: Colletes gigas; assembly: GCF_013123115.1. Lineage (NCBI taxonomy): Eukaryota > Metazoa > Arthropoda > Insecta > Hymenoptera > Colletidae > Colletes > Colletes gigas. The sequence continues at coordinate 1,358,956 of NW_025106643.1, read as the reverse complement.
CTAGAGTCTTATTTAAAATCTCGTACACCTGCTCGAGCGCCGTTCAAACTCTGTCGCGATGGAGGCTCGAGTAAAGAACCACTAAAAAGTTGCACGATGAACCGGGGTTAAATAGAAACTATCCGATGAGAGTCGTGAAAGCTGTTGGGTTATCGTGGCCACTGAGCAGGCAGGTGAATTCTGAGCATATTACATGTTACCTTACGTTCTAGTACCTTAACGACTATGTGTAATTAACGCCCACGATAATCATACAATTTAATAAGCTCGTCGAACGAGTTCCATCCCATATCTCGATCGAGCATCGTCCCATGGAGCACCATCGAATCGTTTTACAATGAATCCTAATAGTCTTTTTTTCTCGATTAATTCCACTAACGCGTTTTACCAATTATCGTGGGCCGGATCTAATCAGACCGTGGGATTTGTCAACTCGTCTAAAACGACAAACATAAAGGAACAAAATCGTTTTGTTTTTTCCCTCGAGAAATACCACTATCCGTATCGAAGTCCGTATCTGTCTATTTGTTATCGGAGCGACCCTTCTGAGCGGGCTTCTGAGCATTGTTCGCTTTCCGCGCCATCTTGTTTTTTTAATATATATCCCCTAAGAATGAGTTTCGTTCGCGTAATTGAACTATTCTTACAAGTTAGAACGTTATTGTACCGATTTCCATAGATGAAATTCATTTCACGTCGCCGTACGATTACGCTAGTCTACGAAAATTATGGGGTGCGCTGTTGTAAAGTCGATCTTTCACGTCGATAGTCCGGAGCAGTAACAATGGAATGAGATTTATAAATGTATACGGTAATCAAATTCGATCGATGTTTCCGTGAATGCACAGACATGGTTCGTTTTTTTTCTTCGAAATACTCCGTTAGCTTTTTGATAGCTTCTCGTTACTTTACGGTTGGAAAGTAAGTGCACCGCCATTGTGATGGCCAACGTTTCTGCTCGCAAACGAAGAATGCAACAACTCGTTTAAACGATTCCCCAGAGTACATTGATTGTCGTATCTAAGATTCTGGTATGGAATGTTGAATGCATTGAGAAGTGTTTGATATCCATCGCCTCACGGTAACGATAATTCGGTTGTGCCTTCTTTAAAAAACCGCTTAAACTGAACTGGAGGTGAAGTTTGCTTCAATGTCCGCCAAGACACTCGACGAATGGTCTTGGGCCTTACGATGAACGAATTATAATTCAATACTTGTCTGGTAGATGGATTGTCAGCGAATGATACCCGTACGTTTATTCGAATTGTATCAGTTCTCGCGTAAAGGTTTAGCAACGATGACCAATATGTACGCCAAATAATACTGTCTTCCTAAAGTACGATGGTAAATTGACACTTCTTATTCACAATCGTTCCCGTTCGAAGAAGGTATTCCGTGTCCGTCGATCGTCGATGAAAAAAAAAACCGTTTTCTCTTGCCCGATTGGAATTACCGCCGCGAAATTCAACGAGGAAAGCGAGGGATATTCGAAGCGTTCGTTGCAAAACATTGCGTGTTAATGTTAACTAACAGCAGAGCCGCACAAAACTAGTACGTTCTTTACATCAGGTCGATTTCACAAGTCTGCGAACTGTATAAATATTTATCACCCACGTATCATCGTGGCCATCTTTCTACACAACTTTTCTCTATAATTAAGAGGGTATTCCCATTTGGGGACGTTGAAGAATTATTATATAATTATCATCTGTTCATATCAATTACAGTTTGTGTGCAAAAGCTTATTGTAAATGTAAATAACGTTAATGTTAATTCATAGCTTCACTACATGGAATGATTTGATAAAAGCCGTCGATTTTAATGTCAATATCCGCTATCATACTACAAATAAAAATATATAAAAATTATGTACAATAAGTCTCTGCACACAGAATCTAATTAATTTGAACAGATAAATGCTTTAATTGCTCATTACTGTTGACCCGCAATAATACTTATCGAATGATTTTAATAATATTCACAGATATAGAGACTAACATGAATTTTCCTTTTATTTTTCACCCTATATTGCATGAATTTTATTTTCTCCCAAACAAAATGACTCGTGAAACGACCTGATGCTTGCAAGCAACGCAATCGGTGAACGCAAATTATGCTTTGTACATTGTCTCGGGACACTACGACTCTGATAATAACGTCGAATCAATCCGAATTCGCCTAATTTGTCTGCCTCGAGACCGGGTTGGATCTCCGCGGGTCGCAGCTAACGGAGTCGCTGATGACAAAGACGTAACTAGCAATTAAAAGATATCTTTTATCCGCGTACGTTCACAAGAGACCAAGAGGAGCGTTTATTTCGCTCCCTCGCGTGGCAGGATCGTATATCTTAGTTTACACGGAATCGAATCGCGCAAGATTTCGCTAGCTACTGTACAGAGCTGGAAATACGATGTGTGGAGCAAAGGGGAGCATAGTAAACTATCACTCCTTCCGCTTATCATCTTTTCAGCTCCATATGGTACTCTTAACTGGGAGACACGGGCGCTACAATTATTCCACACGAAGACAACAAAGGCGTTCGAAGTTCTTGGATGTGTCGCAATCGAAACAGCGGTACAGTAGTGTGCTTCAGGTTGCAACAAATTTTGTTCCTCGGGTTGCTGTAAAGCTATCGCTGCGAGTTATCGATTAGTTACAGAAGTAGAAAAGTTCATATTTGAATTAGGATACAGTAGAACCTGCTTTATAGGTATTACATAGGAACAATAGTATCGAAGCAGACACTAGATATACAATATAGTATATAAAGTCTGTTATTTTAGTGTTAATTACTATGTAGTCTTTACTGACGTCAGTATCTTTCATTTAACCCTTTATTATCATATGTAAACAATTTGGATAACACTCCAATAAAATAAATAAATAAATAAATATATACACATAGCTGGGATAACATGTTACAAATAATAAAACAGTGAAATCAAGATTTTTTGATTAAATTTTGTTCACATACTATATTGGATAATTTACTTGAAATTGTTTGAAAATTGCCCTATTTTATACGAATAACGGAGGCTCTGCTGTATCACAGTAAGGCTGCTTCAATTCATGAAGCTCTTAAAAGATGTTCAAATGATTTTGAGCTAGAAAATAATCGGACATTTCGACAAAAACAAACAAGCGTTGAATATTTCTCTATGAACTACTTCGTACAAAAAAGTCGTCGAAAAAGTCAATTGCACAGTGGAAGTACCAAAGGATTTAAGTGCCAAATAAGAATTTTTTTACGGGGGCGTATTTTACTTAAGTTATTGCTACAGGAAGAACAAAAGAATGTTCAAGAAAAGAACAATTGTTAAGTAATTTTGTCCTTTTCTAGAGTTATTGGCACTGACATGTATGATCTAATTACGGAACAATCCTAATCTGTCTAATTTTGGTACTTTGTTCCATTTGGTACTCTCCCCCTACAATCGTTATTTCAGAACTCACTCTCGCGAGTAAAATTATGTAAAGAGTATTTAACGCTTTACCTATCAGTCACGGAACACGTATTCCATATTTTGAGTTGTGTCAGTTGTTCGCAAGTTCGTGAGAGAGAATTGTGCTTTCTCAGAACCAATTCATTTCTCGTGAATAAGAAAATATAAAATATGGCAACAATTATCGAGGTGTATTCATTATTTCTGGCTGAAGTATATTACAAACGACCACGATCGTTCGATAATCAAATGTTAACATTTTGTCAACGAAATAGTAGTACCATTTTACTTTTCTTTTCTGCCTAATTCGGACCCTCATAACATATCCCGTACGATATTCTCATTAGATATGTTTATTTACGTGTAAAATAAATTCTTTCTCTATACAATTTAAAGCAATAGCAGCAGCTTCAATAGAAAACACAATTTTCATGTTTCTACAAATATTATAACCTTTCCTTTTTATTAAATAGTATAGGGAAAATGTCTTGCATAAGTACACAAAAGCTTAACGAGTAAAATGGAATTTGTGTATCATATCATTTGCCTCGAAACTAGTTACAAAATCTTGCAGGCAATATACTCGTCATATTAAGACTTGTTTCTTCAAAATAAATTTCATACATTCTTTGTAAGTCTCTAGAAGCATATGTACGTTTCTACGTACATATGGTTAAAACATAAACGTGTCAGCAATAGCTAGAATTACTACTTTAAAATCGCTCGGGAGCCAGATTTTAGTGGAAATGCAAACACCAGTCGGCCATTGGTGGCGTTTTCAGAACTCTTTTTTCGGGAACCTCACCATACAATTATTCCAAACACGCCAAAATAACAGTGCCCCGATATTTCCAATCTTCTAAACGGCCCCCACCCACGTTACAATGTTCGTTCAGGCCTTAGCCTTCGTTTTTGGTCGACTGACAACCCGAGGAACATTACTGTACCTTTGAACGAATTACAAAACATTCCGTTACCTGGTGTGCGAACGCTTAGGGCAAGATGCATCCAAACGAGAGTCCCGCGCGTTAAGGTACTTTCGGTTCCATCTTCGTCCGTGGCGCTTATGCACGATGACAGAATAAAAGTATTATAATACGGGCGAAGGCAATTGCAGCTCGACGAATTGTCCTCTGATTCGAGTCGATGATCGAATCTTTGCCGATAGCTTGAATCGAATCGATCCGGGTAGGCCTGCTGTCCGCTCCGTTTTGGATTTCGATATCACCGAATCCCGCTATGCACCGAACGTGGGCGCTACTTCAGGCTGAAAAGGTCGCGATACATGATGGCCGTCGTCTCGAAACTCGAGGACCGATTGCTCGGCGAGGGTTCCATAATTTCTCGGTCCTTTCGTCGCGCAATCGATCTCTGCCCTTTCGCCTTTCCCTTCGTCGTCTCGTTTCTCGCGGGTTCCTATATAGAGGGTGGTTCCTTGTCGCAGCGGTGCACAAAGCCGTGCTGCTGTTGAGGTCATCCACTCGTGTGCTCGGGGAGCAGTATGCTGACCGATTTGCGATTAGCCGAACCGTTGGTGACGTTGCTAGGATTGGTGGTCGTCGCCAGGGCGGACGGCGGTCGATGCAGCGGCGCCACCACCCGCACTTCCGGCCTCGGCGATGCCTCCCTTAGCGGGCTACCTACGTTCACAAGGTCCTCCGCATTCGTCAGCGCCGACGGTCTGAAATCCAAAACGTTTGGCGGTGATATTTCCGCTTACGCATAATTTGTTTCGATTGTTCTTAACACGTTGCCAACCAGGGATGGGAATATTCGAATTATTGAAATACTGTTCGAAGCAAAAGTAACCATATGCATAGAAGAAATGGCCATCGCTCGTACGACCCCCAAATTTTTAAATAATTGCAACTAAAACATTGTCTGAAACATTGGGAACCATCGCGTAAACTAACAAATTTGTTAAAAATGTCGGCTTGGCGTCGCGTAGCCTGACAGCCACAGATATACTCGAAGGTCGGATTTATTGGGGTTGAGTTCACCGCGCATTATCTTCCGCCATTATTGCGTAATGTAAGAGAATATATACTGTAGTATCGTTCTGCCACGCGGAGTATTATTCCAGCGAATCGAATGCCACTAGTTAGTATTCAACGCAATAATCGCGCCCGTTAACGATAACTCAAAACATTTCGCGGTAGTGTTACGTGGCGACGCGGTCTCTGTTATCAGCGGCGTGCGTTCCTCGTAACGAAAGTAATTGCACGTATTAACGCGCGTTGTCTACGTGCTGATTGTGTCCACCTGACCAGGTAGACGCCGTGGATTTCGCAACAGTAAACAGCAGGGCGCAACGCCCAGGAATTCACGTGCTAAAGATCTGTGCAAGAAGCACGCATTGGTCGAACTGCATATGCAACTTGCACTCTGGATGCAATATATTCTTTTACATGCATTGCATTTTGGGACGGCAAAAAATGACAGAAATTTGTATCGATATAGAGGGTGTTCGACCACCCCTAGACAAAAATTTAATGGTAGATTCTAGACGCCAAAATAAGAAGATGGAGAACATTAATTTCTTGATCGACGCTTCGTGAAAAAGTTATTAAAATTTCGAAACCCGTGTCTCGAATTTGAATAGTTGCTCGACGCAACAGAATGCAACAAATGGAGAAAAATTACCCACGTGTGTTGCGGGGGTGGCGTGGGCGTTCTTGATAGGGGAAAACTGGCGACTTCTCTCGTTACCGACAGCGAACGAATCGATCCGAATGTTTGGTCCGGCGATAAATTAGCGCCAACACTCTGCACCATCCCGCTACTGAAACAGAAGGATGCATCGACATCAATAAAATTTGATGACATTGCATGTTGCATGCGATACCGCTCGCATGGTATCGATTAGAATCATTTTTACCGAGCATCTGTTAGATTACAGATCAATTGCTGGAAGCACACATCTTGTAACTTCGTTTTTGGTGAAATTTTTATGTGCTTCGTTCAAAATTTACCCCGCCACTTTCCATTTTTTCGAATTTATGTATATACATACGCACACGTGAACGATTCGACGTAAAAAATGAATCTACATAATTCATACGTTTTGAGAAGCAGACGTAATTGATAATAAATCGTTTCACGTACCATTGGCGTCATCCGTTCGAATTGCGTGACGAGGAAATAGATTTCGAGGATACAAACAATTTAATTAGATGCCACGGTTTTTGCATCCACTAAAAAAACACGTGCAACGCGTATCGAGGAATGAAACATGCATGTTCGGAATGCACGAATAATAATGCATTTTAAATTGATTACTTGGGTTCGTTGGTATCTAGTTTGAGCTATCTGTTCAAATCCGTCTGAAACAGTCGTTCGGTTTAGTCTCGAAAAGTAATGCGAGGTTCGGATCGATACCCCTCCCATGGCAAATAGGAACCTCTATAGCGGTTCCTGTCTGGCGAGATGGAAGGGAACATACTTGGACGAAGTGGGTAGTTATCGATATATAGCGGCAAAATCGAGCATTTCGAGATCCCCGTGCTATGAATTATTCAATGCTCGGTGGCGCGGGCAGGATGTCGAAGTTGTGGCTGACAAACCGACTTCGACTTCGTCGTTAATGCATTTTCTCCCGGTCGAATCGGCCAAGTTCCCGCGCGGAAAAGTTACCGCGGACTTGTTAAACCGATGCGTCGACCAGCTAACGACGTATCGATGGGGGATCGTTAACGGAAACTTTTAATTGCGAACGAATTGCCTTCCTCGCGATAAACGTGCTCGTGATCAACGAAACTTGGCTTCCGACGAATCGTCGAAGCGAAGTCTTCTTTGAGAATTACAGCAAGTCTTGGATAACTGCGTGAAACTAAAATGCTATTTTACTAAAGCTTCGTATCATTGAGCAGTGTAATACAAGCAAGCGAGTTCATTGCATGAAAAGACGACGAGTATAGTCACGATTAGTAACCTTAAACAAAGAATAACGACGGTCCCTTTTACGCAGCTATGTCTGTTCTGCTGCTGAATATAGCTCCGTATTAAGTATGAATGACACAGGAGGCGTATTTTTAGTAGTAATGACCTTTGGGGCTCGGTATGCTGACTCGCGTTTACAGTAGAAACAAATGAAACCGAGATTTCTTGTCAGGCAGAAACATTTTCATCGAGAACAAAGAAAGTTGGAAAATGTTGGAAAAGTTTATTAGTTTAACCCTATGTATGAGGGTTTCTAGGAAAAATCTGAGACTGTTGAGCAGTTTTGTGGATGATTGTAAAAAAGATCTCTTACCTGACTGAACCTGAGGTAACTAGGAATGGCATAGGCGTTGGGCATGGGCTCAGGGGCGAACTGCTCACGGAACTTCGAGTGCTGCTTAACACAGAGTGTGGACATTGCGGTGGACCGTTATGTCCACCGCCGGATGCGTTTCCACCTTTACCCGAGGAACGTCCCTTCAGGCAGGGTATTTTGGACCAACCGCTAACATCCTTGCCTGACATTCCTGCGAACAAACACGTTGATTAGTCGTGACTATTACGGCCATTAGCATTAGAATAAAATAACTTCGTTGACGAAGTGCCTCCCCCTACCTAGACATTCGTACACTGTTCATTGTATGTAAAATTGCAATCATTTTGTATGGGTAAATCCTACGCACTTTTGAGAAAAAAATTCCCCCAAAAAGTCCAAAATAAAAAAATACATGTTTCGACATTTTTTGGTGTTCTAGGAATCCCTTCTTGTGAGGTACTAAATTTTATCCTTATCAATTTGAGAATATCGAACGAGTTATGGGATGACTTACTTATTGCAATTATAGTTTTGCAGATTGTAAAGCGTTTTCGAACGTAAAACGGGGTGCTGGTGTATCGAAAATATAAATCTGCATCGGAGTATTTTGTAAATGACCGCCTAGGCACGTACTAGTCGCGCACTTTGTGCAATTTATACGCCATTTATACATTATTCATCGAAAGTATCGCGCGGCGCTTGTTAATCTTGCGGCACCGTTCTCTGTTGCGCGGAGTGCTTGCTAATAAAATCCCGCTGGTAAATTAAAATTTCTTTAACGTCGGAAGCGGAAGCTTGGAATACGACCGAGCGACCTTGACCATAGAAGATTTTGTCGTAGCGTACGAACCGTTGGGTCATCGTGGCGAACGATACCAAAAATAGTATGCGTTCCACTTTGCCTCGATAGCAAAAGTCGAATATTACACTTTTCATTTGAATAAAATTGGTAGTCTCATAATAGTTATACTTATAACTATATATTACAGTATTTCAAGTACCTAAAACTCTGTTTATTCAATATTTTAAGTAAATTTTTATGTTTTAAACACAACAGAAATTTATTTATTAATCTTAAAAGCATAACGAAATGTAGAATTGCATAAATATATAATAATTTTAGGTTAAGTAAACTGTAGCGCCATCTGTCGAGGTCTAATGTAAAACGACAACATGGCGGCTGATCTGAAAATTGAAAATCGTGATTGCAATTAAAAAAAAGACAATTTAGGACGACGGTGACTGAGTAGGTGGCAATAGATTATGTTTGTAATTTAAATCGGTGTCAATAATTAGAGGGATGTCATGATTAGGCTAGTTTACCCTACTATAATTGCAATGCAGGTGTGAATTTAAATTTAATTGGTCGACGATTTGAAGGTAGAAATAAAATCTCTAGAAAAAGTCAGAAACTAAATGCATTGGTTCCAAACACAATTTGTCCGATTGTGTGACGCAAAAAGTGAACGTTCGTGTGCATAATGTTTGCACGTTAGTATTCTTTATACTCACGGAAGTGGGTCAGGTTTGTTTTTAACGCATAAGTAGCCAAATGATGCATTCCTTTTTGTTAAGATCGAAAAAATTGTCTTTACCGAGTGTCAATTTTCCGGACGATGATGTAACGTTCAATTACGTTCGTCCACCGTTCCATTTCGTTGTTAGCAACGTTCGGTTACATAAGGGATGGTGATTTAACATCCTTTATTCGATTTAATATTCCGCGGAACACTTTCGTAACAGGAAACCTCACGTTCGGAAGAAAACATGGATTTCAGAATTTTATTTAATCCTCGGATTATATTATACTCTTTCGTCAAAGCCGAACAATACAACAGCCAACATTACAAACTAAAATATATTTAAGAAAATAGTAACTACAAGCGAAAAATTGAATTTTCCAACCAATTCATTAAAAAAAGGAGATTTCTAAAATTTGACATTAAAAATGTCAAACTTTCAACCCTGAGTATCTTTCCATAAAATCAATTTGAAGCTTTTGGCCGAGGACCACTGTCCTAAATCATTGCTTCCGACAAAATTCATGTCCACGTTCGCTCGTCCCTGTAGCCATTCGCGAATCGTTCAAAAACAAATTCTTTTCGTATCGATCCGCCGATAAAAGGAAGTTATATTGAGATGGCAGGATGTTCAGAGAGGAAGAGCACCGGGCAGACCGTTACATCTCAGTTTTGTTTGTATCGAAGAAATCCTCGTTCCAGGATTTCATCGGGTCTGCCTCCAGCGGTTTTCCAATACGCGCAACACATTCATCGTATTTCTCTGGCCCTTATTGTATACGGCCAATCCGTCTCGATGGTACGAGATATCGACTAATTCTCCAAACGGTCCTTTGTTCCGTGTTCATCCTTTTTTCTCGTCGATCCATGAACGTTTGGGCGAACCACGTCGAATGGGGCATGATAGAAATTCTCTTGGAAAGAATAGAATTTTTTGTAAACATTTATTTCTTCCTACTCAATCACGAATAAAAATATTATCATTTAAAAACGAAGAAAATTTAATTTGGGTGGCCCTGACGGGTGGAACTTTTATTTTCATGAATTAAGTCACTGTCGAATGGTATTTGACCATATTAGCTATCATTAAAACACAGAAAATAGTTTCGTTGCTGTTTGTATGTCCTTCGAACTCAAGATTTTTATTTTCTAATAAAATATACGACTATTCGAAGTGTCTCAATATTTTTCTCCGTTCCTTCCCTTGTTAGATTGTTACGAGAGAATTTTTTCTATTTGATCGTAATCCTTAGATATTACCTTGAACCCCCAGGCAAGCACAGATCGCGAAAGATGATAATACCCAACGGAAGAGAGTAAAGCCTCTTTTTCCTGTAAGTCCGTGGTATATAGTTCTTTATCGGCGTAATTATGTTTTTTAAACGCCCGTGATTCCAGAGGCAGCGCCGTCTACTTTATCGTCATCGTTTTAAGAACCAGCTGTAGCTAAAGTAATTAAAAATTTCATCCGAGACCGTAACCACACACTGTACTTCACAAATTGTTGCCAGCTATCCAATTTATATGGTCTAATTAGTTTCAATTGTAGAAAAAAGTTAACGCTCGAGGAATCACTGTCCCCCAGACGGGCGTCGGAGATACTTTCCTTATTTAAAATTACAATTAAAAAACAATTCACGTTTAAACATTGTAAATACTACAGATACATATCTCTGTTCTTAAAATATCTTTGTTACTTAAAAAAAATTCCAAAGTAGTGGTATTTCTTTAAGAAATCCAGTCTTTTTGAGGGCTTCATTAGATTTGTTGTAATTTCCATAATCTTTCTTGAAACATAGAGCTAAAATTATGGATTCAAAGTGAATCACAATAAAGTACCCTTCTTTGACGAAAATATCCCTTTAAAGGAGTTCTGTAGCAATTTTAAGCTGTTTCTATACACTGTTCGTACAATGCAACGCCACTTTCTTCGGTATAGTGAATTGTGTCGAGCATTTGCTTGCGAATAAGATGGCCGTAAGGAAATGCTCGAGGTATAATCTGCGCAGTAGCATAGCGTTTCGCGGAAATGCACAATGAGCGACGTTAATAAGAGTAATCTGCGTCGTCGTCATTGTTCTCGTGCTATCGAGGAAGCATAGGGCGCCAGATAGCGTGGAAAGGATCGAAGAGCTAGGAAAACCGTGGATCCCGACGAATGGCGAAGGGATATCGTAAGATCGAGGGCAACAGATGTCATGGACCCCAATGGCGGCGGTGCACGTCCTAGTTTACCAGGCACGTAGGTACAGTCAGAGCTCAACTTAAATGAATTCGACGGTGCAACGGTGTTGTTCATAGAGACGCCATTCTCTCGCGCGGGTCCCGTTCAATGATTTATCATTTCCAACTGACTCTATTCACTTTTCCATTTCATACAATTTTCTTTCTTGCTGCTTTGCATTGCATTGGCAACGAGGTTATTAGCGACGAGTTCGTGTCGAGACAAAGGAAGTTGTAATTGGTAGCACTGGATCCTCTCAAACATAACCACTCTTAGAAACGATCGTTACACTATTTTGTCTATTCGAAACGAAAAAAAATAAGTTTGACTGAAAAAGGTCGAAAATGAAAAAAATGGCGTTTCGTGGAGATTCGTTGACTGGAATTGTATGTGTGTCAACGAGGATACGAAATCAGGGATTATTAATCTGATCTTGACCCGAAAACGAGCACCGCGGAAAAACGAGAGCGAGCGCGAAACGATGCTTAAGCAGCTGCATTATTGATCGACGGATTCTAACATGATGACAGAACGCGAATGACGAGGCTTTTGGGCGTATCAGCGAGGATTCGTTAATCCTTTCGCCGCAGCGGGACATCGTTGAAATGCATTTGGTCCCTGCGGAACACGTTCGACCGTGCGCCTTTGTAAAACTGCAATGTTGGCACATCGCGTCATGCATCTACCCCATCCACGAATCACGGTAATTTGATGCAAAAAATTGTTGGCACGAACGGCACCCAAACACACTATTACAAGAAATAATAGCCCCACCGCGACCAATGTAAACAACAAATTTGCAATAACCGTACTTGGTGCATGCAACTCGATGCACCTTTGAAAATAATCACAGAATTTAGAAAACAATTGTAATGGAAGGGATAATAATAGGAAACAAGTTAAATTAGTAAGCATTTTACTATATTTGCAAAATCCTTCAAACCCCAATATAATTAAGTTATCAGGAAGAATATCCCAATTCTTCTACGGGGGCAGAAACAGATTCCAATATCGAGTTTAATATCGAGGATGAGGAAACTATTACTCGAGGTAATGCTCTAGAAGAAGCAATGGAAAAATCGATCCATAAATTTCTTGAAAGGTCTGAAAAAGTAATAAATTCGAAAACTCTGTAAGCCGAATTTTCCGTATTAAAAACGACCAATAAAAGAACAAAAGCAATTAAGATAAAAATGTATAGTTTATGTTTTGTACGGATTTTAGTTATTTTCTGTAGAGTTCATTTCAGTTTTATATTTTTGCACTTAAAATAAGTGTTTTTAAAATTCAAAAACCAGTTTTATCCATCTGTCATGTACAAACGTTAGCTAAAACCGAATTTCATTACGTAATTCACTACGCTTCTGTTTCAATAATATTCAAATCTCAGATTATCCTGTAATAGTGACATTTTGGTGAAAATGTCATAACCAGTCCCAGCCACCCCTACGTTTGACTAATAATTTCGATATATATTAGGATGCTGGTATCATAGGATTTTAATACACAATCGTGGAGCATCATACTAATATAAACTAAATAATAAAATGAATATTGTCCTATGATTTTTTTTTCATTTTGGTTGTAAGAGTTGAGGGTTCCTGTTAGTAACAATTTGTCGTTAGAATCGTGATTCGTGAGCCTATTAGACAAGTGGGAATACCTCGAAGGGTGATTGAATTTTCAAGATTCAGCCGATCCTCGAGACGATCAAGATTTGCATGCATCACGCATCGTCGACGCGAAATAAACGCGATTCGTAAATCCGGATAATCACGTTCTTGCACGATAAGGCTGAACGAAGTCCTGATAAGAGTCTTTGGAACAAGATTCAGCGATATTTACGAGCCACGAATACCCGTAGATATTATTCCCCAATACGGGGATGCAGGATCTTGTTAACGCCACCCCACAACGAGATATTACTTCGCGGAAACAAGGTGTAACGTAACTGTTAATTAAATCTTTCGGAGAAGTGAGTAATAAGAGGTTGAATGAACAATGAAGATGCCTTTCTACCCAGGTAACCAACCGACTCGATTAAAAAATATTAAACATCGAACGTGTAATGGAGACAATCGGTCAGTTATGCAACTATCGATGAATCACGGTATTGAGATCTTACGTAGGAAGGTTGAAGTCGTACGGGGTGTCTCAGTTTCATAAACTCGGAGTTAACCGGTATTACTAGTAGGTACATGAGTCTCGGATGCAAGAAGGAAATCTTAATATTAAATTTTATTTTAGTATTTTGTAGGATTCCATCGTCGTAGAGTCTTGCAAAGGTTTTATCGAAATGATCCTCCGGAGGAGACGAAAATGTCACTGTACTCTGAAACTGTTTCTTCGAATGAGCGATCCACGTCGCGGGGGAGGAAGAACACTCTGAAAAATGAGAAAGAAAAAAGGCAGGCTCGTGTTGCATCGAAGGATAGAACCTTTAGAAGGCTTTCGTTCTCGGGGTACGCCATCTTTTACTGTCTACGTTTCGAGATGAATGCAACGACCAAAGAAACGTCGTTTGATCTGAGAATCCATTCGAGCTGAAATTAAACAGTGCAAGTGAACCTGTGCACGATTATGGACTCGCCTTGACTGTAAAGAGAGTCTCACATATTCTACAACCGTGTGTTATTAAACGTGCGATTGAATTCAATCCTAGAACGAACACGGGGAACTAGTCGATTCGGTTATTTGAGAAATCTCTCAAGGATGTTGCTTATACAACACGTAGCGCCATTTTCTAGGTTTTTAAGTCGCGCTTAGAATAACGAACTGAATGTATTTGAACCTATTTTATTATTCTGTATAGTTGGTGAATTATTCTATTTATCCTGAGCAAAATCTGTTTAAAATTTTTGAAGACAACTCTTGTATCCTAGGGGCACGTGCATATACGTCCAAGGAATCTAGTATTGATCGAAGTATACAGTGGTTCAAAGTAAAACTCGGGCGCTGACATTTTCGCGCTTTATGAAACGATTGGTAGTGTGAGAGGAACGTTTAAACAAAGAATAAAGCTATTTTTAGTAGGCTTGATTGAAGATTTTTTTAAATTTAGCCCTCGGGGGCCATTTTGTATATAACGAAGCTGAAAGATACAGTGTTGAACTTGCACGCGTGTGCTAGTATCCACGAGGATGTGGATAAGAATTGCGAAAGGTATTTGAATCAGAGCATCGAAACCGGAATGGAAACCGCAATACATAATCGGTTGCTTTTCGGTTACGGTTCTGCGACTGCAATTCTCAGATGACCGAAATACTGACCGTAGCACCGCAAGGAAATGATCGACAATCGAAACGTACGACCCCTGGTATTTCGATCACGGATACGTGATCGTAAAGACGACCGAAATATTGGCCCTAATTCCGAGACAGCCGAAATACCGAGAGCAATGCTCTAAAAAGGTTTCGATTCTGGGTCACAGATACCTGCAGACTCCCCAAAGTCGAATACGTATTACCAATTTTCCAAATAAAAAAAAAATTTCATAGATCATGAAATAAAAATAGTTTTAGTCTCGTTTAAGTCCTGGAAACGAGCATTGTTGTTTCTAATCTCACGCGTCAATTTGGGGTAGGAAAACGGACGCGTACGATTCCAAGAATTCTCGTTAAAGTTATTCTATGTAATTAATTGCGATAGGGGGTAGGGGGGTGAATTAAATAGACCACCAGATACGAACGTCAATAACGTCAATATATAGTTCGCCTGGACAGAGCGAACTGACGTCCTACATTCGCCTCCTATTGGCACGATCCCTGCTAATCTGCGAAACATAACCTGCAGAAACTTCGCAAATGATGACCTTGCTTCCCTGATACTAGCAGAAGATTTGTTAGGGCGATGGATTCATTTCAAATAAACACCCCCACGGTTTCATGAGCATTTATAGAGTATTGTATTTACGGACGGAAATATACATTAGTTTGTAGCCACAATACAACGTGACTCGTGTAGGTGTATACATTGCACATGGTTTTCGAGTTGTAACAACAAAAATTTTAAACCCTGTTTAATAAAATTCTAAAAGAATCTAACAATAGAGTCATGCAAATTTCCTGTAAAAATTCAGTGAGCTATGAATTTTAAGGACGTTCTCGATCATTTAATATTTGATTTGTAGAACAGGCTCTTCAAACAAAAAGATCAGTTTCAAATCCACTGTTTGCCTAGTATTTAGTTGGATATCTTTTGCTAATTCCAATGACCTATTTGGCCTGCGTCCATTAGGCTTTGCATGTTATTGACCTCGATATTATGCAACCGTGTTTGTAATTTACTTTTTACTTGGCTTTGCTTTTCGCTGAATATTTTCATAAAACGAGGGGTCAAACGTACGATAGACTTTCTATTTTAAATTGATTTTATTACGTACGAAATAGTTATGTAACTTCTTTCGTATCAAGTTCTCAGTAAATTGGGGGGATACCATATATTAATAATTTATTATTGACTCTGATGCACCAACATTAAACGTAAATTATATTTTCCGAATATTTATCCTCTCTGAGTTATTAACTCATTGAACTTCAACTTAATTGAAATTTGTTAATTTCTATCCACTATGGTTTCTATCTTCATCTTTAAAAGATTTCCAACGTCACAAGAAACGACTAGAAGTGTCATCCGCGTTTATTTCTCTTATTTATTATCGCACCGTGAATATTTAGCACGTGAAACAGTTACCAGGATGTTCTATATTTATCTTCTTATTTCATACACTTCGCTGCGTCAATGAGTTCACGTATCGCGGGCAAAACTAACAAATGATGCAACAAATTCCAAAGAAATTCGTGTTTCCACTCCACCGTCCGACCGTTCCCTCTCAACCGGGTTTTTTTAAATTTCCAAACGGATCAGAGTTTCTGTTTTGGTCTCTGATACAAAACGAGAGGCTGCAGGAGTCGTAACACGTCCGAATGACGGACGAAATAATTTGATAGACTCGTATTAGCCTGAATTCCGACAATCCAGTTAGCTACCCTAACCCTGATCCAGCCTCGTCCTGAATTCAGAGTAACTGACATGAACTGGTGCACCGATAGCCTAACGTTTTGTATAGGCTTCTTAAGACTGGTCGAACCAACACGTCAAACGTCTCCGAGAAGCATAGAACTCCTTCGATGCACCAAAAGAATTCGCAATCCCATTACAGCTTCTAAATTTAATGGTATTATCGAGGATCATAGATCGTGCAGCGATAACACAGAAATTGTAATTAATTACAATGACATGACGATTAATTTTGTATATTGGATATCGTTACGACGAATGCCCCGGGTTGGTACGGTGGAAAAAAGCAGTGAATCGAACGATAATGGACGGAAAAATTATAAACTCATTTCTCGATAAGATTCCCCGAATCAGAGTTGGGTCCGATAGGAAAATATAAATGGAATACACGCTTGAAGCTTCTATTCGAAGCAAATCGTATATCACACAGTGTCTCTCAAAACTGTTGCAATATGAATTAAAGATTCAATAAAAATTAGATAAACACCTTCGAAGAAAACCAATTTTAAGTATTAAGTAATCTTAAGAGTAAATATGGTTGGTTGTAATAATGAATAAACAAATTATTGTAATAGTTTTGAGAGCCACTGTTTACGTGCTTTATGGCTGAACTTTGGTCGATGTTGGTTCGCATGACAACGAAGATATCATAACGGAATGAGCGATGGGACATAAATCCCGATGTTTAGGGCGGGAAACAATACGGTTTTATGATAAATTGCGTGCAGACTGTAATAACCATGGCGCTATCAGTCCACCGTTATCATTCAAAGGAAAAATTCGTTCTGTATCGACGTTCTATGAAATTCATTTTCATTCCTGGAAAGATACTCGTAATCGTCGGTTGAAGAAAATAAAAGCACGATAAATGAATATGATAGGACGACATATATTAAAGATTTTAATTTGCATTAGATGCTACCGCACCCCTACGCATGCGGAGTCGCTTTGAAGTTCGGCCATCGAGCGCGTGTAATACGAGACTCGTTCGCTCTTGGTGTATCTCGGTTATTCTGTTCATCGGACGTTTCACGCGTGGGTGGGTCTCAGCCCCAGATACGAAAGGTCGATTCCTCGAACGAAATCGCGAATAAACCTGAACAGCTAAAACGCCACGATACCGGTTTTAATTTTTTAATTATCCGGGAAATATTGCGCGTAATTACAACTAGCCCAGAGTTTGGTAGACAGATTTATACGAATTATGAGCAGTGTTAATTTTAATTGGCATCCAAAATGTTATTCTTTATTTACCCTTTCATTGTCAAAGCATAAAGCACGAAATGATCGTTCTTTGGCAACGTACAGAGCGTAAATAACGAAACACGACTCACCGAGCATCTTGACACCCTGAACAGGACTCAAGGGGTAAAAATCCCCGTGAAGAGGGCAATGGAAACCGACCCTACGCTCCCTTCTTCTCGCCCTTCTGGTGAGCATGCACAGCAGCACGCCGAGGGCTAGCATGAGGGCGCCCACCACGATACATATCGGCCCCAAGATTCGGGAGTTCCCCGTGAACGCGATCCTAGCTGCGTACGAATCCTTGTCCTCGTCCTCGCCAGGCCCGCGATAAGAGGCAGCTGCAACGAGCAAACAGACGCGATCAGAATTTTTTATCAACATGTAGTCACGTTATTCAGTCTTTCGGAAGGTACAAAGATAAAACATTCCCCAAGTTTGGTCTCCATTTTCTCGAATTCAGTTCGTACAATGCATTCTTTTCCCGTTCACATCAGTGTGCAGTTTTCATTTGATAATTTCTTCAATTTTTATTTGTTTGTAATGGAAAAATTCATGCATACAAAGGTTGTAGTTCTTTTTCTTTTAAATTCTGGAAGACGACTTATTTTTTCGATCCTCTTAACCGCAGATTCATAACTCAACTATCCTGTGTCGTCCTTTCGGAGATTCAGAGTTTTGGCGTTACGTTATAAATGTTTGAAATTTAATCTTCGAGAGTGCTTGCGGCTAAATTCACGCTCTCGTGGTTCCGCGTATAGTATCGAACTTTCCGGAGATACCGCAGCACCAAAAAAGCGAAATAACCGAGAATTTCAGGGAAGAAAAAGAGAAGAAGATTTTTAATTAAATATGCAAGATGGAAACGACGACTGGACAAGCCTGTGTCGTATATTACCGCATAAGGAAATCAAATTACAGGCTACTGCAATCGTCTATTCTTCTCCTTACACGAATTATAAAACGAAATTTAATATATTTCTTTGAAAAGGTCAACGATATTAAAATTACGACCTCTACGAACTATAAACTGTATTTCAAGACACCCTGTACAGTCTCGCGTAACCAAAGAACGGTATCGAGCTCGAGAGGCGGAAGAAAGTGCACGAAATCCGACTCCTCTTCAAGTAAGAAAATAGCGAAGAGTCACAGCAATCTGCACTTCACCTTTATTATTTTTTCGAGGGGGACCGAGGATGCTGATTACGCCTTGGAATCACGTGGGAGAGTTTTAAAGAAAGTTTCCTGCCAGTTACAGGAGAAAGTCATTCTTCGGACGATCTCTATAAGGGAAGAATCTCGGGAGAACGGCGCCATTTTAGAGACGCGCGCGTAACTCCTCGTTTTCGATTTTATTCTCCGCGAAATCAACGCGAGAATGTTCCCACGCACCTGGACGAACAATGTTCGACGTAATAAAGCCACAGTTTCTTTTTTTAAACTGTAACTTTATACATTTATTCCGGTTGATTCGATATTCTTGGGCGTCGAATAATGGAGAGCTTATTGAAAAATGTGGGATCGTTCGATGCACGATTTTTAACACGGGGCAGCAAAGAAGGAGCAAATGACAGGGAACGAAAGGGAAATGAGGCCCAGGACCGGTCCCTATCAGGAGAGCCAGAGGCAAGAAAAAGAATGGCGACGAAGGAAGGACTGACCGGTTTTGATAAATCGGTTGGTAACAACGGTCCGGGACCCGTATCTGAGAAACCATGGCCAACAAGTAAACGACCAGCTGTTGCATGGTGGTGAACAGCCGAGCCTTTCTTCCTTCGCTTTTTCCTCCGCGTCTTCTTCTTCGGTTTCGTGACATAAACGCTACATTGCCGTCGCGGAGTTCAATCACCTCGAAAAATAGTGGTTCTCAAATGGTGCAACGTAACGAGCACAGCAGAACAGACGGCTGATGCCTCGAGATAAACGTTATGGGCTTTACGTGACGAGAATTCCCATCATATTCCTTCACACGCCACGGCGAGAAATACAATTCGGACCTCGAGAAACGGTAGATCATTTTCCACCCGACTTAAGAACGAAATCTCAAATTTTCTTTCGCCTTTTCGGGGGCCATTTATTTTTATAAGCTGAAAATTCAAGAAGATCGAAGGTCCATCGATTGCAACTAACAAGTGGATGGCTTGAGATTTCTGACGAGCGTCGGTAATTAAAAAAGACGGAGTTCACGATGTTGGTTGAACCTTGGACCAACAGGAGCGTAAACAACATCGTCGATTATCCGTTGTAAACATAAATCGACGCAGCAATTTCCCAGGAATCGATCTCGCCGCGTATAACTTTGTCGTTCGAGTATTTACTGCCAGCTCAGCTTAGAACAAGGCTTCTTATTCGGTAGAACTAATCGAATTCCACGAACACGTCAGAGGCTTCCGTTAGATCAGCAGAGAATGCTAAGCTGCGAATAGAGAGTAGTTTCCATCATCGTGGAATCCACGTTTCTTGTCTTGCACGTGTTCCCGTCAACGCAGTGTGAATTTAGTAGCTTTCCATCGGAATTACTTACGCCCCGTAATGCAATTTTACTGAATTTTTCCATACAAAGTGTCTATTCGAAGTGTTACGATCGAAATATTTCGTGAAACTTTCATAACAGAAAAATGCAGAAGGCAAGGAAGAAATATATTAATATTCATTAATATATTTCAATCATTCTGTGCATGTTTTTTCTTTTATCTTTTGTATCGATGTAAATATTATTTTTCTTCGAATCGATAGTATCGACACGTTTATAAATCGATGTAACCGTTAAGTGGTACATATCTCGAACCTTATAAGCCTATAATTTCTTGGAACCTGTACGCTTTCTCCAAAATGGAAAGTTTCGAACGACATTTCAACCAATACATAGCAATTTCCCATTAAATTGCAATCCAGAGATACAACTTACACATGCTAATAAACAACCGTTTAAGAAGTTTGGTTTTATTTATAATGGTATATGCCATACCGTTTGAAACACTTGAGTTTGATATTTCGTTTATCGAACATTGAAAACATTAAGTTTTCGAACAGGAATGAATGGTTTTGCGTTATCGTAATATTCGCCTCGACATTTATCGGATATGAAACCGCTTGCATAATAGGATTAACAACCAGCCGAGGAACCTTTGTTCCTTATTTTGTTCCAATATTAGCTGTGCAATTGCAACGAAAGACAATGGGGGCGTCGATATAGAATAGGCGTGGGCAAAAACAATAAGAAGCACGATACAAACCAGTGAGTACAGCGCCGACGAGCATGAAGAGGAACCCGAATGCCGGAAGAGCAATCTGGCAGTTCGCAGCTATTACAACCCCGGCCACCATCAGGCCACCCTCAATCTTCTCCACTTTTAAGCGTGATATAGGGGTCGGACATTTTAATTTTGTACCGAGTCCGCCACTCAGCGTGCCCTCCTCGCCGGCCATGGTGTTGGGCCTGAAATAATAAACGAAACAGAAACATATTTAGTCGATTCCGCTTCGCCAATAATCCACATCCCTCGTAAATATTAATGCACATATTGCATGCAGTCCTCACTTCTAAACTGTGAAAATAATACATCATTTTCTACGAACATAAGAGACGTACTTAATGTGTGTGCTGATATAAAAATGTGTACTTATTAATAACTAGACTGCGGCTCTTTATGCAAATTCATATTTTTATTAATAGAATTAATAAAATGGGAGCTTTGTAGATGATTGTCTCAACCCTTAAATATAATAATTCGTATCTTATATTTTTGCATATTAAGTGCATTCTGTAGTTTCTTGAGAATTAAAATCCCCCATAAATGCATAAACATCCGCAGTCTATTAATAACATATTTATGGTATTATTAAAAAAAAAAAAGAAAAATACTGATAAGGGCTCAGCCGGGATTCGAACCCGGGACCTCTCGCACCCAAAGCGAGAATCATGCCCCTAGACCACTGAGCCACTCGATTTTTTGCTTCGTGTATTCACACAATCATAAATCATATCCAATAAACATTCACAAATATTCAATTTCTATACCTCTCTCAATTAAATAAAAAAAATAACATTTGTGTATACGTATGGAATAACTATAAAATATAAACGTATTTTCCTTTTCCTCTTTTAGCATTAATCACAATTTTGTAATATATTTATAAATGAAAAATTTGTTTATAAAAATTACAAATACAATTTTTTATTATTGGAATACATTTATATTGGATTCTTCTATGAGAAAGAAAAAAAAAAAATTGGGCTCAGCCGGGATTTGAACCCGGGACCTCTCGCACCCAAAGCGAGAATCATACCCCTAGACCACTGAGCCGCTTGCAGTCAAGTGAGCAAAAGTATAGTCATTACTGATGAACAATATTTCTTTGCATACAGGAACATTTAATTTTTGCTATTTTTTATATATTCTTTAACTACCAATATTCCATTGAATAGCTTTTCCATACAAAAGTTTATTCTTTTTTCACGTAGAACAAATAAAAAAACTTTGTTATTTATCATTTTTGCCAGAAATATGTCGTTTTCAATGGACTGCATTTTTCAGAAAAATAAATACCGAAAATAATCGTTTTCCATGACTGCATAGTATTATAGTTGGTCCCCTGTAGCGACAGATTTATGATTACTCCGGTTTGTTAGACCTTCAACAGACTTTTCGAATGATTTCCTATATAATTACTGCAGCAACGGACTGACCTATGACGAACGACAAGGATAGAGCACGTTAATTAGGTGAGTTCTACACGCTATGGCATTCCGACCTTTAGGCAAGTCTATTACAACTTTCTCATCGTAGATTAATTAAGTAACTATTGTTTCCTGTCCCCGTAGTTGCGAACAAATTTTACTTCTCAATCGTGACATAGAAAATCCTATTTCATTTATCGACATAATTCTCATTTAAATCGAACAATTTCTATTTCCTTCCTCTACGCTATTTCCATTTCAATCGTTTTTTAAATACAGTAAATAATGATTAATTTGTACGTCTTTTTGACCCGATAAATAATGTTCCATCGATAGTTTCGATTACATATTTTAACATCGTCCAGTTTTACACAGTGTACGGCAACGAATCCGGCGCCACGGCGATCAACAATGTGGCATTCGCGTCGAAGAGCTTGAAAAGAGCAAGGGCGTCGGTTTTGCGCGACGGAGTTAAGCTCTCGAGCTTTGAGCTTCCGTCGCCCAATTAACGTCGACCAACCTACCCGCTCTTCATTAAGCAAGCCGGCCTCTTGCTCCGCATAATGAAAAGGGTACCTCGTTAAATTCACGTCGATGTATGAAAGGAAATAGAAAAAAGAACGAAAATCCCTGTCCATATGCTTGCATAGTTACGGGGGTAAACAAACGCCGCGCATATTTATTTTTTCTTCGTTAAAAACAACCGTGCGTTTCACGGAGAGAAAATTGCCGCGACTTGTTCGAATTTTCCATTTTCAATTCCTCGAATACACGTGGTTCGAAAGTCATCTCCAGCATCCGATCGTTAAAGAGTCGGGATTCACCGGAAACCACTTCCCCCGTTTAACTCCAGGCTCCATAGAAACTTTCGCATGGAATTGCACAACAAAAAAAGGTAAACAGAGTCGTCAACTGTCGCGCGTACGAGTCGAGACGGGGAACACAATGGCCCCCGATAGATGAATTGCGATCGACATGACCTCATTCTACAAATCTCGACAAGATAACCCATGTACCCTCAACTCTTGGCTCGCTCTTTGCCCCATTTACCCGGATGTGTCGGTCGCCGGGGACGCGGTGGGACAAGGGGGGTCTAACAATTGAAGCAACAAGAACGAGTACCACTTATTCCCGTGTCGCCGCTATAAATAAGTTTCGACGACGGTGACTCAATTTATCGAAATCGTTGCTAATCTTCGTCGATGCATTGCTGTCTCTGGATCGCGAATCATAAACAACGGGTTTCGTAACCGCGAGATGAATCACAACGAGATTCGGGGAAAAATTCACAGTATAAATCTGGATGAATGACGAAAATTGGCGAAAGATAAAAACCTTTTAATTCTTCGATGGGCCTCGGGCAAACTAAAAGGGTTTCTTCTAATTTCTTACCGATACATTCGTGATTTCTAAAGATGGGCGCGGCAGTATTGTGCCACGAGAGGGAGATAATTTTAATGACTTTGCAAAGGGGAGTTATTCCCGGCGTGACAACCGTGCTATTATGCTTTCTTACGCAAAAGAGCGGAAAACTAATTAACCCCGAGTGCTGCTTCTCGGTAAGTCCATTGCCGTCTGAGAAAATTCGATGAACTTTGCGAAGCACGGAGGCTCCAGAAGTACTTAAAGAAAGAATCTTCCCGGTTTTCGCAAACTTCTCGAGCGGCGTGAAACAAAGATGGCGGAGGAGCTGGCGTTTCTGCCTCGGTGAACCATAATTTTATGATATAATTTGCCTTCCACTTTTTCTTTTGTTACACGATAATCATTATTGAATAATGGCCCATATAATCATATAACTTTAACAATAAGGTAATCAAATCTTTCATCCTGCAAAATTTTAACTACATCGATGACCCCCAAGGCCTTGCACTCTCTGTGTAAGCTAAAAAGGAAAAATATAAGTGTCGGTTGCTTTAAGAGCCATTACATGAGAATCCTCCCACCCTCCCCCTTAAGTATCGATTGCAAAATTGTCGGTACCAGAGTGGATTCGTCTCTCTCGGTCACGCAAGTGATCTCGAGACAAAGGCAAACGACACACGACGGAAGAATAATACGTCCGGCAAAATGAATCTAACAATACGCAAAATGACCTTGCACAAAGAGTTGTGAGCACCGGCAGGTCGACGACCGGTTAGTATGGCTCGCAAGATGCGACAAGGAACGCCTTTCTACAGCCTTGACTGCAACCTCCATTACGTTTTGCTGCCAGCTTCGTCGTCACGTGTAAACGTGCACCGAATGACGTATTACTGTCGCTCTCCGACGTCGCACACGCATACTAACCTAATCTAAACCCGTTATTATGCCGACGGATATTTTTATAAACGCACGCAGGTTATTAGATTAGGGGGGGAAAGAAGTGCAGCGCGCTTTTACGTCTTTTGAAAACATCTTTGTTAAAAGAGAGACACTTTTGAAGACGTCATTCAAGAAAGGACATTATAATCGCAATAAGCAATCGAAATAAATTTTTCTTGTCGATATCAACAATAAAAAGAAACATTTCAGTCACTTGTAATCGTTATTTGCAACTAAAAACATTGCTTGAAAGGATAATTATCCTGTAACTTTTTATTGGTTGCAATAGAATTTTAGGTATTGAACCAGAATCACTATACCCACTCGTGGAATGGTCATTCAGTGGGACAAGGTGAAAAAGTCGAAAATGAAATAATGGCCGATAATGAGAAAATGGCGGTTCGGAGCGACGAGTTCGCTATTATCTAATTCCTCGTCTTTTTCGACGACGGCGTTCATGAGTGATAATGCTACATTTTGGTCATTTAAAAAGTATCACGTTGATTCGTCAATTTAAATATAGAATTCTTATATCCAATTATTGCAACAGTTTTGAGGATCACTGTATGTTGAATTGCAGTTGCTATACGTGTATATTTTGCTCGTTCTCAACGTTATCACATTAAATCTCTATGTTGGACGCCACACGCGACGCCCAGCCGCAGATTCGGACGAAAAGGTCGACCCCCCGGAATAAAATCGCCTACCACCCTCGTTAAAAGCCTCCGAGCGGCCTCGAATTCGCGACTTTTGTCGGGGGCATCGCGTTTCAAAGGGCAACACCGGGGACCACGGGTAGAAAAGAAAAAATCCTTGGTATTTCTCAACCTCGACTCCCCTGAATTCGATTTCTATGGTCCAATGCGTCGTTCTGCACTGGCATTTAGCAACGAAACGAAGTGCCTGTCCACACGCGAACGAATGACGTGGACGGATGTCGAACTGAATTGGCGCAATGACCATAACCAGGGCCTAATACGGCAATGGATGTGCGACCTTTTCCTTGCCGTTTAAAACAGTGAAACCGAACGGAACAGGAACACGTGGAAGCTTCGTTCAAACGCGTGAAATCTTTCATTTTGAATAAAAATACGCAGATCGCGAAGGGACTCCAAAAAACTAAGCTGATGTTTCACTGAGATGAGACACGTTTCTAAACAAATTCGAAAAGAAAACGATAACGTCGAATTAAATTTCGGAGAATTTTTAAGCTCGACTTGTTTTCATAAGTGTGTATATTATTAATGCAAGAAATAAACAATTTTATAATGTATTTAGATTACTGTAATCTAAAAGTTGAAAAATGCATTGACAAAACGTATGGAAAGTATTTCATGAAAATTCGAATCCGTTTTAGTTTCGAAATTAATGCGTATTTTTTCGCGGCGCCATTAAAATTCTTAACGCGTAGGAAGGCAAAGATGGCGATAAGGCTGCATCGTAGCTTTTGCTGTATCGTTTCCAGATAATTTCCTTGTTGCTCGGAATACCTTTTTACCGTCGCTTTCCCTGCCCCCCGAGTCTATAAAAATCTACGATATTCCACGGAGATTCTTTCGAGCGACGGCGCGCATGAATGAATATCAATAAAAATGACGCGTACAGGTAGCATGACGTTCGGATATAACTAACCCATTTCCAAATTAGTAGTACAAACACACGTACACATAGATGGGCGCAAGGATACAGTAAATTGACGTCAGAGATCTTTAACTTCTAATTGCTTCCCGAGTTACCTCAGCATTTCAGAGAGGGAAAGAAATTCCCGTGGTTTCTCGACCGGAAACTCCAGCAAGTTAAAACGTTCAAGTTTTGTTTCTCTTGTCTTTGTCTATTTCGGAAAGGAACTCTTCCTATTAACACTCGAACCACCAAACCAGTCAAACTAACTCATTCGTAATTTCTAATAAAACCTGTAAAAAATTTACCATAATTCATAATAACTGTCGGTAATTCTAGTGTTAATAAACTCCTTTTTCGATCTCTCAAAAGCTGTCTCAAAATTCCAAGATGTTCCAGAAGACCGAAACATTGACTTT
This sequence comes from Colletes gigas, assembly GCF_013123115.1. Taxonomy (NCBI): domain Eukaryota; kingdom Metazoa; phylum Arthropoda; class Insecta; order Hymenoptera; family Colletidae; genus Colletes; species Colletes gigas. The sequence continues at coordinate 1,332,229 of NW_025106643.1, read as the reverse complement.
GGATAATATTTTAATACATAACTCAAAGTTTGCATCAGTTTTTACTGTTGTAATAATTTATTATGAGTCCCTGATTTATCTCCACCTAAAAGTTTGAATGTAATCACCTGCAAATAAAACTTTAGCACGGTTTATTATTAACACAGTGTTTGCAATTCAGTGGCCGCGTTGCGTATCGCTCCAGAGAAACAGAACCGGTTCGCGACACCCGATAAAACACCATAACAAGATAGGAGAAAGAGAGAGAAACGTACCGAGTACAGTTATCGCTGGAAAACTGCGATTTCTCGGTGTGAAACTGGGTGCTGAACGTCATAACCGAGCAGGTTGGCAATCGTTCCTGCCGCTGGTGTGAATTTTTGCCGGTTTTCTGCCGTTTGTTGTTACCGGCAGAGTAGTAGCCACGGCCGCCGAACAATTCGGCTAGTCAGCTGATCGCGCGATGCTTCATCGCTTCGTTAGTGAGCATTATCGCCGGAATTTTTGCGTGAGAAACGTTTCCCCGCGGCTGTTCGCCCGCCGGACTCCACTCACGAATCACGAACGAGTTCTTTATCCGCGTTCAGGTCCCCTGCAGACGCGAACCCGAACTGCTTTCGGAGCACACAACAGGTCGTTCAGCGCGCCACTCCACCGTATGTCCCCGCCAGCACGGTCACACTTATTCCGTTTCCCACGAGACTGTATCACAGATAGACTTCCAGCACTTCGAACCGTCAAAGTGATAGAAAAAGAAAAAAAGAAAATCACAGCATCCGTCGGAGCAGGTGAACGATCGATCGTCGAGAGAAATGTCACGGAGTAACGGGTATCGAGGCGCGGTCGGTAAACACAAATTACAGCACGGAAATTTTACGAAGCGACGCTCGAACGTACAAAGTGCAACGACCTGTCGCTCGATCTTTGTTGTTCGCGAGCGTCCGTCCGGTGGATCGGTTATCCGATAACGATCGGTCGTCGAATCGTCGCAAAACGCGCGCGTCCGTGCATCGGGTCGCGATTATGCAGAACGATCGGTGCTATTGTGCGGTAAAAAAGCCAGGAGTATCCGACGAAAGCCGACCGCGGCCGAGTCGTACCGAATACAACGAACCAACTCCCGTCGCGTCTGGCATCCGACTGCCTCCCGAGAAAAGCCGGCCTACGGACGCGGGGAAACGGCTACCTCACCCTCCGCCCCCGTGACCCCTTGTCACGACCCTGGGTCGCGCCATCGCACTGCTACGGACCGTGTCACTATCCTCAACCCCTCTGCAACAGCATCCCAGCACCCGATATCCGGACGTATTTCAAACACGCATCCAGCAACTCCTTTCCAGTTTCTTCGAGATTCTCGTACCTTTCCCTCCCCCTCGTCCCACAGAGTCACGCTTTTTTCTCCTCGTTTGGAGCATAGTTACGCGCGACAGGATACTGTACCCACAACGACAGTTTTGTAGCTTTTTAACTCGTTCTAGGTCACCTATTTTTATTCCTAACCTTCCGCCGGAACCTCTGTACGTCACTGGTTATTATTTAGTCTTAAATCCGTAACGATCTCGCCTCGTACTCGAGAGGGATCATCCCCCCATCCGAGGAGATTACAAAAATTCTCGAACTGGAGATCTATAGTTACTCTGGTCAGGTTAAAATATTAACCTTTAGGTCCCCCCCCCCCTTCCCTGAGGCGCGAGAGGACCTCTTGCAATGTGCTGGTTCATACTTTTTATCGAAAATTATCCCATGACGTTGAGAAACATATTTATGACGTAATCCATATCGTCTATCGAGTACCTCACGTCAGGTCACTACTTCCAACCCCCACGGCATAGTCCCTCGGAGCCTGACCTACCCCGAGATAGAAAGATATTTCTGAAACGAATGAATTAACGATCGATAAGGTGGTCGGGGGGGTTGAAAGATCGAGCGATTACGAAAGCTACGAAAGGAAAAGAGGATGAAAATCGTTCGGCCATGACGGCAATCTCGGTCTCATCTCGCCTAGGCCAAGGCTGGGCATAATCTGCACGCGATTCCTACGGAGTGTTTCTAGTTTCAACTCGTCCGAAGCCACAATGTCTTATAGCATTATCGCGGTGTGTGCACCGTGTGTCTCATTCGATGTTAGATGCACATCGATATACGCGCACGCCAGTTTCGCAATCAAGCAGGCGGTTTTAACCGATGACGATTCTAGAGCGGTTAGGTAACCGAAGGTACATCAAAGTTGGCATTCGCATGAGGAACCATCGCAATGCGATGAACCGACGAGATCAGTTATCCGTCAGTTGCGCGAATGGTAGCTTTTCGAACGATTATCGCGCGCCGATCGTGAAGGAACCATGGGTGAGATCTGTTCGAGTCTTCGAACGGTCAAGGATTGGGTGCAAGGATTGCAAGACTCCAATTGTAATCGAAAGATCCCGGTTCCCGAAACGAAATTCACGAGCGAAACGAACGATTCGAACTTTGACCGCGAAATGTGGAGGCAAGGTCTCTTGTTCGACGCGTCCATCGAAAGCAACGTCTTCGATGCCATTTGCACGATTAATCGTTTGCTCTTCTTCTACGTGATCATCAAGTGGATCAGTTTTGAAGTTTGGACGCTGGTGGGTGATGGCCCCTTCGCAATGAACCGGTGCTGTGTCTAGAATACTTCGACCTGGGAAGATTCAGGAGAAAAATATGGAAACAAGAATGAGTCACGTACCAAGAACGATGAAGAAGTTTGAATAAAATAAAAGTTCTCCTGTAATGAATCACAGTTTCTACGATGCTGTTTATTTTCGTTGGAAATTGTATTCACTTCCATCTCGATTGTTGGGACTATGATTGGTCGATTTTTTGGACATAAAGTTTGTATGGAGCCTAATGCAAAATTATTTCTATCGTTTCTGTTTCTACTTGTTGATTAAAGGGAACACTACAGTATTTTTACTTTAATTCCGGAGTATCCTTTCTGTTTGAGATTCAACTGCGTTTGTTTTATTTATAATAATAATAATCGCCGTTTAAACGCACGGCGTTTCGTAGTCTTCGATGTCCCGGCGCCAATATTTTTGGGGAATCAACGGAAGCTAAAATTAAGTCAACGTTCTATATCGATTCGACGTAACGCGTGCCAATAATTATCCTCAAAACTTATTTCTGTCAACGACGCGAATTACGAACGGTGGACAAACAATCAAGGGTCCCGGTGAAGTGGTTCCTTTCCCAAAAACGAGATACTATAAAGGGTGCCCCAGTAGTCGTAGTTTTTTAATATAAATTCAATCTTATGGCATGTTTTGCCACTGCATTCGTTTCTCGATGAGCCCCCCTGTCGACTATACACGATAATTCGAGATAAAAATGCGGGCGACAGCGTGAAATCTGTTTTTGGCGATCGGAGATGAAGTCAGACCGGCGATCAAACGCAATTTATTTCAATGTTCATGCTCCAAATTCTTGGCGGGCATCGAAAATAGACTGCGATTTCCATCAAATGCATGCATCTGTCTTCTCCTTCTATTCCGTACGTCGGGCTTGCCGCAGTCATAGCTAACTGATTTGCTGCATCGCAGGAAATATGCTCTCTCGTCGGTTTTTTCATCTTTACTATAAACTCGTGTATAGATTTCAAATTTTTTGAGCTCCTCACAGCCAACATTCGCTACAATAGCCTTCACGAAACCATTGTTAGTTATCTAAACGCTTCCAATGCATCATTAATAGTTTGCACGCGTGCATGTGAAGCACTTGCAACGCTATAAAGAACTGCAGAATAATTGCTCGCGATTCTTTGTGTTTTCTAAACAGACGTTCAGCCTCGATCGCGAAAGCAAAGCAATTTTCGAAAGAAACCAAACATTTGAAGAACATCCTCGCAGAGATTTGAGGGAGAATTGTCATAAAATTTCCCAATAATCTCTGAGTTGTCCAGAAAAACGGAAATAAGGACTAATTATAAGTCGTGAACTCAGCAAGTGACGTCCTCTAGAAATAGACCTTATCTCCCGCAAAGAAACGTGAACAAATTTAAATCGTCGCATCTGCTGAAACAGTTCTTTCAAGGGGGAGAATCTAATCGTTAAAAAAGTACATTATCATTGAACGAACATCCATTTTTGTTTGAACTACTTATCTTATGAGTTGTTTCACAACTATTCTCGCAAAGAAAATAGACAACCTTACCAAATTTCTATCTAAAATAGTGTAAAATGGCCTGGTCGTTGATAACCATGCAGTTGATGTAAGTTTAGAGCCCAATGAAAAAAGAATTCAAACACTGGCTCGATTGAATCTTTAACTTGCAATTAGAAGCGAACGAGTGCGTCAGTTTGCAGCGTTATTCGCGTGAAACGAAGCACTCCGAACAGATTAATTCTCGACCGAACGCTAACAAGTTAAGCTGAAAACTTTCCGAGACTAGTAAGAAGTTTAAACAGCTTCCCAAGGCACGCCTGAAAGACGTGTGTATTAAGGCTTAGACTTCTCGAATGTTTTTGGAAACTTTCATTGATCTTTCAGCCCGATTTTCTAAATCTTCTATGAAAATACTATTAAATAGTAAACACTCAATTTATTCCGTTTTGTAATGAAAGGAATACAGTACAAATATGAGGGTACTATCCAAGTACAATGTTTACGATAACAAATATAGAATTGAACCCACAAGTAAAGGTTCTTGAGTCCATTAAAGGAGCAAACTTTGATGATTTTATTATATATTAAAGGATTAAACTACCAATTGTCTTAAAGACAAGGGAGCTCTGTCACTCTTGGAAGAGGATTTTGTCTGTATCTCGATCAAGTTTCAATCGCAACAAGGAAGAACTTGGCATACGACAACACACACAGAGTTCGTCGTGATGCACGCTGGTCGTTCTCAGTGAAAACTGCATCCGGTGTTCCTCGGTCCTCTCGGCACGTAGCCAGCTCTCGATAGGCCGAATTCTCTTTGTTGGTGTCGCCACAGAGGATCCCGGTCCGCCTATCAAACTTCCTCGTGGCCGCTGGTAAAAAGCAGGACAATCGAAAGCTAGGATGATTTTGTGGACCGACGCTGCTGCGCCGACCCAGTTTGCCGCAGCCAAACATTTGCATCGACGACGGAGGCACCGGGCATCCCAGACGACAATTACGAGCGTACCAGTTGCACGACAGCACCGGGAGAGTTTTCCTTTTGCTACGTTGCGCGCGACAGAGCCGAGCTGAAGCCAAATTTACACCCCTTCGCTTTGGATGATCATCGCGGGTGAAAATCATGGATGAGAGTTGCAGTATTTGCATCCGTTCAGCGAGAAATGAGTAACACCGGGTCGTTCCTGTTAACGAAAGGGCCAACTGGATGCATTCTAGGATCTCGAATGCTCCTAAAATAGCTCCTAAAGTTTGCCTGAGTGATGATTCATAAAATGAACATCGTTACGGGGTTGGTACGTTCATCTTTCGTACAGCGGAGGTGAAATTCGACACCAGCGGATGCTGTGTGTACCTCAGACCCTCTTCGTGTTTCGTTTTCTGTCTCTTTCTGCGTTCCACCGTGCGGCAGCAACGCAAAGAACGTTGTCCCCTTTCGATAAACGTGCCTCTTCGGCCCTGACTAAGCACATTTAACGCGGGAGCGCTGTAAATGGTTCGTACGTCAGTCTCAGTGTCCGGACCTTGACCGTAACTTTCAAAATTGCACCCTCTTAAAAAGAATTTCATATCTCGAGCCTTTCAAAGAGGTGTCTATGCTACGTATAGCTGTACATAACCCTTAGCCATTCTTTCTATGAATAGAAGTAGTTATGTACGGAACTTTGAATGCAACGGAGTACGGATCACGGTTACTGGCGAAATATTCAGTACCCATGGGCTGTCAAATGGTACGAATCCGCAAGGACAAATCTAACAATTAGGATACTCTATACTCTAACATCTAAATGATTCAGAAGGGTTGAAAGTTTATTCCTCGTGTTCCCTTCTACTGATCCTTCCAATTCTCTCGAGCATTGCGTGGCGGCGAGAAACCGAGGTTGAGGAACCCCCCTTATTCCGTTCTCGTCACGGTAGAATATTTTGCCCGAGGACAGCCTGTGAAAAGAGGGGAAGGAACAGAAGCTAGGAGAAACCGTGGCGGGGGAGAAAAGAGCATGGACGCCGGGGAGGTCTCCCCGGTTCAAAGATAGAACGACAAAGGAGGTGGGGGTAAAAGGGAAGTTCGGGCAGGACGAAAAATGGACGCGAACGGAGACGGAGAGAAACCAACGGTGGAAAAGATGAGGAGGGAAATTAAATAAGGGGAGAAAAGTGGAGCGAAGAAGGGGGAATGGGAGACAATGCAAAGGGGTGAAGAGGTGTGGGAGAGATAGATAAATAGCTAGATAGATGGATAGATGGATGGATAGAGGAAGAGTGGGGAGAGAGAGAGAGAGAGAGAAAAAGCAAAGGTATGGATTGCAAGACGGGGAACAGAGGAAGATGGAGATGGCTGGTGCAGATCGATAGGATGGAGCTGCGTGATGCTCGGTTTTCCTCGCAGGAGACCAATAGTCGCGATGGAACATCATGAATGAGATAAATACGTGGGTTATGTCAATGAACACGCTTCGAGGGAATTACGAGCGCGTATGGAGGTCCGGTGTCGATACAAAGAGCGTCGCGTGTTGCGGCGCGGGCGTAGAATGATTTTTATCAAGTACCTGCTTCTGCTAGAAACTGTTGCACCACGAGGTCCATGTAACTCTGACATCACGCTGAATTTGTAAATTGAAACCACATATAGTTGTTGTCTTGTTACTGTTTATTGAGATTTGATCCTTGCCTCTCGGCTTTGTACATGTGCATCTGTATGGCATCGATTTGTCTTATGGTACAACGTAACTACATAACTACAAGATTTAATTTAAACAAATTAAAATGCTTCGATGAACTTAAAATTGAACTTAAACCTAAACTTAACTAACATTTGGTTCGCTTTATATTAACTGGCTGAACTTTGGCTTACTATTTATTCCTTCCCTGTTCTTTGATCGATTATGACCTTTTAAAAATACGCGCGAAATTTCGGGGACACATTTCTACCCTGAAATGATATTTTCGGTAAGGAATTTTTTTCTCGAAAATGCGTAGGATTTCGGGGGTACGTGTAATAACCAAAAGTGTTTGTAATCGACACCTGCAATCGAAAATAATTTTTTTAGAATGATTTGAAAAATTTCAATTTTTTAATAACTTTTTAACGAAACCTCAGTCAAGAAATTAATATTCTTGATTTTCCTCCTATTTTGGCCTCTAGAATCTCTCATTCAAATTTATCCCAGGGGTGGTCGAACATCCTGTATATGCACATATGCCTGATTACATCTAGGTTATAAGAGAAACAAACAAAATTAAAGGATAAACAAAAGAAAGTATTTGGATTACGAGGTGCTATGTTTCGATATAAAGTGGATTAAGCGTAAAAGACGATTTGTTTGTAAGTAAAAGGAACCAAATATAGTATCTCATCGTATCAATATCAATCGATAGCATCCCGCTACTGTATAAATTCATTCATTTCCATTTCCATTAGTATGACGCGAATACATGACGCAGTCGCGTTGACGAAACGATGTAACAGGAATTAAAGGCCGCGGTTAGCGCGATGTGATTCGCCTCCCATACGGCGACACAAAAATAAACTCCCCGGTATAGCCTACAATCAATGACGTCACATTCGGTCAGAGTTCACCGGTCAATCACCTCTGTTTATTCCAGTCACCTGGCTGGAAGCGGTGACAAAAGGCTTCACCGTGGCCACCAGCGAGCCGATATCCCAACTGCGCAAACGTGTCGACTAAATCAACCATAACGACCACGCGATCGTGCGCAAAAAAAAAACAATCCAATAATCGAAGTGTTGGAAAACACATATTTGTCCGTTCTGATCCTTTCCTCCTTGTTGTACCAACTGTTACATCGATATTGCGTTATGCAGCAAGTTCCCTTTTTAACTGCTAAACACACTAACCAGCTATACGAGCGCGCAAACGACGTCCTCGTAAATGCAAGGTTTTATCGTCGATCGACACGCGACCGCGGCTAGCTTCGACCGATCGAAAAATCGCGCGACCATTTCCATGGTATATTCAGGCAGAAAAAGTGTTAAATGAAACTGACCAGGTGAGAAAGCCACGGAAACGTGATGCTCGTCTACTTACTTACTTGCTGCCGGCGTTCCCTAGCTGACAAGACGATGACGATTCGTCGCTGTCATTGTCGTCAGCTTCTTCTGTCGGGGGTTGTGTTGCGGCATGGCTCCTGTCGCCGGTCTCCAGGTCAGCGACGAGAGTGTACATGGACGTCGTTTAGTTGATCGTGGAACGTCGCTTCCTGGACGACATAGCCGTCTAGCCTCCGAATCACGGCGTTCAACACTTTCCGTGTGTTGTCCCTTGTATTACACGGTGGAAACGTAACGTTAAGTCCGCAGAGAGCACCAATTTCGATCACACGAACCCCTTTGTGCATCCACCTGATCACAAGTAGCGCCCTCCCATCATCGAACCGAGTGATTGTGTACAAATATACGCCGGTGGCACCACCTCGTGACCACTTATCGAATATCCTTAAAATGTTGACAAATCGATACACGTGCATCGCTAGTTTTCTATTTCGTATCAACGAACGATTCTATTCTATTATCTGTGCCCGTGATTACGGAAGTGGTGCAAGTCAAAGAACCAAAGAAATTGAAATTTGTTTCAATATTTTCATATATATTTCTAATATTTTGAATAGTCGTGAAACAATGACACCACGGTCATCTACACGATCCCTCCACATTTGTTTTGACGGTGGTGAAAGCAGAAATTCTAACCTTAAATCTAAAGTCAAAAGTAAGTACAGCGAAACTCCATTTATTCGAACCCGATGGAGAACAAACATTGGCAATTTTATACTCTTAACCTCTATGTCGCGGATGCTAAGTCGTTTACGAAGCATGAAGATAAAAATCTTTATGGAAATAAGAAAAATAGTTGACAATTATGAATTATTTAGAAATAGAATAAACAGTACTCGACCGGTGGTTTTAGGTATGGTTAGGAGCTCTGGACGAACCAGGGGCTTTGTACCCTAGGAGCCACATAAGTTTTAGGATGTTTTTAGGATCTTTCTCTGTCGTAATGGTACACCTCGAGCGGTAAAGGTGTACCGGGTTCGTGAGATCAATAATCTACAATTAATATCATAAATATTCGAAAATACTATAGTAGATAAGCAAATAAAGATGTCCGCCTTGTTATCCTATTTGAAGTCACGAGAGCCGTAAATTAGATAGTTGCGAAAAGCTGACATTGAAAAAAGGAGGTAATTGTAGTGCACGACGGGAGAAAAATTGATCGTGCACGAGATACGTTAGCGAGATATACCTCCGTAGACACAATACATATTTTTGAATGGCGCAGCGACCTCCACTACCTCGCAGGCAAAGAAAATAATCGTTGCTCCAGTTGGATGTGCGCCAGCAAATGTAGCTCCTTTTTAAGTTTGCCCTTCGAGCGTAGCCTTGACTTTCAGGCCGTGAAACGTGTACCGGTAGGTATCTAGCAGGTACCTCGCACCTGTTTCCTACGACGTCGTAATTGGAACATCTAGATACAGTTGTTGCGCCCGCCCGTGTCTGTTTTCTAAAAATACCTGCGGCCATTAATTGGCATGCTACGTTTCAAATAAATTATGCCAATCGTTCCGATTAACGCGTCCACTGCCACGGTTTTCCAAGCTTAGAAATCGTCTCGATATTTATTTAAATTGTAGCGCAAAGAATAACAATTTTTATGTGTTTTTTGAATGGAAAAAACCTTCGATTCTGAAGAGCTGTCGAAAAGTTTCTTCCAGTCCAAACCAACCACATTTTACAAGGAAGGAATTGATAAACTGCCAGGAAGATGGGAGAAGGTTATAGATAATAGCAGTGAATACACAATAAATTGATATAATTTTGTTATTTAATGAGAGCAAAATAAATGTCTGATAAAAAAACGGAAGTTACTTATAACTCGACCTAATATATTTAAAAAAAAAATAAGTTATTGTATTCGATCGAAATAAAAGACATTTGTTTGATATATCTCGAAGTGTGTATAATTATAGTCGAACGGTCAGTATTAATTATTAAATCGATGGTGCCTCACTATCAAGTGGCTATGTAGATGAAAGGTATCTATGAAAACTACTTATAAATCTAGTCGTTGAAAAATCATACATACATACAACCATAATTAAGTCTATAAATAAATATTCACACGAACAAAGGCCAAAATCTAGTTTACGAGTAATTCTAACATTTCTATTCGTTGTTTGAGAACAAAATTTGCCCGCTTTTGCTATCACGAAACAAAATTCGATTCATCGATTCTGATATTTGTAAATGCTTAACTTGATGAAATAAATTATTTTTTTTTTTTCGTGAATGTTATTACAGAGGCGGTACGGGAACTATTTTTCTTTCTTGCGCTCTGAATCTAACATTTTGTTGGTGATTTTTGTGGCGGCGTCCATTTTATTGTTACGTTCGCTCTTAGCGTCGTTCTCGTCTTGAATTTCTGTAATGGTCACCCCCTCGTCCTTTGTTTCTTCGTCCTCTAAAAGGTAGTCCCAGTCGTACGACTTGTCACCACTGTCTCGCACCTTGCTTAATTCTCTCTTCAACATCTCCAGACATTCTCTACGTTCCTTCCATTTCTCTGCTTGTACAGGATCTATGTTGGCGTCCTCGCCACGTGCTTCTTGTTCACATTTTTCTTTTTCCTCGCACTCCAGTATATACTTTTCATAATTTTCGACCTGTGAAGAAATGCACATTTTCTAAAATTGTTAAACTCAAAAGCATAATTCTTTTACGCGACGTAATAAATTTAAGGGGTAAGACCACTGTAAAAATAATCCTTTTTACCAGTGGTCCTCGCCCCTCAAGGTGTTTTTAATATCGAAATCTCATTTTTAACACGTATCTCCTGAAATAACTTAAGCACCTTATCCTGAAGCATACGCTGCACATCATTTTGTCTTTGCAAATGTCGCGGGAGCCAAAAACACGCCTGAATGAGTCGTAAGAATATCCAAACTGCCCCAGCAAGAGCCAAATACGAACAAGCAGTAAACACCATACTTACAAAATCGATCGAAATCTGTTGGTGTTTCATATTGATAATTTATTATTTTCAATGGGATCTGTAATCAACGAAATAGAGTAAAATCATCCGCAATTCGATTAAAATGGTAAACACAAATTATTATTTTAAATTTTTGCCATTAAAATATTAGAATTGGAAATAAATTTATTCCTTCATTGATATACTTGTATTTTAATGAAATCATCATTTTTATTTGTCGTATCAGAATTCGAATATATGTCGAGGTCATCTCTAATTATAGTAAACTGACGTTGCCAAGTAAAAAGTAAATTTTATAATTTTATTTTTTATTTTATAATATTTTTAAGATTTTCAATTTTGTTTAGATTTTTAAAAGTGTCTGTTAAATGAATAGAAGTATAAAAATGAAGAATATCGTTGAATTACGACATCATAAAATAAATTGACATACGTGGTAACTGCTATCATAAATATATTTATAATTATTGGAATAACAATGAACGACCAACATATCAATTATATTTCTAGTATAATTTCTTCCAGAACTTATTTATATAATAAATATTATACAATAAATGTTACAGTAGTATGTATATAGAATAAATGTAGAAATCTTGTACTGCATTTATTCGTCTAATTTGAGCATCATTAACGATCTAATATAAGAAGCAAATGGTGAACGGTGTGAGTAATGAATTAATAATAATTTGTTTAGTTGAAATTACGGATAGAATGTGATAATATACGGTGCATATAATAAACGTCAATAATATTGTGACATCCATTTACTCGTTGACGATACACTGTGAACGTATTGATTGCAGTTGCTTCGTTACAACGACAATTGTGCATTATGTACTTCCGCTACTTTCGATACAAATCCTTCATTAGGAATTTATGATAAATTACGCGACTAGCCGATTCAGGTTCTCTATAAAAGTTGCAAGCAACTCTCGAATACACGGAAAGTGTTTCACATGAAAATATACACGTTTAATAATGTTTTTCAGATTACACTCACCATATTAGTATATAAATTGATGTTAAATTGCTAACGTTGAGTAAATCGCAGGAACGTAGTTTACTCGACAATTATGTAAACAAAGAAAAGAATTAATTCGAGTAAAGTGTGTCGACAATCGCAACCCCCCTGCTTTTGGATGTACACTATATCTATTAGAAACTCAAAATAGCAGAACACTTAGTAATTAAAAATGTATAACCGAGGCGATAAATAATAATTAATACAACACATTTGTCATTCGTAATATTCAGTAAAAAACAGTTCGTGACTTCTGATAACGAAAGGGAATATATATATTAAAAATGTACAATTATGTCGTAAAATATGTTGATGTTCCATTTACGTTTGAATTTCCTTATTCGTAGCGCGCAAAATTCGATTCCCTTCGAGATCGCTGAAATTTTTAATCGTTTCTTTTACACAACCGACTTACCTTTTTAGGAAAGTGGTAGTGCTATCATATCCGAAATAGGAAAAATTACTTATTTAGAAAAAACAGAACCCGAACATGAAACGAATAGAAAAGTAGAAGAAACTACAATATGTCAGGCTGACAGGTAAAGCACGACTATCTACTACTGACCCCTATCGAGACAATCGATATATGGATATAGCCACGTATGATTAAACCGACGTCCTGACATCTTACAAATATTTTAACGCGAACAGGACCTTCCGGTGTAATTAATAATTCACTGTTCCCCGTCCGGTTCGGCTCTGCCATTAACAATTCTCTCGTTTCTTAGAAACTTTCGAATGCATAAATATTTACTCTACACTATATGCAATAATGATTGATTCTCGCATGTATTACGGTACTTTAATAATATTCAATTGTAATTCGTGTTCGGAACTTGGATACTTCCAAGAAGAGTTTTAAGTTTCAGGTTATCATCAAATAATATGAATTTTGAATGTAAAGAATGAATCGACATAAATATCATTAGTATTCCATTGGTTTAATCCGAAAATGCCTACGAGCTAAAAAGAAGAAGGAAATAAAATGAAGAATACACACTTTTATTTTCACAGTGACAGGTTAAAAATAAAATGCTCCACGTCCAACTAACATTAATCGTCTAAATACAAATTGACATTTCGTGAATACCGATAGTTAAGACCCGATCAGCATCATCGTTCGAACCGAAGAACTTATCGCGCGTTTCTCGACTACCAGACTCTAAACCTTCAAACGAGTTTCGAATACAGAAATTTATTCTCTAGGAAATTATACACGCTCGTCTAAGTCCAACGTAGTACATACAGAGTAAACAGATTTTGGAATGTGTATGACATCACAGAGCAGTCATTAGCAGGGAATAAACGAGGCCCGATGCACTTTTAGTTTCGATATTTTAATACATTTCTACGAGGAAAATACTGTTTACGTCATGGACCTCACATAGAACAAGAGATAAGGGGTAGCAGAATTTCGCGGATTTGGTGCTAATTTATCTTCCAATTCCCGTAACGGGATTACGTGTACCGCTTCGTCGTCGCATTCCAGCCATGTGCTAGGGTGTTTGTGACGACGTATGCCGCAGCAATCCATGCTACGGCAACCGACCCTTATTAATTGCTCCTTGGTTTCGCTAGCACTCGGTTTGCTTCTGAAGTACTTTAATATACCGGATGCTTTGTCGGATGAGGATGAGTTTGTACTTGTACCGCTACTACTCTGACTAGAAGTTTGTCGCTTGCTGTCTCGATCGCATTGGAAGTACTCCGCGAACGCAGATTCATCAGGTAATCGAGTGTAAGCGACGTAGTGACCGGCCGTCATCGTTGCACCCTGGTGCATAATGACGGAATACAGCTTGTACACGTGACGGGATTCTGATTTGCCCCCTGTGCCCCCGCGAGTCTGATCGTTGTTGCATTCTTCGCAGAAACATTGCAAGGTTAATGGCGTTGGCATGTGGTTATTAATTTTTTCCATTGACCTAAAGTATAATTTAAAATATAAATGGAAATGGGAATAGCTTCATACGATATAGTCTTGGCAGAAGCTTCCTTTTCAGAAAAGAAAGAACGCGTGATCTTACCCGGCTGCGGTGGAGAATCTCTTCAGTTGCAGTATGAGAAGTCTCGGTAAGGATGGAAAACATACAGCCCTTCGAGCTTCGTTGTATCGAAGGCAACTGGCGCACCAATATTTATCTCTGCCCCAAAGAAGTTCGCTAGTAACTACTGCACGTTTATATACTTCGCTGCTATCCATCGATCTTACTTCTTCGTCTGCAAATAAATACGTACGCGTTTTAATCACCGTTGATCCCTTAACGTGAACTAATGTTACCTGTTTCGTTCGATCGGTCGATATCAATAGGCACACATATATCGCAAAATGTTTCTTTTCTTTCCGTGACGTGTTCACACTCAAGGCATGTGGTTTGCAAAAGACTAACTCCTTCGAAATCCTCGGAAATGAAGCACTTCTTGCTTTCCGGTCTACGACTACTAATATCTCCGTTGCTTTCCAAAAATTCAGCGTGACCGTTTTCATATGGTCTGGAGGATGCTGACACCCCGTTTAAATTCGACTGTACAATACACGACGAACTCCCTACCGTTGTTATCTTCTTTTTTTTCCTAGATTTGCAGATGCTTCTCTTGCTGGAATTGCTACTTTTTGACTGTATGTTCGCTAAATGTTCCGTGGAGAAGTCCGTTAATCCATCACTGTTTTGACCAAACTGACTCTCCCTATGCCTGACCAACAACTGAAATGTTTCCCTGATGTTATCAAGTAAACATACTAAAAGTTCGTGAGCATCTTGCTGCTGGTTCCCTTCAAAAATAGGATTTACGTCTCTACAAGAAATACAGAGATTATGTTATAGGTCCAATTCTTCTTTTCACTATGGAGTTAACCCTTCTATAACACGGTTAATTCATTCCGTATTAAAAAATTTCTTTATTTCAACCAGAAGTGTTAAGGAGAAATTCATGATATACGGGGGTTGTTCTAGTTTATTAAATCGTGTTGTAAGAGGGTTGATCATATCATCAGATTGTCCGGATAATAATGTCGGTTTTTGACTTTTAACTTTAAACGCATGTATCTCAAAACTTTATTACTCAAAATTAAGGCCACGCGTATGTACATATTTTTGCCGAGATACAAGCTTATTTATTCCGGCAACGTTTCGTTGTTTCTTGGAGCACTTCGCCTGTAGGAAGTTGTAGAGATGCTTGAAGTGGTAATCGATAGATGAAAGATCCGGTGAGTAATGCGATTAATGCTATGAATCGTCTCGGCTACTTTACGACCTAGCTTGAACTCGTACAAAAATATTGCACGCAATTGTTTCTTTTCCATTCTTAAATCTATAGACAAAAATAAACGTAAATAAAAATTAAAAAATAAAAGTAATACGGAAGCGAAAATGTTATGTAATATGAACGGATCGAACTATTTATTTGGAAAGCACGCAGAAAAAGTCAAACAATATAAAGACCGACATTATTTTCCGGACAACCTAATATACATATACCTAAGTGCTTGTAAAAATGCATCTGGTTGATACGGTTCGCTATTTTCTCTTGCTTCGGATGCACGTAACGCTATAAACAATTCGTGTAATTTTTCGGTAGCTATTTGTATTTTATGTTTACTGCTATCTCCAGTGGATCCAGCCAAAGCTAACAAATCTTTGCTACTCCAACTACGACTGCCGCTCGACGTAAGCGACATGCCAGTCCTACCCAAAGATGATGATTTCATCTGTTGGAAAAAATGTATAAAGTGAAATATTCCTGCTCCATTGCACAGAACCATAAAATACCTCGTTTTTCTTTGATAAAATAAAACTTACTTTAGTTTGAAGTTGTTTATCATTTACATTAGACAAATCAGTGGCTAAATGGTGCAAATTATGTAGGAAGGATGGTGCAAATCTTAAAGTATATATTACACTGTTTAAGAAACATGTATTTCCTAAATTACACAAGGTAGCTATTCTCAATCCTTCTGTACCACTGTTCGATACATCATAACTTCCATCCTGATGATTGCTAAGCTGATTGCGATAGCCATTCAACATTTTGCTTGTACCTTTATAATCAATAAATGTTACATCTCTTAAAACTCCACATTAATTCAATTAAAGTTAAAAGTATGTTAAGTGATACAATCTACATACTATATGTAAAAGTTTCTCTGTTCAGAAGGCTCTCCTTAACTGTTGTCTGGGAAGCCTGAGAGATGTTAGAAATTGTACGTTCACGACCAGAAAGGGCTAAGCAAAATTTCTTTCTAGGGGGAACTGAACGTTTATCCGCGTCTTCTTCTGTATCTAATACTGTCATTTTCTGTTAACCTGAAAGAACAATAAACTTTAAAGGGCTGTTAACACAAAATGGAAATTTGTTTTCGCTTGACGCGACTCGAATTTTATACATATCTCCGAAATACCATTTTACATACGTTACGTTTCTACTCAATTTCGTAGACATTAAGTCCTACCAATTATTCTACTTTATACTATATTAAGATAAAGGTTGATCTTGATATTCGTTTACTTACGTATTGTTTGGTGGGGAAGTCATGGAATAAATGAGTTTATTATTAACCTTGGTTAATAAAACAAATGTGTATGTACAATTAAATCACAAAATGTTCTTTAAATAACACGAACTACATTTCTACCGATGTCACACAAAACAGTTTCGCGAAACAATATTGGAGCGGCCACTATCCGTTACACCTAAAATCATAAATTCCTGAATCGCGTTCATGTGCGGTTCACAATTTCACATTCATATAGCTTTTCCTTTACTGTCACACTGCGTCACAGCATTCCCCGCTACGACCGTTGCGTCTGAAAATGGACGTTAGCTATAACTAGGGCTGGCAAAAAATGGAAAAACATGGGTATATCGATACCAAGTACTATCGATGTTATTCGACACATCCATAGTACATATCGATGTTCGTAATATCGATATTATTTTAATTTCATTTTGTCCCGTCTCGATTAGAGATGGCGTGAACTGCTACTTCTGAATCACTAGTCATGGTGATTTTTCACAGTGATTCCTGGTTCTTCGTGATCGCTTTTGATTGGTGGGGATCGTTCTTTTCATTTTTTGCGAATTATGTCCTTAGACTGTATATGTATTATATCATAATATGGTCCGAAAGCAATGTTAACATAGTATCTTATTAGGAGAAAGGAAAGGAAAGCCTCTGCTGGCTTCTGCTGGCCTCTGCTGATCTCTGCCAGCATTTGCGGGTCTCTGCCTGCCTCTGCTGGCCTCTGCTGGCCTCTACTGACCATTGCTGACGACTCCTCATACTTCTGACAACGTATAACGATTACTACTTGCTACTGCTTGCCCCTGCTGGTCTCTGCTTGCCACTGCTGGCCTCCATTGGCCTCTGCTGGCCTCTACTGGCCTCTGCTGGCCACTGCTGACCACCCCCGATGCTTCTGACAACGTATAACAACTACAACTTGCTACTGCTTGCCCCTGCTGGCCCCTGCTGGCCTCCGCTGGCCTCTACTGGCCTCTGCTGACCACTGCTGACCACCCCCGATGCTTCTGACAACGTATAACGACTACAACTTGCTACTGCTTGCCCCTGCTGGCCTCTCATGACCTCTGACAGCATGTGCGGGTCTCTGCCTGCCTCTGCTAGCCTCCACTGGCCTTTGCTGACCACTGCTGACCACCCCCGATGCTTCTGACAACGTATAACGACTACAAC
Organism: Colletes gigas; assembly: GCF_013123115.1. Taxonomy (NCBI): domain Eukaryota; kingdom Metazoa; phylum Arthropoda; class Insecta; order Hymenoptera; family Colletidae; genus Colletes; species Colletes gigas. The sequence goes on along the minus strand of NW_025106643.1, from coordinate 1,314,405 downwards.
TTGCTACTGCTTGCCCCTGCTGGCATCTCATGACCTCTGCCAGCATGTGCGGGTCTCTGCCTGCCTCTGCTAGCCTCCACTGGCCTCTGCTGACCACTGCTGACCACTCCTGTTACTTCTGACAACGTACAACGATTACAACTTGCTACTGCTTGCCCCTGCTGGTCTCTACTGTCCCTTGCTGGCCCCTACTGACCCCTACTGAACCCTACTGATCCCTGCTAACCCCTGCTCACCCCTGCTGACCACTGTTGGCCACTGCTGACCTTTGTTAATAACTTCTACCATGATATATATGTATTAAAACTTTGTACAATGTAAATTTATGGCAATAAATGACATATTTCAAAGAATTCTATTTGTTCTCATCATTTTTTACCTTCCTTTTCCTCTCCAAAGCATTCCCTTAGTTATAAGATACGCGCCACCTCTTCCCATATCATGTCCTCCTAATAACAAAGTCTAAAATCAACTTAAAACCGCCACCGCCATACCTACTCAGCTCTCGTACTTGCTGCCGAAATCAAAAATTAACTTTTAAATTTTTTTTCTGTAACCGTCACTCTCTTACCTGCTGGCAAAATCGAGAATTCATTTTTTTCGTCAAAAAATTTTACCTCGAAAATTTCGCCGATTTCCCAATTTCGATTTAAATTTTTTTTTCTGTAACCGTCACTCTCATACCTGCTGGCAAAATCGAGAATTCATTTTTTTCGTCAAAAAATTTTACCTCGAAAATTTCGCCGATTTCCCAATTCCGATTTAAATTTTTTTTCCTGTAACCGTCACTCTCATACCTTCTGGCAAAATCGAGAATTCATTTTTTTCGCCAAAAAATTTTTGCTCGAAAATTTCGCCGATTTCCCAATTTTTCAGTTGTTTCAGGGCTTTTTCGTTGTTTCAGGACTTTCCAGCTGTTTCAGGACTTTCCAGCTGCCAGGAATTTTTCGTTGTTTCAGGACTTTTCCGTTGTTTCAGGACTTTCCAACTGTTTCAGGACTTTCCAATTGTTTCAGGACTTTCCAATTGTTTCAGGACTTTTTGAAAAGTTAATTTTTGAATTTGGCAGCAAGTACGAGAGCTGGATACTTTAGGAAGCCAATTTTAACCGGAAAAACGGTTTCTTAAAACTAAGGCAATGATTTGGAGAGGAAAGGAAAGGTAAAAATGGTGAGAACGCATAGAATTCTTTGTGATTATATCATTTATTGCAATAGATTTACATTATACAATGTTTTAATACATATATATCATGTAAGAAGTTGTTACAAAGACCAGCAGTGGTCAGCAGGGGTCAGTAGGGGTCAGTAGGGGTCAGCAGTGGCCAGCAGAAGCCAGAAGGGGCAAGCAGTAACAAGTTGTAATCGTCATACGTTGTCGGAAGCATCGGTGGTGGTCAGCAGTGGTCAGCAGAGACCAGCAGGGGCCAGCAGAGGCCAGCAGAGGCCAGCAGGGGAGAGCAGAGGCATGCAGAGGCAAGCAGTAATCGTCATACGTTGTTGAAAGCATCAGGGGTGGTCAGCAGAGGCCAGCGGGAGCAGCAGAAGTCAGTAGTAATCGTTATACGTTGTCAGAAATATATGTGGTGGTCAGCAGAAGCCAGCAGAAGCCAACGGAGGCCAGCGGAGGCCAGCAGCGGCAAGGAATGGCAAGCAGAGACCAGCTGGGGCAAGCAGTAACAAGTTGTAATCGTTATACGTTGTCAGAAGTATGAGGAGTGGTCAGCAGCGGCAAGCAGTGGCAAGCAGAGACCAGCAGGGGCAAGCTGTAACAAGTTGTAATCGTTATACGTTGTCAGAAATATAAGCAAGTCGTATGCCATTGATTTGAAGTCGGAGTTCAGATGTACAAGAGCAAGAAGGCAAACGAGCCTTTCTCTCTCGACTCCCACGAGGCGGTCCGAAATTACTTCGGACATTTTCGGAGAAACGAGAAAGAGGGCATGGGTCAGTTTGTCTTTGTCGACTTTCCGAAACTCCACGAGCTCACGTACGCGTGATCTGGCATGTGTGGGAGCACCTTCGGTGCATTTCTGGCACCTCTGGTTATATGGACGTTTGAAATGTGCAAGTCGATCGACGCTTTGCGAAATAACGAAGGAATTTGATATTAAAACTGTATAATGTGCTCAAATTATTTTGAGAAACTCGTAGTTCAAGCACGACAACTTGACGATGGTATCGAGAAATTAAGTGAAACATGGAAATTGCCGCACGTTTTGGTTGGACGTTTTACAGGTTCTACCGAAGAAGCAAATTCTCACATTGAAGCATTATGGAACGACATAAGAAAGACAGAGGTTCTTGATATGAATCGATTTATTGAATTTTATTAATTCGATTGTTGGCATGAAATATTTTTTAACGTTTTATCATATCAGGAAGGAATAGAAGAACTTTTGTCGAAGAGAAATGGATTCCAGTCACCCAATTCAGTATTTATGGAAGAATTTCTTCAAGAAACAAAGGAAACATACCAATCATTAAAAGAACAAAGTGATTTCCTAGAATCTGTTTTAGCAGAACATGGTTATCATTATGAAAACAATCCTTTAGACGAGTAAGCTTTTATTTTACTGCAATTTTACATAAAAGTATTTAATGGTCTACTAATGTTCTTGTTTTATATTCCATAGAAGTAATTTAAATAATGACATTTCTAATCAGTGCCTACTGGAAGAAACCAAACATTCAGAAGCTGCAGTTACTCCTAATTTTAATTCAAATTATGGAGTTAAGCAGAGACAACAAGAAACACCAGCATCTAATGGCAGTTATACACCATATTCAATTGCAACACACATGACTAACAGCTCAGCATTATTTTCAGGAGATACTTCTATCCATAGAGATAATTTGTACACCCCATTTAAAGAACGTCCACAGGAATCAGTTTATTCTACTCACTTTTACAACTTACTAAAAAAATGAATCTATAAATTACGTATTTTTCACCTTATTCTATGTAAGATCTGTATACATAGAGTTCTAAGTATTTTTGATACCTATTTTTGGACATTTACTGAATGTTTTTTAATACATAAGTATTTTGTATTTTTCTACAATCTTTAAATTAAGATGATCTTCAAGAGGCACATAGGAAACTATAAATTTGTAAGACATAAAGGAATACTGATGAAAAGATATATAAAAGTCATATTTTCCGAACAGGTCTCAAATTGTTTATATGCAAATTCATGATAAGCAAAAGGTTAAGCGATCTAGCGCGATGAATACAATTGTAGTATGAAAGTGGAGTAAACGAATATGAATATCTCGTAGTATCGAATTTTTAACAATCCTGCGTTATATGTAGAATATTGGAGAAGAATCGATTTATTATGCCACGCAAAAAGAACTAGCGGAAACTAGGGTAATTTCAGCCATCTTTATTTCTTAAAACAAAAATTACGTTGTCAGTATGACGCATCCACTTGTTAATGATGCAACTACTTAGTTAATGTTTACCGTGTCTATAACCTTGTACCAACGAGCGATATTTAAGCAAAGTTATTCAGTACTTATTAAATCTTATTAAATAGGGGAATGATTTTTTTAATTTCCATTTGGTTTTCGGTGATATTTAAATTCAACTAAGTGTCTAACCTCAAACTCTGAACATAAGGTAATATCAACCAAAATGGAAAGCTAATTCCAAGCTAAGTTTTAGCGTTGATCTCTATATAGAAATCAGTGATAGTATCTACCGATATAGAGATCAGTGATTAAAACTAAGTATCGATTACTATCGATATGATCGAGCTATCGTTGCAGCATTTGCCGTTAAGGGGGCCTTGTGTTCCACCCGCCATAGTTGTCTCGCTACTTATTTCAGAGTATTTGGTATCGCTAGTGAAGATACGTACAGTCCGGTTTATATTTTATATAAGACAAAGAAGATGCCGAGAAAACGTAAATTATCGAATATAAGGGAAAGATGTCGCATTTGTCTAGTTGACAATGGCTGCATGAGCAATCTGTTTAACGAAGTTCTGGAATCGAAATTGAACAATTTGACAAAATGCACTTCCATCAATGTATGTTTACATTCTCCTTAATTTACACACGAAGTTTTATAATTTTATCGTGTAACTACGTTATGTTTGCGTATAGATCAAAGACGAGCCTGGTTTACCAAACATCATATGCCATGTGTGTTTTTACAAGCTGGATATATGGAACGAATTTAAAGAACAATTCATACGGTCGAACCAAATGTTATTAAGTCAATTGGAACTTGCGGAAATTTCTGATAACGCGGTAAGAACTATTGCGTTTGCGTTTTTCATAATAATTTCACACAGCATTGCAAATACAATCATTTCTCTTTTTGCATCAGCATTCACAACTTAAAAGAGCTTACACTGATTTGCAACAAAGTGCAGAGGACAGCCTTTCCGACACTTCTGATAAGGTATTTATAATTAATACCTCACATTCTGTTCTTAGTAATATGTAAGTACATAAGAGTAGTTTTTTCAGAAGAAAGCAAAATCCGAGGTGCCACCATTAATACCTTTGGAGTTTGCAAGCGTAGATTGCGTAACGGACCAAGCAATGCTGAAGGAAATGTATGTTTCCGAAGATGATGTTACATCCTCTAAGGATTCTTCCCAGAGAGCTCAGGATGCCTCCAATGATGATAAATGTAAAAATGATGGAGACCATGAAACTAAAGATAACGTACAGCCGAAACCATCATTGGTCCCTATGAAGGTAAAACTGTTAACAGGTAGACGTAGTAGAACAACTGAACAGAGGAAAGCATCTACCAAAAGGTGGGTTGCAAGAAAGAAAGCCCTTCTAGCAGCAACAGGAGAAAGCGTATCGGATACAGACTCCATGGCATCTGATGATACTGAATTGTCACCGGTGCAGAAAGCACGAGCAAAGACTAACATGGATATAGAAGTCGAAAAACAGAAGAGAGTAGCCAGAGCATTAAAGCAGTTGGAGACTAATTTGACCGACAAATATTGTATCAAACGTAATAAAAGTGATTTCATATGCGTGGATACCGATTCCGATACACGAAGAACGAGATCACTGAAAGACATTAACTCCGATATTTCGTTGACGGACAAAAACACGTCTGTAAAAGACTCCACCGAGCAAGACGAAATGAGGAAGGATAAGTGTCCTCAAAATGATTCAAAAGCAAAAGAAAACACTTCTGTATCACTGCCAGAAAAAGCTAGCACAGAAAAATTGCCAAAAAAGAGCGAAACCAATATTGCCGAAGATATATTCACTCCGTGTTCCGTGAAATCGGAATTAGAAATCGGAGACGCTACGTATATCGTCACATCTACGTTAATGCTCGCGGAACCACATTATCTAAATAAAGCAAATTTACATAGTTTATCGAAAGAGTACAGGAACGATAATATCGAACAAAATTCGCAAGACAAAAATACCGATATCATCGATGCCGTACAACTTCGTAGAATAAATCCGATTCCAGCAGATTCTAACGAGAAGAAATATATCGAGAGATGTTTGAACATAGAGGTAGAAGGGACAGAGATAGACGCTTTGAAACGCGTGCAGGTTGAGCTCGCTGGATTTGTGGAGAAAGAAATGAAGCAAAGATTATTTGGGATAGCAAACGATGATGCAAAGAAAGATAAGACGGAAAATGGTTGCAAGAATTCGTACCAAACTTTGGACCAACAATTGAAGAATATAATAGAGAAAACAATAAAGAAAAATTTCGAGTCTTCCATGATGAGAAGCTGCGGTTCAGGGTTTAACTCGTACATTCAAAAATCGGGAACGGTTTCGCCTACGTTTGTAAAAGAGGCGGTGGATTCGAAAAAATATCAACCGAAAGTTGTTTTGAAACGTTTAGATATAACCAAAGAGAGCAAACAGCGAAATATTAATAATATGCACGTTGTAGCTAAGCGTACCGTTAAAAACAAACTTGGCGGACCGTTTAGCATGGTTTCCCATAAACGACAGAGCGTACCACCGATAAGATACAACGATTACAATACTTCTGCTTTGGATTCCGATTCTGACTTGTCGGACGAAATGGAGATGTCCGAAACATCGAAAACGGAAAGTAATCGCAATACAGTTACGGAAGAAGATAAGACCGTGTTGAAGCAAGTAGAAGTATTCAAAGATACTGTAATAATTTCTAAGGTGAACGAAGAGAAAACGGAGAATCAGGAAAATGTTTTTAACTCACCTCTCGATGAGAAGCACGTGTGCGGTGTATGCGAGCAGACATTCAGTAGTCGTAGCGAGGTTGTTGCACACGTTCGAATGCACAAAATAGAGTCATCCACCGTACCTCGGCACAACAAACATAAAATGATGCGATGTAAAAGATGCCACGAAATAGTCGAGGCTAGATTCGTAAAAGCTCACGTATGTAAATCCACGAAACAGCAGACTCACAAGTGCTACGTGTGCAACTCCACGTTCAGAACGGAGAAGCTTCTTGTCCGCCATTTGGAGAGTCACGATCAATCGGAATTTAACATAGAGAATATAACGAAAGCGGAATCACAAAAGTCAACCAACGCGAACATGTTAGAAAATTCCAAGGAGACGATGTACTTAAAATCCGAGGCTTCTCAACTCTTAAAAGTGGACAACTCCATGCCTACGAAATCAGATGATCCTAGAATCGAAATGAGCAACGTTCAAACGGAAAACGTAGGCATGAGCAAAGGGGTGAAAGAAAATGCGCAGACAATGGAGAGGCCAAAAGAGACATACACTTGTTTTGTATGTGACAAGATATTCACGGATGAAGAGATATTGAAAGATCATTTGCAAAAGCATTGCGACGATATCAGCGAGGATGATCAAAGCACTGGTAAAGAACAGTATCAGTGTGCAATTTGTGGCGACTCGTTAGATTCAGAGGATGCACTCGAGGCTCACGTTGAAAAGCATTTGTTCGACGAGGAAGATGACAATCCTAATCTTATTAATATTGGTAATGATAATGACAAATCTGACGAGGATCCGTATCACTGTTTACAGTGCGCGGAATCGTTTAATTCCGAAATGTTATTAGAGATGCACATGCAAGCTCACGAGGAAGAAGCCGCGATAGCAGAATGGGAGAAACAGGGAATAAAAGCTTACGAGTATCAATGTTCGATCTGCGACGACCTTTTCGAAACGGAAGCGGAATTGTCCGACCATTTGGACATACATAACGGTAACGCCCATGTTTGCCAGCTATGCGAAAAGCCATTTTTATGCCTGGAAGATTTACAACAGCATGTTGCAACCCACTGATTGCCTTCTCGTTCTTAAATGAGAAGCTTTATGTATATTAGCATAGTAAGGAAGGTACCCCTGTATATAATATTTCATAAACTTGTAACAATTTATCTGTTGAAGAAAAATTTAATACAAGACGATATTTGTTTCGTTATAATACCGTCTCATTTCGTTCGAAAGTCCTATAAAAATAAACGTTGAAGATATCTTATGAGAATAAATGTAATTAAAGGTATTTTTAATATCATAAGTACAAACTGTGCATAAGAGTTCATGCATCTATTGAAATGTTTAAAAACACAATTATTAAATATATATATATATATGTACACATAGATTGTATGTATTTCAGAATGCATTAGACTTCAATATTCTCAATATTAATAACATAGCTCTATATGCAGACAAAATTTACAATCGTTGGATATTAATATAAACAATAAATAATACGTGAAGCGTTTGTTGATTATAATTGCAGTAATACACTTTTGTAGCAATTTAGAAAGAAAAGAGTCCTTTGTAATATATACCGATAATGTAATCTCTCTTATATAAATGCATAGATGTGTGTGTATATAGTCATACTTAATAAAGCACAGTTTTATTTCTAATAAATATCCAACCGTTTCTACATAAATGAATTGCAGTTTTATTTTCAACAAATTACGAGATTGTAATATAAAGTCTACGCGATTGAAATAAACCGAATTAGAAATAGGACTGATTAAATAAACACTCGTGTATAAACTGTAAACGTATTTTGTTGATTGGAATTTAATATGTATATCAATGGGTATGCAAATATAATGTTTTTATACGGAATAGTGGTTGTACATAAATTTGTCCTTTTTAACAATTTTACATGCGATAATTCTCGTCAAAACGTGACCGAATATTCGATGTTCAATTTCACAAAATAAACAATGTACGAGTCCATTGTGCTATAATTTTTTTTTGCAAACTTAAAAACGTTTATGAAATTTATAAGTCGCACTAATTAATTATGTAATATTCCATACATATTCTACTTATTAAGTTATACATAATAAATTTTATACACAAACTAGTCTATTTAACATGATGGGATCGCGAGCACTCTTTACAGAAAATAATTTGGAGGACTAATGATGTAAACGATTACAAAAATCAGTCGCTGGCTGAATAGTAAATCTTATTATATTCTACTATATTTACATAAATACTGTATACAGTGACACGTTATTTACTTGTGGAGAATAACTAGTACTTTATCACTATACTGTATACCGTTAAAACATGACTGTAAATCGACTCTTCTAAGCGCTTCGTGAAATCAAAGTAAAATAAATAACAACTGGCTTCGTTAAAGCTGACACTAACTGCTTTTGAATTCACCTCATTATAATAGAAAACTATAAATGCTTCCCTTTTTGAATCATTTAAATCTACAGTTTTGGTTTCGTGATTGCTTTGCGACATTGTCGTTTACATTAATATAACAATGTGTCTACGCTAAAAATATTCTGAAAGCATATAATAGTACATCGATTCATGATGAAACGCACAACTCAACAAGTAATTTTATACCGTGAAAGCAGATATTTATCGCATTCGATACATTCTTGCGCTTTCGTTTCAATTTCTTAGGTCGTGTCACGTCTACTAGGAAAAAGAGTGATTATATGAAATACCTTCAAATATCCTGTACCTAATTTGATACAAAGTTTTGTTCATTAAAAAAAAAAAAATATTAAGATTTCATTCGTAATCGATAATCGAATATTGTTTCGATGCAAAAAGAAATTATGTACAAAACATACAACAATCAATCAAGCAAATTCTTCGTTATAACTATAATCAAAATTCAATTGTTTTTATATGTCAATAATTTATTGTTCTTTTCAATCGATAAAACAAAGTTTCGGACTATTCTGGGTCCCAAATTTATTTAGTACATTTAATGTACGCGGTTTCGAAGTATTTCATTTTTAAGCCGATGCACTTCAAACATCATAAAATCTTAACTTTGTTAAACGATTGCAACTTTACATACCATTATGTTCTTAGATCTATTATATACAACGATATCATTCAGACAGAGTAGGTTTTAATAGTATCATTTCAATAACAATAAATTAAATATATTTTCTCGTCGTGCTTGCTGAAATTTTTGTTGTAGCAACAATGGTAAATGAATTCGGAGAATGTATGATTGTACATCATCACGGGAATCTAAACTTAATATATTTGTGGTATATGCATTATCCATCTTATTGTCTATTATTAATTATATAGATGGATACAGAGAGAACGCTACCTACCTATAGAAAACCATTTTACCCGCGAGAGTAAAAGTTTCGTTTTGATGTGCCATCGCGATGAGCTCTATCAATTTCAGAAAATAAGAAAACCGAACGGGCGCACGAACAATTTTATATCTTCCCGACACTTACGCTATCATTAATCATTGAATTTATATTATTTATTCGTTACACCAAACTGTAATATTTATTGTATTATTTTTAGCGATCATAGCGTACCACGCGAAATCAATGATCTCTAATATAGTCTTGTGTAACTTACCTAACAACATTTACAAATTTTAATAAAAGCGCTATTTCATTGAGAAATAAACAATAAAATAAAAGTTTTCTTTTCTTCGTACACGTTACATGTTAAGTAACTAACATTGTTCATGAAATTTGGCTTCACATTGTGATTTACTGTGACACGAGGTCTACATAGTTTGCAGGATAGAGACCTACCCTGCCATCTTTTCTTCCTTTACACCATCCCTGCTCATCTTCGTCCTCCAATTTCTCAAAAACATCACCTGTAACGATCCAAGAATTATAAAAATTAAATTCTAAATACTTTTATCATACGTGTAAGATGATTGAATCTTTATGTACCTTGTTTAAAGCTAAGTTCGTCTGCTTCTGCTCCCTCATAATCGTACAACGCCCGCACAGGAACGCCAGGTTCTCCATTGTCCACTAATGGTTCGCCGCCATCTTCGTCCCATTCCTCTTCTTCGAAAGGATTTGATTCTTGTTTAACATTCGTACCATTACTGAAACAAAAAAACATGTATATTAGATTAAAAACAAGGCATATATATTATACATATTATAAAATAATTTTTCCAGATCGATTTGAAATTTTTTTTACCCCTCGAAAAATTTCACATTTTCTCGAATTTTTTTCTAGAAAATGGGTAGGAATTCAGGGGTATGTCTATTGACCAAAAACGATTGTAATTGACCCCTGTAAGCAAAAATAATTTTTTCAGAACGATTTGAAATTTTTTAATTTTGACGAAAAATTTCACATCTTCTCGAATTTTTTTCTAGAAAACGGGTAGGATTTCGTGGGTATGTCTATTCACCGAAAATGATTATAATTGACCCTCACAAATAAAAATAATTTTTCTACAACGATTTGAAATTTTTTTTTCTTCGAAAAATTTCACACCTTCTGGAATTTTTTTCTAGAAAACGGGTAGGATTTCGTGGGTATGTCTATTCACCGAAAATGATTATAATTGACCCTCACAAATAAAAATAATTTTTCTAGAACGATTTGAAATTTTTTTTTTCTTCGAAAAATTTCACACCTTCTGGAATTTTTTGCTAGAAAACGGGTAGGATTTTGGGTCTATGTCTATTCACCAAAAGTGATTGTAATTGACCCCCATAACTGAATATAATTTTTCTAGAACGATTTGAAATTTTTTTTTTCTTCCAAAAATTTCAACCCTTCTCGAATTTTTTTCTAGAAAATGGGAATAGAAAATGCATTACTTACGTAATTGTAGAGGTTCTGTTCACCGCATTGCCATCGTGATTATTTTTCTCTGAGGAGTGTTTGCTGGAACTAATCGTATCAGTTTTGCTATCACCATGACTTCCGTCTGTTGATATTACTCGAGGGCTGGGTTTTGATTTTGATTTATTGTTGACTGTTGGGAATTCCTAAATCGATAGGAGATGATAGAAACTGATTACCCATATTAATAATGATAATTCATTATATAATTAAGTGCAAGTTCATTTGTGAAGTTTCAACTTGTATGCTTGTACATATTTATAATCTTAAGCAATTTTTAAATAGAGTGTATATAAATATTTTAAATCATGCGTGCAACCAAAGTATAAACGATACATTGAATTTTCATTTACATTTGTATGTTAATAATTGAATTAAATATTACAAATTTTTGGTGAAACTGAATCGCATTCGTTTGTTACTTTCGAAGATGAAGATTGGTGCGATGACGTTATGCTATTTGTTATTAATTAATTAAATTCGACGTGTGAACAAAAATATACAATTAATATGAATCAGAATTAAGCTGCATTCATTGGTGCCTGTTAATACTACTTTTCAAAAGCATCTTTGCAATTGCGATGATCGAGAAAAATTACCATGTATCATGCGATTACAAACTCCGGGCGATTTTCCCACCAAATATACTTGAAAGGAATTTTTATAATGGATCGATGAAGAGGTCAATAACACTGTTGCTTCATCGATTAGTCAACAATTACAACTATTGCAATAAAAACGACTTTTTTTATAAGAGAGAAATAAAATCGACCCAGGCCATTTCATCGAGCATGATCGTAAATATGTATATGGGACTACCCTACATTCTTTTCGAGTATATGGATGGCACAAGAATATAAGAAATTAACTGTGTTGTAAATGATTTTAATTGGTTGCAAGCATGTTTGATTTATGTTTAGGTTTAATTTCGCGTGACAATATATAACAATGTATCAAATGACAACGATGTATGATATTAACAGCTGGGATCGTAAATAAAGAGCGAATTTACGTTCAAATTTTTAAAAAATTTCATGTTTTTGAAGCATAGCATTTCATATTGAGAAGCAACAAGATTCCTTGTTAACAAAAATATTACTATCCATAAAGAAATCTTCATAATATAGTAGATTTCTATTTCTTCGTGCTCTGGAGACGCAAATCTGGCAAGGACTATCAAACCCCATTCTATGTGCAAGATGTTAATGATACAAAAGAATGTTTCAAGAAGTATATTACACAATGTAATATGTCTTTTTTATGAGAGACATTTTGGGTACTTGGAAAGTTGTCACTATTCCTTCATATCAGTTGCACAAGCAACTCTAGCTGTCTCTAAGGATTATCGAACGTTTCCAGAGATTATAGATTGATCAAGATGGCGGCAGTGTGGCAAATTCGCTCTTATTTTTGAAACATGCTCGGTGTATTCGTGATATAGATCTGAGATTACGTGCAAGACCAAGCACATAGCGGGTTACGGTTAATTCAGTTAAGTTAGCGAGCGAGAAGCTGCAAAAGGAAACCCATCCTCAGTGACCTCGTCGTGTCTGCCGTTACGGCACTATTTCGTGCCACTTGCGACGGTAAAAAATGCTCGCGTTATCGCCGGGGTACGCGTCTGTACAAACTCGATGGACGGAGCCAATGAACGAAATTGATGGTAAAACATAACAAAACTTTACATGCAGATCCTCGCCGACCGGGCGTTGATTGATGAGCGTGATGGAGCCGGCCGGAAGCGCCTCCTTGGACTTGGAGCCCTTGGTGATGTCACGGAACTCCTCTGTGTAGTCCTGCATAATAGCAACGCCCAAAAAACAATCACATGCATGCATTCCAGAAAATTGTCTCGGGATACTATTAAAAGCTTTGAGAAAAAAAAAAAAAGAAAGAAAAATAAAAAGGAACATAGGATCATTACCATAACGTTGCACATTAATTGTCTTTCCAAGGGGTTTAACCCTTCAGAAATATGTATATGTGCTTTGACCTACGTATTAACGTAATCTGAATCGCGACGGGTTTCTCGAGGGAATTTCAAGATAAATGGTCGTCGACGAATTTTTTGATCGGAAGGAGAAATCATAGTTAGCGCAGAACCCCTAAGAATCGCATATATCTCTCATACATTTCGGTCTCGAATACATAGCGTAGCTTTACTTTGAGAAATCGTAGAACATCGAGACGAACAGAATTAATTAACGAATAAAATTAATACAGTTATAAAAAAAAGGAAAGAACGAGAATAATATTCAATGCACTCTACGGCTATGTTTTCTAACATCAGATTTCCAACCATGAGCAGGGGCTTTCATGCGATGAAGAAGAGTCGTTGCAATGCGTACGTTTATGTTCGAATATCTCACCTCGAATTGCGGCCAATTCATAGCCATGTTCACACCGTGGTTGTTCGACCACCATTTTAGGTCCTTTTCGTGGTCCGCGTTGTTAATCGTGTGGTAGAATTCTTCGTATATTTGTGGAAGTCTAAAATATTAAAATACGAGAATCTAAAGATTATTTATAATCTCAATTTCATTTTGATTCTGCTTGAAACATTAATGTGTTTTCGGATTTTGAAATATAAAAGTTTATCAATTTCTCTACGATATTTATGCCATTTTAATTGTTTTCATCTTTGTAGCTAACTTGTTATTCATTTTAAACAGACTGATATTCCAAAAATGCTGTGCTTCAACATTTTCCCAGGATTCCCATTTAGTTGCATTAAAAATATTTAAAATAAAAGTATAATTACATTGGATCTTGAGAGATATTAAGGCATTTGTGAATGCCAAAGAGGACCTCTTTGAAGAACTGAAGCCGCTGCGCCTCCATTTCTTGACACTTCTCGAACACCTGAGTCATGTCCTCCATGTATTTAGGGTTGTACTGATTGATTTCTTGCAGCGTGGCCTCGTACTTCTCCTTCGCCTTTTGGACCTCCTCCTTTGTCTTTTGCACCCTGTCTTGCATCTTCTTCACCTGTCGAATTAAATAAAAGATCGCGAATGAGCGACCTTTTAGCGAGTGGTTTGCAGTGGCGAACTATGGGCATCGAAGGTAAAGATCTTGGTTCTAACTCACACTGGTAGTCTACCTCATGGTAGACAGAAACTACAACCCCTGGCAAAAAGTTCTCCATCAAAAGTTACAAAAGTTACTCGCGTATTGCAAATGGAAAACACTGTTTTGCTGCAATTTGTTCGAACAAACAGAACCTTGCTTCTTGCCAGTCAAACATTATATTGTATTCTGATTAATTATTCCAACTCTTTACCCTCAAGTTTACCTAGCGTACAACTGTGGTGGCAAAGAATACCTTTGAAGAAAGTAAGCGTGATCTTAATATATCAATTAACTGACGCGTGCAACAAAGCTATAGTAAAGTACAAAGACTTGTTTGATGCGTTTGTGAAAGTAATAATTGTGTGAGAGGGTGTCCCTTTATGCAGTGAACTGAAAGATTCTGATTCCTCGAAACAAAACAAATCGAAAAGAATATTTGCGTATTTAACACGATCTTATACTGTATTAGAGATAGATTAAAAACAAATTGTACCATGTTTGGTCTTATTTTGATCGGAAAACCCTCACAAATACATTGGTAAAAGTTTTGTTGAGAATAGTCGTGTTTCATAAATTATGAAATACAATGTAAAGCAGTATGCGCGGGAGACGAGTGCGCATACAGCTCGGGAGACTGAAGCACGATATAAGTTACTTCGAGGATTTATATTATATTTAATTATCCATGAATTTTGACAAGTTTCGTTAAAAAAGTTATTTAGATATACGAAAGAGATTGTCAAATTTTTATTTGCAACCTTTTATTCTTGCGAGTGTGAGGGGAGTTCCTGAAATTTCGTGATTACACTTACATGGGACACCCCTGCACGATTGTCATTCAAAATCCAAGTTCCTTGTACTTCGTTATTTATTAACTAGTTTCGCGAAACATGGACTTTTCGTAGATAAATTCTCAGGGCGATTCGTAAATGCATGTCAATACTTCTGAGGATGGATCTACATACTGAAACACGTAACACATGTTTTATGAACAAAAATCGAGTACATCGCATTACAAATGTTAAAGATTTCGAGGACAGCTCTTGATAGCTACATGCATCCTATCGAACAAAATACTTTTTCATCCTTTTATTTAAGATGAACAGGACTGTTTATACAGTGTGTTTTTAAGATTTTCAATGGATTCAAACTGAATGAAAACTTTCGAAGAAATTATTAATATTAAGACGATTAAGTTTACAAGGAGACCATTTAAGTGTAGGTATTGCGAGACAAAAGTGGGATGAGAACTATAGTATTTAACAACATATGCTCAAACAACAGTTTTTAACGGGTGAATACACCCTCTGAAGTATTGACATCCATTTATGGACCATCCTGTATATAAGAAAAGTACGTGATGTACCATAAAGCTGTTCGAGAATGCCCCTGAACGGAAGGTGAGTCTCGTCAGAATTTTGTTTGCCCCCCCCCCCACGTAATTATTAAGCATTAAAAAGCCATGCCATCATTGTTTCGAATACTATCTTGTCCCGTGCACGGTAATTACCAACAATAGTGTTATGTCTTGCCTCGTGACGTACCTCGAGGGCATTCGTTACAGCTCGTTATGATAATACACCTATCGATACGTGCAGAAATGGTCAAAGAGTGTACGGCGGGATCGAAACAAGTCCACGTAACGAATTGTACGAGATAAAAATTGTATAGTTCGATTTTTCGAGAAGAAGTGTTCGTGCATGTCGATCTGTGGTCGAGATCGCTGATCTGGTTAAGCGGTGCAACTAGCGAAGTAATCGAAGCGTATCGGCTCGCAAAGCGTTTACAATTCACGAATATACAATCCAATATTTCCTACATTTATATTTATATATTATAAATTGTTCTATTTGTTTATAAGAGCAAATAACGAGCAATCCACCGAGCTGTACTAATATCTGAATATTATGCGTCGATAGAAGTTTCATTTTAATGAAAAACATACACGAAATCAACTTAACAAATAACGATATCAGAGCCCCTACTTAAAAATAATCATTTTTGAAGATACGACTGCAATTCGAAACAAAACCGATTTTAATCATTTTTAAATGGAAACTTTTTGAGATTCTCTCTTTTTCACGAAATTTAGAGTCATTCATTCTGGTATAAAAATAATATGAATATTCATTATTTCTGTTCACCCCAAAATTTCCTGTATTTTCTTTAGATCCCCTAATTGTTTATATGTACAGAAGCTCGATGGTTGCTCCGTGTAATTATTGTCGTACAAGACAGCAAGATATAGAGGATTTGCTTACCAGCAGAGCTTTCTGTAACGAAAAAAACGAGAGAATGTTAATTAACATACATGCCGCATGCAATATCGTTATACATACAAGCTGAACGTCTCCTATTTTAGAATTCCTAAAGGATTTTCGTATTCTGAGGGCCCATGCACCACATCCACATACTGTCATCTAAAAACGTCGGTAGCCTTTTTTCAGAAGATCGCCTCTCGCCGGGCGATTATTCATTTTTTTTTTTCCAAAAAAGCGACACGTGCAATAATGTCGAGAAATAGTCTCTATTTTGCGATTAAAATGCGTGAGACGTATAGCGATTACACAGTGCGATAAACTAATTTCTAGGAATAATGATCGATACACTTTCTCTGCGACGAGATACTCCGATGGAAAAGTTTCAGACTCGAAAGACGCAGTTCTTGCATTACATCGTATTATAATCGATACAAAACATGTGTTACTTATCTACCAAGCATGTAATTTGTTATAATCAGTCACGTGTTATCGAAAATATGAAAAGATTGGTACAAAATACCGATCGTAAATATTAGAAAGATTGCTCGTAGTAATTGCGGGGGACTCTGTGATGTTACCTCACCCCCCCTCGCCCTACGGGCCCCTAGAAAACCCTTTCTTTCGTAGTAACATTATTTAGATTTGTCTCATATTACTATTATATCTTTTAATTGTAATCTTAACGCTTTCGATTCACTTCCATGAACTCTGATACGCCTTAGCGGGAAATAACGTGATAGAAACGAGATCACCGGCCACTGGCCGCCATGATGTCACCCGTGAAGATTTTATTTGAGAAGATCAACAAATAAAAATTAAGTATTTTTACCTTTTCGAACATCTAAAATCGTTCACACATTTACGAGCGGTACTGCAATTCGCAATCAGTAAAAATCAAGCAAGAAACGTAACATTTATTTTCAATTTCACGACCGTACTGTGCAGAGATAAACTCGTTCGGACGTTCACGAAGATCTAGAAGCGCTCCGTGATACGAGAAGATTAGATATACGTTCGTAAATGTCGAGAACAACAACAACAAGGCATGCAAATTTTGGTAAGATACCACGAGATTTGTTAACATACGTTTTCTGAGCCTCGGGCCATCTGTAAATAATACTGACTAAAGAACAACTGTATCTACTGTACGCCGAGCCGCGATTGTGTGATCGAGACACGTATGTACGCATGATATCGTTATATGCAATTGTGTGTGCACGTTCTGTCGAGAATACCATGGCTCACAAAAGAATCTGGTCATGGTGTACTCTTTGCAAACGTATATTTCCATTTTATATAAAAGAAACTGAACAATGTTACATTTCAATTTCTATACGTTCTGTCGGCAACAGTACACTGCTCGAAACTATTAAATCTTGCATCTGGATCACTTAGGGCGACAAATTCATTGTCAGAGATTACGATTCTAATTTATTTACTAGCTAATGTGCAAGCTGCATTCACTGGTTTCAAATGATTCGTTTCAATTATGTTCTATATTTCTCTGAATAGCAGAAGAACAATTTTAACCCCTTAAGGGATGATAGTATTTGTTTTCTTTCAAATTATACGTTAGATGCAACATTGTAATTAACGAAAACAAATTACAAACATTTTAGAAACAAATCCAATAAAGAAAACTGATCATTGTTGGTTAACCCGAAAAATATGAGCGTTAAGGGGTTAATGGGAGATTCTGGAGGCCAAAATAAGACGAAAATGAAGAATACAAAGTTGCTAGAGGCTTCGTTAGAAAGTCCAAGCTGATTCGTGTCTTATTAAATAAAAAATTCAATTATTTCGAGCAGAGTACGATTTGTGTTATCGAAATCTGTTTGATCGGAAGCATCGACGCTTCGAGAAACGTTTTAAAAGCGAACGTGACTGTGACTTGTGACTTAGATAAGTAGGTAACGTAACGATTGCGCTGTTCGTCGATAATGAATGAGCAACGGATGGTGTAACTTTTCATTACTGTAATCGACATAGAGAACGAGGAACAAGAGAGGTTTACTGTTGTTTTACCTGGTCTGGCGAAAGTGAACTGTCAGCCGATGCGTTCCTCTCCATGTTCGCGGCGGTTCGCTCCGTTTTACAGCTATTGTGATACTCTGACTTGGCTTTCTCGACCTTTTGTAAAAGCTTCACCCACGGTTTTTGCGCTTTCTTAAAAGCGTCCTCCATCTCCTTACGCTCTTTCAGCGTCATCATCGACTGCAACGAACCCACACTCTCGTTAAGATCAATAAATTTCTACAAGCAATTTAATATCGAATCTCTATATCGAATTTCATAACTTTTTAAATGTCTCAAGTTCTTCTATAAAACGTGAATATCATCTAGACTAAATAAGAAGCTGCCCCAAAAATTTTATTTCATTAAATGGGGCCTTTTATTGCAGAAAAATGGTGTGTATCAATTTGTGGTGAAGTCCAAGGTAATATTGAGAATATACTATCTATCGAGCAATAGACACACCTTGTGATAGGTGTCTTTTTGCCACGTTTTCACTTGCTGAATGATGTCGTTGCAGAGATTTTCTTTGACCCTGAGATGAAGATCGCATAGCCTGTCGGACTCGACGAGGACGCCTTTCCACGCTGCCTCGGTGGTTCCATATTCGGGGCCCTTCTCGATCTTGTCGTTCCAATTCTTCGACCAATTTTTCAACGCTTTCGCATAGCTCTTTTCGATCTCCGCCCTCTCTTGGACCAGAGCTATCAAGCTGTCGCAGAGCTTGTGTCCGTCTTCGATCCTCTTGGTCGTTCGTTTGTAGTTGCCCGGCTCCCAGAAGGAGTCTGATGTTGCTATGAGCATGTTATCGTCGCTGTGATGTGACATCCTAGCCTAAGTCGAGAAATTCCTTTCACCTGGAACCAGAGATACGAACCGTGAGAGGTGGGATTAAATTTACAAGGTTAATTTAACCCACTAAACTGCAAAATTCTTCATAATTCTTTATTTAAAAAGTTCCCATTCAGAGATCAATACACCCAGAAATGCTGACAAAGAGAATTTTACCAAGTTATTATAGCGACGATAAAATTAGTTTTATTCGTCAGACTTTGCTTATTCAGCTACACGAGCCGTCGGATTGGATTTATATCTTATCATTAGTTATGTCACAGCAATTGCTGAGCCTACGCAACAACTGTGAATCATCTTCGTGGCAGATATTAAAAGTACTACACTACTTTCTCCGACCAAATGTGTTCATATCAAACATTATTTTGCACCAACTTTAGTAATAGTATGCATTTGTAAAATCAATTGCAGGCGAGATATGGAACATAGCCATTTTCTCAGCGCCACCCACCACCCCTTCTCTTGGCACTGTTACGTAGCTTATATTTTAAGTTGAACTACTCCATGGATACGTTCCAGTTTCGTCGTGATTCCTCCAGCAGTTTTCACATGAAGCGGTAATAAACGATAGCTACAATTGACTTATATTTATGCGGGGTAATTCTAGAAACTGAACCAGACTATGGATCGATCGTGAGCAAGGATAGGGTAAATCTTACTCTACGATATTCAGTAGATAGATCATTTTTAGGGTGTCTTATAATTTCGTTCACCAGTATATGTTTCATTCTACTATAAATTTATTAGCTTTTGATCGAAACGTGGTAAATAACATCTTTATACCTTTCTGCAATTACTTATTCTCATGGTGGGTGGTCAATGATAACGATAGCGACGATCCAGTTACCTCCTGCGACGAATCTGATGATTTAACGATCACTTTATGATGACATTGTAGGCATAATCGTCAGAGTGTCCCTAATTGCCTGGTAGGTTAGCCCAGTTAGGCGTTTCTAATACGCGAAAGGAAATATAGGTTCACACTGTCCAGCACACGTTTCTTACTATCCACAGTTGTATTTTATATTCAATTTTTTTAAACTCCATTAAAATCGAAAGATTCAAAAAACAGTGTTTCATATCCACGAGTTGACGATTCTTTTCAAGTAATTTCTTTACATAATATGTGATGAATCCACCCTGTATAAGCGTCAATGATTAAATTCGAAGGACCCCAACAAAACAAAATCACAAAACGTCTAAAAAGAAGACTTGTTATTCGAGTTTACGATAAATATAGGCGTATATCGCCGGAGCTGTGTTTCTGGAGCAAAGTTTGGGGCAGAATTTGTATGGAAGATGCACGACGGACTGTTACGTGCAAGTATTATCGAGAGTCTGCCAAGAAATGTCCAAGTCGAAAGCTTCAGAGAAAGTAGAGAGGAATTAAATCCAGGGACGAGAATCACTGTCCCGTGAATTATTGTAGACTCCTCCCAGTATGGAAGAAACGCAAATGGAATTTGTTTTCTTGCCTCTCTCGCTAAGTGATCCAGTCTAAAGATCCTAGCACTTTCATTATAATTTACTTTATAAAACAGAGAACAAATTTAATTATAATATCATATCCATATTTCAGGAATACAATTTGAAACACTTTGAACCATTTAATTAAAAAACAAAACTCCATATTTTTATTAGATTCTAAGAAAAGAGCTCGTTTTTTACTTTTCTAATTTTCGTCTTCTACTGTTATTTATAGAAATAATGATAGAAACTTGTTTTGCAGTATTTCAACGACCAGTGATACAAAATGATATACAGGGTGTTCGGCCACCTCTAGCAAAAATTTTAATGAGCGATAGTAGAGGCCAAAATAAGACGAAAATCAAGAATACTAATTTGTTGGTGGAAGCTTCGTTAAAAAGTTATTAACGTTTAAAGTGCCGCCCTTACTTAATTTTTTTCTCGAAAATGCACAAGATTTCGGGGGTATGTCTATTCACCAAAAATGACTGTAATTGAACCCTACAACCGAAAATAATTTTTCCACAACGATTTGCAATTTTTTAATTTTCTCGAATAATTTCACACCTTCTCTATTTTTTTTCTCGAAAGTGGGCAGGATTTCGTGGGTATGTCTAATGACAAAAACTGATTGTAATTGACCCCCGCAACCGAAAATAATTTTTCCAGAACGATTTGAAATTTTTGAATTTATTTGTTAATAACTTTTTAACGAAGCTTCCATCAACAAATTAGTATTCTTGATTTTCGTCTTATTTTGGCCTCTACTATCGCTCATTAAAATTTTTGCTAGAGGTGGCCGAACACCCTGTATATCATGGTTTAAGACAAATAATTAGAATACGATTAGATTAAAGCATTTTCGTCTACGTTTGGTCTCCCGTATCGATGTCAACAAATTACAAAATTGACACTGCCAAAGTCCAATGGTTCGTTAACACGCTGTAATCAAAGACGCTCGTACTGCAAGCGCAGCTCTTCCATTGAAACAAAGCAGCCGTTAATGGGGCCACATTGTGTCGATATTCCAAGGGTCAAATGCACAATTGCACTGTTATAACGGTTATGTCAACAGCCACTGGACGTATCTAAATAGCATCCGTCATTCTTTCTCATTCGTAGATCCGTGCGTTGAATTAATGAAGAACGCATGGGAATGGAGCTTGTTGCCTCATCGTAGGATGCGTGGGACAGTTAATTAATTTCCAGAGCAACGTTAAACGCGAAATCAATGGATCCTGTGTCGTTTCGATATTTATGATTCGCCCAGGTGAAAACTATTCGCTTCGCGAACTTTGCTATCTGATTGTGGAAACGCAGCGATTAATTTTGTTGGACAGGTAAACACGAATTACGTTTCCAGGCAATTAACGCGAAATTTTGCCAGTTGCATCTTCGATGGACGTACGAAAAGTTCAAGGCCAGATGTTCTTCGTTTTTGTTTGGTGACCGAATGAATCGGTAGCTGCGACAGCCAGAGACTTATAGAAGCTGAGAATCCCTTTGAGATTGTTCGAGTGCTTTAATTATCGGGTTGTAACAGTAATTGCGCGACCTTTGCTGGAGGAAAAACGAGGGAAATGGGCAAAAAGGAAGGAAAAAAGGAATATGAAGAGGGATAAGGGAGAAGGGGAAGAACAAGCGTGGGCTGAGGAATGCTGCCAGGCCAGCCGAGGGCCTTTAATGCTCATCGCGGAGGGGAAGGTCGGATCAAGGTTCCCGTGGAGTTCAATTTTCGGCGTCGAGTGGAACAGGTGAACGAAATGGTTTCCTGTTTCACCTTTCACGTTCGCAGTCACGCTGCTGCCGGAGATGGAACCAGACGGCGCTGCACCGTCTAGGTGAATCCTTTCAGTGCTCGCGAGGGACCACGGAGGAATGAGTACGGTCATTCCGAACGGTGGAATGTTGCCCTACCAGCTCGATAAGCACGGTACACGCCAGAGATCTTCCAGGCGCCACGACTTGCGCTGATTAGTCGATTCTAGCGTTATTACTACCGAAGAAGTTATTTGCAAGTTAAGAAGAACCTATTATAGCTCTCATGGACGACCACGGGCTCAAGGATAACCGAACGTCTAAGGATTGCTACACAGCCGTGCCAGAACACGGAGCCCCGCGACTGTTCGTTCTGTTTCTGGAAAACGAGTTGCTCGGTACTTTTTCCACAGCGTTTAGAATTACGATGGGAGGTACTGGACGCGAAAATAAGACGAAAATTAAGAATATCAATTTATTGATTGAGGCTTCGTCGAAAAGTTATTTAAAAATTAAATTAAAAAATTTGAAGCCATTCTGAAAAAATTATTTTCGATTGGAGGGGTCGATTATAATCATTTTTGGTGAATAGACATACCCTCGAAATCCTAACCAGTTTCGAGACAAAAATTCGAGAAGGAGTGAAAATTTCGGCGAAAAAAAGAAATTTCCAATCGTTCTAAAAAAATTATTTTCTGTTACGAGACTAAATTACAATCATTTTTGTTGAATAGACATATCATCGAAATCCTAACCAGTTTCGAGAAAAAAATTCGAGAAGGAGTGAAAATTTCGGCGAAAAAAAAAAATTTTCAAATCGTTGTAAAAAAATTATTTTCGGCTGCAGGGGTCCATTATGAACATTTTTGGTCATTACCTATACCCCCGAAATCCTACGCAATTTTGAGAAAAAAATTCCTTAGCGAAAATATGATATCTGACCTAGAAATGACCCCCCGAAATTTCTTGCGAATCTTTAAAATGCCATAACTTCTGAACGGATTGGAGGATTTTGATGTTTAAAAAAGCAAACGACGCGTATTTGAGAGAAGAATATGTAGAAATGACAAAAATATTCGAAAAGTTGTTTCTTCACCCCATAAAATAAGGAAAATCCCATAAAAATGGTCGAATTTTCAAACAGCTATAATTCCTACAATAGGGAATATATTTCAATGAAACTTTTTTCTGAAGTAGAGCTCATAGGTAGCTACCAAAAACTATTAGACAACTTTTCTGTACGACGCCGAACAAAACTATTAAAAATAAAAAACGAAGTTTCAAGAAAAATCTGCAGGGGTAGTGCCTCAATTACTCGGCGAAAAAAAAAATGTTTCCAATCGTTTCAAAAAAATTATTTTCTATTGCGGGACTAAATTACAATCATTTTTGGTGAATAGACATACCATCGAAATCCTAACCATTTTCTAGAAAAAAATTCGAGAAGGAGTGAAATTTTTCGAAGAAAAAAAAAATTTTCAATCGTTCTGGAAAAATTATTTACGATTGAAGGGGTTAATTGCAATCATTTTTGTTGAATAGACATACCCTCGAAATCCTAACCATATTCGAGAAAAAAAATCGAGAAAGAGTGAAAGTTTTCAGCAAAAAAAAAAAAATTTCCAATCGTTCTGAAAAAATTATTTTCGATTGGAGGGGTCGATTACAATCATTTTTGGTGAATAGACATACCCTCGAATTCCTAACCATTTCCGAGAAAAAAAATCGTGTAGATGGACAAATTTTTCGTTGGAATTAGAAAATTTCAAATCATTGTAAAAAAATTATTTTCGATTGCAGCGGTCAATTATGAACATTTTTGGTCATTACACGTCCAGGTCAGCCTAAGAAACTGTCTCCTTGAGACAAACAAAAACTAACTTGAGCGATTTCTAATCCCACAAAACGATTAGAAATTAAATGTTTCAAAGTGTTTCAAATGTTAAAGATCTCTGCATATTATTAGAGTAAATATGACGTATAAAAAACGAAGCAGTTTTAACAATTTTATCAGCAATTTTCTGATCACTGTTGATATCGATGACATCATGTTTGCTGTTCTCGATGCAATTGTCGATTGCAGACGTGTGGAAAAATGTGATAAGATATAAATAAACATGACCAACGTCTCGATAAACAAGAAAATTACGAAATGTATGATTATTATTCCTGGTAGCGGGAAGAGCGTTGAAAGTTTAAACTTTTGGTGCAAAAATAACATCGTCTGCCGTAACTGGGTTGCACGAGGACGTTATTTTTATATTTTTTATATTTATAGGTCGAGTACAGTAAATGAACTTGCGCGTACGTTCACCTTTCTACTTGCAAGTAAAAGCGTTACGTTTAAAAAATACACTTTCCATAACTGGATTTAAATTCTATCGACTCTGGAGGAACTTCCAGTCTCGATCGACCTCCATGCGTTTCTAGATTACGTTTATTCCACTTTGTTGAATCGGTAATGTTTGCTTAATCTACATCGATACAAATTCTTTTTCAGAGAGATATAAATTACGAACGATTGACCTTAATAATCCTAAAAACCACTGGACCGATTTTGATGGGACTTTCGTTCCCGACTTTCTTACGATCTCTAGAAAACCCATGCCAAGCCTGTTTCAACACAATCTATACTTTGTTTCGTGTGTTTCATTTATTGGAAAACCTTTTAAATTATTTCGAAGAGAAGTTGAGAGTTTCAAGTGTTAACTTTATATTCATTGAATGCATTTTGCAGATTAAATGGTGGTCTCTGGAACGTAAGCTACGAAACTGTTTATAGTACACGCGTTCGTCCGAACGAGCGCACGAAATATTAACGAGACAAAGGAAAAGAGAGCGAAAACTACTTACAGAAATTGTTAGCCAAGGCACAAATGATTTCTAGAGATCACAAATCTCGAGATGGGAACTCGCGTCACGAAACGCTATGAACAATACTGAGAATACGACGGCCGCGGAAATGGATGGCCTTAAAAGCGACCTCATACACGAATCGCCGGGAAAGACATAAGGACTTTACGTGTATCGAATTCCTTTTGTACCAACTATACGCCACATCTTTTCGGACCAGTCGGAAATAAACCTTTTGACCTATTTCCCCCCTAACTACGCAGCGACGACACACAGGAAGCCACGCATAAAAGGATTCGTAACTGATCCAATGAATATGTAAAACAACATCGTAAATCTTAATTCATCCCACAGATCACAGAAACACGAACACTTTTGTCGAAATAGCAAATCTAGTGAATTAATCAGAAATCACCAGATTTGGTGTAACGACAGTGTAAATGAATCGTCAGATGCATAAATTGCGCAAGAGAATTGTTTTCGTTTTGTAAGTGATGCTAACAATGAGATAAACTCTTCGATTAGCACACAGGTTAGTGCTTGAACTGTTCGAAGAAGATAAGGGGACAAAAACTATTAGGGTCAATGATAATAACGCAACATAATTGTAAGAACAAAGGATTTAATTAACGTGAAATGCTATAAAACACATAAAGACATCCGATATTACCCGCACGAGGCAACGCGACACGCAGTTCTTTTACCACGCGGTACTCCCCACCCAGCTGCATGGCTACCAACCACTTACGCATAACCTCACTATACTTCTTTAATAAATTCCGTACAAAAGCCCCGGAAGAAGCTATTCTTAAATTAAAAAAATCTAAATTTGTATGCAAGGAAGAGAAAAGTGCTTCGATTGGAGCATTTGAAAGACAGATGCAATTGAACAAACAGATCGAGGGAACTTCTATTGATTTTAATCGTACAGCAAGTGCGAGCAACTGTAGTGTCTACGAATTAATTTATTTGCAGGCCGTAGAGTTGCTCGAACGTGCCTCCGTGACCTAAAACCACACATCCCCGTAGGGTTAGTGTTAAATTCGATATGTAGCACTTCGCGCGGTCCTATTGTAAGCGTCTGGGTGACTAATGGACGAGAATATAAATTTCTCGCGAATCTCGCGATCGATTACGTTTTGAAACAGCATCGAGGGCAGGAAGGAACCATAATTCCTCTCGGTGCAACGTTTGGTCAGCTCGTTGACCCGCGAAGAGACTATTCCATGAAAGGTGCATACACGTGTCTGCACGGTTTGCGTACGTCTATTCTATCTCGCCAGGTTTTCAAAACATGAATTGCCCTTACGTGTTGCCACAGAAAGAACCTCATTTACTCCGCACAATCCTGTTGCCGCTACTCTGAAGATGGCCTAGAGAGCTACTTCGAAGCACCAGTTAAGAACTTCGCGCCAGACATTAATTCGTATCCTACTTTTCTTGCCGAGATATATCTTTTATGGAGCTCGAAACAATTTTAAAAACACGACTATTTTACAGCTTTAATCGTTGCATTAAAACACAGTGAATTATAATAATATATAAAGGTGTATTTGCACACGCATTGACTTGCATATTTTTGAAAGTCTTCGTTGAAATTCTTAGCTCTGGAAACGCGCGAGAAATATCAATAGAGCTCCGGTTAGTTTTAGCTTTGCTTGTATTTTTAGAATGCCGAGCAAACAGTCGGGTTTAAAAATTTTGAGAAAGTGTGAGCGTGATTGGGATGCTCGATGGTACCCCAGAAATCGGGGGTTTAAAAAAAAAAAAAGAAAGAAGGAAAGTATTGTAACACAAATGTAGGTTCAGTGGGCATTAATGGCTCGTATTTCAGTATGGCCTGCATTTTCCATTGCAAGGCTGCTACATTTGCGCGGAGTTGATGCTCATCGATTACGAACGACGACTCCAAAGATAGAAACATTTTTTTTCCCCCGTACGCGATCGTGCATTTCGAGTAATTATTTATCGATATGTAATCATTCCTCTCTCAGAAGCTTTTGTCGCTGCTAAACACGATAAGATAAAGGCACAATTACGATACGTTATCGCGCGATTCTTATCCAACAGTAATTTATTACCGGACTTTTTACATATACGAACTGCGAAAAGTTATTAACGGAGCTACCTTGACTGTTATAACAACTTGGAAGGCGTTTCAACGCAATTTGCGTACAGTTGCGGACAAAATTCAGCAGACACGATAAGGTAAGTTCTCTTTTAATCATAAATTTCGACCATTTCGATGAGATATTGGTCGCTGAAAATAAGAAATAAAATTCATATATTTTTTACGTAATAATAATGGAACAAGAGTACGATTTAAGGTTCTATCGTGCCTAAATTTTTCGTTCCACGATGCATGGAAAATAATAACGTCAAAGAGAGAAATGCTAGTTAGAAATGCCCCTTTTTTTTTTCAAGTTTTCAGAGCTGAAAAACATAAGAAGACGAAGGTGCAATTAGGCCGAGCTTCTTCCATTGGCCTTGTACAAGAAGCCTGTTAATTCGCGACGTTGCACAGCGCATGATGCGCACGTGGCCGTGTTCAGCTAGGTCACGTTACAGAAACTGAAAATTTCGAATTATAATACTAAATTTCAACTCCAATTTATCGGTCGAATTTATTTAAATGTGATTCAACGATTAGATTTCTCAGCATAATTAAATTTGTATCGATACAGTTTCTACAAATTCTTTATTTAAAGAATTGAAGCTGATTTTTGTACAAAAATTTGTCGCGAATTAATTGAATTTACAATCGATATTCTTTTATAACTAAAAGGACTATGAACGTTCTGGGCGTCGCGCGGGGAAGTCCCATTCGGATAACTCTGATAGATGGCGACACTGTGTCCCTCAATACAGTCAATAACCCTTTCTCGACCACAACAAGCTCAAGACACAACACAATAAAAGAAAACTACATAGATTTGCGGGTAATCTGATACTAAAATGATCTAGATTTTTATTTACTAGTTATAGGAATCGTATAAGCGAACTAACCCTATCAGAAATACACACATAGTTTATTTAAGGCCCCCCCAGTAATGATCAGTGAAGATCGCTGTAGAAACGAAGTTAGTTTAATGATAATAACAACAATAATAATTTTTATTTTGTAGCGGGTCACTTGGTGCTTTTTAACGTTTTTTATTCAAGCCCATTGTAAGTGACTTGGTAGGTAACTGAAGTCCTAACAAAAGGTTGGAAAATGGATGAGACCGGCAAGCAGACTGACACGGGAAAAAGGTTTGAAATATTCGGAGCGTAAAGGTTCCGACAAATTTCAGTCCCGTGCTTCATCTCCAGACAGTGAAGTTACCGCGTCGCTGAGATTTCATTTCCAGTAACGTTTCAACGAAATGCACACGAACGAGCTAGTCGCGGGGGTCTCGTAACTTTCGTAGCGTCTAGAACTGGATAATATTTAAACGTAATATTTGTGTTGACGTCTTTTAACAAACATTCTTTTGATTTATAGTTAGTTTGTATCAGGGCAGCTGCAAATAATGTATTCCAGGGGGAGTTCGCTAGACCCTTGTGCACCTATTTAAGGATTAGATGTCACGTCTTAAAATATGAGGCCGCAGCAACCAAACCATTAGTATTGTGCATACATATATGCATGGCGCAGCAGTGAACGTGTTAACGCTTTCGTGACCACAGGAACACATGCATTATAGCGAGTGTTCAATTTGTTTGTCCTGCCAGGACTAAAAAATTGAATTATCGATTCGACCAAACTTGAAACTCTTCCGAATAAATTTGTATACCTTGACTGTTAAATATAGTCTAAAATATCAGAAGTAGGTTTACCCGTTTTTAAAAATAATAATTTAATTAATTTAAATATCGTAAATGGGAGCAATAAACATTCTAATGGATGTTTCCATCGACATGTTCTGATGTATGTGTTTCGCGAAGATTGTTGACCATCGAAGGATCGTTGTATGCTACCCGAACTAACGATTTCCCAGATTCTTTAGATCTTGATTAATACAGAACCAGCTTTCGCGCGGAACGAAAACAGTAGCCGTATCCATAAGAAAAGAGAGAAAAAATATGTTGGGTGCATATTCGTGATTCAAGTGCGCGTTTACGTGCAACGAACTGTGTCTGCGATGCACGTATGCGCGCGTAACAACGTACAAAAATAACGAAACAGAAATTAACCGTGTTCCCGGTAACCAATCGACAAACGCTGCTTCTTTGGGTCGAGCACTTGCGAGAGAGCGTAACCCTCTGCTGGCGAGCACGAGAACTGTCGCCAGAGTTTCATAAATTCCACAGCTAACAGCTAAAGTTTAAATTATATTTAGGTCGATCATTGTTATGTTTTTATTCGCATCCAATTTACCACAAATTGATAAAAGACATGGCGGCTGCGAAATCGAATGCATTCGCTGGAATTTACGAACATTTTTCAGATTTAGAAAAACTTGTAGAATTTGTGGGAAGAAATAGGATTGGCCAATCGGATGTTTCGTTTGCCGGATGATTGCTCTAGTTAATCTCTCGGAAACGAGTGCTTCGATTCGCTGTTATGCTTGTACGAACGATTCGCGTATCCCGGAAATCCCATGTTAGAAAATTGTTAATAAAAATGTACGATAAATAGTATGCATTTTAATGATTCGGTGTAACATAGTGCAATTTAAACCGGTTACCCAGATTCGTAATTATGTATACGAGGAGATAGATGTTCGTATCATGTATAGAGCGGCATTGAGGGGTTAAATAATTGATCTATTCAGGCCTGGGTCGACTGATTCTCTCTGACAAAGAGGATCTACCATCGAGAACACGTTTTTAATGCAATCGAGCGGAAAACAATGACTGTAAAGAAATTCTAATACAACGTGTCTCGAAAGTCACTAGTAGATTACGATCGATGAGTGTCGAAATATAAATTTTGACGCGACGATTGTAAGGCACAGTCTATATATTTTTCTAATCGTGCAAGCCAGAGATAACTGTGGTTTTATATTGGCAGCAATTAAGTCTTGATCATAAAGGCTGGTACGTACGGTATAACATACTGATGATCATACATCACCGCGTACACGCGTGCGTTCCCGCCGGAACACACATTCATCAGAGCGTATCCTTGATCCACGTCCCCTATCCGCGAACACACTTTGAAAATTCCGAGGCTCGGATACTCCGCGGCGAAAACTTCTCTTGCATTTCCACGTCCGCGTTTATTCGCGTACGGGCGAGTCATTCAAATGAATTTATCCCACACCGACAACAACGCGTCACTGGTTCTATAAATACGACTTTCCACTGGCAATTTCCACGTCAACGCTGCCGTCACGCTATCGCGTTACGTCTGGCAAATATATTTTTTAATAATGTCCTTGAAAGGATCACAACCCTCGCCACCTACAGTAACGAAACTCTCCGGGGCACTACACATGGATTTGTTTCTTTACATTTTAATTGTTTGCGCATAAAATCGTTCTGCATGGGAAATATTTTAATGGGAGATTCTAGGGGCAGAAATAAAACGAAAATAAAGAATAATAATTTGTTGTTTGAGGCTTTGTTAAAAAGCCAGGCTGTATATTTTTGGTAATGAATTTTTTTCTAGAAAGTGGGTAGGATTTCGGGGATATGTGTAATGACCAAAAATGATTGCAATTAACCCCCGCAAGCGACAATAATTTTTTTAGAACGATTTGAAAAATTTCTTTTTGCCCAAAAATTTCACACCTTCTCGAATTTTTTTCTAGAAAGTGGGTAGGATTTCGGGAAAAAGTGTAATGACCAAAAATGATTGTAGTTGACCCCCGTAATCGACAATAATTTTTTTAGAACGATTTGAAAAATTTTTTTTTGCCCAAAAATTTCACACCTTCTCGAATTTTTTTCTAGAAAGTGGGTAGGATTTCGGGGAAAAGTGTAATGACCAAAAATGACGGTAATTAACCCCCGTAGCCGACAGTAATTTTTTTAGAACGATTTGAAAAATTTTTTTTTGCCCAAAAATTTCACACCTTCTCGAATTTTTTTCTAGAAAGTGGGTAGGATTTCGGGGAAAAGTGTAATGACAAAAAATGACGGTAATTAACCCCCGTAGCCGACAGTAATTTTTTTAGAACGATTTGAAAAATTTTTTTTTGCCCAAAAATTTCACACCTTCTCGAATTTTTTTCTAGAAAGTGGGTAGGATTTCGGGGATATATGTAATGACCAGAAATGATTGCAATTGACCCCCTCGACTGAAAATAATTTTTCCAGAACGATTTGAAATTTTTGAATATAATTATTAATAACTTTTTAACTAAGCTTCCATCAAGAAATTAGTATTCTTGATTTTCGTCTTGTTTTGGCCTCTAGAATGCATTAAAATTTTTCCCAGGTGTAGCTGAACACTCCTGTATACAAGTTACTATGAAAAATGTGGAACCCAACTAAAGGAAATATGATTTAAAAAAAAATTATAACTCAATGTACATTTTTAATCGTTTTTGTTTTGTAAATGCCTAATATCTTATTGATACATGGTATGTGGTTCCATGACACAGAAAGCAAAGTTCTGCGACCCACTTTTGGGTCGCAATCCTACAGGTTGAAAAGCTCTGGCCTACGTAATCGTTTCTCACGAGGAAGGGCTTGCAACGAATCAGATGAAAATTTGCAGGCTTGTAACTTGGTCGAAAATAATATTTTTCATATTTTTATCTGAGTTAAGTCTGGGTTTTCACAGAATTCCGTAGTTTCTGTGCGTTTTCTGAACTCGTAGTAAATATCGAGAAGAAAATCGAACGTAATAAAAATGATTCGATAGACTCGAGCTTGAATCGAATTTACGGAAACAGAATAACAGATGAACGACTCACGTAATCGTCGAGTGAAATCACAAGGTGGTAACGCAGGATCTTTACCTTGGCGAAGTAGCATGGTTGAGTAACGACCCTCGTAGAACGGAATGTTTCTTAATTCACAGGAGAGGTTCCAACCACTGGATATCCACTGCACTGAACCACACGCGTAGCGCCCGATTGGCAGTAAAAAACCGAACGAATCGTACACACGAGGACCACGGATACCGATTTATAAATAACGCCGCTCTGGACACGGTCAACGCACATCCGTGCAGCGCGGCGGTCGGAGCTCGACTGACGTCGCTCCAGGATGCAAGGTGCAACGAGGGCCGCCCAATGCAAAATATATAAACACTCGATGTGATTACGTACCGTCAGAAGGGATGTGCAATTAGTCGATACGTTAATAATAGATCCGTACCACATTCTACAGCTCGAACGGAGAAATAATTTCTATGAATAATAATTCAATGCATTACTTTGTTTAAAACAAATATTATATCCGTCAAATCTAACTGTCAATCGATCAGTACGCGAGGGTTAAAGAGTGAAGGGTGTAGTTCGTTTAAAGAAACGTGTACGAGATTTTTAAATGCGCATAATGTACTTTACTAAATGTTAATATCCGTGCATGCATTTTCTCTCGATGGTCGTAAGTACAGTTGCGAGGAAATGCAAACCGCGCTTTTCCAGAGGTCCTCGGTTCAGCGTGATATTTATAAACGTTGTATTATATTTGGTATCCCATTTACATTTAAAACAGCACATTATGCGAAGTTGTTATTTTTATTAAGGAATACGGTAAATTTACCGCTAAACAGCGCTGGAACACGCCAGCGCCGGGATTCGCATTCATTAAACGAATTTAATGATCTTGCAACAAATCGTGAATTATAGAGCAATCCATTAAGTATTTACAGGCTGTTGAAAATAATTAAAGTTCAAAATTCGGAACGAAAGACTTAATTTTAATTAAATTTTAATATTCAATGCTGTAAATAAAGTGCAGCATATATGTTATATTTGGAATACCAGTTTGCTTGAGATAAAACTAATAAACTTTAATATTTCAAAGTAACAGTGATATTTTTTCGAAAGGCTGGAACGTTTATGGTTACGAACTGCGCAACTACTCAAAACAATTATCTATTTATAACTGTAGAAAGATGACGAATCAATGCACCTTCGGTGACACGCGCGGAACCAAGATGGCTGTGCCCGAAGGTTGGCTACACGGTTTGACCGCTAATCGATGGAGAACAGAAGGTGCTTACGTAACCGCAACACGCGTCATAAAAAAGAATTTATTTACTTGTGGCCGCTAATTATGCTGACGTTCACGCTCGAAATCGTCTACGTTTGTACGTGCTCGTATCATAAATTGGTCAAGGCTGAGGATTTTCGAGAACGACTCAACGATTAGTGTTTCTTAAGCGGGAATTCTCGTGCAACAGCTCTGTGGAAATAATTGATCCTCATAAATCTTTTTAATAAAATGTTGATTTCCTTTCGAGATATAAAATTATATCATTAAATTACTTATTAATTCGTGTAGAATCTCGTTGACCTAGCTCTTCGACCCCTTCTTTTTAGCACTTGTCACACTCATTTGATTACAAATTTACAAATTCAACGAAAGTAAATTATTATACTTGCGTAATATGACGCGAAATGGAAACGAAGCTTAATCAAACTGGACTCGCGCATACCCGATATATAGATGCCATAATACGGACCATGTTGGTCAGTTTATCCGAAGCCACGTAAATTCGTTACCATAAGCAGTTAGGAAGCTTGTTTTACATAGAGGTTATTTCTCGTTTTCTTCCTGCGCATCGTTCTGAAATTCTTGAGGATGTTTGTTATAGCAAATCATTCTAACAGTGAACTTATTACCGGTCACGAGCCTAAGTTCCCAGGAAAAGTATCGTATGTGACACTAATTTATAAAATTACTGTCAACGCTCATATAACGATACTACATTCCTAACTACATTCATAGTTAATGTAATTCATAGTAGTCATATTTAAATCAATAGAAACGAAATTCAGTGGCCTATCAATCTAGATCTCTATAGATATAAACTACTATAATTTATATATTTCTTTGAATTCTTTCCCACAGAATTATACGCAAACTATATCATTTGATTAGGATCGTCAGTTGACTAGTAATACAATAAAGTGATCAAGTTACGTGGTTCACGTAGAAATTCAAGAATTCATCGTTGCACTGGTCTTGTTACACCTAATCGCGATTGGTAAAGCTTGTGTAAATGGTAAATACGATAAGTAAAAATCGGGCAATAGACAATTTCTTGTCTCTATCGATTACGCTACCGATGGCGCATACAAAGGGGATTGGCTTCCTCGTCGAACAGAGGTTGATGGGTCGAGAGGCCATATT
The DNA here is from genome assembly GCF_013123115.1 of Colletes gigas. Taxonomy (NCBI): domain Eukaryota; kingdom Metazoa; phylum Arthropoda; class Insecta; order Hymenoptera; family Colletidae; genus Colletes; species Colletes gigas. The sequence continues at coordinate 1,279,835 of NW_025106643.1, read as the reverse complement.
TGTGTCCAATCCTGTTATAAATCTGACGATGATTATATTGCACGTGGAAGAAGGACCGCTTATGTGCATCGCTTTACATACATTTCCTTCGTATATCTACGGTTAATGACCTCCCAGGGAAGAACACCACGACAGATAACCAACAATACTACAGTGCACGTATAAAAACATCATACACTAAAGAAAGTTAATTCATTCTATACATTTTCATTGATTATAAATTGGAAACTCCGTTAATAACTTCTTAACACGTTGACTGCCAGTCTAAAATCCTAAAATTATTTACGGGACCAAAACTTTCATTTTAGGCAACTCTAAACTACACGGCTTAAAAGTTATCGTAGTAGTTGCTTTCGTAACCTGATTAAAATTTACGAAACCCTATTGAAATTTATTTTCTTTAACATTTCAACTTGAGAATTCATTATTACAGTTCTGTGACCCATATATGGGATTTTTTTAATCCCACAATGTTGGGAGGCCCCTTAAACCAAAATCCCAAGCATGATTCGTAAATTGAACATTGTATGCCTTTGGGGGATCCCCCTAGAGCCCAGTGAAACGTGAAACACAGTGTTTTGTGAAAAGTCGCCGGATCTGTGGCTCTCGGTTCCAACGATTAACCATAAGCTAACTGTTTCACGAGTTCGAGCGATAGAGATGGAACGTTAGGCTTCTCGCCCCAAATGCATCGCGTAATTTCGTATGTATAATTTATTTTCGGTGTTTATTGTTTCGCGGAAGCCGATACAGGTTTCCTGATTGACCATTCAGGGGCGTCTCGGAGCCACGCACAACATCCTCCTAAACACCGTGTCCCGCAATGTTCGTATAGGTAATGTATGCAAACTCAGTCTGATCGGCTTAATGAGGATGTACTCCGTCTGAATGACGAGTGCAAATTACGCGCTCGCGAGCGCGCTGTCTCGATGCTAGGCATAAACGCCGATATTAATACTGCACGCGTCGCTACGCGTAACGTCTACTCCTATTTTTCGCGCCACTGGAATACAACGTGTTCTACGAGACCGGGCCAAGGCAGCTTAAAATTTACCGAGGCGAATACGTCACAATAGATAGAGGAGAGTAGGGTAAAACTGCATAGCTAACACGCTTTCGTTGCTTAAAAAAAATTATAGCTTTGTGCATTCGCCAGTAGAGGGCTACGCTCTTAACTCTCTCTCTCACAAGTGCTCGAGCAATCGTCTGTTCCTATACATATCGACGACGAAACGTATGGACCACTGTTAGATGACTACAAAACAAGTAATGAGAAATATACAGGGTGTTACGTTTAAGTACGAATGGTATTGAAGGTATCAAAAAAGTGTTCTTACAAAAATTGTTTTATTTAAAGGGGTAAATAATTCTTCTATAGATGGAGTAGTGTTTATAGTAAGCTAATTCTTTTTAAATGGAAGATCAATAGGAACTGCTGCGCGACAGTTGTGCCGTTTCCATACAATTGGTAGCACGAAAGAAGGAACGAAGGCGCTATTAATAACGCGGCATGGCACGCACATTGTTTTAATCTCTATAAATACTGTATATGTAGCATCGAGTTCGTCACACGGCATACTAGGAATCGCTCAAAGGTGGCTCCGGTGCTTTACTTTCTTTCGACATCAAAGCGTACATCATCTTTGACGTAAAGCGATAGACCGCGAAGTGATGATAACAATGAACGAGCAAAAATTTTTATGATAATTGTGTGCAGGGAAACGTTCTTCCTCGAAGAAAAATAAATTAATTTCGATTTTTAAATCAAAGTTTTGATTACTTTTGCTTGGCAAAAATTGTGAATATTCGTAAAACATAAATGTATGGAAAATGTCGAAATTAAGAAACTTATACCGAAATAAGAAAGTACTAAGACCAAAGAAAAGGCAAATTTTGTTCACTATCAGAAAACAGTCACATAATTTTGACTTTTTCGCTAGTTACGTATTAAAAATTTCGAATAGGTCTTGCATAACCCTGGGTTTATGATACAGACACCAGGAACACGCTATTTAGGAACGCTTCTGCTACAAAATTGTATACCTGGTAAAACAATTAAGCAAAGGAATTAAGACCATAGAGATTACCTTAAATATCTATATGTCTGTCGACCGCATACATATTTATCGTCTTACTGTCTTCCCTGAATAGCGATTGCAGTGTCATAAACCCAGGGAACGGCGATCGGGATCGGTCCTACCAGACGTGCAAACCTTCGAGCTCGAATTCTTCGCGCCCCTCCGCATCGGAGACTTTTTCTGTAACCCTCTACAGGAATACCTAAAATACACGAATTGATTTCCAATTTAAAGGAAATACGCATACAATAAGACATTTTTAATTATACGATAAACACGTTTATTAGTTTTTAAACTATTTCAATTTGTTGCACTTTCTTGTCCTTCTTCATACATAATCTTCGTACATTCACTTTTCCCTAGTCTCCGTTAACTTGCAAGCTAATTTTTTGTTTCAGAACGAAATATGTCTTCCAATTCTTTGAATATGAAAGAATTAATTAAGAAATAAAAGGTCATCATCAGATAACTGTTTCGTGTGTGAAGAGTTCCTCAAAAATGTTATTATCTAGATCCTCGAATCAACAGGAGAATCGACAGTTCACATGCACCAGTTTGATGCATAAAAATTGCAAAAATTGTTAATTGTTTTTCCCTCCGAGGTTAGAGCAGTCGTTACCAGTGACAACGAGTTGCTCTTTGGAAATTATAGTAGTCGGATTTTCGCTGTCTTCGTTTCGCGCGGGTTTTAGCGCCGTCGTACTTTTAATTGAGATCAACGAAGCGTTTCTCGTTACTAGGAGTCGTTCTTTCGCCTCAGGACAGGATTATAATGGCACTCCCGAGTCACAACACGAATTAATTCCTTTTATTTTTCTTCATAGAAACGTAACAAGAACTCGCGTAATGAGGAAGTATAACGTTTAAGCATTCCCTTCAGACAAAATTGTCAAATTTGTATTCATTAACGAAACTACAAAAAAACGCAGAATAATTACTAATTATTTGTCTTTCAAGTTTTTATTGCGACGAAATTAATTACTTCGAAATGTCCATTATTTTCTGTTGTTGAAAATGAACAAGTTGTCCAAATTACACGTTTTAAAGGCCACACCCTGTAAAAAGGTCGAAAAGAGGATGGTAAAATCCGAACGAGTTGCGTAACGTGTACGGAATTACAGAGGCGCGATATCCTTATCGAAACGCCTAAACGCCGTTGCACACGATCTAGTTTAATAACGCCAAATCGCACGACCGTGACACCGAGAAGAAAAACTTAAAATTAGTTCCACGCGCGCATAAACGCACCACTTACGGAAAGAATGCACGCCATTCCGGAAGTGACAGAGAGATTGTTCGAGCCAGTGAAAGCGATTCCCTCCAGGAATGCAATCTTTCGTTCCGTATAAACTTTTGTTACGTTTGTTTTAATTAATTTAAAATTAAATCGCTGCTGTCGATTCCCCTGAATTTTTTTAATATTAAAAAGAAATGACGCTGAGAAAAGCTTCTTAAATCTCGAGTTCTATCAAATGAATGTTACTCAATTATTTTATATAAAATTAAACAAAAAATGGTGTATCTAAAGTGACGTTAGAAAAATATATTCCTACAGTGAAACACTGATTTAAAGCCAACAATTTTCATATAAACGATGGAAGAAATTAGTTCAGGGTAGTTATGGCACACGTGCATCGAGGTTAATGTTCTGATGATAGAAAAACGTTTGGTGTAATTTATTCGGTTCCATGCATGAATGTAATTTGTCGGTGATATAGTACAACAGGAATGATAAATGAATGTTGATGTACAGTTACATCCAAACAGACCAAGTGTTATCTATCGTACATAAAAGTTACGAACAGTTCAATTCAATAAGATCAAAATGGAATTTAATAAATAAATTAAAATAGAAAGTTTAAGCTGGAAGAATTGGGTCGATCAATTTAATTCTTGCGAGAATTTACGAAGTGCGATGAGGATGATCCGAGGATGGGGAATAACAGATAGAACGCATACGCGACACATTAGGTATATTTACGCACAGGTTGATATCGGTAAATCGGTACAGGTTGGAGTCAGGACCGGTTTCTTGAGACCAGGAGGTCTTTGCTTGTTGGTAGAGAGTTTAGAGACCTAAATGAGCACGTTGAACCATCGATACATCCCAAGTCGTCTGATCGACCATGACAAGCGTGTAACACACGGTGTTCGGTGTAACTGATGGTTCGGGAGCCATGGTTCTTTTTCCTTGCATAAGTCGATCGATCGATCAACTTAATATTTGGCGCAACATAGACGGCGAAAGTTTCTCTACGTGACAAACGAGTATCTTGGGAATGAATAATGCATTATCGTTTTCTCCTATTTCCATTTCTTCGATCGAACAGGACATTGTGTTTCCCGAATTTTTAAACAAATAAATAAAACGATTAAGAACTGCTTCGTTAGCACACACGAACGGATTACATATGTATTCCAGAACAAAAAGCAGGTTTCTGTTTCGATAACCGGAATTGCTTCATTTATTCATCGCATGTGGTGCAGAAACAAGATTTTATCACCGATTGCGTTCAATTGCATCAGTTAGGCGAAATAGTTTTATCACATTTTTTATATCTATTGTTACACGAATGGCATTCTCTATTTCTGTTGTTTCAAACGAAATAAAAGTGAGCTATCTGCAACATTAAAATACAGTTATTTTTAAACGTTTCAATTTATAACATTGTTGACCGAATTTGCGTTCCTTTAAGATCGAAATATCACGGAATTACGTAAGATGGAAACGGCTGCTTATTCTCCCAGAAGTAAATTTTCATCCGAAAGAGCGAAAGATAATTAACGACGAAAAAGATAAAAATAACTGGATTAAATTGCTGGGCGTGACGTGAGCAACGTCTGGCGTCTTAATTGCGTTCATAAACGTTTTAGACGGGTCGTTGATGGAAACTCACAGTTAGTTGGATGATTTTATCACACTTACGAAACCCTTGGTACCTTTACAGAAACGAACCACTGTACCCCTCGTCCAGTTACTGGAAATATTATTTTACGCTGGCTATGCTTTCCAAAGTAAACGCAGATGCTCCGGATAAAATCTCTTTCGAAATTTTGATACTTTTATTTTCTCGTTACTTTATTTTTGTCCACTTTCTGAATTTTTTTCTCGAAAATGAGCAAGATTTCGGGACTATGTGTATTCACCAAAAATAATTGTAATTAACCCCTGCAACTGAAAATAATTTTTCCAAAACGATTAGAAATTTTTTTTTCACGTCCAAAAATTTCATACCTTCTCGAATTTTTTTCTAGAAATTGGGTAGGATTTCGGGGAAAAGTGTAATGACCAAAAATGATTGTCATTGACCCCTGTAACCGAGAATAATTTTTACAGAACGATTTGAAAAATTTTTTTTTGCCCAAAAATTTCACACCTTCTCGAATTTTTTTCTAGAAAGTGGGTAGGATTTCGGGGAAAAGTGTAATGACCAAAAATGATTGTCATTGACCCCTGTAACTGATAATAATTTTTTTAGAACGATTTGAAAAATTTTTTTTGCCCAAAAATTTCACACCTTCTCGAATTTTTGTCAAGAAAGTGCGTGGAGTTTCGAAGGTATGTCAGTTCACCAAAAATGATTGAAATTAACCCCCGCAACCGAAAATAATTTTTCCAAAATGATTTGAAATTTTTTTTCCCGTCCAAAAATTTCACACCGTCTCGAATTTTTTTCAAGAAAGTGCGTAGAGTTTCGAAGGTATGTCAGTTCACCAAAAATGATTGAAATTGATCCCCACAACTGAAAATAATTTTTTTAGAACGATTTGAAACACATGAAATTTCAGGAGAATTATTCATTCCTGGTCAGACATTCTTTCGGAAAAGAATTTTTTTCTCGAAAGTGTGTAGGATTTTGGGGGTATGTCTATTCACCAAAAATGATTGTGATCGACCCCTGGAGCCAAGAATAATTTTTTTAGAACGATTTGAAATTTTGTAATTTTGTTACTAATCTGCTTGCATGGCGCAGTCTATTTGAAGCAACTATTGTTTATACTGTATCGCAAATATTTCATAGTACGCTCGCAGAGGGAGAACTAGATCATCTATACGGAATACCAAGTTTGGAATCTCAAAATCGGGGCCGTCGTCAGCTGATATGTGCCTGCAACCCAACTTCCCATACCGCACGCATTACATAATCGATTCCGTATGCGCGATACTACTCACTATTGTCCGATACATTTACATCTGGATTCGGGAATGTTGCACAGACAACCGTGATTTCACATTCGATGGAAATAATTCGTAGCTTTAACATTACAAACCACTGTGATTCCATTTAATGGCCAATGGTAACTGGTTTTTAAAGACTTCGAGGAAAATACGTGAAACTATTTGCAGCACTTACGACACCGTATCTATCGTGTACAATGTCGCTAAAAAATTTGCTTTTAAATTATAATTTTAATATTTTTTTATTGCTTGCATATATGGATGCATAAATCTCAGATTGATATTCCTATTTGCGAATTGTTTCGATGTGTAATTTTCTGGACATCCTAGTTTTTTAATCGTTGTGCCACAGTGATTCTTATTACGTTGTCCTTTGTTCGCGTTCAATTTGGAACACGAAACCTTGCGAATAATGGAAACGTATCGAGGACACATCGTGCAAGGCTTTGTCAATGCAGCTGTGCTATGTGTCACACATCACGTGCTATCGATTTTCATTTGTACGCCGGGTCAATTTACTTAATTAATGGAATTTTATAAATTATTCAGCATCCTTGAGTTATTAAACAAATTTTCTGCCAGTTTTTAAATTCATAATTAGGATATCGGCTTAATCAGCGCCTCGTTATTCTCTAGTTTCGATTTTAATACCAGGAACGTCAGAATTTCTAATTTTAGAAGGTACATTAACTACAGTACCGAACATAACTTGTAAAAATCAAATTAAAAGATTAACACGCAATTAGCGAGACGCAAGACTTTGTCGACACTCTTCATCAAGTATGTAAAGCGATCATGCCTGTAGTTAGGGTGCTTAGTTAAGTATATTAAAGTCTTTTATGTCTCTCGTTGGGTTCCTAACGCGTTCGAAGCTTGGATGTGATATATTCGTTGATAATTCAACGGAAGACGAGCGATAGAATTCGCGCTACAGACGGCGTAACGTTATCGAGAGTAAATTATTAGGGATTGAAAGATACACGATAAAACAAGATAATGTATCGATCGACTAAACTCCGTGGATATAAAAAATACGCAGTCGTTTATCTGCTCATAGTAATTCATACTTCAAAACAGAAAAATGTTAACAAATCTCAAGATTTCAACAAAAGATATTTATCTTCGATATTTTAAATAGCTAGATAAGGATAAATCTGTTTCGAAGTATAACGATAATAAATGTAATGCATATTTGTTAACAATGTAATAAATACCTGTGAAGAAAAATTTCTTCGACAACTGGCTGTGGTTTCGATTATGTTAAATTGGCGTGACTCACCTGAAACAGAAAAGAAAAATTAAATTAGCGACAGAAATAACAATTTTGACAAGAACCTAACGCCACAAAAATGAAAATTGATTTGGAACTATTTTTTTTTTTTTGCAATTTTTGAATTTTAATTTCAGTAGAAATAGGTATACATATAATCAATATCGGTAAATTTAGTGTTAATTGTGTAAGCTTGATTATGTGTTTTTACTTGAACTTAAATAACAATAAAATTGTGATCTAAATAAAAATTGATCCGGGCAACGCCTAACCGCGGCGACAGGAGGTATGTAAACGATGCAGATTTCACGATGAAAGCAAGGAGAGCGCAAGTATGCGTTTGTACGATAGAAACGCAATCTAGATTCGAGTGAACTAACAGAGTCGTACGCGCTTGGAATGTCAGACCGCTTAGAAAGGCGTCAATGAATCGAATCAGGGTGAACGCACTCCATGCTGATTTTCAGGTCGAAAGTCACGGTCATTCGCTGAAAAGGAATGCAACCTTTAAGTCGGATTCGCTTTTCTAGTAATTAGTATACCCAATCGAGAAAGAATGCCTACTCTTTGTGCTCGTTTACCAGCCAACTTTTCTGCGAACACGTCCTCGAGTTCTGATCGAAGAAACGTTAATATAGTCGTGAGCAAGAATCGATCATAGTCTATTCGTCCACGAGAACTCAAAAATTAATTCAACGAGTGTATTTTCCACTGTTTAAAATGAATGACATTAATTTTAATTTCAGATAATCGCGTGTAGAATTAAATAGCTTACAGCAAGGGAAAATGTATATTTATTTGGATAGATAATTCGCCCTTATTTTTTGAACGAAGAATATTATTAATTATATGAATAATTGTACCGTGAAATGAACTATTTGTGCTCATATCCATCGCTACATGTTATTCTGTTTATCCCACTCGTTCTCTCGTTCTCTCTCTGGCCTTCTTTATCGGTGCAACGCGTTCTCACCTGGCGTCGGCTGCTATTTCTCCCACATTCGCGACCTAACTGCATATTTTCACTATCTACTGTGTCCTTCGACATATTCCAATTTCGATATACTCGTATTAACCGCAACGAGTGCTATACGATCTATCACCTCAAACACAATGCGTTATTACTATTCAAATGGCGCGAAAAGTGTGTAAAATTCTAACAAAGAAACTCGAATTGAAAAATTTTCAGGCTGATCGAATAATTTTAATGCATGGAATTCCATCAAGCCAGTCGTAACTTTTTTTGTACTTTCATTTTTACCAATCGTTCAATTTCTCATTTAACATTTTTAACAATTTTTATACTTTGAAACGCTTGCTTTTTAACTAAATATTCAGTGTTCTTCAAGCTTGACATTCTAACGCGTTTGTTTTCGTGGTAAATGGTTGTAATTCCTAGAAAATAGCTTCAACACCTGCCGTTTTTCCGCGTGTTAAAGACACTATAGATTTCTACACAAAATACTTGCGAACATTATCGATTCTGAAGAGGTATTCCAGTTTAGAGTTTAATTTTTTCGTCGAAAAATTTAGGCACCCAAAGGAATTTTTTTCTCGAAATTGCGTAGGATTTCAGGGATACGTGTAACGACCAAAAATGATTGTAATTGATCCTTGCAACTAAAAATAATTTTTCCAGAATGATTTGAAATTTTTGAATTTCGACGAAAAATTTCACATCTTCTCGAATTGTTTTCTAGAAAGTGGGTAGGAATTCGGGAATATATGTAATGACCAAAAATGATTGTAATTGACCCCCGTAACCGACAATAATTTTTCCAGAATGATTTGAAATTTTTTAATCCCGTCGAAAAATTTCACATCTTCTCGAATTTTTTTCTAGAAAGTGGGTAGGATTTCGGGGGTATGTCTATTCACCAAAAATGATTGTAATTGACCCCCGTAACCGACAATAATTTTTCCAAAACGATTTGAAATTTTTTATTCCCGTCGAAAAATTTCACATCTTCTCGAATTTTTTTCTAGAAACTGGGTAGGATTTCGGGGGTACGTCTTTTGACCAAAAATGCTTGTAATCGACCCTCGCAACTAAAAATATTTTTTCCTGAATGATTTGAAATTTTTTAATTTCGACGAAAAATTTCACTCCTTCTCGAATTTTTTTCTCGAAACTGCGTAGGATTTCGGGGGTACGTCTTTTTACCAAAAATGCTTGTAATCGACCCTCGCAACTAAAAATATTTTTTCCAGAATGATTTGAAATTTTTTAATTTCGACGAAAAATTTCACTCCTTCTCGAATTTTTTTCTCGAAACTGCGTAGGATTTCGAGGGTATGTTTAATGACCAAAAATGATTGTAATCGACCCTCGCAGCCGCAAATAATTTTTCCAGAACGATTAGAAATTTTTTAATTCAATTGTTAATAAAATTTTTCCCAAGGGTTGGTCGAACACCCTGTATACAAACACGCGTGTTTATTATCGCGTTAATGCCATCGAGCTGTAGGTGCCGTAAGTCTGTAGATTATGGTCAGATCGTTGGTTTATTCAGCAGTTGCATGTGGCAAGCGAATCTGGTATTATCATTCCCGACGTACGAAGCACGCTGTGTTAGGCGCGAATGCGATTCGAAAAAGATGCGTGTCATTGATTCGGTGCAACAATCGTGAGAGTAAACGCGCAGCGAAAACTCGTGAAAACTTTTCAATGGGCAAGGAGAAATTATTCGAACGAAAGTTCTGCGATTTAAAAGGGGCCGCGCGACCGATGTTCACTTTCGAGAGAGCCTACTCTGCTTGCTGACTATGCATCTAGTGGATTATGTCTGACAAACGACTTATTGCTCGATGTTAACGTTCTGTTTTTGTAGCAAATGGATTCGAGTAAAAAGTGCAAAATAAATAGATCGAAATACTTGAAAGGGTACTTCCTACGTACCGAATCACTCGCTAGCTTCGTGTCCTACAAAAGCGTAGATACGGCGACTGGCATCGATTTTCCCCTAAGGTCATCTCTCGAAATACCTCGTTGCGAAATGAGGAGAACCTCTTGATAAGAGTGCACATTTGATCGCATTCTTACATTGTTCCCTTCCCTGCTGTTCTTTTCCCCCAATCGATTCGTTTTTGTGTCGCGAAAAAATATTACTTTTTTTTTTTTATCACCCTTGCATAGAACGGGAACAACAAATAATTACCAAACGGGAGTCATATGCTCCCCCGCCCCAGTGGATTATATTGATTTCTTCTTTAGAAAAAAATCATTGTAAAAAAAAAAAGAAAATCGAGATTTTTTGCAATTTTAACTTGAATGAGACACCCCATGCTTCATTCCTTGGGCGTTCGTTTATATTTCCTGCCAGTTCTCGTCGAACCTGGTACAGATTATGATAGTCTTGTTTAGAATATATGCCGAGAAGTAAAACAGCCCCAAACACAAATTTCGTCTTATTTTTGCCCACATCATCCTCTAAAATATATTCCATCGCGTACGTCCTGTTTACGTGCACGTGAATTCTCTCGGTCGCCCAACATGAACGCAGAAGGCGTTTTATATTTAGTTCGACGAAGTAAAACTCGCGTCAAGATTCAACGAACATCTAAACACCGTAAGTAGTCGAAGCTACTCGAAGTAATTAAAATTTTCTACGGTTGTTGCCGGGCACAGAGAATCTGAAGTGCCTACGAGTGCCTTTCGAGCGAGCTTCTTCTTCCATTAGAAGGCTGTGACTTGTTGAACCATGCAACGACTTGCTTCTTACCGCGATTATCGATCTTGCGAAGAAGGTCGTGCACGGAAATGGATCGGCAGGAGTTAATTACGCTTCCCGGAGATCATAGATCGTGACTGGTAAGCCCCACGGAATTTGGGACAAGTTCACCAGAGGCGTCTAACCGAGTCGCGACGATAGAAGCTGAAGGCGTTGGAAGGTCGAAGGTGAAATGCAGGGACCCGTTAAAGAGTTACAGCTTGGGGCACGTGAAATATTCCTAATTTTTTTTTAATTTATTGCCATCGTAGAAACTATTAGGGAAAGTAATTGTCCATTCTGGTCCAACACCTTTTGGTCAATAAACTGATCCAGGTGATCTTTGACCCCCCTAAAAAATTCCCGAAATGTCAGCGTTCTTATCGAGCGTAGAGGCGGAGTTTTCCCTCAAGCTAGAAAAGTTCCATCGCAGCGAAATATCGTGATGCAATAGCTGGCGATCGCTGCTAAATCTTTCACCTCATCTGTTATACGTTACCTCTATCGTTTTTACTTTATCGTTCCGGTGGGAGCCCGGGAGCAGTAAATCTCGTTTATGCGCGAAATCCATCAGATTTTCTCCGATAAACAGTTTTACTCGCAGCCCGGCTCCAGTTCCGGGCGATCTTTCCGATCTCAGACTTTCCCCGAGTTTTAAATTATTTTTGATAAAAAAAACCCTTGACGTCTTTACTTGCAATCAAACAAAAAGAGAAATCGATGTATTGTTACAGAGTAAAACAAACTACTATTGTCTTCATTTGGCACCTAGAACTTCCCTTATTACTCAGTTTATGTGTAGCGAAAATTAATGTTGATTTAATTGAGACGCACCTACATTGTAGCAAGCTCGTATTATTTGAACATTAATGAGAATAATTACACGCTGAAAGCATTACGTCTTTTTTGTACCGAAGAATTTTTATTGGCTCTGACCAGCAGATATGCTCCCATTCATACCAACTGTTTCCGGTTCGTTGCATTCGATGCATTTGGATTATCCAACCAGTTTTACAACGCGAAACGAGGAAGTTCGTGGAGGAAAATCATCAAGGGCGAATGGATGGCGCGAGAAATAAAACGACGCACGGATATTAAAACATTCAATCCGCTGACGAATTATACAACAACTATACCCATTGCTTTAACGAAACGCAAGATGGACGCACCGCTACGCAAACCGGTGAAACTTAACGGCGCGTATATCCGCGAAAATCGAATATGGAAGACGACTCTGCCCTTATTAAGCATCAGATATAATTAATATCTTTTTAATTAACGTTACAGATTTTTGTAGAAATAATACTGCGAAACCGAGAGGTATTGTCAAGATTATACAACTGATTAAATCATAATACAATGAATTTTCCAATATTATCCTATTAGATTCTCAGTAAGGAATTTTTTTCTCGAAAGTGCGTGGGATTTCGGGGAAAATTGTAATGGCCAAGAATGATTGTAATTGACCCCCGCAACCGAAGATAATTTTTCCAAAACGATTTGAAAAATTTTTTTTTCCCCGAAAAATTTCACAACTTCACAAATTTTTTTCTAGAAAATGGGTAGAAATTCAGGGGTATGTCTATTGACAAAAAATGATTGTAACTGACCCCTGCAACTAAAAATAATTTTTCCAGAACGATATGAAAATTTTAATTTTGTCGAAAAATTTCACACCTTCTCGAATTTTTTTCTAGAAAATGGGTAGAAATTCAGGGGTATGTCTATTGACCAAAAATGATTGTAATTGACCCCTGCAACTAAAAATAATTTTTCCAGAACGATTTGAAAATATTAATTTTGTCGAAAAATTTCACACCTTCTCGAATTTTTTTCTAGAAAGTGGGTAGGAATTCGGGGATATATGTAATGACCAAAAATGATTGTAATTGACCCCCGTAACCGACAATAATTTTTCCAGAACGATTTGAAATTTTTTGTTTTCGTTGAATTTAGGCACCTACCCCTTAAAATTCTTTCTTGATTTTTAATCATTTTGTTCGACGCCCTATAGAAAAGTTGTCTAATACTTTTTTGTAGGTATCCATGAACTCTACCTCCACCCAAAATTTCATTGAAATATATTCACTATTGTAGGAGTTATGAGTGTAATAATAATTGGACCATTTTTATGGGGTAATTTTACGGGGTTCAGAAACAACTTTTCCGATATTCTTGGTATTGCTACATATTCTCCGTCAAAATACGCGTAGTTTGCTTTTTTAAAAATTAAAATCCGCCAATCCGTTCGGAAGTTATGGCGTTTTAAATATTTTCATGAAATTTCAGTGAAACATATCAACGGTATGGTCAGACATGTAATTTTCAGTAATTAATTTTTTTCTCGAAAACGCGTAGGAATTCGGGGGTATGTCTATTGACCAAAAATGATTGTTATTGACCCCTGCAACTAAAAATAATTTTTTTAAAACGATTCGAAATTTTTTAATTTTGTCGAAAAATCTGCCCAACTACTGAATTTTTTTCTCGAAAATACGTAGGAATTCGAGGGTATGTCTATTCACCAAAAATGATCGTATTTGACCTCAGAACCTAGAAATAATTTTTTTAAAACGATTCGAAATTTTTTAATTTTGTCGAAAAATCTGCCCAACTACTGAATTTTTTTCTCGAAAATGCGTAGGAATTCGGGGGTATGTCTGTTCACCAAAAATGATTGTAATTTACCCCCACGACTAAAAATAATTTTTCCAGAACGATTTGAAATTTTTGAATTTAATTGTTAATAACTTTCTAACAAAGCCTCCGTCAACAAATTTGTATTCTTCATTTTCGTCTTATTTTGGCCTCCAGAATTCCCCATTGAAATTTTTCCCATGGGTGAACACCCTGTATATTATGAAACACGTTGCATTTAAATGTCCTATTGACCATTTAAAGGCGGTTGATATTTATCGTGAAACGGCATAACGCGTGAATGAATTTGTCCAAGCTGGTGTTGCAAAAGCTGTAATTCCGAAGGAAGTCGAACGAGGCACCTGTTAATCCGACTGCACCGTACGTGAAACCAGAAATGACGAATAGCAGCTTATGCGTCACGTCCCGAGGATTGCACGTAAAAATATAAACCGGAGGAATCCTTTCACTCCGTCTACAATTCCTTGCGTCGTGGTAGAAGCCGTGAAATGTTTGTGGTGACGCGTGGGCACCTCACCTGTCGTCGATCGCGATATTACACCCAGCAGAGTGTCAGTTATCCGAGTACCGTTTAACCGAGATCCCACATTAGCCTAAGTGTTTCAACTTTGTGGTAGAAATTGCTTGGAACTTGCAAAAATTCGAATTTCCGAACGATTATACGCGAGAATGATATATATATCGCGATATCGTTAAAATAATTACGTAATAAACCATTTTGACCAGAGAAGCTGGCCCGTGAATCGATTAATTGAAAGATAAAGAAAGAGAAACAAAACTTCCTACAGTAATTAATAATTGGTAATTATACACTACGCACAGGCACTAATCTGGCTCTTCAAATTCCAGTAATTTTTACTTTTATAAACACGCCGCGGAATCAACGAAATAACCGAGATTTCTATCGTGCATTAACGATGTTGATCCTTAGAGGAGAAGTACTGATGCGTACAACTTTTAATTAGTTTCTATCTTTCCTGACCTGCCTGCTTCATTCTTCTTTCAAAAGCTTTACGCAGAACCATCTACAGAACACCATTATCAGATACAAGGAATCAATTATAATTCTGGAAAGCAGACATATCCTACGACTCAGTATTTTATAAAATCACCATAAAATATTCGATTACATATCAAACAATTAATGAGAACATATGCTCGGTAACAAAAGGCCATTAACATTTCTTTTAAAAGGATGTGATCGAACGATAACTATTTGAATAAAGTAAATACTTGAAGAATGAATTAAAACATTTTTATTATCGAGTCTCGCTACTTGCGTTTCTTTATTACGCTAGTTTCGCGAAAGGGGTACCTGTGTTTGGCTTGTTTTGGCGAAACGAAGATCGTTCTAATTAAAAAAGGTAAAACACGGAAGCGAAACAGTGGGGACAGCATTTTGTACTTCCTCATAAATATTAAATCACGGTACACGGTGGTTTCGCTGATAGAGCAGAAAATTTTAAAGCGAACGTTAAGTGCTTTCGAGTGTCCATCGCGACACAGTCGATTTTCAAATTAAAAGCGTCACTTCCGGAAGCAATTTGATTGGTAACCCTATTATTCGAACACCATGGTTGGGGTCGGGGTGATATTGAAAAAATACTATCGCGATTAATCGAGTGTATCTGTTATAATTTGTTAAAAGAAATAAAGTTCCGTATTCCTCTGCTAAAAATGTCCCATATCTGTTTCCGCGAATCGATAATCGGAAACGTTTTGTCCCCCTATTATTTCCGACAATCGACGTCCCACCGTGTCATTATTAATCTCGCAAGAGGGTTCCACTTCGGCGAGTAATCCTCGAAGAGCCCTAATATCCAGGTTACGCATAGCGACGAAGATTTTGCACAAGAAATTATTTTCGCGTGGGCGATCCAGTAATCCCGCTTTCACATTTCCACGATGAAATAATACGTTCGTCAGCGGGATTAATCTTCTGTTTGATTGACGGGTGTTCACGCGTGACTTCTAATATAGACTGGCGCTCGTTTGCCTTTCTATTCAAGCCTTGTTTCGTCCACAGGAATTTCTATGCAAAATGCATCGCGGGTAAACAAACGGTACGTTTCCATCGGGTCTACGATCACGTTACCGCACCCTCCCCTACGAAACTTGCATCGCGTTAATCTTCCAGCCAATTTTGCCCGATAGCACGCTATCACAATGTGCATTTTATCGACGAAAATCGTTCGTAATTACAAGCTCGCCCGGTGCAACGACAAAAGTCTCAGATCGAGGATGCAATTTTACACATCGATGCCGGTTTCGACACGCTGCTCCTTTCGGAGAGAGTGCAATGGGCTAGCGGGAGGGACTGAGAAGGAAAACCGAAGAGCTATGTAGGTACGCTACGCCGTTCCATTCAGATAACCCACTTTCGTCCGTCGGTATGCACCTACCATCTTTCGATCGACGTGTCATCATTTCCACGGATTTACGGTTTTGCTGTGCTCGGACATACCTATCATAATTTCAGTTACGCTATCCACCGCACACGGTCGCTAAACTGATCGACTAAACGAAAGCAAAAGTGGTGTGAATCAATTTTTTCCCAATTTCCGTAAAAATACCACGTATATAGCAAGGGGTCGGTCGAGCGCTTGTGAGAGAACGACCCCCCTGGCGGCGAGCTTGGGAGGCGACGCCACAATTGCATGAAGCTATAGACTATCTTAAGAGAGCATTTCTTTGGCATTTTTTTGTGATTTTTTGTGAAAAAACGAAGTTTCTTACGATCAAAAATAATTGAAAAAATAAACAGAAAATAACTGTGAGTCTTCGTCGCATTGGAAAGTAGAACAATGTTCCTGACCCAATTAACGAGCCCCAAAGAGAAGGTTTATAAATTTTACAGAATATTTGTAGTCTCTAAAAATTTTAATCTCCGACTTGTGTGAAGTCTAAAAGAAATTTAAATACACGTAACGTAACAAGGCCACGATGCTTCGAATGTATTCCCTGTTCACTAACCAGGTATAAGTATATGCTTGCTTGCTTGAGAAATCAATGATCCTCGAAATGAGAAGCAAGGAAAGCGGCAGCGATCGAAAGCAGTGAAAAATTGTTAGATATTCGAGGCTAAGTACACGTTGGCTATAGAAATTCTGAAGACGACTAAATTCTACAAGCTCTATAAAGCGGGGCTGATAAAACCAAACGTGCTTAGAACCGATCAGTTCGAACGTGATCATAGAATTGGTCACAAAGTAATCGCAAAATTAATACAAAATCTCAAGGGGCTCAATCCTTGCTACCTAGAGAGCTAGCTCACTACTTGCTAGCTAGCTAGTTCACTCCTCACTAGCTAAGCTAGCTCACTCCTTGGTAGCTAAGCTAGCTAGCTCACTCCTCACTAGTTAAGCTAGCTCACTCCTTGCTAATTAGCTAGCTCACTCCTTGGTAGCTAGCTAGATCACTCCTTACTAGCTAAGCTAGCTAGATCACTCCTCACTAGCTAAGCTAGCTCACTCCTTGCTAGCTAGCTAGCTCACTCCATGCTATTTAAGCTAGCTAGCTCACTCCATGCTAGTTAAGCTAGCTCACTCCTTGGTAGTTAGCTAGCTCACTCCTTGCTATCTAAACTAGCTAGCTCACTCCTCACTAGCTAAGCTAGCTCACTCCTTGGTAGCTACCTAGCTCACTCCTTACTAGCTAAGCTAGCTAGCTCACTCCTTGGTAGCTAAACTAGCTCACACCTTGCTAGCTAGCTCACTGCTTGGTAGCTAGCTAGTAACTCCTTGCAGAGGGTTCGTCGACGAATCATTTGACTTGACGTTTATCTTGGAACACCCTGTACACTACTGAATCACGTAACGCGCATTAACCATCTGAAAGGACGTTACGTGAGTAATGCCGAGCACGACAGTGAACGGAACGTCCGACGGTATGCGAAGTCTTTTTAACTTACGTCGGCACCTAATTCCAATGGGATTCCATCTTCTGCGATCGATCAGCCCGTAGTCTACCGGGGATTATAACCATTATAACCGCGATCCAAACTTGCAATTGGGACGAAATCAGTTATTCTTTCTCACAGACGCGTCCTTTCATAAACGAGGAAAAGATCGTTGTCGGCGCTGGAAAGTGAAAAGCGGAGCGACTGCTACGGTTAAACTTAATTTTGTCAGTGTCTCAATTGCACAGTGTGTTGGGGGGCAGAATTACGGTGTGTTATTGTTATTATGACATGGATATCATTAGAGGACTTGGGAACTACTTCGTTGCAATATCTTTTTACCAGTTTACATCGTCCATTATGAATCCACCCGAACGTGAAACAGAGACCGAAAGGGTTCCAAATATAACTGTTTCGAACTGTTATGTCTGTTATGTGGGACCAATATTTCCAAGAATATCTCGTTTCGGTTCTTTGGAATCGATATTATATCTTATAATAAGCTCTGTATAGTAGATTTTCACCTTTTATGGGTTTCGTGGAGTGTTCTGGGAAGAGAAAAGGTCGATTTCAACAGGTGTGCTTTCTAAGTTATGCGGGGAAAAGTAAATGAGACGGAAAACATTGTGAAAAAAGATATCGACTGTTAAATTATGATGAACAATAACGTTTTATCCGACATCGGTAATTACATCGAGGCAATTGAAAAATACAACCAACGAAAAATTAAATCTCAAATATTACACAAGTTCTCGAAACACGTGATTGGTTTGAGTAATATACACACTGTGAATACTTAATATATGGAAGCCCTCGGGTATAGTAAATAAGCCTGCTGTAATTCGCGACGATACGTCTACGTCTCTAACTCATTTCCGGAACTATTATCACCGCAAGTAAACCGCAAAGATCACTTCGATGTACCCCATACGTGGCATTCACTTTCAAACTACCAATAAACATCACTTTCGAATTTCCAATCAACAAAATACCTGTTATCGAGTTGAATTTCACTAAAAAACCATTCGCTACATAAATCGATCATTCTCTCTGAAATCTAACGCATGATCGACGATATGCAAAGGGTACGGTCGAATAGGGGGGGGTTAAATGTGACCCCAAATCAAATTGAACCTGAAATAATATATATTATATAATTAGTTATTATTCTGTCTTTTTTTAGTTTCGTTGATAAATATAGTCGAAGGGGGGTCAAATGTGGCCCCAAATCAAATTGAACGTGAAATGGGTCATTCGATATCGTAACAGTAATTATACAACTGAACGATCTCGTTCCAATTAGCGAATCTTTTTTCCAGAAGATGGATTGACATGTAATTTCTCTTAAAAGAGATTTTCCCCATTGGGTTTCATTTCCCCCCTTCGAATTCAATTACAAAATTTTCCATTAAATCCACTTCCAACGAATATTGACTTTACCAAGGTATCTACAGCGCAATACACAGCTACAACGTTTGTTATATCAATCGTGACAATCAGAAGCGATAACAGCAGTTTTATCATATTTTTTCGATTTACTACGTTTCCTCGATCATTCATTCTAAATATATCTGTCCTGAATACATGCTACGTGACGTTCACACATCGATTTTCTAATGTATATGTAGCAGGTGTTTCATGAAATTACTGGTAGACTATAATTCTAGTCTAGAGACTCACCTCCCACAACCCTCCACTCCTCTCTTCAAATCTGTTAAGGGGAAACAATAATACAAAGATTAAGGAAATAAAATGTTATTCGTAACGACAAGAAAATGCATGTAAAATGTACCTACCTATATTTATTATACAATGTTTATGTATATATTCCTTATATTTTCCGAAAGTATACTGTAATTTTATTAAAATAATTAGTTAATTTAGATCAATCATTTGAGTCACTGAAATATATCAATTATTATTTGATACAAAATATTTTTATTATTTGTCATTATTTATCAATTGTTATTCAAATAAAGATCTCCTGTTCATATATGAATATATTTTTGTAGAGAAAAATTTAAACAATAGCTGATCCGTTCAGGGAAACATACGTGACTTGAATTGTGTTTGTTCGTTTCCTATTACAACGTGGCTATTGAGTAAGTCACAGAAATGGTAATGAAAAGTTCTGCTCTAACGAAAGTATCGACAGATTTATTTAGAAGAGGATCGAAAATTGGGTCGACGAAAGTTTCCGGAATGATGTGAGATCGATCGAATTCTGCTTTTACGTTCAGGAAATTACGGTATCACGAAGTTGCTAAAGTAGTGAATAGGGGCCGTTCCATTGTATACGATCTTTTAGTAGATCCCAAAAGATACGAGAAAAGGAAGACGACTGGGCGACCACCATTCCGCTGCTTCGAACTTTAAAAGAATTGCACGCAAATTGCTTACACACTTATACAAAGTAGTCTTTCTGTTTCTGTAGATCTTGATTCTTTAATGTTTGTTACACTATCACTAACATAATCTTTTTGGTTAAGTAGATATTATAAAATTAATTCAATTTATAGATCTACAAATTGTAAATTTTAATTCCAACAAAGAACCTAAAATATTTCATTGTTGATAGTATAATAAATATTAAGAATTATAAATATAATGAATTAAAAAAATTAAAGTTGTTTACAGGTTGCAAGGAAATGCAATGGCGACGACAAAATTGCTAATTTAAACAGTTTCGATTTCAACGATCTAGAAACACGTTTTGCATTGTTTTCTAACCTCAATTTTTATGAATGATTTAATGATTTGAAATGACTTTTGAACGCAAAATAGATTAAGAGAGCTTTCTATAGACCACGAACATTTGTATCTATTTACAGGTAATGCTTGTTTCTACCTAGTCTGTAGAAGTGGTTCGCGCAAAATCATGCGGAAAGACAGCACGTACGTATACTACTAACAAGGAATGTGATAGCGTGGTCCCAAGACTGAGAACGTGGTGAGAGTACGGAAACTTGGATAGTCGCCAATTTATACAACATCTAAACGGTCGTGGCTACGAGGATTTTGCTCCTTTCGAGTTCTCTGACTTATTTAGTGTGAACCAGACGTAACTTACGTTCGAGAACCATTCTATTTTCTGGGAAACACAAACTAACGTTAGTTCTAATCCAAAAATAATATATTCATAAAATTTAATAATTACGAAGAAAAATTGAACGCGCGAATTATCAGATATAAATCAAATGTAATTGAGTTAATAAGGTAGGTCACGATACGTTACGGTACCTGATTAAAATCGTTCCTTCGACCAAGGAATAACGAAATGACAGGTTAGATACTTAGCGCTAGACGTATATGCTTTCCATGGAAAAATTCTAGATACGCTGTAACAGATAAGTGTGATTTACGATTCGATATTTGATCTAGCAGTCAGGTGGAAACCAAATGTAAAACTATTAACCTATTTCGTCTCTCTTTCTTTGCCAACACGATCCACACCGACGTGACTTTTTCGACGTATCGAGACTACCTGTTAGAGATGAGTTAAAAAATCTCTGCCAGCTACAGGTAAATCGCATGATCGAGTTACACGAGCAAAGTATGTGGGTTAGTTTCGAAACGTCGGTGTTTTATTATGAAAACGGAGTAGCCCGGAAATCCACATTCGTCCACCAGCGTGGACTAGTAATTTTACTTTAAAATTCAAAATGCGTAACCATGTTTCTATTTAAAGAACGAATAGTAAACAAGAGATAAACGCAAGCTGCACGGCATAGAATGTACAATAACATTTGACAGCATATTACGTGCGAGCCGTATGTCCATTTATGAGAATTTCTGAAAACATTTCGTGAAACTAGGGTCTCGTTTTGTGAGATCAAACGAGATTGGTTACACGACATTTACGCATGACGTCTTTACGCGTTAAAGACGCGACATGTGAGTACGTTTGCGACAGTCCTCGCGCAGTTTGTCAGCAATATGTGGCGATGATACTGCGTGTAGAAAAAAACGTCGTGGAACACATGCACTCTAGTATGCTCTGTTCTTACTCACCGAAAGCAATTCCTCGAGGCAAATGAACCGACTAGCGGTGGTATCCTTTCGATGCTCCCGAAAACTAACCAAAAATCGTATCCACGTGTACGAGGCGAAACCAATCACGACACTGTATCACTCACTGTATCCGCAAACAGCGCGCAATCGGATGACACTTTCGACGCGCGATTTTACGGTCTATGGAATTTCGTCACGTCGCGCGTTCTCTCAAGAAACGGTACAAACGCTCATATTGCTGGCTTGCAGAGTGAATTACCAGCTTCCCTCTCTGAACACCAGCCGATGGGCGTGGTTTAGCTCCGTTGATGCACGATCAAACACGAACGCGCACGAACGGAGCGCATTGGTCGACCTAAAGGCCGATGCACATGCATTCCGAAAGTCTCCAACGAATCAAAATTATGCGTATAATTTTGAACCAGATATAAATCCTGCAAATTTAAAGTTGTTAAAAACAAATAAATGTATCGAAAATTACTATATTTCCACACTGAACTAGTTTTT
Organism: Colletes gigas; assembly: GCF_013123115.1. NCBI lineage: Eukaryota > Metazoa > Arthropoda > Insecta > Hymenoptera > Colletidae > Colletes > Colletes gigas. Next base: position 1,257,523 of record NW_025106643.1, on the reverse strand, counting down.
ATTTGTACGAAACTATGTTCTATTTATTTGTCTAAAACATGGGTCTTTTTTCTTATTTGTCGTTATCCAATATCTTTAATTTAAGAAAAGATATACTGCGATTTACAGTCTCCCTAATTTGCATTTATAAATTGATTAATTTAAGAAAAATTGTTGGTCCTTTATTGTCCCCCTTAAAATATATTTGATCGAATTACTGGTACCCCAATTATTATCACTTGACCAAATTCTCTTAGTGTACATAATGTCATCGTCATCAATATGGCTATGAAGAGTCGTTTCACTGCGAAAAATAAATATATTTCCATTGTCATTGAATATAAAGTATTATATTAAATTTTATAAAATAATTTTGTAACAAGTCATTGTAAAATAAAAATATTGTACTTATTATTTTCCATTAACATTTGCTGGTAATGTAAAATGTGGCTAGTTCATGTTCAACGACTGCTACGAACTACCAAACTGATCAACGTGTCATATTTACACCAATGTGAACAGTACTCCACAATGTCTCGAAAGAGCGTTGCCTCTATTATGTCATTTTATTAGAATCTATTTTATAAATATAAATGATAGGTCAATATATTATTAAACATGCATTCTCACATAATCCTAAACAAGGTATAATGTTATTTTAATTAAAACCATTTTGTTAACCCCCAACGATAACAGTTAATTCAAAAAGAGCTACATTATGGTTATTTCGTGACAGTTGTCAATTACAATTAACCAACAATTTATTCTATGTAGCAATAACTAAGCATTAATGTTTCTCGATGGGAAATAATCAATTACACCTAACATATTAACATAGCAAATATTTTTTTTATTTTAGAGCGAGGAAGAATTAACTGTGGAAGAAAAATGGAGGTAAATAATAATACACGTTATAAAACCATATATATAATATTTTAAAACCATATTCATTCTATTTGTTAAATCATGTATAAAGATCTATATATTTTAATTTATTATAATTTACTGTAATATTGTAGTTTTTTATCAAGGCTCATATCTTTCTTGACGTAATACTCAACAATTATTTGATGCTAAATTAAATCTGATTTTAATGTATAATTTTGAAATTTCAGGCTAGAACATATAAAAGTGCATGCGCAGCATCAGGGGCACGAATCAATGCATGCACGAATGCTGCTCATTTTATTAGTAACACTATTAGTAGCACAGGTTGTATTAGTTAAATGGAAGAAAGTGCATTATAAATCATATCAGGTAAATTGAAATCGATATTTTCTATTAGAAATTGAAACTCATCCTATTCGACGTAATTTAAAACTGTAATATCCCTTTCTAGTTTGTTACACTAATTGCTATGTGGATTATTCCATTTGGATTGTGTCTAAAAAACCATTGGTGGAGGTTTATATTTCTTTGGTTAGTATCTTCTTGTATAACAGGACTGATAGTAAGAAAGGCTATTCAAAAGCCTATTGCAGGTACAACACCAAGGTATATTTATTCTTATAACTACTTGTAATGTGTAATTAGCTACTTACAAATTTGATATTGCATGCAATCAATGTATAATATACAGGGTATTTTCTGTAACAAGCGAAAAGGGGGCGATTCTACGCGAAAAAATACGTATAAAATATAAAATGAAACTTTTTCACGCGAGGCTTCGTTTCCGAGAACATCGACTTTGAATCTTCGATAATAAATCGATTCTCGACTCGATTGAAGTTGAAGGTGCACGCGTGCCCGCCGAAAATTCAAACACGATTTTCTCGAAAACCAAGTCTCGCATGAAAAATTGTTATTCTATATTTTAGATTTATTCGTTCACGTAGAATCACCCCCTTTTCGCCGCCCCCTGTATATTATACAAAATTTAATAATACATGCAATATGTTTCTTTACAGATTGGTGTACAAATGGTTTCTTTTTATTTATAAACTTAGTTATGTGTTGGGTATAATAAGTTATATTATAATGTTGGCTACATTTTTTGGTTTAAATCTCATATTTGAGGTGAAGCCCGAAGTATGGATGGATTGTGCTATACTTCTGTTATTTTACGGTCTTTATTTCGGAGTGTTAGGAAGAGATGTCGCGGAAATTTGTGCAGATAAAATGGCTTCACATGTCGGAGTATGTAAAAAACTAGTCGAATATTACATTAACGATTTGAGAGATATGGATAGTGCAATATATTGAATAATTTACAGTATTATGTACCAGGGCAAATGCCTACAAGGACTTTAGAGCCAGGTGTGTGCGCTGTATGTGGTAACAAACTATTAGTGTCAGAACATGAGCCTGGTGTTATAGAGGATACGTATAAACTTTCGTGCGAGCACGTCTTTCACGAGTTTTGTATTAGGGGATGGTGTATCGTAGGAAAAAAACAAACGTGTCCATATTGTAAAGAAAAAGTTAATCTAACGAAAATGTTCCGTAATCCGTATCCTTTTTTCAAATTCTTTCTCGTAATTATTACGATAATCTGACGATCATTTTTGTGTATATACCTTAACAAAACATTAAGATGGGAACGTCCTCATGTTTTGTACGGTCAGTTACTGGACTGGATCAGGTGGTTAGTTGCTTGGCAACCATTAATTTTGTTTCTTGTTCAAGGTATCAATTGGGGCCTAGGCCTCAAGTAAGTAGTATTATATCAAGCTAATTGCATTGTACTTACGACACATTGTGTTTTTGTAAGACGAATGGGCGCATTGGTGTGAATAGTTATCTATTTGTACTCCTTTACACACGATCACTACCATGTTTGTTTGTAACAACGAATTGTGTCAGAAGCATATTAATTCCAGTCCAAATTATGGTTAAAATCTTAAACAAATTCCAGCGTTGCGTTCGCAACTTGTATAGATAACTTATTTTGTATAACCAGAATGTTTCCTAAGATGGATGATGTAAAGACTAATGAAACGCTATCCATTCTGTACTTTAGATTCTCTCAATTTATATAATATTTAATAATAATTCTTCCAAAGAATACATTTATAATCCGTCTGTTCGAAAATTTCCATATTCACGTTCGTTTCATTTTATGTACAAATAATTTTTTTAAGTGATTGTATAACGTAGAATATAACGTACACTAATTTGCGTATGTATTTTAAAATACATACAAAAGAATGGACTGCGGTTATCCGAATTAATTAATCCGAATAGTTTCAAATTTTATAGAATATAAGAAACAGTATGTACAATAGTATTATCAAAATATTTCGATTTATAGTTTAATGCAATCGAAGATATGTTATCGAAAATTACACGCATAAGTAATCGAGACGCTTAATTTTAAATTCAATTTGGATAATCGCTATTTAAATATTTCGCTGTACTGTACATAGAAATATTTTTAATCGACATGAGAATGACAGGGATTTACTATACTATTTCTTTTACCATTCCACCTCCTTATTAATGCTAGTCATATTCAGTTTGCATTTCATTTAACCAAATCATGTTTTATGCTGTATAATTGTTAACAGTAACACCTTTTAAAAGTTTCTACTAATTATCCTTTCGATGTAAATTTTAATCCTACAAAACGTTAATGATATCTTGCAAGTTTGATTATTATAGTCGGAAAATTAACGAAGCAATTAGTCGCAAGGTAAATTATTTTCGCGTATAGAAAAAATACAGTATTTTTCAAATGTAAAGAAAAAAAATATATTTAACAATAAAATTGAATTATTTGTGATATTTCTATACATAGTCTACATTTATACTTTATATAATATCCGTTTCAAGGTGGTTCTACTAGTAAAATAATTTTTTCGTCGGTCATTTCAAAATTTTAAATATTAAACCAAAATTATTTTATTCCGCGTAATATTAAAATTTATGGAACGAATGTACAAATATTGTGCTACTGTAAAATAGAATTATCAGACGCGATTATTGTGTAAGCCAGACTCGAATAATTAAACGCACTGCGATTCGTTTGTTTTTTTAAATGAATATTAACATGGTCATTGTAAGTATTTTGAAAAAAAAAGAAATTATACAAATTGTACACATTGAAAGAAAAAGAATTATTCCGTAATAAATGATGTACAAAGGATACCAAGTTTCATGTAAAATTTATTTCTCATCAACAAAGACTATAAAACAGTCGATCATCAGGAACTACTAATAGTTATAGTTTACTCATATCCGCTTAATGAGGGTGTGTGGGTACATCGAGTCAAATTGAATTGTGTTTTTATTGTGGTGAATGTTTGAAAATTTTGGGGCAAAGTTATTGCCAGATGATGCAATTACGTTTCTTATATTCGGATATAAAATAATGTAACGTCGTATTACCTTTATGCGAAATTTTCTGTCTTATCCCTGAATTTGTATGTTCGAGTACCATATGGATTGCGTAAACAGGTTATTGTGTACCTACACATCCCTAAAAAGGGAAAGGATTTTACCATTACATTGCAATCTCTCAATTCGTAGTTGCTTCCAAACATCTAATCTAGCAGAACAAGACAATCGTCACTTTTCGTTTCGTTTTATTTCGTTTATAATTTTTCCAGAGAAACGGAACCTTCCGATTCCGATGGCGGAAACGGCAATGCGACGGGCCTAGCATTCGGTGCACTATAATGTAACTACCAGAGTCAAGTAGTCGTACGTATCGTATTTTCTACATTACACCGAATGAAAGGAACGATTACACTCTCTCACGACTTAATTCCCCCAGGTGAAAGCTTGACTTTTCAACGATATTATGGAACTATTTTAATTAATGATTACTGATTTGAAGTCAGATGGTTATTAATGCTCGAGATATTTAACATTGCAGTTCTGTTTCCGGTTTATTCAAATTACAAAATTATACTTTGTCACTTAATACTGGCTTTATAATTAATAAATAATTTTTAGTGACTCGTATCGTATAAAACAGTGACAATATAAAAATAGTCTTATTTTTATAAATACATCTTTTCTCGCTTGATTAATGTTAAATATATTTTCTATAGTATGTACAAGCACATTTTGTGCAATATTCATTGTAAATCAATTTCGACACTGTATGTTATTGCAATAAATGTTTTTTAGTCATGTGTATTAGTCATAATGACAGTAATTAAATTTTTTTTTTAATTTCTACAAAAATCGTGATTATTCTTGACTTTATCCACACAAACTTTATTATTAAAAGTTTACTCTGAGAACCAGGTGCTTGATTTGGTTTAAACAATTCAAAGTTTTGTATTAAGGTTGTCTTTTCAAGCTACTTGGGCACCAAAATTTTTGTGTTGAATATTTCAAAAATTATTAACTGTATAAAAGAATAATCATTAGTTTTAATATTCCAAGTAAACAGTCGGAAGTTCGTTAAAAAGTCAGAGTTGCACCCAGAGAGATTTCATTGTAAGGAGGGTTGCGAGGTCTATGGGAGGATGATCTAATTGGACCCGTATAAGGTCCAACACCGGGCTAGTAAGAAAAGAACGAGACAAACACCTCTGCCAGTGATGTTACTAAAAGTCTTTAATTAATTCTCATCGTAATCGTATAGCAAAAAACAGCTTTTATCACATCACGCATTCGTAGGTACTTTTTTCAGACCTTCGGACTCGTTAACGAGAGCACCAAATACATATAAATATCTATTTATACAATTACGAGTAAAATCCTCTCGCTATTGTCGTGGGAGAGCCTGTACGACAGGTGTGAACATAGACAAGGTGGGAACATTTAACGGAGTCGTATAGCGGGCCCAATTACGTGAAAATAGGGTGACAAAGGCGAACGATCGGTAAACAGATTAGGTCGTGTATGGATTCAGACGCCACGAATATCGACAGGAACTGGCAGGATGGGTCAAGGGGCAGACAATCACAAACACGGGGAAATTTTATAGATATATTTATTGAGTACTTAGCGTGTAAGAGTATAGAATATATGTTACCTTATTGTTAAATATCATTACATGGTATCATATATAATGATGTATTCTTTAAAATAAACCTCGCGCGGACAGATTGCGCGTTTCCGTCTCCTGGCGTGTGTGTGTGTGTATGTGTATGTACGTGTCTCAATGTCTGCGTTCAAGAGTATTTACATAATGATCGCAATTAATATGTACAATCTCCACGAAAGGACGAAAAGAAAAAATACAGAAGAACGGACGAACTGCGACGACCGCCCCGTGAAACGCGTCTCGACGAGAGGCGTCTCATGGGGGACCTTCCTCTTTACATTCATCCGTGTTTTGCGATCGCCGACAACGTATTGCCGAGGGAGGGGAATCACTGTTCGTATTCATTTCGACAGGATGTCCCGCTTGGTAACCGTAAAACACTGTTTGCCAGCTGATTCTGAACCTTTGTTGTACAGGAAACGGCCATCTTGAAATCTTATAGTCGTTTTCTGAATACACTCTGCTTTTGTATTGAAATTTCAAGCTATCGTTCTTGCAAATGTTAACAAAATATTGTTGTTTATATTGGAATAATCGTAAACGAATGCTATTATGGGTTATGTTAAAGATAAGGTTGAGTACTTGCAACGAAACGGCCATTTTGAAATCTTATACTCGTTTTCTGAATAGAAATTTGCTTTTGTATAGAAATTTCAAGCTATCATTCTTGCAAATGTTAACAAAATACTGTTGTTTATATTGGAATAGTCGTAAACAAATACGATATCAAGTATGATGAATTGAAATAGACTTAATAGTGAACCCTTTCGCTACTACAGGCGATATAGTTATTTTACATCGAGTATCTTTTCCTGGAATGCAACATCAGTATTTTGTTTTTATCATTTAAGTTTTTTTTTCCTAATAAACACCGTCAAACCAACTCCGGATTGCAGTGAAGTGCAAACATGGCCGCTGACGATCTTATTAGAGCACCATGCACGTTTTTGGCGCGGTGGTCTGTTTAGGGGAAGTACCGCGGCGGAAAATCCGCTCGTAGCGAAAGGGTTAGATAGAATCACACTTGACATCGCGATTTAAATGATATAACGAATGAAAATAGACTTTTTCGGTTAAGAACGACTGGTTGAACAGCGCTGAAAAAGTTCGGTTACCACGCGTCTCTGTACGAAAGCATGAAGGGCTCACACGGTTGTACGAAACTATCGGTAACGCTAATTACGGATACCCTAGAGATCCTCGACACGTCGTGTGTCCGATCCACTTGAAAACTACCCCTCGTGAGCAATAGAAAAGTGTTCTCCGATCGTCTCGTGCCACGCAGCGACCGACAACGCGAACGTAAACGTAATTCGGGATTTTCGTTATGTACAAAAAGGTAGCGACACGCAATCGCCGCGGGGAAAAAACGTGAAACGCAACGAGACACACCCGGGCTACGAACGAATGGTTCCCCCGTCGCCATCGTCGGCGACGCAAAGCGGCCGAGTTTCGGTCGTTGACGATATAAAAAAAAAAATAATAAAAAATGCGTACGACTTCTCCCCTTCCCGGCTATCGTTTAACACAATTCGTTATATATTAATTTATCGTAATAGCTTTCGCTCTCTATCACGCACACTCTCTCTCTCTCTCTCTCTCTCACGTAATGCTCTTCGTTCACCTCTTGATTCTCTCGCGCTCTCTTTTCACCGACACATTAGATCCTTTAAGACATACACGATAGTTACGAAGTATTGCTTTCATTTAGTCACGTGCCGATCGCGGTTCGCCCTCCAACCGAGCCACAGCGGACGGTTTCCCGTCGACGGTGAAGATTCGTGTCGAGCGTAACAATAATAGATCACGCGCCTCCGAGCGTCCGCGAGAATTCTGTTAAAAAACACCAGCGATCGATCGATACCGATACTATTCATCATATCCAATCAATCTGATAACAAAATACTCGATAGAAAGTATCGATACATTACGTCAAGACCGATACTACATTCTCTTCGATAGCAATTTATAAATTTCGATCCAGCATCGATATGTATCGAAGATACTTCATCGATCACCAAATTTCAATATTAATTCAGTACACCAAATCTTCAAACAATGCTATAAACGACTTTTGTACTTTTCAACATTTTTTTGTCATTTAAATTTATTTATTAGTAGTTAAAACCTGCGACACCCTGTATAAGAGTAATGAAACCTAGGCCGTTGCGTAAGTATTAAGTGTTGGGCGCCTATTAAGTATCAAATAGGTATCGATGTGCAGTGAAAGATCTATTCTAAAGTATCGTCCTTCCACGAGAAGAGGTCGATACTAAATCGAAATCTCTGAACTGGTATCGACAGAATCGATATCGATCTTGACACAACCGAATGCGCACACGGCCTGGACGTATTTTATGATCGCCTCTCTCTTTATTTCAGAATTCTCGCGGCGCTGCTCGCCCGAAGGCGAGGATGCGCTAAGCGTAAAGTTAACACGAGTACAGGACTGCTTTCTAAACGTCGTATCATTTTTTTTTCTTTCTCTTGTTTCTTTTTCTCTCTCCCTTGTTTCCCTTACGCGGCGCTTCGCGAACGAACGAATACATACAGAAACACTGTTTGCTGAGCATTTTTAAGACACGCTGTCGCGCGACTGATGGTAGGTAACGGCGAATTAACAGACAAATCAGACAAGTATCTCTAGAAATACGCGTGTTAGAAAAACAGTTGGATTCGGCAGTGTTTTGGCGTGCAAGAATTTCTAAACTGAGTAAAAGGTATTCAACGTAGAACAGCGAATCAGTCTTTTCGAAATACTAATTTTTAATTTAATTGCAATTGTTCTTTATTCGTTAACGCACGATTTGAAGCTTGAGACCACTTTTTCGATCGTGAACTTATGCTCCTACCACCATTTTGCGGTGCAATCAGACGGGGTGGTGGGTGTAACAACTCACTGACCTTCAGCGATCAGATAGATATGTTCAAACTCGAAAACTACTAGCATAAATCATGTTTTGAAACAGTACAAAATTGAAAAATCGATATCAATGATTTTCATACTATTTTCGATCTACATTGGTTTCAGATAGTTCTTATCGTTATTAAAATATTAAATGTTCTTCTTTGGAATTCCTCGAATTCAGCGACAGTCGCAAAACCAGTCTGTATTATTTTTCTTTTTTTAATTTTATGATCTTATTTGCGAGGAAAGATCTTCTTATCTCTAAAAACTTTAATGACAAAATGTTCGAATTAAAAATTGTGGTTTTCAAACAGCACAATTTGAAAAGAACAACTCGATAGAATTTTCTGAATTGATCGCAAGGAACTTGTTTGGTAAAATGACCGTCCACGGGTGGAAATGATTGATAAACGAACGCCTGGGTGTGCTCTTACTCAGTTTAGTAACCTCCATCGATCTAAAATTGTTCGAACCGTGTATTCTCTCGTGTTCTGGAGAGAGAAACGATCAAGATGGTAATCCGAAAGAAAAAAAACCATGCAATCGGGAACACGTTGTGAGACGAGACCGAGGCCGTAAATGGCTGCAACGGTCGGGCTATCTTTGATGCAAGAACGATTGTAAATCCGGTGCACGTATAGAGGGGTTTCGTGTTCGCGGTATTGGATATTGAAAACGGTGAATCACAGATTGATATGCCTCGTGTTACCTCGGACTGCGTCTCACCGGTCCAAGGGGAACCCCGACACGGTCGTTCGACGCGCTTGAACCAATATGGCGGACGAGGGAGGGGTGGGTGGGGGTGGGGGGCACGGTTCAATAAACAGAAATGGAACTGTCGCGTTTACGAGAGAGAAAAAACGGTCACGCCAAATCGACAACGATCGATCGAGAAAAATATGGCAGCGATAAACGGGAACACACGTTGTCTGACCGTCGGTCTCCGTTACTTCGTAGAAAATGCATTCCTTCTTGCGCGAACACTACTTGCGTGGGTTTATGGCATATACTGGCTATACACAACAGATATGTACAGCGGCGTTTACGTTCGCCAGCATACTCTTAAACCGTTTTTTCATTTTCTTTTTTCTTCTTTTACGTTTTCGCTAAATTCCTCGTTAACTCGTCAACTAGTACGTTACTTTTGTAATTATGATTATGTGTTTATGCTTTAAATCCACCGTACAAACTACCTGGAACACAACGTGGTCGAGCGACGCGGCTCGCACGTTGGCCCGCTATTTCTCTATGTATTATTATACCGCGTACGTAATTATATCGCATTTAGTTTTGTTTTTTTTTTTTTTTTTATTTTAGTGTCTTTACTTTCTATGTCAATTACTCCACTTTGATTCAAACCACAGAGCTCGATCTACATTTTTCTTACAAGTACGCGCGCGTGTGTGTGTGTGTGTTTGTTTTTTTTTCCCACTTTTCATTTATCCGATATTTGATAAACACCGACGAGTTTCAGTTATGCTTATACAGAGAGGAGGATTTTAAAGGTATTTTGATAGGGAGGAGGAGGGGGGTGTGGGGGGTGGGTAATTTCTATGGGGCGATCCCACAGACACACGGTTTTTCAGGACACAGGACATCTTTGACGACACAATTCAAAAAATAATTTTTCAATTTTAGTAGAAAGATAGGCGGGGTATTTCCATACAATAGTGTTATCGTTATATTAATATTATTCCTTTTTATTAGTTTATTACTATTATTAGTATTCGTATTATCATATCGTTATTACTATTCATTATTATTATTTTCATTATTATATTATCATTATTATCGTTATTATTATATAATTATTCCTTGCGGATGCTATTACTCGACCCCGTCTCTCCATCGCGAAACTTTTCCTCGTCTATTGCTTGTCTCGTTACGTCGCGTCATCGTCGTAAAACCGGATCACGCGATGTACTGATACGAGGGCATACACGTACAACATCGTTACAAATTTTCTCGCCGATTATATAGCCTGCACGACACGCAAACGTTTCATACATATCAAACTATTTACACGTTGCATCTACGGTCGGAGTCCCGAATCGTTCCAATTTCATTCCGAGTCCGAACGATCGACGATTCGACCCCGAACAGACACCAAAACCCCCCTTTCGAAACGGGACAAACGCAAGTATTACTCTGTCGCGAACCCGGAGATTACGCGCGTAAACCTGAGCACAAACGAATATCGACCAAATCCCTCGTTTTTTTTAAGAAACTTAGCTCTTCCCCACGTTACAAAATTCTACAAATCATTTCTCGCCTACGCATCGGGCATATGTTTCGCGCACTGTCGGTGGATTCGTGTGAAATGTGTTGTCCGTATGCATCGCTCATCATTTTCATTTTTTAATACGCGAGACGTGTTCCGTGTATATGTATACATATATAAAAGCATTATCGACAGTTTCCACTTAAGTTTACCGGTTCGTATGTTATAATATCTACAGTTACGTTTACTCGAGTAGCTATATTTACAAATTCGCTCGCCTCGCGCTAGCACACCATCGCGTCATGTTAAAAATATCTGTTGTATATTTTTTTTTTTCTTTTTCCTTCTCGACGTATCTTTTTTCTTCGTTTTTTGTTTTCCCTATTAAACTCGCCACGGGCGACGTACACGGCAACGTTCGTATAGACCCTGTTGCATGAGAACACCAGTTCGATCGACACTCTTCAACGAACACGAGAGTACTTTTTATCCCCTCTTTCTCTCTCTTTCTCTCTCTCTCTCTTTCACGCACTCGTCTTTCGTCGGATTTCATCACGGACGGCACCTTTGAAAGTTCGTATGCGCGCGCACCTCGAGATCTCCCTTCGCGAGGAATTGTCTCTCCCCCTGATCACGCGCGAACAAACCATTTTCACGCGTTTCCCGTTTCCCGTATATAATTGTGACTAGCTCGATAATTCTTTTCGACACGTCGCGATCCGTTCCGCCCTCCAGAGGGGAAACCCCGGTGACGTTTTGGTTATCGGAACTCCGGGGGGACGCCCACGATCGTGCTGTCGTTAACTAAAGACGGTTCGAACGGTTGAATCGCAAGCAACGCTATTATGGCACACCGAGCGGGGGTTTTGGTAGGTGAGGAAAAGAACATAATCGACAGCACCTCGCGAACATATCTCAATTTCATACTTCGTTCCTCCTTTACGAGTGCGACGGAGAGGAGAACAGAGAAAAATTACGGGGACGGGGGGGAGGTTGGTGGATATTAATGGACGCGAACGACGGGCACATATACGCGCGGTGTCTCGACGAACCATTTTTTCTTTTTTTTTTTACGGCTGAATGTAATATGAACGTGTTAGTCTTGTCTCTCTTCATTGTTCTTTCTTACGTTTTGTCCGCTGCGCGATTCACGTGGGTGCGTGAACCAAGTCCCAAATAGCGTTACGATCTCGCGTCACATCCTCGAATCACGAGTCGTGCCTGTGGATTCTGTTGCGTTTGTTACCGCTCTTCCGTCGTTTTCTCTTCGTGTCCCTGGTGAACGCCACGTTGCTAGGGTCGTCGGCTAACTGGGGGTATCTGTGCACGCTGTGGATGTCGACACCCTCGTACCCGTTCACGGTGCCCCGACTGATCAGCTCGTCCTTCTCCTCCTTCGACCAGTCTCCTCTGCCTTGGAAACCGGCCAGCACCAGCTGCTTCTCGATCTCCCAAGCTCTCTCGACCGCTCTCTTGTGAGCGTGCTTCAGTATCCTGTGCCTTTCCTGCTCTGGATCGGCGCCATACTTGATCACCACAGCTGCATCCGGATTGTGGAGCCTCAGTTCTTTCCACGTGCCAGCCCCGTGCTCCGTGGTCTCGTGTGTCGACACGTTGAACATCCCACCCAGTCGACGCAGCTCCTCCATGTCGTCGCGGATCTTCAGCGCGTTGTCCTTCACGAAGTAGAACACGTCTTGGTCGTGGACGCTGAAGTGCAGCGGCAGGAAGTACGAGTTGTTGAACACGGAGGTCACGACGCCCTGCACGACGCTGTTCACCCCGTCCACGACGCTGACGAGCGCTCGTCCACCGATTCGCGACACCAAGATACCCTCGCCGAAGACGGCGCGACGATGAGCCACTCGCGGAAGGAGATTTCTGGTCTTTGGCTCTAATTTAAGCAGAGGCTTCGGTACGAATCCTAGATCGGAGAACTTCTCGTGAACGCGGTCTACGATACACTGCAGTCCGGACATCACACCGAACTCTGGCGTCAATTGCGGCGACGTGATCATCGCGCTGGGTTGGTACACCATCTGCTTCATGTATTCGGAGCCTAGTATCGCGAACATGTCGTAACCGTATAGCTTCAGCCAGCTGGCCAGGTCCGTCATGTACTCGACGTTCTGTTTGAAATTGATCGGATCGTTGTTCCGGAAACGATAGATGAAGATGTCGGTGGGGGTGGTGAGCTCGTTCGCCATTTGCTCCCAGGCGGGGGTCATCCATTGGCCAACTGTTGGATCGTACAACCTCTTGTTCAGGTAGACCAGTTTGGTGTTGGGATCGAGGAGGCCGCCGTGGAAGTCGATGGGCAAATAGAAGTCCGGATTCGTGTCTTTGATTATCTTCCCGAACGGTGTGCGTCTCATCTCCTTGATCAGATTCCCGTTTGTATCGAACAGCGCCAGGGGAGAGCCGTTCTGATCCGTCGCGACGTAGAACCTTTGCTCGGACGTCTCCACCGTCATCAAGAAGTTGCGGGAATCGTAGAGGAACCGGAAGGTTTTTGCGGATTTCGGGAAGTGGACGTGTGTTATCAGGTCCGGCGTCTTTGGATTCGCGTAGAAGAACTGTGTGATGTTCTCGCGATCGTCGTTCCAGGCGACCAATCGTCCGCGATCGTCGTAGAAGTACCATATCTGGAACTTCTTGTGCTCCGACGCGTGGATCAATTGCCCGCGGGAATTGTACCTGTACAACACAATGAATTACAATGAATTTTAACGAACATTAAACGACTTAAACGTAACTAAAAGTTCAACGAACCTGTATTTGTGTTCCCCTCGTATCACGACGAATCCTCGTCCATCGTACGAGTTGAATTCAACGTCACCGAACTGAATGACACGGTCCCCGCTGTCGTACCCCAACGCGAGTTTCTCGTTGTGCCCTCTCGTAACACCGATCACGTTACCATTTTCATCGTACGCGTACTGCCAATTGTTCTCCGTGTCAGCCACCTCCAGCACGTGACCATCCGCGTTGTACGTGATCTTCTCCATTTTCGAGTCTTTACCGATCGCCAGTTTCCTCATCTTGATGCGATTTCGATTATCGTACTCGAGTTCCATACGAAACACGTCCAGCGTGCGAATGTTCATGAGTACCGTTTTCACGCGACCGTGCTCGTCGTAATCCGTGACGGTGTAGAACTGTTTGCTGCTGTCCTGCATCACCGATCTGTTGAACAGGTTCCTGTACACCCTGAGATCACCGACGCCCTCCAGTATACCGAGATTCTGGTTGTACTTCAACCGTAACTGAGGAAGCTGTTTGCCATTAATGTCCACTTCGATGCCAGATATTCGCGCGTTGCCATCGTACTGATAACGATACCGTGCATTGTCCAGACCGCTTTTGCTACCAAATTTGATCTTCTCATCTTTGACGATACCAGCGTGATACTTGTATTCGATTCGCATCTCAAAGTTTGGCTCGTTGATGTCGATGCTGTGGACCAGACTCGTCGTTTCTTGATACGTGTAGTGGATCGAAGACAACCCTGCAGAGAGAGAAAAAGAATTGATTGGAGACAGTAGCTTAAATCAAATGTGTATATTCAAATATCTATCACTCACCAGCAAGAGTAGTTTCCAATTTCCCAGTGTGATCGTAAACGTAAGCAACCTTGCCGCTTTGATGGGGGTACACTTTGGCCAGAATCTGTCCATCGTCGTTGTACAGAATTTCGTACGGATGCCTGTTCATGGGCGAGTAATACTGATACTTGTAGAATCCCAGGGAAGTTTGCAGCGAGAAGGTGTGAATGTGTCCTCGCGGGGTGGTCAACGACTGCAATGCTCCAGCCTCGTCGTATTGCAGCAGATAATCGCTTCCCCTGGGTGTTGTCACTTTCAACGGAAGACTGCTGAACATGTCCTTGAACGCGTACACCATGGACGTGCCGTCGCTGTATTTGATCTCGTACAATCGGCCAGCTCTGTCGAAACCATAGGTCTCGCTGATATCTCCCCAGGTCCAGCTGGTCAGTCTGCTGAAGCGATCGTATTCGAGTTCCACGCCAGCGAAGATACCGTTCCTTGGTCCCCATTTGATCGGTCTAGCCGTTCTGTCGTAAGTGACGTTCAAAAGTTCCACGTCGTTCATGAACACCGCCACGCTGTTGGTCTCCCTGTCGTATTCCAGGGACAGGAGAATCTCCCCGTTGACGCGAAGCTTCCTACCCACTTGCGCGACGACGGGCTTCGAGTTGCCTCGATTCTTGTTGCTTTGGACTTTTCTCAGGAAGTATCGCCACTCGAATCTGTTCGCCAGATCGCCGGCAATTTCGGTTCTCTGTTTGGCAGGAACAGGATAACTTTCGCCTAACAGCGGCTCGATTTCAGCCAGGACCGTGTACGGCATGGTGTCCGTATTGATTGTATGAGCCCATGGCGTGACCTGACCAACGGATCCATCCGCGAGAACTGTAGTCCTTTGTTCCGCTTCTCCAACTTTCGTAACCACCGACGATCCTTTGATCAGCATCGAGATGGGTTTCCTGTTATTTTGCCCGACCTTAATGACCGCGCCTTTCAAACTGAGATCAAAGGTCAGGCTGATCACCTTTCCGGTCGGTGTAACTGCGCTGGTTAGCCTGCCGAATTCGTCGTAATTGTAGACGTAGCTCCTGCCGGTGCTGTCTAATTTAGTCTTCAGCAGCCCGGTCGGTCCGTGATAATCGAACGTGACGTTGTAATTGTCGGGTGTGCTCAATTCGTGGAGCATTCTCATCCGGGACATTCTGAGCCTGCACTTCTGTCCCTTCGTGTTCTCGATCGAGTTCACTTGGCTGCTGTAATCCCTCAAGAGGAACACCTTGTTGCCAGCCGCGTCCGTAACAGTGCTCAGCTTGCCGTTGCTGGTGTTCACGTTGTACGTGAATTGGTAGACGGTCTCACCGGTCAGGATGTTCTTGGTGGCGACGTGCTGGCCGAATCTGTTGAACACGTAGATTTCTTGGGTGTCCGGCGAGTAAATCTCGTATTCCCTAGCGCCGCTCGCGTCCGGTATGCTCGCCGTCACGGAACGAATCCTGTAATTCGCCTGATCGCCTATGTGAACCACTCCGTCAGGGGACACAGCCACCGCGGATATGGTGTTGAACTTGGAGGTGGACGCCAGGTAATGATCGGCCTCGAAACAGTCGCAGCCACGTTCCAAACAGTTGCATTTCGACTCCGCGCCTGCGTATGGCGAGATCTTGCCGTCTGTACCGATCACACGTAACCGATTGATCCTCTGCGAGTCGCTCTCACCGATGTACAGATTACCGGATGGACCGAACGCGATACTCTGTGGCATCACCAGAGTAGCGTGAGTCGCTAGTTCCGTGTCGAACGAAACCGATGGGGATGCACAGTGAAGGGGACGACCAGCGACCACCTTCACTCGACCATCCGGGGCCAACTGAAGCACCATGTGGTCGTCGATCATGTGCAACGAGTTGTCCAGAGGATTGATCGCTAACGCAGTGGGCCAACGGAGATGAACCTCCTCCACGTTCAGAGTACCCTCGCAGGGTATGGGCTTCCAGTGGGATTTGTGCATGTGATTGCCGATCACGGTGGTGATGATACCGTCTCTGTCGACCATTCTGATGTTCGTGCCATCCGCGAAATAGAGGACGTTGTCGGCAGACACCGCGACGCCTTTGGGATACGCGAGCTTGGCGTCTCTGGCCAAAGCACCGTCGCCGCAATGGGCCTCGTCGCCAGGAAGACATCGTTCTCCGGACCCGACCACCGTTTCCCAATTACGTTCGGGATCTGTATAGTCGTTGGTGTCGCGTACGCGAATGATCTGATGAGACTCTGGGTCAGATATGTACAGGGAGCCATCCAGTGGACTCAGAGCAATGTGGTACCGATACGAAACTCTTGTTGCGCTGAAAGAAAGAGGGGCGAATTAAACTATCCTCGAACAAATTGTGCAAACAGCTTCGGGCATGAGACTTACTTGAGTTGAACAACAGTCCTGACAGTTCCGTCGACGAGTATCTTTCGTACTAGATTGAAATCACCGACGAACAGGGAGCCATCGGGAGCCGCAGCAAGAGCAACCGGCGCTAGAAGTTTCTGCTTGGAAGCCTGTCCCTCGCACTCCATACAGGTCATATGTCTCTGGAGCCCGTCGCCCATAGTCGTGAGAATTACCCTAGGCTTCTGTTTGAGGTAGATGTTCGAACCATCGCCCTTCTGCAGGATCCCCTCGTGGAAATTGTACCTGTGATGAATGTCCAGATTCCATCCACCGACCTCGGAGATGGACATATCGTGGCCGCTGAGTTTCGTCGTCTGCACGTCCCAGATCACGTCTTTGCAGTCGTTGTACTCGTACCCCACCTTCACCATAGCGGTGGTGACGCCGTAAACGCGTTGTCGATAAACGTTCAGTCGATTCCACGCGTAGGTGAACCTTATCGCCGGATCAGCCTCGAACGTCCTCTCGAACAGTATGCCCTCGATCGTGATCCTCAGGTGGATTAAATTTAGGGACGGCGGTATGACCTCCGGGGTCAGCTGCAGCTGTATCGTGGATAGATACCCGGCCGCTCTGGAGCTGTGGTAGACGAGATTCAATCCCGTACCAGGGATTTGCAGGCTCTCCTGAATCACCTGGGACTCTGCCAAAATGGCGCTCTTGTCGGGACACGCTCCCTGAAAACCGTGCTTCCACGTCGCCAGGACCACGGGCTTCATCAGATCGTAATCGTGGGCAGCGCATGAGTGCGGAACGTGGCTGGGTTGCTTCTCCTCCGCGGTAGTCATTATGATATTGTCGATGATAACCACCTTCAACGAACAGAATTTTACTTAGACTTCTTAAAACTCCTACGACCACACGAGGAGAGGCACGCAGAGCGTGTTAGTTGATTATTTTCAAAATTAGAGATTACAGTATTATTTTTTATATTATCGTTTGTTTTGAGTATATTTAACTGTCATGCTTTACATGCCTCATACAGTAAAACGATGTCGTTAGGGGATCTGTTTATTTTGGAGCTGCAACAATTAGGTGATGTGGTTGTTCTCTGGATCTAAATAAAGAAACGACTTCGATGTTTCCATCAAATCTTCTGTATTCTGTTGGAGGAACATTATAAATAAATGCTATAGACCTTCAGTATTACCTATTATTCTAACAAAATTTTGTCAACACCGAGTCTCCAGATATGTCGATCAGTCTTTCTAATTCAAAGACCAATCGACAACTTGGAACCTTGAAAAGGATTCTTTTTCCGTATCTCCAAACTAGACAGATCCCTTAAGAAGACGATGACAGTTATTCAATGTGATTCTACCTCGTTCCAGGGTACAAAGACTATGTGACTTTGGGGCTTGAAGGGTGACCTGCCGAATTGCAAGGTGACGGCACCGCCTCCGTTCACCAGTAGATCAAACCATCCGTCGTCTCTCGTCAGAGTAAATCCTTCCAACGGCGTGCTGGTGCTAACTCTTACTCCCATCAAACCGGTGCCGAGATGCGTGACAACGCGACCACGTACAACCGCCGATCGGCTGTCAGGAAATAATAACATTAATCATCCGGTAGCTGACCACGTCGCTCGTGTTCAACTAATGTGATCGTTTCTTTCCACAGTGCTCCGTGGCACGCTAACAACAAAGCAAACTGGCTATCATCTAATCTAATTCCAATTCTACGACAGTATTACTTCTCCGTTCGTACGTCGTCTTACTGTGTTTTACAAGTGAAAGTCTCGTTAAACGAAAATGTACTGTCGTGCACGAACCATTCGAGACGAAACTATGATATAGATTATGTATGAGCTAGATAGAATGCCTCTGATTAGCTCTATCGAGTTCGAAATCTACTGTGGTGGCTTCCTTTTATATAGGTCGAGCACTTGTGAGAGAGCGTAGCCCTCTATTGGCGAGTTCTGGAGTTTATTGCAACAGTTTATTGAACAGATTATTCAGAAGCATTCTTCGTAGCTTCTTGCACTATACCTACGGATGCTCCATTTTGTAACATTTAATTTACGGAGTCCATCGATTTCCATCCATCCATAGCGACTAGAATTATTGAAAAAAGTTATGTTACCCGTCGAACAAGGTCTCGAACCAACAGACCGGACAATACGACTGCAAAAATGTAATTTACGAGCCAATACGAGTAATAAACGATCCAAAACGATCTGCACAGTGGTCCCTAATGCTCGTTGGACGCGACAGTACTTGTTCGTTCGATAAATCTGGTATTCCGTGCGTGTAAAGTTCTCGAACTCGTGATAGAATTAACTCGAGGCGGTCTAGCTTGGGCGATGGAAGAGGCGAATTCGAAACGCGTTCGACTTTTGTCCCTTTCACGCCCGAAACACGTCGCCCGAGCACAGATTGCTAGTAATACATATTTATATACATGTACATATACACAAATAACACAAAGTCAGAAGCTTAACTTAAAAGGCACGAAAGACAACGTAGGAATAATAAGGTAACCAAACCATGCAACGAGAAAGAGTCGAACAATGGCGAGGAACGAAAGGGGTGTGTTGTGAGCTTTTCGAACGGTCGCGCGGGCGCGTCGACGACGTTCGAGGGAGAGGTTCTTCTTACGTTTGTCGGCAATCATTGATGGACTCGATCGATGGCCGGCAAAAATCGTGAAGAGGCTCGATCTCGAATGCGACTGACCGCGCACGAGCAACTCGTCTTCTCTTATTTTTTTTTTTATTTGCAGTCGGATGCAGGAAGTATGTACACATGATACCAAATATGCACGAAAATATCGTCAAACAGCAGCAGCTATTAACCGCTTACACTCTACCAACGAACTGTACTCGCAACCGATTTGTTACTTTTTTTCTTTTTTTTACTTTTTCTTTTTCTTTTTCTTTTCTTTTTCGTCATAGTCGAGCTTCGTCGTCGTAGTTTCTTACCTTGTGTTGAAGTGATTCCAGAACATACTGACCGGGCAGCACGGATAAAACAGAACCGAGTTAAAATGATGTGATTAAAGGCAAAACTAGACGGAAGATAGATAGAGAGATATATATATATATTATATATGTATGTAGAGTGAGAGCAAGAGAATAGGAGAAGTATGTAAGAAAGGGGGAGTGAAGGAGGAGAGATCCGGGACGGAAGATCGTAGGAGCGAACGTAAGAAGAATTTCTGGTCTTCGATAAAAATTTTGATTCGTTAGAAGAATCGTTTCCTCGTTGATCGGTATGATGGGCGCAAAGCTCGTGGCTCGAACATGAAGTCACACATTCACGCAAGCTCCACTCGGACGGACACGTGAGAGAAAATATATTTCTATATATGTATGTATATATAAAGAATGGAGACGATTATACGTATATCAATAAGATCGATAATGTAGTAGAATAGCGATATAGGCGAAGAAGAAATAGAGAATGATAGTGAGAATGGAGACGGGGTTCAGTGCAGGGCACACGCTCGCGCACACGTACGTACAAACATATGTATAAAACTTTTGGGATGTGATTTCACACGGGTTACAACAACGCAGAGAATATATCATATCTATGTATACGTCTTCGTGTCTTGTATATCGTGTACGGACGAGAATGTATATAAGACGTGTGGTATGCATGTGTCCCGTATACGTCGAGCCAGTTAAAGATTACCGGGCCCCCAGGGTTTTTCGTACGCGTTTTCATATTCTAAGTCGCCCGTTAAGCCCATAGGTAGGCACGATTGATCATTCGTGGGACCGCGATAGTCTTAATAACCTTCACTCGTCCCGCAACACATGCATTCTTTTCGGTCGTACACCCATTTATTAAATGCTACGTGTTCGTGTCTGGGTGGACTACCGAGTTTTCTGTATACCAGAATGTTAGGCCAAACCTTGGAAAAATTTTAATGTCGGATTCCAGAGGCCAAAATAAGACGAAAATCAAGAATAACAATTTGTTGATCGAGGCTTCGTTAAAAAGTTATTAACGTTCTAAATTGTGGCTGTAGAACGACAATTTATCCACCTTCTCGAATTTTTTTCTCGGAAGTGCGTAGGAATTCGGGCGTATGTCTATTCACCAAAAATGATTGTAATTGACCCCTGTAACTAAAAATAATTTTTCCAAAACGATTTGAAAATTTTAATTTTGTCGAAAACTTTCACACCTTCTCGAATTTTTCACTCGAAAACGCGTAGGAATTCGGGGGTATGCCTATTCAACAAAAATGATTGTATTTGACCCCTGCAACTAAAAATAATTATTCCAGAACGATTTGAAAATTTTAATTTTGTCGAAAACTTTCACTCCTTCTCGAATTTTTTTCTAGAAAGTGAGTAGGATTTCGAGGGTATGTCTGTTCACCAACAATGATTGTAATTTAGTCCCGCAACAGAAAATAATTTTTTTGGAACGATTGGAAATTGTTTTTTTTCGCCGAAATATTGAGGCACCTATCCTGTCGATTTTTCTTGAAACTTCGTTTTTTATTTTTAATAGTTTTGTTCGGCGTCCTACAGAAAAGTTGTCTAATACTTTTTGGTAGCTACCTATGAGCTCTACTTCAGAAAAAAGTTTCATTAAAATATATTCCCTGTTGTAGGAGTTATGGCTGTTTCAGAATTGGACTATTTTTATGGGGTTTTCCTCATTTTATGGGGTGAAGAAATAACTTTTCGAATAGTTTTGTCATTTCTACATATTCTTCACTCAAATACGCGTAGTTTGCTTTTTTAAAAATTAGAATCCGCCAATCCGTTCGGAAGTTATGGCGTTTTAAATATTCTCATGAAATTTCAGGGAAACATATAAACGGTATGGTCAGACATGTAATTTTCAGTTATTAATTTTTTTCTCGAAAACGCGTAGGAATTCGGGGGTATGTCTATTCACCAAAAATGATTGTAATCGACCCCCGCAACTAAAAATAATTTTTCCAGAACGATTTGAAATTTTTTAATTTAATTTTATTAATTACTTTTTAACCAAGCCTCAATCAAGAGTTTGACATTCTTGATTTTCGTCTTATTTTGGCCTCTAAAACCTCCCATTAAAGTTTTTCTCAGGTTTGGTCGAACACCCTGAGTATATTTGTTTTCTTTGTAACCAAGTGTATCTGATTCAACACACGTAACATCAAAATCGGGACGGACACGTTCAGTCGACGCTCGTATAAGTTCTCCGAAGTGATCCGCGCGGAACGTAATCGGATCCATCGAACGACAACGATCGGCGGAACGCAGAAGAATCGCACGCGGCGTGCTTTTTACTAACTCACCTCTCGTTGAAGGTTTCTTGCCGCGCGTAGTTCTGAAGGCTGCCCTCGTCGATCAAGAACTTCATCCGCTCGAAGAAGGACGCGGTGATGGCCGGCGGCTGCTTTCGCAGCAGTATGTCGATCGGTTTCGGTGCAGCCACGCAAAGCTGACTGGTACGACACACATGACTCGCGCAACATTCCGGATCCGCGCAATCGATGAGACCGTCTGCAGACCACATTGCATCGAGATTAGAATCGATCGTTGACTCGAGAAATCACATATTTTGCGTCTAGACTGCGAACAACTAAGCAACTTGTACGACTTTTCATTCAATTTTGTGATTCTCTTTCTGTTTCGTTCCCCTTTATTTTCAGTAACATGTTCCATATTGATTTGTTGTTTGAATGACTAGTAAATGAGAAACAATCTTGACACATTTCCAATCTGGAACGAAGCTAGCTAAAATCGCAAATCGACTCAATTCACGGAGAATGACAATCTACCGCTCGATCGAACTGTCCCAGGAGATTCATTTCAGATTAGAAAAGTGTCACGGACTGCTTCTCGCTTGCCAGTCATTCTAACAACGACGAAATCGATATGAAACCTGCCATTGAAAAATAAAAAGAAGTAATTAGTTTCGAGCAAATTGCACGATGTAACGATATTAATAAAAATGATTTGCACATCAAAATGATCGTCTTTAAGATATCATCGTACACCATGTATCGGTTCGAAGGGGTTAAATGCCCTCGCTCGATCGATATTCCCGAATTCATTTCCCTGTTCGCTAGACGATTACTCTAATGGAGCTATTCAGAGCCCTGGCAAGTTCCTTTTCCTTAAGTCTAATGATCCAGAAGGATTTCGGGCTGCTAACAAGTTTCCCTTCTGTCGCGTTTTGTACCTTTGTCGTTGTCCCTTCCGTCGCCGCAATTCTGCTCGAGGAGCACATTGCAATCCTTGCCGTCCCAGCCGTCGTAGCACTTGCATTCCCATTGGCCATCGTTACTGACTCTGCACTGTCCATGATCGGAACAAGAGTTTGGACAGCCTTCCATCGTGCAGTGTTTCCCGTTCCAACCGGTCACGCACAAACACGTCCCGTTCTTGCACTGGCCGTGCTCGTTGCAACGTGGATCGCACTGCTTCAAATTGCACAAGTCACCTGACCATCCTGTCAGACAGTCGCAAACGTTGTCCACGCAGTGGCCATGGGGCCCGCAATCCAAATCACACAACTCTGGAAAACGTAAAAACGGAACACGAGTTACTCGATGCTCCCGCGAGGCTACGTCTTGAGGAGTTCGAAGCTGTTAGTTTTCGTAAACACGGACATTTTCTGACAAACTAGTTAACCAACAGAGGAATTAAAAAAGCGCAACATTTAGTAAAGGGTTCTAGAAACGTCACGTTAGGAAACTGTCGTCGTTGGGAGACCTGAAAACACAGGTATCCATCATTGAAATGCAAGAATCGCCATCTTGGAATAGTAGTTCTTTTCACTTATCACTGATTGACAGATCACAACCGCCTGTACAGCTAATATTTATAATGACAAGGTACGTACGTTGTTTTGGAGAGGTGTTATTACCTTTTGAGCAGTCGTCGCCGGACCACATCGGTTCGCAGAGACAGGTCTGCGTCTCTAGATCGAAGTTCCCGTGTCCGCTGCAGTCCGGTAGGCATTGCAACGCTTCCTTGTCCATCTGGCTGCAGTCAGCCCCTTTCCACCCTTTTTTACAGATGCAGGTGCCGTCCGCGCAGTAACCGTGCCCCGAGCAATTGGGGTGAGGGCAGTCCTCCTCCTCGCAGTACTTTCCTTTATATCCGTGCACGCAGATGCATTTTCCGTTTACGCAGAGACCGTGGCCGTTGCAATCGGGCACCTCGCACTCGTCGTGTCGCAGGGAACACTCCTTCCCCTTCCAACCAGGATTGCATTGGCACTCTCCGTTTATGTACTCCCCTATAATACAGTCGAACGAGTCAGAAGAGGAACCGCGCATTTGGGGCTCGATTAAATCAGCAAAACACGCGCTTAGTGTCGCCTCTGCTGGATGACCGAGTGATTTTATGTGCAATCTGCTGGGGGAAATTTTAATGGGGGATTCTAGAGGCCAAAATAAGACGAAAATCAAGAATAGCAATTTGTTGATTTAGGCTTCGTTGTAAAGTTATTAACGTTCTAAATTGTGTGGCTGTAGAACGACAATTTATCCACCTTCTCGAATTTTTTTCTCCGAAATGCGTAGGAAATCGGGGATATGTCTATTGACCAAAATTGATTGTAATTGATCCTTGCAACTAAAAATAATTTTTCCAGAACGATTTGAAAATTTTAATTTTCTCGAAAAATTTCACACCTTCTCGAATTTTTTTCTCGGAAATGCGTAGGAATTCGGGGGTATGTCTATTGACCAAAAATGATTGTATTTGACCCCTGCAACTAAAAATAATTTTTCCAGAACGATTTGAAAATTTTAATTTTCTCGAAAAATTTCACACCTTCTCGAATTTTTTTCTCGGAAATGCGTAGGAATTCGGGGGTATGTCTATTGACCAAAAATGATTGTATTTGACCCCTGCAACTAAAAATAATTTTTCCAGAACGATTTGAAAATTTTAATTTTGTCGAAAAATTTCACACCAAAAATGATTGTCAGTCAGCTTAAGAAACTCTACTTCGCGATGTATCGACAGCCTTACAGTTTTAATCACTATCAAAGTAATTTTCGTTTAACAAGAAGCCTGACAGACCAGACACTACATAATCTCCTACATAAGTCCTGTCATTCATCATGGATGACGTGATAGTCGAAGGATTAAATGATCTTTAAGTTATATAAGTTAAAATTGATGATATTATGACGTAATTATCATCTTGTTCCTCACCGCGTTGACTGCAGAGAACCGGGCAAACGCTTTCGCTGCAATCCTCGCCGCCAAAGCCGGGATTGCATTGACAATGGCCCAAAAGACACTCGCCCTTCCCGCTGCAACCATTGGGACAATTGTGCGTCATATCTTCAGCGATCACAGCTATGAACGAGACCTCTTGTGGATCCCCATCGTCGTTGTACAACGAGAGGAACCAATGGCCTGGCTCCATGTAATGCGTCACCTCTTTCTTGATCGAAGGCTGCAAGGGGGATCGTTTTTGAGATCTCTTACGCGCCCCATACTACAGATCCATACGTTTCCAAGGGAAAAAATTAAAAAAAAAGAGAGAAAAGACTTTCGAAACACCGACAGTTCCAAATATAAAAACACCGGAGTTCGTTGCTCCGTTCGTGTCGAAGAAAAGTTAGGAAAATAAAAAATAAAATATAAATCTTTGAACGAATTTGGTTCATAGGTCTACGATCGAGAGAAAGAAAAAAGTAAAATGGGGCACTGGCACATACAATGACACTAACATGGGACGCCCGAGTGGTCCTAGCCTTGAATCCACTCAACACTTCCAGAAGATCGTATTGCGTATGCGTGGGAAGAGCGTTTCTTCTGGCATAGACACCTATGCTAGCACCTCGTGGGATGTTATAGTCGAACCGTACATACGCGGCCTCCGATTGATAGAATTGCATGTTCCAGTAGCTGTAAGGTGGAATCTCCTTGCTGAGCTTCTGCCCCAAGCCCACCTGGGCGAACGTTGTCCCGTCAGGTGGGAAAGACCTGGCAGGGAAAGTTCTCGCACCTGGATAGTTAGAAATGTCAGGGATCAGTACAATTGATTTCCCGTCCACCAGCAATCAGTTCTCTGATTGAAAACTATTTCTGTTCAAATGTAAAGCAAACAGGTATTCAAAAATTGCGTAGCTTCGCGACAAGTTTCGATTCGCATTATTTCGCATCGACTAATGTTAATTGCAAATTCGCTCATTTTCGTTGTACGATTCTAATGCATTCTATCTTTGCTAAGACGATTCCAACAACGATATTCTCTTCCTTACCGTCTATCTCTTCCCTAGATCACTATAGAAAGGAACACAACATTCTAGAAAACAAAAATTCTTCAGCGAGTTCTCGTTACCGCTATCGTTTGTGTTTCCCATAACATTTCGTGTGTGAGATTACAAAATGGCTCGATTACGTTTGTGCTACGATGTGAGAGACCATGTTACAGACCTAACCCTAGACCATGTTACACACCTAACCCAAACCGTGTTACAGTGTTACAGAAACGTCTACGCTAGCAATTACCACGCAAAACACGCTACAATTAACGTTCCAGGCAACGAAGATCGAGTGTACAGTAAGTTGGTAACTGAATTGTTTCAAAAACAAAAATAAAAATGTTTCATCAAAGTCTCACGGATATTCGAGCTCAGATCAGGTTATACTAAGCGGTCCATACGACGTTGAGCTTGGTTGTCTCTCAAGGGGAATCCCCTAGCAGTATAAGGATGACTATCGTTCACTTATTCAATCGAAAATAACTCTTGCTGTACAAGTATTTTGCGTTATGGTAGAAACCCCCGTTCGAAGCCTCGTAAATTTTCAGATTCAGACCCTGAGTTTTCGTCAAGTATCACGAACTTACTGTACAACGCGAGTAACTACACTGAGTCAAGCGAAGAACATAGCAGAAGCGAAAGGGAAGCTAGAAGCGCCATAGTAGAGCAAGCAGAGTTAGAGAATAGAAGAAAAAAAATCGTGTTAATAGTTGGCAAAGGTTTGAAAAGAATCGTAAACGGCGCCTCACCTTCCAAGATCAGTATAGTGGGTTCTGGGGGTAACGGAGTTGTCCCAGAACACCCTGATATGCCTACGGTGCTCGACTCTGTCTCGTAAGTCGGGGTAGTCCATTCCGTGGGTTCGGTATTCCCCTCAGTGGCGGGGGAGTATAGATTCTCGGTGGTCGAGGTCACGTCTACCCTTACCGAATCCATCGAGCTCACGGACGGGGTCTCTTTCCGTTCGATCTGCTCCTCCGCCCCTACGGCGTCGGTCTTTTCGCGACGCTCGGAGGATTTGTCCGTCGAGTGACTCGAGTTGTCGGTCTCCTGGTAGAAATTCAGGCTCTCGTCGTTCGCTGAAAAGTTGTCCCACTCGTCGGAGGACGAGCCCATGCACGGGCAAGAGCATTCGCATTCACCGCCGGCCCAAATCGAAGGGGGCGGCGAGGAGGGCGGCTGGGGCGGGGGCGGCAGTCGATTATCGTTCGCCTCCGTCGCGACGGTATTCGCTACGTTCGCCACGCTGCCGGCAGGCTCTCGAGCCGTCTCGCGCGGCTGTGTCTCGACTTGTTTGACGTTCATCCCGGATGAGTGCGTTTCAGCGTCGCCGTTTGTAGGCACGGAGACCGAGAGAACGTAAAGCGGCTTCGAGGCTGCGGAACCCGAATCTCCGGAAGCGATTGTTATGTTCACGAGCACCCGGTGCGACGACGAGGACGAAGACGAGGGCTCGCGATCACGGTGCACCGGCACCTCAACGATTTTCACTTGTTGGATCAATGGCGAACCAGACTCCGCGGAGTCTGCTTTGTTAGAGGGATCGTGGCTCCTCGCGGGGCTGGAATCCTCGAGCACGCGATCCGATTCCCCCGACGCGTCGTGAAACTTTTTCTCGAACTCCCGGATGAATTCCTCGTCGTTCTCTTCTCTGGTGATTACTCGCAGATCGCTGTTCCGGTGCCCCGAACGGTGGACGTCGTTCGTCGACTCGTAACCGCGTTGCTTCGTCTTCGTCGTGGTCCCCGACTCGCTCTTCTGATCCAACTTCACGATCTCGATCTCGTCCTGGCCGTAATTATAAATCGGCAACGGATAGTCTCGCTGGAGCTCCTCGGATCTCTCGGAACTGTTCGCGTGACTCGACGGAGCATCGGATTCGAGGGACGAGTCCTCGCGCGAGAGTTCTTGCGTCTCCTTCACGACGTCCGAAAAATTACCAGAAGAATTCGTCTCTGCATCCTCCGCTTGCGGTGGTACAGGATTTTCGTTAGAATCGTTCGCAGCCCAGTCGGTACTTACGCTCGAGGATTCTGCTGCAAAGGTGGTAGCGTCTACGTCTTTGGTATTTTCTAGCGATTCTACGTTCCTATCTACAAACTCTGCTCTACCAACGCTGCTGTACTCATCGTTTAGCGGACTTTTCACCGTAGTCGAGGCAACGTCCTCGGCGTTAACGCTTTCGCCAAACTTCTTCGATTCTACGCCCACCGAGGACGCCTGTCCCGGGTTAACGCGGCCCCCTGAGACCTTTGAACTTCGAGCGGCTTCCGCGTTAGCATCGATCGTCGCGATCTCGACGGTGACTGGATCCTCGTTCCAGGTCGATTCCGTGGTCTCCGCAGGTTCGTTAAGTGAAATGGAAGAGGAGGACGAAGATGGTAGCGAACGATCGCCGGGAGGGTCAGAGGCAACAAAGGCAGGGTACGTGGAGGCGAGGTCGACAGCGACAGTGGTATGAGTCGAACGATCGTGCGAATAGTTAGTAATCGAAGAGTCAGAGACATTCGCGGCAAGCATTGTCCCCTGGGGAGCCGTCGATCCCGACGACTCGAGTACGCCTCCGAGCAACCTGTCCTCACGACTGGTGTTCACTTTTAACCGAGGACCATCCGCATGCTCCGTTTCATGCACAACCCTACCAGGACGATCCTCGTTCAACCGCGAGCTATCCTCCGTTGCCTCGCTCGACGACGCCGGCTCTTCGCGGTGTTCGGGGTATACGACAGTTTGGTGCAACGCATGCTGGTTAAACGTGTCTCTACGCTTACGGACGTACACGTGCTCTAACATGCTAACCGTCGGATTAATACTACCTCCTGGAGACGCCTGTTGACCCGTTCTGCTGTTAGCTTGCGACGACGACGCGACCGCTGTCGAGAACGTCTTGTTCGCCTCGACGGGCAACGGTTTCGTCTCTGCGCTTTCGTCCACCTCGCACGCTTTCGTGCCGTGATAAGTCCGGCTTACTATGCTGGAAACTGCAACATAGTATAAACAATTCCTCTATTTTTAATGATCAATGATAAATAGAATCACAATGATACTGGTTTGAATGAAAGTCACAGCGATTGCTCGTTTCAATGGTACTCCATCCAGACACTTGTTCTTTATTTAATCTGCATAGATGCTCGCGCGTTGAATATAAATTGGAAAACTACTTACCTACGACATAGGCTAACGCTGCTGTTATGCACAACGAGACTATAAGCAATATCATTGCAATTAATTTCCAGCTGCACCAGTCGACCCCTTTCACGAAGTGGCAGCGAATGCTCTGTCTCCTCATTGGGATCATCGAGGGCGCGTGGCCGTACGGTAAATTTACTCTGAAATCAATTCAAATTTCTCGCGTTTAACTTAGGGAAATATTCTAAAATCTTTTTGATTTTAAAACGTTCATTATCCCATTATCCATCGATACGATCGTTTTCGTTTTGCGGAGCAACGGCCAACGGTGGCGAAACGGTCTTTATTTATTTATTCGAACGCGTGCACGAACGTTTTACGATCGAAAAATTAGCCAGACTGCTGGTTAACGATTGAAGCGGAATCTGGCTGGGCAACGTTGATTTCAAAGAAAACGGAGCACACGCAGGAAATATATTCGCGGCCGTCACGTGTTTTCCGCGCAAAAGCATCGGGTTCTCGGAGTGTGTTTATACCGAACATCGCGTGCTTCCAAGTAACTCAGAAACGTCTAACAAAAATATTTAAACGGGACGGGCGGGTACCCGTGCGCGAAGGGCGGCTGTTTGCTTTCGTTGCATCGGCGGCGATAATGGAAAACGAAAGCCAGACGCATCGTCGTCTTCGCGGGGATCCCCCCCTTTCAAAAATCACACAAACTTACCAGCCCACTGGTCGGTCTTGCTTGGCTAGCCTAAATATTTAACGTACGAATTAAGGCGGCTCGAACATGACGTGGCTTCGATTCCTATCTTCACGAGTCTGACTCATGATAAAAATTTTGGGCCAAACTCGATATTAGAGCTCGTTTAGAATTTCAGCGAAGTGCAAGGGATTAAGTCTCTGCTAATGATGCATAGATCAATCTTTCTAGGATCGTGGAATCGTGAAATTCTCAGAACGTTATCGACTGAAGATAACTGAGATATGTGTACCTCCTATATTCGTCAGCAGAGGGATATATTTTCTCGCAAGTACTCGACCAATATAGGAGGTACGGTTTTTATAACCGTCAAAACATAGTTGGAGGAGTCACAGTTGCTACGCGAAAGAAGATTTTCCTCGAGACGGGGACCAACCCCCCACAGGGCGAGGTTTACGACCGTTTAGCAAACTTCGAGTGCACACTCGAGGGGCCTTGTTGCAAGCCGCTCTGCGGGCCCAAGGAACACGATTTTCCACGGTGTTACGGTGTCGCGTGGACAAAAACCGTTCTCCGACGGATGACACTTCATCTTCAAACATCGACTCATTGTGTTACGCCAGATGATTCACGAGGCCCGTCGAGTGCGCTGCATTGTTCGACGAAAACCAATGTCCGTCGCCACGGTTCGTTCGTTCCGATCTACCAGGTCGTTCACGAAATTTCCACGTCTCGTTGCCTCGTTCTTGCGTTTCCACGTTTTTTTGTCCGCGTTTCGAGGACCAGCCGTTGCACGAAACGATACGATACCGGGGAAATGAAATAGGCTTACCTCTCCATGTTGTTCTGCAGCTCGACCTTTATTGGACTATTCCCCGTGGACTGATTCTTGTTGTTGTACTCATTCTTGGGTATCTCTGCGAAAAAGAGAGAACGGAACGATAGAGGAAATTTGTTACGTTGCAGATCGACGGAAATTTCTCGTGGGAAAGCCTGCCCTACTTTCTCGCCCCGAGACTTTCATCCACCCCCCCTGTCCGTGAAATATCTTTATGTTTCCCATCGCCGTCCACGTTGCGAAATAATTCATCGACGCCGCGCGTTGGACGGCCCGACGCTCGCGTCGGGAATGCAAAAGCTTGCAATCTAACTTTGAATCTTAGTAACGTGTACACCGTGTTGTCAATAATTCAGTATTTTCTTCGAACACGTTGTACGTATGCTTACAAGGGGAACCCCAGTGTGACTCATTCACTCTATTCTTATTTCTTTTTTTTTATGTAATTTTGGCGAAATGTTGAATTTAAAAGTACGTTTTAACGGACTATGATGATCATTCATAAATCGCTGTCGTTCTCTAATTTGCGCGTAAACAATCGTGATTTGCGAGGAGTCCACGACGCTGCCGACGTCTTAATTGCAACCTGCCTTTCGACGGATGTATTTATCGCAGATTTCTAATTGGCAAGGTACACATAATCAGAGACGTAGTATAGACGGGGCGGAGCACCCACGAGGAAATAAATTAACCAAGAGTCGGCTGTTTTTATTCGTTCCGTGAGCCTCGCGGTGGCGCGTTTTGCCATGCCAGACGCGACGCCCTTTCTTTTGACCGTATTCCCCAATATACACGAAGAACGAGGAAAAAGAGGAAGAAGCGAGACGCCGAACGGAGGCCCGTGTTGAATCAATAAGTACATGATTCATCGCGGTTTCGGTTTGAATTTCAAGCGACCAGGCCGCAAAGGTGCACGAGGAAATCTGAACACCTTAGAAACACCGCAAGATCGCACGCTCCATCCCCCCGTAATCGATCCACAATTTCTTCCGACCAACGATTTAAAAATGTCCTCGGAAAAGTCGATTGTTTCTTAAAAATTCGTTTCTGATTTTTAGTAATTTTGTTTGACCCTTTTTTTAGGTATTCGTGCATTCTATTTAATAAATAAATTTCGATAAAATGCATTCACTGTTACTATATTGATCCTGAACTGAACAAAATCTCTCGCCCTATCACCTCTGCTCATTATTCGTAGTTTTTTGGTGAGAACAGGTAAAGGGTACGCAACTTTGGTACTCTGGCAGCCCTTTGTCTTTCCTCGAAGGGATCCCTGCTCTTTCACCCGTTACATGTAGATACCTGGAGTATGAAATCGGAGCGTGGGAAGACGAAGGTCCGTAAAAGCGGACCCCATGCCGCTAATTGCAGGTGTTGGCGAACGTTCTGCCCCGAAATCCGATGATTATGGCATTTAGGCAGATATCTGTGATTACGGCCGATTCAGGGATCCCCCGTTCGGGTTTCTTTTTACTTCCTTTCCGGGTTATTGGGCGCACGAGACGACGCCTAATGCGCGGAACCGAACAAGAAGGTGGGATGTTGCGTGTCGGAATTGGTTTTAATGGCCGGCTTCGGGGATGATTTACTCCCATGCAGCTCGCGGTGTCGAAGAGCCAACCTGACGGGGGGGGTTCCTAGTCACGCGTTTAATTAGCGAACCTTTACGATCTTGGAAAATACCCAGCCACTTAGCAGGATTTATCGTTGACGTAACGCAATAACATGCATCGGGCAAAATTTTATTCGAAACATCGACAAAACTACAGTGATCGTGTCCAAAGGGGATCTAGGTTATGTCTGCTTTTATTCCACACCACTAGTTCCCCCTAGATGTCGCTGTCTCTAGGGAATAACTCTAGGAACACGATGAAATCTCGTTTTATAGTTTCACAATAGATTGCAGACTATTTAATTCGATAACTTTGCGTTGGATTAGATTTGTATTAAATTAGACAGATTCTAATCAATAAATATCACTACTTAACCCTTTGCACTCCTATGTCGAGTGTGATTCGACAACCAAAGAGATATCGTACACTTGAAAATTACAAAATACAACAACAGTGTAAATAAAACAGGTAAATTTCAAATAAAACACTTGAAGGTGTCGGGGAGCTGCTGGTAACAAAATTGAAATATAATTCGGAGTGCAAAGGGTTAACAGTTCAACAACCATTTTGGCAAACGCGACGTAAAACGAAATGGATCAGAAGTCGCGTGTTGCGCTTATCACTCGATTAAGAATACACCGTGGAATTTCGCGGATAAGAATGCAAAGAATGTAGACATTCGCCGATGGATGGAGAGAGTAACAAAGCGGGTCGAAAAGTCGGGGAGAATGAAAAACGGGAGAGCGGAGATCGACCTTAGGAGGAGTCGAGCATTCTGCGGGGAGGTCATAAGCGTCGGACAGTGTCATAACCGAAGGGTCAATAAGTCGAGAGATCATAAATCAACGTTCGAACCGTCCCACGTTTTCGAAAGGGCGGCTTTGAAGTGCAACGAGGTTCTTTGTGAAGGAATGTTAAGTACACGGTCGGGCTAAGAAAAGTCGCCCCTGGCGCCTGCTGCACGCTCGACCGTGGAAAATTTCGAGTCCCCAGGCACGTTAAACGCGGAACGGACAAGAAAGGAGCTTGTCTGTTGGCCGCTTTTCGGGTTCCTTCGAGTAGTTTGGGGAACACTCGAAACATCGAAAAGGTTGGGTTTCCTCGTTGTTTTCGCTACGGACGATACATACCCACGGTGCTAAAGTGTCTCGAAAACATTTTTTTCTCCGCAGTCGAGTGCA
Source organism: Colletes gigas (assembly GCF_013123115.1). NCBI lineage: Eukaryota > Metazoa > Arthropoda > Insecta > Hymenoptera > Colletidae > Colletes > Colletes gigas. The sequence continues at coordinate 1,223,839 of NW_025106643.1, read as the reverse complement.
TTCGAACCCCGACCGCCGGCGGAGAATTTTACGGTTCATCGTTACTGGCAAACTCGAGTTTTCCTTTGCGTTCAATGGGATCCATTGTAGGGGAAGAAATCACTTTCTTGCGATGAAAGTAGAGAATTTGACTAGCAACGAACAAAAGAGCTGCTGTGTTTCACGGAAAAAGCTCCGCCAGGAAGCAGGGCCCCGCTCCGTTCCTCGAAGATAAACTAAGAGGCTTTTGGTCCTAGATACTTCTACAAATAATCCATCCCGAATCCTCAACGAAAGCAACGTGTTCCAGGCACGGTAGAATTTTTCTAGAGCTGCTCGAGAGTCCCGGGTGGCCGATAAGATAACAGCCAGAAGGACGTGCTTTTAGAAAATTATCGCACCCCCGCCCACCATTGGTTACCGCTGATTACAGCTCCGTACCACCCTCGTCAGAGACGCCAGTCACTTCCCCGTGGCTAAGCCATCTTATTGCTGTCCCCGATGATACACTGTCCAACGTTATCACCAGACACACCTCCCCCGAACTACGACCAACTTTCTTCCCAGAAACTCTATTTATCCTTTCAATTTCATTTGTCGAACGCTCTTACTTATTCCTATCTCGTCCGTTAGTCCTAAACTTTCGACCGATCTTCCTGGAATCCTGAAATCGTGATATTCTCTGAACGCTATCGACTGCAGATAATTGAGAAACAAATATGGCGATACGCTTTCTCTAAGGTTGACTTACTGACGAAGTAGTAGCTCCTTTTTAATAAGAAATTCGTTATTGCGTTGACACGTTTTTGGAATCAACTAGATCTAGTAGACTGAGGCATTTTTTATCCTTTTCGCGAGCTAGTGGATTCGTTAACAAGATCAAAACTAACTATCGAGCAACGACAAACCCGGAACGGGCAAGGGTGGACTCAGGGGGGAGAATCCTTTTCCCACGTGTTCGTGGCCCCCTTTTTCCTCCTCCCCGTGAATCAGGCTACCTCGAAGACTCACTTGGTATACTGTAGAAGCCACCGGATGGGGTGCGTACGAGGCAGGACGGCTGGAGGTCGGGATCACGCTCGTGATCGCTGACTGCGTGACTTCCTGGCAATCTTCCGTTGACGCGACTCATTGTAGGGTTACGGGGTGGCACATCGGGCGGGCCCCGCGGCGCCGAATTGTCCAACAAACACCCTGCAACAACCATGGAAAGGATACGTGTGATTTACGTACGGCAGATCACCGGAGGATATGTCTTTTTCTACATCGCGATTAAGCGGATCTAACTGGACGATAGAAAGGAGCGATTGGCGTGCAAGTTTACTGTTTTTGCCAGGAAGTCTTGGGGGGAAACTACATCCAGGGGGATCCTCGACTTACCCCCGATGCATTTAAATAACGACTGCCTTTTGTAGTTCGTCGTGGTTTATTAAACTTCGCGGAACGACTCCAGAAACCGAGGAAGGTTATAAACTTCGTTAGGAGCGCAGATGCCGAGCTTAGGTTAATAGCAGCGTGCACATTGTCTTTACACCGTAAATATGTATCTTCTCTACCATTATTTTTACTCGATCCCACGCTGAAGGCATATTATTACTATTTGAAGTGTGAAAACATATTTTTCGATATGCAAATGGGTGGTTGGATGGTCAATTTCGCGTACAAAGAGCCAGTTTTAGCCTAGACTGTATTTATTGTCTAGTATGCTTAGCTAAATCACTCATAATCGTTAACGGGGGTTTCCAATAATGAAGATGACCAGATCAGTCGCCACGGTGTTATTGTAAATAATATATCCTTAAAAGATAACGCAACCTTGCTTTCTTTCGTTACTTAACGTCCATTTTGGGCTGTTGCCGCACGGTGGGAAACGCGATTATTAGAAAACACGCGGGGTTAAGCCGCCCCATCGTTGAAATAACCTTGTGGTCTAGATTACCTAACCCGGACCCGGTTTTCTCCGAGATTCAACGGGCGAACAATGCCTACGCGTAATCCTGGGCAGGTGGCCAGGCGATTTTCACCGAGGCAAAAGGGTTGAGCCGATCTCGCGATTAGGCACGTTTCACACGGCCAGGCTCTTCGCCGCTATAGGAATCATCACGAATGAGAGTGACCCAGAATCGCGGGACACGTTCTTCCGTGCACGACGATGCGAAATGAACATTTTCCCGACTATAAGAACGTCACTGATTCTTACTTTTCGTCAAAGTGCATCTTTATTAATTTAACGACGATACCCGCAGTTGGTCTATCTTGGGTCGAGTATTTAAAGTCATCAATCAGGGCTTTATACACACAGAGAGCAGCGGTACCGCGAGTTTAGGTTCACGGATGGTCGACGAGGGCCTTCGTTTTCAGATTTCCAGGGAATCGATACGGAAAGTGGAGCAGTTGGCGGCATCCTTAAGTCGATTATAAGCCCACTCCGTGTTCGGATTCGGAGCACCTCGGTCTCTCATTGTATCGAGCACTCTAAAAAGCAAGCCTAAGACCCGGGGATAGGGTGACCGGCGTGAAATTCGAGCCTTGCTCCTTCTTCTACGCCGACTATTAACCAATGAACTGAATCCTTCCTAGCCTTTTTTCCCCCCGCTGCGTTTGTAAAGAACGTCCTCCTGATATCCGACGTCGAACGCAACAGGAAGCAAGAGAAGGCGACCAGAGGAGGCGAGAACGGGTTGAAGGGACGGAGAACTGCGGCGTAGAAGAGAAATAATGATTTACTCCCAATCTACGTCTAATCGCGATGCTTCGATCAAGAGCACTCGACCCTTTTACGACTCGAGTTTCTTAGTTTCGACGTTTTCCCTCGGGGAAGCAAATTTCACCGGACATGTAAATCTCCTCGACGTCGCGACGCTACCGAAACGGAAGGCTACGAGGAGGGGATGATTCGAACGTGGTCTCGAAAGGATCGAAGACGAGAGGTTTGAGTCTGGTTGCATAATTCAGAAGACTTTGAGAGACGAAACGCCATATTTTATTTTACAAAAATAAAGAAACTTATACGTTTTTTTAAAAGTCCTCAGTTCAGGACTCTAATGCTTAAGCGTCTCGATCTGATCGTCCTCCGCAACCCTTGTCGTTCCGACGACCACGAAAAAGACTTTCCGTGTTCCACTCACGAAATCCACGAACCGCTAGCGCGACAGGCTCGAGCGCCTAAGTCGATCACAAAGAATCTCAGTTCGTTCTCACTGAATCATCGGAGCAGAAGTGTCCGGGTCGTTATTCTTCCTAATAGATCGGCGGGAGTAGTCATTGTGACGGTCGTTACTTGGAGGATCCTTTATTCTGGGTCCGGTGTCGATCGGTGCGCAGGGTAGCGCGTCAAAGGAGGGAAAAAGAGCAACGACGGAGACCGAGGGTGGAGCGCAACAGCGTACCGAGAGAAAGAGACGGGTACAAAGGACGAAGAACGAAGAACGACTGGGTCAGACCTGCTCGGAGCTACCGGTATCCGGTAATCCAGTGTTCAGGATGAGTCTCGTGCTATAGAGGTTACGGGAGGACCGTCCGCAAAGGGAAAACGAGGAGGCATCGGTGAATCGAATTATCCTCGGCTGGTCGAGCCTCGAGTCCTGGGTCCTAGGGACCCCGAGCCGCTGAGAATGCCCGAAGAAAAGGACCGTGAGGGGCCCCCGGTGGCCCAGAAAAGGATTCCGCTGAATGAACCTCAGGCCTCGACGGTTGTTGTCGCACCGGGCCTCGCGTAATGGATGCTTCGCCCATTGAGAACTCCACGTCAGAACGCGTAACATAATATCGGGACCTTCGTAACCAAGAGCCCATGGCTAATGGAATTTATTAGAGAAGGTACCCGGGAGAGGAGCCACCCTTGCGTCGAAGACTTCGGGGTGCCGCATGTCTTCTTCCACGAATTAAGAGGATGTTACGAGTTCCTCGATCCCCCGGGTTAACTTATCCAAGTTTCGAGATTGAACGACTGCGACGCCGCTTTTGTTTGGTCTTCCCCGGGAATCGGGGATTGGAACGTGCGGGATTATGAGCCGCCGCGGAAGAAGTAACTCGCGATCTCGAGTACTTGCTCGGCGCTTTCGCGTTCTCTATTTTACTTCTCCTGTTTAACCTCTTGCCTTATAATACTCGGATTCCCCGGGGAAACTGAAACATTTGCTCGACCGGATTTTTCAAAATATACCGTAGTTTTCTGTCAGAGAATAAACATTCGTTCCCATTAAATAGAAATTCGTTCGAACGATTATTCGAGCAGTTCGCGATAAAACGCGAAGGGAGGATATATCGTAGGATCGAATTAATTTTCGTACGGGATCGTGGACCGTGTTAAATCGTTTAGAAATAAAACGCAACGCGGAAGAACATCGCAGCAACGTTTACTGCCATTCCAGAGGGGAAAAGTGAGCAAACGATTCGGATCCCCGGTCACGTATCGCCGGGTAGAATCGACGTATTTCGGGGAGCGGAACAGAGAAAATGGACAAGGGTTAGTCTCGTGTCTGGATTAGCTTTTGAACCGGAACGAATTAATACTATAGCGAGCGACGGGGAAAAATATGCGACCGGCTAAGTCCGCGCCCATTCCCTGTCCCTGAGTATCGTGACTTCGAAACGAACGAACGTGAAACAGGATAAAGATCAAAGCAAACGTCACCTTTTCATACTTCTCGAAAAAATTCTATTTCTTCAAATATCTAAATGACTTAAATTTTATCGAGTCATTTAATTACTATCTGACGGGGGCTAAAAAAGAATTCCAATGCTGAATTTAATAAATTATTTACAATGAAATTAATTTCATTTTAATTTTCCATATTTTATAATATTTATTAAGAGCCTTCGACGCTCAATTTATATAATTTTAAAATATCGTATAGCTTGTATTTTTATTCCTTCGAACTGAAATATTAAGGACATCACGAAACGATGGAGGAGTCCTTATTTTAAGCAACGCGTCCATAACGCGCTGAAAGCAGTGGCCGATCAGAAATATTTATGACAATCTAAATTTAATATTTATCTAAAATTACAAGCCCGCCTCGTATCGGTTTTCCCATGAAACGTCTATTTAAAAACGTGCTGCTGCGTAACGCGAGCACCGGTAGCTGTAAATTTTCAAAGCGGTCGATCGAAGTCGATCAATGTTTCGAACTTCGGCTTTGGGAAACTTTCCAGAGTCAGCACGGCGAGCGCGGGTCTTGTAAAAAGGTCGAAATCGACGTGTCTCGGTTGAGAATGTACTTCCGGCGGGGCTTCTGCCGCAGGATGTGAATTATATCCTGCCCGCGGAGATGGTAATTATATTCTCCTAGATAACGGCACGAAAGGCAGGGCTTCTGTGAAAATATCGTCGAAAGAATATGCTATTTTCGTCCTCTTTATCAGCGATTCATGCTTCTGCGTACGAACGAGCAACATATTTCCGTATTTAACGAGATTTTGTACTCTGGTGGAAGTAGGTTGGAAACTAATTATGCCGTGTTTGGTCTCATTTTAATTGGAAAACTCTAACAAATACATTGGTAAAAGTTTTATAAAAAAAAAAAGGAAAATAAGAAAGTTTCATTTTTGGTTTATGTAGAGCTAGCTCAGACCTAACCTCGAGCGCATTTCCAATGATATAGACGATTTTCCCGGTGTTTTTTTCTTAAGTACACATTTAGGTAGCTAGTGTCTTTGTGTCTTTTCTTTTCCCCTATTTTTAAACTTCGTTTCTCACGTTTTTGCATAAATATGACAACGCGAACAATATCGAGGGGAAAGGTGGTGAACATTAGCGAGAAAAAAAGCTGCAACAACGCCTCCCGTTGACGAACGTTTCAACGAGAAGAGCCCTGCAGAAGTCCTTCCGAGTTCCCTTTCCGATTCCCCCGTCCGTCGACTTGCTGGCGTCGGGAAGAAAAATCTTGAAAAATGACGGAGCGGTCCGCTGCACGGGGAAGAGACAGAGGGAGGGAGAAAGAAAATAACAGAGTCGAGATGGACGAAAACGGTTTTAATTGGAAGCCAGGGGTGGAGGGAAACGACGGTGGGTAGCGTTGCCTGGCCCTAGCCCGAGATAGGGTGAGGTGAACCGTGGCGCGGCGAAGGACGAAGGGGGAAGGGCGAGGGGAAAGGTTAGAGGGATGGAGAAGGGAGGCGATAGCGGCGGTGGTGGTTCTTTACCCTCGAGCTCGTTCTTCGCTCCCTTTATCCTCGCTACGTACATTTTCGCGCGACCGTACACGCCCTTACACACGTTAATGCGTGCACACCGTCTCACAAAACACGCACCAACACGTGCAACTCGCCGTAACTGTGGCTACCTTTCTCTCTTCACGAAAACTACGAGATTAAAGCTCCCAAATACAGAAATGGATCAGGTCTGCTCGATACAGAGACAGATAACTAGCTTTGAACTCGAAATGGGGGGAAAAATGGACACAAGTTACGTTTAATTGTTTTAATTAATGCAAATAAAACAGAATTCGGTGAAATGAATCAAATGATATTCCGGCTCTTCTGAATTTGGCAGCCATGTTGGACTAAAACTAAATTTCATATAATAAAAGTACCAACAATGTAGTTTTAGTCCAACATGGCCGCTAAATTTAGAAGAGTATATCATTTGTGTGTTCCGCGGTCGTTTATTTTTTTTTCCAACGAACAAGATGGGAACTACAATGCTTCGGGACGAGAGTCGTCTCATAGGGGTGGAAAAAGAGCTTAATTCGTTTCCCATTCGAATTTACGTGGCTCGAGAATAAAGAGGCCGCGAGAAACCTTCGTGGAAAGAAAGCGTAGGGGTAAAAGGATAGGGACGAAGGGCGGAATCCGTGGCGCGTTCCTTCCTTACTCGCGTAGCTATCGAATTTCGCGGCGGGGAAATACCGTGGAAAATAAAATTAGCTTCGTCGTTGCGACGGAGCCGGTAGCGTCAATTCGTTTCGCTTCGTAGGGAGGGACACGTAGGGAACGGCGTCGAATCAAAGTTTACAAAGTTTGGCAGCGTAACGTGCACCCGGGAATCGCTGGAAATCGAGAGAAAATCCGTGGACCAAATTACGATTGAAAATCGAGAGCAACAAGTATCAAGAAACGGTGTTTTGTCTCGTATTTTCTAATTTATCCAGAAAATAATAGTGAACAGTTTCCTGTTTCACTTTTGTAGTATTCAAAGCCAATATGTCTGCTCTAAATTTCATGTCCTTGTTTGACGCGTTTCTGAGCAAGGCACGAAGGAGGATAAAGGGTTATAAAGTCTTAAAAAATTAATTTTACGCTTCGTTTAATGTCGAAATCTGAATCGCAACCGAATTGTAGATTATTAATAATTGGTACAAAATGGAGTAACGATGACTGCTGAGGACGCTTGGAAAGTGGCGCCATCTACGCGGTATAATGTGTTACTTAAGTTCAATAATTATTCACCCGGGCAGGTAGCCTCGTAAACGCAATGCAAAACTTTTACAGCGTTATTGTTAATTCCACGTTTCGGAAAGTTCCCCGTTATGGGCACCTTGGGACCGCGAATATTACAAAGCATCGCGATACGCATAATAAATCGAGTAAATTCCTGGATGGAAGAACCACGTGTACAAAGGAACCAATAAACGATTGCCCGGCGTAATAACTCGCTTAACGAGCCAATAATGCACAGAGATGAACAAAATGAACGTTTCGTTTGCCGGAATGAGCAACGGACGTAGGAAAGGACGAAGGAACGAGCAAATGGAGCAACGTGCAATGGTAATCGAATGATATATCCTTCCATTCTCGTTGGGACGTAGCGTTCGCCGAAAAGAACCGAGTCCGTGGGGCCAGCTTAATTCCTTTCCCATTAGAATTTATGCGCTACGGCCTAGAGGATGCTTGTAAATGTTCAAGCCTTTTAAAATAACTGCACTTTTTCTACGGAAATGATAATTGATATAAATTGTTCACACGCTTCGCCCTAGAACGGTATTTCTTTAAAAACTTTTATTATTTCCGCAAAATTGTTATAAATGTGAGATTTCTATTACTTCGACGTTACAAAAATATTAGTAATAAAAACTGCTATATATGAGGTCCCAAATGGTTCAAACTAATTATCAAAGTAACCTAACTTGGATAAAATAAGAGGCTATATTATTTTATTATTGCTAAAATGTGAATTCTTAGTTGAATCACTGTTTGGATGCACAAAATGGATCCCAATTTGTTGGAAATTAAATTCAAAGAATTTGTTATTCTGTAGAGCCATTAATAAGACAGTCGTTAATAACTCGTGCATTATTGGATCAAATCGCATGAAAAAATTCACCTAACGTCCCTTGTAAATGTACCAATTAATTCCCAAATATTGTCCGTTCGTCGAGACAGGAGAGAAGTCGCCTTAATTCGTTTCCTATTAGAATTTATGCGGTACAGCCACAGGAGTCGAAAGAGGGTAAAAGAGCCACGAAAATCCAGCGTTCTTTACGAGCGGGACTCGGTGAAGCGCGGAGGTTTCGAGTGGACCTCAGTCGACATCCCCGTTTTCTTTCTCTCCCCTTTGGTCGTCCCACACCTTTTCTACAAAGATCCAAGCGACGAACGGAGCGTGGAAAAGCCGTGGCGCGATGGTCTCGCGTGGAATTCTTCCAGCGGGACGAAAAGGAGTCGAAATCAAAGGGTCGACGGTCCGTGTGAATCGTAGTACGCGTCTGTGGATTCTTAAGCGCCCAAACACGCGCTGATTCTCGATTTCTGGGGACTTCGGGGGGCGGTGGGTGGGGAAAAAATGCGACGACGACGCGCGTTCGACGTTCTCCAGTGACCGATTAACGCTGATTAAAATTAAAATTGTCTTTTCGTCGAATAAAATCAACCCTCTGCACTACGAAGCCTCTTAAGTTGTTATTATTTTCTCTACCTTGGATACAAACAATAATTATTTTTTTTCCCATTGTATCTTAGGTTATTTGGTATTGATGAGGTCGAAAAGAAAGGGTTTGTTACGTTATTAGGTGACTTTTACGCGCTGGGGCGCCTTTTGTTGCGTCTTTGTCTCGCGCAATCGCGTCAAAATGGAGTCCAATCATGTTCCGGAATCCACTCGCTTTGGTACGATTGTTTCGCTTCGATCGATCGATTCTGCATTTATCGCTGTGATGAGCAATAATTGCGTTTCGATAACGTCGGGGATCAAAAAACGTTTTCGATTTCGAAACGGTTTTATTCTTTTCCTCCTCCCCCCCGTCGATATCTTTTTTTTTTTTTTGGTCACGCAAGCGTAATAATTCTGCCTTCCATTGCAATGAAATTTTTTACATTTACGCTGCGTTCGAGGTTACTCAGTTTTCGTGGTTTCGCGTTGAATTTTAGGAGTGCAACAATGGCTGCTTACCCGCTGTTTATTTCGTAAATAATCGTCCATTTTATTGGCATTTTTAACGCGCCTTCTTCGATTTGCATAGATTTAAAAATATGCAAATATTACTATAATATTAATATAAATCAAATGCATTAACACTGCGTCAAGATCAAAGTTAGGTTAGAGATTCACAGACGCCGTTTAAACGCCATCAAAATACGTGGACTTGTTCGAAGAAGAAGTTACTTTACAAATGTTATTATACGATACGATGAAATCTTCGGATCAGAGTCCAGAAAGAACGAGATAAAAGTAATCCGAATTAATGTGAAAGGTCAGCGCAAAGTATATCTAAAAATAGAGACGCAGTGTTAAAAGCAAAACGTCTCTGCGCGAGATAATAAAATTCGAACAAACGTGGTGATTACGAGAAATATAGAAACTGATTGGAACGCTTAATGAACACGAGGAATTACGACGCGTCAAATGGCCAATATCGAGGTTTTCCACCGAAATAAATATACCGATATACTGTCAGCAACGATCCGCAATTTGGACGGTGACGCAGTGCGTCAAATGTCCCATCGCTGGTGAACTCAGGATATTCGCGTTACAATAGGCAGCAGATAAATTGCTCGTTGAAACAAAACGGTCTTGTCGACTCTCTCAAGGCTGCGTGGGTGACCGCTTCGAATCGTAGATCGGCGCTTTTGAGCGCGAATTGCACCTCGTCATATGTTACATCGCCTCTCGAAAGGACGTGAATATTAATACGAGTATTTACTGTCCGAAATCTAAAAAAAAATCGAATTTCTTTTCATTTGCTGAATTCACAGTTTGTAATTCTGCTCTGGACGTAAAATTTCTACTCTTTCGTGAAGTTAAAGCCGATGAAATTTGTATGTGTATTCACCAAAAATGATTCTATTTCACCTCAGAACCTAGAAATAATTTTTTTAAAACGATTGGAAATTATTTAATTTGTCGAGAAATTTATCCACCTTCCAGAATTTTTTTCTCGAAAATGCGTAAGAATTCGGGGGTATGTCTATTCACGAAAAATGATTGTATTTGACCTCAGAACCTAGAAATAATTTTTTTTAAACGATTGAAAATTATTTAATTTATCGAGAAATTTATCCACCTTCCTGAATTTTTTTTCTCGAAAATGCGTAGGAATTCTTGGGTATGTCTATTCACAAAAAATGATTATATTTGACCTCAGAATCTAGAAATAATTTTTTTAAAACGATTGGAAATTTTTTAATTTGTCGAGAAATTTGTCCACATTACTGAATTTTTTTCTCGAAAATGCGTAGGAATTCGGGGGTATGTCTATTCACCGAAAATGATTGTATTTGACCTCAGAATCTAGAAATAATTTTTTTTAAACGATTGGAAATTTTTTAATTTGTCGGAAAATTCGTCCACTTACTGAATTTTTTCCTCGAAAATGCATAGGAATTCGGGGGTATGTCTATTCACCGATAATGATTGTATTTGACCCCCGGAATCGAAAATAATTTTTCCAGAATGATTTGAAATTTTTCAATTTCACCGAAAAATTTAGGCACCTACCCCCTGTCGATTTTTCTTAAAAATTAGTTTTCCATTTTTAATAAATTTGTTTGACATCCTACGGAAATTTTGTTCAGTACTTTTTTGTAGGTATCCATGGGCTCTACTTCAGAAAAAAATTTCATCGAAATATATTCACTATTGTAGGAGTTATGGCTGTTTGAAAACTGGACGAAGTTTAGGGGGTTTTCCTCAGTTTACGGTGTTAAGGACCAACTTTTCGAATATTTTTACAATTTCTACATATTCTCCAATAAAATACGCGTAGTTTGCTTTTTTAAAAATTAAAATCCGCCGATCCGTTCAGAAGTTATGACGTTTTAAAAATTTGCTTGAAATTTCAGTGAAACATCTCAACGCTATGGTCAGGCATGAAATTTCAGTAATGAATTTTTTTCTCGAAACTGCGTAGGATTTCGCGGGTATGTCTATTGACCAAAAATGATTGTAATTGACCTCTGTAACTAACTATAATTTTTTCAGAACGATTTGAAAATTTTAATTTTGTCGAAAAATTTCACACCTTCTCGAATTTTTTTCTAGAAAATGGGTAGAAATTCAGGGGTATGTCTATTCACTAAAAATGATTGTATTTGACCTCAGAACCTAGAAATAATTTTTCCAGAACGATTTGAAATTTTTTAATTTTGTCGAAAAATCTGCCCACCTACTGAATTTTTTTCTCGAAAATGCGTAGGAATTCGGGGGTATGCCTCTTCACCAAAAATGATTGTAATCGACCCCTGCAACTAAAAATAATTTTTCCAGAACGATTTGAAATTTTGTAATTTTGTCGATAAATCTACCCACCTACTGAATTTTTTACAAGCATCATTTGTAGTAAAGGGCTTTTAATTACAAATGTATCGTACCATCAATAAATTAACAAGAATTTCTATCGACGAAGTGGAACGCGTTTCCATTTTCATCGCGTTTAAATTCGCAATCTCGAAACGACGGGCTCGTATTCACAAGGAGGATACGCACTTGGCGCGGAATTAATTAACGGAAACGCGTGGGCGTTAACGAGCCGAGCCCAGGCGTGCGGTTTTGACATCGGCATTCGTTAATCGGCACCATTAACAATCGATAGTAATCGCTACGGCCCCCGCCGATCGTTCGCCGCTTTCGCTTCGCGCGTTATCGTCTTATAATATCTACGTGCCGTGATCGCCTCGCCTCTCGGTTCAACCATAACGTAATCTGGTGATATAGAATCTGAGAGCGCGGTCTAACTATTAATTAAAGCCCTTCCGCTTTGCGGAGGAGGCTCGGTCGTTAGTTCACCTACGCGAAGAAAACCGTGATTTAGGAGCGTGTCGATCCCTTCGAGAACTTTCGAACCAGGATTTCTAATGGCTGTCTCCCCCCACCCATTGGTTCTCGATGCCCTGAATTTAGAATACGTTTTGCCAAAGATATATGCAGCCAGTAGATTCGCTCGTAGCAGCGGTTCCCAACGTTCTTCGATCTGTCGCGTCGCCACCAGAGGGCTCGCGCTCTCACAAGCGCTCAACCAACCCCTCCGTTGCTATATATACACTCCTCAAATGATTTCCCAATTTTTTAGTTATCTAGAGGCCAAAATAAGACGAAAAACAGTTTGATTTGAGGCTTTGTTAAACAAGTTATTCCAATGGAAAACCGTAAGAATTTGAAGCTCATATATTAATGCATTTAACACTATCAACGACACATGTGACTCTCAGACTAACTTATGTAGGAAATAATAAAAAAATGTTCACATTTCTTTAAATGAATAAAAGTGTGATGCCCACTAATAGTCATAAATTGCATTGAACAAAATAATAATTAGTCACGTTATGATTAAAATATTTTAACGTATTCTGCAATGAAATCTAAATCCCCACGATGCGCTTGTTTCCTCCCATTTTGTCTCCATCAAATTAAAGACAGAAATGGCGATGCACGAGCACGTCGCGCAAATTTGACCGCGAGGTAGAAACATGGCGCTGAATACGCAAGCTTTCCACGACCGTTCCGAAATATTCTATTATCAGTAGTCCGTGGAAGAGTCCACGTTTCCACTCCCAGCGTGTTCCCCGGTCTATTTTCTACGATCCAAGAGGAATTACATATTTCTTCATGAGGACACGTTGGTCCGGCATTCCAGCGCCGAGAGAGGAGAACAGGGGCCGAAATAAATCCGTAAAGCTAAGGTTAAAATCGATGCAGTAGTCGTTCGGACAGGAAGGGGAGACGAAAGTCGTAAAAGAGGGAAAGAGGGCGAGAGAGAGAGAAAGAGTCTGGGGAATAAAGAAAGAAGACGAAGCGGAGGGCAGCGGTTTGCGAAGGTTTCGGGGGGCGGATAAGCGGAGAAGGAAAGGGACTTTCTGCGTTTGGCAGATCGTGGATATTGGAAGGAGGCCCGACGAGGTCATACAAGACGATCTTAGGGTAGCTCGTCCCAACGGTTCGTCCTTGCGCTACTCCGATTCCTTTTCTCTCCAACGTTTGCTTCGAGCAATCACATTCTGCGAAATGCCTGCCGATAACGTGAACGGATAACCGATATAACCGTACACGTACCTTTAATAAGAATCGAATTTTTGTTACGCGGAACCTTGCGTCGAGTTTGCAATGTAGGACACTGACTCGAGAGATTTCTTCCTCAAATATCATCGTAAAAGTTAACTTTTTATATGGCCTATGATTAGAGGCCATGAATTATCAACGAAGAAGAGATCCGCCCCTGTGTTTCGTTCCACCCTAATTATACGCGTGCAACTTGGAGTCGTCAACTATTCCCCGAGAGGTACACGATCCCAGCGTTGGTTATAATTTGAAATAAAATCCCTATCGCGTGGTAATTGCCCGGATAATCTTTGGTCGTTCCACGATACTGTGCCGGCGCATCAAGGAGCAGCGTTCGACAATTAAATTCCACGAGGTCCGAGTCTAGAGTCTCGGTAGACGGGAGCAACCGATAACCACGCGCGTACCTCTAATGAGCAATCGGGAGGCGCGCGTTACACCTACCCCTCAACAGCCAGCCGCAGGATCCGTTCCTTGTACGCGGTAGCTAGGGTATTTTGCGCCGCCTGCCTCTCTCTTTCGCTCGCTATTGCTAGACGTTAATCTCGTAGGAACGGAACCGACGCTGCAGGCTGCGTAATTCAAGAAGCCCGGCCTCGTTACAGCGTTTTAGCCTCGGGATCGATAATAGAAACGTTCAACGAGGGTTTTTCGCTACGTGACGCGGTGTCAATTCTGCAACTGATGTTACATATGGGAAGGGTCGCGCGAACGAAGGGACATACAACACTATTCGTGTGATTTCGCGTCGAAAGAGTCACAGGGGATGCTCGAGATGTCAGATCATAATAAACGTTTTTAATCCCAGGACAATGCTCATAGAATTCAAAACGATTCTTAACGAACCAACAGTTTGGTTTTTAGAAGTTATTTAACGATCGTAAACAAACTGAGTAGCGGGTTCTGATCATTTTTTCTGGAATCAGAGTTTCTATTCGCGATCCTATCATCTGAAACGCTCCATTATTAATACTGGAGCTCTCGAAACAAACTTACCCGGAGCTCGGCCCAGCTTTTCGACGAGTTTCCGTAACACGTCCATGAATCGTCGGAATCGAAGCTAAACGAACGTTATCGTTCTCCCTCGAATCGTCGGGAATGGGATGGTAAGCAGAGTCGACGAGCCGTACGGGGAGTTTCTTTTTACGACGGCTCGTTTCGCTTTCGTCCCCGGCGACGAAAGTTCGCTACAGTTTCGTGGAGGATTCGTCGCGCGAAATCCGTGGGTTAGCGACTAACAAACGGCGTGGAGATAGTCCTGGACCAAGTCCTGTCATTTCGGAAGACCCGTTACGATCGTTTCGAAACTTGTAATAGTCGGGATAACTTCTATGCAGCGAGGAGAAACACTCGAGACTCGTCGATAACCGATAACCGATAATGCGATCGAACGATAGATACGCGAGGGAGGACAAATTATTAATTAAAAGTATGTTGAAAAGTTGGTGAAACAGAACTAAGATAAAGAAGGATGTGTTCTTAAAGGATCCAGCCACGAAATGGAATAGGTGAGATGACTGTGAGCAATCACAGGGCACTTACCCTAGTACCTCTGGAACGTATAAATTTCTCTGGAGAGGAACAAAGTTTCTAGCAAACTGCTTGAAAGAAATAGAGTATCACTTGGGCGAATGGATTTGTTGATCAGCAAGAGCTCTAACCAGATATTCGGTTAAAATATAGGTACATACGTTACGTGCACAATATCTCTATATCTGATATTTCTTATAGTTTCTACGGGTTTGTATTCATTCAATAAGAACACGTTATAACAGCAAGAATGCATAAAATGTAGAATAAATTATAAGTCTATCGTCGTCCATTTTAAATATACGAGCGCCATCTGTCGACGTCAGTTCTATAGAAAGTAATTACTACAAGCTTTCCACGATATAACTTCGTTAATTGTTCCTCGACTATTGCAAGCAAAATTTCTAAAAAAAATATTTGTAATATTCGTAAAATTATAAAGGTTGAAGTTTTTATTTTGGAAATTAATCGATAGTATCTATGTCCTGTAGGGGGAAGCCTATTGAAAAACTGGAACGTACGTTTTGTGAATTCGTTAATGGTCTTTCGAATAATGTTTTTACCGTCTAACCCACTCGTCACGATTAGCTCCTATTCGAGGCGCTACAACTAAACACGTTTCGCTTTCAATTGCCCAGCGATCACTGCAGCTGCACGCGAATATCAGCGTCAGAGCGTCAATAGACACAGCCCAGCAGCAGCAGCAACCCCGTACTCGACCACGCGACGCCTTATTATGTAAATTTAATGACGTCGTCGATTCGATGCACGCGCGCTCGCCCGTTCCCATGGCCGCCATCGCGCGTGCGTGCGACACGGCCTTAAGCTTTCCACCCGGGAACACCTGATAAACCGCGCGACATTTAGAAATGTCCGTCTGATAAATACTACAAGTCCCCGTTAATGCGAACAGCGTCCTTCTTCTCACGGGAAGAGAACCGGAAGCGAAAACACACTCTTTCAATTATTCCTGTGTATCCTGATTTCATTATACTACCAGTAGGGTGGACCTTTGTTATCCATGATGAAAACTTTTTTCAGGACCACATCTAACTTAGAATTATGATGGAAAAATAATCTATGCAAAAGCTGAAATTGATGGGACAACGAGTTTAAACACTTTCTAAAATAATTATTTTCGTTCTATTTGTCCTAACAAATTTCATTAAAATAGGCAAGAACTATATAAGACACTGTTCTTGTTAGTGTAATGGTGTCGTATTTTTTATATAATATTAACTAATAATGAATTTGCTCCCAATATTGGACTCGATAAAGTACCTACGTTCTACTCCATCGCTGCTTGCTGGATGGATGCGACATCTGGCGAGTCGTACGTGCACTAAAGGCTTGAATCTATATAGCGAGATCAGAGCATAGTAACGACGCTGTAAAAGCGGAGAATATTGAAGTTAAATAGTTAATTATTTCAGTAGTTAAAAATAATGAATTGTTTTCTATTAACAAATAATCTTCTATTAGCAATGATCTGACGTCAGAGAAATGATTGCTCTTTTCCAAATAGCCATGGGGAATTCCAGGTTTCGTCGAGGAAACATTATTTCTGATCATCGCCCTTCACGGAACGGAAGTCTTCATTGTTGCGTTTTTAAAGCGGTGAAAGTGTTGCTCCGGGAGAATCGATCCGCGCTCGAAATAGAGAGGAGGCTTTTATCACGCGAACAGAGCAGGCCGATTGCTGGATAAGCCGAGATTTCGTACACGGGGATAAATTTAGCGTATAGCGATTTGCATGCACCCTGGTGATAAGTGCCAGAGGAAAATGCATGTTCCCCCTACGCGATTCGTCTCTTCTTAATTGCTATGACGACGGCTCTCAACTATTTTCGCGCCTTTCTACGCCACGATAACCTTTTCGAAACAAATTAACTCTGTAAAGTTTTCTTTTTGAACGTGTACAAAGGGAAATCAAATATTGTTTTCTAATAGATTCGAATTAGAATAATTCTAATGGGAGATTCTAGAGGCCTAAACCTGTCATCACAGTCTCGATGAACAATATAGTAATTTACGATCGTATTGCAAAAGTGCAAATTTCAATATTTTAGCCTCATTTTGTATTTTGTTTTTTTGAATTCTTCCCTTGTCCAGGCAGCAAAGGGCAATTTTGTGGAATCAGAAACGCGCGGAATTTTTGCAACACGGTCCGCTATTTCCTGCTTCGACGCATGAAAAATTTCTACGCGTCACGATTTGAAAAACGTCAGCGTGACAAATATGTTCGGCGTGATAATGCAGTTGCGTGACATCCACCACCTTCCAACACCGGAGGGATGTTTCCTTCGCCTTGCTCTTTTTTTTCCGTCAGCGAAGGGCAATCAATTTCAGTCAAAAATGGCGGTTTTATTATTTCCTAGGCGCGGGGCACGTTTTGTTGTACCTCGCAATTTTCTAAGCGATACGATCCATTAAAAACACTTACAGCGACGTTGGATACTATTCTAAAATATCGAGAGCCACCGTACGATGTCGAAAAATTTCGATCACGAACAAATAAAGCTCTTTTTTCGTATGTATACTTATTTCGATTGTATGCCTTCCGTATTTTTTAGAAAAATAAAATATTGAATTTAGTCGTTCTCTTGCAAACTTAAACTTTGCTTAGAAAAAGAGTACAGAGAGAGATTGTTGAGAATTCACAAAAATAACTACAGAAATAGACGTTTCGCAAACAATCGATCAGTCGTGATTTCTTGGAAGGTAGATCGGCATTGCGACACGACCGATTTCAACGTAAAAATTGTCGACGTTCCTCGGGGATCGAATACATCGCGTGGATTCGAAAGAAATCGTCGCGAACGACGGTAGAAAATCCTCCACGTTCGAGGGACCGCACGGACTGGTTCTTTTCGAAGAAAAACTACACGCGGCCCCCGAGAAGGAGAAGCGAGGGAAGAATACCACCCACCTCGACCACCACCGTAGCAGTACGTGTACTCGTTATAGTCCATGGACGGCCTCTTGAGTAATCCCTCGCTCGGCACTAGGTCCAACAACGCCGTGGGATCGCACATCGAAACGCACTTCGATCACCTCGTTCGTCATCGACGGAATGACATGCTCCTCCGCGACCTCACGGGATCACCGGGTAAACTGTCGCGACACTTCGACAACGAAAGCGAAATTTTCCACCCCCCTTTCGCTCCCCGGGCGCAGACAGGACCCGTACAAACGATCCTTGTGGTTCGAAACTTCAAAGGGATCACGACGTCGATGGATGACGTCCACGTACGACAAAGTACACACGAAACTCCCGCACGAATCCCAAATTAAATTTCGTCGCGTGTTCACGTGAAATGCTGACGAACCGTTGAAAGTTGTTAGAGGAATTGGCCCTCGTGCAGTGCACGCCGTCGTCCTGCAGGCGAAAAAATAGCTCCCCGTTTACTTCGTCGTGAAATGTCGCCTAGGTTCCCGTCGATGAAACTTTCTCTCCGTTCGAACGAATATCTTGAGGATTTGCATGGATCGGCTGGTGGGTTAGCCACGCGGATTTGCACGTAAACAACGAGCAGAGGACGCGACGAACACAGGGAAAACCTAACAAACTTTTCCACGAGTTTTGTATCAGAGTCCTTTCGGATCAACAGTGACCCCGACGAAAACAAATGGTCGCCGACCACGTGCGCAATTATCCATAAAGACGATCAACCATTACAATCAGGGCCTCGTTATCTGGTGATAAGGGTTGGAAAATCCGCCGAAAATTCAGCTGATCGATATAGGCACGGTCAGATTTCCCCGTCCTTCGTTTGCCTATCCACCTGTCCGGACCAGTGCAGACTGTTATCACTCGCAACACTATTATTCTCCCTTCGAGCGCAGCTATTGCACTATTGCACCTTTGTTTAACACCCTCGAGGCACGAGATTCACTCGATACTTTCCAGCGACGTCGAACGATCGCTAGTACTCGCGTTGCACGTGGATCGATTCGACAGAGACGCGATCGGTGTAGCTCGGAAACGATCGTTCGTGGATTCGAAAGGCAGTTTGTTTGGGACGGAGGTTCGTGGGACGAGCGTAGGTCGTGTATCGAAGCGGAGACGAACCGCACGCTTGCGCGGTCACTGACAGACTGAGGATACAGGGCCAGCCGATGACTCCCGACACTGTGGCGGATGGAGCCGAATGGAGTGGGGAGTAAACGAGCGGCAGGGAGATCTTTCGAGGAAGGGGTGGCTCGCATAGGTCGGGGGCGTACAGAATGGGTAGAGAAACGAAACAGGGGAGGACAACAGCCGGTCCTCGGCGATCACAGCAACCACTACTTCACCGAGGGTGCAGGGGGTAGTATCGTAAGATGCTCAGTTGCTCCCTCGAGTTATGTTATTTCTTTCGATTTCTCGCTCCTCGTTTTATTCGCGATCGCTCGTTCGTAGTCGTCTTTATATTTTTCTACCAATCAGATAGAAAAGTGGGGCTCGGTCGTTAAAATGATTTGAAAATGTACTGTTTTCTTTCTTCGTTGTTTGTTTTCCGTAGGTTCGTCGTGTTCCAGCCGGTGACGATTGTTTTTGTAAGAATAAATTTCAAAACGGGAACGCGATGGGTTTTCCGGTAGTTTGAGAACGCCCCCGCAACCGGGGACGATAAATCGACTTGTCGCGGAAGTTACGTTTGTACAGGGTCGTGTGAAATTTGAATGGTTGCGTGGGGCGTTAAGAATAGATCGGAGAAGTTATGTCGCGCAGTGTTTAATTATAGGATAATCATTAATTGATGTGAATAGGGGCACTACTCTGTCCGGAGGAAAAGAATACGATTGGCACGTGTAAAAGGAAAAGAAATTTAATTAATTTCTGTGAGACTACATTTTATCATTCATAAAGTTATATTTTAATAAGAAAAATAACTTTAAACGATGCAGTATAGAAAATGAATTTCGAAGCTCATAATGTTTTATTACTGGAGACTAGCGACATCTAGACAACCCTTTAAGTTTCACTCTTCCTTTCGACGTACTTAAAATCATTAATATGTACTTGAAATTCATATTCTATGAAAGAATATTTAATGCATAGAGTGATATTTTATCAACGACGATATAATTTTAGAATAAAATGGAAAACAAAATCAAGTTTTATTAATGGAAACCGGCAAGGTTTAAATTGCACTTCGTAAAATATACGCCACGAGTGTTATCTTTTAATTTTTAACCTTTCGATAGTAACATCACCATTTTGACAGCCATATTTTACAGAGAGGTACTCAATAAGCGGGGAAATATTTTCTATTATACAGGGTGTCGGTTTCTAAGGTCATATTTTCCAAGACTTTAAGGTCATCGATGTTTTTTTTAATAGAAACTTCAAGGCGAATACAACGAATACACTGTTGAACTAAGTGACCTTTATCATCTTCTAAACTATAAAAAGCAACCTATGTTCTTCAGTTTTTTACATAAATACTACATGTATGACTCATTTCATTGAAAAATATATCAAAATTAATTTCGATTCGACGCGATTCAATAAAATTTACCCTGACACGTATCCCGTCGTTCAATTTTTTTTTTATCGATGGTAGTTGCAGATTGCAAAGATCGCTTTAGGCGATAAAGGGAAAAAGAATAAAATAAAATAATATCGGCGCGTAACAGTTGGGTGATATTCCATGTAAATCTCGCCGGTATTCGGTGTTTCCATCTCTTCCGTTTCTTTCCCGTGGCTGAATATTCCCAGTGTTTCCGGCGGCTTCGCGCCATTCACGGAATTCACGCTCAACTTAATGCCTCCGTAATACATTGCGAAATAATGGGCCAAGAGCGAGTTAACGAGTCAATGGTTAGCGTAACGAGACTTGAATGGGCCGCCAGGCAGCGGTGGATCCCCCGCGCGTAAACGAACGCCGAACAGGAGAAGTATTGACGGCTAGATATCGTGATATCCATTCCTCTTTTCTTCCGCCCTTCGCGTAAACCATCAACGATAAAGGGAACTTACTGGGAATCGTTTCTTCCTCCAAAGAAACTTCACAATTTGTCCAGCAACGACATTCAACAACCCTTTGTACACTACTGTCCTCTTTGACAAGGACCATATCGCTAGATCCTCGAGGATCTTAATGAAATTACACAAATTTACAGGTCCACGTGTACAACAACCGTAACCAGACGTATCGAGACAAATTTTTCAGGTTCCAGATCATATTTCAACCGGTTTGAATCTTCGTAGTCCTCAAAAACTTCGTATCGTTTCTTCCTTCTCCAAAGAAACTTCACAATTTGTCCAGCAACGACATTCAACAACCCTTTGCACTCCACTGTCCTCTTTGACAAGGATCATATTGCTAGATCCTCGAGGATCTTAATGAAATTACACAAATTTACAGGTCCACGTGTACAACAACCGTAACCAGACGTATCGAGACAAATTTTTAAGGTTCCAGATCATATTTCAACCGGTTTGAAACTTCGTAGTCTTCAAAAACTTCGAATCGTTTTTTTCTTCTCCAAAGAAATTTCACAATTTGTCCAGCAACGACATTCAACAACCCTTTGCACTCCACTGTCCTCTTTGACAAGGAGTATATCGCTAGATCCTTGAGGATCTTAATGAAATTACACAAATTTACAGGTCCACGTGTACAACAACCGTAACCAGACGTATGGAGACAAATTTTTGAGGTTCCAGATCATATTTCAACCGGTTTGAATCTTCGTAGTCCTCAAAAACTTCGAATCGTTTCTTCCTTCTCCAAAGAAACTTCACAATTTGTCCAGCAACGACATTCAACAACCCTTTGCACTCCACTGTCCTCTCTGACAAGGAG
Organism: Colletes gigas; assembly: GCF_013123115.1. Classification (NCBI taxonomy): domain Eukaryota; kingdom Metazoa; phylum Arthropoda; class Insecta; order Hymenoptera; family Colletidae; genus Colletes; species Colletes gigas. Next base: position 1,202,104 of record NW_025106643.1, on the reverse strand, counting down.
CAGATCGCTAGATCCTCGAGGATTTTAATGAAATTACACAAATTTACAGGTCCACGTGTACAACAACCGTAACCAAACGTATCGAGACAAATTTTTGAGGTTCCAGATCATATTTCAACCGGTTTGAATCTTCGTAGTCCTCAAAAACTTCGAATCGTTTCTTCCTTCTCCAAAGAAACTTCACAATTTGTCCAGCAACGACATTCAACAACCCTTTGCACACTACTGTCCTCTCTGACAAGGACCATATCGCTAGATCCTCGAGGATCTTAATGAAATTACACAAATTTACAGGTCCACGTGTACAACAACCGTAACCAAACGTATCGAGACAAATTTTTGAGGTTCCAGATCATATTTCAACCGGTTTGAATCTTCGTAGTCCTCAAAAACTTCGAATCGTTTCTTCCTTCTCCAAAGAAACTTCACAATTTGTCCAGCAACGACATTCAACAACCCTTTGCACACTACTGTCCTCTCTGACAAGGACCATATCGCTAGATCCTCGAGGATCTTAATGAAATTACACAAATTTACAGGTCCACGTGTACAACAACCGTAACCAGACGTATCGAGACAAATTTTTAAGGTTCCAGATCATATTTCAACCGGTTTGAAACTTCGTAGCCCTCAAAAACTTCGAATCGTTTCTTCCTTCTCCAAAGAAACTTCACAATTTGTCCAGCAACGACATTCAACAACCCTTTGCACTCCACTGTCCTCTTTGACAAGGAGTATATCGCTAGATCCTTGAGGATCTTAATGAAATTACACAAATTTACAGGTCCACGTGTACAACAACCGTAACCAGACGTATGGAGACAAATTTTTGAGGTTCCAGATCATATTTCAACCGGTTTGAAACTTCGTAGTCTTCAAAAACTTCGAATCGTTTTTTTCTTCTCCAAAGAAATTTCACAATTTGTCCAGCAACGACATTCAACAACCCTTTGCACTCCACTGTCCTCTTTGACAAGGAGTATATCGCTAGATCCTTGAGGATCTTAATGAAATTACACAAATTTACAGGTCCACGTGTACAACAACCGTAACCAGACGTATCGAGACAAATTTTTAAGGTTCCAGATCATATTTCAACCGGTTTGAAACTTCGTAGTCTTCAAAAACTTCGAATCGTTTTTTTCTTCTCCAAAGAAATTTCACAATTTGTCCAGCAACGACATTCAACAACCCTTTGCACTCCACTGTCCTCTTTGACAAGGAGTATATCGCTAGATCCTTGAGGATCTTAATGAAATTACACAAATTTACAGGTCCACGTGTACAACAACCGTAACCAGACGTATCGAGACAAATTTTTCAGGTTCCAGATCATATTTCAACCGGTTTGAATCTTCGTAGTCCTCAAAAACTTCGAATCGTTTTTTTCTTCTCCAAAGAAATTTCACAATTTGTCCAGCAACGACATTCAACAACCCTTTGCACTCCACTGTCCTCTTTGACAAGGAGCAGATCGCTAGATCCTTGAGGATTTTAATGAAATTACACAAATTTACAGGTCCACGTGTACAACAACCGTAACCAAACGTATCGAGACAAATTTTTGAGGTTCCAGATCATATTTCAACCGGTTTGAATCTTCGTAGTCCTCAAAAACTTCGAATCGTTTCTTCCTTCTCCAAAGAAACTTCACAATTTGTCCAGCAACGACATTCAACAACCCTTTGCACACTACTGTCCTCTCTGACAAGGACCATATCGCTAGATCCTCGAGGATCTTAATGAAATTACACAAATTTACAGGTCCACGTGTACAACAACCGTAACCAGACGTATCGAGACAAATTTTTAAGGTTCCAGATCATATTTCAACCGGTTTGAAACTTCGTAGTCTTCAAAAACTTCGAATCGCCTCGAAGTTGGGGGTTAAACCACTCGAGCGTTTTAGACTTCGAACGCGATTCGAATCTTCACAGTTTCGAGACTTTGAATCGCTTGGAAGTTGAGATTCGATCGTCGATGTTTCGCTCCGGTTTCCAACCACACCTGTCGACTTCTCAGCGTTTCTCATCTTCGTCCGCGAACCGGTGATTTCGGACTAAATTATCCGTCGCGATGGCCCGGGGACGTATACAACGCGAACGGACAAATAGATAAAAGCGATTCGCGTAATTGCAGCTTGTAAATGGGTCAGAACGATAACAAGCCTCCGTGGGTCATAAAGGTCGGCGAATTGCTCGTATAATTCACGAAATCGGCCTGAAGATTGCTTGCCTTACCGAGAAAGTTGTTTCGAGGAAAATTGCGTTTGATTCGAGATTTCTTCCGTGTCGATGCAAACGAGAAATAAACAAAATTCAACCCTCACGGAAATTGTGGGAGTATTGTGAACCGCCAGATGTCTATTTTAACAAAACTTTACGCTATTTTAACTCTTAAATGTTGCTTGCATTTACCTGCTCTGTTATATTCCCAGAAATTAAAAAATATGTCAAAAAGAAAGTTAATATCCAACTACACTGATTTTTTACATATTTCAATGTTAATTTTGTCGTACTTTTTATGTTTTATAAAAATTTGTAATATAAACATTAATACGGAGCTTCGAAAACATTAGCAGTAAAGTTTCATCCACTGACGTTTCGCTAATTAAACGACAATACTTGACTGTATAGGATACGATGCAATTAGTACAGCATCGCGATGAAAAGATATTTATCGGCGCAGATTAAAACAAACCTCGCGCCTTCGCTCGAGTGAATTCGCGCGATTCCTCGGCCAGATATCGAGGAAGCACAAAAAGCCAGTTTCGTATTCGCCGCGCCGCGGGATTGTGGGAAAATTTTCAATTTGCCCGGAGAATAGAGCCGCTGACCGATTTTCATTCCCGCGACCCAATTCCTTTTCTCGCTACTTTGCCGCGTCGCGACAAAACGATCCGGAAGCGCGAGAAACAAGTCGATTTCCACGAGATCCGAAGATTGTTCGGGGTATTTAGAATACGCGAACCGGATACTACCTCCAGCTCTTTGTTAGAGTATATTTCTTCGTGATGGGGAGACAAAAGAAACTGGACGAGAACGAATTCACATTGGAAATGCAGTAAAACACCGAGTGTTTTGATATTTAAATAGTTGAGCTTAGAATAAGATGGTTTTGCAGTGCAATTATTCCTCCACGAAGAAAAGAAAGGGTAGATATAAGTTTTTAATCGATTACATTATAGTCATTCTCACATTTTTCCAGATTGAAATTGAATTTTCTCAAGTTTGAGAACAATCAAACTGGATAATACTTGACACGGTTTGAGAACACGAGTTCCATCTTGATTTGAATATTCAAGTACACAAATTGACTGTTAGTGTCCGTGTCCATCAATGTGAATCAAGTTTTTTTATCGAGGGATCGTTCTTATACGCGTCGAAGCCGAGCAACAGCAAACCGCCTGTTATAAGAACTAAAAAAAGAGCGGAGAAAAAGGAGCATGGAAAGCAGGGTAATCCCCGTATCTTGCCGAGTTTATGTCTCTATAGGAAGCACACGGCACACACGAACGAGGCTACGGCTAGCGTTTAATCTTTTTAATCCACTATCGGCTGTAAAATAGTGAGTTAAGCCAATAAAACTGTGAAGCACAAGTCGAGCCACGCGGGAGGTCTCGCTAAGTCGCGTGTGATGATGGCGAGGAGCAGAGGCTCGAGCGTTGGAAAAAGGGTTGGTCGGGCTTGGGCGGAGGGGGTCTTACAGGGGGGGCAACCCTCGGGGGCCCGTAACATCTGCATACAAGAATGATTGGTTCGTAAATTACGGAGCTCTGAGCAACCGACTCTTCCTCGTTGCGCCGTGACCGGCCGAGAGGAACCTCTTTGCGCGTCGGCTTCGAAAACTTTCTCGCGCGATGCACACCGTTCCTCGTTGCCGGGGGCTTGGATAAACACGCGTTCCGTGAGCATAATGCGCGAGAAGAACAAGCGTAATAATGGATCGTAGGGGTTTCTTTTAATCCTTTGACGCCCGGCCTCTCACAAAGGAGGGACATGAACTGTCCAACTACAAAATATGCAAAATAGTAGGCGTAGATACTCGACACTTTTTTACGAAGGAAGTAATGTTTTTGGCGCAACAATCCTGATCATCGTGTTTCGTCTCGGATATATATTACTTGGACTCAACGGTAAGGATTATCCGCATATGTAGCAGATCCTGCCCTGGGCGTGGCGGTATTAATCGATCGAACAGTGTCTAATTACTCGATAGTTTATTAGCACACGATTAGTTTGAACAGAGTGCGTCAAACGATTAATAGCGTCATGTCTAAGGTAAGATTTACCAGACCTTGCTAATAAGTTTAACTAGTGGAATCTGGGATGGAACCTAGTAATATTGTACTGTAAATATTTTATGAACCATGAACTAAATGGTTTGGCTGGACCACTCTGTGACAGAGCTTAGATCAATTGGAAAATAAAACTTCAAGGTGCAATGTGCTGTTTATAATTACATTATCAGAGGAAGATTCTTGAAATTTGGGTGATTTAAAAAATAGAACTAGTCTTTATTTCGAAAATAATTAAATCTTTGGCTATTTCGTATCAAGTCTATCAGGATGATGGTGCCAGACAGGATGATTTCACTATACGCGCAGAAAGTGACCTGTTATAGGTTCCCCATTCCCCCGTTTTCTTGATGAACGAGATGAAGTCAGCTCTCTGGAAGAAACCGGGGAGAAAAAAGAGCAACTGTGGCTCAGATTGCGTTGTCTGGAAGTTCCACGGAAGACAAATGGAATCACGATGACCGAATCTTTTATCAAGTTCTCCGTGGGGATGCACAGTTAGACAGAAATCCCCAAAAACGTAGCCAAAATTAAGCAGCGTCCACTTATATTCCGAGAGCTGCTTTTCCCGGTGAAATATTGATAAACTGATTGTTTAAATTTTGAGATGATCCGAGTGTTTCGTTCCACGGGTTTTGTTCCCTTCAACTTCACACATTTGTTGTAGCCGTGTTACACTGACGCACAACTGGAACGCGCCGGGAATCTTCCGCAACGACTACCCCCGAACTTCCGTAGCACGTCGCCGGTGTGCATCATAACTGTTAGTCTGGTTAAACACGTATTCGCCGGTGAACCACGTAAGAAAATGGGAGCAAGTTTCGCGAGACCCGTCTCCGTAATTGGCTCGAAACGTGCACGGATCAAAAAATGTTACGCATAGTTGGGCGAGAAAACAGGAAATTATCCGACGTTGTTAGAGATTAATAGCGCAACTTTGGACAGTTGACGTGCCCTGGCACCTCGGAACGGATCACAATTAACCCCGCTCCTGTTCCCTGAATTTCTATGACCCGAAATGGAATTTAATTCTGCCTACGACGTTCAAACTATACATATATTACTCCGTTTAACAAAATTCACGGGTTTTAAATTTATCAATAATGTACCTAACACACTAAAATTCATTCTACGAAAGTTTCGTCGTCCTGCGAGGTATAAATGGGTGCATCGCGCCAGGTAGACGCGTGTAGCTCGCATAAGTGCAGAGATCGGGTTAGCTTGACGAGGGCGAGCAGCGTCTGCTTGCCATCTGGCCGATGTGCAATCTGACTTAGTCCTTTTTTTACGTAATCCCAGACGTTTCACAATCTCGGATGAGAAACTCGTTCTTCTCTAGCCCTTCCCGTCCCTTCCGTTAACCCGTGGCTCCTCCGAACGAGGGCCTGTCCTCCATTCAAACCGCTGTATCGCCACGAAAATCGAATTCGGGATTCTCGTTCGGCGTTCACCCCCTTCGCGAAACCCCAACGTGAGAAGGAACCGTCACTCACTCACTCTCTCTCCCTCTCTCTCGCGTGCAATGAAAGTGTCTCCAACCCGGGATTCCCCTTTGTGCACGGATTTTCCTGTCGCTTCTTATTCCTCCTTTTTCTACGTTCCCGGTTATTCGAAAACTATTTTCCAAGATCTAAATCCGTACGACAGGATTGCGTTTACGCGTACCCTTTTTCCTTCTTCTATACTATTATTCTTTACGAGGTCACTGATGGTACTGCAAAACTAGCTCGCCGGGAAAATCGTTCCAACTATTGCCTCCAACGAAATGTTTTCGCCTTTTCTACGATGGACGATCAATGGAAATGGTATCAATATTATAGTATTGTCATTTTAGAGAGTCAAGGAACGATTATTCCGCAAAGAACGTATACAGAAAATTTGAACCATTGAGAAATCGAGACCAGCACGATAGCAATTAACTCGGCTCATTGGCTCCCTTGTTGTCTTAACCCAGGAGTGGCCGAACACCCTGTATTCAGTTTCCATTGTCTTGGAACAGTCTAATAACGCGTCTTAAAAATACTAAAACTTTAGACGCGTGCAGTTCCGAAACTACTAGGGATTTATTAATTATTAAGGTATTGTTAGAAGCGGCAAGGCCTCCCCTTTAAAACGGCTTTTGGTTTTTGACGATCGGACTTTCCGTTTTCGAGATATCGTAATTTATGTAAAGGGGTAATTTTTTAAATTCCGCTGTCTCTCGCTACCCCGTGTTAGACAAGGCTATTAACGCGTATTAAAAATAGTTAAACTTTGGACGCGTGCAGTTCCGAAACTACTAGGGTTTTCTTAATTATTGAGCCACTGTTGGCAGCGGTGAACCTTCCCCTTTAAAACGGTTTTTGGTTTTTGACGATCGGACTTACCGTTTTCGAGATATCGTAATTTATGTAAAGGGGTAATTTTTTTAATTTCGCTGTCTCTCGCTACCCCGTGTTAGACAAGGCTATTAACGCGTATTAAAAATAGTAAAACTTTGGACCCGTGCAGTTCCGAAACTACTAGGGTTTTCTTAATTATTGAGCCACTGTTGGCAGCGGTGAACCTTCCCCTTTAAAACGGTTTTTGGTTTTTGACGATCGGACTTACCGTTTTCGAGATATCGTAATTTATGTAAAGGGGTAATTTTTCTTAATTTGACTATCTCTGTCTTTGTCTGACGCGTCGCGCTGGACCTCTTTGTCGCACGTGACTCGTGACTGTCGTGACCTAGTTTCGTAGTATTTTCAAGAATTTACTACGCAATGTTTACTATTGTCACGTGCGCGTTATCAATGAACACTCGCGAGCGCAACAAAACGTAAACAAACCCTATCACCGAAACTAGCCACCGCATCGACTTGAAATTAAAATCGCTATATCTCCGGAACTAATAAAGCTATCGACTCGTACAAACGCTCGTTTTAAAGGGCATTTCATCCTCTATCCGATGACTATAACAACTATTATAATTTATGCTATCTTCTATGTTTATTTTCACATTTACTTTGACGCTACATACCTAAAGAAGTTTCAACAATTCCTATTGATCATACGACTGTATATTATACGATATAATGCAAAAATTAGGCGATTAGAAATCATTTGACCGGTCATGGTAGGAATAGGTATACACGAAGTGTCGGTAGGTTTAGTGTTAATCTAATTGCAGTTGTCTCAACTGATAATGGGGATAGAGCGTAATGCAGCGCCCAGTTAGCAATCCGGCCAGAGATCCCGACTTCCTTAATATACTTCCTCTCCTCGCAACAAACCGAAGATCTTATCGGCCGAGTTTGTCCGTATCTCACATTGTTTTCCCTCGGGTTGTGACGCTCGTCGTCCCTTATTCCAGCCCGTACGGTCAGTTCCGGCTATCCTTTCGTCTTCAAGAGGTTTATGGTCTGCGGGGGCGGTGGTGTATCCCCGAGAAGCAGAAAACCGTGGCAAGGGCGTCCCTTATTCTCTCCCAAGGAGACGCCTGAATCAACGATTCGAGCTGAAACGGATCGATTTTTGTTCCACGTTCGCTCAAACACGCAAATTTGTCGAAAGTAACAAATTATTGTTGTTCTATTTTCATCGGTATGTCGTTGCTAATATTTACTAAAACAGAGTGCACATTAATTGCTCGTGGTGGCGATTTCATTTGAGAAACTAACGTAAACCGAATCTGATTTATGAGACGGCTGGGAAATTTTCTTGGTCAAAATGGTAAGTAAAAGGCTATAGGTGTTTTCTGACCACCAAGGGAGAGGGTCAGGCTTCAGAATTCTTCATGGATCACCAGATACGAGAGATTAAATGACAGGTAACTAGAAACGAGTGAGACCTGTTGACAGCTTTGATCGTTTTCTCACAGAAATTAAAGACGAAAAATGCAACAATATTTGTCTGAGAATAGTAATAAACACCGCTAAAATATTCCTTTATTCTTAAAACTTCTGCGCCATTGTGCATCGTAACATCTTTTATAAAAGATACTAACCAGAGAAATGTATTAGAATCGCAAAGACGCGATGGAATTCAAAGTTGCGCGGCCCGTCACGCACTGCACAACAAAATGGCGGACCGCCCGAAGCGTCGACCGTCAGACTCTGATTATGGGGTCATTATTGACATCGCGACAACTTCGATGATCGCGGTTATACATAATGCAAGCTGCACGTAACAACCATCTATGCTTTTAGTGGTCTTTTGCACGCACAGGACAAGTGCAATATCCTTCATAAAAAGTAATTGTATACAGACTCCAGATAACTGTAAAATTGACGCATTGAATAAAGCAACTACGAACACGTTATTTTGTTGAGTGTTTCCCCAGCATCTAGGCTTTAAGTAGTCCTTTAAAATTTCTTGTAAGATGCACACATTGAATAAAATAATAACGAGTACGCGTAATTTCGTCGAAAATGGTCGTTCGAGGGGGGTTAATAGTTGAGTGTCCGTACGCAGATATAACGCCTTGCAAGGCTTTGCCGCGCTAATAAATACTTCAAGCAGAAAATCGTACGCTTCTTTACGAGCGTGGCAGCTTCGCTGGAGTCTCTGGTATTCCGGTCTACCTGACAAGTGCTCGAGGCGCGCGGCGTACTAATGATAACTAACGGGCGTTCGAGAACAAAGGATCGGAATAAATTTTCGGCGGTCGACAATGCGCGGGAGGGGCCCGTTGGTTATTTTCTGGCGTTTACGGACGTCGATGCTAATCTCGATGCGAGAAACCCCGGGCCCTACGGGAGATCCCCGGCTGCCGGCTTTTTCATAGGCCGGCCATCTGACATCCAGCTTCCACGGCGAAGGAATCTCGAGTGCGGCTCAGCCTGAATTATGCTAATGCCCTCACCCACGTTACCGATTCACGGTCGTATTTACGGAACGTCTTGCACAGCCATACCGTACTCGTTCCTCTCTCTCTCTTGTATCAGTGTCAATACGTTCCGAACGAGTAATCGTATCTCTTCTAACACGTTCACCCGCTGAGTGTATTGTCTTATTTCGTGAAAAGTATACCTGTGCTCGCGTCAGACACGTCCAACCTCGATACGAGAGAAAAATGGTCGATCGAGACGCCCAGGTCGAAGGAAATTTCGATATGGAAAAGAACGAGCATCATTAAAAAGAAATGCAAAGTGACTGTTTAATATTCTACCTTTTTTTTCTGGCTTTTTTCTTAGAGAAATATACTGTTTCATTTCGTTAAAAGTCTAGACGTGGCTTCCATTCATCCGAATCTTGACAAAAGAATGGTCGAGGAAGTAGTGCGTATGGAAATGAGAAAATTAGGGTTACTATTATGTAAATGGTGCAAACACAATGGACTAAGTATCTCGCAAGAAAGAGGACCGGATATTTAATGCGCCCGAGGAAATAAGCAGGGGGGAAAATGTAATACAAGAAAATAAGAAAAGAAGCCTCGAAGAAAATTTGAAATGATAATTAGAGGCTATTTATCGTAGCAGTGTTATGTAAAGCGTGGCATTCGAGATATTTAAATTATTTGTTTATCGGACAATTGGGAGGTTTCGACTCAAATATTAACATTCTTTCACTTCCTATAGGCTAATGTTAAAAACGAGAAGAATCGTATCAGTTTTCTCAGGTTCTTCTCATAGAAATTCGTTCGTTTCAAAGTGCTTTAATCTTCAGTCAAGGAACATTCTGCCGCGAAAGTTTCAAGACGACGTCTGCTCCCCAGCTTTGCCATTCTTCCAGAAACCCGAAGGTGGGTGGGGGAGGGGAGGGAACGTGATTTCGGGAACCTGGACGGTTCCGGGGTCCTTCTGGCCTGTTTCATGCGCGAACACGCACCGAAACGTGCAGGAAGCTCGACCAACGCATCTCCATGCGATTCCTTCAAATTTTGCACGTGTGTCACGTGCCTTTTCCAGCATTACATCATGCGGACCAGACACCAACGAACGCCAGTTTCCTTTTTCTTCCTCCCCCCGGGAAAATGCCCACCTTTTTCACCGACAGTAATCTCTGGAACTTAAACGTGATCTATATGCCTCTAACGAATACGTTTCTTTCTTATACTACAAATGAAGAAAGTAGTCAAATGCTTGTCAAGTATTAGAACAGTGTGAATTACCAATATCAGAAAAAAATCAAGTCAAGTGTGCACAAACCACATCAAACTTGAAAATTCTCAGTGTACCGTTTGATAGTTCGAGAAAACTATTATATTCCAGGGTTAATGTTAAAAAGAATAAAAGTATATCGATCGAATCAAAGTATGAAAGGACACCACCCCTACTTTCGTATCATTTGTCATGAGCGTTTACATTTATGTATGGGCGTGACTAGGATAGCCCGGTAAAGGCTCGCCGTAATGGATATGTAAATCTGTAATTTAATTGCGTCGTTGAATAATAAGTCATTTAGTCGGCAAAACACACGCTGGAAACGTACTTCCCGTAATGGAAAGCCTCCCCCATTCAGGTAGAAACGTATTCGCCGCGCGTATAGAGCAGTTTTAATGAAAATGTAACTCCTCCTCAACTTTAATCGAAGACCTTACGTATTCGCATAAATATCCCCCTCCAAAACTTCGGTACACCCAGGCTTATCGAGCTCAAATTTTCCGAGTAGCTTAGTCGCTAAGTAACTTGACTAATAATGGAAGATTCCGAGAAGCTCATAAATATTTTCATGGAACCGATTAGCTATACATCGCGGCAGAGAACGAATGAAACACACACACAGGGAGAGATACGTCTAACAACGGGGCATTCAAATATCGCTGTTCCCTGAAAACGTTTTAATTTGTAACTCCTTTGGCGATTCAAAGTGTTTCGTAACTAACTTTGATACTTTTAAACTCTCTTCTCTTACAAATCCCATTAAGAGTCGGCACTGATCGTCTTCCCCTTCTATTTACGATTACGGAGTTAGGCGAACAATCTGCTAATTTGATAGGCGTGACTTAATATTTTGGGAAAGGAGTCTTCGAACCCGTAAAGCACATAATGGTCGGAGCAATTCTAAAGACGAATATTGAATTTTTAATGAAACGCTATAGGAAACACTTATTACGTCTTTTGTTGCCCGTGAATGATAATGAAATCGAAGTCTTCGGATTTGATTGGAAACTTAAATGAAAATGCTGCATCACCGGAACCAATCATGGAACAATGTACGCTGGTTGTGTTATACCAAAGGGAGTATGGAATGATGAAATTGAAATTGATAATGCAACGTGCAGTGTACCGGGGTTCGAACGTTTGTAAATAGTTAAAAAGTAAATGAAAATAACTCGAAGGGGTTAAAAGATACGTCGACGAGTGGAAATACTTAATCTGTGTCCAGTGTATCGTACGTTTCGAGCAGAAGGGGAAGTCCTTTGCTTCCGATAAACTCTAAAACTGATTTCGCCCACCTCGATACTCATGTCAAGCACAAGGAACAAAATCAGCTCAAGTTGATTCGCGTACAAAGAATTCATTTCCGTGGTACAGGGAAAATACGGCGTTCGTGCATTGTGCTCGGAGCACTGTAAGGAGCTTTCGCATTTACATATTCCATTTCGAATCCAAGAAGAAAAGGTATCCAATACGAAGCTCAGAAGTCCTCCAAGGGTGGAAATAATACCGTACGAGGCCTTAGCCGATCGTTCCTTTCGAAAGAAGACGAGCAAACCATTATCGACGTATCGCGTACGCGTGCCGTGCAGTTGATTCCCTTCGACCATTATTTCCTACAAGGTGCATCGAAACCGCGAGACGAGACACGTCCCGCGTGGACGAGAAGTCATGGTTCGTCAAACGATTCTGTCTGGCACCGACAAAGAAATCGAAACAAGTTTTCCATTGATTGTTCCCCTCAAATGGTCCGTAAACCAGCTCCGTGGAACAATGCCAAACGATCCGATAGGGTCGAAGTATAGGGGCAGATTTTTGTTGTGTAATTCGCAACTTTTGGAGAGGAACAGTCACGCGAGCACTTGCGAGAGAGCGTTCGAAATGCAGATATCGGTTTTAATCTGGGTAGAATTGTTTCAACTGATGTCTCTCTCCAAATGATTTCCAAAAGTCACTGGGAAGAGATTCGCGGGTCGATGGACCGTCACGAAAGAGTCCGGGCGACGAGTGTAGTGTAACATTAATGTGCTCGTTGACATTGTGTTTACCCTGACGTGTACACAAGGGCCGAGGGACAGGACGACGTGGAAAGAGAGACAGAGAGAGAGAGGGACGAAGCGTGACAAAGAGGAAATTTTCGAAAGGGAAGTCGCGAACAGGTCCACCATCGACCAGCCGCCCGGCGAGTCGGAGGGGGAAAAATCCCTTCTCTCTGTGTCCATAGATGATGAATGTCGGGACCTTTCAAGTCCCTGCAGCGGCTGGCGTCCCTCCACTCCCTTCACGGCGCTGTTCTTTGGTGATTATCTAATACGACGAGGTCAGAGTGGAGGGGAGCATCACGATTCGACTGATCGTCGACAACGCAAGATTCCGGTCTGGGGGACGGAAACTAACGTTTTTACGACTTTCAACCCTTTGAACTCAACAATTTCTTTGACTTTGACTTCCAAAAATAAAGAAATATTAAAAATTCAAATTCAATTTGTGTCAATTTGAATCTAGCTACAGCAGTGAATTCGACCCTGTATACTGTATTTACGACATACGGTGGCACGGGGTGCGATTTGGGGGCCGCGTCGAATGGAAAGCCGAAGAAAAAACTAGGTATAGAGGCACGAACGCACCGATGCAACCCTTTTTTGGGTGGTTCGGTGTGCGTGTTTGGTGGGACTGTGACGTAGCGCGTTGCTGGCCAGCTTCGGAGGAGGGAAAAGGACCGACCGGGATCGCCTTTTCCGGTGGGAGCTTCCCGCACTCGAAATTGCTAGGCTGCCACTCAAATTGGCCCGACACCGAACAATCGGGCTTATTACGAGGCATTTGTCAGCGCCGTGCTGCACTCTGCGGGTCTCGTGTTACCTCGTTTTTTTCCCCCCCGCTCTATCCGGAGCTGGGGACAACCTAGGTACCTCCTCGCGAAAGGGTACGTCCCTTTTACGAGCGAGTTCCAGCGTCGAGGGGTATGTTTTCGGTTGTAATATTGGGGCACGATACATTGTAGCGATTCTAGGTGGGTTTTCGGTGGAAACCGACGCCGGTTACCACCTGTCGAGATTTAGACGGAGGAACCGGACGCGGAGACGGTTAGGCGGGCAAACTGAATTAGTATAGAGCCAGTCACAAAATATTCTATTTGTTGTTGTACAGTAATATGGTAATGTTCGTTGGCTCAGTTCAGAGGGTGTAAAAATTCTATTAACACTCTTTCAATTTGCCTAGCTATGTTTCGAGTTTCTTTGGTGCTGTGTTATTCTGATTCCTAGCTGGAGCAAAACTCTTTCGGTGCTTCTCTTAATTAATTTCGCGACGCCTTAGCAACGCAAGGTTGCTGGATTAGCCCCAATGTGATCGAAAATGATACGCTTCTTTGCGCCCAAGTAACGCGGGAAGTTATCCCCGAAAGATATGATGTTGAAGCAACAGGAATTGTTAGAAGTTTTAACTTTACCGATGTTTACGACGAGAGTAACCTAAGAAACTTGGAAACTTTCGAGAAAAATGCGAATGAAAATAAAGGAAAATTTATAGGACAGAGCGGAAAGTTTCTTCTTTACTGTTACCTCTGGCGAGGAAAACTGGGAAACTCGATTTTAAGGAACAGTATCAGCAAAGGTCATTGAAAATTTGTTCGAGAGATATTCGAGTTAGTGAACCATTATTAATTTTATTAAGTGAAATAAAGTCCAGGTGTGATGGAACTATTACGTACTTCGTCTTTTGATCAAATGATCAGCTGGGGAAACCTTTTCGAAATTCGATCGGAACATCGATGATAAATAAGGTCGATTTTCCACGGCGGCGACAGATTCAACGGGCTTTTAAGGACGTTCCGTCGATCGTCTCGCCAGTTTTGCCCATCTAATCTTTGGTCCCTCTTACCTCGCCAGACCATTTTTACGGAAATCGCTCCAAGATTCAATAACTGACAAGAAAATCGAATCTGCTCGGGGAATAAGAGCAATCGTTACGGCAAGAGAATTGCTTTGATGCGAGAGAGTTCGCTATTGGAGGTTTAAAAACGGGAAGAACCGAAAATTTCGTTCGCCAGGGGTACGTCTACCTTTGGGTTCGATTAGCGAGGGTAAACACTCTTGACCATCCAATCGTGTCGTTGAATGTTCAACCCCCTTCACCCTTCCTAGCTCGAGGAATTTCACGAGTCGCCAAGAGCGTGAAAGTAATTAAAGATTAAGAAACGAAACGCTTCAAGGACTGCACTTTTTCTCTAGCTTCTCTAATAAGAAATAAAAATTGAATTTCTTAGTTTCTTTCGTGTATTTTCACAAGTTCCATTTGAGTTACGTCAGCGGTCCTTATTTCGTCGGTAAGAATTTATCGGATAAAAGTATCCCCTTCGAATATGGTTTTGTTTCTAAGCAGAAGAAAGGAACGATCGAATATTCCCTGAACGACGTGGCGAAAGAGAATCGAGTTGTGTGGCGAGAGCTGAGCTTGTTAGAGGTACGCACGAAATGGGGGGACATCCTTCTACAATCGAAGAAGATGTTACGTTCGAACGAACAACGAAAGAACGCGCCGGTCAATCTTATCTACGCTGAGGGGTAGCGATCGTCCTTCTTCGAGCTTCAAGGAGGTCTGGATAGTTTCGTTGGATTATCGAGGAGTTGTGTGACCGAAGGTCGAAGTTCTAGCTTCACGAAAATCTCGAAAGAAAGGTGGAAATTCATATTTGGAATTTTTAAACGATATATGATTCTGAAAATATCGTAACGCGTGGAAACTCTATATTTTATATCGACTAAATTACAAACATGTAAAACATTTTCCGTACCAACAAGTATAAAAAGTGCGTAAACTTTTTGTTAAATTTATTTTTTTGTGTGCTACGAACTTGGTTGATTTTTTATACTGTATAAATATCGTATATTCATGTATTGTATACATTTTCTGTAACGAATATTTGTGTTTACGTACTATATGTTCCTGATTCTAGTGCACTGTTTGTACAAACATTGTGTGCCCATGCCAAAGGACATACAATATTCATATGGAAAATTACTACGCTCAGTATACCTGCGCTATATTACGTTTATTTTTCTTTGATACAACAATCGACATTAAATGAAAGATATTTGTCACAGTTATGGTAGTATTCAATACACAAAATACTCAGAAACACTTAAAGAACTGTATCACGATCGATGTATTATTCATTGTTTATCCTATCGCTGAACAAAATTCATATTTCATTAAAAGTTGTATAATTTGTTCGACGAAAGCGACCGACATCCGTCTGGAAACGCTTTTACCGTGGACAAGGTTTTCCACTATTAGAAACCATTATAGTTATCGGTCTGGCTGTCTGGTTTAATTATTTTAATCCGTTCGGGCCGAAGAAGCGAAGCGTACGGGAGCGAACGAAAGAGATAGGGATAAGTGCGGAGCGTATTTTAAAAGTTGAGGATTCCCGGTACGTCCACGTTGAAAGAAAAACCTGATACCGGTGCTAATATCCCCTTATGTTTGCCGTGACCAATCCCGTCCTACGGTTTTTCCTGTCTTTGTCCCGTGTCGGATAGTTAAACCGAACGTAAGGAGCGCGAGGTCGCAGGAGGCTACTCCGCGACGTCCACTCGGCCCGTTATTGGATCCTTATTTCACCGCAGACTTTACCCTCTCGACGACGAAATATGCTCGTATCAGCACGCACGGGGTCTCTTATTGACCGGGCAGTCCTCTTTCTTCTCCTTCTTCTTGCCCCGCGAAAGGTACTCGCCAGGAACGTGGAGGATCGTAATACGTTTAGGTGTGGCGGTGACCGACCCGTTTGCCGTGAGACAAAATGAGAAAAACCCCCTATACGCCTTATTCAAGGCTTCCGCTGTACCGAGTAAGCACTTTTCCCCCGCTGGTCCCGATGACGAAATGAAAAGCGTTTTTCTTGCGATCCCCCCGGCCCCTATGATATCAAACTCCAAAGCGCCAATAAAATCGTATCGACGTCCTTCTGGCAATAATAACGACCCTGCACTGCTAAAGAGCCCGCCATCAAACACGACGACCCGCAACGAAATAATAAAACACCCCTCAGGGTCTCCTTTTCCCTCAAAATTAATATGTACAATAGTTCGCAGTTATTTAAAATAGGGGCTTCCCCATCGATTTCTTTGATTTTCAAATATATTATAGAACTCAACATTCTGAACAAGTTTCTTCTATACGTATTAGCCCCGTTCGACCGTCGTTTTCGAGATATTTGCAAAATACTTTCGCTAGAGTTACGTCGAATGTGGCTTATACGCACGCGGTTACACAATTTTGCAAATATCTCGGAAACTAAAGCCGAACGGGGGTTATATGTATCAAGAAGACTTGTTTAGAATGTTGAATTCTATAACATATTTGAAAATCATCGAAATCGGTGAGGTATACCCTATTCGAAATAATAATATGCACATTGTATACTATCATATGTATTATTTCCGCTAAAAATTAGTTTCTCTGGCTCGAGTTAGATGGAACATTCCATTCATTTATAAGATTGACAGATTTTTGTAAATGATACCGCTGTTATGCAGATTAATGATCTTTCTAGAGAGGACCACGAACGATCGAAAGGTTAATAAACGTAGAAAATAATGATATCACGGTTATATGAAGGCCATTATTTACCTACCTCCTCGATTTGCTTTATTTATTTAACGACTTTATTGCACCGTAACGGAGTATAAATAAAATGAGATACAAAATGAAATAAAACGAAATTAAATATAAAGATTGCCCGGGTAATAAAATATCGCCCCGTACCGAAGGAATGGTATTTAATATTCGAGACCTCGACCCGTCGACTCGTCCATTTAGAATTCAAGGGACGCGTTCGATGATTCTTTTCGAACGTATCGGGCCCCATCGAAACGAGAGCCCACGGAACAGGCTACGATGGAAGGAGGGGGGGGCCACGGTGACTCTTCAGCTAGGAATTTCGAAGGGTGTCTAATTGCTTCAAAACTTGTCACGCGGTGACGATCTCGATGCTCGTTTGGATCCTTCCTATGATTAATGGAGGCGTACGTAAAAAAAGACGGAACATGCGCCTCTAATGCGTTCCGCCGATGATCCCGATCCGCTGTTCGTCACGTAACATAGTCTGTGGTGAGGGCAAAATTCAATATGCTCGGAATACGAACCTGTCGTTAGGCCCAGCACCTCGACGGAGCTTTTCTTTCAGCGTCGATATTAGTTTCGAGTTGCAACGCGCCTTTGAAATAAACGTGAAACACGAATACCAAATGAAGGGTTAAATACGGACGAGGGTGGAAAAACCGAGTCGTATTAATTTGCAGCGATAATAAATAAACGAATAATAACAATTCTATTGGAAGGACACTTGGTCAATTACGGGAGTCACCGTATTTTTACGCAAACTCGGTCACCGGAAGCGGGGGGAGCCGAGTTTCTCCAATTACTATGGTGGGGTCCCACGACACGGAGGGTCTAGAAATTTAGCACGCATCGGTGCGTAGCAATGGACGTTTCCTTCGCATTTTTAAGAGACGAGTACTCTACTTTCGCAAGCTGACACGGTGTAACTCGTCAGTGTAGGCACAAAGCTGACGATGAATGGTGCAGAAGGGGACCACTTTTAACCGGCGCGTGTTTGAATAAGTGTCCCTCTAATTCCTCGGAGCACCGCGACGACGCCTGAAAGTCACGAGTATGACAAACACATTTGCGTCGTGCTTGCGTGGAAGAAGCATCCGGCCCGACCATAACAGATGTCCCTACCAACCGAAAGTCCGATTAGTCCCGCTGAACACGACGATTAGGCGCGTAAGCGGCGTCTTCCCTTCGCGTTGTGCAGGGTGGTCAGAGGACTGTATGCGTCTAATACTCAGGTAGCAAATCCGGATCATAATACAGACGAAAAGTCTTAGATAAAAGAAGACTGTACGGAATCATTGTTTCGAAGTTACGATGGATTAAGGTGTAAAGACTCCACGCGTCCACCTTCATATAACGACACGACAGAAACTATAAAACACGATCGATACTTTAAACGTTATACACCGAGAACCAGTGAACTATCATCCGTCCTTTATTAATTAGTTAAAGGCTACCTAATTGTATGATGCATCTGTTGCATAGTTTGCTTCTACGAGTATTTCTTTTCAAAGGGATAGTTTCGACCCGAAATAGGCGGCCAGTAAAGTGTTAAGTGGTTTCTGTTCGCGTCTTTCGAGGTGGATTATCGCCAGACGTTCAAAGATAATAAAATGGAAATTCGAGAAGTTTTGAAAACTCGAGCCACTCGAGGAGTCATTACGAAGTAAACTCGAACCGAATAGAATTCCGTAGCGCGTACGAAACACAATCTAACCTCAACAGCCCTCTTTACGCAACTGTTTGCAAAGACTAATTGCAATTCGTGCGTTTTCGTACCGAATATAGTTCGCGATGTTCATTGTCGATGGATGTTAACGAGCGTGGTGGTGGGAGGAAGAAAGGCGAGCAGCGGGTAAAAAGAAGAGATAACGCGAAACGAAAGGCACGGCGCGCGGAATACGAAATTTCCAGTGCAACCCACCCTCGACGGAAGCTCGCTGGGATTTCCACCCCTTCGGTGGTGCATCGGCCTAACCGATGCCAGGCATTTGTTCGGTATTCGCGGTGGGTGTTTGCGTGATTCCACGGACCAAACAGACGCAGCCCCGTGCGTGACGAAGATTTCGTCGAATCTACGCATACCCAGACAATTAGAAGCTCGCGAATACAGGAGGGTCCTTAAATCCTCCCCCGTTCTATCAAACGCGCGAAACAGCCCGGCATTAACGCACACTTCCGCGCTGCTCGATGATATCCAAATATGCCAAGGGAATAGGGTGAATTCCGATAAAGTTTCCCCGGGAGCACCGTCAGCGCCTAGTATTATTTATTTAACCACCACTTCGATCACTTTTATTTCTCGAAACGTGGTGGTTAATATTTCTACCCGAATTTGGAATTATTAGGATGCAGAGTAGGGGGTTGAGCAGGCTCCTCGTCGACTTGCTCTACGCTTCAGCGAGAAATCCAAAGAAAGATTTCTGCTTCGAGTGCGGAGTGTGAGTGATTGATGGCACCATCGATTGGTATGTGGGCAATACGATGCCCCAGGGACGTAACACAGCCGCACTTCGAGAAATTGCTAATCCCCTGCATCCCGCGTCCCTCGGTACTCCGTCATGGTGTTGCTTTTACGTCGCTCGGTATATTCAGCTACGCGACAGGAATTTCTTTCACCCTAAACGACCGTTTCCGGATAATAACCGACGATACTTCACCCAGCAGTGCTTACGCAACCAGAGACAAACACGGAACTTGTACTTTTCTCATCCTTTTGCTACCAGATGTTTGTTTATGTTCTTCGTTCGTTCTATCCACAACAGTATGCATCCGCTTGAATTTTTATTATTACATTAGGAAAAATTGTAGACGAGAAAGTGAGCGTCTAATCGCACGAGACAAGGTACAGCTGTTTCTAAACCGAACTTCAATTAACGCCGCAACACGAAATGTTATCTTTGCCTTGGTATTCCATGGCAATGTTTTCTCAACGTGGACTGATGTCAAAACCAGGAGTTCTTCGTACTTTCCCGAGTCACAGCTGGTATTGTTTGTGTTAAGAAGTGTCATACCGTGGTCCATCTGGACGTCGGGTTTGGGGATCGTGCTTCGGGCCCACAGGATGTACAGCTTTTACGTGACTCGCGTACAAACCCCGAAACACGTAGTATTATGTTTCATTTCGACCATCTTCGTCGCTTTCTAATACACCGTACCGATACAGCGCATGGAAACGTACAAAAATCACATTTGCTTATTGGAATATCAATATCAATCGTCGATAAAAATAAGAAACGATCGGTGTTTATCGTTAAACTTGTCCGTCAGAATTCGAATGGAAGATTCGTTATCGAGTGACACGACGAGGTCTTTCGAACATCGTAAAAGTTCCGCGGCGGCAAGGTTCTCCTTTATTCGTTCGGAACGTGCCGAGTGTTACCAGATTTCATCTGGATCCCCAGTTATCTTCTCGATCCATCTGTTCCAAGATCTGTCGCCGACTGTTCTTCGTCACGTAGCCGCCTATTGTTCCGTTTCGCGTAACTCCTCCCCAGACACGTGGTACGCACGCCACGACCCACCAACAATTTGGCCAACTCGCTGGAAAGTCTCAAGAAGAATGGAGAAGCTCGCAATATCGGTGCAAATGTCTGTCGCACACGTTGCCCACCCAAAAACGAACAGTTCGCGCCAATCTCGCCAGGTATTGTCCACGCGAAGGATTTGCATTTAAAGCCTAAACAGACCTGACGGGGAGTCTGAGCGCAGGACAATGGACGCACGTTTCGTTCGGGCCTCCTGGACGCCAGACGCGGCGTCTCCTGCTGGGTGAATATTTTTTTTACCCCTCCGCGGGGATATCTCAGGGCGGAAAAAGGGACGAGATGTTTGGAGTAAGACCCCGGCGATCCTGATTTCTCGCTAGGCACAATTAGACCCTTTTAGGCGTCTGTTTATCCGGTCCACGGAAAGTTTGTTCGTAGTCTAAACAAGTTATAAAACATGTCATCGTTGTTCCACCGATGTTGCTATTTGGTTTATAATCGACCAAGCTGAACGATAGTTACGGAAACAGAAACAGAAGCGACGGTCTGAATTAGGCCCGGTTACCTGTCCGCAGGGAAATCTTCCGAGGGAATTCCTTTCCGACGGGATGTTTGAAGTACGGTTCGGCGATCCTAATTTTTCGGTAGACACAATTAGCCCCTTTCAGGCTCCTCGCGTTGCAACGTCGATCCCGAGGAACGTTAGACCCGGCTGTCGCCAAAGTCTGTTTACCTGAGCCACGGAAAATTAGGAAAACAAACAACCAGGACTGACCGGCCACGATCGTGGATGGGAAATTGAGTCGTTAACGACCGATAGGCCGCCCAGTGTCCGACACCGTAATTTCAGGTACCTTGAGAGCCCATTCGGGAGCGAGAGGAGCTCACTGATCTGTGACGGAGACCACCCTGGCGATTGTTGGAAAATAGTGTTAGCATTCGTTTAACCCTAACGAAGACGCCACGATGGCGGAGTGCTTCCCGGAGATGCTATTATCGCTTTCCGTCATCTCTGCTAACCGAAATTTGCATTTCGTTTATGGAATTCACGAGATAAATCGTTTACCCTTTTATTACAATTACACCTGGAATTTACTTTTCTCGATAACTACATCTACTCAACTCTATATTATTATATCTATTGGGTCGATTTCGATTTATTTCACGTTCAAAATTTTAAGCTTCTGTCGTGATTAATGCTCAGTTTTAACGATCGAATGCAAGAACGGAGGACTAATAGTTTTCCCGTTTGGAGACTCTTCAGGTTGGAAAGTTTCTGTCTGAAGTGGCTTGGACAACTATAACCAAGACGAAAGTAAACATCGCCAGGTCCAAGGAACCGGAAACATTTTTCCCCGCGAGTCACGAAGCGTTGAAGGATCGTTAAATGGACACGACATCCGTACGAACGCCATTTAGCGGAAAATTGCTTCGATAAACACCGGAGCAAGACAAGAGTTTGGAGTCGTGGCCCGGAAGATCTCTGTTCCGATAGATTCAAGACGGCTGCACAAACAGTTTCGCGCACGGTTCGACGTAGAAGTGCACGGTCGAATTGTCGGTCGTTCGAAAGCAGGTAAAATTCTAGGCCAGATTTAAGGAGATCCCCCGTTTAACCAACAACGGTTTCGCGGAAGTGCAAGGCGCGATTGTTGCTTCTCGCTGGATGCCCTCGAGAGTGGACTCAATACGCTTCTCGACCGTTCCATAGAATAATATTGCCGATACCGGTTGAGCTTTCTAAGCCACGTGGATGAAGAGAGTTTCTCACAATTAGAATCCAATCTTTCCCGATCACAAAGCAAAATTCCTTTGAAAATGTTTAGACGGACATCTCTCTGCTATTCGTATCAAATTAAGAAATTGTTTCACTTTGAACGGTTTGATCAACTAGGCTACGAGTTAAAAAAGGAGGATTTCCGGTGGTAGTCGAAACAAAACGTTCCGTATTCATTAAAAAACCATTAAAATGTGATTGGATGAATCTGTGGCTCCGAGACACTCAAAAAGAAATCTATTCAAGGATACGGGGACGGACTCGAACCATAAAATTCCGCCATTAAGGAGCCCCTGAGCTCGGGACAGAAGTCTGCCACATGTTGTGGGAGACGATACCCGTTCGTGCGAAGATTGGAAAATCACCGTCTCGATGTTTAGGCTACTTGTAAACAAACAAAGCAAACTGGTAATCGTTCGAGGTCCCACGTTTACAAATCGAGTGCAGATGTCGAAAAGCAGGTTGTGGTTGAGGATCGTGATCCTTGGAGGCTATATCATCGTTGAAGTCATCTACTCATCTTAGTTCTCGCTTCCCGTATGTCGCGGAGGATTCAAGATTAACCTTTTTCTCATCAATTTGTTACAATTTATACGAGGCCCCATATTAACAGAGAATCATGTAGTTCTTTAAAACCAGCATCAAAACAATACAGTATTAACATCGATATTAAAAACACGAATGCTTTTTGGCGTTTCTACTAATAAACGTATAAAATATTTTTACTTACACGACGTCTCGTCCGTATCTGTGTTAGTGGAGCGCATCAGTGTGCATCGTATTTTAAAATCGTGTGTACGTACCTGGAACAAAAGAAATTCGAAATATCTGTCAGAAAAGTTGTTCGCAGGGGATCGTGGATAAATTACTTCAACGATATAACGACCAACGCAGCACGGAATTTATTAATTTTCCAGGTATCTGAAATTTCGTTGTAAACACGCCATTTCTCACTGTTTCTCAACGTCGCGACTAAACTTGAAATATCATTTTCGAGCAATATGAAACAATTTCCCACGGATCGCGGAATAATTTACAAATGCAAATAGTATCGAAACAATCAATTTAATTGTGCGGGATTTGGCACAGAATTATTTCATTTGAAATAAATAATAATAATTCGTACCGAATCTATTGAAATTCTTTTCATGATTTTGTAAATAGTGGCATTCAAGAAGCACAGAGATTAGAATGGTCTACTGTATTTTTACGATCTATGTTTTCGTTTGATACTGTTTTTTACGAATTATCTTTCCACCCCCCTGCGCACGAAAGGTTTGAAACTCCTCGAATTTCTTGCGCCGCGAATTAAGCAAGAATCTTATTATCGACGAAATGATTGACCCCGAAGTTCGTCCGGCAAATCTTCACCTAAAAAAGCTGTTAAGCTTAAGTGTATTTAAGAGGCAATACGTGTTCCGGTGAAACTTTAAACTTTCCTCTCCCGAGGCAATGACTTGCGTTACCCCTCCCGCTATCACCATCAATCTTTAGGGTTGGCAAGCTCCGCAGCACAGGGTCGCGAAGCTTCGCGTTGCCACAACGCCAAACCCCTCATACTCTGTTTAAGGGGAACATTTCTCTGCGACACCTTAAAAAAGGATCGATTTTTCTTCCCTTTTCGTTCCACGAAAGTACGCAAGTTCAAGCATTGTTAGATTTTTATAGAAAAATTTAATTTTTTCACCTGGCAAAGGGTTAAAAAACATGTTTCTTGCCCACAAGATAACGGTAAAAAACAATTACCTAAAACTATGTACAAAATTTGAATGTACCACTAAAATGTAATTGAATAACCTACGAAAAAGAGTCGCCACGTTGGCGGTAGCATTCGTTTCGAAAACATTTCTGAAAATTTCGCAACTTCCACAGAGAAACGACCCTTTAAGGTTCTCTAAACTCGCAAGGTGTCCAGCGAACGCGCCCGTGACTCATACGCGAGTCAACTCGACACGCCTCGGATTAAAACGCAACCCTCGGTAATGTTAATTCGAGTCTGGGTTCACCCCCCCTGCCGCCGTACGGTGTGCGTATGTGTGCTCCATTTTGCGACAAATCGCGCACCGGCGACGAGAGAAAGAAAAAAAAAAGGAGAAAAAGGAAAAAGAAATCCAGACGAACGCCGAGTTTCTCCCACGGGACACCGGGGCTGCGCGAAAAGGGGTGAATTTTTTCATTTTGCGGTAAGAGCTCGTCGTGGAATGAAACGCGCGGCGTGTTGAATATTCCGGGTGACGACGGTGAAAGTAAGTTGGCGACGTTTTAAGAAAATACGGTTTCAAAAGCGCGAAGGGGGACCTCGAACCCGCATTCAGGGTGCACGAGCATATTTCCGGAAGACGATGATACGAACACACGGCCAGTTTGCTCCCTGGTTGTTTTTAAAACGCCTCTGTGAAATGTACTCGTTTATATGTTCAAAGTTTCAGATGTGTACAGGGGGCTTAAAGAATAAATAAGGAGTATATGCTATTTAGATGCCTGAAACGCGCGTGGTATCGTTTTGTTCCGGAGTGTACGTTGCGCGTAGGAGCTAATCAATCCTTCCCCCTTTAGTTATCGCTTTAGCGAGGGCAAAACGATTGGCACTCGACGTGAAACGAAAACACTCGATTCGACGGGAGGTCAAAACGCGATTATTCGCGGACGGGAGCGTCTCTCGACTCGTTTCGACCTCGGAGGCATTCGAGAGCGTTCCGCCGCTTCGACTCCCCCGCGGGTTCGCTCCCATTGTCTTCCCGGCTGGTTTTCGGGCTCCCTCGTCTCGCGTACGCGCTAGCGATCTTAAGATCGCCCGAATTCGACCGTGCACAATGCACCTGCACGCGCAACCAGCTCCGAAAGCATCTCGAGGGCCAATGTAGCAGGTGACCGCGAGCACGTACATAACTTATCCCCCTTATAGTGGTCTGCGTTCAGCGTAGCTTCGAGAATAAAGGGTACCGCTCGCAGTCGTTGCGGCCGAGTGCGCGTAAATCAAAATTACTTGCACGGTTAATTAGATTTTCGGACGCCCTACAGCCGAGGCGAGGGAAACGTTTTGACATTGCAAAGGCCGCGGGTCAGGCTTCAAAAATTCATCGTAAACGTCACTCACGAGGCTTCGCGTACCGTCCATTTTGACTGAATTCTAATTCTCTGTATTTATTTTGTAGCTGTTTGGCATATTAAACTGTCAACATTAGTCTCCTCAAGTTCGTCATTTACTTTTCCAATCTCCATTGCAAACGCATTCTACACCGGAACCGACGGTCATTGTCTTCGAAACACCTCACGCCTGTATTTCCCAGTGAGTCACGAGCTACATTATTCAGAAACGAACGCGCAATTGTCCGTGGAGTATTTAAAGGATCGTCGGTATTATTTTCTCATGCTCGTGCATCGGATACGTCCCGCAGAAGAATCGACCCTCCCACGAGTGACTCGACCCTCCGGGCGAAGGTCATTACCAGCAGGTAGAATGACGGGTACCCCCGTACGAAATTATCATGATCGTCGTAGAATCCTTGCCTCGAGATCGCTAATCGATTCGCGTAACGGTCTAATCCGAACCGCAATGACTTACGCGGCCCCGATAATTACAGGCCTAAAAGGGGTCGTTAGTTTGCGGGAAATTGCACGGATAAAAGAGCAGACCGGCATTCCGTAGAAATTGCCCCGGGGGATTCGCATGACTTTGGCCACCCTTTCGAACGAATGCAATTGTTCCTCTGCATCGACTGTTTCCAAGATTTGCACGATGAGTCACAGCGTCTGACCGACACAAATTACTCATCCACAAGGTCTGTCTTTCGACGGATCCTAACCTCAAATTACGAGGACAGTGCAGAACCTTCCATTCATTTTATCGAAACCCTAAACACTGCTGGATTTCGTTCCAACATAATTTTATTTATTCAACGTGAAGTAACCTTTCTAATTTAAAAATAACAATGCACGTTAAGATGTTATTGCAACCCTCGTTGCCCCATGTAACGAGGCCTCTCGATGGCGCGAAACGCCCGAGGACCATCACTTTTCCGCGAAAATATCTGGCTGAGACAGTGATCATCCTCGTCAAGCTTTTAAAGTCTGCTTATAGCAGCGGAGGATTAATGGAAATGCGCGTCTGGGGGGCTGGGGAGACGATAGATGTATGAGAAAGACCCGAGGGCTCGGCCGGGATTGATAAAGGCAGCTTTTAACCCTTAACTGGTATTCCGGCTTGCTCGTAACGATGATATATGACGTGGCAAGATCACGCCTGACCTTGATGGCCGCCGGAACGAGGATAAATGGTACGATAGCTTTCGTTGCATCGGCATTCCCTTGCATTAAATATCAATCGTCCCTTAACGTTCTTGTCGACGAGCGACATTGTTAACCGTTTGTCAGATCGGTATCGCGTATGGGAAGACAGACCCCCATCGGTTCGATGGTAAAACGCACACGCAGCGCTTGGCCATCGCGACCAAGTAATTGCCGATAGAGTACGAACAGGTAGATACGCGAATGCGTATTCAACAGGTGCCACGGTAAGAACGATAATTCTTTTCTTCTTTCCCTTCTTTTCTACCAACCGTGCCCTCCACTTCTCGTCGTCTCTTGCTTGATTCCTCTTTCTTTGCTCTCGATAGAATGAGACACGTCGCGAAAGGAGAATTTACGAGACTTTGCTTGACAAATATTTGCACGATCGGGGATTGATTGCCACGAACGTGACAATTATTACACTGTTACGGGGTACACACGTGCTGGAGGCGTTCGAGAAGAAAGTCCTGAAAGAAAGATGCGCTCGTGCGCTGAGAATATCGGATAGCTCGTTGCATGACTCGAGAACCTGGAAGCGCCGTTGCCTGGCGGTCGACGAAAGGAAATTGAAGAATAAAAAATTCATGATATTGCACTGGGTGTTCCTTAACGCGCGGAACGTATCGAAAGGCTGGACTTCGGTCGCGAAAGTAACGGGGAACGTTAATGCAATTGTACGTTTATTAGAATTTCCTTTCCAAGTTACGGTCGCACGCGCTGGCAATTTCTTTTACGTGGTAACAAGTAAAGAATCTCTTTAATACGTTGTCGCCACTCCGCGGGAGGCCGACCCTATCGGATGACGAGGGATTTAGGCACGGGGAACTCAAATATTTAATTGTATCCTGTTTCTTATTGTCCATGGGGATTACTCTCTGTGTGCTCTGTAGGGATGCAACTCGACGAGATCCTGAGCATTAGGGGACAAGGAAGAAGGCAAACACGACCACGACACTTTCAAAACCAGAGGAATCGCTCTTAGACTCTCAATTACTCACGATCTAGTCAAACAGAACTTGATAAGAGACGTCGATTCGGCTAACCGCGGTTAACACGTTTCGAAAGGGGATTTGTATACTTTTCGTGGTGCATTTTAGGTACTCCTATAGGCAGACAAAACGGATTAGAGGCGAGATTCTTGATAGAAATATATATGATAGTATTGTATAGTTCGGGCCACGATATAGCGAGCTCCTAAAGTAAAGATCAAGCTATCGAGACAAGCGAAAGATGGCAAAAGATCATCGACAAAAATGGACAATACCTGATTGAATAAAGTTATATTTTTAAGGAAAAATTTTGAATTTTCCTTGTTATTTAAAATAAGCAATCACTTAGTTGCCAACTTAATAGTATTGTGACGGACTGTAGGTGATCCTAAAAGCATGATTGGGCGTCAAGGTGGGTCACGTACGTGGGTAGAGGAGCGTAGGTAATCGGGTCGTATGGATTTGCTTCGACAATGGGAACGGTCTCGAGGAAAAGACAGAAATCCGTTTAGTCACGGTAGCTGAGTGTCCTTTGGATAAAAAGCGGCGCGGCGGTGTACTGGGAAGGACAGGGCTTTATCCGTAGGCGATTTATAGGCAGTTTGATGGATTCGAAAGTGCCGGTTTCATCCTGCGCGGGCCTCTTTACCGCGCAACATACACCGATCCACTCTCGCGTAATCGGTTTTGCGAGGCATTGCGTGGCATCTGCTTGCGAGATTAGCGCACGCGATCGGAGCACTCCGATTCCTGAAAAATTTATGAGGCGGGGGCGTGCGATGAAAAGAGAGGGACTGTTCGATCGATAACTTTCCGTACGCGTACGCCGGAATCACGGTGACCCGCGTTTTATGTCAACGATTACGACAATCCCGTTACGCGCGTTTAATTGCCCGCTTACAATGGGGGAGGCTGTTGTTTCTACGCCATGACCGCGCGCTACCTCCGTCATCATTGGTTGTTACGAATTTATGGCGGCGGAACAACGCGCATAGAATACGCGGAACAACGCTGGGAATAATGGTCGTTCGACGGGGAGGCTATAGACGCGTTAAATTTTGTTGATATTCCCTTTCCTAAGACTTCAAAGCGCGTTCTTTTCATTTTTAAAAACAAAGCAAAAGCAAAGAATAATGTTAAAGACGAATGCCAACAACTGTCCTGGCTTCGAAGGAAAAAAAGAAACCTAAACGTTCCTCCGTTCTTCACGGCTATCGTTACGTACGATTTTCCACGTCGCGAGACACACTTGGCGGACGCACGCCACTCCCGAAATAAAAGGAGCTCCCGTCACAACC
This sequence comes from Colletes gigas, assembly GCF_013123115.1. Taxonomy (NCBI): domain Eukaryota; kingdom Metazoa; phylum Arthropoda; class Insecta; order Hymenoptera; family Colletidae; genus Colletes; species Colletes gigas. The sequence continues at coordinate 1,173,279 of NW_025106643.1, read as the reverse complement.
CTTTTACTTACGGTCGATATTCCGTTCTCCGGCTCGAGCTGCTCGGTGAGAAAACCTCTATACACCTCTTTCATCCCGTCCCACCCTCGACGAAACGAAAATCGTCGAACGCCCCATTTGCAGCGCCGTTTCCGTAAATAGCTAATGGTTCGAGTGCTTGAACGCCGTGTCGTGTTTCTTCCTAGCCCTAAACTAACAGATCCGACCTCTCCGCCGACGCTTTTTTTCTATAATTTGTCTTCCTCGATTCCTTTGTACGCGTGACTGTTATTCCACGCACTCGAGCACTCTAAATTGTTACGTCGTTCCATCGGTGTGGTCCCGCGAGAGACCATTTTTCTACGCTTAATATCCACACTGGGCCTGATAAATTAATGCCCGTATCGTTCTGTTTATTCCTCGTTCCATGAAAATTCGTCACATTACTTTTTACTGTATCCGCAACAAGTCGAGGCCATTATCTTCAAGTCGATACTTAAATAGCACCAGGCCAGAAGGTCTTTCTATTTTCAGCGCCGAAGCTACCGCGAATCAAACAATAACAATCCCTTTGATGAAGTATTCACAGAACAAATGAAATGTACTCAGTGTCTCTGTCGAGTGACAAGCTTAAGTGATCAGCAAACGGACGTTTAACTTTCGCGAAATGTAAAAGAGCCCTCAAAGCTCGCCTCGCTTTGAACAATTGGATGAAGTTACACGAGCCCGGGCAGATGTTCGCCGCGGCAGAGAAAACGGGATAGAACGGTTAGGAGGGACCAAATACGTTGCCCGGATAGAAGAACCACGAAGGGAGAGAAACGCGAGACAATGTACGGAGTCGCGCAATAAGATGAAACTGGAGATAAGCTAGGACCCCCAAAGAGGGCAGATCTCGGGCGAAGGCTGAGTTATTATTACGAATGACAGACTTTCTGTACCCGGGTGCCGTCCAGGTAGATCAAAGAGATCGCCCGGAACGATGTCCAAAACGGGACCGTATTATTCTTCCAAAGAAGGAACGTCATCTGTTGCGCCGATATTTTTGCGCTCGGTTCCTCTATGCCGGTTCAATCGGCGAACACGAGGCTGGTGCCTCAACATGTGCATCCTCTCTTTTGTGCTACGAAATTGGGACATCGTGTTCTGGACAAGCACGATACACGAATCGATATCTAGTGACCTGTGCATGGATATTCTCACCTTTCCGTGGGCCTCCCTTTTCACCGGGGAACCATTTCGCCCTTCGGGACGTCAAAGTCGCCTAATTCCCAGTCACAGTCTTGCACCTCTTCAAACAATTACAAGGCGTTTAAAAATCTTATGCATTTTGTTTAGCGTTTTCTAGTTACCCAACATTTCGTAGGAGAATATCAGTCATTTGGAGAACTGGTTTACCAAATAAAATCTAACTTCTGCGCGGTCTAGAAGCGTTTGTTATTCGTAGAGACCTTGTCAATAGCTCGGAACGTAACACATAACTGACTACCGGTCGCTCACCGAGATTCGAGAGCCGTTCCCAATGTCCTCTCAGTGCGGGGAGAGAGGGGCCTTGTATACACCAGAGCGACACATCAAAATAAAGATTTAAGACCAACGATTTAACGCTTACAATTTCGTAATTTTATTTTCGTCCTATTTTGTCCTTTCCCCAGGGGTAAAAACTACATACTCCCATAAGTTTCATTAAAATCGGGGATTTCCTTGTTAGAGTTTTTATCTGAAATCTAGTGATTTTATTCTCAGCGATTGCAGCGCGCAGAGCACCAGGACTGGGCGGAATAATTCGTCGTAGGCGGTTTATGGTAACGGGGAAACATCGAAGAGGAACAAGAAGACAATGTCGGGACAGGGTGGCTGGCTGCCACGCTGTAATATTGTATATCGCGTAGGAAAGAAGATGGAAGGGGTGAAATGAAACACGTACGCGACGGCAGCGCCTTAAATCAACGAACAACCACCAGAGTGCGTTTCGTTCGAGGCATCCAACACCTGCGCCCCACGCACACACGCTACCGTAATTAACGTAATGTTATTGACGACTTTTTAATGAAATAAAGCGCGCGCGACAGGAAATTAAGCGTCCCTCTTTTGACACGTCTCTTTCTCGGTCTTCCGTCGGTTTCGTACCCTCCTTCTCTTCCTCGCGTCCGTGATTTTCATCTTGTTTCGTACCCGTGTCCACCTCTTTGTACCCCTCGCCCATAGTTCCCGCGCGCGGTGCTACCGTCTGCAGGTTTCGTTACGGGAAAATATCGCAACACCGGGTTACCCCCGGAGGAAGGATGGGACTTATAAAGCCTCTTGTTCGGTGAAAAGGTACAAACGAAGAGGGACGAGGCGTGGGCGGGATTCCCCCGTCTCGCGAGCCGAGATATTCCTCCTTTTAGCGTCGTCAGGGATTTCGAAGATGTAGCGCTACTCGTTAGATAAATATATTAATTAAGGACTTGTTAGCTGCATGACGAATCTTCCGAATTTTTTTCGAGGTGATACTGATTTTTTTTAGCGAGGAATTAGCTTTCTTCTTCTAAGCTTTTGCTGAGAATTTCGAAGACGCAAGCAATGGGGATGACACGACATCAAATAAATAAATAAAAAATATAAAGGGACGCGTTTGTTGGGAATGAAACTCTACGGAGCGCTATTCGTTAGATAAATATATTAATTAAGGACCTGTTAGCTCCATGACGAATTCTCCGAATTTCTTTCGAGGTGATACTGATTTTTTTAGCGAGGAATTAGCTTTCTTCTTCTAAGCTTTTGCTGAGAATTTCGAAGATGCAAGCAATGGGGATGACACGATATTAAATAAATAAATAAAAAATATGAAGGGACGCGTTTGTTGGGAATGAAACTCTATGGGACCTAGAAATTCGTCGTAACTGGCCAGGGGAAGGTGAATGCAAATATATTTTCATGGAGCTGTCAATATTTCGCAATATTTCAATATTTTCCGAAAGCTTTCGCCGCTAGTGGCTCGAACGGAAAGGAAATCCGTCCATCGGGCGAATTGATATCGGAGAAGGCGGCCGAGCGACGATCAATTTCGTCCAATTATCTGGTCGTCGTTTGCATCGCCGAAGTCAAAGTTACTTTCCGCGGAATCGAGTTCGCGGACAAGTCGAGGGGCTTTTGCCGTGGAATTCGAAATTCGCCTGCGTCGGAACGGCGTCTAAATCCCGCGAGGCCATCGGACGGCGAATGAAAATGTAAAAATGCAGAGCGGGCCCTGGAGCATTGATCGTTGCGCGCGCTTGACTCGTGGATAGCCGACGCTTATGGAAATCGTCGGGGGGGCAGCCTCTTTTCCTTTTCCAACGCGCTCCGGGCGCATTATTTGCCCGGGAAACGTGACGAATCGCGCGCGGTTCGCTTTGATTACCGTAATTAAACGACCAATTAGAGGGTCTGGCGTAGGAAGAAACGATGGTTGACGAGCCGAGTCTTCGTTTGAAGGGGGCGACGGCGCGGCGTCGCTCGGGGAGAAATAAGAAGAAAAATTCGAGACTCGAGAGGGTGACGAGTAGCGAAGGGACTAATCCAATCACGTATCCGTTCGTACCAATATCTATCAATTTCAAGCGTTGCTATATCGAACTCGTGTCGGAATAAGTCGACCCACGTATCACTGAAATTCGCTTCAACTACCACCGTAATTGTTAATATAAAAAAGATAAGAACGAGCAAGAAATTATAATAACTATGTACAAATATATTTATTTATTATCGTCAAATTGATTTACCAAAATTCTATGACTTATTATACTAAACATCGATACATCTGTACTCCCTATTGGAATGGTTTAACCCTCGATTGCAGGGGCTAGCAAACCATGGCCCGCGGGCCAAATCTGACCCACCACTTATCATTGTACTACTTGTCAAACAGAGTAATGGTTTCTAAATAAATCTCATGGTACAATCACCAAAATTGCTGTTTCAATATCCATCTAAACACGTAGTGACACTGCCCATTTGTTTAAGTATTGTTAATTTAGAATTATTTCAATATTTCTGCAGGTTAATTCATTTAAGAATATACGAATGACCAAGAAATAATTTTTTTAACCTAAGAATATCAGTTTAGAATATTAACCCTTCGCGAATAGTTTGTCCAACGTGTTCCAAGATGGCCGCCCGGGAAGGGTTGAAAGACGTTTCGAACCCATCGCTGGTTCCCCGCGAGAGACGATCGCGAGTTATTTAAGGATTTCAAAGTGGCGATCGGACAGCACGTTTTCGAGCGAGCCCTATTACGAAAACCCCGGAATCACCCGCATGCGGGGGGGGATGGACATCGTTGTTTCTGTCGGCGACACCGGAAGTCAGTGATTCTTCACGCCTCGATTTGTCACGCCAGCCCCGTGACGGACCATTATAGAATCAGCTGCTTTTCCTCCCTTTCGCGTACAACAGGGCGTTTTTTTTTTTTACTCGAGCGTTAATCGATGGCTTCTTTTTAGAACAAGCTGTACAGGTTGTCTCAAAATGACTCGTTCGTAATTTCTAATAAAGCTTGTAAACAATTTACCGTAATTTTTTATAAAAGAATAAATAAACGATCGCAAAAGAAGTGATACACGCCATCAATATGGATCCAGAATACACGTACGATCGTTCGGTGATTAATGGTCAACGAGTTAATAACGTCCGACGATTACGTTCACTTTGATTAATGTCGTTCATCGTTAAACGTAATTATTAATTACTCGCTAATCGGGACCATTAATCATTATCCGATACACGATAATTATAATCATTATTCCGTTAATCAAATTACAGTTTGTCCAACAGTTGTTGTATGTAAAAACGGTAATTAATAGAGGCGATGTTTATCTACGAGCACGTGGAGCGTGTGTACGAAAAAAGTGACATACGCGATCGGTAACACACGAGGCTACGAACGGTTTGTCTCAATTTTCGCTCCATTTCACACTGTCGCGGTCATAAATCGGCGGTGCAAGGGCCGTCCGCGGGTTGGATATCTGTACGATTCATCGCCACCAGCGAATTACTGTAATTAATTCGCAACCAGGATATTCTTTGACGGCGTGCGATTCGCGTCATCGCGATCCCGACCGTGATTAATTAAATTTAATTAAGCCCGCCCGTTTTCTTGTAACCAGAGGCTCGTGTACGCGCCTGCCGTCGGTGCATCGATAATTGACACGATCGGTTTAACACTATCGAGCCCGTGAAAATGAAAACCGCGCGTGGCAGCGGCGACCAGCCGACAGAGAAACACCCCCCTCAGGCGACGAGACGACAAAATAAAAAGGAGCACGGAACAAAGAAGAAAAAGATTGGGGAAAGTTGTCTTGTTTGGATCACCGTCTATATTCAGACCGCGTTCATAAATAGCTGCCACGACGATGTTGCATTCATTTTTAGGAATTTTACGGAAAATTACGACACGACACATTTGGATTTAGCGCGGAGAGCTGAGACCAATACAAATAGGTCCGAAGGTTCAGAGAATTCTGGCGAGTGATCCCATTTGGACGATCTGATCCTCACAGTTTGTCATCCCTACCAAGGAGTCGTAAATAATGAATTAATCATTGAGCCAACGATCCGTCGGATTTTTAAGAGACACTCCCCGGCCCCCGTCGTTGGTTTTCCCCCGACTATTCTTTGCGATTACGTTGAACCGAAAGCGAGATGAATCGGTACGGCCCATCCGTGAAAAATAGTCGTCATCGTGATCGCGAGGAGCTCGAGCTCGTGCCGAGGGGGCGGGGGAGGGGGAGTACTTTTTCTTCCCAGCGCCCCGTCGCTTTCGTATTTCCGTAAACGGGACAAAAACGCAGCGGGGAGCCGCGTGCAGTGTCTCTTTCGCTGTGGACGAAAGACGAACGACGTTCTTAATTTCGTTGGACGTCAACGGCGGGATGCGTGCGCGCGAAAAAAAGCCACGCCGGAAGTCATAAAACCGGATAAAGGATTACACGTTGTCCGTTTGCCCGGAAGGCGAATCCTAGGTGTCGCGATTCCGTTGACGGATGGGAGAAAAGTTACATACTCGTGGTACATTCGTTTTACTTTCTTATAAAAACGTTTGATTTGATCAATCTCGATGTTATTAGAAATCTTTGGAAAATATATAAATATATGCTCTGGTATGTTTCGAGTATAGTTTCTTTTCTATTCTTAGTGAGTGTGAAAAGTATAGTGATTTCACACGATCGATATTGCGCAATGTGAACAGCGCGCTTGTCGCTGAATCCAATATGGCCGCGATATGTATGCACGTGTTTTGTACTTTGTACTGCAATATACAAAATTAAATATTAATTTTATAGATACGTGCGATATTATAATAATAAGATATCGAGATACGTTTACACAGAATTTGCATATACGATAGTAAATATCTGCTCGCTATTATGTGAGAACGTTTTACATAAACAAATAAACGAATTTAAATAATAAATACATGCGAATGCTCTGCATTCAATGTGATTAATATTCAAGTAGAATTGATGATATTTCAATCACTCGAGATTTCAAACATCGTAAAATTTTCGTTGATCGAATTTCATTAATGGAATGAAAGTATCTCTTTGAGGTTACGCGTGTAACATTGCTGATTTAATCAGTGTTCTTTTTTATTCTCTTCTCGCAATTTTAACGTTTCGTAGAATCCAATTACACAGCTGCAACTCCGTGAATCGTTGATGTACTTTTAAAAGTGATATCAATAAATATTTTCAATCTTTGCTCTCAGATAAAAATAATTACTAACAATTGGGGATTATTCTGGTGCATTAAAATACTGTTATTTTTGTCACAAATTGCAAATATACTTGAAAATTAAAAAAAAAGAATTCATAATCATTATTAGCGATATTATTGATAATTACAAAGAAAAGAAAAGAATGTAATTATCGATACTGTTGAAAATAATCGACGATGGACGCGTGTCGACAGAAAAAATTTCGCCGTCCATATTGTTTGCTGGTAACCAAAAAAAATGTTCCGCCATCGACAATGGTTACCGGATGACCAAACGAAATTTCGGTCATTTATATCGGTTACCATAACCAAAACTAAATTTCAGCCATAGATAATCGTTACTGTGAAAAGAATTTAACCGTTCGAACGGTTAGTCAGTAACCAAAATCATTCGATTACAGAAATTAATCCCTCATCGTATAGCGACAAAATGGCGCACGGATTCCAGGCCTCTTTCGATCGAATCGGTCCCCAGCCACGATAATATTTAAAATCCCCCCTGGCGCACGTTTCCCCGAAAACTTTGTAGCCGTTTGCCCGCCGATGGAAATAAGTTAAGAGATGGCGGCAGTAAAAAGCTCCATCCGGTTTATTTCTTCTCCGGGCTTTTTCATAACCGCAGCCACGGCTCGAACGCTCGTACAGCCTTCTCCTAACATCCTCCGCGCGGCCTACTTTTTAAGCACTATAAACAGTTCTCCCAAACAAATATCAATTCAACGGAAGCCAAACAGCCCCGAGGCTATTTGCATTCACCTGGATCGAAGTTGCGTTACCGCTAACCCGACGAAAGTCACTCATTTATCGTCGTGTGTTACGCGAGGCGGATTCAATGGATCATCTGCAGGATTTACGGTCGTTTATTAAAAAGATTCAAATCGCATTCTCCGCGACGATGAAACGACTGATCGTCGACGTTACCGTTTTCCTCTTATCCGCAAAATAACTTAACCCACAAAAAAAAGGCGCGGAATTTAAACTGAATATTCTAATATTAAGGAAAACGTATTTTCTTTTCAGTTCTGATATCTCTCGTTTTGCTTATCAAGAGGGGCCTTAATCGTTCCTCAGTCCCCAGTTTCAAAATCCTTGATCCACCCCTGCAGTGGCTGACAATGGCCAATGCAAACACCGTTGCCACCGACAATAGATTAGTAAAAAGGAAACCAAGTAAATACGAGAAACCCCTCATCTGGTACACGAGAATTACACTAATGAAACTAACTAGTACTAGAACAATAGAGGAAGAGAGATTTCACCCTTGCGATATTATGGGCTCATCCTCCATCCCTCACTCGCTTCATTCTCTTAATTTTCAATTTTCCTCCATTTTGGCTTGCTATTTTTTAATAAAAATTACGATTCCAGCACGATCGAGCGCCATCTTGGAGCGCACAAGACTTACTATCGAACATAACCAATCGAATAACATTCACTAATATTATTATATATACTAGAAAACTTTTTAAATAAGTTCACGTCACTGTTTGACATTGAAACTTTAATTTTTAAATAATTATTCACTTTTCTATTACCAAAGCAGACCAAACTCGTATGGTCGTAAGCGAAGCTTGATGAGATTAATTACTATGAAATGTATTACGTGCAAGTCTGCGAGCTCCAAGATTAGCTTCTAAATTAAGCGGACGTTTAATCGCCTAGGCTAGTATCTAGACGCAAAAAACCAGCTATGAAATCCTGTAATTAGAAATATCAATTCATGAGACATACATTTTACTATATAATTCACGTAACAATGCGTTCCATTTCGTAGAAACGAATTCAGAGGGGAATATAAAAAAAATATGGTAAAGGGTATACTTTTTAAACTTCGCAAAGGATGTAAAATAATTTTTTTTAACGAAGAAAACGAGACTCCGGGAAAGTTTTTACAATAACTAGGGTGCGTAGATATAACATTTCAGAGTTCGACTAAAAGAGTACCTCGGTGTTATACCGTGTTACCACGTCGAGTTTTGTACTTTTTATTCAAATTTTGGAACGTAATATCTCCGGTCCAATTTATTGCAGAGTTCTGGGGAGTCTTTTTCTCCCCGTTGAAACATCAAAGAATGATTTAATCTCTTTCGAAACACTATTTCGAATTTGTCGCGCACGATTAGAAAATAACTGGAGTCTGTGCCAGTTTCCAGAATCACTCTGTATTTGTGTAGAGAAATTTCTAACGAGCATCGTGTTGCATGGCGAGAGTGCATCTTTATGCGCCAGTCAAACCGTTCGCAACGATCGGGACTTACGAACCTATCATGCTTCCAGTGAAACACAATCGTGGCAATAAATTTCTCTATCCGCCGTTTCATCTTTATACCCGAACCGCCCCGGCCCCGACCGTCATACACGATGCACCCGTAACGAAAGGTCGTGAGATGCAGTTCTTATCAGCGTACGGGCAGAAGTGCCAATATTTTCGCCGGGGAACGGCTGAAACGATTGCACGAGTCATAAGTCCTCGTAACTGATTGCCCAGCGTGCTTTCCACGGAACCGATGACGGCCGAGACAGAAACATCCGCCTTGTTATTTCATCCCGAATGGACGAGGGGAGATGCAGCGGCGATAGTACGTCGTTGTTTGAGAATTTTCTTATCCGATAGCCTTTCCATACGCTTTGTAATCACTGCGTTACTCAAACATCAAGTTGCCACGAGTCGATCGTAGGAAGAAACTGTTAAGAACAAGAAATACACGGAATTGACCCTTTCTTGACAATGTTCGTGTCCTGAAACCGAGTCAATGAATAGTAGCGACATGAGCCACCAGAGGGATTGCGTTCTCGCAAGCGCTCGACCGACCCCTCCGCTGTTACACATATACAGGGTGTTCTGCCACCCCTGGGAACAATTTTAATGAGAGATTCTAGACGAAAATAAAAAATACCAATTTGTGGGGATTACTGTGGTTAATCTTACGTATGACCGTTTAATGACCACGCTCGCAACGTTTACCTCGTTGATGCAGTCCCAAGGATTAATCGGTGAGAATGATTACGCGAATATAATATCGAGGGGCAAGGTAGCGAACGTTAACGAGGGATTACTGGTGTAGTCTTACGTAAGAACGTGTAATGGCTACGTTGCAGTTCCAGGAATTGGCGAGGATGACTCCAGCGAACAATATCGAGGGAAAAAGTAGGGTACATTAGCGAGGGGGACTGGTCTGCAGTTTGGACCACCGTACGCCGTCCCGAGGCTACAAATTCCAGTTACCATGGCCGATAACAGTTTCAACCGCGTATACACCCCCGATCTGTTTCAGCAACCGCGGCTAGATTTCCGAGCGTTCTTATTGCTTTTCTTTACGACGACGAGGCGAAGCGTATTTTCCGTACAGCCGGCCATAAAACTTCCGCGGCGTCGCTCAATTAGCCACCAGGGTCGTTTCGTGCCCGGTTCGAATCCGCGGGTAATTCGCGACTCCGTCCCGTAAACTCCACGAAAGGTGGAAAAATTCAAGGAAATATCTCGATTACGGGAGAGGGGGTCCGCATTCTGAGAATAACTGGAGAGCTGGGAGAATCAGCGGCGGCTGGCTGTGCCCTCGCCAGCCGATCCCTGCGACCGTGTAAGAGAGCGAGAAGGGCGGAAAATCTGATTGCCAATACATTCCATAGCCCCGCGAATTTCAAACCAATTTCCTCGGTCTATTGCCAATCACAAAGAGCCCGAAATTCCTGGCTGTCGGCCGGAACGAAATACTTCCCGCGATTCCTTTCAAACGGACCAACGAACAGCCTCCCCCCAAACCCGCCCCCCAGCCCGCCACTTTAACCCCACCACTCGCGGCATCTTATCAATCTTCGGATACCCCCGGCCACCTTATTATTCTTAGGCACTGGTTCCCTTGCTTGCTTCTTGCCGTCCGTACAGCCCGCAATCGATATAATTGTAATCTAAAATTTACGACCGCCCCGCTATTGATCTGCAGAAAGTCGGAAGGGTTTCCCGTCGGTTCCTTTGATATTAGGTGAATTAATGTCCGCGGAGGCACGATCGGCTCGCAGTTGGACTCTATCGATCGGTCTATATTTGTTTCAGCGAAAACGACGGTAGAATCTCGTTTATCGCGTCGATCGTAAGAAAATGGTGGCCAGTGAGGTGGTGAAAAGGGTTTTTTATTCGTATAATTCACGAACACCGACTCTTTGCCTATATCGTTAAAAGTGTCGGAATCGAAACAACTAATAGTTGCCTCGTTGCCAATTTGGCCTCCCTTGCGAGTGGATTCGAAGTTCCCCGAAGTTTTAGTCAAATGATTGCACTTTAACCGGTAACTACCGCAAATGTATTCACCTGCCTCAAGCTTTGGACACTTAGGGCTCTTTCAGACGAGAGCACGCGAGCTTCTCTCGTGATGCAGATTTTGTAGTCCCTACCCCCTCCTCCTCCCCGTCGAGCTCAAAGGGAATGCTCTTCACACGAGCGCGCGCGCGGCTCGACTGACTTCCGGAAATTCGCGGGGCAGAATTTACATTGAAATCCGGAACTGCGTTCAGACGAGCACACGAGACTCCTGATCACCGCACGCAATTTCCGATGCCACGCTTACCCGACAAGTTTCCTTCGGTCGTTAAAGAAAACACAGGTCTGCACAGATTTGCACAGACTGGCGTTGCACGATTATACAGCCGGGGCTCATCAAAGATCCCGCTGCTCGAGTTTCCCACGACTGGAGGAGAGACGATACAGATTTATACGTTACAGAATTAGTTTTGATGCCACAGACTTGTTAAGGGCCGCGATAAATTTAATGGGGAATTAATCGAAAACGTATAAAATATACAGTGTGTACAGTCCTGGTAAAAATTTTAATGGAAGATTCTGGGGGCAAAAATAATATTATATAAATAATAAATAATACTAGAAATCATTGTACTATTCCTAAAATTCGAATGGAAACGTATTTGATGTTCTATTACCAGTAGAAAAGTCTGCTCAATAATATTAATAACGAAATAATTATTATTCTATACGTCAGTTTTTAATATTATATAAATAATAAATAATACTACAAATCATTGTAATATTCCTAAAATTCGAATGGAAACGTATTTGAAGTTCTATTACCAGTAGAAAAGTCTGCTCAATAATATTAATAACGAAATAATTATTATTCTATACGTCAGTTTTTAATATTATATAAATAATAAATAATACTGCAAATCATTGTACTATTCCTAAAATTCGAATGAAAACATATTTGAAGTTCTATTACCAGTAGAGAAGTCTGCTCAATAATATTAATAACGAAATAATTATTATTCTATACGTCAGTTTTTAATATGATATAAATAATAAATAATACTACAAATCATTGTAATATTCTTAAAATTCGAATGGAAACGTATTTGAAGTTCTATTACCAGTAGAGAAGTCTGCTCAATAATATTAATAACGAAATAATTATTATTCTATACGTCAGTTTTTAATATTATATAAATAATAAATAATACTGCAAATCATTGTACTATTCCTAAAATTCGAATGAAAACATATTTGAAGTTCTATTACCAGTAGAGAAGTCTGCTCAATAATATTAATAACGAAATAATTATTATTCTATACGTCAGTTTTTAATATGATATAAATAATAAATAATACTACAAATCATTGTAATATTCTTAAAATTCGAATGGAAACGTATTTGAAGTTCTATTACCAGTAGAAAAGTCTGCTCAATAATATTAATAACGAAATAATTATTATTCTATACGTCAGTTTTTAATATTATATAAATAATAAATAATACTACAAATCATTGTAATATTCTTAAAATTCGAATGGAAACGTATTTGAAGTTCTATTACCAGTAGAGAAGTCTGCTCAATAATATTAATAACGAAATAATTATTATTCTATACGTCAGTTTTTAATATTATATAAATAATAAATAATACTACAAATCATTGTACTATTCCTAAAATTCGAATGAAGACGTATTTGAAGTTCTATTACCAGTAGAGAAGTCTGCTCAATAATATTAATAACGAAATAATTATTATTCTATAGATCAGTTGTGTCTCTTATTTATATTTGAATTAACTGGATAAAATGGCGTAGTATATCTTTTATGAAGTTTACGCGGTCATAGACACGAATTCGATAACCTGCGGGAACAAAGGGCAAACACTCCGTCAAAATTCTCATTTTTCTGCATATAAATGGCGAAGTGAAAAAGTAAGGGTTGCCGAGCATACGAAGTCGTAACTTTCTTACGGGGAACTTTTGTACACAACGGGTGTAAACATTATATCCCCGTGACATAACCAATAACCGGCCGTTGTACACTTCAGAAATTTTGACAAACACTCTCCATTATTCATGCCAGGCTAGAAAATGTTCGGATCGTCCCTCCCCCTCCCGACACGAAAGTGTCAGTTTCATCCCTCGGTACGTGGCCCGTCAGCGCGCTTGTATCGAGAAAATTGATTTCGAAATCGTTCATTTCCAGACATCCTGTAACTTCCATTCCCCACTCAGCGCGCCTCGGTGATATTCGCGAAATTCCACGACGATACGTAATTCGAAAGGAATTGAAATTCAGCTGGATCCGCTTTAATGCCTAAACGCCGCGTCTACGGGGATGAAGTTTTATTTCACGATAAAAAATTATGGACTTTGATCGAATCCAATTTAATCCGTCCACCTATATTTACGCCCTCGCTAGAAACTAAAATTTATATCAGATACGAAGTGTAATTATAATTCAATCACGTTTGTGACTTTCGTTATTTTGTATTGTAAAAGTATTTCCAAATGAACCAAATATGGAGGTCCAAACGTCAAATTGGATTTGACCCCTTTCGTTCTGTATTGTTTTGTTTATAAGCACTGTTAAACTGTAAAAATATGGGGGTTTACCAATACAATAAATAAATAAATATTTTGTTAAAAAATAAGGGCTCTAGAACGAGTAATCGATATTTTTTGTCTATCAGATCATTAACAGGCTTCAGGATATCCCATATAAAAAATTTTAAAATATAGACGAAAACATATGAAAACGGAGGGGCCATTTTTAACTTTAAAAGGCAATATCGCAATTTCTATTTGAAATTCTTATCGATTTGAAGGCGAAGCCATAGAATTATCGGTAGATCAGTTCAAACGTGGTAAACGTGGTGCTATCTTAATGCCTATTATTTCAAGCCAGCAAAAGGGTGAGTTTGTTATTCACGGAACATCATTTTCCCATTTCACGGTGCCTCGCAGGCGAGGATAGTTGCTCGCAAGTGGGTGACCTAGTCGATGACCCAGGGATAAGCTTTCCACCCGGTTCTTTCGTGAGCGCACCGACTTCGTGCCGCTTGAAAATTGAGGTACTGTATTGTACGTACAGCTATGTAATGCCCTGGTCACGAAAGGTGTCATAAAGTAAACAGAGTATTGCTTCGTCGTACGTGATAAGCGATTCTAGGGACATATTTGACACTTAACTCCCTGGAAATAACCTTTGACCGCGGTTAGATATAACGTGCATTCTTTCGTTTAACCAACTTGCGCGATGCATGACGTTTAGCTGTCGAGGAAGTGTGTCAAATAAATGCTGCCCCGTTAGCCTCGCCGCTTTGCGGTGGAGAAAAATTTCTGCCCTGACGAAAATTTTAAATGCTCCCTAACGATGTTGCGCGCGTTTGAAAATGGAGGGAACGGCGAGAAGTACGGTTTCGTACAAAGTTTTTCGGATAGTTAGCATTTTAACTCCGCATTAGGGGCGAAAGCCAAGGTGAATTTTAGATAATATGGGATTAAAGCGAGATATGACGAAGGAATGTTCTTTTGTAAAATATTTAAATAATTAACGGCTGCTCATTCAAGGAAACCCCGATGTATACTTCTCTTTACTCTTTCTTTTCTCTTTTTTACTCTATCATATTTTGAAACGTGTAACTTTGACAGAATTCGGAAAATTCGTGTAGTCAAACAGTAAACGGTGGCTGAAAATTATGCGCCCAGGTATTCATCCTCGATTACAATTTACGGGACAATATCGAGCCGAATATTACCTCTAAAATTTCGTCCCTACCCCCCCCCCGTAAGCCTGGGGTTACTTTAGCATCGGAGACTCGAATCGATTCCCCGGCAAACAATACACATCCGGCTCTCCAAACAAGAAAAAGCAGCGAATAAGAGGATGGGAGGCAGGGGGAATTCTATAAGTAACTGGTCCGTTCTTGTTCGCGAGGGGGTTGCAGGGGGGGATCGAAGAAGGCCAAGCTCGATAAAAACCACCCCCCGCAGTGGTCCGCGAGCGGAATGTATAAAGCATCGAGGAAGCCAATTTCCCCGGGTGCGCACGGTTACGTCGCTCTTTCGATAATAATTGGCAGCATGAATGGACGGCGTTGGGCGTACACAGAGGACTTTTCCGTTGCCGCGTATCGCGCGAATCGGCCCCCGAACCCTCTCTGCGAACATGTTACAATTGAAATTGCGCGTAGATGTCGGCACCGCAGCTCCCGTCATCTGAATTTGATTCCTGGATGCGTCTGGTCATTAGCAAGTCCAGCTGCGTGTATTAACGTCGAACGTGTGTGCGTGTGGCACCGTTCACATAGGGTCCATTCACGTACACGGAAACCCCCAACGGGAAAACGACGGGTCTCGTCACATCCGACGAGACGGGAGGAGAAAGTAACGACGAGTGGAGGCGTGGTGTTGGACAGGATGGTCTATTCAGTCTCTCTGTCCATCTATGTGTCTGTCCATCTTTATCTTGCACGTGGAACACTGTCGGTCGAGCTTTGCTAAAAGGGGGCGCCACGCGCCTGCCACGCGGCAGGTAGCTCATTCAGCAATAGAGATGTCACAAGTTTCTCGAAATGGCACTATTAATTAATAGTTATTGTTATCATTGTTGTTGAAATTTTATTTTCTAGAAATTCTTCAAAAGTTGAAAGATTATTTTCATCTATATCTATAGTTTGTTTGAATATTCTGTATACAGACATTCTAGAGGCCAAAATAAGACGAAAATTAAGAATATTCATTTCTTAATTGAAGCTTCGTTAAGCAGTTATTAACGTTCTAAATTGTGGCTGTAGGACGGAAATTTATCCACCTACTCGAATTTTTTTCTCGAAAACGCGTAGGAAATCGGGGGTATGTCTATTCACCAAAAATGATTGTATTTTACCTCAGAACCTAGAAACAATTTTTTTAAAACGATTCGAAATTTTTTAATTTTGTCGAAAAATCTGCCCAACTACTGAATTTTTTTCTCGAAAATGGGCGAGATTTCGGGGGTATATCTATAGACCAAAAATGGTTGTAATCGACCCCCGCAACTAAAAATATTTTTTCCAGAATGATTTGAAATTTTTTAATTCACTCGAAAAATTTCACATATTCTCGAATTTTTTTCTAGGAAGGGAGTAGGATTTCGGGGGTATGTCTATTGACCAAAAATGATTGTAATTGACCCCTGCAACCGAAAATAATTATTTTACAAGGGTTTGAAATTTTTTAATTCCGTCGAAAAATTTGTCCACTTATTGAATTTTTTACTCAAAAACGCGTAGGAATTCGGGGGTATATGTAATGATAAAAAATGATTGTAATTGACCCCTTGAACCGAAAATAATTTTTTTACAAGGGTTTGAAATTTTTTAATTTCGTCGAATAATTTGCCCACTTATTGAATTTTTTTCTCGAAAACGCGTCGGAATTCGGAGGTATGTTTATTCACCAAAAATGCTTGTAATTGACCCCTGTAACTAAATATAATTTTTTTGGTATGATTTGAAATTTGTTAATTTCGACGAAAAATTTCACACCTTTTCGAATTTTTTTCTAGGAAGTGAGTAGGATTTCGAGGATATGTCTAATGACCTAAAATGATTATAATTGACCCCTGTAACTAAATATAATTTTTTCAGAATGATTCCAAACTTTTTAATTTCGCCGACAAATTAAGGCACCTACCCCCTGTCGATTTTCCTTAGAATTCGTTTTTTATTTTTAATAGTCTTGTTTGACATTCTACAGAAAAATTGTCTAATACTTTTTTGTAGGTACCCATGAGCTCTAGCTCAGAAAAAAGTTTCATTGAAATATATTCACTATTGTAGAAGTTATGGCTGTTTGAAAATTGAACTAAGTTTAGGGGGTTTTCCTCAGTTTACGGGGTTAAGGACCAACTTTTCGAATATTTTTACAATTTCTACATATTCTTCGTCAAAATACGCGTAGTTTGCTTTTTTAAAAATTAAAATCCGCCGATCCGTTCGGAAGTTATGACATTTTAAAAATTTGCCTGAAATTTCAGTGAAACATCTCAACGGTATGGTCAGACATGAAATTTCAGTAATGAATTTTTTTCTCGAAACTGAGTAGGATTTCGGGGGTATGTCTATTCACCAAAAATACTTGAAATGGACCCCTCTAACTAACTATAATTTTTTTA
Source organism: Colletes gigas (assembly GCF_013123115.1). Classification (NCBI taxonomy): domain Eukaryota; kingdom Metazoa; phylum Arthropoda; class Insecta; order Hymenoptera; family Colletidae; genus Colletes; species Colletes gigas. The sequence continues at coordinate 1,156,141 of NW_025106643.1, read as the reverse complement.
GCGCGATTTGAAATTTTTTAATTTCGTCTAAAAATTACAAGTGCTTCCTTTTGTAAATTTAAAGATAAATGCATCGTACTTGACACTGCTGCGTCAACACGGTTCTTTCCATCGAGAAACTCGTTCGAAAATATTCGAATTACCTGGTACACACGATGCATTCGTCAGAGACTTGACTTTTATTCGGTCGGTCGAATGGAGATGGTGGAAATCGAAAATGTTAAAATTGTCTGGCGTAATTAATCACGACGAAACGAAGTTCCGCGAACACGGCCCTCTGTATCAGCGCTGTTCGTCAAAAATGCATTTGTCCGCCGGTAGAAATTTGATGAGATTTTATATTGTCCCGCATTTTATCAGCAGTTTCGCGCAATCGCGGCGTATTAATTTCGTTACCGTGTGTTAACATGAATATAAATCGAAAGTAGTTCCTCGTCGAAATTTGATTTAAACGTTGCGCCCGGCAATTTTTCGGCCGCGTCCGATTGCTCGTGTTATGGAGAAGTTAAAACGCGATTGATCATGGTGTGAAAAAGAAACTGAGAGGTGAAAAGAACGATGATATATGGGGTATAACGTTAGCAGGAATAAAACAAAAAACACCGACGAAAGGCGTTATCGAAATTTTCACCTTGCTCGAGACTGGACCGCGTTATTTAATTATGGCCGTAATTATAACGTGTTCTTAACGATCCTAATGACAGGAAACATTTTCGTGAATTAGGGGGATATATTTCATGGACACCCACCCTGTCTCACTTGAGCATATTAATTTTGAAACGATCATTTTTATTTCTTACAGTTTGGACACAAGAAATGTAACAAAATGATTTTAATAATTTGCCTGATTATGCAGAATTAACGCGTGCACCGAGGAAGAGAATTTCACGTTGAATCGTGTGTGCCTTATTTTGACGAGGTACCCTCTGTTATGGTCAGAGTTGTATTTGTTTAAAATTAAATCCCCAACGCGGGGAACGAACTTATTTCGGAACCAAATAAAAGTGTTAAATACGACAAATTGGGAAAGCTTTTATTTACGCGTAAAACAGCGGACGCTAGAACGAACGTTTCCTCCGGGCAAAAACGGAAATGTACAGCGGCCGCTGGACGTCTTCATCCCGCGTGCAAATAAAAAAATTTGGATCCCGTGCACCAGGTGTAGCCGTGCTTTTTACCAACGAAATATAAGACTGTAATTATCTCCTCATTCTCATAACAGGAATAGCAAAAACGATTGTGTTTGAGTTAATATGGAAGACACATAATATTATCTGTTTCGACTTTTTTTAGAAACAGAAACATACATTTTATTTAGTCCAAGTTTGATAATCAACGAATATAATGTATGCTAGAAATTCTGTATCATCGACGCGTAATTTGTTAATTAATAGAGAAGCAACGTTCCCTGTCATTCCTGATCCTTCATATTTTCTATTGTTGTCGTAGATACGCAAATACATTTTACAGTATTGCTCGGATACCTAAACTGATATCCCCGCAAAACATCAAAACAATAAACGTCGAAACAAAAATATTTTTAATCGATTTTATTCCCCAAAAAATCAAGTAAATCATAAAAAAATTGGTTTCGAACGAGTCTAATTATTAGTTATTAGGGAATAAAATTTGCCCTAACTCTGTCGGAGCGGCTCTGAACACGGAATCGCGTGCTGTGCCCAATGCTTATGGTCGACACTGTATATTTAGAGGCGCGTGTTCTTGTCAGTGGTCGGTAATGCTATTTGCTTTGTATGACGTTGGTATAAGTAACCTACTTCTGGCGTTCGGGGATCCATTCGAGCGGCGAGATCTCTCGTCTTGAGCTCTTTTCTGCGACGACCGTCGATTGTTCCCGATTCCGTTTCGAGAGACGTCTTTAATGCGCTTTGTCCGCGCGATTTATCGATCGTTTCACGAAAAATCCTATTTGGTGCGACCCCCGGGCGCAAATCTGCCCGCGCGTTATTGAACCATCTCGAACATGAACCATTTTCGGGTCTGGACACTTTCCAGGCTACGGTGTCCATTGTCGTTACGAACGTTATTAGGGAATTAGGGGGCCAGACGATGGATTAAACAGCACGGTGTTACGTGTCTCAATGGACCTCAATGGTTCTTTTGGTCCCTTACACTACGTCTTCCGTCTTTCCTCCGCGACTTCCGGTTTAGCGTGCCCCTTGGTTGCTTTATTTCGATCGTTCTGCCTCAGCCTCGTCGACAATAATTAAAAATATACTGAAAATACAATATGTTACGAGTATTTTTTCAATATTGTCAAGGGTCAGTTGTCGTTTATCGCTTGAAGTCAATTTAGAGACTGAGAACAAATTCTTAAGTTTGCTGAAGTAGCATGCTTTAATTGTTTTAGGTTCTTTAACGATCTGACCTCGTAAAATGAGATTTTACAGTCTTAAGTCATTGTCAAATTGAAAATTGACAAAATGGCGAACGCTGAAAGTGAAAAACCCAGAATTTCGTATCCTTTTCAGCAATTTTTTAATAAACAATAATACTCAACATAAAAATAGATTTCTGTTATTATTAATGGCGCTTTAGAAAATAAAGGACAAACTTGCTACTTTGAAAAACGAATTTTAAACGACGAAATAACGAGATAAAGGTCTGCCATTTATGAATCTTCGTATTTGATACTTTGAAATTCGATAAATGATACTTTAATCTCCATTGTGGTGTTTCGAGAGTCGATCATCGAGTTTGGAAGATGTAAAACGTTTATGGATCGCGAGTAATGACATCGATGATATAGAGATTCGATGACAATTAATTACCAGCGTTATGTATACACGATATAATCATCCTCGATTTAATCCTGCCGTGAATAGATAATAGGAGAACAAAACATAGTCATCCGTGATAATTAGCGAATGTCGAAATATGCCAGTGGCACTGATCTCTATTATTTTATCAGGGACAAAGCAGGAGAACATGATATTACAGAACGTTATTGTTACTGATCGTAAATTAATGAAACAATGAATGGGAACGGATTAAAATGGCGCGCGGAGCGAGTGCATTATTATCAAACAGAGAGCAACGAAAAAAGAGGCACGGTTAATCTCCTTCCAGCTATTTTTTAATATCTTAAGCACTGTTTATTGACTTCGTATCAATTTTATTGAACCACAAAAAAAATGTAAACATCGATTTAAATACCTGCCAAAACTGGAATTTAAAAAATATCCCAACAGAACATGGACGGAGTTATTCGGAATAAAATATAGATTTTGATTTAAACTTCGAACACACGTTCTCGTATTTCACATCGGTTATAAAAGCGTACACGTGATTTAAAAAAATTTTTATGAAAGTTTCATTACGATTTATGGTTCGTGCGCAATGGATATTTGATAATTCATGTCTACTAAATGGCCAGACGTTTGGTTCAATATTTTCGCGGGTTTCAGAGCGATAGAAAACAATGAAAATTAGTTGAAATGGAATAACGATAGGAGCAAACCTTAAGGCATAATGCTGCCCACTGTTTTCGAGACTCACGTTACATTATTATTGATGTAAGCTTATCCAACCCCGTGTGTGCATTACCAGTGTTGCAGCAGCGATCTCAATCAGACGAAGACAACGATCGATAGGTCAATGCAAACAGGGCTGCGCCAGGATGCAATCCTGTTTAACCCTTGCCCTCTCAACAAGCGTATCTTCATTAAACATTAATCATCGCGACGCTGAGGGCTGTAACCCCCACGTAATTTATAGGATGGTTGACATTTTACAAAAATAGTCATATCAGATCTCCAAACTGCATTTCATGATTATTTATACAGTTTCGTAATTGCTCTCATTTATCGACGGTCCTAACAGTCCCTCAGGAAGCATACAGTATTCATTTCCTGACTTCGAAAGGGTTGCTCCATTGGTTTTATGAACCAGTCTTCATCTCCAGCTCCTCGAGCCCTTTCCACCAGTATGGAAACACACACACACACACACGCGAGACAAACTTCTATCGGGTCGTACCTATTTAGGAGGCGCTTGATACGAGGTACAGCATAACCTCAGCCAATCCTAGACCGTTGCAAAGCTGCCGTTTGGACGTTCCCAGGCTAATCGGCGATTACGTTTTACGACAGGTTCCTCATATTTTTACGAGCGCCATTCCGTGGCAAAAATATCCTCGCCGCCAGGCTGATCTCGCTGCACAACCGTGTACCCCAAGACTTTCCAGATATCTGCTTGATAGACGGGAAATTTATTATTATTCCCAACAATCTCACCGACGTCGAGCGGATATAAAAAATAAGAAGACGCTGCGACGGAAAGATATCTTAATTAACGCGAGCGTTTTAGATACGCTGCGACGATCGCTACCAAAATGGCGTCGCGTTCGCGTTTCGCAGAAACGAAGATTCTGCAAACGATATTCTTTCGCGTAATCTGTGACTAGTCGAAGAAATTCAACCTATACTCAAATGAACAGACTACTTTTCAGTTTCCACAAGTAGAGAATGAAAAAAAAATGAAGAATTATTTCATCTTCAACCCAAATAACGAAAGAATCTAAACAAAAATTATTTGTCTCTTCAAATAAAATGATTAATTTTGTTAATGTTACTAGTTTATTAATATAATTAATTTAGCAAAATTCACAACGTTGCCCATTTTTAGACTACTTTTCCATTAAAATTCATTAATGATTTCACGTCGAAAACGGTCTCTTCTATCTTAGGAATATATGCTTGGGTAAAATACTGTTCCATTCTTTCTCTTAACCCATTTTTCCGCTGATTGAAGTGTACTTAAGAGGATCAGTGATTAGTGATTAATGAAGATACGAATAATCCTTAGAGATACTTGAATTGATTGCTTCTTTCGCTCCTTTGGCCGCCATCGTTGAAATTCAGTAAAAAAATATGCTTTTCCTAATTGTGATCGCGAATGCACGGTAATTGGAACTCTAATTGCGCGGAAATCAGTGGACGCGTAAAAAAAAAAATGGCACCGATTTTCGAATTATAATTATTTTTTGTATTTTTCGCCGCGTTTCCGTTGATTTCGGACCACCGTCGGCCCGGAAACTGCGTTAAAAACTCCAAAATCTCGATATTAATCCGGTCTATATCGGGGCGCGGAACGCAAAGATTTTTAGCAGTTCAAATATTTGACGGCGATCAGAAATATGCCGATATTTAAACGAAAAATTCAATGCACTCGTGATTTAACTCTGTCTGCTGATACGCTTTTCAAATTGCAATGCATTACATCAGCCAATTCACGGGAATATAAACCGGTCGAAAAAGAGGTTGAAATTAAAATCTGGCAATTGGAAAAGAGGGAAAGAGAGAGAGAGAGAGATAAGGGTGGGACAGACTGAGAAAGGAAAACGAATCATCGATTTATACAGGCCGTATTCCGCGCTTTGAAAGTGCAACAAAATGGTTAAAGTTTTTTTTAGAGAAAGAAAACTTAGTCAACGTGAAGTGTAAAATGAGAAATTATTTTTTAGGCTAGAAAAATAGAGTAAATTATTCGTAAAAATCATTTGAAATTTAACTAAATTTTACTATTAACATACTGAATAAATTTTACTATTAACATACTTAATAAATTTTTATAACAATTTTGTTTGAACTTTCCCCGACTAAATAATCAATGCATGCGATTCAATTAGAGATCAGCCGGAAGTGTTCAAAGGCATCGACAGTCAGTCAATCGTACAATATACACGGTCATGTAGAACGCTGATAGGGTGTAGTGATGCATATACGGTTTCCAATGAAGGCGACTTCGATTATGTACTGTGAAATCATGCAGTAACTTGATACGTAACTGTGCAACCATTTCGAACAAAATCTTTTGTTTGTCGCCCGGCGACGTACAATGGCGCAAACTGATCAAGTTGGTGTCAAAATCGTAGAACGTTTGATTGAAACGAGATAAAGACACGGCTTTAATAACATTGAAATGTGCAATGGGAGTTTTCTTTATTTTCTAAGTATAATTTTCCTGTAAAATCGAATGTATCACAGAGCATAGTCTAAAACCGCCATTGTGAGCATTATTCTGCGATAAGTATAAGAAAAGGGGTATCAAATCTATGGGTACACAAAATGGAACAGATAAATAGACTTTTAAGTAGCAAATTTATCAAAGATGTGATGTTTGAAGCCTCCCTAAATATTACTGTGTATTTTGCGTAAATCACAGATCGAGAGGAGGAATAAAAATCGGGTCCTTTGCGGTTATTTCCGTGGGAGACGCGGTCCCTGGGAGGAAGGACGAGGGGTCGCATTATCGTCGAGTCTATTTCGTTGCTGTCAATTTCGCATACGTGATATTTCATTAGCTCGCGGTCAAAGGAAGGAGAGGGTGCAGCCGTCCCTTGGCGCCGATCCTCCTGCAGGGACGTCGCATCAAATGGACGAAGGGACATTTAGTTTGCTTTGCCCACGGGACCCACCCGACTCGATTCGACGATTTCGCGTTCTCCTGTATTGGTATTCACCGGCGCGCGCCGGACGTTGCGAGCGTCGCGACGTATGAATATCATTAACGGATGTTTTATGGGACCGCAGCCTGACGCCGTGACGGATCGATCCGCGTCGCCACGGGCGTAAGCGTTTTGCCAAATTTCCCTGTGACGACATTAACGAAGGAGATACGTGTTCTCGTCGAACGTTCCCCGATCTCTCGCAAGGGTTGGACGGGGGATTGGTCACGCTCGAATCGCGATGAAATTGCACTTTCTCCGCGCGTCACCCAGCATGGCGTATTTTCCTCGCCGACGTGAAAAAGTTCGCGAGATTTATTGTCGGATAGCACCTCATAAATTCGAAGAGCATAGCTTTGGGGTGTACACGAACACGGGTGTCGGATAATGCTCGAAAATGAAATATTTTTTTACCAAATAATGATTTTCTGTTAGAAAGAGAAGTGCATAAACTATTTGAAACGGTCCAAATAGCTCTAATTGTGAGCAAATTTTAATTCCACATTTTATGTGTATTTATATACACATAAAATGCCTTTACAGCAGGGATAGAACGCTTCTTTCGTCAGGGGCGAAGCGGAAATGCCGTATTTCCGGTAAGTGCGATCGCCAATAATCGAGAACAAACTCGATTACGAAGGAAATCCGTGTTCGCGGAGGTGTGGATAGCCGGAATTCTTTCTACCCGTTTCTCATCGTTGATCGATGAGTTACAAATGGCGTAGGAGGGTTCCTCGATACAGTCGACCCCCTGCCGCGTTACGACGAATGCGTACAGGGTGTAACTCGCGCAATAAGAAGAACTTAATGACGTTGCAACAGACGGGGAATTATCTGTCGGACGCTTTGTTAGGGAGTTCTCTCCTTGTATCGAGGGGATAGCACCCCTTGGAGCCCTCCATTTCTCATCCTGTTCTTTCTCCCGATCGAGCACGCAAAGAATCGCCAAAAAGTTGGCCAACGTTGCTTAAAAGCCCACCGTTGGGCCTCGAGAACTATCATTACGACGACGCGTGCGTCATTCACGTTGTACCGAACTTCAATGAACACTGCCATAAAGCTATTCTAAGACCCTTCATGCTTGGTCTCTTTATCTTATCAGATCTGCAGTAGCCTCAAAATCAAAATATTAAAAAGCTCCTCTTGATCTCAAATTCTCTTCACGATATTTTGTTAAACCACCCCCTCCTTCGAGCTCCACTATACCTTGTCCAACGAGACGAGACAGCGGACGGATAGTTCCGTCTTCATTTATCGACTGTTAATATTGACGTTCGATCCGTTTCGTCGCGTTCACTTTTGTTTGCCAAAGTATAGACTCGTCGCTGCAGAACCGACGCGAATGCAAACTTCGTCTCCGACGCGCGACGCACAATGGCCAGGGACACGCCATTGTAGCGGTTCAAGTATCTCGGGGAAAAAAAAAACGATGACTCGAAAAATAAATTCAGCCCCCTGTTCGCGTAATTAAGAAGGAAGGACGAACGGTGCAGCAACTTTACCGAGGCTGATTGGCTCTTCAGGATTCGAGTCACACGTGTTCCCGGCGGAACGACCCCCGAGGGGTCCCCAGGGTGTTCATCCGACGCGCGTCTGTATCAGGGAAGAGGACGATTTTCGAAGTTACAGGGAAAGTTTAGCTGGCTCATAATAACGCGACGTCGATATACGGCGGAAAGAAAGAACAGAAAGGGGAAGAAAGGAGCACGCGTCGAGAGTAAGAGAAATAGATGGTACTGGAAAGGGATGTGTTCGTGGCACACTGTTCGTAATTAGTGCCAGTGGACCACCTAGGTCGTTCGTGCACGAGTTCCGCCCGCAGGCTACGCGAATATAGCTTCGCCAAGCTGTTTTCGACCTTCGTGTACGTTTTCGAATATACAGGGTGTTCCGTGAACTGTACGATACCAACACTGCTTCTTCTAGCAAATTACTATCACTTTGGGGTACAGAGAAGACTCATTATTCGTTATGCATCATTTTCCCGTCGAAATTTAAGGCACCTCGCATTCGAATATTAATAGTTATCATTCTATACTGTTTTAAAATACGAGAAATGTGTTTTAAGTGGCTTGTGGTATAGAGAAAGTGAGTAAGTGAGCACTAGTGAGAGAGACAAGAGCGTAGCCCTCTGGCGGCGAGCGTGGGAGGTTTCGTAACGGTGAAAGGGGCTGTAACCGGAACGAGACCGATTCTAAACCCTGTGTCTTTGTTCTTTATCGAATAGTTCCACCCCGGAAAAGCTCGAGGAACATAAACTTCCGTGAACTCTACGATACCAACACTGCTTCTTCTAGCAAATTACTATCACTTTGGGGTACAGAGAAGACTCATTATTCGTTATGCATCATTTTCCCGTCGAAATTTAAGGCACCTCGCATTCGAATATTAATAGTTATCATTCTATACTGTTTTAAAATACGAGAAATGTGTTTTAAGTGGCTTGTGGTATAGAGAAAGTGAGTAAGTGAGCACTAGTGAGAGAGACAAGAGCGTAGCCCTCTGGCGGCGAGCGTGGGAGGTTTCGTAACGGTGAAAGGGGCTGTAACCGGAACGAGACCGATTCTAAACCCTGTGTCTTTGTTCTTTATCGAATAGTTCCACCCCGGAAAAGCTCGAGGAACATAAACTTCCGTGAACTCTACGATACCAACACTGCTTCTTCTAGCAAATTACTATCACTTTGGGGTACAGAGAAGACTCATTATTCGTTATGCATCATTTTCCCGTCGAAATTTAAGGCACCTCGCATTCGAATATTAATAGTTATCATTCTATACTGTTTTAAAATACGAGAAATGTGTTTTAAGTGGCTTGTGGTATAGAGAAAGTGAGTAAGTGAGCACTAGTGAGAGAGACAAGAGCGTAGCCCTCTGGCGGCGAGCGTGGGAGGTTTCGTAACGGTAAAAGGGGCTGTAACCGGAACGAGACCGATTCTAAACCGTGTGTCTTCGTTCTTTATCGAATAGTTCCACCCCGGAAAAGCTCGGGGAACATAAACTCGTAACTCGTAAGCCGACAACGGTGCACCGTCGAACATTCGATATCGTTTTCTGGACGAATTCAACGTTGTTATACTTTGCACGTAGTAAGAACCACCCAGTATACGCGAGTTACGATTTTGTTAGCCGGATAGGTGTATTTCTGAACCGAGAATGCAACGCGTGCTACGCAAAGGTAAACCCGGAGGTTGGCAGCTGGTGTAGCGATAACAATACCAGCGGTGCTTGTACAGAATTCTCACTCTAACTAGCGTTTTGTGCATGCACGGGGCGTCTGTTTGAAAACCCTAAATGTAAGCGTCGCGAGAACAACAGATTTTTGGTAAAAATTATCCGTGGAACCTAATTATGCTCTAAAAAATTGGAAATATGCGAGGAAGATGCTCAGCTGCTGCCGGAGACTATTTCATGTGGAGGTGCTAAGAAGATTTCAAGGGCCATTTTGCATTTTAAATGAAATATAAAGTAGTTCTTGTATGGTATTAAGAATTTTCGAAGTTCAAAATCTCCTTTTGTCATTATATTTTACAATAAATGCTAAAAGCTTCTTTATTATTCTACTTGATGATAAAAATGAAGTCTTTCGTTGGTATTTGTCGTCCGTTGCACCTTCGACATTATTTAATGGCGTTTCAAGCCTCTTTGCACAAAGAAAAAAGATGGCGGAATGCGCGGCAAATGTTACATCGGTTCCAATTTTTAGACGCGTACAGTTGCACAATTGTTTATCGTTTTTCCGCGATACCCGTCCACCATTTCGCCAGGAGATTAACCGATTAAGCCGTTTTATTGAAATTTTACAGAACAAATCACGCGTCCGTCCTGGCCGGCCGGTCACTGGCAATGACGTGATTAGCGAATTCATTGAGCTGTGCGTTTCGATTTAATTAAAAAGCGGAACAGGCACGCGGTGCTCGCGCTGGCCGTTGGACCGAAAAATTCAAGCTGAATCGTTGTGTTTTTTGCAAGTAAGAAGATCCGTGAACGGTCGCGTATCAGCTTGAAACCCACGAACGTAAAACTGACATTTTTGAATAGAAAAATATTCTTTTCTAAAGAAGGCTTGCCTCCATTATGTTTCACTTTACTTTAATTTCAGCGTTTTGCGTTAATATAGCTTGTAAATTGGTAAATATACGTGCCTGATAAAATGCAAATTCGCACGAAATGTCCCTAGAAAGCGATCCTAGGGGTTTCCGTTAAGAAACTGGCGCAACGCTGATGGAGGTTATTATTTTATGCAGAGAACCGATAGAAAATCGATGCGGATCAAATTTGCACTTGACTTCCGAAGATTGATAGAATCGTCCGTTATCAATCATCGATCATATTTACACGATGTGTCAGGTTTTGATACATTACTGACCATGGATGCGTTGTTTTCCTTTTGTTTATTTTTCCACGGCGAAGTCGGTTGATAAAATACGAATGAAAAACGATGCGCTCGCGACGCCGTGGTTACGGATTACTACAAATACCATTGCACAAAGCGTGTTCGGTGACTGGAGTTTCTTCTTTCAGGGGGGTTGCTGCTTAATAAATAACGCTGGCAGAACCGACATGAATTATTCACCCTTAGGCATTTCCGACGATATTATTTCTTGGTCTCGGATCTTTCTCTTGGATCCAGAAAAGATGGAATGAAAAATAATCAACGCGATCTTAATTCTGTGGATACCAACGGAGGCAAGGGAGTCGGGTCCATGGAAGAATCGAGACGAGTTTATCGCAAATATGTACCGGTTGTTGATAACAGAATTGAATTTAATAAAGCTTTGTATTACCAATCCAAGTAAAATAATTATTACAAAAGATATTTTAATAATAAAATTTGAAATAATACGAAAGGGGTGATTGCAAGTTTAAGACTGCTGAACGACAGGTGTAATTAATTACCTCATCTGTTAAACATCACTCAAAGAAACGAACGTTTATTCCCCCTAGTTGAAGTTAATTCGAATCACGAAACAATTTCGATTATATCGGGAATAATATTTCCTCAATAAAATAATACATTGACCGAACCCGTCAATCAGAATATCAATTGCCGAAATGAAATTCATCGAGAAATTCATCAGTTCACTAGCACGTAATGCTGCGTGCTTTTACCATAATTCTTCCCTATCGTTTACATTGGCGTAATTTTCAAGTCTTCAAAATTTCAAATAAAAATATTTCGATCCAAATCATTAAAAAATTATTAAGATTTACACAATTTCAATCATTAGTAGTTGCATCAATTTTTACTGTAATCAATATTTAAAAATATATCAAAATTTGAAAGTATTCTAAGACTAGAATTAAATTATTATTTCTCTTTGACGATTATACGCCAAGTGCAAATATTTGCGTAAACATTTAAAGGACGAAACCGAGGCGGAAGTGCGTGAAAGCTCTTTCGTTTTCCACGAATGAAAATTGCAACGCGCCCGATATAAAAATTGAAACTTCAATAATCATCAACGCGCCTCTGTCGCAGAATATTACGAATTTCTTCAGCGTTTCGTTGCGATATAATTCTCATTACAGTTTGTCATTATTCGAACAAATTTTTATTGACGCGTTATATATTTCGATAATGTCTTTCGACGAACAGAATTTCTTAAAATCGATGCGCCCGATAATCGATGGCCCCGTTGCGTTCGTTCAACTAAATTCTACCGTGCGAAGAATAGAATTTCGTCGGAATAAATTCCGATATAAACGAAAATGTATTCGTTACCAACGAATTCATTTAATTTCGAAAATAAAATTTATTTGTTATTCACGAGCAAACGTTAAAGTTTCATTTGCTATTTATCGCGGAGCGGGTTGTTTAACGTAGTAATGCTGTTTAAACAAATTTATAAACGTTGAACCTTCGTTAAAATGTAACTTCGTTTCGAACGCGAACGAATTCGATACACTCGCGTCTAGCAATAAAGAAATTAATATCGTCGATTGCCAAACACGTAACACGCATTAAGGAAATCTATTTTTCTCGTTCATGGATCGATACGTTGGCGAGCGAGCATCCTAAGCAAGTCGATCACGCTGAAATATTAATCTTCGGCTTTTCGCTCGGATCGGATTCGTTGTTGCATAATCGTAAAAAATGGATCGGCAACAAAACGATGGTGCAAACGAAACCTACAATGCAAACTTTCCGCCACGTGAATTTAAACGTGAAATTTAGTCGTGCGGGCAGACAGCCGGCGCGGTTTTCAATCGGCCAGTATCCATCAATCATCGAACCTCCTCGTTTTTTCCTCCCTTTTTTTGTCATCTGTCTCCCCCACTTTGATTGTCCTCTTCTTTTTCTTTTTTTACTCTTCCCTCCCCACCCTTGTCCCTATCCACGATGCCAGCAATTTTTACTATCTCGTCCCCGTGCCTTTCTTTCGTTTTCCATCCCCTAATTTCTATGCGAAAATGTATCATGCAAACGAAGGCCGCGATGGAGATATTCCCGGCTCGGTTCAAACGATTCGATACTGTCACAGATGCACATAATGGGGGGTCGTAGATGCAACGATTTCTAATAATTGATAAGATTGTTGTCGGTACCAGAGTTGCGCAAGGGTTTCATTTGTTACTCGTTAAGTAACTATAATTCGAATCGAGGGATGGAATTATATTTCAAAGGGTTTCCTTGTTGAAGAAATCATTAGAAAATATCGAGCACTTGTGAGAGAGATAAGTTGCGCGTAGCCCTCTACCGGCGAGTGCAAGAGGTGTAGCTGCAGTTATGCAATTGGTTCGGCAACAATCGTTCAAGCATTAGTCTTCTACCGTTCTTACGTATTCCAGCCACGTTTTGCGTTTTTTACGTGACTGGTACCAGTTAAATTCACGTTATCGACGAAATATCGACGAATATCGTTGATGCAAGTTATCGTTAGCAGCAACTGTGTTGCAGCATGCGGTTTCCACCGTATCAGCGCGTAACGAACCGAGCAGTAGATGTCTCCTTTTGTTACACTTTCTCGGGTCATTGTGCCTCCACCGCGCAACAGAAATTCATCTGCATCCGCATTATTGGAAACGTAATTAGCGATTGTTCGGCCCCCCGTCAATAACGAATGATTTCGAGGGAAGAAAGTACGATAAAGTCATTAGCAAGCATGAATGGCCGTGCATAGAGTCGCTGAGCATAATTTACACAGAAATGTTACAGCTCGACAATTGGGTGTCCTGTAAATTGCTCGATGTCGCCTAGGCGAAGCTTAATTGGATCCTGCTCGTTAAAAATTAGTCGAACGGATTGGAAAACGAGAAAATTCGACCTGCGAAATTAACTTTGGATCATTCGTTCCTCCTATCTAACGAATGTGAACTTTCACGATGGTATTCTGATAACGTTTGAACCTGGGTTAGGTCTGGGTTAGGTCTGGGTTAGGTCTGGGTCGATTTGTATATATTTAGCCCCCTTCTTTCCCTGATCTTGTTCCTCCCAAAGTACTTGTGGGAGAGCGTAGCCCTCTGCTGGAGAGTGCAGGAGGCAACGCTACAATTCTGCTCTACGCTCTTCCATTTCATTTAATTGTTCTCAATGTCCAGCCCCCCCTGCGTATCCTTCTTCCTTTCTGTTATGGGGTAATGGTCTGAGTCAATTCTCTCTTCTGCTTCCATACCGTCGATCCCCTAAATTTCATCAGTTATCACATAATCAATCACCGTCTCGCCTCTGAGCCCTATATGCGTGTACTCTCAATTTTCGTCCCCCCCCTTGCGTTACCATTTAAACTAAACCACCCCAGTTCGTGTAACATTTTTACCATCTTTCTTCTTCCTACTTTAGAGGGTCCTCTGTCCATTTGGTCAGATTTCTATCTCCAAAAGCTAGGGTTAACTCTCGAATCATTTCTTTACCCTAGTACCTCGAAACCCTCCTACAACCACCCCCAACAAATCGTACCCCGTGTAACAAATTTTCGTGTAGACTGGTTTCAAAGGGTGGCAAAGGCACCGTGACGACTGTTCAAAAAGCACGTTGCTTTTTTCGTTTCGTCAGTATTCCACGGTGGGAGAGCGAGTTTCGCGGGACTGCGAGAGGAACGATCGTCAGGGCGTATCGTCCCCCAGGTTCCGAGGAGGCAGAGGGATGAACAGAGGCAGAGCACACCCCCGGGGGAGGGGGTGGATGCGGCGAAACGGACGGCGCAACGGGCACAAGAACGAAAACATTGCACTCTCTCGGCCAACAAGCCGGGCTCCGTTGTAATTAGTTTCTGTAGAGCAAGAGTTGAGCCAGCTCAGCGTACAGACGAAAACACAGAGGTGCTGTCCGGGCACGTATGAACGAATACAAGTGTCGCGCGACATACGGATGGTAGACACACACACGCACGTACGTACACGCACACGGTATGGAGGATAACGCGGCTGGGCACACACCTACGTGTCGTCTGGCTCGCGCTATTGCGGCCACGCTGATGGTAGAGGAGCAAATAGGACGCAATAAACATGGCACTACATCATCCACGAGCAACCCTTTATCCGCGGAGGATCGGCCGCTGGGCTGGCAGCATTCGAACTCCCTGCGGATAGTCGGTTACGCCGCGCGGGAATTACCATCAGGTATGTACCGACTGTCTCTATGTGTGTTCTCTCTGTGTACGCGCGATCGCCGAGAGGTTCATAAAAATGAGCATGACAGAGAGAAAGGGGGCGAGAGGAATTGATTAGTTACACGCACGCTCGTTAGCGAAGGAGCCTCGCGAAAAGACGGGAGTTATGAGTTTTGCATACGCGGAATCCAGGGGGGGAAAAATGCTCGTTGAGACCTGGACGAGCTCGCGAGAGAAACACGCGTTTGTCAGGGGAGGGGAAATGTTCTGGGTTCTTTTGTGAAACGTTCACGTTGCAATTTACAGGATTGGAGGTTGTTAATTTTTGGTGTTTCTTATGAGATCTGTAGAAAATTATACTAGTTCTAGAAAGTCCCTCGAATGGTTATCGAAAAGGTAAAAAGAATTATTCCTCTTCAATTATTAAAAATGAATAATTCGAGTAAAACGCAACCTCGCTTCAGTATGTACCGTTCCATTAAATTTACTCCTCGTTAGATCAATTTGAACGCGAGCCGTGAAACCCGGTTGACTTATAAACGGTCGATCGAACGAGAAGCCATAAATTACCGACGCTGCGGCGTGCAGCATCCGATTACACGGAAATCGATCTTCATCAGGACCGTTTCGCTTACCGGCTCGCTTATCCCGAAATCAAAACAGGCGTGCTCTTCCATCAATTACGCCGCATTGCGTAAAAATATCCGCCGCGTCGAGTTCAAAGCGAGTTCGATAACCGAATAGAAATTTTCTCAAAAAAAATAGGGGTGTTTAGCGTAATCGTGAAGCTCGCCAGGTTCTCAGCAACGGGTAAATTCTCGGTTGCTTTGTTTTACTCGAAGGACAGACGGTTTAGGTGGAGGGTGCTTCCACGTTGATCCTCGAACGAGACGAATCGAAAACGCGTAAAAGGGACGCCACGGAAGATTCTCGCGAACGCGAAACAACATAATGGGCGGGAATGGATAGTAAGCCGTGCAGCAGACAACGGTCGATCTTCGACCTCTTCTTCAGGAGTGTCTTTCGAGACGAGCGAGACGGGATAGGCAACGACGGCGTCAAGACAATGACGCTGCTTGATCCCCGGGACTCTCGAGGGACGACGATGGCGCTCGTCGTATATTCGCGGCTGTGGCTCGAGTGAGCTTTCATTGCCTGCTGCGATCTCGAGATAAACAATCGGCGCCATTGTGAGGGAGGACCGGCGTGCATATATAGAGGCTCGTAGAGGATCGAGCGCGCCCGCGCGCGAGATCGCGTTCGTCCCCCCGTCTTGGCTTTTTCACTCCTTTCTGGCTCCCGGTGTTCTTTGCACTCGTACGAAAGAACCCGGGCACAGTGGACGGCTTGTGCCGATCCAGCTGGTCGCGATTCAACGGTCTGCTGATCCCCCGTTACCGAGGGAAAAGTGAAAATAAAAAAAGAAAAAAGAAGGAAACCCGCCACTCGGCCGGGACTCGACCGACGCGAACAACATTCTTTACCCCCCTTTTTATCGACTAAGCTGGTCTTTAGAATCTGCAAACTATAATTGCAGAGAGCAAATTGGATGACGGACTGTGTCTCGGAGGCAGGGGACATCCGTAACCGTCAGTGGTTCCCAATTCAACGATCAGAACACTGTATACGTGGTATCATACTGATTCCTAATTCACTTTCAACGACATTGGTGATTCCATTCGACGTTTCAGAAGTAAAGAGTCAAAGAAGGAAAAAGCCAACAAAGGGGAACAATCCTTTGAACCAGTCCAAGTATTACCGATAAAACGGTAGGAATGAACGCAACAACGTGGGAATCTCGCTTTTGTGGCGTTCGTAGTTGGATAAATATCGGCTGCCAGTGTTAGAAATGTCGCGTCTCTCGTTGTCGAGTCTGATTTCCCCGCGATCCTGACGAGTGTACCCATTTTCCCCCCTTTCCCTTACCGATACGTCGATCGATCGAAACTTTTTGTTGGTCAAAAACCGAGCAAAAATTGAACACCGCGTAGAAAACGTTCGTTCGTACTTATTAGATTGCGAACATCGAGCGGGGAACGTTCAATTTCGAATCAATTTTCGAGAAAATCGAACCTTTCGAAACGATTTACGATTTTTTAAATCGATTATAGTACTCGATTCCGACACGCATCGATTCGCCGTTCGTCGAACGCCCGCGAAGCTGTGAATTTCGATATTTATTTCGTTCTTTGTGAATTTCAAGTGAATTTCGTTCCTTTCAAGCTTCGAAAAAAGTATTTAGAGGAATTTCTACCTTTTCTCGGTGAACGTTTCTAAAAAAATATCGAAAAATACTATTTTTTAAATGAATGGTTAATAAACAGAGGTTAATTTGGCATCCATTCTTTCTTTGCAATGCCTTTAATTCAAATATGCATAAATTAAAGATTTTTAAGCTACATGTAAAGTATAATGAAATTTCCAAGAGAAAAGTCTATGAAAATATTAATCTATTTATAAAAAATACTAGGAATAACTTTGAATATTTTCAAGTTTGAATTCTTGAATGAAAAAATGAATTTTCTTTTGATTTGTATTTCAGTAATCGAATATTTCGAGTTGGACAACAGTAAATGCAACAGTAGGGGATAGATTCTCGTTTTAAAGGCGCAGCTCGTCGAGCAAACTCGAAGAAAGTTTGCAGACGAATCAAATCGAGATCCCAAGCATTGCACCCATGCAGCAATTCGGTTTAATTAATCTCGCTAGCTGGCTCGAGTAAGTTGAAGTCATCTCTTAATTAGCCAACGACAATGCTTGCTTAATCATCTTACGCGTCATAATTAGCGTGCCTTCGCGACAATTACCACGAAGAGATTTCGCAAGTCGTTGGGCATCAGCGTTGAACGATGAGCCTGCTGGAATAAAATAACCGACGACTGTGTTTTGTAATACAGCGCGCAGGTTTTAGAACCGCCCCCTCCGGGCGATAAACGCGGAAATTACATCATTACAGGCGAAAAGCTGACGCGACGGAAAATATTAATCGCGTTACGCTTAAATATTCACGCGGAAATTACTCTTTCACGACGTTTGTTAGGTATTTAAGTGTTTCGATCCTCTGAAATCCTGGACTCGGCTTAAACAACCTAATGCGATTATTATCCACGCTATGTTTTGCTGTAACAAGTAGTGCCACGTAGCTAATGGGAATAATTTATTTTATAAAGACAAAGTTGTGCAATTTGTATTCGATACAAAAGATAATAAAATTAATTTAAAAAATTGTAAATTGATAATAGGGGATGAAAGATAAATAACTCGTTATATACTGCATCTTTGATAAAACTTAGAATTCAAATTATGGAATGAAATTATATTGAACGATTAAAAATTGTCAACAGGGTCAATTTTTGTTTTATGGAAGGATCATTTCGAACGATACGTGTTAAGGGATGAACAAAGTAGTGCAATAATTATTCACGACCCTCTCCTAATCTCGATTTCAGCCTCTCCTCGATTCTCTCCATGGATTACCGCGATTTTGGGCTACAAATGATTCATCTTCTAATTGCATGACGGGCCACCCTCTGAGCTACCACAATCAAAACTCCATTCGCTCATTAATCATCCCGGCCGCCCTCGTCTTTCATGCCGAAGGTGCAAATACCTCGACGGCGTGTCGTTCGAAGTGGCAAGCGGAGAAACGAGCATGAGACAATGGCACGGAATGTTGTATACACTGTTTTTCTTTTCGTACGGCCTAATTCTTTCATTAAAAGAATAATTAATCACCGCGGGGGCTTTTTCACGTCATCGAGCCCGAACGAGCAAAAACGACGCCGACGTTTTTCACGAAGAAAGTGTATCTGGGGCCCCGCCAGCCCTGGGAAAATGTTTAATAAATCGTACGACAACGTGAAATTAATTACAGCCTCGCTTAAGAATATTTACAAACACTCCAAAAGATTTATTCGGTGAAAACTTTGGGCGTCTAATGCACTACTGGTTTCCCTTTTGACGTTTGGTCAATTTTTCCAAGAGCTCTATAGAAACTTGACTTTTCAGTCTTGAATTATGACCCGGGGTAATTAAGCAACTCTGCCGGCGAGTGTAAGAAATGATTCAACTCCAATCTCGAACAACATTCTATTATTTTAATGAAATCCAATAACGTCCACAGACTTAATGTCATCATTTTATATTAATCGCCGCGTGTACGATCGCTTAGCTGTTTAGTTTAATCGCGTAAAAGATTTGAAACTGTTTCGCGAGTCACGCAAGATTAGTTTGATGTTGTGACGTATAGGATATTGCGTTCTATTCGAAACACATGCATTTATCTCGTTTCACTAATTTCGACGAGGTATGAATTATTTGTCACGCTACAGTAAATACTGCTTCGTCCCAAGTACATTATTTCCCTATCTCTTTATCTACCTATTTACCTGCATAGCTGTTCTCGTGCTTTGGTGCGTATCGATTCGCATGACCCCATCGAAACATAATGACTGTAACGAACATTTGTGTCAAGTGGTACGGTTATCGCTGATAAGTAACCACACTACTGACCCTACATCACGTGGAAGTAAAATACAATGGGCTGACAGCGTAGAAAATTATGGCGAACAATTCCGTAACAACGTTCGATCGCGAATCTGCTTTCGACGGGCATCTCGATCGCGTTCGTTACAAATTGTTATTTTTAAATAAAATATCCGCGTGAATAGCAATTTTACAGACAATACGAGTCTCGATAATTCCTAAATAATTGTTTTTCAAGTACCTACTTCATACAATACTGTATTCCCCGCTTATATGAAAGAATTTCACCCCCCATGTTCGTCCAAAGACCTCTCGATTCAGTTAAAAGGAAATATCAAATAACAGTTTACTAATTTTATTATTTGTATTTGTTCGAATACGTTTTTTTTCACTACCGTGTGTTATCGTGTGAATTATTCGGAATACTTTGGTACTTGAACAGCTTCGTTCTTCCGTTCGCGACTCGGAAGTCGTTCAACCGGACTCGAAACGGATATTTCAGTCAAAAAATGTTGCGCGACCTTTTTTCCACCGAAAGTTGAAATATGGTGGTAGCGTATTTGGAGAACCACGAAACAGCAGGTGCACAGACAATGGAAATCGGCGGGCACAGCTGCGTTTAACGAGTGATGGATTGTGTGACACACTTTGAGAGGCTTTTTTTGCTAGCTGGAAGATTGCTCGCACTTGTACCAGATTTCCAAACTGCAATCTGATGCTGTTGTTTACTGTCAAAACTGTGGTACTAGAAGATTCCCTTTTTTACGATCGGAAATCACGATCCGAACAATCCACTCCGAATTGTTCACTATATTCTGCGCACCGAGCGTTTACGTATCGTCAAACGGTCCGGGGAAAATTTTCAAATTTATTTGACGTTCAATTTTTTCGGTTTTGTCACGGATTGTGTGTCGAAAAGCCAGAAAGACAGGAAGGTATCATGAAACTTTTGAATCACCGAAAAATTACGAGAACGTCTGAAATCTTGAGAAGTCAATGAGTATACTTGAAGAGCAATTTTTGTTTGACCCGGGAGGAGCCTGTAAAAGAAAGTTTGTCTGTTAGAAGTTCAGATAAGGTAGAGATTTCCTGTTTCAACGGCTGCCAAAAAGTCTTGCTGTAAGACTCGTAATCCTTAATGAGATCATCCGTACGTAATCACAGCCATTACTGTCGGCGAACCTGTGTCAGAAGTACACTGCACACACACGTACGAATCGTTGCCCAAGGCAATCGATATTTCGAGGCCAGTAAAGGTGAAAGGGGAAGGTGTGAAACGGATGATGAGAGGGTGAAGGTTTTCCACGGATAACAGGGGTAGTCGACTTCGTTCGCGAAGGGCTGAGAGCAGATCAAATAACCTGAAACACTGGCCACGATGATCGTCGTTCTTGGATAACATTACGCTCGATAATCGCTATATTTAACATTTTTAAGTTATGAAATTTCATTACAGATTTGTTAAAAATTGTTAACAAGAGGTATCGTATCAGATAACTCAAACGTACTCACATAATCGTGTTCTGTGCAGCTAGATTTGTTGGCATTGACTTACCTGCAACAGAAAACAACATAAATTCGTTAGAAAAACAATACTTACAATATTTACCAAAACAATATAAAAATTAAAACTTACTCTTTTTCTAACTAAAATATTCTACTAAAATTACATTATTCCGAAGCTAATAAGTTTAAATATTCCAGAAAAAGTGGAAATAATGTGACGAATTTATATTTGATTAACTTTTGAACTGTGTAAGAAAATCTTTTATTATGATGGAGCATTATCCAATAACGGATCAGTTAATTTATGAAATTGAACTCGATTTAATGACCTATGTCACTGATATAAATGTTAAAACAAGTATTTAATCGCGGTTGAATTAAAAATTAAAAGTTTCTGGATGCTATTAAAATAACGCGGCCTCGACGTGGAAATGTGTCAGCGTCTTCTAAATTTAACAGTTCGAAAATGGATTGTAACGATAATTTGATTATAGTTAGATGCAGTTAAACTTCCCTAAATTAAGTAAACCATTTGACTTGTTGAAAAAGTATTAAATAATGCTATAAAGTATTATATCAATTTAAAAGTTAAGAATATAACACGAAGCAATGTTCATTGAACGGATCCTACATTCTGTTCTAAAATAATTGTAGACTCTCGGTAGCAAAGTGCAAATTCGCTCTCATGACAAGATAAATTTGACATGTTTCCAATAAAGAATATTCTTTTTTTTCCGATAACTGGTGGGTCAAAGCTCACGAAACACTAATCTCTACTACAGACGTTCTGGATGAGTTAGATCACGTGCACCAGACTTTTAAGAGAATATTTTATGGCGATAGCTTTCACACTCGCCGACAGAGGGCTACGCTCTCTCGCGAGTGCTCCCCATCGATCCCTTTAACAGCCCAAGAATTTTTCTTCTATTTTTCTTCTATTTATATAAAAAAGCAAAATGCCCATTCTCGAGTAAAAAGCATTGTCAGGGAAATTGATTTAGTCAAAAAAAAGCTCACAACGGACGCCCCATATTACATTAATTAACACCAGCGATACGCGTATCAACGGCCGTAACGTTAACGCATTAAATCGACCATTTCCGGTTGATTAATCGACGATTGATGACCCTGCGCAGACTAGATGCGCAATAAACTGATTCGTGTTGTGTGCGATCCTACACGCGAATCGTGCACAGCCCGGATCTACATATGTACGTGTTTACGATACGTGTAAAACACAGCTCAGACACGAGCATATCGCGAAATTATCGCGACCACGACGATACCGCGCGTTTAATTAAACGCTCCGCATACATTAAAACCGGCGAAAGTCTTCGAACGATACAGCGGCTATTTGTTCGGACAAATCGCACGGAGAGGTCGTTGAACATCTTTGTGGCTGGATGATTAATAAGCTGAGAAACAGATGTTCGGAAAGGATGTTTTCATGTAGCGTTACGATAACGTTATCAATGCATTGTGGGGATTAATCTGACGTTTGAAGAGCTTCCGAAAATAACTATTTTCTAGCATCTATCACGTTAGTTGAAGGAAGTCGTGGGTCGAGAGAGACCCGTGGAAGGCTTGAACGCGATTATGGGCGAAAATAGTCGGGACACGAACGAAGGCGAACGCCGTGGCGTTTCGGCGACAGAAGTTTCGCCGGGTTGGTAGGCTCGCGCTCGAGCGAGGAAACTTCGCCAGCACGCTCGTCGAACGTAAGAGCCATGAGTGACGCGTAATTACTCGCATCCGAATAGCAGACAACTGGGATTGAAGGGTACCAGGGCTCGGAGTGACAGAGCATGTCAAAGTTAAGCGCACGGTAGAAAAAGATCGTGACACTAATTGCTCGAAAATATATAGACGATTCTGACGGCGCCTCGCGGAAAATCCGCTTCGCCTCGCGCCTCTAACGGATCCTGCTCACGTCCTTCCACCACGCCTGACGAAGACGTTCTCGATATCCAACGACCGGGGAACTAACCGTTCTGCTAATCAAATACGTGGCGAGGGCAAACAACGATTTTTACGCGTGCTGAAACGGGTTAATTTTTACTTTACTACCTATAAAAGGGGAATTACATTCCTCTGTTCTCGGCTCTGATTAAATTTCCAACGGAATCGAATCGTGGATAACGATGATCACGTTTTCTAGCCTTTTAAATCTTTAAAAAATAAAGTGAATCCATTTCCATCGTTCGCAATCGTCCAAACGCTACTGTCATCGGTACCAAAACAAAACCCACGCGGTGCATCGCGATCGTCCCAGCGTCTAACAAGCCGACGGTGTTTTTGGAGTACACAAGTTAATAAATCACTGCCGAGCCCCGCGGTTTCATAAAGGTAAATAGAAACAAAGTTCCAGGCCGAGTGGCGCGAACCAGCTTACTCATCCAGGACTCGAAGGAAAACGAGCAACCCCCTCCGGGGTTCCGTCGAAGCGTATTCTGTCGGCAATTAAAGTTTTTCAATATATTAAGCCGAAGCAACCCCGTGAGCGTGTCTGATGTTTATAGATTGCGTCAGCTGTCGGGTTCATGAAACTATGAATTTTTGGGAGGGTGGAATAACACGCGGAAGGGTGCAACAACGGAGTCCGCGAGACAGCGAGAGGAGGCGGCTGCATCTCGGTACCGAAACTTTTCCCCCCCCCCTGGTCCCCCAGTTTTCGCGTTTCCCTTTCTTCCACTTTCTACGTGGCTGGCACACAGCAACCCGTTTATGCAGCAACCCGTTGCCGTAGGTCGTAACCTTCCGGCGTGTCGAGCTAAGCAGACCGTACCAGACGGCTGCAGCTGCACATCGTCTGCTACCAGCGCCCAGCGATTTCCGTTCTGACGATTAATTCTGGCGAAACGGCTGCGTGTTTTCTACGAAGCACCCACCGACTCTGCTCTCTTTCCCTTTCTGTTGCCGTGAAATTACACGGGCAACGAATCGTTTCGCGTTCCTACGCTCACGCGGCAAAGACAAATTTCATTATTAACTCCGGGGGAAGTGGGCTGGGGGGCTCTGGCAAGGGGAGGACCAGGATTGCAAAGCTCACTGATCGAGACACCATTTTGTATGGGGTAAATACTTCGCCAATGTTCGCCTTTTATTCGACAAACACAGTTTCTTAGAATAAATTACTGAATACACGGAGTGAAACTCAGTAATTTCAACTGTATTTACTGAGGAACTTTTTATCATATTTCCTATCAAAAATGATATAATACGAGTAGTTAATTAGAAGCACAATACGACTGACTATTGAATGCATTAATATACTATTAAAAGAACATTATTTTAATTAGAAAGTACCAAGATTCTAACGGTGATCGAACTCAAACTGGATCTAGCTATCAGAATAAAATTGCTACTCTCCTCTGAAGTTTGAAGTGACTCGATAAACTTTGATTCCGTACGTGGACGGTAGGACGATCGAGGTGTTAAAAGTCGTCTGTGCAGGTCGCTTGGAAACGGACTTTAACCGCGGCAAAGTCGATACTGGGGACTGAAAAGCCGAGAGGAAGTGTACCGGTTAACAGGCTGAAGCTTACGTTCTCAAGAGTCGAGAGAATGCCACGGGCCAACGCTTATTAAACCGCCCCTAATTATATTTCAATATACGGTCTCGAACGCGCAGTATCAAGAAAGGAGATTGGTCGAGATGAGAAAGGATGACGGTAGTTCACGGCGGTGGAATCGCGAGGGACGAGAGTGGAGGGTAGCGGAAACGATGCCAAGGGATGCTGCGACCTGGCTTCCAGGATGCAACCCCTCTCGACCACGTTGGTTACCCTCGAGCGCGGAGATGAATTTGCTGCTCGTCGATCCCTCAGTCTCATCATCTTCTCTGCTCTAATTAATAGCTTCGTCATAGATTACCGCGGGATATTAAAATAGCGTTCGGTTTCCGTGCGAATACCATCTCTCTCCCAACGTTTAACCATTCTAAAATATAAAGAAAACTGTCCTTTTGTAATAAATATAAATAATCCCAAACTTTCGATTCGCGAGTCAGTCATAGGAGTAGATTTTCTGTTTTAACGCTTCTTAACCAGATGATGACTATGTCCATGTCACTTTCTGGACAGTTGTTTCGCGGACAGATTCACGAGACACGAATAATCTCTACGAACGGTACGCGCGAGTGCTATCAACGCCAACGAATGGCACTTCTGATAAGCAGAAAACGATGGCCAGTACATTCATTTGCACGTTAATTAAAAATAAATTTCACTCGTTCGCGGAGCAGACCAGCGTGCCATCAGCCATGGAAAAAGTACGCGCCCAGCGATCTTTACTTTCATTCGTCTATTTTAGTGAGCAAACCGAGCTAAATCCGACTTCAAGACTATTGAACAGTAATTTTCAATATTCCCAAGAAATCTAATTAATGTAATTTCTTTTACTTCGCAAATTAATGTCAGTAATTCCCATGCTCGCCACCAGAGGGGTCGCGCTCTCACAAGTGCTCGACCAACCCCTCTTTATCTTTGCTATTTAATCGCATTTTGGACGAAAATAAGACCACACTCCGAGTGAATGAAATTGAGAGAAATGTTCAATGTTCAGAAATATAGCTTCTTTGCACATTGCATGATTTTGGTATAATAGCCCAACTTATAGAAAATGAATACGCGAGATATCTGCGTGTAATAGTTTCAAATTTGATATTCCTCTTTGAATAGCTGATGATAATACAGCTCCCTGATAAAAGGCTGAAAACGGATTGGTACACACCTCTGAGGAAACTACGAACTATAGAGCTTTGCATTATTTCACAGACACGATAGAAATAGTTTTCCCCATGCGACTGCTTCACGTACATACGTGCTACGTGTCCACAGTATTCTCTAAGAAATATAACTATGTATGTATGCTTCATTGTGAAGCAAATGTCATCCTATCGTCACAGACTATTTCATCGAAATCAATGGTTTTTCGTGAACTTTGAAATAATAAATATTCTTTCACGAATGATTTCAAACAAGTTCGAAGCGGTATGCACCAATGGACAACGCCCATGCGAAGTACGCGATGATTATTCGGGCACAAAGATGCGAGTCAACGTCGAAGAACATCGCTGTTTCTTCTAACTGCGAATAGCAGCCAAAGGTGCGCGTTGCGGTACGATTTACGACATCCTCGCGGTGGAAAAGAAACCGTACGATGGAACTACAAGGGATACATCGTTCCCCCGACAGTCCAAAGATGAAAGGGACCGTGCTACGCGGAGTAGCTGGAAAAATAAAACGATGACATACGACGAAGACGTAGCAAATGCGTGGACGACTATTAATAAGACAGTCGTTTCTGCGATATGCTCGTTTGCGATGGTTCCTTTCGCTCTGCCCGATTTTATTGTTCGATATTTTCGACAACGTAGTACGGAATTCTCCTTTCGTTTCGTTACTTTTTACGATTTGCGTGCTCGCGAGATGAGTCACGAGCCACGAGACACGAAAGTGTATGTTTCCAAACATCTTGGGAGGCGCCACCCTAAAAATAGAGGAGATTTCGGCGCCCTGTATAATTCTATTTTATCTTTTAATTACTATTTTAACTAACCAACAAATGACCAGGCTTGCTGCGTTTAATATTGCTCTTAAACCAACCAAGCAACACGTACGAATATTTATTGCTTCAGGAAACAATCAAAGGGCAGAAAGAAAGAAAAAGAGTAAATCCCTCGCGGAACAATTTTCCCAATTCACTTTTATTCTTTCCAATTAAACATCCGTACGTTCCTTTCTTTTCTCATCATTTCCTATGTCTACAATTTATATCGTATTCATTGGATGTATCCCGACAAGAGCTTCAATTAATTTCCGGAACGTTTTCAGTCGGCAGGGACGAAAGGTCGAAATCATTATCTCTTCTGTTCACGATTAACTCCATCCATTTTTGATGACATCGCTCCATTCCGTCCCTCCCTTTGACAACCCTTATCGGTTAATTATCTCTGACTGTGATACCAGGTAATTATATGACGGAAACTAAATCACGCGCGAGAGTGTACCGGTGGCCGCGTAGATTGACCGGAAGTGTTCCTCTCCGCCTTAGATTTGCTTGGTTGCCTTTTTGATGCCCTTTAACGACGGAAATGAAAGGAACATCGCCGTACAACTCGAGTTTCACGCACAAACTCGCGGAATACACGATTTCAGGGTTACGAAATATTTCCCTTTTTCCCTAATCCCTTTCAAAGGTTATTTCGTTCGTACTTCTGCAAATTTTAATGATTTACTGTAAATTGTATGAAGCAATATTTCGTTATTTCGAAAAACGAACTTCGATACAACAAGAGAGAATTGAAACGAGAAACTGTACGTTGCAGAACATTCTCGTGCAAATTAATTAATTAATCTTCGAGAAAACGAACACGCGAGCATCGTCGAGACTATTTTTATCTTCGTTTTTTAAAAAATCGTTTTGTATACGCTTCTTACGTATCTCGTAGAGTTTAAATCGAGGAACGAATCGAAATCAATAACGTATTATCTGTGACTAATAGGGAAAAGTTAATTATCACAGGTGCTATAATTTATCGTCGTTTATTTAACAGCGAACAGAAGCTGAACAAAAACGTAATTATACGATCCGTCCGTTGTAAATTCATTCGAATCGTGTAACTACACACTGCCCGTCGAGAAGGTTTATGTTTAATTAGGGCAAAACCTATTCCAGCGTTTTGCTGCCGTTTCTTTTTCCATCTTTGCTGCCCGATTAATTGGCGGATCGCACACGCTCGGCCGCCAGGCGAATCGATAATCCAAGAATGCCCCTAGTTTTCATCGTAACTGTACGCTAAACGAATATAAACGGCAAAGGTTACATCATAAACACCGACGTTAATTGCCAAGTGCCAATTACTTACCCCCGGTAATAAGATAATATTATTTATTATCCTTTATTAACTTCGACTGCGATCATCGTCAGCGCGCGCAAATTAGCTTACGAGTTGATAAAGCCCGCGTAATGTGATTAATAATTAAGTGAGCACGAAAAAGGAAACAGCATGAACGCGTACTCGTGGCGCGTTATGAGAGAAAATATTAACCAGTACGTTCTCCCGTTCGTTTTACTAACTTTCTTTGTTCCTGTCTTTAATTGGTATCGCCAACACGCATGGGGCGGTCGAGTACTTGCGAGAGAGACGAGAGCCGTAGCCCTCTGGCGACGAGCTTGCAATGTGTTGCAAGAAGGTTGTGTATTTGTATTATTACATGAAGAAAATTCAATATAAATGATATTTATGGGTTCTGTAACTGTAAATATGGAGTCTGAAACCTGTCTTTTCAATATTATTATAAAGCGATAAAGAATCGCGAATCGTCAGAATAATAAAGTTACCGCGGCTGGTTCTCGGATACCATATAATAACCGGTATTAAGATTAAAGTTAGATACCAGAATCGAGAAAGAGAGAGGAGATACGTAGTCAAAAAGTCAATGCGACAAAGATAAATAGATAGAAAGACAGAGAGATAGAGGGGCGAGGGAGGAAGAGAAAGCGGGAGTTTTTATTGGCATGGGGCACCATAATTGAACCCACGTAAGTACTCTTTTCATATCATCCTTGCGAAATGATGGAAGAGGATTACGTGGATCCCGCGGGACGAAAGCCTGACATAGAAACGGGGAAAAGGGCAGACGTGAAAAGAGCAAAAGAGACAAAAGTCGCTGGCCGAGGACGAAGCAGCTGAAAGGGAGGTTAGGTGGGTGGTTCAGGCGTACTTCCAGGTTCTCCTCTCGGCGACGTCTGAAGGCGAGCCGCGCCAGCAGAGTCAGCAGGATGCCCAGGTTCTCGTCTCTCTCTCTCGGGCAACTTTTGCCACGATATCTCTCTATCTCGGCCGCGAGGGCGGACTCGTAACGTTTTCAACTTCCTGCCAGCAGCGGTACCGGGGGGGTTACGACGGCCGAATCCTGCCGCCGCGGTTCCTTTTGCGTCGATACGCCCCGACGTGCGGTTCGCGAACGTGCCGTAAGTGGTTTCGGACGATTTAAGCCGCGAGGAACGAGCACGAAATTTATCCGGTCCCGGGTTAAGTAAGTCCTGTACTTGGGAGTCGAAATTGCAAGGCCATTCGTGACTAGCGAGCTCACGGGGAACGATGTTTAGGAGTTTGTTCGAAACTTTCTAAGTTAGGTCTGCGCCCTGAGCACTTTTGATTTGTGATTAACGAACATGTTAATCAATTTGATACATTTCAAGAACAAACGAAATTCTGTACTCTTCAATAAAAATTAAAACTCTCCTTGGAAAAAGAAAACTTTTCTCGTCGCTGAAATGCATCTGCGGTACGTAAAAAAAGTGTTTGGTATCCGTAATAATGCGGAAACCCCATGACAGACCGAGCTAAACAAAATGGAAGACGGACGATGGAGTTGCCGGCTGTTCTCCCGTAGAGGGCGTTAAGCTATAGTAATATTTTGTTTGAGGCTGTTCGTGTATCCGCGCGTAACTGTCTACATAAGCGCCCGTTGGTTTTTCTCGCCGGAAATTAAAGCTCTTTTTGTCGAAGGCTGCAGAAACTACAGACGATCCCCCCCGTCTTCTTTTTCCATATTTTCACGAGACCGCCGCGCAGTTCATTTCCTCGATTGGATAGGGTCTAATTTCTCCCTTTCGGATCGAACTTACGTCTTGCGGCGGCCGGAGGAATATTTAGCCAGTGACGTTTCCTGCGGTGACAGTCTATTGTCGTTTCACGTCTTCCCCGAAAACCTTTTGTGCTTGTTGCCTCTGACGAAGCGAATATTACTTCCGACGCGATTTGAAACGATTGCTTTGAAGTTGCGATTAGAGAAATAGGGTACTAACGCTAACCAGAGAACCTTTCGGGAAGACAGAGGTCTATCACGAATTAATACTTACTTCGATATAATAAAGCACGTTCTAATAATTTCTAGAGGCCAAAATAAGACGAAAATCATGAATACCAATTAGTTAATGGAGGCTTCTCACCTCTCTCGCAGCATGAAAAATTCTACTTACCGAAATTATCGAGAACCTTAGATTCTTGTTAACACCTTACGTTAAATAAGATTCAACCTGTCTTATGAAAATCCAGAAGAGCATATCGAAACTCGCCCGACGAGATTTTCACAGAGAAAGGGTGAATGCCAAGTTCCAATACAGAATGTTGCGAACAAAAATCACCCACACGCGATCATACACAGTGGTTAGTGCCTGAAAGGATTGTTTGTGGACTGATAAACAAAAATAATCAGAAAAATTGAACACATTTTATTTATCGAAAGTCCCTAGCGTTCGTTTGTGACTCCATAACGATGTAATGTACGGATCTTTTTCGTTTGGTTGTGACTTTTAAAACATGCATGTTCGATTTACGCGCGAGTTCTTTGCACGGCCGACGCGGGGAACACCCGGAAGCGCCATCGTGCCGCCTTATGCGGGTTACTAGAGATCGCGTCACGTCGATTCTAGCCGACAGGGAACGAATCTCGGGCATGGGGTTATTAAACCAGCCAGGTGCACCGTACTACACTACTGTACACAAAGTAGCCGCAATCCAATTATACGACGCGCAAGATCGATCCCCGTAATCGATAATCGGCTAATCCTCCGGCGTTCCGTTCTTGTTTCAGCCCCGTAGATACCTTCGACAAATTCTCGACCGTCAATCCAGCGTCTGGCTCTTTGCTCGGGCCATCACCTGCCCGTAGAAATCGTCTTCGATGCCAAACCAGATTCCTGACGTACAGATTGACGGTCAACCTACCGATCGTTGACGATTAGCTCTACGAAGACCTTTTAGCGTCGATAACTTCTCAAGAATGTAAATGATACGAAAGTAAATGGTATATTCTTCCAATAAAATACCGGGGATTTACCTAATTTCACTACTACCTTCAATTTCTCAACTACGACTATATTCATCATTTTATAGTGAAAAATTGAACATATTGTTTTACACGTACACGTGACAAATGGACAAATTTGTGTGCAAAATTTAGCTGTATTTAATCGACCAAAATCAAAATTCTAAATACATTCAACATCCACTATCACTAGATATGTCCACGGGCTTTATTTAACAATGAAACCATATACAAATAGTAATTAACTATCAGCCAAATGCTAATTAACCAAGTATTTATTGGTCAAATACTATTTCAACATTTTGAAATGATAAGAACGTTCGAATACAATATTTAGTCGAAAAATTACTTGAGATATGAAGGATCTAGAAATTGCTTCAGTGACACGAAATTTCCATATTTTAGTTGGATTTCTACAGCAATCGGCGGCTGCATTAAATGCCGGAGGAAAATAAGTTTTAGAGGGACGTCAATTAGAAAGTGTAAACTAAACAGTGGCTGATAGGAGAATGCCAAAATATCAGTGGCCATTAAAACACGAATAAACAAGTCTGCACAGGAAGCACTTTCTTCTTATTATCCGCGCTTCATCCCAGTTTTCCGTCTTCCTTCGTCCCCATCGTTCGCTAATTCTTCATCTATCTCCTGTCTCGTCGTGTATTTTCGTAGACAGGAGGTAGAATAGCCATAGAAACGATGCGGCGTCGAATTAACTCCATACGTTGAGATATAAAGCCAACGATTGACGTAAAACCTCCGTTGCCTTTACTAATAAAGCCCCCCCCGCGTAGAACAAATAATTCTTGCTGCCCGTCTATGGTAAATTTCCAACGGACTCAAACGGATTCGTCAGCACATAAAACGAGACGGGCTGAGTGAAAAAAGCTCTATCTATCGCTATCGTTTTGTCGAACACTGCGTGCAAACTCCAAAAATCAAAATTCATCGGTCCGACCAATAAATTCGTTGACTTTCACGAGTTTTTTAAATTTCTCCTACCGACGTACGCGGCGACTCAAACAAAACTGTTCGCACGTTCGGTTTTTTCGAAGAGAAAAAAAATAGCACATTGATATAATATAAAAAAATGCAAGATGCACATATCGAGACGCGAATAGGGGACTTCGATATAAAGTTTCATTTACGTCCATTCAACCGTTTCGATGCAATCACGATACGTACACACGCGCGTAGAGGCCCACGTACAAGTCACATCGTGTTATTAACAAGTTTACGTATCCAGCGTGAACGCCGGGATTACTATCAATGTACACCGGCGATCATTGAAGTTGTCGCGAGGTCACGGCGCTGGTGCTAGTGGTGTCGTCCAGTGTCCCGTGACCTCGCGACACATTCAATGATCGACGATGCGCGCACAGACCGGATACGTTCGAGCATGGACGCTCCTCTCTTTAACTCAATTTCCTGCGAACTAGTGTAAACGCTGTCGCATTGATCAGACGATCGCCGCAGCCATGAATGTCTCGTTTGATTTAACCGAAAGTTTCCCTTCGATTTCAAATTAACGACATTCTGTCATACTGCTCCCTAACACCGAGGCGGTTCATTTCGCAGTTAATCAACGAGCCTACGCCAGCTACGTTTGCGCCAGACCTACCGACAATACCTATTTATAGGTATCGCTAAAGAAAAGTTAAACAAAAATGATTCTACTTGAATGATTTGAAATTTTTTAATTTAATCTTAAACGGGACTTAAAAATTTCTATACGTCGTTGGCGAATAAAATACGACACGTAAACTGTATTTTCAGTGATCGTCGAACTTGTCTCGTCGCGAAGGCACGATTCCGAGCGAGTCCCTGCGAAGTGGTTATATTCCACTGTAACAGAAGTACTTTCCAACTATACAAATCACTTTGCGAGGAGCTGATATCGCATGACTCGACAGCAGAAGTAGGTCGTCGCGTTTCTGGCAGATAGGATCTTTCCTAGGGAGAGACAGGCGCGAGCTAAGGTATCGACCGAATACCCGAACGTCAAGTCGAGAAAGAAAAGGGACTAGCCAAAGTCGAGAGTGCGCCTTGAAAGGCAACGCGACTACGGATCGATCATTCCCTCTTACAATGGGAATGTCCACGTTTGATTTGTCCGTCGTCGGTGGAGTTTTCTAGCAACGACTGGTCCCAACATTTACAAAGTACAGGTTCGTTCGTATCGTCGAGGGAATGGAATTCGTGCACAATTATTCGCGTCGATCCATCATTGTCTAGTCGGAAGACGATTCTGACATTTGCGATGCGTCAAAGAAATTTGCTAATTTAATTTTCTAATAAATTTCCGTCTAATTTGCTTCCTAACTTCAGTTTTTCTTTGTTAATTAGAGCTCCCCGGAGCCTTAGTCACCATACCCCTAATCTGTCCTCCAATAGTTATCGTGATTAGCTGCACGATGCTTGTTTCTGACGAAAATCGAATACCGGCGCCGTCTTTTCTACGATCGAAACGATTAGCAGAGGCTGGAACGCGCTACTGTGTTGGTTTCGATATTTCTCGATAACGGTGGAAGGGGAACGGAGCCGTGTAAGGGACTTCAACCGTGAACATGGCTGATTTAACCCTTTGCGTTCGGCTGTCACGCCAAAGGCGACGTAGGTCTACTACCGTTTGATTCGAATGTCACATGACAGGTCACGTGGCTTCCAGAAGAGAACTACGAAGCTCTCGGAACATTTCTGGTCCTTTGAACCGCACGTTCTCATACGTGTATAATCTATACAAGACACTAGCTACCACTAAACTTGTTACGTCTCTTCCTATTTTGTTAAGAACAAGTTTCTTCATATTTTACAAGCTTCACAATAAGCTCATCCTGTCAACATACATTGAAGACGTTGATTCAAACGATAATCTATAATGGAACCCTTTGTATAATTTTCTGTTGGACTCACCATGAATGAAATGAAACTTGTTCTTATGAGAATATTTTCCATTTTTATTCCCACCAAATATCCAAACAGATGCAATGAAACAAGTCCAGAGGAAGAGGAGGAGGAAGAAATTTTTTGGATCGAAAAGTGGCGGAAGGGAAGGGTTAAAGTTGTTTTTGCGGTCATTATGGGAAACGACCATCGGCGTTGTCGATGTCGAACATTCTGGGAAACGGGCGCGACGCAAACGGATCAGCTCTATTTCGAGAAATTCGGTCACCGAGCAACGATTGTGCGCACAATCGTCCCGGGTGCATACGCGCGGGATATTCGCGTCGGCCCTGCATTTCCTGATTGAGCCGGGCCGCCACACCTGCTGCACTATCAGTTTTAATTTGAAGTCATTTAATCAATGCGCCGAGGCGGCATTGAATCAAAACGTCCGACCGGTCCGTTACCATAGGCCAAACATTCGTACTCCCCCTTAATGCACGCGCGTGTGTGCGTCGTCAGTATCTCGCGCCCACCCTCCCCGCCGCGCAATGAATTAATCAGGCAGAGTGATGAGGGACGCGCCACCGTGCGTTCCTACATACCGATGCCCGAGGACGCTCGACGTCGGAGCGTCGGTCGATTTGCCCTA
The DNA here is from genome assembly GCF_013123115.1 of Colletes gigas. Taxonomy (NCBI): domain Eukaryota; kingdom Metazoa; phylum Arthropoda; class Insecta; order Hymenoptera; family Colletidae; genus Colletes; species Colletes gigas. Next base: position 1,121,759 of record NW_025106643.1, on the reverse strand, counting down.
ACAAAAGCAATATGTAACCGAGTGGCTAAAGGGCCCCGATCGAGGGTCGCGACGATGGCGAATTCGCTAACGTTCCTCACAATTATCGATGACTTTCGTTAACTTGTCAATAACCCCAGCATACCACACGGTGTTAGTATGAATACCATTGAATTGTATTCTGATAAATAAATACGAATCCGGATAAAATCATCGCACTTGAAATAGACAATAATTCGGCGTTTATTCGGCGAATAAACTTATAATCCCACACCGATCGTATTATTTACCGCTGATTGAACTTAATAATATAATTTAAATCGCCAGTCTCGCGGCTCGAACAACCACAAATAAGATCGTTCTCTCGTTTGATCTAAATTCTGTTCGTCTTGGAAGCTGTTCAACCGATTAATCTTGTTAAAGGCTGGGATTTGTTTGACAAACGATACCGAAGAGTCCCCGCGTCCGACTGTGCACCAACGATGATATTACTTCCCACCGACACAATCGCATCAACGTGTGTATTTCCGTTGCGGTCGTGTTCTTCTATCCGCGAAGAATCTGACCCACTTCAGAAAGTAAACGTTCTCTGTCAATTAGTCGGCCGGTAATAGGGCAAACCTTGACAGATATGCGCGGTATTGAAATCAGAAATACAGACTGCTTATTAAATTGAACATGGAATCCATTACCTTGATGAACGTCGATCGAACGTGGCTCTGCCTCCATCGAAAGCAGTCTACCTCGATGCCCGTACTATTCTACCGGGTGCTGAAGGGTGTACCGACTGTGCTATACTCACTTTCGGAACTATGCCTATTAATACCTTCCCCACGGGATCTCTCGCTGACCGCACGAGGTCAGAGGAATCGAACGAGAGAAGGCAGAGTGGTCGGAGACCAAGCGTAAAGCATCGATAGTTCAAACAGACTTGGCAGGTTCTTGGCCATTTATGTTCCTACAAAGATTGCTCGACGAGGATGATCCCGAAGGGAGAACCAATCGTCACGCGAAATGGATGCGGGGGGAAAGGGTTTTAAGTTCAGAGAACGATCGATTATAATCCCCCTGGATCACGCTTCATACATATTCTAGATAATACTTTACCATGACGAATTTTTTAATATTCACCTCTATTCTCATTGTTTTTCGAGAAAAATATGTAACTAACCTGATTCCTGGGGACGTCTAGAGACATTCGTGCGAGGACTTGTGGATACGAACGAGGGCGATTAACGAAAGAAGGAAAGATGGATGGAGAGGAATGGACGCAAGAACCGGGGGCATGAAATTCGAATAGCAACGCTTTGTTAGGTTGGTATAGCGAGCTACGCTGGCTATCCACGCTGCCAAGATCTTCGCAGCCCCGTGCTCTCCGCCATCTTCTGCGGGCTCACCGCTGTAATGCACCTGCTCGATCAATACTGCTTACGCGGCACTGATGCACGCGCCACTCGGTACCATTCAATCTGGAGGACATCCAAGCGAAAAATGTACGCCGAGTGTTTCGAAAATATTTTCGGAAGCACTTCGCGCACATTAGGTGCCACGACGCGCGCATAATCGTCTCCTATCCTACGTTCGGGTTCGTTTCGTGCCCTCTAAAGTTAATGCACGTTCCATTACTGCATTACTGTAGCGCAGCGGTGTCAAACTCGCACCACGAAATGCAGTTTTAGGGAGTCTGCGAGCCACGAATTAAAAAAGGTGTTAGCGAATGAGAAAATGTTAGTTTTACATTTTTTTTTTATTTAAAAGTAATTAAACTTTAGACGCATGTAGTTCCGAAGTTACTAGGGATTTATTAATTATTAAGGTATTGTTGGCAGCGGTGAAGCCTCCCCTTTAAAACGGTTTTTGGTTTTTGACGATCGGACTTACCGTTTTCGAGATATCGTAATTTATGTAAAGGGGTAGTTTTTTTAATTTCGCTGTCTCTTGCTTCCCGTCTTAGAAAAGGCTATTAAAGCGTATGAAAAATAGTTAAACTTTAGACGCGTGCAGTTCCGAAACTACTAGGGATTTATTAATTGTTAAGGTATTGTTAGAAGCGGCAAGGCCTCCCCTTTAAAACGGCTTTTGGTTTTTGACGATCGGACTTACCGTTTTCGAGATATCGTAATTTATGTAAAAGATAATTTTTAAAATTCTGCTGTCTCTCGCTTCCCCATGTTAGACAAGGCTATTAACGCGTATTAAAAATAGTTAAACTTTGGACGCGTGCAGTTCCGAAACTACTAGGGTTTTCTTAATTATTGAACCACTGTTGGCAGCGGTGAACCTTCCCCTTTAAAACGGTTTTTGGTTTTTGTCGATCGGACTTACCGTTTTCGAGATATCGTAATTTATGTAAAGGGGTAATTTTTCTTAATTTGACTATCTCTGTCTTTGTCTGACGCGTCGCGCTGGACCTCTTTGTCGCACGTGAGTCGTGACTGTCGTGACCTAGTTTCGTAGTATTTCCAAGAATTTACTACGCACTGTTTACTATTTTCGCGCGCGAATTATCAATGAACACTCGCGAGCGCAACGAAACGTAAACAAACCCTATCTTCGAAACTAGCCACCGCATCGACTTGAAACTAAAATCGCTATATCTCCGGAACTAATAAAGCTATCGCCTTGTTCGACCACTCATTTTAAAGGGCATTTCATCCTCTATCTAATGATCATATCACCTACCATAATTTTTCCTATCTTCTATATTTATTCTCACATTTACTTTGACGCTACATACCCAAAGAAGTTTCAGCAATTCCTACTGATCGCACGACTAGTGTACGATAACACTCGATCATAAATTGTTTATTTAACACAACTTTCTATACATATAATGCAAAAATACTCATTTGACCGGTCATCGTAGGAATGGTTATACATAAAGTGCCGGTAGGTTTAGTGTCAAATCATTTTCTTATTAGAATAGAATTACTTTTCAAAATGTACATAATTTTAAAGTAACTTAACAGAACTAAAAAGGTACGTTGATTCTAGGTATTATTAAATTTTATAGTGAAATTTAGCATCGAAGGAATTTGGAAAATTAGTGTCTTTTGCTTGAAGTTTGGTACCGTTTGCAACCCTTTACGGTGTTAATTCGTTTTCATTCGACGTTCGTTAAGTGTCCCCTGACTTGTGGACTGTAATTTCCGATCCAGAGGTTCGCCGAGTTTATTTTCATTTATTTGCAATCGATATTCCACATGCACGAGTATCCGCGTATCAGCGTTTTCGTCCCTCGATGTACAATTCGGATAAAAATCTGTAGGAATTCAATTCCATAAAGGTCCTTAATACCAGAACCGATATCAAGATATCCGTTTCTAGACAATACGATCAGGATCCCAGCCAGCAAGAAGCTCGAACCGGGCGATAGGGAAATCCCATCTAGCCGATCTGGGCCCGTTGCAGGGATAGACGGATAGTCTATCCCTCTTATCCGCCTACCCATCATTAGGGCTATTAAAAATCGATGAGATGGGAAGACAGGCCGGGACGTGGGTCGATGAATATTTCCCGGCGATTCTGGAGGTTACTTAACCCCATCCCAGAGTGACTTGGCTAGCCCGAGGAACGATAAAACTCGCGCTCTCGGAACTACGGGGCCCGAGCGTGTGTGCGAACCGGTTATGCCCGAGGAATCTGTTTCTGCTCCCACGCGCCACTCTCCCTACCCATCCACTCGTAGCGGACGTCTTGCGTCTACCCTTGGGCCCGTATCACGATCCACGGCTCGTCGCTCGATGCATCTCTTCTGGTCGTTTGCCATTCTCCTCCTCCGCACACGCCAATCCGACGTGCCCCGGGATCAGAAATTACCGCTCCGCCCGGTCAACGTGCATTGACCGGCGTGCGAGTGCAAGTAGGATGCAACCGAGCGTGACCCTTAACGCGAACTAGTCGTCCGTGACCCCCCTAACTGCTAACCGTGAGCCACGATCGCGCGTACGCGATCCATGCGTGCGAAGATAGAGGCTCACGGACACGGACACGGACACGCGCCTGCTCGTCGCGTACGCGCTCGATTATGCGTGTCGACGTGCGGAATAGGCTCTCTCCGTCCTCCCCCCTCCCACCCTCTGGCTACCACCTCCAACGCGACACACGTGTACGAAGCTATGTGAATCGGAGCGTGGCGAGCGATGAGTTTCGTTTCGGTCACCCGTGTTCTGATTCGTAAACGTCATCACGGGTCGCAGCGTGCGAGCAATTTCGATCCTGGGAATATCAGGCCACGCGAGCTGGCGTGGGGGGAGGGGGGAGGACGGAGAAAAATTTGCTCGACATTTTTGCTACGGCCCGCATACGATGGGAACCCCCCCCCCCAGGATTGGCTGAGCCGATGTTCTCCATTTGTTGGATTCGTTTTGCCGCCTGGATCATAGAATCGAACGGATCAGCCGGGGAGACGTCCGCCATTCTATGGGTTTTTGTGTACCCCGCGGCATTACGAATATATGTACATTTTGATTTTCGTTAAAAATTATTACCCGTTAAATAACAGTTTATGCACTATACAAAGCTTAAGGCGCATTCACATCTACACACACAAATTGAGAATAGAAAAGGAATCACATCCAACAACTTTCTTCCATTAATGTTTGTTACGTTAACGTTAACTTCTGATACAATTTACAAAATAATAAATTTCTAATAGTTTTAGAATCTTGCATTCCCTCTGAGGTTAGTCGACCCCCGCCCCCAGTTTGCCGCGTAACGAGCAAGACGAGGGCAAAGCCGTTTTAATTCTCGCGTATCAACATTTAATTGTCGCCCGATTTTTTCCCCTTCATCGGAAGAAATTGATTATCCCGGTGGGTACGTAGGTCGCCGATTCAGCCGTAATACGTGACTTGGCGGAGGGTTCCAAGTTGGGTTTGCGCTGGCTGCTCGTTCGACGGTTTTGGCCCAGGAGATTGCGCTATTACGCTTCCCGGACAATCAGTGCGAGACAAATGAGAGGAATACTGATGCGAACCATGGGACCCGGGCTCCCAGCGCCGAATCCTGAGGGGATGGACCCGGGACCAGCCACCAGAAGGGGGGACAGAGGGGGAGGGAACGAGAGAGGGAGGGGAAAGTTGATGCGGCTAAGGGCATTTGCATTCGGAAAAGAAGAAGAGAGAAAGAAATAAATTAGGTGCGTGCCGAAGTGACTTTCAATTGAGGGTGTCCCGGGGTTTTTCCCTCCGGCTCGTCACTTCTTCCTCTTCGAAAGGAAAAGACGTATACCTAACCTGAAAAGAGGACTTCTACTAATTGCATCCTGTCTAACGTCGCTCGTTAGCCGACGTTCGCGGCCGTGACGAGACGCGGGACGACGGAAGGACCAGCGGGGGGCGGTGGGGGGGGGGCGGTTGGAACGACACGAGAAACTTCTTGGCTTCGTTCGATGGCGGACGAAAGAGGAAAAGCACGCTTAGGATAAAGCTGGACCGAGCCAGAGGACGGAAAAGTTGAAAATGGTACTTATCAATGCCGATGATATTCATCCGCGAACCGGGTGTCCAATTAAATTTATTCGAAGGATCTTCTACTATATCTGGCGTCGATTGTATTAACACTTTTGATATTAGGAAAATTTTTAGAATATTATTCTTTCCACAGATAGAAATTTGTTGGAACTCATATCGAGGTCGCTTAATAAATACGGACGGTTATCGAGTATATGACTCATAACTTCGAATCAAATTGAATAACTTTTCCGCGAAGAATTTTTCGAAATAACATTTGTCGAAAGTTATGATTGATCGAAGGTAGCGCTGGACGAAGCACGAGAAAGGAGATCAATTCTTGCGAGGAGCAATTCGTTTACTGATATTCGTACCACTACTTCGCGGTACTTTGACTCTCTATAACTTTCGACGTATACGTAAACGACGGGCAAATGTAGCGCGCGAACTTTATTTAGTTCAACATGAGATGTTAAATCGTATCAATTTGCAGCGACATTTCTCAAGAAATCGTGTGAAAGACAAGTTGGTTACCCAATCTTCTTCTGTCCAATATTGTTTAAATGCATTAATTTAGTTTCTTCAAAATGCAACGTGTACTTGTTCTATTTTGTGAAGCATAGATGAATAGTCGATGTTTCTTATTACTAGACTGCGGATCAAATTCATATTTTTATTAATAGAATTAATAAAATGGGAGCTTTGTAGATGATTGTCTCAACCCTTAAATATAATAATTCGTATCTTACTTTACGTATTAAAATTCCCCATAAATGCATAAACATCCGCAGTCTACTTATTACTATAAATTTAGAAATTATCGCGGCCATTCTATTTGTTTGAAATGTAAAAACGTAAAAGATGCTTAGTACTGGTCCAAGGGTTAAGCAGGAGAAGTGAACGCGCCGGGGGTGTATTCCGCAACTTTCCTCCGCGATCGAAGTTTATCAATACGAGTTTTAGCGTATTAGTTTTTGCTCCATTAGGGGCCAGAGTCTGCAAGGTCCGATAATTTAGCGAGGGAATCTCGGCGGCGGGAAAGGGCGACCGCCGGGGGACGGGGGTGTGCCGTTGCAACGTGGGGACGAAAAGGGACACAGGGTGCGCGGTCAGCACCCTCGTTGCAGAAACAAGGGTCAGTACCGAGATTTTTCCCGATAGGTGGAGGCGTTTTGTCAAGCAGCTAAAGTGGTCTGAACCAGGGTTGGTTTGGCGTGGTCGTGAGCTGCACCGACGATGCTCGTAACGTACGGGGCAACCGTGGAACAGGGATGAAAGGGGATAGATAGACGGTCGATAGAAAGGAAGGGGATGATTCCCGACGGCAGGATCGCGTGCAGGGACGACATGGCATGTCAGGTTACTCTTTTCGGATCGGTCGATGGTAGCGTTGCGTTCGGTTTGACAGGAGGGTGGGTGGCGTGATTCCGAAAGCTTTAGAGACCACGCCGGATATGAAACTAACTTCGTTCTTACGGAGCATTGGTGGCTTCGAAACGTCACGGGTGAAACGGATCGGAACTCGAGCTAGTCCGCGGAACGGATGGGTCGCGACGGAAATGAGGTGCGTGAGGTGCTTTTTTATTTCACTACCACCCCTCTCGCCCGTTCGACGGGCACAAAAGTGTTAATTGAAGACGCGGGACTCGTGACTAACTCGTTTATAAGCGGCGAATCGGAATTATATTAATTAATCAACCCCTCGATTTTTTGGAGCGTCGCGAGGGACGTACGCGGGTACCATCCCCTGCGGTGCGTTTTGCTTCGCGCGAGATATAACGGCGCTCACCCCTCCGTGTTATGAACGCGAAAACAATCGACTATCATCGGGCTGAAATTTCATTCGAGCGTGTTCGCCGAAATTACGGTTTAAAATCGTGACAAGGGCGGAATGCGCGACGAGAGGCAAGAGAAACCGAAAGCACCGTTTTGTACCTTTCGATCTGCGAAGAATGTAATCGAGACGAATTCCGAACAGCTTCCTTCTTTACGGAATACCTAATTTGTCGTAAACTATCGTTTCTTTGCAAAGGCATGCAGGTTGATACTGTTTATACTGACTTTTCTAAAGCCTTTGATACTATTAATCATCCTAATGTCCAAATTAAAGGCATTAGGAATAAACAGCTGTATGCTTTCTTGGCTATCCAGTATTTTAATTTCTGAAAAATGAAAAGAAGACACGGGGAGTCGATTGAGGCGCTAATGTCGAAGAAACAAGCGTTTGAGATATGGCCTTTTAGGTCGGGAGGGCAGAACAGCGGACGGTGTTCGACGTAACACGGGAAATCTACGAAAGCATTACACGAAATTACTCGAAGAGTAATGGCGGCGAAGTTCCGTTGGAGTAGTTTCCCTTCTAAGGAATCTCGTTTGCCCTCGAGAGTGCTTAGAAAGCACAAGTGAGGTCTAAGAGGAGGTTTAATTTCAAATCAATTTCTACCGGATGAATATTGCAGCGAGACGGGTACGGGGAAATAAATAAAGGATCGAGGGACGAGGAGGGTCCGCGTGACGGGGTTTGCTTCGCTCTTATCGCATTCCACGATACGTTGGGACACGCATCCGATACATCGAACGTAGCCCTTAATCACGGGAGGGGTCAGGTCCGCCACGGAACGAAAATGGCGGCCGGGGGTGTTCGTTTCGCGTCACGATTCCCTTTTATATTTATTAGCGACGTCCGCGCCGTTAATTCATCCCCCGAGCGTCGGAAACTACATCACCACCGCGAGCAGACGTTGAAATAAATTTCGACCGACGAAGCGGTATTTCATCGCGATGGCACTGCCTTCGCTTCATTCGCGGTTCATTTTCTCCGCGCTGGGTTAATGAAGGCGAGCCCTTGGAACACGTACCATAAACCTAAACTACGGCGCCGTGGGATCGTAATTAAAATTGTAATACGTTCCGTCGAAGTTTGAGTAAATTTCGTTGTACGTAGGATACGATGGAATTTGTAAATACACCGTGCCAACGGCGGCTGTCTCTGTTCTCGCAATCAAATCGTCAACGACAGATTTCATGCAGGCAGGTGTGGGAGAGACTTTGTTCCAACGTAAATACACCCTTTGTAACTTTCATCCCCCATCGATACGACTTTCGATCGATGCAGCGTCTGCATTTAAATTTATGAACCAATGGCATTTCGCGTGTTATCAACGGTAGATATTGTTGTCCAATTTCGTCACAATATAACGCGAACGAATAAAAGTGAAAATGTATTTTGGACCTCAAGGGGTGGAGAAAGTTTTTCGATCAGATTTCGCTGTTCGTGCCCACGGTACGCCGATGAAAATAAGACTTACTACTTTTAATTTTGCGTGATCGAAACACGCGCGCGTAACTTCCACCCCCCCTCGAAACAACGAAGAAAGTTTCCCTCGGTGGGCAACCCCCCATCGAGACAGAGTCTTCCCACGTTTTCGCGTGTAAAACTTCCCTCGCCTCCCGACCGTCCAGATATTTCATTAGGCGGAGTGACAGGTTAACAGCAGCCATTGAGGTGTTTCGTGATTTCAGCCGACGGAGGACACGAAATGGTTCAAGAGTTCGGTTGTAATTAATCGTTGCCAGGGGCGATAAGAACAAAGAAGAGAGGCGCAGGGAAGCGAGAGTACGTAGGGACGCGCGAGGAATCATTGCCATTCGGGGCGTGTATGCAAATGAGCAGTAGATGCCGCGATGCTTTTCTACGTTGGAAAACGGCTGGTTGCGTGCACGCTCGTGGCGTTTCGCTCAGATAACCGCGCGATTCGGTGAATTTGCATTTTTAGCGAATTTACAATTTGATTAGGCCCAAGGTGGGAGTCCTTGGATCCGCTCCTGGCCGTGGACGACCACGCTAGCCGGCGTTATCTTCCGGTGCTTTCGTTGCTTCTATGGCTGAATTCGCAGAAGACAGATTTTGGATAATGCACCGTAGGACTTTTAATCGAGGACCAAGGCGTCGTTTTTCTTTTCGCGTTCGACGATAAGCCCGAAACCGGTGCGCGATGGTTCGCTCCTACCTTTATCCTGAATCCTTAAACACGCACCAGCGAAACCAGCCCCATTTTTCTTGATCTAAACAACCGTCTTACGCAGTCGACTCTCCGCGAATGGGCTCTTTGCGGGCTTTCGGTACTTATCGATGCCCCAGAGAATTTATTTTTACCCACGAGGCATTTCTATTTAGCTACCGAGCCACGAAACAACGTTTCTTAATTTCCAGATAACGATAAACCCAAATTTAATGCTTACAAACATGGTCAACGTCTTGCTGGCCCACTGAGGCCCAAAAAATTATTACCTAGGAATCAAGTACACAGTTAAATGAACAGCAACTTATCTAAACAATCGTTGGATCGAATACAATCGTACACTGTTTCTATTTCGTCGTCTTTTCTCGAACGAATTATATATAAAAATAAAAATTCCGTCCATCTCGGAGAGATGGCTATATCTGGCCAGGCGTGCTGGAAACTGTCCCATCGGACAATGAATTGGCCAGACCCGGGGAAAACACTCGGAGAGATATACCAGCTTCTCTGACAAGCGACGCCTATGTATAGAAAATGTCGTCGCAAATATTCCCGGCTCCGCTTCGGAAGAATGTGTGCGAGGGACTACGTTCCAGTTCTAAGAAGAAGAGGAATGCGCGAAAGGGAATACAAACAAACCGGAGCATCCGTATCAAGGAGATTGAAACTGTCTGTTAAAAGGCGACGATTTAATCTAGTGATGCGACGTCATTGAAGAAACTCCAAGAAACTGGAATGCGACCTATTTCTCGACTACCTTCTTACGTGTGCTTTCTGTTGACAGCGAGACAATACTGCCGATACATTAGTGCTACAAGACTTTACTTTATTAAGTTACAACAGCAAATGATCTTGTTACATCACTCTAAAAAGCTATTATATTTGCAATTTCATTTCAGTTTTAAGTACTTCGTGACACACGTTTGAAAGTCTATTGTGTACTTTCCGCGCTCGCCGACAGGGGGCTACGTTTTCTCGCAAGTATTAGGAAACGTCTCCCTTTTCTATACCTTTTCTTTCCTCTTGATATACAATTTTTAAAAGTATACTATTCCCAATGTTATTCACAACAATTGACTCAGTAAAATGTCAAAAAAAAAAAGAAAAACCACGCCAGGAAAATCGTAAATTATATTCAACTTGTGATAGACAAACAGTGCAAAGAAAAGTCATTGTATAATTGAAAGCAATTATAAAATACTTACTTACAAGAAAAATAATGAAACAAAATCATGAATAATAATAATGAATGATAAAGAAACCATGTTTTAAAAAACAAAAAGACCAAAGGCAACAGCGTGGTAATTTTCAGAATTAATTGTTACTCCGAGGTATGTTAATAAATCTGTGGGCCATGTTTAATGACACGTTTAGAGCGCTTTACTTCCTTTGTTGCTGTTTTGACGCAACATCCGGATTTTCGATCGCGTGGATGACGCAACCCCTTATAATTTTCGCCTCACGCGAATCCCAATAATCAACCGACGAAATTTGTATCGTGATAGATAACGATCCTTCGTGACTGCGCCCCAAAGGACACTAATTATTTTTTCATTACCCGATAAGGACGTACGTACACGGTAGTTTAGATCGCCCCGCAAAAAACCTCGGATATGATATAATGCCCGGTTTATGACACGACACCAATCGTTAAACGCATTAAGTTATTGCGAACATTAATTTCATTATCTTCCACAGACGCGAAAAAAAGAAGAATGGCCAGCGACATATTATTCCATGAATCATAAATTATTTAAAGAATCGCGCGTAATAAAATGCAAGTCGAGGATCGCGAATCGTTTTACAGATTCTGCTGAATAAAATTGTTTTTTCTTCGTTATAAGTACGAATAAAATTTCATTCGTTCGTTCCCACGACACTACTTAATTGGGAAATAAATAAAATTAATTTTCTATTTTATTATAACTGAACAAATCTGAGAATTCAGAGGGGCATAGCAAGTATGTTCGAGCGTTCTTCTCAAGACGATATCCGATGTTTCTAGGCCATTATGGTACGTGAACGAGGAAATCCTCTGAGAATCTAACTACAGACTATCAAACATAGTTCTTTTTCTTGTCGTTTAAGCGACAGCTTTATCTAGACGTTCACAGCTATCTTACAAAGTTCGAATTAGCTTCGTATTCCTCTGGCGATCATTTTAGAAAATCAATGGCCGATTAAAAATTTAGCATTTCCGGCGTCAAGGAATTTTCAATATTACGATAAACGGCACCGATGCGTTTACTGTGCATAATTAATCGTAATATTTACGTATTGAAGAATTATTATATGATCAAACTAATAATTAGGAAAATTAATTTAATAGCGTTACACGTTATTAATGAACGGAGAATTAACCTGGAAACGAGTACACTGGAAATGTTGTATTTCGATTTTGCAACTCCAATTTCGTTTGTACTTATCTAAAAGGGCTTGCAGTATTTTTAATTATGGGATCGAGTCGATTATACTGAATTATTAATTTCTAATGGTAACAGATAGCCAAAAGAAATTAATAAATATGGTGTAAGTATGGGGTACACATGAGACTGCTCCCTTAAGATCACGAAGTGAATAAAAAATTTTCTTCGGTTCCTCCTGAATTTATATGTAAGCGCCTCCAAAGCCGAAGATTCAATTATTTCACAAGAACGTTCGAGAAAGAGCGCCATTGAGTGTTCGAAAGCAGATTTCTTCCCTTTCCCGTTCGCGAATATGCTCGATGCAAAGAAGCTTACACCGTATCCGAAGAAATCTCATCTGGAGTATACTTATCTCCGATCATAGCTGTAATCTATTCCCCCGTATTATTACCCCGGGTTATCGCGCACTAAACGCAACGGTTTGTTACCGAAAACGATCTGTCCCGGGGGTGGTCGTCGTCTCGTAACGGATACACCCTTTTTCACACACGCGGGGGTTAATAACGCGGTACAATCGCCGTGGGTTGAAAGGGTGGGAAGAGATCAGAGACGGGGGTCTTACGGCAATGGATACGAATTAAAGTCGACGGTGGATGTCGGCTAAGGCCAAAAAGCTTTCGAGTATCTCGTTCCGCGAGGCTTTCGTACGCCCCGGCCAGCAGGGTTACTTTCTCACTCGGTATCCATCCGTGCTGGATAAAGTCTCTTCTCATTTTCCAAGAAGCCCCCATTCACCCATTCCCGCTCGACTTCTGCGCATCTTCTCGTCTCTCATTTTTCCTCTGTTTCTTTTTCTCCTCTCCTCGGAATCGTCCTCTTTGCTCCCGCCCGGTTACTCATCCCGTTCCCGGGACTCACCCTTCCCATCAGCCCGTTCCTTTTCCACCACGGTCGTGGATTTCGTTGGCGTGTTTTTCGTCGCTCGAGAAACCACCAGCCCCCCCCACCCCCGACTGTCGGAACGAATTCTACGTTTTCGCCCGATTCCTTTATTGCGGCCGGCCTAGACGACCGAGCAAACAGACGACGAGCTCTCCTTTTTCCAACCCCTCCCAGCGGCGTCCTTCGCCCTTTCGCGCGGCCGAGTTGGCTATCGACAAAATTTCCTCGCGAAAATGCTGCGACCTTCCCCTACCACCGTCCGAATCGATCTCAGAAGCCTCGGGGAACGTCAAAGGCAAATTTCACGCTGCCCGCCGTTTGGCTTTCAAGCTTCATTTGTGACGATAAACGTAAGTGCACCGACACTGGCCTAATTATCCTTGCGTTTCCATATTTTCTGTTGAAATTCCACACGAGACAAGACAAATATCAAGACACTAAACTCAACGGTATAACCGAGGGGGAAGAAGGAGGGGGTTGTATGGTTAAAGAATGTCCTCCACACTGTTCATCGTGGCTACTGTTCAGGTGGCCATAACGGTAGGATTGCGTTCGCCAAAGGTACCCGAGTTTAAAGGTCGTAATCGACCCCCGCGTGCGTAAGGGGTGCACGTTCGAGCGAGCAGTCTTATCGGCGCCGTTTGATCGTGGCCCGTAAAAAAAAGTGCTGGTTGTTACTCGCGTCCGATACGTTTACAAGGAGGAGCGAAGAAGAAGGCAGAATGAATTGGAGGAGGTGGTCAGCGGTTAAAAAGCTGGCGAAAGCGTATCGTGCCGGCTTCCAACGCACACCCCCGCATTAACCGTTCGCGGTTCGCAACCCGTTATTTCGCGGTTAACCTGACTTACGATAAGCTCGAGCAAATCTTTACTTGTCAGCTACAGTCGTCTATACACGGTGATAAAGGAAAAGGTCTAGGTTTAAGGGCTGTAGTTTTGGTAAACTGAACCAACAAATTTCTATTCTTGATAAGACAAGAAATTCATCCGAAATGCTTGAGAGTGGTACAAAGGAAAGAGGAAAAGAAGTATCGGGCACGCACGAAGGATATATGGGGGGGCCGCGTTCAGCACGAACGACGTCTTTCGCAGACGACGGCTGGGGGGACAGTCGCGTAGGGGTTTTCGTTCGTTCGGAGCGCGTGCAGCGGAGGATCTTGAAGCGCGATAACGGAAAAAAGTGTCATAAATCACGGGTCGGTCGAGAGAATCAGAAGCGACGGATAAAGGAATAGCGAAGTGGTAGTACGCGAGGAAACGCGAGACCGAAGTCGATGGGGAGGCTCGAAATGTCGGAACGAGGCGAATATATCACCGACCTATCTCGACGTCTCTCGAAGCGTGGCATAACTAGTGTACAGAGATGGTATCGTGTAGCCTCTGACCGGTAGGATCGGGGGTTGGATGAGTATATTAGACGGGCAGCGGGGCCCTCTTAGAATTCGCTTTGCACCGGCCCCTGACGAATGTGGCCCAGGCACGCGCCGGAGACGTGACTTCGCCTTGCGAATATTCATTCCGCCTGATGTAATGGACTACCTTGACCCCTACACCCCCTTTCCCCCCACCCTTCGCCACGTTATGTTCCAGGCCAGACTGTGTTTAACACGGTTGATGGTAATTCTTGCCCCTTTCGCGCCGTCTACGGGGATGGTTAATGGATCAAAGTTGTTCAATCGTTATATCATATCAGAAAACATACAATCAATTATTTACTGATTTTCTAAATATTAATTTCTATTGTTCGCTAAATAAACTTTTCAGCAAACGATAAAAAAAGGATTTCATTATTCCAAATTGCTATCGTTAAAAACATATCGATGCCTCGCGTTATTTCAGCCGCCCCGTTTCTGCGCATGAAAAACCGCCGGCTCCGTTCTTGTCGTCGTTCCTTGTTTTTTCATTTCGCGGGAAATTCCGGCTTCGCTCACGATCCAGATCCGCGATAAAATTCTATGACGTACGAGCGCGTAATTATTACCGCCACTTGTATTTTCGGACTTGCACCGCCGGCGAGTATAAATTTCCGAATATTAATCAGGGAATAGGTAAAAAGACCAAAGCCGGATCGCTTCTTTCTCGCGTTTTAGGGAGATTAAACGGCGCTGGTAGCATGTGTACCGGGAATCTGCTTCGTCGAGATTTAGATAAATTTGAGAAATTGGCTGCAGTTATTCAGATTTTACGACAGATTATAACTCCGGGGTACGGTAATTAAGTGCCGGTTCTGCTCTACACTCCGACGAACGTGCCCGACTCGTTCGCCCAACCTTTTTGGCGGACCACCATGGAATTTCAAGTGGAATTGGGGGATTATTTAATTCGCGTCTTTGGAGCAGAGTTTCCCTCCCCATGTCCGTTGACCGTTTCAAGCGTTTTCCATAATGCCTGCGTGCGTTTTACTGCGATGAATTAGCATTTTAATTAGAGGACAGTACTCTAGTTCGACGTTTGTACGACAATTCCATTACGCTGTTTAATCAATTTGCGATTTCTTGCTACCACGTCGATCAATATTTGATGTAAAACTCGCTGCTTGCTAATGAACGTAACCGACAGTTCAGAAATTATTGCAATTCACCCCCACAACCGAAAAGAATTTTTCCAGAACGATTTGAAAACGAAGCCTCAACAAATTGGTATTTAAAATTTTTCCCAGGGGTGATTGTATCTTTCAAGCACTTACTATATCAAATATAGCTTTATTGTTTTATATCTGGGTCGCACAACTGGTTAACGAAGTTACGGAGCGTCTATTTTTAAGGTCTCTTTATCGCTCGATGGGCAATATCTAAGGAACGCCACGACTTCCGTTTCCCGACCGCCTCCGACTTCCTGGCGCGATGGCCAGCCACTCTTTTATCAGACCGCGCACACGCGTTTAATATCGACGCTTTTCGTCGTGCAGTCGCTAAAGGAGGATGTTAAAAAACGGCCAAATTTTGCAACTCTTTTTACCAGATCTCCTCCAATTCAAAGGGTTGCTCTCAAACATATAATTTTAACTTTAATCAATTCCTTCGCGCCGCGCATTTTTCCATTTCCCGGCGCAGCAAAATCGGAAACTCTCCCCGCGAATGATGCTTTCAACGTAGCTTGGCGGAGCATTTCTCACAATTTCGTCGAATCCCATCAGCAGCCGCGTACAAAAGTATCTCGAAGCGAGTCTGTTCGGAGCGATCGGTCGGCGTTCGTCAGCCAGGCGTCGAAACTGGGCCTGGCACACGCGTAGGCGACGCTCTTACATGCAACTTCCGCGAAGGACCTTCCCAGTCTTTTCGATTTCTCGGATCTCGAAGCGTGACGAAGAGAAGGGGGTGGGGGTGGAGGGGGCGAATCGCGACGGTGCGATCAATTGTGTTGCGGAACTGCGGAGAACTGCCATTGTCGGCGGAAAGTTCGGAATTATACATTGGAAACTTGAAATGGATGGAAGGGAGGAAGGAAGGAAGGAAGGAAGGAAGGAAGGAAGAATGGAAGGGAGGAAGGAAGGAACCTGGATTCGGCCAGATACTTCTGGGGTACTCTTATTCTATCTACTCTAGCCTGCCACGACTTCCCTCTTTTTCTCGCCGCGACGCGCTACCCTTTGCTATTCCGCCTCCCTCCTTGTTCTCCTCTCTTCTTATCGGAAGTTTTCAGACGATCCCGCACGCCGCTGCGTAGAATAAGAGATGATTCCCAGCCCCGACGAGGCTCCAATTTAATTCGATGTTGATTCTGATTTAATTAACCATCGGCGCCGATCGGACAAAACGCCGACGATGGCGCTCCAAACTTAATCCTTAATGGGGTCTGAAACCGCAGCTGGCGTTTCGTGGCTCGCTTGTCGCCTAACAAATTCATCGAACTACGCACTGCAGCCGAGCCAATGAATTTCAACATTTTTTCAAATACTATCATACTCAAATAGCATCTAAACGCCATTATTCTCGTATTTCTACGTACTTTTACCAAATAATAGTTGTATCATTGCACATGGACGTCAATAATACAGTTTTATGCAATGAAATCAAATGCATTAAGCCAAGAATACAGGAATGGCTCTATAAATAGAAAATATTGTAAATTTGTACGCTTCAATTCCTTTGTTACGCGATAGATACGTTCCAAATAAAATTGTATAGAAGGGCTGGTACCACAACTTTCAAACCGCGCACAAAAAATGAAACTATTTATAAAGGGAAATGTTCGAATAGATCGAACAAAAAACCTTTTTTTTTTTGTGAAAAACCAAACGTATATGAAACTATACTAAATAATGTAAAAGTTACCTTTCAAAACTCGAATGTCGTATCGAGTGAGAATTCTAGAATTCGTTCTGACAGATCTAATGCCACGGTGTATTTCACACATAACACATTATTTGTTCGTAAATTTGAACTACGTTATAATTCTAACCAATTTAACGTTAATTTTCATGAATAACAGTGGATTCATAACGCGACGGAATAAATGCTCGTGCGGCGGATCCCCCATAAACACGTTCCATTGTTGCAACTATACGGAATTCATTCGCGGGGATATCGACAATCCCATCAAAAACGTAGCGCACAATAACGTAATCGAAAACGAGACCAACATACCGACATCAATCGGAATTCTCTGATCATTGACCAGAACCGATTCTATAACGCGAAGCGATAACGCGACACGGATCGATGCTGACAACACCCGTTTTGTTTATTTACGAGACCTAACCTGGCGCACGATTCGCCCAGCTTAATATTCGAATCCAACATATAGATAGATAAAGTGGACCGTGGACCAAAATAAAGCGGTTAGCCCGTGCCTGGAAGCAACGTATCTCTCTTTCACGCTTCTCCGTTATCAATTTTTCAGTACCCGGCCATTTAAAATGATGCTCCCGATTCGCACGACCCTATAAAATACGCTAATTTTATCGTGCCTCTTCCAAACAGGCTATTAAAATTAACAAATACAAATACAAATGAATTTTTCAGAGCGCGCAAGACATACAATTATTTTCGAACCAGTAACTAGAATTCCACGAATTAATATCATGATCTAGAAAATAGCTAAGTGGCAATTTACAGAAACCCCATTATATTTCGTTGCTGAGAATGAAAAGACGAGGGAGATCTAAAAGTCAGCGAACGGTTGCGTGGAAGCTCTCTGAAAACTACCGAACTTCAAAGAGGACCGAGATTCACTCGGGGGTCATCAAAGTGCCCTCGTGGATCCGTGGCTTTCGGATTAAACGAACGCAGCGTTCCGCGCGAGCTCGTCGAACGGGCGCTTAAAGTTTGGATTTTTCTACAATTTGTAAATCGCGGCCTCGTTACGTCGACCGGCGTGCAGGTTGGCGGTAAAAAGGCCGAGAAAAAGTTACGGAAGTACCATCGTTAATTTAAAAAGTAAGTATCTCTTAGTCGTGGAAGCTTAACGTAGCGGGTCTGTATGAGGGTGACGGCAGCTTCCCCCTTAAGAGAGCATAAAACGAATGGACGGACCTAGCATTCGTTAAAGTTGAAGAAAAAGAAAACGAGTGGCAGGGTTTGAAGAGAGCCCAGGGATGCCAACTGGCGTCTGACCCCGGCTCTCGCGTTCTCCTGCTCGCGCTTTTGACCCAGTATAGCGGAGCGCCCACGAGTAGGCGAGCGCACCGGGGCTCGATGTGCTCAAAAAGCGTACGTAGATAACGAGGAAACGTAATAGCCACTTTGTCCACGGGGTTTCCATGCTGTATCAACAGTGTCTATCCCCACGCGTTTTACCTCTTCTGTCCTCTACCTGCGATTATTTGTCCGCCTCTTTACGTGTACGCACACCCCGCGTTTACGTCGACACGCAACACAGACCCCGTTGACTATCATAAATTAGACGCTTGTAAATTTTCACCTGGCCGTTACACGCGCCTTTGTTCATTATACGCTGCAAACGTCAAGCACCGGGGCTTTCAAATGTGGGCTCCTCCTAAACTTTTTTTTATGAAACTTTAAATGCGCGCCCCGTTAATGGTCTTTGCGCACGAATGTCGTATAATAAACCCCGCTCGTAAGTCGTTGGACAGTTGCAGTTTTTAATCCCTAATGGCTGAAAATTCATCCCAGAGACATTTTCATCTATCCTTTTATTAATTACCTTTTAATGTATTTGATTAATGTTTTTATTTTACTTTCAATGTTATAATTATAGCGTTTGAGTGAAAATTCAACTCATAGTAGGTCTGTTGAGTGGTCTACTAGCTCTGGCTCAGACGCCATGACAGATTGAAGCGTATCCCTCTGGTGGCGAGCGCGAGAAGTACGCCACTACGATTTTTACGATCAGAAAATGTGCAATCACCGATAGTTGTAGATAAAAACCTTAAACTATTCATAAATTTTTGATGAAACATGACGAAATATCACGTTCCCTCTGAATTCGTCAGGATTTTGCAACTCAAGCAACGCATTTAGAATGTGTACTTTAAATATCCCTCGAACGAAAGCTGAGATGTTCCTCTATCTAAACAATCTTCAACCGTGCATTTTGCGCTCCAATTTCAGCTACGAGTGAAGTACGAATCCACTCGAGCCTGCGTTGGAACAATTAACGAACGCTACAAGGGGCGGAGGGTGTCTACGAAATTAGAATCGTTAAATTCGCAAGGGCGCGAAGGGAAAGGTTGGAAGAGGCGCATTTCTGACGACAGGAACCCCTAATGTCAAGCATGGTGGAAGGTGTATATCTCAGAATGGCCCAGAAAATGTCAAGGACTTTTTTTAAATGTAGAATCCTCTAATCGTTTCAATTGTGATAACTCATTTTCCAAAAATTCTCGAGAGGCATCCAGCGTGTCAGTAATGCAGGGTGTATTTGTGTCAGGACGACGGAACAATTGCAAGGTCGTGTTCTATTTTTCGCTGCAACCAGTTTTCCAATTTCCCAAAAATTCCCATTTAAATGACAATTTCCACCGGTGTCCCAGAGCGACAATGTTTAATAAACGTTACGAAAATGTCGGTACCGATGATCGTTCATCGTCGTGAACGTTCGCTCATAGGTTATCGGAATAAAACGCGACGAAACGAGCAAATAAAGCTGCATGCTAATGGAGACGCAAAGAATTTCTTCGAGGAGAAATTTCCCCGCGAAAGACGAAACGAAAACGACGAAAAAAAGAAGTAATAAAGAGATGGTGCAGCGGCGTCTTTTTCATTATATTATTTCATGGTCCAACGGTTGAACAACGCGGGGGTAGCTGGTTTCCGACCACCGAGATAAAGGCCGACCTCGAAGCAACACCCAACTCGAAAGGAAAGAAAACTGGTAGGAAACGAATAAAACTAACACCCATTAATCAGGCCTTAGTCCCGACCGTTGGAGAAATAAGTGCCCGGCGCGAAATAAAGATCTCTTTTTTAGACGCCTTAAATCACGAGTTTATTTCCTGGAGGAAAGGACATTGCTGCTACTTCGCCAAACACGTTTGGTGGTCCTCGAAATTCACTCAAAATTCTTCCTACCCGCCATTTAGAATCGTACAAATTATGGAAGCAAATTTTCTTTCGTTAAACAAGTCACCATATGAAATTTAAGTGTGAAACAAGTTTTACTTAGACTTACAACAGACTGAATATCTTAAGAAGATTCTTATTTTGTGTTAATTGTGCTCGGATTCACGTCGAAGATCATAGACATTGTCTTAAGACGCATACCGAGAATTCAACCGAGCTGTTCAGTTCAGCAGCGCCCAAGATGTCTCAGGAGTACCAATCAGCACAATTCTAAAGGCGCTTACACACCCGGGAACCCATCTGAACAGTTCAATTTGGCGCTGTGAAAATCATCCGTGGAACTGTTTTGTCGAGGTGGCTGAGCAACCCAACAAAGCAGTTCGAGTGGCGCTCTACTGTTTCTATTGGCCCTCCTGAGCGTACCGAACCGAACTGTTCAGTTAGGTTTCCGGTATGCAAGCGCCCTCTGCTGGATCGACCAGTAAGCAAAATAAGCAAGTGCTCAAGGCGCGTAAAAAACAATCAAATACCATTATAGTATCAAGAGATCAACGATACATTTTTAAAAGGACAATCGACGTTCTAGAGAATTAAACCTGGAGGAACCCTCACTGTCGCGCGTAATTAGTCCTAAGAATATCTGTTTAACCTTACGAGACTGAGCATGGGTGTCCAGGGGAGACGAACCAGAGTGGACATATCCGGGAAATGTCGCTGGAGGGCGAATCACGATTGAAAGAACTAGGGAAAAGGAACGCGTTCGCCGCCCCTTTGTATTTCCTTTGTCCTACTTACGCGGAAACGATAACGAATCGTGGCTACGAAAGTCCCCGGTTAACCTTTACTATTTAATAAGTCGAGCGATTCCGTCGCGATTGAAACGTTGTTTATCTTGCACGCGACAATGAGAAAAGAGAAACACGAGGGTGAAGAGCGTTTACCTCCATGCGCGCTTCCGGCCAAAGGAAATAATGGTGGACGTCGATCGCGGTTATTCGCGAAAACCCAGTTTGTCTTCCTTTCTTCGTTACCTTTCCGTCGACCAAACTGAATTTGCACCGCGAGGCTCAACTTTTCTCTCGGTATTATGTTCGCTGGTTAACATAATACCGTCAAGATTGAAATTTAATTCAAGGCTTTTCACCCTTCGAGGGCAGCAGGAAATTTCTACTTTATTTAAACCGTATTCGTCGAAGATATTTAGCGTTTGTAACTGACGTTACAAGTATGTTGTGTATCGGTCGACATATGTTCACGTTCTCACCGGTTCGTGCATAGTCGGTGGGAAACAGCGGTGGACCGTTTTCGAAAACGACTCGCGACCTTCCACCTGGGACACAATTAGTCATAATCTAACTTAGTTATGACTTATTCGCCGCAGCCGCCTGGCGCACAAATTACTTAACTTGGTCAGCTTACTCGGAACTTGTTACGTAGCAGAACTTCTGGCCTGACTTTACACCCACGGTAGATTCTCATTAGCCAGCTTTTCGTCGATGTCGTCATCTTGGGCTCCGAAGTGGCCCTTACGTGGCTCCACCCGCGATATCCACCAGCTATTACTTCTTGGTTATAATTGTTGTTTCGGAACACGGAACACGTTTCTACGCGCTAAAAAACTACAGGTTCCGGGCGTGACTGACGAGATTCAACGTCCAAAGCACGGCCGTTATGTTCACGGTAACGGATCTAATTAATTGCACCCGTACAAATGTCCCGCGATTTCAATGCGGCTTTACGGAAATTAATTTATTCGTAATTAAATTTATAACCGCGATACCTGGAAGGAAATGGTAAGCACGATACTCGGTGTCATGGCGGAACCCAAGGAACAGTTGGCGCGAACATTTTTAACCACGAGCGCACGTAAACAACTGAACGGTCAAATAACTTTATCCCTTTGTAGCCTTTGACGTGCTCCGTTTCCGAATTCCTCTGTAAAAATCAATTTTCGAAGTACTGTTCCATTCGCGCGTCACATTGTTCGAACTAGATTTCAACAAGAACTAAATCAGCGACTGAAACGATCGCTTTGGTGAGTTAGGACGTTTCACCTTTTTTTTAATTGTCCGATTACTAGAAGCAAGTACGCGACGCAGGTGGAATCGCGATGAAGTGCGATGTAAACCGAACTAAAATGTTCGCGAGACAACGGAATCGCCGTTGGCGAACTACGTTGACAACCACAGAGTGAGCCGTAACACTACTTCCCCTGATTCAAGGCGACTAAACTCGAATAGAACCAGACTGGAGTAAACTCGATTCGGCTTACGTCGAGACGTTGGAATTAGGAACAAACTTTCGAGTTACGGGTGCTGTTGGATCTCCGTCACCTGTCGATCCTTCATCCTTTTCGCGTAATTCAATCTCCCTATACAAGTTTGGACCCAAAGCCGCGTCTGCTCTGCACAGGAACGTCGCGCAAGTGTCGTCGAAGGTGCAAAGTGCATTGTTGTGTCTTCGTTATTCGGTTTTATTTATTTACACGCGCGGGGTAACCCTTCTGCGAACAAATTGCGGCGCGCCTCCCACATTAACCAACAGAGGGCTACGCTCATCAACCTCTTTTCTCGCAAGCACTCCACAATTTTGATGTATAAAGCATTTACGTTAAAAAATTCTATTTCATGGCGTTTTGTCAGTGATAAACTGATGTTTAAGTTGCTACGGTATTCCCAGCTCTCGCGTGATTAATTAATTACAAAGGCATTCGACGATTCTTTTAAATTAGTTCACTGGTTTGCGATCGAGGCCCTCGGGAGCCGTTTACTTTTTCTCCCGAGACGATTCTTTTTGCTAAACGCGTACGGTCGAAGTAAAGTTTAACACACGAGCGAGCGTATGGACACAGTATAATGCCGTAAACCGCTGTCACGCCTCGGGGACGCATTAGAAGCAGCCGTGTCTGCGTAAAGGTGCACGCGCGCCATTTTTTTACGACCGCCTTCCAGATTTTTACGATATCACCGAAGAGGCCATTTCCCACCTTTCCCGCGCCGAACTCCATTGTTGCCTGCGAATGACTATTGACCGTCGACTATGAAAAACTTAACCAGACGTACAGTGATTCGCGTTAACGCTTTATTGCATTATAAAATCTTATGGACCAGCAATTTTCAACCTTTCTTATTCCAAGAAACGTATTAAAATTCTCCATCGATCGCTAACGAGAAAGATCTATATTTTTAGACGATTGAAAAAAAATATTTTTTACCATTTCTCATATCTTGTGAGAAAGTAGTGACATTTAAAGAATCGATTTAGAACTTGTTATTTGGAAATTGTTATTTTAATTATTGATTTCTGATTAATTCTACTTAAATATTCTGTGTTAAAGTCGAAGTAACTAGTTAGATTTTCATTTCCCCGGGTCTGGCGAGTCTATTTTCCCGCCTCGCAACGTGCATCAAAATTGGATAGACTGTTTAAACTTTTGGTTCGGACGAAAGTTGAGCAACCGCGAGCCCGGACGAGACGTTCGGAGGAATTATCCGCTGTCCACGAGAAAAATCCACGAGTACATTAATTTGCGAGTTTCTGTTTCTATGCAATCACGGCTGCACTCGTTTTAATCGAACTCGACGCCACGTTTTCCAACAATTCGTTGGATTTGGTACACTCAGTTAATTTTTAAAGGATCGAACAGGTAAGACGTGTAAAACTATTTCGATGTTACGAGAAATTATGGATAATTATCGCTACTAAATTTGGAAATGACAATTGACAGGCGATTGCTAGCTGTATAAAATAGGTACCATTTGTGGTATAGCAAATGAGATGGTACACGTAATGAAACAATTCCACTCATGCTCATTCCACTTGCGGTTACAGATGAAATTACTAGCAATTATTGTTTATTGCATTTCGAGTAAATACTATGCATTACTCTCCATCGCGATATTGCAAGCTTTCTGTCTTGTTCAAAAGATATTCTCTGCATTTAAATGGGAAATCGTGGACATTGTTGCTCTCTTTAATAAATATTTAAACATCATTTCGTTGATACCTTTTCCATAATTGTAATCGTATACGCAGAGGATAATTGAAAGCCTCGAAGAGAGAGGATCGATCCTTTGCAAATAAAGGAACGCGATCTAGCCGAGTTTCCGATTTTCCAGAAACGGGATCTCGTTTTACCGTTGCGATAGGTCGCGATCTAAAATTCAAGACAGAAATAGAAGCTACGTTTTCTTCTATCATGCTTTTATAGAGACTGGCTGCCATGTTATCGTGAAAAATCGAGGAAGACTACTAACTTCGGGGTCACCCGGTGCTCCCTATAAAGGCATTATTAATGCAAGCCAATCCCGGTGCGGCGCAGAACGAATTGCCTCTATAAAATGTAATTTCGGAAGAGTTCCGATACTAAATTTTGAATAGCGCCGTTGCTCGGATATTTCCATCTCAATGGAGACTTTCGGCTTGGAATTTCTAAAGCTGGCCTTGAGAATTCTTTGTTCTCGCGAAAAACTTTGCCAGACCGCGCGATTTTCCTTCAATTTCACGCTCAAATATTTGCCATTATCTACACACCTAACAATGCCTTGTAATATCTGCACCCGTTTCAATGCACCCGCCGCCTTTATTAGAGCGTAAATTTTAACACTGCTTATCCTTAGCTGGCATAATGATCCTGCCTATGGTAAATGAAATCTAATGAATGGGGAACTTTATCAAATTATTTAAAGAATTCACTGTTAAATGTCAGTTTAAACCCTTCCACACGTTTAAGAACCGAATGCAAGACATGGGATAAATATTGAGAGGAGTTTCTGACCGCTGCACGCGACAAGTCCTGTGGCTGTCGCCGCAGGAGCAAAGTCCACTCGAGCAAGGTTTGCCAAGCGGCTGAGGAAGATACAAAGCAACCTCGGCCCAGCCACAGCCGCCAAGGCTTTTTCGCGCCTCCGACTCGGCCCGACTGTTTGATTTAAATTTATTTACATTCGTCCCTTTTCTACAGGACGCTCTCCGCGCGCCGCTATGAGCCCGCCGACGCTATTGATTTCGTCCTCGCTCACGAACCACCTACACCCCCTATCAGCGACTCTGCTGCGAGTACATCCCTCCGCCCACCATCGTCTCCCACACCAGCCAAAGAGCTCCGCACCACCCTTTGCCCGCGGAAATTCGTTGTTACGAAATTCATCGATTCGTCCTTTCTGCTAGTTATCGGTACCTGCCAGCTACGGAGCACCCGCGGTTCGCTTCCTCAGGAGCAAGTATTCGTTCTTGTTGGCATAATCAGTCGCATTACGAATGAACGAGACTATTTCGCCACGGTATTTCGAAAATACTCCCCGCACAAATCGTGAAAATACATTGGACTCTCTCAATTGATATTCTCAAATTGACGAGGATAAAATTCGTAATTTAATCAAAGAGAAACGAAACTTGTCGATTCAGGGGATTCCTGAACTTTCAAACGAATAGATATTTTTGCGTTCGAAACCAGAAAGCTTCCCTTGATCGATAAAGAGGTGAAAACCAGCCCACCCAGTCGAGTCCCTTCTGCTTTGACGCGTCCTTGACTCCATCGTCTGGCACCGGTTCCGTGAGACAATCGTCGCCGCCATTACCGGCTTGCCAGGTTCGTTAATGCGCCCCAGTACCGATGAATCTGGTTTCTTTTGATCAGTTCCTCCGCCTTGTGCTCGGTCTGCGTCCAGCCCTGCGCGTGCCATTGCGCTGTCTGCTTTCTTTGTTCATACTCTGGTCCGATTACGGGGCGTTCAAAGTACCGGGTCGTCTTGGATAATCGAGAATCCACGGGACGAGAGGGTGAAGACAAGAAAAAGAGAGCTGGATCCCTTCTATCATTGCTCCTCCGGCAATTTCGACGACTATCCGAGGGGGTGCGCCTTCCTGTGTTTTATGGGATGAATAAGGATTTGCGCGAGGAACGTGTGTAGGCGTCCCTCTTCCCCGCAAACTTTCTGATCCGTCGGTGTTGGTATCGGGTCGTCCCATAAATAACGCGGTATCTTCGAGATGATCAGAATTAATGATTCAACGCCGAGCAATTGAGGCAGGTAGGTGGGAGTCGTACAGGATGCCCGTCCTAACAATCCGCCATTTTTGGACGTTCTCGATGCTCTCAGAAAAAATTGTTATCGACGGAAGTTAGCGGGACCCGACGATTCGAAAAGAACCCGGCTTAGAAACTTTGCCAATCTTTTGCAGATGCTGATGGATCGATCCGGTGCCTTGAGCCAGAGCTGCTCGAATATTCTTTCATCGTTACGGTGGAATTTTGCTTTATTATTGATACGTATTACATCGCCTATTATTTTTTTAGTGGAAAACTTTTAAGAATACCAATCGAGGGTTCACGCATTTATCAACGCCATCTTTGCTCGGTTTGAAAGAAATAATAAACAGCTTCAATTATGAAACATCTGCTTGCCGGATGACCCAATATTTACCTTTTATCGGAGTTCCCTTTCATCGTTAAATATTAAACGACTCGTTCGAGGATCCAAACGGAATAAGAGGTGCGTTCGCGAAAGTCGTTAGTGGATCAAGTGAACGACTTCTCCTGCTTTTGTTTCCATTATTTCCCGCGTTTTCTTTTTAACGATTCCACGGTTCATTAATTGCAACCACCTCTCGATCGGTACGCGTATTGTTGCTCTCCGCCTCGTCGCGGTGCCCTTTTTCGGATGCTTTTCACGCGTCAATTCTCTACTTTATTGGAACGTAATTGCTAATCAATATCGTTCTAATAAATAAATCGTTTAATCGCGGGAACGGTGTAACTCCATAACGAAGAGGTACTTAAATATTCACCGGTTATCGATAACGTTTCGTGTATTGACAAATTAAGTTAACCATACTAAATTCGAACGTGGCAGTCATCTCCGAATTGTGGAAATTACGATTGATATAAACTTTACACGTGTCGAAAGCTCGAACATTACAAACAAGCTTTTGACGCAAAATTGGTATCGCATTCGCGATGCGTAATAATGCATATCCGTGTAACTAAATAATTGCATCGCGTGAATTATAGACTCGTACCGATCCGGTGTTTCGAGCGAGGCTATTCTTAAGCTTCGTCGATTATTGATGCTCCTTGATGCAAGAAGATATATTTGTCCTTCGATGTAATTCGACTCCAGGTTCTCGTGTTTGAGGTGTTCTATTATACAGCATCGTAAAGAAGATGCTCGATGACGTAATTTACAAACGTGCAAAATTTCTATGATATTTCCAACAGCGACCGAATTTCGCCTATATCGAAGCACGCCTGGGCCCACCCGTTGCAATCTAACGGGCACCCCGTGTACAGCTCTAATGCATATACAATCGCCCGAGTGCGCCCGCATTGTGGGTACTTTCGTCTTCCATCCCCGGGTGTCGTAGATAATGTCAATTACTTTACCGAAGCTTTTTGCCGATGCAAAGTAGCAGTCTTCCAGCATGCGTCTGATCCGATAATAGAGGCATTCTCGGCTTGATTTCGAAGCACAGGGGGCCAGAGCGGGGATCGTAGGGGGCGACGGGCAAATGCACACAGAAGGGTCGACGCAATGTAAATTTCCGTATTGGGGCGGCCGTGTCGGAGATATCGCCTTCGCGGAGTGAATTTCGGGATACACGTACGAGGCACTTAGAATCCGCGGTTGTTTCCACCGTAACTGCCGGCCGGGAGGCATAAAAAATGGCGTTAAAGCGTTATTCATGACTCGACGGGTAAGCCACCCCCTCTGCGTGTTACGACGATCTAGTCCCGAGTCTCCATCCACGCTTTCCACCCCCCACAGCCTCCGCAGCCTCCCTGCAACAACTATCCGCTGACGCGATAATAAATTTCGTTCATTCGTCTCGGGGCTTATTTCGCGATATTATTTCACCGGGTTTTTCCCAGCCCCCCCTCTGCCCCCGGTTATGATTATCGCCTAGCCGATCTAGCATTGTTCTCGCTTTTACTTTTCGTAAGAGGTTTGCTCCAGGAGCAAGAACGATGCTCTCAGGATATACGAGGGTAGTTTATTGTCGAACGACCCTCGACAAAATTAAGCAAACTCGGGGATAAATGACATAAATTTGTTCTTTTTCCACGCAATAAGTCATTTATCAGAGTTATCGATTGTTACTAAAATCTGAATTGCAGGAGTTGGTGTTAGATATGCCACGATTACGTTCATCTTTCCCCCCGGAGAATTATCCTTCTATTCCTGGACATTAGCTCGTGACAATTAAGGGATTAGGGTACCCTCGACCAGCCCCAGGCAACTAAGATGTATAGCTGTCCATCAAATCCAGTTTACGATATTGTTCGGCACTAACGTGATTTCAGAGGTGTCGAAGTGCTTTCGTTCCCCACCACATTAATATGACAAACACCAGTGTATTAGAGAATGTAACTCTGTCACGATTTTTAATACTATCCTTTTACTAGCAACTAGTATTCTCGACGAAGTTCATCAAAATTTGTTGCAATTTCAAAAATAAAAACACTTCCAGAACTCGCCAGTAGAGGGCTACGCTCGACTTGTCTCTCTCACAAGTGCACACTCCTCCAAAGCAAGGAGTTTGCCTACTACTAAGCCACCATACTTCAAGACTTTTTAAATATAAAAAAAAACATTCTAACAAAGTAAATAGAAAAGAAATTTTTCCTACCCCGTAAAATGCAAACTAAAAATGCCCGTAAAGATTTTCTATGGTGAGAAAAGGTGACATTTACCTCGTAGCACCAACATTCCCTAATACTCGACGCTTCTCGAAACCGATCCGCTTCGATCCCTCACCTCGACACGATTTTCCCTTCGGTGAATCGACCCTCGAGAGTTTACACGCAGACACTTAGCTCGGTGTTTTCTTCAAAGGGCGTCGATATCGGATTTCCATTTCGTTGCGCGATTCCGGAACGAGGAACGTGTCTTTGGGTTTTTGTTCGCTCGGGGAAGGAGATTCGTCGTTGGAGAAAGAGCCAGGTTTACGGGGTGGTAGGCGAACGAACGGTGGATGTTATAGAAAAAGGAAAAAGTGGAAGGGTACCACGAGACATTAGAATACCTTTCCCCCGCGAAGATGGTCGAGAAAAGACGTAGACAGAGCTCAGAAAAAAACCCCCCCGGGAATTGCATAACCGTAGGCTCTGTGAACCCTTCTTTTCACTCTCTCGCTGAGAAAGAAAGGAAATCAAGCGGAAGAGAGGAACAGACGAATAATCAAACACCCTTACGCTCTTCAGCGATGTCTAATTTTGTTACTATGAGCATATATGATGTTAGAGGACGAATATTCATTCATCTTCGCGTCGGATAATCGACTGGAGTGTGAAAACGCCGCGGGTAGAGGGGGGTGTGAGTTAGTAAGCGGTGTAGGGGATGTCGAGCCTCGGTGTTCTCGACCCTCCTTTTTACCCCGGCGCTATTTCGTCGGCGGGTCGTAAAAAAATCACCAAACAACGAGCGCGCGCGCACACGCGTTCAGAGTCATCATTTATGCAGACCGAGAACCGACTCGGCGAGGTGTGATTCGTCTAAGGAGACAATCCATGAAAAGAAAATGGGAACGCGACGGACCGCTGAAAGCTGGTCGCTGTTTCGTGTCGACAGAGTATACACGGTTGCTTTATTGTTCGAATCAGAAAGCTACCAGGTATCACAAAACGAGGGAACGCTCAAAGACGACCTGTTTTTCGGCCGCTCGCGTGCAACAGTACTCAACCGAGGCCTTCTCTAACCTTTTCACTCGCTGAATTAATCAGTGGTAGCGAAAACCACCTATTTATTTTTAGAAAAAGATATTAACTTATAGTGACGCTTCTCGCGCTCGCCAGCAGAGGGCCACGCTCTCTCACAGGTGCTCGACTAATGTGCCCATTAGCTTGTTTAAAATTATATAATTTGCACATTTGTTCCAAATGCAATTCTCTTCGTTAAATCCTGCGTTATTCAACCGTTCCTTCGACCATTATTTAATCGTTGCTCGCCGCGCAACTTTCCGGAATTTCGGTCCGGCGCCGTTATAACCGTAAAACGCTATCGTCCATTTCCCAAGCCGCGCCAATTTACGCGAGAGTCGGGAAAATATTATACACTTTCTACAAGTCGTTTACGAAATGATCTGGCACGGCAGGCCGCCATATAGGGGGTGCCTCGTTGGCGGTCGTAGATAATCGTGTTGCACCGTTTTCGTTTCGACGTCGGTTGCCCCCTGTTCGCTTGGCCCGTCCCCTTTCTTTTTTTTTCTACTCTTTTCCCTCCTTCTTTATTATAACGATAACGGCTTGGCGCTGGCGAGATGCGGTTAATATTGAGTATCGGTCGGCAGGAGGACGAGGGAACGAGAATAGTGGAAAGGGAAAAGGCAGAAAGAGTCGACTACCAACATCGGCGAGAGGTTGTGGAAAATGGAGAAGAGCGAGGTTCAATGAGTACGTAGGCGAAGGGGGCAGAGGAGGGGGGGGAGTTCCCGAGGGAGAACCTCGTTGCAACGAGGGTTTGGAAGGGCGAAGTCTCGAGTACCAAAGTCTACCGCCTCCACCGCCCGCGCCCTTAGCCCGGCCAGCACAGACCAATCTTTGCAGCCCGACCTGCCTTTTCCCTCGATTCCGCTGTTGAATTTTCACTAATTAATTCCCCAAACTCGCGCGCGCGCCTCGATCTATATATTTGTTAGGGGAGCGCGCGGCGCTTTTGCCATCGAAACGCTCCTTATTAATGGACCGATAAACCGTGATTCGTTTACAGGACGTAACTTACAGCCACCGGTGATTCCACGACGATGCTTTCGTTTTACTTTCGGACTTACCTGAAACAAAAAGAAATACACATATTTGTAATACGCTAGCTTATACTCCTTGTTCAAATCGTTGGGGTTGTTTTCAATTTAAAACAACTTTAACTTAAACTATTCCTGCTACATCGATTTAGTCGTTTTTTAGTAATTCAATCCGGTCAGAAGTTACATATGTTTAATTATATTTTCTAAAACTAAAAATATATGCAATCAGTAGACGCGAATCTAGTGTTAAATTAAGCAGACGCGGCGATCGTCAGAAAAGCTCTCGAATTTTTTCAGCGGAATCGCTGATTGCGGTTAGGAGACTTTGAAGGAGAATTCGTCGACGGTCGGAATAGCTTAATCGATTAATGCAATCGCCGTGCAAGCTAAAGATATCCGGAGTCCTGATCAAGCGAAATCCGGATCTTTTTCTCCGATGCATTTCCGCAAACGAGAAATCGTTGTCTCTTAAGTACAAATCCTATTTCGCGACGAGAACGGGACCACCGTCACGGGAGCAGATTGCGCCCATTATCGCTGATAAAACAATGACGTTTCCCATTTTTACGGGGCGCATTAAGTCCGTTGATTACATCACTTAAAGTGCATAAACTACGAGGAACGCTGCAAATTACACGACGGCGCGGCGGGGGGGAAAAAAGGAACGCAATTAAAGCGCTGGTCATTTGAGTCGATCGAAAGTCCATTTGGCCGGCAGCGAGCCGTCGTTGAAAATTCCATTTTTCTCCCTCGATCTCGCGAGTCTTCTTTTTTTTTTTTTTTTTTTTACAACAACCTCGCTGCGGTACACTGTGCAGTTTCCACGCGTTCAAAACAAAAAGGCAGCAGGAAAAATAGAAGGAATACGTATGTTCGTTTGCGAAAAAGTGCGAGCGAAGCTCGAATTACGTTACGCGTGGCGTGAACGGAATAATTGAAAGGCATCCGGTCGCCAGGACAGCGAATAGCCATGTCAAGCACAGATTAAAAGGAGAGAATTCTGAAACGAAATCATCGTTTGTCTGTTTGTTCGAAGGGAAGTGACGTTAAGGGATATTCATCTTTGTGGCCCCGAAAAACACTGATTTTTCAATACTTTTTTTTAACCAACAAACTATAAATTCGATCAAATTTCCACGCACATTTAAAAGTAAAAGTTATAGACGAGCCAGTTTCTATTGAAGAAATGAATTGCAGTCAACTCAACGTTAAGCGTGGTATAACCTGACCTGGACAATATTATAATACATAATGCAAAGATGAAACATTTTTATTTGTGTATTTTTTTAAATGAAACCTTTACCAATGTATTTGTCATAGTTTCCCGACTAAAATGAGACCAAACACGATATAATTTGTTTTTAATCTACTCCTAATAGAGTATAAAATCATATTAAATACGATTAAATACACTTGATTCAAGTTATATCGTGTTTGGTCTTATTTTAATCAGAAAAACCTCAGAAATGCATTAGTAAATGTTCCGATTAACAAACAATGCAAAAAATAAGTCTTTTTCTACTGTCTGATTCATATTCTACAGATTTACAGATGTTTATACGCGAATTCATACGTTTGCTTAATAATCGTATCATAATCTGTTCGAGCAGGAAATAAAAGTGCAAAGGAAACTGGGATTAAGAAGGAAACGCTTTATTAAAATCCCTACCCTATTGTTTCCAAGGTGGGGGGACAGAAAAAGCGAATTTCAGTGTCAAAAGATAACGAAAGAGTGAAAGTTATTCTTCCTGTTTCTAACAAGATAATTACAGTGTTATTAAAGTCCCCGTGAAAAGAAATGTCGCTCAATCTGCATTTTAATGAATTCGCTCGTTCTGCTTGTATCCACGCCATGTTCATTTTCTACTTGCATTTACGTTTTTTAATAAAGAGCAGCCGCGAGCTCAGCCAATTAAACTATTTAATCGCGAAATATGACTTTGATGCAATGCAAACAATATTTTATAACGAATTTGTATGCCTCGCGCATTGTATCAGTCTTTATTACTATTATTAAAATATTTCACTACAAACTAAAAAGAGACACGATCGATTCTGCTTTTATAAATTCAAGTTTCACTGAATGATAATACATTTTTACAAATATGACACGCCGTATTTAACTTTCCCATGAATTGATAATATTGTAATCACAACTTTCGAGATATTAAATTTTGAAAAGATAAAATGAGTGTTGTTGTTATTTGTAGAGCAATACAACCCAGTTTTATTAAAAATTTCACATCGTTCTAGATATTTTATTTCAAGCGTTTGCCAATGGTTTATAAAAGAAGTTTTATAAATGCATTTTTCCTCTCTCTGCAAAGAAGCAATGCAAATTACAGTAATTGGAATGGAAGACTAAAAAAGTAGTAAATTAAAATAATAAATTAAAATTAGTGTAATTTATTATAATTAATTTCACTTTGTGCAAACAACAGTGTACAAAATAACCCTTTTTCCTGTTTTTTTAACCAGACTAATGGATCAAATAAAAACAAAATGAACAGTCTAACGCAAGTAATCCCTTTTGTTGAAGAAACTTTTTAATATTACAAATCAAAGTGCAAAGCTTCCTCGTTATATTGTTACAATGCAAACGAAAAATGTTATACGATCCATTCAGAAATGCAAAAATATGGAAACAACAAAGAGTAAAGATATTTACTCGTGAAATGTATAACCTGTAGCATTTTAATCTGGAAATTGATATATCTCATATGTTGGATTGAAAAAATTGTACAAAGGATTGAAAATAGCGGAGAAGATCAATAGAATTTCAGAGAAAAAAATCACTCTGTACATTTCTTAAATGAATGAACGAATGATTAAAATATAGAACGATGGTTTTGGATGGATATTGATTTTTTCCAACGTTCTAACTGAAACTTGTTACCAACTTTATTAAGTTCCTTTGAAACGACATCGTTGTTATTAACGTTCGAATTTTTTCATGATCCATTTACCGATAACGTAGAAACGTCTTCGGGCGTTACGCACCGACATTGACGTTGTTGCACGCGCGAGATTCTAATTAAAAAATCAACGTTAATTACGCGAGCACGCGCGTACGGGAAAAGCACCGCGGACGTGAAAAATCCAACGAATGCATTTTAATCAACGCGCCACCGGTACTCTTTCTCACTTTCCTACCGCACGCCTCGTAATTTCGAAACTGTCGAAGGGTGAAAGAACGTCGAATCTCACGCCGGATCCTTTGTCAACAGATTTTTACCGCGTAAGTTCCCTTCTCGCGAAGTACTTTCATACGGTGGGGCCTCAAATCTGTGGACACAACCTGAAGACTAAATTCAGCACACAGAAATAATAATAAAAGCAAATACGAAGAGCTTTGCAACATATTGACGCAACCCCCTAACTTTCATTCGGAAAAGCGCGCAGAAAAAAATGGGGGAAGTTTCACGATTTGTGAGACTGATTGTTCGCATTAAAAGCTACATGATAATTTAATTATTAATACCTTTACACCTTCTCGAACGAAATTAAAAATAAAACGTAGGT
Source organism: Colletes gigas (assembly GCF_013123115.1). Classification (NCBI taxonomy): domain Eukaryota; kingdom Metazoa; phylum Arthropoda; class Insecta; order Hymenoptera; family Colletidae; genus Colletes; species Colletes gigas. Next base: position 1,087,272 of record NW_025106643.1, on the reverse strand, counting down.
TTATTGGAATAACAAAAAACCTTCTTGATTAATAATATTTATAAATCCCGAACTACAGGTTCGATTATTGTGCAAGTTTTGCGTGGGAAACAAAACCCTTGCACGATTACGGATTTAGCAACTGCGCCTGGCGCGGAGCGAATTTTTCTGCCGCTTCGAACAGCGGACGAAAGTTTTCGTGAATTAATGGGGGGCTGGTACACGGCGAATGCATTATGAATCAAGGGAAACATTTACATGAAACCCGACAGGCCGGAAAACTGGAAATACTTGATACGCGTAGATCGTTGGAAATTATTCCGAATAAATACCCGGTAATGCCCCGACAATTATCAATTACCATTCAAATGCTCGACAGCCCGCGTTAACATGAACATTTTTTATCGTCCTTGAACATTATTCACCCCGTCATTAATAAATTACGAGGGGAACGTGTCGTTCCTGCGGGTACCTTACTATATTCAAATGGTAATTACTTTGTACCGTATTGGACGCCATTAATACGCCTTCAACGGTTCAAGTTCGATGTGTATAATAAAAGATTGATGTTATTTTTTATTATTACTATTATTATTAAATGAATAAAAGGTAGAGTGCAATTAAAATTCTGTAGGTTGAAACATAACCTCACTTTAGCAGGTACCATTTTGTCCCAATTGTTTCATGACCTCTTTATCCATGTCACGAAGACAAATGTCTTTGTTTTTGAGCATTTGAAATCTAATTTATGGACATTTTGATAAAATATTGTTGACACTAATATTAGTAAAATAAGAAGACCAGGAAGAAAAAATATTTTGAATAAAAATGTCCCTAAATCAGAGTTTGAATGCATCGCAACATCGAGATGGTGCGTTTCACTCGACTCCATATTTAATATCGAGTATCTTGGTAAACGTTGCGCATTAGTAAAAACGTTCGAGGACGCGTTTCCTTTATTTCCGTCCCAGATTCGGGAAAACGGATGCCGGGTAAAATGTACGACCTCGCCGTAGCGATTTTTCGTTGCGATAGAGAAAAGTGCCGTGTATACCGCTGTTCCGTTAGACAAGTTCCTTTTATAGAGAATATTTCGTGTGTTTCGATACAGACGGCGCACGTAAATATTTCGCTTTCGTTCCGTAAATACTTTTCAGGAAACGCGGAACGATGATAGCACCGGGACGAAGCTGCAGGTAACGGGAAACGACAGAGTTATATTGTTGCTGCGCAAAGCGATGAAATTGGTAAGCAATTGCTGAACGAAACCGGTTTGGCGGGCTGTAGGTTACGGAAACGGATTAAAACCTCCAATAGTAGACGTCACGGTTCCGCAATAATTCACTATTTCAGTTGTCGTCAATGCAAACGCGGCACATCGGACCGCCGTTTACTCACCAAAGCTGCGAGATACGTGACTCGACGGAAACAACTCGCCCCGGTCGCAGAATTTCAATTTTTATCTTTCGTTTGTGGAGCGCAACTATTTCTGTTTCCCTTTGAACGCGCGAAATTTATTCGCTCGATTCGATAGAACTCCAACAATATTTACGCTCGTAACCTATTCTATTTCACGTACAACTTAAATTCTGGGTTCCTTTTTTCAACGCGTCGATAAAAAGTTTAATTTCCTTCGAGAGAATGAAATGTTCGTTCAATGAATCGTATATGGATAACGAGAAATAGCGAGAGACTAATCAATCGAGTTTGTTGCTCTATTTTCGGCGCCCCCATTACGAAAAATAGATTTTACTGACGCTTTTCGGTCTTTAATTATTTTTAACTTTAGTTATCTCGACGAAAACGAGCAGTCATTTTTGTAACACGTGGATGCTCACGAACACACGTTTTTATTTAATTTTCTATACCTTTCACCATTTTAAAATTGTTTCAACCCTTCGAACTATCTAAAATGTCTCGCGTTAGGGTATCAGAGGATGGAACCTTCGTGGAACAGAATGTCTGGTGGCCGAGTAAAAATAAAAGTGGAGGCGTTAGTACCATTTGTATTTCAAGGGTACACTCAACATCTTAACCTCCGACTCTCGAGCACTGGTAACCCGATCTCAAGAAATATCCACGGTAGATCGATCCGTGGGGTTAACAGGGTTAACTACCTTCGATCACCGAGGCGAAGCTTGCGCGCGCTTTCAGACATTTCCGCTTTGCCACGGCTCGAGAATCGTGTGCCGGCGAAAGAAGAGCTCTTGTCTCGAATTCAACACCTTTTCCCTCTCCTTTTTATCTTCAATCCACTTTGATTTAAATACGCAACCACCGCCGACTGGTTATCCAAGATAAATCTTCGAGTCCCCAAGAGAGGCGAAAAGGCCCGGGAGCTTAATTGAGTATTTCTCCATTCTCTTGCTTCCTCTCCCGTTCCATGTTGCCGCCGCCCCCGCAGACTTGATTAATTAGATTTTAATCTTTAACTGCCCGGATGAGCCTAGCTCGCGCGTTCTACTTCGTAATAATTGCAGTCTACACAGCAATATTGTTTTACGACACCCTTTTGTCTTCATATTTCCACCAAACCCTCTCGTTTCTGTCCTACACAGATCCTATTGATTCCCCGGTCTACTTCTTATTCTGTTAAGTGCCTAATCTCATTAAGCGTGCTCGATGCAATCTGATTCCATTTCTAATTTACCTACACGTCTCACGAACAATGCCTCACGAAATCTTGTGCATCACGAGAAGATGACGACACTTCTCGTATTTGCCAGCAGAGGGCTACGTTCAACTTGTCTTTCCCACAAGTACTCGATATCGACCACCTATTCGTAGTTATTAAAAATGAAGATTCCTCGTAACTGTTTCATACAGATCCGATGTGTAACAGTTTGGAACAGTCTTGGGAGCCTTTTCAGCCTCCGAATCGCGACAAAAAACGCAGTATGATAGAAAAACGGATGATCGATGGTGGATCTTGCGGTGAAAAGTGGATCGCGAGTATGACGAATGACGCTGGTCGATTCGACCTTTTAACATCGCGCGGGAAGCTTTCGATTTCGGTGGAGAGCAGATTGGCGACCTAGAAACGCAGACAGAGGGCCGTAACCGCGCCCAAAATCATTAGGGGATCGAAAACTGATTACGGGTAGAGGAGTTAAGCCCGGATCGGCCGTATGAAAGAGTCACGGTGGTCCCTCATTGTCGAGCCGGCCTATTCATTTGCCGCATTATCTGTTCGGATCACGTGCGGTTGATACTCATCTATAATTTGCTGACTGCCGTCGGTGATACCAGGCGCTCGCTGCCCGCTGTTGCAAAGTCCCGTCCGTCCCCGTTGCAACGTCGACACCCGAAAACACCCTTCGTCGCCCTTTCATTTCGTACGGTGCACCCTCGGACGAAATTGAAAGAAAATATTACCCGGGGTAACTAGCTAGGACGGACTATGCGCGTGTTTCAGTCTTTCCGCGCCGGGGGATAAACCCGGAGTCGCGAACGGGACCACCTTTTGTCCGAAAGCCACAGAATTTTGATAACGGGGGAATGAAAGCGCGGGCGCGAGCTATGCAATTTCAGAGATTAGGTATTATGAATATTATCGGCGGGGAGGATTAGCATCGCGATAGAGTTAGATCAAAGTTTTCCTACCCGGGGGGGGTGGTTACGGAGTTTTGATTGAAATCGATTCGGTACGTGTCGATGGACAAAATAAATATCTCCTCCATATTAACGCGTCAAAGTATTAGGTCATAAGTCCGTTCCTAGTTTTTTTTTTATTCCAATTCCAATGCAAAAAAGATTAATTTTTTAGGAAATAAATGATAATCGCTTTGCTCGATATTTGCAAGGTGGACGAGACAGTTAATATTTCCTCTTTTTAAATATTTTGTTAAGCTATTCTCTTCTTCAAAGGTCAGGTTAAATTCGAAGGAAAAATATAGAATGCCATTTAATAAAATGAGGGTGGCCTTGACTTTGGAATAAAAAATATTTCGATAGTTTTTATATTGTAATTTATAGCTGACCAAAAATTGATTAATTTTTGTTTAAATCGTTGCGTATAAAAGAAAGGAAAAAAGAAGCCATAGGGTTGCAACGATTATACGTTTTACAATTAGGCGGGTCCACGGCCTTATAATCCTCCGGGGCGTATCGTACCCCGTGTCCCGACAAAAAGCGTCCACGGCTCACGGAAGGGGCTAGATACGCTTCTGAAGGCAACCCCGATTTTACCGGGACATATGTGTACCACCATCCTCTGTTGAGTAATTGTTGCGATTTATCAGAACGATATGTCACGGCCATATCGAGGGCGGTCAGCTGGCACATAATCTTCGTAGGAACGGCAAGGGCTGACGCTCTGTGTGCACGAAAACACAAAAAGCTCCTGCGTCCGTATCTCGCTTCTTTTTTTCTTTTCGCCCGACCACACGGAAGATTTAATTGTATGAAAACGAGACACAAAAGCAATGGGGACGAACCCACCGCAAAAAGACGCTTATTTCGTTTCGCCGTGGACGCGTAAACGAGTGCTCGCGAGCAAGAGGTATGTTCGCGCAGGGACGGGAAAATAAATTTGAAAGCTCGCCGCGGTCCCTCGATGGCCGGAATAAACCGAAATACACGAAAGAATTAAACCTTAAAAGTTTTAAATTTGTACCAGGGTTGTTCGATGGCTGAGGACTTCGATAACGCCATTGTGGAAATAATGAGGATGTAAAGAAATTCTAATTTAAATTTGGGAGTTGGATCAAGAGTAAATCAAAATATTTTTACACTAATAGATTAGAAAAATGTGTTGCACTTGGAATGGTGCAAATAAAATAACATAGCAAAGAATTTTGGACGTTAAAAAGATCTCGAGTATCCCCGGGGACCCGGATTCCCCGGAATACAATCATTATTATCGCTGGTTCGTCGTCGTCGAAACGCGTCGTTTCAACGTGGAGCGTAGCCTCGTACAAAATCGAATTCCTCTAAACGGATTCGTTTCGTGTGCCCGGGCAGTGCTCGATTGTCCAAGTACGCGGCGCGAACGTAAGAGATTCGATTAATTCGCCTTTTAATTCGTTCTCGTTACGGGAATTATCCGGGTCCGCGATCTGAAAGGGCAGATCATGGCTGGTGCGCGTACCCAAAAAGGATATAGGAAGGAAGACGGAGGGGTTGCGAGTGCAGGGACATTCAGGGGCGGAGAATCGAAAGAGAAAAGGAGAGAGGGATGGTTAAGGGTTTGTCAAAGCAACCGGTCATCGCTCGTTCCTCCTATCAGCTGGCTATCGTTCCAGCATACATTCAGGGACCGGAGCAGAATGTATTCGAGTGGCTCTATAGTTACCTTGGGAATACCCGCTCTCGAGGACGTATGTAACGGCGCATGTGCGTGCCGTGATATGTGTACGGAACGCCGCGTGCGCGCGCACATTCAAAGATATACGACTGATCGGTCTCTACGAATTACGCGTACGTGATACGCATACGATACACGGTTCGCTCGTTCAACGAAATTTCCGATGAAAGGGAACTCGAGGAGAGGGACAGATTGGCTCCTCTCTCGCGTTTTGATTTCCAGTTACGACGATTTTTCGTCTCCAACCCTACCAACGTTGGAAATTGCCAAAAGGGCGCCTGTTTCGAACATTGTTACTGTCGAACAGCTTACGACGTGTTCTGTATTCTTTTCAAATATTAATAGTACGAGGATTTGTCCCAAAGCCCCTTGAATTCAAGATTCAAAGGATCAGATTTAGCCTTTCGATCGATTAATTGATACATTGAATATTTCCCGACATTTCCGAGGCCACGGAGAAGCCTTCGAGATTTTCTATATCGGATACATAACTTTCAGATAAGTATTGGAGATTCTACCTTCGGGTTTCCTCTGGCCGGGTACTTTATACGCGGTACGAGGTATAGGGCCGCTTGGGGGTAAGTTTTTCCTAGCGGAGCCATTCCTACGAGTTACGGACGAGGAGTCTTGAAAATCTCGCTTAAGGGATTCGTCGGGGTTAGGATTGTAAACGGAAGATACCTCAACCAGAGGGACAGACCCTAGAACGATCGTAGATAGACGAAAGATAAAAGACAGAAGGGGCAGCTCAGCCCCTGTTTGATTTATTTAATTTCGTTCTTCTATTTGTTGGAGATCGTACGGATCCGATACGGTATTGGATCGAATCCGTACAGTGAACCGAGAGCCAGAATATAGAGGACTTATCCTTAAATACGATACGAGATCGAGTAGTTTGAATTTCCATAAAACAACTGGTGCAATATTATAAGGTACGAAGACGACAGAGCTTGGAAAATATACGGTTCCTCTATCCACGATCGATCTTTAATCAACAAGATTACCATCGTCCCGAAGTGTAGTCGGGCAACGAACAACACCGGACAAAACGGGGAGAATGTACCAGGGCACGCGTACAAACAGAGTTTCGCTTTCGATTAACAGAATTCCGTAATCTAACGGGTTCCCTGGGTGCCCCAATTGTCATGTCCAGGCTATCCGCGCACGCTTCCCGATCGAAAACGAGCCCGTTGTCGGGGCGGTGCATTCAAATCGGCCGCGCCAATAAGCCAGTGTCGATTTCCAAGCCAGATAATGCTACGATAAAAGGCCGGACCCTTTCTCCCCCGATATATACACACATGGACATACGCGTAAAAGGAAAGGGGGATCTCTTTCGCCGATCATCCGTGCTTTATCAAGCCGGAATTATGCCACCCTATGCCGGTACCGTATTCTCGGACGACTTGGTTCAATCGAGACGACCTCCGAGCTAGAAGAAAATCTATCCCGTAAGAACGCGTCCACGCGAACCCCCCTCCCCCTTCCCCCCTGGTTCGTGCGCCTTTTTCCTTCTCTCCAGGTTCGTGGATCCTTCCCTTCGAAATCGACGTGCTCGTCGAAGGTACGGTCGAATTCCGGGCACGTAAGCTTTTCCTATTTATTGCACCTTTTTCGGCTGGCCGGTTCGCCTAAATCATTGCGCATCCCCTTATTGAATGGGAAAACGGGATGCATGGTTTACAGCCGCTGCCATCCGGACCACCCACTCCCTCCCTTATTCGCCCCCTTTTTTCCCTCTATCTTCCTCCTGACAGCCGAGAATAAAGTTTCCAATATTCTATCCGACCGGACTCTTTCCCGGGCAGACGGCGCGGACGAGAGTCTTGCCGTGAAAGCGCCACGGAAACCTTCCCGTTTTTCGATATTGCAACGCCGTACGTTGCCCTTTCCCCCCGATGCCTCGATACAGCTCTCGAGCACCGACCCCTTGCGAGAACCTGCCGATTGATATTAGAATTGGCCCTGTGAACACCACTCCCGATCACCGACGCCCAACTGTTCAGATCGACAGCTTTCGATCACCGCGTTAAAGGAACATAACACTCTGCAAGCTCGGGAAATATGCTACTCTTTTAGGGGTCACTTCCTTATATCGGTTGCAAGATTATATCGCAGCGTTACGAAATCACAATATATGGAGAGTTCGACAACGTGTACAGCACTTTTATAAACCCTAGATGACACCAATACAGTGTCTATCGCACGCTTAAATTTCCTACTATATTTAAAAGCTAGTAAGTTGGCAAGTAGGTCTCAAAAAGTATTCTTCTTCGACTGTTTTTACTTTGTCGTTGTACCTGCCACGAATTAAACAATCCCTCGCGTTAATCCGTCGTGGCGATCGGTCGCTTATGAAGCTACAACATCGAGGAATGCGATTCACATGTGAGCCAAGTTGCAGTACACGGAACACGTGCAGAGCATAATGTGTCGTTATGTCGGCACTCCTCGTCCGGTTCTCTCCGAATGTAAAAGCATAAACGAGTCTTGTTAGCTGCAGTGAGTCTACGAGCGATTGGCCGCGAGTTTTACGACCCCGGTTCGTTGTATCGTCGTTAAACGCGGCACTGTCATTGAACAATGCGTTCCGAAGCCACGCGGAATTAGGAACATATGCGGAAACAACATCCGATTCGTGTTTTTTCGAGTAGATTCAAACTTTAAAGATTCATGGGTGCTCCAATTAACTCGTAACGAACGCTACAGAGGATAACAATATCGATGAAAATGAGCTGAAGTTTTCGTACAGAATAAATTTTAGTTTAAATTACCATTTGATAATGAAAGGCATATGAATATGAATATATGTTAATCAAGGTTGATGGTTTTAGCCAGTTATTCGCAAGAATATAATTTCGAAGTTGGGTTTTAATAATAGTACTTCCTCTTCGCGTAACTGATAACGTACACACTTATGGGGCACTTAATTCCGAACGGATTCGTCTTGTCCCGAAAGACCCTTGTTAGTTCCATCTCATTTGAGGAGCAACATTCCACGGGAATGCCCATTAAAAATGGCCTCTTGTAGATCGTGCGTGACAGATATTAGGGTCCCGAGACAATTAACGCATTTTTCGGTAATTAGTCAGCCCCGGTGGCTGCCACCCAAGTTCAACCGTGGCGCGAGGTCGGAGCCACTTCCTATTTAAATGCATCTCGGAACTCGTAAGACCAGTTGCGTCTACGGGTCCGTCTGGAGAGGATTTTCCTGGGATTCGGTGCATCTATCACGTCCACGGGATAGGAAACGTGGCGGTGGGTCGGGTTTGGTCGCTGCAAAGGCAACGAAACAGCGCTTGGTTGCTTGTCACGGATCGTGAAGAGTGTCTCGTGGTTTATCAGCGGGGGCAACGTGGACAGCAACACGCGGGGAACGCCTTGAAGCAGCTCGAGAAAAAAAAGAATGGGACCAACACGAGCTCGTCGCACCATCTTAAACCGATTCGTCATGCGACTTTGTTTCCATCCGTGTAACCCCTTTCTTTTTTAGCTTCGTCTCTTCTATCCGTTCCTTGAAAACATACTCCGCGTTTCTTTTGTTTCTGCGGAGTGGGGGGGGATCCCCGAGAGTGATTTAGAACCGCGTGTACAATGGTCTCGCGCGGATGAACGTGGGCGAGACATTAATTTACGGATCCCGAGCTAAACAGACCGTTTCCGAGGCGATACGTCGCGTTCGTAATTTCGTGAGATGAAAGGGAAAAGGCTAAAGTGTTTCTAGGAAGAGGCTAGGTATGCTCAGGGACAAGGTCTTTGCCAATGTGCTCTGTACGAATAGTAGAAGTATGATATTTATAATTCAAAGTTAAGAGTATATCCAACGCGCCTGGAAAAAAATCTACGAGACTATTTTCACGATTTCGCTAGATATGAACATCAAATACGAAGCGTAACTGAAAAGTCTACAAACGTATTTACCGAATACCGCCATATATGAAAGTCCGGCACGGGGGGCGTAATTGAAAAGTCTACGGGACATATTTGTTCCGCGCCGCCATATATGAAAGTCCAGTATGAGGTGTATTTGAACCGTACCGCCAAATATTAATCCTTTGCAGACAGTGTTTGGGCACCACATAATATAGTTTTACCGTTTTGGAAATACACTGGAAAATTCTCCGCAATCCCGTAGCCACGAATCAACAGAAATTGATTTTCTTAAAACGCGAACAAATCATTAATTTTGAATAAAATTTAAGTAAAGTAATTTTTAGAGACACGGTATTTTTCAGTGTTCCTCTATCATTTGTTAATGTTGTTGAGGTTAATTAACATGTAACAGGGAACCACTCGCGACCCTAAGATTACCGCTGTGATTGTAAATGGAAAAAGCAAACATGGCTGTGTTGATTTTATTGGTACGTTTCAATTACGTATTCCAGGGACAGCCAGATTGACTTTTCTTATTTTATCTATACGTAACGCGGTATTCTAAAAGTGAGGGAGTGCTCTTAAGGGTTCACACCCTCGTTGGGGGCAGCTGTCGTTTCGAGGCTTTATCTTATACATATTTCAAAGATTTCCCGGGAGCAAACAGCCACAATAACCTATTTCTCTTCTGAATAACAAATGTGACTGATGAAATTGTGTGACATCACACAAATATATGGTAACCACGATGTTTTACTTTAATTATATTAAACGATACAAGTTACGTTGCAACGCAAGTTTACGCTGATTCTAGAGGAAGAAATGGTTCCCCTTACAGTGTTCATAATTACGAAATAATGACCACGACAGGACACCAGCATCCGTAACCTATTCTCTCACGCGCAAACGCATTCTAATGTCTTGCTCTGGACTGGCGAACGTTAATTGTTCCGGGGCCCGATTCACGATTAGAGATTAGAAGCACACGTGACCAACGCGACCCTCCACACGTGGCTCGTGTCACCGAAAGAAGGGAAATAGAAAAGACTGGAGCGACGCGGAATAGATTATAGTTCTTATCGATGGATCAGCAATGCAGGGACTTGCCAGGATTATCGGGGGTCCGTACTTGATTCGATTTACTCCGACGATGGGACGGTATCGTCGAAACTATCGTTTTCGATTTATCGCGAAAACCGTATGTATGCGTAACACCGTCGAATATATAAATAATCTACGTTCCTGCACTTATCACACTATTCTATAGAAAAAGACGCAAATGTCTTCCTACATCGATTTAAGAACGAGCTGCTAATTGAAGAAAGAGGTCAATGCATTTATATCACAAATCGGCGATCGAAAAATATCTTATCAGTCCAGAAAGGTACCACGATTCGTCTAAAATTAATAATAAGATTCTATTTACGATGTCCTGATCGATACAGTAGAGCCTCGATTAATGGGGAAAATCGGAGTTGAAAACTTTTGCAATAATTGAGGTTCCTGTTATAATCAAGGTAACCAATCGTAGCTATATATTTACAACCCCCCTCCCCCTAAGATCCTCAGCCTTAGTTGTTGCTTAGCGACCGCCCCCTCCACTTGTGGCCACCATACAATAATCGAAGTTCTAGAGCATTGTACTACAGCTAATATTGCAAAGTCCTTCTTCGCAATCAAGCCCAAACAAATATAACTATTTATTTAACAAACAAAATCTTCCAATTGATCTGTCAAAGCCCTGTCGCTAGGTTCCCCAATCTCTAAATCCTTTTGGTAATGGCCACGACTTAGCTAGCTTAACAAACACGCAGCCATCTTCGATAACATTTAACGAGAAGAAGTAAGAAGATGAATCGAGCGACCGGAATGCCTGGGTTAGTAAAATTGAAACACGGAATGGACAAAACCGGGTCCAACCGATTGAGCCATCGACAGATTCTTTCACCTCGAGCCTAACAGTGGCTGCCGTTTACGGTACAAAGCTTATCTAAGCGACGAGTAAGACGTCGCTCGGGTTAACGAGCGAGCATTTCCCAAGTACAGACAAAAGAGGAAAGGAAAAAGACCGAGTTATCCGCGGGACGTAGCGCCTCCGCGTTCGTGGAACGGATACAAGTGGCGCGAAGACAGTTCTTCCCCTTTCTCGTTCCTCTTCAGCCTCTTTCCTCATAGTGCTCCACTGAAAAACGAGAGTGTTTATCAGGCCACATTTAGCGTAATCTCGCCTCCCGAGGCACTCGCGTAATTAGGGTCGTCTCAATCTTCTTTAAGTTTCTTTTTCCACCCCCCACACCCCCGTTGTTCACCGTTCATCGCGTTCCACCTTTGCGTACACGCAATCATCCATCCTCGTCTTCCTCTTTCTCTTTCTGGCGCTTCTCAGTCTCCCTAATTTCCAACTTCGTAGTCTGTGACTTCTCCCCCCGCGTTCTCCGCCATTGTGGGCCCTATCCTTGTTTCCTAGGCGCAGAACTGTCGCGTTTCTCGTCTCTACGCGTTACTCCTGTCTGAGCTCTAATTTAGATCGGAGGTAAAAGTGGGCGAGGCGAGCAGGCACGGGGCTTTCGAGAATTTCTCTCCTCCTTCGGGCACTTTATCTCTCCCGTGCCCCGTTTTCTGGCCCGTTCCTTTCGCCCCGCGCTTTCTCCCACCCCCCGTCCTTTTATTTGTTTCTCGTTCTCTTTCACGTTCAGCCCTCATCTTATCACTTCCCAACGGCCCCTTTCGCCGGCAGGAATAGATTATCCTTAACGCTTCATTTATTCGTTTCTCGCGATAACCGGTAACCCACCTACAGGTGTAACGTTCGTTGATTGTCTTGTTTAATGGTTATGCCTGCGCGTTCCACAGACGCGGCAGGATGTTTGCATAAATCACGTTAGAACGGAAGAACGTTAAACGGTCGGCTATTTATTCTCGGTGGAGAACATAAGAAGGCATCGCAGTGCTTAATGAACGCTAGAATTTCTAGGGAGAATTATTGCGCGATATTTAACCCGCAATTTATGCACCGCGTTTTAAGGAATCTGATCACTGGGGAAAGAAACTCGTTTGATCCCTATCTTTGCTACTGAATGGCTCCCAGGGAAAGTGCAAGACCTTCTACAGGCCAAAAACAGTTGAAAATCAAGAATACTAATCCGTTGATCGAGGCTTCGTTAAAAAGAGATAGAAAAATATTCGGTCACACAGTATATTTTCGGTAAGGAATTTTTTTCTCAAAAGTGCGTAGGAATTCGGGGGTATATGTAATGACTAAAAATGATCGTAATTGACCCCTGCAACCGACAATAATTTTTTTACAATGATTTGAAATTTTTTAATTCCATCGAAAAATTTGTCCACTTACTGAATTTTTTTCTCGAAATTGGTTAGGATTTCGAGGGTGTGTCTATTCACCAAATATCATTGTAATTGACCCCTACAATCGAAAATAATTTTTCCAGAACGATTGGAAATTTTTTTTTTTCGCCAGAATTTTCACTCCTTCTCGAATTTTTTTCTTGAAAGTGAGTAGGATTTCGATGGTATGTCTATTGACCAAAAATGATTGTAGTTATCCTCTGCAACCGAAAATAATTTTTTTACAAGGGTTTGAAATTTTTTAATTCCGTCGAAAAATTTGTCCACTTATTGAATTTTTTTCTCGAAAACGCGTGGAATTTCAGGGGTATGTCTATTCACCAGAAATGCTTGTAATTGACCCCTGTAACTAACTATAATTTTTTTAGTGTGATTTGAAATTTTTTAATTTCGTCCAAAAATTTGTCCACTTATTGAATTTTTTTCTCGAAAACGCGTAGGATTTCGGGGGTATGTCTATTCACCGAAAATGATTGTATTTGACCTGAGAACCTAGAAATAATTTTTTTAAAACGATTCGAAATTTTTTAATTTTGTCGAAAAAGTTCACACCTTCTCGAATTTTTCTCTCAAAAGTGGGTAGGATTTCGAAGGTATGTCTAATGACCAAAACTGATTGAAATTGACCCCCGGAACCGAAAATAATTTTTTCAGAATGATTCCAAACATTTTAATTTCGCCGACAAATTAAGGCACCTACCCCCTGTCGATTTTCCTTAAAATTCGTTTTTCATTTTTAATAAATTTCTTTAACATCCTACAGAAAAGTTGTTTAATACTTTTTTGTAGGAACCCATGGGCTCTACTTCAGAAAAAAATTTCATCGAAATATATTCACTATTGTAGAAGTTATGGCTGTTTGAAAATTGGATCATTGTTATGGGGTTTTCCTCAGTTTACGGGGTTAAGGACCAACTTTTCGATTATTTTTGTAATTTCTACATCTTCTCCATTAAAATACGCGTAGTTTGCTTTTCTAAAAATCAAAATCCGCCAATCCGTTGAGAAGTTATAACGTTTTAAAAATTTACTTGAAATTTCAGTGAAACATCTCAACGGATGGTCAGACATGAAATTTCAGTAATGAATTTTTTTCTCGAAACTGAGTAGGAATTCGGGGGTATGCCTATTCACCAAAAATGCTTGTAATGGACCCCTCTAACTAACTATAATTTTTTTAGTGCGATTTGAAATTTTTTAATTTTGTCGATTTTCCCACCTACTTGAATTTTTTTTTTTTTAAAGTAGGTATTTACATTTTGCAATTTATTCGATATTCGTTTGAAACTTAACACGACGCGTTCCACTATAACTTGTGAATTACATTCGTTAACTGAATGCATCGACGTCGAAATTCCAGTCGACGAATTTCACGGCTTTAATTAGCGATCGTGTTTCCAACGGAAAAAGTAAGTTATTATCGAGTCGTATTGTTTGCCTTACGGCTACGTTCTACTGTATTTACCGAGGGATGCAGCCGAGTTTCTAAATTTTCCGGTCGGTAACGAGCGACGGGCAGTTATTGCACGTTTTCACGGGGAAAATATTAATTTCATCTGTATAGAATTACCGAGGTTCTAGAATTCCCGGTTCGATCGTGCGTCACCAGTACTGTCACAGACGCATCGAAAATGCATTTTCGTTGCAACTGCGCCGACACCAGTTCTTTAAATTTCAAACGAACGTACATCGATTCAATTGCCACGCGTTTATATCATTTTAGCTGCCTGTGCGGCAATCTATGCATTCACTATGCAATTCAGTGCAGTATTCCCTCGCTAACTGATTGAATTTCACCCTTCATAAACGAACTAGAATCTTTGTCAAGCGTAGGACCATGGTTCATTTGCTATCGAAAAGTAAAACTCCTGTATTTTTCATTACTATATCGTGGAAATATTTTTAACAAATTGGCGACATTTTTCCGATAAATATGAATCTAGCCACGAGTATATTCCGACCATTTTTCCATGTACAAAACTGATTCGAAGGATGAGTAATTAAAAATACCCTGAATACGGTATCGATCCAAAAATATAAAAATATACAATTTCAAAAAATCAGAATCCCTTTGAAGGGGTGAAAACATCCCTAGAACCGTTTCTGCAAAGCATTTGTGCAAATTGTGTACTGTGCTTGTTTGTTCGAACAAAGTGATTCATTCCTGTACGTTGAAAGTAAAATGGCGACCGGCTGAGACCATCGTCCCAACTTCCTGTTCCTGGTCGCGGCTGATTCGCTTTAATTAAGGTTAATTGATGAATTAACATCGGGGGCTGAAGACACATCGACGCGATGGGCTTTCGTGTTCTCATGTAAAAATGGCCGTGTCGGGCCGTTTAATCCAGGACAAACGGGGGCGTACAAGCGTGCATTAAACATCGGGGGCAGTTTTGTGCATGCCTACCTGGATGGTCCAGAGAGAGCAGGAATCGATAGCGTCGAAGGTACGAGGGGAAAAGGAAGAGAACGGTGACAATACATCGAAAATGCGTTTTCCATTATCCACTCGCGTACAAATCGAACGAGCGTTATTCGGGTACGATCCGAGCGATTTGTTCGCGCCGCGATCGTCGATGTCCTGGCAAGTCACGAAGAAATTCTATTTCCACTCCGCGATTCGACACATTTTTTTAATGGATAATCCAGCGCAGACCGATTCCACGGATCGGAGCCATTGTGCCAAAACGGAGACGTGCACGATCCCGCTGTGTCAAACGGAGTGTCAATAAATCGACTCTATTACTCGCGTCCCGCTATTTATCGTTAAAGTATCCACAAATTGGCGAGCCACGCGAATCGAAACGAATCTTTTGTCCCACGTTTCCATCGCCGCGTCGACGTCACTCGACAGAGTTCGGTCCGGCCGGCGAACAAACCCGCGCTGAGATTTTCTTGTCTCGATCAAAGCCTTCATTCAAACGCGTACTCGTTCGAAACGAGTGTCTAACCGATGTTAAAAAAAAACCGAGCCAAAATAATTGTTAGCGTTCGCCATTCACTGTTATCCAAACGGGAAAACAGAGTATCCTTTAGAGTCTTTTAATAAAGAATTTGGAATCATGAAATACCACTGAGAATTTCGGAGCAACACTAATATAAATTTATAGAAATAGTTGTGTATTTTTCCTTGAAAAATTGATATTTGAGTAAACGACGTTTCCATTAAACGTACCCGTTCCGCCCAATAACAATGATTCTCTTCGACGCTCGCGTCACGAACGTTCCGGAGCGCCGCTTGACCCGCAAAACGTGCTCCGAAACGCGACGCTTATTTTCAAAACAACCTCCCCCCCCCCGGATTAGCCGTTTCATCGCGAGCAACACAATCGACGATTCTGTGCGCGAAACGCGAGGGAGAATCGGCCCCGGCCAGGTGGTACGTCAACGAGATTCGATGACGGACGTCCTCCCTCTCTTTTTGTCGCGCTAATACGCATACCTGACAAGCCACAATGCGTCACTTATTTCGTTACCGAATACGCGCGTATCCTGTCGGACTCGTTTCCCCCGTCAATGGTAACAGTACACTGCGGCGGAGGGAAGTGCTACAAGACGAAACCACTCCCTCTTCCGTCGTTTCACGTTATATTCGGAACATAACCTCGAATACTGACGCCATTTCCAAAAACATAGTTTCAACATTTTCACTACACCATCCATACAGCAGCCAAAATAATTATAATACGTCTTCTGCTTCTATCTTGGCTGATTTGGAAAAAATCATAGTGTCGATGAAGTGAAATAATGTTAGGTTAAAAGTATAATTTTTAAAGAATATTCTAATGTAGCCTTTTCTTGAATATATGTAGATTATTTCCAATGATAAAATGGAGTCTAGAAATGAATGTTTTTAACTAACATTTAGACGAACAAGGGACCAAGTCTAGTTTTAGAATGAATCTAATTATGAATAAAATTGTTGCAGCAGAATACATTGCTTCCTTTTTCCACGATAGAGGAGCCTTGAGGGCGTGGTCAAATCCCGGGTCGGGTCCTTTCCGTCTTTTTTTTCTCACAATTTTTGTGAAACCGAGACTCCGGTCCGCTAACACACTCGACAGGGAATATAACAGTTTCTTTGAGCCGTTTCGTGGAAGAAATTTCGTGGGTGGGCCACGCGGGGTTGTATGCAGATAAGGGCCGTACAGGCACTTAAAAGTCCCATTAAAACAATCTGCTCGAATGGCTCGAACGTCTAAAAAAGACTAGGCTAGTCGGCCAGAGCACCGAGCGTTCAGTATACATAAAACAGACCCTACTCGAGCCATTCGTATCGTTGGATGGGTGTAATGTTATATTCCACTCGGATAATTTACGAGCACCCTTTCCTTTCGTTCGGCCGCGAAGAAAAACTGCTCGTTCGCCTGATTACTATTTTAATCTGTTTGGAGGGAAACTGGTTCGCGTTTCGTCCGGTCGAGGCACGAAAATTCAATTTCATAATTTTATGACTTAACCAAATATACGTCTTATCGCGTGCAACTTTTAAAGAGCGAAAGGAATTTATTTTCAGCCGTACAGTTTATCGTAGACGTTTGAAAGAAAATTCTCACGCGAGGAGACAATTGGAAAACTCTTTCACGGATCCCGACATTAATATAATTTTCTCCGACGAGTGCTTTCCACGGGGCTTTAGTTGACTGTAAATACAATGCGACCTTTCGATACATATATTTCGCGGTTATGTCACCCGTGGGTACCCTCTTTGCTTAAGCCTAAGCGCCGACTCACGTTCTTGCACACGATACAGCATTAAAGATAACAAATCTTGAAATATGTCGCTGCTTCGAGATGGGGCTTGCGATAATACAAGGGGAATATCGTAAGCTCCCTACATTATTCGCGCGCATATATGTATACGTATGCGTGCTAGCCCGCCGAGCGTAATATGTCATCTTCATCCGTCGTTCACCCATATACGTGCTCCCGTATAGTGATTCGAAAATTCTTCCCGATTTTTTCGATCCCTCCTCACACGACATCATCACTTCTGATCCCGTGACACTGAAGGGTATAATATTTGTCAACGTGAAAACGTAAGAGGTCAAACCATCCTGATGCATTAACACGTGGACCAAAACTATCATTTCAGACCAAAGAAGTCTTCTCTTGCAATAGTAAAATTTAATAAAAATTTTTAAATCAAATCCAGTGATTCAAAAATTCTTCCCGATTTTTTCGATCCTTTCTCACACGATATCATCACTTCTGATCCCGTGACACTGAATGGTATAATACTTGTCATCGTGAAAACGTAAGAGGTCAAACCATCCTGATGCATTAGCACGTGGACCAAAACTATCATTTCAGACCAAAGAAGTCTTGTCTTGCAATAGTAAGATTTAATAAAAATTTTTAAATCAAATCCAGTGATTCAAGAAAGATAGAAGACCGTTTCGACAAGATTTCTATTTGCAAAGAAAATTATTTCAGACAAATACGTGGACCCGAACAGTGAACATGGCTGGAAATTTAATGTAATCTTTATCTTCATCGCGATATGATTTTTCCTGATATTTTCGTTGGAAATATATACACAATGTGTTTAAAGTCATTTCAAACAGGAAGTCTCTCGACGGTCTACTATTCCGTTTCAATGCAAACTGCAAAGGTTGCCTCGGGAAGCAGCGATGAAGCGACAAGGATCGCGAAAGGGAAAATATAAGAAAGACGTACGATGTCTGTGACAAGATGTGCGTTTGTAAAACAGTTTCTCTCGCAGGATAGCTCGGTACATAGTCTCTCCGAGTAAACCAATCAGGTTGAATAACAATCCGTGCAAACACATCGGGTGTGTTTTCCTCGGCGCGGTGAATCTCTCCCTCGTTCCAATTTCTGTTCGAATTTCTGCGATCCGTGCTCCATTACTCTTTTCACACTCCGAGGAATCGCTCTTATAGCGCGTCCGCCATTGTTATTTCATCGTATCAACGCAGCTACGTTTCCATCGACGATATAAAACTGCTTAATATCTACGCTTTAAATATTGCGAAATATTAAGAAAGGGAACACACAGATTTCCATGATTCAAACGTAAACACAACTTGGAGTTTTAATGCAATATCATTTGCAATTAGGTTCCTTTCATGATGATGAATTTTCATGTAGCTATCGTCATTCGAAATTGTTTTACTTAAAATAAATTTCTATATTTCACTTTACAATATTTGTTAAGAAATTCCTCCAGAACTTTCATTGATTGAATATAAAATTACTGTGAAAATTGAACTTTCATAACAAGTAGAATCGATAACGATTGTTTGTACGTAAAATGTACGTCAGTTTAATAATCGATGAATTTTCATGTAGTTATCGTCATTCAAAATTGTTTTACTTAAAATAAATTTCTATATTTCACTTTACAATATTTGTTAAGAAATTCCTCCAGAACTTTTATCAATTGAATATAAAATTACTGTGAAAATTGAACTTTCATGACAAGTAGAATCGATATTTGCCCTCTGCTCTGTTTGTACGTAAAATGGAACAATTATGAAATGTTCGACTGTACAGTGGAAGTTGAAAAGACTTCCGTTCGCCATAGATCCTGATCGAATCGTATCCGGGTTCGCGAGCGTAGATCGCGTTGATTTCGTGCGATACAACATGCAGATGTACGCGACGTCGTGTCGCGAATTTTCCTCGTCGAGGATTTAGTATAATTCCGTTGGCTGTGCGCCTCCAATGCCGGGGGTTGAGAAGGAGGAGAGGTTGTGGGTGAAGGCGGCTAGGAGAACGTCGAGACTCGGTGGTGGTAGAGATGACAGCGTCCTCTAGCCTCCCTCTTGTAGTCTTTCTCCGTCTGGCACTCAAGGCAGGCATGCCCTGACAGCGTGTGGGTCCATTTGGTTCACAGTGGTCGTCATGGTAACCCTCAACTACCCTCTTTTTCCCTTTCTGCCGGTCGGTTCTGTGCTACCCGGTCCTCTCAAACACACTGGCTCGCTCTTTTCCCTCTATCTCTCTTTATTTCAACCCGTTTCGTACGTTCCTCCGGTTCTTCGCGTGTCCTACCTTCTCCCGCTGTTGCGCCGCTCGATAGACTGCTTCCGTTCCTCTTTCACTCTCTCTCTCGCCCTTTATTCCTATCCTAGACCGCTTAGCGTCTCACCGTTCTATCCTCGCCCCTCGCCCAGTTGTCGTCGGACGGCCTCCGCCAGTAGGCTAAAGGGTTAATGGCTCCCTGGACGCTCACGTGACTTAAAATTACAGCATCGCCACTGGCCGCCGGTCATCTCGTACTTCCAACCCGCCTCTCGCTCGTTCTTCCGCCGTCGCAACAACGTCTGTTGCCGCTGCAGAGATTTCCCTTTATGTCGCACCATGTGTGTACCGACGTTCGAGCGGAGCGAATTTATTTATGGCCCGCGCCAGAGACGGAGAACGCGTTTCTGA
The DNA here is from genome assembly GCF_013123115.1 of Colletes gigas. Classification (NCBI taxonomy): domain Eukaryota; kingdom Metazoa; phylum Arthropoda; class Insecta; order Hymenoptera; family Colletidae; genus Colletes; species Colletes gigas. The sequence goes on along the minus strand of NW_025106643.1, from coordinate 1,067,351 downwards.
CCGAAAAACTAGCAACCCCTCGGGGACGCGTTTCATTTTATTCTTGCATATTTATAACACCTATCGATACAACGAAGTTTTTCCACGAAACTGGACAGGTCGAAAGTGCGATCGAACGGTTTTAATTATTGCTTCGATTTTCCAGGTGGACCCGGTCGATGGTTTCTCGGGTTTTCTTCGATCGGGGTGGCCGGAACATTCGATACGCGCCGCTGTCTAAGTGCAGACACTACCGCATTCGCAGACTAATCAAATTTACGGGCTCACCCGCGTCGCTATGCTCGTTTCTGTTGGTCCACTTAGCGACTGACCCTCCCTCCCCCCCGAGCAGTGATGGGTTGTTTCGCGAAATTGATCGAATTTCCGTACCGGTCGAGGCAATAGTTCGCGGCCGACTCGCTGGAACGAGCCCGCAAAACTTGCTCGCGCCTATATTACACTTCCCAAACTGCGTTTTCCTAACTACGTGCCCGGCGAACGAGCTACGTGTAATCCGGCGAGGTTGTATTTGCATTTTTAGATGGGCGAACGCTATACTGTTACTACGTACCGTGGTATATGCTTAACATCGACACGTTGCGGCCATTAAAATTTAGATGAAGCGTCGGACGATTAAACGCGGCAAAATGGAATTCGATTCGTTAATCATGTACGACAAGCCGAAATACGCGAATATAGGTCGCTGAATATTCTACTTTCTTAGCTGATAATAAACCGAACCGAACGTAACTTAATCCTAACTCATAATCTGACTTAATCGTGAACAGAAAGATAGGAAATGGGAAAGAATAAAACAGCGAGCTGCATGAATAAAGGGGATGTAGGTATCTATAGAACGTGTACTGACTGAAAGAGAGTTATAATAGTAGACGGACAAAGGAGTAGGAAAGGAAGTATACATTGTTAAAATAAATAATTAATTGAACTTGATAATTCAGGGTATCATAGCGAAATTTCTCGCGCTCGTCAACAGAGGGCTACGCTCTTGTCTTTCTCACAAGCTATCGACTGTTACGGTTGCCTTACTAATAAGTCCATTAGCAGAACAAACTTTTAATAAACGAATTTCCCTTTCATTTCCCTTCTCACAGGCATTTCAAACCCACGATCCCTAAAAAAAGATTGATCGAGCTGTGATAAAGAATTGATCGGGAATCGAGAACTTGCAGAGCGATTCAATCGTTTCGTATCTTCCTGGCGGACGCCGCGTAACGAGGTCAACATGATTAAGTAATAAAGAGGAATCATCAAGAACAGCTGGTCAATTTTTCAACGGCTCTTCGAGCGGGTTGGCTCGGTACCCGGAAATAAAAATACCATAAGACGAAGCCAATCGATAGCTGGGACGCAAGAACGCGCTAGAGAGACGAGACGAGAGAAAAAGAGCTAGAAGAGGAAGGGTGGGGAGGGGGAGGTTATACCAAGAGAAAGAGCAGAGTCCGAGCCCGATGCAAGAAGCACCGCTACTAGAGATATGAATTCGAAAAGAGGTTATCCGCGCTCAGCTAGTATCTATAGCCGTGGCCTATCGATCTGAGCATTATTGCTGCAGGAAGTAGCGACCTCAAATTCAACCATCTGTGCCGAGAGAACACGATCATTCATATTTCATCGCGAGGTGGTTGCACCGTCATTACTGCCACCGATGCAACCCTGATGTGTATGCACGCTCTCCCTCCCCCTACCAAAGCGCTTCTTTCCTCGCCACGCTTCTTTATCATTAGCCCGTCTATCATTACGCGTTTACTCGGTCACAGCTGCTTCGTTTCGCGTGCACGCACTCCGTCGATCCTTCTCTTTTTTTTTCCTCCATTTAGTTCTCGAAAATAGGCCAACCGTTCTTTTCCAGAGCCGTCTTTTCAGTAAACCTCGGCATCCGCGTTCCACGTCTATTCTCTTCGTTCAGGATTCCAGCAGCGTTATTTTGTCGCGCTGTGCACCCCTTCGGGGAGCCTCGCGCGTGAACTTTACATTTCAACCGTCAGACGAGGATTTTATACGAGTTCCCTTCTTATCCCAGTTCGGAACAAGTTCAACTGGTTCAAAGAAACGTCAGACGTGTTCGACTTGGCCCTATTATCAGCCCGGGAACACGAGTTCGCTAAGCTTGACTCGAACGATCCCGTGATATGAATTTTAGGTTACCGTGCTGCAGTAATACCACGAGGCAGGTGTCGGCCATTTTTTAGCGACGCGGCTCGCATCGAAACGCCAGGGTTTACACGAAGACCACAGACAAGCGTTAAATTGGACCAAGAGTGCAAATAAACCAGATTCCTTCATTTTTAAAGCTTTGAAATAAAAACCCTGATATAAAATTAACGTACAAATATGACGAGTTTCTTATAGTTTTGTCCAGTAGTGTACCTAGGCGTAAGCCACTCTAAATCTGACACAGGAGAGGTTCACGACCCAGAGCGACGTTTGATTGATTGGCCTGCAACGTTCGCGGGTTTCTTGCCATCGATGGATTGAATTCGACCGTGCAGAAAGTACCCACCGATCAGATTGCACGTTTAGATTGACCGACAAGATTAGCCATATATCGGTAGCTTGGCAATCGCGGATGGAGCTGTTGCGACCTGGAGTAAGAGGTATACGGACGCTGCATTATTCATGACCGTACAACGATCCTGACGAGGCCGGTTTCATTTCGCATCCCCCTTATACCGGCACCGATGCGTTATACTTTTCGAGACACATCGCCTGGTGGTTGGATCGTGGCGCGGAACAAATCACGCGTGATCCCCGCGCGCTGATCGTTCCTTCTCACATCTGTCCAAGCGCGTTAATAATTAAGGGATGCGTCACTGCTTGAGCCCAACGTCAGTCGTTAATAGCCTCCTAGGGGAAAGTTGCCTACCACGTTCCTTAACAAGCTCCATTTTCAAATGCAAGGACGGACATTCCCAACGGTTAAATAATTATAAAGTGAAAGAAAGAAATTTTCAAATAATTACTAATTTCAAGTAAGTCAAGTGGAATTTATCATGTCAAATATAATTTTCCCACATTATTAAACACCTGAGCAATTTCCTGTTACAAATCGATTACAAAATTGGCATCTCAGATAGATATCCACCAACCAAACCAAATGCAAAAAATTCCGTTGATTAAATATAATTACATTTGCTTGAAAAATGATCTGAAACATTTGCATACACGCGACAGAACACGCGCGCAGGAAAACCATCAATTTGCGTCTAATTCAAGCATAAATGTAACTGGAGAACGCTAACGATCGCTTCGATTCCGACATTACGAAACGTTTCCTTCGTTATTTAATTGCGAGTATCGCGAGATTGGTTTCCTACGTTTGAAAAATCATTTTTTTTCCCCCGGTTATGTCATTATTGCGCCAGACCGGCGATACGCAATCGAACGAAGCCGGTATTCGCTGAAAGGTGTGTTTTTCTCGATGTTCATCGAACCGGAGGCACCAGGGGAGAACTGGTTCGCGAATGCTTCCTAGTTTTCTTATCGTTTCAAGCCTCATCGAGATCACCACAATCGATCGAGTCCGGTAGTCACGAGGCCGCACACGAGATCGCGAAGCTACGAGCCCCGAACCATTGCACACCGAACCTAATTCCGCGCGGGATTTGCTAATCCAGGGTTGCAGCGTCGGTCATTATTTGGTGTCGTGTGATCCCGGGGGTAAAGCAGCACACGGACCGTACAGTGTACCACTGAACGCGCTGTATTTATCCCTCGATATATCACCCAAACCCCTAAACACCCCGAATAAGCCCATCTGACCGAAACTGGCCGCGTATAAAGCGTCACGGTAGAAACCTGCAGCAAAGTATTCAGCACTGACACGGAAATTCGAGGGACCTCGGACGCATTGCGAAATTGTACTACGTGTCGCATAAATCCACCGCAATTTTCGCTCTTGTCGAATAAATAAACGCCGCGGCAATACGATCGATGAATTTGTAAAATCCACTCCCGCTCGTTGATGAACACCACGGAAACGAAAGAAAATGCTTTAGCTTATGCGTTCGATACGAATGTACAAATTGGTCTTTCCAAAATTAAAAAAGAAAAGTATATAGAAAGAATGGACTCTCGTCGGGAATAAAGCAACGTTCGCTGTCTCAAGAAGATCCACGTAGTGATTTGCAGCGACGATTCGGGGGTGTCTCGCGACGCGGCGGTCGAGTAAACAGTGAAAGCCAATCCCATCATTTTAAACAGCGGACGAATGACCGGAGGGAGAACGATTTCCGCGGGCGGGACGAGTGCATCGCGGGCACGAGGATTAAAATAGGAAGGAGCGGAAAAATTCCTGTCCCGGAGCGAATCTACGTACAGGCCAATACGTATCGATCCCAGTGACTCTATTCAGCGTACACGACTCTCGACGGGGTGAGTTATATACCGCAGAGCCCGGTGCCACGGTAGAGTAACCTCCCTTGTACACGCTCGGAAGTGTGTGTGCTTGTGAAAACACCAATATCGTTATTTATGTATCGCACCGATGGTAGGCATTGCCTATATATCTCATCCCCCAAATGCCTCTTTCTCTGTCTACCCCTCCACCCAGCTACCTCTCTTCTTGTTCATCCTGATGCTGGAACTGGGGAAAATGTATCTACGCTCGCGAACTTACCGGCATTCCTACGAATTTTCGGGATTTTCGCGCGATATCCTTTGTCTTCTCAGACACCTCTGGTTACCGGGTTTTTTGGCGACGAATGGCTCGATATTTAGCGTCCACTTTATCGCGTTAACTCTTTCGAGTCATGGCAAGGTACTTGCACTCGCCAACAGAGGGCTACGATCAACCTGAATCTTTCTCGCGAGTGCTCGATTGAGTCTACTCGAGTCTACTATTTTTTAATAATTCTATTGTCAAGATTCAGCTCCTTAAGTATTTAATACCCCGTGTACAAGAGAGTAGGACGTTGGAGAGTGAAAATAATAGCAGCACCGCAAGTCGATACACAAACTATGTGTTATGGAAAGAGGGACGAACTCAGTCGATGCGTACTCGCATAAACTTTTGCAGTCCATTAGCATACACTGATTTCAGTAATCGAAGAGTACATACACTAGGTCAGTGTTCCTCAAACTTCATCCATCCATTTCTTCTTTGATAAAGGAAACGTGCATATTTGCTCGAATTCATGATTTTATTACAGCACCTAAGGGGTTGGTTTCTCGTTCGTTTTATTTTGACCGACGAAGGTTAACGATCAGAGACAAGTTTCTTTTTTCAATCCATCTTTTGGACTACCAGCCAAGTTCTCATTATTATAAAGCCACTAACGAACCGAGGAAGCACTCTCAGACCATCCAATTTCTCTCTCCCTTTCGCCGTCCATCATCCACCCTTCTTTGACGCTCCTTCCTTCCAGTTATCTCTATTACACTTTAACCAGCGGCCCGAATCGATTCTCCCGATAATTTATAATTGCAGACAGAAAATCAAGGAACTCATTTGACACGTAATGCGTTTATAATAGCTCGAAACGTACCTAATTATTTTCACGAGGGATTAAATTACTAACGAGGCAAATTTTTCTGTCGCTCCTGGAAACACATATAAGATTCCCCTTACGTTAAATTCACTATTTATGAATAAATTCTGCAAGCTCAAGTTATGATGATAATTGATACAATTGTTTCTGTACTTATAATCGTTTGTATGCAGAATTGCATGTTGCGTCTGCAGCCCTGTGTATCGTGAAAAAGTTCGATCGAATAATTGACCGGTAAGAAAAAAAAAATATCGACGATAAGAAGGGAAAAAAGGGCAGTTCCTCGAATGTTTTACTTCCATTTTCACGATAATGAGAGTTTCAGAGAAGCCGGAAACTTATTCGTCTGGAAACACCAAAGTTTCGGATTCGAAGCCATCGTTACGGCCAGGAATAATAAAGACTACCGAAGGTAAATGTTTTCGCGCGGGGTAAGTACGTGCGCGCCGTGAATATGCAAATCCGCAACAAATTTCCACTGCTTGCCAATGCACCCACGTAACACGTTTTTCTCGTTGCCTAATTAACTCCTCGTGAAAGTAAGATTAGCGAGTTTGAGACTCTACCTGCTGCCGGGTATTAAATATAACTTTATTTCCGATTAGCTTTTTTCCTACGTCCCCGCCAGCCTCCCGTCCTCTTTCCATTCAATCCTTTTCCCTTCGACCGAACTATAAAAGTTCAGGGAACATTGTTGAAAAACTTCCCGACGATCGTGCGGCAACTTGCAAATGGTGGAATGAATCAATGATTGCGATAAAACTTTCATTCTCCTCCGCGGAAACGTTTAAATTTCCTCCCTCAAGTGTCGCGTATTTTCTTATTGAATCGTAAGATAATTTTTAAGCAAACTTTGCACTCATTTTTTTCGTAACTAACTGGTCATCTACGGCTATAAATCCGCGAATATAACTTGTGTGTGTCGAATGTAACAGCCCCGTTGTAAGATCTAGCCAGACTTGCACTCCGAGATATTATTTTAGGGTTGCAATCCGAGGATCGATCGACGAATAAATCTACAGGGACGTTGTAGCTTTGTTCCACCTTTTTCTTCCTTTTATTTTAAACAGCAGCTCTGTCTCCCTCTCGCCCTCGCTGATGTCTCTTTCCTCCTATTTCCTCGTCGTTCGCTATTTTCTCATCGCGTGTCTCGCTCGTTCCCTTTCCGCGTTTTGTCGCTTGTCCCTCGCGCCTGGCAGCGTCATTTTATAGCAGCACTAAATTTTCCCGGGTGCGTGAGACGAAACGATATCAAGCAGTTTCCCATCGATGGACAGAGTACGTGTGCCGACGCCAGCGGCGAACCTATCACCAATCCCCCCGGAGTTTCGCAGAGTAAATCGAGGGAAATCGGCGATCTCGTTTCCCGTTCCATCGATCGTCCTTGCTTTTCATTTTACCGCCAACCAAACTGCGAGGATGGGGTCGCGAGGAGCGAACGGACGAGAGATGTTAAAACGGGTCTAATTGACACCGATAGGGAATATTTTGCTGTCCCAGTTGCGATTGCTCCGCGTTCAATATAATTGGTGTGTTCATCGTGAAAAAACTAGCGGCGATGCTTCGTATTGTCGTGATTTTTCTACCGATCCGCGTCAAAAATATCTTGGAAGCACGTTTACGAAGTCATTTTACGGAATTCGTAAAAGTAAGTTACAGTCACTTGGAGGGAACGGTACTGTTCTAATAGAATTTTCATACAAGTTCTAATTGACTGGAAATTTATAATGAATCTTTAGGAGACATGCCTTTACACAAAGAAAGCACAAATATGATTAAGAGATTAAAACAGTGAGCTGCAGCTTACGATAAAGGTGAAAAAAATTCGACTCGAACGCTGAACGATGGCACGAAATTCAGTCTGAACGTATTATGTCGCGTATATAAAAAGAACTATCGGGGTGGTGGATTTCACGCGCGAGAACACAGGGGGTGTAAGATCCATCTTTGTGTCATGTTGAGCCGGCTTGATTTAATGAGAAGGGCGATGCGGTCGTATTTACAAACGACAAAGATAACCGAAGACATAAATTCTGAACATATTGCACGCGAGACAAGGACGATAGATAGTATTCCAGCAGCCTAAAAGATCGAGAGATACAGTTTTCAGCGACGCGACAAAATGGCGGTGTCTGAGAGCACGAGATCAAGATTGATTTATTCGTTAATTCTTCGAAGGTAATTAAAAATATATGTAATGTTTCGAACGTGTTGCGTTAATCGATCCGAGAACGCCGTTTTCTGCTGTTTTCGGACGTGGAAGAAAGAGCTCACCGGAAGTGACGCGCAAGGGAGGACCCCGCGGGAAGCAAGGAAGGATCTTGTTTTCCTACTCGACGCGAAACAGGACGGAGATTTATTAACCGTGTCTCCCACGAGTAAACGCCGGGACCGAACCAACACCGGAGAATAAACAATAAATTCAGGTTTAAGAAAACAGGACGCGGAAGGAAGGGACGAGGGTGGGTGGGTCAGGCGGCAACTATGGGTCGGTGAGTGTAATTGAAGTCAGCGAGGCCGGCAACCTTAATCCAAACGTACTTAAGGTGATTTGTGATGCCGGAACGAAGGCTTTAAAGACTCACTCGTTATCTGACCGTTACCGCGGACGCACTGAATCACGAAGGATCGCCCCGAAGGGGGCGTTCAAAGTCGGAAAATTCTCTGAGCCTCCCTCGAGAGGAAGTCCCCGTGTCCCTGACCACCCTGGGTGAGAACAATCGTCGGACAGAGAGGATCGTGACGCCCACGAAGGAGGAGGGTGTATAGAAAACGAGAACGAAAACGTCCTGGCCGCGGCGAGATGCTTCCCGAGATAAATCTTGAAATATTAATATCGGCGCATAATGAACGGAGACTTGCGGAGGACCGAGGATCCCTTCATAAATTTTTAATTGAAATAAGACCGTCCCCCTCGATCGGTGGAACGGAATCCGCCGCGGCTACGACTTATCCACCCTTCACCCCAATAACCTCAACGCTTTTGATAATTTAATCAGCGGTACATTACTCCGCGCGAATCACGACATCGTAAACCGCGCTTGGAAATCTGGAAATTTCCTACCACCCTGTATACGAACGGCTCGCGGGATACTAATGTGCGGGATACTAAATGTTTTATTATGCGCATAAAATTTGACTCGATTCCCGATAACTGTCCCTTAATGTCCAATTTGTTCCCTCGATCATTGGACGATGCAAAAATTTTACCTGCCCGATAGAATGCATTCCTAAATACTCTGTGAGTTTCAAAATCGATAGGAACGGGACACGGTTTTGGGTTTTGAAGTTCAGAGCCTCAGATTTTGAAGGAGTGTACTTTTCATTTCATTCTCCAACGAACTTGAACGGAGTTGAAAACATAGGCGGACTTCATACTAAGTTATTCCGTACTTTCTCATAGAACTACTTCAAACTTTATTCAGAACTTGTTTAGACCCTACGTTTATACTGCCACCTCGGACTTCAACACCTTCATCTTATATTTCCTGGACGTCGGATAGAGAAAGTTAGCAACAGACAGTCTCCGTCAAAAGCATCCAATCTGACAACTTTCAATTTCCTCCTATCGGGTTCCTTAAAGAACCAACTTTCAGCGTGGAACAATCGTTCGGGGAACAAAATTAATTAATGTATCGATTTTCAACAGCCTGCGAATATCTACGTTGATAAAATAAATTTACAGACTCTAGTAGGTTTTGAGGTAATAGGATGAGAAAGGAGAGAGAGTAAATGTGCTAATTTTTACAATAATTTTATTGCAAACCAAAGATTTACTACTTTAATTAAACACAAACGAAGAATACTCGAATGAAGCATTAAGAAAGAGGGAATAACCATACTTCTCTCTAACTCTGGTACCCTCGATGCTTGCAACTTATAATAAAAATAATAAAATAAAATGGTTCCTCCAACAATAAGAATATAAACTGTTTGGATCGAAGACTGTGCGATGCAATTAATCAGCGATTCGTTAAATCCATAGCGATTGGTCGATAACATTCTAGGGGGTTTATAGTTGCTATCGGAACTCGGTACCAGAGGCTGAAGGTAACGGAAAAGCAAGGTTCGTGGGCGAGGGAGCGGGATAGAGAATAGAGGGGTGTCACGAAGGAGGACAGGGGGATCGTAGGGTTTGGCCAGAGGGCGTAGCACGGGTTGCGCTAGGCTATACATTACGAGCTTTAGTAGGGTTTAGCCGTCGCTATATACCGTGTCGTGGTCACCATCCCTGGACCACCTTTACGCGGCCACACGTAAACGTGCACGTGTATAAGTTTGCGTCCGGGGTGTCGTCCTGAAATTAATGTACTTGCTGTACTCCTTTGACGGACTGACTGCTGGCGGACAGAGATAATTCGAATAAAAATACCACGATGCTCGGGAGTCAAAGGGCCCCAGTTGATATTCGCCACCCGTCGAGGGGTGCGTTTACACATTAACCGAAACTGATGCTATTTGTTGTTCAAAGAAACTGGCAATCATCGAAATTGGGACATACCGCGGTCGGAGCAACGTGAAATATTAATATTGCTTTAGAGAGATGTTTAGGGTGTTTAACTTAAGTCGAATATCTTGTATTAACCGAGTTGAATCCAAAGAAAATATATTTCTAGAGAAAAATGAAGTCACGAGTCGAGATAAGTAAATTTCTATTACTAGTCTATTGCAGGTAATTTTATGGCAAACTCTTGACCGTGTCAATAATTCTGTTCGTCGGTGTGTGCACGCAAAATCAAAAGCGTGTCCGCGGTTGCAGGCCGCGTAAACGTCGCGACACGGATTCGTCGATGCACCAAAGCATGCGCGCGAACGTGTGCACAGAGCGTGCGAGCGCGATAGCGCAAGGTGGCCCACACCCGTGTGTTGGAGTGTGTGCGTGCACGTGTGTACGTGTGTGTGGCACGTAGCAAAGCTGTTCCACGGCTCAGAATACACGCCACGCGCGACGCCATGGGAAGGGTTGCCCTTTGCTTCCAACCATGCAGTCTCCGTGACATCCGACCTCGGTAGCCGCGATAATGTCTATCAACTCTATCGCGCGTTACAATATAACAGACTAATTTAAGACACAGTCGGAAACGATTGATGTTTGCCCCTGAACGGCACTCCGGTTCCTATCGTTCTCGTGCCTCGCGACATCAATTCCCATTTAGAAATTGTTCTGCTCAACGACCCTTCATGGAGTAATTGGGGGGTCTAAAGATCGATAAATAAACCCTCTATAGATCAAATTATGTTTGGGTTTGAAAATTATACAATTAATAGATACTAATTAAATTTTAAGAAACACAAATTTTCCACTGTAGCCACCCTAATGTGAGACGTTAATCTTTTGCACCCTGACATATAATATCCACCGCAATTTAATTTAGGACTTAGATATGATAACACAAACTTAACGAATAGAAAACTTCAAAATTTCAATTATTTACAAATTTTTCTGGGGAAAGGGGACAATTTTAATTTCGTAAAATGACATCACAAAATTGCATTCGAGAATTGCAAATATATTTTTCTATTATCTGTTTAATTTTACAGGAATATGTTTACGTAATACGTGTTTATGTTCTTGTGAAATTAGGGGCTGTGTATTTGGGAACAAGGCGAATTGAAAGCAAACAATGAAACATGGACCTCAAGAAAACTGGGTTATAATTTGTTCTCGCGTGCACAAGATGAATCAAAACTTCGAGAAATATACATATTACGGCCGCGTTTACATTGTTATTCAGTTTCTAGTTTGTTGGCGAATAAATATTCGTCGGTGGATTCGGATATTTGTCTACGTTCCGGCGTGTTATTGTTGGCAAAAGTTAACATCGTGGCAACGATAATTAGATATTTCTCTTATTTTAATCCAACCATTGTAAAGCTCTCCTCGAATATACATCGTTCGCGCTTGAAGTTTTCGCGGCTTGAGGTTAACAAAAGTTGCTCCGTGGCGAGGAAACTTCCGATGGAAAGTTCGTCTCGCTTAAAAATTAATGTTTCGCGGACAGTAGTTAAAAAATTGTTTCTATTACGTCGACTTTGCGACGATTGCGCCAGATTCTATACGTAAAGTCTCTCCGCTTTCTTTCCAATAATAATGGAAAACATTTAATTCTATTTCTATTCGATGGATAATATGCAAATAGTTGTTTATCGCACATTGACTGAAATTTTTATCTGGATAAGAATTTCATCATTCTCTAGTGGACAATAATACTGAAATTCGAGAACTCTGTTCCACTGAAATTCAATTAAACCTTTTAAATCGAGTAACTTGCTCTCGCAAGCGACATATTTGGAAAAACAACGGGTTTCCCTCGAAAATCGCGTACGGTTTGATGTCCAATACGAGACAGCCAATTACCTCGTTATGTCGTACGCACAGGCTTCGAATTTGCATTCAGACGTACGCGTGACAAGGGTAGCTTTAATGAAATTTCCGTAAATTTTTTAATCTGCTCCCGCATGTTAAGCTACTCGTTGAAAACTTCGATACGAAAATAGAATCTTCCAATTTGACGATAACATTGTAACGTTGGTGAAAACGTTAATATTGATTGCTTCTATTTCAATTCCATTTAGAATTTATATTTACTAATTCTACAATCGTGTTTTTCTCTCCAAAAATAAGACCACCGCTCGAGATTAACACGTTGAATTGGATAATAAATCAAATTATTCTTGGGAAACGTAGCTACATGCTTCTTCATCACTCATTGATTCAAAAACAAACTTGGAAGAGTTACGAACACGCTCTATTTTCTTTCTCTTCGTTCGGGGAAGAGCTAATGATACAGTTCAATTTTAGAATTTGTATATTTATCATCAACAGTTTGAGAAGGTACAACTAAATATTTCACAACGAATTCGAAGTAAAAAATTCTCTGAGAGCTCTGTTGTTCATTGCGAGCTTATCTCGCCGAGCCAAGGTTTTCGTCACTGGGTGGAAAAACACTGATTTAATTTAAGAACGTTATCCCGGGGAAAACATCGCATGGAAAAGGATCCATAAGCTCCATTAGACTGCCACGAGGGGGTGGAAAAAGAAAGATTAGGAACCACTGGTACAGGAGTGTATCTACTTGACAAGCACGGGATTCTCTCGCGCGTACGCACCGCGTCGCAAACATTCTTCTCCCCGCTGAGAGATGTTGCTTCTTTCCCTTTTAACAAATTAAAGCTCCGAGACAAAGACGTTTCTCGCGGGAGTTCCAGAAGCAGAGTAAATCAGAGAGCAAGGAGCAGATTCGCGGAAAGAGATGTAGGGAAGAAGGCAACGGCCAGGAAGAGTAACACGCGAAGGAAGCGAACGAGGAAATAAGGGGGAAACGTCGAGACAGGAAGCATCCCTCCTTTGTGCGATTTTACGGAGCCACCTTGCTATTATCCTGATTGCATTTTTAAATGCGCCTGTTCTACGTCCCTGATGCGTCTCTCTCTCCACCTTCGCGCATCTCGTCTCGACGCGTACGATCCGCTGTTTCATTTCGGTCTGACGCCCACCCTCGGCATCTATGACGTTCCACCCTTCCCCGTGAAATGCTTTTTCGAAGGAAACCGCTCCGATATTGTCATTTTTTTCGGTATTTCCTAGTCCTTCGTGAGACACGAGCGAAACGTATCGTTGGGTGGCTTGGATGGCCAGAAAATGGTTTCTCGAGAACAGTGTTCGAAATTTAAATTTTTGATAAAATGTAGAATGCACTTAATGTACGAAAATATAAGAAATATTTGAAGTAATCGAATTGAAATAAGCGTTCGAACGATTCCGTAACGATACCCGTTGGAAGGCGAGCGCAAACGTGTGTTGGAATCGAAGAATGCATAAATATGTGGTCACATACGGAGTACATTTGCATTTCGATGGTATCGACGACACTGGGTCGACGACCGGCCAGTTAAGTATTTTTAATAGGCGGTCAGACCAAAGGAGTGCTTCGCTCTCGTATTCAGTGAACCGTTCTATCAAGAGCAATTGATTGCCACGCTACCGAGAAGTTAATCGCGGTCATTCGTCGTTGTTCTCAACTCGCTACGCGGCAAATAGCTTTCAATCGTCTTAAGACTATTGGATTTCGTTGCATGAATCATCTACGCTGCAGATTCCACCAATCACTTTCGACGGGACATCCGACCGTTTCCTTTGATAGACAAAGGCACGGAGAAAAAGCACGCTGCTCGACCTTTGCCCCCGGGAGACCTTCTTGCGCAATTTCTTTGGAATACTTCTTCGTAAATACAGACGTCCAAATAATAATCATAATAACGATGATACTTCTTTAACGTGCAAAACTTACGAACATCGAGAAATTTAAATTACCGTGGGAATGAAAAGTTATAAACAAAGGTATCTATTTAGGTAGAAAGATACAGTTTTATGTGTTTTGGAAAATTTTCTGGGTTGGTGTAATATACTCTGTACTCTTTGACTGCCGTTTGTTTCGATATATCGATTATTAACAGGTTGGAATGTGTTCGTAATCTCACTTTATTTCAGTATCGTGAAAAACTAGTTTTTAAAATTGAGGATAATAATGAATAATAGAATTCAGATTTGGACCAAAATGGACCAATTCCTCTTCAAAGATTAATTAGAATAGAAAAAGAAATTAAAATTATTACTGCAATTATGGAGAAAGGACACATAACAATTTAATATTTTGTCAAATTATCAAATAAGTGTCACGACTGTTCGACGCTGTCGAATGAATTTGATTTGCTAAGACGAGTAGAAAGACGCGATGAAAGACGATAATTTTCGCCAAAACTAATTTGATTTGCTCGGGAGAATAGCTGCCGTAATATTTACAGACGAATTTAAGCTTAATAGACTCGAATTAGATGGAAAAACGTGTGTTAGACGTCGCGTTGGAGGAGATTATCGTCGAATTTGCATTAAGCTGGTAAAAGGAGACGGTTAATTTGTTATTGCGTGAAGTGCAATATCGATAAATGAAGTTGGCCCAATTCGCCATAATGGGGATATTATCGACGGATTTGTCTACTTAAATATTGTGAGAGAGGTATTGTTGCAATATGCAGAAACCTGTATACTAAATAATTTGATTTACCAGGCAGATAACGACCCAGAGCATACTGCACTCATCAACAAAACATTTCTATCGAATAAAATTTAGAGACGAAAATAGATGGTTTTAATCAAGGGTTCTATCGATGAGAGATCAATGAATTTAAATATCCTGTATTTTCTATATTCGGTAGCGATAATTGGTTATCTTTTTAAAGAGATTTTCGAAGATTGTATTAGCAATTCATCGCGTATAGTTTGCTACGTGATAGGAGGCCTAATGGTGCGCTTGGAGGCTAACACACCCAAGCTATACTATTACCATATCCTACTCAATTTCGCCCTTCTACATCGCGTTGCTCGCGTGGCGAGTCACAGGTCATTATTTTTCGCGAAACTATTTTCGTACCTGCCAACGGCACGTGTGACACGCTACCGTACTACCGTGTGGTCGTTTTCACCAGTGAAAACGCACGTTGCATTTGTTTCCACTTAAATGCCACCGATAGGTCAGCCTGTAACATCAACGGTTCTCAGAAATTTATAATTCAATTTAGACTTCGTCGTTCTCTAACAACGTATTCCATTTCAAAGAAAATTCCAGTTTTCCAGCAATCAAATTAAAAGAATTTTCACAAAAATAGTCATGCAAAACTATAACTTCGACTCAGTTTCTCAAACATTTTCTAATTCAAATTTAAAACAATTTTTTTAACATTAGAATTTCTGATTTCGTTCACCACTTTCACAACAATTTTCAAACATTTATTCTTCATCTTGAAACCAGTAATTTGATCGATCTAAAATAATTGAAACAATAATACGAAGTAGGAACAAAGTCGACGAAAAGTTTATTTAAAGTTAGACGAATCTAAACAAGGAAATATTAGAAGAATACTTAATTCTATTTAAGAAGAATGGTAAAGAGGGAAGCGATTTTTGCGCACGTATAATTACGTGAGCTACAGAGGAAGTGTCGTGGCATAAATATTGATTCTCGTCGTTTTTAATTACACTTCTACCTAACGCTGGATGTTGTTAATCAACTCACAATTTGAAACGACCAGTTATATATCCTCGTAATTGCTGAAGTGTAAATTAACGATATATGCTGGTAATGCGTTTTCAAATTCGCGCTATCATTTATTTAGAGCAAATTTACTGCGAAACGGTATCATACGAATATACATACGTACTAACAAGTTCTCACGCAAGTCATTGAATCCATTATATCGTAACATTTGCAAAAAAATTAATATTTAATTATACTCGATAAATTTCCTTAATTGAGACATTATCTCGGTGGAAGAAACGCGTAATTTATTGCTAGTTACAACATTGTTTCGAATGTTAACGAATTATACATTTAAATTTCTCCATTTTGCATGTCCATCGTTTTATGGTCACGCTACTAGATTTCCAAACTCGTATAATATTACTAATGGAGAAAATGAGTACACTTTTATTAATCAATTATGAAGAACACAAATGAAAACACTTTTATACTATTTAAAACATCGAAACTCGAGTCCACTTGTTTAATTATGTTGTCGATGTTAATAACCTTCGAAAATCTTAAAAGGTTGAATACTAACCAACCTCGAGGTAAAAAGTAATTAGCCAGGAATGTTTCACCCCTAACAGGGGCATTATTCTAATCCACACGAACTGTAATCAGGAAGTGTCGTGATATGAACTTGAACGTAACGCGGGAGGCCCTGATAACCTATTAGCTAGGTCTCAAAGACGAAGATTAAACAAAAACATTTTCGTTATCCTTCCAAGGGTCGTTCAAATCAATCTTGTTTTCCCCGGCATTATCGCATCGTCGCATGAACTTTTCACGTGACGAACCAGCTAAGTTTCTACGTATATACGATCCACTCGACGTTCGCCAGACCCAACGTTTCTTCTAGCGCCAGTGTCAAGAACATTAAGGTCAACGGCCTTCGCTTCTAAATAAATTTCCTTCGCGCAACGTTCGCACGCGACACGCTCGAAATCTGTTTTCGCTTTTAAAGCAAAATCCGCTCTGCTCCGCGCACTATCGATGTTCGATACTTTCGCGGGGGTGTAGAAGAGCCGAATTTAAACTAAACTGCATCACCGCTCGTCCGATCGCGAAAAAAATTTCAATATTTGGTAACCTTAGATTCCGAAAATGACAAGAAAAATCTCTGTACAACGGTTCGAAAGCTTTAACATTGTATTAAAGCGAGACATACGTATGAACCAAATACGAGGCACTGAGACTCCAAATGGTAATCGTTTCGAATACTCGATTATTCGAGCGGTGAAATCGAAGATTATAAAGTACGAGAGAAACGCTACAACCCTTGATGTTAGGTTCAATCCCCCAATCACCGATCATTCCACGAGCACAGGTGCACCCTTGTCAGGCAGAAACTACTCTGTCTGCGCCCTCACACCTTATCAATTCGCTTCCGGGAGCAAGTTGGTGTCTCGCGTCTGCAAAAAGGATGGCTCGTCAACTTTCGGAGCAGCGACTTTCGGGGCCAGCGAGCAAGCGGTCAAACTCTGGGCGTGGTGGGGAGTCAAGAAACACCGAAAGAGCGCGCGATTGACCATATGCGGACGACACGGTCGACGAGGCCCCGCATTAAACGCGTTAAAATTCACCGAGAGTGCTACACTCACCTAATTGGTACATGTAATGATCCTATAAGAACACTGGCGATACCGGTTGCCCGTGTCGTCGCACAACAGCACTGCACGACACTCTCAAATCACCGTCATCATCATCGTGATCATCATCTGGGGCACCGATCGCCGGTGACAGAAAACACGTCCGTGGAGTTGCAGGTCGGTCGTGCAATGCAGTCGCACGGTTCCGTCACACGAGCCCGTGAGTACGGCGGTACCGCGCACGTATATCCAGAGACGGCCGGTGTATCCTGTCGCTCGAAGACACAACACATGTACGCGCCAGTGTTCGGACACTACGGACCCCCCTGTACACTCTAATCTCACTTCTCCGTATCTTTCGAGCGTCGAAGGGCCACGGATAAACACGATGGTGCAACAAAGACGGTCGAGTGGGTGGTGGATAGGTCCGGTCCGTCGGTTGTCCGATCGTACGAGTCCGTAGCGACGCGTTCGCGATCAGAACGCACTGGCAAAAACCAGTCTAGGTGTACCTAATCGCGAATTAACGCTGGATCGCGCGAGTTTAGCGTTCGCGGTTCAGGAGCTGGCAATGCACTGACTAGCTTGCCGGTTCGACCCGAGTCCGCGGCTGTTACTTCTGCGGGGCGCATGCGTGCGACAACGCGGCGACATTGCGCCGTCGTTGACGCCGTCGCTGACACCGTCGTCGTCGTCGTCGTCGTCGACGACGACGTCCTGCTCGTAGTCCTCGTCGGCATTGTTACCCCTTCGTCCCTACTCGCCCACCCCCTCGTTGCCCTGCTCGTGCTTTGCCTCGACCGTGTACGTTCACGAGGGATGCATACAGCTACGCGTACGCGATCGTACACGCGGACATACTTCTGCGCTTCATCCCCTAAATCGGCACTCTGCAACCCACCCCTCTACCCCTGCTGCCGCCAGGCTCTCGATCCCGAGAGTGTTCACTGTCGGGAAAGACCGAGGAAGAAGAGGTGTCGGCTTCGCGCGTCAAATACCCTCTTCTCGCGACCGGCTCGAGAACGTAACGCGACGACTCCTGGCAGTAGATTAGGCCAGACCTTATCGAGGACAGTGGCGGAACAAATTGTATCGGGAGAAAGTTCGTAACGTTAAATTCTAGTGTAAACTTCGAATTCTCGAAGCTTTAAAGGGGTATTCTAGCTCTAAAGTGTCTCCTTTTAAATTTGTGGAATTTTTTATATAATACAAACATATACAACTCGACGATTGTTGAAACAAAATTAAAAATTTACAGATTCAAAGGGAATTATTTATATAAGAAACTGTTTCTTGATTCTGCAAAAAGCTTCAGGTTCACTGCATAGGAAAGGGATTAATATTGTTGTATACATTTGCATGTATTATTTATAATTAAATCGAATAATACAGGTCGAATGTTTGAACCCCGAGGAATAATTCAGGATATGTTAAATACAAAACGTATCAGAGATCGATTAAGCAGATAGAGAATGGACGGAAGTGTAAAATTATTAAGTTGCTATGCAGATATACGCTTAGATGTTTAACGTTTTACTCTATTGAAGTCGTAGGATATGAACTGTGATCTCGTTAAAGATAACGCGAAGGAAAAGCGTAGACGAATGCACGGCGTCAAAGATAAATTGTTAGATTGTCAGATAAAATAAATTGGTTCTAGGTAGAAAGGAACGGGAACAACTCCCACTTATTTAAAATTCGTCGTAAATCTATACGACACGGACCTTGTTCTTGAGTGAATACGAGACAGAGTTATAATATCTCTGGTGATGAGGATTATGCATACGTTATTTATACAGCTATCGCGATGACATAGTTTCGGAGCTAGTTTCACAAAAGAATTCGAAAGCATCTCTTTCACGATACAAGATAACAAGGAAAAGTAACTTATTATAAAGGATCTAAAACTTCCATTCGTCATTCCTGAATAGAATTTGAAACTTTAGATCGATCTAATTTATTTGATTATGCAAAGTATCGCACGTTAACAATCCTAATCTGCTAACCAGACATGACAGAGATATAAACAGCTCCCAGCATGTTTAATTCTTTAAAGCACTACGACCGGTTGCAGCAATTTTACCGAGCAATAGAAGACGAACACGCAAATCTCTAATAAATCAGAAGTATCATTTTAGAGCAAGTTAACGTCAGTTCACGTGTCTCTTTAGGAAGTCGGGATAAATTAGAGAAACTGGGTTAGAAAGTGCTCAACCGCCATATTCTCTAGCGTTGAAACTCCACGCTTCTGCTTATTTAGGTCCTTGCGAATGTTTTCGAGTAGGGAAAAGTTTAATTAATAGCAAACGAGTCGATGAATAAATCCTTGGCTATAGCACGAAGATCAGGAATATTTTCGTTACTCGTTGTGCATCATTTTGCACGATGCTCCTAAGTTTCGTGCAGTGGATTGACTGTTTGGAGGGCTGCGTGACAGAAGCGGAGTTAGAGTCGCGTATCGAGCGCGTTCGAAGAAAATTTACGGAACATTCGATCGGGAAAGTATATTTAGCTGTTCCAATTAAGTGCGAGCTAGCGAAGGTTAAGGAGGCGTGAAGGAGCAGTCTTGCTTTCTCTATCTCACGGCACCGGTGCCGGAACATCGTCTACTGTAATCCTTAATTGGTTTGCGTGATTCATTCGGTCCATTCATCGTAACTAAACTGTTCTCCGAAGGAGAGCCGTCCTCGCCTCGAGCGACAGGACGGAGCACGCCGCTCGCGTTCACCTTTTCTTTCTCCCTTGTCCCAACGTTGACCTTACCTGGTCCTCTTGCTCCCCCGTCGTCTCTGATCGGATACGCAGTGGATAGCGCCCGGAGGAGCCACCGGTAGCCTGTCTGTCTGTAGTTATAACGCGGGATCAGATAAACAAACGTTGCTTTAAGTCTGACTGACATAATCGGTTGTCCAGGTGAGAGACGCAGGAATCGGGGGTCCAAGGGAAAGCATGGGAGGACCGAGAGAACGGAGGGAAGATGAGAAAGTCAAGAGGGAAGATTGACGACCGAATGAAGCAGGAAACGAGGATATCGAAGATGAAAAGAGAAGGAAGGAAAGAGGGAGGGTGTAACGCGTATGGGAAAGGCTTTATGCGGTCATTTTCTGTGGATGATAGCTCGCAAACGACGATTGCCTGGATCAAGAGAAGGGCTGTCACCGATTCAGGATGATCAGAGGTATATATTCGTTGTTCTCGAACGTCCCCACGTTGCAAGTCGCAAATTCGACGATTTTACGCGTTAATCTCCACACTCTCCGTACGACTTTACACGGTTATGATATTCAAGATCGTAGCTCGGTCCATCGAACAACGGCGACGATAAAACCTAGCCCTGTCTTCTCATCAAAATACACTTCTGATCCCCCGATCGAATGTTCAAAGAAATTTTCCCGTACGCCCTCGTCGATCTGCCGCTTCGTTTCCACCGGCTCTCCTCTCCGCTTCTTCGTTCCCTCCCGGCCCCCGCCCCCCGTCACCCTCGCTGCACAAGAAATGGAATCGACGTATAGCCGAGCGAAACATTTCTAAGAGTCGAACAGCAGAAAAAGGAAGGAAGAATGGCTTCCGGGTGCGCACCTAACCGGAAATGCTCGACGAGGAAGATCTAAGATTCGCGGAGGGGTTCGCGGAAGGGTGAATAATAACGTTTGAAATTCGAGACGCGGAATAAAATGATGTCGTGGACGAGAGGCGGCTGAGAAACGACAGGGGGGAGGGGGGAGGGGGGTGGGGAAGAAATAGAAGGAAGAGTAAAGAAGACAGAAGGGCCAAGATGGGGGAAGAATATATATCCTCGTGTGTAGCTCTGGAGCAAAGCAAAAGGATGCAAGAAAGGGCGTCAGGAAGGAAGGCTTTTCTAGGCTTCGTTCAATAAAACGGAATATCTAATAAGGAACAAATGCAGTCAAGGAAAGAATGGAGAATAGAGGCGGGTTTGGATAGTTCGTCGGAGGAGGAAGAGAGAAGACAGAGAGAGTGGCTGGAAGAAGGCAAAATTGAAGAGCGGAGGAGAGTTTAAGGCTCCTATCTCTCCTCCTTCCTTCTCCCTCTCGACTGCCGAGCCGTGTCGGAGAAAACAGGATGATCTTTGTAAAAATCAGAGGTGTTCCGATCTATGTATATGATTGTTCCGAGTGAAAGGAATAGGGAATGAATACGATACGATTCGCAGCCAGAATCTACGCACGATTTCACTAAAGTTGCCATCTTTATGGAATTATTACAACTCTGACTAAGATGATTATTATTTCTTCTCTTATTCCTCCAGTGTAACGATGTATCAGGACTTCTGTAGTTTTATAATTTTAAGAAGTATAAGACGGAGATGGCCGGGAAAAAGATTTTTCCGAACAGTTTGATTTCAATTTACATATGCATCAGTAAGTGCCATTATCCTATCGTCCTTTTGTATCGTGGTCAGATTTAAATAAAGCAATCTACGAATATGTAAATATGAAAGCGTCCCTCGAATAGTGACGACTCTGCCTACATTTCCATACATGCACATTCATTCTGCATCAATTTTCTCTAGGAAGAAAACAGCTACGGGCGATCGAAGTTAGTGTTTTTTTTAGTCTTTCGCCTTTTGTGGTGGACGAAATTTCAGTTGCGCGAAATGAGAAACGAATCCTTGTCGAATAAACTTTTTATGCATCATCGAATCACAAATAAATAACAATATCCCAACCGGAGATAATACACGGACGATTAGGAGGAAAATAGCGCGGAAACAAAACGGTGAAACTGCGTGAATGGTCGACGTCGATGCGAACTCTCGGGGAAGACGTCGAAGATTTAAGTTGTCTCGGATCATCCTGAACGAAACGTAAAAGGAAATTCCGTATAAGGCGCGACATCCTCCTCTCACAATCAGTTGCAGAGGCTGACGTTATCGCGCGAGGAAGATAGGCCGGAGGGTTGAAAGCGTACAGAATAAAACTTCTTCGGAGACGCGTGTACAAGATGGATGGGTACGAGAGTTCGATGTGTGCGCGTCGGTGAGAGGTCGTGGATGTGTTCCGCTTTTAGCCGTGTTTCGTGTGTGTACACCTCGTTGGATTCGAAGCATGTTAGGATGTTATCGGCAACACGGGCCAAGACTTCGGAAGGACGCTCCGGAAGCCGCGGAACCATGAGCTTCCTCCTGAATTCTTCGAAACATTTGAGAAAGGATTGGACGTTTTTCTAAAGCAATGCATTAACAAATTATGTTCGACGATACGCTGATACAAGTTTGCTCTATCAAACTTTTGATTTATAGGAAATGTGCCCTAAGAGTTCGATTTATTATTGAGTATTTGTTGCAGGTTGCTCTATACAGGAAACGAGAGAGATAGCAGGAGGAGAGTATAGGAAAAGAGAGCGTTTATTGGTCGAGTACTTGTGAGAAAGACAAGTTGAGCATGGTCCTCTGTTGGCGGTGTGGAAAACTTGCTTTTCAATACATTAAATAACGTTAACACCAAAGTATTACCGTTTTAGGACATTTTCTTCGGTCGAAATGCGCTGCAAAAGAGATATGACTCGGCTGAATTTTTTAAGACGACAGGATTACGTGAATTTTGTATACTTCAGAGTGAACTGCACGGTGTATTTCACCGCGAATCCGATCTACGAAAGGAAGAACGACGTCCTCGTTTCTCGAACGATCGGGTCATCAGAATCAGATTTCTGATGGGAACAAAACTCCTTCCCTTTGAATTCCACATCCGGCTACAAATTTCCCGAGAACCGAATCGATTTGAATCGTTGGTAAACATTTCTATTTACGTTTCACGTTGCAAGAACCGAGTTTATGGATCCTGCAACGGCCATGGGATTAACAAAGATGGAATATCGGAAGGATGCATTCGTCTTTTCTGTTCGTTACGAATAAAAAACCAAAGTCTATTTACTACGTGACTATGGGGATAAGGAAACGGGGGGATAATAACTGTTGCAAAACAAAGGGAATATTACGATAGAATTTTTATCCAATTAAGTAGATTCAGGGTTTCAGGTTTACGCTCCCCTCGACATTCATAGCGAACCGAGTCACGACTTGGAACAGGATGTCCGCGGAGTTACGGTTGACAGGTCAGGGTATAGAGAAGAGAAACAGCCCCCGGTTATTTTATGCGCTGGCCACGACCTTTCCTGCGTATTACGATACTTTGCAACTGTTTTATGGCGTATGAGTCGGAAATATTTCGAGAAATAGGAAACCGTACCGCGAAAATCGCGGGCCATTCAAATAGTTCGCATAATACGTTTGAGCAATCTGAAAAATATCTTTAAACGTATCGAACTAATGGAAAATTTGTTATTAGTTTATCATCGATAGAAAACGTAACTATTCCACTCAACATTTTTCCCAAAAATGTGTTTGAGGCGGAGATACCACATGTATTATCGTCTACAAAAAAGTATCCCCATAATATATCTTCTGTGAGATTCGGTTTTCATTTTTTTCTGTTTTCGAAAACGTAAAATTGCGCAGGACAAGATACCACGAAATTCAGTAGCGCGCGAAAACGTGTAACACGCTTCGCGAACCTAGGCTTTTAGGGTTGTGATAAATGAATGTGACATTCCATGCCCATAATCGCGGGAGTGGAATAAATGTTGCTAATTTCGAAGAAGGGAGGAAGCGCGAACTATGCTGAAGGCCGCGGCAGGTCTAATTTATCTGACAGCGGTGTGCAATACGCAGCAATTTAAAAGCAAGCGAGTGCGTATATAATTCAATTATTCACTTGAACCCTACCAAAGTTTTGTAGCATTGCGAGATTTATAGGTAAATTAAAGGTTAAAATAATGGAGCTCGTTTCTTGTTGCTTCACAAATTACGTTGCCGCGGGAAATGTTCCTCCTTAGGGTAATACGGTCCCCGGGTTCCTCCGCCCCTCGTAGACGATTCTTAAGAAACCACGTGACAAAACAAGTGCCACAAACGTTCATTAATTTAACGCCGGAGAGATTACCCCCGAATAAACTGATAAAACTTTCGAAGAACTTGACCAGCTTTCCCTTAATGGCGTGTAAATTCCGAAATTTGCACTTCTTATCATTTACTATTTAACGAACACAATAGCGGTATGCTAGTCTGAAACTTTCCAAATGTTATCGCGTATCCTTTTATGTAGGAATCGTTTAAACACGAAGAAGGTTAAATGCTCGGAGTACTTTATCAATTTAGAAATATTCTTCGACCCTAACGTGGGCGACGCGTAAAAGGGGAGGAGGATCGTAGAAAAAAATGCAATTACGCGTGCACGGGGAAGAAAAATGTTCGTTAAGTGTCGGGACGAAACATCGAACAAATGTCTGTTGATCTGACAAACGGTGACAGTTTACCATTGGGCGAGAAGAATACCAGCAATTTCCTCGCGTTCCGCATTCGGCTAACCGGTGATCGAAAACCAACAACATCTCCTGGAGGGCGGTTTCAATCCTTTGAGGTCTTTTGATTCCTATCTCGTAGTTGCGCCGCTTTCCACTATATTCCGTACCGCCTCGCGAGGAAGGACGACGGGGGCAATGGCCTGGAATAAAACCAGGACAATCGGGAAAGAATGAAGAGGAGGGACGTTTGCGCGAGAAAAAGAGAACGCATCGCAGCCGACAGAGGGAAGCAGCCAACGGGGGGCGGCGGAGGCGGGGGTCGAATGAAAGACCAGAGCGAGGGTGGTTCGTGGAAGGGGTGTAGGGAGGGGGGGGGGGGAGGAAGGATTTCGTCGGGGCTTTCGACAAGTTTTCTGCAATCGGTTCGTTTGATGCGGATTCGCCATCCGCCTCCACCCACCTGCGACCAAATCGAAGGCCCTCGCGAAGTTGTGATACTTCACGAAAACGTCGGGAAAGACAGAGAGGATGAAAGAAAGATGATGGCGAAAGAACGATGAAAACGTCTCGTCTTAAGTCGCGATGCCGAAGGACCGAAGGACGAAGAGGACCGTGTGGAAAAGTTCCGCGAACTCGAATGTTTACCGCGAGTTGGTTTAAATCGAAGATGCTCGTGCCAGCGCCAAGGTTGGCCGCCGGTTCTGTTTATCAACTCGCCTAAGAAATTCCTTTCGGTATCACGGGCGCAGAGACGCTAATTGAAAACTGAAAAACATCGCGACGTATTCGTTGCTCGTAACACGCGCCGGATCTTCGTTCCAATTATCGATTCCCGGCCCGACGAGCATCGCAACTCGGCTGTCGAGGAATTTGAGCTTTTCCATCGTATAAATTGAATGATCGGGCACATTGTAAACGAACGTAAAAATCGCAGCGCCGAACGAAAGCAACCGGGAATGCAACACATTTTTCATACTTCCGTTACATTCGTATCGGGGAAATTCGAATCAATTTCTACGTTCGTACGGGCCCACGCTCTAACGAGAAAATTGTGTTTCTTGCTCGCCACCGCTTAATGCTGCATTTTAATTGACATCGTGAACCGAAAGGTGAACGAACTTTATACATGAACATTGTTTTCGTACGAGGAATGTACGAAATATAAATATAACAAGTTATAATATATATAGAAAATTTTGGAAGCTATGAAATGTAATCACAACGTTGTCCTTTTCAGTAGGAGCAGTTCCGTGGTTTTGTCTTTGGAGCTATCGCAAATATTTACTTGCCTCGAAGACGAGAGACACGGGAAGCCCTTGTCAGGAACGATCGAAAGATAGTTGGCGTGCGTGTGCGATGGACGGAAAAGAGGAAAGAGGCTGGAGTTACTTCGTCAGAATACCAAATACCCATTTCGATTCGCCTGACCACCCTCGAATCAGACCGCGACTCGTAAAGGACTTTTCAAACTCCCTCAAAAGCGACTCCCGTTCCTCCTTGTCCCCAAGTATCGGGGCACCATCTGATTTTTTCTGGCCCTCCGAATTACATGGTCGACCATGCGAACGACAAACAACGCGGACAATTTTGTATTAAAAGTCATCTAAAATTGCAATATCGATTCCTGCGTTTTGAGCGTCTTTGATGGAGCGATGGAGACAATTTCATAGTGTCAAAGTATACCTTCGCTTAAGTCCCCCGGTTCAACGAATAAACTGTTCGATCGTTCGAGCCCGATTGTCAAAGAAGAACGAACTGGCGGTAAACTAAACAGTGGAGTTTAAGTAGACTAATCCGGAACTTCTTGACAAGCAGTTCTCGATCTCTGTGTACAGATTACCTATCAGCAAACTTCGCGGGGATATCGTGATCGGTGGTAGCCATATCGTGGCTTACTCGTCGTTGGTCTTACTTATACACACCAGTGCACGTATGCGGATCAGATAGTTAGTGCGGCTTATTCCGAAGGCGGCCGAGGGTGGATGAGGATGCGTCTTGCGTGAGTTAGGGTTGACCGAACTGAATAATGCATCGGGCTGCCTCTGACCTGTTCTCCGTATTCTCACCACCTACGCACGCATCTGCACGTATGGACTGGTGTGCCCACGCGCACATTGACCGCACCACGTGTGCATTCTTGTCTCTGTTTGCACGGTAACTTGGTATACACGCTCGTCCCCGGCCTCTCTGTACTCTCTTTGCGTACCGGGCTTTATACAGTAGAACGAACCTCAACCTTTGCAACGACTTCGTTAAACCGATGAAAAACGCCGGGTTTCCATGTTTACTTTCGATTTGCTGCGCGTCTATTATTGAAAGGATTACTTTGCATTCGTACGGCTTAGCCCTCTAAACCTCCATGTCTTATTGCTTTTTCTGCAGCTTTCGAGCCAGTAGTTTAATAATAAATGCTTTCACGATATACATTCTGTCGAGGAATGACGTACAGAGACGCGTCTGTTTAAACATACGGTAGATCATCGAATTAGTCGGATAATTGGGGGCACTTGTGGCCGTCCAATCCGATGGTCGATTGACCCTTCTTGACTCGAATGTTTTTAATCGAAAGATCTTAGATATATCGTTTGCAGGCTCACGAAGCCTGTATTATTTAACAATTAACTTCTGTTGGTGTTTTATTTAAAGAGCTGAGCCAATACGACGACAGGTAAACAGTTTCTGCGTAAGAATTTCTACGACAGAGATCAAATTCACTTCTTGAATCAACTACCTGGAAGGAAGCGTTTACATCTCGAGACTTCCGAGTGGTACACTTAAGAGTAGGGTTTGCTGAAGTCTACAAGCTTTGTGTGCCATGAAAATAGTCCATGGCGACGAAAAGATTCCTTATATATGCCGTGCAATCACATATTTGTACAAAGCAAACGTCTAATTTTCTCTGCGACGGAGTGTTGTGCTTTCTGATAAATTAATTGAATTAAAAAATTATTTTCTGTTACAGGGGTCGATTGCAATCATTTTTGGCGGAGTCGAAGCGGAATGAAAAGGAGGGCGGCAACTACGTATTTACGTTTCGATCATCGATTCGTCCCCGACTGATCCATTATGCGGATTCGAGGGAAGAGAAACGAATTTCGCCGAGTGTAAAATAATCGCGGCAAATTGGACAGGGTCGGACAATGGGTGTTGCGATTTAGAAAGCTACTTTCTAGCCACGACGAAAAGAGCCATCGACGTTCCCTTCCGAGCAATATGGAGGGTAGGCAGGGGACCTCGAGTATCTTTGCCAAGAAAATCCTATTATTAATAGTCGTAAGCAGCGATAATTGCCACAAGGGTATCTCGTTCATGTTATACGAGGTTACGCAATGGCTGTAGCCCGGAGACTATGTTTCGTGCTAATTATCGGTAACGATCGTAATTTCTCACTGAAAACTCGCAAGGAATCCCCTTGTCGGTCGTTCCCGCGTGTCATTTTACTCGGGTTACTCCGATTTCTCGGAAAATTCGGAACGGCGCAATATATACACGTAGACATTTTCTCTTTTTCTCGCCAGTTTGTCGATACCGCCTTACGCGAGAAGGAAGCACAAATTCCAACCCCCCTGCAATCGTTAGCGCGGTTTTATAACGAAACAAACCGAAAGAAACGGGGGAAAGAAGAAATTGTAATTCGATCATAATGTGACTCGGGAGACGTATCATTTTTTGCCCGCGAATCACCAGACACTCGACGAATTAATTATAAAATGAAACTAACATTTATTTGAAACGAAAGAATCACGCTGCATCAAACATTCATGGCGGTAAATTATAAATACTTATTGCAACACTTCGTTTTGCCTTGCTCTAGCCCCTCTGCAGATATATATTATGGGTCACATTTTCGTATAATAATAACAAATAAATAATAAGTATCTTTCTCCGAAGAGAATCAGCAGAAATGGTTTAATTAGCAGATACCGTACAAAATCGAAAAACTATTGAATTTGTCATCTAAGGAGCAATTATCGAGCACGCATACATTAATTGGATTGTTTGGTTTTGCGAGGGAGTTGCCCGAAAATTATCAATTACACGGGCGAATTAATTAATAATTTCACGGTTAGAGACAAACGAAATGAAAATATTTCAAGATTAATAAAGCGTGCACGAGGAATGGAAGGGTGATAGTAGGTATTCTGGAAATTATATCATGATGTGGCACACGCAGTGATATTATTGTATTAATTACCTCTTTTATACTTGTCCATTACGATTCATGTATGATAATTACAAAATTCCAGATGGGTTCGATGGGCTGTATATTAACGACGTCCGATGTTCGTGCTTTTGATTTCGGCGAAAATTAAACGATCCGCCGGTTGCATGAAATTTTTTAAATAAACGTTTCCCCCCTACGTTTCAGGCTTCGGTATTCATCGCTGTCCGCTGTCCAATTCGAACGACGGCCTTTTCTTGTAATTATGCAAATGGTACATAGGAATGCATACACGCACACGTACGCATACACGGGATACACACATGGACGCGCAGGATACGTACGCAGCGCGGATATATGAATCCTTCGTACTTTGCTTCGTACCCCGCTTCAACCCCTCATGCATGTGTACATAAACCCTGCGCGGCTCGGGCTCAGCCGTGTATATTTTAGCGTCTGTGAATAATCAGCAATCAGCAGTAGCTGCGGCAATGGCGGCGGTAACAAATTGCACGTGTACACACACAAACTAGGCATGTAAATTCGAGAAGCGAGTCTCGACTTTGTCCGAATCCCGGCCTACCAGGGTGTCCCTTTTGGGCTAACGAGTCATGAAACCGCCGCGGAGAATCGACATATTGCTCTTTAGGGACGACTACGAATTTCGGACGAAATAAGCCTACTAACTTATTCCTTCTTCGACGAAAGAAAATAATTTCTTCATTTTCTTTTAACCCCTTTAAGAATTTTTTAAGTATAAGTTACTGAATTTCGACACTTTTCTTACCTATTTATTCACGTTTTACGAATGTTCACAATTCTTTTCGAGTGAAAATACATAAAATGATGGCACTTTGAATTTTGAATATCGATTTTCTCGACTCTTTTTCACATGTAGAAAGTGTGTTGCTGCTTTGAAGAGGGTGTTAAAAATAAAAAAAGAGTAGTAGGTCTTTGTATAGGAATTTAAAACTGTTAGAAAAAGCGAGCGTCGCATTCTTTGAGATCGTAGATCGAAATAAAAGTTTTGCAATCGCGGGCAAAGTTGGAATTTTATTTCTACAGGTAGGAGAACGCATCGTGAATCACGGACGAATGGGTTTTACGTCGACGCGTTTAACTCGGTCGCGAATAAATGGTATCTATCAATGGCGTGTAACGACCCAACGTTGGCCTTTCCAGAGATCGAGCAAGCATCGTTTCTCATGCACGTGGGTTCACGGTCCAGGTAGATAATTGACAGCCCCGGTACTTCACTCCAGCCCCGAGAATAATTGGTGATCCTATCGGAATGTCTCGTATACGAAACTGTAGGCCCGGACGAAATGCGTTCCTCCATCTTGAGGAATGGCTCCGGGGGCCCGCTCGCCTCGTAGGCGTTGATCGGTCCAATGTTAATCTGATTTCGAGGGCGCGGACAAAGATGAAGCGACGTACACGTGTCTGTTTTGTATTTCTACTTTTCGTAGATGGAATCGTTCGATTCACAGGGTCATTTATATTCCTTGATCGGTCGGATAAAAATGCAGGCGAGCCGGCGCTCGAGAAACTCCCAACAACGTCAGGGAAGACGGTTTATAAAATGGCGGGAGTTTTATTCCGACGTCCACTGTTGTTTGTTTAAATAAAAATATTTCTGGTGTAATAAATCCAAATAGAAGTAAATAATTCGTTAGTTCGTTTGTCTAGAAGCAAGAAACTTAATTCCGAGTTTCTCGATTTCGGCGACGACTCCATCGTTTCGCGATTATCCGCGAGAAGAAAGATTATTACGGTTATTTCAAGGACGAGATCTGGCTTTCCCCTTTCTTCCCATCGTCTACGAAGCCACCGTAGAAATGTTGCAAAGTCCAAGGTGGAAGTTCACTGTTATTTCGCAGGTTCGAGAGAGTCTGTCTTCTTTCTCTTCCTCGATCCCCGTCTCTTTCCCTCTCTGTTCCCCGTTGTAGGCGCAGCTGTAGATGTTCTCAGGATGCGGAAGACGCGGAAGAGGAACGACACGAGGGGACAACGAAATTGAAATGGCGAAAGCGGATCACAGAATAGGTTGGCTTAACAGGGGTGGTGCTGAAGCAGATCGCCGGACGAGGGGGCTAATCCGTACAGCTACAGCACTGTGCAACGGATCGTGTATGCGCGTCCCTGGTAGTTTGAAATTAATTTGAAAATATTCGAAAATATTAACCTAAGAAAATATCTATGCTCGATGGAATTTCGTCGAAATCAACATTCAACAAACGTTGTTACCCTGAGTTGATAAATGTGTTTATGCACTTATGTTCTTCACCGTTTTATTTTATATATGAAGAGTAGTTTTTTTTAAATCGAAATGACAAGAGTATAATTACGATCCATTGTAGATTCTAATTCGCTCGTTCGCTTGTTTCCCCGTCAATGCGTTGTTTTCCAAAGAGTTCCGGTACGTGAGACGTCGCGACGCGCGTTCGATTATGAATGCGCGGTTGTTCCTCATAATGGCACTCGCTTGTTGCTGGTGAATGCTCGTAACGGGCGAAAAAGAAAGCAGAACCAGCACGCTGGGCATTCGAGACAAATAAGAACGCAACGAGGGAAACAATCGAGTCGACGCGATAAAAATAGGGGTTGGGAGTGTACAGGCTGTTTCATTTCGCTAAAAACATTTGAAAATTCATTCCTTGGACAATTCTACAGCGCGATCGTTACATTTTTCGATCGAAAACTACTGTTCGAGGAGAAACGAAAGGGAAACTAAAAAGAGGGGGCGTGTGGGGGGTTGCCTATCGAAGGAAGGAACGTCGTCGCGAGACACAGAAAGCGCTAGATTGCTCGAACGGTTTAAACCCTTGAGTGTAGGGACGAGTAGCGGCTGAGGAGAGGACGTCGCTTTCCGAAGAGGAGAAAAGCCGGGGGTGAACAAGAACCCAGCCAACGTTGGAAAAGCTAGATTCCTGCTGGAGGCCCTCTCTCTCTCTCTCTTTCTCCTCCTTCGTCATATTTTCCTGTTTTATTTTCCCTGTCGTCCGTTCCCTCTACGGCATCTCTTCCGCGCAGACAGGCACATGCGCGGGGAAGCGTGCGAGCGAAACTTTCGGGTTCCGGCGTCAAGGCACCTCTCTATAAGCAAGCGCAGCGTGCTGCCAGCCGGCGCAACGACTGCATCGTATTTATTTCAGCTCCTAATGAGTTTGCAGGGCGCTTCGCGCACGCACACCTGAACACTTTTGCGCCCAAGATGAAAACGCGCGCATTTATGGCAGACTGACTGGTTGGCTGGTTCGCCCGGCAGCCGAACGCCGGCGAGGGATGGGAAACGGTCTAAAGCTTTCGCTACGCGGAAAGGAATCGGTGCATACGTTGCCTTTTCGGCATTTTCTACGCGGAGTTTCTCTTTTCCACGCGCCGCTCCAAGTACCGTCTACACTTCGAGTTAAGGGGGTTGGCGGGTCGACCAGACATTTCACCCTCGTTTCCTCCTACCCAGCCCACCCCCCCTTTTTCGCCCTCAACCGTCGTCCTTTCTGTCTCGTTCGCCTGGTTCTCCTTCCCTCTCTCTCTCTCCCATCCGCGTACACCGACTAAGTACGTCTATTTCTTTTCTCGTTTCTCCGCGTCTCCCTCGCGATTTTTCTTTTCCTCCTACTTTGCAGCGCTTTAAACACAGGAAGAAACGAGGCTGTTAAAATGTTCCGCCATGCACAATTTATTATAGGCTGCGAATGGTAAGCGCGCGCCTCCCGGGTCTTGTCTCAAAGTCAAGGAAAAAGGAACGCGGCTTAATATTTTCTGTGCACGAGAACCGCGAAACGCGCTCCCGTCTTCCGAGGAAAAGGACCCTTTTCCCTTCTGTTCCATTTTCACCCCTTCGCGATTCCCTTGTTCGCTTTTCTTTTTCCCTACCCGCGACACTTCAGCCGCATCGAAGACAGGGAAAACTGCATTACGGAGCCCCGGCGATGAAATGTTTTTCTTCACCCTCGGCCCTCGCCCCCCTTTGCCCCGCGTCCCGCGTAAAGGAAATCGAAGGACATCCGATAACATCCTTTGCACCCCTAAATATGCAGCAGAATCATTGTCCTGAGTCGCTTCTTTGGTGGAATTAACCAGAACTCTTCTCCTGACACCCAACGTAGAGAATTCTTTGAATTAAAATTCTTGCCAAATATCTAGTCTTTAATACTTTTTAATTATTCTAATTCCTGGCTATAACTACAATGAATAATATGCATTTCGATTTTAACATTTTTGATGAGCAAACGACCAGAATTGTGGCAACCATGGAAGGACCTTTATTGAGGTTACCATAACTTCTAAAATATTGAATATTTTGGCATAGAAAAAATTATGAATATTCCTCAAATATATGTGTCGAAGCATAATACAAAAATATTTCACCATTTCCCACAAAAAATTGCAAAAAATTACTAACAAATTACTTTCTAAAATATCCCCTTGAATTTTATATAAATGCTACCGGTTGAAAACTTTCTGCCAGTGTTTGTGCTAATAATATTATAATAATATAAAGACTTGGTTATTTTGTTGGTTAATTGAGGTCCGCGTCCATGGAGCGGGAGGAGGAATATTGCAATTTTTAGCCTTGGCGAAGGGGCGAATGTTTAATTTACCACGTAATTAACTTTCAAAGGAGACGTCTGAAGTTATGACTCGCGCCTAATGGTTATCGTCGGGCGATAAGTGTTTTCTCTCTTTCGCCCGGGCAATCAGGGCTTGCGACACGACGAATAAAATAAATTTCATCGCTCTCGTCTCTCTCGGCACGCACTCGCAAACGCGAGCCATTCGCAACGATCCCCGTCGTCTGTCGTGCTGTCTCGCGCCGCCGCGGATCCTGTAATTAAATCCAAATCCAACAGTCGAGGAGCCAAGGTAAATGAGCAACGGCTGCCGCTCCCCGTCGCGATGCCATCGCTACCGTCCTCCCGCCGTTTGGCATTGACAGTGAACGCGGGGCTAGAGAGAAGCGAAATTGACAGACGCGAAAGGAGAAATCGAAAAGGAGAACTAGAGGGGTGGTTTGGGGGCGGTAGAGAGGCAGAGACCGTGGATAAAGAGGGGAGGGAAGTTGCAACGCGAATGCAGAGAATATTTGCGTGCTCGCGACGGCTCCCGGGGCTCTGTGCCTCGTGTGAACGCTAGCCGCGTCAAGGGCTCAATTAACGAGCGATAACGAACGCCCGTGAGTAAATACGATGACGGAGAGACCGAACAGATTTCTCCGTACCCCCGTGAGCAAACGCCGACGGAAGTCTTATTCGTTTGACACCGAAATTCGGCAAACTGACTCCACGAGACTGCGTCGTTGCTCAGTCGGATTTCACGCTTTGCTGACGCGGCAACGGTTACCTTCCTTCTATCCACTTAGCAATCTTTTTTCGGATTACGTTATGCGTAATAGTAATAGTTATATCTCCGTGGACAAATTATTAACCGCGTAAACGGGTATTCTGCTCCGAAACGAAATTTATCACCGGCTCGTTGAGAATACAAAATATTTTTCCCAGTCTTCCCGTACTTTAACGAGCCTCACTCGTGACAAAGATTTTCGCGCAAACATAAATATCACGAGCCAGACTCGCGAGCAGAAGGTCGGTCCGAACGTAAACATCACGAGCCTGGCTCGCGGGCAGCAATTGGCGATCGTGATTGAGTTTTAGTTCCTCACGATTCTTATCACCTCTGTTACAAAGCAGTTTAGCATCAGTCTAGTTTGTTTACGCGTGCCGTTTGGTACGGGCAGAGGTTAAGCTTCAACGCGTACGTTTAGATCTACATTTAAGGAATATTCAGAATTTCTACAACGCAAAAGCAGTCCTTCGATGGTTGTCACGATTCTCAAAGAAGGAAAAATCCAAGTTAAAGTAAGTTCAGCTTCTTCATTTCGTGTAAATTTCCGGGATCTTTTATATATTTTCATGCTTGCCTTTTGCATTAATGTTATTTGTGGCTGATACTGTTCATTGAGTCTGTTGGAGGTTGTTTGTTTGTGAGTGTATAAAGTTTGTGCAAAGAAGGCTTCAAGGATTTAAAATTAATAGGTGGTTCGGTAGACGTTGTTCAATGATTTTATCGTCGGCTATAATTGCTATTATAATTAGGTAGAACCAGTTGAAAGAACTACCACCGTATTATCGATGCTCATAAACACTCAACACGAGTAGATATAACGAGTCATTTCCAGACACGTTCCTGATGAATATTCAATGACAGTCATCTCGAGAGCAAAGACACGGAGAAACTTTATTCAATATTCTCGATTTTATCGCTCGGAATAATACATTGCCATTTATACTACCATGTTTATTTACGAATTTTTGAAACCTCATTTCACAGTAGTATTTTCCCCCAATTAGTAAATCATGATAAAGTAGACGAAACAAGCTTTGAACGAAGTATTCAAATTAGCAAAGTTTCCATTCCTCTGTCGCATACATAGAGATTTAAAACTGTTAGGAACGCACCACGCTGTATTTTTTCGGTTGATACTTCGCGAGCGTTCGAGTACCATCCGACGTTCTAATCCAAAGTTCAGCGATGAAAGGTAGCTCCTCGTGGAGCCATTCCGATGATTGATCGTTTCTACTCGGATAGAAACTCCGGTTCCGCTTGCACAAAGGATTCGACGCGACGAATGGCGCTAGAGTGTTTCTGTAGGGTAACTATCGAAGATTTTATCGAGAGAGGATCCCTCTGGAAGGATCACCAAAATCGAAGATCGAACCACTTGATTTTTGGACGCAGAAAGAACCATTACTCCAAAACTATCTCTGTATACAGTAGCTACTTTTAATTGTTAGAATAGGTTAATTCAATTAATAAAAATAGAACAAAATCTAGTCCTTTTTGCCAACTTTGTCTATAGAGGATGAGTTTACCAAGTTGACCAAGCTATACTTGTTTACAATAAACTAAAATTGCAGGTTGGAACCGACGTTGTATTAATCCCATCTGCTGTTTCAATTCCTTCTGTACACGGCCGGAGGTTGTCCCCGCTTCCGTTTTCACAGCCGCAATCTGCACGTGTCTGCCGATGTGACAAGACGAGAAAGGTGACTGCTTTCGCGCAGACCGCATGACGAGGGTGGCGCCAGATAGGTGAGTACACCTTCCGTATCAGAAAACGATGATGCAGTCACGTTGCACGATGAAAAATGACGGATTCGAAGGAAGTCACCGGAATGAAATGCGTGGATTGGTTTAGCCCCGAGCGACTGCCACGGAAATGGCATAGACAGCGCATGATGGATTACCAGGCACCGACGTTTCAGCAGTTCGTTCCCATCTTCCGTTTCCCTTTGATCTGCGCCACTCTGATTCGACCGCGTTCCTTTTTTTACCCCTCCTGCGCATAAACACGATACCTCTGTCGGCACTTTTTACATCTATGCACGGTTTTATGGCGCACGCACGTGCGAGTATTTCGCGATAGACCAGTTTCCTTCCTCTCGAATCAAAAACACCCAGAAAAATGAAAGCACTGCGAGTTTCGCGATTAAATTCACGTCATTTTCTTTCGTGTCAAATTAAGAACTTATTGCCCGTGAAATATTTCGAAAATTGCAATTTTTTGTCATGGTGCATTTCGAAAGGTACAATATAAGGCTAACAAATTTCACAATACGTTGTGCACGTGCACGAAACGTAAATGTTAATGAAATTTCCAGGTCTAATTACGCGTGTAATTAACGATTTCCTTCGAACAACGAGGTCCGCGGCTCCGAAAACAATGGTTTCGCCAATCACCTGTCTGATGGAAAGCGGACTCCGAAAGGGTGCGTTTCTCTGCTGCTCATATCTCCACGGGATGTTACATATTCCGCAGGTATTTGCGTACGTTGAGAATCGCGAGATGAAAACGACGCTCGGCAACATATTTCGATATTCGATTTATTGTGAAAAATACATGCACCGTCGATAAACTCAATGATTCTCGATCAAACGTTAACGAAACCGTTTTGTTCTTTAAATTCGAATAAATAATTTACAAAATTATCGATGTGGTTACGGTTACGTGCCCCACTTAATGCGTGTAACGTATTGAATTTATGCGAAAATGTCACCCACTAACATGGATCGTAACCCATTCAATTTTAGTTGTTCTTAAATTTACATAAACACACATTATTTTCTTAATAAAATAGTTTATTCGAATAGAAGTGATAGTATGCGGTGCAGACACGCGTAGAGAATTGTTTGTTAGCGTTCATTCGTGTCAGACATATTAAATGGGACTTCGCCGGCGCGGTGCATTACCCTTTGAAGATTTTCAAAGTAAATTCCTGGACGCCAAAAGTTTCGTTCTCCGTTTCACCTTTGCCTGGTCTCGGCCCGGACGCGAGCTTTCTACGTTGACAGATACTTTTCCATTGGTGGCGCTTCCGATCGTTTTGATCGCTCATCCTCAAAAATAGTCGTTCGTGCTGACGGTGGCTATTTCAATCGGTCGTCTCTGACCGTAACCTTTCTCCTTTGGAAGAACACTTTGACGTTATCCTACTCGAGCGAGCCGGGGTTATCTCGTGAAAGCGACTTTGAAGGCTCGCGTGTAAATAGGCGCCTGGAATAAATGATGACGCTGGTGGAGGAAGGGGGGCGGCGGGGGCCGCGTTTTGAAGATATCGCCGCTTTGCCTTTTGTGCATAGAATACGGGGCCACTCTAAGCGGATTCGCCTTGTACCCGGGGTCCGAAGGAGAAAAAGCATCGCTTATCTACGACTTTCCAATATGCTAACGAAAAACCTTATCCCACGCGAGGGATGCTCCGCACGGCTTCGCAACCTATAGATTCTAGTTCGAAGCGCCGATTACCATGTTAAAATACTGTATCTAAAAGCGATTGTTATTGAGAGCAGCCACCCACAGTTATCTCGCCATAAGTTATTTCGAGTCTCGATCACATTCGCCTCCGTTATTAACTTACCTTGATCCATCGATCCAAGTAAGTGGGTACTAGAGTTTAGAGTCTTTTTTCAGGCATTTTTTTAAAAAAATAGTACAAGTTTCTCAATTTCGATACTTTGTATATATATTTGTTTATGTTTTAAGAATGTTCAGAATTTTTTTCGAGTGGAAATAATCAGAACTGACTTAATTATTTTCAGTTTCTGCTTCATTAGCTCCAAGGAAGATCCCTGCAATTGTGAGGAATATAAGACTCTGAGAAGAGTACGGTTGGTAACCCTAACAGCATGCAATACGATAATAGATTAAGTAAAAAACAAGTATGCAATCGCAGACGCTTATGAAATCGGTGGCACCCACGGATAATAGTATCGTTGCGTGATTGCAATTTAATACGACAATTTAGCGCTGTTGTGTGGAGCAGAAGAAGAGCGAGCGTGTCTCAGAAACGAGGGAGGATGGAGGAAACAATGGATGTAAATAAATAAAACCGTCATACGAATCCCTCTAATTATTAATTGACAAGTTTACCTCTTTAAGAGGAGAAAACGGAGGCGGATACGAAGTTTCGAATCGGTCACAATTACGATTGATAAGATTTGGCGAAGATTTTCCCCTCGTTTTGCCCGCATCGTTCAACCTTCCGTTTCGAGCGTAAACACGCTCTCTTATTCTATCCTCCCAGACAACTTTTCCCCGAGATCCGATCGCGACCGTGCGTCTAGAGTTCCGTAAAAAAATTTTAAGGTCGCGTGTAATGTTTACACTGTAGCTGGCATTAGAATTCCGCAATACGATCTGGCTCCAACCTTGATCGACAGATAGGATAACTATTGCAACCGGAATATCGTATACTCGTGCTTGTACTCTTCATAATTTTCGAGAAATTACTTTCATATTCTCGATTTATCAAATCAGCCGCCATCTTGTCGCTTTACTTTGGCCCCCAAAGACGATGCTAAACTACAGTTTTCAAGCTAGAAATATATATCATTATGTATTTAATTCCTCATCCTTCGAAAATTTCCTTTTAATCAACGAACCACGAATGAAATTTGTGTTTATAAAACGAATTCGCGTGTTCGACTCCGAATAGCCGAGTTTAAATTCACGTCCCGTGGAAATTATTCGTCGCGGCTCTTTGTTTCTTCGAACCGATTAACCGTAACCGCGGAAAGCAATTTTAAATCGCGAAATTTGGCCGAATTCGGGTGAAATTATCTTCATTCGCGGCGCCCGATGAACCGCAAAGTGCTGCGGGCTCGCAACTTTCGAAAGTGAAGTTTCCCGAATTTCTCCATACCATTGGCGTAGCTCTCCCGACCACCAGAAAACGTGGTGCAGCGCCTAGAGGGGGGGTGGAGGGGGTAAGAAACGCCGGGGATGAAAGGGGCAAAGATGGCGACGGAGGGCCAGGCGAAAGCCTTCGTGTGCGGAGTTTCCGGAGCGATACATCAGAGTAGATAAGTAGTCTCGCTCGTACACAGGCGAGCTAGATGGGAATAGGGCGAGTGCGAGATAACGCAAAGCACATAAACTCTCGTATAGTTGCAGCACTGTAAACGCACTCACAAACCGCGCACGGATAATGACGCTGACGCAAGTTTTCATTATGCAACGGAGGGGGGATGGGAAACCCGTGCAGGTATTTCTTGGGAACGCGAGCAATAATTTGAGGTAGATCGTGTTGTTCATCGTGCTCCGTCTTAACCAAACGTTAGGAAATCTAACGGACGATTATGAAACAATGGAATCTATCTTGAACACATTGTTGGTAGCTTTACAGTAATTACGTGTATACAGTCAAGATCGGCCCCACGGTACATTACTGGCCAAGAGTTTGGCTACAATCTGTATTTCACGTTTAACCCCTTAACGCTCATGCCCGAGTCTGACTGCTTTGAAAGACGATGTTTCTTTGATTTAATTGTTTAAGGGATGACAATATTTGTTTTTCTTCAAATTATACGTCGGATACAACATTGCAATTAACGAAAACCGCATTTTTATACAACTTGGAAACAAATCCAATAAAGAACACTGATCATTCTTGGTTAACCCGACAAATTTGAGCGTTAATGGGTTAAGTAGCTACAGAGCAGTAGTTCACGAAGATACGAAAGGTATCGAGCTATTTTTACCTGTCGATTTTGTTGATCTGGCTAACTCTAAAAGAAAGATATTGATCGTTCTATTTTTAAAAATCTTAACGGGAGACTAGAGCAAATACTTTCTCACGAGAAACGTTATCCAAACATAGAAACAAGAATGATAAAATGGTCGTTGTTAGGGTCCATGTATGGTCCGGACAGTACAGGTGCTTCTCCCGTATAATACACTCGTTAGGTACAATTATGGTTTCAAGGTTGTTCGTGGAAGAGTTACAGATTCATTTCGTGATTTCCAGGCAGCTGTATCGAGCGCACAGGCAGCTGAAAGGAACGATCGAGCAGTATTCGATGCCTACGGCGAATGTATGCCGATATCGATGTGGCATCTAAGCGAATACAGGTCCGTCCTTGGTCATACAAATTCCTGGAGAATCGAAACACTTGCCTCGATGAAGCTCCCGGAGGCACAAAGAGGTCCACGAATGTTCTTCGAACAACTGCCAGCACATTAACCCTGGAACACCACTACCCTGATTGGGTTTGTATTAAAAATTAAAAGAAATTACGTTGCACAATATCTTCGTTAAAATGAGGTAAACAAGTAGAATAATATTCATCGATTACTAAATTCATTTTATTCATTTTATTCAGTGTTGGGATTTGAATCTGGCGTGCTCTCCCCTTCAACAGCGACAGCAAATTTTATTGTCGAGAAATAGTAATTGGTTTATCGATAAACAACCGAAACGTTTCTGATCGCGGGTAATTGTATCTAGGGCAGGATGAAGTACGCGTATATCGCGTTAATGTCCATCAAGTCAAGGTGCTGACTCGGCGTTCCCATAGGGTCAGACGCTTCAACGAGCTGTCAAGTGCACACGTTATTTCACGTTGCTATCCCACGTTTAGGTTAACGATTCAAACTTACGCCGTGCACGAGCTGACGTTGCAATCTGACTTTTGGGGGAATTCGCCCAGGAGCTATTAGATTTCGCGCGATACCATTTTGTTGGTCGATTCCGACTCGTTGCACGCTGTAATTTGGCGTCGTGATATTTTTATTTTTTTTCGCGCGATTTATTGCTAATAAAAGGAACGCGCGGCGAATAATGGGCTCGCAGTCTCCGGAACGTTTATCACGTCTTGAGTGGAAATGCACGTGGGTTAATGGAATTTTCGTGGTAACGTTAAATACTTTACACACCAGCCTGTCATGCATTTCACGCGGTGGACAGTGATTCAAGGTGGTCGTTTCGTAATCCGGTCTTGTTATACGAGCTCTCGCGTTCGTAAAACCGGTGCTAGAGCTGCATTGGGATTACGTCACATCTTATGTACGAGGCCAAGGACTCGTATTATCGAATGTCCACGAAAACCTAAAACCGACCAACGCGATCCAACATCGGCCAGAAGTCGTTGACGCGTGTCATTTGTTCGTTCTCGATCAAACGAGTTTCTATCGATCACTATATAAATCACTTAATGAGCAACAGATCAAGATGGACGAGCCTCGGTGCCGTAAAAGCCAAGTAAAGCCGTAGCATTGGGCGACATTTATCGTTATCCCTTTACGAGGAGTTATCACGGAAACCATAACGAAATATTGACTTTTAATACTACATCAATGAAATTTACGAGCCACATTCGTCAAACGAAATACGACGCTCGGTTGCCGAAGATTAGATGGCATACGCGCTCCGAATAATCCGATTACGAGTCGAAAGTTTCGAGTTTCGTCATACCGAAGGTAGTCCTCTCATTAACCCGGAACGACACCGAATCCTCGTTTTTCTTCCCGATAGTGTTCCAAACGATATCCAGAACTCGTTATTTCCCTTCTTTAAGGCGGCACGGGAGCATAAAAATCGAAACTTCTTTCCCCAAAAAACTGGTGGCCATTAAAACATTTCTATTAACTGGTTGGTAACTAGTAACTGTCAGTCTGGGATGTTAAAAAATTTTGTACAAATTCGTGCACATTAGTGATATCTATAATCGATATTTAACAACGTTCTTCGCGACCATTTTCGCGAACCCTCGCGTAATGTGCTCGTGATACTGGCTCATTCAGCCACATTTGCCGGCGATGTTCTCGTTTTATCGCCACGTCGGCAAAGAGAGGACCGGAGGCCTCGAAGCTCCGTTATTATTTACATTATTCGGCCGTTCGGTTCGATAAATTAAATAATTTCCGGAGTCGACGCCGCCGCAAATGGTCGCATAAAATTTGACGTAGCGCCCTCTCGTCCCTGTTTATCTTGAAACTCTGCTTGCCACCTAACTTTATGAACGTTATAAAAAATGATTTCGATTCGTCTGTAGGAGACCGATAAATTTTCCGGACCCCTCCGCGAGCCCACTTCCATCGCTAGGAAAATTGCTTCTCGGAGGATCGCGGGGTCTCGAACTTGTTTCCTCTCTTCATTCAATATTTTCACCTTCGCCGGTCCTGGAGGGCGGGAGGCTTCTTATTCGCGCTACTTATCGACCGTTTCCCTTAATCGAATAGTTAGAACGATTCAGTCCGTGCGACCCGGCGCCCGTGAAGGTTTCACGCGGTGATCTTTTCTTCCACGCGGGAAGAAATTGCGAAGAGGGTCGACTGATGGCGTAGCCAGCACCAGGTGTCGCGACAGTTACTTTTAAAGGGGTTACTTCGAAGGTTACTGCCGCGAACTATATCCCTTCTCGGTACGTGCACTTTGTCGCCCTCGCGACTCCCTCAGAAATTATTATACGATGTAGTTTCTTCATCCATGAGAAGAGGACACTGAAATCACCTATTTTTTTTAAATTTACCTGACGTACAAAAAGACAAAAATTAATCATAAATATAGAGCTTCTTCGCCAGGTTAGTTTCGATTCCCATCGATTCGTCGAACGGAATTTTTGAAAATATGGTGATATTCAAATATTGCAAGGAATTTCGAAACTTTGAAGGTTTAATTAAACCCTGCGCGCGTTTCCCTTGATAGTATTTAAAGTGCACTACATATACATAATCTATATAATCCCAGTCATTGTGCAGATATCAGTTTCAAAAACAGGGTGCGAAAGCCGATTTTGATTAAATTCCAGGCCTGAAACCCAATATTGTGGATGTTATTGAGACTATGGTGTTAAAATTTTATTAAATCCCGT
This sequence comes from Colletes gigas, assembly GCF_013123115.1. Lineage (NCBI taxonomy): Eukaryota > Metazoa > Arthropoda > Insecta > Hymenoptera > Colletidae > Colletes > Colletes gigas. The sequence goes on along the minus strand of NW_025106643.1, from coordinate 1,024,555 downwards.
GACCCGGGTCGGAGCGTCAAAATATCTAGAGTTCGATTAAAAGGTTTTTTGTTTTTGATAAATTGTTGCGACGAAATTAGTGAAAACGCGGGTAGAACGGAATTTTCGTATGACAAAAGTATCTATTGTCCAGTGTTCGTCAGATATGTAAGAAAAGCTACTTGGCTTAACGAGCAAATAGTTGGAGTGTAGCCTTCAGCGAGTTCCAGTATGTATAATAGTTGTTACAGCACAATTTAGGTCGCTCTTATCTTAACTGAGCTCTTTACTTCTCGTTTGTACGGTCTTCTTCAAATTATTGTTGAATACGTGCTGCCAATCTACTGAAAATAGTTGAAAATCTAGTACTCGGCATAGATGTAGCTTCGATAGATATTTTCATAACAAATTTTAATTTTAAACGATTGAAAATGACCCCATTTTATCCATAAAGAGTTCCTGCAAGTAAACTCAAATCTCCAAAATGGTAGCAAGTTGAGAATCGCTGACATTTCACGCATAACTCGCATATACCGAATATTCCACATATACGTCGCGTGCTTGACATTTCACACGTAACAAAACTATGTATAATTAGCGACTCCCTAACGCCTGAATTCATCATAATCACAGTAGACATTAACCACGACGAATCGTAATACACAGAGACAATAACGATTATAGCGATTATTCGTGTACAGCAGAGACTCCTCTCCTCAGAGTAGACAGTACAATTACTCACTGATTTGTATACTTCGATCCTTTCTTCTGAATGTGGACGTTCCATTTAAATTAGAATCAAGCTTGTATTTGGTAGGAAAATTCAAAAATATCATTATAGTTTCTCTTGCACGATGTAAGTTTCGCGACAAACTGTTCAGGACAATATGGAACAGGATAGTGTCGAACTGTCGTACAGTTATAGGGCTTGATAACGATGACCTGTACGAAGGTAACTGATACGTACGTCCCAAAGTTAAAGAATGTGACATCGACAATCCCAGTAACACGACACACGACATCAGTGACCCCGTGGCCTGATCCAATACGAAAGACGCAGGTGTAGTGAAACATGATAGACACGACCCTGGAGACTCGAAACACGGTAACGACGACCCTGGTTTGTGACACATAGAAGAGACGAGCTTAGAAACGTGAGATGTATTAGCGACGATTCCGAATTTCTAAATCACAATAAGACTGTTGTCGAGTTAGGGATGGTCTAGAAGTTTAAGAAGGCCTCCGTGCAATTAACATACATTTTTGCACAAGCATTTTTCGCTCCCGTTAGAACTTAGTGATAAAGCTGAGACAAAGTAGGATCCACTGCTCGATAGTTAACGGTAGAAGTAGATGTGGAACAGACCACATTGTATACTTTGTGGGACCCGATACGCACGACTTTGTACTTGTGAAACGCGATACTAACCACCCTAGATTTATGGGACTCGATACTGACGATGTCGGATAGCTGAAATAAGATAGGGTTAGACCCTTTCGACCTTAGGAATTATTGGAGCACGTGGGGGGGGTTCCACCTCTTGAAAAATGGCGAACCAAAACGGTGATCGTTCTAATACAAAGAACTTTTCAGACAGAAAATTATTTAGATTTCAACTTCAACCTAACAAAATGTAACTTATACCGGAGACAAAATTATATGTTTGGAAATTTCGCGCGTTTCGATAATCTTCTTAAAGTTTCCTCCAATTAAGTAAACTGACGGAAACGTATCGGTGTGATTTAGCTCAACATTCCATCTCGTCTGTCACAGGAACATCTAAGGAATCGAACACTCTCCCGCGTCCCTTCATGGTAGGCTGACCACGAGAACGGAACTGATTGGCCGTTAATTCTCCGGCTTTTCCCGGGGATTCACGTCTTTTCCTGGTTTCGAGGATGAATTCGTCAGTAATTGGGTATAAATCACCAATCTCGCCTCCCCAGTACGGGATTGGGAGAGTGCTTTTGTATTCCTTAGATCATTAGGAAACATTATGATCAGCATGTTGGGAGGTAGTAGGCAGAGTCTGCTACATATTCCTCCATTTTAATGGGTTAAAGTAGACCTGGGTAAAATTTATTTCCAATAGTAACTTAACACTTTGACTTGAAAAATTAATTCTTAAGTCGAGACGTTGATTATGTAATAATTCAATGGCGAATATATCGTCCAAAAAGCAAGTTAGAAATGGAACGGTAGACACGTGAATTTTCTTTATGCGTTTTTCGTGCAGCCTTCTTTTTATCAAGCAGCTAATGGATTTTCTTCCTTGGGTCCTTTTTTGGCTCCGCTTCCACTTGTCAGCTCGAACACGGGAAAATAAAAACAAAACACCGTGGATATAGACAAGTGTCGATTATTCGAACGTCGATTAATGGAAATGTCGATTATTCGAAGACAAGTTATCCGAAAAAGCAATTATGTTGGACAGGAACGAATTAAGTGTACCGCAAATATCACTTATCGCTGAAACTTTATTATAGCAATTCTACTAAAAAACACACATTTGTTTTTATTTGGTAAATAAATTCGTTAAATAGAAATGCAAAATAATCGATGGTTAAATACTCCAAGGATCAACGTGAACGTTCCACCGGCTAAAAACTTTAATCGCTAAATTAACAGGGAAAATTATGTTCACCGGTAGCTCTATGTATCTGATCGTAGCCTAATAAATCTGCAAAGTTTGTGAAGAGGGTTTCGAAATAGAACCGAAACGTTTAATATCGTTGTTATCTCCATAATGTGCACCGAGCCCGCTAACCATTACAGTATTAAAACTAATTCAATTCTGTTAGCTTTTGAGAACGATATCCACTGATATCTACTTCTCGAGACGCCATATTGACCGTCTCAATAAGAGACGTTGAAGCCACCTATGAATCCGACTTTATTAGCCATTAGAAGTCGAACGACTTGCTTTTCGCCCGAGGATTTAAAGTTATTCGATTAAAAATCTTGCGTAAAAATGTCCGTGGGCAGGTGCAGCTCTCGTACGAGTATGTATGCAAATCATCCTCGCCCGGAGGCACGCGTCGGTTCTCCCCCCTCTCGCCCCCCGTTCGCTGCACGGCTGAACTTATCGCTTGTATTAACGCTCGTTACAAGAAACGGAGACGCGAGGGGCCCGGGGGTCGTGACCTTCGGCACATTAAAGCCGAAACACATATTTTCAGCTTTCGTAACCAGCCCCCGGGGGGACGACGGGTGTGCTTGTTTCTAGGTTTGTTGTCATTCTTCTTTCACGTGGAACCGCGGGGGGGCCCGACGGGGGTCTCGGACCCCACAGCGCGCTCAAAGAGTCGGGACCCGGGCCCCGCCGCCGCACGAGCGTGTCTCCTCTCATCCGCGCGGAGCCCCCCTTTTCTTTTGTGACTCGGATCAACGTTTACCTGGATACTCACGGGGACGCCTGTTTGGACCGGGCTGCCGACACTCGCGGGGCCGAGACTTCTTTTTTTTCATTAGGGGTTATAATCTTGATTGATCGGCGCTGTGGAATCACGGGTGCTCGGACGGCGGTCATTAAATATTGGGTTTTATCTGGCTGGCGACTGGGCGCGTGGATCCAGGGCAACGAACTGTAAATCTAGAATTATTATTCCGTGCGTGCTTTTCGTATTCCTTTGCGTACAGTCAGCAACGTTTAATTAAACGCAATAATATTTCTACCCGTGTTATTCCCCACGTGTTCTCGAATTAATATATCCTATGCTGCGGGGCTAAAAGACATTTCATATTTTTTGTTGTTATTGTTGCTCGTACTGTAAATTTTCTGTGAAGTACATAATTTCTGTTTTAAATTTTAATTGTTATCAGTTCGAAATATAATTCTCGATCCCCCCAAAATAAAAACGACGTCGGTATAGATCTGTCCGTCTGCATTTAGATGTCAATCGCGATGCCAGTAAACAAACAGACACTCACTGATCGAACCTGCGATCAAATAAACTTCTTCGTGAAACGATTACACGCCGTTCAGCAGATCGAAATGAAACGTTACTATTTAGAGAAGTTCAATTGGGCAAATAGGCCTGCAAATATTTAGCGTATCAATTTATATATTTATGCATCTCGTATTGGAGAATTTACTAATTTACGCACCTTCGAACGTTAGACATTGTTACTTGGTTGCCGGCGAGCAATCGAAAGTAAAATTAATAACGACTGTTTGTCGACGTGTTGTCATTGAAGAAAAATAGTCGCGGAGGTAAATACACAATGAAATTTCATTCCGTCCGCACACATACTCGGGGAAGACGAAGGACCGTGCGGGGCGCGTATGAAGGAAAGAAAATCGAGAAACGGGATGAGGGGCCAGACACACTGGCTTGTCTTGCTCTTACAGGTTTTATTTTCTATGGAACATACGTTTCAGAGTTGAGAGCTAACAACATCTGTCCACAGTGTCCCCCCAATCGATTGATCACTTCTTCCAGAAAAGTTAGTGCAATGACTTTCGACGTTATCGTCAATAAACTCTCGTTTAGAATTCTTGAACGAATGAAACAATTGGGATACACTATCGTAGCAAACACGAAACGATCTAGTAAATTCGAATGCGAATAACAAATGTTTATTAGCCATTTTATTTTTGTACTTACACAGTCTACTCCATTTTCTTCTTTTTAACAGTCTTATGCAGACATGCCCAACAATGTTAACGTAATAATATAATTAGAATTATTGAATTAGAAAATGGTAGAAAACGCCTCACATATGGCTACGCGAAGAACTTAGCCGGAGCAATAACTGTATCCGTAACATATTCAGCTTGTAGGAGGACTTATGCATGGTGTTCGCTTGATAGTTTTACTCTTGAGAGTCGGTATCTAGAATAAGAGCTGTTTCACAAGAGTTAGCATAATAGCCTTCACCCTGGAAGTTGCCTCATTACTCGTGAAGTCAGTTCCCATGTCTTCGTGTGAAGAATCTTTTACCCTCCGTGCAGTACCCACTAGAGATTCGTATTCTCTGGTAGTGACACTTAAGTGCAAAACTGTCCAGTTGACACCAGACAAAATTACAAACTATTTTTCGAAATGGTAATTCAATCATTGGAAACCAAAACAATGGATTGAAGAGCTAGGTATATCACGTGAATGTTATTTTTACGTGTATTTAAAGAAAAATCTTTCCTCGAAAAGTTATTTCAGTCTGTAGGGAATATTCTAGGGTATCTTTATTCTTTTAAAGATCTTTTCGCGAACGCCCGCGTAACATTTTTACAAATGCGAGAAGGCATCCGAGACACGGCGCTGAAACGATGATTTATGGCTGCATCGTCTTTGGTGTCCTGCTGCGTTTACGAGAGTTACTATATTCCCTCCATCCAGTATACCTCTTGACTCGTGGAACAATATAATCGTAAAATGTCACTGCGGCGAGTTGGTTCCGGCAACCGATACGTTCAATTCGAGAAATTGGCCCTTTTAATTAGCGAAAACGTTTCGAATGCGTATTGTCCTGGACGAAACGTTGGCGTTGCTCCTTCGGGAAATTGAAAGACCAATCACGTTTCGACCACCACCAAATAATCTTCACCGAATTTCCGGTACGATCGACGCGGAGAATGTTTGCTCAACGTCTCCGAACACAGACAGTCGATCTACGATGGTCGTGAATTTTTTGACGAAAAAAAAAATTTCAAATCACACTAAAAAAATTATAGTTAGTTGCGGGGGTCGATTATAATCATTTTTGGTCGATAGACATACCCCAGAAATCCTACGCAGTTTCGAGAAAAAAATTCATTACCGAAAATTTCATGTCTGACCATACCGTTGAGATGTTTCACTGAAATTTTTAAAATGTCATAACTTCTGAACGGATTGGCGGATTTTGATTTTTAAAAAAGCAAACTACGCATATTTTAGTGGAGAATATGTAGAAATTGTAAAAATAATCGAAAAGTTGGTCCTTAACCCTGTGAACTGAGGAAAACCCTATAACAATGATCCAATTTTCAAACAGCCATAACTTCTACAATAGTGAATATATTTCAATGAAACTTTTTTCTGAAGTAGAGCCCATGGGTGTCTACAAAAAATTATTAGACAACTTTTCTGTAGGGCGTCAAACAAGGTTACTAAAAATGATAAACGAATTTTTAAGGAAAATCGACAGGGGGTAGGTGCTTAAATTTCTCAGCGAAAAAAATTTTTTCTCAATTGTTCTGAAAAAATTACCTTAGCTATGGGGGTCAATTGTCAACATTTTTGGTCAATAGGCATACCCCCGATATCCTACGCATTTTCGAGAAAAAAATTCAGTAAGTGGCTCAATTTTTAGACAAAAATGAAAAGATTCAAATCGTTCTGAAAAAATTATTTTCGGTTGCGGGGGTCAATTCCAAACATTTTTGGTTAATAGACATACCCCCGAATTCCTACGCATTTTCGAGAAAAAAATTCAATAGGTGGCTAAATTTTTCGCCGAAATTAAAAAGTTTGGAATCATTCTGAAAAAATTATTTTCGGTTGCAGGGGTTAATTATAATCATTTCTGGTGAATAGACATACCCTCGAATTCCTACGAATTTTCGAGAAAAAAATTCAGTAAGTGGCTCAATTTTTAGGCAAAAATGAAAAGATTCAAATCGTTCTGAAAAAATTATTTTCGGTCGCGGGAGTCAATTCCAAACATTTTTCGTCAATAGACATACCCCCGAAATCCTACGTGGTTTCGAGAAAAAAATTCAATAGGTGGCTAAATTTTTCGCCGAAATTAAAAAGTTTGGAATCATTCTGAAAAAATTATTTTCGGTCGCGGGGGTCAATTCCAAACATTTTTGGTCAATAGACATACCCCCGAAATCCTACGTACTTCCGAGAAAAAAATTCTTTTCCGAAAATATACCGCGTGGCCGGATATGTTTCTCTAACTTTTAAATGAAGGCTCAATCAACAAATTAGTGTGCTTGATTTTCGTGTTATTTTGGCCTCTAGAATCTCTCATTAAAATTTTCTCCGCAAACCGAACTCCCTGTATAGTATTTGGCTGTTGAAAAAAAATAGTTTGTTGACCCCCGGTTCGGATAATAGAAGTTGATTAAATCGAGTATCGGCGAAAATTTCTTTCCCAATAAACGGATTTCGGATAAATGGAGTTCTACCGTATTTAAATTTCGACTGAATCAAATATGTTGTTTAAAATAAAAAAGGTCCTATTTGACGTGTGGAATGATCCCATTGGAAAAACCGAATCCGATTACAGGACACGGGAGAGACTAGACGGTTGTGTAGGTATACCCGGCTCGGTTTTATTGTTCAAAACGACGGCACATGACGTTTCTGCCGGTGCCCGGCCGACCGTTGGCTTACTACGAAGAGACGCACGCCAGTCAGGATTTCCGAATTTCACGTTCCACGGTAATTACGAGACCACCCTTATTTTTCTTCTCTATTTATTCCGTCGGTCGCCCGCACCTCTTTCTCTCGGCGCGGAACGTCGCGCTGCTCGTGACACAATTCGTTCGTTAACCGCGTGAAATAATAATTATTATCCTCGTTGGTAGCCCCGAGCGATCGGTCGGACCGCCAGGTCGAGGAGAGGCGGCGGACCGAATGATATTTTATACAGTGGAACAATCGCTCTGAAAATTGATAAATCGCTCGTTTCTAGTTTGTCCGTTCCCGCGATCGACGATCGACGCCCATGGAACCAGTCGTCGGGTACACCATTGATCGACGAGCGCGTCGAAATATTTCGAAATAAATCGAAAACTAATGAGTCGCGAGCCCCGAACGTCGCAATAATAATAATTTCGCATTATTACGCGTCCGGCCAGATGTCGAACGGAAATCGCAAATATTTCTCAAGTGCCACGTGGCCTCGTCAAATTTATTTATACGAGGAAATAAATAGATGACAATTCTTAGACAAGTTTGGTCGAATTTATTCCAAAATTTTACAAACTATTCTTGAGCAAATGAGAAATGGTCTTCTCCACAATTCGAATCTCCCGCTCTTTGTGACTTGTCTTTATAATTTGATGACAAATAATATTTATTTAGAACAGAATTGATATTGATTTCTCCGCTGTTAAAAAGCGTCAGTTTCTGTGTTCACGAACGATTCATTATGGGGGTAGGGGAAAAAATCTTTACACGGAAGTTTATCCGGCCATTTCGTCTTTAGTGGCGGCGCTTATGGCAGTTATAAGGTCGATGACTCGACCCCTAGACTCGCCTGAAGTTCCTTGAGATGCCAAACCCCTTTCGAGCCGCGACGTCTGGCAATAATTCTGTCCCTGGGAAAATACGCGAACGTCCGAGCGATTTCACCGATGCCGGGAGACGATCGCGCCCGGTACCCGCGGCACTTGTAATTTCGTTTGAAAATTTCATCGATGTCGATTAACATACACGCGCCTCGGGCCACCGCGGAACCGTGCTCGGGGGTTTAAACTTCAGCAATTTATTTAGTAGTTATGCGCACCCCTGACGTTCTAAACTGTACGCCAGTTTTCATTTCGAGACGCATTATGCGGGTCGTTGGGAAACTTTTGTCGCGCCACAATGCTCGTTAGAATTTTTCAAAGTATTTCACGTCACGCTGTACACGCATTATCGTACGTCAAAAACAGCCATGCACAAACAAGGCGATTCTCGAAACCGAGAGAAACGAAACATTTATAGAAGATAGAGTAATACGCATTTCCACTCGTTTTTTGTATCATTTTACTCGCAGTACATTTTTGTCTCTTACAAAACCACGTAGAAAGAAATCGAGTGGAACAAGGTGGCCAAGGTGTGGGACTTGGTGAGCCAAACCATTTTTCTCGCTACATTTCCCTTATGTATTGTGTCACAATCCGGGCGTCATGAGCTAGCACCTCATCCTTCTGGAAGTACTTTAAAGTGCATTGTAGCTGAAGCAGGGCGTCATCCAATAGAGAAAGTATCGCGAATTTTAGAAACTTCCGATATCGTGGACCATTTAAATCTTGTCCGTGAAAAAACGAGGACATTTTTTTTAGACTAAATCTCGATCTTGAGTGTTTGTTCCTCCTCCGATTCGAAGATTCTCCGCAGACATCCTACAAAATTTAGTGACTTGAAAGACTTCATCTAAATTACAGATATCAGGACTAATTCTAAGTGTTTTTACACAATGATAACCCCAAAATTAAATAACTCTTTATTTATTTATACATTCAATTTTTCTAGAGTCTTTAAATACTGTAATGTGCCATTCCAGGGTTAACCTTAACTTTCGTCTCATAGGCTGAAACAAAAATCTCTGTCGTTTAAAAAGTTCTTGAAAGGAAAAATTTAATTTTTGTCACAATTCTGATATTATAGGCGAGGAACTCAACTAGCATCTTCTTGGCCGTGACTAACTTGTAGCACTGTGATTTCGTTCGATTAAATTTTTAAGAGTGGCAACGTCTTCCGAAGTGACCACTTCCGGTGACTTCTGTAGTCCTTAACCTTTTAAGCTTCTCGTTAGATTGTGCGCAGCGTGCTCCTAATTGGCTCGAAGTTTACGTCGCTTGCGGATATATACGACATGTCCATTACGCGAAGAAAAGTGTACTTCGCGATCCCCTGTAGAAAAGTCAGTTTATGGGTCAACATTTCTTATAAAGGCATTTTTCTTTGTGTCTTAAAATATCTGCATAAATAAATGGCAATGACATGTAGAAACAAAGTGGTGTAAACGATAGGAGTACTCACTCGTACAAAATTACAAAGATATTATATTAAATCGATATATTGTACTTTTCTGTTTGCATTTCAACGGACGCTCGGTTTTTCACAGTAGTCTACACCGAGGACTATTTATTTATGCATAGAAATTGCTTTAAGCAACACGTGCTGGTCGAGAAACAAGACTATTTCTATTTACGAAGCATCCCCCGCAATAAACGTTTGTTTCCTCAAAAGTAGGTAAATGGTTGTCTTTGAAAATTCGAAACCATAGCAAAACGTGTTCTGGGTTAGAGTTGAAATGCACACCGATAAAGATATTCCCGAAAAGGAGCACAACCAACGGGATAAAAGCGAACAAAAAACCCCCCAAGGACGTTCCACGTTTCGAAATTTGATGTCGCCATGCAGTTTCTGGCGTGCGTGGCCAGACGTGAAATCGCATTACTCACGGATAGATTAGTAAAAAAATATTCTGTGGGCTGAATGCAAATTTCAATTTCCAAAGGTGAACCCAATATTCAAACAAATATCGAAAATTATGCGTAGGAAAATAATCAACAAGTAATCCTATAATAATTCTCACTGGTATTTTGCTCGTATTGTTATAGGGATAAATAAAGTAACGAATATAAATATTTAACAGTATTTGTTTTTAATTTTCAACGTTATATTTTATAGCACAAACGCTGAAAATTAAAGCAAATTTGCTTTGTAAGTAAAACACTCAGTATAGAATGAAATCATGAAATCCTTTAATTAATTATATCAGTGATTAATTATGTATATAGAAGATGATGAATTTTAAATATTAAAGACATTGAGTATTTTCCTGTGTATTTTATTTCGATTAAAGTCTGTCAGTTTGAGAATATATTATTACAAGAAACCAGTATTAGTCTCCAATTTCGTAAAAAATAATTTGGATAGTATATTTGGATATTTCAAGTAGTTGGACACTTTGGTTTCGTGGTTTTTGTGGCGTATTAGAGTTCCCTTGGTTCTTTTTTTAACGGGGGCGATGGTTGCACGGTATTCAACCAATAAAGAAGAGGCTGATAGGATTCGTGGCATTTCCCCAGCCAGCAATTTCTTACATTGGACCATCGCTTTTACATTTTCCACGGTTCGTTTGACCGGTTCACAACGGGCGATGACCATACGCTGCCGCTATAGTGTATTATGCACCGAGCCGAGTTTGTCCGTAAGAAAGAGCTTGGCAATCCTCTTTCCCGGCCGATATACGTTATGTACGAGTACATAAGCGGATACAACGGTACCAATGGATAAAGATCTTTCTAAAGCGTGTCTCTGACGATGCTGCGGTACGCTCGTGTTTTTTGGCACCCTTCCCAACGCACCTAGTCTAGACGTCTACGGGGTTTTGAACCATGCTCTGCATTTTTGATCGATTCAATTAATTCGCTGTCGAACCAATAAACCGAATCGATTTTACATTTGGACTCGAATTCCTGCGTTTTTTTCATTTCATTTCTAAAACATGTCTATGCATTATCGAAAGTTACCATTATTTTTTTTACTTATGTAATTAGCAGGCTCTGCTTTAGACGCTAGGACTTTAGTGTTCTAGAGAAATTTTAAAAATGGCCATTTGACAATGAAGTCTATGTATACTCCGCTGTTCGAATAATTTTGTACGATATTCCTAAGTTTCGTGGAGTGGATCTTTGAAGAAATACTTCGACATTTCGCGTTATCGATATGGTTTCGACTATAATTTTCTACCGCTTATCTCAGTCTGTCGTTCTCGCACTTCGGACGCTCGTAATTTCTCGGCCTACGTATCATGCCAGGATGGCGTACGCTGTTATTACATTGCGCAGCTTTTTCCGTCGTATTAGCTCGTAAAGCGTGCAGATTGTTCAACGCGAAAGTCTATATCGTGACTGCAGCACTCGCAGATCGATCGTAAAAACCTGAACATGAAGCGGCAGTTTAGCTCAACGCGAAACGCTTAGAAGAACTTTTTATTCCTCTTTTGGTAATTGCAACGTTACTTAAAACTTTCGTTCCTTCGACGCGTCGTGTGTCCTCGAATACAATCATTTAAGTATAATTTATTTTAATTTCTGTACTATTGTTATAAAATGCAGAATATATTAAAATACTATTTAGTGTTCGATTATTTTTTTGATAGACTGTGGATAGTCATCCAGAGCTGACCGTCAAATGACCGTTTTCAAAATTTTGTTTAGGACATTGTCTAATTGTCTTAGGACAGTCTAATAACGCGTATTAAAAATACTAAAACTTTAGACGCGTGCAGTTCCGAAACTACTAGGGATATATTAATTATTAAGGTATTGTTAGAAGCGGCAAGGCCTCCCCTTTAAAACGGTTTTTGGTTTTTGTCGATCGGACTTACCGTTTTCGAGATATCGTAATTTATGTAAAACATAATTTTTTAAATTCCGCTGTCTCTCGCTTCCCCGTGTTAGACAAGGCTATTAACGCGTATTAAAAATAGTAAAACTTTGGACCCGTGCAGTTCTGAAACTACTAGGGTTTTCTTAATTATTGAGCCACTGTTGGCAGCGGTGAACCTTCCCCTTTAAAACGGTTTTTGGTTTTTGTCGATCGGACTTACCGTTTTCGAGATATCGAAATTTATATAAAGGGGTAATTTTTCTTAATTTGACTATCTCTGTCTTCGTCTGACACGTCGCGCTGGACCTCCTTGTCGCACGTGAGTCGAGACAGTCACGTGACCAGGAAGACGTAGTGTTTACTACGCACTGTTTACTATTTTCGCGCGCGCGTGTTCATTGTAAACAATAAACGTAAACAAAGGCTTCGGACCGTCGCGTCGTATCTAAGAAACTAGCCACCGCATCGACTTGAAACTAAAATCCTCATATCTCAGGAACTAATAAAGCTATCGACTCGTACAAACGCTCGTTTTAAAGGGCATTTCATCCCCTATCCGATGACTATACCACCCACCAGAATTTATGCTTCCTTCTATGTTTATTTTCACATTTACTTTGACGCTACACACCTAAAGAAGTTTCAACAATTCCTACTGATCGTACGACTGTATATTATACGATATAATGCAAAAATTAGGCGATTAGAAATCATTTGACCGGTCATGGTAGGAATAGGTATACACGAAGTGTCGGTAGGTTTAGTGTTAACGTCTTCCAGTTCATAAAAGTTCGAAGATGTTGACGTGATGCTAGTGCTCCCTTCGAGCTAATGTTGCGAATTTTTAACGCAGTGGTGTATCCTTTAGCTGTTAAGAGCTGAAAGCAGCTGGCATTATACTACTTTCATAAGCGAAAGCTACGGTGCTACGCTCTCTCATAAGTTAAAGACTTTGTCGTGCCACTGCGCGTCTTCTTCTTGCACGAAAGTTTTAAATAAATATTCGATGCACCCTTGCAATTTTCAGTTTGCACATGTTAAGAAACGCTCGCGTACTTTCACATTTTTCCATGAGTTACAGCGTTGGAATACGTTTTTGTTGCGTACCTTGTGACAGAAGGCGCTACTTCTTAATCGTGGGAACGCGTTCTCGATATATAGACTCGAGGCAGGTAATAACGCGGCATTGTTGCGCGAAACACGTCCAGGAAATTGACGATTTCCAGGCCTGAATAGCTTTCTTACGATTATTATTGGAGCATCGATGACTGTACAATTGGCACATACATTTCCCGACAACTTCTCGTTTAATGGTGGCTCCCGATGGGCCTGTCGCTTGTTTCGTTTCACGAATACCGTTCTGCTTTGTCACGGCTACGGAGATAGGAACCCCAACCCCCTTGTGCACACACGTACCCGGGGAAAACGGCACGTGTCTGCAGAAGGGTGTCGTTCACCGATCCCTGTCGCCACCAGGAGAAAAATGTAACATACTTACAAGCAAAGGGCATGAACTGTAGAATCTCCCATTAAAATTTGTTCCCTGGACAAACAAAACGCAACGCAACATTCATTAATGTTGAGCACCGCGAGACTGGAAAGTCCAGGCGTTAATGAATCGGGATTTCAGCGTTTCGAAACGCGCCGGCTGATCTGACGCGCGATATTATCCGTTCCCCTTTTGCACGGTTTAAATAGCGGTGCCCAGCTGAGTCACGGTCAAAGTCAGATACGAGCATGATACCCGAAGGGGTGAAAAACACAACTGACGACAGAGGCATCCGGTTCCGGCGTTGTGGGGGGTTGCGCGCGGATAACTCGCGGCGAGAAAAAGACTTCGTTAATTAACCCTGTGCTTCCGTCATACGTGTGCTGCAAGTGTAACACGCGCATTGATCGATACAGACGAATGACAACGTCCTTTCCTCCTGCTCTTTCGACAGGAAGCTACATTGTCATTCGCGGGAGATTCATTAGACTGTCTGCGTACTTCTTTTCGTTTCGTATTATTCGAGCGTCATCGCGTGCAAGTTCTTCGAACGATGGATGTCGAGGGTTCTCGACAGTAAATAACTAAACATTACACCGACGGTTATCGAGTTCTACCTGTTACATTAACAATTGCTACGCTGACCTGTTTTCAACATCGAGAGAAACGAAGTTGCACTTTAATCGAGAGCCTTGAAACGACGTAAACGAAGATCCATCTGGTTCGATTTAACGAGGATTCATTTATTTCGACCTCGGCGGGTGAACAGATCGCTGTGGCTGTATTTATTCTTGCCATTAACCGGGAGTTCTTGCATTTAATCGTGGGACGAGTATGATAATACGATTTCCTTATTTGTATACCAAAGAATCCATGTTCACGTGTCCTGAATGTACACGAGGTACTTTGTAATAGACGCGGTGAAAAATTTCGTCTTAGCATAAGTCAATTTATCATCCACGTTTCTCTTGATCGTTGTCAATTTGTCACGGTTTCTTTCGACCTGGAATCTCTTCGGCGACAAAAACTTTCATGGCAACTATATTAATTGACTTCAGAAAGGTCTTTTGTACATTAATCTTGAATCACCCTGTATATTTCGTGATACGCTTATTTGCTCGGTAATTTGTTCATAATTTCTTCCGTACTCGAACTGAATTTTAATATCTCGTTCGAGTAGTTGTAACGAATTTCACAAAGGCGAGATTATTCTCTCGTTAACGGAGGATCGATCGTTTTAAATGTTCATTATCGTCTTCCTATTATTAATACACTGTTGACATAGGGGAAAAAGATATTATGCATGAAACTGGCTATGGCTGTCAGCTTTCAGGAATATATCGCGATAATGCTGACACGATTGTACTCCTGTGTTATATCGAGTGATTGGCACATCAACCCACGCCTCAACGATACTCACGGCCAAGTTGATTAAATTCCGACGACCCGTGGAGAGACATTGATAATAAAATAGTCCCGCGGAAATTGCAATTCGGTAAAGCAAAGATTTTTATGAAAATTGCGAAAAAATTATCCAAGTAACAAAAAGTTTCTTTCACTGTGTTATTTGGAAATTCTTTTTCATTGAGGAGCGTTTGAAGAAAACCTACCCCCTGAAAATTAAAGATGCAAAACGTCTGTAACTCTCCACGCGGATATTCCGAAATCAGCGATTCGCTTGGCTTTAATTAACGCTAACCATTTAAATATCCTGGGCATGACAGCGATCAGGTAATTATCGCCGTGATCCCCGATGCAGCGCGTGCAAATTAAAGCGTGTCGACGCGAGCTAGGCGCAGTTTAACGGAGTTGCTCTTTCCCTACCGCGTATCGTGCAACATTAGTCAACTTGTAATCTCACTTATCGTGTATTATTGTCGTTGCTCGATATACATCGCCAGAGACATTTACGTAAAGGTAAAAAACACAACACAGACAGGAACAGAGAGAAATTGCAATCTTTTCCATTGAAAATTACATCGTAAATCAACGATTACGAAAAGGAATCCGGACGTATTTTGCGTTTATAGAAAATTTATAAACCGAAGAAACTGGAGCGTCGTTTCTATAAATATTACGGATGAAAGGAACATTCTGATCGATTAATCGAATTACTTCGAGATATTCGGAGTAGCTTCGGTCGTTCATCCTCCCCTTTACCCTTCTTTGACCGTGTTTAGCCAATAATCAGCTATCAAGAGATCTAACTACCAGTAAACTATTCTCGTTTGATGTAATAATCCGTTCCCCGAAGTCCAGACTATTTACGATTAATGTCCAATATAGGCTGATAGTGATGAGGATGTTTTGGAGATTATAGGCGATGTTAAAAATGAAATTCTTCGAAATTCTCACGAAATTCGGATTTCTTTAGTTTCTTAACTGACGTGAGTTCCTAAATTAAAAATTACACGGTAATCTGAACGAAGAAGCTTCTGCAATGCCACAATCGCGCGGTTGTGGATGTAATGCAATAGAGAGGAGCGAACACATTTATAATGGCTCCCTGTAGGATTTCCTTACTTTGGGAAGGTGCCTATCAATCGCGTCGTTTACGTACGTCCGTATTCTACGCGCGGATACTCCCAGAGGAAAGTGATACTCACTGTTGTAACGCAATATCTCGAGAAATTGACATGGCAACATTTCCGCGAGAAGCGTTAACGACGCTACCGAGATTCCGACCGCCTCCCAGCGCGGTTGTAAATACATTTCTTCTGTTCGGGGTGGGATGTCTTAACATCCCCAAGGAAATCGACACCGATCTCGAGCTACCGTGTCCCGAGTTTTGCAACTTTTCGACCCGAACACTTCGTAAAACAGGGGCTGCGTATTGAAAATGTATTCGCAATAAAGCTTTCTTTAATCCTTGGACCATTTCAGAGCGTCCATTTTGATTCAATTTTTATTGTAATAGTAAGTTCTCGATTTACAATTCATTCAAAATTAGCGCGTCGTAACATTGAAATAAACAATTGGCGCGGGTTAAAAAAAACGTGACCCGCCGGCAGGTCACACGGCAGCGAACTCGTTAAAGGTGTGCTTTTCTGTCGTGAGCGATTTAATCGGGTCTAGCGCGAGTACTTTAGCTTGGCCTAGATTTAAAAATACGTAAAAAGTAGAATTTATATGGATTTAACAGGGAACGAATAGATTCATATAACCTTTTGCTTATGAAAGAAATTTTTTTATTCGAATGCAGTTAAGGATGTGAGATTAGTTTCGTGGGTTTGAGCGCGTAGCGATGGAAAATGGCGCGTCTATAAAATTACGACGATAAAACGGGAACACCTGTAATAGGGGCTGAGACGGCGAAAGAAAACGGTAGGGAAAGAGATCGGAGGGTAGGAGAAACGCGACAAGGCTGGTAATTGTCACTGTTGCTCCACCATTTTCATCAGAAGCCAAGAGCAAAGCTCCCTGAAAGCTCTACAAATTGCGTACCCCTTGCGTTCTGTTCACCGGGGGATTCCTGGATGGGACTATAAATTTTCATTATTTTATAGTCAACGCCTCGTTTATATCCGCAACAAGCGAGAACGCAAAGATAGGCACGGAGAAGGAGGAAAAGAGGATTCAGGTGGCTGAGACAAAGAAGTGGAGGGAGAAAGACACCGCCATGGATGGAAAGTGAGACACCGAGAACAGAGGGAGTCCCGGAGGGTGGAACGTGGCAAGGGGGAGGGAGAATGGGTCTCAAAGCGAGTTATGGAGCCTCCAGTTTCTACCTTCTTTCACCTTTGTCACTTTCACTCGGTTCGATTCACGCTTCCTCCCTTCCGTGTTCATCTTAAAGAATACCATTCGAATCGCCGCAGCTCTTTGTCGCTTTTAATTTCTTGTTCCAAGCAGACAAAAAAAAAGGAACAAACTTTTCGAAAGTATTTTGGATTTCTGAGATCCCGGAAATAAGGGTTGCAGAGACTCTCGGAGCACCCTGAGCATTTACCATTCTATCGCATCGCTCGAGTCGAACGGCAATTCTCGTTATTGCGTGAATGAGGGAGGGAAACGGAATGTAAGACGTCGTTTGAAAGGCAAGAAAGGCAGCGGCAGTGGGAAATCCATAGATCCCGCGGTGGACTAATCAAACGTCGGCGCACCACCCTATTAGCAGCAGTAATACCTTAGGAGGGCGCACGCAACTCGGGTCTCGCGTACGAGGAGCCTGGCTCCCGGCAATTATAAATCGTCAATTAATAAGCGTTACTCCCACCCAACCTGCAGCGACGTCTTGTTAGGAACTCCGACCGCGTCGCGGGCGCGGATGTAAATTATTTGCGGAGTTCGGGAACCGTATTTCGAGCTGTTTTCTTCGCTCGGAGATTTCAGCTAATAACCGATTATTTATGATCGTTCGTGGGACCGATTCGCTCACGGGGGAGGAAACGTTGATTGAAATTAAGCAACCGACCGGTCCGTAAGAATAGCTAATTAACGTAGCATCGAGGTTGAATATTAATTCCTAGCTGAATAAACGAGTTCAAAACAAATTGGGGACGCTCCCCCATTGGCAAACACTTAAGCATTTTGTAGGCCTGGTTTTCAATGTGTATTTACTGATTTATGAAACAAATATATTTGAGATCTTTATGGTCTTCGCGACGCAATCATGTTTCGCTTTTATTCGCAATAGCCTCGTCACGCTATAGTCGTCGATATGAATGTACGTTCCACTCGGCTCGGATAAAGACTACTTTCCGTACGACTTCCGTTCCTTTCCAACCTATTCTTTTGTTATTGCTTCGTATCCGTGTGTTCGGTTTCAAGTTCTCACGGCTTTGCAAGCAACGCTTTTCCGATTGGCGCCGGTATCGCGAACGTGCAAGGAATACCGGCGATAATGCTATTACATTTCGAATTTAGTGCCCGCGGATCGACTTTTGGCTTCCCTTTTGGCTTTACGCGCTTTGCATGAACGTTTAAGAACTTTCTAGACGCATAAAGAGTGTCGTCGAGGCATTGAAACGCTCACGATTTTATTATCGGTGTTCTTGTAACATGCATCCGCGGTATCGATATTACTATCATTTTCAGCTCGATAAAAGTGTACCATTACTCGAAATCCACCCGGTGAATAGTCTCTAACGAAGATTGAAGCATACCCGGCGATTGCAACATGTCCTTTTTAAGGGCAGTTTACTTTAGATTGGAAAAGTTCGATTGCGGGAGATTGAACCGTGTATGGTAGATTTAAGAGCAATGAAACGCACCAAACGGCATTCAGTCGCGAATAAAAAACGTCGAACCGAGAAAAAGGATAGCTGCGAAACGAATGAAATTAAAAGATTACGTTTCGTTTCTTATTTCTTTTATTTCACTTTCAGGACTTATTAAACATGCGAATGAAATGCTTGGGAATGTATCATCAACGAATTAAGTTTCGCATCTTATCTAAATAGGGTTTATATTTCATATTTGAAGCGTTTCAGTCGCCCAACGACTAGAAGCTCGCCGAAAAGCAGAGAAGGGAATACGTTTAGCCGCGTCCCCTTGAAATGGTGAGCACTAATGGACCCGCGTACATGTGTAGCAGTTACGTATTTTAGCAGCGTATTCAGGTTCCGCTTGTATCCAGTCTATTCGACAAATAAACGGGATTCAAGAGTCCGTCTTTCACCTGGACGTACGTTCCTCCTTCAAGTTCCATCCACTCGCGAAGTAAATCACGGAAAGGCTCGAAATCCCATAAGATTCACTCGGCCAATCTATTCCGACTTGTCTCATAACTGTAAATCCTGTAAAAAGTTCTATAACTAGCAGTGAAATTTAGTCGTTAAAATCTGGGACACCCTGTATATTATTCTCTTGCTACTTTAAAATTATACGTAAAGAGAACAAATAATTGTATATTCAACAAATATATATTATGCGATGAATATACAAAAGCTGTCCCGATATGTTAAAATAAAATAAAGGTAACAATAATATTTGCACATTTATCATGTTTACGTAATGAAAACGACACGTCGTTTCGTCAACAGAATGCTTTTCTCGTGACATGTTTATTTAAAACTGATCAATTTACAATGAAATATAGCGGAACGGAAATAAAAACCATGAAACTTTTATCTACTTGACTCTGACGAGAATTAACATTTCTGATAGCACTAGTTTTCTGATAGCACTAGATTTTGATTCAGATTGCTATCCTACGTTTATAGCAACGTGAAATTGTTTTGTAATTTTTTTTACAATGCTTTCGTTCGTTATTCTTTCACGTCACGCGCGTGTTGTTCAGCGTCTGCATTCACCATTTTATCCATTGATGATTTCAGTATTGTTCGGGGTTTATATCGCGACTCGTTCATATAAATGTGACTTGATCGTATCAAACATGTTTCTTTTATAAAAATTTTACCAACAAATACAAGTTCGGTATTCATGCGTTGGCAATTGCTATATTCAAAGTGGCATAAAAAAATCGACATTGTAATTGAGAAGTAATTCAGAAACGAACCTATTTTCGATATAAATAGCAGAATAATAGCAGAAGCATCGGTCCTAGACTTTTATCGAACATCCAAAGGTAACATTATTCCAACGACTCGGATGAAAAGAGCATTTTTAATCGAGCTCCATGTAAAATGCAAAATGGCGCTCCCGACGTTTCGCTATTTAGTGCTAGCGAGTCGCCGGTTAAAAGTCTTTGTATAAGAATTGCTGTGAACACTCTTTGTCCTCGGTGCATCGAAGACTTTGTTCAGCTCTGATCGTTTTTTAACTTACTTGTAATAAAGAAAAATTGCCACTCGGCGAACGGAAAATGTTATTGCAACAACGAGAGTTATTTTCTTAATAGAACGCACTTGTCTCGAGAATTTTCTTTGCCGCGACGCTCGAACAAATCGCTCGGTCGACTGTTTGTCGGACGCGAAAAAGGAAATAAATATTTGCATGGTCGCCAGAGACGAGCGAGAGAAGAAGCTGCCGGGTAACTCAATCCTCCTAAGATACAGAGGAGCTCCCGTTATTTGTTCGAACTTTGACACAATAAAATTAAAGTTTGCATCTCGCTGTTTTTCCGCTCATAGGAGCCCCAGGTTCTCGGTGATTCTAAGAGGCAAACAAACGGTAAAGAAATTCGAGGGTAATACCATACCCATACGTTCTCATGGTCGGAAAGAGGAGACGTGGAGCAGGGTGGTAGGTGGAAAGGAGAGGAAGGTCTCTTCCTTAAACGAATTGCGAGTCCACGGACCAGAGGAATGCGTAGATATCCTTGGAAAACATCAAAGCTATATTTGAAACGATTGAAATTGTTTCTCCGGCTACGCTGGAAAGATCCTACGGTACTCCTAGCTGACTGGCTCCATGAGTATCTGGCTAGATCCCACTTGAACCGATGTCCTTCCGTCAGGACCAATTCTTCGATTGTCTTTTGCAGACAACAAATTACATTCCGACACGTGTGTATCCCCCGCTGATTTCCTTTGTATCTCTCCTTCGATTTTTCCAACCGGATCCCCCCTCGAATGTCTGCCATCTCGAACGTCTACCGCGCTTTAACCTTTTAAGCACGGATTTCTATCCTCCACCGTAAACACAGCCAAGTGCAAACAGTTCTAACCGAAAAATCGCGCAACAGAAATTTTTTCCCCGATTAAATTTCTCGAACTCGTGACTGCGAAATACCCGATCGTGTTTCCCAAGCAACGAGGAGTGATTGTCTCCGGGAGCCAGTTATTTTTATAACAACCACAAGATGTGGGTCAATTCTCGTGGAAGAAATTGCGAAAGGAGCAACGAGCAGCGATTCGATCGGGGACAAAAGCAGTACTCGAATAAGTTTCCAACATTCGCGGTGGCAAATTATACGAATGACTTTATCGCGAAAAAGTAATTTGGTTCCATGCTAATAGGCCGCCTCTTCCTTCGTATCCTCTTTCTTTCCCTTCGCCCTGCCACCCGCGCCCGCAGTCACCCCTTTCTTTGAATAATGCATAGGTTGAACTTGAGCGTGATAACGTAGCGAAAGCCTCAGAATAGAGCTTCTCTCGATTATTGACGAAGAGAGGAAGAACATCATTTCCCACTTAGTACGATATTAAAAGGGATTCGGGTCGGTTCTATTTTCTGTTCGAGCGTCGCGAATGTGCATGGACCAATCGCCAACTGAAATTACCTAGGGTACTTACCTCGGCATACACAAACACACAGGGTGTCTTCTTTAACTGGAAACTGCGATTAAAATTACCAACAAATGTAGCTCTACTTCTTAACTTTAGCTATTGAGTGGTTTGGTTGCATTACGCGTTAACGAAACACATCTCTTCGCTATTCGTTATTTAAATGACCATCGATCCCGTCCCTGAAGAACGAAACCCTCAAAGGTGGACGTCTAAGCTGATTTCTGCGCCATCCTCGTCTTCTGGTGCGCCCTTAAGGTACACGGTAAAAGTTTCTGGTGGCCCGGATGCGTCGAAACGAAGTTTCGGGGGTAGGCAAGAGAGGACACATGGATGGAAATGAGGCTGATAATTCGTAAACAAGCAAAGAAGGTTCGCTGGGTACCCGATGCCGGGCAATTGCGGAGGAACGGAAAGAGCAAAGGGACACAGGGCTGGCCCGCGAAACGGTAAAGTTCCATCGAAAATCGAAATCAGGCGTAAGGGAATTCCCCCGGGCGCAGAAGTTCTTCGCGACACTGGCAGCTGTGCATGTTCGGGCAGGGAAAAAGGAAAGCGGGGAATCGGATGGAATGTTACGAAGAAGGTGATGGTTACTCGACCATGACTCCCGCGTTTCGATGCTTTATCACAGCCGCGCTGATAGATGCGAGAAGGGAACAGACGCGTCTGCGTCTGTTTGATAGCGTCTGGCATACCTGAACGTGGCTGAGAAATGCACCGGAAGACGAACATTTGAATGGGAATCAAAAATGTCCCTCAGACGACATTCCTCTCTCTAATACGAGAACTGTACGTTGGTATTGTGTGTGAGTTGGTCGAGCGCTTGCGAGAGAGCGTAGCCCTCTGCTGGCGAGTACGAGGAGTTCCAAGGAATTTTTATAAATTTATAAATAGAAAACGATGTTTCTGTGTCGTGAGATTGGTAAAATATTAATAATGTAACCGCGCCCGTGAAAATCGGCAGTGAAAAGCGTAGAATATCGAATATCTACCGCGCCAGTAAAATGGACGGCGACGTAAAGCCCGTTGTTAATGTTGGGTTGCCTGGCGATCGTAAAAACGAGATCGTTTGATCGTTATCGGTATGGCTGGCCTGTTGTAGAATTTTTACGCCGTGTCTTTACGCTCGCAAAAACTACGGGTGTACAACAGTTACCGAACAAGCAGAAGAGGCGAGGTAGTCGGATCGTTGCACGCGTTTCCATAAACTTCGTTCGTACGGGCGCTCGGTTAATACTTGATTATAGAGGGGGTTGCTGGAGTTTCGCCGTACTTCACTCACCCTTTGCTTCCCTTCTGAACAATCAAACTACTTCGCGCGAGGTATTCGGGTCAGTTTCGAAAAGCTCCGTTGCTCTAACCGTGTTTCGTATCCACCTGGATTCTTCTATGGCTCTCTGTTAGACAATAATTAGTTAACATCGGGCTAAACTATCAGGAAACTATTCTCGTTTCACGTGATAATCCGTTGCCAACGATTTCGGTATCGCGGGATTAATACAAGACGAAAAGCACCCTAACGTTGTGCATATATTCTTGACTTCACTGTTGCAATCCTTCCATCGCAATTTGAAGAATGATAGATCAAACAAGGCATACCAAACTCGTCAAATTTTTAATTAGTTTTGACGTTTAATATCCATTGAATTTTAATGGGAGATCTTGACAAATTAAGGGGCTAGGAAAAGAACGGATTGGGACAAAGAGGGGTGGATATGGGGAGGACAGATTTGCGAGTCTATCGAAAATTCTCGTTGGTGACTCTAGGTGGAGCCCTTGAGACGACGCAGCCAAGATTACTCTGTCTTCGAGTAAGCGCGGAGTCGACGAAGGGTTACCCGTATTTAATTAAACTGTTACTTCGCATTGATTGCCAAACTTGGGCCCCGGGCCGCTGCAGAGAAGATTATCGAAGTTCTGCGCGCTCCCACTTCGGCCATATCGAGAGGCTGCTAAGCAATCTTGCAAACTTCCAGCTGCGTGATAGCGGCGCCAGGCTTCTTTGGCGGCCCTGTTTTATTACCGCGAACTAATATATTCATTCATATCGTTGTTACCGGGAAAGAAACTATTTGGGGGAGAGAATAGCGCACAGTTTGTTTTCAATATCAAAACAACAGGTTGCATCTGAATCGTAATAAGTGTTGGTGGGGGACCATCGAATGCAACTGTAGGGTGTAGTTCGAAGATAATCTAAGTTTCCCTCGTGATCTTGACAGGAATATAACAAGTAGTTCTTAAGCGGTTTGAAGGTGCTTGGAACTCATGTGTCTAAGAGAAAGTAGGCCAATCCCACCTATCGGGTTGATCCGATTACCGTGATTTGGTTCGAATCATCGAAAGTGGAACGTTGACAGTTTAACGAATGGAAAATGCAACTAAAATAGCCGGATTTATGTAACTTCTATTCACGTGGTGGCAGGACGTTTGCACAAACGGACGAAATGTTAAGTACACAGAACGCGTGTTTCATCTTTTGATCTTTATACCACGCGTACGCTTTTTCGCCGTAAACATTTGAAAAACTGGCGGAGAAAAAGTTCCTCGGCGAACAATCGAAAGAGCTTTGCGGGCTGTTCTCCTTTGTTTACGTAAATTCATTAGCCACTTTCAGTCGCCTTTTTGTGTGTCGCGTTGGTACAGCGAGACCACGTTTCAACTTTAAACGCGCCGAAAGGTGGGCAAATAGTCTGACCCCTTGAACCCCGTAAATACATTCTGCGCGAAACCAGAATTTAATTAAGAAGATGGATGACTGATTTAATCTTTCGTTGCAATAATGGGCCCTTTGTTCAACTTCTCTATTAAGGAACCAGGTGATTATTCGGAATCTCGGGCAAAAAGATGGAACCAGTTCGTATTATTACTCCGAAGACGGTACGTATTCACCCAGTTCTTCTTTTTTTTTTTTTTATGAGAATGTCCTACATTTCAACATTCTCATTTTAATCACCCCGAAGAATTTTTATCCCTTCCTTTCTTGACCGTGAAGCCTGGAATTTTTTACCTCCATATTTCTTGCAATTTTAAGTTGTAATCAGTACTGTGCAGGTGTTTAATCAGTAAGACAGATTTCGTTGTTAGTTATTTATTTTCTAATCTTTACATCCTGCGTTGTTCTATCGAGTAGGTCGTTTTGAAAGAACAGTGGGGGTCATTTCGATTCTATCGGGGGGTACGCGAGGGGCTGTAGTTGCGTGCGGCAGCCAAAGTTTAAACTCGACTCGGAATTCTGACAAGAAGGTGGTGAGTTGCGTGTAGGCGTTCCAAAAGCCGGTCGTAGCACGATCGTCTCGAGAGAAGAACTTCCGTGGCGTCCCTCGATGAAACCCGAAGACGAACGGCGTCGTGTATACTGTCGATCGTGGGGGGCCACCGAGAGAGCGAGCAAGCGAGCGAGAGGGAGTTTCATTTAAGTTAGAAATTGCTTCTTCCGCAGCGATGATGGGCCGCAAATTGGGCGCGAAACAGAACGCGAAGGAGGAGAACGTAAGGGAGCGCACCACGGGCGAGAAGAGGAAAAGAGGCGTTAAACAGCCGCGCTTGATGAACAAGATACGAAATAATGTATCGATTTTTGTTCAGACGTAAAAGATTACAACGATGAAGGGTCGACCCGGTCGTTTCTAATTGGAATAGTTTTCGTAAAAATCGCTGGCTGGTAATAGCGTGAACGCTCTTGTAGAGTCTATAGGGTCCCACAGGTGTGACATGGATGGCGTTACACTTTACGGGTTCTGTGTCATCGGGGATCGTCCAAGATACATGCTATAATCATCGTATGGTGCATTTTGCGTCCATTGACTCCAACGTGGCGTTGCATAAGGCTGTGGACACGCTTGACGGATTGTGTATCAGGACCGATGGCTGTGAAATTGTCGATAATAGGTATCGCAAGTCTGAACTCGTTATTTTATACTAGTCCAGAGTTGACGGTATGAAGTCGTACGATACTGGGGTTGTGTGTATCTTCGTGGAACGACTGCAGGAAGGTGCTCGAGACGCGTTCAAGCGATTTACAAAGATACCCTTGAGGATGCAAATCGCCAATCGTGTCCTTCACCACCTATCACATATTTTAAATTCATTTTTTGCATTCGCTTCAAAGAAATTACGTTCTTTTTTGGATTAGCAATTACGGGGAACACCGTTGAAGTGTCTGCAGTGGGATCAAACGGATTGTTAACGAGACTATGGGGCTATAACTCGTTGAAATGGCATCGATCGTTACAAAGATTCGCAAAGGGTAGTTAATTTGAAGTGGCGGAGACGAAATTCGATAGTCCTGGTTCGTCTTTTTAACGCGACGGGCAACAAAGGTTCTTTGCCTTCCGAGGTATAAATCAGAGATTCCTTAGGTGTAACGAACTGTATTTATCGGATGTCGTTAACAGCCAGGATCGAATGAATACGGTAACACAAGGGACACAATAGGGGAGACACTGTTCACAAAGAAATTAATAATATTAATAATATTGTAACATTGTTTTAAACGTCGCTTAAAGCAACAGAGATATCGACGATTTTAAACACCGTATTTGTCCATTTAAAGCAACACTGATTAGAATTTACTTTTATGTGTCTTTGACACTGTAATAAATTTTCGAAACACAATTATTTATTTCTCGATTCCCGTTCATTTTTGTTTTCCAATTTAAGCGAAACCTTTCGCGTGGATGTAACTTTTTGATTTATCGGAGGTTGACGAAGTTTACCTCTTGAAAAATCGCGAAATGGATTACACGTACAAGTTTGATAATGCTGGTGATTCATAGCGGTCAGTCTCGACGATAACTTTACGAGTATCGCTTTTCACACAGCTCGGTGTTAGGGGTGGGCAAAGTTAAGATTTTTATAGCACACATTAGGCAGTATTTTTTACATTTAATTGATTTAAATAGATATTTTAATCAGAAAGTACAAAAATCTTCCAACAAAATTGAACCTTCACTTCTATTTTTATCGTTCGTTTTCTGTGAAAAATATGTAGTTTGCGTGCCTACTATTGCGTTAACTGTGACAACTATTATTGTTGGCAAAGACCATACAGATTACTAGTTGTCCCGTTATTGTAAGGTATATAATTACTACACCCAATATCATCAGCGTGCGTATAATTACTACATGCGCTATCATCAATGGGTATCTAATTTCTACACGTACCGTCATCAATGGATGCAAAATTACTAGATGTCCTATCCACGCTCACCGTTTAACTAATACGTGTACCGTATCGCGGATTGAGCAATTACAAAATGCAGTTACCGAAGTTAAGCAGTCTGCCTAATTGTACGTCATTAGCGTTGAAACCGTAGTGTACCGTCATCGATGGTTTTCTAGTCACTCAACAAGCAATCGAAAGTTAAGTGTGTATCGCGGTAAGGTTGATATTTTAACCAGAACTACCATAAACTATGATAGAAATTCTTGGAAATATACCGGGAAACGTGGAGTGCAATGATTTGTATGATAATAACGTTTTTAACGAAAAAGATTGGCAAACGCTAACTCTAAATTCTATCTCCATAAATGCAAAATTGTAGAAAATCGAAGATGGTGTTGTCTCGATAAAAGTTTGCGGCAACTGGCGTACGTTTTCTGGAGTCGTTGGAATTGCTAAAATGTTTTTGATGCTTATGCTTCCGGGACCGTTTCCGAGCATACCAATACGATCGTTTTCTCGCAGTTGCGCCCAAGTTTTGACACAAACTATTCGCTAATAGTCCGCAATATGTGAACGACTGGTATGTAACGTATAATGGCGGCGGAGAAAAGAGAACTTCGCGGCGCAGTGTACTCGTGGAATTCAAGGCAGCCGAAGAGGGTGGTTGAAATGCGGAATGTGTAGATGGGGATAGAACGGTACCAGTTCCTCTGTTCTTTTCCTAGACAAAGAGAACGCGCGGGAAATGAATGGCAGGTGTCCCCGCGCTGACAGTATACAAATTTTTCAATGGGAAATTCGAATATGAATTTCTCCATTTTCTTTGTCGCCGGAGGACCGTGTTCCTCGCCGACTCGAATAACGTCGAATGAATCGTTTTGACCGTGCGAGTGTTCTTTTGCGAGAGATCAAACGCGCGCGTGTAACACATTTGTTATACCTCGTTACGACGCTCGCCAACAAGTGCTCGCTTACCTATATTTTTGCGATTAATAAAGTACAAAGAACACTTGGTAAATCGGTTGAAAACGTCATCGATTGCCCCGCGAGAGAAAAGGTTCGATGTCGGAGAACAAATCCGTGAAATCAATTAAGAAAATCATAATTATTTCCGTCGTTGGGGGTGCATCGAGCCGGAAACAAAATAATCGTTTGTGCGCGCGCGTGTACGCGGATGGAGAAGCCGTAGATCAGAAGAAGCTTCCGGAATTAATGTTCAAAGAGACGAAAGCAATATAGCGAAAGGGAGATTAATTATCTGCGAGACGATAATTCGTAAAGAGATGGACGGAAAGGTGTGCGTTCTTGATAAAGCGCGGTTCTCCTACGTGTTGGAGCGTCGAAGGTCGGAAACGAGGTGGATTAGAGCGCGGGACCGGAATTTCGTGGGGAAATCCATTCCTGCGCCTGAACCATGACCGATCCTGGAGAGCTTTCAACCAGGACGAATGAATACCCGAAGCGAGAGGGGGGATTACTTCCGTCTCATTAGCGTAGGCCACGATTCCACGCGGCGAGATCGAGAAATTCGTCATGCCTGCCGACCATACACCCATGAAAATCCTAATTCATTCCACGCCCGACATCGAGAGCGTCCTTGTTGTCCATGATTAACCCTTCGACGATCAGAACGGAATTCGAAATTTCCAAATTTTTCCTACACCACAAAGAACAACAACTTTCTGCTCTTTCATTTTTTACGAGTGAACTTCTCGTTGTCAGTGATCGCGAGACAAGTCATGGCAACACGCACCCCGTGCACAGCCAGTTTCCATCGATCACGGCAAGAAGTTGCGCTGACATTTCGACCACCAAAGTCTAGGAATGATCGAAGACGTTATTGTTGGAGCGACACACGTGCGACGAGGTCGGGCGTAATTCGTGAGAGGCACCCTCTTCGCGGGTGACGCGGTGCTTTCCACTGTTATGCAAATCCAACGCGGTACGTAATTACCGATTTATGCGAGGCTCGTGGGTAAGACTTCGGGGGCCCTCGGACATAATGCACGCGCGGAATGTTCGTCACGGGGGTCGGAATTATTCGCCCGCGGAAGAACAAAGTCATACGTTTGATAGATGAGAGGGGGGTTGAAACGAGAGGATCGTATTAGCGTCTCGTCACGTTTGGGGCGAAATCCACGGATACACTGTTTTACTTCCTTTGTCGTCATACGCGAGAGGCTAGCGACAGTCATTCTGATTCAGCTGAAATCTTAATGGAGTATCGAGTGCGGAAGTGGAGTGTCTGTTATGAACTCGCCTGTTTTCCATTACGGTCAATAAAAGGGAAGATTCGAACCACATTTCTTCCGGGGGGGTGGGAGGGTGTAGTTAGGACAGAGAGGGAGAGTGGCAGGGACGCCTTGCTAGCAATACTGACGCCATTTTAGCCAGCGATTCTTTCCCTCCGCGACACCGGGAACGTTTCCATTTAGATGCTCATCTCGCGGAAAAGATTTCATAGGGATAAATTACCGTAACGTTGCCGTCTCCCTTCGTTTGGGTAAACTGAAACGAGATGGTATCGTTTGGAATAAACGACTGCGGTTAAACGCTTTGCTCGCAATACCATCTATTAACGTTGCAGAACAAGATGTCTCGCTTTAATAGATTTCAAACCGTAGACAACGGCGAATCGATTTCCCGTCGTGTAATTTCTTTCGAGCGTCGTCGAGCAATATGTGATCCGATCAGAGTGTAATTGCGGCGTAATCACACGGTA
Source organism: Colletes gigas (assembly GCF_013123115.1). NCBI lineage: Eukaryota > Metazoa > Arthropoda > Insecta > Hymenoptera > Colletidae > Colletes > Colletes gigas. Next base: position 995,024 of record NW_025106643.1, on the reverse strand, counting down.
ATTACATACAACGACCAGCGTACTTAACGTAATGGTAAATATTTAAAGCGCGAGTACAATCAGATTATATTATACTCAAGTTTGCTTCCAAACGGATCGAAAGCAAGTGCGGTGCAGTGTTTGAATTATAGAGTGCTATGAATCTAGTCGAGTTTATATTACGTTATTCAACTGCATCATTAGTTCCCAGATTATCAAAATTTGTATTCTGATCAGGATTTCCTACGGTTTGACTTCGCGTGCTGAACTGAAATTGATGCAATGTAATCCTTAAGGCTGACGCAAAATGACGAGCAACGATAACACAAACCGGATTATACGATTAAGGGATTGGTTTCCTTTAATTAAGACCCTTTAATACTTGATAATTCGACGAGGCAATCTTTGGGGATGTAACAACATGGGGAAGATAAGATGGTACTCCTTTGTTAAATGAATTCTTTCATAAGTACACCATAATTGTTGGTAATTATGATCAAACCTAATACATCAGAACTACTTTACGACGCCATTAGTGTTGCTAAAAGGATCACCGGTTGGGGGTTAATGTAGCAGCTACTTTCCAGTATAATATCTCGCGTGATACATGGTGTTGTCACTACGCACGCATAAACAATTTAGTAGAGAATCCACGCGAATCTTGTCGAAAAGATTACGTTGGAGAACATTCTCATCGACGGGCTATCAATCTTCGTTAAGAGCGCCGCCATTTTCTCCCAGTAGACCGTTCCATTTTATTGTTTCGCGTCGAGCCGCGCGCGCGGGCGAAGTTGTCGCGCAAGTTTAACGTTAAATGGCTTGATTGACTCGTGTTGTGTCACCTTTGGGTGATAAATACCTATCACGCGCAAGTGCCCGGCTCGTTCAGTAAAGACTTGTCCGAACCTAGAGAGTTTCCAGGTGCTATGCTAGACGAAGGTGGCACAGGTTGGGGTGGACGGGCTACGAACCACGGTGTATACCTTTGGAGCGATACGTCATCCCTGACAAGCTGGTGTGCCGATAACCTCCGTCTCCGACAAACCCCGTGTGTGGCCTCACACCTCATCGCGGCAAAAGCCATCGATCATGTTTGAGTAATGTAGGGACACGATTTCACGTTATTGCGAATGACCGACTCCGCCATAGCAACCGGTCCTCCCGTTTCTCTCGGATTATCATCGAAGAAGTTGTTCCTTCATTATGGGGGGGGGGAACTATTATCGATTGTGCCTTCAGCTTCGATTCGAGACTGATCGTTCAAAGGGAGACACTCGGTGGGCATTGTGGGCCACTGGTACACAAACTCCGTCCAAACACGATCCAGTCCTCTCATCGAGGCTCCACTGACGAGCAAAACTCAATATGCTTTACAGAGCTTTCAAGAATATTAATCGATTGGGTCGTATTCAATTTTGCTCAGTTTTTCATCTCAGAGGCTTTTAACGAGTCTTTAAACGAGATCACCACTTTTGTTTTAAAATATAATTCATCGAGATTGTATCATTAATAGTCCCGTTTATATGTACATAAAATATCCTGACTCTTTTCAATGCTTTTAAAATTTCTGTGCAAAGAAACGATTTTACACTCGCCTGTTTCACAAAAAATGTTTGTGGAAGCTCGGTGCACCATTCAAAATTAAAATAATGTTTTTCATAATCTCCGGGCGTTGTTAGAATTTCTCGGTGTTTACACATTTACGTTTCGTAGTCGAAAATAATCGAGGCGTGCAAAATCCGAGACGAAGTGAAAAGGACCAAGATATTACGATTAGATTCAAATTGTAATAAACTATTGATCATTATAAACGATATACCTTAAAAATGGTAAAAAAATATTACAAAACTTTCTTAACCATATATGCGACTCATTTCTGTTTCAGGAGGTTCCCAATGGAATGGACGACCATAATGGCAAGAATTGGAGTAACGGATTGGCCGTGATGTTTCTACTCACCGTTATGAACGAGCAGAGCAGAGTCACGAGCAACGGTGATTAGGTCACTGTCGGTGAGAGTTTCGTCGGACGCGTTGCCAGAGGTTGGTGTGTCACTCAGTCCAGCTCCAGTGCTGGGCATATGATACAACGGATGTTGTTGCTGCTGGTAGGCACGTTGTTTATGCTGACTGGAGTTGTAGTGATTGAGGTGTGATTGCGTAGTCTGGTGATTATTTTGAGGGTAGGCGGAAGTCCGGCCACGTAGGCTTAACGAATTTTCCTCACCCTCGCTGCCGCTTAAACTGTAGGCTGGGTAGAGCCGTCCCTTCCCTGAAACGGACGTCAAAAATTCTCTTTCACGTGCTTCGTTATCAATTAATACCGGGATAGTTGATGAATGAAAAAGAAACAGATTCTCGGCTGATTGCTGTTTGTTTGTTGGCTAATTGTACATTTAAAATGTTTCCCTGCGAGTCGTGAGTTCCCTTCAGTTGCGATTGGTTTGGGGAAGATGGGGGAGGTTTAAAAAAAACTACTACACTTTGCTGTAGTGAACACTTTACTTGATTCCATCTTAGCTCTACTTACAACGATAAAACAAACGACTGTAATCAGCAAGCATGATGGTTTTAAAGTCAAAGAGAAGGGGTGTTTGCAGTAGTTATAAGCGTCGAAACCGAATGCACCCTATTCGATAGAATGGCCGTTGGGTGCATTAAGAAGAAATATCGGTTGGGAGGCTGGGAGCCATCAAGGTATTAGAAGAGAACAGTACGCCGAGCGGTGTCCATTTACCAAAGACACACTGAACGCGAGGCGTATTAAAGTCCGGAGGGTTTCACGAAAAGGTGGCAAAACAATTCCAACGTCACGCACACTTGGACAAACACAGAAGAAACACGAGACTTCCGGATGGCGGGAGCTGTTGGGCACACCCGAGGGAAACGTCCGAACCGAAAGATACTCCTTCTGGATTCCTCCGGAGGAGACCGTAACCGGTATAATGTCGTCGTGTTTCTTTTGCCGCGACAGACCCTGGCGAGACGAACTCCATGAGATTTCTCGAATGTTTTTGTCGCGAAAACCGAGCACCAACGGCAACGTACGGGACTTCTACGAGAGAAAACTAATCGATCCCACGGGTGGTCGCGAGTTGTCATCGTACGAAGGAGGTCCCAAAGCGTGGCAGATGTTGTTGGGTGACGAGAGAGCAGGAAACCCGGTCTTTGGGCCACGGTAAAGACCATGGATATCGGAGCAGAGGAAAAAGAAGGACGGATGACGACATCCTGACACGGCGCTGCCAAACGTTCGGGGTAAATCGCGCGAAAACTATGATCGATGTCCGACGCCTTTGACTTTTGACTCCGCTCGCTTTCCACGAGCCACTGCATCAACGAACCATGTTATCGAGATATCGATGCCCTAGGTTTTCCTCCGTGTAGAATCCGTACCTTTGGATTCCCTCGATCGATCAGAACTCGCGCGCCCACAGGGACGTGGCTACGGAAAAAGAAACGGAAAGATTTGTTATCATTTAGACCGGCGCGGCGGTCCCGAAGCTTTTAAAGTTCGTGGCACAATTTAGAACGGAGATGGAAAATCGAACGTCCACGGATCTTGCCAAGTGATAATATTTTACGGTGAATTTTTACCGTATTAAATTCTGTGCTATTGGAATTTTTAATATGGCTGAAACTTGGACACGTTGTAGTCTTCAGTGATCTTTCGAATTATAGTTTATGAAAAGGCTGTCCTTTGTTAGAGCTTTTTATAATTGCTTTAAGAATGAGTGATTTGGTCGAACGACTATACTCTGGATGTCGTTGAACTCTTTCCATCGAATAGCAGAACCGGGTTGCATCATCGAATGCTGTTGAAAAATCTTTTGAACTACAATTACTCCCGGGGCAAAGGAGAGCGGAACAGGCTGAAAGGGACGTAAATTATTAATGAAGTTATGACAGCGAATCAAGTTAGGCGTGTCCATCAGTGATGAGTTGCTCGACATTTAATTATGGTCTGCGTGTAATGCATCGAGTTTACGATTACCCTGCCGGTCGGCGAGTTTTCAAATAATTTTTTGCACCGTCGTCGACGACCATGAAAGGGATACCGTGTACCGCGATATTATTAAAAGGAAGAGCGATCGCGAATTACATATATAGGGGGGACATCCTTTGTACCCGGTATTACGTGTACACACCATTAATGGATAACACATATCGGCCGTACTAGCAATTTAATTCGTCGCTAATCGAATTATCGTTTCAACGCCGGCTATCTTATATCCTTTGCTTTTTCTTCCCCCTTTTTTTTTTCCTTTCTGCTCTTCGATATTTTCACCCCTGTTGCACCCTATCTCACGCTATCCCCCTTTCCTTCTTCTTTTATTTTCATTGTTCGCGTCTATTCTGCTCACCTTGGCGTCTCGCTGCGATCTTTAATCGTTTGACAACGCTCAGCCACTTCGTAATTGGATTATTTGTAATTAAAGATATTTATAACGACTGGAGTTCATTTTTATTGGACCAGATTTATACATTCTGGCGAGTATAAACTACAAGCTTACTCTAGGAAAAAATTAAACGTTAATAACTTTTTAACGAAGCCTCAAACAACAAATTGATATTCTTGATTTTGGCCTCTAGAATCTCCCATTAAAATTGTTCCTAGGGGTGGCTAAACATCTTGTATAGGAATAGTCAGGCACGCGAGCACTTGTGAGAGAGAAAGGTTGACCGTAGCCCTGTCGTTGAGTGTTTCTCGGTTAAACGTTGGATAAACTGAACTGCTGCTTATGTTAATGCATTCTTGGTGTACCAGATAAAATTGTAAAAGTGTCTGTAAGTCTTGAAAGGATTCATCGTGTAAACGGCTTGGAGGAAGCCGAAACGAGGAACGTCGAACGTAAAATGCATCGCTTTGTCGACACGTTTGGCGAAAAGTAAATTAATTTCATTCGTATCCGATAGAATGGAACCGAATAAAGGGTCGAGAGCCATCGGAACGGCCGTGGGAAGGAGAGCATAGACGAGGCGTGAAACCATCTCTTCCACGTGAATACTCGCTGGCCAAACACTTTGTATTTTCCGGCCGTGGCGGCCGGTGAGATTCTCTTCGAATTTCACGTATCCATAATACATTATCGAGTTACCATGGGGGAATATTGTGGCCACCGTAGAGACTCCTGCGATCATATATCCACCGTTTATGCGCGCACGTGCGTGAAGGCTTGTAAATTTCTTCCTAACCTCCAACGTGGATTGTGTTAACCCACATAATTCCATCATCGTTCCCATGATACCGCAACAACGCGCGTAATCGCGAGAATCTATAATTCCATTAACACGCCACGGACAGTAGGTATGTATTTCATTAACGGAACGCGGAAACGATTGCCGTCGATTACGCGGAAAACAAATGCTTCAAGAATTATTTCCAACGCGATTCCTAAAGCTGAGCTTTGATTGTTCGATATAGGTCACCGTATAGGTAGCAGAATCTTACGAAATATTAATCGAGGTTTCCAAAGTGCAGTTCAATTTGTTATATCCATCGTAGCGACGCCAATGGGGCAAAAAGAATTACACTTGTTATTCATACAGTGATCAGAAAACATATTTTCGACAAGAAACTTGCTCGTTTACGAATGGGAGGGAACTGCGTCGTGTTTTACAAACGCGTCGCGATTGATTGTATTAATAAAATGTATCGATTATCGACAGCCAGGTATCGGCGGGTATTTGATCGTTCCCGGGCTGTGACTTCTCCGTTTAAAAATATTTCAATAAATTCCAACGTATGCGCGATTTTTCAATGTTATGGAACTACGACAGTTTTGGGCCACCAAATAAATTTCAGTCGGCGGGAAATTTTTGTCCAATAAAAGGGAACTTTCGCCTTTCCTTGATATACGATTCAACTCTGCGATCGTGATATGTGTGCACGCGTGTATTATCCGCAACATCGACTCTGGAAAACAACAATATTCCCACAGGCTGGTCTTTAATATTTAATATTAACGGCAATGTAAATAACGATCGTGTTAAATCATTTTATAGATTATTAACTGGAGTTTCCTCGATCCAATCGTTACGATAGAGTAATAGCCACAGTTTTGTGTAAAAAGTGATTAATTTCAAGTACTTGCGAGAAAGACAAAGAGCGTGGACCTCTGGTGACGAATGCGGGAAGTTCATCTCGTTCTACGAGAGTCGATGTATCTAGAATATTTCTAAATTTTTATAAAGAATCAATTATAAAAAGATTATTTGTCATAGTTGAAAAGAATAAACTCTTCATAAAGTCGCACATATTATAATCCACATATTTCCACATTCGCGAGGTACTCGTAAAACAATTCTTTTTGGCGACCACGGTACGAGCGAACAAATTTAAACAAAATCAAATAGCAAACGTTTGAAAAATTACTTGTAATTAAATCGTACGTCGAGGGGTTAAGCGTTCAACTGCTATCGCTTTGGAGCTGTCTAAATTAGCGTCCACGCGCAGGTGAAAAATGTCATGCTCGTTTAAACGTAAAAACAACCGACTAGTTTTTCCGTACCACGAATATCACCCATCTTCCAAACAGTTTAACACGTTCGCTGCAATATTCTGCAAGACTAAAAATATCGGTTTTGGGCCTAAAAATTTGTCATAAAATCTTATCCTTTATTTTCATCTGAATTTTTCTAGTTCCATGATGGGAAATCCTGTCATTGCTATCGTTTTGAACGTTAATGGGGAATGAATCCCCCCGCTAAGCGGGAGCAATACTTTCCAGCAACGCGCAAAGCGCGGTCAACAATACTGCAGCGATGTTCTCCCTGGCGCGTTACCATAAACTTCTCTAATTTCAACGCGTATTATTTGTACTCGAGATACCGCAGGGATTATTACCGCCTCGACGCTCGGGAAGCACTTCGCAAAATGGGAATGGCGGTAGCCTCTATCGTCAATGACGCACATTGTACGTGCCTGGTCGCCGTTTCTCATGACGCTATGAAATAATACTGCCACTCGATAACGATATATCGGTATCACCTGATTATCTAATGTCGTATTTGCCCGTGGGCGAGGGTGAAGGCCCATGAAACAGGCCGTTCGTATACAACGACGCGACACGGCATCGTCGACGTTCACCGGCCATATCGATTTTCACCGTGCCTCGCACGAATACCTGCGACTTGACGGGGTTATGGGGTAAACGAGTTCTTCTGCGTTCGTTCCAAACCCCCTCCCCCTCCACATCGAACGCGTTATCCCAGATTATATCGCAGGTGAAAAGATTGCGTCGCTGATAGGGCAACAGACATCTCCCGCCATTGAGAAATTGGAAAGCCATGGAAAACGATGGTCAAGGTCGATTTATTTAGATAATATGCAATGATATAAAAAGCTTGAGCAACACTGATCCAAAGTTTCATGTTTTTCTCATTGGTACGAAGCCTTGGGGGAGGAAGGGGGCACGAGCACCTTTTTAAACGCCCCCTTTCTTGCAGTATCCTCTTCCTGGAGCTCCGTCGCGAGTACCTTTTGACCAAACCGGTTCCAGGAAGCCGAAGCACGCGTCGTGCGTGCAATCACGCGTGCGCGCGACGTCCTCCGAAGACGCATAAGTCGTCGCAAATAATTGGCCAGTGGCCCCGCGGTCAATGCCGTCGATTTGTACCACCTGCTTCCTCGGATTGCTACGTCAACTGTTACGGGAGCGTTTCTTCCTTCTCTTTTTTGTCTCGTTGAACGTTGCCACCAGGTGGATCGAGGGCTGGTTTCGTGGGAAATATTGAAACAGATTCAAGGAAGAACATGTCGTCTCTCACTAATCATAAAACTGAGGATAGGCTCGGATAACTCGATAGTGTTTCGATCGTTTCGAGCGTCTCGAATGTGTTCCGACTGTTTTCGCAGGTCTGAGATAGTCGTTCGATGGCGGAAACCGCAGTTTCATGCAACTATCAATTCGCGGTCCATTAAAATTTAACGCGTCCCTTAGGTTGAGAGACGCTGCTCCAGATCACGGTGCATGGCTCGTTCCGTGGACGTTACGAGGGGGAAAAAAATGTACGATGTCGGTGGCTCGTAAAATTCGAGATTATACCGTTCCGCTTTAATGGGGGACGCGTTTCTGCCGAAATTTGCACGACACCCTGGCGAGAAAGTGGCAACGAAAGCGCCGGGATACGCTAGATCGACGTAATCATGCAGCTCGCAAACAAGAGACGCTCGAGAGAAACATTCCGGGCGCGTCTCCTATAAATTCGAATCGTAAAAAAGAGCGCCGCGCGTCGGAGGTATATGAATTAACGAGATTCCCGGCGCGGATGCGTAGTCTGCGATTTTTACGCTGTTCGATGAACGAATTCCAGACGCGGCCGTAAAATGGCGTACAGTGAATATTTCAGAAGTTACGCCCGGGGACCTCGAGCTTCTTTGAAATGGGTGTCGCGACGACGAACGATCGTATTAAACTCGTAATTGTGGTAAATTATGGGTGCCGCTCTGGGTCTTAATTATTGACTGTTTCTGAGGAACTTCCGCACGAAGATCATCCACGCTCAAACGTGGTCAGAATCTCAAACAGTTGGTCTCAGTCAGATACAGTTTGAATCGATAAAAATTCAGAATTAAACGAGTTGATTATTACGAAAGTCACCTAAGTGATACCAATTAGTTCGAAAAATTCCATTTGGCTGCACTTTCTCGTCGTTTTTGCGCAAACAGCGCGACACGTAGCCGCCATTTTTACGTTCGCCGTAGCGGTTGCGAGAGTATGATCGTTCGGAGAAGAATTTCCTCACGTTCTCGAGAAAAACAAACGTTGTCGGTAGGTTCGACGGGTCACCATGTAAGGAATAACGTTTGATGTTCGTCCGCTGACGGGTATTTAGAGGAAATTATAGGTTTCTTACGCTGGCAGCGTATGACATTCACCTGGATGAGTGTCGAGCTATGTAAGGCGTGCTTCGAATATCGATCTAGAGTCAACGGTCAGGCGAGTACGTTTGTAACTATCCGCCGTTCCCGATGAAGAGGCATATTCGATTTCTTGTCCCCTTTAATGCTGGAAGGAAATATCTGCACGCAATCGAACGGACGTTCCATGGAATGAATTTTGCAAGCTCGCTTCGTAAGGGCTGTGTTTTATTCAGGGCGCGATTACAGTAACGTTTTCGTTGAAAGAAAAATGCGTTTCGCGTGAAATATTCAGGAATATATTAATGGCCTTTTTCCGTAGCTTGTTAGCGGTCGAAGTTCCTCATAAATGTTTGCACGCAGAGTTAATTAATGTAAGCTGATAACGACCGGCCGTTTAGATCGATCACTTTTCCGTAGAAACGTTCCGCGGACTTCCCGGAACTTCCCTCGCTTCGCGTAACTTTTGTCAGCGCTGCTTAACGAGTCGAATAAAGCCGGGAATAAATATGTATAAAGTTGCGTAACCCATTTACTATACACGCGGGCTGCTGCCCCCGCCGCTGTAAACGCAAAGAGTCCGCGTGCATTAGCACACTTTCTCTGACGAATGGAAACATCGATCTTCCGCAACTATGCTCTAACCGGCATCCCTTGCGTACGCGATGAAATTTTAATCTGGCGCATAGCCTGTACCATCGCTGAGTTATTATAGTCTACCGGAGAAAGCATTTGGTAACTACTTCTGCAAACTACAGTTTGAAAGTTACGGGTATCCACCCCCTGAGCGTATGTTTTTTTCTCTCTTTTTTTTTTATTAAATTATATTGTACAGTACCCCTTTCGGTATCCTGCAATTTCAACGATGCAAGAACTATACATACCGCAAAAAAAGCATATCTTTTCATGGTACATTGCACAAGTGTTTCCTTTCTGCTTCTACAAATTATGGAGTAACCGTTTCTCAGGAAAAACGAACAAGTTAAAGTTATGTTGTAACATACTTATTGTCACTACAGCTTTGAGTGTAGATTAAAAAAAGTTCCCAAAGAACACCATTCTTTTTGACCCATTACTGAACAGGAGCCCTTAATTTAGCGGGCGATAGTCGCGGTTAAACGCGTCCAGGACGGTCAATATTGGACCTTACAACCTTCCCCTGGAGGATTTTATTAAAAATCCGCGTTGTTAACACGCGACACAGTGATACATCCTATTACGTGCAGGTACACGGGTGGATGTAACATTGAAATGGAAACGGACACGTCAGCCAACGGGAAGCGGTTTTCATAAAAGGGGCAGGTCAATTACTATCATTATCCCGGTCTTTTTTTCATCGCTATCAGTCGGGATCGTCCACAAGTTGAACGCTCATCCGCTCGATTACTGTTATTACCGCGGTAGACGCGACGCGGCGTATGAATATCCAGCCCGACGCACGAAAGGTTTGTTAACGTAAGTTATTAACGTGACTTTAACGCGATAAGTAGAGACTTATCGATCATTACGAGCAGCCGGGAGGGGGCGGTGATACAGCGAGGGTGGAAGCACGCTTGCACGTACACTGCGCGCCGAATACGCCGCGAGCGGTTGGGTTCTCCGATGACTCTTTACATACGGCCTGTTCATATTTTATGCCGGGAGAGCACGTGAACCCATGAACTGCCGGAAGGCTTGGCCGCCTGACAAACTGCGAAACGATTTTCGCGTTACGTCGTAAATTTCTGCCCCGATCGCTGCGCTCCCCGTGTTCGTGTACACGTGATCGATGGCCCGTGGATGCGCGCTAGAGAGCCACACAATGCTCCGTTCGCTTGTTTCAGCCCGCCAGGGCTTTCATAAGCTCCTCCACTGTGGTGGATCGCGAGACCCGGATTAAAAAACAAGCCCGAACGTTGAAACCGCGCGCGCGACCGATCCGTTTCCATTCCGCGAATATCGCGAACGATATCGTGAAATACGCGGGACCGACCAAGGTATCGTCCCTGCACACCCAATTGACAAATTTTTAAGGCGAAACAGTCGATTCCGTTGCAAGCCCCGAAACTAGACGAAGGACGAGCCTTTGGGCCTCAACTTTGACCCCAAACTTTGTGAAAATATAAGTTACTTAGCTGAATTTCTAATTCTGAACGAGACCATGTGAAATCATTGATTTTAGATCCTATAGAATTTTTAAAAAATTGAATTTTGTTCGATATGTTTCGTCAATTTTATTAATGCATTTTCGGGACTTGTATTTTCCTTTTCCTGAATTATTATTTCATAAACGCGAGTGCAGCGTGGGAATTTCGTTTCGACTTATTTTCGCCAGCAGCCGTAGGTTTCCGAAATTATGTCCGCGAAAGGGTTCGCCAAAATTCATAAAATTCAGGAAGTTACGGATGTTTGAGGAAGACAGGGCACAGCTCGCAACGTGTGACGTTATAGTGTAGCGCAGCATTAGCATCGTAACGACAGGTGTATTTCTTCCCAAGTTTCGCTCGGCTCTCCTAGAGGTTTCCGGTTTAAAGAGTGAGTATTTTCAGACCGTCCTTAGTATATTTTTAGCTACTCAGCCTGTTTAATTTAACTCCGATCATCGAGCAGACACCTTGTCGTAACAGAAATAAAATAATAACAGCGAGAATGAACGTCTCTAAGAAATGAGTAACTTTGTAAAGCACAATCTTGATTTTTATCGAGGAGGTTCAAATTAAGGTCTTCTGGTTTGGCAATTTTTCAAATGAATAATTGTTTTACGAGTATTTCACGAATGTGAAAATGTGTTGATTATAATATACGATACTTTGTCCACTCACCAGCAGAGGGCTGCGCTCAAGTTCTCTCTCTCGCAAGTGCTCGACCGACCATCGAATGTCTTGGCAAAAAAAATGGATGTTTTTTTAAGGTTCTAGAGTAAAAAACGTGGAAGGACATTCCATCGAAGCGTGTTAGACGATGGTGTAAAATACGCGCGAAGTTTGAACGGCGGAAAGGTCGCGTAGAACATAAAGTCTATACGTTATCGGTAACGCAATTTGTGGTACGCATAATGTCGCTTTTATGCGGTGGTACGCAACGGGTGTATATGCATGTCGTATATACGCGTTATGCGCCCAGAAGCCGTGATAAAGGCGTCTGCGCAGATAGATAAACGTTTATTCCATCCTCCGTTAATTACCCGCTACGTTATTTATCGCGCTCGCGTGTGTGATGCGTGGGGTCAAAACGAATTTATGCGACCCCGTTGAATTGTTCATAGCGTTACTTTCACGGTGTTCCTTATAATTGATACGATCCAACAGCGACCGATTCCTCGATTAATATTAACGCATTCGAGGGTATCATTCCGCGTGGGCGACATTCCATGCTTAGAAACGCGTGTTCTTCTTAGTCTTGCAATCAAAGGTCCGCCATCTTGAAAATGAATCGAATGCTCGAGTACTTTGTACTCTGTATACGTTTCGCAATACTTGGGATAATCAGAAAATGGGGTTTCATAATACTGTGTAATCGTGCTGGTTAATTTTTGAATCAAATGTGCTTGACGCTGAATGGCGAAAGTTTCGAATACAGCTCTCAACTTTTCAACTTTATCGAATCGGAAATCTGTTGGAGGAGGGCGATGAATTCGCAAACAGCAATTACAATTCGGTCGAATGGTAGTCGCAATTAGAAAACTTACTTACATTACCCACCGATAATGTTCATAAATTCAAAGTTTTACGGGAGTATCGGTAGCGATTATTGAGAATCCCAGCAGCGAACCTTTATTTAATCGATGAACCACGTTTTCTCTCGTACAGTTACTAAAGAAAATATCCATGACTAATGTAATGATGGAACACACTACGAAGCAATCAGAATCTGGTAAAGCGCATACATCAAACGCCCAGCACTTTCAATTACCCGAGAAGGGTGCAAGCAATGATTAAAAAGCATAGATAGAGTCGAGTGGGCTGATAGAGTAGATAAGGCCTCCCGAACGTGAAAGACATCGGGCAGGGCAAGTGCCAAGTGTGGTCACGTGACTTATCTGTTTAGTTTTAGGACGCACGTGAGCTATCCAGGCAGATCATTGCGATATGTTTTCACTTCGGAATTTACATAAATCTCAAATTGTTCGACAGTTTTCTGCTAAAAAAATTTGACGCCTAGTCGCCTTTAACGTTGCTCGATAAATGGCGGATTAACGAGTTCCTGCGAACGGAGGGAACGCATTAAAAATGTGATTTGTCGGAACAAAGGATGATTCGACTTGCACGCGGGCTCCGTATCTCTCATATTTGCCTATTGTAAGGGTATTTATTAACATGCGTACGGAACGAAACTGAGACACCGCATGAATAATTCATCGGGCGTGTTCGAAAGTCTCTGTCGAATTAACGGCGAAACTGTGCGACGTCCGATGTAGACTAAATGGTAATTTGCATGCGAGGAAAAATATACGTGACAAAATAATTCGGTAAATGCGACGCACCGGCTCGTGGCATCCTTCGTGGAGAATTGTTCAGGCACGAACACTTTTATTTCAGCCTGTTGCACTGCAAATGTCGAATAGAAGCGTCATTTCGATGCGTATCATTTTTCCAGAGAGGAGACAAATATTTTAACAATATTTTTCATTTATTATCTTTGCCACATAAAAGTGTCATGGAAAGAAATTTTATGAATTTAAAAATTTTATTTCTGGTGATGATTTTGACCCTTCGCGTTTTTCCTTTTGATAGTAAATAGAAGCTTTCATTATTTTGTTATTATTTGCTTCAAATTAGATTCAATTTAGAAATATTTCGAATATCTTTGTCAGACGACGATCAGACCCGCATTCCTTTGTGTTGGCAACATCTCGCGTACGCACAGTACGCGCGAGAGGTCCGCGATTCTCTCTCGAAAAGCTGCTACGCGGTTCATCGTGCCACTCTTCATTTGTCGCTGCACCCGACCATACGTGTTTAAACTTCGCCCTTTGAACTGTTCGCCTCCCCCTCTTCGACGGTGCTTTTTATTTACCCTGGCAATATCACAATACTAAGTGCCTACCCTGCCACATGAGTAAATAAGGGACGCCTGCTCTCCGTTCCTATGTCGACGCTTTAATGCACCTGCTGGCGATGCTTGTTTGGACAGCGTTACGCCGCGGCCATAACAGTTTTGCTTTTCTTTGCCGCGGAAAACACATTTGCCCCGTCCATTGCTTTAGAAAAACTGCTGACCGCTTTTATACGAATTTTCGAGAAAATCCTTTGGTGCGTGAATCCTATTTAGAGCTATCCCCGACCGCGGTTTACTTTTTCCGCGGGGAGATTTTCCTTGACCGTACAGAGGCTGACCCAATGTTACTCTACTGTCCCCCTTCTTTTTTGCCACCTTTCGCTGGGTCCTGATTCGTATGACAGCAAGAAGTAATTATACACGAGCAGAGAACAAAACACAAAGTGAATAGAATACTTTAAGGTAGCCAAAGTATTCATTGAATAAATTTCTAGAAAGGAGTCTGATTTATACTTGAATCATCCTCGTATTAAATTAAGGGCATACGTCAGTGTTGAAATACTTCCGTGACCCACTTTATTCCCATCGAACGTGTTATCAAAGGACTTTGACAGATTTTTAATTTTCCGTGGCGTTTTATTCGCCACTGTAATTCGATATGTGTTTAACGCGTAGCTCCCTGTCCGCGCAGATTCATTAAAGTTACTTCGTTCCGTACGTTTGTTGCAAAACACAATGAGAATAGAACGGGGCTGTCGTATTTGTCACGGTCCGTGATTACGCGCGATTCCTCTTTACGAAGTTGGAACATGTTTGTCGATGTCATTACCTGCAGATTGACGTTGCAGGGATTGCGATTTGTAACAGCGTGATTTCTAATTCCGGGGCGGAAATTTTGTTGCCCGTGAAGACAGATTCGTCGCGGTGAAAATGTACTAATACATCGCCGAACTTTCGTCATTATTATACCGATACGTTTCCTCCGAAGCATCGATAATTAAAAGCTACGTAAATTGAATTTCTTGATTCGTAAGTTGGACACAATGTTCGCGTCATCGTTTCAATATTTAACGATTATTATGTCGCCCTCGGAATCGTTCGAGTCCACGGAAAGGCAATTCCGACCTCGGTGTAGCTTATTTCATTAAAGGGGTTTACCGGTCATAATGAAGTTTATATCTCGACGCGATCAAGGAATTTCCGCTCTTATGGGGCCAGAGCCACGGTGGAAACTGTGTTTCTATCGTCGAATTTCTGAAGTCAACGAAACTTCGTGCCCGTATTCACCTGTTCTAACACGTTTGTACGCGCCCGTAACCGATATAGAGGCAGCCCGGTGTTACGTGTCTTGGTCGTACGGCGCGTATACAGGAATCGTTATCGCTGAAGAGCTACGGAGACTTAGCGACGAATTAGCGTATGTATCTGCGACTAAGCCGTCACTCACTAAACTAGTCGCCGTTACCCTCGCCTCGTTAACCGTTTTGATGCTCCTCCTAGCAAACTCGGGCTTCCAAAATTCTCTATTTGACGAATACGCGCTCCTAAACATATATCCAGAGAGTTCCTAAAGATCTGCTACTAGTACGAGGTCTAATATCTTCATTCGAATGCAGCGTACAGAATATTAATAGAAAACCAGAAGAAGAAGAAGATAAAGGCATCCTGAACGTAATCGTGCTAGTTGCAAATGTCACCAGGGTGTTAAGGGTTAGGTTGCATTCCCAGCGTTCCAATAAACGAAGCTCCGCCATCATGGTGCCGCGATCTCATAGAGTAAAGTCATCGATCTCTTCGCCTGTTTATTTACGTGGTTAGCAGGAGCAAGAAACTCCTCTTGTGGTGGTTCTTTTCCATACAACGAGTCGGCACCACGTGGTCCCGTGAAGTGTAAGCCGCGTACGAAACCTTCCGCAGCGGGTTCCGGATCACAAAGCAGAGAGCCCTCCCTGTATCCTATCCGTCGCTTATCTGCAAGGTCTAAGGCGCATGCTGCCGCGAAGCCTTTAGGATTTAGTGGATCTCTGCCGGGGCTGGCCGTCCGTTAGTTACCTGGGCCCCGGCCATCCACACATAAATTTCTGTATCAGACAATGGGTAATTGTGCGCGATCCACCCTCGGTTGCGCGTTTATGTGTGCATCGAGGCGCCCGGACGGTAGGTGCCGCGCGGCGTTCTACCTGTCCAGCGTTCTCCAGCGACAGCAACCGCGGCTGTGTGGAGCCGGTTCAGGAGCCCTGGACCAGCAACAGCCACAAACGCAGAGAAACGCCGCACACGACCGCCAAGTGTAAGTGGGCGTTGCTCTTATTGTTGGATGCCAGATCTACCGTGCAGATAGTCGGAGTATAGTCTGAGTTACGTTCTCTACACTCGATTCCCGTCCCCCCCCGGACTTCTAATCCCCCCTCACCGCCCCCTCGAACAACCGACGTTGGCCCGACTGTTCGTGCCAAAAGCCACTTCAGCATCGGGCCGAATTACTTTGGCTCCCTGATGGTCGCGAATTCAACGTGTGTCGATGGCGAGAAATCGCTTTAAGGGGGTATTCTTCTTGCCCAAATTGTGACATTTTCAGCTCTTTACGGGTTTTTTTTTAAATAGAATTTTTTCTTGTTTCTAGAGGTTTTCAAAGCATTTCTTTTCTTAGGTTTCACCTTCAAACCTATATCACCCTTAACGGGAAGTCTGCTTGTCAGAACTTTAGCTTCTTCGAAGTAGAATAAATGTTCCTCTTCAACCGGCAAACTTTTTTCTATTTCCAAGCAAATAGAAGTTCCCTCTTTACGCAAAATTGCGTGGAATAAAAGTTTCAATGAATACATTTATAACCATTTCCTTACACTAGAAAAGATACTGACAACAAAATTACTGCTTTTTCCGAAACGAAAGTTTGAGTACTATTTGTAAAGTATTATTTACGTTGATACATTTTATGCTGATCGAGCTAAATGATATAACAAGTTAATCGACCGAATAGCGATACATCGAAATTCGACCGGCAAAAAGCTCGCGCGTCGAGAAACGAACAAAGTTTCGCATTCACTGGTTAGATTTTTCTGCAAACGATCGTTCGGGCGTGACAGATTGGAAAACCGATGATTGCGTAGTTTTGAGCGGGAGATAACGCTGTTTGTAGCGTTTCATGTCTTTGAACGGAATTTTAGGAATGAATGCACCGTTAATGTCCTGGTATTAACACGTTGAATACCATTCTGTGTTCGGCGTGTGCTATCAGACCACAGCTATTTAGTCGTCACGTGGCGTAAAAAGAGCCTAGTGCTCGAAATAACAAAACCGTGCGTCAATAATCCGATTAGGTATTATCAAATGCAAAGTATTTCGTTTTTATACAAAATCTTTTTGAATGATCTATCAATGGGCATGTAAAATTCTTTTTTTACGCATCTGTTCGCCATTTCATTCCTGGTAGCAGTTCCTTTCCTTTCGGACAACTGAGATATCGACCAAACTCCATTACAAAACTGTTACCAAATCTGTCAGGTCATCCCATGAGCGATGGCAGTGTATTTCTCTTCTCGAAAGGGGTGAAATGAAACAATCTATTCGCAATCATTAATCATCGATGCATTTTTCTTCATTCCCTACAATAGTTTTCCGGTCCATCTACACATTTTTCAATGCGTCTTTTATACAAAAAAATGTTGTTCTTGACGAGAATAATTTACTTTGAATTCGTAGCTTGCAGCCTCCAAGCTACGCCCGATCTTTTGTGTTAATTAAAAATTTTTTCGATCCTTTCTATTCTGCCATATTGAATCACTCGTCTCCAGTTCTAGGAACCTACTCCAAGCCCCCAATTAGCAACTCAAAGAACCATGGATATTGAATACCGCAAACATTGGAGCAAAACAATATGAATTTTAATACTATTGACCATTTTTTTGTCAATTTGTTGTAGAAAATAATACTAGCGATTCTAACCCTTGACCCCCTGACCCTCTGACTCCCCAAAAGATAATTCAACCGGGGGGCATTTTCCATAAGATCTGTGCGGGGTCAAAATAAGAAAAATAAGACGTTCGTTCGATGTAGGAAATATTCTAATCTCTCTCTAATGATTGACTCTGGTGCAACGAAGGAAGAATGATCGACGATGGCTACAATTACGAGTATTCCCTAGCAACGATCCAGAATGGCGATTTGAATGTCAAAGAGAGCCCCGCGAAAGCCGAATTTCGAAGCACCGTAAAATCTCGGGTTCCGCGTGTATCCGCGGTGGTGTGGGGGTGCTTTCCCGGGCGCTACGAGAAATTCGAAAATGCGGAGAATAGGGGCGCCGTTATTGTCGGCATATGGCCGACCAGCTCTAGCCCGGCGCGGATAACTTCCGTACAGTGAAATTGAACGGAATAACGCGCGAGGCCCCCGACGCGTCCCTTTGTTCCGGCGGATTTTAGCGCGTACCCGTGTCCAGTTCTGTCGGAGTTTCGTTACCCCCGGCATTACCATATTCCTCGCGTATGCCGCTTTAATATTGCGTTACGCCCGCGAAGTGCACACCTCGCGGAATTACTTCTGAGTTCGTGCAACGCTGGTAATCCCGCACGTACACGGCCGCCGTGCGTGCGATTGTCGCCGTCGAAGCACCGAATTAGACGGCGACCGTCATCGCTGGCCGATCAAAGTTACGACGCCGTTACGCCTCGATGTACCTGCCGCCTACGCAACACGCGTTAATAGTAATTGCATCGATAGATGCCCATCTCCGTTAACTTATTGCTCCCTACGCGTGGATCGTTCCGCAGACTCGACATCCTGCTATGATTATTACTATGCAACTACAAGGTGGTCCCCATTTTCCAGTACACACTTCACCAGTATAACAACTATAGTTCGCAGTAGAAACATCGTACAGATTTTTCTCAAACTTCAATTCGTAATCGCAGATCTAACGACATTCGTTTAAGTAAACTTCCTATTCAATATACTTTTTTTACAGATACTCGTCCAATCGAGGCTTTATGCAAGAAATTTGCAAACTTTGCATTCCACCCGAACCTCTCCACTATTACTCTTCCGTCGTTACTGCTATTCATCCTTTCATTCGTTTCGTCCCTTCTTTCTTTGAGTCCAGGAGTCTGCGAATTGACTTCAGTTCCCGTTTCAAGGGTAGTCGTTTGAATCGATAAGCAACCTCTCCCTATTTTAGACTGCCTATCGAGAGATGAAAGCGAATTTGATTAAAGGATTCGATTAATGTTTACCGACTTGTTTTTATAAACTTCAAAGATACCTTGTATTTTTTATTTCCACGTCTTTCGACCCGGCTAACCTTAGTCACGATTTTATAAATGGAAATTTCGATCCTCCGTTCTATCGATCGGCTATTTTACATTTAATTGTTAACTAAAATTCAGGCTAAAACTCAACGTTCCCCCTTTGTCCAGTGGGCCCAACGATTGTTTCCTTTTACCAAGGAGCTTCTTCCTTTTGTCTTCCTCCATGCATACAATGGAACTACCCAGGGTATTCTTAATAATCGGACCACCATGTAGATATTAACTTATACCCACTTTTCTATACGCTGTAACTTCATTCCGCTCTCGTGTATATCCGGTTTCGTAATCAAACACACATGCAGCGGAACACGAGAAGGGGGGAGGGAGGAGGGAACTTCGTTAACAAGTCGAGTCCACCCTTTACAACCTCAAGACCATTGTTTCGGAGTCCGAGGGCAAGAAAGTCGTGTTCGTTATGCCGGATAAAGATGATACGGGACATCGACCACACGTAACGCGACACTCGTACATCATACATATTAACCAACGTTGTTCGCGATGTCGGACAAATTAGTATTGCGTTCTTGTTGCGTCTGTCCCGGTCCCGTATCATTTTGCCGCGTCTTTTTGCCGCTCCTATACCCCTCTATCCGCTTACGTGCACCTCCCACGCCGGAGAATTCACAATGACACGGCACAAACACGTTTCGCTGCTAGGAGATCAGTATTTTAGCCGCTATGCAACAACGCAATTTCAATCGGGGGGGCTGGGAATGGAGGAACGCACTTATACGATTTTTCCCGCGGACGCAATCCCGTAAAATACAATAACATCCAGCGTGCACGGTACAAACGTACATTATGGCACGAAAGTTTGGGATTATTCGAGAATAATTTCATGGGTATACGCTCCTCTACCATTGAATGTCCCTGCATCCAAGGCAGGGCCATAGTGATGAACCATTAGCAGGCCCAGGATGCAAACGGTCCCCAGTTCTTTCCTTTTACTATTTTACAATTTTTGTTTCATCAATCTTGCTTAACGGTACGAAACGCGAAAGTAATCCGGGTCGATAAATTCTGATAAACGCATCCAATTGCCGTGCTCCACCGACCGTAAGGAAGACGGGAAGATAAACATATTCCGCGGGAAGGTGCGCTAAATGGTGCAAGGTGAGATGCCGAAGATCAGAGGAGACCGAGGAGGTAACGAGGATAGAAGAAGCCAGAGGCCCGGATCGAGTGGAATAAGAGAGGGAACGCGGTCGTTACTTGCCAGGATGAGTCTGAGAGTTGGTCTCCCTCGGGAGTCATACTCAAGCTAACAGCTCCCCAGGAATAGATATGTATTCCTGCGAACTCTCGGGGCTCCCGGCAGTTTCCTCCGCGTCCTTCGAATCCCGGCACTTTCCCCGAAACCGGAGGGTTTACGTCCTGGGTGAAAGTGTTATCGGTAGGACGATACACACGTCCTGGACCAATCGCCATTGGCCCTGGGTGCAACCTTTTAGCCCCCCGCGACCCTTCGTAACAATAAGGACGGAGTAACGGGCATCGTGAGGATCTAATCTACCTGGAGAAATCGACGGTTTACTTCCGTGGACCCTCTTGGCGTCTCAGGAGCCATCGGGACAACGATTGGTAAACGTGTTTACGACCTATGCGCCGATTAATGATCGTCATCGATTCTGACTCGCCCCGCTGGAATACTAAGAACATCTCGATACTTAGCAACGAATTAAACTATTAGCGACACTTGGAATTCAATATTTCCGCGACAGACCACCCGGGGAAGTCCCGGGGGCAGCTTTGGAAATAAACGAGGACAGAATTTCCGCGCGCGCGTGACCGAATTTCCATTGCAATAAGATTTTCCAATACCCTTATCGCCGCTACTCGACCGGTGATCGAGTAAGCGTATTAATCAACGCGAGCGCTTGGCGCGTTTTCGCAAAATTATCCATCAACGATCGAACCCGACGAGAGACAAGCAATCTATCATCGCGGGGGCCAAGAGTCGTCGTTCTCTCAAGCATGATAACGATCCACCGATTCGTCCTCCGTCCGAATAACGGATTATGAAAAGGAAATCCGATGTGCGGTCCTCCATTCAATCAGATCTACAAATAGGAATTAACGTTAAGCCTCGTACAAACAATGCCCCGCCGCGATTGATTGACTTTTTGCTTTCGATCATCCCCCTCCACCCCTCTAGCTGCGAGCTCCGTGTGTTCCGCGTTCCGTCATAACTATGTACGTCCGTTCCATGACGACCGAAATGGTCCTCAAACTCCCCCCCTCTCCCTTTTTGCAGCGTAGCCACCCTTACACGGGGTGCAGAATCCACGGGTCCCCATCGGTTAGTGCGGTAGGGCGCGATAATCCCAGTCGAGTATGGGATCGCGCGCCGTCGGATGAGATTTTCACGAAAAGCACTAACTTTCGTCGGTCCTCCTTATCGGATTACCCATAGAATCTCGACGATTGAAATCTCGAAGCGTGGCTGTCGATCGCCGGGCCAGATTCGCTTCGATAGTCACCTCTCGATACGTATTGAAAATAATGAAATCCGGATTAGAATTCTCGGCTGCATTCGAAGCCAGACATCTTTAACGATGGGCATGCCCTCCACTGACTTTCGAAACGTCATAGACAGATATATTAGAGAATATTTTATGGGGAAAAACTCACTTCTTGAGCATTTACATTTATTTTTTGGCGTTCACACTCGATTTTAAATACAATTTTTACTAGAGAAACTGATAAAATTGTTTGTTCTAGCTCTCTTTTGTTCGCTTTCCTATTATAGCGCGAACTACGATGCATCGTTAATCGAAGGTCTCGCAGCGCAATGTACCGTTTAATTCGCTTATTATTGCTCAGTGACACGTGTATTTCTACATAGTTTAACACCGTTGCAGAATCTATTCCAATGTAAAGTGAGCGCTTCGAGCGATGAACAAATTATGTATATGCGTGAGTTTCTGAATTCTAGTTTCGAACGATCAACCAACGTTGCGTAACGATCTACAAAGTTCCTTTAGGTCAAACTATTACAGAGTGGTGACCACACATTGACGTACGAGTTATACTTTAATTTGCAGCCTGTACATTTCCGTAATAAGCTACGAGGCTGAATCTATGTATTCTCAGAAAATTTGCACATTCCATACACTGACAAAATTATTTATTGCTTTTAAGTTATATTCTTTGTCCGTATAATGTTCACATTAAAAGATCTTTGAATATCTCCATTAAATATTATTTCAAATTTCAAGAACGTACGGTTTTAGAAAACGCGATTACTAAAATTGTCGATTTTCCGTCCAAATAAACCGCTACCTTGCCTTAAAGACTTCGCGTATAGTGGTATAGGGGTAGTATCCTTACGAGGAACCAGCAATTTTCTTTCCCAGACTTATTAAGACTCAGCACTTAAGTTTAAACCGTATAAAGCACAGAGGTAAGCGTATTACCCACGGCGACGACCTGAAATTATCTTGAAGAACAAGTTCTAACGAAGAGATCTATGGAACGAATTTCTAATCGCCTAATTTTTGCATTATATCGTATAATATACAGTCGTACGATCAATAGAAATTGTTGAAACTTCTTTAGGTATGTAGCGTCAAAGTAAATGTGAAAATAAACATAGTAGATAGCATAAATTATAATAGTTGTTATAGTCATCGGATAGAGGATGAAATGCCCTTTAAAACGAGCGTTTGTACGAGTCGATAGCTTTATTAGTTCCGGAGATATAGCGATTTTAGTTTCAAGTCGATGCGGTGGCTAGTTTCGGAGATAGGGTTTGTTTACATTTCGTTGCGCTCGCGTGTGTTCATTGATAACGCGCACGTGACAATAGTAAACAGTGCGTAGTAAATTCTTGGAAATACTACGAAACTAGGTCACGACAGTCACGACTCACGTGCGACAAAGAGGTCCAGCGCGACGCGTCAGACAAAGACAGAGATAGTCAAATTAAGAAAAATTACCCCTTTACATAAATTACGATATCTCGAAAACGGTAAGTCCGATCGACAAAAACCAAAAACCGTTTTAAAGGGGAAGGTTCACCGCTGCCAACAGTGGTTCAATAATTAAGAAACCCCTAGTAGTTTCGGAACTGCACGCGTCCAAAGTTTAACTATTTTTAATACGCGTTAATAGCCTTGTCTAACATGGGGAAGCGAGAGACAGCAGAATTTTAAAAATTACCTTTTACATAAATTACGATATCTCGAAAACGGAAAGTCCGATCGACAAAAACCAAAAACCGTTTTAAAGGGGAGGCCTTGCGGCTTCTAACAATACCTTAATTATTAATAAATCCCTAGTAGTTTCGGAACTGCACGCGTCTAAAGTTTTAGTATTTTTAATACGCGTTATTAGACTGTCCTAAGACAATGGAAAATGAATACTGGACTATAATACAGGGTATTCGGCCACTCCTGGGACAAATTTTAATGGGAGATTCTAGAGGCCAAAATAAAACGCCCGATCGTTATGGACAAAAGAGACTACATATTTTTCTCAGAAAACAAACAATAAGAATAGAATATTGAAAAATTCATTGTGACATTCAAAAGTCTGTTCTACGACAGTTTCCCGAAATTTAATAGATGTGGTATGCTGCAAAAACTTATACAAAAGAAAGAAATAACAAATAAAATATTCATTATCAGTAACTGTTGCCCCACTCATTAAACGAGCATATTAACCGGATGTGAGATGGGGATCTCTGCTGTAAATCTTCCATTATACCGTCAGAGTTACGGGGACGTGGGAATTAAAGAGACAATGATCGAATAATTTGAAAGCACTTTCGCAGGCATTCAACAAACACATTTTCGTATTCGAAAACTATTCAAGGCTGACCATTATAGATGGATCGTTACTGCTTCTGCGCCTATTACGAAGCAATCGCGTTACAATTTCCAGCACGCGATCCCCATCCTACGCGGCGCCATTAACTCAACGAGCGGCTAATGCGTATTCCTTTTGGCGAGGTGCAATTATTGAACAACGACAATCATACGAATGAAACGTTTGGCGCGGCACGGAGGCATAATTCGCGACGAAAAGCCAGCGCATCAGTAGGAACGATGGAAAGCCGCTTTATACGCGCTCATACGCGTCGCGCGTACCTATAGGCTGGATTGTTCCGTGTCGGAATACCGTGGTGGGTTGAAGTTCCAATAGCTGTCGAATTATTGGCGAACGATTAAAGCAATGTAAAGTCTGCCCCGGCTCGCACCGCGACGAATAATTTAAGCGTGTGATTGCTGGCGGGCAAATAATGCCCGTACGATAAACAACAGGCCCGCCGACGCAAGTTAATCGCTCCATTGTCCGATTGCGTCGACGTGCGAGAACGAATTCCATCGGTCTCCCATGGTGGCGCGTGAATATGTCTAAAGCCGCCTAACCAACACCGTCTCTCGATTTCTGTTCCATTAACCAACCGGTCTCGTCTACACACTGTGCAACAGCCCTGCACACTATCGTCCATCCCAAGTTTCGAATCGCCACCTTGAAACTAGACTATGTAGGAGACGGAAGAATATTCATAGAAATGTTAGAACCAACAAGACTATATACTTTGTCCAACTAGACGAGACAGCATACGACAAACGATAATTTGTGGCATTTTCGACTGCATCTTTGGACGGTCGGTACAATGCTCAGCGTTTGGGGGTAAGGAATAGAGGATCGTCGGAATTATGGGCAGTAGATTCCAGAAATTGATCACGACTGTCTGCTATATCCCGTCACACGATGACGGTTTACGATACTGTCTGCATCGAAATCCAGCGCAATGTGACGTGCACATTCGTAGTAAAACTGTACGTTTCCCAAATGAACCTGGATTTACGACGCAGCAGTAATCCTAATCATTCGTCTCGCGGGTACAGGCAAAGATAACTCGATCCTCCGTCTGCTGACACTTATTCCAAGCTAATGGAACAAAGAATTCCTTCTGGATCACGTTGTTGTTATAATTCTTGCAATTAACATACATCTTCTTGACTCGTCACGTTCTAATCAAACACTTTGGCGTTCAAACATTGGACCAGATTGAGTTTTCTCAAGTTTGATCAGGCATTCGAGCTACTTGAATAATCAAATATTTTACTTGGTCTCGTGCAATGAGTTTGTCTCGGTTTGGACGTCGAATACTCGGATCTTTCGTCACTTTCGATCGAGTTCAAAGGGTACGTCGTAGGGCAGCGTTAGCAACAATCGGACGCGTAACCGAACATTTACCATCCGGGCGACGTGTTCGCCTAACGAGCGGGAAAAAGGTGCGGCAGGTCCACGCACTGTTTGTCATCGAGGACAGAAAAAAATTTTTTTTTTGTTTTTTGATTGTTTGCCATGGCCGAGCAATTTAGTCCGACAGTGCGAAAAATTCGTCGAACCAGCCTCACAGGTGGTTGGCGAGCGGACGCTTTATTCCGTCGAGGCAGCTTAATCCTTCCATGGTCTGATCCTACCGGACAAGAGAGCGCGCTTTAATAATTCTTTTTACGGGCCCGCGTCTAAGGATTATGACAGCGGCAAGGCCGTCGTTTAATTATTCATGGCTAAGGCCTAGGAAAGCGTGACGATCGGTAGCTTCTCATTAGCTATGGAACTCCCCGTTCCTTTCTCGCGCGCGAATTTTTTACGACTTGTTATGGCGTAGCCTGGCGAACAGAAAATTGACTGACGTTCGGCGCCCAATGGGGGGGGCTACGTCGATCACGTGCACCGATATTTTCTTTTTTTTTTTATCCTTTACTCGATATGTGTCTACCGTGAGCGTGCAACGCTTACCAATCGAGAAACGTCGAATCCATGATACATCTGACGCTGCTGTTTAATTAAATTTACGTATCGCGATTCCATAAAATGGGTCAAAGGAATTATACGGAAAATACGAAGGGATCGGCTTTCCACCTACGACCTTTCCACCCACGATCACTATTTTTTAGGCACTTACACTTAAGCATGTATATGGTAATATAATTATTACGTAGAGGATGTAATGAAATGATAAATAATCATAGTAACAAATAGAAATATTCTAAAGTTCAAGTGTTCCTTATTTTGTAGCATTCTTAATGTCGATGATATTATTTAAAAATTTACGAGTATTAAATTTTATTTATCAATTTCATTAACAGTGTCGTCATTACAGCAACAATTTTAATACAATATCAAAATCAATGTCCAATTTGAAGTGTATTACATTAAAATGTAATATAATATAATTGAGTGCTTGCACAGTGAACGAATATTTGAACTCAATTTTCCTGGAAATGGAAAACCCGCATGAAAAACTTTGCTGAATATTTTCATCTTCTTACTTTTAACGTTTTATTATGATTCCGGAGACCTTAATCAACTGAAGCCCCCTATATTACGAGGATTTTCTTTATTTTTGATATTCATTACTTTTTCTAGTTTAAAATATTCCTTTTAATTATGTTCCCGACACTCGAATCAAGGTAGCTCCATCATATTCGATATCCACTTCTGTTATTTTAAAATCCTGTCTCCAATAGTGACATCAAAATGCTCTAATTTCCGAGTATTCATTTTCCAAATTGATTTTCCAAAATGGTATTACTTTGAATAAAATATACGAGAAATATTAATAAACTAATGGACCACTCTGATATACAGGCTTTTTAATAAGAGTTTGGAAAGTATATCTCTGTAAAAGTTTTTATTCAAAATTGCAGAAACGACAAATGTTTTAGATCAGTTTCAGCACAATGTTTTATTTGTCCTTAACTATGCGATTACCTGGTATAATTACGATCATTAAACGGCAAGGACTTGTTCACTATGCGATATCGAAGATGAACATACGAATAAAAGAACAAGAAGAAAAGATACGTCCGTATAAACAAAGAAACAAATTCGGTAAGTAAGCAAGTTTGGTAATTCCTCGTAACGTAGTGCCAATAATAAATTTGTAAAATAAACAGCCACGGCTGCGGGGAGAGGGTGGACTCGTTGCAACGGTGGGCTGCATAATTGGAGTTGTTCGTTTAACTTTCGAACAGTTGGCGCGCAGTTCGCGAAACTTCCCCGATGCCGTTGAAAAGAAAAGGGAGAAACAGAAATGGAAAAGGGAGCGAAAGAGGGAGGAATAGAGTCGGAGAACCGCCGCCGCCTGCATCACGTAACCATAAAGTTCCCTCGGAAAATGCAAAACCTGCTTTTTCTACGGGCGTCGCAACTTTCCCTCGTTCGCAACACAGTGATACGCAAATATAATCCGTCTATCGGCGCCGCAACTACTCGAATCCCGTCTCTTTTTGCCATATCGCCCTGTCGCCTCGTGTTCGTTTAATCGTGTTCCGTAATTCCCAAGTTTTCCCGTCCGCAATTCACCCCCGCACGAATATTCGAGACGCTAATCTCAAAGCGCGGGTTTGAAAAATATTGACTAATTAGTTCGCTGACAAAGAGACTGGCTTGCCACCGCTCGATCATTTCGCGCTACCATAAACCGACCGAGCTCTTTGACGCGCAATTCTGCACGGAGTTGGGCAAATTTTATTCGCGAACAACGAATCGAAATTTTAGATCGAGTTGCAACATTTTACGTCACGATTTCAGTGAGAAAATAGACTCCTTTTTGTTAAATAATAAAACGTCTATGAAATCAAGACGCTACCGTGAACGTTCGAATTATGTTACGGAAAATGAATTTCTCTCGTGAAACGTCAATATAAAGCTTTTAATTTTGGCCACCGTGGGGTTGGAAAGTCAGGAAAATAACCGATCGCGAACGCGGAACGTTGATCTGTTTGGAGCAGGTTTCAAGGGATTTTATACGATTCATGAAAAGGAAAACTTGGAAACCACGTTGGAACGGGATTCAACGGAAAGAAAATAGTAGATTATAGCTGTAGAATGTTGATCCCCTTGAAACTCGCTTGACGATATTTCCTGCTGTTAAAGTAAATGTTTTTAAGACTGAAATATGTCGAGCTCTATTCGTACAGAACAAACGAAAATGAAGAGCTCGAGTTGCCACAAATGTGAGCGGTAAAATCAAAACGACCATTGGTAACGAATATTCCGTCGATAATCTTTAACAAAAGCAAAGAATATTTCACATTTTAAAAATGTTATTTTCTCAGTGAAAAGTCCTGTTAAAAGGACATAAAAAGATATTCGATGGTGCTGATTATAGGTGACCCTGAGGGCTATCAACGCGTTAAACAATTTTTGACACAGGAAGAAGATATACATGCTTCTCCCCTGAATCTTTTTCCACGAAACAGTTGCGAAACGAGGAGTAACCGGGAGATATCTGGCCGTTTAATCGTTTCTGGATAAGACGCGCAGGAAATCCGGCGCGTGTCTGTTGATATCAGTTGAAATGGCGCCTACGCGCGCCGGGACGCGTGTACACCCTCGTTTTCCTGCATGTCGTCACACTTACACGGCATACACACTAACTGTTTATATGTACATACACTAGCAATCAGTTACGTCATATTTTTTCAAACAATTTCTAAAAAAAATCGACAGGGGTAATTTTTATTGTTCATAACTCGAATAGTAAGGTATATTCGTTCATAAGAAATTTTTTGGAGCACCCTTCCACTTTTATCTTCCGTCAACGATTCCGTTTCTGCTCGGTTGTGAAGCGAGTTGGACGAGCGAAGCCATTCCTTTAACCTGCTTATCCTTATCCACGGTTGCTTAAAACCGTCCCTTTTCTTCGCGTTTTCCGTATCCTCCCTCGTTCATTTTCTTAATTCCCTGTCCCTTTGCTTTACCATCGTCGCCAGTTCTTCGTTTCACCTCCAGTAGTCTCTATTCTCATTAGTCGAGCCTCGTGCACAGTGCAGTCAGCCACATTCCATCCTAGCATCTCTCTGGGTCTCTTCTTGCGATCCCTTTGTTCCCTGACGAAGTTGTTCTTTTCACCCCATCGATGTTCTCGCGAAATTCTTCCGTTCTCACATTCGAGGCCACTGCTACCAACGACCGTCGATAAGAATAAAAAAGAACCGTTGATCCTGATTTTCGAACATTAAGCGACGGATGACTGTAACGTAGGGTGACGTTAGTGATACTTTCAACCTCTTCATTGATCCTATTCTATTGATACAGCATCGGGTCGTCTTCTTTTTCTCTTCATCCTTCGTTTCACTCGATAGATTGAATATGAAAAATTGAGTTTGCTTTGTAATCGAAGTAAAAGGAATCGAAATTAAATCGAGATAGAAACGAAAGATAATCGAAACATGAAAAAAGAAAAAAAGGGTGGAATGAAGCGTGTAGAATCAAGTGGAAACCTCGAAAAAAAAAGAAGAAAAAAGAGAAACGGATCGACTATCGGTTTCATCTCGTATAAAGATTAATTACCATTGGGCAATTGCTGGTAGCGGCGGAAGAGAATCAACGAACATATTCGTAGTATATTCGATAACAACTATTCAGGACGAGCACCGGTATATTTCGGTAGAAAAGTTCTCTCATACACATATGTGTGAAGCCAATTTATTCAACGGCTAGTTAGTCTGCGTTTCCTTTATTTCTTCAATTTTCCCTGCACCTCCTCGTTCTATCTGCTCCATTTTAAATTTCCTGAGACCTCAACAATTTCTCTCGTCGTTCATTAATAATAATATTAACCGAGTTAAGTAAGAGAAAAGAGTAAAAACTGGACAAAGGGCTGTAACTTCGAAAAAATCGATTTTTTCGACGTGGATTGCCAGAGGACCTCCCGGAGGACGACGATATAGATTAATAAATTCGCACATGGTTATGCAAGGACGCCTCCCTTGCATTTCCCCGGAACGATGAGCTGCCGAGGATACCAGAGGCCAAAAGGAACACCTAGTGGAACCAGTCGCACGGAGATCTACGTCGCCCACGGAATAATCTCCGAAACCCAATTATATTTTACTGCGACTCGACTCCGACTTCCATCCCGGCTCTCTCAACCGCAGAGGAACGAAGACGAACGAGCGTCGTTTAGGCGATGAAATACGGATTAGCCGTTATAACTGGAAATTGCCACCTCCACTCTCTCTTTTCTCCACCTCTTTTCCTTCCTGCTTTTCCCCCTTAAGCTTCCGTTTTCCCTTCCACTTCAGGACCCCGGCCGCTTTTCTTGAAAATCTCTTCCCCCGCGATAATTATATCGATAGTTGATGAGGATAATACCAACTACGTGAGTAACGTTTAAAAATCAGAAAGGATTATTAAACGTTACTCACGACATTCGATGGTCAATCGAGAAGCGTATATATAGAAATGGACGACCGCGCGAGCACTTGTGAGAGAGATAAGTCGCGCGTAGTCCCTCTGGCGGCGAGTACGAGAGGTGACTCACCGTTTTATTCAATCGAGCATTAAAATACTTGGATTTACAACTGAAATTCTAGGTTATTTTCGCTATGGGGAATACGTAAAGCTTAAAAACTTATTTGATTTGCGTCCTGTTTGTTTTATTCGCGGATGGAATATTCGTGATTTCCGTGGGACTCTTGTGTAAGCTGTGAACATCGTCAAAAGAATAGAAAATATTGGCTCAGGGTTTCGATGTGGGTCAGGGATTCCTTGGACAGAGTATTCAAGGCATACCGTGCACTATTCCGCGATCGCCTTATCTCGGGGCTCAATTATTAAAAAATTCCCTTCTTTCCTTTTATGGTTCAATATCATGGAAATTACTTGTCTTTCTATCCAAAGCTTCGAATCTCAATATCAAAGACATGATTTCTTTATTGAGACGCGATAAAGAAGTTCGCGCGCGGAGCATCGGCCAATTAAATTCAGCATAGATTTCATCAAGCTAAAATAAATAGCCTTCCACCGAATACAGGAACACGGCTGAAAACTGAAGCATACAGATTTTCTCCGTAAACAATTATTTTTTTTCTTTTTTAAACAAAGAATTTGGAAATATTATCGTGGATCCAAACAAAAATTGACTATAAAATTTCGAGGCTCACAGTGTCCAGCGTGAAGTCAACAAGATTAGCCGTGGATACTTAGATAATCCACTTCGAAGCTTAAAAGCATCGCGAAACAATCGGAATAATCAAGAAGGAACGTGTTCGCGAAACGAGAACATATTTCGCAGTCCACTCATTCCCTGTAGAAGCGATACGATAGCTTTTGACGCTTCTCTAATACCTACTCGATAGTTAAATTTCCGATTGACTTCGAACTATCAGTACCGTTAACAGAAATCCAATTCCGTGGCGGCGGTAGCCTAACCCAGTGACACAAAATACACTGTTCCCTCGTTAATGTTCGCTATTTTAGGAATTCTCGACTCTTATCTCCGTCAGGGTGAAACAGGGAGACTCCTCCATCTACGAAACAATTATTTTTTAACGTTTGCCTATGATCACGAACAAGGTAGTTATTCGGGGTGGATGGTGTTAGGTACCTCGCCCTGTATAAGGAACGGATGAAAATGTTTCGCGAAACGACCGGGTCATCGAGTTTCAATTGTTGCGAGGGGGGTGCGGAACCAACCGAACGGTTTTTTGGGCGCACCCCCGATTTTTGTCGATGCTAGCAAGGGAATTTCGCGCGGCAGAGGAGGATCGACGAGCGTTTCGACGTGAAAAATCCGTTAAAAAGTTATACCGACGTTGCACGCGGCGGGCAACGCAGTATTACAACAAGGGTTGCCGTATTGATCGCGAAGGGGCGCCGCGCGCAATGTTCAGTTCTCGGGCATCTCCGACGATCTTCGTGGAATAACCTCACCCTGGTCCTTAATGTCTGTATCCTCCGTAACCTGGCCGCGACCGAACGAGAACCACGTCCCAGACGCGTGTTTCCCGTCATTTCCATCATTATCGCGCGAAACGGAGATTCAATGAGGCGGCGAATGTGACTGTGGAGGAAAAATCGCGGGGGGATGATCGGGGGATTCCGAGGCTGGGTCCGTCGAATATAGGGTCGCCGGCGAGTCGATACGCATTCGGAACCCTCCGAACGGCGGAATGTGAGATTTAATATTCACCTTCGGGGAATCGACTTACCGCCGCGGTCGGAGAAACGAAACGGTGCGATGGAATTTGTTCGAAACTCTTTCGCTAATTATTTCCTTCCGCGCGCGAAAGCGTTTTGATGGAAATCTCGTTTCTAGTCGGGGAGGTTGCTTTCTCGTGAATTTGTTATTTTTATCGAACTACAAGCTGCTCGTTAACTGGGTATCTAGTTTATCATAGATAAATAACATAAGAGGTAGACTTAGGATCCAGAACTTTGATCGAAAAAGTTTACCTTAAAAGGAATTCTATTCTATGTATGGATCATGTGCATCTTGCACCTCTGATGTGATCAATTCTATGGTGGACACATCAAACATCCATAACACGATACAGCACTTCTATGAACGAATCCTTCGTGAGATCTTCGCGAAAATTTAACCGTATCGCTTTATCAAGAAAAGAGATCCACCCCTTTGTAGGCGACGTCAAAGTCAGACAGTTCTAACAACCGTCAAGGAGAAAGTATAACACGACTCTGGCTGCAACCTTAACAGAAAAGAACACATAGGGCCCACATAAGGGAAATCAATATATAACAAGAAGTCTTATGTGTCGAAAATAACGATTGAAACGCTTCCAAGCGTGTCCTCCCTGTTCCCCAGACCGTGTATCCCCATAGACTTTAGCTTTTCTAAACATTTCGACAACTTTTCACACGGCAGTTAAAGTGTCGAGTTAATAGCGAAAGAAAACGGAAATATGAGTACGCAATAATGGTTGTATATTGTTAAGGACGGATGCTTCTCGAGTTCGACAAGAACTTAACGAGCGCCGGTGCCTCCTAAAGCATAACGAGTGCCCCACTCGACGAGGGAATAAGAGACACCGCTCAAATTGGATTTTAATTTGAATTAATCTTCCTTTATAGACGGGAACGTGGCACCAAAGCTTGAAAGGGGGAGACTACAAAAGTTACATCGCGGATACACCGACAATGAGCACCGTTTTTGTCTCCATGCTTGGATTCCTGCTTCATGTACTGTAAACCGTCGAAAGGAAATTTTATATTTATGTATCCGTTAGCACGCAAGTGCGTGCAGTTAAGGGTACATTTTATTTAGAACTGAATACTGTTCAAATGCAAACGTTACTTCGAACTTGTCCGATATACAACATATTCCGTTTCATTTTTAAGGGTAATAACCCTTAAATGGCGTCGTAGGGTCCAATGGACTCGACCAACGTTCGTAAAATGTTGTCAATTTTGAAACGACGAATTTTTTAAACTCGATGGCACGACCATGCGACTATACAGCGTCGTTTCCCATATAATTAAGAAGAAACGCGTAGGTTGGACAGAGAGATGGTAATAGCTTTGGCGAGAATAAGAGATAAGTAACTTCCTCTCATTCGGTAGAAAAGTGGGTCCGTCTCCTATTTGTACGCACTTCTTTTTTTCCATTCGTTTGCTCCAACAGATGAAGGGAAAAAATTGCTGGTGAACGACGCGAGGAGGATCATCTCGACCTGAATTTTTCGTATTTTCCAAGCGGTAGAGTCGGTGCTTTCGCCGACGGGCGCAATATTTTTGCAGGTTATCCGCGAATGGAGGCATCCACGAATGTATATAGCCCACATCGACTAATATCTCGTTATTTCGTTTCATTAGCGTTGTTACTCATTATGCATAAAGCAGAGATCTCCAATTTTTAGCCTTACCTCTAATTTAGAGTTTATTGCAAACTGTTATAGCCTCTTTCCAAATCTAGGAACGTCCTAAACGTCCTAAAATTGTTCAAATTTTAGTACGATAAATAGAAATATTTAGTATGATAATAAAAGTTGCTCTACTACAACTCTTAATCGTTTATTCGCCATTTGTTATTCGTTCAATATTATTCGAGTACGTGTGAGAGAGCGTAGCCCTCTGTTGACGAGCGTAAGAACGAACGAACGAAATTCTATTACTCTACATATGAAGATCAGTGTTAACTACGTACCATAAGTTATAAAACGCATCGTACGTGAAAATATATTATCGACTGCTTCTGCAAATTGCGATCGGATCAGATTTTAATTTCTCTTTCCACGAAATCATCCACGAGCGTTCCAATTTCACAGTTCCATTGCCGACATGGATTCCAGATCGACTATTGTAGATTTCTGCATACTGATTCATAGCTTTTAAGAGGATTGCGTAAATATCATAAAATTGCGGTGGAGTTTGGCGACAACGTTTTATCAGTTTCACATAATTGTCCATGAACGATATCGCGCGGCGTAACGACGTCGCTCTGCAGACTGCTAAATTTTAATAACCGTTTCCGCCGATCTCGTTTACGCAACTATCGCCATTTTCGTTCTAGCCCGTGTCGTGAAT
Source organism: Colletes gigas (assembly GCF_013123115.1). Classification (NCBI taxonomy): domain Eukaryota; kingdom Metazoa; phylum Arthropoda; class Insecta; order Hymenoptera; family Colletidae; genus Colletes; species Colletes gigas. Next base: position 960,606 of record NW_025106643.1, on the reverse strand, counting down.
TATTTTCGCGCGCTTACGAATTTATTTTTCACTCGATCACGACTGAATATCGGTTCACTGTTATCCTTATACAGGGTGTTCATTGGAGATGGGACAGTGTCATAGGAAAAACGTAAACAATTTATGTTAATTAACGGTGGCCTTTTCGTTGCTTTGCTTCTCTGGAAAGTCGCTCGACGTTTCAAAAACACTCCTCCTTTGGTCATTTTCAGGCACAGTTCCCATTGTGGAGCTTTGCAAACGTAACGAGTTCGAAAATAAAACGAATGTAATGAAGTATCGTGTTCCGTGTATCTTTTATTGGAAGTTTCGTGCCTTCTAAGACGTTAAGTAATAAGTTCCCGAACGAAATTACTTCAACGAACCAGTCCCCCCCGGAACAAATGAAAACGATTCGGAATTACTTATCGCGGGAATGGAGTAGCAAATATTGTTTCACGTTGAACTGTTTCTCGTTTCGTTGGCTCGGAACGTTTCGAAATTGTACGATAAGTCGACCGATCGCGTAATATCGAGCAGCGAACAACGACGGCCTTCTTCTTTAACGTCTTCGTTTTCTATGAAGAACAGAGATTTGGAGAAACGTAGATTACGGCGGTAAAAAAACTGGGTCCATCGTCAGGAACCAGTAACAAGATAAGGTTTTCTACCCATTCGTTCGTTAGGCGCGATAGAAACGAATACCGGAAGGAGCCTCGAGATTAACAGAAATGGAATGAAAATCTATAGATGTACATAAAAACTCAAGACGATAAGCACTAATTCTATGAACGAGGGTGGTCGTGTTATCGTTTCGTTTTTCATTCACTTATTTAAGAGATAAGAGGAGTGGTTTCGTCAATTAACGAAACATTTCACTTCGCGGCGTTTTGTGGGATCTGTGATAATTAAATATCAATCGCAACAAATTTCTATTAAAGTTTTCTTTTAAATAAACGAATGACCCCGGGTCCATTTAGACACCGAGTCTGAGGATTAAAATAAATTTTAGTGACATATAGCAGAATGGGAAGAAAATTGAATTTATGTAGCAGTAATAGCGTTTCAACGAAATCTTCCATTCGTCGCGATCGTTCGGTTATCGCGCGTTACACGCGTCCGTTTCCGGTTCATTTATCTGCGCACGCACTCGCGTGTTTTTCCTACGATCGTTTCCAGAGGCCTTTTCCGTGACTTCGTCCATTCATTGCTCGAGTTCCCATCTTTTCCAGGGAAAAGGGCTTGCGAGAGCGGTAATCCCTCCAGGATGGAAATCCTCTGGCGACCCTCCTCCTGTCTTATCTCGTCACGCCTGCACCTTCCGCGATGCAAATCTTCTTGGATCGTGCAACCGGGGACTGGCACCCCTACAGCGTGAGGATTTTAAATTGATGGGACCACCTATTCGCTATCTCGCTTCCACATCTACGCGGTCTGGAGGACTGAATTGCTTGATGGATGTTCCCGCAAGGAGTGCGACCTTCTTCGCGACGGCAAACACACTCTTCGCCCACCCGACGGCGTATAGAAATCCGGCGAGTTTATCGATTGACGAAAAACGCTCGGGGCTCGCGACAACTTCGCGTTAACGGTCGTCAAGGAACCGAGAAAGGACGATAAAAAATGGCCGAATTTTACGTCGACCAAGAACCCGCAAATGTGATTGGGAAAGTTATTAAAAAAGCGATCCAATTGAAAAAGGGTACAAAGTCCCCACTTTTTTTACTTTGGGTAAAATATCTTGCAACTTGTAAATGGGTACTGTGTCTGAGAATATTAATGCCTGACCGTGGAACGGCTCACGAATATTGTCGGAAATCCTAACATGAGGGGACCAGGGTGAAATGAAATCGTTCCTCAAAATGTTTCTCTCCCCGTTATCGGTTTCGTCCTCGTGTCTTTCGTGTCGCGACGCACGGACATCTCTATTCCACTCCAACTTCTGGCTGGAGAGGGGGCGGTGTGGGGGGACGAACAATCGAGAAAATTCCGCCGTTGGATAAAGAACGAAAATGGATGCCAGAATATTGGAAACCGGCTTCGGGGTTTTGACTCGCTGAAATATTCATTGAGCTAAAGGCCGTGTTAGCATTTCGTCGCTTTCCCGCCTCTTCTTTTCCTTTCAAAGCTATTCGGATCTAACTGCTCGTCGCCGTACACTTTCGCGTCGTTCTTTCGGCGACCAGTCGGACCTCGTGTTTTCGTTTACTTTCCCCGTGAAACAGCTGGACGATCGTAATTGCAGCCACGTGGGAATTAAACTCGATTCGAAAGAACGAACAAGAGTTACCCCGACTCGTCTGAGTATCTCAGATAAATCTAGCGTTAATAACTATTGAATAACTCGTTTGGTAGCATTGAGAAATGGCACCAAAGCGGATAACGAACGGTTACATGACGGATACGGTAAATTTAGACGCTAAATACGAGAAAGGGGCGGCAGAAACGACGAAGAAAAAATAAGAGGAATAAATGCATCGAGCATGCCTCTCAGACTTCGTTAGGCGGCGTCTCGAGCGTTATTTCCTTCGCGTCTTTTACCTTCTTCGCCTCTCTGGCAATCACCCAGAGGAAGGAACCCGTTGATAAAGCGACGAATAACGTTCGGTCAGCCCCGTGCACGATTGTCTACGTGTTTTCCACGGACAGGGCACATGCTCGCGCGTCGATGGAACGCGTACGTGCACGCGCGGTTCAGCGAGCATTTGCCTCGCGGCTCGATATGGGTAACGCCCGGCGAATTCACTTTTGGTGGGAATTTATGTTTTCGCCCAGCGGCGCAAAGCGGCTCGCGTCGGACAGCTATCCGCGAGGGAATTCCACACGCACGGAGTGCGAAATGAGGGATTCCCCGAATGCGGGAGAAACCCGCGGAGGTGTAGCCTCGTGAAATTTCGATCGTTCTACCGTTTTTAACGCGTTCAAACCGAAGCTACCTGCTAAGAAAGTACTATCCAGAAACTTAATGTTACAAACGGGGATTCCAATCACTGTGTAACCCTAAAAGTAACTTGGTTAGCCGAGGCTAGTTAGAGTAATCCATAGCGACCCACAAGGGAATGGTTCCCAAGTCGTTCAGAACAGATTGTTTAACTTAAAAGCAGGGATTCTAATTGCATCTCAACTCTAATCGTAATCTGGTTAACTAAGGATAGTTACAGTAACCCACAAGCAAAATGACTTCCAAGTCATTCAGAATGGTTACCTGATCTAAAAGTCGAGAAATAAGTATAGCTAGTCATTACAAATTGAAGAAATGAATACGTGATGAGTGAATTTGTTCATATTTTCATACCTATTGTTTGCAATAATTATTAATTAACATCAGGCTATAGTTAAAATAATGCTCGACAGCGTGGGCTGTATGAATAATTGATTTTAATACCATTTTGCGTAGAATATTCATTTTTCGATCAAAGGCACGGTTAACTGTTAATCGATTGGTGAACAAGCCAAGGACGGTCATCCCCACCCCTTTAAATCTTCTGCCTGAGGCTCACTGCAGGTGACGATCCTCTCTCGCTCTCTTTCTCCTCTGGGCTGGCGGACGTGGCGGAACGTCAGAGGTCTGCGCTCCACTTCTACTGACCACTACTGACTACTGACGACCTCTGGGGACCAATACTGGCCACTACTGGCCACTACTGACCACTACTGACCACTCGTGAGGACTCGTGGGAACTGCTGACCAGTACTGACCACTACTGACCACTACTGACCAGTGCTGAAATACCGCGTCTAACTATGTGTCAACAAGTAGTAAGTCCATTCCACTCATTTATACGTATTGGTACCAAATTTGTTTGTTTCTTTTATTTGATTATACCGTGTCAATAGGATTCATTATTATGGATGTTCCTTTCGTCTTTTTCGAATTTTGACATCAAATTAAGTGAAAATAGCAATGAACTACCGTGTTGGTTCATTTTTATATTTATTTCTACGATATTCCGTGAATTTCGATCACTTCGATGGGAATATGATTTTCAATTTTGTGTTATTACTCGAATTCTCGTAAAATTTCACTGAGATACTTCGTTGAATTGTTTGGTACTTTCTTTTTGACGTTATCTGTGAAATTGTTTCGATTCTATTCGATATTTGACATCAATATCAAGTGAAAATGGTAATGAACTACCGTGTTGGTTCATTTTCATAATTGTTCCTACAATATTCCGTGAATTTTGATCACATCGGTGGGAATATGATTTTCAATTTTGTGTTATTACTCGAATTCTCGTAAAATTCACTGAGATACTTCGTTGAATTGTTTGGTACTTCCTTTTTGACGTTATCTGTGAAATTGTTTCGATTCTATTTACTATTATGGATGCTTCTATCGTCTTTTTTTACTTTTGACATCAAGCGAAAATGGTAATGAACTACCGTGTTGGTTCATTTATCTCATTATGTGTCTATTTTGTACATTTCTTTAGGTATGAATATTTCTACATTTCGTAGCTTCTCCAGCTTCTAGATTCTCATCTACTCCACTACATTCTTCGATACATCAGTTCCCTAATTGCTTAGTTTCTTTAATATGATACTAATATTGGTATGCGTTTCTGTTCTAGGACATCGAGGGAAGACAACCGCCGAGGGACATATAATTCTGAGTCTATAGGGGCATATAATTCTGAATGAGTTTTAAAATTAACGTCGAAGATTTCTTTATTATACGTGCCTCCGCGTCCTACCAAGCAATTATTCAATAAGTAGCTTCTCTCTCGCTCGTTCCCCCGTTCCTAGCTTCGATCACCGCTGTTTCATCGATTGAAACATGTGATCGGCCGTGTGGCTGATCCGAAAGATCTAATCGCCTTCCCTTGGTAGCATGATCCAGGGAAAATGGTACTCTGCTGGAAGGTGTGGAGATTCCGTATCCTGCGGAATCGCATACCTTCCAGCGGAAGTCGACACTGAAACAGAGGTACTCTCTCTTTGTCAGACAACTTGAGTCGGGTCCTTCGGGCTCCCGGCGGGTTGCGTTGGAGCAATGGAGACCTTAGATTCGGAGTCGCAGCCGTCCGTTATCCTGTAGAGATCTAGTTAGCAAGGGCAGTAGGTTCGATCCTCGGATCCGCCACACGGTTCAGCGTCGCGTCGCGTCGCGTCGCGTGCCCCCCAAATTAACTTCGTTCCTCTTTTTAACCAAATAATTGCTTGGTACAACTAAATCAGAACATCCAAGGAACTTTGTTCCCTTCTATCGTCCGAATTTTAGTTTTAACTTGACCAGACTTGAGCTTCGACGTTAATTTTAAGTCTCTATTCTATGTGTCTCCCAATATCGCCAAGTAATTATTTAACAAGTAGCTTCTCTCGACTCGTTCTCTCGTTTTTCGCTTCGATCACCGCTGTTTCATCGATCGAAACATGTGGTCGGCCGTCCAGTTTGTCCGAAAGATCTAGTCGCCTGCCCATGATAGATCGATTTCTAGAAATAGAAATCAATTTACCAAGGGCAGTGTCGATTCGATCCGAAGATCTGCAGTTCGGTTCAGCATCGCGTCGCGTTGCGTATCCCACAATATAGCTTCACCCCTTTTTAAACGAAATAATTACTTGGTGCAACTAAACTATAAGGGAGATCGATGGAACGTTGATTCCATCTATCTCCCTTCGGGTCTCCACTCGCAGCAACCTCCACGTGGTGAGACCTGGGTAATATTATTTAGCGTTTAATTAATAATCGTATCACTCTTAGCTGGGTAATGCAATTATTAATTAAAAACTAAATAACATTAGCAAATTGGCTGCGATCCGCTTTGCATAGATCATCATAAATATAGAGCTTCTTCGCTGGATTAGTTTTGATTCTCATTGAGTCATCAAAGATTCTAGATTATTGTTAGAGACGAGGTATACTGGTAGATCTTTCATCCAATGTATTTTTTCGGCCCATTTTTATGGGGTCTCGAAACCCCATTACCATTTTCGTGTCATTCGCAACGTTACCAACAGATTTAGAAATTAATTTTAATCCCTTCCATAGTCAACTCACATGAATTTACGCAAAACTACAGCTGTTTATCAATACTAATTCAGTGAACAGTTTCTCAACTGACCGCCATCCATGAGAAGAGGTCGCTAAAATCAGCTCCGAATTTTCAGGTCGGTATGGCAGTCAGATTCGGCCGCGAAAGTCTGAAGTTCTGCATCTTTGAATTTTTATTTAATCACTTTGCCAAAATCTTCCTAAAAATGACATTACACGAAAGAAAACAGCTTACGAATCGTGATCATCCTGCAGGTTACTTTATGGTAGCGATTTGTAAGGTGATCTGTTTTGAGATGTTTCACTCTCGTGTGATTTTACAGAAATTCTATGATCTATGAAGAGTCTATATACAACTATTTTATACCATCTTGTATCAGGGTGGTAATAGTTGCGTGTTTATCGAAATTCACCTCTCAATTCATATCTCATTAATGTCTACCAATCGGGAAAAATTATTATAAGAAAATTCTGCGAATAGCAATCGCCGAACTGGAAGCCCGTATCTTTTCACGTTAATTAACCTCACATTCTTCCCATTACATGACCTATAATGATTAAACGACCGTGATAACAAGTCTTCCAAACTTCCTGCTTGAACTTTCAAGCACGCCGCGCTTTCGAATAGATTCCACGTAAAATAGCGTGGAACATGGCTGGTGTGCTTCAAACAACCATTACGACTTGTATAATGTATACGCTCCGCCGCTATTATAATGCTTTCGTGCATTCGACATTACGGATTTGTTCGTCAATTAAGTAATGCTACGTGGATGAAACCAGCGGCTTAAGAAAGAACTGAGAAACGAGAAATAGAAATGTTCCACGCGTACAAATTACTGTGGCACGATTTTACATTCGTGCAGCGTCTAGTTCGAACAGAACAATTTATTAATTGATATAAACTCGAAGAGTTAGATTTTAAACAAAATAAGAAACGTGTAATAAGATTGCTATCTTTAAGCAATCGAGAAACGTTAAAATTTTCACCCAGTGGAGTGTGCTCGTTAACCTTTAGCGAGTTCTACGGATCCATCGATCAATTTTTATGCAGCACGCGAAAGCCTTTAGCGTTTGACTGGTTAATGCGCTCGAGGTTGAATCGATTGGCTTTTAGTGTTAAAGGATCACGACTTTCAAAACGCGAGAATACATTGGAAGTGACATGATCGATGATTAACGAGAGTATGATCTTCTTGGCGATGCAATTTATCGTTTATGTCTTCGATAAACGCCCCCGTTCGTTCGAAATTACGTCTTCAGCTGGTGTATTTGTCTTCCGCGTGTAAAAATATATAGAATATTTTTCAACGGATGATAGTTCGATATTATTGCATCATTACGCGTCAGTGAGGGGTTGAACGGTCGCGTAGCAATTTGATCTCGATGGGGTTAATGCAGAATTACGCTGAAGATCGTTGAGCCCTTCGATTAACAGAACGATCGGCGCTGGCTCTGTTCCCTGCAAACTAAACGATAAACATAAAGTCTAATTGAATGGTCGTTCTCCTTTAAATCTTGAAATCCCGCTCAACTGCGAGGCCCATTCCCTTTCTCTCTTTTTTTTTTATATAAAGCGAGAGCTGATGGCTATCGGATTTTACGGTAAAACAAATGCATCGTCCCGATAATCCTGGAACTGTCCTTCCACCGGCTCAATTTATTTTATAGTTTTGTTTTTTTACATTCAATTTCGTCCCTCCCCTTTTCTCCCTTTCTTCCATGTAATGGTGCCTTCGACCAGCTTTGTTTCAACCATCGGGGCTCGATATACAATTGCATACATTTTTGTAATACTCTTTGGCCGAATGGAGGGTCGCAATTAAAATTAAAATTAGCGTTTGGGGAATAGATTCCTGAATATTGTCAAATTAAATAACACGAATCGAGTGAATTGATAGAGTCGACTTAGAAAAATTAGAAATAAAATACTCGAATGACATTACAGATGAGATAATAATTTCTCTCTCTTGTGAAACACTTATTTAAAATTTCTTGGATTGAATTTGATACGTTTTCCGAGTCATTCTAATGCATTCTTCGATTTTCCAAAAGATACCAGAACTCTCGAGCTCTTAGTTGAAAATGTGAAAATGAAAAATGGGGCAGAATTTGTACGTTTTCACGAAATCCGGGAATATTTGTAAGTTTGACGCGGGGTTGCAGCAATACATTTACGAGCATTAGGAACGGTGGACGAAAGATGAGCGGAAATTGAAGTATCGAGTTCCAGCTGAGTCATTTTTTACCGTAAGTAATAACGTTAAATGGACTGGCTTATGTAATATCCCGTAGCGTATCCCTTTGAGATTTCATATAGCGATTCGACGTGCTCGTGGGGATAGTCTACCAGCACTCCAGCAATCGGGGATTCATGATAGTCGTTGTTATTACTGTCGGATGAAAGATTCATTGAATGACCGGAAAGGTGCTTCGCGAGTAGAGTCAATCTTTCAAGCTTCCGAGTTGTAAGACGCCGAAAACACATCCTTGCCTGTACACGTACGTGTATAGTTACATTCGGATCGCTTTAAGGACGCCGTAAAAATCGCTTCATGGTCCGTTTAAAAATCCAAGTAATAGATATGGCTGTTCTACGTGATTCCATTACCGAACAGTACCAAAACCCCTTTACGAGAACGTAATCTGGAATGGTTTAGAACATAATAGTCAATAATCGAATGCAGGGCATCGACAGAAAATTAGATCGTTTAAGCAAATGAGAATTGTTACTTTAGTAGGGATTTCTTTTCAGTCAGGTATTAGGTAATAGTTTTGGATGTATTCTTTTACTTCATAATGAATACTTGAATGTATTCTTCATCAACAAAGAATAATTTCTAATTTTGTTCTTACTGCGTGAACAATTACCAAGTATTAATTTGTAGAATAATATTTTTTTCTAATCCTAAATTTCTGGTCCCGTTATTGTACCAAGGCTACTTCTCGCGATAGAACCAGCACGATTTTCACTGCGAGCGACCGTGCCACAAAAGCAGTGTTAGCAGAAGTCTGCTTTACAGTTCGAAAATCCGTATTTCAGCCAGCTTTTCGGCGAAAAAGTGCTGCCGTGCGTCATTTCGACCGGGCCACGCACTCGAAAAGTCGTAAGAACGGGCAGAGTGCAGAGAGGTGGGTGAACCGGTCGGCGAGGAGTGGTCGGTCGTTAATTCCGTGAAAGGTTCTGTAACATGCGCGGCACGTAATCGCGAAAGCGCGTCCTTTAAGCGGAACGGGTCGGTGTGAATTTTTTAAATTCGTCGGCCAAAAACGTCATGAAAGAATGACGAGCGGAGCGTTCCGCGTATCCGCTTCGAGTTATATCCGTTCTCCTAGGCGGTCAGCGTGATTACACGCGCAATGCCCCGTTCTTCATCCTCTTTCGTCACCCGCTTACCAATTCGGGCCATTTCCCATTCGACCTTTTAGCATAGGCGTCGCGGCAACGAGCGTCCCCAGGGACAGATGGACAAACCGTACACCGTTGCCCGCTGTGACCAGTCACCGTGTCCCGACCGCGCTCCATTTTCCACTTGGATATCGCCTAATAATTTCGGGGATTTTCATCCTAATCCTTTAATGTCCTTACTCACGGACAACGGGCAAATCGAATATCCTCCCACCCCGCGGACGAAACGGCCCGACTCTATCACGCATTGGGGTACGCGATCGCTATACCGATTATATCACTCGTTACGAGTCGGCGATATACGGGCCTCGTGCTCGAATTCGCTCGAAAATTCCGGGGACGGCAGCTCGATCTTTTTATTCCCGGGCGAACGAAGTTACGCGCGTTAGACCGATAACCGGGCTCACGGTTCTTTTTTCCCTCGAAAAAACCGAGGCTTCGAAACTCGATCAAAGGATCGCGTCGATATTTTAAACGCGCGTTATCTTCGGGAGGAAGCAGTCATATTTGCCTGAGATATAAATTCGTATTTTGTAGGGTGTCATTTTATCTGTTCTAGGGAACTTCGAGTGCAGTTTATTTTTGCACAGATTGCGCAAGCAGCTTCTCCCAGCCTCTGTTGGCCTTTGCTGACTACCGCTTATATTTCTGACAACGTATAACGATTACGACTGGATACTGCCAGCCACCGCTGTCCTCTGATGAACGATGCTGACCACTCCTGTTACTTCTGACAACGTATAACCATTACAACTTGCTGTTGCCTGCCCCTGCTGGTCTCTGCTTGCCTCTGCTGTCCCCTGCTGACCCCTGCTGTCCCTTACTAACCCCCACTGACCCCTACTGAACCCTGCTGGCCCCTGCTGACCACTGCTGACCAACGCTTATATTACTGACAACGCACAACGATTACTACTGACTTCTGCCAACCACCGCTCGCCTCTGATGACCGATGCTGACCACTCCTGTTACTTCTGACAACGTATAACGATTACAACTTGCTATTGCCTGCCCCTGCTGGTCTCTGCTTGCCTCTACTGTCCCCTGCTGGCCCCTACTGTCCCTTACAGACCCCTGCTGTCCCTTACTAACCCCCACTGGCCCCTACTGACCAATGCTGACCACTGCTGACCACTGCTGACCACCGCTTATATTACTGACAACGCACAACGATTACTACTGACTTCTGCCAGCCACCGCTCGCCTTTGTTGAACAATGCTGACCACTCCTGTTACTTCTGACAACGTACAACGATTACAACTTGCTGTTGCCTGCCCCTGCTGGTCTCTGCTTGCCTCTGCTGTCCCCTGCTGACCCCTGCTGTCCCTTACTAACCCCCACTGACCCCCTACTGACCCCTGCTGGCCCCTGCTGACCACTACTGATCACCGCTTATATTACTGACAACGCACAACGATTACTACTGACTTCTGCCAACCACCGCTCGCCTCTGATGACCGATGCTGACCACTCCTGTTACTTCTGACAACGTACAACGATTACAACTTGCTGTTGCCTGCCCCTGCTGGTCTCTGCTTGCCTCTGCTGTCCCCTGCTGACCCCTGCTGTCCCTTAATGACCCCTGCTGACCACTGCTGACCACTTCTGATATGATGTATATGTATTAAAGCCTTGTACAATGTAAATCTATGCCAATAAATATTATAATTTCAAAGAATTCGATGTGTTCTCGTCATTTTTACCTTCCTTTACCTCTCCAAAGCATTCCCATAGTTATAAGATACGTCCCACCACTTCCCATATCACGTCCTCCTAATAACAAAGTCTAAAATGAACTTAAAACCGCCACCGTCATCGCCAAAAATTAACTTTTAAATTTTTTCTGTAACCGTCACTCTCATACCTTTTGGCAAAATCGAGAATTCATTTTTTTCGTCAAAAAATTTTAGCTCGTAAATTTCGCCGATTTCCCAAGTCCGATTTAAATTTTTTTTTCTGTAACCGTCACTCTCATACCTTCTGGCAAAATCGAGAATTCATTTTTTTCGTCAAAAAATTTTTGCTCGAAAGTTTCAGGCTTTTCCAGCTGTTTCAGGACTTTCCAGCTGCCAGAAATTTCGCTGTTTCAGGACTTTTTCGCTGTCCCAGGACTTTCCAGCTGCCAGAAATTTCGTTGTTTCAGGGCTTTTTCGCTATTTCAGGACTTTTTCGCTGTTTCAGGGCTTTTTCGCTGTTTCAGGACTTCCCAGCTGCTGTTCCAGGACTTTCCAAATTGTTTCAGGACGTTCCAAATTGTTTCAGGACTTTGGAATTGTTTCAGGACTTTTCGAAAATTTAATTTTTCACTTTGGCAGCAAGTACGAGAGCTGGATACTTTGGGAATCCAATTTTAACCGGAAAAACGGTCTCTTAAAACTAAGGCAATGATTTGGAGAGGAAAAGAAAGGTTAAAATGACGAGAATACATAGAATTCTTTGAAATTATAACATTTATTGTCATAGATTTACATTATACAAAGTTTTAATACATGTACATCATGTCAGAAGTTGTCATGAAGGTCAGCGTTGGTCAGCAGTGCTCAGCAGTGGTCAGCAGGGTCCAGTAAAGGCATACAGAGGCAATCAGAGACCAGCAGGAGCAAGCAGTAACACGTAATAATCGTTATACGTTGTCAGAAGCATCTGGGGTGGTCAGCAGTGGTCAGCAGTGGGCAGCAGAGGCCAGCAGAGTCCACCAGTGACAAGTAGTAGCAAGCAGAAGCCAGTCGTAATCGTTGTACGTTGTTAGAAGTATCGGGAGTGGTCAGCAGCGGTCAGCAGGGGCAGGCAGAAGTCGGTAGTAATCGTTATACGTTGCCAGAAGTATAAGCGGAGGTCAGGAGAGGCCAACAGAGGCTGGGGGAGGCTGGCAGTAACCAGTAGTAAACGTTATACGTTGTCGGAAGTATCAGGTGTGGTCAGCAGTGGCCAGCAGAAGCCAGCAGAAGCCAGCAGAGGCTGCGAGAGGCTGTCAGTAGCTAGCAGTAATGGTTATACGTAGCCAGATGTATCAGAAGTGATATCTGAAACGATATACATATGTACGCTCATACATAGGAATAATAAGAAAGAATATTTCTTTTTCAATAACTTAAATATGATCGGGGGGTCTTAAAACGTGTATTCCCGTAAGGAAAATTGCTCAAAATTTGTGCAAGGTTAAATTCTCCATACCGCCAGAAACGAGGACACCGATCCTCGATCCTCGATCCTCCATATTTCCTCGTGCAAAGTGAAATTAAAAGAGGCCAACGATTGTTTTAATTTACCGTTTCATTTCCGACGAGGTCGCTCACAGCGCGGAAAAACGAACCGCGGGGGAAGTACAGGGGGGGGGGGTTGTATAACGTAAGAAAAAAATTCGACGTATTAAACAGAATGCAGGTCGCGTTGCAACGCGCGAACCCGTGCAAATTTTAGTGGTCGAGCCATTCGTCTCTCGATGCACCCAGGACCAGAAGGTGTGAAACGAATTAAACGCAGACGGTGGCAGGTCCCGTTCTACGGTTCCCCTCGCCGCAAACAATCTACGGGCCACGGTTTCGCTCTAACATTCGTGCGTTTCGTTGCCGCGTCTCCGTTGCGCTCGCAACCCGGCAACGAACAATGAACATTGGATACTCGAGATAGAAAATATGGGTGGTCGGTGGCGGAGGATGGGGTGAGCCAGCTCGTGGATCAGCAGATGATTACGAGATCGTAAATCTTACAAGTTCCACCGCACCGTCGGCGGTCCCCCTGCACTGCATCACGTTGACCGTGTGCACGCTGCAAAAATTACAACGGCCTGTTCTGTTAGTCGGCAGGGACCGTGTTCTATGTTTATTAATTGAAAAATCATTAGGAATGCATTGGCCGCGTTGTGTGGCAGTCATCAACCCGCGATCGTGACCTTCTCCATGATGTTCCATCCTCTGTTGTATCGTCCCGACGTCCATGCTTCGTGGATCGCGAACATGGACGTTGACGTTTCCTTTTTGGTCCCGGTTCGACCATGTTTTATTTATTTATTTATTTAGTATGAGGGATCTACCCATTTACATTGTGTGAAATCAGAGGTAGAAATGGATTAATCATAAGCAAAACGCAAGAGCATACTCCTATAATCCGTTTTATTGTCGAAACGGATACCTCGCGTAATATAAAGTTTTAATGAACTTTCGAGGAAATTCATGGAAATCGATCGTAGACGCATTGAGGCGCAATGAAATCATTCAGCAGAGGGAGGACAGATACGTTGCTTGGGGTCGTAGTCACTGTCATTCTGTCACCAAGGCAACAGAATGCATGCCCGTGTTATCGAGTTTATTACAATACAGTTGTTCGCATTGGCAGCTTTCATTTGGACGCAGTTACGCATGTATACCGGGCACATTGTTTCTCGAGATAATGCAGGACTACCCTGTTTCTATGTAAAGACGATTTTATTTTCAGTTCATTAGCACAATATTTCCACGGCAGGTTGCTGCATTGTTTCTTTGTTCAATTGACACGTTCATTTTTATTTTGTACCCACAATACCTCGTAAATTTCAATCGTTTTCATCCCTAAATTATTCTCATCTATTATGGGGCTCTGCTGGTGTTGAATTTCACCTCTATTGCACGTAAAATGAATATGTCTACAACAATAACGCGAGTGCAGCTAAGGACCACCCTGGTACACATGTGTGCACAGGTACCGAGATCAAAGTCTCGCCCAAAACCACTTGACGCGAGATCCGGGGTGGTCCTAGATTCGACCGCAAGAAGGAAAAATTCTCATTAAAGGCCGACGCTTCGCATGACTCGCGTCTCACGCCAATTAGCGCCGTTCCCTCGACGATTCCGCAAATTCGATCAAAGGTTCCACCAACAAGAAGTCGGACCACGGGCCAAAGAACAACGGGATAAAGGGCCCGAAACGTTCACGCGCGCTTGTACATTAATCGAAAACAAGGAGGTTGAAAACTTCCTCGGGACCGCGTTGTTCGCGGAGAGAGGTTTATCTGAATAGGCGAAAGCGTCTAACAGAGTGTAACGACAAGCTGAAAAGGAGAAACAGGTGAAACAATGCACCGCCGTGATGGAGGAGGGGGGGCGATGGGGGGACGTGGGCGAAGTGTCGAGGGAGCAGGCAAGCTGGAAATCGCGCGGCAACGGGCAAACGAGAGAGATTCGTCGCGTCGTCGTCGTCACGAAGGCAGCGACGAGGAAGACGACGCGAGAGAAATCCGTTTTCACTTTTCGTCCTGAATCCCAATGCCGGCTGGCTGAGAAACGAAGGAACAAAACGGCTGGGCCACCGTTGGCCACTGCACCGCAGTCAAGCTGCGGCTCGGCATGCAAATGTGCCCCCCCCTTTGTGTCTTCGCCTCCCTCGACTGCCCTCCGCCTCGACGAACTCCAAAGCCTCGCGATACCAAGAATATCTGCATCGTCGGCTCTCCGGGGACAGGGTTCCTTTTCTTCCTCGTCCTCTTATTTTATTTTACGGACGGAAGCCGACAAAGAGATCCACCGTAAGCTCGCGCATGAGACTCATCGAACGAGCCCCCCGAATCGTGGGCCTCGTTTACGCGGATTCGACACGACTAATCGTATCCCCCTTGTAACCACGACATTTAAAAAATACCAGACGTGATTCGTATGTAGAACAAACGATAAAGGCGGATTTCATTTTGAGAGTCATTAGAAATCGTTCGTTTCGTCGAAAATAGAGACTCTGCTCATCGTGGCGGAAATTCACTATTTGTTCCCTTTATTACGGGTGAATCCTCCGAAGTGGAGTTAGCTTAAAATGCAGGCATCTTCAACCAATCCTTGATGGTGGTCATATGCGCGGAAGGTTAAGTACCGCGGCTTCGTAGAATATTGTTGAGTAAATCTTTGCGTAGCTCGCAAATGGAGGGTAGATAAAGCTGTTGTGCGACAGGAAAAAGGGGAAAAGTCAGAGGGAGAGTAGGAATTTCGACTCAAGAGGTCGGTTCGTTCAACGAGACGCGGAGTGGTCGGTTATGGCACGTATAGCATGATCTGTGTTTCGTTACGCACACATAGAGCCGTGAGAATTGTACGTACTGCTCGACAAGGATCATTTACATGATCTAAGGTAGTACGTTCAATCTTTTTATTCGCGAATAATTCTATATTAAAGCTGGGATAACGTTTTGCTCAGATGAAATCGTGGATAGATCTTTTCATCCTTCTTCCCACCTACTTCAATTTTTTTCCCCGAAATTTTTCTCTATTGTAGAACGTAGATCCTCCGGTTTTTATAAAGATTTGTTACAAATGAGTTTCCGTAAGTTACGATTTGTTTCAAATTAGTTTCTGTCTACTTTAACAGAGGTCTACGGTGCATCGTCTATGGCCTTTTCGGCGGTTCTATGAAACTTTCCGCAATTTCCTGCACAATAGACGGCACAATGCATCCAAGGGTCGAAGTAGGTCAGGCTTAACCCAGTATGTGTGTAATTACTAGATACCTGCGGTAGATACATGAATTCGCATGTTTTAATAATAGGGATTGGTCGTTATGACGTGTCGGGGTGCATATTGTAAAACATTCTCCAAAAGTCTTCATTAACATTTAAAATTTATCCACTGCAATTTGACAAATCCCATCACATTTTCAAATTTCATCATGACTTCTGAAAATGATCCAAACAGGTCCAGGACAATGCAACGTGGCTGACGGAAAAGTAATTTTGAATTGTATCTCTCTTCCCATTTGAAATTTCGAATCACTTAATATTAAATTTGTTGAATAAAGACGAGACAATTTTTTTTGTCATTCTTGCAACTGTTAGAATACATAAACCCTATCCAAACGACGTTGGGTAGAACATGGTTCACTTTGGCGAAGTTCGAAACATGTATTATTTAAATTAAACTTCGGAGTTTCTTCATCGATCGTGGGTAACAATAACAATAACTTCGTCTGGATAACTATGGGTCTACCTCTCTGCTAACTTTGCTCGTATAACTAACTTCGACACAGTATAAAAAAATTTGATACCCTAAACAGAGGGTGGGGAGGTGTCAATTTTGATATTTCAGTATTTCAAAGTCGTTTCCTCGGAATTATTATTAGTAAAAACGAAGATAACCACGTATCGATTTCAGGCTTCGTCGATGAGTCACTCCGGTTGAGAAACAAATGGCCCTTATTCTATGGGGCTATCGGTATCGCGAACTATCTTAATTCCTTGTCATCCAATTAAGGTTTCGTCGAAGACGACCCGCTGGACGGACGGACTTCGTCGAATTATATGGGCCATTGCTGATCTTTATGGCGGGGAAGGAAGTTCCTGTATCCGAGGGACCGTTCCCGACGATATGTGTCTTTATTAGTCGGCCAGAGAACGTTTTATTTGATCCTGGAAACGCGAATGTTCAGCAGACCACGTAATCTCGTCGAAACATTTGAGAGCTGCCTTTATCCTCCGAAGAAACGATCCCGAAGTAAATTATAATTAAAATACATAGTCCGTCACACTCTTCGAACGGAGCCAGGCTGACGAACGTCAAAAGTCATTCCCCGCATAGCGAACAACACTCTGGAAAATTGCAGTCTGTCGAAGGGGGTGAGTTGGACAACCGACGTCCTATCTAAATGTCACGGGAGGAATTTCAGCAAGAACATCGACGCCGAAAATAATCCCGGTCTTTCGATTCCCTTTGAACGAGCTCCGATATCAGGCCAGCTGTCGGGCGCGTTCTGGTCGTTCGCGAACCGGAATAAACGGTGGCGATTCGTTGAAAGTAGTAGTCCCGGGTAGCAATAATTAGCTTCTTCATGCTCGTTAAGTATAAATCAAGACAATGAACCGAGCATCGATTCGAGCTCGCGTGCCTCCGGAAT
Organism: Colletes gigas; assembly: GCF_013123115.1. Taxonomy (NCBI): domain Eukaryota; kingdom Metazoa; phylum Arthropoda; class Insecta; order Hymenoptera; family Colletidae; genus Colletes; species Colletes gigas. The sequence continues at coordinate 943,374 of NW_025106643.1, read as the reverse complement.
TAGCCTCGGCAAACCCGACCACCTTTTCGTGCGGCGGCCGCGAAATCAGCGCCCCGCCAGCATTCTCCCCCCTGTACAACACCCCCTAACCGCCCTACGGGTTCGACTACACGGCCTGGTGCGTGTGTGCACACGCGGATGAACACACATAATTGTACTCGTAAATATGACCGCCGCGTGCACACCGATATCAACTCTTAACGTTGCCTCGCGTGGCGCGGAGGCATGCCGCTGTACACACGTGTCTGTCGTATATGCAGGTACATATTTATGCCGGTTCGTGCCTGCACGACAACAACAAAGTGCAGTCGCCCAGGCCACGTACCGCGGAGGGACCGGGATGGCGGCCTTTGATAATTTAATTTATACGCGGTACCAGGCCTCTCGCGAACGTCGACGTGCCTGGCTAATTGTATAAATTATTGCTGCCAGCCACCAGTCGCCGATAACTACCAAGTACGGGCGTGCGTTTGCACAACTGACGTCAAAGAATTCTGAAAGACTCTCCTTCTCGCTGACCTGTACCGAATCCACCGTATACGCCCGTGTACAGAGCGATCCGAGAGAGAGTAATTCCAGTAGAAATTTCTCCTGCTCTCCTCCCACACCGGACCGATCGGTCGCGACCCTCGGTACAAGCGTGGCTCTCTGCCCGGCTATTGCTATACACAGGAAGCAAATAAAGCGGTGAAACGATTCTTTTTATCTACTTTCTACGATAGAACAGTTTATCAACACGCTTTGATTTTTCACTTTGGTACTGAAACAATTCGTTCTCAAGCTGAAATGTTATGGGAAATAATTAAATACCTAAGACAAGTTGTTATTATTTTTATATAGACATAATAAATAGTTTCTAGAGACCCATTAATATCTCCGAATAGAGAATGGAAAAATCGTGTTAAAGAAATATTCTAATCGCGGTAGAGCCTCGATAATTTCGAGCGAGCCAGGTTACAAATTCCTGAAACCATCGAGACTGATACAATAATTGAAGTAAGCAATCCAATAAGCAACTCCACTCACACAGCATATCTCCATTACTTACGATTACTACTACTGCATATTCCTACCGCCTCCAACTTCACTCGTTGCTAAGTAACCAACCCTTCCACTTGTCAACACAATGCAACGATTGTGGTTCTCGTGGAATTATCAAAGCTACATGTGTACTATATGTGCAAGCAGGAACACATATGTTAATATGTATTCCTGATCTTTCGATTAATTATAAGGCAAATGCATTCCGGCATACTCGGTTAATTCCCGATGTACGGAAGAGAAACGAGCTTCGATCTAGTCTGCAAAGTGCGTCATGAAGTGTGACTGATCAAACACTGCAGCGATGTATCGCGCGCGAGCAATTAATTTCCTCCATTTATTACCGCGCCGCGTTTCCACGTAGGAAAAAGCGCGGACAAAGAGGTCCGAGGGTAGAAGGGGACACGGGAAAAAGAAGGAAAGCCCACGCTGTACGCTGATGAACGCTCATGGGGTGGTAGGGGAACGCGCGAGGGAAATGGGGTACGCGGTCGTAAAGGGAGGCTCGCGAGCTGGACGGGGTTGCTCGCGTCGACTAACCTGTGTGCAGGGCGGTGCGTGACGTCACCGATGACTTATGGCGGTCATAAATCAATCCATTGAATTTCACAGTGTCGATATTTCGTGTGCCCCCCTCCTCCTTCACGCGTACTCCATCCCCCTCGTCACTCCATGCCGATCACACTCTCGGGGAGCAAGCTTGACGAAGGCTGCAAAAACACAGGCACCGCTCCCACGCGTTTCTTATTCGATTTCGTACCGATTCGAACTAAATACGCGACAGACACGGCACAAATTCTTAACGGAGTTTGGAACAGTTCCGAAAATAACTGTTCGAAACTTCTGCGTGGAATTTCTCCTGGGATTTGAGGGTTCTTTCGCATGAACAACATCTGAGAAGTTACCTTTGACACCTTCGATCGATGCACGCGTTACATTAAATCGAATTGATATTGGTTTTTATTAACCGAATCGAGCGAATCGGGGATATTCGATTAAAGGGGAATTAATTTCACGCGTGGAGCACCAACTCAATAAACGCATTTCGCCAAGTTTTCATTTTCACTCGATAGAAAAAATAAACGACAATTTCAGTGGTCAGAACATTTAAAGCAAACATGATACAGTTGGTCTTTCTTGCTCATTACCAGTTGCATATTCCAAATCGATGGACAAATACTTCTGTTCGAAGCTTCGTTTTGATAGATGAAGAAGAGATCACTGGTTCATTCAACGGAGCAACAGTGTTCCGCGAACGTCCAAACTTTCAAGCTTGCCGATGCGGAGGAATCGCGGGAGAGAAGACGTCCACGGAAATTTTATGCAAGAGCATTCGACGGGTACCGTGGAAAGTTTTCGGGACTCGTGATATAAGAAGGATATCTTTAGACATAGCAGGAAGCGGGCTACTCAACGGGAGCACTGGGCTATCGGGTTTGCAGTGTAACCGGACCCGGAAGCTACGCGAACCACTCTCTCTTTCTCTCTTTGACCCTGGCTCCTCTTATTTCGCAAGATTTCCCCGGATGCTCATTGCCTTCTCCCCTAACGGCAACTCGTTTCTAACTTCCGAGAGCCGGGTTTATCCTTCTTTTTCCCCGTTGCTGTTCTCTTCCCTTCGTTTTCTCACTTATGATACTTACAGCCACAAGAGTAACTGCGTATCCTCCTCCTCCATAGTTCACGCGATCTACAGTAATGGGAATATTCGAACATTCGAATGTAATCACTGTCTAATTATCATTCCATGTATTAAATTACAATCGAACTCGAGAAAAAAGAGTGGCGACACTTCCTGCACTCGCCAGCAGAGGGCTACGCTCTCTCACAAGTACTCCTGTTATCTCCCACACAGCAAGTCGCAACAGAATGCATCCAAATAGTTTTCGAACGAATGAAATGTCGCGTGTCGACCAATTACAAAGCGGGCCAAAAGTTTCTCCTGTTACAACGTTGAACAAATGACTTGCACGTGCCGATTAAGCGCGGTTCCGCGTTATTTACGCGCAGCGTCGCGCCTCATTATCCGAGCGTTAGAATTAGTGCCCGTCACCGGAGCCAATGCGCCATAAGTAATTTTATAGTGTCATTAGGAAGCTTTCCTATGGACCCGATTGCAACCAATTTTGCGTGAGTTGTAATTCGGGGTACAGTTGCAGGATTTTCGAGCGAACCGCCATCGGGATTAGCGAAAAGCACCTTTCCGTTGGCCAGTGGCGCGCACGTGTGGATGTCGATGTCGGATTTGCATCGTCAAGCTGATTCATCGGGACGATTAGCAGACGCGGAAGACGTTTGCGTTTGCGAACTACGTAACAGCCGACAAACTGCTGATTCGACAGAATTTAGATCATCTTTCTCTATCGTATCTGGTTACGAATAGGGCCGCACAGCCGAAAGGCTTATCGAGAGATTAGCCTGCACACGCGTGTATCCGCGTCGTATTTTCACGATGAGTTATCCCGCGTACTCGCGCTGACACTTCGTGAAACTTTGCTAACTCTATCATGACGTTACTTTGGGATTAGCGATTGAATCCAAACTGCAAATTATTCGTCGTTAACCCCTTTGAAGGGTGGGCGTTCATTACCCGGAGGTTTATGGTTACCTCGTGTAGTTCTATTCCGGTCAAACAGTTATCTAAATGTTAAAAAAGATCCATTATAACGGCACCTTTTGAATTATGCAGTATTTGTCCGAATCGGTTTCGCTAAAATCAATATTTACGGGGGTTGTTGGAGTGTTTCCAATACGCTCTAGCTACGGTTATACACGTTCTATAGTACTGTCAGGTTGTCACGATGTCTCTGCGTGAAATTGTCATCAAGTTATCCCCGCAATTTCCTGAAACTATTCGCTCGGAGTTAACTGTATTTCGCTCTGCCTCGTTGTTTCTCGCTCCCAACCGCGATATACAAAGTTAAGCGAACGAGATGGATAACGGCGATCAAATTTCATCGACCTCTTCGCCAGGTTGTCGCAGTTTCTTAGCATTACGGAACCTGGCACACAACAGTTAGCAATTCCCAGAGAGTGAACTCGAGCCAGGGACCACGGTATTCGAAAACGAGATAGAGAAATTTGATTCGAAACCGCGGGGGGGGGGCTAAAGAAATTGACGATCATAAGCGGGGCGGTATGCAGCGAACCCCGTCGGAAGTGTCATTATAATCTCGGATAATTCGCGAGGTATGATGTTTCCTGAACATCCCCGACGATCCGCCGGCGCTCTAAATGCAGCTTGCGTGCTGGAATTTTCACACGCTCGAGGAGCCAGAAACAAAGAGGAGTCTCCAGAATTTCGGTGGCTTCTGACGGGGGAGGGACACAAAAGGGAAGCAAGAAGGGGTGACAATGTCTTACGAGCCCTGTGCGCATTGTGCTGTCTCTTCTGCCCCCTTCCGCCCCACTCTGCTACCTGCCCCGTTGCCCTCCCCCTCCCGACACACTTCTGCAGACAGTGCGAGAAGAGATCTCGGAGAGATCCTGAAGGGATTCCAAGAACGGGAGAGTATAGATGCCAAGGACTCTCTACCCCCGGCGTTCCTTTCTCTCTCTCTGTCTCTGCATCCCCCTTTCTTCCGTCGTAATCGCGCGGTCTTCGCTTTTATCTTTGACTATCTCGCGTCTCCTCCCTCCCCCGTGTCTTCCGCCCTCTGCGAAATCTTCCCCCGGTCGCCGCTGTTCCCTCTTTTTCTCTCATTTAACTTAAGATTGGATTGCAGATTACACATCGTGCCTCCACCCCTCCTCCCTTTTACCGTTCTCTCCTTAACTTCGGTTCAGTGCTCTTCTACCCTCCCCATTCTTTCTGCTCAACCCCCCCACCTGACGTTACCACCCACTCCATTGTACTCCCCTCCCCTCCCCCTGTTCCACGGTCAGCTCTTTCTATCGGCGTTGTGTTTTATTTTTTTTAATCTCGTTTTATATACCTATACGCGAATCAAATACGAAGTGAAATAGCGCCGGAAATGAGAATCTACCATCGACCGATTCCGGAAGGTGAAATTGGCTCGCGGACCGTAGTCATTATTTTCTTTTTTATTCGAGCCGTCCGCACGCCCCTTTATTAGGGCGGCGAAAACTGTCGCTTGCCGATTCTTCCTTGACGCGTAAGAGGAACGAGTACTTCAGCTAAGTACTCGCGAAAGGGGCGCGTACAGGGGGGTCGAGACGAGAGCCCTTTGGATGGAACCGAGTGTATGATCTAGAGAGGCCCACGGATATAAACAAATCACAGGTTATTGGAGACTGAATTCTCACTCCAGAGTGATAGGCTTTTTTGTAATTAAGGGTTCACAAGAAGGGCTGTTTTCGAGAGAACGAAATGTACTGTAACGCGTCGTGGAAGAGTTGCAGTTTGACCAACTGAAATTATAGTTACTGCGGCGAGAGAACACTTCGAAAGGAAAAGCAAACAGCGCGCAACTGGGGTCATTATAGTAACCACAACCATTTCTGTAGCAGCTTGAGAAAACAACAAACTGCGCAACAGTTCGAAGAATAAACCGAAGGAATATAACAGAATAATGTTATGGGGGGAACGGAGCGAGAACAAACTATTCTGTGAAATTTCTCGTGAAATGAAAGAACAATCTTCCATTTCGTTCCATTGGATTAAAATTAACGTTATGGTACACTGTAAGATGTCTAGAAAGAATCAAACGTTGACAAAATGGCCCCTGGTTAAATTAGCTGAACTTTCGATGTGATGTAGTTCATGATGTCTTGATGAGAAGTTCTAATGAGTCCAAGCTCGTAAATTGAACAGTTAGACTACCCCTTGACCCCCTGAAAAGTGATTGGAATTGGAACTGTCAGCATCGATCATTAGTCAGATTATATTTTGTTTCGCCCTGATTCAAAACTCCCATTGTTTCGTTATTGATCTTTTTGTTGAGTCTTCCATAATTGCTCTTGAGTTGGAATTGCAACCGTGAGGACCAATCGTTAATCAGATTGTATTTTGTTTCACTCGAGACTGAAAACTCCCAGGACGACCACCGGCGTCGCGTTCGGATTAGAATTCTAATTACGATTATCGTCGACATCAGGCCACGGTGACAGGTCCGTCCAGGCGTGTTTGCCCTTCCGTGACATCTGTCGATTCAGGGGTGGTGCGCGACACGAGAAGAAAGGAGGGTCGGGGAACGAGGGAAACAGGAGACGCGGAAGGCGCAGGGGTTGGAACGAAAACGGAAGAACCGTAGAAGAGAGGGGTTGGCGGACGTCTGTGTGTGTTGGGGGAGGACGGAGGTGATCGCTAACCGGGATGGAGGTCGGGAAAATGAAAAGCAGTAAGCCGAGCCGAACGTGTTCGGGGGAACGACTGTATTTGAGTTAGGCACGTGACCAGGACTCTCGCGTGGTCCACGGCAGCTGCGAAAAGGCTCTTCTTCCTTTCGACGGGACGATTTCGCTCTGTTTACCCCCGCAATCATATCGGCAAATACGGCGCACAATTAAAGGCAATATAACGCGACCGCTCTTGACATGTGCATCGGCACGAAAAATACAACGGACGAGCCGAAATCGAGGAGCGCCACGATATTGATACACCCTCTCTGGTAACGCCCGCGTTGCCGTGTATAAATTGAATCGTAATTTTCGGGGAACGGTTCGGTATTAACGCGACTCCGCGGGTTGAGCGGTCGTTTGACGCGACGGTAACAAGGCCAGCTACGAAGCGTCGAGCTTTTATTAAATTTTCTGGTACAACGACCCCCGGGGCCCCCGGGTAATTAACGCGTGCAAAGACACCGGAACGATTAAAGGGATGCGGGGGGTCCCGTGCCTCCTCGTAGTTATGCAGAAGGTAAGAAGACAGTGTGTCGTGAATTATTCATCAAGGGGTGCACTATTCCCCGATTCAGATTCGAATGGTTCTGTATGGTGAAACACACGATTATTTTTTATGCTAAAAATATTTTTACTTTCACCGCGACCAAGTGTTGGCTCCCACAAAGTTCGTGTCCCACAATCCTTGCACTTCTTGTTTACTTAGAATAATTTTACCCCTTCTGAGAATGGTTCGTTTCAATCGCGTGCTGGTTGCCCAGACCATTTGTCATAAGAACTGCCTTTGGGCAGCGTCGAAATGTTAACAATGAAAGGGTCGGTACGTGCTCTTCTGTACGCTATTCGATTCGATGATACGTTTGATGTGTGGAACGCGATAACGACAATAATTACGCACATACAGTATCACGATGGTACGCAATGATGCCGAAGGGATATTTGATTATCGTATGTATCGTTTAAATGATGGAGGATAATATCCATAAATCGTTCATCCGCAAGCATCAGGTAGGGGTCATAAAGGTGAGTGTATCATTATACAATCGTTAATTCGCACGCACGTAAGTACATACTCAGTAATTATTTCGCATGACTTTTGTTAGTGGAAATATTTGCGCGAGACAGTTTAGTTGGACGGGATATTAATGCAAGATAAACAACGGGGGGGGTAAATTGAGCCTGTTAAGTTTGCACAAACAAGCGTGTTACCGTCATAATATATATACTAATTATTCCTAACGTCTTTCGAACTTTTCACTAATTTTTGCTCGTTACGTCGAAGATTGTTCAGCTTGAGAAATCGAGCGACGAGTAAGATTATGCAATCAATTTTTTATTATAAATAAACGAACAAAAATGGTATCATTTGCACAAGGAACAGTCTGTCTCGTGACCACTGAAAATTTCCTCCGAGGACACGGCGCGTATTCGAATAAACTCAAAGTAAAAATTTCCATACGTACCCTTTTCAAACGCGAGCCAGGTCTAATTCGCCATTCAGCCTATGGCGGAGGTCCGCATGTCAATGACGCGACCGGGGGTAGGACGAAGCTGGAAACGATGATGCAGAAACGCTGGAAAGGAGAGAAAAAAAAAAAAGAAGGAGCGGGACGGCGGAAGGAAAGGGCCCCCCGGTTGTTCGTCGGTTTCTTTTTGCCCCCGACGGAGATGCAGCCGCCACAAATAACTCGACGCTATCTGTAAACTACGGGCGCTTTGTGCTACCGCCGGGGTTTTACGTCGCGGCGACTACGTGCTCTATAATCGTAAAGCGAATTCTTATTTCTCCTCTTTTTTTTTTCTTTGCGCCGTTTCGATCCTCCCCGCATCCAACGTTCCTCCTACGCGCGTTTCACTGCCCCTCGACGAAATATACAATTGCGAAGGGAAAAGAACGAACCGTGAAAACGTGTGACCCACTGAATTCCAACAAGACGCCTCAAAGCATTCCGTTTTATTCTCGTACCAACGTCGACTGGAATCTACGAGTTGTTGACAAATAAATGGACACCTCCGAAGAAGAGAAATATCGAACGAAAGGTAAATCGAAGAACTCGTGCATACTCCACGGTCGCTTAATTATTCGAACGACGTGGAATTCTCACCCTAACATTACGAGGGTTTGCTAGGGTGATATAGTTGTGGTTTTAACATTCGAACCAAACTCTACAGAAATATTTCACGGTTCGTATCTCTTGATGGTAAAGCAAAATAATTTCATTTTGCTGTTCCCTGAATTAATGAATATATTTTGTAATTAACAACGTAATACTTTTTCTGTACATAGAGTGTTTCGAATAATTACGCGCACTGTATACACGTCGGCAATATAAATTTCAACGATGACTAATTTCCATAATTGATTGTGTATAGTGTGCATCGATACCATTGTTGCCATTTTGTATAATAAATATATGGTTCGAAATTTGTCAAGCTTCGAATTTAACCGCGATGCAATTTTAAATTCGTTAGCAAAATTGCATAATTTTATTCGTGTTAAGAGATTGATGCTATTACCATTTACATTTAATTAAGGAGAAGAGTCCATAGATATTCAGCAAAATGATCAAATATTTCGTGTTTTATACATGTGTTAAAAATATGAAATATATTTGACGCTTTCCGCGTTCGTCGACAGAGGGCTACGCCCAACTGGCCTTTCTCACAAGTGCCCAACAAACTCGACCAACCACTGAATGTCCCAGTCAGTAAATAAAATACTAATAACGAATAGAACAGCAGGATTAATCAATTTTCAAGGATACAACGCATCTCTTAGCCCTTAATCGTCCAGATTAATGGGTCAATAAATCTGAGTTATTAAAATGGCTTAAAAATGTCTCGAAGTATCTTTTCAAATTGAGCAACGACATATAGGGTAGGTCGAAAGGTAGAGAAGAAGTAAATAATCTTGGGGTGAGACAGGACAACAAAGGGATTACGCACACGACCGGGATTTAGTAGTCCAGCTCCCAATTCTCAGAGCTGTCCGGATTGCAGCAATTACGCGAAATCAAATAAAACAAAATACACGTGCGCCTGTGCGTGTGCAGAGAGATTGTCGTATGCAAATAAATATGAATGTATTCGGCACATCGTGTAACCGCTTTACACCCGGCTTAACAGTCGATGGTTATAAGTCGCGGGTAAATATTGTGCCGGTAAACAGCAGCGGATTCGAAAGGCCTCAGGGTTCGGTAGCAACGAGCCGAAAGGGGTTGCACGGTGGTTTGCACGTGCCACTATTTACGCAACGAAATACGAAAAGTAAGGGGAAGACAGATTATGTATATTTCCAAAAGGCTCGTGCTCGCGTTCTTTTCCGTATCGGTTACCCTTCTCGACTCCATTTACGTTGATCCCCTTTTGCCCGTTCCTCTTCAGGCCCGATATTCTCGTTCTTGCGTTACAATCTTTCTATTCATTTGCTGCTACTATCAACACTTTCGGTGTTAAATCCATACCACGTACGGTCAAAACACCCAGTACCAAAAGAAACATTTTGCACAGACTTAAATGGACCCAGACTTAAAGTATCTAAAGATGATTTCAAGATGTCTCTTTTCCAAATATCACTTTTCGAAGCTATGATTGTTTTTCTCTGGATTTCCAAAAGTGTCTCGTGGGGCCGCTCCTCAATTGGCTTCCTGATTGTGTAATTTTCGAGTACACAAAGTACACATACCGCGGACCGGTACCCGATTAGCTAGACAAGCTCTGTCCTTGCAACAGAATTCTCAACAGCCACTAGCGGGCTCAATGAATTCTCCTCTTGGCAACCGAACTCCTTATCCACCGTTGCTTCTCCGGCTTGGTCCACGTATCAATGTTTGTGGCGACACTAACTAGAAGAGCATATTTGCCGTGCAGATCCCGGTTATATGCAGCCCAAGTTGGCCAGACGAAGAGGCACTTGCTCGGGCTGCATCTCTGCGTCAATGGAACCACGTCATGCTTGCCCAACTGTTTGAATAGTTGTCGAGGGTATATCGAAGGAATCCCAATCCTTGTTATAATTACTTATCCATTCCAAATAAATTTGCTTACCATCTCGAACAACGATCGAAAAACAGCACCCTAGAAATCGATTAAAATTCATTTATTCAACGGGGGGCCCCCCTTGTTCCATGCAGAATTCAATAGAGCTTCACTAATCTTTCTTACCAAAATAATTAAAAGACCAGGTAGGAATTAAAAAAGGCATGCAAAATAAATGACATACTTTTTACGATAGTAATGTAAGTAAAGTGAGCCCTTTAAAAAATTTGGTACTAAAAAGTTTCCACCCAAAATATTCTTCCTACATTTCCTAACATATCCCTAATCGCCGGTGTACATACTCTTCTTTTATCTCTCAGTCGTTATTCACGCTACGAGTCGAGGCATAAAAAACCGCCATTTATTTTTTTATACAAAGTCGTATCCCCAAAATTACAATCTAAAAATGTTGACTTTCTTTTCGTATTTTACGCAGCATGGTTTATGCTTCTTTTCTTGACCATTGTCGAATTTTTCAAAACATTTTATTTGTTCTTTGTACGCACGTGAAGATTAAAAGATAGAGAACAATAGAAATTGTTCCGATCAATCAATCGTAGCCTATGAATAATAATTTGCAATTTAATATATATTGTTGTGAATTTGTTCCTCGCAGAGTTCTCTCGTCGTTCCATTGCATTGGCATAAAGGTTCGCAAATATTACGTTTATGTAACAATATGTGCGCACCCTTTATGCTCAATTGTTTAAATTGAACGTGCAGCATAAATACAACGTAGAATTCAGCATTAATTAAAATTAAAACACGTTAATACTAGAGTCCTGTAATAATTACTCCTACGGTCTTCTAACGGAATAATTGAAATTAATACGGTTAAATAATAAAATTACTTATTGACAATACGCTGAATTTCCTCGGAGGAATTTTCTGCTACGCGAAGCAAGAAAGATCGAATATTCGCTGGCGCGTTACATTTTAAACAACAGAACCTATTTGATTATAGCTGGTTGTTCTAAACTCGACACCACTGCAACGATAATTAACCGGCTAATGAGACTTGCATTCAATAATAATAATTACATTGATTATTGAACATAGATTATCGTTCGAAAGTTATGTTTCTGATGAAGGCAGTCGATGAAGAGTCGTGATTCTAAAAATATATTTAGGTCGATTCAAAAGAATCCTAAACATTACGATCTTTAAAATAACTTGGTGGTCGTAGATGAGAAGTGACAACTTAAATCCATTTTCATTCCGAAATTGATTTCTGTAATATTTATGGAGCGAATTTTAAACTTTAAGTAGCACAAGGCTCGAAACTATTTTCAACGAAGCTCCAATGAAAGACGGTGACCTTTGAACATTATATTTTGGGGAAAGAAAAATAAGAAAATCGTTTTACTATTTGTTTAAACAATGTTCAAACTCTTGTTTCTAAAAAAATAAATGAATATAGGGTAGTAAATGTCTTATTTGTGTTAAAAGGCGCACGTTTATCTTTTCTCGCGAAATAAAGCTATGAAATACGATTGCTGGTCAATGATCGAGGGGAATCGCCGATAGATGCGGTTTACTTTCACAATTCTCCGTGGAATATATCTCAAAAGCATACCTTTTGAAGATTTTCTTACATTCCGAGTCAAAGGTCACGCACGCTCCGTTGCACGCGAAGGGAAAGAACACCGAAATCAGCAATGCCATATCAAACACGCATTCCGACCCGTGGTATGTAAAATCCTTTATCCGCGACTACGGATCTTCTTGAGCTTGACAAAGTGGAAACCTTATGCGCAGAATTTTAATCGTATGAAACTTGCGCAACGTTATGTCACACACGGATAAGCCAAGTTTTACAGTATCCTCCTTCTTCACGAGAAATAATAAAAAATAGTGCAGAATATTTGGAACAATCTTGGCAATTTGAAGAATCGAAATATATATAATATACATAGAAGAGGTTTTATCGATTTTGGAAATGAAAATCTTCTCGTCATCAGCAGTTTGTACTCGACGCCATCTTGGTCTTCAATGATCAGTGTACAGTATTCCAAGGGAAACTTATTTAATTATATCAAACTCAGCCACCCTGAGAGGACTTAGCTACTGCACTTTACTCGTAATACGTATTGTGCTTCTTTTTATTAAAAATTATCCGGATATTTTGACACGTGTGGCGGAGAAATTTGGACAGGCGTCGGTGGTTGTCGGGGGGCGACGTCAAAGGTCCGAATGGACGATAGTTTCCCGACGAGTTAGGAGAGCCCGTTAGATACAGATAGTCGCTTGATGTCGCGTGCTACGTACAAACACCGGCTGAATACACCCGGAGCCGATACTCGCTGCTAAATCCATGTCGCGCCTCATGAGAGAGCGTCGCGTGTGATTTTAGCGCAAACGTCGACGAACGAGGGAACATCTGGGCGCGTTCGAAGGAGACCGCGGAGGGCCCCGGAGGCTCCCCGGCTCGTCGACTGGCTCCGACGACTCCGGGGATCCAGCGAGAAGGTTACGACGAAGAAGTGCACGACGATCGGGGATAACGACTACTGCCAGGACAAGAGCGAACAGGACGACGACAATAACGCAGTTCACGGATTGGCCGGAAGCTGAGGAGCTAACTCCGGCTTAAGGCTGCCACGGACTCTCCCGGGAACGGCGAGATAGTCTTCAAGGACGAGGAAACTTGGGAAGCATGACAGAATGGCGCGCAAGAGGGAGGAAGAGAGAGATAGAGTGATAGAGGGAAACAGAGACAGGAAAAGAGGGTTTGGGGACGGGACGAGAGAAAGCAAGCGAGGGACGGAGAAGAGTGGTGCGGGACCATCGTAATATCACAGGCAATTTCCTGAAGGAATTTGATCGGTTCCTATATCGCCGGGAATATTTTTCCCCGTCATTTATTTTTCGAAACGTCTCGCGAAGCTGCTACGATCTTATCGTGCCTATCTACGAGAATATGTACGCCGCCACGCCAGCGGCAGCGTGGGCGAGTGGATTTATAGGGCGGCAATGTTTTTCCCCAGGTACGATCGTTTCGCTTTCCGTTCCAACTATAGGCGTCGGGACCGTTTTTCGACATGTTAACGCTGGAATAATTCCACTAGCAACTTTGCAAATTTTAATGGGAGATTCCAGACGAAAATCGAGAATATCAATTTCTTGATTGAGGTTTCATTGATTAAGACCTTTAAAAGATCCTATTTCGAAAACACGTCTTTGTATCTCCACAAGAATCTTATTATTTTTTAATATACGTTTAAATAATCAAGAGTTAGGGAGTTAGGAACCACCCCAGCATGTTACTGCGTGACTGAAACGGGCACGGAGTTTGGTATAAATCAGTTAAGAACGAAGTTGAAGTTAGAGATCTCAAGGGTCCCAGAATCTTACAGTTACGAGTTCCCAGGCAACTTTATCTGATTCTGTAATTGTGAATAACTGTAATAACTATGAGTAGCTGAACAACTGTAAGTGGCTCAAATGCACGTAAGTGAGAATTTCGTTCTAAGAAGTCTCAGTAAATATATATATCTAGCTCGAAAGTTGAGACCTATTCGAGATAAGAAGTTTCTCTCTGTAACCTAATAACACCGTTCAGGATGTAATGGATGGTGCAACATAAAGATGGATAATTGATTGAACCATTGTTGGTGGTGTCATCAGGGCTCTGCATCACTATAACTCGTAAACAACGTGACATCCGTACCCTACGGACCCAGCGTCGCTCTAGCCTCCCACGTCTATCACCGAAATCTTCCTAAACCATGTGCTATCACTCGAACTGCAATTCCAAATCCTTTAAGCTCGATGCAACATTGGTGGCAGGCTTTGTTCAATCCTATCTCGGTCTCAGTGTCGGTCAAAGCAATAAATTCAAACAGATGTCTTGCGAGACCAGAGAAAAATATAAATAAATTACCACTGTTTCAGTGTTTCCAATGTCCATTTCTCGTTTTGCTTAACCGCCGGGACGTTCAAGTGTCTAATCGAAGAAGAATCGAACGCCAGTAATTGCCGCGTGTCTCCGAATTAAGAAAACAAAGCGGTTGATAGCGACGGTGGCGCAGTCATGTGCAGGCTAGCGTTCGAAAGCCATAAAAAGCATGGAAGCCGAGTCACATCCGGCGTATAAATCTCGCGGGGGTTAGCCTGGCGTGGTTCTGTATGTGGGACCAAGGGAAAGGCGAGCGTGACAGGACGGCACGCACCCAGAACGACACGACAAACGTGTGCCAGCGAGTAGGTGGAGCGGAGGACAACCAGTTAATGGTCATTAGCGAGTCGCGCCAGTTTTAAATCTTCTGCCGCCTGGCAGAAGGGGCGTGCGCGACCCCTATCAACTCCCAAAAAGGCTTCTACCTAGTTGCACGTAGGTCGCCTCTGCAAATTACCCTGCTCCTCCCCTCTTTAACCGACTGGTTATTACGTAATGCGGTGTTGAATGTAAGGGAGCACCCTCGCGAGCCTGCCAATTATTTGCCTACGCCACCCCCTACCCCATTTCCCCCCCTTTCCGCACGAATCGTCTGCATTCTCAATGCGTTTTCTCCTGCACAATACGTGGGCCATGATGAATTACACGTTCCGGCGACGTTACTCGAAACGGGTCCGATCCTTTGTGCCCCGCTTCGATTCTATGAAATTCGACGTCATTATGATTCTGATTAATTTTCTGCCGTACTTTCGACCACGTTGGATTTATCGAGGCGGGTTCGGATACATTTGTCACGCGATTTACGGGCTGTCGATGGGAAGCGCCGCTAGGGTGGCCTATTGTGCTTACGTTTTTTTTTTTAAATTTTAAATTTTAATGTAACAATTCACGGAGGTTGTTATAGGGTGAAGAGAGCAAGATGAGAGCACTTGTGAGAGAGACAAGAGCGTTGCTTGAGTTTAGTTTAGTTAAAAGTATAAGGCTTTAAGAAGATGTAAAAACGAAAGAGAAATCAATGTCTTTTTATCTGAAAGCCAGACAGGTCCCTCGAGGTGTTGCTAATTCGGTAGAAATCTTTAACGTTCAGTCCAAGGAAGTTGACTTCCAGGATGATGCCTGAAGCCCGTAGGACCCATGGAATCCAGGATCCGGAAAGTCCGTCGGATTAAGCGCAGCCGGGTGTTCGCAGCAGCGGACTACTTCGCGTTGCACGATGAAAGGATTAATCGTCGGAACGGGGCACGTGTTGGCCGTTAAACGCGTTCCACGAGACACTCGACGTCGCCGGCGTTTAACAGACTCGAAGAAAACGGGCGTCGAAAGTAAAGGTCTCGGCGTGCTCGATGGACGAGCGATCCCACGTATTAAAGGAACCGGCAACAGGCAGGAACGATTCACCTCCGAGATTTAAGATCTGCCACCGCTAATGATCATTAACCAAACGATCCGTTGGGTGTTCCGGTTTTATTTATGACGCGCGCGTGGACCACGCGGGGGCGCCCCCCGCCCGTTCCCAGCCGGCAACAACGCGTAAATAAAAAAAAAAAAAAGAGAAAAGAACCATCGACGATGCCAGGCCGCCTATCCACCCATGGCGGGGATTTACAACCGGCACGGCGATGATCGTAACGGGCTCGGCCATTACGACACTACGAAACAGCTTTTAATTACTGCCGGTTGATGCATTACAACGCCGCGTATCGTCCGCTCGGACCAACAGTTATTAGCCACTCGTCGACCCCCGCGCGTTATTACGTCGGTCGGCGATAGTTGGTGGCCAGAAGTTTTGAGCACGAAACTATCTGTCATTTCTGTGGTGGACACGTGTTTCAATGGGTGCCGTTGCCGTAATCCGTTAGAAACGTTAGTTTAGTAATGGTTTCAAACGCCAGCGTACACCCGCTTTGGTATTTATGTTGGCACCTTCAAAATCTAGGCATTCTTACGTATATCTCTTTTGTTTAAAATTTGGCGTTTTAAAAGTGTAGTCCTTGAATTGTTCTGGCGTCGGAAAGTACGTTGACGTGTATTAAATTGTATTCTTTGATTAAACATACCCCCGAAATCCTAGTCACTTTTGAGAACAAAATTCAAGTGGGTGGGAAAGTCGACAAAATTAAAAAATTTCAAATCGTTCTAAAAAAATTATTTTTAGTTGCAGGGGTCAATTACAATTATTTTTGGTCATTACACATACCCCCGAATTCTTACGCCTTTCGAGAAAAAAAATTCGAGAATGTGTGAAATTTTTAGACGAAATTAAAAAATTTCGAATCACACTAAAAAAATTATAGGTAGTTACAGGGGTCAATTACAAGCATTTTTGGTGAATAGACATACCCTCGAAATCCTACGCAGTTTCGAGAAAAAAATTCATTACCGAAAAAATGTCATGTCTGACCATACCGTCGAGATATTTCACTGAAATTTCAAGCAAATTTTTAAAACGCCATAACTTCTGAACGGATTGACCGATTTTCATTTTCAAAGATGCAAACGACGCGTATTTTAATGGAGAATATGTAGAAACACTAAAAATAATCGAAAAGTTGCTCCTTAACCCCGTAAACTGAGGAAACCCCCATAATAAAGGTCCAAATTTCAAACAGCCATAACTCCTACAATAGCGAATATATTTAAATGAAACTTTTTTCTGACATAGAGCCCATGGGTACCTACAAAAAAGTATTACACAACTTTTCTGTAGGATGTCAAATAATGTTACTAAAAATTAAAAACTAATTCTTGGGAAAAATCGACAGGGGGTAGGTGCCTTAATTTGTCGCCGAAATTAAAAAGTTTGGAATCATTCTGAAAAAATTATTTTCGGTTCCGGGGGTCAATTTCAATCATTTTTGGTCATTAGACATATCCTCGAAATCCTACCCACTTTCGAGAAAAAAATTCGAGATCGTGTGAACTTTTTCGTCGAAATTAAAAAATTTCAAATCATACCAGAAAAATTATATTTAGTTACCGGGGTCAATTACAATCATTTTAGGTCATTAGACATACCATCGAAATCCTACCCACTTTCGAGAAAAAAATTCGAGAACGTGTGAAATTTTTCGTCGAAATTAAAAAATTTCAAATCGATCTAAAAAAATTATTTTTAGTTACAGGAGTCAATTACAATCATTTTAGGTCATTAGACATACCATCGAAAACCTATCCACTTTCGAGAAATAAATTCGAGAAAGTGTGAACTTTTTCGTCGAAACTAAAAAATTTTAAATCGTACCAAAAAAATTATTTTTAGTTCCTGGGGTCATTTACAATTATTTTTGGTCAATACACATACCCCTGAAATCTCACGCAGTTCCGAGAAAAAAATTCAGTACTGGCGGAACTTTAAACATTAGTGTTGCATAAAGCAAAAATTCGATTTTGTTAATTCTAGGATGATAAAAGCCATTGACTGAAGTCACTCTCGAAACCAGCGGTCGTCAGAGTGTTAATAACAGCCCTGTTTCTTGTTTCGCGCGAGTTCCGTCACCGTTTTAAATACCGTTTTGGTAAGGTCGAAGGGCACAGATAGGAACTACGGTGACTTTTTTGAAGCGACGTACCGTTTGAATTTCTTATTCATGAATTCGAACGTATACGGTAACGCGTCCACATTGAAAAGTTTTCTGGTCGCCGCGTTTCGGTTTGTCGGCAATAACAGTAGATCTGACTAATGAGCCTCTAAATAAGGGAAAGTAATTTCATGTATTTATGCGTGAATTACCGTACTGTGGAGGGTACCTCCGGAGGCAATTAACGCCGACTTTGTAAAACCGGCACCTCTACTCTAACATCCTGCTAGGGAACGATGGTTCACGTATGCATGCACGGACCTACCACCAGGTATGGCAACTATTCGCTGTCTTGCTGAAACGAATTAATTGCCGCGGCCCAAATAAATATACTCGCGCTCAGACAACGGAATCATGGTTTCGGATATAGCCCAGCGTAATTCGGTAACGGCGGAAACGTTTTAACTATGTAACTGCCTTCGCGCCAAGGTTTGGAGTTGTAAGAAAACAGCCCTTACGAGATTCACTGTCCCAACGGACGCCGCCATATTGTAAATTCGTAGATACATTAACGTTAAATCATGAATGAATGTAGTAAAGGGTTGGTATCGACAATGTAGAATGCACAAATTAGATAAACAGCCACACGGATTGAACTCGGAAAAGCGGATTTGTTGAGACAGTAATTCGACCCCTGTCCCACCTTACAAGACACGTTTAACTAATTAATAACGATAAGTACGAATGCGTCTACACCGCAGAGGATAAACTTGTGGCCCCCGGCAGATTACCATAGGGTAGGTACTAAGTACTTCGGTCGGATTAAGCTGGTAATGCAGAGATATGTTACACTTTGACTCGTCCCCTTTCGTGAAACCACTTTTGCAAAACGTTCACCAGGTGTTTTCTGAACTAGTTCTCAAAGAGTTAATTGTTGCAAAATACTTGAAAGTGGTGGGGATAACTCGCAGACACACAAGAGGATTGAGTCGTGGTCGTATGAGCGGACGCTACTGTTGCTGTCGACAGCGAAAGGGTTAAACAACTGTTCCGTGCAAGGAAATACAGGTGTCCAGCGGGAATCGAATCGTAATGCCTCGCCCCGGAATATCGCGTCTGTCTCCACGTTCATCCGGCGAATGAATGGGAGAACGGCCAGTCGACACCGGTGCGTCGAGTACACCGACAAGAGTTACAACCCGGTTCGAAACAATTCCAACGACTTTTGATGGTGTTGGATATTAAATTTCGTTTGCGTCTCCCAGTTTTATTGGATTACGGGTAACCGGCCGGGACACAGCCACGGCACTCGAGCGAGCGCTACCTACTCTCCCCACCTGGTCTAAGTACTCTGTGCAGCACGTCTGCATCGGCACGTACGCCCGGTTCGTCGAGTGGCGACGGGAACGGGTACACGGTGGGAAGGGGGCCTGTTTGTACGAAAATTAAATTCATAACGATAAAATCCTTTGCGATCCGAACGCGGGAGCCGCGCGACGAATACCCGGCGCCAGGCGGAACGACCGCCATCAGCATTCAGCCCGACGTAATCAGTCAAACCCACGAAAAAACCACCCTCTTTGTTTGTACCGCGACTGGCAAAGTCGAGCACCGACTGAGTAGCCACTAAATGCGCCATTCAATTTCCACCTTTACCTTTGCTAGGCATATGCGTGCACAGAGAGAGAACCTTTACAATGCCGGAAGGACCTCCATGGGTTCCTTGTTTAAATCTTCCGGCTGTGCCAAGACCGCCTAATTAAAGCGGTGCATTGTTCCCGCCAGAGCTGATGTAAGATGGACGATGTATGTCGAGTCGATGTTTGCTTTTGTCTTAACCGCGAATGCAGCGATGATTCGTTAAATGAACAGCGGGATTATCAACCCTGCGCCGAACGATACATTGTGAATTGATGCATCGTTTTTTTATACCGAGGTTGGGTTAAATCAACGTCGTTGTGGTTGATAAATCCAAACACTACATCAGGTCATAATTTTTATAATTGATACGTAAATCAAACATAAAGAATGTAAATAATGGGTTTGCGACACACAGTGACGCCGGGTCCACAGAGGGTTAAGCTCGCACAAAGGGTTCTTTCAGCGGAACAACTTGGAACGTTGGCGACGATTCAACTTTTTATAATCCCGTAGTAAAATTCCGCCTTCGAGCGAGGAAATACCGTGGCGCGGTACAACGCGAAACGAAACCGTAATCGTGTTTGCATCGGCGGAGCTCATGACGTTATCGATCAGTGTAGCCAACATTCATGGGATAAAAGGACGTCATTGAGAGTCTGCCAGCTACTGAACGAGATTTACCTCTCGTTGGATTTTTCGCGCAGTCGTGTGAATCAGTAACTCGATAGGTTGCGAACACGCGCGGGGTGGGCAAGGGGGTGGTGGGAGGAGAGAAGTACGGATTCCAATGATGAAGTAACAAGTAAATAGAGGCGGGTTCGTTTATTGACGAGGGACTCGATTGCGCAGCTATTACACACTGGCGTGGTTCACGCACACGCGAGCGTACTAGCGCATAGAAAGGCCAGGGCGAAACTGCACGCCGATGCAGGGAACGAGGACGATCGAACGATCTAGCGACAGGTTCGACGGGGTCAAGTCGCGTCGAACGAACGCCTGGGCTCCGTATCGATCTATTAACCGTACAAACAGATCGTTAGCGGATTGCATTTTGCGAATTCATGCCGACTTCAATGCCGCGCCAAAAAATTCACCCGGAGTCATAGAAAAGATGGGTTTTTGATCAATCCAACGTGGAGGAGGCGGGGGGATTCAGGCCCGCATTCGGTTCAAAGCGAAGTTTCCTTATTCAAGTCGCGACGCCCGGGGTATGGGGAAGGCGTAATTCATAGATCATGAAATTGAATCAGTCATCGACGAATTTCACCTCTATGAAAATGTATTGACGCGGTCGGAATATGCGGGACGGTTCCCGACTAATGAATCATCGATGCGTCGGTGTCGCGATGCACGCCGCGCTGCGTTCCATCGAACAGGAATGCCAATAGAAGAGAACCACGGGATGTTAAACAAAAAGAAAACCCCATCAAAAATTCACTGTATCCCGGTGGCTAAATACGAGGGCGCGCTGAATGCGTTTTCAAGGACAAAAACTTGTTTCGAGCACCAAGAGTACGTTTTTGTGTACAACTGTTCGTGTAATTTATTTTAAATGCTTGCTTTCGCAGGGTTTTCACAGGGGTTCTGTTTCGGCTATTCATCCCCTGCGCATTGATGCATCTATCTATGCAAATAACAACTATAACTTTGATTGCCATTCTAACATTCTCAATACCTATAGAGTATTGATGGATATAGGGATCAGTGGTTATTCGGAAATACATTCATATCCACGTGGTTAGAGGAAAGGAGAAATATAATGCATCTTTTACCGGAGAATGGTGGTCGTTTTTGGTACTAACGGAATACGCGCCAAATACAAATACTTAGCTTCGTTTAATCGATCTTCCGTCTCTTTGTTTGCCAGGCTGTCCAACAAAAGGCGAGTGATTGATGACGTTGTTTCTTCGTTGTTTCATAAATCCGGATTCTCGTTATCGAATGATAGGTAACGGCACGGATTTTTATGTGCAACTCGATTTCGAGTCTTCGTTGGATGTTATCGCCGCTGGTAACGAGCTTCGATCGAAAAAGTCCACCAACTTCTAATTACCAGCCGCGGGATCGTGTACAGAGCTCCTCCATCGTGTTCTTGGGAGACGAACAGAGCGGGAAATTTCTTTCTCGCGTGGAAAATGATACCTGGGATCCCCCGTAACTCGCCGCTGGAGAATTTTTTTCAACAACTTAACGAGTTTCCAGAGACATCCGCCCCCCGATCGGTTACTGTTTAAATCCCCTCGGAAAAATGATAACAATTTATTTGTCAACCTCGATATATATGTCTACGCCTGAGACAATAAAAGTAGTACACGAAGCACATGTTTTGGTGCAGAATGCTCGAGTCAGAGTCGAGAATGGTCGTTCGCCAGCGTTATGCTGCAAATATGCGCGCGTATTTAATATCAACTACACGGTGACAAAGTTTATTCTTGGAACAGCCATCAACTTCGTGCGATCGCTTTACCGACCCGTCATTTCCGTTTCGTTGTATTAAATATTAACCCCTTATGCGTTTGCCCACGGTCGACTAATTTGCATACGATCCGTCTATTACATTCTAGGTTAGCACTGAGGATGTCAATGCGGGACTGGGTCCATACAGTTTCCACAGTTCCACTTGCATAATGGACAGAACCATTCGGTATCCTTTGTATGCCCACTGTTCGACTAATTGATTAATATGACATTCTACGAGCCACGATGCACTTGAATGTCGTCTGCAACCGCACGGAAGGGTGTTTGCAGGGAAACAAATTGATTCGTGCATTGCAAACGCGAGGTCGAGGTTAAATATTAATTTTTATTTCAACGAGGGATAATTATAAGTGAATCTAAAAGAAATTTCTTGAGAAATGAAGTTACCCTGGCCTGGAGAGATAGAAACAAGTATTCTGAGAGAATCGAACAACGAACTTATATATTTGTTGTTTCGTTAAGTAAATACCACGAGCCTGCTTGAACTACTTTTTCGTAACAGTCTATATTTCCCAGCAAAGCTGTTCGCCACTTCTGAAAAGTATTTTCGTTTATCCTTCACGGTGCTTTCTCCTTCAATTCGCTTTATGAGATTCGCGATCCTTCAATTTGTTTTATGTCTCTTACTTCTTTCTACCTGTACAGGCCGTCTCAAAATACACGATGCAATTTGCAAGGTAGCGATTCCCCTCGGTAAAATAGAATACGTTGAAAATGTAGAATATAATTTGTTTCTCGAGAAAATCGATTTCGGAGCATGCAGAACGCCTGCGCGTGACTTTCGACTTCGTGGATAATGTGTTACACGTTTCTATTGTTATATTGCACGCAAAATACGTTGCCAGGGTAAAGAAAGAACAGTCCTCGAAGGGATCGTGAGTTATTGGACCAGATTCTTTAGTAACTACTCAAATATTTCTCGACATTTTCCATGTTCCATTTAACCTGGAATTCATCTTCCTGTTTTTCTTCGATATAAAGTAACAGATGAGTAAATATGTTTAATAAATTAAATAAATATATTCAAGAGAAATCATATTTCCTTCGGTGCCATATATTTTGATACAGTCTGTACAGAGGTTCGAAACGAAACAGGAGTAGTTCCCGCTCTTTATACAAATTGCGTAATTTATATTCCGCCGCGGGGGTGCTACATCGTCCACTATCCCCACAAAATTTTTTTCATCACGCCGGGGGGCGCACGGTATCCGCGAGGCAAGGAAAAAGAGAAAAATCGTCTTAAAAATTCCCGCCACCGCGACAGCTCGCATCTTAATAATGCTGAGCCCAGTTTCAACATAATCGAACGTAGCCTCGAAGGGGAAAATTCGAGTTCATCTTATGGAATAACATTCACCCCGCAAAATATTCGAACTTGAAAGGAATGTATGTAAAACCGAATTTAACTCTTTGGGGCACGGTGGGTTAAGGAAAGTTTCTGTAAAAAGACTGTGTTTTACAAGGCAATCATACTTTTAGGTAATATTAATGTGTTATATTTGCAATGGATCTCCTTTATAAGTCCAATGCAACGGGGTGATACTTCCAGTGCACGCCGCCAGAGGGCTACGCTTTCTCGCAAGCGTTCGACCAACTTATGGGTTTATTTATTTCGTCACGGAGGTTTGAACAAAAGGAAATAAGAGAAGGGGTAGACCACCGGTGGTCACGGAGCGTGGAACAGAGAACAGGAAGAGGAGCTCGTGGATCGCAACTATCCGCGCGAATAAAAATTCGCGAGGAACGCACAATGGGATCGGTTATGGGAGCTAAAAGTTACGGTGAATCATCGGGGGTGGCGAGCATAGGGGCCTTTGCATAGCCGTGCTCGTAAAATAGATCTGATATTACCGTACTTCGGTGGCGCGCATATATTCTGGCTTTACCAGCGTTCAATGCCGCTTCCAAATTCAGAGGAAAAGGAACGGCAGGGGCAACGGGGGGGCGGCGGGGGTGCGAGGTGAGGGTTGGTACGCGTTTCCAGGTCGATTCAACGTCGTCACATTTCAGTATCGCGTCGCGGCGAGAATCAAGGCGCCCGCGGCGCGGTGTCGTAAAACGGAAACTTTTTGCAGATCTGGCCCGTGCACGTCATCCAAAGCGATGCACGTACTTACGCTTCCTGCGTCCTCGGTCTAGGGTCAAAATGTTCGCCCATGCACTCCTCCTACCCATCCTTATCGCCCTCCTCGTCTATAACCTTTCTTATTCTACGCTCGAGTTGCCCGAGTTTTCAACCGTATTGACGAGATTCTCATTCTCGTCGCTGCCTACCGAGGTATACACCGTGATTCATAAATACATGACAAGGGGAGGAGGGCAAAGTTACAGAGACTCAAGAGATCGATCATTATTCTGCCTTTTATCGAACTGTGTCTTTGATTATACATTTCTTTAATGTATTGTTGGGTGTGATCACCTTTGATACTTACAAGGGTTGGATTTGAACTGTCTCACTTCAATTTTAATATGCTTTCAGAATGGTAATAGAGCGATTCAAATTGTGCACACATCGTGTGCTTTAATTCTTATAATGACTAGAAGGAAAGAATAAATCTTTAGAGATTTGTTTGCCATACTCGAGTACCTGTTGATAGTGTACATATTGTAGGAACACAGACGTCAGGCAGGAACAACTCAATCAATCTCTAGTAAATCTCTACATAAACCGCCAGTCAACCTCTAGATCAAGCACAGTCAACCTCTGTTATCCAACCGCGAGATCAAGCACAAGCTAACGTTTATAATTACCTCCAGTACCCCATTTCGAACATAAATCTGCATCCTCGAAACGCATGTAAATAACTTTCTGCTTAGACTTGAACGACAATGTAATAAAATAGAAAATTCTGTTATCCCTTTTCTTTTTAAAATTTAGAAACTTGATCCCTGATTAATTTCACATTTAATGATACAGATGCTCACCTTTTTTTATTTTGCAGAGATTGCGAGTAATCCCATACGTACCTGTAACAAAAATAAAGAATGTAATTAAAATCAAATGCATTATCGATACTTAAAATTCTTCATTGTTATTGTAAGTCATTGTACTAATATTCTGTTTAAAAAGATTATTTTTTCAATAAAAAATCAAGGTCACTTTGATGATCTTGAGCTGAGAAAATTTACAAAATGGCTGTAATTTTGGTTCACACCATAATGACGATCAATTTTCTTTAAAAAAACCAAGTGACGTCTTTTTAAATATACGTTCGATCCGTGTATAATTTTTCTACACGGTAGAACAATTTTCGTAAGGATATCGCGAGTGCGCTCTCGCGTGACAGACTGTAATGCCACGTCAAAGGGGAACGCGGGGGTTTCGGCGGGACCGGGTCGCCGGGCTGGAAACGATGAACAAATTTTTTTCCCCGCCGCGAATTTTAGCGAAAAAGGTCGTTGAAACGGCGCGCCCGAGCGTTCCCAGCGGGTCGTGAATAAATGTCATACGAGGTATGAATTCTGTTCGTTCTTTCTTGCTCGGTCCCGCAACCCGGGATCTTCTGTCGCCGGTGACTTCTTTCTCCGCAGAGAGGAAAAGTGGAATGCGAAACGACGACGGATAATCGAGCCTGCCAATGTTTCTTCGCGAATCCCCACGTCGACCTTAGCTCATCGCGTAGTGGGCGTGTTAAAAAAAATCTGCATACATCGCTCCCGGGACGCCCATAGATTTTAGGTTTTTATTATTTCTGCCCGTGACGATCGTCGGGGGTTTAACGACGAAGGGCGTCGCGGAACGTCATGGACGTCCTCTCGTTAGGGGTGGTCGACGAAATTCCGTCTTGGTAGCAAGAATCCCCCCCGTTTGCATCTACACCGGAGGCTACCGCGGGGTCATAATGAACAATTAATATGCAAACAACGATTACTTAATTCCAAGTTGGACGGCAGGTTTTAATGGGCTATTCGCGAAAGCCTGGATCGAATTCGAATCCGCCGGAATCCGTGTACGCGTGCCCCTCTTATTTTTCTTACGGACTCCCCTCTTTTACGAATTGCAAATTTAGTGTCGTTTATAAATTTATTCTATTTAAAACATTTTTCGTACCATTTTTGTTTGGTTTATCGTTCATCAATTCGTAAGTAATTAGCTTACCACTTAGGTGGTCAAGCACTTGTGAGAGAGATAAGTTATAGCGATTTTTGTAAAAAGAAAGCTGGATAGACAAATTAGAGTGAAATTTTGTCCACGTATCTTTGGATTTTGAGAAGCTATGTTTATAAAAAAGGGATTCGAAGCGTAAATCTTTACTGGTTGGACATATTTTTTATAGATCTCGATAAAAGAAGCAAGAGAGTGTTATGATATTTTTTCTAAGCTAAATATTTATAGCTGAAAATGCTATTCTCGTCGTATGCACATGGTCATCGCATTGCTTGAATATTTACCACTCCAGAGAGTCGACTATCGTCGTTCAAAAGAAATATTGCATTTTCGAGTTATAAATATTCACTTTCGAATGAAATAACACAGGGAACTCCGTTGAGATGCTCTTCGCAAATCACAAAATTTAACAGTATTTCCATTGCCTCAAGAAAATGAAAAAATTTTGAAATGCTTTCATGCGACATTGACGTCAGAAAATAAAGGACGCCTCTTCCATTTGTTCTTGTTTAAATACTTTTTCATTATTGAGGTGCTTTTCTCCGGGAATCGATAAACCGATCGTCATCCGTTCCATCGAAACAAGCAACTCATTTCTTATTACCTTAGAAATTAATAAAGGAGCAGGAGAATGCAGATTCCTGGCGAACGTAGTCTATGCTGACAATATTCCTCATTAAAAGCTACGGGCATCAAGGCTCGTTCCTCGAAGGGCATAGTGCTATTATTGTATTCATGAGAAGCTCCTTCTTATCATGGTGCCTCTCTCATCGAATATCCAACGTCGGTATACCCAGACTCTATTCTTCCGTCCCTGTGTCGTCCAAGCTTAACAAAAATGCAATTAGATGTTCAACGAAGACGGGCACCGATTAACTATGCAAGGTTGACTGAGGAATCGAGCGTGAAATTGGCCCGATTGTTTTGAATTACGCCAGGGAACGTCCACGAGACGCAAACCGATGGAGAACAATATCGAGGGCTGCTTAATGAGAGTCGGGGGCAGGGATAAATATTCCTACCGTCCAATTTGTGTTCATCTCTTGCGTTCTATCTGAAACTTCCCCCTTTAATTACATTTCAAATCATGGCAACATTAATTTCGATTCTTTAGATTTGTCCAGGGGAAGATTAATTAACGAGGAAGGACAAGATCTTGAAGGATCTGGAATTTGCAAGTTTCGCTCCGCGGTTTGTAAGACGACCAAGACACTTGTTGCTATCTTAAAATGCACCGCAAATTGCTTCCAACGATTACGTCCGTTTCTATATTTTATATTTTTTATTAATTGGTCCCTTCGTTTCAAGAGACTTTATTTCTTTTACAAATATTTATATACAAATAGAGTTTTAATAAACGACTCAATGTTTCTGCTTGAAAGAATCGACTCGAATTCTTGTTCAATTTCGAAAAATGATTTCACAACTATTTTCTTAGAACAGAAATGTAGTAATGATTTGTACTGACGCTTAATCGAGTGTTCCCTTGATTCAGTGCGTTTAATTTTAAGAGAAGCATCTCGGAAAATTTTGGTTTGGCAACCCCCGGGTGAGCGATATAAACGATGCTATTTAACGCGTCGGAGTAACAACGATATTAATCCGTCCATTCGCGAAGGAGGGATTGAAAACGAATTTTATCAACTATAAGCGCAGGCGTAGCGAGCGTAATTCAGGAAAATTGGAAACAACCCTTCTCGTCGGGAGTGAAGTTAGGGGATTTCGTAGGAGTGAACACGCTCTTGAGGTACTTCGTATGGAAGGTTTTAATAGCCAATCTGCGGGGCGCTGAAACGATCTTTTATAGCTCAACACACTCGTGGCACGGCAGCGTCGGTGTTCTGTGTGTGGTTTAATTCAAGGGTACTCCGGGAGTTCGAACGTTTCTCACCGGGCTCCGTGCAGAAATTACTTTGGCGCGCGCACACGGGCACACGGACGTCGAAAATGCAACTATGCAACGGGGTCTTTGGAAATCATTTCGAAGCTCGTGGTTCGTTTGATGGACTACCAACGGGTTACGATACATTTTTCAATATGCAAACAACTCGATGGGTTATTATTATCCCGCTTACCCGGGAAGTGGGTTATGCAAATTTACGGAACACGTTTGATACGGTCACGCGATTTTTAGATTTCGCGGTACTCGTTTGTTGACGAAACATCGATACAAAGGGCTCGGTGGAGCTGTTCTAGTAT
Source organism: Colletes gigas (assembly GCF_013123115.1). NCBI lineage: Eukaryota > Metazoa > Arthropoda > Insecta > Hymenoptera > Colletidae > Colletes > Colletes gigas. The sequence goes on along the minus strand of NW_025106643.1, from coordinate 915,152 downwards.
TCTGACTGAAAGGGTCCTCCAGACCACGTTAATTACGAACGTTCACAATAAGTTGGAACGAACGTAAAAGCGTCAATGTAGAAAATACATGCGTGTAGAGTACCGTGCATTTAGTATTAAAAATACTAAAACTTTAGACGCGTGTAGTTCCGAAACTACTAGGGATATATTAATTATTAAGGTGTCGTTAGAAGCGGCAAGGCCTCCCCTTTAAAACGGTTTTTGGTTTTTGACGATCGGACTTACCGTTTTCGAGATATCGTAATTTATGTAAAAGGTAATTTTTTAAATTCCACTGTCTCTCGCTACCCCGTGTTAGACAAGGCTATTAACGCGTATTAAAAATAGTTAAACTTTGGACGCGTGCAGTTCCGAAACTACTAGGGTTTTCTTAATTGTCGAACCACTGTTGGCAGCGGTGAACCTTCCCCTTTAAAACGGTTTTTGGTTTTTGACGATCGGACTTACCGTTTTCGAGATATCGTAATTTATGTAAAGGGGTATTTTTCTTAATTTGACTATCTCTGTCTTCGTCTGACGCGTTGCGTTGGACCTCCTTGTCGCACGTGAGTCGAGACAGTCACGTGACCAGGAAGACGTAGTATTTACTACGCACTGTTTACTATTTTCACGCGAGCGAGTTCATTGATAACAATAAATGTAAACAAAGGCTTCGGACCGTCGTATCTCCGAAACTAGCCACCGCATCGACTTGAAACTAAAATCCTCATATCTCAGGAACTAATTACGCTATCGCCTCGTTCGACCACTCGTTTTAAAGGGCATTTCATCCTCTATCCGATGACTATAACAACTATTATAATTTATGCTATCTTCTATGTTTATTTTCACATTTACTTTGACGCTACATACCTAAAGAAGTTTCAGCGATTAAAATAAGGCGATTAGAAATCATTTGACCGGCCATGGTAGGAATAGTTATACACGAAGTGTCGGTAGGTTTAGTGTTAATTTCGTTCAAGTTTATTTGTTCAAACCTGAATTGCAATGGACTGTGGTCGATCGAGCACTTGTGAGAGAAGCAAGTTTAGCGTAGCTAAAGGTGCAGACTAACCAATAAATTTTAACAATGTTTTAAGTGAAACGAAAGCTGAAAACTCGGGACTGTGTTGCATTTTCCAAGTACACGAATAATACCTCTACAACGTGTCTATCGTGTACGATAAGAAAAATGTGACGAGCGAGTGACGCGAAAGCTGATTTGATCCCCTCAATTTCACTGAATTGCAGTCATCCCCCCGCCCATCTCGGTCTCAAGATTTTAGCCCGGAGGCGAGATATCTGAACGGGCGCGAGTGAAGGCACTCAGGCGGCTTATACTGGGCCACCTTCCGAAATCGCTGCGTGAACTTAGCGATGCGTAAAATGGCGCGAAGGGTGGCACGAAGCAAGAGAATTTCGAGGGCGGTAATTATTAGCTGTGCCGATTTCGCCGGGGCACGGATATTGCGTACGTGGCCTAAAGCGATCGTCGAAGGGTATATACCGCGGAAAGCGGAACACCGCTAAATCCTTTGCCAACACGGCGCCAACGAGAACCAGAATAAGGAGGAGGTGATCGACGACTCGCTGTTGAAGAGATTTCCGTTATGATTTCAGGGATGGCGGGTCCAACACGGATTCCCACGTTATTCTTCCTTGATAGAATCATTATTTATCGTGCCTTTTTCCAAAGCACTCCTTTTGTTACGCGACTCGTACCACCCTCTTTTCTGTTCACTTCCGAAGACGTCGTGAAATATTGTCAGAGCAAGATTGGCCGGAGTCAGTTCTCGATCGAAGCATTCTTACTCTATCTTCCAACGATGAGATCATTCCTCCTTCACATACAGCGTGTTTCACGAGCTCTGTAACTCGACTTCCGGTGTCCCGCGAGGACTCATATCTCGAGAAGTTTGCCCGACAAACGAACCCGTTTCTTTTTCGATCGCCGGCGTGGGTGATGGGCGACGCGAACCCTCGTCTTTCTGTTCCTCGGCCGTGGCCTAATCCAGCGGACTTAACCGCTCGACTTTACGTATCCTATGGAATTAGAGGATAAAGATTATTAAGTGACGGGTCGAAGGGGTCTTTCGAAACGACGGGACAGCCGGAAAATCCGGGCTGACGTTCCGTGAGATTCGCCCGTTCCGGATTCCGCTTTGGAACGTGCTCTCGTTTCAAATAAAATTTTTGATTCAAGAAAAAGACAATCGGGGGAGCCGTCACTTTCAAATCGGAGCGGATGTCGAAAGGTCTATTTAAATGTTCCCGGGGAAACGGGGAGGGAATATTCGTCCTTTCACGAACGATATCAATTCGAGGAATATTTAAGCAGAACTTCGCGTACCAATATGTTTTCGCTGGTCTCGATCAAATGATCGTTTTGAGGAATTTGGAATTATCTCGTGTGGGAGGACATGTTCGAAACGAATTGTTCGCGAGCAGGAAGGCAGATGTCACGGACCCGTGAAAATAGCAGCGCTGCAAATGAACCAACCGTTAAACGGGTGAACGGTCTTTCGTTTGACGAAATCCGTAAACGCGTTAGGAACTTTCGGCGAATTACACGGTCCAGGAGAAAGTTCTTGCTAACTCGGTTCGTGTATCAACCCTTGGGAAAGTTAGGTGCAGGACACGTAAGTCCTGCCCATGTCACGTAATCGTACAGTGATCATGTTAATCGGGTAACCGATAAACCAACTATCCAACCTCGTTTACCTTGTTGAAGCTTGATCATCTGCCTGGGCTACTTTGACGTTAAACTTTTAGGAATGTTCTCTTCGCTCCCTTATTTTTTCAGCGAAACACGCGGCACGGGGATACGTGTACGCGTTGCCACTTTTGCCCGTTTCCTTTTCTTTTTTTCGATGCAATACCGTTAGTGGCCCGCTGTACAACTTGGCTCTTAGCAACGAGGTGCAACGCTACCGAAGAGGGTTGAAAGTGGTCCAACGTGCAGAATGCGGCGAGGGAAAAGGACGAGCGCAAGATATCCGTGGATACCGAGGGAGACGGCACGGATACTGGCAAACTGGTAAACTTTCAAGGAGCATAACCGTTACCGTAAGGCTATGACGAAGTGGCACTCCAAGGCTTCGTGTACAGGTAGATTCATCTATCCGCCTTGCCTCCCAGAACTATTTTCTATACGGAAACCAGTTACCCCCGATGTAATTACGGACACTTTCCCGACAAACTGTTTCCTGCAATTTGCATTCGATGATACTTATTAATTGCTCCCCCGTAATTAATACGAAAGTTAAGAAAAAATAACCGGAATATTCAGTGAGAATATTGTAATAATTAATTACACATATAGCGTTGTTCAATTTAGTTAATGCGTAGTATATAATGAATTGCTTTAAATATAAATATCTTCGTTAGATTCCAGATATAACAGCGCAGCGAATGCGTACAAGAGGAAGATGACTGACCCTGTCACCGAGCCTCCTGATAAATTGTTCCACGCGTCTACTTCCGTCCGCCACACCCGCGCCAAACCCCTAGCATTCTCATTTTTAAAGAAATAACAAATGATGCTTATAATAAAGCACATTCAAAACGCATAACCTGTCTGCGCCATAATCGCTCAGGAGCGTTGTCCTTTTTACATTCGTGAAATAACCACTCCCAGAGAAAAGAAGAACCCTCCGGTCTTTATTGTTCATTCTTCTCACAGCCAATCTTTTTATCAATCAAATTTATATATTATTTATTGCCCCAATTTCATTTCAATTTTAAAACATTGGGTAAGTCAATGTTCTGGAAACCAGTGCTCCACTGAATAAGAGTTTACAGGAATATGTGTATAGCAACCGAGGGGTTGGTCGAGCGCTTGTGAGAGCGCGAGCCCTCTGGCGGCGAGCATGGGAGGCGACGCACGAATTACACGAAGTTTTGACTTATATTTATTACTGGGCTGCTCGAGAATAAGGAAATGATTTCGTTTCTGCTTTTGCTGGGGCAAAGTTGGATGCAGTTTGGATTGGATTGAATATTTAGAATTTATAGGAACTGTGGCAGGGGGTCGTGGAAAAACTTGGATGCGCATGTCAGTAAAGGTCACGGATAACGAAATAAAGCGACGAAAGACTCGTGGAAAAGTATGAAAAGTATTTTATGGCATTCCATGATAATCTCGAGATGTCTTTTCTTTTAAACGTGTTTCGCGTTTGCATTACACGATGTATTTCTTCGAGTTTGCGTAACTCTGTTGCAAATTTGAATCGCGAGACTTTAAAAGAGAGAATTTCACGCAGCATTCTAGTCAATCAAGATGTGATGTTTTGGTTACTTAGAATAAATCACCATCTTGAAGAAGCGTTAGTTGTACATCCCTTCGATCTCGTTTCCTCGCCCGGCAGTACGGAAAATTTCCCTCTTTCCTTTCCCTGTCCATCTGGTAAGCTTGCCTCCTTACATTTTCTTCCCAGTCCCTTCTGTCAGGAGAAGATGTTGTGTCGTTGTTGAGTCTCAATTCAAATGGGCTCGGCGTATCGCTATCGCGCGTATCAGCTTCTGTTTCCGCGACGTACGACTCCGTTTCCCATGAATAACGCATTTCCACGGGAAATCGATATGCAGATTACCGAGTGTACCTACGTACGTTCCTCTCTATTTCTCTATTTCCACGTTTCGCCTTCTTCTACGCGGGTCAGGCGGATTTGGGTCAGTAGAGATCACGTACCGCCTTATTTCGTCGACTCCACTCGCCGCGGATCCATCGATCCGTAACGCCCGAAGAGACGAACGAATCCCAAACCTACAGCCTGTTCCGCGGGCGTGAAATTGAATCGCCTTATCGTCGGTAAATAGGAAACAGAAGATCTTACCAGCGCCGAGATATGTATTCGGCGTTACCGTCTTTGAACGTACGGATCCGAATTTCTTGTTCGATCGGCTTATCCCGAACCTGCAACACGTCCTGCCAGACTCTGCTTTTATCTCAGAGACGATCGAGAAACCAGATTTCGTTGTTCGTTACGGGATTGTTATAAAACATGCCACGTAGCAATTTCGAGCGGCGAAATATGTCATCGACGTGTTGCCCGTTTGTCATGGATCAAATAATACGATTCCTTGCCCATGGCTGATTTAATCGTCGAGGCTTTACGGATACGCAGCGAGTCACAGCCAAAATAGCACATTTAAAACAATATTTAACGTAAAAATCACATCTTCAAACATATCTTTCTAGAGTTAATAAGCTGTGTCTTCCACGTATGGAGTTCATTTTAAGAATCGTTACAGTATTCGTTCGATTGCGGAAAATCTCCATAAAAATATCAGTTCTGTTTAAAAAGAATTCATTTTGAAATAACAGAGACGCAACAGTGCAGCGAGGAGGACAATGAAACGGGAGAAGCGACCATTCACTTTTCGCGTTTAAATCGCGAAAGACAAATCACGCTCGTTGTCCGCGCTCCCGTTTGTTATTTGCTCGGTGATTTTCGAATCGAACCGTTCCAAATCAATCTCGAAAAGCATTACGCATTAGCCTGCACTGATAATGACATTTCGGTTTTGCTGCGTCAACTTCAGTTAATTGATTCGTGCTGGCTCGCTCGACTATTGTCACCGTGAACGAGTCCGGGCGCTCTCGCTTTATTACAAACTGGGTTGCGTTCAGTTGCCGATCGTACCATTTAATTACGATCATGACACGCGACGCGTCGAAAATTTCCCGCTTTACCGAAGCGTAGCCTCGCCGATCCATCCGAGAATCAGCAAAATGTATCGCGAGAGGATTCAGCCTGCAGTGAGTAACTTCAATGCTCGGACGCTTCGTAATTCTCACTTTGTCGCTTCGCAATTTACCTTCCACGAAGAATAAAACAATTAAACTATTCGGTGACTCTAGGAAATCATCGAGTACTTTTTAAAACAATAATTAAACGATGGGAGTAATTTTGAATGTGATCAATATCGTATCAACATCCTTGACATCGATAATAGCTTCAATTTTTCTGAGAAGAATGTTCAATTTACGAAAATATGTCATACGCCAACGATTAATAGAAAAGGGTTTACGCCACAATTACGAGAACGAAGGGCGGATTGCTGATAGGATCTCCCGATGGATTCTTTGATGCTTATCGTCATTCGCACACCAGACAGTATTAACGTTTCAGATCCAACGAGATCTTACGGATTACAACGCTCTTCACTTTCCTGATTTATAATAAGACTTATCCCATTGCGAGGGTCGGAAATCTCTTAAAGTTTTAATTACTCTCGCGTGGGTGCTAACGTTCCTTTTTTCCATCAGCGTTTCCGAGCGACGATTCCGTGACTCGTGGCCACTAAATCCATGAAAGTTGCCAACGCTCGAGGAGGACTGGGAAAATTCCTTTGAGTAATTAACGTATTCCTAAATGGGGGGAACATCGTCGAGGGCCCCGACGCGGAGCCACGATTCCGTTTCCCATCGTGTACGAGAGAATTTCTTGCCCGATGTCGACACGAGCGTGCGTATTGCGACCGACATTGTCTATGCGCGGTTGTCTTACGCGTCCAACAACCTCTTGTTGTATCGTCGACCGTTAAACTGGGTCAGAGTTTTAACTTGCAACGCGATGGCGTGATCGCGCTCACACGTAGTTGCATTTAACATTCTTCATTGACCTGATGTTAGTGGTCTGTAGCAAATAACTCCGCACGAAACTCCTCGTTTCGCGCCCCCGGTGTAAGCAACTCACGTTCCCCAACCTAACCTTGTTCGTTCGCCAAAGTGTTATCGTACACTTTCGTCGTGTTGGATTTACTTCGTCACAGTTTCTTTTGTTTCGCTAAAACTAGAGCCAGTGCTCCATAAAAACGGCTCTGTTATTTGCGCGATGAAAAGAATTGCGTGCGCGCTGTGGCCGACGAAAATATTCGAACGCTGGGGGTCAATGACCTTTATCGTATCAAATGTGTGCAAATCGACGTGTTTTAAACAGTATGATGTCTAGGGGAAGTACCAAGCTCTAGTTCACACTGTCGTACATAAATAAAAAATGGCGGGGATAACTCCGTGGACACTAGTGTATTCATTACTATATTATAATGTCTCGAAACGCTTCAACAAATGCAACGAGAATAAGACAAAGAGGCATCGGTATCAATTAAAACCATTGTAGCCTGCCATTAACTTGCGTAATGTGAACTGTGAAGGATTTTTTAAAGGCACATTGGAGTGTCACGAAGTGGAAAGTCCAACGGGGGAATCGACGCCCAGTTCCCTGCCCCTCATCAACTTTTGTCGCGATCTTATTTGTCCGACGGCTCGTTTATTCTGAAGAACTTGAGAGCCCGGGCTGAGTCCAATTAAAAATCACGGGGTCATTTATTTACGCTTGGGATACAATCGAGCTTGAACAAGGCGGCGGAACGGGCGGGGAGGACGGGGGTAGGTGTAAATAATGGTCAAGCGGCCAGGAAGGTCGGACACTGCAAAAGAGGGTTGAAAGGCAAAGAGAAATTAAGGCGAAAGCCGGTGGGAGGGTAATGAGTGAAAATAAAAAATTGCTCGCTGGTGTGAAGAGACAGTACATACTGGACTTGTGCTACGTGCAACAAAATTGCTGAAAGACCCAACTAGCACAAACTTTCCCCGGAAATTGTTCACCTTCTTCCATTCGTCACAATTTCATTATCGCGATCGATCGTTAACTCTCTGTCGTTGTGGCTCTCTTGCATAATTTAAGGTTGAAAATAGATTCGTTTCTCTATTTATAAAGTTTCCATGGAACAAAACTAATCATTTTTGCAGTTGCAAAAGGGGAACATAATTTATTCGGATTTTATTCTTAATGTGTAACGAAACGAGTGCAGTTTTTTCCCCCTCGGGGGGAAAAGATCGAGCGAAGGGTTGGGATCGTGTGCATTAATTTCGTAACGTTAAAAACGCACGTGACGATGAGTAGGTAGAAAGGATGGCTTAGTCACCTGCGGCGGGGGCAAGTGTGCACGACACGCGTTTCGATAAGAAGCCATGTAACGTGACTTGTCGGCTGACGTTGCTGCAATTGCTGTTGCTGTTAGACCGGCTGGCCATTTAAATTTCATTACGAACCCAAATTGCGTCCACCTTAACGGCGCATAACTCGCCAGACGACGGCCAGATATAAAAACCGCGGCATTGTGCATTACCGAGCCGATAAGGAAACCACATTTCGACGAGGCGCAATGACTTAATAGAAATCCACCGAACTCGTACAGTAACCAACAAAAATTTAAGACAAAAATAAGGTGATCAGCACAGTCGAACAGCAGTGGAAGAGAATCATTTTCCGGAATTAAGTATTATGCATTAGGGTTGGGAACGATCGTTTCTTATTCCTTCCAGTTACACCTGATTTAGGCGCCGTTACGCTTAACCGTGACTGCAAAAAGCACGATCCGTGTGCCGGCTCTGAATCGACGAAGAAGCACGGTATCTGTAGGAGGTTAACGTTCACCAGAAGCTGGCCCCGCCAAGAACCGGAGGCGTGCTCGAGGACCTCTATTGAATTAACTCCATTCACCAAATTGCTCTCGCATTATGCTGGATCACGTCTGAGCTAAGTTCCACCCTCCGGTGTGGTCTCTCTGTCACAAACGCCACCAACGAGGACAAAGTCTTCCTACGATTGAAATTCGTACTTCGTTGATCACCAGCCCCCCCCCCCCCTCCCCTTCCTCCATTTTATTTCGTTAAAAAGAATTGTTTTTTTATGATTATGTTGTCTTTGAATATCAGAATATTGTGCAATTTAAAAAAATTAAGAAACTGGACACTTTGAAGGAGGAATTTTTAATAATATAAAAGAATAGATCGAGTTTCGAATGGTATCTCAGCGTCGAAACGTAGACGGGAATAAAGTTTCAGATTTTAGGTACTCGTCCGCAATCTTCCCATTTTCTATTTTCATATTTCACGCGATTTTATATTTGCCACACGTTGTTCGTCGCATATAACATCCCCGCTGCAGAGAGATAGGAGAAGAACGAGGGTGGAAATCTTGAATCGTAGAAGAATAAAGGGGAAAAAGAAAACGAGTTTGAGGAAGCGAGAAGAAAACCGAGAGGACACTCGCCAATTTCTCCCAAGGCTACCGCGTGCTACTACAGCTGTGAGTAAACGAACGATAAATTTGCCCTGAAAAATAAAAATAAAGGGAAAGGTCGGGAGGGAGGAGAAACATCTCGCGCAATGCACAATACGAGCATTTTCCTCCCTTATTTTTTTTCTTCTTATTCTTCTCTTATCTCTCCACGTGCAATTGTCCACCGATTGAAAATCGTGTTGGCGATCAAATTCAATTTCCGTTATCGATTCACTTTCGCCCTCTTTTATCATACGAAAAATAACGAAACGAAAAGAAAACCAGGTTATCAGCGTGGAGTAGATATTCTTGGTTTTTCATTTCGGATAAGCGTCTAATTCTGCATGCAAAACTAAGTGGAAAAGGAAGAGTAATATTTATTCGTCGGGGGTCTCGTTTACGAGAGAATCGACTGTGAAAATTCATGGAGAACGAGCTAGCTCGAGTGGAATCAACGAACAATGGTCAGACGCGCCGCGCTAATCGTATTCAATCGCGCGGTTCTCCAACAAATTTTCAAATTCAATTATCTCGAAAACAAAACCTCGAACGAGAATATGTTATTCTTTATTTCTGGCTTATTTTTATACGTAGAAACTCCTCCTGCTCCGTTTGAGTCTTTGGCGATATGCTCGTGGCCTTTGCTAAAGTAATTTGATAATATACACCTGAATAACAGCGTTTCGTTTGAGATACTGCTTTTTAAACTGACACATTTATATCACGGACGTTAAAAATTACGACAAATATTTCTCCCACGGTCTGTAGATATCTGCACCTCGTTTGCTTTCGAACTCCCTTCCCAGAGTTATATCGTAATGTCCTAATTATCGATTGCACGCCGGTACGACTGCATCGTCCGCTCCATTTCACAAGTGTTTCGCGCCACAATTTTTCCACCTATGTTTTCATCCGCCCTTCGCTCTTTCACCCTCGCCGGCAAACGAGATAAACCATGATTCCCGCGGTTTTGCCTGCTTACGCGCGGGTACTTTGTTAAAAGGAGGGCTTGAATTTTTTCCTAACGAGAGCGGCGCAACGGCCGAGGATTTTTAATTAAAACCGAAGGAACGCGAAAACATTCAACATCGGTGGCAATCGCGAGCGACGAATCTTTCAACGCCCGGCGAAACCAGGTCGAAAATAGTGTGACGACACCGTATTCTTTCACCCGCGCAGCGAAATGCCTCCTGGCGGAATTACGTTGGGAAAGAAAGCGAGATGGAACGACGGAAATCTCGTTACGGTAGGCAACATTATCTTCTATTTGCGGCCAGAACCATTCGTATTATAACGCGCGGCCGACTGCTCGTTTTCTTATTTCTCTCATCTAGCGGCAAGGCACGCTAGAGGCAGTTCGCGTTCCTTCTTTTTCTACTGGAAGATGAATGGAGTTAACCCGATTTGTTAATGTTGTTATGGGTAATGGATCGTTGCGAGTAACAGACGGAAACGCTGTTCTCTTATTCGCAATTACTATCTTTTTTTCTGTGACGGCCACACTCGCTCATCCGGCGAGCTATGGCGTTCAGTTTTGTATCTTGCTCATAGAACTTATAAGAACGTCGATATAAAAAATCAAATCTTGCTTATTTCGTACTCACAATCGTAACAAATTAGTATAAAATTTATTCCAATTGCATTATATAATTCGTTTTTGAAATATGGCAGGTTGATTGAATAATTACGTCGAGCTGGAAATTCGTCGAATTTCGTATGTCTTTTGAAAATTTTAATTAATCATTCAGAATATAATTGGAATTTCGAAACCCAGCCTTTATTAAAATCTGCTTGAATCATTTTGGAAGGTAACTGTAAAATTCATAATACCACGTTGAACCGTTTTCAATTTATGTCATTACGGGCAAACATCCTCCGCCCAATTTTAATACTAGCATAGATAGAAGCGAATATTAAAACATTCATTTCTGCTAAAGGAGCCCTAGTTTTACATCGAGTCACTGTGTTAATAGGATATTTCATATTTCACTTGTTGATATTCAAATTTTTAAAGAACTACTACCCTGTACGTAAGAATAGACGGTCACGCGAGTGCTTGTGAGAGAGAGAAGAGCGTAGCCCTCTGCTGGCGAGCGTGGGAGTGTCACCACAATCTGATATATAGCTAACGTTCTTTACCATCGAAATCTTGACTCCAAGTATGATTCCAAGGTTTTCTCTGGGATTTTGTTTATTCTAGGCGAAGTCTACTTTTGATTAAGCAGCGCACTCAGGGTCCCATATTACTCAGATACAATACCCATCCATGGAATCGAATGCAAATCCACGGTGCACCGGGTTCGATCGAACGTCTGCGTATTCTCCATCAAGAGATTGACGCCGTTTACCTCGAGTCATCAAGGATAGGGCGCGAAGGGTCTTTGTGCGCCGATGTACACATGCGGACGCAAGCAGGAGGCGTATAAATGCGCGGTCCGCGCCTCCACGAGCGTCCCTGTCTCTGCCATGACTGATGACCGGCATTACGATTTGTCAATAACAATTGTCCCGAGTATAACTGCCTCGCGCAAACTGCAACTGATGGCTAACATCGATTGTTCACGTCGACGTAACTGTCCGGCACCGGAGTGACCCATAACGCATCCGCACCAAAAATCTGCCGCCGACAGACCGACGCGAATTCGACGAAATGCCCGCAACGTTGTGCACGCTAATACGCCGCTATCTGTGCCGTTGATTAGTCGTTACGCCATTTTCCGATTGATTCCATCGACCCTCGATCTGTCCCTAGGATCGCCATTCTTCAGCTTTTTTTTTACTCTCGATTTTAATTCAACGAAGCTCTTAATTTGTAAAGACTCTTCGTAATGATTCTTAAAATGAACGTCGCCCCAGGATCGACGCGTTCATCTTTCAGGCAAGGCAAAATTCGATACCAGTTGATATGTCTTGTCAACTTCTCCCCAATTGAAAAATCGATCGAGCGACGCGCGCGATACATTCAAAAGCGTAAATCAAAAGGACAATCGCCGGTTTCCATTCACTTTAGATCTTGCTAAACAAATTACACCGTAACCGCGTGAGTAATGATACAGGAAATGGTTTATGTGTACACGTAAACTTGTTCGCATGGTCGTGCGAGGACGAAGGTATTTCACGCATGACACATGTACGGCGCAACGAGACAGCAAAGAAAATAGAATACTGATTTACAACGAGGAAGTGTTAATTATGAATAACATGTGCGCCGTTGATGTATTATCGATTTTGCTGTTCGTTCGATGATGTATAAGTAATTTTCATCGCTGGAAAAATAGACTACATACCGGAACCGTGGGTGAAATATAACCTCGTTCGTTGTTCGAACTTACAAATTTAATTTGTACGAATTGTCTTCGTTCAAAATAATTTTCTTTTCCGACGACAAATACTATATGCACGAGGCGACAGTCAAAGTGTTAATTGGACTCGTCGAACCGGTCCGGGTGCTAAGTTATCGGACAGAGACAGCCGCGGTGATAAAACACTGTGGCCAGTATCCGTTTTCAAGATGGAAATCCTGTTCCAAAGGCAGCCAGGAAGCCGACAGCGACGAGCAAACGGACATTTAGAATTGTGCACGAGATCAGACTAACCCCTGCTAAGATGACTCCGCTCGAAGTGAGGTTCGACCTGGCTTTCGGGGTCGGGATATCGCATTATTCCCGACTGAATGGGGTAAATCAGGATCTCGTAGAGTTTCGACGTGGAATCGACGGTGGTCTTGGATCGCTGATGCTGAGAGGATGAGGATTGGTTGCCAGCGGCTGCCTTGGGAATTCAATTATAGTAACGGAACAATGGCAACCGCGCCGGTAATGAAGGGACCGTCGCCGTGAGGTCATCGGATTACATGCTATTTACAATACATAAGTCGGATGGTTGTCGACGAGGGGACTTTTTAACGTCGTTTCTACCCATTTTTTTATTTTTTATTTCTTTATTCCACCTCTCTACACGAAGCACCGTGGCTCGAAAGCGTCAAAACACGAACTTTTATCGTTAAGTTACATTATTACGTATAATTCGCCTAGATTACAGAGTCTTATTTCCCATGAGTCTATCGTTTCTATAATAATGTTACTTTCCTCCATCGTCGACACCCGTTAATTGTAGCATTCATGTCTCGAACATCACGTTCGCGTGATACATAATTCCTGTCAAACATGACGGATGTTCGAACGATGTAATACCACGGCATTTGCACCGAAGGACACGAGGCCATTAATCACGAAATGGCAGTAATACATAAGATTTACATATTTCGATTTGATAATACAATTCGATTGATTATTTCGTAGATGGTATAATTTTTCATTCCCAGTCGGTTCGACGCCTTACTTAATTCCTGCCAATTGTATATGCACGCTTTAAAACTAGATTTACACCTACCTACGCTCGCCAGCAGAGGGCTACCCTCAACTTGTCTCTCTCACAAGTGCTCTCCTCTTCCTCGATTAAAAAATTCAACATTTCTAACAGAGAATATTCATGACTTCTATTGAAACGCAAGTTGAACTAGTCAGATTGTATCATTTGGTTTCTGTCGCGTTAACGAGTCGATGAACGTAGTTAGCCTTTGGCCCCGATCGTTGCGTGAACTTTGCGATCGAGATTTGTGACGAAAGTGGTCATCCGAGTAAACATCGGTTTCACAGAGGCCGGTAGGGAAAAATTTAACAACCCCTTTGGCACGGTCGAGAACGAGTTTCGTAATTACGTTACGGGGGCACGAGTAGGAAGCACGGGGGGAGTTTCTGGCTCTCTCGCTCGGTCGGCCATGCGTTTAGGAGCAGCAATGGATTCCGTCAATAACCTCTTTAAAAGAGACTAAATTCATTATTTGCCTTCTATTCGGTGCGCTGGCATACGGCCTGTTTTTCTGAATTTCCTTTTATACCCTCGAAAGGAAGCTCCGATCGCGGGGTTATTCTCGAAGGGTCGTGATAGCACACTCTCGATCCAATATTCCAAATCGGGATGTATTATTGATCATGCAATATCGACACTAGGCGGCACCCCTCCTATTGAATGAAATGCCAATTCCTTTCAAAACTGCATAGGGTGCTCCCGGCGTCAGAATTTTACATCAACGCCAATTAAAGTCATTAAAAAATTAAATCAAAAAATTTCTAATCGTTCTGGAAAAATTATTTTCGAGTGCTGGGATCAATTGCAATCATTTTTCATCATTAAACGTACCCTCGAAGTCACAGGTTATTCGACTATTATAAAAGAGGTTCGAAAGAAGTTTGGGAAACATCATTCAAGCTACTATTCTTCGCTTCCACTCCGAGTCATCTTGTGTGCATCGAACCGAAAAGTCAAACTCGACAAAGGAAATGTAGTGGAACTAGAATTCGTTGCGTGGGCGATTCGAATCGGTTCGCGATGTTACGCATAACAAACAACGCCCTGGCGTCCATTTGCATGTGAATGTCTATAAAGAGAAGCGTTGTACGTTCTTCGTTGCGTACAGGTAGGCGAGATAACGTCGCCTGTCAAATATGAGAACAATTAGGGGGAAGAGGGTCAGGAGAAAACATCTTGACGGGGCAACCGCACGTGTCTTTTCACCCTCGGGACAAAGTGACCCCAGCGTTCGAGGAGAGGACCTATACGCGGTGCCTCCACAATTAAAAACTCGTTCGGTTTACATAGATGCTTTCGGGAGACTTTTTGTTTGCGTACATAGTGGCCGAGGGACGCACCGAGTCTTTTACATAATGGCTTTTCGAGCGAAATTAAATTCTTAGGGGACCCGTGCACGGGGGGGGATCCCCCATGATCGTCGTCGCGAACGTTTTCGCAGATACTTTTGTGTCGCGCGTTATCAGTATTAACCCTGCAGCTAAAACATTCCTTAATGGGTATATTGCACTTGCAAGATAGGGTAGTTTCACGTTCGCTAAAACACGTTCGTCTGGCATACTTGAATGTTGCAGAAAAAACGATTGTTTCAATTAATTTCTATCATTTGCAAGTATAAAGGAATACGTACATTTTTAACGTTTCAAATTCCCCAACATCGATCGCAGGATCGGATCGGGAAAAGTAATAATAGCGACGTATGGAAGAGAAATTGTCAACCCGTAAACATTGCATAATAATAGAATAATATTATTTAAAATTGAAAGGTTGAAATAACTCTCGCTTTGCATCGATTAATTTACATGGCTCCACGGAATTACAGAATGCATCCGGAACTTCGAGGCACGCGAAAAACCTCTTGAATTTTACATTTCGCGCCATTAACTACGCAAACAGAAGCTGCGCATTCATATTTTAATACATTACGCGAGCACGTTTCAATACGCCGCGCCGACATAAAATCGTTTCATTCAAACTCTTCCGCTCTTAATAAATACGAGATAAACCATGCGGGGGGGGCGAATTATTAACGAAAATCGTTGCATTAATTTCAAGCGATTCGTAAAACTGTCTAATAAACAAAACGATCAGTGGAATTCACCCGCAACGATCGAAAGTTACAAAAAATCCATTCTTTGCACAATTCCACGCTGAACTGTGTTTTCGAAGAATTTACAAATTAATTTCAATTTTAAAAAGCGATACAACTTGGATCATATTTGCGTATTTAACGAGATTTTATACTCTATCGGAAGTAGGTTAAAAACAAATTGTATCGTGTTTGGTCTTGTTTTGATCAGAATACTCTTACAAACACATTGGTAAAAGTTTCATAAAAAAAAGAACAAAAAGAAAAAAGTTTCATCTTTGATTCGTCTTCGTTTGTTCAGCGTTAAAGAAGTGAATTACACCCATCGATAAACCAATATAATTGAATAGAAACTAATGCTGTATAGAAGAGTAATTATAGAGATTGGAATGCTTTCGTTAGCCGGGAGTATTTCGTTCGAGAAGACCGTGGATTGTTCTTTTCGCCGAGTCCCCTAATTTCGGAGACGCTAGAACGACAATCGTTAACCGGACTAGCCTGTATAGACATTTGCGGATAGAAGGAATCGGGCACGTCTGCGTCGAGTCGTTTCTCCTCGTTAAGGGATTCCGTAGGTGGAGGAGAAGGTGGGGCTGGCGTGCGGATTGCGGAAGCAGTCGCGAGCGTTTTCGCGCTTTGCAGCCGCAGAGCACTTCGGAGTTGCCATTCGGAGCACGTAGATTGCTAACCTAACTTGTTTAGCGGTTTTAGCGGTATTTGATTAGTTGAGTGAATTTCCGAACTGTTTCAGACCGCTCGCGCTGGCTTCGGGATCCGCTCGAGATCGGACGGCGACAAACCTTCGGTGAATTTTCCGCGTACACACTATCTACGTGTCGTGTGTATACAACGTACCGTATCAACGCCGCATTCCAAGCGAATTGAACGAGGGAACGGCGAATCCGTCGATTCTGGGGTACCCCGTCAAAATTAAAGCGCTTACCTTGAGAGTAGTTCATGTCCTTCTTTCATGTACCCCGATGGCTACTCCCATCCGGAGTCGCGACCACACCGAACATGTACTATCACCTGAAACAAACCCATTCACCTGTTAAACGCCTCACAATTCAACCATTAATCCCTCTTAACCTTCTAAACAGTCTTATATGGAGGGTAACATATTAAATAGGGGGCACGATTAAATTTACAATCATGGACTGTGGACTGAGCTACTTGAATGTGCACTTAAATTAACGTGCATATTAATTTAGAAATATTTATAGTCACTAAAATGACAAAAATAACCAATCTGAGCACAAAAGTTCGATCGATCTTTATTCGTTGAGAGATTCCCTGATTCTCGCCAGTATCGATCAGCTGTTGCTCGAACTTGGCACCCCACCCACGAGCTCTTCTTCCGTCTTCCCCGTCAGGCGTAAGTCTGGGCAGGCAATGCCGATTGGAAAATCGAAGTACCCACGAGGGTGGTTAGGCAGACCCGTTAAACCCCCTTAGCGGTGGCAATATACGAGAAGGACTTATTGGCTAACTAAGCCAATACCACCGCAAACGACGTGTCCATCTGGCGAGCTAATTAGCAAATTATGAAACGAATTTCACCGGTGCCTTTAACAACCGTATGTATCCAACTGTTTTATTCGTTTCGCGGTGGTTGTAATAATCGCGTTACTGACTCTGCCCCGGTGATGGTAAGTTGCCCGCGTGCTTTTTATTCAAGCACAGTTATCGTTAAATAAGTAAGCCGAAACCGTAGCCTGTTCTAATTAAGTTAAAAATTTCGCAATTGAAATTGAGTGGCGTTACGTAATTACTTTAGTAACGGGTATCCGTGGACGTTAATGACTCATTTGTTGCACTATATGAGTAGTTATTATTAAACTTACGTCGTTCTCATTTTTAGTGATGCAATTTTTATAGATATTTGTTCTTAAAATTCCTATTTTCACAGGAATTGATCGTGCTTCGTTATATGCGAATCTTGCAGTAAACGATTGCTGAGTTCCTAAACAGTACTCGTTCGGATTGCTACTTGTTTGGAGACGTGCGTCCATTGTTAGAATCTCGCGTCTGAGAAGAATGATGCATGGAAAGACAATTAGAGGAAAGTGGACGGAAGTTGTCTTAGCAAATACCACTTAGGAAAATACGATTGGGACTGGCGGTAATCGAAGTTGTCGCGACAGAGGCTGCTGGTCGAAATAATCGGATAACGTTCGTCGTCCTAAGACGCGAGGATATAATGGGGAACTCTGGCGAACGGAGAAATAAGAGGAAAGTAGCATTTATGGACACGATTCGATATGGGGATAAATTGATACGGAATGGATTACGAAGGGAGTGTACGAAGTGGGGCTGAAACTCTGTCCACTGGTCGTCGTGTTAAAAAGTTAACAACTTTTTAACAAAGCAAATAAGTAAATAAACGGTTCTCATGGGTCTATAGGGAGTCCATTTCGAAAAGCACTTGGGTAAACTAACTCGAATGACGATTTTTATTGTCAACGGTCAGAATATTCAGCACGATAAATTTCCTTATGCTCGGGGGCACGAACCGATCAATTTCCATGAACCTCCGAGGAAGAGAACGATCCCAGAAGTCCTCGAGCGTGGGAGCATTCAAAATGAATTCACGAAAGGCGGATAGGATTCTTTGGAGCTTTTTCCGCCAGCAATATGGGCGAATAAGGTCCGGCCATTTGCAGGATAAAAGATTCGAGAAGGTTGGCCCGTCGGTACGTTAGGTATGTAGGCTCCGGAGAGTAGGCTAGCCGGCAGACTACGGGGCGGTGCGGGAGGCGGGATGGTCACGAGCGCGGGAAAAATTGAATTATCATAAAGAAATTGCGTCCGAATATTTCGTCCGGTTCTATTGAATGCCAACGAGTAGATGAGAAGGCATCGATGGGTTCGCCGATATCGCCCGCGGGCAGCGTCCGGAGACTTCCATCGGGAATTTTAAGAATCAAGACCGCCTCGAATTGAGCAAAGCCCCGACGCGTTCGTATGTGTACGTTCGTACGTGCGTAAGCGTCTAGCAGGAACGAAATTGAAGAGAGAAAAGAAGAATCGGCCGGAGCCCGCTCTTTGAACCCTTTCGAGCTACGAGTTGCTCCTTGAATTGCTCTTCTATGGTCTGCAATAAGGCTGCAGGGTGAAAGGTGAAAACTGAAAAGGCAACCGGGATTCAATTGTCACGAATCCTCGTTAAATTCTCGTTCCTTTTTTACCTCCTAGACCCGAGTTAGTTATCCTTTATGGTGGAACTTTCTCACCGAGTCGTCCCCGTACTTCTGTCTCGTTTATTTTACGCTGTTCGGCCGTACTATATTGTTCATTTAACGGAGTAATCAGCGTTATAACAATTAAGCATACGTATGATCGAGGCTCTATTAATCGTGGCTGTAATTTACTAAAATTCTTTTTATCAGGGGTTGTAATTTTTAATTGGTTCTTTTATTGTTAAGTTTTCTATTTTGAGGAAATAGTTTTGTATCCATTGAAACTTATATTTCATATATTTATGCACAAGTAGAAAACTTCGAACGAAATATTATGAATCGCTTTGCCGGCACCCGTTGCTCGAAATTTGTCTAGGATTCTGCGACATCTAATACACGGCTTGGATGCGCATATCGATATGTCGCTTAATTTTAACGACGCTGGAAGCGTATATAATGTAAACTCAATACCTTCCAACGTGCATGGTGGTAAGCGCCATACGATCCGATCCTGGATACTGGCATCAAATCCCCGACATGGCCATTATACGCTCATTTCAGGTTAATACTTGGCCGATGTTGGTGCATTGACCTAACGACCGACACTGTCGGACATTAAAGTTGAGCACCGCTGAGCTCTATCGCGCAGACCGCATTGTCTGCCCTTATTTGCGGAGTTGGCGGGCAAATTATCCTGAGGATTTCGCTCGGGATATTGACAATGTCGAGCATCCAGAGAAAGCGAGAAGAAATGTTTGCTTACGTCCGTTAACGCTGGGAGATTCCAACTTAGTTTCCAGCTTGCGTCCGTGGAAATTGTTCTAATTTACCGTGATTACATACGACTTATCGCGCGTATCAACTTTAACCAAAAATACCAATATTAATCAATGAATTTCTCCTATTCTGGCTTCAAGCTTCATCGAGATCAAGATTGATCAAACATGGAATCGAGTCCTAGTGGGCTAGCTAATTATTATTAAACTATTAAATTTTCATCAATTTGAACTTTCGTTCAGCACGAACAAAATAGTTACTTCCTGGATATATTGAAGATTGAGATTGAGAAGCGCTGCTTTGGAGGATGGTGGCCGAGAGCGAAACAGAAACAGTTGAAATTAAATTAGAAATTATGAAGGGAACCGTCGAAATTATAAGAGCATCGAGACTAGGGGGAGTCTGGAAATTTTACGTGTATAGTAGTTGCTTCTGTATCGGTGAAGGAGTTTCGAATAGGGGATCCCGAACAACTCGCGAGGCAGCCTTTAAACTCCCCCCAGTTTCTTTCGCACATGAGAAACTCCCGCTGTACTTTTCCTGCGCCTCTCCCACGTGTTTTGCCCCTTTTCCGCCGTCGGATGCGACGCGATTTCGGACTTTGGCGACAAACTTCCCTCAAACTTTCCACGCTCTTTGCGTTTCCTCGGCTAACGAGGACACGAACATAAAAAGGACGCGTCCCTTTGACGGATGATCGACGGTAATTTACTAAAAATTTCGATTTCATCCAAAATTTGAACTCAGGAATTCGCTATTTTTATAAGAGCTTCAACACCAAGAATGATTGAAGTCATCAGATGTGTAAAAGTAATGAAAGGTGCTAAAAAATCTGGACTCCAAGTGTTTCTCTGGACTATCTAATAGTCGACAAGTCCGTTCCCTATCATTTCGACGATCCTCACGTGAAAATATAACGATTTTGCAGATTTTATTGAAAAGCAATAACCTCAAGATTCTCATATATTTCAGCAATTGTTTTCAAAATTCTAGGGATACTAGGGCAACTTGTAATTTAATTTCAATGGTTCTCATTTTGCCTTTGGTCGTTTAAAGGACTGACACTTTGTTAGTGGTATCCAGCGTGTTGCATTCGTAAGTCATTGCCACCACAAAAGGCGACCGCATCGTTAAGTCACCGCGAGGACGCGTATGTTTGGACAAACGTCGTAAAACTGCACATGTCTGGGTGCCTAACGAAGGTAGGCGAGTACTGGATAATCTTTACGGTTTGATCAGAGTTCACCGTTTGCGTCACGAAGCACCAAAAGCGTCAGTTGTGAATACGATTCGATGAATGAATTTAATCTGTCCTAAAAATATCTTCGATCTATTTCGAAAGCATTTATAATTCACAGTGCTCCGGAATGAAACTTCGGTTCTCTTGTTTCCGTGTTCAACAATCAAGGGGCTAATGAAGTGTCATGTTTCTCGCGAGCGATTTCATATTAACATAATGGGGAACAAGAAACAGATGGCACTTTAATATTTTCTAGAATTACATTTTACTGGCAAGTTAATTTGTCGCGACGATTACGAAGACATATTTGAACGAACGAGCACACCTTTCACGTTTATCGGATTAATTTCGTTCAAGCAGGAAACGTCCAATTAATCAAAGTATATTGCATTTTCCCGCCATTATTCGTTGGGACCGTAGAAACTGCACTTATCTAAGGCATTACGAAATTATTCCGCAATATTATTGGCACGGTCACGTTTCGTGTATTTCAATATATTTCGTTCCCGGAGATAAGCGTTTCTCTCACGCTGACGAAAAAAAAAAGGGGATTTTCAATCTCGAATATGAAACGAGAATTTCATTTCCCTCTGCCGTTGAAGGAGCTGACGTAAGCGGTGGATTCTTGACGATAGAAATTAAAAGCGCTCCGTTGATCCCATTAATCTTGAGATGATAAAACGATTAGCGATCCTAATGGAAAGAGATATTGAGGAAACGGAGAGAGCGCAGTTCGAGAGCCGAACAGATGAAAAGTTTTCAAGGAGCGGCTCTGAGAATCGTGGAATATCTACGAAATAATAGTATTCCGTCGTAAATTAAAATCGCTAGGCGAATAAAAACGACTGGAATATCTGATTCGACAAACGTCGTATATCTGTTGACGTTGAGTTACCAAAAATGATGTTTTTTAAATGAAACTATGTATTTTTAATTCGGAAAAGTAAAATACATCTGCGCGCTATGCTATTATAATCCACTGTTGCTTGGATGAAGCAAGATTCCAGCGCGCATTCAAGATTCAAGATAATCAAGATCCCGTTTCACGCGCGACTCTTGTCTCGTTCCGAATATTGAAGATTCAGAAATTCTTGCATGTTCCAAGATTGCCAGCGTCCCCATAGAGCTCCATGGAACATTATCGCGGCGTGTATTCGAATCTGCGACCGGATAGATGTGCCCAAGATGGTACACAAGAAAAGATAACCAAAGAATACGTCGTCGTGACATAGTTTCGTAACTCGATAACAAAGTTTCGCGAAACTGATATTACCGAGTGTTCCCTGGCCGGATCTGATATTCTACAAAATGGACGTGAGCAAGAATAAAGACATTACGCGGACACGTATACCCAGAAATAATTGAATATGCGTCGGGGTGAATTAGTGGTGGCGTTGAATTAAATATAAGACGCTTCGGGGGATGGGTCTTGGACGGTAGTCGCTATTAATGTCACCAACCCTAACCATGGGTCACGGATATCGTCGGGAGGGTGCATTCTTAATCGAGTGTGCCTTTCGGTACAGCCGTGCGCCCCTAACGCGACGAGATAATAAAACTGCATCCGCGGCAAGCCCCAATAATTTCCGAAAATCCATTCCGATCGGTTTGAGGATACCCTTCGACGCGAAGTATAATTTTCAAGCATGATGGACGTTCGTGCTGAATTACTACAGTCAAGGTTCAATGCGGTTGATTGAAACTGATTTAAATATATCAATATGTATCAGGTTATGAGAACTCATATCGACGACTACTAATCTCCTCCTTAGTATTTAATATTAATTGTTTGGGGTTCGATAGCGTAAAATATGGATTAAAATATTGGTACTAAAAATATCGGATGTCTATGCCCTCGGTATAACAAAATAATCGAAGCAGGTATCGCGATACATCTTTACGCACTTCATCCCTTCGGGCGATTTATTCAAGCGGAAAGTATTGCTTACTTACACCCGACGTCTTTGTGGAAGGACCGTCGCGTATCAAGGAGGGAAGGCACGATCGTAATTTTTGCGGAAGGGTCGCGGCATTTTCACGGGCCACTGACCCAAGACAATTTTCAGGACGGGGCGGGAAATTTAATCGCGAGCCGTTCGTACGATTAAACGTCACGCGAGACCGAGGGACAGAGGGTATCTGCTGGAGGAACGAAACAGGAGGCAGGGGGCAGAGCGTAAGAGTACATCGAAAGACGTCTCCGAAGAAGCAGAAGGATGAGGCCGGATGAGGACGAAGGGTAGATCAGCGGGTCCCCAGATTTCCCCAGCGATTGTCTCACAAAGTCTCGCGGAGTCTCGTCAGGCCATTCATCGGCGACGTGCCGAGACTTAAAGTCTCGAAGGTTCAGCAGCTCCTCCGCAGAGCCGCCTACCGTTCCCAGACCTCAAAGAAACCAACGTATAGGAGCGGCCCAGGCTCAGCGTTATTCGGTTTTATACGCTGATCCTGTCTCGTTTTCTCTGTCTCCGTCTTCCGCCACCGACATCGGCTTGTTCTTCGGCTACGTCCCCCGCCATTCAGCCTTGTTACTCGTCCCCGCGATAGGGTTGCCAACTGGCCGATAACGCTGATTGAAAAAAGGCTCCCACCAGACAAAATCGAGTTTCGAAGTTGAAGCTCCCCTGGTAACGGGACGTGTCCGCCGCCAGTACCGATTGGCTCTGATCGTTATACGATTCAGTCCTCGGCTATTGATCTCGTCTTCCTACGATGGACCCGATATTTACAGAATTTACTGTTCGATCATCAACCCTTTCTCGATGTCAAGTTTTACGATCACTCGTAGAGCCCAGTGAGATCTTGAACCAAACACTAATGGCGTCATTGTCTTGAGAAGAAGACCATCGGTACTTTGCGCGCGTTCCACATCCTTTGATTGTTGAACCTTCGCTGTTACGCAAAGGTCCGCTTTGAATTAAAGCAGGAAAATTTGCGAACCTGACCAGAACCCGTCGTTCCCGACGTATTAATTAGAAGCTCACCCTTAAAGCACCTGCGCGGTCTAGCCTTAAAGTACCGCGCCGCGGTCTGGCGAATTCAGTGCTCGGATTTCACGTAGCTAGACTGGAGTTTAGTACACCGTGGGGGTAATTATTCAACCGGCATCTCCCGTGGCAAGGGAGAGTCACGCGAGGATATAAGGGGATGGAGAAGAGGGCTAGCGCGGAGAGAGCGAACCGAAGAGTGGGTTTCCAAGCGCGTCATCCATCACTCCGTAACGTACGCATGTATTCGCGAACGGACCCAAGTAATTGACCAACCGTGAAGAAATCCGTCCCTGGCGACGTAAC
The DNA here is from genome assembly GCF_013123115.1 of Colletes gigas. Classification (NCBI taxonomy): domain Eukaryota; kingdom Metazoa; phylum Arthropoda; class Insecta; order Hymenoptera; family Colletidae; genus Colletes; species Colletes gigas. The sequence continues at coordinate 891,132 of NW_025106643.1, read as the reverse complement.
AAAAATTTCGTGGATATTTGTAGACCGGTACCGTGAATAACAAGCGACGTCGTCGACACGCAACTTCCAATTAAACGAGATAACTTGATATTACCCGATCCCAGGTAACCTACACTGCACGCCCGAACGAAATTGCGAAAGTTTTCATGGAAAGTAACGTCCATGCATAAATCGTTTTTGACCGTGACTTTGCATAGTTTTCTATGTGCTTGTTTCCTTGGAAAAGAAAAATTGAAACGTTACCATAAAGTATATGGAAAAAGGATTTTCACGTTCGTTCAACTTTGCTTAATCTGGGAACTCCAAGGAAAATTTTTAAACTTTTCAACTTTGCTTATCGAACCAATCTCACATGACTATTGAAATCTATTTTCCATCGTTAGTAAGAATTTGTAAATTTGATGAATGAAACCTGGCTATTTTGTATCGACGCACAGACCTCGCGGCAGGAATAAAAAATTCAGGTGAGACACGTCGTGTAATTGAAAATTCACGATGAAACGATCGCAAACCATCGGCAAATACGCCATCATGCATAAGAAGGGACGTAACGAGGCACCTGTAACAAGGTTAAACCGTGAGCTCGCGGCGTGCTAATTTCCATCGTGGATTTAATGGCACTTAAAAGCGCCGTTAGATTAAACGACGAGTGAAATCTAATCAACTTCATCGTCGTGCTCGCTCGCCGTGTCGGTGACCTGTTAATTTCTTCCTTCGAACGGCAAGAGACGAAGAACGAACTGACATGGAAAATAGGAAGGATTATGAGAAAAAGCACCGCGACGAGAAAGAAAAGCTGAGCATTGAAAACAGTCGAAAGTAAAAGGCGGATGGCCGAGCTTCCGGTGAACGAGGAAGCAGAATTCGATAAAGATAATCAAAATAATCATCGTCGGAAGTTAAATGTGTATTTAAATCTATTTATATTGCTCAACGCTGAAAGTTGAAAACCACGTTTCTACGTGTTTATTTTTACTCTTATAATTGCCAGGATTTGATGAATTGTATTAAATCCGTCGTTAAACGTTTTTTGCATATGTGCATCGAGACACCTGTTGCACTGTTCTAAACGAGATTTTTTTAAACATAACTTCAATTTACATGACTGCAACAAGACTCGTCGGAGGAACGGAGCACTTTATTACCAGTTGTTCGCTATTTATTATTATTATTAGTTGTATTAGAAGAGGTAAGGGATTTTCAATCGCGAGGGTAGGAATTGCAGATATGAAATTGCACGAAAGGGAGAAAGACAAATCGTTGACGTCGTCTGCGAAGCAGGTTCTGCGATTTTTATTGGTCCGCTTCCGTGTCGTTAGTATTCCCGGCTATGCAGAAGCAGCGACGGGGGTGGCGTTGAACAAAGAAGCAACGAGAGAAATCTAGGGGGGGTGTAGCGTGGCAAAAGTCGTTACATTGGTGTTCAGCGCAGCAACGCGCCACGTCGTTCCAATTTATAAAGCCGACTGCGAAATTAAGAACCTGTAAATCTGCGATCCCGAATTAGTATTCCGTCTGACGACCGGTCGCGTCTCCCTGCGCCTGGAAATCGGCATTCCGACGGGGACCAAGGTGTTGGGGACTCACGTTCCTAGCACCCGGCTGCGATACAGGATGATCATAATAACCGAGGCCATAAATTCAGTCGAAACAAAGATCCAACATTTTTAGAAAATTGCATTAAATGAAATAACGTGCTACGACCAACCGACTGTAACGCAATTTTCTTTTTATTGCTTTAAAATAGGTGAATATTTCGAGCGTATATAAAAGTTTATATGGCTGAACATATTTGATAAAATTGATAGACGTTAATAATTTCGTTTCGCGAAAAAGAGATCGTGAGAAGAAAGTTTAAGAAGCGAAGCCTTAAATCATTTTGCGCATAAAAGCTATGGAGGTAAGGTCATCGAAAACTCAATACTTCAGAAGATTTCATTTTCTTTGGAATATTTCAAATACCGGAACGTTTCTCCATTGAATTATCGATGAGCTTACTTTATACCTTTAACATTTCTCTGTAAAATATGAATGTACGACATAATACTTTGAACATTTCTCCGTAAAATATTGCTTCTTCCATCGAAGCGCTCTTTTATTACGGTTAAAAGTGATTCTGATCGTCACAATTTATCACGAGACCGACACGGTGTACTTGCGAAATAATTCATAAATAGAAAGCTAAAATGAAAAAAAAACAAGAATATATATCTCATATAAATATTCCTTTCTTTTATCACACAGAATAAGGATCTATAAATGCTTAATAAATAGTATTTTCTTCTAGAAACTGAAAGAGTATCATATTAAATTTTGTTTAAAAAATGCGTTATTTTCGAGTTATTTTGATGTAAAATGTGCAACCGTTGAAAACAGATGCTTTCGGTAGCATTTCAACCTCTGGTTCTACCCCCCAGGAGGTTATGTTCGGGTCATTTATGGGAGTTGACGGATAAAATGAGTTAGACTTGGTGGAAAAATCTCTGCAAAGGAGATAATTTTTCTGAAATATTATGTCTACCCGGAAAGTTCTGTCCGCTTAACTTATGCAGCACCGGCTGAGAATATTTGTAGACGCATAACTTTTCTCCAATCTCTCTTGGTCCTAAAAATGGCACCTTTTCGCCATGATACGCGGAATATCGCGGTCGACGTTTGATGGCTTTCTGGAGATTCGAATCACCATTCAAATTTTTCAAACCATCGACTCGGTCCAAAAATTCTAATTCTAATTTTCAACGTAAAAAAAGTACAGTAGAAATATTAGTTAACGATCGAACGTTAATTCGGTAAGCGTCAATCATAATCATATAAGAATCTACCGATCATTTTGCTTTTATTATAAATACCCTATGCCGACGGCGTACAACGCAATTTACTAATTAATGGTAATTATTAATCGTTGGTAATACAAACTACGCCATTTATTGACTTCAATGTCGAATGGATTGGTCCAATAATGTACCGCTGTCGGATACGTGTCCTGGCGATAGTTAATTGAACGATAATTTCGATTTGATCAAACGACTGGATATTAATTTCCCCGGCGTGTTAAATTTCATTTGTTAAGAACGCGCGACACAATGCGCCGTTAACCCCTTAAATGGCAATTCGGTCAGAATCGAATCGTTCTAGTAATTTAATTATTAGAGAACGAACTATTTATCCGATACAATTTTCAGCCGTCACGTTTTATTATTTCTAAGCCATTTAAAGGTCAGGCTTTTCACGTTTCCAGTTTCGAAGCAATATTTCTATTATTTGTTGTAAGTTCTGTAAAGTATCTCTGAAAAATTATGACGAAAGTTTTGTGGAAACGTTTCATTTTGGGCGTCTGTTTAATATTAAAAACCTGACGTCCACATCGACGGGAAAACTCACGAAAAAATTCACTCGATCGGACGAATACGTTCGGTCACTTATGCGCATAATTGCTTGTCCGCAGTTCCAACTATACTCCTTCGTAAATAAAACCTTCTCTCTCGAATCCAATGCTGCTACCCCGTTATGTGCAGTATACATTAACCCGGACAATTGCTGATGCGTCAACTTCGTCCAATAGTCGATCGAGGACATTTCGTTATTCACAAAGTTGTGCAAACTCGTTTGGTCCTGACCCAGAAAGGTTACAATGGACCGCGTCTATGACTTTCAATGAATGAAAACATTTCGACGGAACGCCGCGGTGGGCGTGCATTTCCTACCCGAGAAAATAAAAAGAAAAAGAAAACGAGCAGGGAAAACCAGCACGCTACAGTTTAGAGATGGTACGGTCTCTCCAAGAGGCGATAATGGGAGCAATTAGTACGCTTACGTACGGATCAATTAGTAGCTGGTGCAAAACCGATCGGCGATCAGCAGGTTTCGTTTTATAGTTTACAGATGGGGAACTGTTAACGAAAGAGGATCTAGACTGAAATTGTTTAATGGTTTCTTGGAAATGTTAAACGAGGGTTTCTTTTTCATTCAGTTGGAAAACTGTATTTTCCAACTCCTCTTTCGCTTCATCCACTTGTGCACATCTTGACCATCCGCCAAGGATTATAACGCGACACTGTGGTTAGCCTGCGTGTAAACTTAACCAAGAACCTTTGGACCCGGTTCAAAGGTATCTTCTTTCGTGGTATTAGTCGTTGCTCGAGCGTCCAGTGTCCTTTCTTGCGAGCTTCCTTCAAGAAAATGTTTCGTCGAATGAAAAGATCATCGCGGAAATTTCATCGGATTTCTTGAGGCAAGGAAAAATTTTAGAGATCCCGGAACAAAGGTGCAAATGTCTTTTGGATGTATTTAAGTTTCCTTCCTGCGATTTACACGGAACGTACATAACTTCTCGGAATGAAAAAGTTAAATACCACACAGTTGGATTCTTTAAGGGAAAACTTAAATTAAACCGAAAGTCGCTGCGTGCTCTGTTTCATGAATATTCCAGGCAGTCGTTTATACTTGGCTTGTTCTCGTTCTAACAAAACCCATAGTCGATGCCATTGTCACTAACTTTTCAGAACGAAGGGGGAAAAAAGGAGATCGAAAGTAAAGCGAAGTAACTCGGTTGCGATGCTACGAATCATACTTTGTTGCACGAAGCGAAATGATAAAAAATGTTTCGTTCTTGTTTGTTCTCGTTTGACGCAAAAGAGGTGATCTATAGCACGATAAGAAAACCGATCGCGTGCGATTCATCGGCTGGATCAACGGGCCAATGTCAATGTAGCTCCAAGCAGCAGCGTTATCAAATGACCGGTAACATGTTGACCATGAATTTTGAAACTGCGCGCCGCAGACCGCTTGGTCCGTTGAATTCGACAGAAATTCGTGATCACTGTAGTGTAGACAGGAGTTCACGAAACGACCAAATTTGCATTCTTGACCGCAAATAGCGGCAGAGGGGACGGCACAGAGATGGCGGCACGGCGGAGCAAGGAGACCAAGCTAAACTGGCACAAACGAGCTAATTTGCTCTCGTTAGTGTGACTGCGTACATCGTCCTCGTTATGAGCGGCGGCGTGTTAATTACACTTACACGTTGTCCGAACAGGGAGATAATGCATCCGGTCATCCAAGGTACCCTCCGGTATGTATACCTGCAGAAGAGGAATGAAAACGTTGGCACACACGCTCACGGAATGCCGACGAATGTTACCGTCGTTTCGACTCACTTATGCCCACTTTCGCCAATTTAACACTAAACCCACCCACACGTCTACCTGTTCCTACCATGGACCGATCAAACGACCAGTCTTTCCTTCTCTCTTTTACAAGATAACGTTTCAAATACAGCATTAGCTTTTTATTTGGATAAGGAACCGCGCGACGTTATTTCCAGCAGGATCGGCGGGAGTACAATAAAATTTCTGGATGCTTTGTATACGCGAGGAAGGGGGAGGTAAAAATAAAGCGGCGCTGTTGAAAGCAATAACAAGATGACAAAGTGCGCCGGAATACCAGCCGTAGAAGCGAAATAATAAATTGTAGGAAACCGTAAGACGATAAGACGATATATCGAACGGAAGGTGACCGTGGCGCAGGAGGTGCAAAGAGAAACCGGAAAGGGGAGAAGCCGGTAGAAGAGTTGCTGATGAGGTAGCTATCGCGAGGAAACGTTGCGTCCCCGCGTACGTGTGTGTGTGTAGAAATAGCCGGCGACGCGCCAGATGCTGCCTGCAGCCGATGGAAATGTAAAACTGTGACAACTCCCGGAATAAAGTGGCTGAATAAAATACAACTAAATCCCCTGCCGCTTGCCTGCACGGCGAACGCGGAACTCCGCGCTAGCCAAGGGGGGTTGAGATACGCTGCTACGTCGGGACTACCACACGTTACCACCGTAGAGCCGTTCTTATATGAGATAAAGCGTCGAAGAGAATTTATCCACAGGCGTAACAGCGAAACCTCGCGCGAACCTCTGCATCGCGATTCGCAACCGAGTTGCTAGCATTCTGCACTTGCCTCGCACAGTGTATATCTTTAGCACAGTTTACTTTTCTTTTTTAAACTTAAAGGAAGGAGAGTATCGCGACTGAGACGAAATCAATTCCTTCTTAACCCGTGCACGTATAAATATTTTGTCTTATTAGTAGAATGCAATCGTTTTTTGAGCCGATGCCAAGCTAATGTTCTTTAACTCGGAGACATCCTACACGCGCATATATCAAAAGCGAATGGGGACGTTTATGCGAAAGCTACCTTGCTCTTATGTTTCTACTGAATTCTTTGAAGATGGTAGCATAAGCCAAAATGTAGGCAGAACGTTTTACGACTTTATTTCGTTACTATACTCTACCCTTGGTGCTTTTATCCTAATGCCTTTGCACGGTGACGGAATCTATCATGCGTTTAACGATTTTCATCGTTGCAATAATAAAGTAACCCTCCGAGAGGCAGCAATTTTATTGAAAATAATCATTAAAAGAAGTTCTCGTAAAATGATTGGGCTTGACTTTCCCCCCGGTTTAAAACCATTTCGCAATACTCGAGTCACAGTCGAAGAGCGGAACAGACCGTTAGAGTTAGCTACTACTTAGCGACGCAAAATGTACGTCATGCACGAAAGGGGATTGCTCCGCGAGACGAACAATGTTACACTACCTAGTACTTTCCTCTTTCTCCTTGTATCTCGGTAGTTACCCTCCACGCTACATATCCCTTCTATTCCTTCCTTTGTCATGAGATATTGCGGTTGCTAAATGGATTCATCAGCATTACCACGTCAGTCAGCTCAACCCTCGCGGTGGTTCACCCTTTTCATCTTTGCATCAGACTTCTCTCATCTTCGTCAATATACTTCAACCGGCGCAACGATTACCGTCGAACGCATTAAAAATATTTACAACTGCCTAACTATAATCTATTTAAATTTCCTTACAACAGAAAAGTGAAAAATAAAGAAAATTTTAACAATTTCAATTGAAGCCCCGGGTTAACTTTGCAACTGGAAGTGTATCTTTTTTAGGAAGCAGCTGTCATACCGTTCGCGAGAAGGAATTAAACGGACAGCAATTTCAGCACGAATTCACCGGCGATATTTATTGCGCGAAGCAGTTACACGTTCAGGGACGCAATATGGCACGCGTCGTTGTACGGTGTGTTGTCGTCATTTATTACACTTTTAACGGTCAGGCGTGTTTCGCGTGCCGGTCGTCATTTTTCTGTTCGAGAAGCTCGCAAAAGTGGTAAACGCACGGCTGTCGGCGAGCACTTAAATGTCTCGTTAACAAATGCCAGCCAACCTGCGCGATTTTGTCTCACACGGGCAATGCCATTCGAATCCGGTCTTGCGTGGCTTGTGCGTGGAATCTTTCAAAGACGCGGAAAGGGGGGAAAAAACCGGGACACGAGCTTTTGCTCCGAGTCACTGTAACCACGGCGCTGTGTGCATGCGTGCACATTGCATGCAAATTGCACACGGGACTGGACCCGTTGCAGAAACAGGATTTCGTTCGCGGCGAGTTAAATTCCTTTTCAAAGTGCGTCTGCAGGTGCTATAATTCGTTGCATGGCACCGTAGGCTTGAAACCTGAACGGACAAGGTCAATGTTGATCCTAACACGGCGACCAAACATCGAACGACAAGACAGTGACGTAAAAAATATAAAAGTAAAGAAGAAGAGGAAGAGAAATCTCGTAACTGGGGCACACTTTGACTTATTTGAAGTTCCGGATCTTCATCTTGGCAACTCGTTTCGACTACGTTCTTGCATCCATCAGTTTCTTAATTTGACTGGAACCAACTTGGCGAAAGTTAAATTACAAACATTCGATTCCACGGGATTCCTCGTCTTTGTCGATGTTCCGAAAGTTCGGCAGAAAAACGATAGTGTGTTTGTACCGTATCACTCTACGCGGAGTTAATAAATCTTGTCCAAGTTCCAGTCTGTTTTCGAGGACAAATTTTCTACGCGGACGGTCTGTTTTTATCATTTTTGGTATACTCGAGTTTCCGATGCAATTGCGACTGTTGCCAAGTTCCCAGCATCCCCGAGGTTCTTACGCCGTAAGAAACCGGATTTGTCCTCGTGAACTATATTTCTTTGGCCGGACTCGGTTTTCGCTTAAATGATAGTTCGAGCGAGGTCTAATAACGCGGGACGGAGGACGATCGGAAAGTTTTAAACGCGATAACCGAGCGTCTTGATTTATGTCACGTTCGAAGGATACCGTGTGTATCGGGGGACAGGGTACACGGTATCGTATTCATGCGCCCTGGTGAACATAGATTTACCGACTGTTTATCTTCGACGCTTTAATGTTCGAAGGCTATCCGCGTTCCTCTTGTTTTAACGTCGATGCATCGGCACGGTAACACGTTAATAGCGCTCGATTCTCTCTTTCGCGATATACCCAAGCACGGTATAATGGAGTGATCTCACAGAACAGCGAAAACAAAGAGAACGGAGAAACACGAGTGCGAGTACGTTCGCTCAGACTGCCACGTGCTGGTGTTACCGCAAAGCACACGGCCCCGGCCTCCACCTTTTGCATTGTACACGCACGAATAGCTACGAGACAGACTTAAACGGCTGGCAGCTCGTGTACCGATGGAAATTAGACTGGTATACGATGGTGTCCTCGAGCGTTAAGTAAAGCACAGTATCTAAAAGTTGTTCGCGACCAGTACACGAGATTGCCCTTAGTATTTAACCCTTTCGATACTCCCGGAAATAAGTCACAAAAAATGTTTCAAAACTAGAGCTTATGGGTACCTTCAAAAAAGTATTAAACAACATTTCCGTGAAAATGAAAAACGAATTTTTAAGAAAAATCGACAGAGGGTAGGTGCCAACATTTTTTGACAAAAAAAAAATTTCAAATCGTTCTAAAAAAATTATTTTTAGTTACAGGGGTCGATTTCAAGCATTTTTGGTGAATGGACATACCACCGAAATCCTACCCACTTTTGAGAAAAAAATTCGAGAATGTGTGAAATTTTTCGACAAAATTAAAAAATTTTAAACCGTTCTAAAAAAATTATAGGTAGTTAGAGGGATCAATTTAAAGCATTTTTGGTGAATAGACATACCCCCGAAATCCTGCGCAGTTTCGAGAAAAAAATTCATTACGAAAATGTCATGTCTGACCATACCGTTGAGATGTTTCAGTGAAATTTTCAAGCAAATTTTTAAAACGTCATAACTTCTGAACGGATTGGCGGATTTTGATTTTTAAAAAAGCAAACTACGCGTATTTTAATGGAGAAGATGTAGAAATTGTAAAAATATTCGAAAAGTTGGTCCTTAACCCCGTAAACTGAGGAAAACCCCATAATCAAGGTCCAAATTTCAAACAGCCATAACTCCTACAATAGCGAATATATTTAAATGAAACTTTTTTCTGAAGTGGAGCCCATTGGTACCTACAAAAAAGTATTACACAACTTTTCTGTAGGATGTCAAACAAATTTATTAAAAATGAAAAACGAATTTTTAAGAAAAATCGACAGGGGGTAGGTGCCTTAATTTGTCGGCGAAATTAAAAAGTTTAGAATCATTCTGAAAAAATTATTTTCGATTCCGGGGGTTAATTTCAATCATTTTAGGTCATTAGACATATCCTCGAAATCCTACCCGCTTTCGAGAAAAAAATTCGAGAAGGTGTGAAATTTTTCGTCGAAATTAAAAAATTTCAAATCATTCTGGAAAAAATATTTTTAGTTGCTAGGATCGATTACAAGCATTTTTGGTCATTAGACATACCATCGAATTCCTACCCAATTTCGAGAAAAAAATTCGAGAAGGTGTGAAATTTTTCGTCGAAATTAAAAAATTTCAAATCATACCAAAAAAATTATATTTAGTTATAGGGGTCGATTACAAGCATTTTTGGTCAAAAGACGTACCCTCGAAATCCTACGCGGTTTCGAGAAAAAAATTCGAGAAGGAGAGAAATTTTTCGACGAAAAAAAAATTTTCAAATCATCTTGGAAAAATTATTTTCGTTTGCAGGGGGCAATTGCAATCATTTTTGGTGAATAGACATACCCTCGAAAGTCTAACCATTATTGAGAAAAAAATTATTTTTAGTCGCGGGGTTCGATTGCAATGATTTTTGGTGAATTTTTGGTCCAACGTCGGGAAGGATTAAAGCCTATGGAAAGTCTAATGCATTTCGTAGTTCGCGTTAGATGAGCAACTTGTTCCCGCTCAAGCAGCTAACGATTGGTCGATCGAGCATTGTTAATTCCTCAATTATCCCCGGCAAATCGAGTCCCCATTTATTAATTAACGCCGCGTTAGGCGCATCAGCGTCCGGAGTCCCGAGTTACCGTTGCCTCGCATAACGACGCGTATTTTCCGACAAAATTGGGCTGACGTGCCGGTATGGAGTGCGCATTGGGAATCGGGAGTCACTCGATTCGACCACCGGACGATTGCCCCGTAATGCTTGCTACGTGTAATACGGCAGTCCAGCATCGCCATGGGACTCGATCCGCGTTGTCCGGGATCCCAGTGTCGCGCCATACTGGCTATTATGCGCGACTAGGGGAACCACCGCGTAAACGAGTTACATCGTTACCGAACGGACTAATTGTAATATTTACTGGATTCTGCCGCGACGCGCGCAGACACCGGTTACATGGTATACGGCTAATATGGCGAGCTGTAATCCGATTGGATGTCGGAGGGTCGTGCTTCAAACATTTCATAATTAGCACTCGTCTCGGAAAAGTGCCCCCGCGCGTTCACGTAAAACAGATTTTAAGCCTCGAATCAGGCTCGAAAATTATGGAGGCGATGCAACATATTTGGAACAACTGGTATTTATACGGGATTTCGCGAAAAATTATTGATCGAACGTTGGCGCCAAGCTGGGCTCAAAAGCGTCACCGTCAAAGGAATATAATACCGCGCACGAAAAATAATCAGGCAAATGTTCTGCGTCCTTGTCGATCCTACTAATTATAATATTCATCATGCGGACGTTTAACCTCCACGCATCTTCCTAATTATACACGCGGCAACATCAGAGCCGGCTAATATGCTGGTACATGGTGGTCCAGTAAAATGGTAGATCGGTTTCCCTGCTCTCATGCATACTACTCGCGTTAGTTGGCGAAACATATTCTTACGTTTCAATCGTACACTTCTTGGAATTATTTTCAATCTGACGATACGAAATCCGTAATAAAACCGAAAGTTTATTTCTGATACGATATTCCAAGTGCTGGGAACCTAAAATATCAATGTCCTCGCAAGTATATATCCGTCACTTTACACACAGCCGCGCACGGATGCATACTGCAGCCTGCACTCGCTCGTTTAATATTTCAGGGCTGCTACCGGCACCGCCACCGGTTTCGGGGCGACACACATCCTATCCTCCGCGTTGTCGATTCCCATGAGTTTATTGAAAAGTCCGTCGTTCCCTTTCTGATCCACAAATAATGCATCCCACCGCACGGGCACGGTACGCGTTCGCCAGCTCCTCTGAAGAATTGCCCGTGAAAAATACAGGAGAGCTCTGCCTCTCTGTTCCTTACGGCTGACATCACGCGGCGTAGAAATCATGACGCACCGGGATTTTCATGGCGGGACGCTATCCTGCATTGTTACGAGCAATCGCCCGAGCGATAAATTTCCCCATGAAATTCGTATGATGTTTTTACGAGTCGGTGTACACGCTCGGGGAACAGTACGATTAATTCTGCGACGAATTAAGTCGAGATGACGCTCTCGAAAGTGTCGCCACGAGATAATAGGGTTCGTAAAAAATTGACTGTTGGGGCCAATGAGAATAATGCAACATAATTAGGGGAATGAAACAATAATTAACGTGAAATGTAAAACACATAAAGACTCTCGATATTACACAGTCTCCCCAATATGGCTTCCAACCCCTCACACATTACCTCACTATTTTAATAAAAGAATTCCCTAGATCGACAGTATTGTATTTTCTCACGAGTAAACTAATAAATAGTAAAGCAAATAAATCTCCTTTGAAAAAGAAAGAGTTCTTGCTATAATAAACTCGGTTCGATCGAATAAGTTGATCAAACCACGAAAGCTGTCAGTTTGGTTTCGATTTTATGGTTACTTTCGGGCGCCAGCGATCACGATTGCACGGAAATATCAGAACCGGAGTTGCACGAGACGTAGGACGTTCTACAGCGAACTTAGCAGCTTAGCGTCAACACCTGACAAATTACGCTCTTCCTTCTATTCCATCGGCGACGACGATCTCCATAGTCAGTATCCACAACAATGACGTTCATCCCTCTCGTACGCTCTTATTTAACTAACGCGCCTTTTCAGCCGGCTGAAACAACGGCGGAACGTTGGCCTTCATTGTTAGAGACCCGACGACTTTACGGCGTCTGAGCTGACGTAATTAATAAGAATAAAAGTGGACGCGTCTAGGTAAATAGAACGATTTTGATTTATCGTTCGCACGTAGCATTGATGGATGGTCCGAACCCCGGGATCTCGAAGCTTTATTTTGACCTCGATTAATGCACGGTCCTCGTAATCCTTTCGTAGCGCGAGTTAGTCGAAATCCATGGGAACATCGTTAGCCAGCAGCGCAGATTAACGCGGATAAATTGATAACGCGATACCTGACTTCGACGCCAGTACTTTTTCCTTCCGTTTCGCATTGTCCTTTTATTTTGTTACCGTCTCGTTTATTCGACGTTATGAAATTCCACCCCGGAACGCATCAGTCTTTGTTCCAACAAATTAATCCACCCGGTTGGACTAGTTTCGATCTACGTCTGCTCCTCGAAATAATTGTCCAACTTTTTTATGCAAGATGGCTCGAAACGATCGAGCCGACATATCCCATCCGATATGTTACCCCCTGCGCGGGAGGGAAAAATGGAAGGAAAGATGCGAACGTCCAGACACAAAGGAGCGGACCTCGGGCGGGGAAACGGTGTTCCTTTTTTCTTGGATGAGGTTCAGGATGGCTTTTATCACGATGATGATCTTTCCACGCGCTTTTCGCGATCTTATCCTCTTCCCCGCAGAAGGCTGTTGGTTTTCACATGTTTCAGCAACTACTCGACGGGCTTTTACTCGCACTTCACGCGTGTGTCCCGAGACTGAATTCGCAGAACCCATGTAAGATTAATCGCGACGTGCGAAACAGTCTGGTGCTCGCGACTGCAGACACGTGTTACCCATTCCGCGTGTCTACGTGGGTGGTTTCGCCATCGTCGAAATGCTCGATTAACGCTCGAAAACGCACGACCCGTTAGATCCCCAAAGATCCTCTTTGTCTGTCGCCTGAGCGAAATCGATGCATCGTTTCGAGTTTCATTTTGATACTTTTTAGACCCGCGAACAGAAAATTACTCGCGCAACGCGTCGATTATCAATCCTACGGTTTTTGTTCAATTTTCTTTTCGCAGAAAAAGAAATTACATTGCTCCCTTTCCCCGAACGTCGTAAAACATAGAACATAAAATACCGTTTCAAATGAACTGGGCAGAATGTGAAAAAGTTAATCGACCCTTTTTTTCCTCCCTGCACGTTATAGCAATTCCCTGTTCCTTATTAAGGAAGTCGGCTATGAAGGGCACCCTGCGGAATGCGACGAAGAATTCCGAAATTGGGATTACATTGGAACATCCCCGGCGAGATTGGCAAGCGGAGAAAGTAAGTTCGCGAGTGGAAGGACCGTGGAAATCGACGGGTGCGACAGTTGGCAACTGTTCTGCGGTTATTGGAAGCGTATAAACAGTCCACTCGTTCGTTGGAACTCGTGACGTCCCGACTATCGGGAAGTTATTGGAGAGTACATAGCGGAGGAAGTGAAGCGAATGGTTGGCTAAACGGCTGCTAGATAGAATGTAAGGGTCCGCGACGGTATATTCCCTTTTTCTCATGGCTCATAAGTTTCTGCTCGTTACAACGTGCTTCCACGCACCTGGTGATCGTAAAATTAACAACACCCGATTATTTACAACTGTCGTTCACGCCTGAACCGGCGCCACTGAACGGATTTTCAACGAAAAGAGAGAACAACGATAGTTTTACTAGATAGCTTTGGTGTTCAGAATCTACCTCTGCTGGGACAAACTCTAATTCTACTGAAAGTAGTAATCCTGGTATTCTTCGGTCAGTCGCTACAACAGCGTAACGTTTACATTAAATCGAATGTAGTCAGAACCCTTTCCACGGGCAATAAATGCAGAAACGAGGTCAAGTGCTCAACGAACGTAGCCAGCTGGCGTTGATATTCCGTCTCTGAGGTTCGACGGAATGCCTATACGTGCATAGTGGGAACACCTTGGACGTTCTTGGGTCTCGAAGTCGAGGGAACTCGTCCAGTTCTGTGATTACAGCTAAATCGTCGACGGCACCGGCTGGTTGGTAACGAAGTCGCTGCCAAATTACCAACAATGGCGAGAACCGGGGAATCGCTTCCTGCCCGATCTAAACAAGCGGAGCATAAAGTTACCAACTTTCCCGGCACCAATTCACTTTGTCACCGCTGCCTTAGCAGCCTGAACGGAAGACTACCGTCTCGACGACGAACTCGTGTCACTAAGCAAACGAATTAACCGAATTACCCCGTGAATCGAAACGAACAATCAAACTAATTGTAATAGTAATAATACTAATTTAAGATTTCAACTTTTGTCCAACCCTCTAAAGAGTGGATCACACGTTTCGCTTCCATTTTCCCGTAAAAGTTTTTCACGGGCCAATCTTTTCGAGGTTTACGTAAAAGGAAGAATTTGAAACGTTGTAAAGCAGTTTGGTTGCTATACTGGGCGCGCATCAGCTCTTTGAAAGACATAATGGACGCGCTACTGGCACAGTGACGGACAGTCTCCCACGAGGAACGAACTACTTTTCTCGCGTAGGCACTGTCCACCACAATTTCCTGGATTGCATCCTGCTTCCTGCTCCTTGTTTCTTTCCACTTTGTTCCCCCCCTCGGTGTTTCATGCCTTTATGAGCGTCCCGGGAGATCGATGCGTTTGCTTCGAGATACTCGCATTAGCCCACTTTCTCGAACGGCGTTCGACCATAAAGGAAGATAAGGAGGGCAAAGTTCCGCGGGAGTAAAAAGTTCTAATGCTTGTGCCCGTCCGCGAGCATTTAAAATCCGTAAATTTTCATAACGTCCGCGCCAAGTTTCGCCTCTGCGAGCCATTAGTAAGAAACGACCTCGTCGCTTCCAGGCGAAGACGACGATGCGCCGTTTAGACAACAGTCTCTTATATATTTCGCCATGTTAACGTCCTCGAACCCCCCTCGAAATCGACGATAACGCACGCGTGGATGATTTGTTTATTTTAAAAAATTCGAATGTAAAAGAAACATTAGAGATTAAAATAATTAATAATTAATTAAATAAATTGTATTAAATACCGATAAAAATAACAAAAAATTAGAACCTTAGAAATGAAATGAAAATTTTCAACGTCCACATCGTGGAACCGAGTCCAGCGAACGTTACAGAGAGATTTCTATAATTGACAAATATTTGAAATTCATATAATGTTTATAATAGATCCGTGATCACGAACGTGTAATTGCTAACGAGAAAATAAAATGATTGATTAATTCCTCCAAATACGATGAATACTTAATGCGAAATATAAAGTTACGTTGAAATTAATTACGAGGTAACATTTAATTATATAACCAGAAAGCACGAAGCACGTCTGCGAGCATTCGATGTCGCGTTAGATTCATTACACGAACATAATATTATTTTATCATTAAATCGAGTGCGCTGTGATGTCAAAGGAACTTTGTTTTACAAATATCAAATTTGCGACATTATCGATTGAATTTAGTTTGATTTTGTTGCGCACAGTTTGTTGACTGACAAGGATTGCTATTGAGGAGTAAGATTTCCAGGATGACGGTATATATGAGCCATTCTCTGTGGATACAATGGTAATTAGTCTTATCTCCCAGCCAACAAGATTGCAAGGGAGAATTCGTGTAAGAGAGAAACAGAAACTAAAGACAGAGGAGATTGTTTCCAAGCCGAATTCCTGCACGTTTCTCTTCGCGTCTACCGCTCTGCTAATATCCTGTGTCCAAAATCTAACGTCGAATCTCGGTGTTCAGATGTCGGTGAGAATGCCAATTTCACCCTCTCGGAAACTAGTTCCGTATGAGTTAGGTTCTCTTTCGGAATAGCAGACGATGTCGGAGGAAAACGATTCCCCTAACTATCACGTACAAAATTAAAGCACATACGCTTTGGACAATTCAGGAAGAATATTTACTATTATTCAGGGGACTGCAAATGATTGCAAAAGTGAACGCTGTGATCGTATAATACCAATTTCGATGTTTGTACAGTTACATCAACGATACGCGTACGCCCGGTTAACGTGATACTGAACGCGTTGCAAATAGCCGAGCGAGTCTTCATTTACCTCACGTAGACGTGGTGGAAGCTTGTATACGAGGCTTTGAGTGTAGTTAAGAAATATCCGCGTTTCGAGAAGGATAAGATTGTTCGCTTCGTTGAGAATTTTCGACAAACTTTCTTTTACGCAAGTTTCGCCACTTCCAGTGTCTTATATTTCCCCCGATCCTATAAGCTAAGTTCGGAAACTGTACTTAAAACGTGATTTCGGTGCCGTTGTATTTTTCGATGGTGTAATCAAAAGTGCGCGAGTTGTAAACTAGGTTACACCACGTATCTTTCTGCCGCGAACTTTCCTGTCGTTATTGCCCGTGCAGAAATCAAAGTCCATGCTTAAGCACCGGTATAATTGATCCATAACAGAGTTTTCATAGGAAATTTTATTTTTTTCGTGGACTCGAATTTATTTAAATTTAAATATTTGCGTCTACTGTGCACGTAGATTCGGAACGTCGTTTACTCGATCGAGTCGAGTTTCAACTGTGTTACGCAAGTAACGGAAAATATCTCACTTCGTCAGGTAGAGTTAAATCGACCGTTTCGGTGGTTGCTAAAACTTTAAATTCATCGGAACGAATCGCATTAATGGGAGTGAAAAGTTTCAATTACCGTTAGGTCGAGTTATTTTAAACTGCGCGGGACTACTTGAATTTATATACATTTTAAATTTCAAACTTCAATGTTTCCCCGGTATTACGTGCCCCCGTGAAAAAGGACAACTTTGTTTTTTAATATTGAAAATGAAAAGCGCTGTTTCGTGAATTTGATCGTTTTGATATCTGTTTATTTCGTGCTTCGACAAGCGACGATAATCGTTCTTATTTGTATCTATTGTCGAAACGAATTGTAAAGGAACACGTGGCAGGTGCAACACAATATCCTTGTTGGATTCGAACCACCGAGGGAAATTCATTGCTTTGTCTCAACGAGACGATGTAAGGGCACGGGGTCGGCGAAGAGAACCGGATTAAAACCGCATCAAAAGAGGAATGGATATATAATTACGTTAGTCCCGTACTATCGGTTGAAAATAATAGGTTAGGCGCCCGTTCGCGCTCAACGGGCGATAATTAGGTTGTATCGAGTTCGTAAGCTGTGTTCTAAGCGAACGTGCAAACGCAGGCGCCTTCGAACACATTAGACTCTAATGGCATCCTATTATATTTCGTTATAACGAATAAAGTGTTACACACAGAGTCTCGAA
The DNA here is from genome assembly GCF_013123115.1 of Colletes gigas. Taxonomy (NCBI): domain Eukaryota; kingdom Metazoa; phylum Arthropoda; class Insecta; order Hymenoptera; family Colletidae; genus Colletes; species Colletes gigas. Next base: position 873,593 of record NW_025106643.1, on the reverse strand, counting down.
GCAAACTTCCACCCGGTCTCTTCCGTTTTGCGCAAAGTTTGCTACAACTTTTTTTTTGTATAAATTTGTTCCCGGCCAGATGAGCAAAAGTTCCTTTGCTATTGAGTTACGATCAATTATGGAATAAAGAAAGAGAGAACGATAAGAGAAAAGGACTCGCGACCGTGCTCTCAATAAAATTCCGCGTTACGCGGGACGAAATTATTTAAAGCAGACTGCTCTTTGAAATCATATTCCCTCGCGGAAAGCTGCGAAGAAAAGCGAAGGGAGCATCCCCTTAGCCCGTAGAAGTGGGAGTCGTAAGAAAAGAAACCCTCTGCCCCCGTGCTAGAGGCAATTCGACTTTTCTGCCCTTTGAGTCGATGATCCTGGCTGTAAAGAAAGAATCAGTCCCCGAGTAAACCTCTCCACTCTAAGGACGTTTTGAATAGGGTAATGTACCAAAAGAAATTTTCTCCACCGGCCCAATATTTTTCCTCGAGATGCAAAGTTGTCGGTTAAAAAAAAAAAATCCGTAACCATTCCGTCCCCCTCGTATTTTTTATTGCGTTCTCGCGACGGGGCCACGAATTAATTAATTCAAATCCGTAACGGAGGGGGGCTGTGCTTTACGTCCAACAATAGAATTTTATGCGTCGAGAGCTCTTCGGTAACGATGGCTATAATTCCGAATCAATAATATTGAAACCACGGAATAAGGTATCAGTTTCTACATCAAACCGTTTCAATTATGTGGTTATGAAATTAAATCGATACCGTATCGATTATTACACCGAAAGTATCGATACGTGGCGGTTGCAAATCAAATTGTATTGTATCGGTGATATCACAACACCGCTATTGTTACGTGAGTTTGTTTAGAAGATTACTGATTTCAGCAGAAGTGGTTGGTTAAACGATAAACGTGCAAAGATCGTTTCTATATAAAAGAAAAGAAGTTATGCTTGTAGAGGGTGCACTTCCGTTTCTGCCTTCGTATTAAATCCCATAAATAGGAATAAAAAGAAAAGAATAACAAACGAATCGCGTCAATGTATTTAACAAAAAGAAAACTTTTGCACGATTTCTGTTATTTCACTCGCACGATTAAACCCCTTCTTAGACCGTGGAGCGCGAAGGGGAAGTTTGTCGAACCTGTCTCTCGCTCGTATGAATCGTGACACTCACTGGTGCTAATGAGTTGTACTCTCCTGAAGGGTGGTTCGTAAGAGCGACTCCGTAATGATCGTTTATCTAAGTACTTGGACGTAAGTTTCTACAAATTGACGCGGCGAGGGTAGGGAAAAGACGAAGGAACGAGCGGACGAAAGAATGCAATAATAGAAAAGGCATGCACGTCTCTCAAACGTCAAAGTAATGGTTACCTTCGCAATTATCTTTGGATTTTCGTTAAGGTGGGAATAGATATTTCACGGTGACCGCGCCCTCTCATTAAGGATGCTTAAAAACACCAATCGCCTTCCCGAATCTCTCGTTTCTCTCGTCTCGGTCACGATTATCGGCTCCTTTGAATTCGGACCTAGAATTAACGACGATTCGGAAGCCCGCAGTTTTTTTGTTACGACCGAGATCCCAGAAAACACCGTACGATTAAGATCGATTTTATTATAGGAACGGCGGTCTAAATTGCTTGTTTGGGTTCGGACAGCACGAAATTTTATGGTGATTACCGCGGTGAAAAATATAGTGGGAAAAGAAACAAAGTTCGCCATTACGTCTTAATGGGACGAAATGATCACAAATCTCTCGTTAACGAGTGTCTGACAGGGGAAGGTGATTCGAAGAGCGGAGAACGTTGTAAAACTGCTTCTATAGCTTGTTCTTGCATCACGTGAAATCGAAAGAATAGGTGTCCAAGGTAGAGACCGATTAAACAAGTTTTTACTTCTTTTAAAAGGTACTCACCCCTCATTATTCGGTTAGAATTATGGCACTTCAGATATTGACGTGTACGTACCTGAAACAAAAATGAAACATATGTATAATCTGTTCCAATTAATACACGAAATAGCTGTTACAATTTCCTTTGTTGATTATTTAAAATCGATTATCCGAAAGTCGTGTTCCTCGATTGGATCGGATAATCGAAAATTCCATCGTGCATGAACATTAAGAAAATAAATATATGCATGACAGGCTATAATGGAAAAAAGAATTGCGTCTACTACCCGTAGAACGCGCACCCTTGAGCTAAGAACCTGACGCGACAGCTGCTGGCTACCTTTGTGGAGCCGGTCTTGTTTAAGGACCGATTTACACAGGTATTAGCGTGTAATGGGAAGTAACTGGCCCTCGTCGTTCCTTTTACCAAACTCAACGGCAATTTAACACGGTCCAAACTGCCCGAAATTAGCGGCGGATCGTAAAGAGAAGCCTTTCTTCCTTTCTGCCGGGGAGAATCGAAATAAAACCCGTCGGGACTATCGGTCTAACTTCCCGAAACAATCTACGAGATGTAATCTTTTTATATTTTCCTATGTTACAAAGTTAACGAGCTATTTCCCCCCAAATTCTATATCAACAAACATACCTTCACCTAAAATTAACCACTCGTAAGCGAGCATAAAAACGTGAAACGCGGGGGTGGCAGGGTCGTTTCGAATTTCGTCGGCGTAACTGGAATTCCCCGAAGCGTCATCTTTAATCCACGAAATCGTTTACGTCTAGGTAAGTACGTAGAAGGGAAGAGATACTCGGTCGCATTTTTCTCCCGGACTTATCTAGAATCTTGGCGCCGGTAGCCAGGGCCCGCTGAAGGCGTAGCGGACGAAGACGAAGGAAGAGGAGGAAGAAAATGAGGAGAAAGAAGCCTTCTCTTGGTTCGAGGCCGCGGACGAAAGGGGGGACCTTGGAAGAAATTACTCGCTCGAGAGACGACAACGGGGGTGGAAAGTAACGGGCGGTACAGTGAATCGCGGCTTCTATAAAAATTACCCTCCAAGGCCTGCGGCTAGGTGGGCCGTCGCGAATTGGATTTAACGTATCCATCTTTCCGCGCGGGAACTGTCCACGCAACTTCGCCATTTAATAACGATTCCTTTGTCGCGACCAAGCTACGATTACTCGCGTTCCCGCCATTGGCAACCACCCCCGCGGTATACAGCGGTAAATGAGAAGGTGGCCTCGAGAAAACGTGGAGGACGTAGCCCTAGGACCGTAACCAGTGCCTGGAGAGAACCTTCGAATCATGCTCGTCCATGGTTCGCGAAAAAAGCGTACAACCTGGGCTCCAAGTATCGAGGCACTTGGTATTTTTATGAGTATACCCCTTGTTAAAATTGATCTTTTTAAATTTAATCCCCCTCAAGAACACGCTTGGTATGCGTAATAGTAATTATAGTGTAAAATATAAATAATTGTGGGGAATATATTTAGGTCAAGAATGTTTTTCCAGTACGATATCGGTACAATAGTCAATCAAAGTCAACTCTACAACATTTTCATAATCATTTTAACCTAGTTTCGCTTGCGACTACGGCGTGAAAATAACTGGCTATAAACACATCGATGAAATACAATTGGAGCCACTTTATTCCACGTCCTATCTGTCTTAATATTCTCTGTTGCCATTAATTTGTTATCGGAAACGTTACGAATACGCACAAGAATAGATATTACGCATAGTTGTACTTTGTGATCTAATTTTTCTTTTACCTCAAACATTTTCCGATATCATCGACACTTTTGAAGACACTGTATAGTTTCTTTCGCTGTGTTACAATTTTTCTTTTGTTATTATTACGTTACGCGCATAACTGGACCATTAATCATCGATATAAAAAAACACGCACGGAAATGTTAGGCTTAGGCGGTTACTTATGGACGAGGGTGGACGTGTGTGTGCGTACGCGAGGAATCGAGAAGGTTAAACCGGGTTACTGTGGGTATCATCTGCCAAGGCAGTATTTTATCCGCTTCGAACCACGAAACCTCGCAGCCTCGATAGGCGTATAATATCTGATTGGTGAGATTTAACGAGAGGGAACCCGCGGCTCGGATAAGATTCATAGTGGCGATCTAACTGGCGAACAAGGAGAGGAATCAGGGATGCCTTTCTTTTTCTTTTACGTCCCGACGTGAGTAATGAGCGGCGCGAGAGGCGGGCGTGGTTCCTCCAGACGTTCTCCAGACCACGAAAATCTTATCGACGGAACACCAGCGATTCGAGATTAAAGGGTTGACGCCCGACGAGGATCACCGGATGATGGCGATACTGGATCGAGGACCACATGGACAAAAACGCGCTCAAACTTTCCATATATCAGTCGTTCCATTCTCAGATTTAGTTCAGTTTCTAAAAGCTATACGATGATGTACCAAACGTGTCAAACGATAGAAAAGTTTCAGATGTCATTAATTCCATTGTGTTACGATTTAAAACGGAAATATACCCGGGGACTTTTGTGTGCCCGTCGAGCGTGGTCGCTGGTCTCACGTTCAAACGAAATATCTGATGGCCTCGGTAACGAAATTACAGACTCACGCGATACTCGCTTATATTCTTCAATCCGAGTCGTGAATCGCGAGGAGATAAGGAGCCGAGAGGGGAAAAGGGCGATCGTTATCGAACAAAGAGACAGGAGAACCCTTTGACTTCGGAATGTTATCGCGGGAAACAAAGTTCCTCTGGAAAGCATAGTTCATTCGGTAAGGAAAGGGCAGAGCTGTGTCTCCCTACGGGACGCCCAACAGTTCAGATTGAAGAGATACGGGATATTAAAAGCGACATTTTCCTCGTCTACGCGATAACTTCGATTTGCAACGGACTGGACGGCGCGCTCGTGCAGATAGAAAGCGAAGATCGTACCGATACCCCCGCGCCGGAAGTCCTTGGGATCGTGTGTAATTTTTAAGGTTACCGCCGCGACAGATGGCCCTCGTCGTTCAATGAAATTAGAGGAAGCGAAAGTTCGTTAATGGATTATCGAGATCAGGTTGGCCGATTATGTTTCGAGTCGACAGCTTACCGATTCCCTTCTCTTTCGAACGTTTCGCGTGTCGGTAATACGAGATTAAGCGCACGAAACAATACGCCAGCGTTTGTTTTATCATTACGACTTGGGATTATTAAATGTTACTTTAAAAACTCCTCGAATCGATTCCGACTAAGGACGTTCCAAGTAATAGCAAAAATAACACCGATTCCACGCAGAGAAATATTTTTACGACCGAAAAGCACGACTAAAGCATAAAAAAAGCCCTCGTGCCTGGAAGATTGAATTTGACAGAAACGAGCATAGAAACAAAAAATTGTGAATTAAATTCTCTCGGAATTTCGACATCAAACCCTTTTTTCACCCCTTTCATTCATATATCCCATTACGAGGGTTGCGAATAACCCCCCGGGTCCCTGTGACCCGAAACCCGGGGGTCATTATTTTCGCAATTAAAAGCGCTGACGAAACGACCGATATATGGTTTCCGGAAAAGAATAATCGAGTTTTCGAGAATGTCCCGCGGTTGTGTTTCGAAGACGACGTTGCTTTAACGAGTTCACGACACTTCAGCCGGCAGAGCTTTTTGATCTTTTCTGTCCCGGTTTTCTTTCTTACGTCTCATCAACGTTTCCCGCTCCGCGCCTTCAGAGAGTTTGGAATTCGCCTAACTTGCATCGTCATCACCGTCAGTCGCGATAATGAGGACATCTTGTACCGCTAACAAGACGAGTGTCACATCTCCTTGCGCTCCACGGTTCCTCGTGTCCGCTCGTCGCCGCGAACGTAGGAATATCATAATGCGGTCGGATTGCAAATGTGCTTAGTCGACGCGCGCGACGTCAAAATTGCGCCTTCGTCGCGCAACGGGAAAGATTTTCGTGAAAACGCTACGATTACGTACCGAGAAACACGAGAGTAAACGTTTCACGGTTAAGTTAAATCGTGGACAGGTTCCACGAAACGTTCACGGAAATCGCGATGGCGGCACGTACCCGCGGCTCTCACGACACTCAAATTAGACCGTCGAGACGTTGAATCGTTGAAACGTCCGATAGAATGGTTAAAATGTTTTCACGATCTGTTAGAAACATTGTATATACATGTATTCCCGTTGCGTAAAAATCTAGCATGATTGATTATGCCCCGTCTTTCTGCCTGACCTCGTTCAAGTTGAAAGATTAATAGACTTCGAAGTAATTTTTTTCTGCTAATATCTGCCCTTCTTTAATTAATAAGATAATAAATGACAGAGTGTTCTCTTCCTCCGAAGCTTATTCATTTTGAACTACAGAAGTTATAAATAGTTAAAGGTGATTATATGCGAGCCTTTTAGGCATTCACTTTTTAAAGAAATTTAATATTTGACGAAGGACTGGGATTTGAGGAAGCTGGAAGCATTAAAATTACTTTTTTATCTTGTATGATATCAAATAATATTTCAGTAAAAACCAAGAGTACTTTCTACAATCTACTCAATATGTTCTAGGAAACGAAACATAATTTTATCACATTTTTGGTATTCAAAGTCGCGTAATGGTTATGACTTGAGCATATTCGAATATATTACAGCTTGAATCTACTTTCGTTGTAAAAGCAATTTCCACATGGCCTGTTCCTCACAAGTATCAAGTTTGCATAATTATGTAACAGCGCAAAAGGCGAAAAACATAGTTAATTGACTGAAAAGCACCGTGGTTCCTGTTGGCGTATAAATATATAAGCACCCAGAGACAGAGCATCAATATGCATGTAAGCCGACGTTGGTCGGGGCTTCGTCGTCCGGCTTAAGCGAGGGGTAGAAGCTCCAAACGATAAGAATTAGGGATGGGAGAGGGAATATCATAATACTTGTAAGCCGTGGGACGCATTAAGAGGATCATATCGTTCGCGTCGAAGATCCGTAAGACGTTTCAGTTTGATCCGAGAGGCGAGAAGGTTTCTCGTGTCGCACTTACGAGTGTCGAGGAACCTTGACACTGGGTATAGCTAGAATGGCGATACGGTCCTCCAGATGACGGCCCGTCACTTTTAATGCGATAAAGGGCGTCGTGTCTACTTCTAGGCCATCCAGTCCAGTTAACACTAAACCTACCGACACTTCGTGTATACCTATTCCTACCATGACCGGTCAAATGATTTCTAATCGCCTAATTTTTCCATTATATCGTATAATATACAGTCGTACGATCAGTAGGAATTGTTGAAACTTCTTTAAGTATGTAGCGTCAAAGTAAATGTGAAAATAAACATAGAAGATAGCATAAATTATAAGAGTTGTTATAGTCATCGGATAGAGGATGAAATGCCCTTTAAAACGAGCGTCTGTACGAGTCGATAGCTTTATTAGTTCCGGAGATATAGCGATTTTAGTTTCAAGTCGATGCGGTGGCTAGTTTCGGAGATACGACGGTCCGAAGCCTTTGTTTACGTTCATTGTTTATCAATGAACTCGAGCGCGCGAAAATAGTAAACAGTGAGTAGTAAATACTACGCTTCCGCGTCACGTGACTGTCTCGACTCACGTGCGACAAGGAGGTCCAGCGCGACGCGTCAGACAAAGACAGAGATAGTCAAATTAAGAAAAATTACCCCTTTACATAAATTACGATATCTCGAAAACGGTAAGTCCGATCGTCAAAAACCAAAAACCGGTTTAAAGGGGAGGCCTTGCCGCTTCTAACAATACCTTAATAATTAATATATCCCTAGTAGTTTCGGAACTACACGCGTCCAAAGTTTTAGTATTTTTAATACGCGTTATTAGACTGTCTTAAGACAATGGAAACTGAATACTGGACTATAATACAGGGGGTTCGGCCACTCCTGGGAAAATTTTAATGGGAGATTCTAGAGGCCAAAATAAAACGCCCGATCGTTATAGACAAAAGAGACTACATATTTTTCTCAGAAAACAAACAATAAGAATAGAAGTGAATATTGAAAAATTCATTGTACGTATGCTATATGAAAAATCGTGGTAGGTTTAGACTCGATTCAACGTACACCTACAGGACGCGCATATTTGTATACTTTCTGCATTTAAAAGAAAAATATTGCACACTGTTAAGCAGATGGAAACAGTAAATTTTTTCAATTTTGCTAATTGCATCGGAACCATGAACAATTTCTGTTTCCTATTTGAACCTTTAACCCACAGATTTCGAATAGGAAAATGAATGTCCCGTGTGATTAATTACGAAACTAAACGGCCACGATGCAGTTTGAAATTACATCCCACTTTACAATGACCGTGCTCGAACCGGGGTATTCGTCCACTTCGATTTTCTTTTTTACCATCAATTTACAGAGGGAAAAGAAAGAGATCGTCGGTGATCCATCATCGTTAGGATTTCATTCAACGACAGTCGTTCGGCCGGAAGCTGCCGTCGACTTCTAAAGCTGTGTAAACTGGGTGAACAAACCAACGTTTTATGGTCGTTCAATAGTACCATCGTCTTCGCCATGCTCCAGCGCGCGTTTGCTTGCATATCAATGCATACACACTCGAGTTTACGTTATAAAACAGACGACGTGTGTTTGACAGGTTGCATTCTTGGTCGGTCCGCGGCAACTGTATATTTATTTTATTTTATTTCAGTTTTATTTACGAGTTTCGAAGATATTCTCGTGCACAAAATATGTGCAACATCGAACGGAGTTTATTTACATTGGTCGTTGAATTAATAGCGTGTCAACGATTTATATGCAGCGTGGTTTCGAACACCTTAAAGAGATTTCTCTAACACTAATTTCTAGACAAGTAATTGGATGTTTCTTCCCACTAATATAAAAGTATTGAACTTGCTGGATTTAACCTTAAAGTGACTCCTGCTAACCAAAGATCCATCCATCGCGAGATTATCAGCGACTGTTTATCATCCTAACATCGTGGATCCTTGGTCCTAGCCAGTTGCTACGGTCCTAGAGGAATCTTTCTTATTCGCACGAGGATGACTACGGAGTAGATGATCTCGATGACACGGTAGGTGAATTCGGACACTGAGACCACGAGGCAGAAGTGAAAAATGAAGGTACGAAAAGGAATCGCGGAGTAAGTTGACGCATTGCGGTGGGGAAATATGGGTCGGTCCCGATTATGTTTGATGCCTATGGCACCGCTGGAATCCGACAGCGAGCGAGAATGACGCGGTTGTAACTCGTATATCTCGTGTATAACTAATGCCCACGTGTATCAGCCATTCGTCTAACTTGTATATTTTTACTGATACGATGTGTATCGTCCTGCCCACTTCACCTTCGTGTTTTCCATTTAAGCGTCATACGTGTCGCTACCACTCTGCCGGCAATCGGTTCCCGAATCTTGTATCGGGACCGTGTGTATCGCTCTTCCACAGATTTATTGGATACGAAACGTATGGGCAGTGTTTGAAGGAACGGGGAACATTTGTTACGAGGCGTGTATATGATAACCGAATCTAATACTTCGACGAAGACACCTTTTGATCGCTTCTTTATTTATTTAACCACTAAATCCACTGTTCGAAACAACGAAAATGTTCAAGGTTCGCAAAAAATAGAGCTGCTCGAGCAAACAGCGAGGTAATGCGACGTGGAACGGAGGGACGAGCGCACAAAATTAACGAACGCCTCCTATAATTAGTCGCGGTCGGGCAGAAGAGGAAGCATTGTTTTGTATCGCTTTACTTTCACGGTAGGTGGTCCGAGCGACGAAGAAACGTCAAGAGGGCATCGCGATTGTCAGCGGGACGGGCTCCTCCAGCGGCTAATTGGTATTCCTCCGGCGGGAAGTGTCAGCCTTTGACTGATTCTATTTCGAGTAGGTTTCGGTGCCCTTCGAGAGTGCCACGGTGTGTTTGCATTCTGCCAGGGAATCGTGAAGCAGAAAAGTGGCTGACCAATGGCGAGTGAACAATGCGCTTCCCGTCGAGGGCCTTGAAAATCGTCTCAAGACCGGTTCTCCCACCATCCGTGGGATTTTCAAGCGACCGTTCTCGGTCTAATCGGTCACCATCATCGTTGTCCCGACGCCCGGAGAGGTCTCCACGATGTCCGCGAGCCGTCGCGACGCTGGAATGAGTTGCCTCTTCTCGCGGAACGCACCTCTCTATTTTTTCCCCTTCTGTTTCCCCGTGTGTCTACTCGATCCCTCCTCCCCCATCCAGCTTTCTTTCTTTCGTCCCTCAGCCTCTTCACGCAGGCGTGATGGCACATTCATTTTTAACGTGTCGGGACTTCGCATTTTCTCGAGTGGATTTCACGTTCCTTCCGTGCCCGCGTACGCCTCGCGCGGATATGCGCGAACGTTCACCTCCGCCACCGAATAGAAGAGCTCGGGACAGACACGGATGATGGCCATGTTATATCCAACACGGTTGTCTCGCCGTCGTCATCCATCTCGGTAAGCTGTCGTCGTAATCATCCCCTATCCTTTCCCGTTCCTACGAAACGTTTCGTTACGCTTCCCCGTTTGCTTGTTTCGCGCGAAAGAAGCCTTGGCCCCCTGGATGGACGTTATCCGATCATCGATTAGCGCGTTGCTGTTCGTTACAGGTGTTCGTTTGTCAAACATGTCTCGCCGTGACAAGCTCAGCCGAGCAGGTGAAAGTTGGAGACACGTCGTAGGCGTTTATGGAAAATAGAAAGTTCTTTTGGATTCGAAACTTTCTTATTTGTTTGACGAGACCAAATCGATGATACACTTGTTTATTGGAGGATGAGACAATCAATTTTATACACGTATTCTCGTTGTCAATGAAATTGTAACAAAACTAATTGGTTCGAGAATAATTGAACAACATGTCGAGTTGAAAGTCTGCTAAAATTCGATTCTAACCTGCCAGTGCGGCTGTCAGTGTGTTAAGTGACAGCCAGTATGTCGATTCGAGTTGTTAGGATTTGTATTCGACAACCGATATCTCAAGATTGAAATGAATGAAACGACTGTCAACGATACATATTTAGAGAAACACAAGGACAACGTACATCAATCTCGTGTCATCGATAAATTACGTAAAGGTACCGATAATCGTGACGTTGTATACCAACCATGTTCGCGCATTATCTCCGGCAGATTGTTTATGCGTCACTTGACTATGCACTAATTTATCAGCACTTTGTGTCAGTAGCCTTTTGTTGAAGGAGACAGCTATAGGAGGCTCGCTAGATAGTGGAAATTGCATACAATATATGGCACATATTACTCGCTTCCAATACTATCGTGCACAATAAATCAGTACCTGAGTTTGTGTTAACAGAAAACAAATTAATCAGAAATCGTGTTTGTAGAGAAACGTAGCAGAATCGACGATGAAATGGACGCTGTTCAAACTGATCAGCACTTCATCGACTCGCCCAGACACACATGTATTTAACGCATTTCAAGCAAAAAATACGATTGTTACACGAACGATTACAATACGACCAATAAAAAGAACCCGTTAAAAACCCTGTCCTATTAATAACGATTGCGTTGCAATTTATTGCAATATTTTTCCCTCGTGTAAAAGTGTGAATTATCGAAACGAAATACACGATGATCAGTACATAAATGTAAGTTACCTGTATTTTTTACTGACTTTACAATTTTGTTATTAGACCAGAAACTTTCTAAGTTAGTTTTATACAAATATCTTCTTCGTGGTTTTATTAAGCAAACATTGCTTCATACGCCTGTTTAAATCAGTTTCTTAAATAATCCTTGGCGATATGTCCGTCATAAATGTAAAATGAAGTGTTAAATTTTAAAGCAAATTGACTCTTTCTGACATCTATCAAGTTGGAACATAACTTTCGACCGTTCGAAGTTGTTTCAAGTATTTGATTTTGTATTTCACAATTCCGACGTCTAAAACCTATTTAATTCCTGATTACATATTTACGTATCTATATGAATTCTATTGTACACATGTAGCGATAGCGATTTTTACACCTTCCACGAGGATTATAGTTTAACTGGAAATATATTTGCGTATGCCATGTTTGCTCTGTACATTAATTTTTAGATATTCTCTGCGCACGTGAATTCCATTTAAAATGAAAGAAAAATGACTCTTTGATGGCCTTTTTAATTCACGAGCTATATTAAAAATATTTTCATCGCGTGCAAAGTGCAAAATTTTTGCAACATCTTTGCATAATTTAAAAACGTAAACTTGCATTCCACTAACGTGATGAAAAATAGAAAAAAATCTTTTCTGTCAGAACCGTTACATTTGAAAGAGTTATTTTTCGAATCCTGAAATTTTCAATAGAAACATGAAACTGGGTGAACGTTGCTTCCGGTTATTACTCGAACGGTCAAAAAACCATATCGTGAACAGTTCGTTTCCGCCAGCAGAACTTCGCCAAAACGGAAACGAACATCCTACGCGTTCGTTGCGGATTAAATCGAACATTAATCGTTGCTCGCGCGAAACGGGTCGAAGTGCAGGAATTAAGAAAAGCTGGCGTTAAAATCTGTGTCAATTATGGAAACAAATGACAGTGCGTATCTCGACGTTGCGTGCAATCTCGTCTCGACATAAACAAGCGGCCCCGCATGTCTATGAAGATATCTGTGGAGGAGGAATCTGGTATCGTTCGCTCGTCCGCGTCGTTAACGATAATTCGATAGTCGTCATCGAGCTGCTAGCTGGATCTGCTCGCGAATGGAACCGGGTTTGCGATCGAATCGCTACGTGGAGACGAGCATCGCCGATATCGACGCTTCCAGTAATGGTTATCAACTCGACTAACGAAGAGGCGAAAGAAAAATAAATGTTGAAACTCGAACGATGGGTGAGCAACTAATAACTGTCGCTGTACCACGCTATCGCGCGAGTCTGTCATTAACTATTCGCAAGGCCGTGTTTAAGTGTTACATTACAACGACTGCAATTTAACAGCTCGTTAGTTTTAGTCACGCGGTGAACGTTCGCGGGAAACTTTCTTTTTTTCGGGACCACATAACCTACTATACGTCGACACGTGTCTTGTGCAATTTCAAAATGGATATTTTTTATACTCCGGGAAGAAATGTTACGTAAGGTAGGATGTGACAATTATTTTTTGACTAACTTCCAACGACGATCGAAAGCTCGGTTTATCTTTGAAATCATCAGTGGAAAAAGGGCTATTTTTGTTTACGAAATAGGTTGTTTTATATTATTAAAATTGTCGATTATATCGGTGTCAATGAATACTGCTTTTTCCATTTCTTTTGAAATAATCTTTATGAAACTAAATATTTTTTGTAGTCCGTATTAGATAAACTTTGTAAAATAAAATATTAAACAATTTCAGTGCATAAAGGTTATCTATTACGAACTCTGACGTTTCGTAAAAAACTAAAGATGATATAAAAGTTAACATAGTCGATAAGTCGTGATTATACTTTGCACATATTGTCACTGCCGCAAATTAGGTCAATTGTTCTCGTTTTTTATGACATCAAGGTTGTTTTCAATTTCTTCGATTTTAGTGGCTTTGAATTCCTTTTTGGCAGGTTTCTAATACTGAAAGCGACATTGTTCCAAGTTTATCGATCATTCTGAATTCGCGAGAGTTAGCAGGCCGAACGATATTACGAGAAGAAACCGAATAAGCAAACAATGTTCTCCAGTAAGTTGATTATTTGACAAATTGACACGTGGAAAACGTGAATCACTCGTAATTTTTCTTCGATAGAAATGGAAATAGTGCGATTCCTGTTCGCGATAATGCTATGCATCGCGAACATGATCATCTACGGTCTAAAAGTGAACATAGCAACGACCATCGTGGGCATGGTGAAGGCTAAAAAGGATAGCGGCCAGATTGGAGATGGATCGCACGAGTGCAATTTCGACGATCAGGACACATCGCATGTCGATATAGATGGGCCGTTTGATTGGTCAACGACCGAACAGGGCTTGGTCGTCAGTATATATTTCGCTGGTTACCTCGTGGGGATGTTTCCATCCGGATATTTTGCAGATCGGTGAGCAGTAACCAGAAACAGATTTGTTTTATTTTATTCTATCACCAGGCTATAGCTAAACCCGCCAAACAAACGGAAGAGCCAGAATCCAGAATCATGGACACCTCGAGAGCATGCAGTGCCACGAATTTTAATTTTCTTTCGTGTTATAGCTTGCAAAACACTTCTAAAGTTTAAAAAAACGCACTTCGAGCTAGGGTACACCTTTAAGGATTTAATGTTCGTGAACGTTCCCGCAGCTTCAACACGAAAAACGTTTTACTGATCTGCGTGATGGCGAACGCGATCTTAACGATATTGGTACCAATGGCGGCGCACGAGCTTGTGGTCCTCTACATCGTCAGATTTTTCACGGGGCTCCTGAGCGCGGCGAATCTTCCGGTGGTGAACGTACTCGTTGGCAAATGGGTCGTTTACGAAGAGAAAAGTATGTGGGTCGGGATCATTTACGCCGGAACGTCACTCGGCACCGTCGTGTCAATCTTCACTTCCGGAATGATAATGCACAGTCTGGGATGGGAAGCCGTATTCTACATACACGGCACGCTCCCATTACTTTGGTGCGTGTTTTTTTATTGGTTCTTCGCCGACAACCCGGAAACGCAGAAATACATCACCGAGAAAGAGAGACAACTGATCGTCAACTCTTACGGCCACAGAACCCCCGAATCGGCGTCCATGAAAATTCCATGGGTAGATATATTTAAATCGGTGCCGTTTTGGGCGTTGGTCTTCACCAACACGTTTGGAAACTTCGTTTGGTACTTTTTACTCACGCAGCTGCCATTGTATATGAACAAAATACTCAGATTCGACATTAAGGCGGTAAGTCGTCAATTTAAAATGAATTTATGAATACAATTTCTAGTCCAGAATAGAACTGAGGAAATGAAGTATTCATTCTTGAGTCAGATTACACTTTAAAACGTTTATTTCGCTGTACAGAATGCTGCCCTCAGTTGCTCTCCATACCTAATTAACGCTATAATAAATCCACTGCTTGGTAAGCTGTTGGATTGGGGTAGGCAGAAGAATTATTGGACGCAAACCGTTGCTCGAAAGATCGCAGTATTTATAAGTGAGTTTAAAGGGTAAAAACAATGATATTGATAATTAACGATAATTGAACAAATAGAAGAAACGACTTTTGTTAAAAAATCCTTCGAACTAAATATTCTGTATACCCAAATGTACGATATTTATTTATTTAAGTGTTTGTTCATTTTTCAGGCTGTATCCCACCCAGCATTTGTCTAATCATAATCGCGTACATCGGTTGCGATCGCGTAGGATCCACGGTGCTAATGATATTGAGCGTAGTGTTGTGCGGAGCGATTTTCGTCGGCCATCTCACCAATCAGAATGATCTGGCACCTAATTACGCGGGGATCTTAATGGGTATCACGAATACGCCTGGAACGATTTCAGCGTTTATCTTGCCAGCTTTGGTGGGGGCACTCATGGAGCAAGGGGTAAGTTCAATCACAGTCAGCCATTTTTCAAATAATTACACAAACCTAACCAGAAATAAATATTTTTATCAATGAGTTTAAGTTAAAAAAATCTTATCTTTGAACAAAATAAATGCCACTATGAATGTCGGATGATACTTTGTATACGTTAGTTGTTTAAAACTGATAAATAAAACGTTATCGTTCGAGTCTTCCTTGTCTCTCAATTGCCATAACAAATTTGTCTTTATTTAGAATGGAAAAGCACTCGGTAACTTTCCTCGTATTTAGAATTTACTGCAACCGGTATCTACGCATTTCCTCGTATTTTCTATCAATTCGTGTAAATGGAGATTGCACACTTATATTACCTATTGTAATTTATTGCTTATTTGAGTTAATTTTATGCATTTATAATGTAGCACACTATGGAACGCTGGAGATACGTTTTCTGGATCAACATCGTTGCCCAAGTATCAGCGTTCGTGGTATATGTATTCGCTGGTTCGGGAGAAATTCAAAAATGGAATAACCCGACGACGACCGTCGAAACTTGGAATTAATCGTTCGTCTTAGAATTCGCTTCGACATTTTAATAATTGCTGACTGTAACTGTATTTTTTATGAAAATTGGTACAAAATGTTTGACCTTTGTATTAATTTTACACGAAGAAATAGCAATAAATGTGTCCTGTGCGAAATAGAGAGTGCAAACTAGTGGATACTTAATTAGCAAATTTTTAGGAACCAACATAATTTATAGCTAATAAAGTTATTTCTATACAAATTAGACATTACAAAGAAGACACATAAAATATGAAGAAGATAACGTATTATCATATATCACATGTTCCGTATGTGAAAACTATTTATTTGCGTAATATCTATAATCTACTGATGAGGAATGTAAAAATACTCGTATGCAAAATATAGTGTATATAAATACATTGTTATCTAACGTCATTGTCATGATTACGAAATAAAATTACGTGAATTCAATCAGTTCAATGTGTCACTATTGTTTACCTCACTCAGTGATTAACTGTACCTACTCTCTCGGGGAATTATGACGATAACGATTTCGTAATAGTACAATTTTATCGTGAGAAGCATTTCAACAAGAGATAACCGACTTGTGATTCCATTTTTCAAGAAAACGATACACGAGACGATATGCTCAAGCAAGAATTTCTATTCCCATCCTGTTTGCGTTAACAACAATTATATAAATGGTACAAAATTCCCCACAGACCCCATTTTTTTATAATTACAAACAACAGAGTTACTCAGGTGGCCTGTCTTGGGTTAGTTATCTATTTAAACAAGGGTTAAGAAATTCTTTAAGAGGTTTCAAGGTTACTCGCACTTTCCTCGGACTTAACGAGAGGTAAGAGGAATTGAAACTCGTAAAGTGTCCGTCGTTATAAATAATTCGTCGCAATCGTCCAGCGACATTTCTGGTGGCCCTGAAGATCTTTTGAGGCTCGTGCACGGGATATATAAAGGTCCGCCGCGCGGCCATAGTAATTAGAACCGCGAGACCACCCGTAATGATTACGGACCAGTTAAGGGCCACCTGGTACAAAAATCCGTCTTATCCCAATTAGATTGCCGCGTTGGCAGCGGCGGTCCGCAAAGCGTCTGCCAAAAGAAGCAGCAAACCCGAGACGAAAGAGTCGACTGCCGACGTTAACACGGAATATTTATGGCGGCTGAAATATTACGTTCGTAATCTATTTTCGGACCGTAGTCGCCTCGTTCTCGGTGAGCTCGTCGCTAAAAAACGGAAGGTAACCGTTAAGTCGCTTCCCTTCTCGTTTGACACGCTTCCTGCAATCGTTCCAATGAAAGACGCGTCCCGATGAAAAGCTTTGAGCCTCGTTTTTAGAAATCTCGCGTCACGAAATATACCCATCGATTTATTCCATAAATCTAGACAGGGTGTTCGACCACTACTGGTGCAAATGTTAATGGGAGATTTTCGAGAAACAAACAAACTTCGCCTCTCCCCCGAAATTACGATTCTTTCGTCGGCGTCGTTGACGGTAGCAGCGACGACCGTCGTCTCTGGCTTCCGTCTGGAACGTCATGCGAGCTCTTATTAAAGGTGGCGATTTATCGCTAGTAATAACGGTGCGGTCTGGTGGTGCTCGGCAGCGAATGTCTCCCCGGAAGGTTCCTAGGGGAACGAAGCGGGGGTTCGAGGCGTCGAAAGGTGAGGGTGTTCGTTCGCCGAGCAACGCTGCGTCTACGCGACGCATCGCTATCAGCTGGCGTTAAGCACGCGAGTCGCGGTAGATTTAACAATTCTTGACATTCTGGAGCCACGTCGTTGCTTCAGACATCGGTGAGCCCGACTGTAACGAGCTTCAGGATTGATTAACCCGCGGGTGTCGAGGAGTCGAGCAAGTCTAGTTCTGTTAGGTCTGAGCAAACGACACCGATCCCTCCCGTGAAGGATCAACGCAGCCTTAATTATGGCTGATTAATAGCGTCTTCGATGGGGATCGAGTGACGAAAAAGCCTGTTTAACCGGGTACAGCTTGTAATTTTTCGGTGGATCGGCTAATCTTCAATAAAATGTCAAGGGATGATCGATCTACGATCGACCGAGCAAAGTCTCGAATTTACTAATCATGCACTATCAAAGGAAGACAAGATCGATACGATTTTCATGCATATACAGAGGAAAAGTCAACGGCGTTTAAAAGAAGCAATCCAACTGCACAGAAAACGATTTCCTAACCACAGTTATCCATCTCTTTCTCCGTACTCCAATTTAATTAAAAAGTTCCCTGAAACTGACAGCGTGGATAATAATAAACCCCCTAACAGTAATCCGATGGTTGGCGAAAATTAATTTTACAAATATTAGTCTTTTATTCAACTCCACATCTGAAAGTCCAAAATCGATTCTAACTTAATTCCTACGCGTTTGAGTCGATCTCGATGTCAACCACAATCATTTTACCGATGGAAAATATATAACATTTAATTCCACCGAGAAAGAATATAACTGCTCGAGGTTTTAATTAAAACTGATTCAAAGACGAATATATTTTTTGTTTCTCTAGTACATTTCAACGTATCTTTAAATCCTAAATCGATCTTTATATGTTTTGTGCTTGGCGCCACTTCTTTGCATGATAAATACTTTTATGAATCGGAGCAAGTATTCATCAGGAGAAGCTAGAGTTCATTTGATAATGCATTGTGTCTTTTTATTTTAATTTATTTTAATATTTTCCAATCAGAAACGTGCAAGTGTAAATTAATTTCTATAATTCTGTTCGAGAAGTGGATTTACATTTATTCCGCACGCAATTTTTACATCGAAAGAAGCTATTAAAATGTTGGAAAGGTTTAATAGCGTAGAAAGGGGTTATCGATTGCGCGTATGTGCGGAGACAAATCTGGGTCAGTGCTATCAAAGGGCGAATTGGATGTGTAGGATAACTGGAAATGCAGCTGCTAACAGTCCGACTAGCACCAACCTTAAAGCTTTTCCACCACAAATCCCTTTCAGCCGTTAGACTGAGCTATTAAGGTCTCGACATGCCACGTGTCTGCACTTGAGAGTACATCTTATGCACGTGTGCATACATGTTCTCCCCTGTATCCAGGTGTTGCTGTATCAAATTGTCATGAATGGTTCACCCGATGATCAAGAAGTATATTCTTCTTGCATCAAGATCAGAGTAATTTAAGAAAACGGTGTTTCCTCGAGCTTGTTGCCCGTAATAACGCTTAGCGCGTCGTTAACCGTCCCAAAAGTGTGAACTGGGTCATTGAGCGAAGACTCGAGAATTGTCAAAGTATTTCCTCGCGATTCCAAGAGAGGAAAAGGCGGAAAGAGAAGACCGTAGGAAGGGAACGAGAAAAGGAGTGCGTAAGGTCGACTCGGTTCCCGGCATTCCACGGAGTCCAGCGAAGAATTTGATATGCCAGGGTTGGCGACGCGATCCTAGGCAGAAGCGGAAGCAGGAATCTCGAAACTCGGTGACCTCATTTCCAATTGACCGACTCCACCTTGGGTAGCCAGCAGACCGGCGCTGCACGCGATCTTCCTCCGGATTAGTTGTCGACGAGTTTAATATTTTAACAGATGACACCGCACACCTGACCATCCCGGGATTTATGCTCCGTTCCGTGCATCCTGTTCACCGGCCCGCACACGACGAATAATATCCCCGATACCGACAAATATCATCGAAGGAAGGATCAGTCCACATTAAACATTAACAAATCTCTAGGCACTGGAAATATCTAGCAACGCGAGAAACACGGGACTGAAGTCTCGCGGTTACAAAAGATCGAAGCCATTTTTCCAACGAATATCAAATTTTCCAAATGATACTCGTTTCAGTGGTTGAAGGGTCGAGTACTAAAATTTCGAATAGAAATTTTTTTTCAAACTAATTGGACGGCTGGGAAACCTCCGTTGTGAATGGTTTCGAATAGCGTTACAGCGTTACAGCGGCGAAACGTCAGTCTCAACAGCGGGTTCTTCCGTAGATGCATTCAACCCCGTCAGGGATTTCGAGTGCGCAACGAGGGTTCTGCGGGGAGGCTCGTTTAATCGGCGACCGTTGTTGCTGCATCGGATTTTGATTAGCGCAGCCACGTCACGTTCGTTCGTTCGTTTGTTGACGGATGAAAAAATGCGCGACGCGCGTAACTTACGGGCGTACGCGTGCACGCGTGCACCACAAAGTGCACGACGACGATTGGTCTGATTCGGTTTCCAATTGAGAGTTTGAGGTCTCCGTTTTTCGGTCCCGCTAATCGTTCTTTAATATTTTATTTTTTTTAGTTATTTTAGAAACATCGTCTGCATTTCAATTTGATTTAAAGGAAAACGCACCCCTTTCGATAGGATTGTCGGTTTCCTCTTCTCCGTCGTAATACCACTGCACGCCCCTCTCGTGGCTCCCTTGACCACCCTTTCAAACACTCCCCGCACCCTTGAAAACTGTCAGCATATTGCGCATGCATAATTGAACGTGTTCAAACAAATAACAAAGTTTTCGCATGCTGATGAGTACGCTACCGCATCCGGATTTCGGCTGCCACCGACTGGCAGTGACATATTTTCATTTGACACGTGGGGACAGCCAAACCCCGCGTGTTCCTTACGATTCCGTCAATGGCGGCGAGCAATCTTTTCACGGGGCCTATTAAATCGAGAATTTAATGGCAGACCACCAAACAAAGCAAGCGAGAAGAGACGCGAAGAAGTTTCCAATCCTCCTACACGCGTTCATCGCGAAGAAAATCTAATTTTAAGTAACAATTCCTAGCACTCTGCTCGCTGGTACAAAACGCGCGATCAATAAATGTACGTAACGTTTGAAACAGCAGTCAGTTACGAGGGAATTATTTCTAACCTATAAAGCGTTAGCTAGCACTCGAAAGGGATTTAAATTTCACGTCTGGTCTCATCCTTCGAACGATCCAATCTGGTAGCCGGACACGCGAGAAAATCTCCTGAATTTTATGAAGCATAATTACAGGGACGTGCGTATCCGGCTATTTTTTCCGGCCGGCAGGAGTGAACTTCCGGTCGAGTGATGCGATAACCGTTTACGGGCGTTGCGTGATCGCCGAAGTTCCTCCTGTTCCTTTTTCTAGCCATCAACGATGGGAAAACTTATGGGTCGCGCAGTAAAAACGATCGGTCGAGCATTCCGTTACATAATTGAACCGTCAAGGGTGAGATTTAATTAATATAGTAAAATATCCGCTCAAGATATTGACTCTGGGAGTATTTATTTTGGAACGATGTTTCAATGTCTGTGCGCGAGAATTACGGGAATATTAATATTAATATGTTTGCAAATTCGGTTGCCTAACGCGTTATTAACTTTAAAACAAAAGTTATCCTTCTTGCGGCGTCGCGGCGCTGTGCACGTAGCTCGAGCGTTACATAATGCGCGTTGAAAAGCTAAACTCCTACGTACCTACGTATGGAATACAACGTGGTATTTGCCAAACTGGCTGGCAATTTGCCTCCGCATACCGTGGTCTCACTCGAAGTATGAATAATAATGACGCTGGATATGTGAATTATGAGACGATTATCTACACCGAGGGGTGAGTTGGTTATTGCGCCGAGGTTCACCGTTTCTGCGACAATCGATCTCGTGACTCGATATTACACCTCAGGCCCCTGATACTTTTAACGTACGACTACTACCCCGCCTATATTTGCCCACTATGCCAATTTAAGATACAACGTGATTTATTTACCCCTGGAATTTCCCCCCATTTGCTCTTTTCGAGCGACAAAAACTCTCACCCTCTTGAAAACAAGAAATTACATTAAAGATATTACTTACACTTGCCTAAACAATTTATAGAACATTCATGGAAGGCTTATATACGAGGTTCCCTTCCCTAGCAGTTTTAGTACCAGAGTTCCCCAACTGTGGCGCCACCTGATGGGGCTAACCCTTCCCGGAGAATGTATCGAATAAATTCGTGAATAGGGTTGAACGCATGCAAAATGAAATCGTTGATTTTATGTTAGAAAATAAAGGGTGGAATTTTGGAAAATATTCCCTTATTTCTTCAGCTTCTACGAAACTCTTAGAGAATTAATCCACCTAATAAATCGAGGTTTTTGGTAATAATGAAAAGCTATGGGTTGATTAGATGGCAAGACTTTTCTAAGAGCGTACGGATGTACTTCCTCGCTTTCCCTAAATGGCCTTTTTAATATTTTGCATATTAGTGGCTTATGCTACCCCCGGTAGAATCCTTGTTAGTTGTTTCAACGAGTTTAGTATGCAAATTGGCATAAAGGGTATATGCGCATGGGATGTAACTCAAGTACGGGACACGCGGATAATGAGGGGTACGCTTTACCCTCGGGGGTAGTATGTTTTACACCCAAGCCGCTTATGCATCCGTCCGATCCTAAAAATCGTCGGTACAGGCGAAGGCATTACCGCTGAAATTTGTTGAGGGTTCCTCTAGCGCTTTCGTGTACACCAATTTCAGAAACTTGACGAATATACATACGTGCACCGTTCACGGCGAAATTATTCCTTTCGACGCAAAGCCAACTAAATTTGTTTCGTGATTTTCAAACTGAACCCACGCAATAAAAGTAAGCCGATTAAAAACCTTTCGTTCGAATTCAGAACATTTCTAATTTCTTCGTAATTTGAATTTCGCTGAATAAATTGTTTACAGAATGCTTTTGGATTCTCAAATAGGAGGAGATAATTTTAAATTACCTTGTATCGCATCCTCCTTGAAAATGGGGTACTAGGAATATTTGTTTAATTATTAATTAACGTTACTATTTATTAGACTACAAAAAACCGAAATTACTAGCGGTTGAAAAAATGAAGACATCGTTTCGAATTATTGTTGCGCGAAAATGTCGCGAAAAATGATGGGGTTGTTTTACCAACGAAAAATGTCTCCCCGGGAGAATTTTCGCTTGTTTATCAAATATATTTCACCGGCCGAAACATCGTGGATTAAAGAATTCATTACTGTTATGGCTTTGCGTTTTCGAGGTTACGCTAGAATCGTTCTATTTATTTTATAGCGCCATAGGTTCTTTTTTATTGGGTAATTATGCAAACTGCAACGACGGCAGCACTCGTACGGAAGCTTCAACCAGTATTTTTGGGTTTTATGGAATAACCAGACGTGGATCCTTACCGACGCAGGATAAATATGATAAAATTTGCTCGGGGTAAAAAAATTCCCCTGTAATCGCGCGCTCGAATAATTAGAATTTTCTCTTGTTAAACGTACGCATCCCAAAATATCTAATAAACTAAATAATTGTACGTGAATTAAAACATTGCAAAGTAGTGATACAAGTACCGAATGAGTATACAAAATATTCATCGTGGGACAGTTTTACTAAATTGCAACCTTTGTAGAAGACAAGATAGTAGGACGATAGAAGTGTACGTGTTGTCCAGAAACGAGGTAAAATTCGTAACAATGGGATAACTTCTGGAGCCTTCGCCGTTGCTTAATTAATCCACTGACGTACGAGTATTGTCGGCAGATGTTGCTAAAAATAGCGTTGCTCCAGGCAGCCATCCGTACCATAAAACCTCATTTTATACAATAACTTTATTCCTTGCAGAAGATTTACATTTACATATAATCACAGTATGCAGAGTGTTTCGTAACACGCGGTCCCTACTTTAGTGGTAGATAAAGAACACAAAAGCAATGAAAAAGATCCATCCAACCCTTAACAACCTGGTATATTTTTTTCTACCGTAATTTACCAGTATCAACTCAACGCTATACCGTAATAAAGTAAATAACGTGATACGAACATATTGATAACAAATAAAATTATTATATCGACACAAATTATTTTGGTGCTTTCGTCTTATTTTAGCTTCTAAATTTTTCCCCAGGGGTGGATTTATTTAATTTTTTTTTTTTTAAATAATCTTTATCGATGAATTTAATAATCACTGATATTTTGCAAACCCAAAATTTCTTTGCTTGCGTTTAATTACGACGCCAAGAAGTCGTGTCACCCATCGCAATTACCAAACCGCTCTCGCTCGGAATGATCCCTCTCTCATTGTCTACGCGGTGTCTCGAAGCAGCGAGATATAAATTCACGGCGATTAATCATGGAAAACTGGCGAAATAGCCGAGACAGTTAGTACCATAGAAGCGAGCAAACGTTAGAACGACGGTACGTAATAACGAAAGGATTGGGAAACGCTCTGCGAAACGCGATCTCCATTCCCGGGGCCCCACTTTCGTGACAGAATGCTTTCTCAGCTAAAACAACAATGTCTGCCGCACTTCCTGGCGGCTTAGTTCGCGAAAATGTCGCGGCGGTCATAGGTTTCTTTAAAAGTGGAGATCTCGAGGGTGGTCAAATATTTTTCTTGGCGCGTGAACATTCTGCCTATTCTACCTTTCGATCCGGCAAACATTTCAACAAACGGCCCTCGCGTTTTGTTTTCCTACGATCATTAAATTAGTTAATTCCGACGCTATAGCGTTAGAAGTTTTAAGCTGCAGTTAATGCTGTTCGCTTGTTGTTTCCACACTGTCGGTGGATTATACTACGCTTTTAGAAGTCTATTACATATTCTAGTATTTCCAGTCATTATTACTACAAATCATTCCACCGATTGTAAATATTTGAAATTGATATTCTTGATTTTCGTCTTATTTTGTCCTCTGGAATCTCCTATTAAAATTTTTCTCAGCGATGGACGAACACCCTCTTAGTCTTGTTCAATTTAATTTCGAATAAAGATTGAGAGATCCTAACCTTTGCAACCATTAACCGTGTCTGGAAATGTATGACTGAATAACCAAAATCGATCATATGTATGAATTTATAAGCACGGAGACTCGCTGGCAATTCGTCAATTAAGCCTGACAGAATCGGGTTAAAAGTTTTAACTGTCATTCGGTCCAACAGAAATCTACGTCGTTTCCACTATGTAGATGGGAAAGTTTCTGATCACATCACGGATTTAGCTTTGGTTTCCAGGGAAACGTTATTAGTAATAACTTATTACGTTTCGCTGACACACTCTAAAATAGCAATTTGCTCATTTTGGCAAGAGCAAATCGAACAAACGCTTCATCGATCGTGAAAATGTCGAAACGTGTTTGTGTTAACCATTTCAAACGAAGCCCTTTCGTATAGTCTGAGCAGAAAATTCTAATCCCTTCCGCGTACTCGTGATCCTCCCTTACAGACTCGCTACGAATTTACTTAAAGATACGGGCTTTAACGGGAGAAATACTCGGGAGCAAAATTGAAGATAAATTTCCTTTTGAGCGTAGCAAAGGGAAATCCTCTTCCGGTTTCCATTAAAGGAAGAATTTCATCAACATTATCGACGCCTAAAATGGTACTCGATTTCATCGATGCTCGAAATATAAGATGAAAGTCGCGAGTAAGCTTTTACCGTGGATGTCGGAGAATAGAGTCGATCCGTTTCTACGAATTTCGCACACGTTCCCTTCTGGTTCGCTTGACGGGGCGGTAAATCGATGAACGGCCACCTTACCGAGGGGTAGGTAAGACAAAACTGAAGATCGCGATAACAACCGATGCGTGAATCCGACTGGAACAATAGCTTGGACCTTGTTGATTAAATGTCAACAGAAGGCAGACTCCTTCTTGCGTTTCGACCTTGTGCGCAGGATGAAACCGCGCCAGTGTGTCCTGCACCTGACGTCGTAAGGGTTGGATGAAATGAACCCAAGAGTCGTCGGCGCAGGAAAAAGACGAACAGGAAGAAGGTCGAGCTAATTGGATGTCGGAGGCGCAATTTTGCGGTTTCCATTTGTCATTCAACAGCGCGAGAGGCGATTCATCCTTTTGTGCGGCCTCTCCTTCTCCTGCTTTTCTTCCCATTTCCATTTTTCTACCGCGTCCGTGTCCTTTCTCTTCTTTCCGCGATCGTCCACACACGCGGAATCCGCTTCTGGGATTCAGTAATCGCGACGATCTGGGCAAAACGTTAACCCGACATTACGAAGATCCTAGAATGGCCGTAACCCTCTTTGGAATCCGAGAAATCGCGCCAAATATTCCGTGATTCACCACGATTGGTGTAACTTTTTCCCGTCCACGGAGACATCTTAGAACCGCTAATGGATGCTAGCAACAAAATCGATAGAGGTACCGAAAAGCTCAAACCCTAAATTATACTCCCTCGTACAACATTTAAAGTACCTACTAAACAAAACCCGAAAACTCGTAGCTGAAATAAATATTTTTCTCATCGTACATTTAATGTGGATTTTTCATATCATAATACCGTGAATGTTGAGCGAGATTAAAACCACTTAAAAGCCAGGATTAAAGGTACTCGTTTCAATGCTCCGAGAGACGTTTATCGTTGTACTGTTTTCCAACGTTTAATATTTATTTTTCCATTTCTGGCTTTTTGCTGAACTGCACAACGACCCTCTACGTTTGAGCTAAGAGTTTCATAAAGATTACGCGGATACAGGTGAAACGATCGAAGAAAGAAGATAAAGGAAAAACGAAACGCGTGCATATTGCGCATTCAACGGAACCAGACAGTGAAGAGCAGATTCGCTTACGTCTTTTCACGAAAGTGGAGAAATGATCCGCGAATAATTGGATAAATAGCAATTGTAACAGAGTCTGCTACCAAATTTTTTAGTACAACGTCTGGTTACAGAGAAGCTTCCGATCGTGCATTAATAAATTGTTATAGTGACTAGCGTGGGACAATTTTAATCGAGTTGATCTTATAACTAGAACAAAGATGTAATCCGCAGTATCTTCACAAAGAGATTTGTGTGCAGTTCAATTCGAGATCCGCGCGTTAGATAATCATCAACTCGATTCTGTTAATTAACACAGTTGACGACGTACACGTCTAGATTAGGTATAGAGTCGTTGTTGATCACTCGGTCCTCCTACATAGAGATACAACCTTTGCCGTAAACGTCAAAGGCGGATACCGTAGGCTCGTTACAGATCTCATCAACCAGATGTTGAATCGAAGCTACGTCAATGAGGAACGACGTGGAATTCAAACCAGTGAAGGAATCGGAAAGCAGCGCCAAAGTAATCTTGTTGAGAGTATATATCGCGTATTTTTAAAGGGGAACTAATGCAATCTCACTTTAATTACATTACATCGAGGCTTTGTGCAATCTACAAACATTAGAATACACTCTTTCCAAAAAGTTCTTTGTTTGGCATAAATTTTAATTTTTCGAGTTTAATAAAATCGATTTACCCAATTGTGAGAATGGAGTTTCTTCGAACGTACGTAGGAAAGTGAAATCAATTGAGCCCCGCGCGATAATTAGCTAATTAACGAGAATTTTGACAGTCTTTCGGAATGGTTGAATCAATATCGGCCAATAGGAAGTACCGATAACACAGACAGAATGATTAGTCTTCCATTATGGTCGCATGAATGAACCTTCACTATCTAGATAGCGCTGTAGGATGGAAGACGCGAATAGGGTCATTCTTCGATTGGATTCACGCTAAGCTTTTCAGCTTTTGAGCTTGAAAGGAGGCGACCTACAAGGGTACATTATAAATCAGTGTCCTCCCTAAAGAGGTGACACCGAAGCAGAGAAAAAGAATAAATCCTCCGTCTTGCGGCCGACAAAAAAAGAAATTCCTTTTTTCCATACGATTGAACGAGATTGAAGAGGATCGGGTAAAATTACGACAAAATCACGCATTTTTTCTCTTCCATCGACATCACGATAAAAGAAGAAGATCAAATTTAGTGATATAAACATTCAATCGTAGTACACTTTAATTTTTGATCTTCAAATGAAAATTGAATTTGAGGAACAACATTTGCAGAAATGCAAGAAAAATGTATCGCGTTGATGTCGGTTGTAAGTGATTCGAATAGGAACAAGAAACGTTGTACAGGTAAGGAAAGCGTTCTGGCATTTGGAGCATGAATAATTAAACAGGAAGTGTCGCGGCGCAATAATACCATGCATAAATAAAAGAAGGCCTGTGTACTGTGCAAGTGGAACAACAGTGTTGCTGAAACGCGAAACTTCCGTAATTTTCAAGCTCAGACTCGCGACAGACAGCTAGAAGCATGAAAATATGTAAACAGCTGTTTAGCCGTCGCGTTCACTTTAACACAAGCCACCATATTAATAACAAAATTAGACAGAGGGACCTTCAAAGACTCTAAACTTGCAGAGAAACGAAAATTACTTTCAATTGTAAAAATTCGTCGAGTATGGGTGCAGTTAAGCGCAACTTGCGTTCATGTCTGACTTATCGTTGATGTTTCTACTTGAAACAGTGTCTATAAACAGAAGCACATAATATTACGTGTTTTAGATGATTTTAACCGGTTGGAAGATCTTATAATAGAAGGAAAACAGGTAATGTTACACCACCAATTCAATATTTATTATACAAACACTAGCACAAGTAGTAATAACGATTAATGGTCAGACGCATCAGTCAAGTTGCACTCGATCAAAATTCTCAATATTGATTTTCTCACACACAAAAATACATTTGGAAGAACTCTATTCCAGAGACTGAAATTATTATTTCAAATAGCTATTTCTTACTTTCGTTTCGATTAAGTTCAGGTTTAGCAATTTATATTGAATGGAAAAATGTTTTTGAGTGGCCTACAGAAATAAACTCGAGATTATATCTTGGGAATAAGGTTAGGCGACCTGACCTACAAGATCTTTTCATTTCTTAAAGCATTGTTCGTTCAAGAATTTCTAATTACACGGCTAAAATGGGACGATGCACCGTCATGAATAAATCACGCGCGACGCGCAACATCCGATGGAACTTTTTCCAATAATTCATGCTTTGATTACTCAAACAATTTGCAAGATTAATTTAGATTTAAGATTGACCCAATAATCCCCCATTAAGCGATTATTCTGGTCCGACTGTAGAAATACAAGGATATAATTGGAACGCCGTGAATCGAAAATTATTTAAGACTCCCACGACTGAAACTATTGAAATAAAACCAATATCAGGTTTTATTATCATGTGTAAAAAGCTGCATGAAAGACTTTGTGATATTAGTTAAGGGTTAACGCGCTAAGGGAAAGAGAAATTCTATAAGGGACTCTTAACGAACGTTACACGATAGCAATAACGTTTCCCCGGAAGCAAATGCAATCAACGAGCGAGGGTCTCGCGAATCAAACAAGAACTTCTTCGACGGGATCTTCGACAGCGACGAAGTTTCGCCCGGAACAGCGAAATTCGAAGTGGAAACATTTGCTTCGGCGGATAGTAAAGTCATGACGTCAGAAATCCTCCCATGGCAACGAGCTGTGTTTCAATTCATGCTGACTGCCACGGTGTAAGCGTTAAACGCAATCAAGTTTCACGCTCGTCAATATATCAAACTCGGGGGGGGGGCGAACAATCGGGCGAAACAAAGCTCGGTCCAGGACTAGTTCCTCTCGCTCGACGAACCGCGAGATCCTGGAGACAACGTGTTCCTCGGTGCTGGCGCTGATCGATCGATCGGTAATCGTCACGGTTGCTCTCGAATCTTACGGGAACGCCGCGAGGATCCCGAGATACGGCGTTGTCTCGCTGAAACCTCCGGGGCCAAAACGCTTTCGTATCGCCGGAAGGAATGCTCGCTCGTCCTTTCCACGACGCTCCGGAGAAATGACAGATGTCTACGGCGCACCTGCGTCTCCTGTCGTCTCCGTCGCGTTTCCTGCTCGTTGCATCTGTGTCCTTAACGGGGAACCGATCGTGCGTCGCGCGTTTACTCCGCCTTCCGATCCTTCATAAAGTAATTTTCCAGATTTCACGGAGGACCAAGGATCATTGGCGCTAGAAAGTCGCGGCGAGAGATTAAGCCGGCGCTGATAAAGAAGAGCAGGTGGTAGGTCCCGGAAAAAGCTGTATAAGGGGGCGAAAACGGGATGGAAAAAAAATACACGCCGGAGTATGGGCGGAGAGGATGAGTGGGAAAGAAAGAAAAGGAATAAGAAAGAGTTTCCCCTACGGGTCTAAAATCCGGAATAAGAAGTTCCGGGACTGTTCGAGGCTGCAGGCTGTTGGTAGGTGATAGCGGGATGAACGTGAAAGGGGAAGCAGAGAAGGAGAGGAGCGAGAAAAGCTGCGAGGGAGAGAGAGGAGAGGCGAGCGAGATAAATCGAGCACCCGGAGGCGACCAGATAAAAGTCACTAACAAGTAACAAAGGTTTTGCCGCTGGGTAAAGAAGGAAGAGACGAAAAGTGGGCGGAAGGAGAGCGAGGCACGAGGCGAAAGAGGGGCTACATATTGGTTCCAGGCATCTTCCTTCGTCCGTTGGTCCTTCCAGGCTTTGTTCCCTCCAACTCGTTCCTGCCTGTCTCGGACTCAGCCCCGGTTCTGCTACTTCTATAGGAACTAACGTCCACCGGACTCAAAGCACGATGTAGCTTCGATTGTTTCTGGCCAATGTCGCGCTACCCTCTTCGCCAACGACTCGAAAATCTTCGACCAAGGTTACTCCACGGACCATCGGTCCCTCGTGTCCCCGCGACACCATTACAACGATCGTTCTGCTCGTTTTCTGGGAACACGGTACTCCCTCGCTACCTTTTCTTAAATAAAATACTTTTGATCGAATATTTCCCACCGTTTTCCAACTATTTTTTGTGCCAGTTATCAGGCAATCGACGATTGCCACGACGAAAAAATTCTTTGCCCTTTGAAGCCGTAATATCGTTAACCCATTTTGTCGCTTCTATTTCATTTCGGAAGTGCGTAGCGGGCGGACCATGTTGCACCGAACGAACAAAGCGGAAATCCGATTGCGCGATGTCCGGAGAGTACATTGCACGCGGCAGAATTCCCCAGTTACGGTCAAGCAATTTATTTTGTAAAAACTTTTCGACTTAAGATCCCCTCTAATTATTTCACGCCTGTTTATAGCAGTTCGCGATAGACTACAATTACGTTTCTAACTTGTAGTATCTTCGCTTTGTCCGAAATTCATTCGTGTATTTACGGTTACGAGAGAAAACGAGAGAAAATAGAGGTGAGAAAAGTTTCGCGAGAAAGAAGGAACCGATCGAGGAACGGAATCATTTGTTATGCGTGACTGGCGGCCAACTGAACTAAAATTGTGGTAGAAACAAGGGTTGTCTGGGTAGCGAAAAGAAGGCGGAGAAAGTATAAACTTGGAAAGAAACTCTCGGGCCTGCGAAGAATAAAAAGGAGAAACTTTAACTTATCGCGCCTCCGGCGAAATCGCGAAACTTGTATCTACGGACTCGGCGACAAAACGTTACTGCTCTCGAATAATATTTTATTCTCCTCGCTGTTACTGGAAATGCTTCGCGGCTTGAATACGTAACTTCGTTTCGATTAGAATATTGAATATGTTCGAACGGTGGACGTCCGACACGCCGCGCCTCAGCCGAAGTTTGCTTTTATATATGCAGCGTGAATCGTTAAAGCGTATTCGTATTAAGTAAATGTAATTCGATAAAAAAATCGTAAGTTTGTTCTTACGTATGTTACGATCTACTATTTACACGGAAAGAATTGGCATAAATACTAATTCAGTGAAGAGTTTCATGAGAAGAGGATGTTAAAATCACCTCTGAATTTTTAGGTGAATATGGCAGTCAGATTGGGTCACGAAACGAAAGTGATGTTGAGAAATAAATCACTGTGGTAACTAACCTTCCTTTCACACCGAAAATTAAAGAATAAACGTCGAAGGTACAAGGTCGTCGAAACGACGGTGTTACAAGAACGATATCAACTTATCTTCGAGCTAGAGGCACGGTGGCCGTGGACTTTCTATGGGCCCGGAGGTGAGCTCACCTTCTCATCTCGGTAGAGCCGATACCCGACCTTGATTGAAAAGCAGATGACGCGGAATAAGGAGTTTTCCAGGTTGGAGGGAAGGGGGCGGTCCAAAGAAAATGTCTTCTACCCTCGGGGCTCTCCAATTTCTCAGAAACGCGGAATTTATTTCATTCCCCCTAGCTCTGTCGGCGTATGAGGCAAAGACGAAGGCACACAGATGAGAGGGGCCAGAAAGGAAAGGAAAATGAGCGGGGTGATAACCTTCTGCAAAACGTTTCTCGAGTAGTATTCCCTGTACATTATTTCCAATGCGTTCGAACTATCGAAACTTTGTTTTTATTTCTATCAACGGAATTTACTCCGAGTACAGAATGAAAATGGGTCGTTCGTCCGAGAGCACGATACTCGAACAGTTTACAAAGTGTGACTGGGTAAGAGAAAAGTGGGTCATCAATGGCCGAAGAATATTGCACCTCGAGTCCCTGGAATTTAAGGCAGGTCGTATCCTTCCGGAGGATCGTAGCTTTCTACGTGAACGGACCGGGCGTCGTAAAATCTTGGGGAACGGCGTAAACGTGTTGAAAATTCACGACAAAAGGTGGGCGCGAAGATGTACGGAGTGTACGTTCTTGGACACGAACGATGAAATACAAGAGGAATGAAACCAAGTTGCGAGTCGGGACACGCAATAAGGAATTCAGTGTTGATATCTAGAGACAGCGTGTTAATGTCTTACCGCGCGATCATGCTCCGTTGCTTTGGTGCCCGAAATAGAGTGACACCGTCTGAATATTAAAACTACCCCAAGTTCTGGGGATATGAGTCACGACCCCAAATGTAATTCTCAAAATTCACGGTAACATCGAGTCATTCTAACGAAGAGATCGTCTACTGAGAGTAACAGCTCGAGAAAATAGCGCAACGTCGGGTCGCGGAGGGTGCTCAAAGGACACGAGGAAGTCCTTCGAAGAGGGGTCCTAGCGTGGTGGTTGCAAGCTCGTTGCGAAGGACGCGTCGTTATTCTTCATCTGTGGAATGGCCTTTAATAGCGATGATGGTAAAATATCGCGGCAGGATTTTACGTGGCAGCAGAGAGGGGTGGTTGAACCGAGAGGGAGGCGGTACCAGCTATTATTTCGTCGGGCGCTTGACAAACGATTACGCGAGCGCCACTTTCGCGAAAACTAAGAAAACACTCTCGCTAAATCATAAGGAGCCATTACCGGAGGCGCGGCAGTTTCGTATAATACGCACGGAAGGTTCAAGGACCAAGGGTTCGTTTACCTTTTTTCCCCCGTGACCTTTTCTTACCAATTTGTCAGGTTCAAAGGATCACGGCCCCGTGTTTATCTTCTTCCTAATGTTCCCTTTTTTTTTCTTTACGCGCGAACGCCTCGTCCCTCTGAAAAATTCATCGGGACGAAAGAAATCGTCCTTCGACTCCGAGCAATGGAGGAACCGTTGCTTTCTCGCCCCGAAATCCTCAACATTGTTACGCACTCCGAAAGCACATTCGTCCACGATATCAACTAAGGGATCTTTTATTGGGTCGAGTAACGAGCTCGTTGGGTCTTCGGAGACGTGTGTGCTCAAGAACGTTCGCCTAAGTTCCACGGATGCTAGTAAAATAGCGGGGATGCATTCCCCGCTCGTTTTAACCATTCCTAAGAGACCACTCCATTATTTATGCTTTCTAGCACTCTTTTGACATGGAAAAACCTATCCAGTAATAGAATTGAACTTGATTGGGTTCTACTTGGACCGATCAAAAGGAATTCGTTAGTCCGCGATGTTTTAATACAAAATCTTCTTCTCAAGCAACACGGTATACAAATGGATTATTTATAAAGAAGGAAAGATGAATTCGAACTAGGGCAGTGGTTATTAAACATTTCGAATGTTAGTTTGCACTTCAAACGAGTGGCACCGTCTAAATAGCGAGATTTCAAACATGATATTTATTAGGAGCTTGAATGGTTGAGAAAAGTTAAGAGGATAGAGCGAGAAACGATATGATACGTACAAAGTTGAATAAAAACAAGGACATTTAAAGAAAGTAGGATAAGCTGCTTCGTAGGAAGCAAGGTTGGATGATACAGTGATAGGATTGTCTCTAAAACGGGAGATTTAAATAATATAAGTTCAGTTTGCGACTGGAAAAATGATTAATAGACCGGTAAACTGTTCGCGCTGATGTCACCCGTGATAAAATCGACACGAGCGTTATTCGCGATGAGGAATTAAATCAACAATATAGAAATTTTCCGAATTTAGTTGAAACGTATCGACCCATTCACTGTCGGATTTTATTTAAAAAATTGTCATTCGTTCGGGGTTTTTACGATGCTCGCTTAATAAAAAGTCATTTCGCGCGCGTAAATTTTTCATCGGCGAAAATAGAAGTTTCCCGATAGAGCGCGGTAACGATCGAGGGGGATCGCTGAAATCACGGGAATAGGATTTCCGCGTTTATCGTCGTTTAGACATTCTTTGCATAAGCGTAATACGAGTTGACGTTAAACAAACTTATTACTCAAGCTAATAGATAACGGAGAAGTTACGAGCGAAGGATTGTATTTCGGCGCCGGTTCGAAAGGAAGGAGCAGATTTCACGTCCAGTTAGCGCCTTCGAGTCTTTGGTAGGTGGTTTATGCCAGTTTAACACGATTCACCGATAATGACGGGGTCGTGGCCTCGTATCCACTTGGTCAGCTTGATATTCGCAACGAGTCACGCAACAACACGTCACGCAACCGGCATGGAAACACGGGGCTGCGACCAAGACGACACCAACTGTCACGGTATCCCGATCTTTAATTACTGTCTCCCATCCGCTGCCACGGCGATGTCGTGCGTAATACGCGAATAAAAAAATCGTGAACAATGGTCACGTGCGTTTCCAAACTGATCCCCAACCGAGATACCTGCCGCCCACATTTTCGCTGTCCGTGGCTATTATTTCAGTTAAACAGGACACCCAAGACAGCCATCGACGAAGAAGCTAGAAATTCTTGTTTTATATTAACTTTGATTTTTTTCTATTAATGTTGCTAGTTTTGATTTTAAATAATTAATAAAATAGTATGAAGAGTCACACATTAATAAATTGGCGAACATGGTATATCAACATTCTTGATACATACCCTGTATTTGGCTTCACCCCTCTATAATCCAAGTATGTTTGTTACCTGAAATAAATTATACATTATTTAGAGATATAAATTGACTACTGTTAAATAGTTGGTGTGTAATAACTGTTTGTAAACCATATTATTATTTTGGGACTATAACTAATACATATTAAAAAGATTAAGATACAAAAGGATGACACACGTGCACAAGTAGCGCGGCCATGTTTGACTCATTGCGCATGCGCATACGCACGCCGTCAGCACTGTACTCAGGGTCAATAGGGTCCGACGATGTCGATCGAATATTGATTACGTGGAATCATTATATTTCTCGCAATTTTGGTCTTCGTTTCTTTTACAAAATGAAGAAAACGAATCAAAAATAGATATTTAAAGAATAAAAAGAAAAGAGAGTTTCTCTTAGACAGTCCTTTGAGACCCGCAAGTTGGGAACCAGTGATCTATTCAGTCTTACAGTCATGTTGTCCGGTGAGCCTGTATTCGCTAAATTATGCAATCTGCTAGCTATTCGTACATTTTGTTTTTATTTTCTTTTAGCAATAGGATGAAGTGGGCGAAGGAATTCCAGAGAAACGTCAATTGCAACCGCTGCAACAGCACTTGCGGCCGCGCGAATGTAAAACAAAGATCACTTCGCGATAGCGGACACATACCTTTCGCGGAATGAACTATAAAAACCTCGTAAAATCGTCTTTCGAGCTACGCTCCTGTGTCAGTCCGCCTATTTACAGCCACGGGATTCTCTTTTCACAGTGTCAGCTACGGAATCCTTCCCTTTTTCTCGCCTCTTTTACAAATTACTCGGACAGTTCCTCAGGTAAAGCAGAACGATAAATTATAAAACAACGAAATTGCTAATTATCTAATTGCTAGTTATGATCGATGCTCTTGGAAATCGTTTTGATCGCGGAACGTGTTACGTGTTACGTGTTACGTGTTACGAAACAAGAAGATGGCGTCGAGATACTCATTCATTCCGCTTACGAAATTTATGCAAAAGACAGGATGTCACGAGCCCCTTTGACGCCTCGTCACGTGCCGTGCAGTTGTTTAAGAACAGCTTTGCAACTCGGACGAGACTCGTATTTGTGAAACGATCGCCGATTGTCTTTCCAAATAATCTTTCGATTCGTATCTCGGTATCGATCATCGGATCCCAAAGTTGTCAGGGGTACGGTGTTACTATCGACTCCGGAATACTAATTTCCCCAGAAAGGAACGGTTTACTACATTTCCGATAAATCCGTGAGTCACATTTCGTTCGCAGGAATCCGTGTAGTTACTCCGAAAATACGGCGCGCGCGGAATTTCAATCGACAAAAAGATTTATTTCCAGGTTCCAATACTCCGACATTTTCGACCAATATAATAATTTGACATCGTATCATTGAATTTCGAAATTTATTTATATCTGACAAAAGACGAAATTATGTATTATTAATGTTCGAGATTAGAAATAGGTCAAATGGATCTGTTCGAAGAGTTTAAGAAAAGAAGAAATACTAAAATATATATAAAGACTGTTAACTAATGTACTGACGTATTTAATTATATTATGTATTTTGTCTTCAAGTTTCAAAGCTTCGTAAAATTTTATAAAGCGTCCCGATGTTGTTTAACACTAATTACCGTTATAAAGTTAATTGTAAATTTACCGATTCTCCCAGATTAAACGCGGCTGTATTTGTGTCGGTACGAGTACTTTTAATTTAAAGCTAATTCAAACTCGACCGGCAAACTTTAGCCGGCCACAAAGTTTCCGGGTCACACACACCAAAAGGAAATCTTCAAAGGGCTTATTACGACTTCGCTGATTACTTCTGAACAAGGGAAAGTACTTACGAGATCACGAGCAGAAATCGTTTGATTTGTCCCTTGAAAAAAGAGAATTATTCAGCACGATGATTCTTGAAATGAGTCATGAACAGTAAGGAATCGGGAAATCGATGGAAAAGGAACCAATTAATAACGAAAAATGCGATGTGATGAGAGAAACTGAGTCAAGGGTTGCTTCAGACACGCATCTCAAATGTATATCGATCAAACCTACACTCAAATTCATTTTTTATAATTTAAATCTAAGAAAAAAAATGAATTTTAGAATATAAAATATGGCGTGCATATTCAAGCAAAGAAATGAACGGTCGTCTTTTTTTCATTATTATTTGATCGTACACGAGACCGTTGTGCATTGTTACAGGCTCTTGATTTTATTTTTTAGTAAAAGCTACAACTTTACAAGACATTTATTTTCATTCGTTTTACGATTGTTTCCGAATCGCAAAGAATGTTACGTAGTTCCTTTGTCATTCCCTGGTATTAATCGGCGCAGCACTCCGAGATGGAGCGAGCAAAGGCAAACCATTATCCTAATTGGTCGACAAACAACTTCCGATAACCGCCGGAGCATTGTTCCACTCCTTCTTCGTGTCCAAGGAATGAACACAGCTTTTCGAGCACAGAAGACAAATAAAATAAAACGCGGAAAAGCAACGGGGAAAACTGCGAAACGAAGAAAGTCTAGGATTAAAGAAGAAAAAGGAGCTTCCCGGGCTTTCATCCGTTCCACCGTGGAACAAACAATTGTAAATCCGTATAGATTTCACGTCTTAATAAGACGTCACGAGCAAACAGTCGATACAGTCGTCGTTTCCCGTCCGAATAATTTTTTATGCAACGAAATTGGTCGCCTCGTAGAATCTGTTAACTCCCCGCTTGCTACTTCCGGTCTGTGTATTTAATTTTTTTCATTATATTCGCTGGTGTGCCTTAATTTGAAATGAATTTCCCATTTCGCGCATTGGCGCGACGACCGTGTAAAACGAGAAAATTTTACATCTGCGAATACTCTCACTGTACCTACAATAATTCCAGAGTGTTCTCCGCGCTGCATAAACAGATTTTCGCATAATGGAAATTTCGGATAAGCCGCATTCCGATAATCGTTACTGTGCCATGCCAGTACTTCGCTCGCGCAACTAGCAACACAACTTTCCTATTAAAATTATATAACGAGAAGTAACTGTATTTTATAGTTTTATTATGACAACGCGGACGAGCCGGAACTGCGAAAACTTCGAAACATTAGGTCATCCCGCGAGTCATGTCGTGAAAAATGAACTGAGAATTTAATAATGGTAATTGGAATACGTTTTAAATGATTCTTGACCTGTTCGATGGATCAAGATCGATCGATGATATTTGACATTGAAGGAATAAAGGCGGAATCGAGGCGGAATTTCGTTCAGCAGTCGAAAGGATATCGAAAAAGGAAAATAGTAACAGTCGCACTGTGCATAGACTTTTACACGAAATTGGAAAAATATCAAAGCTTGGAAAATGGATTCCGCGCGACCCATCAGTGGCGATATCCTATCCACCGAACGAACATTTGTGCTTCATTGCAAGAACGGCAAACCAATTGTTCGTTTCTCGATGAAATTGGTACTGGCGATGATAAATAATTACAGAATCAAAGCCATATTATTATTCATCAATGACGATGTTTAATAATTTAATATAAACTATTTAAATATTTAAAAGGTTTCTCTAAACAGAGAAAACAAAACTTGCAATACGACAATCACGCGTATTATTTCAAACAATTTGAATGGGAAATTAATTAAATATTTTCTTTCTTAATAAAATTAGTTAAACAATGCGTCGAGTCGGAGGACTGACCCATTGCGAGACAGAAGGATCGAATACGTGGAACAACAATAAGCAGATGTATGTAGTTCGAAGCAGTTACAGTAAATTAAATGCAGTAAATTCGGTTTGCATTGGAGCGCGACCAATGTAGCTGAAAGGATACGCGACAGGAAAACAGAAGTGGGTTCTAATTAATATCTCTTTTCGCTGCGACGAGAGATGAATAAATTTCAGGTAAAAATATGCTTTTCATCGGCAACTGCTGCTATCCAACGTTGAGATTCTCTCGCTGAACGCGGTGCAAGATTAAAATATCGTATGTGCTGTCACGAAAGAAAAATGTTTCTCTTCCCTTTTAATTTCATTTAATTAAATTCCCATTTAATAATCACGTTGTATAAAAACTATACTTTCGTAAGTACAGAAATGAGTTTGACAAACGTATTGGACAGTTCTTCGAATAACGTAATACCTCTCGTTTGCAACGCATAAATATTAATAAGTAAAAAGAAGAATTCGAAATGTCAACAATGAATAAGATAAATCTGTGGCAACGAAAAACAATCGTTTTGTTTGCAAGATTTGTTTGAATATACCAAATGTAATTTAAATAAGGATCTCTGATATGCTCGCACACGAGTAACAAGTATAAACACGGCGATATTGCAGTTTTATTTGAAGAGTAAAAGTAACGTAAAATAGCGGCTGAAAATGTTGTATGATACGCGTGCAATCAGTATGCCACGAAGTCGGTGCATGTAGTCGTAAAACTGTGATTATGAACTAGGAGAACAGTTTTCTAGAGGATATGTATACTTTTTCACAGACGAAGTTACACGGGTTTCGCGTCAATGTAGCAACGTTTAAAATTGCTCGTTGGATGACACGGAGAGTACGGATTTATTTTTCGCTACCACATCACTTTTGCGGTCCACCCGAGCTCTGCAAAACTATAACGAACACGCTGCACCGCGTTATGCCAACGCCGACATTTTCCCTCCACTCGCCGGGCACGACTACTCACTTTTCAACAAAAAAAACTGCATTTTTCCCCTGCACGAGGGATACACGTATTTCGAAATGAACCTACAAAATAATATCGTTTTATCAGAATCGGAATAAATATTAAATCCTTCCGCCCACTCGCAGTTACGTTAATAGAAAAAAAGAAACATACATCGTGGTTTCTCGAATTAAACATCATTAATGTAAACGTAAACTGTGATGATCCACGTTACGAAATGGGGAAAAAATCACAGAGTAAAAGAAACGTGAGACGTTAGGGTTCCCCGGTTGGTCATTTGAACGATGTGTGCGGGCACATCGGGCGTAGAATCACGTGACATCCGGTGACAGAAACGAGATGCCTCACCCACCTTCATTATCATGTGCGTAACGTTCAATGGGAAAACGTTTCTGTACACGCCCACGTGCACGCTAACCCTTGGCCACCGCACGCGTGAATAAAAGGAGTCATTTTGTCGCGAGGAAGTTAATTCCACGTTACTGCTTCCATCTACGCGTGACACACCGAAAACGTCGCTAGTTCCGTCCTCGAAGACCCCATGGAGAACCGACTGGAGTTCGATGGCCACGCACGTCGCCCACGCGTATTCACTTTTGTCTTTCCTTACGACCACCATGCGCTCGATCACTATCGCCGCATATTAATTCGATATTCGTTACGAACCCCGAATGTCGTATGATTCACGATGGAACAAACTACCCCTTTTAACGAAATTTGAAAGATGCGCTAGTTTGGCGTATAATAGTATAATAGTAATTCCTCAAACTCTAGTATAATATTTCTCATTTCAATGGGCAAGATTGATTTATAAACTGCAAATAGAACAGACTCGGATCGAAAGGGTAGTAGCAATAGTTCCCACGCTCGCCGCTAGAGGGCTACGCTCAACCCGTCTCTCTCATAAGTATATATATGTCTCTCGATCGACCAGGACAAAATGCTCTGATGTTTTAAAGATCTATAACAAACTGTTATGCAAGCCATTGTTTAATTGCTCGTCACTTGGTACAAATAAAAAAACATTTCTATAAAAAAGAAAGATAAGAAGTGTACCAATAGACGAGACATCATTGACAAGATTGCAAAACGCAAGGTTCCATAAATGGATTCCCTACGTAGTTTATAATATACGAGGGACTCAATTTTCACATGCATCAATTATTGTTTAGACATCCTCCGCTTCCTACGAGCGAATCTCAGCCTCGAGGTACGTGTAAGAGTCTTCATAAAACCACTGTCAGTCATCGTTAGCGAGGAACCACAACCAATATTGCGACTCCATTGTCGTCTCGTTAAGGCAATTGTTTATCATATTAGTCGAGGCTGCGCGCTTTGCTTCGAGCTCGTCTCGTTCTCATATGTCTTACCCCGGGGACATATTTCTTCCTTACGAGATAAGATTTAATGAAATGCGGATGTCACTCGACGACCACGACGTTGATGAACGCTACTTAAGATATCTGAGCCCCGTTTCAAATTAATTGCCTTCGAATCTTATTCGTAGGCAATATCGCTCGATATAATTATATAAATATATAATACAATTTGCTTCGTGCGGCTTCCCGTGCGCCATGTATTACGCTCCAGTTAATTGCCAATATAAATAAACTTTGTTACACGATACACTCGTCCAGCTTGAACATTGTTATTAATATTGTATTTCGTTCATGCATTATAACAGGTCATACCATAATTGATGCAGATTCAATAGAGATAAATATTCTATAAATTATTCCACGAATGCTTAATAAAGTGGTCGTTCCGAAAAATCATCGACAGAATTTCAGCTAAGTATAATTTCAAGAAATTAATACGTATAAACCAGTATTTGTTACCGGCCCTTTAAAGAATCTAACACATTTTGCGCGACATCAAATATGTTATAACGTCGCAGGACGCATGATCGCACACGTCCACCCTGTATAATCGGTTGTTTCATGTTTTACGGAGATAATTAATAATCATTTTACGCGCTCGTAACGAAATTCACTCCTACCAGCGACCGTTAAAAAGGGATCAAAGGCAGGTAATCTTTTCGCCAGGGATATTCTAGTGTTACGATTTACAAGGTATTAAATAGTTCTCGTGTCATGACATCCGAGAATAATTTAGTGGCTGACCCGTGGCGCGATACAAAGCGCCGTCTCTCACAGCTATATAAATTACTAACTCATGCTCGATATCTCTTCCCGCAGATTTCTAATCTTCCACCGAAACAATTACTCATTTGTCGAATCAACTGTTACGACTTATCGACTGCTTCCGAAGTTACCGCGGTTATTAATTACGGAAAATTTCCGAGAACGGTGGAATATCGACGTTCACTATACTGGTAATTCATAATAAATACAACGGAACGAGATTTTTATACCCGACTTAATCAAGTTTTACGCCATTTGAGCGAGCACTTCAAATCGCAAATCTTATTTAACACGATTTGTGATTGATAATATCCATATCGATCTGTTATTCGTATTTTCGAATTGTCGGTACCTTGTCGATATAATTATAATTGTTGGCTAACCATGATCTATCGCGACTATGTTTCAGGGTGATGAGGATAAATTGGACCAGATCGTTAGCATAATTTGCTGGCGCGATGAACTCATGCTGCGAGTACAAAATAATTAATGTGACTGATTGTCAATGTCAAAATTTTTTTTATGCAGCATGATTATAGAATAAATTCAACCTTTTTTATAGACATTTTTTACTTAAAGTCAGTCTTATTACATACATTGATGAAAATTTATTTGATAAGCAAGAATAAAGACCTACTATATAGCCAAAAAAATTTCCATTTTGAAAATCATTGATCGTCATTTTTCCTGAACAAAACGCACCCATTGGAGATTTTTTATTCCTAAACACGAGAATGAA
The DNA here is from genome assembly GCF_013123115.1 of Colletes gigas. Taxonomy (NCBI): domain Eukaryota; kingdom Metazoa; phylum Arthropoda; class Insecta; order Hymenoptera; family Colletidae; genus Colletes; species Colletes gigas. The sequence goes on along the minus strand of NW_025106643.1, from coordinate 831,259 downwards.
ATCAACGTTATCCAGCGAATCAATCGAACATTGGTTAAATTCTATTCGATTTTATTTCAAATCTATTGTCATTTAAAAAATAGGGATGATCCGGTGCACCGCGCGAAAGAATTGGCTCCCGGTAATAAAAGTAAAGGTAATGATTATATTTCGCGTGCATTAAGCCAGCAGAAATTGACGGATTGCGCGGGTCTATCGGAACACATCAATTTTTTTACGCTTCCCGGTAAAGCTATTAACGAAATAATTATATTTTTGATGTGTGTCAAAGACATCGCTTGCCGCCAGTAACACGTGACACTTGCCGCGACATAAAAGTCATTTGAAATATGATAAAGGAATATTTAAAATAATATGGTAGAAGTGTCGACACGAAAAATTCATGAAAGCGTAATGAACTCGCGACGAGAAAAATTTGATTTAATCCACTTTCGACTGCGACGAAATTTCCCCGTATGAAGTACAAAAACGTGCTCCTATGGGTAGTCCTGTGCTTCTAGTCGAGCATACAAGGGTGTCCCATGCAACTTGCATAGTTTACAATGATTTAAAATCAAAATTTTAGTCTTGCAATTGTAAGGTTTTCATTTAAAAGTAAACGTGCGCAGCCTTTATCGACGCCATTAAAATTCTTTACGGCGGCGCCACTCGTCACGCGAGGACTTGAATAATCGTTCTTCGAATTTGTCTCCGTGACGGCCCTGACCGGAAGGAAAGTGGGGGGAAGTCAATCAATCGGTAATTAGTAGCCGATGGACAGGCATAACTTTATCGGCCGCCGAAATGCACGCGATGTCCTCGCACCATCGTCAGGGATTCAAATGGATGCAGGCGGTGCACGTGCCGGCAATTAATAATCAATTTCAGCAGGAAGCGATGGTGATTGAACACGTACGAGTATGACAGTCTCTTTGTTCCTTATCGAACGATGTACAGAAATTTCTCTTCGAAACTGTCATAACTTGACGCGCGTCTTCCTCGATAAAATAAACGTCCCTGTCCTAACATTAATTTATTCCGATTTTTTAAAATAGAGAAACAATTCTATCGAATAATTTGTCTTTTCTTGAGCATGACTTGTATCAAGTGGAAAAGCAATTTGTCAAATTAATAAGAGTAAATCTTTTTAACCAGTATCGCGTATTAGTCGATTAATGCGTCGTTCTTTATATTTGTGGATTTTATGTTTCCCCTGTGGGACGTGCTCGCGTTACAATGAATTGTTTCGACCGAAATCTCTGGATTTCGATATTTGCTATTTAACTCGTAAACGAAATTCGAAACGAAGAAGACAAACAAAGCGTTTGAGTTTATAATTATTCGCGGCATTGTATAACAGTCTCTGCTTTCCGCGTTCTATTTTACCTGCCCCGATGCCCCTCTCCGTATTAATTAGCCAGGGAAAACGTGCAGGAATACAAATCAAGCACGTGCAGCATTCCATCACTCGCACGTAACTTAATATACTGCATCGGTATTACGGTGTGATCAGACATAATCAAGTCGGTCTGTGCTTGGAAGAGATCGTATAGAACTATCCGATGACATGACTACATCAAACGGCTAACGGAATGCCTATTAAACGCGGTGATACATCATCCCAGTAATTACGTAGCAGTCATTTCAGTGTGATTATTGACGGTTAGAGATCTCCGCCATTCGGACAAAATGATTTGATCGAGCGACTATTATTCTTTTTAGAAAAGAAGACTTCTAAACTTCTCTTCTGTGTCAGCAATTTAGCTAAGAAAGCTCGCAATCTTTCTGTACAAGACAAAACGAATATTTCATGCCCATTACCCTAAATTGTTCGAGGCCGTTAGTCCATTCCACAGAAACGAAAGAGATAAAGCTTTAATCGTAAAAATATTCTGAAAATTCAACGTTCCTTGTCCGTCACGTCATAAATTGCGGGGAACTTTTAACGACCTTTTAAGCTATTAATCTCGCCGGATTAGTGTCCTAGTAAAGGCCGTGAGTTTGTTCGATATACCGAGAAGTTTATTAGCACGACGTAAACTTCCTGGAAACTACCGAATCGTTAGGGATAATCTTCAATTTATCGTAAATGATATTGTCGTGGCGCAGTATATTGATTAAAGTCGAAGATCCACTAGCAAGCTGTTGTCCCGGGAACAGATAACGATTTCGCATCTCGCGTAAACTGATTACCTCGTCACACAATGAAGATGGGGATGACAGGACATTCTTCTTAAACGTCCACGTTTTACTTAAGAGCGAAACGCATTACACTCGTCGCTAATCGACTATCGTCTATCATCTTTAACGCGTCGATTGTCGCACTAATTTCAGAGGATACCATATTTTATTTTGTCTCAACTCTATCCTGTAGTCCAATAGGAGTAACGTCGAATCGCAATCGAGGTAAAACACGGTGCGTAAATAACGTTCGTGGGTCACGGACCGACCAAGTTTATGATTCACTTTTGGCACCGAGTTTTGGCGTGAAAATTGGAAGTTATTGTTTTCACACCAAAAAGAACGACCCGAGCGTCGAAAGAGCCAAGATTCTACCGTGTTGCTTGCCCGTGAAAACGGAACGGGGCAAAAGCAAAGAAGCGAGAGAAGGAAAAACGAGTAAGTAAGTAGGGCTGAGAGCAGCCGAAAGATTTATCGCCCGGTCCTCAAGATATGGAAGACGGAGAAACTTATTTATGGAGTGTGTATGAGGACGAAATCAATATCAAGAGAATGTACTGGACACTTTAAACTTCTCCGCGGATTCACTGTATTAAGTTATACTACATATCTGATGCGAGGTGAAAACTGTGTCACAGGATAGAGCTATTTTCGTATTTTATAACTTTGATACTATGACGCATTGATTGAACAAAAATTGCAAAATAAAAAATGGTTCTGACAGAAAATAAATTGGTTCGGAAAATGTAGGCGCAACATTAAGATTAAAATATCTTCCAAACTAAACATTTTTCGATACAAATGGTTTAGATCTAGGGGCACGTTACTCTTTTTTTCTTAATAACGCTCGCAATTAGGGTGCTCGAAAGATTATCCAGGAATCGCGATAATGTTCCGCGTTCCCTCGTTATCTGTATTCGTTTCCTTTTTATCCGTGCCCAGCCTATTCAGCTTCTCAAACTCTTGCGTGCAGCTTTGACCTCCCCGAGATTCCTCCGACGTTCCGAGCTTCTCAGAGCGAAAGGGTAAACTTCAGGGACGAAACTTCCGGAAGTCGGACTAGCTGAGTACACTGCAGGCTTCTAGCGAATGCTCGACGGCTTTATCGGGAATCGTGCGAGTTGGAAAGGGACGAGGCGTATCGTGAGAGTATTCGACTTTCCTCCTCTAGGTCTCCGCTGCTGTGTTCGCCCCATCCTTCAGTCTCGAACCCACGCCTTCGGTCCTGAACGCAGTGCGCTTCGAAACTCCTCAGACGACGGTCTCGATTGATTTTTGGTAGCAGCCTTGTGCTGAATTACGCAACCCCGCTTGTGCCGCGACTTATCGAATTTACGAGATCGCGTCCCCTCATCGATGAACGATAAACAACCGAAATGCATCGTAACTTTTCTTCTACGAATAAATCTTTCGACGAGTCTTTATTAAATCGTATTCAAATTCATCCAACGAAACTTAGCTATGAAAACGTTCAATTTTAATATACAAATTATTGTACTGCTTCAAATAAATATCCCCATCGAAATCGAACTCGAAGAGAATTAATCGATCTATAAAACCGTGCATCAAGATGAAACTAGAGTGGGTGTTACATGGATGGAAAAGTCGCGATGGAATCATTGTATGAACTACGCCTGGACCCTTTTTAAACCCACCAATTCTCTGTTTATGTGACTTTGGCTCGTTGGGAAGCTGCACGATCGACCAGCGACCAATATTGTTGAACTGGGATGTAATAAACCCTCAGGCGTCTCACAGATCATCTCTCTCTAGCTGCCCGTTATTAAAGCAATATTATATGACATGCCGTGTCTCTGCATACGCGCCCTGTAAAATAGTATACACGTGTATAAACGTGTTATGAGAGGCTAAACGCGCGCGGGAACAAGGTATCCGTCATTTATTATGACTAACAATTGACAGATTTATTGGAGGCTCGCGAAACAATCACAGCACGGGACAATTAATAAAGATTAACACCCTCTTGGATTTTAATCTTGGAAAAGGAAACTTAATTTAATATCAAAATAATTTTCCTTTAAAAGTGAAAAATTTAGTATTGGCGGGATATTCCCACGTGTTGTATTCTGTACGCGCGGAAGCCATTTCTATTTTTTTTTCGAGTTAAAACAACCATGACGTTTCACAGAAGTTATAGTTTTGCAAGCCTAACGATAAAATGATACATAATACATAATTACTTACTCGAGAACCTTGTTGTGGGCTGAACCCTTTGCCAAGTAAACGCAGAATGTAGTAAATTATAAAGCGTTCGAGGAACACGACGAAAATGTGCACTGTCACTTTCTCACCCACTGACGATAAATCTTACGCGATTTTTCGATGGCTAAGAATCGAGACACATTTATCACGGACCACTTTCGATCGATCGATCGACACAGAGTTCAAAATACATCTACTTATGTGGCTCTACACGTGCGACCATAGAGACACGGATTCGTGCATAGTGCTTCGAAACTCTGGCACAGTTTCACTAAACTTTTGTACCCGCGGAACTTTGAGTTCCAAAACGAGCAATCCTTCAAGGCCAAGGTTCGCGTCACGTGCCCACCGACCGTCGAAGCTCAAAGTCTTCCCCGCGATGTACATTCGTTGGTCACCCATACAGCGATCGCGTTTGTTTCTCGGTTGGAAAAAACGAAATAAAAGTTGCTCGAAAGCAGCGTAGTTTCTACACGCTGTTAAAACGTCTGGAACAGTTCGAACGCGTCTTCCGAACCGACACTAATTCTTCGCGGCGGTTCGATGCCGTTTCGGAGGCTCTAATGCAGTATCTCGGAATCGTCCGGGTATCCAAGGAATCCGACTAGAGTGCTTCGATAACATCGGCTAAAGTGCCCGGAAAACCAAGTGAAGGACGTCGGAGAAGCAAGGGAGAACTCACGTGTTCGCCTGTCAATATGGCGGTGAGTCGATGCACTTGACGCGTAATGTTTACTTGGTATCGTATTACCAGGCGACCTTGAAGAAACACCCTTCCGAAAGATTTTCCTCAGAATTTCAACCGGGGTCGTCGGGTTATCATCCGGGAATCACGATTTTCTTAACGATGCTAAAGTTCCTCGACGATCTTGAATCTTCGGTACGATGGAACGAGCTGGGAAGATCGTCAGAGACGCGGAGCGTGATCGCGAGAGGAGCAACGTGACTCGATGGAACCCGCACGGACACGGACGACCATAGTTTGCGGTTCGCAGATGAGAAAACCGAAGGTCGAAGTTGTGATTCGCGGAGTCCTCTGGACTCGACTGACAGCACGAGCAGGGCCACCGAGACGGAGAGTGCAAAAGGGGTTGCCGGTGGGGCGCGATACCACCCCGTGATAGAGGAAGAGCGAGGGAAAACGGGGTCGCGATGGAACCGGAGAGAGACGGACTGCGGCCGGACGCGCCGCCGCCTTGACGCTGTTTCCGCGATGCCTACGATTCGGGCCACTCGCAGGAAAACGAAGGTGGAATGCAAAGGAAAAAGGAGCACCCGGATAGTAAAAGTAGACCTGGAAGAAACACCAACGCGAGAGCCTCTGTCCCGAAGTCGCGAAAGAAATAAGTGGAAATCGTTGTAGGTTCTCCGACAAACATACGGTTTGCGTACTATCGGGGACCGATACCCGAAATTTTCTCACCCTACGCGAACCTACCCCTGGGTCTCGCGTTAAATCGTATATCCGCGACACGAAATCTCGATTCGGGTATCGTGAAATATTGTCGGGAACCGACACTCCGAAGACACCGGAGTTTGATGATGTATGACCAGCTTTATTAATACTGAGACTCCGCAGAGGGTGGCACGGGGACTATTGAATTCTTCAGAGTACAGATACATGCAGATTCTTTCGTTGGAGATCCTTGACAAGTATTTTGTGGCTTTGAGACCTATTATGTTATAGCGTATTCTTTGATGGCAGTATTATTGCTTGACCTTCGATGGGAGTGTACTCTTGTATGAAGTTCTAGGTAGGTTATATTGGTTTTTTGAGCGATATTGTAATTTTCCATTGGAATATATTGGTTTGTGTCGGTTGTCCTGCCACATGGTGATACGTATAGCGTGCGTTTACTCGAGTCAAGGTTTAAAGTAGTGGTTATTATGGTACCACCACTGTTGTCAAACGACGCTCACTAACACTACGTATTTACAGTACGAGCTAGAAGTAAACACGTCTTATCGCATCGACGGTCGAAAGGAGACTGGGACGAGTGTTCTTTCGTCTTACATTTTACGTCTTACGTCGATCTGAAATAATTTATGTAATATACTTGAAAATTTAGCCCTATAATTGAACCAGCTGTACAATCAATATTAATTAAGACTTTGAAAAATCCCTTAAAGAACATTTAAACATATAACATTATCAAAGAGAACTATTATTTAAATTTCAAGTGCTATCTATATAAATTTTTAAATATCGCGAGATGTTGTGGGCATTTAAATTCAATATTTTCAATTGCACAACTTACACTAGAATATCGTTCACATATCGATATTGCAGTCGACGCTACCTACATCCAAAGCTAATATGCAGGAATATTAGAGAAGCGGTTACTGCTAGATGGTTTCGTGCGTGAACGTAATGGACCATAATTTACGATCTGCTGTGGTAGCGTTCAAAATGTTCAATCGAAGATGAACTGACAGTGACATATATTAATTACATCCGGTTGTATCTCATACATGTACGAACATCGACTATATACGAAATTTTAAGTTATCTGCTGCATACAATGACACTTGATGATATAACAAATTATACTAGTTAGAATTATAATAATGCTTTTGAAAAAAAAAAAGAATAAAATTAATCCCGTGGCTTTTGACTCCTTCCTCGATTTTATCTTCCTATTTTTGTATTCCGGTCCGTCGTGTAACATTACCGTACGCCGATTGCGAGCTCCAAGCTGCGAAAGGAATCGCGCGAAAGCGTAAATGTATTTAGGATGCAGGAAAGGCAACCGAGCACGAGGTCCGTAGCCAACCCCCCCGTCTCTTCTTCCGCGAACCAAGGATTTTCGAATCCTAATATCCAGAATTTACGGTTCCTCCTGGAACGGGACGAGAATTCGCCCGGGCGAACGCCGAAAGAAAAGTAAGTGGAATAGAAGCGGAGCGGACAGGATAATTAATTTTATCGGCATCGAAAGAAGAATTGCAGTTTCGTTGAGGATTTATTAGAAGCACCGGGGGTAACTAGATGAAAGACGAAGGCACACGCCAAGGGGGGTAGCTTCTACATTCCTATCTATTCCATGCAACGTCTTCCACCCCCTCCGTCCACTGGCATCCCCATTAGCAAGCGCCGCGACGAAAAGGGAGAAATTAAAGCGAAAATAAAGCGGAAAGCAAATAAAAAAAACCCGTTCCTCGCCATCGCTGTTGCAATGTTGGGTTAGGTTGAACTCCGGGGGTACCGGCGGCAGCTGCATACACGAGACTCCGGGAACAGTTTCATTTACCTACCCGTAATTTCATAGCCGTTCTTCCTCACCTCCGTCCTTTAGCATCCCTTCACCTTTGTGCCCTTGCTGGCTGTCTCTCTTTCTGCGGTTCTAGCGACAAGGCTACTAATATATTTCTCCTTCTACCTCTTCGTCTCTATATTTTTAATTTCCTCTACGCACATACGTACGTGCATACAGGCTGGCCAATTTTAATCTACTCGCACAAACTTTTATGCATTTCTGTCTTTTCTAACGCGTAGTGGTCATCTCAAGGTTAATTTTGGATTTTAATTTTGGAAAATATCTTAATGCAAAGTCAATGAATTATAAGGGTTGTTTTTCAACTCTTCCTTGAGGGGACCGTTTCTTTTGGGGACACCCTATGTGTAAAGTTCTCTATATATATACATATTTTCTCTTCTGGTCTCGTACCCTTCCGCAGTCCATCAAATGTCCGTTTTATTGTACCTCTCCACGCGCGAAAGTGAAATTCGCAAGCGAGGAGGGCGTTGGCCCTCGGTCCCTCGTAATTCGATTCCGCGAGGCACAACCGTCGATGCACAAGGGTTCTCGCGATTTCGTCTGAATTTAGTTAGGCGGGATGGTGCATCAACCTGCTAACGAAGTATAGTCGCAGACGCCACGTCCGTGATGTTCTTACGTGGTTTTTGCTGTCTACTGATAACTTCGAGACAACGCGATTTAAGGAAAACGACCAATTTGTAGTTACTTCAACTACAAAAATAATATTAATACAGTAAAGAAACATAGAATTATACGAAAGGAATATAGGTTCTTTTGCAGCAGGGAATATCTGAAAATAAAAGAGCCGATTCATACGCGAAACAAGTAATAAACTCTCCGTCTATTGAATCAAATGGTCCAATTCCCTGCCAAGATCTCTTCAAATCAATCCACAATACGGAAAAGGAAGAATAGAATAGGATATGAAATACGACAAACAGATCCAAGGATCCACGATATTGCGCAAGATTTCTACCAACAAATATCTTTCCGGGAAGGAAGAGATAAAACAGTCATCGCGAGACTGAGAACTCAAAACTCACTAACACCTGCTGAAGAATTTCGATCCAACAATTTGTGACTACTGCTAGCAATCACTATCTACAAACCATCTACTTTAAAATATGGAAATTGTACAACTCTTTTGACTACAAAACGTTTGTCCAAGTTTGGAGATGGCTCCTTCCAAGACCAGAGCATTACAGAATCCAAAAATCGTCTGTCTAAACACACTGTAGATGCAAAACTAAACTGAGAAATAAAAATGTAGAATTCTACGCGACCGGATAGTGGAAGTTCTGTTTGTGCAAGTTTGTGTGAGTTTGGAAATTATTCCCTCGAAGAACAGAACATTATCGATAATCGTTAGCATCGTCTCCCGATTCCAACGACAGAGAAAGAGAGATAGTCGCGGGCGTCGGAACGAAGAGGAGGCTTGGAGAAACGTTTTGATTTGCTTCTGCGAACGGGTGCAACTGTGCAAGGAAACATAAATAAAAAGTTCCCCGGGAGCAGGGCGAGCGCGCGTGCTCGCGCACAGGGTCGAATGCATCCAACAGTCGTATTTCTCAGAAGCTCTCCTACGTACCTAGGTACCTATTCCCTTCGCCTTCGGTACCGCGTAGGAAACCGGGCAGAGTGGCTTGTCCGTGACAGTTGGAAAATAAATATTTGCGCGTATTTCAACGATTAGTCCGCTATAAGCGATGCGAGACGACTACCGAGACGTCGCTGGTACGGTTACTCACCCCCCATTACCAACCTACCTTCTCTGCCACCCCTTTTTTCAATTATTTCATTAGCTTAGAAGAAAACTAATGTGCTGTTATTTACTTTAATAAATTGTAAAAATCTTTATGAGAGTTGGGCAGCATATTAACGATAATGGTGGAGGCGATTGTCTTCATCTGCCCGTTACATTAACGTATTGTTCGCTTATATACCGAATTAGATTCCGCGGTTTACCCCAAAGGAATTTGATATTGCAATATTGACATGCTATTGAACGATCCCTAAAACAAAGGAAGGTTTAAATAGGTCGCCTCCTCACACATTGTTGCCATTCCCGATACTCAAACATTCTAAAACAAAGCTCCCGTAGTTTGTACGAAGATTCATAGCAACAGAATTTACAGACAATTGCCAATTAAAAAAAAAAATATACTCGAAGGGATGAAAAAGATAAGTGTTCGTAATTTTCATGGAAGTCTCGCGGATTTTGTTCGAACTTTCGAGATTTCTATGGCGGTGGTCGTTCCTTCTTGGCGACATGGTTTGACGCAGAATACACGTTCAAATTGAACACCCCTCTTTCACCCTCGTCCGGTGCAAATCGTCACGAACGCGGCGAACGTCGCTGCGGACCGAATTGAATCTCCACGAAATCCCGGTAGGCGTCCCGTGTTACCGTTGCAACGTTGCTCCAGTTGACGTTTCAGATTTTCCGCCGGGCATTAGCATGCGCCGTGAATCGCGTTTCGTCGATGCGTGTCACGTCGTCAGCGCGGCGTCGCATTCCTGTGGAAGCGCCCTTAAAGGGTGACACGTTATGCCGTTTAGCCAATCCCTCTGCTAGATCCTCGCTAAAGAGAACTTCGACCAAATCTACTTCGCCAAAGGTTGTTGATCGTCTACTCCAAACATCCAGTTCCTGACAAAAGCCACTACACTATAACGCAGTCTCGATACACATCTAAAAGAACTGATGCAAGAAACTTCTATGGAGTCCTCTTATACTCGATATACAGTAATGATTCTTAAACTGAACCATACGTGATTCGTAAATTGAACACTTATATCCCTCCCAACTTGGGGGATCCCCCTTAGAGCCCAGTGAAACGTGAAACAATACTTTCTTCGTCAAACTCTATGTCCATTTTAAGAATCATCATCGTCGAGATATCGAGGGGAAAATAGTTGAACTTTCTTCGAGATCCCTGACTCATGAATGTCTTATGAAATTTAAACAAGCAGAACAATTATCGGTGCAAGCAAGATTTAGTCTCATTGATCGTTTGTTTTCCTTTGTAAAATTTACTTTTCTTCCAAGAGAGCGGCTTCGAACGATTCCACCGTCGATCATTTTCTATTATCTTCATTCTATAGTCTCGGAATTGTGTCTGCACACTACTTTAGCTACGAATAGAACCCCATATCACGCAAATTGGATCGTGGAAATTAGCAGACAATTAACTTTCGACTCGCGTTTCGATAGAACTCTGACTGATACAAATTCCATTTAGCTTTCGAATAAGCAACCAAAGTTACCTACACACGTCTTGATGCGCTATAAAAATGCACATTTCGAGAGTTACGGTAGCGAAAGACGACGTAAACACTCATAAACTGTTTCAAACTCGGCTTGTCTCTCGCCTGGCTCAATTGCGCGTTATAAAAGTAATTGTATAAATGTTTTACTATTCGCGAAACCTCGGCAGAAATGAAACAAGAATAATTTCGCGCGTTTATAAATGGAAAGAGGGAAAAATTCGTAACCGCATTCCATGTTCGTGTTCTTATTTCGGGCCGAAAGTTTATTTGAATCGATCCCCCGAGTTTCATTTCGCGCCGAACTTAAGTGTACACAAAAGTGAAAAAGCGAGCTCGTATATGTTTCATCGTCGAGTCAGAAACGATTTCCAAGCATCGTGAAAGCGCTATTTATAGAGGAGCTACGTTTAGATCTCTTTAAGGGAACAAGAAAGCCGTCTATAATCTGTACATGTCGCGCATAGCCGCGATCTGACGTTTCGCATTATTCATTCAAGTATATGTATCAAGTCTTGTTCTCATTCTTTCCATTCCTCGCGTACCACCATTTAGCGGGATCTTATATTATTTGCAACAGTCCGTTCTTATTCGAAACTCTTTTCTATGATGCAGATAGGCTCGCAAAGTGTTCTGTTTGCAACATATCCGGCGTTGCACCCTTTAAATAAGTAAATGCCTGCAGGCAAACGGGTGTATCGCCACTCATGTTAAACCGAGTTTCGTCGGAACTCTCTTTTCCCCGTCTGTGATTTAAATATTCAGCCTGATGAATAATGCACGCCAGAGCAGCTAAAACTCTATGAACGGATTCAGACGGTTCGCTCTAAGTCGTAGGCGCGGAAGTGCGGAGGAATTATTCAGAATATCATTCCAGCTTGTACGATTTTGTTCCGCGTGTCTCCTTTAAACACAGTGTCGTGCAGTATCGAGCCTACATAGACCATTAGAAACAAAGTGTTTCAAAACTGCGAGGACTAGGAGTACCTAGCGACAGGAGTACAAAATGTCGACGACAATTCGACAGTTTTTACTTCTCTGATTGAAAATAAAGAATGCTAATTTAGAATACAGGATTTCACGTAAGATTAAGCAATTTCCAAAAGTTCGTATTTCAATTTCAACACTCGAGACAGGTGCGATATTCCACGAAAGGCAAGGTCGACGCTTATGGGTGGCAAAGGCGCGCTCCGGAGTCCAATAAAAAGGTAACTCGGATGCGAGAGTTTCTATATCTAGGCTCGCAACGTCGCGATAAATTCCATTAGCAGAATTTACCGAGCACCTATACCAGCGTGGAAGACCTAAATCAGCGTGGGCCCAGTGTCTCTCAACCGTTTGTCCTGGCGATTTTTCCGGTGTAATCCTGGGAACCGTCTTACGTCCACCTCGCGGTACTATCTCGCCCTTGGTAACATTTTTCCTATCGTCGAGTTGATTCAAGCCTCGCGCATTAATTATACACAATGGCCTCGGTCGTTCAATACCGAGTTTATACGCGGAGGAAGGCAGATTAAACGGTGAGTTTAAAATCCTCTTATAGAACGGTCGATGGTAATTAATCGAGGACGGAGAACTGGAAGGAAAATAAGGTTGAAGAGGAAAAGACCGGGCTTACGCTAAAGGGCAAAGAGCTCGTACGTCAGGATCCCAAAGGGTGGATGGGGTAATAAAGTGGAGGGAAACGGGCTAGGGGGACGACTAAACGTAGAAAAAGATACGTGAAAGCTGGTAAATAATACGATAAAAGCGCACAGGCGGACGCGCGGCTACGTAGTGCTCGGGGGAGGGAAATTTGTAAACGAAGTAACGCCCGATAATCTCGACGCGGCTATAGTTTTCGCGTGCACGGGGACGTTCTTTCGCCTCGACCAGAGACTAACGACGTCCTCGCCCTCTTATCTGCTCGGTCACGTACACCCGGAGAGAATGTCCTTCTCTGGCATACTCTCCCCCCACCTGTCCGCCATCCAGGTCCCTCTCATCCTTTTCCTCTTCCCCGTACCGGCTGGTCCTCCAGGACGAAGGAAAATGCGAGGACGTGGGGGGATAAGGATCGCTGACGTTCTCGGTTAATTTAGCTCGCTAGGAAGTGCCGTAAATAGGAAACGTCCAGGTGACTTCCGAAATCTCCCTTAGCTGGTCGCAGCCGCGTTTGAAACGTGACTCTGTCGCTGCCTGGACTCTGTCCACCCCCCCGCCCTTCCTATTGCCAGCGACCGAACCGTTCGCACACGGACCCAACGACGTATATACGATATGGGGTAATCACCTGACCGAGTGATACCCGCATTGCGCAAGCGCCCATCCATGGAATATTCATGGACTGCAGTTTCTACTACCTTCCTGTCTTTTCTGCTCCCTGTTCACCGTTCTCCGTTTAAGCGTGCCCTGTCGCCCTCCGTCCGGTGCATCGCTAACTATTCTTCTCCCTCGATTTCGAGCGCCGAACCAGCCGGTCTTATTGTTAGTGTCCACCGACCAACTCCGGACGCGTGCACCTACCCAGTATCGTAAAGGCGTGTTTATTTCAAAGCCAAGATAAAGGGCCACTGCGGGCGATTCTCGCGGAGAGACAACCGGAAACAATAGAACCGCGATGCTATCATTGCCGTGGCACTTCCTAGACTCGAACACAAATCGTGGGAATATTTATCTCGCGCTTCTTTTGAAGGTTGGGGTTCGTTCATCACATAGAAAGGTGCAATTACCTGAACATTTTCTTTAAAAAATACGTTATTAAAATATCTACCGAATTTTACTATTATTTATTAAGTTCGTCGCACAGCCTATATGTTCTTACTGCGGCAATATGTATTATTCGGTTTGTGAATTTAGCTTCCGATTATACTGCACTCTCGGACTAATTGCGTCCTGAGAGGAGACAGGGTACACAAATGACAACAAAGTTGATGCATTAGCACGACATCATCCTGAATCTTGTAGAACATGCATGGGTCACGCGACATCGAGAGCAATTCTATTAGAACCCAGTGTTCGGTACGGAAAATCAAATTTGAAAATAATCATGTTATAAAAATGAAAATGCGAGCAACGAAGATATTAAATAAATAAATATCGAGGGAGCAGAAAAATCAAACGCATCGAGCAGCGCGTTTGATATGCGTGCCTTAAATTAATCGAGCTTCGGTGAAAAAAAAATCGATATTTCCGGTAAAGCGACGGTTGCAACGGTTTAATGATCGTTCATTAAATTACTTAGTACTCAATTATTCTTATTTCCAATAAAAGTGCACCGTGGCACGATTTAACAAACACAGCAGTGCCGCGTTCGCCGAGTCGCGGAAACAGCGAATGAAAAGTTTTCTATTAACGATCCCGACATCGATACCTCTACGATCACTTTCTTTTTTTATTCCTGGCAAAGTTTCCTCGATCATGGTTTGAAACTTGGAAGTTCGAGCAACGTCGATCGAACGAATCGCGAATTACAGACTAAATAGGTTGTCGCGCTGCAACCCCCTCGCCATTTTCAATTCCCACCCCTTTCATCTCGCTGTACACGCCTTCCCTCTTTCTCTCCAACGCTGTAACCATTCTTCTTTTTTCACTTGTTGTTTGCTTCTCCGACCTACTCTGTTTTTAGTTCGCCCCGGGTACATTCTACTCTCGTCGATCTCTCCCGTACCTCTCTCTCTCTCTCTCTCTCTCTCTATTTCTCCGTCTCCCTTACCAGTCGTTTGTCACGCGTGTTCGTCTCTGTTCAATGACAGAGTAACAAACGCAAGCACGGCCGCATCCATCATGCGAGCCACTTTGTCACGGCGGGATCAACAGCGCTTAAATTGTATTCGCGATTCGAGAACAGCCCATAAATTCTCATCGCAGAGACGGGCCATCCTCCTTAACACGTTCTCTCGCGCTGTGATTCGACGGTACCTCTTTCCCCGTTACTCCTTATTTTTCGCCCTTCGCCGGTTGCTTTCTGCGAAGAGATTTACGACTCGTAGGTCCTTTAATTTGGGCCAAAGTAAACCGTGTACTCTAGTTTATCCCGCGTAACAATACCACTCGGTGGGGGGATTTACGAGACCCGTCCGCCCCATCCAAACATTCCAATATCGTCAAAACTATTTATTCGTTTAACTCTAGGATTGACAGATTTCATCGCATCGATTTACGTAATTATTATTACGTTTAGCAGTCAATGTTTCAGCAGGAAATTTCCAAACGATGCTCGATGAGATATGTCGGTTCGAGATATTATTTTAGTTTTTTTTTCTGTTTCCCCAATCGCGATGTTTTACGAGACGCGCCGAATCCACGCAAGTTCCAATACGTCGGTGCTCGATAAACTTGACGAAATCGTCCCGTAAACTTCGCAATTATACCGTGGCTCATGAAATGTTCGCATTACCGGATAGAAGGCGCATCGCATTATGACTGTTATACGACGTGTACGTAGAAATCGGGACGCGTTGATATAGCGCGCCGTACGGGCAATTTCTCTCGGAACATTTCGAACAACGCCGAGTCAGTCGCGTAGTTAGCGTTGAAATACCTGTCGTTAACTAGAGCAATCTCGCCCGAAGCATACGGAGAACGTATTCACGAGGGAGTCGAATATATCGTCCCAATGCTCGCGCGTTGCCTCGCGAGTACGTGCGAATGTTCAACGAATAAATGCTTACCTGTGACATTTTCGAATCGGGGAGAAAGTAACGCGATCATCGATATTCTTTTTTCCGAACGAGCTGGACGTAGTTTCCATATCCGAACCATTCTCTGAGTTACTCACCTGCACAGACAAATCTCAAAATTAATTAATTATTTCGCCTTGCACCGGTGTAAATTAATTTTATTTTTATTTCGAGCAGACGACGTTGAATCTGTGCCCCAGGCATTTGATACAGAAAAATGGGAATGTGAATTTATTTAATGTTGTTAAAGCAACAAAATATCGAATGTGAATATTAAAGTCTCAATAAGTGTATCTGGACTTTGTTACTTGTGCAATTAGCGGAATAATAGTTGTGATATGAAAGAGACGGTCCGAAAGGGTTGACAAAAGAGATCGTTGACCATTAATATTCCCAGTAGTCTTACTTGTTTCCAGATATCGAGAAATTAACGTTGGTCAAAGAATATGAGAAGTACCTTCGTGTCCGTCCATAGACGATTAATTACCTAGCGAACCGCGAGACCCGCGTCTGTCGCGTTTAATTATCACGATAATAAGAAAATAATTGATAGTAATTGCATTAATGGTTCGTTGGTATACTTTGTAACCGCAATATACTCTCAAATAAGCAGTTTGCGTCTCACGAGGCAACCGATAAACTTGTCCAACGTGTCTGTCGGGTCATTTAGAATGTCATACATACGTAATAATTATTTTTCGTGACGTAAAAATCGAAGTATTAATTCCCGCGTTCGTTAGCAGAAGGCTATGCTCAACTTATCTGTCTCACAAGTGCTCGACTGGCCACCTATTAACACTAAACCTACCACGAACTGTATTATAGACCAGTATTCAGTTTCCATTGTCTTAGGACAGTCTAATAACGCGTATTAAAAGTACTAAAACTTTAGACGCGTGCAGTTCCGAAACTACTAGGGATGTATTAATTATTAAGGTACTGTTAGAAGTGGCAAGGCCTTCCCTTTAAAATGGTTTTTGGTTTTTGACGATCGGACTTACCGTTTTCGAGATATCGTAATTTATGTAAAACATGATTTTTTAAATTCCGCTGTCTCTCGCTTCCCTATGTTAGACAAGGCTATTAACGCGTATTAAAAATAGTAAAACTTTGGACGCGTGCAGTTCCGAAACTACTAGGGTTTTCTTAATTATTGAACCACTGTTGGCAGCGGTGAACCTTCCCCTTTAAAACGGTTTTTGGTTTTTGACGATCGGACTTACCGTTTTCGAGATATCGTAATTTATGTAAAGGGGTAATTTTTCTTAATTTGACTATCTCTGTCTTTGTCTGACGCGTCGCGCCGGACCTCCTTGTCGCACGTGAGTCGAGACAGTCACGTGACGCGGAAGCGTAGTATTTACTACGCACTGTTTACTATTTTCGCGCGCGCGAGTTCATTGATAACAATAAATGTAAACAAAGGCTTCGGACCGTCGTATCTCCGAAACTAGCCACCGCATCGACTTGAAACTAAAATCGCTATATCTCCGGAACTAATAAAGCTATCGACTCGTACAAACGCTCGTTTTAAAGGGCATTTCATCCTCTATCCGATGACTATAACAACTATTATAATTTATGCTATCTTCTATGTTTATTTTCACATTTACTTTGACGCTACATACCTAAAGAAGTTTCAACAATTCCTACTGATCATACGACTGTATATTATACGATATAATGGAAAAATTAGGCAATTAGAAATCATTTGACCGGTCATGGTAGGAATAGGTATACACGAAGTGTCGGTAGGTTTAGTGTTAATACAGGTGAGGCAAAAATAAGACTAATTTGTTGATGGAGTCATCATTGCTGATATTGAAATTCCACCTACACCCTCGGTTGAATTTGAGATTGGAACGTCACCAATAATAATAAACGTTATTGTAACCCCAATTTTCACCCCGTAAGAATGCGTGAAGAAGTACGATTTGAAAACGAAGAAAGCGTGGTGGAATAGTTGGCCATTAATTACGGAGGGAAGCATTAGATTTCCACAAGCGACTTGCGAAGTTTCCGCCGCTGCGGAGGTCTGTAAACGAGCGTCCCATATGGGAGTCAGTAAGGCGTGAACTCGTAACGGCATTAATATCGAATCACTTGTTCGTTGAAGTTGGCCGTGCACTTTCCGAACGGAAGAACGGCGAAAGCTTAACTGAAAGCTCTTCCGAGTAAATCCGAGCCAGTAATTCCGGAAGAAGTTTCAAGCTTTGCCAAGGATTTGTTTTCAAGATTGTTCATGCTACCCTTTATCCCGGGCTCCGCTATTGGCGGTAATAACGTAATACCGATAAACGTAATTTCATTAAACACTTATCCCCCGCCGGCTACTCCCAAGACGGATGCGCGACGACAATGTTTGCAACGCGGAAAATGATCCTCAATTACGCGATATTAGTTCCCGCGGAACTCTTCAAAGAGCGATATTACTATCAATATAATTGAACGGTCGACCTACTTTCGCCCAACGATGCAAACCTCGCTATTAGACGATAGTCCCTGGTTACTCGGAGCTAACGAAACATTCAACGAGAGTTTGCATCCCCCTTTAATCTTCTTTGACCGAGTTCTTCTTTGGTGACCCGAGATTGTTTCGTCCGTTGTTTCGCGCGGCAGAATTTTTAAGAGTACACTGCCGGGGCTAAAAGTTTCACGGGCAACTTGTTCCGATGATTGTACCTTTAAGACGGAAACAGTAGCCATTTTACTAGCGTCGAGAGTGTATTGTGCAATTCCAAGCAGAGGCACGCTTCGTACCAGGCAAAATAAAACGTTCAAACGTTCTTTCTTTAAAGCCTGTATATTCCAGAAGTGAATGACGTATGTGTGTAATCTACCGATTATTTCTTACTCTATGGCTATCGACGATTAATCGAGAGTGTGTCAATATCTGCAGGAAGCACAGCTCCGCGACATAAGCTTCCAAACTCGTTCGCATAATGCACAGAAATGTCCCGACAGTCCCGAAGCCAGCAGTTTTACAAAATTTCACCCTAACCGGAGGCGAACAGCTGCAAAGAAGGTTGGCTCTGGGATATCATTGGAGTCGGTTTATCGCAAAAGTTTCACGCCTCGCGCTAGCCATGAAAGGCGTCGGTTCTTCCTAGAAAACCGCTAGGAACTGTTCTCCGCTCACGTTCCTCGACCAGTTGCTCTAAATGCACGCGAACACTGGCGTGGTCCTCAACTATAGATGATCGAAACTTTTTTTTGTCAAATGTCTCATCAGAATGGTTCCGAAAGTTCAGACGCGTCCAATAATTTAATCGAGTGGAGAACAGCTACTTATAAACGACTCACCGATGTACAAACAATGCTATGAAGAATATTGTCCAGATTTTACTTGAGAACATTGCAGAAGAATAAAAGAAATTCGTTCGAATTAGCCAACAATATTATATATTATTTCACTAGAAATATGTCTTGGTACGTTCTGGAAGTATACTAAAGGGCGAGATAAAGATAATTTTGTATTGAAAATATGAGAAGCAGTCTAGAGAACGCGTAGGATTCGCGTCGCGTAACCTTTGTCGCGTTAAAAAGCTGTGGTCCGCGATCGTTGTATCCGACACCTATAAGTGTGCAAATCGTATTTGAAACTGCGACACCGACATCTCTTTTTCCGTATTCGTAATTACTTAATACATTATTAATAGACGGCTGACTTTACATAAGCTCCAGGGGAAAGTCGGGAAATTTCGAGACGGGAAGTTAAGCAGATTGCCGGGACTGGACATTTGCATACCGCCACTTCTACCGGAGACTTTCCACGGTCTCCTATTTCTCGTTGCCGCTTCCCCGAGCCGAGGAGGAAGAAAGTCTGCGTCATCGAACGAGTCTCGTGACTTTCAAGAGGCATATTTTTCGATAATGAAATCGGGACGTTCGAATGAAAACAGGTGCGCGCCCTCGCCTGGCTACGAACAGCTCGAAGAATAAAAGAACGTGGACGTCTAATATTAAACGCCGAGAATTGTGCGTCGACGTCGAGTAATTGGAACGTATTGGAACGTATTTATTGGAACGTATTTATCAGACCGTGGACGTTCGTGCATGATCCAAAATATCGTCGCACTTTGTTTAGAAATTCTAGTCGATATATTTGTTACCAGATTAATGGGTAAAGCGAACGAGTGTCTAAGACAAAGGCTCGATCACGTGATGCGTGCCTGTTTACTCGGAGGAATTTCTCTGACGCGTTGTATGCATTCGGTTCACTGTTCTCAATTAATTATGTTTGATTGACTGCGTGATCGAACGTGTTCTCTACATTGTTACTGATTTCCACCTACTGCTTAACGCGTTCGCTGTCTGTGCTTGAAAGCATGAATACCATTCAAACGTCCCGACTATTGACGAGATCTTCGTTGCAATAATTATTCTACATTCTTGTACAAACGCGTCCTCTACTCCGGGGCCTAACCATATTCTTCATTTTCACGAAGACTTTCGGATCAATTGTTGTGCATTCATTGAAGTCAACATTGACAAAAAATACAAAGCACCATACAAAGTGTCATAAACTTGGTTCACCCTGTATACCGTATAGACAATATATATGTATATATTGGAAGCTATAGAAGGTGATATAATTTGTTGGAGTTGGGGGGGGAGGGGGGTAAGCAGTGGATATCCCGAACTAGAGAGAAGGACAGCGATGCACCGATGCAACTTCAGTGGTTAATTGGAGGTAATTTGCGAGAGAGGTGGTCGACCGAACAGTTAGCAAACCAACAACCACCGCCGGAACAACAGACTCGCTTGCCCAATGTTCTGTAGTTACCTGAACGTTAGCTTCACAAAAGGTTAAAAGGAGCTTGTCGGACGGTGTACATTGTTCCATTTGCGACGAAGCAGTCCTCTCAAACCTCGCGCCTTGTTGAAGTCCTAATATTTGGCCCGTAATTGCAGACATAACGATTATGTTTATACGCCTCGCGGATCGAGATCGAAAAGACTCGCGATAAACTTGTATTTTATAGAAATTTTATAACAAAACTTTTTGGCAAGGATCGTACAATTACCCCGACTAAAAGAAACACGTCTTTCGCCCTGTAAAGGTTTACGAAAATCGATGACCCTGAGAGCGCATTTTAAGACCGTCCAGGTATATATAATTGCCAAAACTTTTTGGCAAGGATCGCACAATTACCGCGGCTAAAAGAAGCAAGTCTTTCGCCCCGTTCCACGCACCTGTAAAAGTTTATGAAACTCCGGTGGCACCGTGGATGTTCGTTGGAAGTTAATTATACAAAACCTGGCGAACTATCGCGTTTAGCGGACGTGCAATATCGTCGCGGCCGGTGAAACGGATGGATGGCCGCGGCTGTGCCCAATTATCCCGAAGGATCGTAGTGAAAAATCGCGTCAGTCTCCAAGATGCCAGGATGAGCAGGCCAGGCACCGTAATACGAGCTTAGTTGAAAAGCTGAATCGCACTCCTGGGGCAACGCCTCGCTCGTTGCCTCGGAACCCTCCTGACTTACGAGCAGATTAAGAAACTCCCAGGTTCTCGAAAACCAGCCTCCGAACTGCCTCGGGTCACCGCTCGTCCGTGAAACGATATCCCAACGGAACCCCTCGGAATTCAGCGAGATATTATTTTCCGACCTTCTTCGTTCGTGTTAATTACAGACAAGCTTTATGTTATTAACCCGTGCCGGTCGATTCGATGCAGCTATGAAATTTTACGTCCCGGGAAAGCTGTCGTTTCTCAGACACTATCCCGGCGCCCGCGGTGCTACCGATAAAAAATACAACACGATCGATCGTGATAAATGCTTAACGCTCGGCGAAATGAGGCGCGCCCCGCGCAAAATGTCGACGAAAATCCCAAAGCATTAATTCACCACGAAACAATCTACGGATTCGTTCGAGCGAACTTTGAGCGCGATTAATTCGTGCACCGAGCTATTTTAACAAATCGCGATTAAATGTTTATATTAATCCACGAAGTACAAAGCCTCCAAGGAGGAATCGAAGGCGAGCAGAAACGCATAATATCTATTAATTATTGCCGCGCTAATGCACGCAGCATGCGACTATTTGGCGCAGCGGTAAAATACACGTTACGCTCGGTGACAGTCGACATTCTTTCGCAGCACATAGAGTTTGCCCGGACGCATCCTATTGGTCGTTTATAGCGACGGTACATTCGCAGGATTCTTCCTCGCCAGGAATGTATCCACGGCGGCGAAAGAACGCCGCGACGCTGACGAACACACGGAGGCAAATGGTGTCCACGTATGCATACGTAACGCGAAGGAAACCGGCAAACTCGGCCAAAGGATACCCGCTCGCGATATCGCGGGACGAGGTCCATTTTTTTCGCGACCAAGATTGAGATTTTAATTGCACGGTACGATAATTACGGGGTGAACTTCCTCTGGCGATTCTCCTCTTAAGACGCTGTTCCTAACCTCGCGATTAAAAAACGATATAATTATTAGGGATGAGAATGAATTTTTCCATTTATTGTATCGATGGTGGATGAACACGTCTCGGTGGCATCGCTACGCGCGAGTTTTCGATGCAACAACAGTGCTCTTCCACGGGCGGAACAGGTGCAATGGGTGCCGTTCTCCCGGATAGAATTGGAATAATATTTGTAGATTCTGACCGCAGAAACTGGTCGCCCGCGGAAAACAGTAAAGAAGATGAATTTCACTTGGAAAATCAACATTGATGAACAACGTGTAAAATGTAGATCGTAGGATGCTAATTAATGTCGAATGTGTTTTTAGCAATCTTCGACGGGGGCAGACGATTTTGGAGATCGTTGGTGCACCGAGAATACCACGAGAGATGCGAAGAAAGTCATTTTAAGTATCGATATTTGACGTTAACAGAATGTTAATTCGTCGGATTAGTTGAGATATCACGAGCCGCGTTTTTCATCGCGTTATGAAGCACCAACGAGCTACGGAGTTACCCTCGCGAGTGTCTAGTACTTTCGATGTGGGAAACTTGGTAAGCCTTAGGAGTTATGCGTTCCCTGGCAAACTTGCCCTTAGCCTACGACGCATTGCAACAGCCCTGTTAGGTGGCTGAACCATGTACACGGGACAACTTGAATAATAGACATTGTTGTACGAATTAGGCGCGAGGGAAAGGGCCCATACTAGCCACGAAATGCCACGAAGAGAGGTCGGACCTCCGACTTTAATTAACGGTGTCTGAACAGTCAGTCTGCTGGAGGTATTATTAACTCGTCCCTTGTCGAGCCGCCCGTTCCACGGAAAACATCCCGGGAATTCAAGGACTCGTCAATCGTCAGACTTCAGTCCCTTTTCAAAGTTCTTCGCGATCCCTCGTTGTTCGTCACCCTTTGTTTCAACCGAAAAAATGAGACGCTGGACGTTAATAACTCCGACAGCGTAAAAAAGATCACGGATTTATTGATGATCCACTGCATTATTAAGTTGGAATTCGTGAACAACACGGCTCCACCGAATTATACTTCCCTTGGGGTTTTTTCGTCTCCTATGTTTTATTAACTCTTTGGAAAAAAGACTAAGCTTTTAGTTCCAAATAAATTATTTCAAATAGTTATTAATAGAAAGCCTCGCGATAATCATTGGCTATTGAGCAACATTATTCGATGGAGTAATCGTTTTAATTATGGTTTGCCGGTCTAAAAGACTATCCGGCAGAAGGCACAAAGAGCAAGAAATGTTTTCCACCCAGAAATACGATTGGGATCGACCATAAATAAGAAACCGAGCGTTTCGTATAACTCACTGGATTTCCATACGATGATAAAACGGATGCTTGGACCCGAGTATTGATGATTTATAAGATCTCCACGCTGGCTCGAGAACCTTTTTCTGCCTCGAACGATTCCCTTCGACCTGTCGACTATGTTTGTACCCGATAACAAAATACTGCTGTCCCGATGTCGTCCTGACTTCTTCCAGCTTCCCTTTCCGTACTCATGGGCCAGCAAAGAATTCGTGAGGGTATCTATTAACAATTCAGCCCCGTCTTTCGACGTATTCGACTTCGTCCGATTTGCATCAATATGTTCAGCAAAATGTGGGAACCGATTTTACCCGATAGACGATTCGATCGTAAATACGATTATAATTGTAATCGAGATTCGATCGAACGAACGTGATTAACGCTTGTTTTTCACCGCGGTTAATTTCATCGACCAAAGTTTCACGCCGGAAATATCGTTCTCAAGTACAGCCACGGTGCAACGGATCGATGAACGATTAATGTGGCGTAGATTGCTTCTAAGCCTTCCTTCGAAATCTGACAGACAAGAGCAGCAGCCGGAGGAGCTGTTGCTGGTCCAAAATTAAATTATACCCGCGTTTCTGCAACGTCGTTCCTTCTTTATTACACCGTTTGAACCAAAATGTATTCGATGCGCCGACGCGGATCATTTATCAACCCGTTTGAAAATATCCACGCGGAACTAAAAGTGTCCACGCTCGCACGTGGATTTGGTCCACGTGGTGTAGCTTTTCTCCTCATTAATCACGTCAAGGAGAATTGCACCTTCTGCGTGTTCAGAATTCAAAATACATCGCCCGGTTAAGAGAATCACGCGTTAAAAAATAGTGGCCACGATCAATTTTTTTGGAGATTGTTCGAAGATCTAGAATACATCTATGATGAACGAGATAGAACATTTTTTTACACCCTGTAAAGTGTTGTGACGACGCTTCGTGCAGTCGCCAGTAGAGGGCTACGCTCTCTCGCAAGTGTTCGACCGATTTAATGCTACCTCTTGCGTTTTCTTGGAAATAATAAATAAAAATGATTCTATTTCACGGCCTGACGAAAGTTTTCCTCCGCGTCGCGGGAATAAGGACGACAGAATGGAGGGATCCGATGAAATGTTCTCGACTATCGGTTCGATTGGTCGTCGGTGCCAGCCGGAGATCCGAAGAGCAAAGGATATGTCGAGACAATCGAAGCAATTAAAGTCGATAAATAAACCGAAAGGTTGGGGGCGGGGTGGGCGAATTGAATGGGATGGGATTAGTACGAGTCCCGGTTCGAACGAAGACGCTTTCACCAGCATCGAAGAAAGTTGGGTAGGGCGGTGTATCGCTGAAAGATTCAAAACGTTCAATTAAAAGTTCCAATCGGGCGCGTCGTTCGAAGCGTACCCGGTGTTTCTCGGGGACAAATAACAAAGATCAGGAACGCCGGTGCTGCTGGACTTCTGCATGTCGACGTCCGTAGATTCGCCAGGCATTTACTTCCTACCGCGGCGGATTCCCGATGAACAACTGCATTCCTGAAAGTTTGGCGTCACGTCGATAACAATTATCGGCAGGATGCTTTAATTATCCTGTCGTGTCCCGAACTGCCGACGAAGTTTCGGTAATCGAACAACGAACGAACGAAGCGCGGATTCCAGCGGCAGGAATGGCCGAAGACGTCGAAAGACATTCTGCTCCAATTTTTCCTGCGATCGATAACGCTCTGGAGGTCGAACCCCGGAGACTGGAATATCCGCGATGTTAATTAATATCGAACGAAGCAAGTTCCCGAAGATCCGCCCGAAGTTTTTGCGCTTCCTCTCACTTCGTGTAACTAGTCCCTCTGGAGCGTTTTATATCCTACTTTCGCGCCAAACAAAAACTCTTCCGTCACCTTCGAACCCCGTTCGATGGTAAAATTATTTTGGTCTTCGAAACCTCTCGATTGTTAGACTCAAATGACATCTTCCGTGTCGTTGAAATCTTTATTTATCGTTTCGTTGGGGCAAAGAAAGCGATGAAAAAGTTTCCTAGGTGCTTGACAAGTATTGCTGATGATAGGTGCGAACACCACAGAGGCGCGAATAAAAGGAAAAGAATGGAAGGAACAAAAAGGAAGATAAAGCGGCGGGGCGAGAGACCGTGATGTTAATTAATATCAGACTGGAGAAGAGGCTCGGGGGCTCTGACCAAAAACTTTTCACATTTTCCCGCCATCGTGAATCGCCGACGAGTCTTAAGTTCACGGAACTCTTTCCTCGTTAAACTCCTTAGCTGCATCCCGGGCATCGTCGAATTAACGCGGTTTCATGATTACATCGGAGTTCGTCGTATTATTATTAACTCCGCGGAATACGAACAAACCGACGACGAAATTACCGGGGAAAAATCAAATTCATGTGCTGGTGAATAATGGGGGAAAAGAATAGAACTTAAATTAAGAGAAATCTATACGAAATTGGAAGTTGTAACTGTATTATAATAAAAAAAGAATCGCATGGACTTGTGTACTTATTGTTTTAAATAAAAAAAAAAACAAAAATTTGTGATCAAAAATTCTGTGAGTTCGTCGTGTTTATAATTGAATTATAAATGAGAAAAAAAGAGAGGTATTTGGAAAAGAGATTAACATATTTCAGGAAAATAAAAAATACCAAACGCTGCGTTATAGCGAAAGCAAAGAAAAATATTAGCATTTCACTCGGAATCTCTTTAATGTTTTATCACGTAACGTATTACGTTGAACATGGAAAAGTATAAACCTTGTTTAAGGTTACAATACCTGGAACAAGGTGCCCGATATTTACATTTCTTAATGGAACGATGAGGTATTCTTTCATTGAAACTTGAAACTGAGAAGATCGGAGATAAATATACAAACGAAAGTGTTAATTTAATAACTGTATTTCAAAAATGGAGCACGTCAATACTTCTGGGGAATTAATTCGTTACCACAATATTCGCTACCTGAATTATTTGCACGTCGCTTTAATTTGTAAAAAATTTTAGGTCATAAAACGATGCATGGAAATAGTTTATATGATAGAAGTCCATCAGAAATTGATTGAATCGATGGAAATTTTGTTGCAATAAGTGGAGTGTCGCTTCGCGAAAATTACGGTGTATAATAGCGACGAAGAATTTAATGCAGCTAACAACAATTCCGTTTCACCGAGGTAGTATAAACGTAACTGTATGTATCCATGTTTATTACACTTCGGTAACAAGACAGAAACCGAACGGGACATACTGCAACCTGGGAGACGCTGTTACGGTAACGAACCATCAAGGTTTCCATTCGCCTCTATCCTTAGCACGCGTAAACAGATCCCCATAGCTACACAAACAACAGTTTACATGGTACACGGTTTATTAACTATAGTTTCTTTCGAAGTTTATCCATATCCTCGTTTTCTTGCGTTTCGATAATATTCGTCGCTAACATTGCGGAAAATAGTAGGATCTTGTTCTCACCTTTTCACTTAGTACACATAGTGCGACTCCACACGCGGCTGTAATATTAAATTACACGCCTAGATTGCCGCATAGTGCATCTACGTGTGATCGGCTATATAAGGAGCATGTACTTTGAACATAACGTACAAGTATGGATAATATACAAGGTGGATAGAACACGAGTGGCACGACATCCACACGTGGATTAATAGAGAAACTACGATGTATATCAATCGTGTAACAACACCATTACTACACTCGATTGATATAAACCGCAGATTACGCTCCGAGTGCAATCGCTGTCTGCTTTTAACAGAAACACTTATACCGTAGCGTTAATCTTTATTAATTGCTGACTATCCAATAACTCGAAAACGATATCACTCGACGTGTCAATAACGGGGTACAACTCAATTACTGGCCGTAGGTGTATCAATTAGAATTGTCTGATAGTGAACCCGATTACGGAAGGATTATCAGGTGTTATTACAAGGGTCTATGCATTGTACACGCCATAGAACTTCGACTATGTACGAATTTAATCGTAAGCAACTAAGAATAGACGGTCACGCGAGTACTTGTGAGAGAGACACTTGGCGAGTGCAAAAACTGTCACCACAGTCCTATAAACGATAAGATTTCAACTATTTAAATGGTACGACAATTAGGATCAATTTTCTTTTCGAATTACTGTTTTTTTTAAATCAAAAAGCCATTAATTTTATTCTTCCGAACGATTTCCCATTCTGTCGATGATTGAATAGCTTCCATAAAAAATTAATTGAAAAATGATTAAAACTCGAATTCGAAATGTTACGAAATTGGGAGATCGTCGTTCTGTCATGAATCGTGACACAACTCCATTATCGCCAGAGCGTTTCTTCCTGCTTCTGGCGTGAGCAATTTACGAGCCGCCAGATTTTTGACGAACAGCTCGTGGACATTTATTTATCCCCCGGTAATCGGTATATTCCGTGCGAACAACAGTGGCAATTTTCTTAAACGCGATCGAACGAACCACCCGGTCTCGGGGCCGTTTCCAAAGGGACTTCTTTATTTTTTGTGCACGCGTGGGAAGATCGGGGAACGTGCATTTACCCGGGAAGTATTTACCCGTTCGTACGACAAACGTGTGTGCCCGCTTAAGAATCGCTGAGCCATCCAGCACGCACCTGTCGAAACAGACGAATGTCTTTTACCCTTTGCGAGCTCTGAATGAGAGGTACTGTTATTTACACGAGAGAGTAATTCGTCTTTTTGGGAACGCCATTACTGGGAACCGTTACATAATATCCTAACGTTAGACTTTTACCTTTAGAGCCATTTAAAATCTACTGTACGAATTGCAATCGATACAAAGTGGATTTAAAACTATTCGAAGAATACCAGATTTTGTCAAGAAAATATGTGATAATTCGTTTTATTATTCCTACACGTTCTGTTCGACGAAAAAGATCAAAAGTGCAAAAAGAACCGCGCGTAGCAAATAATTGGTATTCGCACAAAAGACTTTTATGGCTTTTGTCAATGAAATTGCACATGCTTCATACAACACGGTACAGAGCGCAGAGGGAGACAAAGCCGACTACCGGACTTCACTTCTGAACTGCAGTAGCGACAAATAGTAATGGAAGATAAAATGAACAGATCAACGTCGCGTCTACAAGTAACTCCAAGCGCTCTAATTGGTCGAAATTTTAACAACCCTTTGCGAGCAATCGTTTACTATATCATGCATGGTTCGTTTGAATTTTATGCTTTTGACGAGCAGAGATATACAGGGCGTTCGACCATCCCTGGTCGATGGAAAAATGGCGTGTATTTCTATTTTTTTTTTTTTACCAATTTTAACTTTCGCGACGAATATAATTCTGTTTGAAAACAACCGCTGCACCTTATCGTCAGCGATTGAAAGAAGACTGTCGGTCTCGAACCCTCCCGCAACGTTTCAACGGAAGAAAAATATTCGTCTAGGGTGAAATAAAAAAACAAGAGGCGCGGTTTCCTCCGCTAAGAGCGAGCGAGGGGCGTTAAAAAAATCGGTGAAATTTTTCGAGCGTACCCTCCCCGCCGGTTTCGACGTCCTAAAACACGCGGCTCGAGCGAAATAATGAAAATATTGACTCTCGTGGCAGCCTCGATGCATTATCCGTACGTTTCCCTGTCTTGACACGAGTCGCAACGTAGTGTTTCGAGTAGTCGCGCTGCTTTTAACGCCCAGTTTTTGGGGCGCATCCTAAGCAAACAGACTTTCCGCCGATGTCGCGTTCCCTCTAACCATTTCTTTTTTTTCTTCGTCCTTTTCCTTTTTTTTTTCCTGCGGGTGAAAGAATGAATCTTCCACCCCCACTGTCCCACCGGCCGTGTAACAACACGCGCGACGAAGAGGCTGACACGTTTTTCAGTCTGGTGGCCATCGACAAATATTCTTATAACTCTTCACGCGGTTAGGACGTGCGCAAACAAGCCGCGAACGAGGAAAAGAAGTCAAAACGACGGAGGATCGGCCATCCGACGTGACAAACGCGGCTGCCAGAGGAATTCTTACGCCACTCGAGGCAGCTTTGGTCGATCATGCGAGAAAAACCCTACCACGGCGATGCACATCGTGCTTCGAAAGTCTCTAAGACTTTACGTAACTTGAAAATAATTGTAAGGCTGTTTGGAATGTTTAAAGCAATATTATCCAATTTGATCTTTTATACGTGCAAGTACCGTGCGGAGAAAGGGGATGTTGGCACGTTACCAACGAGCTGAAACAGCATGGAGGAATGGGGAATTGTCCGATTGCATCATCAATCCGAATGACTGTATTATTTTAATGGAAACAAAAATTTGAACTTTCCCTTAAGTATGTGCCTTCGAATTTCAAAGAATAATCTCATCTTCGTTGCACACTTTTCGAAATAATTGCATAGCGATCGAAGAATTGGGAATTCTCGATCCGTGATCGAATCGTTTCCTCTCGCGCGGCTATCTCAGGGGCTTTTGTGAGTAAACTTTTCGAGGGAAAGCAAAGAGGACTTTGTTCGGCGTGTCCTGGACAGAGGCAGCTACGGAAGCATTTGTCAAGCGCGAAACGGGCACGAATCGGTTCGGTCTCTTTCAATCTGTAATATTCCCCTCACGTTGGCCAATATCGAGCAGCAGTCACTCGCGAAAATAGAAACTCGGAAGACAAGGATGTACAAAGATATATCGCGGCTTAAAACTTCTGAAAACGAAGCGTGAAGTTGCTCCTGCGGAAATATCGCTGGTCGCGGGTAAAAATAGACAGACGGGGCGAAACAAAATTCCGCGCCCGGATAACGATCGTTGCGCCCTCGCCATTCAAGTTTTTTCTCCGCCACGGTACCAATGGAAACCGTGGCAAGACGAATAATTAGTCGACCGTGTGAATTTTACGATCATTAAAGCTAAAACTCCAATACTCTCTACGGCTATTCGATAAAAAGTTATTTTTGATTTTATTATAATTTAAATTGTAGTATAATACGAAATACTGATCATTTAGGAGAATATGATAGTCTGTTACAAAAGTTGTGATTTATAAAAAAATACATAACATGGTAAGGGTGGTTTTTTTTTTGCAGGTGGATATGAAAAGGAAATCGATATAATAATTTGGTTATAAACCAAACGTTGGATTTTTCGAATCATTTAAAATATTAAATGAAATGTATTTTTTATTTTGTTTTTTATTAAAGAAGCTTCTCAAAGGCACTTGGAGCAATCATGGACTCAAATATAGTCGGTGAAGACCTATGAATGTAATTAATATTCCTTCAAACTGATTAACTGTACGAGAAACATTTAATTTGTCATGTTTTATTCCCGCACGAAATTATAACCGCTACTATTTTCATTGCAACTCGTACAAACTCGACGAATGTATTAAATTTTCCTCTTGTTTACCTGCAGCTTCCCGTCGGTGAAAAATAACGCATTTAAATGTAAGAATAACTTCGCATTATCTACACGCAGTTTCACGATCTTGTTCTCGCGAAATACGCTCGCGTGGAATATAAAATCCGCACGGAGTCATGCATTTCTCTTCCTTTAATTTCGCGTTTCGCGTTTTTCCTCCTCTGTCTTTCACCCACCCGAACAAAAGATGGAAACGGGCGTAATAAACGCCAAGAATAAATGTTAAGGAAAGCACCACGAAATTGAAACGAATATTGAAACAAAGTAAGATGTGATTTACAAATTTGTGTTAATTCTTTACTTTATATTAATTATACACTGAAATATATCTTGCATTCTCGATATACTTGTTATACAATCGTATTTCATTCGATATAATAAAACAATGCCACTATTGTTTTCGTTATCGACTATTCTGTAGAACGAAACGAATAAAATGATCGAACTTCGATTGTAACAGTCAGCATTGTGCATTCAGCGACTGTATAAATGCATCTGGGTTAAGTATTTTCCGATAAGAATTAAATATTGAATTGACCTTGATTCGAAGGTTAAAATGTGTGCTACATTATTCATAGGATGCCGTTAAATCGATCTCGAGGAAAGAAATGTAAAAGATATGTAGGTTATATATTTAAAACTGCTACGGTATACAATTTTAAAATTTGTTAAATTAAATTAATAATTAGTCAGACACGATTTCGAAGAGACAAAGCAAATGATTCTCGATCAACCAGTTTAATATTCTCGAAGAAAATAATAAAATTTATTTGTCGCGACGCTGCATTCCCCCGGCGATTGCTCTCGCGGATTTTAATTTTCGTTCGAATTACGTTGAAGTCGCGAAATTCGCATTTCGCAAACTCGGGTTGCGTGATACGCATCTCTAATAATTGGGACTTGCACAGCTTGCAAACGGTTAGATGCGTACCG
Organism: Colletes gigas; assembly: GCF_013123115.1. NCBI lineage: Eukaryota > Metazoa > Arthropoda > Insecta > Hymenoptera > Colletidae > Colletes > Colletes gigas. Next base: position 799,651 of record NW_025106643.1, on the reverse strand, counting down.
AAGTGGCTTGGCGCGGAACATAGTGGTACGCAGCCTACATTACAAATTGGATATTATACAATTACTTAGTGATTAAATTAGGCGTCGCTGGGTCTATAACATCTACATACCTCAGTCTACGCCGATGAATGGCAAGCAACGGATCCCTATAACCGTTCTCGTAGACCTCTGCGCTCAGAGGCAACCAGCTTTGTCAAATACATTCAACGACCGAGAATCCTAATTGATAAAACGGAATCAGAATACCAGTGTTTGAATCCGATTGATGTTCCCTCCTCTCTCCAATTCTCATCCGTCGAGTATTAAAGCATTTCGTGCACTTAAAACGACACGATTTAACCCCCTAACCACCCTACTGTTCACTCAAGATAACTGTTATCAATTTTTGAATTGATAAACATTATTCTTTCAATTTATCACCGACTGTTTCTTGTTACATACTGTGCACCCACGTCATCGCGTATCTTCGCGCGAAGCTTTATGGCATTTCATCGCACGGGTCATCTATGATTCGTCGCAGCCGTATTTTCGCGTATTCCGAAATATTTCAAGCGTTTCAAAAATCGACTCCTCCGTTCAAAGGGTTCTTGTTCCCCGTGGTTTTATTTATTCAGTCATCGAGGCCATTGCAACCGTGCCAGCTGGGTGGCCGATTTCCACCGTCCATCGTCATCTTCATCCTTTTCGCCCGGCGTGCCCGGTGACGCTGTTTACGCGTGCGTTTTACCATCCGAAAATAGTTGCACTCGCGATACACGCGATATTTCTGTAGACGGCCATTTCTACAGTTGGAAATCCTCAGACATGTTGGCATTTCCGTTCGAACCGCGTCAGGGTGGTCCGTCAACTCGAAATTATCAGAATTGACAAATCCCTGCTCGCCGGATGATTCACGACTTACCACCATCGCGTGTCTTCGATCAGAATTAAACGACACTAATCAATAGTCTTTCTTGCATAGTTTATTATTTTATAAAAATTTCTAAAAACAAATCGAAGCATTTGCGAAGAAATGGACGTGTCACGAGTAGCAGCGTTTTCGTGCGAGTTTCGGGAGCCACCGCGGACATTTTGTTATTTACGGTTGCATTACCGAAAATGGCGCAGAGACAGTAAACGCGTAAGAGGCGCCGCGTGCATGGGTAAAGTATGTATAAAGCGGCGAGGAGCATTTTTATGGTGGCAAGCTGAGCTTAATCCGCGTCCACGATCGATTCCATTCCTCCGGTCGGTCCGTTCGCGTGCGTTTTTTCCGCGCGTAACGCGTGCACGGGCGAAACTTGGTTGCGGCGGGAGGCCCGAGGGGGGTATTTCAGACATTGTTCGGGCCGAGAATTTATTTTTACGGCGGAAGAAACTCGTTCGTGTAACAAGACTTTACGGTGAACCTTTAAAATTTATACGAATGAGCGTGGAATGAAGTAATGCGGGAGCTGCGAGAAGAAAGCACCGAGCAAGGAATATGATAGCCATTACAATAGGATGATTTTCTACTTTTGCAAACAATGCTTTCGTCACGACTTAGTTTCCATCCGATATTTTCATAAGAGAATCATAGAACCTTACTAGAGTCGATTCGAGCACTTGTTATGAAAGGATAACGAATGTTCTGATAATTCCGACAGTGGTCTAACGAGGAGACTTTCAGATCTGATCCTCACCGATTTTAATGATTTTTTGTAAGCAATCATAACCAGATGGCTGGTTAGTTATGAACAAAATAAGTCTAAAGTTGGAAAAGATTGTGATGTAGTGGATTTGATAATTAGTTTCATTTTTAAAAGCACCAAGTTATTTCAGAGAATGAAACTATTAACTATTCCGAGAAATTTAATTAAAACCACAGGAGAAAGAGCAAGGGAATCCTTAAAATCCCCGAGTGCACTTTTCGAGTAGTTAACAGAGTGTGCGTAAGGATCGAGAGTTGCAAACATCTCCGGAATGAAGGCCCGACAACGATTGACAAGGGCACAAAGCTCGAAGGTATACGAACGTTGCCTTAATTAAAAGAATCTTCATTTACACAAGTCCGAATGTCAATCACCGTGTTTAATTACTCGCCACTTTCTTTTTCATTTAAACTTTCCATTGGAAATTCGTGAAACTTATGCGCCGTTCTCATTAACATTTATCAACGTCGTTCCCGGAGGCGAGAATATAATTGTAAATGATTACGAAATAATTAAAAGCGACCGAGTTTGTTTCGCTTTACGATATGCTAATGAGAATTTTTCTTCGATTACGTTGGCAAAGAAAGTCGAAACAAGCACAGGACCCAGATATGCCAGGTCGCGATACCTATCGCGACGTAACAACCTAATTCGTTCCTAATCGCGACTCCACGGCACTCGTAATTTATGCTTTTTCCCTTATTTTTTTATCTTCATAAAGAAACATTACGTTCCTCCGTGTACGCGGCAACTTCATAATTTAAAGTTTCTTCGCGAGGCGCACGAAAAGCAAAAAGTTTTATTATGTACTTTCAGCGTCGAGTCTGTATGGAGGCCTGTTACAGATTTTCCGAATAAAAGTGACTTTGTAAAAGTACTCTAAATATACGGCGGCGGGGGCGTAGCTCGCGGTACGCGATTCCTTGCAAAACTGTTGAAAGTAAAAATGACATTTTTTTTACAGGAGGGTGCATTTTTGTGAAAATCGAGTTTGAAAGTTCACGTACCCCGCGTACACTCGACTATTTCTTTTCTGAAACCACTTCTTGGGGACCATTACATTTAATTTTCTGTGTAAATATTAACCGTGGCATAATAAACTTTCCATTTATCTTATTGTTATGCTCAGCCCTCGGCCTCTGCACGACTATAAAACCTTAACGTCAAGTAGAACCTAAAAAGCACGCATTTTTAGCAAATTGCAAATTATTCGACAAATAAAGAACTAGAACCTCGTTTCATTATATCAATTATTATACATCTTTATCGGTTTTGTAATTGTGCATAAAAAACATTCGGTAAAAATAAATGGAAAAAATTCAGAAGAAATAGGTTTCTTTTCGTTTCTAGTGAATGACTATTATGGTGTATAATACGAGCGGGAGTAACAGCGATATTATTCGCGCGGGTTATGCGAAAAGGATACGATTTCGAAGCAGAAACTGCAGTGAAAACCCCTTCAAGGATGAGGACACATGTTCTCAAGTGTTTTTGCGTTCCACTGGCGTCGGAGAGTGGAAGGAGAGGTGGACGGGCGTGGGGTTGTTGGAATAATAAACTCGATCGTTTTCACCCTCGTCGGAACATCCGGTCACGCAGTTGTACCGGAGCACTTTAAGCCGCCGCGAAGCTTTCGATTATAAGCCGGTCACGTTTGGAAAAGAAAGCTCTGTACAAACATCACTTTTCACCGAAGACAGATATACTTCAAACGTCAACGACGCGACGAGAGTCTTCCCGCAGGGACATCGCGGGGGTTACACGACCACGATCGACGTCGTGTATTTGCAGAGGATCAAGATTGAAACTTAGAAAACTGATATCCGTTTCACGTTCTTCCGAAAACGCGACGTTTTATCTCCAGACTTCCGTATCTCAAAACGATTTTTATAAACGATCTTGGAATCAACAATGATCTCGAGCTCCGCGAGGACGATTGACCGACGCGTACGTTGATGGAACGTCGGTGGATCAAGGTGGAAAGTGTCCATGAATAATTTAACGGGAGAAAACGGTGGCAGATAAAGTTGAAACGGGAATGAAAGTGGGAACGGCGAGCTCAAAGCTATTGTTCATTAATTTGCGGAAGCTTGGGCCGTTAAGGGGCGAACCGCAACCGATACAGAGGCCCGATATGTTAGAGAAGGTATTGTGGACGAGCCAACGTTATTCGGCGGTGAACAAACGGCAACGTTATCGTTTCGTGTGCTGAGTAAATGGCCGGATCGAGTATGAATACAGATACGAGACGGCAGTCTGCTGCTAATTTATTGCTAGCCTTCATGCAGATTTCTTGCTCGGTCCTTGTCCCCCCCCGACTGTTTGATTTCGATTCAATTTTTATGTCCTCCTTGCTGCCTCTCTTACAACGCGAATCACCAAGTAACCCAAGTAACGAAATTGGTCTCGCGATACAGTAATGATTCTTAAAATCAACACATTTTTATGACCGTCAAAAAGAGACAAAAAGTTCTGTATAAATATCTGCTAGTGTAGAATTTCCAGGTAAGGTAATTTCTTACCTGGATAATTTTCGTTAGAAACTAAGATAGTGCAACTAATTACATTCAACTGCTTGCAAATTACATTTCGTACCTTGATAACGTTTGATTAATTGTGCGTATCGCGTCAAAGGTAAGGTGGTTCACAGAGGAAACACAGCCATTTTTAGAATATTTTCTAAAGACTAATGATTCCTGGAATACAAGAGCGACTACAATTCCAAACGTGATATATTGATATTTTGGTATCCGTGAAACTGTGTTATATTAAATACTTTTATTTAAGAAAGAATTTTATTTAACGACTCAGAGTACGGTACAAGATATATCAAGAACATTTAAGTTCAACAGAACGAAGTTACTCGCGTTTATAGCCAAAGATGAGTTACAAGGAGAACCATAAAAAGAGAATAAAATCAAAATTTATTTTTCTGAACGTTCCGACAATTTCGGCTTTAGCTACGAAAGTGCCATTATTGCCAGGCCGTTACCTTTTACGGCAACGATCGATCGAAACTATATACGTATATACGCGTACATACGTTTAAAACGTAACGCTGATTGGCATTTTAAATTTTTCAACCCATTTGTTATCAGACTCCAGCCAGGAGCCGATAGTTTACAGCACCAAAGTGTATTTACACTTCTACGGCTGCCTTTCGCGTGGATGATTTATGCCACTAAATCGTATCGTTCGATCTCCTTCGACTAGGTTTTCAGTCTTGTATCTGATACCACAGGGTGTCTCACGAAACGTAAAGGGTGTTTCAGTATAGCTTCCAAACGATACAAAATAGAGAAATTTTTTAGGAAAATTTGGGGTAAACGACTCATTACCGTCACCCTAAACTATTTTATATATTGTTTGAGCAATATATAAAACAGGTGGTGAATAAACAAACGTTATCAAGCGGTCCAGGAAATAAAAATCCAGTGGATTTAAGTCCGGGAAGCGAGCAGACCAGCCAGTAAGTCCAGCGCGTTCCATTTATTGGAAAATCGTTCGTTCAAGAACTATCTGATTACTCGGATAAAATGTGGGCTGCATCCTCGCACGGGTACCACGCGTAACGTAAAATACCAAGTCGAACTTCTTCCAATAATTCATTCGATCGACTGCTCAAGAAATTTACTCCCTTAATCTCCTACGAAGAGAAACGGTTTCGAGCAGATTATTGCTAATTATCCTGGTCCACCCATTTGCACAGAATTGTTGTTGGTGATTCGATCGAAGAATTGAAAATTGAATTTTAGATATTTTTTCGTAAAATAACGATTCGTCCAGTGGTGGACGTCTATGCGAACAACGTTGAGAAACAGTTGATGCAAAACAACTATGGCAGTCAGCGTATTAATCTGTCGTGTGTATAACCTATGTGTGACATGTCGCATAAATCGCTATGAAATAACTCTGTTCCGTTCACCTAAATTATTATTCTTTCGGGATCGATATTTATTTTCCGTGTCGTATATTCAACGATACATCTCTAAACAGAAAAATAACATTTCCACGATAAAAACTTTTTCGAAATTATTGGACCGTTTTTCCTGTTACTATTTTCTCCATTTCTTCGTACGAATCTTTTTATTAATAACCAGTGTTTTTCCACGATCAAATGGCCTGTATTTCGATAAGATTTATCAAGCAAAGTGTAATAGTCGTGTGCACGACGTTGTGTCGATTTATCGTATGGGAGATCGTCGCGTACGTGGCTCCTTTGAACGCGTCGAGCATGAATCTACCTACTGTCATGGATTTCCGATGCGGAAGATGACGCAAAGGTTTCTGGGGATTTGCTTTGTACAAACATTAGGACTTTCCTGCCGTGTAAATACCCCGGCAGACATCAGAGTTTGCGGACACTTGTACCAATGCGTATTTCAATATCAAGGATTTGTCAGACGCCGGTTTCTCGATCTGTGTTTGCCGTTTCAAGAATTGTTGCCTACCGTGGGTGGAGCGAATATTTATCCCTCCCTTTTCTAACATCTGATATTAACAATACCAACAATTAGAATTTATACAGAAAAAATTGTGTCGTATCTATCGCAGCGTGTTTTTATGAATACGAAATTTTAATTTAGCAGCGCGCTATAAAATAGTATTGAACGATATTTCAATGAAAAATCGGAAAAGTTTTATAACGGCAGGTATAATAACTTTTTCGAAAAAATGGGAATGAATTGTCGGACGCCAAAGTGTTCACAATTTTTCGTAAAATCTCGACGTTGTGTGTGAAATATTGTTTTAAATTCCTGTACAATATTTGACGCGAACTTATGGAACGACTTGCGCAATCAATACTACATTTCTACCTTTAAAAATGAACCTGTAACCTGCCTTAAACGCCCCACCCGGCATAGTTTTCCCAATCATGCAAATGCATGTGGGCCGATAATTCGAATTCAGGCCATGGAGGCGTGAAACGCGAACACAACGGAGACGAGTATGCCCCACCGTGAATAAATAACACGTCAAACGAGGACAGGATTTTTAATCGTAACACCAATCACACAATGGCATCGCCACTCGATCATCAGGTGTCGGGGTTTGCGAATTTTCGGAACGTTGGGTGTCCGATGGATGCAGGAAAATCGAGTTTGCGGGATGGCAGACACTACCGCGTCCGCCATCATCGGGCGTCGTCATAGGCGAGAGGTTGGCGCACGATGCCTGTTTTCGGTGGTTGTCTCCCGTCGAACAGAAACAGCGTGGGGTTGCGCGGCGGCGAGTGTATTTACATGTTGCACACAGAGACGGCAAACAAGCGTAGCGCTGATTTAAATAATGTATCGCCAAACAATGTCCCGGCGAGGTGCGATGTCCGGACCCTCTTTTATTACCGAGCCGAGGCCTAACGCCATGCACCGCCGTACGAGTCACGGATTACGAGGGTAACCGGCTACAAATTATTCTACATTCGGTAATTGAACGCTTCTGGGGAAATGGAACAAAATTTAACGATAAATTTGTTACAGCTGTCTGTCAAAAAAATATTCAAAAATCGATACAATTTTTATCACTAATTTCTTCCCTAATATAAAAGGTTATTTTCGCAACCGACACTGGATTTACATTAGGTTAGATGCCATTTTGATGTCATCGTCAGACAATATCGACAAGTAACCCCTTCTGGGAGGACACGTTCACCTTGATACTTCGATTACCGTGCAGGTTTTCGAGATTCCAGAACCCAAGAATATCGGAAACTCTCAACCTTTTTGCACGCCCTGTATATAAAAATACATTTCTGCAAACGAGCAGAGACAGCAGCGAACAAACTCTAGAAGGTGTGGAGGGAGCATAAGAATCGCTGCAGGAGACCGTACACAATGAAACAGACAATAATCACGCATCCGAAACCGGTCCTTTTCCAGTTTCCCGTACGAAACGCGGATGTACACGGACGCTGCAAAATTAGCCAGGCAAACGGAAGATGAAAGCAAGCGGTAACAATGTGGTTTCCAGAGCCAAGAGGGGGAGGACAGGAGAGGAAACGTCGAGTGAGGTCTGCCGGCAGAAAGAATAAGGGGGCAGCATCGGGAGGGAAATTAATATGAAGTAGTGTCATTGTCTCTCGTTGCGCGTCGTCCCGATGTCGGGAACTGCGAGGAATTGTGGTCGAATCCTGGGCGTCGGAAAGTTGGAGAGCTCGCGGATAACCGTGGATAATGACTTTTTGATTACAAGACTCGTCGTCGACGGCCGCGAGAAAAGAAACGGAGGATCGGTATAGTGGATCGACAGCTAGATCGTTCCTGTTCCGGTGGATAAATGTCCTCTCCGTGGTCTCTGGTTCTTTTAAACATGGCTATTCGTCCCGTATATCGGTTCACTTTTCGTTCGTGTCCTTGTCCGTCACTGTGTCACTCAGTGTCATCTCCGCAGGGTGAATCGTGTAATTTAATCAGCTCGAGGGATGTTAAGAACAGTAGTAAATTATTTCTATGAATTTGAAATCTACAATGATTTTCGTACCGACTCACCGATGGTTCCCTAATGTGTATTATGGATATAATACGTATTGGCATATACGTACCTGCAACAGAAAAGAAATGCATGTCATTAGAATTTGTAACATTATTAATACAGAAATGTAGTTGACATTTTCATTTAATTTTCTCTGAAACGAATACGGAAACGTAATCTGCTGTTTGACATTATTATTTCTTTAAATTTCTACCTTGCGTTTCTTCGTCTTGCAAAAATAGGAAAGCAAGCTTGCGAAAATGAACGATACGAACAGAATATTTAAAACCTGAATGCATAATCACCACTACCTTCGGCCAAAGGAGTGGAAATTAGTTTTCATTTCAACTACAGAATATTTCATTGAATTTTTCAAAGTAATATTTCTATTTTTCTCGCGGTATTAAAGTTAAAAATATTCGATCAAAACCCGGAAGAATTCAGTACCTGAGAATAAGCGTTGCATAAACATTAAAAAATGGAAAGTTGAATTATCTTGGCATTCATTTTCATCCCCGATTCTCTCTATTTCTACTAAAATTTGCAAGACTATGATTTGTATGAATTCAGTGGCTGCGAATGAACGTCACAAAAAGAATGAACATCCATTACTCAGATGCCCGGAGGAAGAAAATCCTAGAATTGTATCACGTGCAACGTGATAAATAACCTAGGACAATGCGATACATCTTGCGATATCGACTTCAAACCTATGGTGGACACGTACACAACCCATAAAGCGGGATGATCTGCTTTCTCCTCTGCTTTCCTTAAAGTAAGCTTCTTGGAAAACTATGTTCGATCCCGTGACGCGAAAGTTATATATGTTTCGGAAGAAATACTGCTTCGATGAAATACTGTGACCGGGGATATTGGATTCTGTTCATTATTTGTTGGCGATTCCCAGATTTAATACATTTACAATTAAACACATGCCACTTTTAAACTAACGAGGGCAAAATAAGATCAGGAAACAAAAGACTAGAGGCGTTCGTGCCTCTCTTGCCAACTGTTGCCAAATCGTTCTTTCGAAGCCTTCGAGGCCATTTTTCCTCGATAGGTTATAACTTAATTAGAAGTCTATATTCGCGCCCCGAGCATGAACGGTCTTCCGGTTGACGCTTCGCCTCGCCCGGAAAAGCGTGCAGCAAAAACAGGGGCGCGAGAAGTTAGAGAAACGAGCGAGAAAGAAGTGCACACCTCGTAAGAAAAGTAATTGCCAGCAACAGATCATAGGGCCGGCTTCATCATGCCGTGCACAAGGCATTTGACCGAGGCGGACGTAATAAAGTTTCGTTTTGCTGCCGCAGCGCCGAGATCTAATATAAAATGAAAATAAATCAAAGCCTCCCTCGTCAGACCAGCCATTAAGCCCTGTTTCTCTTGTATCGTCGCTGGTTAATTATTAACAACGGCAAAACAATTTGTCCCAGTTCTTTGACTCGAGGGCACGCAATTTGGGGGCCGATTTACCCAAGATTACTGTAAATAGGCGGTTTCCGTTCGTTACGAAATAATTTGAAAATATTTATGAAAACGACGGCAGAAGTTGAAACTCGTTTGGCGGCCGCGGCAAGCTATGCATCAGTAATCGCAATTAATTCCAGACGCGTGTAACAGGTCGACCGTTCTCGCTCTGCGCGACCGACTAGATGTCGCGATGAATTTTTAAGGTGTACATATTTCCCGCGCGCTGGGAAACGGACTCGTTGATGTCCATCGCGCCAGAAATGAAATTACCTTTCAGATAGGTCACACTTACCTTTCCCTCTTTCCGCGTTCGCGTGGCAACGTTAATATGCACGTTTCACTGACGTTCAGCCACCCCGCCGCCAAAGAAAAGGGCATGAATGTCGGCGTAATTGTAAGGGAAGGGAAACACATTTAAACGTATAATTAAGAATCAAAAGCGGCGTAACATTCGCGCGTCAGGCGCTTATCTTTGTGAGCATTAAAACGCGCCGCGCGACACCACGCTACCTTTTCCCTTCTAGGCGAAAAGTTCGCCATTAAAACTCCGGAAAAGTGTATTTAAATTGTGGTATTGAAACGACGCTGTGGAACCGTGTTAAACATCTACGTCTGACGTGACATTGTTTCGAAGTTAATTGGCAAAAGGGAAGACGTCTGTAAAGGGTTGTTTTATTTGTAACGTGTCGCACAAATGCTTGAAACGTTATACACAACGGTCGCGAAATGACAAAATTAGCAAAGGTACCTTAACATTCCACGTATACCGGAGTCTTTTTGTAGAAATGAAATAAAAACGATTCATAATTGTTTTAATTGACTAAACTCTAGTGTATACATCGAGAAGCCATCCCCTAACGAGAGAAGAGTCTATTGCAAGTAATTAGAGTCTATTTGCAAATCGTTCGTTCGAAAAATTATTCCCCCAGACACCCGTGCATCGTAAATCACGGATCACATTCGATACTTCCGCATTCGCCGGTACGTAAACGCAAAACAAAAATGCTCGGCTAGTGTTTCCTATACCGCAATCGTGTGTAATAAGCTCAAACGTTATATTCCGATCCTGGCTGCAGCTGCAGATACGCTGCTGTATTTATAGAAGTACAATGCCCGATGTATCCGGCCGATTGTCGGCTATAAATATCGAGATTTATCTCGATTAACGTGCCACCACGCGTACAAGCGTACGTCTGCACAAAAATGAGCCGTGTCTATGTTTCATCCTGTTCGGCTCAATGCGAATAATTACATTGAATACGTGCCTCGCGATTGAATCGAAATATCCGTCCTATATTATGCCGTAATCACGTTTCCCCCGTTATGAATTATTTCATTAATTAATATATATTTGTTATAGGGAAAATCTGAAACGACCGTAAAAATACCAAGCATGGACACATTCTACTATTTTGCGTCTCATCGAAAACTTACAATGGCTCGAAGCAAACCTCGAACGTTTAACCCCTGTGTCCCTTTCCAATATTTCGTCCAAAAATTTGCAAAGTATAAATTTTTTATTTTCCGAAAAATTCAATAATATAGACATCGTTTGAAGAGAAACAAATGATAGCCTGCCAATCGATGATAACGTTAATAATGACATTTTTCTGCCTTTACGATATTCGTGTCTGAAAATATTGATTCTGTCTAATACATTGAACCGACGCGACGTGTCGCGACGCACAACATCATTTTACGCGGCGTTATTTGTCACAATTGGATATTTATCTTTGGTACACTTCTAAATGCATACAAACACCTGTTGTCAGGAAGAGGAATAAAAATTTGTACCCGGCCAACAATGCAAATATTTGACTGCATTACAATTAAAACACGATTTATATATTTTCGGTCCGCCTGAGCGAAATCAATTACAGTGTAATTTTAAAAACAAATAATTGATGAAAAACAAAAGATTTCCTAAATTGCGTATCCTCGTTGATCGCAACAGGCCTGCTATTGTGCATTTATTTAACTTAAACAAATTTATATCGAATACAAATTGAAATATTATTATATTGATGAAACGTTACATTTTATTATTTCGTGCGTATTTATTTAATTAATAATTTAAATCTCCGGTCATAAGGCAAAACGACACGAGTCACGTTTTAAAATTTATCGACATAAATCAACGAATCACAAGTCTGAGATTATCTGGAAGATGTTGCAATGTTAAAATATTTATGTTCTTCGGTCTATATCACCATACAGGTGTGCTACCTTTTTGTCACCGAGTGTATTATAACGGATTACAATTTCAAGCCTTTTGTTAGCCGCGGAGTGAAACGTATTAACGAACACAAGCCCGACGTCGATATGAATTTGCGTAATCAGACTGGCCGAGTTCTTGAAATCTCATTTGAAATAGGAAACCCTGGAAATTCAGCCAAGGATAAAATTTCTGGTCCATCTAGCGCGACATTCTGCGGCACTGGTCATTTAAACGCCGCCACAGTCCGCGTTCATTCTGCGGACCTCTGTTCATTGTCAAAGCTTCGCAATCTCCCTTCTGCAGCCAGATATTTCGGCTGCCGTGAATAGATTTTTCGAGGTCTTCCTGGTTCGGTCGGTCCTTTTAACCCGGAGAAAATAGAAATCCCGAAACGCACTGCGCACAACTGATAAATCGTGCGTGATACGCGCGATACTCGAATTAAATTAAACCCTCAAGATTTATTACGATCGCTACGGTCTACAAATTAATTTACTGCTCTCACGTTTAGCCAGATGTTACATTGAAGTCACGAAAGACGTCACGAAATAATAGAAAATAATATATCAATCATTGCGAGGATAGATCTAACGAAATTCACTTCGTATTCAATTTCTATTGTTTCATATCTGATTGTAAATGAAATTGAATCGGTTCGATACGAGTTCGTTCGTTTCATTTCACTAATAAAGCACGGTACTGCAAACTTTCGCTAATAAAATTCGAATTTCATACAGATCCTCCATTAACTAAACAGGCGACGGATATTAATTCAAAATTGCGATTTTTAGCGTCGCGAAGTGTAGAATTACGGTTACCGAACCGAATTCGCAGTTAATTTTAATCGCTGATGAGCACTGACAGGACGGAATTACCATTGAAAAACGATATTCGTCGTAATTATTAGACATTCCGATATAAAAGTACGCGTGGGATTTTTTTTTTTTTTTTTTTCTCCCCCTCGACGATGTCGCGAGTCTGGACACGTCGGACGAGCGTTGGCCACCACAGAAATTTTGGGTAAATTTAATTTTCTTTTTCGTCCGCTCCCTATCCTAAATCGAGTCAATCGTTTCTGTCGATGATTCGTCGATATCCCTACAATGGAATATTCACCGCGGAATAATTGACTTTATGGGATTACCCCGGCCGCGTTCTCCGATACGTGTTCGCGTATAGGGAACTATGATGGAAAAAAATAAATGCTCCCACCAGGCTGCGGAATTATATCGTCGGGTACCCGTCGTCGAATCTGAAAAATCGATTATATTTCTTCCCCGTGGACGGGGGCAGAATGTTCCCTGCGGTCCCGGAAAGTACGATGATTGAATCGTCGATATGTATTAACATGTGAACATTCCAGCCGCTCCGGTCGTCGCGCTATTCCCAAAATTTAACACCTAGTGTACTCGTGAAGAGTTTATCGCCAAAAATATAAGACATGCAACCCTTCAGAAAGCTCCAATTCCATTAATTCTATTAATAAAAATCTGAATTTGCATAAAGATCCGCAGTTTATTCGTAAAAGTGTCGTCAAAGACAGATATAAGTGACGCTAAGTTCATCTTTGCCTTTAAAATAATAGAATTTCATAGATAATAACTAACTGGAATATTTTTAACCGAACTATGATGCACGTTTGAACGATGTCCCCCGCGGATATCAGGCGTTGATCATAAAAGATTAGAAACGGTAAGCGAGCATGGTTTCGCGTTCCCCCGCGTGCTTTTTGCTCAGCCACCGTTGGCAACAGATCTTCCTTCCGCGTAGCTATTTTGCAAATGTAATGTGTGAGCGGCGCATGCAAAGAGGAAACGAATGACTCCGCTAGTAGTGGCCGCGGCATACTCACCCATTCATGAAACAACGAACGTCCTACAAATCATGCACTGTCCTCGCTTATGTATGCGGCTTACGGAATAATCTGTCGCCGGGACTGAAAATATCGGAGTCGAATTCGGCGATAAATAATTCAGCCCCTTTCTTTTCCGGCGTTTTCGCGCGGGGCGAGCTCAGGTTCGCGGAACACCGTTTGCGGAATTTCTAGAATTCGTTTCGAGTCAAAGGGAGGCCGCGACGACTTCTTTGCGGTTTCTGCGCGCTAACAATCGCTATTGTTCGGACCAGGAGGAAGAAGGAGGCATGTGCGCGCATAAAGATTCGAGGGATTTCACTTCGCCGGGGCACGGGTCAACAGACGGATATGCTAATCACCCTGAAGGGTTAATTAATCTTCCGAGCTGGCCATTCCCGACACCGTCTCTTCTTTGTTCGCGGTAACTAGACAATCGCGGAACTCACGACGTCGCATTTCCTCGTAGAACATCCTATTGCATAAATATAGAGGCGGGCTCGTCCCGCGAACAATCGATTTTTTAATAAAAACCATGATAACATCTCGAATCCTACGCAATGATTAAATCCACCTACAGCGACGAACACAACGCATAGCAGTAAATTCATATTTAGGAGAGACATTTTATAATAATCTTGAAACGTATAGTTCAAAGCTCTACTTTGTTTATTAATATTTCTTTGCTTCTGACTATCTTTAATCGACAAAACAAATGTAGTTCATGGCGTGCAACGAACACAGTATATAATAATGGCGGCATTTACCGCGGTACAACGAATATTACTTCGCGTTCATAAGTTCGAAGGCGAAGTCAGTGAGTATCGTACGTGCTCTCGCTGATATCCCGTCGAGAGTACGATAATTCACACGAGAGCGAGCTATTAATAATGTCTTCTGACTTTCAAGTAAAAGCTGCACGGAATAAGAATGTGGACGAGGAAGACCCACGCGCGAGCAGAAACACAGACAAGGAGGGACACTCTCGTGACAGAGGGTGCAACGAAGAGCGAAACGATGAATAGAATAAAGATGGATGCTCATTACAGTTCCAATCTTACGGCAAGAAATAACCGTGAATGAGTAATTACGACAATGAAATGCACGTTACCTCTACATAAAATCAATGAACGTCAATCAGAGTTATCTCTTTCCCTCGAATATCTCGAAAGTTTAAATCCGATTTTACAGATACTTTCGAAAATTCAAAATGCCTGCATTCCGAAGAAACGAATCGCGAAGGTTCTTAAATATTGAAGGCGTCCGTAACTCAACGTTAGACATTCCCGGTGAACTATCGACGTCATAAACAACTCAAGAAACTTCGATTGTGAAACTTCTTTGGAAATAAGGTGGCAAGACGGTATTGAAGAATCCCAATATGCGATGCGTCGCGCATGCCCCCGTTGGAAAACAAATGTCACCGAACTATTAAAAGTTCCCGACCCCCCGAGCGGATCGCGACGTAAATAATTCCCCGCTCGGACGCCGCACGATTTATAGCTAATATTTTAGTTTTAATTTGGAAAGAATTATTATCAATTTTTTTTCTTTATGAGAAAACACCCTGTATAATAATTCTAGAACGCGTTCTGGAATACTATTCGGGTCAGAAATGCCTGTTAAAGAATGGACGCGCAGGTTGCGAGAGGGTTTTCAGCGCGCGGAGACCGCCAAGCGACAGGAGTAATCGTAAAATACAACCAACGCTATAAGGTGTTTCGATGTACACCTTGGATGCAGCTAAGAACGCAGATTGCAGGTGTCAGCGGCTCGGTGGTCCAACGGCAAACTTTCACCGAGCGGTATTTCATAAAAGTCGACGTCGGCCACCGCAACGAGTAAGCAACCCACTCGAGCCGCGACAACGCTTGTGCAGTTTCACGGTGTCGGTGCAACAGCTAGTTTATTCAAATTTGATGTAATGCCTTACCAGAGAAACGTACAGTGGCTGCAGTCTGATGCAAAGCCCCGGAAAAATTTCGATTAGATCAAACTTTCGAGCTGCTTAACCACATAGGTACGTTACTCGATAAGGTGCTTAATTTGGCA
The DNA here is from genome assembly GCF_013123115.1 of Colletes gigas. Classification (NCBI taxonomy): domain Eukaryota; kingdom Metazoa; phylum Arthropoda; class Insecta; order Hymenoptera; family Colletidae; genus Colletes; species Colletes gigas. The sequence continues at coordinate 783,918 of NW_025106643.1, read as the reverse complement.
CAGTGTCCTGTGCATATCTCATAATTGCAAAAGTTGTTTAAGGAAAGGAACAATACAAAAGCTTGCGTAGAACGTATCGACGTCTTTGTACGATTTTCTTTCCGTTTGACTAATGAGCCGGGTTTCCATGTTCATCGAATAATACGATACGCTGTTCTGCCTTGGCATGAATCTCATTTTTGCAAATACGGGTATTTCCGTTCGTGTACCGGGTCTAAGTAAGCATAGAAAAAGTAAAGGGATTACGGAGGCTCCGGGCAACATGTGAAAACTTCTCAAAACTGAAATACGTCTTCGAATACACGGATCTCTTTGCATCGGGGCTGTCTCGAGCAAAGCTGCAACCTTGCATAGTTTACAACAACGTTTTATCCTATCTTCGACCGAGCATGTGGACACAAGGAAAATCCGGCGTCTTCCGGATTCACGATCTGACATTCTTTATGACGACCATTCGTTTCGATCGCCCTTGTCCACTGTCTTCGACAAATAATCCGCTTTGTGCGCGACGATCCTTTCGATAACGACGAAATACGAACAGCCAACACGAAATTGTTATTATTATATTAATAACAAAATAAAAATTCGTCCCTGAAGAGGTTAAGAACTTATACGCGATGCTACGGAATTTCGATTACCGGAAGTGGTTAAAACAAATCTTTAAAACATTACCTAACATTTTATATCTTTTCTTTAAACGCAATTTCCGCTGATTCGACTCGTAGCTACCCAGAAAAGGGAATACGTCGTTGGGCAATTCATTGGAAAAGGGATTCATAACAGTAAAATTCCAAGCTCCGAGAGTTCCCGGCGATTCGTCGAGGAAGGAATTTTAAAATGGTAAAAATTCCAGATTTAACGAAAAGTTTCACGAAGAAGCGTTTCAACTTCGAATTCGTCGAAGGGCCACGTCGAACGATCGGGCATCGAACGTTTTCCTTCGTCGATTCGAACATAAAATATTCTAATAAGAACCGATAGGCATCGCGGGAGGCAGTCTTCTGAAGGACGCCAGTCAGAAAAGAGGAGACGTTCGACGAGGAAGATGATAAAGTGTATAAAGAGTAACATTTGGATACAGAGATCAAGAGCGAGGATGAATTAGCATAGACAAACGTCGCCATCCGCTTCGAATTTTCACGACCGTCCAGAATCGACGTTATTTATTCTTCCGGCTAACATGGCTACCCTTCGTGCGCAACCCTTCCTCTTTCCCGCGCTAGGAAACTCTCAAGCACCCTCCACGTATCCGAAGATCTCGTACTTTGCTTTTCATACGAGCCATAATTTTAATGGAAGGATAAACTTCGAATTTAATGCGTGCTGAGTAAATACGTGTATTAATCTTTGAGTGTACTGCTAAAATGAAATGTATTTTCAAATTATTTATTATTAAATATTATCTTATTTACGGAACATGTTATTTTTTTTTAAATACAATATAAATATCAATTTCGAATAACAATATTTTAATACGTAATGAATTCAAATTGAAGCGAAACATTTTCACAAGTTGATTGCAAGGTACGATTCGGAATAAAATTTAACAGGACGGTGCCCGAGACTCTCGGAAGAAGGAATAGAACAATTACCCACGAACTGCACAATTTCTCGCTGTAAACTGTTACGTTAAAGACGAGATTAAAATGCACGGCGGGTCGTCGAAAGTCACGTGCACAAGTTTCGATCGTTCCGTTGCAGGGGGAACTGAACGAAGAAGGAAAAATCGAATGGATGCACGTCGAACCGAAACCTCCAATCGAGTTCATCGTCTTTATCGAAGTATAACGTCGAACTCGATAGAGGGTATCCGTACTACAACAAACGAATTTCAATCTACTGCCTTTTGTTTCTCGAATCAAAGAAGCGAAAAGCCTTTCGGAATGTTGCTGATAAGACGGATGAGCCAATAGTGGATGAGTAAACCCTACAGAGAATGGAAGCTCGATCTTTTAGAAAGAAGTAAAAAGGAACTCAAAGGACAGAGTTGGCCTGTTTTTCGTTGGACGAAAACGTACTACGCCAATATTAATTAAATTAAAACTATAGTGCTTCCTACGGTAATTTCAAGAATGTAAAACACTATTAACTAACAAAAAATTGGAAAACATTTACTCTTTCCAACACAATAAATACCTATCCCTATGCCTTCGAACATTAAATGAGCAATGATTAAAGTTCCAAACATCTAACGAAACAAATCATCCGCGAAGAGAAATAAAATCGCACTTGTTAATCCTCGAAACAGCTACAGCGACGTGGAAAGTGTCTCTCGAGTCAAACTTGTCGCGTTAAACGCGTTTCAACATTCCATAAAACATGACACTCCTCGTGGCTAGGGCACGTTCGAGTCCGCCATGCAGTCGTCTGAGTACTCCACTGCCAGAGTCATGGGATTATTTATGCGGAACCTCTTTGCCCGATGGTCGTTTTCTCGCTATTTATTGGCCCTCGAAACGCGGGAACGTCGGCGGACCAAATCCAGAATCGATTTGGATTGGGTCGAACAGCTCCTTAACTCACAGTATCGTTACGAAAGGGAGAAGGTTCCAGAATGCCGGACATATATTTCCCCAAGACAAATGTCTTTCCTTTTACCGCCGAAGGAAATTTCAAAACCTTAAGGACGCTCTAAACGTTGGATTACGGAAACGTTAAAACTCTCAAGTGATACAAACTAGTTCCTTGCACATAGAAAACAAATTCCTAAGAAAGAATCGATTCTGGAACCTATACGTCCTTACAGACGCTAAAGAAAGCTTGGCCAGCGTTAATTAATTCGGCTGGCGGGATGAATTCAAACCGAAATGATCGGCATTTCTGTTTGCGCCGACGTTTCGTTCGACGACAAGAATGTTTTAATTACATGGGACGCTAACAGCGCAGAGACTGACTCCAGGTTAATGCGTTAATTCACATGCACTTTGACTGCATTCGGCAAACATCGGAAACAAACTCGACAAGCTGGCTTCGATGTCACAGACCTCCCTCCGCGCCGCCCTACCTCATTCGTTTGCTTGTTTATCGTTTTACTAGGTTGAAACGTTCGATACCGGCCACGGATGTACGCTCCGCGAATTTCGTTTGACCATGGCTATATTACAGTTACGACTGCATCAGGGTCACCGACGAATGCGAACAAAAAAAAAAAAAAAAAAACAAATTGTATAAATACATCGGCCGAGGATTCGTTTAATAACGAATTAATCCCAACGGAATTGATTGGAGTTAATTTAATCCGCTGGGAACCGTTTGACGCTGATTCGTCTTGCATAGAAACGCGTTCTTTCTATTTCCAGGTACAGTGGAACTCCATTTATGTGAACGTGTAATAGGAGTCCACAGATTATCCCCGCTACTTTTAACTTTTCGCTCGTTTGACAGGACTTCCTGTTCGGATAAGTGGATTTAATTGTACCTATAGATCTTCTTTTATGTTTCCTATTTTAAAACAAGGTTGATATTATTTAGGTCACATTTTAAGAACCGGGAATCACCGAAGAACCTCGGAAAGAGAATAAATGGGAAATAAGTCGAGTTCGTTCGTCGACGAAAGGAATAAAAGCTACCACAACTGTTGCTGGCGGTCTGATTTGTAATGTAGCTGTCAACTTCAGGCGATGAGACGTCTGAATTTATCTAAGAGTAATAACATTGCATTATGCAGTCACGATTCGTAAAAAGAGGCAACGCCATTCCCTTGTCATCTCGATCATTGGCGAACGGATGCAAAGTCATTCTTAAATTCAATTTACATGTATCTGTAAATTTTAACAATAGAACGCATTGCCCAGAAATGTTGGAGAATCATTAAGGACTTTCGCAGAAATACGTAACCCAGAACTAGATCTGTCTCGAGTCGGGGTATTGTTAAATCATTCGAACGTCTCTTTACGCGCGAGAAACTTACTCGCGGCGTTATTCGAGGAACCACGGAAGATTCATGCGGACACAAAGCACCCAAACGTCGTGCACCTCCAGCCTCGCAATAAACCTCGCCCCGAAAAAGAAGTACTCGTAAGCCGCTGCCGCTGCGCTTTCCGTCGACTGGTACACATTTCGAGAACAATTCCCAATGCTTATAAGAACCACGAAAATCGGGAAGAGATTCTCTGACGAACGATTCACCGTTACTACGGGTGAACTGTTTGAAAACACCTCTCGCTAGGTACGGTTGCTAAAGAATACAATAGGTACACGGTTGCGAGGGATGAACGGTTCGAGGCGGAACGCACGGCGGATAGAAATGTCACTTGAAGTCGGGATACCGCAGCGTCGAGTGTGTCACAGGTATTGTCGTGTAAACAGGTCGCGCGTAAAAACCGCCGGTAGTTGCTGAACAGACTCAATCTTTCCACCTGACTCTTCTATCGGCCCTTTCCCCCGTCCCTCTGTCTTCGTCCCTTCGCCCTCCCGCGCGCGCAAACAACCACAATCTCATCACTCATTGTCTCACTCCTCGAGTGTGTGCAATCGACCTTCGTTTCCTTCCTACTTCTTTGCCTCCACACAGCTCTACGCTCTTTGACTCTATACTCGATCCAAGGGCTTTATAGATAACTTGCACCCATCTCGAGGCAAGACAGGGGGTTAGATAAACATTCTTCGCAGTGTTGCCCTTTGCAAGACTAAGCTCCACCCTCCGTGTTCCTTTCTATTTGTTCGTTCGCTCGTTTCCTCTCATCTTTTGTGCGTCTACCACTGGCAACCTTGCTTTATTTATTAAATAGGTTGCATCTGACGATATTTGCAAGTTTTCTTGGATGATATAGTGCGATATTCTATTAGGGTGTTGCGTATAAAGTGTAAAATGTAAGCATTGTTAAAAGTAACAACGCCTTCCATTCTTTAATAGCAGTTCACAAATGAGCAGTATTTTCGTTTGCCGAGGGACAAAAATTATTTCCCGTAATACCACAGTTGGCTTTAGTTTCTAAAGTAACAACGTAAGTAAAGAGACAGAGAGCTCGACCAATATTGGGTCAATTCTACTTTGTACACTTTTCCAGGAAAACTTGGAATTTCTTAAAGTTTCAGGTAAAAGTAGGCTAATTGTTACAAGAAAACTCGTCTTAAACTTCTTCCCTGTTTTACTAATTAGTCGTTTTATTTAATTTTCGATCAGTTACTTAATGAAAATCACTCGTCAATCTTTCTGTCAAGCGATAAAAGTCGTGGAAACTAAAATCAACTCGTACGTATAATATTTTCTTTGTACAAACAAATGTAATAATTTACAAATAAATAATATATATGCAATGTACCGTTCATTGTTTTAAAATTGAACCTGGAATATCATAACAAAACATAGAGCAAACGTTTGAAAAGCTGTTTTATGATCCTCTTGAATACGAATGTCCGACCTTTCAATTGAAAAATTAATAAATGATAAAGAATTTAATTCGATGGCATATTTCAATGAAATCGATTTCCAATAATATGTTTTTATTAACCCAGTTTTCATTATATATTCATATCCCGCTGTTCTCTCTATTTATTGAAAACAAATAGAGTTCTTTTATGCAACAAAACATCTCTCGATAACACGTTTCATGGAATTGTTATATCAAATAAAGATCCACTTTTAAGCGCCATGTTATTTTTCTTTCAAATTTAATAACAACTAATAAAAATTTTTTCACATTACTTATTATTTCTGGTCCCTGAAATAAGGATAGCTAGAATTGCTCGAGTTTTCCCTACGCGATGGAAAATTAACGATAGCGGTGAAAGGTTGAATGTAAACAGCAACATTCCGAGGACGTTGGAACGATCGTGACTGGGATCTAGGGACGGCGATCGGATAACGTAGGAGGAAATCGACGACGGTCGAAAGAAATCCGCGACACTTGGGCGAGGCCCGTAAAATTTTAACACGCAGCGTGCACGGTACGAGGCCTCGAGTAAAATAATACGGTCGTGCGTTTTCTGGAAAGTGGCATTCCCTCTGCCAATCTTCAGCCCGTGAATTCGCGCTGGTTTTAACGAACAACAAAGGAACTTTGAATCGTAAAACTTCCTTCCCGGCGGGGAACCAGGAAGAACGAGCTGCGTGGTAAAGCCGGGGCTTTCTCGTACCATTTTAAAAGGGAGTAAATCCCGGGTACAAGTCGATTGCGTCGAAGAGCAGATCGCAATAACGTAAAAGTTGTGTGACACGGAGGCAGGGGCGAGAGTCGCGCACCTGCGCCGAATAGCCCGCGGTATAATATAACTCACGAAATGGATCGAGTACTTCCCTCTCGCTGTACTTCTTATTCGATCAAAATGTAATCGTTGATTGTAAATCTTTGGGAACGTATGTAGAAACGGTCCACGATCCCCGGTAGCGAGTTCCGCGGTAAACTATTAGCGAACTCGGTCGTGATCGAGGTATCAGTTAAAAATAGTCAGAGCGACGGAATCGTGAAACAAATATCGGAATGCAAATTCAGCTGGCGAGGCGAGGGCTAGTCAGAGAGGCTGACAAAGCGATGCAATCACGATCCATGGCGGGTAATTAGTTAGCAGCACGTACCAGCGCTTGATCGCTTTCGATTTTTCTCGGGTGTACCGCGCGTTAATTACCGTCCGCGATCGATAGTCGCGCGGCTCGAGATCACGCTAATTCTCTAGGTTAATTTTTGACGCAATTTACCGACTCATTTTCCCGGACGTACCGAACGATCATTCTGTGGAACAACTCCGCCAAGATTTTCGTAATAATACCCTGTACTTTATGACCCTATATTTTAAGACCGTTTGAATTAATAAAATAAAATGGTTCGGGGGTGTAACGATTCATTTCGAAAAATTTCGTTGAAACGTGTGAAGCAATGTTACAGATTTTTAAACGTTGCCAGGACGTTTTGTCGCACTACGCGTCGTCTCTGGTGACCGATAACTGTATAATTAACCCCTTAACACGTTCGCCACCAGCGTCACGTATGTGCGACGCGCCGATTTCCGCTGGGAGCACAGCGTCACGCATACGTGACACATTGGAAAACTAGATTCATATTGACATCCATTAGATTTTAATCGTATATAAGTTACAATCGCGCACAATGGTCTTATATACCCTTCGAACCATCTAAACTGAAAAAGAAGCAACGCTTCTAATTTCTTTTAGTAGACGAATAGAATTTGTACTATAGAGGGTGGAGGATAGCTTTTGGTAGACTGAAAGTCCCGAATCGTTTTCCCAGATTCCTTCGAACACACTTCCCGTTAATCCATTACTACCCCAGTGTCACAATAAACAAACAATGAACGTGCCGGGCGATTTGTCGGGCGTAAATCGGGCTTTCGGTCGAGCAAAGATCCGACTCCGGTAATCTTCCCTTATCAGAATGGATCGTATAATGCCTCGTAACGAGGATGCAATGTCATCTGAAATCCCTGCCGCGTAGGGCGGCTCTGCGGAGGATCGTTGGATTCGCAGGAATGACGAAACGCATCTCCGTATGCGACGGTATCGGTGCACACGTACATGGTCGCATTTCGGGGCCACGAGCAAGAAGCGCGGAGCCAGAAGGGTTCACCCGTGGAACGGAGACGGAAACCGCTGTAACGTCGGGGGTCGAATAGAGAGAGGAAGCGTAAACGGGCGAGCATGCGAGGCAAAGGCAACCAAGCGGGGAATCGGCGGGAGCTAGAGCTGAATTAGCATGGCTATCTGGGTAATATATTGGACTGTATCGTTGGACACGACCAGCCAGAGCCGCGTGATATACTGACACCCCGGGTTTTATTGGCAGTACGTAGTCTACCCTCTCCCTTTTCAGCCGGCCTCACCTCTGTCGGCCCTTGACGCCAGGCTTATCCACTTTTCCCCGTTAATCCGACAAACCCGGAGTCGGCCGCCTGCTCTAAAAAATGTATTCCCTTTCCATTAACCTCAACCGACCCGATGCACTCTAACTTCCTATACTCTATTCGGTATAACTCGTTATTTAAAAAAAAACTTATTTCAGTATTGGAAACACCCCTTCTCGTTTGATCACTGACGCTAAGCTATCAGTATCAGTTTATTACTATTACGGTAATACTTAATAAAATAAACTAATTTGTAAATAGAAGTAACACTGCACTATCTTCCGAGCGAATAATTCTATGACTGACCCGTCGCGGGAACCCTTCGCTGCCACTTGACAATGCGTTACGCAATTTCGTTCGATCGAGAATGATTTAGACGCGGCCCGTTCTCCCCCGTGTCTTTCGTTCCACCCTTTCATCGACTGTCTTCGGTTATGCGCGCGCCCGCTGACTTCACTGGAAACATTTAGTCCGGTAAACCGGTTTTAAAAGGTCTAACGAACTGTGAAGCCGGGCTAATTGAGACCGTTGCAAAACGCGGCTGTATCTCCTTGCCGGAACCAGTTTACGGGCGCTGCGACAGGTGTAACGCGAAGCTGTTTCATTGCTTTACGAGTGCTAATTATCTTAAACGGGGGGGTGGGGGACGGAGAGAATGTCGACGCAGTAGCAAAAAAAGAGTAATTTGCAAATCATTCGTCGTTTTGCCTGTCTTCCCTCATCCGTCTCGCGCCTGATTATTTTGTCCACTCCTACTCGCAATTTGCTTCGCTTGAGGCCCCGCTTTTGTCGAATTTTTCGCGTCTCGCGAGAGGAAAATTCGTGTTTCCCCTAATCGCATCGAAACAGGAACGATTCCTGAATTTCGCCGCGATTAGTGTCGTTCTATGGCTACACCCGTAATTTTCAATAATCTCGAAACGGACTTGCTAATTGCAGAAAAATTTAATATTGTGATGCACGGTACCGACAATAGAGTTATGAACATTCTCTTGTAATTGTATAGAGAGCGCGTGATGTACGTCGATTTAAAAGGATATCGCATGCACGAGGCACCGGGGATGCGTCAAAGGCTATATTTTCGATTTCTTTCGAATAATACGATATTGAATTTCGTGTCACGTTGGATTTGATATTCCTTATTCCCTTTCGATGTTCGTTTCATCGCGAGAAATCTGAAATCGCGATGTCTGATCACATATTCCTTATTTGCTCCGTACCTATCGTTGGAAGTATCTACCGTACGCTAAGTAATGAATTGTATGTTTCCGGGAACTCGTGCGTTTCCATATTCTTTTTATCAATTCGAAGTATGGAAAGTCTTTAGCAATTCGTATTATAAAGTTAAAAATCTAAAATGGTATGCAGTAAATTTTTAAACCAGAGTCTGGAGACCTTTGCTCTACTCGAACCATGAATTACATACCTCTATCGTACGAATTTCTTAATTAAACACATTACGGCTCGTATTTCCTTTGAATTCGACTCGATCGAGTCACCCTAGGAGCGAATTCGACTCAAAGCAATATAAATGTCGCGAGGGCCTGGTTTACGGCGTAGCTGGGGGAAGGGTCTCTTCAGTTTGTAGCAAGTATTTTCAAGGAAAAGTTAAATCCCGCGTGTTGCGTGCTCGAGGACCACGTCGCGCGTACATTATTTCATTAAACGTACTTTTCCTCGCCCTCAGACCTCATCGTCGCAGCCGCCATCGACGTCACCGAGGCTCTCTCAACCGATCGGCAGAGAAACAGAGAGAGGAGAGAGGAAGAGCGACAGGGACGAAGGGCCAAGCTTTAGCCGCGCGCGCTATTCTAACCGGCTTTTATAATAATTAATTTGCTCAAGAGTTTTAACGACTTATTGCACTTCAATTAACTCGTTTTAAATTGCATAATCCGGCGATGCAACCGTGGCGGCTGGGGGGGGGGGCGGGAAATTCGTTCGGTAATAAACCCTACACAGTGGGCTGGAGAGCGGTTATTTGTGGCCAAGATTCAACTTTTCAACTTTCCTATTTGAGAAAAATTTTAAAAGAAATCTAAAATATTAGTTCCCTTATTATTTTGACGCATGGAAAATGACCCAAATTCGATCGAATTATTTTCATCGGCGACAGAGGAAACGTTTGGTTCGATTCGATCGATGAAACCGGTTTCACATCGAAATACTTAACGTGCCAATCTCGGCTCGATCGCGTAATTTGACGTTGCGACGAACAGACACTAACGAACCAAATGTGTAGAACGAAAAGTGACGTTACGTAATGTAAATCTCGGACTTATTTACGACAGCATAGTTTTAAAAGGAAAAAGAATTCTGTTATGCTCGAGTGGTTTCTATAATGGGTAGGTGAAATCTTTTACTTTGGTCACGTAACAATCGATACTGAGAAAGCCAGAAGAAATATTTATCCAGATAATTAATACGTCGATGTAACATAATTATTTCTAAAAGAAATAGAGGGCTGGTGTGATTAGAAATTACGATGCTCGTTATTTATTCCTCGATCGATACGACGGACATAGCATAGGCTATTTAAAGTATACATAAGCATAAGGATACATAAAGCAAAACGGATTTAAACTTCGAAAGTCACACGCCTAGGAAAGCTAACGAAGAGAACAGAAAAAGCACAAGGACGAAAATTTGCAATTCATGAGCGAGAAAGACGCAACACATTTATTATCTTTATGGGGTAGCAGGAATCCCTCGTGTAACAAACAAAAACACATTCCGTTTCAGCTGTTTAATTCAAAATGGCGCAAAACAACATAAACGCCTGAATTAATCATGACACAAAACACTTGCTAACTATTACCAAGAAGTTTGTTACGGCACTCGGCTGAATTTGTGGCAGCGGTGAAATCGTTTCGAAGGAACCGGATTTTTCGTGGCCGTAAAATCGCGAAAAGAGCAACACGCAGCGGTGACATAATTTGCAAAAAGAATTTGCGATAAATTCGCTCGGTATACAAGTTTTAAACTGCGGTACAACTTCCACGTAAAGTAGTTTCACTGATTAAAACGCTTCTTGCGTACGTAGAATGCGACTGCTGCTTTCAATTAGGCGACAAACTTGCAAATTCCATTAATATCCGCGACTAGAAGACACGAGTAATATAAATGGCGGAAATGATAAATATGCAATAAAATTCGGATTATCCGGGCATACTCGGGACTGGGGCAATGCTCCATTATTGATGAACATTAGCAAAGGATTACTGTACATAGCATTTTTAAAGCAAGCGTTAACCTAAAAATCCTGATTGCCTGAAAATGTTCAGGGAAAGAGAAATGAAATGCATACAAAGAATTTTTTCCTAAACAAAGTAAGAACAAAGGGTGTTAGGAAAGCAACAGGGCAATATTAAATAAAGACAATTAGGAATGGAAAAGAGTTGAGAGAGAGTAGACACTAGCGTTAAGGTGGAATGAAAAACAGCTACGCAAAGGACGATTTCGTTGAAGAGAGATCAAAACTCAAAGAGAGAGAGAGAGAGAGGGGGGGGGTGAGGAATAGTACAATGCAAGGGGAGGAGTGAAGCTGTCCTGAAATGAGGTCGACATAATTGCACCCCTAGTCATAGTGGAACCAAGCGGTAAAGGCGAGGAGGAGATGAAGGAGACAAGGGTGGTAAGAGAGATGGTAATGGAGGGGGTAGGCTGAGGGGGTTGGTCGCCATCTATTGTCTCTCGTAGACTCGACTCGGCCCTGATTAAATACTTGACACATCCCCGCCTGATCCGAGCCGGCATAACTTTGTTCGAATTGTAATTACGGCCCGGATCGGACTCCAGTTACGAACGAGTTCCAGGCGCTCCGAAAACCCCCGGTAACTTTACCGTACCCCTTTCTGAATGTCGCGGTCTTCGGTCTCAGGATTCCTGAGTTCGATTTTTCATCTAGCCGCCTCGAGATCTCCCGTTCTACCCGGCCATCTGTGTACCCCCGTCATTACTCCTGAAAGCTACTCTTCTTGACGTTTCTTGCGATAATCGAGGCGTGACAATCAACGGGGTATTCTAGTCCAGAGTCTCATCACTTTCGTCTCCTTAAAGATTACATTTATTTACGATTTACGAACGCTTTTTTAAAGAAAAGTGTTATTCAAAATTCAAGGCGCTAAAAGAAACATCCCCGCTAAATGAGTAAATAATTAAATTGAAATTCCAATCTAATATAGAAGGATACGCTTGAATGACACGCGAGTATAAGAAGGGTGGTATTCATGCACGACACGCGCGGAAAGAACAAAGTATACAATGACACGTCCGGTGTGCGCAAGTTACAGGGCATTAAATTCACTCTTCGTTGATCGCGATCTGAAAGCTTACTTTACAAATTAGAACGATACGCGGCATTCAAACATACGTGCGGCCGGCATTTTCTCGTGGCGGACAAAGGTAAAAATATCCTCGCGGTGTTTCGTTCGCAGTTCCCTCTATCTGATTAGGGGAGGCATGCTACTCTCAGGTATTCGCGATCTTGATGTATACGCGTGTCCGTGACGTCTGTTCCTCGAATCACGCGCGATCCCTACAAATTTCCGAGCCGCACGCGATCCGACCAGCGGCGATTTTTCTCGAAAAAGGAGAGCCTTTGAACTTACGAATAACTTTATCGTTTGTTCCAGACGCGACCAATTTGTACGCCGCATCCCGCGGAAACCATCGCGATGGCCGTCGCTCTTTCGCGATAGCGTCGCGCCGCTGCCTCCGTGCTACGCGTTTAAATGTTTTTGCACTTCCCGTAGACGTCAAAGAGTTAACTATGTTTCCGTAAATATGTTAAAAGTGGTATTACTCTCGGCACGTGGGAAAAAAAAAATTCTACTTTCAATTTACATATTTTACGCGCGACGCTAGACTCGCCCTGGAGGCATTCTTTTCCTTCAAATTGCTGGCCGGCAGTTTCTTTCTGAGGATTTTTAAGAATATTAATTATTTTCTGATCGGTACAATTTTTATTATGTGTTACTTCTTTTGTACCGAAGGATTTTTCTTGTTAATGAATTATATTTACTGTAAATTGTCCTAGCTTTTAATAGTCGCTATCGTAGTTGATTTAAAGAATTCTAATTTAATTGCACGAGCTAACATCAATTTCTCCAACTCGCTGTCAACGAGTCACGCGGCCAAACCTGATTGCACATTGAAATGCACGACGAGCGTGTCATTTGTCGAAGCTGACAAATCCGAGAAAGGAAAAGATGACGTTAATACGAGAAACGTATTGTAAATTACAAACTCGAATTGCCAGAAAACCAGTATCAAATTTATGGACATCGCGAGCTGGAAAACCTAAATCCCTCGTGATTGTCTGTCAATTATTTATGATTGGCAGCAATTTGTCCAATGGAGTATAAGCCCCATCGGGATGAGGGTTTACCAGCTGTCATCCAATGTTTCGGACTGTATTACCCGTTATCCTCTCTTCATTGTTAATGTAGAAGTCACCGTTGAGCAAAAAACTACTTCGTGGTTTCGATACTCCCGTGCGACAAATGGAGTCTCGGTTTCTCCACGAAATTTCGTTCCTATCTCGTTCCACGATTTCTAGAAGAACGTTCCCCGTTACTCGATGAATTAACCAACGTGAACGAGAGAAAGAAACGTCGTTTCGTTCTGCACGAGACTTTGTTATCGGGCAAAATTCCTGCGTAATAGGCCTTGTAGTGTCTAACAGGTCGACTTGTTGTTATCGAACGTGTAACGTTGGGTCGCAAAAACCGAGCCAGCAGTCACGGACAGGCAAAACCGAAACTGTCGCCGCGAGAATGCCGTGCAAATATTCATCTGGGCCATTTCGAGGAGACTCTGAATTCTTTCGACTTCATTCCAATCGTGCGATAAGCCGCGATAGACGAAAGGGTCCTCGCGTGACACGTCCACATCGATCTACGCTTGACGACCCGACGTAACCTCCAACCTGGCCCGCCGTTAAATTTATATTATAATTTAACTTAACGGGATATACAACGGTTCCGTTGTATCGTGGCGCGATAACAACGCGTGCTATACACGGTAACCAACGGTAGCGATGACGTTGATTATGACGAAGCAAAGCGAATTTGGTATCATCTTTCCGAGGGAATATTCCCTCGAAAGTTTACGAGAAATTTCCATTTTTTATGCATTCCTCTCTACCATACCTTCCTTTAACGACAGCAGTAACTTTTGCAACAATACAGGTTAACCACGAGTTTATACTTTTAATTTAAATAAGAGGAAACGAGGTACAACTTCTATAAATTATTTTCTTTCTGACAAGAATTTGTTATAAAAATTGAAATAACAATACTGCTTTGTGTAAATGTAATGGAAAAATACAATGTAATATTTAGGACTATATTGTACATTAATATTTTTTATAGTTGGAAATAGAATAGATATAGAAATTTAGTCTCTTGCTGCATTCTATTTATTCGTCCGAGTTGATTACGGTTAACTTTCTAATGAATGCTATTAACTTGGGGGGTATCGATCAATTAATGAGTCGTCCCATCGGTTTTCCCTCGTCTTCTGTACACAGAGGTCCCCCATGAATAAAGTGTACAGTTTTCTCCTTTGTTGTTACAGACCAAAATGAACGTAAACATTTCCGATAGAAGTTAAATGATTTAGACACTCTAGAATCGAATGACTTGTACGAACAAACGAAGAAACATTAGTTTTTAAAATGCAAAATTGAAAAATTACTTTGCTCACAGATTCAGCTTAAAATAGGGAATACTTCTATAAACGTTCTTTATACAATTTAATTAAAATATTATAAAAGTAAAAGAAAAGATACTGAATGGAAAAGTAAATCGAAAATATAGAATTGAATTCTGTTCGTACGAGTTTTCGAGTAAATTGTGTTTGAAAATTCTATTGTGTACACGTGGGGTATGACTTGGACACCAGCGCAAGTAGAAATAGCGAGTATTGGGCAGACGCATCAATGCACACTGTCTTCGATCCCACACGTATCCAATAAACTTTCAAATTCGATTATCTCAAAAACGAAAACATTGTATGCAACTTTTGTCCCTGTTTTCTTTCCTTTCACCCTGTTTTTTACAAACTACCAACAGACCTTGCATATCTTATCTCACATTTAACGTCACGTGCAATTAGAAAACTCGCGAACATTTCCACAGCATCGGAAAATTTAACGATTTTGATATTCAACCACAAAGAATCTTCCAATCGAATCGTGTCGAAACACACGTAAACGTAGCTTTTCGAATTACGCTCGTAACACTGGCGCGAAACATTCAGCGAATTCGCGACAGTCGTTTTGCTCCTGGTCGCGACAGGAATTAATGAAAATCTCGCGATTTTATTCCCCCGGCGAAGCGAGAGCCGTGTTTACATATTCGTATCAAAGATCGTCTCCGCGTAACAATACCGGGCAACACTTGTTGCTCTTTCCCAGAACTCCTTGCGAGATGATTGATGTTTCCATTTCACATTCAACGCGATGTCATTTTTATTCATGAGTCGCGGTAAAATTTCACCAGTCCCTGGTACCGTGGAACGAGCGACTGTTTAAATGTGTACACTCACCATCCGCGTTGACCGAAAAACTCCGGGGTGCCGTGGAACGCTCCTGTCCTTTCAATCCTCCCCGTTCTGGTTCACCCTCTTTATGATTTCGGCGTCACGTCACGTCGTAACCTGGTCCCAGACGGTCCCCAAGAGTCTCCTTAGCACAGATCGCACTGCACGTCACTGCCTCCCTCTGTTCCCGGTCACCTGTGTCCTCTATCCTCACTCTTTGCTCTGCTCGACCGACAAGGACGCTGATGGATCCGCGATACGCTCGAAACCAACGTCCATCTTTCTCGGGAACTCTTCACACCGCACGATCGCGCGACGGGGATCGAGGATCCCTCCGGGCGGTTCGTTTCGATCTACCACGAGGGGACGCGGAGTAGTCACGTGTCGCGTAGACCGTGGATCCTTGGCTGGCTCTCTGTAAGTTCCCAATCGAGCGCGTCGGACACGGGGGAACGATACGATTACGACGGCCAGAGTCAACGAGCTCCGAAGGGCGACGGGCCGTGAAAGATCGAGGCGAGGAGAACACACCGTCGAGCTTTCTTCCCAGTTTCCCTCGACGGGACGTTTTCGCGGGTCTGGGCCGCTACCAAAAACGGCTGACAGCACCACGTGGCGAACGCGGCGCTCATTGATCGCGAACGACCTTGGTGTCTCGATGCACGCTTCTCCGCGAAGATCAGCAGCGCGAGCATGAATCGTCCAGGTCGCTCGACCACGACTACCGAGAGATCGTAGGCTAGCGGCGTCGACGATTTTACGGAGAAAGCGTTCTAACGGCGGTTACATGTGAACTCCTTCTCCGGTTTCTTTTTTATCGTCGACCATGAACCTCGGGAGGGTCGCTGGTGCGAGGAACTGTTAGCATCTCACGCGCCAGCTCGAGCAACGTGGCTCGTACGAAACGCGTTTCTCTCTCTCTCTCTCTCTCTCTCTCTCTCTCTTTCTCTCTTTCTCTCTTTCTCTCTTTCTCTCTCTGTACGTCTCGTGTGTTTATACTCAGAGACCCGTTCTCCAAGAGAATACGTCCGTTCGCGAACTGTTCGCCAAACGCACTGACGATCCCAGCGGCTGGTTCGTCGGTGACGTTGTGCCTCCGCGGGTTCGATTCCCGGATGGGCATGCGCCACGTCCTACGGTTTGGAGGGAGGCTGCTGTGCTGCTGTTCCTGCTACTCGCGGAGGTGCATCCGCCGACCGGAGGGTGGTTTCCAAGGGGTTTCCAAGAGCCCCCTTTTTCCCGTCTTTTCTGATTTTTCTCGCGTTCTGTCTATATCTCTCTGATCGCCTCCTCTCGTTAGGCTCTTCTCCCCTCGTGGACGCGCGAAGACGAGCACCCACTAGTCCGTTTCGATCTCTAGCCCCTACGTATCGAGAGCGCAGCATTCGATCTCTGCCCCTCTCTCATTCCCCGGCTCAGTATTAGGAAAAACGAAAACCGAAGGGCCATCTCAGGATAGGAGGACTCTTCGTTTTGTTCGAAACAATTTAAAGGACCTCTGTTCGTTTCACTATTCGAGGGCGGACATTTTGGAGAACGGTAAGCAGTGAGGTCACATGCTCAAGTTTGAGAAAGAAATTTTGTTACAAAAAAGAAGATTTCAGCTTGAAATTGATCCAGAGAACGCAAGTCTTAAATGATCTAATTACAAGACGAATTTATTTTTGGACGGGGGGCGCGTCTTCGAACGGTTCCCTGTTTCGAAACGGGGGGAAGAGATTTGAGGGAATATCTTTGACAGAAATCTACGCGGAAGTTTGACGATTTATTTTGCTGTTTCCGCGGAACGCGAATTTGTTAGTCGAGTAACGGTCTCTGAAGCGAAATTGAGGGTAATTACGTCTTGAGCACTTGTTGCTCTTGCACTTGCTCTTGTTACATGTCTGCTCGTATTCTCGGCGGATGCATTACATGTTTAAATGCGCGCAAAGTCTTGGAGGAATCGAGACCGTGGTGAAGAATTAATTTTCCTCCAACACATTACCGAGCGCAGTTTCCCTCGTTAATCTCTTTACATGTCATTCGTGAACTTCTGCTTATGTATCGCTAATGGTTTTCTTGAAATTAATACAAACTACAGACGTTTTAGAATTGAATTTCTCGAATTGTAATACATGTACAATTAGTTGTAAATAAAATATATTGAAGAATGTACATTGAAATCGTTGTATCTCATCCGAGCAAATTTTTGTACAGAAATTTATGTATTTCACGATTCCCACAAGGATCCCAATTTTATTGCGCGGACCGATCTTCCCTCTATCGAGCACTTTTACCCCGTTCCAATAAAAGGAATAACCAGTAGGTAATCAAAATCAAGATAACTGGACAAAATAAAACAAAATTCGTCCTCGGTCGTTCCAATCAGTACGGGTATTCGTCTAGACCAGGCTTCATTCAGTCAACGATTCAACCTCGTATAGATTTCGAATTTGATTTCACCATTGAAAGGAAAGATATATCTTCAATATAAAATACTTTACGGAACAATAAATTCATTTTGCAACTATAAAAAATAAGTCCAGCAATTCGTTTCGAAGAAAAGTAATTAGCACGAATGCTTTCATTTGTTTGTTTATAAATAGTATTCCACTAGTGTTATCTAAATCATGAAAATCATCGAGGAACAGACTCGATAAGTTTATCAGAGAAATTTCGTGGTGTCCCGGTTATCTGAAACGGCGCGAGTTCCTCGAGAAACCGGGGCAACAGTCGACGCCTGCACGCGTCGTTCGCCGCGATTGGCCGATCGAGCATGAATCCGCGCCACGGTCGGATAATCCGAGATTGAGACAATATGCGTCGGCTGGCGGCGCGTTTGTTGAACGAATGCAACGAAGAGGGTAACGACGGGCTGGGCTGGCACGGCCAACAGAACGAGAAACCCAGTTAACTCGGCAGGTTGATTACGCGCGGCAGGTGTCACGCGCCGAAGTTACCAAGTTTCGTCTAACCGCACGAAATACCTTACGAATTACGAGCGAGAGTTTCCGTCGTGTGCTTGGCGCGGGCTTGTCCGTGCCGCAGTTAATTGCACTCGCGACCAGCGAGCACTTTCCATTCGCGGGGGGGAATGGAAAAGGCGGAGGGCGTCGAGAAAGGGTTCAGCGCGGAAACAAGGGCCAGAAGATGTCCACCGCAACAGCACTTCCTACGCACCGCAGAGTGCTCTCTGACTTTACCGCTTTTCTAATTTCCTTCGGCGCGACTTTTGATTATACTTGATGCGCAAGAGACTGCGAGGGGCCACGAAACGCCCACGGAAGGGACGTCGGGTTAACTCACGATGCTTTAAGCCAACGTTCCTTAAACTATGGCCTCCATGATCTCTCGAAACAGGAAAAGAATCGTCAAAGGGAGAATTCAATTTATATCGAAATAATCGCAACAAAAAACCTATCCTCCAAGACGAATTTGTTTCACTAATAAACTAAACCGAAAAGTTGCATTCCCATTTTATTCGAAAAGAAACGAGGATGTCTGAGGACGAAAATTTAATTTATCCGACGACATTGTCGTTCAAGTTTCCAAGTTCTGAATTTAACCGTTTCCATGTTTCTAAATATGTAACAATACGTAACTGGATTCTCTCCTACATTTCCCTTTTCCGTGTACACATGTTTCGTGTTGACGGTAATTTCAGGGAATGCATTCCTCGCGAATATGGCGGTTCCGGCTGTATTATCAAAGAAAATTCTAGGTTAAAATGTTGAAATACGAGGTTCAAGCTGAGTATCCCTGGATTTTGCGGCCGTCGACGACTCGTATCGTGTTAAAGAAATATGCTACCCCCTTTGACAGCGTTCGGTGTTTCTCCGAATTAGCTCTTGTACGAGTTCCAGTTACATTTTGTATAATTACGACCGACTCACCGCCCTACGATCCCCGCGAATGTTTGTCGCGCATAACTATTCATGCCGAGGAACAAATTGTTATTACGACGTGCGTGGAATCCCACAAACTACTCGTCCTCGTTCGTTTCTTTCACGACGCAAAATCGCGTAAGAAACTGTGTCACCGGATTGCGGTTTATTCCGAATTAAAACTGGATTTTTTCAAGCGACTGGCGATACCAATTAGTTACCAGAGATGGGTAAAATTATTATCTAGATTTTGAGTTAATTGCTGTACGTTGATTATATTAAAAGTACCAGTTTCAGACAGCTTGTTACCGTACACGGCATGTAGGTTGCAAAAATGAATTTTTTCCGGGTTATCGATATCCGTAAGTTCCACGAAGCCACGAGCTTTTGTGGCGTAAAATATTTCGACTCAGCGGAAACGTCGATCGAAAAGAATTAATTCATTCTTCAGCGATCGCTCGAACTCTTCGGATTGCACCTTCTTCTATCCTTTCAGCGCAATGAACAACCCACACGAGTGCTCTCTGTAACGAAATTGGCGAGCACAAGGTTTGATTTCATCGAATGGTCTATGGCGCGGATGGCTTTTCATCGGATGCGCGTTCCCACGTACCAAGTAATTGATTTAAAAGTAGGATAGGTCATCGATTCGTCGTGGTTTTTCAATCGAGATGAATAAATGAATCGTCGGATGAAAAGGAGGTCCTCCGTGTGTATTAGCAAAGCATAACGCCGGGGATTACGTTCCTCGATTGAAAACGGGCATTCGAACACGGCTGTTAGTTTCCAAGCTTTTACCAAAACCACCGTGTTGCAGAGATTTAACGCGCTGTAAAATGCGGGTAATACCTTCTCTGAACACAAGTACTCCCAACACGGTTCATTCGTATCGTGTTGTATCGAAACCGTCTTAGATGATATTCAAACATTATATTTATCAAAAAAAAGCAGTGATTCTTTTTAGTTTCTTTTCTGTCGAGAACTTGAGCTACTCGTTTTTGAAAAAAACTGTCTACCTTCCGGATGTAAGGAACGAGATACGTCATCGAATCAGGATCGCGTAAACAAAATTCTCATCGGTGGAGGACGGCTGCCGGAAACTCGATTGAATTACACGGGGCAGGGATCAAAGCACTTCTGCTAAAAGATGCGGGCTGAAGATCGCGCGAAGGACGCGAGATCAGGGTGAAAGAGGAAGCTAACGATAAGGTTTAATCCTGAACACCGTGGTGGATGCGGAGAAAAGGGATGGAACAAGAGAGTGAGAGTGAGAGAACGAGAGCAGAGTGGGTGGGGAGAGAGAGAGAGAGAGAGTCGTTACTCCATCCATCTTTATTCCAGAGCCTCGGTATTAATTTCACGATTATTAATTGCAGGGACATTATTAACTCGAGCCTCGACAGGCTTTCATAGAAAGGGTAAGGTGAGATATAACCTTGGGGTGAGACGGTTTAAAATGCGACAGGAATGCGCGGGAACACTTCACGAGACGAGGATGAGACCGCGTCGGATACGATGAAGGTCACGAATGCTGCGTTAATGAAAGGGAAGTTAATCACTCCGACCAGACGATAAAGATGATGGCGTGATAATGGGAGGCGCTCTTCCCTCTTAAGCGTTTAAAGGGCTTTAAACCGGTGGGACTACCTGGAATTTTTTAATTCTACCCTCCCCATTAGATTAAGTCTAATGATATTTTTGCAAAGATTACACCCGCTAGAAGGTGGGGATAGAAATAATTGTGAATTACCGAACAATAAAGATTCGGCTCCTCTATCGCGTAAAAATGTTTCCTGAACTTAAGTCGTTCGTATTAATTCGACGAGAGGGACGTTTGCTCTAATAAAATTTCTCGTAAATATAACAAATGTGGGGAGGACGCGGTATCGTCGACGACGCTACCCCTCGAAGACTTTCCTAGCATTGAACCAAAGAAATAACTTACGTTGCTCCCCGTCCACGGTATCGGAAGAAAAATGCGTTTGCGCCTGGCTCGCGATTGGAGGGTACAAAATGGATGATGGAGATATAATTTTAAGAAAGCCAACAGAATCTTAAATCACCCTTTTTATGGTAAATTGAACGATGCTCGTCTGTACAAGGTTCGCGCAATTTCTCGGAAATCCCATAGAAATACTACTTATTTGCCACGCGAATTAAAGTTCGAATCATCGTCAAAATAAATTAATGGATACGAATTTCCTTTTGTTGGGCATTGTTAGGGCCACGTATAAAGTTTTTTAGAGATTTCTCTTTACGATCGTAATTCAACAATCACGGTATCGAATCCTCGTTCACGGTCTCTGTTTCGATTCCACTTTTAGATGTGCTCCAGCGAATCTCTCGCAGTTCCGCGAGAAAATCTAATGAATTTAAGCCGTCAATAATACGTGACGCCGGAAGGGCGGCAGGAACCCTCCCGGTGGGAACTCGAAAAGCTGGTGCGAGAGAGCGGTGTCGCCCTGGTTTGCCTGGTTCGATACAGATCCATTTGCACGTGTACACGCGCCTACACAGACGGACAAAAGGGACGCTTGTACACAGCATCGGGGAACAACTATTCGGGTGCAGTCACTGTGAAATTAACGAATTTTTCACGATAGGCACATTAACTGCTGCTGGTTGGGTCAGCAGAAGCGTCGAACCGTTTATGACAATGATGCAACCGATACCGCGGAATGACAGGAATACAATTGAATGCGTTCGTAAAAAACTAGTCGCACACCGATACGACTTTGACGCGGTGTTTCGATATAGAAATATCGTGCAAAGGTCCACGATTCCTACCACGCGAGTATTATTGTGAAAAAGGCGTGAAATTCGGAACTCTATTTTCGAAAAATTCGAATTAAGGGAATACTTTTTCGACTAATCTTCATTGATAACTTTCCCTTAGCTATCCACCAAATTTAATCCACGACTGCAAAGTGTCCTATCGTTTCATGCCCCGGTTTAAATTCGAAGTCGCGTGTGTGATGGAATTGATGGGGCCCACCGGAGATTGCGTGCTCGATATGAAAATTGACGCCCGAGTTTAGAGGGCGATCCAATTAACCGGATACTTCCGGAAACGCGTAACCGTCGTTCGACTCGGTATTAACCCTCGGGTAGGGACACGGTTACGTTCGAAAGTCGAGGATCTCGAAAAGTCGAGTATCGCGGGGGAGGGTGGGGGTGGTTGAGGGTGTGGGTGGCGCCCGTAGAATTTCCGCCTTCCTGCACCTACGACCGTTGGGCAAGGCTAATAGGATTCGCGAAATTAATTACCTGCATTTGCATAAGCCCCCGTAAACGTTTTTCTTTTCTTCCCTGCCTCCTCTGCCTGGCAACGAGCAGAGAGAGAGAGGAGAGGCGGACGAATAATTTTCAGGGAGAAATTCGTGATTACGTTAACGATATCCCGTTCTCTCTTCCACCGACGCGCACCCCTGTCTCCGTCCATTTCACGCGGTCTGTCTCCCTCCCGCCCATACGGGTCTCTCTCCTTTTTTCTTCCATTTCGACTGCAACGAGCCACTGCGTTACGCCGTTGCGTTTACATCGTCAAGGACGACATTGTCCTCGTCGTCGTGTCGCGTCGTCGGCTATGAGCATAGCGCGGCTAACGAGATTTGTCGTCCAGGATAATTAGATTATCCACGCTCTGGACGAGCGGGGGAATTCACGTAGACGTAGAGACAAGAAAACGAAGCATCCATACCGCAAGAACGACGACGCTGTAACAAGCGAGCATGTGTTTGATAATTTCGGGAAAAATTCTCTACCCCCCGGTGTGTGTGTGTATCTTCGACTTTCGCGTTAACGAGTAATCCGGTCAGCAAGATACTTGGCTACAGCTAATTACAAGCCCCGCGAACCCTAGACACGATGCTTCAATTTAAAATGAACGTTGCCACACTCGCAATTTAAACCCCTAACTTATATGAGTAAAAAGAACTCGCGTTTGAGCGGGTAGACTAGGCGATATTAGGGGTAGTGTATGGACTTTTTGTTATATCATATTTTGTATAACAATTTGAGACGTTTGCCAATCAAAGTTTTTTCTACTTTTGAGATTTACGCGTGTCCGCGTTCTCGTTGCGTAAACAAGTGCATAGATCGTACCACGAGTAACAAGAGGCTGCCTTATCAACCACCAGTACATGTCCAATCAATTTTCAACGTGGCGGCACACGCCGCTTTTATGGTAATATGTATTATTCGGTGTCCCGAGACCGGCTGGCTCTCACTCCCACGCATCACACACGTGATATCCTCGTGAAAATAGGTTCGTGAATACTATGGGAGGATTCCCAGTGTCCCAACCCTCGTTTTTCAGATCAAACAGCACCGAACCACTCGTAATTTTGAACGGCCGTACGTCGATTTTTTGAGAACGCAATTCACCAATACGCGTTGAGGGTTGGTAACAATAGTAATAGTACATAAAGGGAATTGATAAAATAAAAGTAGAGATAGAAAAGGGTATAGCCGAATAAACATGGTAAAAGTGTACATCAAATTCAACTTTAGATCTATCCAAAGAAAATTTTTTCTAAACTATTAAGGTAGTTAATTAATAAATTACGTTTAACTGTGAGTGTTGCTTCGCGTATCGACGTTCAGTGTATCCTATAAACACCTGATCCGAAGATCATAAGCGTACAATCTACCCAGAATTACGATCCCTCTCAGCATTCCCCGTATCATAGAGGAAGGGTGCTTAAATAACACCATCTTCACTACAAGTACTATTACATATAAGGACGTCTCCTATTGAGTCTCTTCTCTCTGATCCGAGTCTATATTATTCTAGCAACTCATCCAGGGTCCACATTTGATATCCCAATTAATAATTAAATACTTCCTAGTAATTAATCAGGATTGGACAATAAAAAGAAAGAATTTTTCAAATAAAAAGAGACGCAAAGCGATCGTATGGAATTGGTTTTGCAAGTTTTAAATACCAGGGTCGGATAAATCTGAGACTCGTGCAATTAAAGTTATAAGTGGCAGCGTTGGCTTTTAAACATGTCATTATTGCAATATTACCAGCGACTTTTGGAGAATTTTATGTAAGCATCGATTATCATCGCGGAACTGGTTTCTCGTTGCACGATGCTCGACGCATACGAATGATACGAGTTGTAAATTTACGTTGCATCGAATCGTTTCTTGTTTCGCTTTCACGAAGAACGCTCATGCAACAACCGCAATCTCGGATTTAATTGAGGCGAAGAAAAAAGTACGTGAAAGTAGCCGATGAAAGAGAATGCACGTGGAGAAGCTAGCCGATCTCTCGACATCGTTTGCATGAACAATCGTGAATATTGTGTGTTAGAAATTCTAAATTTGGTAAATCGCGGTACGTTTAGCGTCAAGTGGACAGACAGGAAAGCCATGCATCGCAAGAGACGCAAAACTGTCCAAGGAAAGAAGGAGAAAATCGATGAGGATAGCGGGCGTAAGGATTTCCACCGCGACTCCATCCCAAATCGATAGATACAATGCACCTAATGTTCCCTCGAAACAGGAATGGGTGCAACTTCCTTTCGTCCAGGCCCGTGAGCCGACACCATTCAGACATTGAAAGTCGATTGGATGGCGACGCTCGACAGTGGCAGCAATAGATACACATCAATCGTATCTGTGAACTTGAATTCTGGACACAATGGATCCAATGAAACGCGTCATTATTTTCTCTCTCCTCTCCCTTCTATCCTTCATCCTCCCTTCTAGCCTCGTCCCTTTGCAACCAAACCGGTCCTCTCTGATCGCGTCGTTCGAACCTGGAAACGCAGGTTCCAGTCGACGTTGTCAGAAACATTAGCGTGATTTAATTAATTTCGACTTCTCTCTGCTAACCCGATTAACAGGATTTGAACACAGCTTGAGTTTTCTGATATTAAAATCTCATTCAAAAATCAGATTTATAATCTATAATCAAGTTATATCTGAGATTTCGGCGAACGTTTGACCAACATTAACGCGTGATCCACGGCCAATGTCACGAATGTGCGATTAATCGCGAAGTTCGCAGAACGTTCTGTCACGATGGCCGATTTCTACCCTCTGGGGACGCACTTACCGGCTTTGTAGGAAGGTACGATGTCGAAATTGACGCGTGGATCGATAACGCCAATACGAGCGTGTTTATCATGTTTTACAGAGACACGTCGTGCACCCTGTGTTTTCGGTATCTAGCTAGCTGTAATGTCGTGTTAATTGCGCGCGATCAATCGTTCGCGCTCGACGTCAATAATCGATGACATTAGTGGACAGAAAACGAACGATGCTTCAGCCTCTATTTGCGCGGATAACAAAAATTTCGGGTCCCTTGGCGCGTCAATATTTATCGGTCGAGATAGGGCGCAAAAATTGTGGATCGGGCAATCCGCGGTATTTACACGCTCCTGCCCGTCGTTTTGTTTCAATCCTCTTCTCTGTAACGCCGAGAATAGGGGAGTATACAAATACAGAGATCTATATCACCATTTCAGGAAGTTCCTCAAATAATGGACACTTAAGGTTTTAAATAAATGTAAAAAAAAAACTTTATTTAGTCTCTATAGAAATTTTTTCTATGAAAACCCCTAATAGTAAAGTTGAATTTGGTTTAGTGACACTTTTACCATGTTTATTCCCTTTACAAACGCGTAACCAAAAGTCTGTCTCATTGCAGCTCGTACTCATTCATGTGCCAATGTGGCAAAACCTATTCACGTTCGTAGTTCTCAGGCTCAGATGTACACGCACCTTTAGAAGTTAATTTCGAGTGGACTGTTAAGCGCTACCCTTGTTGAATGCAACCCGCTAAATAGGTTTCGCCCTGCGGGGCAACATTCTGTTAGCGTGTTGCCCTTCAACGTTTGTTCGCCTTGAGACGCTCAGAATCCTCAGGCCCATACCGGATGGAGACTTTCCTTAACGTTTCGCGACCCAATGTCTTCAGCGATATACCTTTGAAACCCGCTATCTAGTCCCGAACGAACGAAGATCTCGATCCATAGGTCTTAAGGCTGGGTAATTTTAATGAACTACCTTTTTGTCCAGCATTTGACGGCACTAGGCCACTTCGTAAGATCGATATGTGGGGTAAACTTGATCCGAGCGGAGCCAGAGAAATAGAGGGTGGTCGGGGGTGGGTAAAAGCGGAACGACAAAGTGAAGTTCTGATTGGATCGAAACTCTGCCGATTGTTCTATGCACTGTGCAGGTTAATTTCGATGATTAATAGCAAGAGTGGTTAAATCATTACGCGGCTCATGTGGGCATAAGGCAGAGGAATGAGACGGCGAGAGGCAGTTGGGGGGTGGTGGCGGAAGAGCGGACATAATATGAAGGAGGAAGAGGTAAAGGAGGATAAGGGCCATGGAGGTACTCTCGATGAGGGATCCTGCCGTGGGGCACAAAGAGAAAGAGGAAGACGGGGTAGAGGAGAGAGCCGTGGCATTGAATGCTGCACCGGCCCCGCAGTCGAGCAGCTCCCTTTAGTTTATTTTTCCATGCGTAATGAACTCCTCCTCCCGACCATTCGTCGTTGCATCGATAGGGCCGACCACCCTGCTACTCGCCACAGACTAAACCCTGTTTCGGAATTCTATGCTATTTCACGTCCGGCCGTTTCCCTCCATTTCCCTTCGTCCCTTTTGATGCCGCACGGCCAGCAAGCTCGCGGATATTTTTCTCCAAGTTCTGCTCAACTTTGTTGCCTGCGAAAGGTATGGAATTAACGGACCGCTTTTAAATGTTCAACAAATTTGAACGTTCCGCCGAACGAAGGATTGTGGTGACTTTTCGGCGAGTTTTACGATTTGTGCGCCCGGCGGAAGAACCATTTTCGTGCCCGGTTTTTTCTTGTTACGAGTTTCTAACAGACAAACGAACGAGCAATAACCGTGGGAGGAATTTATATTTAAAAACTCGATCGCTCTCGAAATTCTTGCGAAACTTAGAAAAACAGTGAATATTTAGTCGTTTTAAGTTACTACATCACTAGAAACGTGATGATAATAGAATACGACGTGACTCTATGCTGGCTCGCTAGACACATATTATTTCTCCTCTAAATAGCGCAAATTAGCGCGAATTAACACGATATAAATAATACTTTCTTTTTCGGTCGGTACGTAGGGTAAATTCGTACCACAAACAAAAGGAAATGCAGCTACGAATTCCCGCGAGAGTTCTCCGTAGCGAATCCGAAGCTCGGTTTATCGCGTATAACGAACGTCACTGCATTAAACCCAGTTGCAGCGGTAAGCGATGGCGCCGTCGGCTATTGCGTAATCTGCAATTTTATGCACGGCTGTCCCAAACGGTGAAGCAGGAAAGAAAGTAGAGATTTCGTGGTTTCTGTAATTGCTTGGGCGAAAATAGCACGATAATAACCGGCACCAAAGCCGGATATAAGGGAAAGACGGTGCAGCAGCGGGGCCGAACGGTGTATTTAACCACTTACTTAATGCAACGTCGCGAATCTCTACGATGAAATTAATATCTGCACGGTCGATGTCGGAATCTCAAACTCGCTGCAAGACTCGCGTTAATGGCAGTGTCGATCGTTTCGTTTATTTCCACGAAGGCGTACCGATTTAATGGAAAACCAGGAAGATAGATCTCGAAGAAAAGAAAACGATTTGGAGAATGAGAAAATGAATTTAATAATAAAGAATTACTAACTATTATTTGCCCCATTATTTTAAAAATAATAGACCTGAAATCCTCCGTTTTTATTTCTATTTTGCACATGCATCTGTCTAATTATTTTATAACAACAGAGAGCAGTTGGAGCGTGGGAACAAAATTCGGCGCGTAACTTTGAAGAACTCGTATCGAGCAGGGAATTTCAGCAACCCGTAATGACGATGACCGTTCGAGCGTTAATGCGCAATTCAGCCCGTACTAGCGACTGGAAAATTAATCGTATCAACCAGAAACCGATCTTAAATTACCTATTCTCTGGCTTATTGCAGGTAACCTAGGAGGTTGTTTCAGATTGGCCAGGATAGCCAATGTTACCGGCTGTCCTGGTAAGTAGCAGTATGTATGTATGTACATAAGCGCAGCATGCTGGGAGGAATAGCGGCGAGGGGACGGCGTATTTGAAACACGTGGAGAGGGAAGGAAAGCAACAAGATACCAGTCGTCCGTATAATCTGTAGATCTGACCGCGCGTGTTCTGCCCACGAATCCCGTGGGTGGTAACCGCCTCGGGGGTCTGATTTACAGGTGTAACCGGCAATAACGATTCACAGAAACGATTGAGAAAAAGAGGGAAAAGAACTACGAAACAGACGAGTCGATCGCAACGAGCACTTTGGCTCTGCTTAGCGGTGTTCCAAGGAAATGTACGGTATAATTTCTCAGAAATTTTTACGAGACGATTGGGTGGAACCAGATGAGTCCACGCGGCTTAAAATACAAACCAAATCAAATACTCAAATATTCGAGTAAATTTCGACGAAAAAAAAAAATTTCAAATCGTTCTGAAAAAATTATTTCCGGTTGCGGGGGTCAATTACAATCATTTTTGGTGAATACACATACCCCTGAAATCCGACCCCCTTTCGAGAAAAAAATTCAAGTAGGCACTGAAATTTTTAGACGAAATTAAAAAATTTCAAATCACACTAAAAAAATTACAGTTAGTTACAGGGGGCAATTACAAGCATTTTTGTTGAATAGACATACCCCCGAAATCCTACGCAGTTTCGAGAAAAAAATTCATTACCAAAAAAATTTCATGTCTGACCATACCGTCGAGATGTTTCACTGAAATTTGAAGCAAATTTTTAAAACGTCATAACTTCTGAACGGATTGGCGGATTTTAATTTTTAAAAAAGCAAACAACGCGTATTTTAGTGGAGAATATGTAGAAATTGTAAAAATATTCGAAAACTTATTCCTTCACTCCGAAAAATGAGAAAAACCCCATAACAAAGGTCCAATTTTCAAACAGCCATAACTCCTACAATAGTGAATATATTTCAATGAAACTTTTTTCTGAAGTAGAGCCCATGGGTACCTACAAAAAAGTATTAAACAACTTTTCTGTAGGATGTCGAACAAATTTATTAAAAATGAAAAACGAATATTTAAGAAAAATCGACAGGGGGTAGGTGCCTTAATTTTACGGCGAAAAAAAAAATTTCAAATCGTTCTGAAAAAAATATTTTCAGTTGCAGGGGGCAATTATAAGCATTTTTGGTCAATAGACATACCCTCAAAATCCTACCCACTTTCGAGAAAAAAATTCGAAAAGGTGTGAAATTTTTAGACGAAATTAAAAAATTTCAAATCATTCTAAAAAAATTATTTCCTGTTCTGGGAGTCAATTACAATCATTTTTGGTCGATAGACATATCCTCGAAATCCTACGCATTTTCGAGAAAAAAATTCTGTACCGGCGACACTTTAGACGTTATAACTTTTTAGCGATTAACTTACAATTAAAATATTAAATTATAACGTTTCGGTATAAATTCAAATAAATTGTATATGCTCTGTTAATTACAAAAAGACAAAAGCTTCGGTAACGGGTGGCGTCATTGCAAACACGCTCACGGCGGGAATCTCTTGACGGTGGATTGACACATGCAAATCCATTCGCACATTCGCGACAGGTATTACGTGATTTCACGATGTACGATCGCATTACTATGCAAGATCGAAGATGCGTCTAATCGATAATCACCGGTCACGTTTACTTGATGAAAGCGCCGGAGCGCGATCAGTCGAAATGTACGTGATCAATTCAATCCGTTTGCCGATGTTGTCAACTGCAAATTAAGGCAAATTGCAAATAAAGAATGCAAATGTCGAGAAGGACCACAAATTACGATCTTGACGCTAGTTCGGAATAAAGTGAAGCTCTCAAATGTCACGAGGAATTGTGCTTAACACTTGCACGACAGTTGGTGGGTCCGTTTAAACCCAGATGGCACTTATTTTTCATTTATATTTCACGAATATATTCATAATTTATGAAATCGTTCCGTCGTCCTCCGTCGCCTTTCGCAACCGTGACTCGTGTTTATCGTAATTTTTGTCAAAATTACTCGCATCTGCGGACCACCTGGTCAATCGCGAGAACACACGAACGCCCACATGCAGACCGGTTAGGCGATCTCCAGCGTACGTGCGACACATGTGCCGGCAATCAGGTGTTCATAAAGACTTCCACGAGCAGGTAGAAAATACCGGTAGCGTGTCTCGGGGCGACAGAATCTCTCAGAGCGATCTGCATCGTATACGCGAGAAATGGAGCGACGCTCGGAACAGGTGTGCGCTCACCGCTTGGGAA
This sequence comes from Colletes gigas, assembly GCF_013123115.1. Taxonomy (NCBI): domain Eukaryota; kingdom Metazoa; phylum Arthropoda; class Insecta; order Hymenoptera; family Colletidae; genus Colletes; species Colletes gigas. Next base: position 753,428 of record NW_025106643.1, on the reverse strand, counting down.
ATCGCGACAAAGTCTTGTCTTACACTCCCTCTGCCCCTCGTACCTCTTCTCTTTTTTTTTCTCCCAATTACGATATTCACGGGCCCCGAAATGTGTATATTTCAATCTGGGACGATTAAAGAGAAAGCGCAAAAGATTTTGATTCCTTTTGTTACTTCCATCTCGTTGAAGAATTTACACGAGCATCATGGGTGTGCGCCCAGGTGTACGTTTTATAACCGTGCATATAATGACCTGAATATTTTAAAATGAAATTAATTTTGGAATCCGTAGAATAAACAAACGTCGAACAGTTCTATCTATTTCCATTTTCGCCTGCAATGCGATCAAGCCTAACAGAGATAACAGTCAGCAATTCCCGAAACATTGCACCTCCCTCGATAACGTTCCGAGCCAGCGAACATTAACGAGGGCTGACTGTATGTTACCTGAATTCCACGTTCAGTTTTGAGATTATTTGAAAATGAGATAATTAACAATTCTCAGAATACTACCTCCCTTGATAACCCGCTTTCGCCGGAACGAGAGGGTTAAAAAAATTATTTATCGTGCTATCTTTTCGTCGCGGAGGGTAGGAAAGTGTAAATTGGCCCTCGGGGAGAAAACGAGGCTCGACGTTCCCGATATTCAGGATTCCAGCTACGCTGGTTCAAGCGATGCCTGCTTGATCATTGATTCATTTCTTGCTTGGCACTTGATTCGGGCCCGGAGTGCGAACAACTTTATCGAAGATACGATTGCCAGAGATTGGCTATCTTCCGCGGCTCGGCGCCGAGAGTTCGCGTAACTTTCCCACGAAATTACGATATCTGCTTCGCGAATTAAGTACAAATTGCCAGCCCGGCAATCTGGAAACATTGTTGCGTAACGAGCATGGCCGCCGTGGCGCGCACGCTCGCGCGTTATCGCCCCCGAAATTGAAGGATTTATTATATAATTAAAGTTATAACTCATGCGTGCGGTCGAGCCACGCCGCGCGATATATTCGTAGCCGGGGACGCAATCGAAATCCGATCGAAGTCAGGTACGTCACCGGCACCTGGGGCTCCCCGATAATCGCTAATTAAAAATCGCAATAGATCCCCGGTTCGTTGGCGGAGCGCGAAGGAGGAAGACAGAGCGCGTCAGGATTTTTTCATAAGTGGGCCGCCGCGCATTTTTTTCCCTCATTGCCCAGATGCAGTTGTCGGCCGCGCGAATGTTCTGGCAGGTGACATCTGCGAGGTTATCGTGTTATTTTTACTGGCGCTGTCGTGCGTATGCACGCGGTGACCTCGTAAATACGCGAACCCCAGATTCCCAGGAACCTGCTCGTCCCGTCAAAATATACCGGGACGAAAGAAAAATGATGCCAAGAACCTCCCCCGCCGGACAAACCTTGCGGACGAGATTATTAACTAGCCAGTTACACGCCTTTGTATGTTTTAAAAATAAAACGATCCATCGCAAACATTAAATCACTTGAGTCGACACCATCTCAAACGCGAAGAAATCGAATGCAACCGATCCCAATATTTCGCAGTTTGCATCAATTTTTTTTTAAAGAAAGCTGACGTTTCAAAAAAGGAAAACTGAGAATTATGGATAATATTTCAAAACAAACTTTCTAAATGGAACATTTCCAAAAATGCTCGTCTCTCTACTAGTTCGGATACTAGGTTGTGCATTCGTGATCCCAATACGACGATGATGCATACCGCGGGCCATAATTTCTTTTTCGTCTGACGCGAACTTGACTCCGTTCGCATTACTATGTCAACGGATCGCATCTTCGCTCCTCTGACTTTTATTTCAGGAGATAATCCTCTAAATTTACCGAGCCCGGGAGATAAAGCACGGTTACCGGATTGCGCTTTCCTACTGGATAAAATGTTCCAGCGGCGTGTCTCAAATTCGCCACTCTTCTAAAATTCATACTACGCCCCATTGTTTCGTATCTTCGCGCGAACTGCCTTATGAATTTTTAAACCGGTCAGACCGTGCCGCTCGTCCACGCAAAATTTGTACCTGTTTATCCGTTGAAAAATAGTGGCAGCGTGGTGCAGTTTCTGCGCTTTCGTTTCGCCCGACGAAGACGAACGACTGGCCGCGGGCGAATAATTTCTGCCAGAAACGTGCAAACGCCTTCTACGTACGTGGAGATGATGCTTACGATCGTCGATACGAAACATTCGTTCCAAACATAACCAAACATGCTCGAACTCTGTATGCATTTATACATCCCGATGCATGGGAACGTTCAAGCTCGATAAATTGTTGTTTGAAAAACGAAGGTCCTCAAATTTCAGCGCTCAAAGGTCTGCACTTCCAGGCTGACATATGGGATTCAGCAAGGAGTGCATGATCGCTGCCACTTGGCTAGGAACTCACCGTGAAACCGGTTAGCATCGATACGCGGTGGTTCGACGAACTCTTTGGCATTGTTCCCCTGGAAAATGGCACGCGATCGTCTCACGGGATCGGCTTTTAAAGGTGCCGGACTCTCCTAGGTTCCCTGAATATCGATCAATTCTACCATACGTCTAGAATATTCGCTAAACGTCGTCTCGAGCATCATGGTGTACCTTGAAACGGTATTACGTTTCGACCACAGATCGCGTGACATTACAATTTCCAGTTCATGCCGTACGCGATACGCGTTGTCGCGAATAACAGCTTTACTTGTGACATATGGCTTACGCTATTTATAAAACTGCAACCGTTATTAGTACGAAACAGGTGTAACGTTTAACAGTTGGGTCAATAACCGAGTACCCCCGGTACCATTTTCCACGTTTCGAACACTCAAACAGAGTCACTCTCTCTTTCGACTAATATTTTCGCGTGTTTTCCGTCGACCGTCAACCAGCAACGTGCTGTTTCTTTTTCGAAAAAGCAGATCTGGGAAGGTTTTCATTACATGGAAAACGTGACGCGCTCGCGAGGCTCTGTCGCATTGTATGCAGGCGCTGCAGCCACCCGAAGGCCACGAGTTATCGCGCCTGAACTGCATTCAGAACGTTTCCTGCAATGTAAAGAAGGGGGCGAATACGAAGGGCGAAAAGTAGCAGGGTCTTTGACGCCGATGCATTATTTATCACGATGTATGACAAGCATTTTCATGTTAATGGCGGACCTCGAGGTCATTACTTCCCTATAATATTGTAACGCCGCGAGATTTGTATTGCGGGAAGGGAGGCACGACGATAAAAAGAGAGAGTGAAACTGTACGTAGACTCGCATTATGCGACGCAATAGTTACTTTCGATTCAGCGACTTACAAAAGTATCTCGTTAGGGAACATTGTCAGAATTCGCCTCATTTACAATTACAACAATAGGCAGAATTTTTCCGAAGCTAATGAAACCTTTCTCTGCTTTATAAATTTCCGAATGAAATTTGAAACGAACGACAAAGCATAAGCATCCGTTTTGTTTTACATTTTTGTCGTTTTTTCCTAGGTTGTACAATGATTACCGAGACACCCGGTATGTGTGCCTGGCTTGCACAGCGGTGCACGCGTGTATATGGTGTTTTCATTTGCGTAAAAGGTATCTACATATCGTTCGAATCGCGGAGCAAAAGCGAGAAACATCAACACCGATGAAAGCTCAATTCGAAAACGGCAGAACGCACCTGTTCCTTTGAAATCCGGGATTTCCATTCCCACAAGGGAGAACGAAATTACACCGGTGTAATGTAAGATTACATCATTTTGTCGTAATATTCGTCCCGAATTATTAACGAAGGTCGACTAATTCCACCCAACTAAAAATTCACATGTGAGAAATGTTCACACTGTTCGATATAATACAGTAACAGTTAATATCGAGCACGACGCTTTATTTTAAGGATGCAAATAAAAATAATTTATTCGATTCAACGATTAAATTTCTGGCTCCGTACACACTGTCTATAAACATTGACTGTAGCGATCGAATTGATAGAGCGGAGTTAATTACGGAGTTAAATTAACGGAATTATTATGCATCCAAGCCTTGCTAATCGGTAAATGGTCCGAGATACTGGTTACAACTGCCATACAACGCCTGTACAATTGTCTGTACTGGATATCAATATGTACACGGAAGGCTAACCTTTGAACGTAGGCGCGATATTACCCTACACGCTCCAACTTTTAACATACTTCACCAATAAAACGAGAAACGAGATATTAAATACAGAGCGTTAAGAAATATACGATCATGGGCTAGAGATCAATTGCTAGAGATTTATCAAGAAAAAATTACCGCAAAATTGGCCTTCCAAGTCCAAACTGCTTTAAAAGTTAACGACGCAAGCACGAAGATTCTCTGTTCTCGTTCGCGTTACATTCGCGTCTTCTTCGAAACTCGCGGCAGCGGTTCTTACATGGAATGCAAAATTAATCGATGAAGAAGAAGGTGATTGCGCTTTTCGACCGTCAACGAGGCCTTTTACAAGGCTATCCTGCACCTCGAATGTGCGGTTCGGTCGTCACATGCATATGGATCGTTGGTGCTTTCATCGTGTACACAAGTCGCGAATAAATATGTATGAGACCGTGTGCATCGAGATTATTCGTTACTACCTCGTTTCCTTCCATACACGGATAGTCGCGATTTTCTTTCACCGTGCACGGTCACTGTTAAATTCTATGTAAATTTCAATGCTGATCGCGGTTGATTATTAATACCAAACCACGCTGCTATCGAATTTACTCGTTTTCGTTTGCTTTGCGTTACACCGCAAGACAATGAACCACATTTCAATACAATTCTGCGTTATCGCGGTTGGGCTTTAATTACTTTAATTGCATGGTCTTCGTTTAAATATCAAATTCTTCTTTCCGCGTTCTTTAAAATCTACCGCGACTTTGTATCATCGAATATTTTTCACGCTATAATTTGAAGAAATGTCTAAATCATTTTGAGATACGAAAAACTGGCTCACAATCGCGGAAGCAATATATCGATAACTATATTTGCCATCAATTTCCATTCGATGTGTCATACCGACTCGCGAAGCAAAAGTTCGATTTCGAAATGTTTAATAAAGGCAAGGAAACCGATAATTAGCCCACGGAGCGGAAGTTCAATTTAGGAAGGTTCAACGAAGACGAGGAAACTGATAATTAACAGTTCGTGGAAATATATGATGCCACGCATATCACCGCGCCCCTTTTTCTTTCTTCCAAGTATCTTTCATAGCGGATCCGTACAGCCTTGCCTCCCTTCACGCGTATCCTCCGCGGCTATTGACAGGTTCGTTAATTAAAAATTAATAACCAAGATAAATCATTGACGACTGTCTGCGCTGAAAGAACCGGCGCCGGTGTTCTTCCAACGGAATACAAATGACGAGCATTTTTTTTACGGGTTAAACGCGTCGTTCTCTTTTCAGCGCGGACACAATCCTCAAGGGAGGCTTCGTGTGTCCTTTGTAGTTATTAAAATCTCGTCAGGGTATCGATTTTCTTTCAACGGTGTCCCTCGTAACGCTCACCTCTTTACGAGCCCTGTTTGACCAACCCATTGACAGTCGAATCGTAATTAAATATACAACTAACGCACCGTGTTGGTAGATTAGGGGGTTCGATGTATCTTTTTTTTCAATGGTATGCTAAAATCGTATAAGGTTACTATCATATTACTAAATATTTATTTCCGTTGACGAACTATTTTAAAACCATTTTATTCCTATATATCTATGATTATAATCACGTCTGTTGCAGATAGAGACGAATTCGTTTCATCAAATTTCGTTGGAATTTCGTTATAAGCGACAGGGATAGAAAATTCCGAGGCACAGAGAAATTCCCCATCACGTTCGACGGGTTCCCCGCAGTCGAGATTTCGATTCTGTATTAGCAGCTCGGTGGATGGAAGTTGGGCGAGGAGGGTAGTCTGTCGACGCGTATAAGTAGACGCCAAGTGGTCGTGAGGATACTCTTTCAATCCAATCGGCTCTTATTTCACGCGGCACAGTCTCATATTTCACTCCTCGGATGTAAAGCGAATTGAATCTCTTTATAAAATTACTTACGGGGCGTCTCGCGTCCGGGAAAAGGTGGCGTAAACGAATTTTGAATGCGATAATCCCCGGTGATTCATTCGCCACCGCACAATGTCTACCCGCAGACTTGGCGCGGCGAGGCTCCAATCTGAGTCCGCTGGCTACGGAGGGGTAGGTAGACCGATCGATTTAAAGTTTCAAAGAGACACGCGTATCACTGTCCGAACGGAGATTTTAATCCTCCCGTAAATTCCAACAAATCGCTACCGCTTTATTGTGTCGACGAGAAAATAATCGTCGGGGAGCAAAGTTCCTTCGAAGATACCGGGACGCGGTTCCCGCTATTATACGGCTCTTTGTGACTTCATTAACATTTGAGAAAAAACCGCATTTCGACAGGCAGGTCTAATGGCCGCGAGATAGCGCGATTATTCATTGAATGCGCGATCTGCTCGGCTGCTTTGCGGGGCTCTTCTTCTATTTTTATTTTCTTTCCTGTTCTTGCGCACTCCGCTCGCGGGGAATTATGGAGCGAACGAACAAATTCCCCATCATAATTTATCGTCCTATCCGACCACGACTTGTCGGATAATCCCTCCGTGCCGGTCGGCTGTTGGCGCTATCCCTTGTTTTCTACTCGCCAACAGTATATGCGTTGCGCCGGTCACGAAATTCGCGCCTCTGTACGCGGATATGGTCGATAAAAAATAATCGATGATATCATGAACATACAAATCGCTGTACCGTGTTCCGTTCGTAATTATCATATAAATGATCGTTTTAATATATAAAATCTGAATCGAGTTTGGAAGAGAGACAGCACGCTAGGCGACTCGTAAATCTGCCGCGACGCTCTATGTTGCGTAGATTGAAATTAACTACTTAAACGGCAACGCCAACCATCAAATATCAAATATGAAAATCATTAATTGCCTTTTCAAAGAAGAACGTAACATTTTCTTTATTTACGATGAATAGAATACAAACGTGCCGTGTTTTTCCTAATTTTCAAACTTCTACCCGCTTCCCACGCGTACGAGAAATTGTGAATTCCACACCGGTGCGTTTCACGAATCGCTTTAGCTAACGTCTTGCTACCAAACTTTTCACCAGAACGTATAACTCGTGTTAGCCTTTGCCCCTAAATCGATCGAGCTCGCCTGCAAATCTTGCTCGGCAAGTGTGACTGAATTTTCCACTCTATTCGCTTGTCATTTTCCCCCTAATACTACATACATCTCTCATTGTCTCTTTTCTTCTTCCTACCGTTACTTTTCCCTTGTATCTTTATTTCGGTCCCTTTGTTCCGTCTCTTCCAATCGCACGATCCGACAAACGGAATTTATTCGCAACCGAAACGGCAATTTCTGAGTCGTTTTTACGAAATATTATAGGGAATTGAATAATTACAGATCTGGACTTACTATCATTGACTCTGTGTTGTTCAGTTTGTAGGTGTCCAGCTAACAAGTGATCTCTGATTAAGACTTAAACAAAACAAACAAAAAAAAGTATCAACAGACTGTCCAAAAACAAACCGATTCCGCCGATATCGAGGTAGATAAGTGAGCAGGTAGCCAACGAACCGGGAAAAGTTAATACTTAAACGATCCCAATTGGTATTGGCGTAAACACGGAATCGCGGAAAAATCGCGGGATAAGATACGGTCGCGAGTGCGTGTCCCCCGTATCGGCGATCCCGTGGCGACACTCTGCTAAATCTGATAAACTCGCCTAATTTGAATATCCCAGCGCATTATCAAAATGTGATATCGGTGGCAGCCGACTGACTATGTGTGCGTATCGAAACACGCTTTTAATGCATATAGATTAGATCAATTTATAATAAGCCGGTTTCGTACCGACCCAATCCCCCTCCCCTCCTTCCCTCTTCCGCCTATCCGCCCAACCACCCACCCACGAACGCCACTTGCCGCAGTATCGTCGTTGGCCGGCTCACTTTCGGCCTGGTCGCTAAATTTGTATTTATATTTTGCGTTTATTGCTATAATAACCGCGGCATTATCGCTATTTATTGGCCGACCGGCACCGACGCCGCGCGTCCGCAGCATTCGCGCGCCGTCAGTTTATGCCCGCGCGCGGCTGTATGCGACCGAACGCCCACGCACGTGGCACCATGGGTCATTGATAAAATGTTAAAAGCACTCCCGGGCGCTCGCGGGCGAAATTCCGCGGCGATAATAGAATAGCCGCATAAACACGCACGGCGCGGCCAGCGCTGCGCCACGGTTCATTAACGCATTAATCAGTGACTTTTTAACGGCGAGCATTAATCCCATTAACGACACACATAAATGAATCTTAATGCCGTTTTCAAGCACAGGCCACACTTAGAGCAAATCGTGAAACTAGAACATGCATATGGCGGATCGACCCTATCAGTTCTGTATGGTATTTGATTGGAACTTTTAAACATCTTCCATAAAGAGCAAGTTTTAAGTCGTTTTTGATGTTTCATCGGTTAAATAATATTTTTAATCGCACTGGACGATCGAAGAGATCGGAAGTTCTCGCTTTAATTGCTCTAATATGGAGGGCGATTGTTCCTTTATTAGAATTTCGCCAACGCCGCGGTAGAAAGTTTTCCCCGCCGGACGAAGTTGAATTACGATTAAGAACTCGTAAAACAGTTCCGGAAGCGATAATAATACCCATAATAAAATACGAGAACGTTAAGTAAAATTCTATTCGGGCGCGGGCTTATCATCGAAATATCGCGTAGAAGAGTTTAACGGGGTTCTTCGATATTTACGTCGGTGTCTTCCCGAGCATAAGCCCCCGATAGCGTTGTTAAATATTGTGGAACCGTGGCGCTTCCGAAAACACTGTGCTTAACCCATTTGCATCATCGCTCTACTTAAGCTTCCGCATCGAAACATCAGCGACGTTCAACTGACGATAGTAAACAGTCGCGGCTCGCGGAATATTCCGCGCTTGGTGATAGTAGACAGTCGCGGCTCGCGGAATATTCCGCGCTTGGATGCAAATGGGTTAAGTAATACGTGCCCCGAGTGTACCCTTGTTAAACGAAACGATTCCTTATTCCCCTTCATCAACAACAATACGATCCACTTCATAGAATCCGTTCCCGCCGTACAATTTTATTCTCTATCTCTTTAACTCCCTTTCCGTACAGAATCTGTATGCCGTTCCTGGAGTCCGTGGTATTCCAATTTCCAGGGACAATGTATCTTCCCAGTTGGCTCGAGCCTCTCACAAGCAAGATCGCGCGGGCTTGCCAACTGGAAGTTCATTAACGAACTAAATTACCGTATCCGTTACTTTTATCGTGCCACTGCGAACGTATAGTGCACCCTCCAACCCGCGAAATCGTTTCTGACGATATTTGGCTCTGTACACAGTTTCCTGGACTAACTGCTGCAAACAGAATTTGCGAATATCCCCACTGAAGTGGAGTAGAGTTTCGAGCAGCGGCACGACACTATAACAATAACTCTCGCGGAACGAGATCTTGCTCGTTTTCTGCTTATCGTCGCTACGAACATCGTAATTGTTCATTTTTACAGTAGGTGCAGCGACGGAAAAATTCTCAATTACTCGTCAACTCGTTTCAACGACCAGGGTGAATATATCAGCTGCAACTAATTATATTTACAGTGGATCGACGCCAGACAAATGTAACAGTTGCATAAATTTACGAATCGAGTATGTGATTCTACACAATTAGTTCCCTTCTATTGTTCCATTGGTTGTGAACGAAGAATAGCAAAAAAAAACACGCAAAACTCTAGCCAACTTTCATTTTAGCGACACGAGGACTTTTACAAAATTTCGGAAAACCAGCGTGAATTTGTTACTTAACGCGGGGATCGACGTTAATGTTTATGCAGAATGTAAATTCGCGTATGAGTCTGATAACAGACACCGTATCCATACGTTACGCCCACACGCGCGCATCACCATATGGTAGGTACAACTAAACTACTATTTTTAATTTATGTTCTCAATTTACCGACTAACGAAGTTGAACGCGGGGTACGAGAATAATTAATGCTAAACCGCTGCTCTCGTAAAATTATCCAGCCGATAATTTTTGTTGAAACGCGCCATTAAAGCTTGTGTACGCAGATAATCACCCCTGTTTACGCACACGCGTCCCCCTCATTTTCTTTATCAAGCGTAATGGTGCTAATTTCCGCGCGGTACGCTCGACGGTTTTTCTTTCTGGAAATGCTGCCATCGGTAACAATTTTTCGCCATCGAATTTTTTCGCGTTGCTAAACTCTCATTTATCTCTTCGCGAACTAAAATACGAACTATTAAATTCACTGCAGCGTTAATAACGCCAATGTGTATTTTCACCACTCTCCTTTTCTCAAATTTGCTCCAACTTAACGGGTGACCCAAAGTCTTGGGCTGTCAAGACTGGAGCTAATTGCGCGGGAATTTAAATTCTCCAGTTTCCAAATCTCGTTCGTACCACCCATAAATTACACCGCCGCTCATTGTTCCCGTAACGAACAGTCCGAGCGGATTCCTCTCGCAAGAGCAATCGCCGGTTCTCCGGCAGGTGTTTCTCTTCTCCGATAACGACGCGGGGGAAAAAAGGTAAACGAATCCGTGGAGGAGCAAGGATCTCGCTGGTGGGTGCTTACTGTCTCGCCCCCCTTCCCCACCACCCACCCACCAATTTCGTTTCTCCGGAGAGCCCTGAAACAATGGGTCTATATATCGTGCGGCACATGCGTGCGAAATCGTATTAATTTATCGCGGGGCAATTACAAGGAACCATATATTAGGCAGCCGGCTACGAGCGTAGCCCTGGCAGTCCTACGGAACGCGGAACAGAGGCGAGAAACGAAACTATCCGCGCAGAGTGAACGAGAGAAGGGTACGTAATAAGGCAGTGATCGCCAACCCCGACGAACAATGAATTTTGTTGCTCCGTTGGAGAGGGTGTAGCGTTGTCGCGGAGCATGGATTTCACAGAGTTCAAGGTTGGCGATCACTGAAATAAAGGGTGGATGGTGGCACAGGAGGGGGAGGAGGGGTGCAAAGGCACACGCGTCGGTGAAGGAAGGCGGGAGACAAGGGTTGAGTTAGAAAGAGATTCCGAGTTCATTTCGATTCGCGGGGTGCCTGCAGCGATAACGCATCTGTCGCCTTCTCCTAGCGGTACCCGTTTCTGGAATCTGGAAAGCCTGACTTCTGTACCCGAAACGCAACGCCCGCCATCGACCGGGAAGACTGTGGAATTCGAATCGCTCGCTCTTTTACATAAGTAACTCGATTACGTGTCAGACACCCGGTTATGTTTATAATCGCGTTAGCCCCCGTGACTGCACGCTGGGAATAGTTTTTCCAAGGGTGATAATTTATTAAGAAATATTATCATTAAATTGTTTAGTAAATATATGTCAAAACTGTTTCCAAGATAGTGGACAAAACAATATGATTTCTGATGAATTCTGAATTATGAAAAACGGAGTACTTTTGTCGAGACTGATTCTACTTTGACGTCGAGTAAAATATGGATCAATTTGTTCAGCCTGTAGTTACACTTCCGAAGAGACTCACCATCGGATCTAACTTGTTCGCTCGCAAATTTCATGATTACTTACGACATCAAATTCTTTCAAGTGGTAAAATCGTTTCATATGCGACTGCTCTAAAGCAGGATTTGCATTGTAAGCTTTATTGATGATATCAACTTAGTAAACTTCAAGTGAAACGCGTCTCTGCCCTTTTCCTTTTCATTCTACTTCAATTCCAGTCGTTCCGAACGACACAAGTGGCGCCACCTCTTGTACACCCGGTATACTATTAGTAGCTGTTGGTCTAAAGCTTGATCTTTACTCCTGATCATCCCTATGGAACATTTTACTACTTAAAAGAAAGTATTTTTCCCTACACTTTAATTTGTTAACAATTTTTTAGAAATTTTAATTCAGAAAGGGTATTTCTTTGTCGATCATTTTGAATCTATACATTTAGCTGTATGTTTCAAGAGTATCCGCCATGTTTTTCGTACAAAAATATTCAAAATTATAGAAGTTAACACGAACACAGTGAAGGTCTCAAAAAAGGAAGTATAATTTGGTTTCAAATTTAACTCTCGTGCTTATGTTTTTGATATTCTCGATAATAATGACATTAAAGAAGAACGACCTAATAAATATTAATAATTAACTAACCTAATAATAATTAACTACCCAACAATTTTAACCACGAGAATAGACGCGCCAAAAATATGCTTATAATTTGATGTATTTAGAAATAGAGTTGGCAAGAGAGTCGAAATCTGTAAATAGAAGCAATCCACTCTGGTTAACGGATCCAATTAGAGGAAGGAAAAGTAGAAACGGGAACTATCTCGCGTTTTCGTGAGCAGGAGTAACGCGGGGTAAAGTGATCGAAAGTAAGGACTTCATTTATATCTATCGTGCGGAGTCAAGGTAAGTTCGACGAGCGTAAGTACGTGTTCGTGAGGGATGAAACGGAGGATAAGGGATGAAGAGAAAATGTGATGGTCGGGGCACATGCAGTTACAACTTTGATTCCCTCTCTTGCCCCATGCTCGAAAGAAACGGGAAGAGTGCGCGTAGAGGGTAAGAGACAAAAGCGATCGGTCGTCGGAGCAAGATGGCTGACCGTAGGGAAAGGCGGGAAAGTGGAACGAAGAACGACGAGGACTACCGTATAACGTCGTTCGGGTGGCGAGGGAAAGTGTACGAGAGGCTTGCACGGCTCCCACATCCATTTGTCTCGTTATAGTTTATCGATACAGCGAGCGAAACGAGTCGAGTCGATGGCACCGTCTACTCGAAAGTGTGCGATGATACTTTAAAACCACTTCAAACTTCGTGCTGGACTTGCACGTCGAGCCAGGCAACAAAGAACAGAGAGAATCGGAAAGGGCGCGGAGATTGGCAGAGGATGAGACACTGTCTTTTAAGTGTTGAGAATTTATTGGGAAATAATGGAGCGAGTTTGTTCGTAGGTCGTAGGCACCGATAACTCGCCGAGATGGAATTCTCCTCTGGATGTACGGGGGCCCAGACTCCTTTTTATATATCCTTTATACCGGCGAACCCTTTGAAGTCTAAATTGACCCACGGTCGCCGACCATTACCAAGATCTTTTCCTCCCTTCCGCCTGTGCTCTTCTTCCTTCACGGGGATTTCCTATGTTCCTCATTTACCCCACCGACCCGCCCTCCGAACGCGTTTTCACGTGCTCGTGACAATTGTCAAAGACCCACCTTCGGAAATTACTGACTACCGTCTCCGAAACCCGTGATAAAGCAATTTTCTTTCCAACGCGCGCTAGCAACTCGCGAACGAATGACTAAATAAAAGGATTCGTCGCGGTCTGCTGTAAATCTTTCGACGATCGATTCGAAAAGAATTTCATGCTTGGGGAAACCGTAGACGGGGCATTGCAACAGTTTCGAAAAATTCGTTTCGCTTTGTGTCCGTGATTAATTATTTTTCCTTGACGAGATTTATCCGTTAGTCGCAGGTTTATTCTGTTTCTGATGGACAAAAGCCCTGTTCGTTATAACTTTATTCAAGCTCATTAATTTTCCTACAGTGTATAGCTAAAATATTTCCAATAAACACACGGGCGCTCGCACAGCGGCGATATAACGCGCGCGTAACGTGCAAATACGCAACGAACAACGTTCAACTTTTTTTTTCCCCGGAAAATTTCTCCGCGTTCCCGTGACGCGAATAAGCTCATGAAAAAGCTTTTAAAGCTCGATGTCATAAACGCTGCTACAAATCGCCCGGGCGAACCGTGCCGAATTAAAACCGTTCGCAAGTCTTTAACGTTACCGGTGGATCTCATTAAAAAAATAATGAAAATTTCCAGGATACCCTGTAACGGCGGTCGATTTATTTTTCGCGAAATTTCCTGCGATTCGCTGCAACCGTCGCGAAATTCTATGAATCGATTTGTTGCAGAGTTTCACGCGGTTGCAATGTCACGCTGCCGTAATTGCGCTCAGGATCGTCATAGACAATGCAGCTGCGGTTAATTAGACAAATACAAATGAACTTTATTGACAGCCCCCGATGGCGGAGGCGCGTGACAATCCGAAAGTGATTACGGACCGCATTAACCATTCACGGTGACCCCTTTAACGGCCTCACCGATGTTTTGCTCGTTACTTTGCATTGTTAGGAAGCGCACTTGAGATAAATGAATTTGTCGCTTTCAGAGAAGGAACAGATTTACTATCCACCGTGGCTGCATTGCAATTCGCGTCGAAAATCGGTCGAAACGCAAGATTCTACACAAAGAGATTAATTTTTCAATGATCATTTTGCTGCTTTTTTTCCACGTCTCCCGAGGTAAGTTTTGGATGCTGTTAGTGCAATATAAAAGGGATTTGCGTGGTCAAGAAGAAGAAGTTACGCTACAATTTCGTTCAAACGTTCGACGAACTGAGATTTAAGGCTTCCACGGCGAGAGTTGCTATTAGTATTCATGGCTTCTGGATAGATGCCCCGTCTAAGTTCAGAAACGTTTCAAGTTGCATCATCGGGGCCAGCATGTACCCACAAATTTATGTTTTCCGCCTAAAACGGACAATGGGCTAGAACCACAACTAACGCGACGAAAGATAAAGGGGAAGAGTAGCTAAACTCTGGCGGAATTAACCACTCAGTGATCTTAAGCGGCCAGGTGACTGAGTATACCCTGGTGGACTCGCCAGTAAAGCTATTTACAGTATTGTTTCTCGAGTTGTCACATAGTTATTCCCACCGCTACTTGAAACTACTGGCACAGACCCTATTCCTCACTTTCTCTCGCTATTTCTCATTCCGATGACCAAGATTCTATCAAACTGAGGATCAAATAAATGAAGAGTCTTGACACTATACACACCTTTCAAAATAAGAACGCAAAGATTGCTGGTGTTTCTCGGATAAATTACCGTCCCTAAATTAGGAGAGGAAAGAATCCCACGGGGATTCGAGGAGACAATTCGTCGCGGAAGCAAAATCGGCGGCCTTAATCGGGTTTTAACAAAACTGCCGGTACACAAATCGATTCCCTTCGAGGCGGGCTTCGTCTCTAGGGGTAAGTGCGCCCTTCTCATCGCGCAGATTCCAATTTGCCGAGGAGCTCGAGACACGTACGCCCGAGGGGCCGTTATTTCTAATAGGAGATTCTCAAAAGTTGCATCCGCAACCCTCCTCGTTAAGGGGTCAGTAATTGCACGCTAGCAACGTGCTAAGATGCTGTCCGTTCGTGAAGCCGGTCGGACTCCACGGGTGTCGTGACGCCTACGAGGGAAAACGCGCCGGAACTACCACCGGAGTTGTCGGAGAAAAGAAGAAAGGAAAAGGGAGAATGTTATCACTGGAGATCACGCTAATCTAACGCCTACATCCCCCTTTTCACGAGTGTGCAGCCCCTCGTCTTGATCCGACTTGACTTTTTGTAACGACTTCTCTCTTCCTTTCTCCCTCCCACTTCGCCAACGCCCCCCGTTTTCTTCGTCCACGCCTTCGTGTTCCTCGGATGATCCGACTCCCGTTCCAATCCACACCGAAGAAGACTCCATCCACGTAATTATCCGATAAGCGAAAGAGAATGCCCCGTTATCCACCGGGTTGTTGATACATAGTACTATCGTCGCGACGGTTTCCAATTATGTCGCGGAACAAGAGAAAGTGGTCCAATTCCTTCCTTTTCACTTTCGATCCAAGCGTAACTCACATTGCCACACCTTCTCGTTCAGACGCGGCGTAAACGCGGAAGCGGACGAGAATTTTAATTAGGGGTGCGCGAAAATACGATTGCACGGTGGCACCGACGACCAGAATTGAATTTTAATGGTTCAGATTTTAAACTCGACGCTACATTTAATTATTTAACGACCCTTGAACCGGTTAGTTTCATTGTTTTCTAATTTTATCAAGCACGAAAGTATAAGTCGGACTGGATAATCCAGTCAGGTACGTAAGAGATAAAAGTGCTGACATTGGCAGGCAGAGTAAGAGGGTTGCGCCACTCTTCGTGTTATTTTTCGTTGTTTTAGCGAATCTCGAGCCAAATTCTCTGATCACGCCATAAACTCGCCCCTGGAATCGCAATTGACTGTTCCAACGTAAACGACTCTCGTAGAAAGCTTTAAGTTGCGCCGGATGAATCATAACAGATGCTTACTTCCCCCAAAGACTCTAACAAATAAAATACCGTTGACATAAAGAATTATGCCCAGCGAGTATTCGAGAGATAATCTTTTCAGACGATACGGTACTGATGTAAATTAATACTGGGATATTCAAAATCGAGACGTATCTTGAAAAATCAAAAATTCGGGAGTCCAAGAGAGCCATTAATTCGTTCCACGATATCAACTCCGGCGGGAGGCAAATTTTACGACTAAGTCGTTAAATTCGATCGGCAAAACAATAACGAATCGTTCGCTGGAAGGATCGCGGGCCAATAAATAATGCTTTTGTAATAAATAACCGTATTACGTAGCCACGTGGGGGCGTTCTGCGAACGGTGGACGCACTCCACGGCACCAGATCAGCGGTCGTGTACGTACGGTCACGATGGTATCGTGATAATCGACGTTCGATAATATCCTCCAATAAATTTGACCTGATAACGGAGAGGATTTATATTATTGGAGCTCCGCGGACTATAAACGCCGGTTACGACGTGCTACGGGGCCAATTCATTCTCATCTAACGGGAATCATCCACCAGGCAGACGATAGCCAAACGGCTTTCTTTCATTCTCCATCCAAACGTATGAATACTAGAAAATCCGAAAATTTCATATGATTCTTTACGCAATATTTAAAAAATAGAAAATTCAGCTTGCGGTTATATAAAATTTGTCCTGATATTAATCTTCTTGATACGAGTACTTATTACAAGCTCAGTAAAAGAATATTGCTCGAATAAACAAATAGTGCAATGATTTTGAAACGTCGTTGTCCTCGCGAAATCAAGCAACAAAGTTTTTCCGCGATACTTTGCTATCAAATAGTAATAGTTCGCCCCATGTTGTAAAATTAATGGCAGTACAAATCGTGAACGTTTCAACTGCACCATATCGCCGCGAGTGTAGGTACGTGGGACAGATTAGCGACGACGTCCACGAATATAAATTTTACGAACTGTCTTTATGGTCACATAAATGTTTCATGAACACCGGTTCTCTTTACAGCTTCTTCCTTCCTTCCGTCGTCAATTTCCTTCGGGGAATTGCGCGAAATTAACAAATATTTACAGTTTCGAGCGACGGAACAAATATTATGAATTTCTGCGTTTCGAACAAATATTGGCACGATTGGTCTTTGTTACATACAACGTTTTTTTTTATTATGTTAATTTAATCCAAAGAAGATAAGTACTCGTATCTGATCATAACGCTTTAATCAAATTTAATATATCGGTGATAACCGAGAGATCGTTTAGATACTTCGTTAGCAAGTATAAAATCATTTAAAATAGTCGGACATTCCCAGCCCCATTCCTGCGCAATAGTTGCGTCTGGCGAGTTCTTTTATCGCCTCCTAAAATATCGTCATCATTGAGCTTAATCGCGTAATAAAACGTTTTTGTTCCCTTGTTTGTCTAGCCGTCTTCCCCGGAGGGAAGTTTGCACACAGAAAAATAAATAAATCGCTATGGCACATCGCCAAACCTTACTTTCCGCCAGTGTTGCTACATTTCTTCGGTTCCCGCCTGCGCGTCCGCGACCTTTATGCTATTCCCCAAAATTTACCGTCGGAAGGCCAAGGATGACACCGAAAACTTTTCCTTTCCTTTTATGCCCGCGCTGCTGACTAATGTATCTTTTATTGAAAGTTCGAAACAAAGAGCAGAGGGAAACGCTTACTCCCTCGAGATTCGTTCGATAAAATTTCATGTACGTCCTGTGTTCAATTTTGTATACGATTTAACTAACTCGTCTTAGCCCACGCTATTTAATTGGGGTAAAAATTGCGCCGCCTCCAGAGGGCTACGCTCAACCTGATCTATCTCACAAGTACTCGACCGACCATCTATTCCCATACGTACACACATCGATCATTGAATATCCCAGCATCTAAGACAAGTCGAAACTTCCCTTTTCTTTCCTTTACAAAGTAAACGCGAATCTCGACCGTTGGAGCGAAACATAATACACCGAATCCAGCTTTGTGTAAAAGTAGAGGGGGATTAAGGAACAAGGAAGAGAATTGCACGCGCTCGGAACGTCCGAAAATTGGCCGGATTCGTTTGCTCCGCGGAGGAAAGTAAAAAAGGTGGAGAAAGAGTTTCGCGGAGGAAGCGGCGTATATAAAATACGACGGTGCGTGCTGTTTAAAACGGCGGTGGAAAAGCGCTTTTAAGGAGCACTTACTTGTTTTAACTTTTACGCTCTCGTTAAACCAATGGCCGAGCCCGGCGTACGGACCATGGTTGTGCACGGCGGCCCGGTCTTACGCGTTTAGTTACCGCTTGTTACAGCTCGGAATCTCCTCGTTTACATGGCCGTATCGACCAATAAGAAATAACCGTGGCGACCGCGCGCCGTCGGGGAACTTAGGCGAAGGAAAATAAAATCGTAACATCTGGCTGTATAGAAGCGCGAAACTGCCGTAACGCCAAGTGATTTTTGCCGGGATTTCGACGTTATCGAGTCCCGGCGGGGCCCTCATTTACATTTCAAATTTTAACGATTCCGCCGGCCCGACTTGAAAAGCGTTTTCGCATGAAACGTTACCGGTTACGTCTCTGAGTCCAATAAAGGAAGAAAGACAAGCTACTTCGTTCCCGGGGTCGAGCGTGGAAATCCTTTCAACGGGTTGTGTTGCTTCCTTTCGTCAGCCGCGCAACCGTGCAACGATCAGTTTCGCGTTGCGGGGAAACAGTGTTTTATCCACTTTCGTTGCAACCTCCTTTATACGCGAGCTTAGTTCCGCGTAATTCCGAGATATCTTTCTACAAACTCGATCTGCATATTAAGTCGTCCAATAAGTTTCCACGTTTTTCGTTTCGCGATAAATTACGCGCGTTCCGATTTCAAATTCGTCGCGTCGCTGTCGGTCGAATTCGGTGGAAATTTTATGTGGTCCAGTTTACCGAGCAATTTATCCCATGAAAAAATGGTGCGGTGTCGTGCATATGGTTCGCCGAATACGGCAAAACTCGACGATCACCGACGCCCCGTTCCCCGTTACTATTGTATATGAAAAAGTCGACCGTAGCAACGGTCTCCACGGTCGGTAACGATATTCGTTCGCATCGTTCGGTTCGCACTGAACGACGATCCACGCGTGCACGCGTGAACAAAGGTTAAATCAATTCGAACGATTCAAATCGAACGAAATCGAATTGATGACGCGGCTGGACCGGGATCGGCGTGGTGGTTGCACGGGGGGCGGGAGGGGACACTGAGCGGCAGAACGATGATCCTCCAGTTGAAACGAATTTCGGAGCAACGGGGAAAACTGTTGCAATTTATTCAATGCCAAAGTGGAACGGCCGCGCGATCCGACGGCGGTCGAGTGGCGCGGAATTGCACTCTATCGGGCCATAACAATTATTAGCATTGCGACGCGGCATGAAAGTAGCACAATAATATGCATAGGAGGGCTTACAGGCGTTTCCATTACATTAGCCTTTGCACGAACGCGCGCGGCGGCGTCAAACGATCCGGAAATAAAGCGGAATTGCATATCGGAAACTTGGCTGTCTGGCCAACAGCCAGCCAAGAACCTCCTAATTCTGTCCTTTGGAAAAATCGACACTTTATTCGTGCCTCACGTTCGTAAGTTTCGATGGTTAGGCGGATCGACGGGAAGCAATCTCCAAGTAGACAGGGAATAAAAGAGAATCGGTATGGATAGCATTGGCGCCGCTGAAGAGGGACGATTACAATGTTGTTACATAGTCGATCGGGTGTGGTGGAGCCACGGACAAAGTATACAGGTAGATCTTATGCTTTACGGACTTTTCTAGCCTTTTCTCCCGAGCAACTATTCACCGAATTAGTGCGATAGGCAAACAGACTGTAGTATGTATAAACATACAAGTTGATTATGAAAGGCTCGATTCTCGGTAGCTGCGAACGTTCGAACAAAAGTGGACGCGAAGGGTACTTCGTCGGCGAAATTGTTAATAAACTCTGTATAATTGATAAATCGGAATAATGCATTCGAAATCTTGTCGCGGCGTCAATCAGTTGTAACTTGTTCCGTGGACGCGTAACGCGCGTAACGAATCGTAGCAGTATGCGCGTGACGGAAAATTACAAGCTCGTAACGAACGTCGATGCGAGCAATTAGAAGGGAACCGACAAATCGCCTACACCTAACGTGCCATTGGTTCGCCGTAAACTGGTAATTAGTCGCGTGCGTTCGGTGAAAGCGCAAATACGCTCTGTCACCGATTTAATTAGTCTATAACTCTTGCGACGGGATCAGAACACGATTGTGTTAGCGTTCTTGTAATAACATAAATTATTGCTGAATCAACGGGCCGTATTCCGGTTCATCTACGGCTCGAACGGAACGTTTTATGTACTACAGAATGTTCCGTGTCAATAATGGCGCCTCGTTGGGCGTTGGAGTTGATATTCCTGACCATATCCCACCAGGATAAATCGGTATTAGGGAAACAAACGTTAGGAACGTATTCTGTCGCCTGATCTCTCAACGGAAAGGTTTGCGGGAAATATAATTTACACCGATAATACGAAACGTTTCGGGCACAACGTACTGTATAAATCGAAGTGTCAAGATTCCGCTGAATTTCAAATCCACGGTTTCCCGATTGAACAGAAAATTGTAACGCGCGAACGTCGTATCGAGGGGCGTGGGGTCCTTATAAATTTCCGTCGGAACGGCAATCCGTATTTTTCAATGGGGGGAAAATCAACGCGACGATTTAAATTTATAATGGAAATCTTTGGTTACACGTTGTGCTATGAGTTTCTCGTTCGAGGGAAAAGATTACCGGCTCGATGGACGAAAGGCTTTTAGCGAAAAACGCGGATCGAATCAGGAACGCTGATTTCGCGGATGAATCGGGCCAGAGTTATGAAAACGCTGTCGGGTACTGGCTATCGAGGTACACGATGTCTTTTAAAGAAAATCCATTTACTGCAGAACCGGTTTCTGGGCCGTGTCCAAGATACTCTAATGGTAGCCATTCCTATCGGTCCAATTGCCGCTGCTGCCGCTGCCACTGGCAGGACCCGATTATACCACGAGCAGATATCGCTGTGTGAAAGAGATGGCAATTGCCGATACACTTTTCAGACGTATTCATAAGGTTCCTACACGCCCCCTAACCGTCCCACCTACGCGTCGAACGATCGGTCCCTCGAAATACTGCGTTCGTGTGGGGTACGATCGCAATCAATGCTATCCATGTTAAGGGACTATCGATTCTACTTTCAGACTAGTCTAAACTCCATCTACGCTATGAAAATCGCGAAACTGCAACTTCCAAATAACCTATTAAATCCTGAAACATGTTGCGCGTGTATGCATCCGTTGTCATTCGTCGGAAAGTTGGCGCTACGAGCTCGCACAAAGTACACTCACCGATGTAGGACATAATCGGATAGCAGAGTGTAATCAAACGGAGGGCATCGACTTTGCCGGACGCTTTCCTTCTCTCGTGAATCGTAATGCCAGGAAATAAGGGTGTTCCAGACAGAGGATCCCGAAAGGCAAGCTGTTTCCTGAGAGAGAAGTCAAGGCAAAGCAACCCGAACCGTACGACAGCAACAATTTCATGGGAGGAGTTCGACTAATCCTCTTCGTAGTCCTTCGCTATGGACACGCTTACTTTTCACTTCCCCTGTCTCTCACCCTCTGTTCCTGTATCACTTTGTTCCTAAGTCCGTAACAGAATGGCCGGCCGTTTTCGTTTCGAGTCGCGACGCGAACACATATCCCCGCAGCCCACGCACGCTTTCACACGCATACACATATCCGCCTGCATCTATTGTAACTGCGTACAAGCAGATTGATGTACGAATTTCAACAAGCTTTGCCGGGCTGCGAATCCGTACGAATGTTCACCAGAAGCCTTTTGGCCCATTGTTAGCGCGAGGGTGGTCCGGCGAATTTCCTGATTTCGAAATAATAAATTCCGCTCGGTCAGTCTACCATTGTGCCTGGTACTTTCGGATAGCTATATTTGTTTGCCGCGCTCTCGGATGCGAATAATTAGTTTCGCGTGTAGACACGTACGATATAATATTTACATCGAGTTGCGGGGCCAAAAGTTGTGTTAGAATTAATGGCGAACAGACTCGCGGGAGCTTGGTTCCGACAATGAGTATCTAATGCTTCTAAACAGGTACACGCTGATTCTATGCAAGTATCCCCGTGGAACTACAGGGTAATGCTAGGTGAAATGGTTTGATTTCTTTGAAACTGCTAGTGTATAATAAATACTGTGACTGGGTTGTTGCGTAGGAAGAAAGGATTGTGATAGTCAAACACTTGTGAGAGAAGTACCTATCGAGTGTAGCCCTCTACTGGCAAGTGCCAGGAGTTAAGGAAGTTTCAGAAAGATTTGTCAAATAGTAATATAATTCTCTACACAAAAAATATGTCGCCTATACACAAGGGATGTATAAGGGTTAAAAGCGGAAGAACATTCGTACGCGACGCACTTCGACGTCAAATAACTGGTTAACGCTCGGCATTCAATTTCCTTTGATCTTAATCAGCAAACTGCAGGGGTCAGCAAAGCTCGCAAACAGCGTTCAGAGTCGCCATACGTGTGAATCGAACCGCGGTGGGCTGGTCGCCGAAAAAGGCGCATATGCCGACCGGACACTTATTTAAACAAGACGAGCAAACGTTAGGTGCACGGTCAGCGACAGAGGGCAACAAAAAAATCGGGAAGAAGTTAGTCAAACAGGGTTAATTCGGTTTAAACGAACAGTCGCAAGGGGCGCGCGCGCTTGTTTCTCTAAAAAGAAATTTTGACCAAACAACCGGGGGGGTGCGGCTCGTTTGGACGGTCTTCGAGTGACCCCTCGAGCGACGAAGGCGATGTTTATGAAGTTTACATACGCGGGATAGAAAAAGGCTTTCCCGTAACAGGAGATAAGCTCCTGGGCGCACGTCCCTCGGACCTTTCGCTTTCATCCCCTTTTTGTCGCTTAATATAACGATAAAATAAGGAAAGCGACCAACGGGACTAAAAATGATTCGACTCGGAGCTGTGATTCTTTCGGATTTCACGGTTCAAAGGTATCCAGGCTCACGAGTTTCCGCCTCGATTGGCTTCCACGCATTGTTTTTGTGTGTGCGTGGCTAAAGCAGAACTCCATTCGTCCGAACCTGTCTACAGGATGAGACTGTTTGGCTAACTGGATGATTCGAATAATAGGAGTCTACGGATTATCCCTTCTACTACTGTTTATTGGTTTGTATACCTAACGGGAGCTTAGCGACGCGTTCGGTAAACCAGGTATCACGACGACATTAATTCTGACAAATGGAGTTCTACCGCATCGAATTGCATCGCGCGCAATTATTGTTTTCGTAAGTCAAAACGTAAACGCTGCACTCACGAAAAATTAAGCTTTATCGAATATCGACCTATTCGAATTGTTCCACCCCTAAATGGAACAAATTACTTTTCCACCCTGTGCAATAGAAATCTGCTTACGCGAAAACGTAACGGACTCGCGACTCGCATGCTTATCGGTGCAAAAAAAAAAGAGCACATATGGAAGCGGTTGCATGGGCGCGGTAACGACCAGAGGACCAAAGGGCTGGACAAACGAGTTTTCGAATTTTCCAGTCGACCACCCCGATGCAAGGGTCAACCAGGTTAATGTTTCCCTCCTATTCGCCCAACGTCACCCCTCTCCCATTTTCTCTCTCGCTTTTCGTGCATATGCACGCTGTCCCTCTCCGTCCAGAAACCCTTCTGCCTACACCCCCCTCGCCCTCGCCTAACCTGTTTTCCCGGCCTGGTTGTCTCTCGTCGTTCATTCCAATTTGTGCTCAGACGTTGACCCGTATTTTCGAGCCATTGCTGGATGAAGGAAAACGGTTGGCCGCCGGGCGAACCCCGGCAGCAACGAAATTCGAGGGAAAAATTCCTCGGGAAAAATTCATCCGTACCGAATGAAATATTCCCCGGGGTCGATTGTGAGTTTGGACGTTTTCCGGCTGATCGGACGTTGCACCGTGACCATCGACGCGGAAACCTCCATCCTGTTTCCGGCAGACCGCGCCGCAGCCGTCACTCTGCCGTAATCTCTGACACCTACTTTTACTCGTACAGTTCGAGGAACGAAAAAATTGATCGGGAAACATTTTTGTGTGTCCCCTGTCACGATATTTGCATCCTAATCGCGAATCTACCCGCGATGATTGTCGGATGGCCTGCACACTGGCGGAATTTCCGCGACATTTTTTTGTGTCGTTCGATGCAAGGAAATGGGCCACGAGATAAAAATTGTTAAATACTCCTAATAACGAAGCGAAGATCACTTTTCTATCAGTCTGTTTATGAGCAATAATCTTTGAAGTTGTAACGAAGGATGTCTGATTGTAAGAAGAAACAGTGGCGATCGGACGGTAGTTAGTTGGGATAGAAATTGATAGTAGATGGACAAAAAGAATAGATCGATCGAGGAGCTGAACCGGAATTCAAACCTGAACCTTTCATTTGTCGGATGATTGCTTTAACTAATTACGCTATCCAGAGCATCGATGGATTCTTTTTCTCTAATCCAGATATTCCGAATGGCTGCTACCTATAACAATGGGAAACCTTTTAGTCGCGAGTTCGGCAGATATTTCGTCAATGTAACATCTCGTGGCTTTAAGCCGTATAAAATCGTTACTATGTTGTCAGTTGGTATTACATATGCAGTTCGGAATCGGATAACTTCATCGTACATTCCCAGAAACTAATCCTTTAATTAACGCATTAAATGTAGAGCCCTGGGAAACGATATAATTTTCATTATGGAAGCAATTTTATTTTTTTATTATTCAGAATCTACATATGTAATTTATATTATCACATTTCTAGGGTATATGCAGTGAGTTCGACCACCCCTGGGAAAAATTTTAATCAAGAATATCAAGAATATCAATTCCTTGACTGAGGCTTCATTAAGAAATTATTAAAAAATTTCAAATCATTCTGAAAAAATTACAGATAGTTGCAGGGGTCAATTACAATCATTTTTGGTGGATACACATACCCCTGAAATCCTACCCCCTTTCGAGAAAAAAATTCGAGTAGGTACTGAAATTTATAGACGAAATTAAAAAATTTCAAATCATACTAAAAAAATTACAGATAGTTGCAGGGGTCAATTACAATCATTTTTGGTCAATAGACATACCCCCGAAATCCTACGCAGTTTCGAGAAAAAAATTCATTACCGAAAAAATTTCATGTCTGACCATACCGTCGAGATGTTTCACTGAAATTTCAAGCAAATATTTAAAACGCCATAACTTCTGAACGGATTGACCGATTTTCATTTTCAAAGATGCAAACGACGCGTATTTTAGTGGAGAATA
This sequence comes from Colletes gigas, assembly GCF_013123115.1. Taxonomy (NCBI): domain Eukaryota; kingdom Metazoa; phylum Arthropoda; class Insecta; order Hymenoptera; family Colletidae; genus Colletes; species Colletes gigas. The sequence continues at coordinate 727,933 of NW_025106643.1, read as the reverse complement.
TGTAGAAATTATAAAAATATTGGAAAAGTTGTTCCTTAACCCCGTAAACTGAGGAAAACCCCATAACAATGGTCCAATTTTCAAACAGCCATAACTCCTACAATAGTGAATATATTTCAATGAAACTTTTTTCTGATGTAGAGCCCATGGATACCTACAGAAAAGTATTAGACAACTTTTCTGTAGGATGTCAAACAAGGTTACTAAAAATGAAAAACGAATTTTTAAGGAAAATCGACAGGGGGTAGGTGCCTTAATTTTTCGGCGAAAAAAAAAATTTCAAATCGTTCTGAAAAAAATATTTTCAGTCACAGGGGTCAATTACAAGCATTTTTGGTCAAAAGACGTACCCTCGAAATCCTACCCAGTTTCTAGAAAAAAATTCGAGAAGGAGTGAAATTTTTCGTCGAAATTAAAAAATTTCCAATCGTTTTGAAAAAATTATTTTCGATCGGAAGGGTCAATTGCAATCATTTTTTGTCAATAGACATACCCTCGAAATCCTACCCAGTTTCTAGAAAAAAATTCGAGAAAAACTGAAATTTTTCGGTGAAAAATAAAATTTCCAATCTTTCTAAAAAAATTACAGTTGGTTACAGGGGTCAATTGCAATCATTTTTGGTCGTTGCACATACCCCCGAAATCCTACGCAGATTCGAGAAAAAAATTCTTTACCGAAAATCTAACTCTTTCTTGTTATTCTTTGGAATCAGTTTTTCCCTAAATAAATAAGCCACTGTCGTAATTTTGATTTCATTGTTACTCGAAAATCTATCGTCTCGTGTTTTTGTTTGGCGAAATACCATCCGTTATAGAGAAATATCATGTATCGCTCGACCGATTAAAGCGATTTCACCGTGTATGGTTCGGATTTAGCCGTTCGTTCGTCTTATTTTAGCCCGGCAGCGGCTTCTCGTTTATTACTGCGGGAATAAACCGAGCTTTCAGATTATTACGATGGAAAAGGGCCGGCCTCTAAATTTACTTCGGAATCGTCCGAGTCGTTGGTTTGCCGATACACGGTGCCACGGGTATGGCGGAAAGTTGCAGCCACGGTCGAGAGAAACGGTCCGCGATTGACTGGCCACAAAGTTTAACAGTACAATACCTCCATGGTTACAATAAGGCTTCGGAGACGCGGCGCATCGCTCCGGACTCCGTGAATTCCTCGTATTTCGACCTAACTGTGATGTACTTTCGTATATATTTAGCGAACATTTCGATGGACGAAATCGAATACAATTCGACCGTATTCCTGCACTCCAATTCTATCTCCAATATTTTTCTCGTAATTACATTACGACCCATTGTTGCATTCACGTGCTGAAACTTCCGTTAGATCATTTCGTTGGAGGGGGAGGAATGCGTTCGAAAAGAAACGAAGTCTCCACCGTGAAGCATATGCATGCGTCTTTGTTCGATTTAAAACTTAACTAAAAATATTCAGAATTGCTAAAATTGCCACAGAATCTACTTCCTATCGAATACAAACTTCAAGAATTTTCGAAAGAAGACCATTGCTTTCAAAACTAATTTATACGATGCCCTAAGCGCGTGCCTATTTTCTGGATATTATATATCGAGTAGAATGGACCGGAAGATCAAGATTAATATAGTATATGTTACTATCCCTCAACAATTTATGTCTCCGAGTCCCTGTCAACGTCGCGACATCAAGTTCATTAAAGATTTCTTTCACTTTGAGCGTACAATTAGTGGCACGAGTGTACCGGCTGGTTACTTCGCCATTTGTATTTTTTTATTGTATCAATCTAAAAGAAACACGTCCCGGAAAGACCAGCCTCCGGTTTGAGTAATTTCCATTTATTTGCAGTTTATCGTTCCCAGACGTCTCTCGTTATTTCACGTTTCCCTTGTTAGCACAGAAAAGGCCTTGCAGCTTTTTCTTTTTGACATCTGGATTCTCTGCGCGGATACGCTCGGATCGAAGGTTTGCGCGAGAGCGGGTACAATCAGACTGGTATTGAGGGCAGAGACAATTGTCGTCCGACCGGATGGACTTTGTCGCTTCCACCTCCGATTATCCTTTGACCGACCTAGAGATGAGACAATAATACGAGAGAGCCACTCGTAGGAAAGATAAGAGGACCCGGTGGATGGTAAGCGGGGCGCCGGAACCGTTATTTCTCGTTATCGGTTGTTACGTGTGCGAAACAAACGAATCCAACGACGGTAAACCCTTTGTGTTTCCTGACGAGCACCGAATCCAACACGGTACTACTACAATACTTTCGTTTCACCACTCTTCCCGAACAAACTTTGAAAAAGATTTCATCGATTTGAAACGACTGGTGTGTACCTTTGGAGAATAGCGCCGAATGAAATTCACCGTTTGTCCAATTTACCGCGAACATAGACTCGAGTACATTTTAGCCGAATAAGCCAATTAAATCTGTGTTTTATGCAGGGCCGGAAATTGATCATTGATTAGAAATTTTAGTATTTTCTAACCGAATGAAAGCTGTACAGTCCAGAATTGAGATCAATCAATTAAGATCGTTTAAGATTAGACAAATTCTCTGTTTTTTATTTTAAATTGTAATGTATCATTTATTAAAAAACTAACTCGGCAAAAATGTATTTGCGACTCGAAATCAGTGTTATCAGACTACACACCGGGGCGAGGAACATATGCGAAACTACGCGAAAAACGCAGCCATTAGCTCATATTATTTAATATGTAATTAATAATTATATTAATTGCATAGTAAATAATATGACCCAGGTCTCACCACGAGGAGGTTGCTGCGTATGGAGACCCCCCTAGCCTCGCCCCAACCACCCAACCTTTGGCGAGGAATTCGAATAACTATCCAAGGGAGAAACTATCGAAAAGTTAGAAATTACCTACAAAAGGAGAGTTCTTAAAAGAACTGACCAATGAAGAGATGAAGAACTTAACAAAATGTCAATACATGTGAGATGATACACATGTTTTCTAAAAACGAAATTGAAGTGTGCAACTGCACGCACGAACTCTGACCGATGAAGAGATCAAAAACCTAACGAAATGTTGATACATGTGAGGATAACCCAGCACATGTTTTCTAGAAACGAAATTGGAATGTGCAACTGCACGCGCGAACTCTGACCGATGAAGAGATCAAAAACTTAACGAAATGTTGATACATGTGAGGATAACCCAGCACATGTTTTCTAGAAACGAAATTGGAATGTGCAACTGCACGTACGAATCCTAATTATTAAAGTACCAATATGTACTTTATTATTAATTGTTCCTTCTTAATTATGACATTGCCTAAGAAGACACTGAAGATTCAACCAGAAATGTGCAACTGAGAATACTAATATGTACCTTAATATTAATCATTCCCACTTAAATTTACGTACACGTTTCAGTAGTATTTAATCAAACCCTGGAGAACGCTTTTTTATCTTATAATCTATATACATTTTTACTTATATTCTAACACAATTTGAAGTATGCAAGAAATACGAGGAAATATTTTCTTCTTGGTGTCCTCATCAATTCCACGATGTTTTTCTAAAACATACACTCATTATACAATAAATTATAACCGATATAAAACGGATATGACGAGATATTTTCTTCTTGGTGTCTTGGTTAATCCCACGATGTTTCCCTGAAACATAAACCCAGACAATAAATAGAATTGTATGATATATTACTCTAAGAGGGATCAAGATGGAATCCGTGTACCATTTCCAATTCGATTCTTCGATGATTCTATATTCTGTAACAAGAACTTGTTCAAAGGATTAATAGCTGAAATGAAAGTGTATTAATGAACACAGAAAAAATAATTATATACCGTCAAGATAGACTAATGAATGAAAAGTTAAATTCGTCTCAGTGTTAAGATAAGTAGATTTTACTTTTCGTTTTGTTTATCAAATAAAAAGATTTTCAAGACGTATACATTGCAATAATTATAGTTTACTGTACTGAAAACTAAATTACGTTCGTACAGAAAAAACAATAACGAACTAAAATGACGATTCTACGCGGAAATTAACTCTCAATATGAAATATCGAATTGCAATTTGCATACTCTTTTGATGCAAGCATTCTATTTTCCATCAATTAAAACAATTATCGCGAACAAACTTTAATTTATGCAAAGAATACAGAATATTTATAAAAAATTCACTATTTATAAATAAAAATTAGGTTGCAAACGTTATTATATCCCGTAAAAATTACCAACTCTAATAATGAAAAATTAGTGGTATAGATATATATATTGCAATGATAAATTCAATCTACAATAAAATTAATCATAATATAGAATTTTTAAATGCATCACAAATCTGTGATGAAGATACATTCACTTATATTACAGACTTTAACACGTTATGAAGAATAAAACAATTGGTCTATTTACAACAGTACTTTAAAGCAGTATTTCCTTTGGCAAACATATAAACAAAATATATATTTCAGATAAACGTCCACTCGTCTTAAATTCAAACAACCCGTGAGTGGACCATTCTTTCTTTCGCAACGCTAATTTATAAAATAAAAAACTACGCGAATGGTGCTTGTTATTCGTAAAATGAACTATACAGGGTTTCTTTATTAATTATATCGCGTGCACCCATATTCAATCATGCGCAACGCTAATGCAAATCGAGTTGCCCAAAAATGCTGGATCAGGTGCTGGCGTCTTCAGTTGTAGCTGCGAACATACATGCACAAAATAAACTATATAAAACACATAAATATGAAAAAATATTTCTTCTTGGTGTCTTGATTAATCCCACGATGTTTCCCTGAAACATAAATCAGACAATAAATAAAATTGTACAAAGAAACAAACTACATCAAGCTACTTCAAACTACAATAGAGTGGCACGTATGAGGATGAAGTTAGACGTTTTAAATATCGCAACACTACGGGCAACAACGCGATAAATCAAGAATCGCAACGCTAATTTATAATAGAAAAATTCCAAACACGACTTGTAAGAATAAAAGCAACCGCGAATGGTAATTATTCGCAACGCTACCCTGAAAAGCAAACGCGAAAAATAGTAATTCGCAACTCTACGAGCAATCGCGTTTACTAAAAATTCGCAACGCTATTTTTAAAGCAAACACCCGGTTCCTAGGTTTGCATAAAAACAATCGCGAATCGTATTTAGTCGCAACACTACCATATCAACGCGATAAATATTTGTTCGCAACTCTACGAGCAAACGCGAACATTGTATATTATTCGCAACTCTAACTTTAATCAGGGGCTATTGGTACATGTACATAGACATGTATTGGCCACAAAATAAACTAACTACTTCTAGTACTACAATTGGGGAAGAATTTGGGCATTGAAAATATCGCAACGCTAAATAAAAAATCGCACGATTGATCAAGATCGCAACGCTAATTTATAACATGAAAATTACAAACGCGGTTGACATCCTTTATATATATAAAAGAGTAAAAAGCAACGCGAATAGTGATTGTTCGCAACACTACCCTGAAAAGTAAACGCGAAAAATAGTATTTCGCAACTCTACGAGCAATCGCGTTTATCAATAGTTCGCAACGCTATTTTTAAGCAAACATTCAGTACCTAATTTTCAGTACCTAGTTTGCAAAAAAACAATCGCGTATCGTGTCAAGGCGCAACACTACCCTGAAAAGGCAACGCGAAAAATAAGAGTTCGCAACTCTAAAAGCAAACGCGATTATTGCATATTCGCAACTCTATGTACATCATAACCGCGAGTTATGGGGAGAGATGGCTGGCATGTATGGTGCAATCATGTACCATCAGGTACATGCATACGCGAGCCAGTCAGAAAAATAAACTAACTACAACTACGGACGAGTTAAGTGATAAAGTAGTAACAGGAATGACTTTCCATTCTCATCCGAGGATGAAAATGAAAAGCCATTTGTTGTAGCCCGCTCTTGAGACAGTTTGTCAGGGCCTCTTCAGCTCATTGAGTGCCTTTTCTTTCTTCGGCGGTCCTGCCGATGCCTGAAACTTATTTAAGACAAGGTTCGAGATTTTGTGCAATACGTAGTCTTCCAACAATATACGAATTGTTGGAAGAGCATACATGGTGAATCTCGAGGGGACGAACGTTTCGAAAGGGACCTGATCACGACCGCGAGCGCGAGAGAGCGACTTTAAGAGTCGCGCGATTCGAGGAGTCGAAAATAAAGCCGAAACAAACAGTACAAGTACACCGTTTGAATCAGCAAAATTTCTACTCTCGAAATCGTAACTACAGGAACAGAACTGCCACGCGAAAACGCGCCTACCCGAATTACTAATGTGGACAGTCCTGCCCTGACCCTACCTACTTAGATTAAATACACACACACACCAGAGAAAAAGTTACCTACCTACCTAACCCTATATTTAAAAAATTGCAAAACTCAATCAAACAAACAAACACTCCACGGTTCTCACGCATAATATTCGGGCGCGACCTAAACTAGAGAGGACTCCCCGGGGTTCCTCCGACACCCGAATATTGCAAACATTCACACTCTAATTGTGGACTTACTGGTTTTTGAGACTGACAAAAGGCTAGTGATCTTTGCGTTCTTATATTATATAGATAAACGTTTATATAGAACGTTTCAATATATGGAATATAATATTTAATAAAATCTATTGTATGGATGTATCATTCAAGATTGAAAAATATTAAGATTCAAATCCATTAAGATCAACGGTATTCAAATAAATGATAAATTGAAATCTGATATTATTATTGATAGAAATCTAATGTTATAAAATTCTGTATGCAAATTGCAATCATAAAACATCTGAAACGACGCACTTCCACAACCTAACCACACACACACATGTGGACAGTACGTCGCGCACGATTCACTAGCCAATGTCAGTCCTCGATATGTCGTTGAATTGTTATAAATAAATTCATCGTGCCCCGTTGCCTTCGCTCATGCAAATAGCACCTGGGCATGTGCATGAACTTAGGCAACGAACACGGAAAAATTACTCTGAAAATCCTGACTAGAAAAACTGGTTAATAGCTAAACGGTATTTCGTATCTAATTTTTAGTTCAAATGACTCGACTTGTTATATATAATATATCAATAATAAAATATGTTAATATTGAAAAATACTACTATTCAATAAAACTATTATAATTGAAATTGAATTATTTAAAATGAAAGACTCTACTTGAGATTTCATGATAAAAGAATTTACTTTAAAAATTGAAATGAATTCATTAAATTGTCAATCAAAATATTCAACTATCCTTGATCGATTTTGTCGTCAAAGTAAACTTTTTAAAAGATGAAACTAGTATAAAATGCATGTTACTTTGACTCAAAAATCGACCTGTCGCGAAATGCCTTCTTGCACGTTAAATCGCATGATGTTTTCACATTATATTAATTCATTTTCTATTCGATCATACAACTCGTATAAAGTTAAGAAAAATATTTCATATATTCTATAAAGATTGTATATTTGTAAAAATTTTATAATAATCATAATGTGTACTATTCATTTGTAACATTAAGAAACGCGAGTGCAAGAAGACCCTAAAACCTGCTCTAAAAAATATAACAGTTGATGTTACTATTCACTTAACTCGTCAAAAATAGCAAGTATACAACTGGTCACCCGTGTTGATTCGGATCTTTCATCCTACAACATGGTTGGGGGCCAGAGGAAACAAAATAGCATGCGACTTACCAGTGATGACTTGAAGCCCCTGAAGTCATCCATCAGTCATCCATCAGTCAGCATGGTCCTGCTGGTTAGATTCAGGTCCAGAGACTGTAACAAAAATGCAAGAAAACAATTAGAATCGATTGTTAAAATTATAGAGATTTTTAATTAACATATTTCAAAGTATAAATTTATACTTACGTTGTTCGCTCGTGGTCCACCGCCCGATACTCCCAGAGTACTGCTACTCGTTCCCAGGATCATGTTCAGAATCTGTAACAAAACTGTAAGAAAATAATTAGAATCTATTGTTAAAGCTGTAAAGATTTTTAATTAAAAATTCCAAAGTATAAATTTATACCTACATTATTTGCTCGTGGAGCATCGCCAAATAATCCTCTTCGGTGATGCACTGACTCTAATTCCGGTAACGAGGAGTTTAAATTTCAAATTGAAAAAATAATTAATTTAATTGGAAAATATTAAATTAGAATACCGCGACCGAGGATTGAAATCGGCGAACAAATGATTCTACTATCGCGATTCAGAAAACAGAAAGAGCCACGATGCTCTGTAAGTAATTTAATATTGCGTAGAAAACACTGCTTCTATTCTCGCGTTTGCCTAACATCGCGAACGATAACGTGCTTGGGGTCACTTTGCCCCGAAAAACAAACTTGTTGCTACGCTCAATCACTGATTCTACCGGCCGCATTGCGCGCGGCCAACAAATTTCCTGGAAAGAAAATAGCTGGAAAGAAAAGGACAGGAGACAAGAAACACAACAAGCACACCTGGTGCTTTGCCTATTCATTTTCTTTTTCCTTCTTACTAGAGGTTACCAACGAAAACACTGCTTTACTTAGTACTGTTGTATACATAGTTTGTCCCGTACAAAATCAATGCCACGAAGGCGAAATATTCTCAGTCAATGAGAATTTCAACGACAAAATATTACGTACGAAAATAATTATACAATTTATAAATATTATACCACTAATTTTCATAATTAAAGTTGTAAGCATGATTATATTTACTGTATCGAATGTTAGAATATCCCGTAGGTTTTATAAATATTCCGAAATTTGCAACAATTAAAGTTCGCTAGTTATTTATGCTCGAATAGCATATTCCAACTACGCAGTTACTACGTTTTCTTAAACTTGCATCGAAATATGTATGCAAATTGCAATTACAACAATTCATAAAGAGATATAAACGATCAATTGAATAAATAATAGTCGGAAATATTTAATCGCGATCAGAATACAGTCTAATATAAACTATTCCAATGTATCGTTAATATATGTATACCGACGCCATTTCTCTATACTTCGATATATATCGAAGTAGATAAAAAGTTTATTAATGATTTTAATATTTTATCTTAACAATGACCGATTACAAGATTAAAATCATGCTTGCAATGAATAACACAATCGAGCGATAAAAATGTATAAATATTAATATGAATGTTAATTTTTGTTCTAATTGTTTAAATGTTACCAATATTCCCTTGAAAATTTATCGACTCGTCTGCCATCTTGTATGGTGTCCTTGATGCGTCAATCAATTTTTCCATGGCGTCGAATTTCAATCAGAGACTGCAACAGAACTAAAAATACAAATTAAATCATAATTAAACAATGATTGATTTTAATGAGGGAATAGCAAAAGGTTAGAAATACATACTTCGTTGGTCGTGAAATTATTTCTTCATTTCGAATTCCAATAAGAGACTGTAACAGAAACGAAATTTAACAAGGTTACGACAATAAGTGCCGAAACAAACGTTAGGTTATGTAGCTTACAATGATGTAAAATCAGAATGTTAATCTTGCAGAATATTCTACAGTTTTCGTCTGGCAGTGAACGTGTTAAAACGCGTGTAGTAATAATGTTAAAGTATCAACAGGTTAGAAATACGAGTCTAGGTCGCGAAACGCCGATACGTCTTGACACGTCTTGCTATGTTTATTTTCGAAGTGGGAATGATGGCCGACCGCTGTGCTCGGCAGCGCTCGTGAATTAGGGGGGAGTGGCGGGGGAACTTCCGACGTCGCGCGAAGCTTGTATTACGAACCCGAGAGATGACTCAGTTCGAAACCGCGGATAGACGATTAGCAAAGTGTTTACAACTTTAACTAGTCAAGGACTCGCGAATAGCTCGTACCTTTCAACTGGTACGCGTGTAAATACACGAACTAGCTGCTGTCTACGAGTTTCTCGACTGATCGCTATCCACGAGTGACAAATATTACTGTAAGAACGCGTGCAAAAGGTAAGAGAAAAGAAGGTCACGTCGAGTTGTTCGCGCAATCGTCATCTCGGATCAATCACGAAGTACGGCTAACGTAATCGGAAAGTCCTTTATATCCGACGAAACTAAGTTCCGAGGCAATTTGTGTCTCTCTTTGTAAGGAGTAGGTGGAGACGCGGAGGAAGGAAAAAGGGACATCGGGCTACACAGAGGCGGCGGCGACTTTGCATCGCTCGAAGCTTGGTTCAGACCGTTTCGCTCTAATATAAGAAGGGGCCTTCTCTTCTTCCTTTCTCTCGTTCGTTCTCATCTTGATCCTCTCTCCTCGGCTCTCTATCTCTCTCTTCTCTGCAACGAACCTCTCTCTTCCTATCCTCCTAAGCTTCTTTTGCTTTACCTGTCTTCCCCCCGACCGCCCTCGTCCGCAATTCCCTCCAATTCCTTTCTCGAAACAAGTTTGTAAAACGCAATTTTCTCGTAGGTTGACAAGTCATCTAATCACACGTTGGGACACCGTCTACTTCCTCTAGCCACCCGCCACCCCCCTTATGCTTCGCTCTTCTCCATTTTTCTTTTCTTTCTATTTCGCGTATGTTGCTTTCCCGTATATCACTCGTCCCGCTTTCCTTTTGCATTCCAACGACAAAGCTGGAGCGGTTCGGGAAACGAACGCGGTTTTGGAACGTTCAAGCTTTGGAACATCGAAGCGAAAGAGATGGACGCTGCTCATCGTGTGGACAATATTAAGGTTAGCAAGACGAAAGGGTTTGTCGGGCTCGAAATTCTTAAAAACATATTTGTCTCGTATACAATATTTCTAAACAATCATCTATTGTCCCAGACAAATTCTGCTGGAACATTCCTAGCGGGTACATTTATTTATTTATTAGTTTCTAAATTAAGAAAAATCGTAATGTATTATTAAAAATGATCAGTTATTAAAATTCGTCGAAGTATTGAAATTGATGGGGAGCTATTATTTAGGAAAGTATCTTATCGTTCTCATGAAAACGTTAGCGATCTAATTTTCTCTTCTCTTTGATTTACGCTCTCAATCCTAAAACGATCAAATCGACTGAAGCGGACTTTCCTCAATCCGACTATAATACCGTTTGGCCCGCATATATGTTATCAGCTGCGTCTCTGCGTCGACCGAACCTGAATTATACGATTAATCTCCTATCGAAAATTAGGTTACTGGGGTACGATGGTAATGGATAGTGGTGATATTTGGGGAAGAATGGGACCGGGAAGCACGAACTTGTGGAATATTTGAACAATAAGTCTGAACGGAGGGCTGTTTGATTAATCAGCGTATTGTACGTTTGGAAGAAGTTATGTATTCCACTTCCACGGGGAATATCGATTGGAAATGGCCATACATTAAGCGATCGTGCATATAGTACGAGCTATACGAAGAGTACGATTTTATATACGATTATCCCTACGAAGGATGAAAATGTACAACTTAGGAATCACGTCCGGGGTTCATTTTAAGAATCATTAGAGTATTTGCACTGTTCTCCCCCGGCTGTTCTTCGTTATGACTCGATTCATCGAGTCAGCTCGCAAATTGCATCGATTTCGAGGTAGTTGGAAACTCCTTTCGAGCCATGGTTCGTTTGCCCGGCACCTTTGGCCGGGTAATCCGAGTCAATTGAAAACACAGGTGTACGCAACAATAAGGTTGCTGCTTAAAGCGAGCGGGGAAAGTCGGGCGTAAGATGTTTAGAATGGGCGACGCCGTGGAACGGGGGCTAGCAGAGTGAAGTGTAGGTGATTTGGCCGATTACAGAACGAATCTAGAAGATCCCTTTCATGCCCTCCTTTTCGCGAACGAAGTCAAGTAACAATTCCGAGATTACGGCGCTCCCGAAATGAAATTTCATTCGCCAGTCTCGGGGGAACCGCGTTTCAAGGGGGTACGGCCGCCTCTTTTTCTCCCACGGTCTCGCTTCTTCGGCGGCCCTTTTCTCTTATCCGGCCGTGCAACCAGTCGCCTCCAGCCTCTTCCAATTTTCTCTTCGTTTCGAGAAGAACACGCTGGGTAGGGATACGCCACGAGGGAGTTTACCGGAAAAGATTTCGTCACGGGACGATATTATTCCGTCTTCCCGCTCCAATGTTCTCGCGACGAACTTGTTCCCTCCGTAAACCTCTTGTAAAGGACTTCCTCTACATTCTCTTTAGGCTACGACGAGACCTCCTTCGTCCCTTATTCCCTCCTCTTCTGCTTCTTCGTTGGGATTCGAATGACAGCCGCGTAATCAATGCGGCCGTTGCGCGAAATTCGGCTGACAGTGCCGCAAACGAATCCGTCACCTGTAACGCTTGCGACGGCGCTTCGGTTTGTTTGCCGACTGAGTTTTCCTTTATTTCCCTGCGAACCTAAACTCGCAATTTATTTCCACCGAACCCAACGACGAGGCGGGAAAACCGTCCGCGCATCACCCTTCATCCAATCCCCTACCAGCTATCCTCATTCCCTAAGCTTCTGCTCCTGGTTTACGCGATTCGAAGTTCGTGTCGAAGACGTATGAAACGCAATTTTCTTTCACCACTGCTTTCGAAGACGTTACCAAAGAGAATTTTACAACTATTATGAACACAACTCAACATTTTGCCTCGGTCGCTAAAGAAAGTAAACTACGTCGAAGTAAAAAGTCGAGCGTAGCCGCAATGTCCTGTGCCAGGATTATTTCGACAAATCGAGATAACTCTCCAGACACGTTTACTCCATATAGATGTAGGTGTAGTAGCTCGTTGATTAGCATGCCACCGTACGGAGATAAGCGGCCTAGCCGTGACGATATAGTTAGTCCTGATGGGAGTATAGGCTGTTTCACCTACGATAATCCAGGCTATTGTCACAGCCTGAAACATTCGACCAACACTTGAGCAACGTTCAGCGGCGAGAAATCGAAATAAAAATGCTGCCCTGGTGTTGGTCGTGCCAACAATTTAGGGTCCCGATAGAAGCAGAATATACCGAAAACATTGAAAGTTAAGAGAATCGGTACAGCTTTGGCTCCGCAGAACCTTGACCCCTTTTCTCATTAGCAATTTCCCAGGCAACGGTTTTACATTTACAATAGAAATACACGCTTATCGAGCTACCGAGCCTCGATAACCGTTATCTCCAGCGGTTCGCGATATTAGCCCGAAAATGCAGTAGCATAAACATCATAACGTGACAGTTTCTGGAGCACCAGGATAGCTTACTTCCTAATAATGGCAGGAAGTGCAGCAGCGAGTGCAACTCAGCCTGGCTTCGTTGTTGGTCGACGCTCCAGGCCGGCGTGACGTAGATAGGAAGCGAACAATAATTGATCGAACCCTCTAAGCTCCGGCTATAAGCCAGTGATCCTGTTATTGCAGATACGCATGAACATGAACGGGCACGGCCCTACTCTGTGTACGTAAACGCACCCGTTTTACTCTAGATTCGTATCGAGCTTTTAACTGGAAAATGGGAACGAATAATTTTAGAGATCATTGTCGGTAATAATTTATCAACGCGAATAACTGTTACATTATTGGAAATAACGAAGAGCCGGGAACAGACAGACATCAAATATTTGTATTTCTGTTGAAGCCGGTTTATTACGATGCTCGTTTATTACGGTGCTGTTCGCTTTTAAAGTTAATGATAAGTCGGAAAAATTTTATATTATTTTATTTCTAAAAATGATTTTGCATTATTATGCATTCGCTGTCGTCGACAAAATGTAACAGAACCGAAAGTAAAATCTGAATACGAAACGTTAATCGTAAATGGGGGTGCTTAAATCGTTCTACAAGCAAATTGCCATTCTTCTCGGAGCTGCGTGCGAACCATTCTCATTAGAATGAAATTAAATCACGGGGATCGTAAACACCCCTCTGACAAAACATCGTCATAAAACCCCCAAGAGGACAAGACACCACGACAGAGCACATCTGTTCGTTTGCTCTAATTGACTTTCGAGCCCCTTGATTGCGTGTTAATCTTTCACGTGTAACAATAATTGAAACTTTTGCAATGATTCTCGATTCGACGGAACAGTCATTGAACCGTCTTTGAACTAGAAAAGTTAATTCTCAAGTCGAGATTTTAGCAAGGTTACTCTAAAATGAAAATGTTAGACTTGCGTAGAATCGTAAACAGTATGTGACTAGGTAGGAGAAACCTCAATATCGTGCTGAAACAACATGCCCGATCTTCCTTTCTCCATTTCCGGTGTAAATTGCGGGCAGTGTCTATTCTTAGCAAATTAAGGATCGTTCGAAGGACGCGTAACCCTGTCAAGTTCGGGGAACTCGCAAATTGACGATTTACGGTCACCAAACAGGACGATAAGCGAACGCCTGCAGGCTTAATGGGCCCCGGGGCCATAAGCGGCAGGGTTTCGACAAGATTTGCATAACAATGCCCTGTCATTACGCGCTCGGCCCAATCAAACGTCGAGCACACACCGTTTGCTCAGCAAGTGTTTATTACCGATGCGCCATGCAAATGCTACGGCTTCTGTACATGAGTATATACATACATCGCGCGGTTGCATTAGTAATTCCTCCTTTCGTCGACTTAGATAGGATTTCAGTACTCCTGTTAGTCTTCTCGGGATGCTCACTCAGATTGTACATCGTTGCGTATAGCTAAGATGCACAGTGGGCCGGTTCAGAAAATTTTAGTGATATTAAAAAATAATCATTTCTTAATGTGATAAGTGCCGTGCCTAAAATAGCCGAAGCAAATAGAAGAAAGCGATACGAATTACAACAGATTACGTGGACGCCTTTATCGGATCGTGTATCAGCTCCGTTTCGCGGGTAAAATTTGAAACCGATGGGATCAGCAGACGCGGAGGTCGATATTTCTTTTCATTCGCGCCGGCACACGTAAACTATTACTATCTATTTAGATTGCATCAACCCTTGTATCTAAGGGCACACTCGGAATAATGATCGTCCGCGACAGGGACGATTTATCTCGGACGCAGCATTCCGAAGCCCGGACGTTATCTCGAGAAATCCGAGAGGGTCAGTCGACTGCTGATCGAAAGGAATATTAAACGGCGGGGTTTAGGGTTATCTACGGGCTGGTTCCTGTTCTTCCAAGAACGTTCGAGGAATTCAATTTCAACCGCAGCGTCGGTAGCTCGCGCTGAAGATAACAGTAGCAGTGGCCCAGACACCTTCGGCACGTACTTAAACGAGACCGTACGGACGGACTCACGAGGAACCCTCGACGGCGACACCACTTTCGGATAAACGATCACCGTCTGCCCTGTTATCGTGGCGAGCAAGTCGAAACTTTAGAAGAAACTTTACACCCGTCGTTTGCCGTTGCTTTGTCCACTGCTTAGAGCTTCGACCTACCGCGACGGGACATCGTAATATCAAAAACGCTCTCCACGGAGACTGCAACGCGATCTCGATGTTACGGTCATCGACTGACACGCGTGAATCTACTGTTCACTCGCGAGAAGTTGGCTGACGGGGGACTATAGTTCGTGCCACGATATAGCGAGCTCGTAAAATCGACCAGGCGTCAAAGTAAAGAACAGATAAGAAAAGAAAAAGGAACGATTATCATAAACAGCGGCAATAGGTGAGCATTAGAATACTTTCGAGCGGAGGACATCCGCTAAGTTCTTCTATAATCGGGCGATTATTGGTTAACAGTTTCACCGTAAGGGAGGACGCGAGGCTTGCACGGTTGAATCGAGTTTACTATCGACTTTAAATTGTTATTCCCCTTCTCTTTCTCTCTTCTCCCTTCCTGTTAGCCCACCTCCGCCACCGCGTCGACGCCATTGAGGAACAATAAATGATTATTGTCGAGACTATTACCGCCGGAGTGGCGAGCAGGCCCCATTGGAACTGTTCGGTGGTCAGTTTCTCTCGGTGCATGTGGTCTTGTGTGTACAAGCAGCGCGCGTATACGTGCCACCATTATTTCTCGTATCTCGCGAGTCCATGCACAACCCACCCACCATCGGCCACCGCTACCTACCGCTTCTCTTCGGTCTTTCATCTTCTCTCGCACTCCACCTTTGCCCAACCTCCCTCTTTCACACTCTCACCCTCTTTCTCTCTCTCTGTTTCACCCGTGCTCGGTGCTTCTTTACCTCTAAAATACAGGCGATACCAGCCAAATAAACTGCACTCACTTAATTCGCCACCAGAATCTGCTGTAAGGAAGATAAAGCGATTTTCATTGAGATTGTTATTGAATGAACGAGGCTGGAAGTAATTGCCGGCGATAGGCTTTCAGCATCGACGCGTGGAATAGCCTGCTACCAAAATTCTTCGTGGAAAGTTCGTTAATACTTGTTTAACCCATTATGTCCCAAACTTGACTAAACGCAACATTTCACGATCCTTTTCGATACATCGAATGAAACCATTATATCATCCCTGCGCGTGCACGTGGTTGAAAGGACTGCTAGGACCGGATTGATCGTGTCGTTCTACAGTGTGCAGTACAAACACGTTATACGTCGAACGAAAAACTCGTTACAAACGACCAAATACAATCGCACGCCGCGCATTCAATTAAAGAGCCCTAAATGTTGCTTCGACAAGTACACACGGATACAGAGCGAACCATGGTTTGAGAAATATTGCAAGCCCTCGTTGACGTCAACGCAATTACTATGTCTTATAGATTTTACGCGTAAATTTATATTTGATAGCTGACGAGGTTTGTATACCGAAGCTTTATCCTCGAGGGGGGACCGATAGATTAGCATACGATGAGTGGGCTCGTTTAAATTTGAACAACCAGCAGGAGTATCGCATTTGCATAATAAAGAAAGAAAGGTCGAGTTTGCTTAAAAGATGCTTCAAAGTCTTCCACTTGAACTGATTCGGCTGAACAAAAATCACGCGTGAATTCGTCTGTTGCGCTCCTGTAATGTAGATGTTTTTTGGTTCGAACCCATTGAACGACCAAGGTTGGCCACTCAAACTAATCCCGATCACATCTGACACACTTTCCCGAGTGTAACGATAGACATGCAGATGGAATATTATTTAAATTGCCTGGCCAGAAGGCCTTCGACAACAGAAACATATTCCTGATCAATGAAAAGCGTATTTCGAAGTGGAACGCGAACAATAGAGAAATAACAAGAGCGCTGCAATTATTATGTAAATTGAGAAAGCAAAGGGGTACGCGTGGCTCGAATAAATATTATCGATCGGTCCTCGGGTAATTGGGCAATAAAAAGCAGATTTTTAAGTTACTCGTATATCAAAATTCCTTTTGCAATAATACTTGATCAAACGCCCCAAGCGGTAAACAACGGTCGTTATCCAGCCAAGTTCCTAGCCATGCGAGCAAACTCGTCCAAGAATGATTAACCGTTCTCAGTCAACACGTCATTCCTTCACGATTCGATGAATTCAGCCTGGTTCAGGGCTGCTGTGATCAGCCGGGCCGTTAACACAGTCAGATAGGGCTGTTGACGCGTCTTAATGTTGTTCGCCGGAATTGAAAACGGTCTCGAAATAGGGAGGGGTCAAAGAGCGAAGGAAATCCACGGCGATGGAACGAGGAAGAGTAAGTCGAATTCAAAGGGGAAGACGAGGGCTGATAACGACGACAGAGACGGGAAAAATGTTAGAGAAAAGATGGAGGAGGAACGAGGAGGAGTGGAGGTTCGGGAGCTCGATTATGTGATATAAAGTTGCCGAGCGAAGGGGGATAAGGAAGGAGGGCCAAAGAGAGATACACCCCCGTTGATTGAGCCGCCACCTTCAACGCGCCGTGAACACATGTGCTGGTGGCAACACTCTGATTGGAAGCCAGATGGGCTCTTCAGCCTCTTACCTCGGCGAGGGCGCGCTCTTCTGTTTCCTTCGCCCAGCTTCCGTCTCGCTCTTCTTCGACACCTGAAACACAACCCTCTTTCGTAAAGTACCTTTCGACGGAGCCCGGGATGACTATCGAGCCGTGGCCGCTGACTCGTCTCCACGGCATTGAATTGAAACGAACCGGAGATAATAGCGAAAAAGAAGTAAATAAACTTGCCGGATTTCGCCGCGGCGTGGAAGAAGCCCGGCTTAAAACTAATCGGCATAAAACTAACATTTATCTAGCGTTCCCGATACAGCGGGGACGATTCAAACGGATTGGATCCAGAGTCCTGTCGTCAAATTCATACCCGCGCGGCAGCTTTGATTTTAGTTCGCGGAAAAGTTTTGAAAGGACTTCGGGGGAAACGTTGCTCGTTCTATTCAGATTCTTCCAAGTTTAAACGTGGCCATAGGAAGTGGCATCGGGTGAAAAGCTGAACGCGGAACGGCCCATCTAAAGGATCATTCGCGGGAATTCCGGGTATTTTACATTAATAGGATTTTGAAAGTTTACAATGCCACTTGAGTATTCTTTCCGCGCGGGTTCGCCGCCAGAGTTAGAATACATTAACGTATTTTTTACGGTGTCCAACTCTCCCCCGTCCCCCCGTCGCGAGAAGTAAAACTGTTTCGGTACAAGGGATCTTCCAGTCTCGCCTTTATCCCGTTTACATTCGTATAGTCTTCAATTAGGGCGAAAGTAACCGGTCACGCGATAGGGAAGAGCGTTAAAATAGAGACGCGACGAGACAACGGATAGTTCAACGAGCGCAAATGAAACAGAAGTGACATAATAAAAGGCCGCGAGGGAGAGATAAAACGGCAAGCGTGGTAATACGGAAGGAAATGTTGCCCTGTAAACTGCCACATTTTTCGCTGCATGGTTTTACATCGTATTTTCCACTTCTTGTTTCTATTTTTGCCCCGTTTCGTGCACACCGTTTTCCCTCTCGTTGTTTCCTTTTTGTCGTCCGGGGCAGGGTCATTCGTTATTTTCGTTCATCGGACATGCAATATTTTCGGACAGTTGTTCGCGAAATAATAATAACTGTTCGAACGACGGGAAGGAAAAGGCAACGGGTGTTAGCAACGGAATCGAAATAAAGAGAACGGACAATGAGTTTTCGACGATCGTTTTGAAGAGGAGATGAACGAAGAGGGGACAGGGAAAGAAAGAGGAATCTTTTAGCTTTGTCGCTGGTTTCGACACCAATTAGATATCACGCAGGAATAAGAAACCCTTTAACGAAGCGTAGTTTCCGACAAGTAGTCGCTTCGCCCGATGATTACTGTAGTTTATTTTGCTCGAATCTGCCAGTGGCACTTATCATGAAATGGTTTCTTTTATACTGTACCGACCAGAAGCGCTAATTAGAGCGTCCGCTAACTGGAACGTTTGTGGTACTCTGCAGGGAAAATGGCAGGCGGGGATTTTCTGTCTTTAACAGGGACGTGGTGATGCTTGACTTTATACTGTTGCGACTCGTTAAAGTTGCCGCGGCATTGTTGCGACTCTGATTTCGTAAATTCAACGATCACAATAGAAGATAATCGTGCGAATGATTAAAATATTGTTCCGGACAGGTTGTCCAGAGTAACAAGGGACAACGATTCCTCCGATTTTTAATAAGATGTTGCATAGTGAGCTACTTTTATTTATTCACACAGATAATTAAGTTAGAATTGTAGGATGTTCGTTCGTTCTAATCTACGAACATGAATTCCATAGAAAATTTATGGGATAAATTAGCGCGACGAATTACAAAAACGACGATGTCTTCAAAGGAAATGCTGAAATAGTGATGGAGAAGTAATGAAACAGAATATTTAAAAAATTATTTGCGACCTGTCTCGGCGTTTGAAAGAGCTCGTTCGAAAAAGCATATTAATTTTTCCTGCAATCTGACTCGGTTCTTTCTACAACCGCAAGCCACCACAATGCCATCAGTGTGAAATCACAATGATATCTCATGGATCTTTCCTTGTTTTTAGGTGAGAAGAAACGGGGAAAGGTGTATCGATCGCGTGTGAGATCGGAATCCTGGCCATCAGACTTATTATCCTGCGGACGTCGCGATCAGAGAAAGAGCGTCCGAACGGTGTACACAATGGCAACGTCAGTAGGTTTACAGGCTGAAGGTAAGTGAGCTTGTTAGGTCGGGTGGATGAGTTCGAAGGTTTCCACGGCTGAAGAAGGGACGGGGGGGAGGACAGAAAGGAAGCAGGGGCTTCCAGTCAGGACATGAGGGACAGTTCACCGGCTTTACCCGCCGGCAGTCCCCAGAGGTGGCAGTCCCGTTGCAAGCTGAACCTAGTCTGTGGTTGCTGGCTTGTTAGATCCAGTTTGGGGTTGGTACGGTCTGAAGAGGGGGTTGCCCAGAGGAGGGCGCCACTCTTCAGTAGACCGCAATCGGGTATGCAATTTACGTGGTGTCCGACCTCTGCGACCTCTGCCCCCATCCCCCTTATCCCACCGGCCGTACTCACGTCCCAGCCACGGCGTCCTCTCGTCCCCTTCGCCTTCTAGCCGCCACCTCATTTCTCCCTACCCCGCGTTTCTCCAGGATTCGCACCCGTGTGCAAAACGAAGGATTCCAGGTATGAGGCTACGAGTTGCTGCTCCTCCACGTTCGATACGCAACAGTGGAGACGTCGTGTGTGGGCGGCGAGTAGTCCTCGCTACCAGCTGAATATTGGCGGCTGCGGGGACGATTGGTCGAGGGGTGAGAAGGGTGCGGATATGGCGGAAGAAGGAAAGCCGATGGCTGTCGCGAGCAGAAGCTCCGACGGCGGAGTCAGGGTAGGACTGGTTTCTTCCAACGAGAACGATGTAAGATTTCTCGTGGCCGAGGGTTTACGAACGCGCCCCGGTAATGACGCGCAGGAAATTGGAAGTAGCAAAGGATTGAAATTGGTCGAGCATACGAACCAACAATTTGTCCGGAGACCTACGTGAAACGTTCCCCGGCACGTCTCTATTTCTCGTCGTTTCCTTCATTTTCACTTCTTTGCTTTTCACTAACATTTATGATAACGTTTTATGATTCCAAAACGTTAATGTTTTCACCAAGTCTCGCGTCTCGAATCTTTTTGTCAGGTCTTGTAGATAACTAGACGTTCCAAAAAAATTGTGTTTATTTTCTCGATGTTAAGGTAGCGTAGATGCCCGAAGAATGTAGTTCTCGATCAATAAAGCTGAGAGTTGCAAGTAATCCGAGGCACCAGGTGTTATAGAGGTCTCAGGTTGTTCGACACGTTCCAATGCAAATGTCAGGTTGAGCGTTCCGACCTCGCGTAATGCGCATGTTAATCGGCCGAGGCAACGTCGAGCAACGGTACCAACGGCATAATTCGCTCAATTTACAAGCCTTATCACAACCGTTGCATTTAATCGCCGAGAATTAGGTTATACCGTCCGCCTGACGTTGCCACCTTAACAGATCGTTGTTTCCAAAACGAATTTCCATACAATAAAAGTCTGTTCCTGGACAAACTTCGAAACTTTCGTTTCCAATTTATAATCGGCAATCGATCGTATAGGACTGATAGGTGTTTCTAAAATCTTTGCCAAACGTGTCTTGTTGCTGGAAAATAAAATAAAAATGATTAACAAACGTGGTTCGTGGACACCCTGTATAATCTGGAGTTAAATAAACTCTTCGGGAATACAATTTTAGTTCCGTTTGAAGTGGAGTACATTGAAGGGCAATTACACTGCTTACTAGACCGTGTCTCTGGTTACATTTGCAAACAACGCTGAATACTGTCAAACGGAATGACAGTCGTTCACGTTGGCTGCCATCTGTTTCATCGTTACAATCGCCCATTTCAAACTATTCAAAATAAACTGATGGATTGAAAATTCCAGAGAAACAACGAACAACTGGTGAGTGACAAGCGTTGCGCTGCAATTACCGAACATTTTATTTAAATACGGGTAAAAGCTTGACAAGATGTGTGTCTTTACGATTCGTGGGAAATAAGTGCGTCGTGTGATAGTGAATACTTAAAGAGGAAACGCGGGGAGGTATACTCGATTTATAAGATTTTAGAAGTTTTTCTTAGAATGCTCCAAGTACTTGTCCAACTTGGAATCTTTTTCGACGAAACGAGAAGAAGTTAGGGAATCGAAGAAATCTAATTTCAACGGAGTAGAATAACCGAGGAATGTCAAAATGGGTAAAATGCAGGTAACGCTATGAGAATTCTTCTTCTTACATCGTAAACGATAGAACTTAAAATTAAATTAAAAATGGTGTTTTAAATTGCAAGATGTACAAATCAAATTGTCGATTAAATATGATTTTTAGCACATTGTCGCCTACATAAGTGGTGGCGCGAACGGTATCGGAAAGGCTATCGCCGAGAAAATTCTTTCTCAAGGTGGCAAAGTGGTGTTAGCCGATATATCTTGCAATGGAGTTAAAGTTGCGGAGAAAATGGGCGAGAAAGCTTTATTTTCGTGTACCGACGTAAGTTGAGTCCCCCGCAAAATTTCGATCCATTTCGTTCGTGCGAATAAACCTGTCCGTTCTATCGAATAAAGTATTAGGTTGGCCGATAAGTATCGTTGGATTTCTGCTGTGGATGTCGCTTTTTTATTTTTTTTCTCCCAACGAAAGTTATCGAAAACTAATATAACCTTGAATATTAGAGCTAAAGAACGAGTAAACTATTGTTGGCAGTAAAGGAATTATTCGACAGGTTAGAAACGAGAAAGACGTGCAGGAAAGCATAAAATGCGCGAAAGATAAATTCGGCGGGGTGAACGTGCTAATTAACGCCGCGGCTGTTCTTGGGGCCGAATCGTTGTACGATTTCAAGAACAAAAAGCCCCATTCGGTCGACCTGTACAGGTGCCTATTCGATACCAACGTCTGGGGTGTATTTAACGTGACGCGTTTAATGGTCGGCATGATGGCGGAAAACAAACCAGATGCGCATCGACACAGAGGCGTTATTATCAATCTTTCAAACGCGATGGCGACCGACTCGCCACCAGGATATGTCGCCTACGGTGCCACAGGCGCAGCGGTCGCTGGAATGACGATACCTTTCGCCAGAGGACTCGCACAAAGAGGAATACGTGTCGTTGGTATATGCCCCGGTTTCATTGACAGCCCCATGACAGGTAAATCGATGCAACGAAGGTTCAGGTTTTCGAATCCCGTGTCGCTAAATACGAGGGTCGTTCGTTGCAATTCATTTTGTGATTTGAAATTAAATATCCGTGTTTTATTTCTTTTTATTCGAATCTTCGATTGAAATCTTTGTTTACGTTCAGCCGCGATGAAACCGGAAGAGAAGAAATGTTGCATCGAAATGAAACTGACACCAAGACGTTTCGGTAGTTGCGAAGAAGTCGCCCATTTGATCCAAGCTTGCATCGAGAATCCATTGATCAACGGTGAGAATATCCGTATCGATATGGGCTTCAGATACAACCAAATACCTGACGGCCAGCAGGAAAATTCGAAGTGTTAGTTTATCGCTTCTCGTGCAAATGAAATGTACCTAGTTGCCTCTGCGCGTGATAGCAGCAATGATGTCGTTGAACGATCGTATGTTTTATGTCATCGCAACGACGAGAATTTATGTAATTGCACGAACAAAATAAGCGACATAATATATGTATATGTATAATTATTTATAATTACACTTATAGAATATAAAAAAACAAATTTCACTACATTAATAATAAGGTTGCTGAATTTGTTCCTTTATACTCCATAAACAGAAAGAATTGGCCTCAAGAAAATATCTTAATATATAAATAGTATTTATATGTTTGCGTACCGTAATGCTTTTAGCAGAAAATTTGTAAAGTATCGGACTTGAAAAGAAAATATAGAAAGAAAGAGAAACTAGACAGACCCGTTAATATCGATCCGTCAAAAAATTCGGATAAAGATATTGCGATAAAAATGACGGCTGTGGTAACCGTGGAGAGACGCGATCAGCCAGCGGGTTCTCGAGCACGTCTTGAAGACGGCGTCATCAACGACGACGTGCAACCGCACCGCCACCTACTTTCTCCCGGATGAAATTTATGTATGGAAATATCCGCGCGAGCATTACGCATGTAGAATATCACGACCAGCAGCTGGAGGCCCTCCCGTGACGACACTTCGTAGGAAAATGTATTTTAACGCTCACGATGGAGGCAGCAATGTGGAAATACGCGCTCGAGCGACCCTTTCCTTTCCCGCGCCATTCGTTTTCTCCCGATCGCCTCATCCCGCGAGCCCTCTCGCCGAACACGCAGCAACGGAGTCTCCATCGACAACCCTACAGGCATAGATGCCCCGCGAACTACATAGTCGGGAGCTTCTTTCATATTTCTACGTGTAGATTTGCGGTACAGAGGCGTATTCCCGCGTCTTGGATCATCCTCATGTTTTATGCACACACGATGACAATTTTATGAGGCGGGCGCAGATTGTTAGGCACCCCCGGGAGATGAGTCGATCAACGATCGTTTGTCGATCTATTGATTACGTCAAATACTTTTGTTACCACCCATCGCTCAATCAGGGTTGAAGTCGGGCTGAATTAATGAAACAATAATGTTGTAATTCAATCTCAATGTTATTATATTTCCTTTCGGTCACTGATACATTTAGTCATTAAAATTTTGAGCTAAATAGACGTTATACATTTTATACGAATCCTGTAGTAGTAAAAACGTTTATTGCCTGTTTAATACCATACTCATCACGGTCTGTATGACTTCACTGACCGTGTTCAGTCCATCTTCGAGGATAGATCGCTGGTTGCTTCGCTGGCAGCAGAAGATTCGCTGGAGGAAGCAGCAGTGGTCGAAGAAGATTCAACTGGAATACCTTTTCTAGATGCTTCACTAGCAGTAGAAGATTCGCTGGAGGAAGCAGCAGTGGTCGAAGTAGATTCAACTGTAGTGCTTGAGCTGCCTTCGCTAGATGCAGCAGTGGTTGAAGAAGATTCGGTAGAGGAAGCAGCAGTGGTCGAAGAAGGTGGAACTGTAGTGCTTGTACTGCCTTCGTTAGATGCTTCACTGGCAGAAGAAGATTCGCTGGAGGAAGCAGCAGTGGTCGAAGAAGGTTCGGTAGTGGAAGTAACAGTGGTCTGAGTGGTAGGAGGGCGGGTTGGAAGTGGTGGAAACTTTGGAGTAGTTATGCTAGGGATGGTTGGACGTTGTGGAGTAGTAACGTTAGGGCGGGTTGGACGTGGGTGAGTAGCAGGGCTAGGGCGGGTTGGACATGGTCGAGTAGCAGGGCTAGGGCGGGTTGGACGTGGTCGAGTAGCAGGGCTAGGGCGGGTTGGACGTGGTCGAGTAGCAGGGCTAGGGCGGGTTGGACGTGGTCGAGTAGCAGGGGCAGGGCGGGTTGGACGTTGTGGAAGCTTTGGAGTAGTAAGGTTAGGACGGGTTGGACGTGGTCGAGTAGAAGGGCTAGGGCGGGTTGGACGTGTCGGAATTTCTGGAGAACGTGAAACATTTATACGATTTATAATACTTGGAATATTTGGTAGTTTTGGAATATTGATACTATTAGTATTGTTTCGGTTGTTTATACTACTTGGAATATTTGGTAGTTTTGGAATATTGATACTATTAGTATTGTTTCGGTTGTTTATAATACTTGGAATATTTGGTAGTTTTGGAATATTGATACTATTAGTATTGTTTCGGTTGTTTATAATACTTGGAATATTTGGTAGTTTTGGAATATTGGTACTATTAGTATTGTTTCGGTTGTTTATAATACTTGGAATACTTGGTAGTTTTGGAATACTTGGAATACTTGGACGATTCTCTTGTTTCGAATTATTTTCACGATTCCTTTCCTCTTGCCGTTTTTTCGATTCTTCTCTCTCTTTTTTGATTTTATCCGCCAGGTTAGAGCCACCGCCGATACTTATCTCGCCTCCTACTGAAATACCACCGCCTACACCTACAGACACACTACCGCCTGCACCTACAGACGCACTACCGCCTGCTTTTCCAGACGCGTCATTTTTTCCATTTGAACTGGCTGCTGCTTTAGTAGTCGGAGCTTGGGTAGTGGTAGTGGATGGGCGACTAGTTGGGCGACTTCTTTCTATCAGTGATTTGCCGGAGTCTAGTAACTATATGGAAAAGAACAGAAATATGAATTACAGAAATGAGGGAAATATGAATTACATATATTTAGCGAAACGACTAAGTTTATAATATAATTTATTCATGGTTTCGTGCAAGTGAAATGTTTAAAATCTATTTAATATAGATGTGAGATACCAAAACGAATTAAGTTCCTTCTTAGCGTGTATTTTTAATAGAAATATCGAATAGTATATCGAAAAAGATAAACGACTTACTGATCCCCCAAGACTTGGAAATTGAAAGCCTTGTGTGGCAGTAGCCACAAGAACTAGAATGCACAACACTGATGCTCGCATGGTTGGATAGGCACTGTTCGATCTACCCATGGGTACGCTAGATATTTATACTAATTTAATGAACAGCGGTCCATTTAATAACAAATGATAGTAAAAAATAATGAACGCGCATCTGTGTTCCCAGTTGCGTCGTAGAATGACATTTCAAAACAAATGATTTTGTCAAATGTTATATTCACTTCCGTAATCTATTGTTATGTTAAGAATTGGCAACTATCGTTGCACATGTAAACTGTTGTACATTTTCTAGAAGCCATTATGTCTTCCTCGAGGTACGTAACAACCAGTTGCGCATATGACGTGCATAAACATATTTTTTATCACAATGATAAGATGTTAAAGTGATTGCTTCATGATTTAAATAAGATAATTTGCGATGAATCGTGTTTCCTCTTTTTTCGATATTTTGGAAATTGAAATACTTTCGAGTAAATAGTAATTCGATAATCTGCAAGTTTCTATAGAAAGTATGCATATGTTTAGGACCCAAAGAAAGTAAATAGAATAAACATAATGTTTAATTTCTAATTGATGATCTGTCGAGTATCATGAATACGGTATGATTTCCAATTGAAATTCTTCTAGAAGTTGGACAGGAATTTTCGACCGACGAGATCGACATAGCAGTGGAATCTTCGACGAAACTGGAGGAATTTTCGCGAGGAAATGAACACGTGGCATCCCGCTTCGAAAAGTTTTCCTTCTAGGGACCTACCGATTCGTAAACGAAGACGGTATTTTACAGGTCACACAACGTTCGGCTCACGGCATACGACCTAAACAAAGTTGAGAGCTGCAATGCGTGTCGTCTGAGAAGAATTCCGTGAATGTTCACTGCGTTTGATTCCTGCAAAGATTCATTTCACTCCGTGGAAGGTTCTTGCCACGATTCCATTGCGGTATCCCACATGTTTCGCGGAATTTCGAGCGGAATGAAATGCTGCTGCGCCCAACTATTGGCCAAACTCTCAACTATTCCTCAGATCTTCGGCTCGCTAAAAGAGAGCTCGCCTAAGAGATGGAAGGAACGACGCAAGGACAAAGAAAGAAGGGCCTCCTTCTACCGAGACTTCGTCCTTGGAATTCAGCCAATTCGCGTAAGAGCTCCTCTGCTTTACCGCGAGCGAACTATTTTATCCGAGTGTTCGATGGAAACGAACAGGATCATGCCGGATCCGTGTCCTTTTGCGTCGGTATCGACGATATCGAGACACTTTATCTGATCTTTCAACGACGTATAATTATTCAGATTTCCAGTGAATAAGACTCTTATATTTATTACTCGGAATAAAACGTTCGTCTCTACTTAAAAATGTAATATGTATACAGTTATCGAAAGCTAAGCCAAACGAGACTTCCACGTGTTACCTTTAAAAATTACATCTCTCGCGATGGATCTGTCAGGAACACCCTTGCACGCACCCTTGCAGGGCCAAATAATATATACAGAACAAGCACCATGGGACACATAATCAGGAGAGCGAGGGAGGATATAGAGGGAGGAAGAAGGAGAGCACACAAAACGTATCCGAATCGTTGGGAGGCCTTAGGGATGATGCACGTGTTCGTTTACTTCACACCCTTTTCATCCGCCATCTCGCTCGGTGTTCCGCGACAATCGATGCCCGTCCTTTTCAGTATTTAATACGTTCTCGTCTGTCATCGACGGATTTGATAACGCATTGCAGCGCCTTACAGAGTGGCGTAGTAGGAGAAAGGGAGAAGAGCGACAAGAAAAGGGTTCGCCCGTATAAGGGCGCCTTTTGATTTATGTAGTCGCGTCTGTGAAACGACGGCGAACATCAATCATGGGTATGGAAGCGTCGACGGTGCAGGCCATCGAGCAGGCATATGCGAATCGTGGGACTCGAATCGACAGGTCAGATGAATGCGCGTAAAAACAGAGTTTTAGTGTCTCGATGATAGCACCCTTTTCTATTTCCGTTCCAACTTCGTACGAGCTGCGTTAGAAGTCATTATAAAATGCACCAAGTTTGTCCAGAAACGTCTGCTGTATAACTTGAAATGTTCGAGGAAATAAATTTCAATAAGATTTAGAAATTTTAGCAAGGTTACAGAAAATAAGAGACATATCAGTCTCGATAATTGTCCTCGTTATTTTCGCGCGAATTTTTCCCAGTGAAGTTTCCATCTTTCGGGTAATAGCCGACAAACGGCTAGGTCACTGATGATCGCGCCGCTGACGCACGTGCGTGATTGGCAGAAATTCATTTCGCGCGATTTACATACCACGGAAATTGCGTGTCTGCCGCACGTATAGCTCGAGACCCTTTGTTTGGATGGCAGCGTTTGTCATCGTGCTTTCGCGTAGGCGAGCTGTCGTCGCAGCGCAGACATAAGACTACTAACGGCGGATCTAAGGCCGGAATATTGGGCACAGATGCAAAGTGTCGCGATTGCTGACGGCTTTCTTAATTAATATGTTCAATGGTCAGACAATGGCCACGCCAGCCAATTTCTTCGCTGGATAGTAAAAGCATCCTTACGGTTTTGTGCAAAAACTTGTCGAACGGATGCTCGCCTTTCGAACGTGTCTTTCTATTGTCATGTAACTCGAGAGTCTTCGGGACAAGCCCGTCCATAGTATCACCGATACGTTCTAACAAGTTCTTATACAGCCCTATTGTGTCGCGGTCGAAGCTCTCTTGGAGAGTTGAACATTCTACGCCGCAAACACGGGATATTGTCGGCAATTGCGTCTGACCACATCGTGAAACCGAATTGTTTCGTATTAGCATAGTTCTATGGATTGCAAAATAGACTCTGCTCGATAACGCATTATCCTATATGCATATGTATCAAGATTAGACTTTTCTGTCGCCGTGTTGGTGTCATGTACGAATTCTAAGACTATAATACTCCACTTTGCAATCGATGGAACTTGCAGCACAGACGAGGTATACGAGTAGACTTTCACTTAATGTATTTTTGCAAAGCGTACAATAAAATCAGTAGACAAATGCAAAAAAATTTGATGCATTTAATTATTAAAAATTGTACGGTTGATGCAGTTTTCGAAATCGACTTTTGGCCGTCTTTTCGAGGGCAAATAGCCCGCCATGCGTCGCGTCGTGTTGGGAATGCAAATTAATCGGCAACGGAGTCGCAAGTAATCCATTTAGCAGGGGCCATCCTTCTCTAGCCGAAACTAAACAGTTGCCCTGTAATGAGATAGCTTCAGCCACAATACATCCTTCATCCAAGCGGAAGAGAAACAAGAGAATAGCATTATCGGGGGAAACGTACAGGCGATCTCGACCAAATCAATCGTTGCCGAACGTTGTATCGCTATCATCGTCAAAAGCGGCAGCGGGCGTAACCATGATCGCGTCGATCACCATGCGTTGGTGTCTATAGGCGAAAGCCCAGAGTCCAATTAGCCGAAGGAACGTGCCGGTTGTAATCCACGGGGCCACGGAAAAATCGTCACTCTCGATTTCCAAAACCCGCGATCAGACGCTGATCGAACGAAAATACTGTCTGGCATCGATCTTCGTCCAGCGGATTGGAACACCCGGCTGTTCCGTGCTTTCGCGCGCACGTACGTTGTACAGTCCTCGTGAATTTCCACGAAGCTCGATCAAGTGGATGCATGGTCCAACTCCGAGGATTTAGACGTGTGATCCTTGATGAAGAGGCTATTGAACCCAGGGCTCGAATCACCACACGAGGATCGGCCGCTCGAGTCGGTAGTGCTCCGTTAGATAGCTTACGAGGCAGTTACCAGGCCGTTACCATGTCGATGGTGCCACTTGTCTCGAGAGGCTGCAACCTGCTTCAACCTCGCTCGGACGAAGGACACGGTAGCGTTTATGCCTGGTTCATCAATCGCTCGAGTAACTTTGACATGACAGTAGCATTCACTAATAACCACCTTTGAACCACGCTGCCCTCGTGTACACTCTTACGATTGCCGATCAGAGACTCAAGAATTCGTCCCCTGCTAGTTTAGGGAAATTAGTAAAATTGTTAACGAAGTTGAGCTTCTTTGGTGTGTCAAAATGAGTCCCCTCTCGATAGTGGGGATGACTATCGTTCGCTTATCAGATCGAAAATGACACGCAGTGATCCAAGCATTGCTGTATTACGATACGGTTGGGACTCATCGAATTTCAAGATTAGAGACGAAAAGAACTCGTTCCATTGAGCGGCGTTCGCGTCGTATGTTTTATATTGAGATGCAAGAAAGTAATCGGAGGTTTATGGACGAAGGAACGAGGGCCAATAGGCGTGTAAGTGGAGACGATTGCTGCACTTCGTAGATAAAACAGACTAGAGTCTAGAGCAAGCTAGATGCAGTGGTCGGACCAACCTGGCGGTCCGAGACTGGAGAGCTCCTTAAATCACATGTAATCGTTTCCGACCACTCGCCGTCCGGACCCGCAGGATCAGACAGTGCCAGTTTAGACCAACGTGTAGGTAACCTCGTTCACCTTTTCGACCTTTTTCCACCGGAGTCAATGGAAACCATCTACAGCTCGTAGTTACTCCCAGAGATATATATTTCCGTTTAATTTGCTCCGAGTTTAATAAATCTGTGATCATATCAGGCCATCGAACTCGGTTCTTGCATTTATTTATTGGACTTTAACGGCAGGAAATGATTCTTTATAAAAAATTCATTTTGTATTCCCAAAAGAACAAGTTTATTACAAACGATGACAATTTTCCCAATTTTTAAACGGAGTAATAACGGAAAAATGATCCCTTTCCGAGTCCCTTTGGTAACTAGAACACGGCGCGGCGGTGCAGATTTTACGAGCTCGGAAACACGTGCCAGGTGTAGTGGAAGCACAGTGCGTTGGTTGCGCGATCGGTGTCATTTGCCTAGGAAATTACGGTCTTCTGTCACACTGACTAATCTAGTTCGTTACACGCGACAACGTAACTCTGTCACTGGCACCGCAGTTTGCTGTGCTTTTCGCTTCCATCTGCTCGGCGACCAACTTCGTTTAACTCATTTCCCTCTTTCCAGCCACCGCTCTTTGCGAAACGGTCGTCGTGCAACGCTAAATTCAGCTGCGTATCGATAACCGCGCTCGCTCCCTCGCCGCTACTTTTCTCGCGCCCGTGATCCACCGTAACACGAGTAGTATTTTAGCTAAAAACGATTGTTCGCCGGAAGTAAAGGAGGAGACGTCGGCTGCACTTTCCTCGAGTTTCCCACCTAACCGTGGTGGCCATTTTCTCTCCCGCGGCGTTCGCGGAACGGCGAAACTTTATTTGTAGCCATCGACTGGGCGGAGAATAGAGAAATCTCCGTGTTGAATTTCACGTCTCATCGGCAATTTGATCCGATCGAACGAACGATTAATCTTCTGCCGTGGGGGTTACGATTTCTATTATATCGCGGCCCCGTTGCCGGCGAATCCATTGATAATGTTGTCAGGCCCGCGGACTATCGTTCATTTCACTGTGACGTCTTTGGTCTTCCATTATGCCAGGTCCTGTCCATCGGTGGAGCCCTCCACGCGGTTATTTCTCCCTGCTAGCGTTGCACTATGTTTGCGCAAACCTCGCTGCACGCTGCAAGACCTATTTATACCATACGTTCAGACAAACATTATTGCAGGCATTTAAATTTGTATGGTTATACACGTCGTAGTGGGATCCGTTCGAAACACGATGCAGCTCAGACACCGGCGCTCTCTTCGATAATGTTTTGCCCCCGTACGATACGCGACCGAAGCTATTGGAACGCGTACGTCGAAGTGGTTATGGATGGGAGTAACGCAACGTGTAATGAAATATGTAACGCAACGCGAATTCTACGGACGTGACGCGAATATTTCGCGAACCTAACGGCTAGCTGGAGCTCTGTTTCGTTGATTGTGGCTTCCTTAAAACGTTATTAACGTGTAATAACGTCTAAATCATGTAAACTCGTGGTCATTCTATATCGATTTTCCTATCCCGCCTAGAATTGACTTTTAATGATAGAAGCATGGTGCGTATCCTTCTATACCCTACGATCTATTACGCAAGATAAAGTGTCGTATGGGATCGTAAGGGTGCAAAGCTGAATCAGCTACAGTCACCGAACCGAAACACCCTTCGTAACTACTGGCTCGTTTATGTTCTCGTCGAAAATAAATCTAATTCGTAACGGTGTATGCTAGTTATTTACCGCTTCAAGCTCTACAGGAGGACAAAAATTGTGTGTCATAACTGCATGGATCGCAGCTTTTTATAATAGGTTACGTTTTTTCTACATCGACTGCTTTATAACTAATTTTGACAGCTCGAATTTTAGTATAAAAGAAACAATCACCAGAGATTAAAAATCTTTATCGGTAAATCGTTATGTTCTTATAGAACGCATAGGGAACGCGTCAACGACCGAAGCGCGTTGTTCGATTAAATCCGACGCGAGGCTTCCAGTATCAATGATGACTTAACAGAACATTCGTTCCGATAATTTGGCCCTTTAACGCTGCATCAGCGTAATGGATTCGCCTGCAATCCCATCACGGTAGAGATATCAGAGCCGTGGCTTAAAATAAGCAGAAAGTTGGATCGGCCAGACGGAAGTATTGTAATTATGCTAATAGCTTCGGCGCTTCGAGTCTTTCTGTGATGTGGTCTAGTGCCGGACTCGTCCGGGTTAGCTGATCAAACCAACTTTTCCTTCTACTTATTAATATTACCTTGATCCCCCCCCCCCGTCCCTTTTTTCTCCTTTCTCCCTCTGTCTTCTCCCCACTCCCTTTTTTTTTTCTTTTCTAGTCCTCTCTGCCAAAGTCTCGTTTCCCTCTTTCGTCCGCGAAAGTACAGTTTCAGTCTAGAGGAAAAGTCTTCAAGGTTCCTTCATTACTTATGCCTGTGCCCGGAGAGTTACCGCGGGGAAAAAGTAAAACAGCACGGTGCTTGACCAAATAGAACTAGGATGGGGAAAGGTATACACCGCGGGGAAACCGAGTATTCAGATGTAACGAAGTAAAAATTTGATGTTACGCTTTGCTTACCTTTCAGACTTCGAGCTGAAATGCCTGCCGGGTAAACCACCGGAGTGTAATTCTGTTTCCGCTGCTTCCTTTCCTCCGATTCGAAGCAAATTGCCGTCAATTTACAATTGAATGTATCGCGTTATTTATTTTATTCCATTTATTCAACGGAGCATTTTAATTTATACGGCTCCAAAAATGTGACAACCGGGGCTAGAACTAGGGCTCATATTTCTTTATACCTCAACTTTATAACTCGTTTAAAGCACACTCGATGCATGGGAAAATAGAATTCTGGTCAGATCATTGGCGTTTTAGCCCGGCGAACGACACTTTTTCTAACAAAATCCCTTCAGTCTCAGCGGTTCCGGATCACTGAGCAAGCTTCAGCCCCGGCGTACGTTTCTTCTGACATTATATGGCTATACCGGCGAACTTTCGAAGCAAAATATCGTTGCAGAGTCTCACCGTATAGAGATTGGGGGAGGATATTATCTAAAGCCAGTCTGCGACCCGTCTATCGGGCCGTACGTCTCGTTGCTCCATCGAATCTTACGAATCTCCAGACGGGGAGGGTAGGTTGGCCGAAGGGGATGGGTGATCGGTGCAGAGGAAAGAAGTCGGGTTCCAAAGGAATATTTATCGAGTGGATATTGAAATTGATGGTCGCTACCTCAGACATGCTAATCCGACGAGCGAGCGGATTTCTGATAACGCCCGACGACGGGCAAGAAATAACAGAAGAGTAATTCAAATCGAAGACGCGCCGCCGGCAAGATTACTTATGAGGTTTACTTACGTGCTACCGTGTTCCGTTTTCCACTTTTTCTCCGCGGTTTTATCTCCGGGGGCTAAAGACATTTTGTCAAAACCGCGAGGAAACGAGCCACCCACGGGGTTCAACCCCCAAGGCAACAGGTATACCTACTGTTTCTTGTTCCGCGAGGAAAATTTTCTTTCGAACGTTTAAAAAGCGATTGTACGCGTTTTACAGTGTAATTCTAACTTTGATCAGATATAAATGTATGCAAATCATTAAGTTTCCTAAATATATTTTGTTTAGAGATGGTGCGGGAATGTTTCTGTTGCCCTTAACGAGCCGATGCAATCTCTAAACGCCTTTCGTCGCGGTGCGTGTCTGGCCCGCGGCGCGTAACTCTTAAGAGATAAATCGATACGGCGCGAAATGTTAACGATAAGTTTAAAAATCGTGGTTCCCGCGCTACGGCGATAATGGTACTCGCAACCTGTGCGCGGCGTGCAACACACCCCTATCCACCGACAGCCCTCGCGTACGAGTAGCGGGCGAGAGCCTCGGTTACCTCGTTAAAAGTACACAACGGCCGTTTATTCGCGAGCAGATTGTGCATCGTCGTCGTAAATACCTCCGGGCGATTTTATCAGAGAGCGAGGCGCGCGGGGGTGCGCCACGGTAGAACGTTGTGGAAGGGGTGGCTCGACGCGTTCCTCTCTCCACAAAAGGGTAATATTTCCATGACGCTATTACACTTACCGGAATGGAGGAGGAAGGGCGTCGAGGCTCGGTAACTACCCAGTTAACGCAGTACGGCCACGGTGGCGTCGCCGGCGACGTTGGACCGGGAGAGGCGTCGCTGCAAAAGGTTATAAAAATTCAATTAACTCCGCAGTTTTAATTAATTCCGTATTTATATGATGCGATAAACAGAAACTACCGGCACCCCGCGCGCGGCAGTTTCCTTTAATCTCCGCCATTGTTGCACGGGCCGGCGCTCTCGTGTCGCGCGAAACCGATTTCTGTGTTGTCTCTTTGCTAAAGCGACCCCCGTCTTTTTTCTGGCCCGTTGGGCTCGTTCCACGACGAATCGATCAACTTTCCCGCTCGGTGTCAGGGATTTTTGTGCAATTGAATTACGATACAGTCCACGTACAGTCGGAGGGATTGAGTCATCATTTCACCGCGAACTCCTATTCTGAACTCTTGGTTTCATCTTTGGTTTTCAAGCAATACTGTTACTTCCGTTTTTCCATATTCTGTCGATATAATCTACAATTTATCGAATAACAAAATGAGCCATTCATCCAAGTCTTTCACTGTTACCCCCACTTTCTCCATTTACGTGGACTAATAGTAATGTATTTGACGCGAAATGACTCACAATCAGTATTGCATGGTCGGGTTATGTTCGTACGGTTGATTCCCTCCTTTTCGCGTACTATACATATATGGGATTTTTGAAAAATCACACAGCCCCGTGGAAACTGCGTGGATGGCGCAAACGCGGGACGGAAATATGCAAATCTGATGCAAATGTAATTAAAAATAGTGATGGCTGCGGATTTTGTACTGTCGTCGATGGGTTGTCCGAGGGGGGGATGACTGGTGATGCATAGAGCGACCGTAAAAATTGTTAAAGTTACATCGACAGAGTTAAGCTGTTACATGCAGAACGAAAGTGAAACGCAAAATTTGAGATAATTTATACAGAATGTTCTAAAATTAAAGGTTGCTAATTTCGGTTCAATGCACATATTGTTTTAAATACATACACAAAAGAATATTGCACATTTCATTTATAAAATTCGATAGTATTTAATGAATTCTCTGATTAACTTCCTGCAAATAAAATTAAAAGTTTGATGAAATAATTTTCCAGGAATAATATCATATAAATTTAATACAATTCAGCAGAAACAAGTTGTGCAATATTTAATACTCGTACAAATTTATTTAAAAATGTTACTAATTAATATGATAAAGTTGGAGACGAGTCCAATTCCAGTAGGCTATAAACGGACACTTAAGGAATGCATTCGCTCTGCATGTACCGAATATTTCAGGTCGAAAGGAGGGATATAATACCCGTGAAATCCACAGTCATTCGGTGCGCGCATATGTTCACGTCCACGCGCGTGATCCTCTATGTGCAAGCGTAATGCATACGGGGAATAAAGTCGAAGAAAAAGGACGAAACAGCGGCGATCCCCGATAGATGGGAGGAAGACAAAAAGAAAACGGTGAAACTAGAGGGGATGCCAACAAACAGTGCTCGTGGAACTCGGAAGTTTTTTATACTCTAAATATCGGACCCAATCAGGCACCCTCGGTTCTCTGCGCGCGCGAATATAAATGCCCTCCATCTCGTCTATATAATCATGGGAGTGTGAAATTAACCAGCCAATCCTGCAGCCAACCGCAAAGCCCGCACACATCGCACGGTCTGAGCCGACGGCCAACCCCGATTGGCTCTTTCAGAATTTTCTGCGGTGTTTGAATTTAAATGCAAAGGTGAAGGATAGGGGGGGGGGGCAGGGGGCGTTAATGTTCTTCTGCCTGAGAAACTTTTGACGCGTCAATGAGGAACGATAAACGTTATAGCAGAAGGCCAAAAGAGTAGTCCTCGTCTCCTTTTATGTAATAATTTTACCCAGTGACATGTGTACCGTAACTTCTGAACGATAGCGTATGCGTATGCATATTCATGGATGTCCTCCGACGAAAGACGAAAACTATTCCAAGTTCTCTTTGTTCTTCAAATTTAATAAACCATTCTTAAAGCGAATTAGTTTGCCACCGACTGGAATGAATAAATTCATCGCGAATAATTCCGATTATCGGGTCAAACGTAGATCTCAACCTAGGATAATTTTTACAGAGTTGCAAAACTAACCCTTGTCTAAAAAATAATTCCGTAAGCATTGTAACAGCACAACGGATATTTGCCATAATTTCGAATAGCGGTAAGGGTCCCCGGCTCCGTAGGGCTTGGAAATTCTAAAACAATCGGCCAAAAAGTGGATATGGAAACAAAAGAGCCGTCAAAATAACCTGGACCATAGATCCATGCGACTGCCCGGAACATGTTTTCGTTCTGAAACAACCATTCACTCCGCTGTTAGCGTTCTAGAGAACAAGGTAAAATCTACGTCATCCATCAGTGGTCGCGGGGGCTGGGTCCGCGCGCAGTCATCAATATTTTCGCCGGGACAAAGCGATGAAAAACAGCCGGACGTTGACGAATAAAAATTTTCGCCATCCGCGAGGACGTCGACCGTGCCGACTCGCGTCTGAACGATCGGCGTTAGCAGCCGGCCCCGGCCTGTAATCGTGCAAATTTGGAAAAGGGTTTGAACGGGAAAGCGTTGGAACGACGGTGGTAGAGGGGGCGGTGGTGCAGGGGAAAATGAGGTTGGCGAGGTTGGTAGCGGACGAGTGGCAATCCGTAGCGAAAATGCGACCCGCGCGGGGCTCGTTTCGGACGGACCAGGACAGCACCAGCGGCTTTTAGTGTGAAATGAATGCTTGTAATTACGACGGGGGTGAAGGAGGGGCGGGGGGGGGGGGCGGGAGAACAGAGGGTCTGGGTAGGATACGGAGAGCGGCGGGGAACGCACAGCAAAAGCGGGGTTGCGGCGATAGTGGTAGAAGCGGTGAAACCGTTCGGTAGGGATAGTATTTCGGTTGCGAAACGGGTTAGAGGGGCGAGAGAACGGTTCGGTGGAGCTGCACACTCTGCCCCGCAATGATAGACTGTACCGATCCGTCGGTCGATTTGTTCGTGTTGGTACGGTGCACGCTACGTGCTACCATAATGTCCACTAATTGTAATAGCCACCCTTTATGCGCCGCTACCGTGCCCCCGTCGAAGACGAAAGAATGGAGGACGAGTCGACGAACAGGTATTTCTCGTTCGAAAAAAAATTGTCACTTCACGGACTTTCGTAGATACATCAAACCTTGACACACATGCCCTGTACAGGGGTTGCGTTCAATGTCTGCGAACTCTCAACAGATTCTCTGTATCAGGGGTTGAAAACAATTTTAATATCAGTTTTATGTATTTACTTTTAAATTAGTGTACAAAGAAGGAGAGTAAATACTGACGAGCAATGTAGAAAATATAATTATACATCAGATTTATAAGTGTGTCTATAGAGAGGACTTCGATCCTTTGTCACGAGGCTTCGACAAACTCAGCGTTTACAAAAGTTAGTTTGGTTATAAAATTCCGGATATGTAAAATGCAGCGATGCAGTGGAAATGGAGTGACTTGATTAGAGCTGGCAGACGATCGGACTAACACAGCCCAACGAACGAAAAATCGGGGCGCTTATTTTTTCTTTTATTTGATTTCAAGTCGTCAGTTCTGCGAGTCGCGTTGACGAGGACGTTAAAAGCGTGATGACTCTGCTGGTGAAAAAGTTACAGTCCGCTCGTGCTTTTGATCATTTTATCAAATTTTCTGAATTCAAAGGACTGTTGCCGGAACGTCCCTCCATTAATTAGTCTAACGTTCCAATCAATATCTCATTGTGTTTTCGATTAATTCTTGCAAAGTGCTATGCATGATCGATTCTCTCGCTTCTTGAAATCTATAATATTAACCGGGCGAGTTCCATGGCGGAACAGTCCTGAAACAGGATTTGCGTCTTCGCGTTCACCCATTTAACATGCAGGAAATCAATAGCACATGCTCAATAGCAAAAAAAAAAAGCAGACGGTGAATGCCTGAGTTATTTCTTTTTTATTTCGTACACGTGTTGAATTTATATTTCCGAGCAGACGA
This sequence comes from Colletes gigas, assembly GCF_013123115.1. Classification (NCBI taxonomy): domain Eukaryota; kingdom Metazoa; phylum Arthropoda; class Insecta; order Hymenoptera; family Colletidae; genus Colletes; species Colletes gigas. The sequence goes on along the minus strand of NW_025106643.1, from coordinate 689,228 downwards.
TCTATTCATACGATAAAATAAATATACTCGGCACGAGTAGCGCCGATGACGAAGGATGAGACGTCGAGCTATCAGTCGCCTCTGCTGTTGGTTTGCTCGCGCTCGTCCATTCAGCCAGCGCGGATAAATATTTCCGCGTTTTGAATCGACGCTGGCGATCGTATTGCAACGTATACCCCCGCATAATGGTCGCTCGCGCGTCTCTTTGAAAAAGCCTCGAAAACCTACGTCGCGATATGAATACGCAGGTCTGGACTGGATTTTATTACACGTGCAATCGCGCTCCCTGAAAATCGCTGGAACGTATCAATGCGACCTCGTTATCGCATCACCGCGCAGATTCTTCCCTGCGATAATTGTAACGCGAATTACGAATATCACGGACGTCATGCGTCGACGTTTCCATTCGCTGCTCATGTTCCTATTAACGCGCCTCTACCGTTGATCAAGATCTCCCGGAGATCTATAAAGGATCGCTAGTATGTGAAAATTACTGGATACGAAATTGCAAGCGACGAGACGCTAGCTATGTTATTTTTAAAAACATTTTAGATGATCTTGCCCGCGTCTGACCTAAAACGAGGTTACCAAACGCGAGGGTTCGCGACGCAACATCCTGCGTTCCGCGTAGCGATGGGTGGGAATCGAACGGAGGTCAATTCGCGAGAATTTTCATATCCTCGAAACGAGTATATTGCTAGTCGTACTATTTCGTCGCGCGAAATCCCCGTTGATTTATAGGAATTTGTACAGCGCCGCCCACTAACACGTATAATGAGACATAGAGATAACGTCAATTCGGGGAAATATATCGCCGGGACTTTCGCGATAAATCTCGTTTCGCATTTTATTTTCGACTTGGCGCGGGCGCGCGCGCGCCTGGGAGTGATCCGCGGACAAAATATTTGCGTGCACTCAACTCGCGGCTACATTAATTCACTGATTCGGGGTAATATATTTCCGAGTTCGCCAGCCGAAACAGCTTTATGCGCCAAATTTAATTAATAATCTGGATTAAGATATATGGATCGCGTTACGCAGAAATGTTCTTAGCTGGCAGATTCGGCTACGGCCGCAATTCTCCTGGTAATTGGACCGATACGGAAAACTTGCCGCCTCGCCATCTAAATCGGTTATCTATCGTGGCCAAACTTCCGCAAAGTTCAAATATACGTCACCGCCCAATGTACACTGCTCGTGCATCGTCAAATTCTGCAAATACCTGCTAATAAACCCAAGTAATATCAGTATTATAACCTGATCACTTGAATGTTGATGATATTACGGTCCAAAAATAACAACTATACGAATGTGGCACTGAACCAAAATCAATTTACGATGAGCCATTCGATGATATATTTCGATTTTTTTTTAAATCAGAGGCAAAATTTTATATTTTAAATTTATTGGAATCAACTAAAATAATATTAATAATTTCTGTTTTGACAACGAATATTTCTGACATGATAAAATTTGACGGTTCGCCCTCATACTTATCGGATACTTCTTGCCAGGGGTTGTATTTTTCCCGTCGAGGTTTCAATTATGGTTGTCAAGTCAAGCCAGGGTGAGATCCAAGAGGAGTATAATTATGGGTATCAGATTTGGAGCTAATAGTTCTGCGTCACCTAGAGCACGGGGTATTGTTGCCACTTCCCTTGTTGCCTCGAGGCTCTCTATGTAATTACCATTACCCACAAGCTGATACCCACCGCGCTTATCATATTCTGTGGCAATAATAGCGTTGATACAGCAGCTATGCTGTGATTGCCTTCGATTCGAGGAGCTGCATCTTGATCAGAAATGCCGCGGAGACGCTGATCTGGAAAGTTCAATTTATACGATCCAGTTGGAACCAGATTTTGATTAGAGCTGCGGGAGTACGGACCTTCGAATTTCTAACGTTTACGATCGATGCTTCGCGTTATACAGATATTACATTTACAATTCATGTGACGCGCAACGACGGGATTAAATCATAGAGGAAACGTCGATGAATACTTCTTATTACTTTGAACAAGTAGGAAACACAAATACGAGGAATAAAGTAATGATGGACCGATACGAGGTTACGAGATGAGCCGTCACGGTTAACATTTAAGGACGAGACGAAACGTTAATAAATTTTCCGTCCACTTTCACAGCATCACCGTTTTATTACCCGCCAAACCATAACGCGTGTTTACTTCGTACTTAATATTCTATGCTTCTATGAGACGACAGGAACGCTTTACGACCCCCGTGAAGTACCGTATAATGTAGTTTTAAGCAACGACTTCTCTGAGCTCCCGGGACCGATGATAAACTACTGACAATAATAACGGTTTATACGCGGTCGAGTGTTCCCCGGGAAATTCATAATTTTATAAATTTTCTAACTTGTATATTATTTTCCATGTTCTGGGCAGCTTAATAATTCCTCGTTCATAAAAATCTCTCTGGTTCGTCGTAAAAAACTAATTAAAGGCCGTTTAATGGTTTCTTAAGAATCGAAGCTTTGTCCATTGGGGGAGTTTTACAGGGATTTTTCATGAATTTTTATAGGTTTCCGACTCGTTGTTCCCTTTTTTAACATGTAACAGCATAATACGCCAAAAAGCTCCATTTGGATGCTCATTTGCAAAATTATTATTATTATTATCATCATTATTATCAATATTATCGTCCTTGTTATCATTGTTATTGCTACTGTCGTTGTAAAACGCGACGTTCAATGTCTTTGCGACGTTTAAAGCAAGGAAGCGCCATAAAATAAATTCATACGAGATAGATAATCTTTCTCAGCGTCAAGGCGTAAATAGCAATTCTAGAAGAAAAATTACCCGTTAAGCGCAACGAGATTGGTTTTTTAAAGAAATTTACCACCCGCCGGAAGTGTCCCTAGACAACATATTTAGCGAAATCTTTTTCCTGTTGTTTCGCAAATGAAATCTGCCGGGACAACGACGCAGAAAGAAACGAGGGGATGATTTCCTCTTCGAAGTAAAGAAAAAATTAACTATCCTCGTCACGAAAGTAAACGCAATTTTTATCGAAAATTTGTCAATGTTAAATGCATAGTATTTTATAATTGCATCTAAATAACAATGTAACAAATGTAAGTGTAAACGCAAATAGTATTGCGTAATTGCATGCATTATAAAGTTAGTATGTTTCTTAAAATATAAAGGGATTAACATCTGAAAAGAGAGTGGTTCTGTTTCTACAATTTCGTGTGTCTACTGATAAGTACTCTACTGGTAATTGACACTTATATTTCTCGAACAATTGGAACGTTTAATGTCTTCACTTTGCAGTCTGTCTCTGACATTCAACAAGTGCAAGCAATTCGCACGTACAAAGGCGTATGGTTCATAGAGGTATATTCATCGGCAGCGAAGTGTCAAGCAACTGCTCCGTGCATTCGTATGTAGATGGACTGTCGCTTGATTAGAGAATTAACTCGCTTCTCGTTGGCTTACGACAGAATAATATACACCGGTATACTGTTCATCTTCTCAGAGCAAACGTATTCGCGTTCCAAGAAGCACCAACGTTAATTCGCGAATTCTTACTAAAATAATTCTTGTGGTTCTTGCCTCTTCTATTTGATATAAAAATATACCTTCCATAACTAATAATGTATGAGTAATAGGAAGGACTCTTCGTTCAATTTCGACTAACAAGAATTGCTTCTTGGGGTTCTTCAAGTTTTTATTACCCACCTTAATTATACTCCTCGTAATTAGTAAAAAAAAAGAAGGAACTTCGAGAAGTGTTTCCCTCCTTACCACGATCATAATTAAACGAACTAATCGAGAAAATTGCTTATATCTTCTTATTATTTATTGTAATTGGTCCTTCGAAATTTAGAGCTAAAGGTATGGATTAAAAGAAACTATCCCCTTTGCACAAAAATTCCAATCTAGACGGGAATTTAAATAATGGATAAACACGGGGTGGCACGTGTTGCAAAAGGGGTAAGAACGAGAAGGAACGGTTTAATTAAACAGACCGATATTAAACGGATAAATCGTAACGCGTGTAGTCATCTTGAAAATGCGTCCCTCTCTTTGTTTGACTCTGATTCCCTCGAGTTCCGTCCGAGTCCGATTCCCCCTTTCTTTTTCTCGGGAAATCTATTTAGTTTTCCCGTCTCTGTTCGGCTCGGTTGTAACCGTATCGTTCGGTCCTGCACGGAAACCGTACGTGGACTCTTGTCAGGAACACGTGCGCGCGCCGCAACACAACTCCGCGAAAATGACACAGTAATTAATGGTCACGTATCAATTAGCGGGCGCCTACTATGTGCCGGTTGCCAGTTTTAAATCGGTCCAACGCCAGGTTGCAAATCTCTCACGCTCAACGCCCCCCCGTTCCACACCCTGGCCTATCGCGCAGCTCGGGCAGTTCTGAGTCTCCTCTATTAATTACGAAGGGGTCCATCAATTTGACACATTAACGTATTGCCCGCGCAGGTGTTGCGCGAAACCACGCCGCCATATGCGGCGAAAAATGTTCCGTGTTCCAGTCAGCGAATGCCTTTTCGAAAATGAACGAGAAACTAATCGTTTATCGCCATCGAGCAACAGTACTTGGCTGCACTGCTGGCAGCTGGCTAGAATTATTCGACTCAAGAAGTTTAGTGCTCTCTTGCTGTATTTTTCATTTAATTAAACCGTAATCTCTAACTATACACTTTGGAATCGTATTTGATATACGGTGTTTAGCCACCCCCTGGGACAAATTTCAATGGGAGATTCCAGAGGCGAAAATAAGACGAAAATCAAGGAGATTTGTTGAATAGTAAAAGCGTGTGGGGTTGGTTAGGGTAGTTGCACAATTTCGTATCAGCGGGAAGCACACGAAATCCGAAGAAACCGAAGGTGGAAGAGTGAAACTGAAAAGCAACGAAGCGGCGCAGCTGGCACAGCAGCGTAAACCACCGCGTCATTATTTATGGGGTTTACGGGGTTCGGTCAACCGCAAGGGTAGCTGAAGGCACTGCGCCCTTGAGGACTCGAGCTCGCAAGTCGGGGTCTTGCCAAGTGTGAACCGAGAAGGCGTTGCTGTTTACTATCTCGCCGCGAAGATCCAACCGACCTCCTGAGCATACGTTTGCGTATATTGTTGGCCCGTGGTCGCATTCCCTGGTCCCATCATCTCCCTCTGAAACAATGAGTTTAGCAGCAAATGCTTCTCAAGGGAAGTTAACCTTTACCTGTTTAAGGTAATACGAACATCCAGAACCGCCCTGACCGCTAACAGAGATACCCTCTGTCATTAATGAACGGGATGAAAACGTCGGAAGATACGATCTTTTGCACGCGATGCTCGACAAGACTCATTTCAATTTATAATTAACACTAAACCTACCGACACTTCGTGTATACCTATTCCTACCATGACCGGTCAAATGATTTCTAATCGACTAATTATTGCATTATATCGTATAATATACAGTCGTACGATCAGTAGGAATTGTTGAAACTTGTTTAGGTATGTAGCGTCAAAGCAAATGTGAAAATAAACATAGAAGATAGCATAAATTATAATAGTTGTTATAGTCATCGGATAGGGGATGAAATGCCCTTTAAAACGAGCGTTTGTACGAGTCGATAGCTTTATTAGTTCCGGAGATATAGCGATTTTAGTTTCAAGTCGATGCGGTGGCTAGTTTTGGAGATACGACGGTCCGAAGCCTTTGTTTACGTTCATTGTTATCAATGAACTCGAGCGCGCGAAAATAGTAAACAGTGCGTAGTAAATACTACGCTTCCGCGTCACGTGACTGTCACGACTCACGTGCGACAAGGAGGTCCAGCGCGACGCGTCAGACAAAGACAGAGATAGACAAATTAAGAAAAATTACCCCTTTACATAAATTACGATATCTCGAAAACGGTAAGTCCGATCGTCAAAAACCAAAAACCGTTTTAAAGGGGAAGGTTCATCGCTGCCAACAGTGGTTCAATAATTAAGAAAACCCTAGTAGTTTCGGAACTGCACGCGTCCAAAGTTTAACTATTTTTAATACGCGTTAATAGCCTTGTCTAACACGGGGAAGCGAGAGACAGCAGAATTTTAAAAATTACCTTTTACATAAATTACGATATCTCGAAAACGGCAAGTCCGATCGACAAAAACCAAAAACCGTTTTAAAGGGGAGGCCTTGCCGCTTCTAACAATACCTTAATAATTAATACATCCCTAGTAGTTTCGGAACTGCACGCGTCTAAAGTTTTAGTATTTTTAATACGCGTTATTAGACTGTCCTAAGGCAATGGAAACTGAATATTGGACTATAATACAGGGTGTTTGGCCACTCCTGGGACAAATTTTAATGGGAGATTCTAGAGGCCAAAATAAAACGGTCGATCGTTATAGACAAAAGAGACTACATATTTTTCTCAGAAAACAAACAATAAGAATAGAAGTGAATATTGAAAAATTCATTGTACGTATGCTATATGAAAAATCGTGAAGTTAAATGTGCGCTAAAGTAACATTGTGCGTTAGAAATTCTAAACAAAACAATGCATTTGATTTTGATGTAAATGTTCGTTCGACGTTCGGATATTCGAGATCCCACTGTATCGGGAGTACCATGATTCGCAGATAGAAACTATCAAGAATCATTTTGGCAAGGTAAGAGAGATTCCCGGTTATACGCCATATTACCCTTTCATGGCGAATTCGTGTCACGTAACCTGATATTCACGGCGCAGAATGTAGAATTACCTGATAATTCTAACCGCTTTATGAAACTTACTGCGACGTCGCTCGTTCGCGAATTACATTCCTCCTGTCAGGTACTTTTCATGGCTGTCGTTTCTCTTCATTGAAAACACAGATAGCTTAATGATTTCCAAACATTTTCGAACGTGTCTCCGCAAATAAAAAAGACATTTAGAATTTCTGCGTATGAACTGATAATGCTTACAAGCACCAACGCAAGTAGAAATAACGAATAATGGTCAGACATGTTAGCTAAGGAAAGATTATTCCATACTTTCGATTTATTTATTCACGAAGAATCACCCACCGTGAATTTCATCACACTTTAAATAAACAACGACGACGATACATAGTTTGTATAGGTTATTCATCCGAAAATGAATAACAGTTCACGCAACAACACGTATCGATAAAATGTTTTATTTACAATAACAGATGAATAATTCGAAAGGATTTTCGTTTAAAATTTGTATCAAATTTGTTCTTCAATTCTCGAAATAGTACCCCTGTATCAGGGTTCTTTAAAGGGCCAAACAACGCCGAAAACTGTTCGGAAAGTGAAAATTGAAAGCATTTGGTACAGTAAAGATTTAACGTCGTAACAGTATCTCGTTATTGCTTCCTGAAGAATCCGAGAACATCGTTAGGAAGCAGACACCATGTAACAAACCTAACGGCCTGCAGAAGTTCCGCTTTATTTGACCAACATGTCTTGCGAGTTTCTTTTCTAAGTTTCTAGCTAACGATTTCCCCTCGGAGTTTCTGAATCTTTTCCCGGGGAACAGCGAAGCGTAGTGGGCGCTTTTTCTCGAACTTGCAATTTGTTTCATTAAGATGACACCATAAAGTTGGATGACCTTCTCGAACGGAAGAGTCTTTATCTGACCAATTATAGAAGAGAACGCGAAGCTTCTCTTATCGTCGTGTTCGTCGCGATAGCGTCACGTAAGGTTGGAACACCTGAGTTGGTCCATTTTCGACGTTCAAAATTATAATAAAATAAATCGAATATATTTACACAGCGATAACAGAAATTTTAGCGTTAATTTATTATAAAAGAAAATGGATTCGAACGAAGGAGAGAAAAGTACAAGCTTATCATGCAGTCACGGACGTCGGCCAATCTGTGGGGATAAAGTTTCCCGGAGCATTGTTTGGCGAGTCTCGAACCCGGAACCGGCAATGAGACTCCCCGCCATTTTTATTTCTTCCATTTTTACTTCCAAGAATCCGCAGTTCTTTCGAATTCCTCGAAAAACGAATTATCCTCCTTTTCGACGTATCCCGCTTAAGCTTGAAATCCGCTTGTTTATACAAACTAAGGCGAACGAGATATTTAGAAGAGGACGAAGAGAAGCGAGCAGAGCGGAAGAGGAAAATTCTCGCGCGGATGCATGGTCCGTACAATTTCACCCCTAACCGGTAAACTTTTCTTTTTAGTCCGACAAGCCTCTTATTGTGAGAGACAATTCTAAGAACTGGTGCTCTTTCCTAGCTCCCTCGTCTTCGTCTCGCCCCCGTTGCTTGGCCCCTCCCTCCGTGTGTCACTCGCGAGCAGCCGTTTCAGACTTTCCCGCACCGTTTCGTTTTCGGGTAGGCTCGAACTCATCTTCCGAGGGGAGAGGGTTCATCTTCTTTTCCTGTTCTTCCAGAACCTGTTACGTTCCCCCAAAGCCAAGGACTCTGTCGTCGAATTTCCCCGGGATCCCCCTACCCCTCCCGATCCCACGCGACGATTCCCTTCAGAGTGTATTATGCGTAATCCTGTTCTGGACGTTGTTAAATTTTCCTACTATTTCTCGAACGGTAGAAAGAATAATATTGTTTGCTGAACCTTCATTATTATTCTTCTAGTCAAATTTTAAATCAATGGATTAATTACTTTTGATTTGTAATTATGTACTACCATTTTCCTGTTTAAAAATCGATACGATATTGTTTAACCATCGCTTCATTTCGACGAGCCGAACGCGACGCACCTATTAAAATTCAAAGTTTGCGAGGGAAGTGTAAACAGCAATATTGTTCATTTAGAAACGAAGTACGCGGCGCACATCGAACGCTGCATTGATTACTCCAAAAAACGGAAGTCCATTCGAACAATAGTCGCCGGCTAATGCTAATTCCCAATGACCATTTTATCGTTACACGGTGCCATCAGTGCTCAGCAAACACTACCTTCGACAAATTGTCAGGACCACGTCGACGAAACCGATCATTAACGATCCCTCTTCTCTGTCTCTGTCTATCCCCCTCTCTGTCGCTGCACCATTCAGACTGACCTCCGCGTGCAGTTTGTTTTACGAGACATTCAGAAGTGTGTAACAGTCGATTTGCATTTATATTAGTGTTCGGCGAACCGTGAGTCTTGAACTATTGTCTGTCCCACCCCGTCAATTTGAGCGTTACCCGTAACGGCCGACCCCGTTTCTAAACCCCCTCCTCCCTCCCGTTCGAAAACTTTAAACTCTCCAGGGTCTCGGTTTAATCGCACGGAATGATAGCCGAGAGATATGAGAACAGAATGCTCGCAACAGAAACAGCCATCGTTCGTCCACCGGGGACTAAAAGTCGATCGCCGGTACAAGGGAGGGGTGGCGTGCGTTAATTCGCCCGGTTGATACGTTAGCAGATCGCGCTTATAAGGGGGCAGATGCGTGAACACGATAAATGAGAATGACAAACGAGGCGTGAAATACAATCAGCATCGTGGTGGAAAGTCCTCGCGTATGCAAGAAGATCGATCAGTAAAAAAGTCTTCCCACATCCCGTAAAAAGATCATTTTGATCGAAAGAAACAACACCTTCGTGCGAAATTATATTCGTTTATTAACACAGACGGTAATAGTAATTCGATGAAACTATCAGAGAGTTTATCTGTTGGGTCAACAGGCTTTAATCGTTTCGAAAGTTGAGTAGTCTCGTTTCGACAGCCGACGCGATAGGACGTGTTTACATCTAGCTCGTACCATAATATAATACTTTGTGTTAGTGAGTGCTGTATGACAACAGCGGTGGTACCATAACACGACTACCTTAACAACAACTAGCCAACGTCCTCTAGCCTTACAAATTCAGGTAACACTTCCAAATTCACTAGAAGACGCTTTCAATAATATCGACGATGCGACGAATATTCTCAAAATCATCCATACGAAAATCACAAATAATAATAACGTTTCTGCACGTAGAACTGAAGCTGTAGCATCTGAACTGTCTGGAGATTCCGGGTAGAATTCTGCTCATGGAAGTATTTACCTATACACATTCTTTAACGCGTATCAAATCTGCACACGTACTTTAATTAAATTTAATTAAAAATTCATGCGCAATACCGTTACGTGGCGCGCGTAACCGGGTCCCTTCTCCTTTTCGTATTTCACCGAGACGGGCAACAAACGTTTGCGTTCGTTGCACGGCCATTAAGAGGCGCGACGCGACGCTGAAAAGAAATTACATTCCGCGTGTCATTAATATCAGCTTTAATCGGCCGTAGCGCCAGGAACGTACGATTCTGATAGTCCTTAAGGATATTTGTCGGATCGTAAGCAACCGAGGAATCCGGCGAGGTGGGTGGCGGTTGCAACAACCCGTCGGTCCATAAAGCAACGGGAGGATGTAGCTTCGCGTAATTGCGAGGAAACATCCCCTGCCTAACCTTAACTCGGTCTGCCTTACCGCGCCTTAAACCAACCCTCCGACTATCTCACGCTTTCGCTGCGAGGATGGTACAGTCTTTCTCATGAACGATATACGAAGGTTTCGTGAAACGCACTTTTACTGCTCGCCCACCATGTAGGATTATACTAACTTTCTGTTGGATTATTAATCTCCTACCTCCTCCAAACACACCCCTCGACTTGACATTCTGTTGCTTATAAAAATAAACGAGTGTCGTTAGAACTCTGACATTCTCTCTCTTTCTCTCGGACATCCGGATGTAATAGTTTTACGCAGTGGTTGGAAAATAACTCGAAAGTCGAGTCGAAGGAAAGAAAGGTATTCGATCGCGGAGCTTGCAATTTTTCTGCAAACCCCGTGAGCGTATCTTAACGAGGCTCGTTTCTCTTTTTAATAGCGGTCTGTCGTGTACGTAAATAATAACTCTCGGGGCGGACGATCGTTTAGAAAAGTACAGATATCAGAGGAGAATTATCAAGTTACGTGTTGCATTTTCCAGGAGCACGTATTTACCATCGCAGAGGCGAGCGATTGCGCAGCCCGCGCAGAAATAGCTGAACATTTTTCTATCCGCTTATCTGGCCGCATTACCATCCAACGACTGACACTTGACGGGTTAATTCTACCGGCTGACTACGCGACTGCTTAGCTCGCTCTGACTAAGAAATTGAACTGATAGCTGTTCTGCGTACACGCGAGAGAACGTCTGCTCGAGAAACACCAGGCAACTACTTTCTCGCTCCTTTCGTGCGAAGAAAAATCCCATTTAACTATATGAATATTCAACGACGATAAAGAGAATTGTTCAACTCGGCTTTACGGAGGCGCCCTCGTTCCGGTTTTTAGTGCACGGATTTCGTGTACGTCTAGCGAATCGTAGAACCGCGATATTTCGTTCGATACAACTAAGAATTAAGATGACACGGGAGGATGGTTCATCCAATCCATTACGTCCTAGAAAAGTCTTAAAAAAAATTGTAAGCATCTTTCCTAGAATTACTCTGTAGCGTGAAGGGTTTGTGAAACGAAACGTGTTTATTTTGGCAACGCATGGGAAGAAGGAAATCGCGAGATCGATGGTTCGAAGGAGGGCGATGAAACGCAACGGCGCGGCGTGGTCGTTGAATAATGGAGTGAAGGGTGAAAGAAATAAAAGTGGACGAGCTTAAATGTAACGCATCCTGGGTATAACCAGACTGATGAAATTCAAGGGAAGGTGTACTAATCTAGCTGACTGTACATAAGCGTTGTACACACAACGGCCTACGCGGCGGGTACGTAATATTCGAGCCAAGTGCTCGTGACTACGTTCTGCTTTTATGTACGAGCCAGTCGGGGTGCTAAGCTTGTCCACCGCCACCCTCTACAGTCGCCGCAACCACTTGAATTAATCGCGGCGCGTTGCAAAAATAATTATTACTCGTCGCTTGCCTCGCGTGCGAGCCACGATAATTAACGTTTACACGTCGTGCTCTTAAGCGTTTAAGCCGCGTTTCTTTTTCCGCGTAGCCAGACCGACGTTAACCCCGTCGAAGCGTGATTTCTTTCTTCGACGGGGAAAAATATTTAATCTTTTTTTCGTCTGTCGCCCTATTGTGGGGAACTACTGTCGGTAAATAGTACGCTTGCCGGACGCGGATTTCTATCGCGGGAATGAAAATAATTGGAAAAAGGAACGGATTGTTCGAGCACTCTTTCCGGCAAATCGTTAAAAACTTAATTGTGTTCCCATTATGTATCATAACGTCGCTGGCGAGTGTCGTTAGACGCGACAATATCTTGCACTATACGAAAGAGTCTATTGTTTCCTTACGACCAGCGACTTCGTTAAACGAACCCTTTCGCGAATTGAAGTTTAGTTGCAGTTCGTTCAAATGTTTAACGCTTGCGTTTCTATACGTATTCGTACGTTAAATACAGTTTTCTTCGATTTTCCTTTCCTTGGGTACACAGAGACTTGTTTCGTTTCAAATAAATTCTGTAACGAAGAGTTTACAGGGGGTGGAATTTCTATGAGAACATTGCGAACAAATATGGCAAGACGTTTGATAATATAGGGGTGCTAAATAAAAGCTCTTCGTTCTGAATTTTACCCATCGTCGTTCCACCGAGCGAAGTAAATAGGGTCCGAGAACGTCGCCATATTGGATTCCACGACGGCCGGTCACCGTAATGACTTTAAAAATTCGCGGGTCATCCTAACGAAGTACGACGTAAGTGCAATTCGCTTCAGGTGACCGATCGTGCCATGAATCCGAACATCGTCGCGTGTTCGTGTTACCTTTGGATTTTTAACCCTCCTCTGGCTTTTGGTTCGATGACATCCAATACGGCGGTTGGTTTCGGCCCGAACGCTCACCTTTTTCGATCCCACTCTACCATGACTAATCTAGGTTTCCGTAATGCTCGGCAAAAGACGGCCCGGTAACTGTCGCAGCTTCTTTCGGCTGCTGATCACGTCTTGACCGCACCTCGTCTCATCGAATCTGCCCCCGCAGTCGCTCGGACCCGCTGGCCAACGTACCGTGAAACAGCCTGATTGTCCATATTGTCCAGTCGCGTTAAGTTATGGAGATTTATAATGCTAACCGGGTCGTTTTTAACTCGTTTTGAGTTCGCCAACCGGAAGATTCTCGTTTCTCGAGACGCCGAATCGTCGATGTCCAGAGAACAAAACGATTCTCCCGGTCGTAGTACGTCAAGGCTCGCAAGAAATAATGGCAAAATTCGGGAGGCACGTCACGTAATAAAAATACCGAGCATCTCTATGTGCCCTGCAAGCCGAACTGTAATTTCTTTGCCTTCGGCGATGCTTCGACGATTACCTATTCATAAGAGAAAGGAAGTAGGTTCCTTTGTTGAGGGGGTGGGTTGTTTCGAGCGAAGAATCGCAACCATTACGGTAGAAATTTCAACACGTCGATCGAAATTTCTGTGTGGGATGTCAACCCCTCGCGTGGTCGATGCTATCATTTGTTTATCGTAAAACAGTTCTGTCAAGCAATTATTTTATCAAAGAAAATTAGGCAGAATCGAGAGAGACGCGAACCGTGTAGCAGGTCGTAGGGTCAGCCCTGTCTCCTCTTAGCGAGACTGATTGAAGGGGAAGGTGATCGACGTCTCTGATCGACGGGTTCTCCATTCCACCCCCTATTCTGCCGTGTACGCAAGCGTGGACACGACTTAGGACGTCTGACAAAGAGAGGGATCCCGAATCAGCGACATACGCAGACAGGTGCGCGTTGCCACGCATCCCTCTACGGTTGAAGGAACCTTTCCTTTGAATCAGACCACCAGAGGATACACGGACGACCATGTGTTTCTTACAAACAGTGGTGACTGGAGAAAGCGAGTAGGAAAGAGGATACTTGCTCGATAATTGCTTGGCAGAATCTGATTCACGAATTTGCATTGTGAAACTTTGAAAAATTTAATACACGAATTTGGCAAATTCGTGCACGATACGGGGGAAAAATAAAGCGTCGCGTCGATGAATATTTCATGTGAATTATCGATCTCGTTTACGCCGGTGTGATCCGATGATTCGTTATTTCAGTGACTAGATTAATAACAGTGCGTTCGTGCAGCAGAAAATGCACAGCGTGTGGTGGATAATTTTCAATTTATTCGACGTCTATCGATTTCTAAACCGGCGCCGTAAATTGTCGACTTTGTTCCCGACCGAGTACTTCGATCAAAATTCCGAATTTCCGACGTTTTTCTATCGCGCGAAATGACAAATTACCATTCTACCAGGAAGGACAATGGCGACGTTTAGCGATCACGGTTGACATCCTTTTATTGAATACGACGGCTCGTTTAGGAACGACGGGAACCGCATGGATGAACGACGACGGAGCACGCAATAAAGGGGTAGTGTCGCGAGATAATTGGAAGCTACGGTTGTCCTAAACGAACGTAAAGACAAGGAAGAAATTCTAATGCAACTCCCGACGTGTCTGTCGGCTCGCACGTTCCCAGTACCCATCGTTATTGCCTCGACGATTTACGAGGGTAGCGTGGTAGCCTGTTGGATCGAATGTTAGAAATCGTTAATCTACTATCTTCAATCTGCCGATCCAAGGTTCATGGCAATTTACACGTTGGTCAGGCAATTTACTTTCGTTAGAATTTAAGTATACTCAGTAAAATACTTTTGGTTGCTATATCATTCGAGTACTTCAACTTGGAGCTCTTTTTAATTTGCTGCCTTGTAAATTTAAACGCAGTATAAATTCTAATATTATGTATTTTTCCAAACATATCGACGATAATTAATGCGTCGTAGAATTTGTATTAAAAATGGGAAATGTCAGTTTAAAATACACGCGAGCTTCGCGCAGACAGACGTGAATGCATCAAGTATTGAATAGTGAAAAAAAAAAAAAAAATACAGGCAGCATAGCATTCCCATTTGTGCTATCGCTGATACAGCCCCATAGCATCGAACCTACGCTTTCGTAGCAACGCAATGGCGGAAGCTAGTTAGGGGATATTCATGAACTCTGCAACGTGTAATGAGACTTCTGTGAGTTTTCTACTTTGTAATTGATAGGAACAGTATTCATCCAAGGACTAAATATCAAACTGATCAATGCAGTTCTGGTTTTGTTGAAACGTATCGTAGATCACAGAGAATATTTCAGAGTTATATACAAACAGTCGGACAAGTTAATTACCAACAACCTCGTGAATTATTTTGTAAAGAGAAAACGATACTGGACAATAAATGGGTAATTGAAATATTAATAATCGTCGACCATTTTAAAGATTGATTAGTGGGGAAAATTTTGCGTAGAAAATATTCTTTTCTGGCTGAGACGAATCTGTTATCGCGAGGTCACCTTATTCGATTCGTGAGATCTCTTGAATGCGCTTTTCGTTTTTGCTCGTCGAGTAAATTAGCGAAATCGCGGAGGGAAAACGTGACTTACACCGAGAGGACGCGAAAGAAAGCACGCGAGTGGATTTACCCAGAGACCTTGTCGCGTTAAATGACGTCCGTCTCCACGTTGAATGACGTTCCACTGGCGAACCGTAAGGAGGGAGCGGGACAGCAGAGGGATGCTTCTGGCCCTCGTTAGCACCCTCCGTGCTCCCGTTTACGCGCTGTTCTCCTTTCCGACACATCCACTCCGCTAAACGGAGCCACCGGGCCGAACAATCGTCTCGTAATTCTTCCCAATCAACCGATTGTCGAAGCTAAAAACTATTGTGCCTTTCCGTGGCGCCGCGGAGCGAGAGAAAGAATCGGGTCTTGAAAACGAGTGCATCCCCTTAATCGGCGCCCTCCTCTCGACGCCGACCATTTCATTCCACCCTGCATTAACAACGACAGAAGTCGGTAAAACGTTCCGGGCTCCTCTAAGTGCGGTCAATCGACCGGCAACGATGGCCATTGTGTTTTTATCGGGAGGCGTTAAAGGATGAGTTTACGTTTCTTGTCCGGTGTCCAGCGTTATTATGGTACAGATTTAGCCAGTTAAGAGAAACGCTTCTGTTGGAAAATTTCAACTCGAAATCCTCTGAAAGGTCGAGTCTATTTCTTTCCTTCCGACCTACGAAGGTCAGAAGCATTGTAATCGAGAGAAATTTTTGAGGAATCTAATTTATTTTTTTGTTGTATATAAATTGAACAAAATAAAATCGTATTGAATTGTCACTGATGTATTTTTTGGATAATGTATATCGTGGAATTAATGACATCCAGGGTGAGAATTTCTGAAAATAGACGAACTGATAGTAACGACTGTGGAAACGTTGCAATCAGCAGGGTCAACCACCGAACTCGCGGGATGTAATAGGGACATCTACCGAACTCGTGGATCCCGATAGAAATGACCGCAGTCCCGTAGGATCCGATAGGGATAGCCGCCAAACACGTGTGACCTGATATGGATAACTTCCACGCTTATGGAGCCTGATTGGAACAGGCCTGGACACGTTTGGACAGTCGGAACAGACAAACCTTCGTAGACGCAGGTCTTTGCAAATTGAGAGTTCCGTAGCACCGATTATTAATCAATCTAACAATGTACAAACTCTCCGATAAACTTTCACATGGAATAAAATCAGAAAAGGGTCCGCGATTTGCGAAATTTTTCAAGGGGTTTCGAGGACTAAAGGGACGGCGGAAGAAAAAGCCAGGAGTAGTGAGAAGGGGTGGGTGAGAGGGGGAGTAGAGGAAATGTGTGTTTAAAAACAAAGTTCCGGGACTGCCTTCGTTGAAGTACTATTGTTTTCCTGCTCGCTTGTTCCCGTTCGTATTAAAATACGGGAAGAAAAGAAGGGGGGAGTTAGGAATTGGCCATTGATAAAGTTCTTGAAGGGAAACTCTGCCCGAGCAGAGATCGGAATCGATGGAGGAAAGGCACCACCGACCTCTCCATTCCTTGACCCGTCTGCACAGCCCGCGTCCGTGCAGTTGCCGACCAATTTCATCGATCGACCGTAGCCAACTAGCATTTAATCTCGCGGTAATCATTAAGCTAGACCACTCGATGCTAAAATTTCTCATAAAGACCACTTAGTTCTAAATCACTCGGCGCCTTTCTATTCGAGTGTCGTTCGGACGGAGAAAGCAATTCTATCGTAATAAAACCGTTCATAATGTTCGGCTAAATACTCCGGCCGCGGCGGTAATAACTTCCAAGCATTAAAATTCCGCTTTTGTAGGTTAAACTCCCGGCGAAGGTGGGAGGGTTTGACCGTAAAAATGCAATGACACCGGCGGGGGGTGGACTCGTTTCAAAGATATGATACTTTCCTTCAATTATCGAACTCCCGCGGAAGGACAATGCATGCGTTTTCGCGGGATTACCGGAACACTGCCCTGAATTTCCATTATCTCGATCGTTTCCCGGCGTAAACGCTGTCGATTCGTTCCTCCGGAAGGATACTTCGTGTCTGCAATATCCTCGCGTATATAAAGTCTTCTTGAAAACCAAGATAATGCAGATCCACTGCTGAAAGAAGGGAAGGAAGGAAGGAAGTGTGGAGGACGAACGAATGCCGGTGCTGCTGCACCTCTCGCTGAGGGTGAACTAACGATATCCATTGATATTAAAGTCGAATGACGCGATGGCACTCACGCAGGGGCTATCTGCATTTAAATGAAATCTCGTAGGTTAGGCTGCAGGACCTCGGGTCCTCGAGCTGCTCGCCGCGTATACAGGAATGCGTGAAATCAATCGAATATTGCCGGAAGAGCGTTTGGGGATGCTGGAAACCTAATCCAGATCGCGAGTCACAGTTTTGAAATTTTACTTGGAATTATCCTAATTAGAATTGAGAATCCTTCACTTGTTTCTGTAACAATAATGGCATTCAAATGATTATAGCCAGCCTGATGTTGTAGGAAGAAGTGAACGAGATAGCAGGAATTAATAAAAGCAAATTTTTCCAAAAAAGTGATGAGAAAACGAGTATTAATTTTCCGATACAAGATATTTCTCTGTAGAAATATTGTATAGTTTATTGTTAATTATATACACTCTATCTATTAATGCTCTAAGACTTTTTTCCAATATGTGGAATACCGCAAATCGTCCCAATGCATTCGCAATCAACCTCGTAACGAGGAATTGCCATTACCATGGAAGAGATTCAGCGTGGAGTGGCGGACAACTCGCATAATGGAATACTTTTATCAACGCGGCCACGCTGCTTAATTATTCAAGACGGATCACGTGCGTTAACCGCCCGTCGATTGTGTAACGACCATACGTGAGCGTGATAAAATTCGTTCGAGGTCCAACGATACGGACGATCAAGTGGTTAGCAAACGAAAACGATTCGTTCTTTACCCTTAAATCGGCGGCATTTAAATGTTATAAATTTTAATACGCATCATCGCGACTCGCTGTTCGCGCACGAACTTTTAAAATGATCAGAAAACGCATTAAAAGTGTATATCGCGGTATGATTAAACTTCGTTTCGGTTATGCGTTTTGACGATTTTCAATTTGTTCACATGGAGGTATTCAAAAATTCATGAGACAAATACCGCACACGTGTAGGCGCTCGTCAATATAAACAAAAGAGTGTTTGCACACATTGCAATGAAAACCGATCGGTCCTGAGTTGCAAAATAAAAATGCTTTTATTCGCCGCAGAACGCGCTCGATCCATTCGTTCGATTGCATAAAACGTCATCTCTTTCATCAAGGATAGCATACATTAAATAGTACAATCTTCTTTTGTTCGCTCTTCGACTATAGGCGAAAAATAATAATGGTAATTTTATTGTTTTCTTGTTATAATTCAGAGACATTTTCCATATCTCGAAATACAATAGAAATAAATATTCCAGCACCGTACTATTTATTATATCCAAGTTTCAACAACTTAATTATTTTATACGTCGATATATTAATAAACAATAATTCATCCGCTCGCCAACGATTTAATAAATCCTTCACCGTAAATTTCAACACTTTGCGGATCGGAGGAGTAAATTTATGTTTCTACGCAACACTGTGCGGTATAGTTCCTCGCGTGGTTGAGTTATTTATAGATGTAATTTATTGTATTTTATGTTTAATGGAAACATACGCCTCGACTCGTCCACCACTATGTTTCTATAAAATAGAATTTTAGTAATTCAATTTGTTTTGTACGATCACACGAAACCCCGTCAATGTCAGACATTTTTAATCGAATTACGACTTTCAAATCGTTGTTGCCCAGTGTTTGAAGTTCCGTAGCATACGTGTGAGTAATCGGAATGAAATAAATAAAATTCAGGTGTAGCGAACGTGTTGGGAATCACGGTTCTAGAGTATTTCGAGGAACGACGTCAAATTGACTTCTTAAGTTAGGGATACGGCTCGTGTATTGTACGAGCGGAAATGCAGGCAGTCCTGATGCATAGTCGAAGGAAGCGTAACACGTGGTGAACTCGAAACAGAGGAAGCCTGAACCTGACCATCATGCGAACAGAGTCTTAGGCTTAACCCAATTGAGGCGAGACGGTAACGATACAGTGTGTCTGCTGTCGCACCAGTGGCCCGTAAATAACGACGTTTCCTGACTTCCAGGACATCGGTACCGGACCCTTTTACCTTAACGTTCCTGAAATTTATTGTTTCCCAGCCGAGCGAGAAATATTCCGTCGGTTCGGGCACAAGTCAGGCTCGCAAGCTCGTTTACATAAAGATCCAAGGGGTCTCGATGTATGTATCACGGCGTAAACAAACTTTCAATGTTGCATACGAATGAACCATGCAGCACGCTATCTTACTCGAATCGAGACCGGTTAAGTGAAAATTTGTGCAACCACGACGAACGTTTAATAAAATATTTAAAACTAAAACAATAATCGTCCAATAGTATCGTGGTCTTAAAGATCTCGACGCTGACATAGGAGCGGGGCCTTAACTTTCCAGCGAACGGCACTCGATAATTCATGGTAAGAAGGCTTAAGTCGTGCATCCATGCGAGGGTACGAGAGTGGCGCCGGGACGCGTTCAGACGCTGTCGTCTAACAGGTGCCGATGGATATATCATCCGAATGGCGGGGTAGTTTGCATTGGGACACCCCTTGTCGTTCCTATAGGACGGTGACGTCAGCCTGTGATAGATCGCTTAAATTTTAGGCACCGGAGTAGTCTCTCGCTGCGCTCCTCTATGCAGAAACAGTTTCCATGAATATTTTTTCGTCCACGGACCATTCAGACCATTTATTTTTGACATGCTTCGTTCGATCGAATAACAAAATATGTTCTTCTATTCGAATTTGTTGTAAAAGTAAAAAGAGAGCAGAAAGCCCGCTGAATACCTCAGGATCCCTCAGCCGCGAATCAGTTTTCGGGCGAAAAGTCGCGGGAAACGAATGCCGCGATAGAAGATCTTCTTCTTCGTGGATACTTCGATTCCCCGATCTCGCGTTTCCGGTAGGTCGCGTGGCCGGATAGGAAATAAGGTGTTCGTGGAAATCTCATATGCCGGGGTCTCGCATAAAATAGGCTGAATAAATCACGTAGTCGAAGAGGAGGCGGCTCAGCCGGCGGTGCAGAGGGTGGACGGGGGTGGTAGTGGGAGGTGGTCGGGAAGGGACGATGAGAATCGAAGGACAGAGGAACGACGCGGGGAGAAGGTAAGACAAACTTTCGCTCAGACCGGGTGCACGCTTCCCTCCTTTTCCGTCCCCGTGCCGCTTTGTTCGCTCAGAACAGAACCGATCCACCTTCGACGCCCGTAGTCGTCGTCTGGGCGCGTTTCGCAGTTGAACGGCGCGCCGCTCTAAGGAAACTGATATTGCCGGCAATATCCAGTTGTTTGCATTGATTCGGGCTGTCTGAGAATCCCGAAGAGCTATTTCTATCCCTGCCTGCCTGCTTGCCTGCCTGCTTGCCTCCGAGACTTTGCTGGCGAAAATTCAACCCCCTCTACCTCCACCCTCTTCCTCTTCCTCTCGTTCGTCGCGGGCCTTAACGGCGGAAGCGTAACGTTCCCGAGGCACGTGCGCATAGATTATTGAAAACCCACCCAGGGAAAATTTTCGCGGCTCGGTACGCATCTTCGTTTAACATCTCGTCGCCGCCATCGTCCCTGTTTCTCTTCCCTTTCCGGCATTTTTATTCCACGGTACGCGAACCGCCCGGGGGCTCGTTCGAGTCATCGAAAAGGGTGGCTCGATTCGACTTTTTGGAAAATACGTGACACAGAGCAATCTACTGTCGTTAGATTTAACTTTATAATATGCAAAGAATGATTAACATTTATGTATACAAGAAGAAAAGGGCTGACCGTTGCTAGTACCTCAGCTACATTCTTCATCAGCTTACTTCGAAGAAAGTAAAATAATTTATTGTAAAATCTTGACAAACGACCGTACATACGTTACTTTCCGTTTCGCTTTCGCCCGAATCCTAGAGCTAATGCATCGTCTGCTGTCACAGGGTTAGTATAATGTGCTTAGCAACCCCAGGATCGCACCACGGTCACCCACCGAACAAATCCCGTACAAGGGCCAGCACTTAATGTCTCCATACAGGAGGGTGAAACGCTTTCCATCGAAGGTTTAATTTTTTACCAGCGAACCCTATTAACGATCGATTTGCCGATAATGATAATTGTTTGTAATACTCGCCGTTAATCGCGACGAGATTCACAACGATATTCACATATAAATCAGAAATACTTGGAAGTATTTAAAATTGCCCGCTTGACTTTTCTTGGCGAAAGTTTCATCGTTGCTATCATTACCTGTTAAATTCGTGATTATAGCAAACGAGAATTTAATCTCTTCGCGAACAACGAGGAAGAACGTTTTTGGAAGGCTTTCTCCGTCAGGGCGGGTGATTTGCAATTAACTTACATAGGAGTTGTTCAACGCTAATTAATAAGCGCGTCAGAAACTTAAGGTTCCGTGCTTCGATTAGGTTATTTTCAAGTTTCCGAGTTGGGAAATTAACGGTCGTAAAATTAAATTTCATATACATCGTCAAATACTTGCGCAACTCGCGCTAAGTATTGAGCACGTAACGAGCTTGCGTCTTACTAACTTATTTCTTCCATTGCTCTCAGCATTCTGATAACCTACTTCCTCGAACTCTTTAAACTTTTAAACTGCTTCGTCGAGATGCTATCCCAATCGAGGGCGCGAT
Source organism: Colletes gigas (assembly GCF_013123115.1). NCBI lineage: Eukaryota > Metazoa > Arthropoda > Insecta > Hymenoptera > Colletidae > Colletes > Colletes gigas. Next base: position 667,221 of record NW_025106643.1, on the reverse strand, counting down.
AATACCTACACTCGATATTTATTTATCCATTCTTCGCTACGCAAGCCGTGAAGTTAGTTTCAAAGTTAACAAAGAACCGGGTCTTATATTTAAATTGTTTTCATTTTTATAGCAACTTATGTAAATGCTTTTAAAGAACGAAAATACTAGTAAACCTTACCTACTAAACCTACTTCCTTAATAGAAAATTGAACGTACGAATAAGAAATTTTAACCCGTTACACGGGTGGTTCGACGGTTGCAGCCGTCGAGGGTGACAAATAACTTTCAAGACGATCATTATTGCTTTAAGAGGATCTTGACAATGTGATATCTCACGGTGGTAGACCTGTTTCCAGGAATACTATTATACATCATTTTCGTTCTCCGTACATCAAAAGCTTTCGCATTATAACCTGCAGGATCCCTCGTCTTCCTTTGCCCCCTGGCAATTGCCGACGTCATCTAATGATGGAACGCAATTACCGACATAATCGTCGAGGTTTCCCCTTGAACACGCGGGTACCAAGATTCTCGATTCCCAGTTTTACCCATCGCGAGACGATGTCAAAGCGCGCCCCTATTTGCTCTCTTCGGTCTTTGATATTCTGATTCATCGATCCCGTTGGTTAGCAGATAAGACGTCGCATCGCCTTTCTTAGATGCACCCGCAACTCGGTATTCAAAGGTAAAATTATCCGTTCCGATTCCACGGTTATTAACGCTATCAGTTAACTCTTATTACTTACGATTCCGATTTATTCGTACGTTTCGTTGGAGATAACTTTAAAATTAAGGGCGTAAAGTTTCATGCGGGAATATTAGAAAGTTTGCAATCTCTTTAATCTTTTTACCGCCACGCCCATAATAAGTCTGCATGGACCAACGGCGCCCAAACTTTTTCACCATTTATACCCATTTTTTAAACATATTATTGAATGTATTCGAAAAGTGTATATCGAACGAAATATCACGATGATAAAGTTGAACCGATTGACCCTATCGTTGGTAGGAGTCGTAGGAAATGCTACCAGTTCGACGCTGGCGATCGATCTAAACGCAACGTAACGTCCAACTGTTCCGTACCGATTCCGAAATATCGGCACACCGTCCTACGTACGATGGACGAAGGCCAGACATCGCGATAATTGGTTCGTCCACTTAACACCGGCTCTCCGGCCGATGAATGTATTCGTTGAGATTACGCGAAATGGTTGTAAATGCCAAGAGAACTCCGGTCTGTTGGGGTGACCCTTTCCTCACCCCTTCGAAGGGCGAGCCACTATCTCGCGACTGCAGTTACAACTGCACAAAGGTTAATGCATGCCATTGTCGCTGTCAGACCGGCAGAACTATTGCGCTTTCGGTGGACACTGGACAAACGCATTCGAACGACTACCAACGCGTACGTGACGTAGACTTGGCCATCGACGACGCTTCAAATATTTCCACTCGACCGTTTTTATTCTTTTTTTTTTTTCATTTACGTTTTAAAGTTGTTGTCCGGCTGGTATAATTTTTTAAAACCCGTGAAATGGACGTTGCGAGACGAGGGTCAAACGCAAACGCGCGCGAGGAAACTTGAAACAATTCGCGGGAACAGTCGGAATGATTTTTGGCCGTGTAAGATTCATTCTGCGTTTCAATGCCGTACGTTTCCAGTTTCTTGAATAAATACCGACCGGTGCAACTAAAGCACCGTTCCGTAGGAATAATACAATGTTCGTGTCCCTCGGAGGCGGAATAACGGTATACGGGGCACGCGTCCATACAGTAGTTAACGTGTTAATTCAGTTCTCCGCGGAACAGCGCCGCTTTGCGTATAAAACGCGAGCGTAGCTTTGCACTTAGCAAAGGAGACGCGGGCAAAATTGTTGCGTGATTTAAGTCTTCGATTTTAATGGAATCCTTTGTGCCTGCCCGGGACGCCGCCGCATTTAAACGAAACCGTTCCGTCGATCCTCTTATTTTGTTCCTGGTTATTGTCCCTCGTTAAAAACACCGTAACCGCTAAAGCAGCCAACATAAAAGAGCGCACCGATAATAGTAGCTACTATGCCGTCCCTATCCGACGGCGAGGGGTGATAAAGTGAAACGAGACTCATCACGCGAATGGAAGAGACACGGGCCGCACCACCTGTCAGAGGAATCAAACTCAGGGTGGATCAAAGCGTACGGAACGCCGCGTGCATCGATATAGATGAAGAGTGTTTTCTGCCGGCGAATCGGGAGGGCTCATCGAATACAAATGACGTGGATACCGAAGGGATGAATGAAGGGAGTGGAGGCCAGAGGGAAAAGACTAAGTCGATTTTGATTTAACAGGAGGACAAATTAAAAGGCATCGATCCGGAGGGCAAAGCACTGCGGGGAGATTAACAGTTGGGTCTCAAGGATCTCTGGAAATATAGCAGGGAGGGTGGACAGGGAAATCGCTAACCCTTCGATCAGAACTGCGAACCGCGTACCCCGATTCCCTTCGTTTCGAATCTTCGAAGGGTGAGGCCGAGCAAGCTAAAAAATTTTGCAAACTGTACGTTTCAGCAGATTGGTCAATTAACGATGATTACACCGGTCTGGGTTCTGACGTTCTTGACAATATGGATTCTAAATGTATGAACGTAGAGAATTTTCGTCCAGGGCATTAAATAAAGAGTGCCTTTTCAGTCGGTCGTTTTATATCGAAATTTCAAAATTCTTGTCTCGTGCCTTCGAATCTGGCCACTGGAAGCAATTGTCCGATAATGTGGCCGCGGCGAATTTTTCTCAAAATCGGTCTCTCGCGAAATGTCCCGAATGCTCTATTATCAAAATTGATCGTCCCTCGGGCGGGATTGCGCGCTCCTCGACCGTGCAATTCTATTGTACAGCCAGTAGCGTCTCGGCTCCGCTCTAACAGAGGGCAAAACGATTGGTATCGAGTCGCATTGTTCGATAATGGCGGGTTCCCGTAAGCTGGAACTTACAAAAGCTTGTAAAATCGTTGGACGCCCGGCGCCTATGAGCGTCCTCGTTGCGGTGCTGTCCGCGGGAAGGGCATTTCTCGCCAATAACCCTCCAGCGCAACGATACTGCTGATACAAGCGCCACTTCCGAAATCACTTCGTATCGATATTAGAATTGCTGGTCCGCGAGTGGAAAGAGATAACCACTGGTTATAAAGTGGATCGACGAAACACACCGATGGAAAAGTAATGAGAGCGATAATGGCGCCTCGACGACGATAATATTCTTCAATTTCTGTTACGACCGGCAACAAGACCGAATCGAACGATTGGAACTTGATGTGTCGCGAGAGTCTGCTCTTGCTCCGATCGTGACAGGAATATGGACCGGGGCGATACTAACTTTCATTTCATCCCTTAATTTTAGAAAGGGGATACCAGTAAATATTCTTGAAAATGTCCTAGTTACACCGTTTAAAATGTAGGAGATTTGAATGTCAATTTATGCGCAAAAGGGTTGAAAGTGTTTTGTTCGGGAAGGAATGGGTAGCCAGAGAGACTGCCCACTTGTTTTAAACAGTATAATCACACTTAACTATATGAATAACCGTCGTTGCTCCGTTCGTCAAGAGGAGTCTGTGTGCTTTTACGAAAATAAATGAGAAGTTTATGTGGATGGATTATTTAGAGGTACAGGAAACTTTTTCGACAACATTTTCTCTCGCGTCCAGCAATTAGCAGTTTTGTGGCTACTCATTAGTAGTTTATAAGGAAGCGAGCACATATAAAAGTTAGTTGCGCTTTACTTCGAGCTCCCGTTTCACGAGAAAGAGCACGAGCGACCAGTTGTGCAAAGTGTTTAAGTGAAGCTAATTTTCAGGAAAACTGTTCCGGCCTATTCCGGGGTCCACGTTATTGGCTTAAGTATCGCGGTGCTTTTTTCCGGCGCGTTTTCCATTAACGAAACCCTTCCGTTTGCTTCATTACTATTTTTATAGACACTTTCGCTTTCTCGATAATTGAAAACTCGTATAATACGAAAGGATTTTTTCCACCAAAAATAAGATTGAAATAAATTTAAAGCAACTGAAATCGAGTTGTCCGACCATTTTCCGCTAAACGTAGTAAACATTTTGGCCGATTAGGTCTGGGTAAAACAATTATCGGTTTAAATTCGACGCCGTCCCTGGTGATCAATTAATTAACACAAACTTTTAACGGGCAAATATAAAATTACCAAGCAATAAAGTTTGAAACCGGGTGAATTCAAAGGACAAAGTTTTAATCGCTCGGTCAGGGAGACTGTCTTGTGTTTCGCGCTCAAATTAGGCCAAGTTAAAGAGGAGTCACGATCTGGTGTCAGACAGGTGAAGCTGCCCGACGAAGACCGGTCGCTAATTATTTCCGAATTAACGGCACATTAGTCTTCTGTCCCCCATTACGGCGTAGTTCGTACAGCACCGTGAAGCTTGGATTAACGTGAATGCAGGATTACCAAGGACAGAAATTAAACTCGATGTCGCTGTTAAACAGTTTCTACTCTAACATGCTTTCGTTTAGAGTGACGCTAATGAGCGTGGATTAATCGACTCTACGTAGGGCCGATCGCGACTTCATCGGGAAATAACTCTCGAAGGCTAACATTTTTCGAGGAAATTCCGGGCAGAGAAAATTTATACAAGGTGTGGTTCGGTAATACGATGCTTTCCCGTGAATTTTGTGCAATTTTTTAAGTGGTAATGTAAAGAGCAAGTTTGGAAAATGAACCTTACACCGTTCAAAATGATGAGAGAAGGAACGAGCATTTTTATTTTTTTTCTCGAAAGTGAGTAGGATTTTGGGGGTATGCCTATTGAAGAAAAATGATTGGAATTGATCCCCACAGCCACAATAATTTTTTTAGAACGATTTGAAAGCTTTTAATTTCGCCGAAAATTCAGGGGAAGAGATACAGGTCTGGTCAGACATTTCAGTAATGAATTTTTTTCTCGATACTGGGTAGGATTTTGGGGGTATGCCTATTGAAGAAAAATGATTGTAATTGATCCCACAACTCAATATAATTTTTCCAGAAAGATTTGAAGATTTTTAATTTCGACGAAAAATGTCACACATTCTCGAATTTTTTTCTCGATACTGGGTAGGATTTCGGGGGTATACCTATTGAAGAAAAATGATTGTAATTGACCCCACAACTCAATATAATTTTTCCAGAAAGATTTCAAGATTTTTAATCTCGACGAAAAATGTCGCACATTCTTGAATTTTTTTCTCGAAAGTGGGTAGGATTTCGAGGGTATATCTAATGACCAAAAATGATTGTAATTAACCGCACAACTCAATATAATTTTTCCAGAAAGATTTGAAGATTTTTAATTTCGACGAAAAATGTCACACATTCTCGAATTTTTTTCTCGAAAGTGGGTAGGATTTCGTGGTTAAGTCTAATGACCTAAAATGATTGTAATTGCCCCCATAACCGAAAATAATTTTTTCAGAATGATTCCAAACCTTTTAATTTCCCCGACAAATTAAGGCACCTACCCTCTGTCGATTCTTTTTAATAGTTCGTTTTTCATTTTTAATAAGTTTGTTTGACGCTGTACAGAAAAGTTGTCTAACACTTTCTTGTAGCTATCCATAAGCTCTACTTCAGAAAAAAGTTTCATCGAAATATATTCACTATTGTAGGAGTTATGGCTGTCTGAAAATTGGACCATGTTTATGGGGGTTTTCTCATTTCTGGGAGTCAAGGAATAAGTTTTTGAATATTTTTGGAATTTGTACATATTCTCCATTAAAATACGCGTAGTTTGCATTTTTGAAAATGAAAATCGGCCAATCCGTTCAGAAGTTATGACATTTTAAAGATTTGCTTGAAATTTCAGTGAAACATCTTGACGATATGGTCAGACATGAAATTTTTTCGGTAATGAATTTTTTTCTCGAAACTGCGTAGGATTTCGGGGGTATGTCTATTGACCAAAACTGATTGTAATTGACCTCTGCGACTGAAAATATTTTTTCCAGAACAATTTATACAAAAATATTTTTTCCAGAAAGTACCTTCACGCAATTTTGGAAAACAATTGATTCCAATTGAAATTTTAAATTGTGCAGTTTATAGTTGTTTAAAATCAATGTTAAATGTTACGGTCAACGTGATAAAACACGGATTTGCACGATTTTATACAGCGTCTTCTGTCCAGGTCTGTTAAGTTCGCGACGCTCTAACCGTTAATTCGACGCGGATTAATTAAAACAGTTCGCAGGGGAAAAAACCCTCGTACTGGTTGTTGGTACCGTTCCAAGACAGACAATAACGAAAGTAATATTTCGTCAGCGACGACTAAACCGTTGTCCCGTACGTATACATGCACACTCAAACGAGTGTTAAGCCGGCTGCCAGACGTTACAAGGGCTACTTTACCCTCGACCTGATGAAATTCTCCGCCTGGAAATTATTTCCAAGCTTGAAGGCGAATTAACGAAGCACCTCGACATCGAAAGTACCGGCAAGAGGGTTCTACGCCGGCGAGAGGAGTCCCGGACGAGATTTTTCTTATCGACGACGTAAACGTTAAATGCGTCCTTTTTACTGTCCCCGGGGAAAAACTTCTGCGTCGTATCAAAAATATAATTCCGTGCATTCCGTGTAGCATCGCGGCCCTTAGCTTCTGCCTTGATCCTCCTTTCCCTTTAAAGAAAATCTTTTAACATGGATTTGAACTGTTCCCGACCTCTCCTCGGAGCACGTGAAAGTAGATATACTTGAATCTCGAAAGTATTCAAACATTGTGTGTCCTAATATTTGGAATCCGTTTCAGGGGGTAAGTTTAAATCGAAGTTTTTATAATAAATTAAAATTAATATTTGTAATTCGGTTTTAAATATTTTTCTTTTTGGTCCGCGACTAAAAATGTTTATCCATCGATGATAGAGACAGACGATTCGTCGCGAAGAGTAACGTGGTCCATCCTGCATAAGCTTCTCGCATTGTTTTTAGAACAATTTAAGAGGAGCGTAGCGTTTTTCTTTGTTTCCCTCCCCCGGAATTCTGACCTTGTCTCTTCAAAGCATTATGTACTAAGGCGTGGGCAACAGTCGGGCGCACTCGGTCCGTGTGTCACAAAGCGCACCGTTTCCCGATTTCGTTCTCTCTTAATGTGGAAACGTTAATTAAAAATGCTCCACGTTTAATGAACGAACGACAAAGGCGCAGCGTCGAAGCGTGGCGCAAAAGGGACGCCGAGGAACGAGCAGTTCCGACAAAAATTAATATCACCCCCTTCGCCGCCGTTGCTTGTTACGCGGACACGCGCCCCACTTTCTGCAAAAGCGTATGTAACACGCTGAAAGTGTGGATTCATGCGTTGCTTTCTGGCCAAACGGCAAAAGTTTCGACCGTTTGTTTGGCGACACCGATTCTGGGTTTCGGTGGCTCGTCGCCCAGATACAATATGAACGAAATTTTCGAAAAAATGGAACGTCTCGGGAGAACGAAAATAGTCCACTATAAAATGTACAATATTTTTCTTCAAGATATGCAAAATATAGGAGTGCACGGAGTGTTTTATGTAATTGTCCAGCACCGTAGAAGTCAACCCTAACGTTCAACGCAACAGATGAAGGCAGATGCCTCCATTCCGTGTAATTCCGGACGGTGTCCAAGCGACTGAAGCGCGGATCTAACGCATTTCCGGTGGACGCGCGCGTTACTCTCCGCTCGGTTGGCGCACGACCGCGAAAATTATAGACGCGCCAAAGTTCAAAGCGTTCCCTCTGGGCTGCTGTCCGACAAAAATGGCTAAATTGCTGGCCTCGTGGCGCTGAAATGCGGAACGGCTACAATAACGTTGTGCCTTTAAATAGTGAACACGCAAGGAACATTTGTTTTCCATTATTGCGAATGTAATTCTGTCCTCGTTAGGTACGCTTCAGAAATTTTCATTTCGCATGATTATGCATCGACGACGGTGATTTTTCCCTATAATGACGTATGTATATCGTCCACACTGAAACTTTGATATTTAACATGTTCACTGTCAGACTGAAACAGCACAATTCTTTGCGAGACCAAAACTTTGATTTTAGACTATTGCAAATTACATAAATTAAAATTTGTCTTGGTAGTTATTTTGATTGAGAATTGATTGGTTTATAAATCGTTTGAAATTGTTTGAAAAGTTTACAATCTCATTCACTGATCATTTCTGTGATTTGTTTATGTATTTTTTTGTTATGTATTTAGGCGTATTATAATTCTAAATTTGGACGAAGGCGGGACGAAATACCAATGGTAGGGGTAATTTCCAATATTCCAGGAATCGATTTTCAATCAATCGGTTCCGACCACGCCCGATTCAAAATATGTTACGGTCGAACGTCTGCCGCTTACAGCGCCCTGTCGAGAGTCGGTGACACGTTATTTCGAACTATTAGAAAATCGTGTCGAAAATCGATTGCTTCGTCAACCCTAAACACGACCATAACATAATCATTTCCAGCGCAAATGAATGATACGACAGCAAATTTAAGAAATTATATATCGTCGAATATATTCCGTGAACGATACATGCAACTTATTTTACTTTGCTAGCCTTTACGCGTCACCTGTTTGGCTGAATTTTTGTTCGATCGGACCGTCGATGAAAATTTATCAATAGCGCTTACGATCACACGGCTACGATGTTACGTTTCCTCCCTCTATTGATACTGTTTCACGGGTGATCAGAGATTGACGGCAATCGATTAGCAATTACGAGCAGATAATTACCGTGCTGGTCTATACGGGATCGTGTTCGTGACGAGGCCCTCCGAGATGTATTCCGAATCTCGGCATACAACTTCCTGATAACGCTCCTAACTAATCGATATCGCGTTTTCTGTGTGTCAATAATCGAGCCACCGTCCACGATCGCCCCATGAAATATCGTTCCGCCGTCAAAATGCTGCGCGATAAGAGAAGAGCCACGTAAAGCATTTTATTCGAACGCTCAAAAAATCAAACCGATAACGCATTTTTTAGTAATCATCATAGCTCGCGCTATTAATATTTGAAAGAAATAAAGAACGCATCTCAAGCTGTTTGACAATAACAATGTTTGAGAGTCCAAACACCAATAATAAACTAGAAATATTTAGAACGGACGAGATCCCAATTGTCACGACATTACTCCTTTTGGACCCGGCTGCAACGAATTACGGTTGGTTGGTTGATCGTCGTCCTCGTTGACAACCGACAGCAAGAGCGTACGGGATCCTGAAAAATGTCAGGCAGCTGGGTATTACCATGATAATGCGCACGGCATTTAACACCTTAGCTGACTTATACTCCCTGATTGTCTGGGAGCAAAATGCTGCGGTAACAGCGGGACAGGGTTTCACGTCAGTCGACGAACGACTGGGGAACATTTCCAACCGGCCAAGTCTGGTCGTTTCGACACCCTAGCCGTGGCCGTCGGCGATGCATCGCCCGTGGAAGCCCCCTAACGAACCGCATTTACATCTGAAAGGTGCGCCAATTACCCTGGGTGCGTTTTACTTCATCGACGTTGTACTAGCCGCGTCGCTGCACATGCCTCGCGCTATATCCCTCCATCCGCGATACCCCAACTATTCTCATCTGGTCCCGTTGATACCGTTTTACTTTCTACTGGAGAAATAATTTCAAATGCCCCGATACCCAAGACTGGACATAGTAGAATTTATATTGAATAATTTTTAGCGGCGTCATTTGGAAGCGTTAGCGATATGAAGAAGTATCAGATGGAGGAGGCAGTCAAAGGTTATTATTAAGAAGTTTGTGAAGGGTATCTTGCGCCAATTTAATGAACTATGCATAGAGATCAAGGTCATCCACCCCTGGCTCCCGACATTGCGTTTCATCGTGCACGTTTGTCCTCTACCTCCTCTGTTTCTTCGCCAGCGTCCTCGTAATGGCGGCTGCGGAAAGGTCGTTACGCAATAGCGACGTTGCTATATCGTCGTCGACGGCTGCACGCTCAGGTTAATTCCGGTTGCCCTTGCCGTGCTTTCTCTCCAACCCTCCACTTTCAACCACCTTTCTACCACAGGCCCATGCAGAGACTCACGGCAGCCCACTTTCGACTTCGCGGCCTTTTTCGGACTGGCATGTAATTAAATTCTCTCGCGTCGCCAGATCGTTCGACCGTGTCGCCTAAACGTCGTAATTAAGGCCGCGTGTATAATGATCGTAGCCAACAGACTGACTAGCCGTAAACGTTATTTGAAGTGTAGACTTTGAGGAAGGGCGTTTTGCACGAATCGACCGAATCATTCCTGATCGCGACAAACGTTTGAACTCTGTCCGCTCCCGTGCAAATGCGGACAACCTCGAACGAAGGTTTTCGACGCGGGTGTTCCTGCCGTTTCTAAAATTTTATTTTAGCGTCGCTGGTTTTATAAAGTTTGTCGAACAACGCGAAATGATTTCTCGGTGTTTTAAAAATAGCGGAGAGAAATGTGTAATTTAGAAACAGGCTTGACCCACTGACACCCACGGTACACAACGGGCGATGAATGAGACGCGTCAGAAGAAACGAGTTCGTATTTTACCGGCACTTAATGAAGGCGTGAAACGCGAGCGATAGAAATTCAAATAGCACACCTTAATGAGTTTCGCCAGCTTTCTCGCGCGCGAGAATAAACACCTGGATTCCAGACAATCGCGCGTCTTTGTGAGGGGGAATCACACTCGCAGTTTTCGAAAGATTCTCGCAGAAAGCCCGCCAGCACTGGGAAACGTTAATGAATCGTTTCCAAATGACGTCAAACCTTCGTATCCTTGGCACGCGATTCATCGAAGAATTGTTCCACGAACGAAAAATGTGGATCAACAAATTGAACTTTTTATTCATTTATTTTTAACGTCACATTTCGCAATTAGTGGACCGTCGATCAGGAGAAGTCAAGTAGCAGGTTAATAGCATTTACTGATCAGGGTTAGTTACGGCTAACGCGTTTCAACGCGGTACCTTGAAATTAGGCACGTACGATAATTAGACGCGGTGTACTACAATATTAACCTATTGGCTATTCCAGAGATCTCATCGTGATTCGAGAGATAATTCGTATCGTCAATAATACTCGTACGCCGCTGTGACAGTCATCATCGACACAGAGTCAATCATCGATTGGTTTGCTCATAATCACCCGATAGTTGTCGAAAAGGCAGTATTAACTTGTCCGATCAATTCGAAAAATATTCAATTTATCGATGCTATTCTTCGAATCTAACCAGTAGTGCCTAGATTACTGCTTAGTACAATTTTATGCATTAAAATCGAGACTAAATATAAGAGATGTTGCCTTTCAGGTGTTAAAGTTTCATCCGTTCGAATCGTTTCTTTAAAACGTTGCATGAACTTCCGCGGTCTGTAATAGCTCTAACGGTTAAGGTTCTTGATAATTTCGCGACTTCTAGTTTGAAAACGATTCGTAAGGGAGCGTCGGTAGGCACTACACGAATGATTTCGTCTAGACGGCCGGCTCAATCGGTCGGAAACGATTTGTCCCTGAGGCTGTTGGAGAATTCGGATGTTCGAAGGGCGCGCCGGAATCCTGGTTCGTTGATGGAGAAAGGCGGCGCGGAAGTCGGTAACGACCGACGTGGAAAAAAGTTTTAAAGTAAATATCGTAAAAATTCATTTCCTACCAGCAATACGTTTCCATTCGTCCTCCCGCTTCTGCCTTTCTGTCCCCGCCATTGCACGACCTAACCTAACCTCGCACGGCCTCTTTCTACCGTTCTCCAGCATCATTTTTTTTTGCTTCTTTCTTTCTCTCGCCTCTTTTCCAACGCTATACGCGAGAATACAATAATCCCGGCTACTCGTATTCGTAAGCGTTAAAGGGGGGGTTAAAAAGTTGCAACTTGCCGGGGAAAACCGGGGGGTAGGGGTTTGCAGGTGTTAGCATACATCGTTTAAAGGAGTCGGTTCTTTATGGGGAAATTAAAACAAGCGACTGCGCGCGTACACATCGGTTAACAGATATTTATCGACACGGAATCGGCGCCGTGGTTTCTCGCTCTGGTAAATACTAAACCAGGAGTAGAAAATCTGTAGCCTGATGGTCGTACGTAGCCTTTTGAAATGTTAGTTTAAAGTTCGGGCCAGCAGTAGTTTTGGAAAATCGGTAACAACGGAATTCGAAAAAATAGCTCTCGCTCGAACGAAACGTTTTTCGATTCGACATTGGCAATGTAAACGCGACTCCGGCCGTGCATTATGCATGTCGAGAAATAGAGCGAGTAGAACGCTCCACACATCTACATGTATCGACACACGAGTGTATCCGGCCTGAAGCCAGGGCTCGGAATTCGGATAATCACGTTACAGTGAACGAGTTGTAAAATTCATGCCTCATAAATACGAAATCGCCATTGACGACGGCTCGATCCCCATAGTCGACGAGTTCTTTCTCGCGATTTGACAAATATTGAAATCCATTCGTGTGCTTTTTACACACAGGTCAAGTAAAAACATCTAATACGTAAAATTGAATCGCAAACGACGCGTTCACGCACGCGCGAGGCCATTTTCTTGCCTTGAAACAGTACATTTTAACAGTATGTACGAAAATATTATTTTGTATTAAAAATTATAATCTTCGGCTGGGATGGTATTACCATTTGTTTCTGTTGGTTTTATTTTTTATTTACACGACAAACATTATTACTTTCTGGTACATGCGATTGGTACACGCTACTTTGGTAAGGGAAATAAACATTTTATGACTTTCGTTGCGAGCCGGCTCCGTTCTTAAGTAGCAAGTTTTTATAGATTCTAAAATGGCAGAACATCTCTGAAAGATTCTGAGAGCTTCTTCACCGTTTCGTCCTTAAAACGATAATACTCTACGCAGGTAAGTAGGATCTTTCCCGGGAAACTTAACTACTTATTGTAAGTCTTACGTCCTTCCCTTAAGTACCAGTAATAATATATTAAAAATGAATATTTATAAAACCTCTTATTGGATAAGAGTTAAAACAGTGTAGCTAGTTTCCAATATAGGACGAAATAAAGTAGAAATTATTATCTGTTATTTACAAATATTGCAGAATTTATCTATTTATTATGAATAGTCAATACAAGTAATTTAATTTGAAACTTAAAGTTTTGATCGTTAATTAGAGGGTTGAACTTTGAAACCAAGTACTTAGAAAGTTAGTTTAAGATTCAAATTAAACTTGTACTGCTAAAAATAGTTAAAATATTTCTATACATACAGTAAAAAAGGATTATTGGGATCAATTTCTCTTTATTCTTTAATGGAGGGTGGTTGGGGATCGGTTAGGGCGGGTCTCCATTCGCAGCAACCTCCTCGTGGTGAGACCTGGGTAATATTATTTAGCGTTTAATTAATAATCGTATCACTCTTAGCTGGGGAATGCAATTATTAATTAAAAAGCAAATAATATTAGCAAATTGGCTGCGATCCGCCTTGCATAGGTCATCATAAATATAGAGCTTCTTCGCTAGGTTAGTTTTGATTCTCATTGATTCCACAATATATTTTTGCGGTCTATTTTTATGGGATCTCGAAACCCCATTACCATTTTCGTGTCGTTCGCAACGTTACCGACAGATTCAGAAATGAATTTTTATCACTTCCGTGTGAAAGAGGATGCTAAAATCACCTCCCGAATTTTCAGGCCGGTATGGCAGTCAGATTGGGCCACGAAAGTCCGTAAGGTGAAAGGTCTATTCGTATACCTCGTCTGTGGTCTTATCCCTTCTCTTCTTTATCCGGTCTGACTCGCGGCGAGACGAAGGAGTGAGTCGAAAGTCAATAATCTGGAGTAATCTGTCTTTCCAGCAGAAGCTATTTTCATTGTACTCAAGATCCGTAGTGAGTCACTGTCGGCGTACGTTAATCAACTAAAAGCGGCCAGTCTGAGTTTACACACCGCGTCTCAATAGCTACTATCGTCATACTCTCATACCGATAGTAATGTTCTGCGACTTCGGTGCTAGACAGAAGATGCAGATACGCGCCCTCAAGTTCCATCAAACTGACGCAGTAATCACGCGACATTAACTGATTATCTAAAATTTCTGGTCGCATGGTTTGCATTTGAATTCGATTTTGATCGTGCGAGCAATATTCCACTATTCACCGAAAGCCAGCAGCAATTTTCGCGACTCGTAGGGCGTCTGAAAGATAACCGAATTCCCGAGGCCAGGTTCGATCGAGCCGGACCATTCGTAAACGAACGTGTAAATTTACCGGCGATACAGTGGCTGCGATCCTCGGTGCCACGAGATATGTTCTCAAACGAATGCCGTTGTAGAAAGAGACGGGGGTATATCGAGGTGGAAACGCGAAAGGAGAAGGAAGGAAAAACGTTGTGCACGCTACCGTAACTTCACGTCACGGCCGGTGAGCTTCATCGATCACCGGCCAACTCAATTTGTCTCCATTGATACCAATCTGCTGAGCAAGCTCGTCTCCCTTCCCACCTTCTATCGCTATTCCACTTTCTCCCTGTATCTCTGTCTCTTATTCTGTTCCTTCTCTTTCGTCGGCAAAATTCCTATTCGCCGAACGATCCAACACACGTTGCGAGCTGCGAAAATTCCATATACCAGCGTTCATTTAACTTCCTCGCGTCTCATCGCGTGTATCCGGGTTGTTTATCTGTTCGTAAGAATATCGAGGAACTCGCGATTTCTCCAAGATACTCGAAAATGCTGGCAATTGTCAATCCGATGTGGCACTGGTTGGATAATTAAAAAATGCCGATCAAAATAAGACCAAACATGATACAATTAGCGAGAATGAATAATCGATATTGGTAGATTTATTCTATCGTGTTTAGTTCTATTTTGATAGGCAAATGATGGGGATTCGTCCGTCCAATCCTGCATAAGGTTATATAACCAAATTACAGCGACTGAAGAAAGTGCAGTAGAACGTACTTTCGGTACGCCTCAATTACTTTGCCCGTTGTCGTGGACAAAATTATAAAGCGACAAAGTGAGAATCGCGAGAGCTGCTCGAATATTAAAGTTACCCGGTGCACGGGAAGCCCTCGAAAGTTCCGTCGCCAGCGATCGAGTTACATGCATAATGAATCGTCGATGGTCTCGATGGCGAACCGCCGAGATTGTACAGGGGCCGCCTCAGAGCTCAGTCAGCCGGTTAACTACGCGAAACCGTCGCGAGCGTAATGCAAACATCGCGATATAATCAGCAGAATGAAACTATCTCTCCCCCGACGGATCCTCCTACGTTTCCTCGGGTTTCCGATACGGAATCAGTCTCCCTGGCTCGGCCAAAAACCCCTACCGACGACGTTTCGACCGACGCCTGAGCATAGACACCTTGTAACCGGTAGGCGTGCAGATTAAGCGACGTGGGTATGTACGTGTATGGATCGGATGGATACAAGGGAACGAAACGGACGGGGGCGCAGCGGCGCAAAGGGACGAAAGCAGGAAGCGTGAAGAGGACGGGGGATATCCGACCAGTACAAGCGCAGTGCGAGCCGGGTTTCTATCAAATTATAAGTTGTCACACGGATGACGACGCAGCAGTCGAGCCGACTCCTGGCTTAGCTTTCCCAGTTAACGCCGCCGCCAATCAGGCCCACCTACCCGCCGCCCTCCTCCAGCTTTCCCTTTTCACCCTTTCATCCTCCATATTCCCCTCTAGTTCTTCTTCTCGGTTTGCCTTTCCTTTACGGTTTCTCTGTTGAAACCTGTTTCCGTCTGTTCGCCGTATGCAGCCTCCTCGTTCCGTCTCTCCAACGTTACGGATCGACCTCTACCACCCCCCTCGCGCACCTTGTCGTTCGTTCCGTTCCGTACTGTTCGCGACAGCGCTGTCTCTTCCGCTTCTTGAGCGCCCGCACCGGAAGGAACCAACGACTAGTAGCAGCAGCTCGAGCAACGAGATTTGCATATGAGGAATTTATAATTGGGCACTGTTTATCTTATACAAATGGAACGCCATTTTAATCTTGTAGCTGGGTACGACGTTCCCTTGTTGCTTCGTTCGTTAGCTCGTGTTTACGCGGATTCGAGATCGCGTGAAGCGTGATGCCTTGGAAGAATTCCCCGACCGAGCGGAAAGTATCGTCTCGACAATGAGCACGTACCGACAACGACGAGCTACGTACGAAAGAGCATCAAGTTTCGCGGAAATTAACGCGGGCGTAGAGTTTGTTTAATCCTCCTACAGGATTTGGAAATGTTCTCTGACGAGCTGAATTTACAATCTGGATGAGAACCTTTCGACTGTCACTAAACTGCAGAATATTATAAAAGCTCCATTACACGAAAATTATTTCTATTTCATAACATATCGGCTAAATTTAGAGAGGCAACGACTTAAAATCTTGTTTTAAAAAGCATAAAGATGAAAGGAGCAAACGTCTTCGAGAAGGGGCGAATGTGTACCGTTTCCGGGTATAGTTTTGAAAACTATTTGTTCACCCGAGAATTCTAGTTTGCCAACGGGATCCAGGCGACGTTCCAACCATATGAGGCTCGAAACGAGCCCGCTACGATTTGGCAGTTCTTCCGTTCTGCGGGCACTCCCATCGGGGTGAAAAGATATCGCGATATTATACGATGATAATGGAGCCCGTTCAATAACACCGCGAAGAGTAATAGCAGCGGCATTGTGTTTAATGGCTAGGGTAGTCTACGGAGGGAATCGAAGCTCCGGTTTATCGTGGCTGGTAGACGTTAGGGTTCTCCGGTGACGAATAGACACGTCGAATCGGTCTTGTAGGTTAGTCTCCCGATTTGCAAACAC
This sequence comes from Colletes gigas, assembly GCF_013123115.1. Taxonomy (NCBI): domain Eukaryota; kingdom Metazoa; phylum Arthropoda; class Insecta; order Hymenoptera; family Colletidae; genus Colletes; species Colletes gigas. The sequence goes on along the minus strand of NW_025106643.1, from coordinate 650,509 downwards.
CGAAGTTCAAATCAAACCGATCTGTATTTTTGTGGTAAAAATTTGTGGCTAAAGTCTGACTCCTACAGTTTTTTTAGGTTCATACTTGCCCACCCCATAATTGTCCATGTTTCTCCAGACGTTTCTACTAGAAAATCGTATTGAAAATTCATTGGGAGTACGACTTTAACTCAGTGCAAGTAGAAATAGCGATATATGGTCAGACATATGAGGTCGCGCGGTACAAGGGCTTAAGACTTATCCTGGATGCTTCGACATTTCAAAACAAATGTTTCTGATCTCCCCTTGGCGGTGCAGGCAGTGTTCGTTCACGTGTTCACGTATCACCCGACCCCCAATGGATTTTAAATCAAATTTATTCCGGCGGATCTCCGCGGAAGTTGTGTCTGCGATTTATTATAAACGCATTATATTGCCGCTGACGACTCTTTTCACCCTAACCGTTCGTGTACTCGGATAAGCAACAAAGACGTCGCCGTACCCCTTATCCTTCCCTTTCAGACGGAGATTTTTCTCTTCAGAAACTTCGTCCGGAGAAGAATTCGAATTCCGTGCGATGTAGATTTCTCGTCTTCCGCGAATACGCGACAATCACGCGAGGGGATGTTTTGCTTGAATCCTCGTAATATGATCCCACTAGTCGAACGAATGTTCCGCGAAAATATTACAGGACGCGTCTGAAACTTCTCGATACCAATAATAAATTCTCTTTCGATATCTCCGTCACTTTTGCTGGTACAAACAAATAGGTATAAATTTCTTTGGTTGAATATCGAGGCGATATTAAAACGACTTCGAGATAGTCCGTTATTCGCCGGTGGTCGAAGAATTGCAAGTTGCAAGCTAATGTTTGCAATTTACCCAAACGCGATGGATCTCACCGGTGTGCAAATTGGGTAGCCGATGCGGACGGATTCCTAAAACACTACCTCGGAGAACCTCGGGTGTGCAAGCCCCCCGTCGCTATCCGTCGGTCTGGTAGCAAGAGCAACGATAGTAACTGCATCAGTAGCAGCAGCAACGGTAGCCCTGAGACCAGACGTAGCAACGGCAGCGGTAGCAGCAGCACCACCGACGGGTACCCTGCACCAGCCAGCGCTGCATCAAGTATCACTCTATTTACCCGTCAAATATTTGTGCTTTTACCGTGGAGCTCGTATCCGAGGCCCCTCTTCTACCTCCTCTTAGCTATCTACTCTATCCTCTAGTGCCACTTTGTATACAGTGAACACCGCCGGCTGAATTTCCCTAACGAAAACTTGCCGAAAATTTGCAATTCGTAAAGAGGCAGGACCGCCCTTCTTGCCAGCAGGCACACAAGAGGGAAGAGAGCGCCCGCGAGGAGTACAAGTTCGCGTCCGTTCGTGGAACAGAGGAATCAGGAACGTTCAGCGGTAACGAGAAGGAAATAGGGGAGGGTTAAGAGCGTTTCGGAGTCCCGTAGTCGAAGATCGATATACCGGAAGCGGCGGAATAAGTGAAAACGTTACGTTCATCGGTATACGGTATTCCGTAAATAATGGTTCCCTGCTGGATGGGACCGAGAAACGTTAACCATTTTCCACGGTGATGCTTCCGAGACCCCCTATAAGTATTTCCCTGTGTCCGGTTACACCACGATCATAGCTTGCATAATATTTTCGATGGGGTTAGATGAGCGAGCTGTGACATGTTCCGAATGCACAGACTTTATTCGCGAAAAAAAATTGGATGACGAAGGCAAGGACCTGCACGGTCGTAAGCTGGTCACGGATGTGACGCACGAACGGGTACCACATAGCCCTTCCTTTTTTTTTTCTTTCTCGTCTCCTTTGGCCCCTTTGGCCATCCACTCCTGCGAATCCTAATATCCACGTTTGACGTCATGCCAAATACGTACCCTTACTCGTCTGGAATAAGTCACGAGCGACGCCGCAATAGAGGATCGAAGCAAACGTCGAAGAAGAAAATGGAAGGCCGTGATACAGATGTCCAGAATCTTCCAGACGACGTATTGTGTGCACCCGGAGAGTTATCGTCGAATAATAGACGAAACAATCGAAATTCCACCCCCATGTACACGCAGAATTTTAAACGAATCGTGAACGGATCGATTTATTATTTTCTGATTGTTCGAACTCTGACAAATATATTTGGTTTTGAAATTTTCCACTATTTTCTATATTCGAATATAAATTTATCGAAATAATATTTTATTCCTACGGTGGAATAAAATAAATAAATAGAAAAATGGCAAGGACGTCGTTTCTCGATCCATCGGTCTGATTATGTCCCTTAATAAGCGAGCCATAATTTTGTGTGCACGCGTGCGATGTTGTTGTCCATTTCACGGACGAATTGCTGCCTGTTTGGTCAGTATCGTCGTTAACATTTTCGCGCGAGGGGTGGAAAAACGGGAGAATGAAATCAACGAATTTCCGCTTTTCAAACTCGGCACGGTACGGTTCGGTGATTTCGATAGGAATCGGTAAAATTATCGAGAGCATAGCGACGGTCGTGCAGGTCTGAGTTAGGTACGCAGGAACGTACAACAGACTCGTGCGCTGGACGGTCCGATTTGAATACATAACTGGCCGGATATAAACGAGCCTATGAATAAAATTTAAATTCCAATCAGCGACCGAACAATGCGACAATACCTGCGGTCGTCCGGTAGAAATCAAGTCGTATAATGCGTTCAGCGAATCTATCGTCTAGACCTTGTGGCATTTATAATCAGCAAAACAAAAATTCTCGGTAAAAAGTTTGCCTTCCGATAATTGTTTTAACAGAATCTAGAAAAAAATAACCAACGATAATCGTTAGAACGTCAACGTTAGATATCGGTGAAAATTTGTTATTTAAAATAATAAATGGGAGCAGAGGCGCGTCGAAAACGAGTCAATACGGTCGGAATTATGAAGGAAACCGAAGTTAGCAAGCATCGACGAAAAGCAAACGTCATAATTGCCACGTAATTATGCGCATTTTAATTTGTCAGCCACCACCCTTAACCCCCTCCGGTTACTTTGTTCCCCGGTACTATCGCGTGGTACGCGCGAGCAATCGCAGCAAATTACAATCATGTCTGTTTGACGTGCGTGAGAGTTTGATTTATTAATCATCGGCCCGCAACGGGACAGTTATCCGAATATTTTCGCGCCGTTGCGCCCGCCGTAATTTTCTCTCCTCGCGTTCAACATGCCCGTGTATTGTACAACAGAGAGAGAGAGAGACTAGTCTATCTCTCTCTGATTCTCTTTATTAAAAATTGTTCTTATTCCATGATGTTTTGTGTTATGAACTCTTTCTGAACAGATTGGTAACTTGTGAGAAAGGTAACGGTTGAGTGTCCCCCTGGTGGTGAATGCGTGAAGTTCTCTCTTTCTATTCTGCCCCTTTTTGATTTCATGATGCAGAGCATTGTCGAATGGCTCGATGTGTGCAGTACGTTTCAGCGATACGATCGAACGATTATCTGTATCAGCGAGTTTTCGCGAATTAACGACGCCTCTAGTACTCGCTTCCGGTCGACCGCCATGACACCGAAGCAGCGCGATTGCAAGTTCGCGAATTTTGAATTTTTCCCAGCCTCCTCCCCCTTCCTCCTCCCCCGATAGGACTCGGCGAAATTTCACTGCTGACACCGAAACGCCTCGTTAATGTCGATGAATCCGAGATACGGGACGCCGACATAATGCATCGGGTGTGCGTAACGAATTCGTGAATGACACTAACGAGTAAATAATACACGCGCGACCGTTGACGCTCGCAAACAAGTCGGTTCATTATGCCATGTTTTCATTGGCGGAACGTTCGATTACTAATATTTGATCGGTCCTCGCACGCACACGAGCACGATAACGCCGATTCTCGCGGCGATCGTGAAATATTTACGATCGTCGGTTTGCTAAGTTTAAACTTATCGAATTTGCGAGCGACACACCCGTGAATCGCGAATCATTTTTTACCAGTCGCGTACCGCGGAGAGATACCTTTCAATTAAGTCGATCCGGACACATTTAGAGTTTTCTAATTTCCACGGCTTTTGGAGGAAGGGGATTGGTGACTAAAAATTCCTCGAGTTCTCTGTAAAAGGAGTTTAATTACTGCCGCGCATGCTTTTTCACGAGTTTTATAAAACTCGCGTGTACACAGTATGGTCCGAAAGTTTTAGGACTCAATTTTTTGCCTCTATCCTGTCAGTGTCGTTTACCAGAGCGCAATAGAATTACGTGTACTCCGCCACAAAACTATAAAACGTGCAGGAGCACGAAGGGAAAAAGTTTTTCGCGGGTAACTCTTTTCTTTTTTCATAATAATTAAGTAATTCGAATTTCGAATTTTTAGTTAAATCGCTCAAAAAGTAAAACTTCTTTTCATTTTTTGTCAACGTAAAATAAAATGTATGGAAATTAGACCCTTGAATAAAATGGGTACGTTTGATATTTAATATTTTTATAATAAATTCAGTTTTAGTCACTTTGGAATTCTTCCAGTGGACGATCGAGGGGCTCATTTTTCATTTCGCATTAACGAATATGCTTGAACATTTCGGATACGCTCCGATTCTCCCTGGTGGTGTCCTTCCGTGCCAGTTCACGCAATTCAGATCGAGTATAATAACCGGCGCAACGGCGTCGCTAACATCGACGCCAGTAGTTTGAATTTTAGTTTAATTGAAGTTAAGTGTCCATTAGAAACTCTAGTCTCTGTCAGAGCGCACCGCCAATGTTGGCGTTACAATTCAAAAGTATCCTATTTGGCAGACCGCACGATGCCCGTCATTTAAATGCGGTTACCAATATTACCAACCACGGGGCAATACTCTGTCGTTCCATACTTTACATGCGCCGCTTACCTCCGGCGTATTTCGGTATTTATTAATTTAACTCTTACGCCGACCGCGCACGAATTCTCGCCAACACGCACCAGTTCTGCTCGAACTTCTCCAAATTCGTATTCTGTTCGTTATCAACGAAGCGTATAGTTGCGTCAAAAAAATAATTTCTTACCGAAAAATATAATACGAAGAAATTTTTACCAGTCTGGTTCGATTTTAACCCGTTACCCGGAAGAACCGCGCAACGCGAGAGCGGAAATGGAAGCGAGAAAATAAGAAGCAGCGAAGGAGCGAGGTAGAGCTGTTTTGAAGCGAAACGAAGTTCGGTGTTTCGGATTTTTGAGGAAGTTGGCCGAAACACGAAGTTACAGTAAAAGGTACGAGCGGAGGCGGCGTAAAAGGGCGGAAAGAAGAATGAAAGAGGGAGGAAAAGCGAAACAGCAGCCGCTAAGCATTCAACTGCTGAGTGGAAGTCGCGTACGAAGCTCGGGGTAACTTATCACTTTCCCTTAATCCGGATCAGCGGCACGACGGAACCGGCGATGTTCAGGCTTGCCCCGTTAAATATTCAGAAGAAGTCTGCCCCGGTGTAAATCAGAGAGGCAACCGCCCTCTGCCAACCCCTTCTTGGCTCCCGACGCATTGCTCCCACGTGGATGCTACCGCTCGACACTATCCACTCGATACACATACATCCTACTTCCCCCACACACCCCACCCCACCCCCCTCCCAAACCCTTCGCTATCCCGTGATACCCGCACGCTTCGCCCTTTTCGACGTGGACGACCAATGAGATTTAACTGCCGTTCGTGTTATTTACACCGGCTGTCCCCGTGAAAAAGAGAAGGGCTGCCGAGAACAACAAAGCGAATGCAACTCGAATAAAAGTGCGGCTATTTAATGCCAGCCGGGAGTAATTGTTTAATTCCAATGGAACCGAGGGTAAAACGATAGGTTTCCGGGGAACGATGGCGGAATACCGGATAGACGAGACGGGAGGAGGACTGTAACCCTCCAGGGAATCGATCATTTCAATCAACTTTCTTTGAAGGGTAATCTGATAGAGTGAACTAAGTGTGATCCTGCTTTTAAACGGGCTTAAACTTGTTTCTTATCAATTTTTTCTACTTATTTTGACCAAATGTTGCTTTTATTACACCGTGTTTGCTTCTATTTACCAAGTAGTCTTTTGTTTGGTTTTTATTGATACAAATTGACCGCTTTGAAGTCGCCTCGAGCATTTCTATTTGCTCCTATTGTAACGTTTCTTTGATCTACAAGTCTCGAGTCTGTCTCTCTCGACGAATAATATCTGAAACACTAATATTTCTAAACAATATTTTACTTGTTACGAATATTAAATCTTCCACGATAACATCCCTTCTATCCATACGGGGAATGTTAAACGCGAAGGGACGGGCACTGATAGCTGCATCGATACCGAACAAATACAAACGAGACGGTTCGCATGATCAAGATGGAGGAGTTTCTTTTGTCTCGTTGCGTTTCCTGCGGACAATAACGTAAGGGGTGGTAAATCAAAATGATCGATGTCACATAGCGCACGCGAGGATTCCACGGCACGAGGGGCGGTGAATCCTCCGAGGAACACGGAAAAGGGGGCCGAGGGCAGAGACAGTGGAGGATAGCTATTACTATCAATTTGCATGCCTCCGGTCACTCGACCTGCCTTTATCGTCCTTTCATCTTGACGATGCCAGGGGCTTATTTCCGCCCATATATTTCTTGGACCCCAATAAGAGACTCGAAACCACCTTCATCCGCCCCTTGTTCTATCTTCTGCCTCGCCGCCCTCGAGAATACTCCAAAAAGAAAGTTCCAATTGCACCGCAAGTATTTCTAAATGGCCGCTGCGGACCTACGACTACGTCAGTGGCGGAGTTGGACGGTTCGTTTTGTTTGCCCACGATAACTTTGTAAAAGCAACCGATACCGGTAACAAAACTTGTTTCCAATCTCTCGTATCGCTACATTTAACAAGTTAGCAAAGTCAGAGATGAATTCCGGATAGTAGAAAAATTAATTCTTATATCGATTTAATCTTGTATCCCTCGCGACGGATTTAATAACGCCGATTCGCGCGTAACGTTGATTCGGAATCGTTACAAGTTTTGCCAAGAACCCGCTCCCTTTCGTGTGAAACTGCGCGCAAGGAAAAGCATGAAAAAGATTTCCAGCGATGCTGGTTCTTTCCACCGTCAGTTCGGTCAAAGACTTTTCGTCACGAAGAACTTGGCCGGTTGAAAACACGTTGGTACGCTTGGAACCACTCGACCCAAAAAGCATTTGAGGAGGTCGTCGACGAAATATGAACGACCAGCATGAATACCTGTTGGGGATCGGTTGTGTGCGTTATTCATCCTGCGGGTTGTTCCACCGCCGTAGGAAAAGTGCAACCGCGAAAGTATGCGACCTCTTCAAAATCCGCGGGAGTATCTCTCGAAACTTAAAACTCGCGGAACGTACTGAAACATATGCTCCTTTGCCGCACACATCCAGCCGCGGGCGAGATAGAACCTACTTGAAGATCGGCTTAGTTCCCATGAAACTGCAAACTCGACGAAGACGCCTTCGGTTCTGACCCTATTTCCGAAACACGATTCTTTAATTCAACCACGCCGAACGAACTATGTTAACTTCTACGCTCAAATCCGTTTTATACGCGTTCGTAAAATGTTTCGCGTTGTTTAAGAAAATGGTATTCCGGTTGGCTCGATCACAGTCCCTGATGACTGTGCAAAGAGCTTGGTATCCATCAACCTACATTGTTCCCCTCATCCCTTTCATTCTTCTACGTCGCCGCGCCACTCTATGCCCTATCACACTTGCTGCCGCTTATCGTAGAACTTCTTTGTCCTGAAAATGGGATCATGGAAGACGCATTGAATTCACCGAGATCGTTATACAGTGGTGAACAAAAGTATAGGCACGCAATTCGTACACTTACAATTGCTGAAATAATTGCTTCCGTCAATTTTAAATATAAAGAAAATAAACTCGAGATAAATATTTTTGTTGTTTCGTGGCTTTAAATTCACAGTTGGAGTATGGTCGTTAAATTCGGGGGAACCCTGTACAATTATTCGTTAGATCGTCGCTTAAAATTCCCAGTGGTCGTCGATAGAAGATTTTATAGTCGTCATTTGCGGTTGCAAATGGCTACAGTGAAGAAAGGGGGAAGGACAGGGTGGAACAGTTCGTACGTGTTGCAACTGTTGATTACACTTGCTGGTGTTTCCGGCCACGGTTGAACGCGAAGCTATGTTTCGTGCATGCGGTAACCATTAAAGCGAACATTGTAGAGAAACAACGTGCTGCATCTAAGTTGTGACATGAATAAGAAGAATAATGCGCGAACACGAGCGTGGAAAAGCTGTGTCACGAGTACGCGTTGCTCATAGCGGACGCATTCGAACAAATTATTACACGAACAATGAACTCGCGTTACGGCAATAAAATTTAATATGAATTAATGTCTCGAGAGTGGCTCGAGAATTGCTGAAACACGTGGTTACTCATGGTTATTCAGAAACGGGGGGAAAATTCATTCGAACCCTTTTATTTTGGTTTAGAATCTTTCATCGATATCATGACTTGTACGTTTTGAGTTTTCAAAAGCGTGGGTATTCCTGTAGGTATAACGATATTCTTAAAACTTTACGGGTTTTGAAAATTTCCGAAATCTGCAGTATAATCAAACGCTATACGTATAATAACGTCCTTCTTATGCGTCTAGCAACTTATAAGTACCATTACGATAGCAAAGAGCCCCGAAAGTGCGTTCATGGCAGAATTTCGAGATTCTCGCCGGATTGTCCTGGTGGCTGGGGCTGAAATAAATTCCAAGTCCGCGCTCGGCAGCTTGCAAATTTATGGTAATGCTGGATCACGAATCCCCCAAATGAATTTTATTTAAAGTTTCTTACGTCCGGCCGGGGCTGTGGTTTGCCGGAAAAACTTTGGAATTCATAAATACAATTTGAATGACTTTCGTTTCACCGGTATGAGGTTTTCATCGCGACTGAGCAAACAGGTATAATGATGGTTAGACGCCGCGAAAATTGCTCGATATTAAATGAATAGCTTAAAACCGTCTTGAAAAAGCTCGACGCGTTTCTGTTCGAAAGTTCTCGCGTAAATGAAGTCCCTTAATAGGCAAAGAATTCTGATCGACGGAGACTGTTCATTTTCTCGCCGAAGTGAACTCATTTTTCACCGTGTGAAATACACTCAAGGTTGCAATTTGCACGCAGGTTCGATTTAGCCAAGTTTGCCTTATCGATAACATCGAAATACCATTGGCTGCGTTCAAAATGGCGGCGGTCCGTGTGTTGCAACCACGCGTATGCTTCCCAGGCGGTGCAGGAAAAGGGTTAAAGCACAGTGTAAAGAAAGAGCCATTACGAGTACTCCGCTGTGTCGATTTCCCGTATCCGACGAGTGTTTAACAGCGAGGAATGCGTTTAAAACGAACCGTCGAGTAGACCGTCATTCTCCTCGTACTCGTAATGTCCTTGCGAGTATACAGGGGACTACATTATCCCCTGTTGCACGACGCGCGGATACATCCCCTGACCAATTGTCTCGGCCGTAAATTACAAAGGGTCGTCCCCGAATTCCGCGCGGGATTCCTAGTCGTCGCACTTAGTCGCACGTGTGCGTGCACTTGTACAAGCGAACACGTGCTGACCCAGCAGGTTTTACACGCGTGAATTTGTAAGGCTGACGGGCCCCGAAGAGGCAACACGCCTCCTGATACGTCCGCGACGTAAATATTCAACGTTAACCGTGGCTCCACTGTGCTCGCGTCTGACCATCAATTAGTTTTTCTACTTGCCGACTTCGCGACGATTTTCTCAAAAACAAGGACTCCAATCAAAAAACTTTACTCTCCTTTTTCTACTTATTGTTCAACGTAGAATCACTCCTCTGTTAGTAAAATGGCTACAGTTCTGGGCAACCATAATCGAAACCGAAAAGAGCCAAAATCATAAGAGTTTATTAGCACAGATCGCCTTTTTCTTCTAAGAAACCACATAAGAATCCTCGCACGTTTGCACGGCAGCATCGACCTCGGAGGTTATCCCCTTCTTCCTCATCCTCCTTTTTTTCGCACCTGGTGTAATTCGCCGTTTAACGCCCGGTTCTCGTACTAACGATATATTTGGCAATTGCGCGAGATTCGCCTTTCCCTTTACCACCTGGCCTGAACCGGTCCTTCCGCCTCCTCGCCCTTCTTCTTATTTCATCTCGATTCTTGTTCCTTCTGTTCTCGTTCTTTGCCACGGCAAGTCGGATGCATAGCAATACCAGGAAGCGCATGCGTCGTAGGAAGCGGTACGCATTGCGGTTGTAATATCGCAGGTCGAGCATTTTGCCGCTGCGAAGATATTATACCTAAGCCCCGGTGTGGTTTCTGCCTCTCCGTTTCTCTCTCGGTCAGCCTCTTCCCGGTGCCCTCCGTTATTCCCTTGCTCGGCGTAACGACGCCACCATTTGCCACCTTCCCGGATGGCGGAAGGAGGTTGTGGCTAGAGGATGAGAAGCGAGCTGCGTCGAGACGACGATATCTTTAACGGCGAACGCCGGCTTCCTGACACGCGCCCTTCGCGGCACACGTGCTCGACCACGCGTCCCGGCGCAACCTGTCCACCATTTTTTAGACTCTCATCCCTGAGAAGAGAGTCCAGCAAATTTAATTCGCGAACTGTACATTTAAAAAATGACAACGATATAAATTTCTACTGTTCCGTTGTCTCGAGCTGTTCAGGTTATCGGCACGTTTACCTCGCGTGCAAACGATCTAATTTTCGTGAAATACAATCATCGCGGGATTTCATTCCGGGGAACGGTGTCTCATCAGACGGCAGACAATTAACAAGGAAGAAAATCTTAACTGGAAATGAGACCGATAATACGAAACGGGAACGTAAACGCGATTCTCGACGTCAGTTTCTTCGGTCGTTTACAAAACTTCGTTAACTTCGCTCGATTTCTCCCCCGCACGCGCGCTCACCGGCGCGATTATTGTTTCCGGCACGCCGGAACATATATCCCGGTGTGCATTTCGCGGCGGTATTAAGGCGGTATCCGAGCGGGGCCGCGACGCGCGAAACCCCGACGCCGCTAAAGGAGACAAAGTTGGATCGGTGTTGTAGGTTTACAACGGGAACGGAGAAAACGAGGATCGGCCCAGACATCCAACAGGCTTCGCAGTGCGCCGCGGCGCGGTCCAAACGAATATCGAGGGGTTGGCGCGGAAACTACACGCTGAGGCTTCCAATTAACCCCCACATTCAGACAGTTCGAGTACAATAACATAGCCCGGGGATTCCTTGCATCGGTCTGGGGATTGGCGTCGGGGTTAGGTGGGAGCCAACGGCCGGAGAGCAAGTTCGAACGAGAGGAAAGGGGATTTCGGCCGAGCCTCTCCTTCTTAATGTAGCTGCATTAATTAACCGCCGAAGTGAGATTCCCCGGAATATTTCTCTGCTCTTTCTCGAAAGTACCCTGGGCGATTCGAGGATACCCGGCAGCCCCCGCGAATAGACGCCATACTGGAAACGCAAATCGGAGGCCTAAGGAACGAACGGTGGAAAGAAAGTTCCCCGAATGTCTGCTCGAAAAATATTCCTTATATCGTCCACTTGAGTTTAACTCCTTGATTCATTTTTATTGTCCGGTGACTTATGGACGGGAGTGTACTCGCATAAAATAAGTAAATCTTTGCCAGTGAATCGTGGCGTTTTTATAGAAGTTTCATCCGCTGTACCAGAGTTTCCGGTGTAATTAGTAGGATGCCTCCGAATCTGGGAGCAGTTCGCTCTTTAACGAGACACCCAGTTTCTTGTCGGCTGATCCGCACGAATTAAGGAAGTAAGCGATTCGAAGAAACCAATAACGACGAGATACGAATGGCTGCGAGGAAGAGGATAATGGCTTCGCTAGCCGCCTCTAAGAAGAATCGAACTGCCTCATTACGTTAATTTCCCCGGAGATGCCTGCATTTTTCTGATTCCATCCGTTCTCCGTCGCGCGGCGTTGCTCCAGTTTCTCTGGCCTTCTCTGGCCCTCCGTAAGCCGCCGCGGCCAGAGGGAGAGATTTTATATCGAGACGCAGGGCTGAGAATGAAACCATTTATTGCAACGCGAAGACCCGCAAGAGGTAAGGGTCCAGGATGCCTTTACCCGGGGGAATGATGGGACGAGCTGCCGCAGGGTTCCTCCGTCGGGGTGTGTTTCGGAAAAAAAATCAAGAAAGAAACGTAGACAGTGAAAATGAGGGACGTGGAGACCGTTAACGTCCCGACAACGAGTTACATCGTCGGGGAAAATCAAACTTAGCGACGATCGAAGTCGTCTGCTAGACGTGCGCTAGGATAGAAACTGGGAATGTGTTTTATCGTTCCTTCTTTCCCCTCGCTTTTTCTCTCGTTAAAGAAACGAACACGGACCCTTCGAACCTACGTACGCGTTTATAGTTTTACTCGCGTTAAAATCTAGGCACCGTGTATTAGTATCTGGGAAAATCGTATTACAGCAATGATTCTTAAAATGAACTGACGTGATAAGTTCTTCAATAGTCGAAACGACTAAGAAGCGCCTTAGACAAGTTGCATCGACTATAATTTGAGATTGAATCGATCTGAATATCGCCGGGAGCATGTACGTTCATATCGATACACGAACAACAAATTAAACTCACCTTTATTGGCCATTGAGAGTTTGTTCCTTCGATTCAGCATACGTTAAAGGCAAACGAGATCGCCCATTGAACGGCGGAAACTTATTTGCGAACTAACGAAAGAAGCTTTCTTTTCATCGAAACTCTCTTCAAGTCCGAGCAATTTCGCCGGAATGGCTATTACAAGAGTCAAGATTCTCGCATCGTTATTCGATTTTTGCCTCCGACTTTGCTGGCATCGTAGCTGGTTCCCCGTAATTCAAGACCGCGATGAAAGAAACGTCTATCGGAACTTTTTCAATTCCCGTTACTTTTAGAGTATCTGTGTCCCTCTTTTCCGACCAATTTGTATTACAACCAATAGATTTCAGATCGTTTTTATACTCGACGAACAATACCGTTCCGGGATACAATGAATACGTCGTGCCCGGTTCACTTATCGAACAGAAAAAGAACTTTTAACCGAAACATACCAATACAGACGTTCAATAAATATCTCTCATAATACCCATAACTAATACAATAACTACTTGATTTCAAGACAAATAATTACAGTGATGCATGGCACAATAACGTTTAAATGGCTTTGAACATTTTCTATATTCAAGTATTCGCTGGGTCGATCACGTAGAAACTTTGTCTTCTTATTCGATCTTGATTCATGTTCAGATTTCTTTATCGTCGTCGAATCTACCGATAGAACGAGCTATCTCTCCTTTTCCTTGCCCTTTTTCCTAAGCTGCCATTGCAGTTCAATTGTCCAGGGGTAGAGGGAGAGAGATTCTATTAAAAGTTGACGACGAGGACGTCGACGGATCCGGCCTTGCGAGTTTTAATGCACTTGTTATAATCGGCCCTCTTACCACGAAATGCCGAGGGAACACACCTTCGTTCACCAGCTTTCCCTTCCCTTCTCAAGTTTTTCCCTTCAAATCCTTCGAAACTCTCACCCCTACGCTGTCTCATAACCATTCTCGCAAATTGGGAAAATAATTTACTGTTTCGACGAATGAAAGCTCGCGGGACGAGCTTTTACTCTACCTGGTACCTTATTAGGCAAAGCAATTTTCAAATAGAGACCCATCTATTTTTATAACGTTTTTACTTTTTAATTGTAATAAATATAGAAACTCCTCTGTTCGTCGTTAATAATTGTTTCAATGCCCGTAAACAGCGGTTAAATGAATTTCTAAGCCACCGTCGTTCCCGAGCAAGGCGGAACGCCTAACCTCTGCGCCAGTAGGAGATCGAGAAACGGAAAGCCAGATTAATAATACAATCTTAGTATCATTAGCCGCGGTAATGGTGTGAACTTTTAATTAGTTGCGCAGTTTCATTCGGAAACACTTGCCCGAGCAGCAGATCCATTGTGTTTTTATTCATGGCCCGAGAGATAGGCAACAGTCCTATCTTCTCCTCCAAACCGTGCTCGAATCCGTACCAACCCTCGCTAACCGAAAGCCCTCGGGGGCCAGAAACTTTAACTTTCTTCTTTCCCTCTGCCCTGCCTAAGAACCCGGAGAAAGGGACGTTACGTATTTGTCCATTAACACTCGTAGACGTTGGTCGTTCATCGTTTGCTACTTTATACCCTAGCGACCCCGTCGAATATCACCGTTCGATGTTTCATTCCGTACACTCGATTGTAAAAAATCGACCGAACATCGCAAGAAGGACAAAGCAAGCCCTTATAAATATTTGCCACTTATCAGCAAGAAGCTGACTGTCCTCGCGCACGCCGCTGCGAACCATCAGAGGCGAAAAGCAGACAAGAGTCCTCCCTTCCTAGATAATGGCTTAACCCTTAAAAGGATTCGGTTTACTAATCCCTTCACAATCCGCCCATAAACCCAAACACTCTTTGCCTGAAACCATCGTGGTCCATCGAATAGAGCCGCCAGTATAAAACGAGTTTGGATGGGTTTAATTACTCAGCTCTCGACCGGCGATGTAAATGATGGCCATTAAATCGCAGAGGTCGATGTTTACCTCGAAACCGCCAAAGTGGAGGGCAATACGTTGAAGAAACGCTCGTGGCAGACAGTGGGCAAGCTCGATTTTTATCAACGATAACTCGACGATTTTCTGCCCGCGAAATCAATATGAGCAATCATTTCGTTGAATTTAAATCGAGTGCCTCCCTGTTAATTTGCTTAATGGGGAAAGGGTGGAATACGCCGGCGGGGTATCCTATTTATCACGATTTTAATTGCCCGCTTACTCGTACACACTCGCCGAACCTGTAATCCGTATAAATACGATTTAGGTTCGAGCGTTCCGCTTGTCCGCCGCGTGATATGGTGTGCGTTCCTCCCCAGTAGAAATCTCTTTTTATCGGGCAAAATTATATTGCTTTATAACGATGTTCCTGGGACATATACAAGCGCCAGAAAAGTATCAAGGTGACGTAACAAATATTAAGAAGAAGTTTGGTGATTATTGTTGTGAATACTAATCTTTGAATTTTTGTTACACCAATAATTACTTGATGTGTGAAAGACGTTTGAAACGGAGTAGATTAATTGATGCATGTTACATGATGCTCATATTTACAAATATTTTATCATGCAGACTTCATATAGCGTTATTATTATCATTAACGCGATTAATAGAGAGACGTTGCAGATTACAACGATGTTATTTTACAACTGGAAACATATCGAAAGTATTTTACGCTGATTTGTCGCGAAATGTTTCCATTTGCTAATTATTCGTGATATGTTGGCTGAACACGAATGCAGCTCATATTTAATATAGGTATCCAGCACAAATTATCGAAATGTGACTGAAAATTTCAACACTTTGATTTGTCAAGGACGGAAGCGTACCGATTAATTGCAACGCAAGTAGGAACACATTAATTATGTACGGGGTATAGAATATACACAACAGCGACACTCGAGAATTTGTTTAATGTTGCAGCAAATATTAATCTACCATGCACGTGATAAAACAAAATTAATATATATTCTATATGGAATTCCTGTAATCCTATTAAATTTTTAGAAAACTGACGATCAATGTTCAATTTGATGTTCACGTCTTTATAATCGACTGTTAACTATTTTTTGCACAAACATTCTATTTTACTTTACGTGCAAATAAATCATAAAAAAGTTTGTTTGAAAATTGGCAATGTTTAACACTAAACCTACCACGAACGAATAAAAAAAAATACTAAAACTTTAGACGCGTGCAGTTCCGAAACTACTAGGGATTTATTAATTATTAAGGTATTGTTAGAAGCGGCAAGGCCTCCCCTTTAAAACGGTTTTTGGTTTTTGACGATCGGACTTTCCGTTTTCGAGATATCGTAATTTATGTAAAAGGTAATTTTTAAAATTCTGCTGTCTCTCGCTTCCCCATGTTAGACAAGGCTATTAACGCGTATTAAAAATAGTTAAACTTTGGACGCGTGCAGTTCCGAAACTACTAGGGTTTTCTTAATTATTGAACCACTGTTGGCAGCGGTGAACCTTCCCCTTTAAAACGGTTTTTGGTTTTTGACGATCGGACTTTCCGTTTTCGAGATATCGTAATTTATGTAAAGGGGTAATTTTTCTTAATTTGACTATCTCTGTCTTTGTCTGACGCGTCGTGCTGGACCTCCTTGTCGCACGTGAGTCGTGACTGTCGTGACCTAGTTTCGTAGTATTTCCAAGAATTTACTACGCACTGTTTACTATTGTCACGTGCGCGTTATCAATGAACACTCGCGAGCGCAACGAAACGTAAACAAACCCTATCTCCGAAACTAGCCACCGCATCGACTTGAAACTAAAATCGCTATATCTCCGGAACTAATAAAGCTATCGACTCCTACAAACGCTCGTTTTAAAGGGCATTTCATCCCCTATCCGATGACTATAACAACTATTATAATTTATGCTATCTTCTATGTTTATTTTCACATTTACTTTGACGCTACATACCTAAAGAAGTTTCAACAATTCCTACTGATCGTACAACTGTATATTATACGATATAATGGAAAAATTAGGCGATTAGAAATCATTTGACCGGTCATGGTAGGAATAGGTATACACGAAGTGTCGGTAGGTTTAGTGTTAATGAAAAGTATAAAAGCGATAAAGAACGAAACCAGAGACGGAGCTCGAACGCATAATTCGCTGGTTACAATTTTACACCGTATCTGCGAGTCTCGGAGCCCTCATATTATGCGTGTATCCACCATATATCAGTCTTACAGCACTCCTGATAACAATTTCATACGGGGATTACGGCGTCGGTGGGGGTAGGTCGGGGGTGAGAAGAGACACACACATGAGTGCACCACTCTCCTGAAAGAGAAAGGGATAATCCCCTGAATAATGCGCATGCTGTTACTGCAATATTAATCGGTTTCGAAAGGAAAACACCGAATGGCTTTGACTCTCGGATTTTATGCAAAAGAAGCGTCCCGTTGTTTCCCTTCGCAGCCAACAAACCCTTACCTTGCTCTTGGAAAACAAAAACAGAAAAGTATCAATTGAAAATGGCGCCCTTTCAACGAAATCGCTCGTCAGAATCAGCACGAAAAACTTTCAGTAGTAATCCTATCTAATCTATACCATACTCTCACTGAACAAATAAAAAGACATAATTTTTCAAGTCCTTTATCAGTCCTTAAAAATATGTAAGTTGATAAAACGGGGTAACGGTTTAATGGCGGCGTTGGCGAGGCCATAATTAAGTAACTCGACGACTCGTGATGGGGATGGACAGGGCCGCGAGAGCTTTTTCACGGTCCAGTCGCGGTGATCGAATTCGCAAGTCGCAGGAAATGACGGGACCCCTTTATCCAGAGGCCTGACTGGATGAACTCTGAAATGGTGCTGGATTACAATGTCACATAGCACGGTACCAGTGGCCAAGGGGCGCCAAATATATTGTCTGTCACATGCATCGCGTACGCGTACATACAGTCCTGAGGCTAGTGAGCGTAACGCTGACGCGACAGATTGGCTCGGATAAATTAATTTCATTTACCGGTGATTTAAGCGATCTGCGAATACCAGGGGATTCCCATTTGACATTCTACACGCACCCCACGTAGCACCGGTACCGAGAAGGGGCGCAGAACCCTGTTTGCGTCTCGAGTGCATCTGGATATTCCGCGTAGAAGTTCAATTAAAACTTTAATAACTTACTTTGCAACATAATATGCAATACAGGACGATTCCACGTGTATAAATAAGTGGAAAATGATGGAATAATTTCTTCATTCGAGCCTTTGTTTTCGAGGTAGTTGAATTCGGAAACATGTCTGACCATTCATCTGTTTTTCTACTTGCATATCGTTTTTTCACTTTATCTCGATACATACGCAAACCGCTTCGGTGTGTATCGACTGAAATAGACTTAACATAAAAGAATAACTGTTAATTTTGTATCTCCGATGCTCCACAAAATTGAAATGAAAATTTCTAGATCATAAACGCTGTACGTTTTCCGTGCATCACCGAATAGCGAAGGAAACAATTTGGCTAGTGGTGATCCGCAACTTTCCAGCTGCGCGACTCCGGTTTTAATACAATTACGGGAAAACCTAATACCCCACGGGAATGCTGTGTTTGTGTCAAAGATGGGTTTCCATCGTACCAGAAACAAAATCGATACGCTAAGAGTAGAGTATAATTAATTCGAAATAATGCGTGCCTGAAACTTAAACGGGGGACCCCCACTGAAACGAATACGAAATGCTTCCCGAAACAATAAATTATTATCGAATAACTTTGAAAACTATTTTTAAAATAATTTGAATTTAAAGTTTCTTTAAAATTTCTGAGAAACACGCGTAGAAAGCGTACTTTGAAGTAATTAATGAAAATCGAAACCCGATAAAATGTTTTATTTTCAAACGAGCATATTCTTTTACATATTGCACGACGCTTCCTCGTCTGTATTATGGTAAAGTTAATCAGAGCAACCGAACACATTAACAACATTAAAATAAAAGGAAACCATAGCAGCGGAAAATTAAAATGAACTCACGGTACTATAAAATTAATTAAATCATTTCCGTCGGGATTAAATTAAATTAAATCTTTTAGGATTTAATAGCGGCGTATTCGTATCACTGAATCTCACACTTTACACCGGATATTGCTAATTTAATATGATTTTTGATCTTTTGTACAGTCTGCAGGGTAGGGGAACCGACTCAATAATTAAATGGTTAGAGAAAAATAAAATATGTCCCTTGGAGGTCTTTTATTATATGTTATTGAGATATAGTTTTGTTATAAAATAAAATAGAAAAAGGCTACGACTCAAGCCCCTGTTCCCCTAATTTGTCGTACGTTTGTTTCGTTAAAATCGCAGGTAGTAACCGGGGAGAAAGTGATCGACTCTGCGTGGAACAATCCCTAGTTTTTCCAACAGAGTCGATCGGGTTCGAACAATGGTGTCAACGACAACAGGGCGGAAGAGAAGCGCAACACTTCGTAGCTAGCTGCGTGTAAATAGTAAACGTGTCTAGTACGCCGGAACACCCTCGAGAAAATCGGCAGAGAACGGGGAAAAATTCGTGGACCGAACGTGGCGAAGGGCTCCCCAGAGAGGCTGCATCACCAGCCGAGGAGATATGAATTTTTCGCCTGGATAGAGAAAGTAACAGAGTAAGAGAAAGAGGGGTAGAGGGAAAAAAGAGAGAAAAGGTAGACATAACTTCGAGCGATATAAAACTGGGAAGCGGAAACTCCACGCGGCGCAAGCGGCATCGTGTAGTCGCGATATTTTCAGACCGGCGCGAAATTATGCGGGAGCCGCCGCTGTCCGAAAAGAAAGAAGGGGGGCGTGTGGGGGGGGGGATGCAATTACAGTTAAAAAACTTTTTTGGGAAACGGCGAGTTTAAGAAGCGACATTCGTCTCTCGAAATTAACCCGGGCACGCGCGTGCTCACGATACAAATGGCTGCCAGCTTTCCATCCCCGACCCACCGCCATCCCCGACCGAGCGAAAGGGATGCAACATTAGGCACGGACACAATGAAATAGAAAAGAACCGGCCGCGACACCCCCCTTCCCCTCCCAACAAGAGATTCGCGAAACTTTCGGAAAATTATGTCGACTTTTCCAGAGATACGTGTCCTCGGTACTGTCTCGCGACGAGATTTATAATGGTGTGAGAAGAAAGTTGCGGCGCGTGATGTACTTCGTTCGCTACGATTGCCACTCGTTGAAACACGATACTGGATCGAGGCATAACTCGTAAAATATTATGGAAAAATTTTATTTTGCTTCTTTTATACAGAAATGATTCTTTATTAGTTTTTGGAATTCGATGGCACGTCGTTGAGTCTACGTACAGTTTTTTAATTCGAACAGTTTCTCGATCAATTAATACGTCGCGTGCAGTTCGTTTCGACTGAACTACAAAGGCGTAAAAAATTATAATTAAATCGGCTCCGACAACTTAAGTTCGAAAGCTCATTTTATTCCAATTTAGGGGAATTTAAGCGGTGCGACCGAGTACCAGAACGGTCGGTACCCCTGGCGTCGATCAGGTAGGCCAGAACGGTTTAACGTGAAATTGGTACTTCGAAATTTCATTAGTGAAGTCAGGTGGCGTCACAGATTCAATTAGCTTTTTATTGGATTTCGAACTGTGCGAACTGTCAAAGCGATAACCGCGTGCTACCAGCGCACTAATACCTACGCTCGTTGTATATACGCGTATGTACGTGCACAACGGATGAGACACCCTAAACGATTACTTTTTTACTTATTCTCTACCCTTGTCCCGTGGATTATAACGATCGATCATCGAAGCAATCGATAAGGAAACGCTGTCGTTTTTCAATTATTATAAAAATTCATTTATCACGAAATATCGCTTCTCATTATTTAAAATTTAATTTGAATTTCAAGGCACTTACATCTTATTGATCCTCGCAGGCTTTTCTTCCAGCCTCTGGAACAATAATATCCATTGAATACGAGGAACTCTAATCACGACGATGGTCTCGTTTGTGTTGGATCATCCAATGTTTTACTTTCTTGCTTTCCATGCTCCGAAGGCAGTTTGTCTAGACAGGAAAAGGAAACTCCATTTCTCGTTAAGACTCCATTGATAATGAGCGAGTTTCCCTAATTATACTCCGCTCTAATAGGCTGCCTTATAAATAAAACTAGTACCAGTAAATCCGCTTCCTTCCTTCATTTCCCTTTTTTTCTCTCTTTTTTTTTTTTTGCTCATTTGATGCACGATGCCTTTTCATGCAACTTGAATGATGCTTACCCAAGATGCTTCAAAAGATTCCAGGATTTACATTCGAAATAATTAGTACTATAGAATCGAGCGTATTATTCGTTTAACACACACACACGCGCGTTCAACTTTTATGTTCCTACGTGTTGTTCTATCGTGCCTATAATAACTCTGCGAATTATTAACCTTTACAAAGATTTTTGCAAAGATTTCGTTGGTTATTTTAAACATAAAATTGCAACTAAATGTTTGCAAATGAACCAGAATTTCTGATCCTGATCGAAACGTGATTCATTCAGGTACGACCTTGGTCCACGTTGACAATCAACAAAGTTCTATATTCGGATCCTGACATTCCGTGAAAACGAAGGGAGCAAAAACTGAAACGTAGGGTGGACGAGGATGCTCGTGCATCATAGGTTTATGGTTCCGCGATGGCATTTATAAGGTTTGCTCGACTTGGCGGGTAAGTTCTGCGAGCGAATTCACCCCTGCGTTTGGGGTGGCGATGCTGGGAATCGCGTCATTATCGTCGTGATATATATACCCGTAGCGCCGTTAACGCGTCTCGGAGTTCCTTATTGTCTCCCAATCGAAATCATGCACCCATGTCATTTCGTGCTGTTGTCGAAAATTGCTTCTTTATTCCAAGGCGTCGCCGAGCAAACGAAGGATGCAATAACCAAAACTGCAGGACACTATCAGCGAATATAAATCCAGCGGGTCGTAATCTTTAAAAGTTCTTTATTCTCCCGATAAATTTCTTTATCAAGAACGCTCGGACTTTAACCGTACGCTGGCGCGCTTCGCTAAAAGAAAATTAAGCTTAACGCCATCTCGTCCGCGATAAAAACGGGAAATTCTTTTTGCCGGGAGAAATTTAGTGTCTCGCTGGAAGGGTAAACCGCGCGCACGTAACCAGCTGCACGGGGCAGCTTGATAAAACCGAAGGTTCCGCGTACGAGCGGCGAAAACGCACACGCGCGAGCGCGTTACGCGTTCGACGTGATTTATCGCGGCGTCCTGCTGCGGCCACCAGGACGATCGCCCTGGGCCCATCGGAACGGGTTGATCCTTCGACGCCGCGACAGCCTCGCTACGGATCGTCCTGTTCTCCTTTTACGCCCTCGTATAACAAGGAGGGCGTTCTGTCTAATTTATGGCCGGACCAGGGAGCGAAAAGGAAGAGACTTTAACGAGGAATGAGCGTGATTAGTTGGAAAAAGAATCGTGAGCTTCGCCAAACGTTGCCGCGTGGCGTTTGTCGGCTTACTGCTGGGACAGCGAATAAAAGGAAGCTTAACGCGGTATCCAGGACTGTTTTTGTTGCCTTGGCTGGACGTTGTGAAATCGTTGCATCCTTCTGCATACGTAACGAGTCACTGGTAACTTAGCAACTTAATCGTACGATGCGCGATTACGCAGATTTCCGTCAACGTAGTTTCATAACTATTCTTCGCGACGATGAGTAAAATTGTTCGTTGCTTTCGAGTTACGCGTGTTTGCGGAGGATTTCGTTGATGGACAATTAGACCAAGTTATAATCAAACTGACCAGTGATTACGGTACGCAGGGCGACCATGATTGAGAATGGACTGTCGGTTAAGCATATGAACGGACGTTGCGTACACTTCCGCGTTTACTGGACGTTCGTTGAACATTCTGAGGATTTGTTTGCACTACGGATTACAGCATCCCACCGTCATCCCTCTATATACAAACAGTCGACGCTACGCGTCCTCCTCCTGAAGCTTAATCTCATAAGACGTGGACAAATTAGCGATGATTGGATTGGATGATCTCATGATTATGTTCGCTTCACCTGAAATTCGCTTGTATCGGTGGGAAAATTACCTAAATTGCTAGAAATTGTATCGTGGTAGGATGGAATTATTTTACATAAAAATTGATTATTGCTTTCCAGATATGTAAAATAATGTAATAATCCGAGAGACCTCTTTTCAATGATTTTATTTGAAGAATGACAATTTATCTTCGATTTTATATCACGCGAAACACAGACGTATTTTACCATTTTTCGATTTCATACGAAAAGGAAAAGTCCAACGAAATGGTCTTCCGGTAGATCCATACCTTAAGGCGATTTTATCTTCCCTGTCCCTTTTGATTTGAAACCTTATCGGTATCATGGAGAATCTTTCGAGGGATTTGTCGATATCCTTGACCGTAAGAAAAAAGTATTACTAATATTAGGATATGATCGAATTTCGGAAACCAGCTATTCAGTGATTTGCTTCCCGTAAAATTTATCGATATTGCCCGAGATATCTATCGATACCTATAGATATAAAACTTCACTTCCGAACGCGCCGCCCTGTATAACTCGGGGCTATTATCTTTGCTCGTGCGTAAAAGATAAAGAAGAAGAAATTTGTTTTACTTTATCATCGTTTTCTCATCCCTCGATACGGTTGCAGTTTAATTCGAACAGACTCGAAGCATTGAATTCTTCGTTTTCGAAGGAATACCAAAAATTTTTATTGTTTTATCCAATAATTTCTGGGGAACAATTATACTATCGACCGGTTCGGTCGGCGCTGCTCAGTTTTTGAATATTCCAGTCTTGCGGGCAAAGCAGCTAATTTGAAAACTTCAAGGGCGACATCGGTCCACCGAAATTGGACTGGCATCCTCGTTGTTTCGAAACATGCGGTCCAAAAGGAAGACGGGAGAACGAGGGGGCGGTTTCGTGTGCTCTTTTCGTCGGGTGGCGGTACGCAGGACCATGCTCAGTCATCCTCCGTCCCTTATAACTGACATTTCATGAATTGGAAATGTAATTTTACCACACGGTCGTGGCTCGCGGCGTCATAACTGTTCGCATGATAACCCGGGCGCGGAGTAAACGAGCGCATAATTTCAGCTGCGAACGCGTTCGCGGGTTCTCACGGGCCGAAGAGGTGCCAAATAATACGTTCTGCCACGTGCAAAGAGCCCACCCGTGATCGCAATACTTCGCAACCACGGCAACAGCTGTTTCCCCTGTCTTCCTTTTTTACCTTTGTTTTCGCTGTTTAACCTGCAACCGCGTATTTTGAATGTCTTCGAGCAAAACTGTTTGTCGCTGTCTTTATACGACTTCGATTTCAATAGTTATTGAGATATTTGCGATTAAAGCTCTACTGTTTGGTGAAATATAACAGTATTAAATTAACTTTAACTCTGTGGCTGGTCAGAGCCGAATAGGAAATGGTGTCGCGGCTTACAACTACGTTTACAAATTTCGTTCCTGCGGGACTTGTGAGAAACTGATGAAAAAGAGGGGTGCAAGTATGAAATAGCATCGCGAAACGGGGATGAAAATTACCTCGAACGACATTCCCCGGCGAAGATGGTCTCAACAAATAAGAACGTGTCTTAATTCTCTTCGCGGCCCTTCTTTACGATAGCATTACCATAACCGACCACGGGATAATCTTTTATTTGCTTCCCGGCTGATTTTCCTACCGGCTCGTTCGTTTCAACCGGCTAGCCACTCTCCGACCGTGCCCAATTCCGTTGCCGCCCCCTCTGCCTTCTACCCCTTCCGTGGTACCACTTAAATAAATCATACAAATACGCCTGCATTCGCCTCCCCTCTCGCGCGACCGGTAGGCAATGCCGCGGCTCATGCATTCGCCGTTTTAATCTAATCTGGGGGCGCATGTAAGAATATATTAAAGAAAAACTTTGCGCGATGCAGCGACGTGCTCCTGAAAATTATACCGTCTCGAGAAGCACGATTCTGTCGAGGACGGTCGGCTGGAGGGGGTTGGGAAACGTGGAAGAAGAGGAGCAAGAACACGAAGAATGAAGGGGAAAATAGCCAAGGAGGGACGAAGTAAGTGAGACCAAAGTGGTTTCCCCATCCAACTCTACGCCTATGCCTTCGGTTATCGCCTCGACTACTACCCCGGCAACTATCCAGACCCATACTTTTATTTACATGTAATTACGTTACGCCCTCGCCTCCCCGAGTCGCCAGAAACTAATAAACTAATAAACTTTCGCGTAACTTATTTATGAGAACGTCTTGTGAGGTGCTCGACGATAGGGTTGCCATGAAAAATTGGCTCCAAACATTGGCGGCGGAAGTATGTTGGCAATGGTGAACGATAAATATGATAAATATTGATAATCTTTGGGACTCATAAAATTGTAAGTGCTTGAAACTAGTTAAAATGTATTTTCCATATTTGTGTCGAAGTAGTTTGTATTTGGTTGAAAGGTAATCTAGTCGAGTATATAATTATAATGTCGACTTTATTACACTGTGAACAGAATAATGCTAATTATAGAGTAATAGCATTCGCACGAAAGCGACGTAGACAATGATGAATGAAGCGAGGTTCAGGATTAATTGCTGTTATAAAATCTAACTTTATATCATGGCATACAGATAAACGTGCATAATTTATCAAACACCAAGTTCGTTCGTACCGGAGAAAATTGTTCGTATAAAACTGAATTCCTTCGTTTCCATGCTTCGTCGGTATTAAACAAGTTATTTATTAAAAAAGACAAGTGAGCAAATTTAAAAGGGTCGGGGTGCAAAACGAATAAACTTGTGATTCTCGAGACCGGAATATGAGTGTAATTAAAGGGGCAGAAAAGTGTTGGTGCGGGCAGATCGGATTTTTGCTTGCAACGCCTGCAGCGGAGGCAGGAAGGCAGAAGTATTGACATGCGAATACGAGAAGTCCAGATGATGACTATATACCAGGGGATAAGACGTCGCGCGTCGTAGAGGCGTCTAAGGCGCCTAGCTCACGAAGAGCCGTGCAAGCAGACTCCGAAGGGTAGAGGACGTTGGTAAGCGCGACTACGTGGGGCTGGCGAGACCGGGGGAAAACGGCTGCCTTATCTCCGCGCACCGAGATTGACTTCCTTTCTACCCATTCAACCGCTCAAATGAGTTCCTTTGATAACTGTTGTGTGATCGAGTGTGCTGAATACTGAAGGGTTTCGAGCTCCGGTCCGCGAACCTGCCAGGAATGCCTCGCCCTCTGACTCCACTATCGGAAGGCACCTTCACGAAAAAACTTGTCCCTGAGAACTGTCACGGCATCCTGCCCTTGAAATTGTCTCGTAACGTTCGACGAATTAGGCGAACCTTCTTTGAAAACGTTTACAGTGGTCTTCGTTCGTAGCGTTACATAACTCGAGCCATTACATTCTGGACGTTTGATTCGGTGAAAGAGTTTATTGCAGAGACAAAGAAACTAATGAAATATGTATACAGTGATGTTTTAAACATTCTGTAAAATTAAATGTAGTTTACACGCGATAGAACGTAACATTCGATACTGATAATAGTGTTCCACATTGGTTAAAGCAATTGGAAGCCAAGTTAATGACATAGTCAATATTTTACCAGGTGGTCATGTTGCAGAAACTAAATCTATAGTAATGGCCGGCCCTACCGTAGCGGTATTTCATTTCTGCCATTCGATTCATTCTGTAACCCCGGGGTCTCTAATTATTTTATACGGCGCATAAACCGAAAATAACGTTTGACGGTAAAGAACCAAGAAGAATTAAAGAAGTTAAAATTCTTTTAACGTGTTATTTCGCGTATTTGCGGTGGCTGAAGGAAATTGAACTTATATCTCAATTGTAAATTCACTGACAGTTTCTACACGATCTGGCACCGTTGTCTAGGTGCCAAGTGGGTAATTGGTACGTTTCCAAGAACACGTTGTTGCCGGATAATACTTTTTTTTTTTCGTGGACGGCGCCGAATACACGATGGCGTCTCTGTACAGAAGATTGCACCCTTTCCAGCCCTTAGAAGCTCTTAATTAATGGCGCCGGCATGCCAACGGGGGTCTTCCCGCACGGAGTAAGGAGGGTTTATACTACAGACTTGTAATCTCATGATGCCGTAACTTATTCTGAATGCACTAGTGGGACCAGCGAGATATCCTTGGTGTTGTCTAGGAGGTAAGTTTCGACCTTCTCTCGCTCCTTTGCCTTGCCACCCCGTTACCAGTCGATGGTTAAACACACCTGACATTCCGGCGGTGCGGAGAAACACTGTCGGGCAGCTGTCTTACATAGCCCATTACCAATGAAACGTACCGGCTAATTAAAGGAAGCCCACCGGCTCGCGTGATCTGTAGGTTCGCCAAAGGGCGACAACGAACAAATTGTCTCGCGTACGCGTCGCGTTATTAAGGGAAAGGGAATAAATAAATTTCCATCGTGACCTTTTAATGGTACACGTATACATTTTAGAATATTTTAATTACTTTCTAATCTAGATCGAACAACTATCAATTTTCTTATGTTAATTTTAATTATAAACAATTGAATAGTAAACTATAAGTTAAATTCTCAAGTGGACGATCCGGTTAGAAGGTTGAACAAATGTTACCTGTGTACGATGGTGCAAGAACGTGTCACCCTCGAGGATGGGCTTGCAAAGATCCTCGAGAGGTCACGCGAGGGTCCCAGCATGTAAGGAAGGGGTCGAGGGGTGATAATCGTTGGGATACCATGAATTTACCCCTTGGCCCCATGAGGTCGTAGATTATGAACTCTGGCTTGTGTTCCCTCTTTCTCTCAACGAACCTTCCTTTTCCCTCTTGTCGAGGGTAACTACTGCCTGGTTAAAATTAATATATTTCTACGAATGCCATTCTCGTCTTCCGTCCATTCTTCACGAACCCTTTGATTTATCGCTCGACAACAAAGTAATTAAGCCAGCAACGAATAGGGTAAGATTATTCGAATCTAAGAACCACAGATATTTCTATAACTCTTGGCACGATTCTAAGATACTTAACACGGTTGACTTCGGTCGAGCAATTAATCATCCCCGTTATATTTCCTCGTTAGAATTAACGTTTCCCCGGGCGTTTCGAGAACACATTCGATGTTTCGCGTAAGAACAAAGCGCTTTCGCAACACCGACGGCTGTTTTCCATACATTTTCCGATCTCCGCGCGTAGCGAGCGTTTCCCTCGAGTGGCTCGCGGAACTCCAGCGACGCGGATGCGAAATGAAATCCTGCATCGGGGGCTCTTACGTTCCGCGGCGTGCCGTTGGGAAGGAGACAAGAATCGGAGGTAGACAAAAAGAGAGGAAACAGCGGGCTTTTTCGTTCGATGCAACACTCCCATCGACATCACTCGAGATGGATCGAAACGTCTCTGGCTGTCGCGTATTGATGCCGTGTAGCCGCTCTCGTCTGGATGCACGCTGTATGCGAATACACGATCCAACCGGAGATCTTAGCCGCTGCATCGCGAAAACTAAACGGGAGCCGCGTAGACGCGTTAAGAAATTCCAAGAGTAGTGTTTACGCTTCGATGAACATTACGGGGGAGGCTGCAGGGACGCTAAGAATGATGCATTACCCACCTGCTTGCCGAATAGAGTCCAGGAAACGGACCAGAAGGTGGTCTCGCGACGAACTTATACCCTGGCGCGCTTATTCCCGAAGGCCGTGTGGCTTTCGACTCGAGATTGTAAATAGTCCCGATGTCGATCGGCCGCCCGCAGGGGAGCCCAAGTAATTTCCATCGAATCCAGCGACGGGGAGTTAACGCTCAGACCCGACGCGGAAATGAAGCTTGTCACTCAACTTGAACTGCACGCCTGAAATCGCGGAAATCGTCGCGCTGCGAATTTCTAGTTACCGATTTCTTGCCATGGCGGCGACCTTGGGCCACGGCGGTAACTATAATTATAAAAAACTGAACATCCACATATGTGGCCAAGGGCGTGAAGAGGTTAATTACAAAAGATACAAATTATTATAAAAAAATTGTTGACCAGTGCTATTCTTCCAAATAGTAGTTTCAAATAAACAAATGATTTTGTTGTTTGCAATAATTTCGTACCGAAAATAACTTCTTCATCGTCGAATAAGTTCTGTTTCCCACCTCGGTGCCTATCATCGTGGACAAGAGAGGGAGGGCTCGACAGCCCCAACAAACCCCGTGGAATTAGCCGTTATTAGGGCTTTATAGATAACCTAAGCCAGAAGAAGGTATCGACGGGGGCGTCGTCTGGTTTCCTCACTTTGTCTTCCGTCTTTCCTGCGGCCGTGGTGTGCGGACCGGATGATATAGCGCGTGAAATTTGTCGCCATTGTGCTACGACAGAACTACGCGAGGGTAATACGGCACTGCCGCTAACTAGCCCTTGTTATAACGCCGTTCGTTCGTTGTTCGTCGTTCGTCGTTCGCCGACTGTCACCGCCTCCTACCCGCCGCCCTCGAACCGCGCACAGTGTTTCATTTTGACGGGCCAGCCGGTCGGCAGTGCCGAGTCGTCGAAACTATAACAGCTCTAAATGCCCTACGCTCCATGGATTTCGCCGAAATCCGGTAATTACCTCCATTCTCGTCAAGTGAGGAAGAGGCAGGGGCCGAGAGGGTGAGTGGAATTACTCGAGATCGGCGAAGCTTTTGCCGGGCGCAGTCCGAATTTCACTGAACGAGCAATTTTCTATCGCGTCGCGCCGACGCTCTTCAATGTGCGCCGCGTACACGCACTACCTATACTTTTGTGCTCCTGCGCTTTCTCTTTTTTCTCCACCGCTCCCCCGCCCACCTCCCCCCACCAGAGCTACCCCTACACGCCCGTCTCCTACCCCTCGTCGCAACGTAGTTTCCTTTTTGTTCGTCGCTCGTCCGTTTTGCAAGCGGCCTCGTGTGTGCGCGCGAGTCCGGAAGCCCGTTTACACTGTTGAGTATATCGTTCCCGCGATTCGATGGAATCGTTCGACGCGCTCCCTTATCGCGAGCTACATTTTTTTCCCTTCGCCCTTTGTTCCTCTTTTTTGGCGGTCACGTTACCGCGCGACGCACTGATTGTATTGAAAATATCGTGTCGTTGGGGCTGGGTTTTTGATTCTTTGCCCCCCCGTTGGTTAAAACGAAAGGGAGGATAAGTGATCTATAATGCACGATCCAAGATTCACCGAAAGTTTGGTTTTAGATAAAACGTCGATACTA
The DNA here is from genome assembly GCF_013123115.1 of Colletes gigas. Classification (NCBI taxonomy): domain Eukaryota; kingdom Metazoa; phylum Arthropoda; class Insecta; order Hymenoptera; family Colletidae; genus Colletes; species Colletes gigas. The sequence continues at coordinate 620,803 of NW_025106643.1, read as the reverse complement.
CCCGCGCTCGCCAGCAGAGTGCTACGCTCTCTCACAAGTACTCGATCCATCACTTATTCCTCTATATATGTATATCCCTCATAAAGAGTAATTGAATAAAATTTACCATAAAAACTCGATCCGGTAAAAATTGCCAAGAATTTTGAGAATATTACACAGTGCTTCGTTCGACCAGAGCTCTTTGTCCGCAAAAAGCATACCATGGGCACATCGGTTCCCTTTGAACGATAAGAATTTAGCATTCCGTCTTTCTTTCCAGTATGAGAGGAATTTCAAGCACAGTGGACAGTTCTTCAGGATGAAATTCAAGCTCCGTGGCCTTTGTAAAAGTTTAACTCACTTGAGACAAAGTCTCGAAATGAATCAGACGCGAGTCGTTCCGAAGGAACGGGGAAACGCCGGTCGGCGATCGCGAGAGAGAACGTAAAATAGATGAAAAAGATTCGGGGTCGATTTCAGTTAAAAATTCATGTCCAACGGGGCTGTGCTTTACACGCAAGTTTTTTAAAGCGGTCCGTACATTAGCACGTAAAGTACAATTTTACGGTAAGTGGCCAGCTTTTGACAACCTCCGTTACGACAACTTTTTACGGCTTCCGTGACTAAAGCTTATGCTGTTTACTTTAAACTGCGAATCCCTTGACGTTGATGGTAATGTGCAATCAGGAAAGTAGGAAGTTCCGAGTACGATTTTAATCGTGGTAGACAAGAACCAGCCGTAACAGTATTTTCGGTCGACGGGATATTATCTTTGCACGACTTAATTCCAGGGCGCGTTATAGAACTCGAAACAATCCAACGGGCAGCTGAGACGAAGTTTAAAAAAAATGCTACCGGAACGATCGTGTCAAAATTTTCAGCCATAACACAAAAGGGTTAATGGGTTCGTTCGATGAATGGAGATCCAGCTGTATTTTCGCAAGAAGGTCTCGAGAAAATTGCAATCGTTAAGAAAAGGGTCCACGGCTACACGCGATAATGATTAACACCCTTGTCAGATTAAGCAAGATAAATTTGACTAAACGCCAGTAATGGAAATTATTTCCGCATTTAAACGTCGTCGCAGCAGGATTCACGGTGAACAGGATGTAAAGACACAGGAGGCACCATATTGCCTGGCACATCGCGAAAAAGCGGGATTTAATGCAGCAGATATTGTAGAGCGCGAGGGCGGACAATAAGATGTCGACAAAAGGAGAACAACCGGTGCGCGCGCGTTACGTGGGGTAGATCCTGAAGTCATGAAAGAACAGCACGGTGACAGGACAATTTGCGCGCATAAATCACCGCCCTGTTTCTTTATATCGTTTAATATGAATCTACCAAGCCTGTCCCGTTTCCTGTAACGTACGAGGCGTCGAAAACAACGGTTGTACCGAGATTGATTGCGAACTACGATTTCACTCGAATGCGAAATCGCGACGAACTTGGGGCCATCGAAGCGACCCGTTTCTTCCTTTCCTCCCTTCGTCAAACGTTCGAAAGGTTATACGAGGCGACACCGCAATATTTAACACCGCTCAACCCTTGCGTTAATCATCGAAACGAGCGCCGCGACGCCCCGGTAACGTGAAAAGCGCGGGACTCGTGGTGAATCTGATATTTTCTGTGTGTTACGTCACGAGCATAGACTTTATAATAAGGCGAACCCGTAGCGACGCTGCATTCGGCTCACGTTTACATTTATCCTTTTTGCGAAATGAGTGATAATTCGTCGAAATCCAATTACGGGGCTGGTCCGGCGTGAAAGGCGCCGAAGTTGGCCGCAACGGACAGCACACGGCCAGAGCGGTTGCGCAACGCGTTTTCGAAATTTGATTATGACGTACTGGACGTGCACGAAGAACACGGGTGTCGTGCTGTACATAAATGATACGAATCGTAAGCGCACGTTTGAACCGGGCCGAAAAAATGGGAGCAGAGGTCACGCGTTACACTTTGCTCAGGTAGTATCAACTAGAGGATGCCATTTTTTAGGCAAACATGTCATACATTTATTCTCCTAACTTTTTCGACGAAAAAAATATTTTCAAATCATTCTGGAAAAATTATCTTAGGTTGTGGGGTCAATTACAATCATTTATGGTCATTAGACATACCTTCGAATTCCTACTCACTATCGAGAAAAAAATTCGAGATGTGATATGTTTCAACAATATTAAACAATTTCAAATCATTTTAAAAAAATTATGGTTGGTTGCGGGAGTTAATTCCAATCATTTTTCTTCAATAGGTCTATCCCCGAAATCCTACCCAGTATCGAGAAAAAAATTCATTACTGAAATGTCTGGCCAGACCTGTATCTATTCCCCTGAAATTTTCAGCGAAATTAAAAGCTTTCAAATCGTTCTAAAAAAATTACTATAGTTGCGGGGGTTAATTCCAATCATTTTCCTTCAATAGGCATACCCCCGAAATCCTACCCAGTGTAGAGAAAAAAATTAATTACTAAAATGTATGTCGGACCAGTCATCCATCCATTCCCCTGAATTTTCGGCGAAATTAAAAGCTTTCAAATTGTTCTGAAAAAATTATTATGGTTGCGGGGGTCAATTCCAATCATTTTTCTTCAATAGGCATACCCCCGAAATTCTACCCAGTGTCGAGAAAAAAATTAATTACTGAAATGCAATGTCGGGCCAGACCTGTATCTATTCCCCCGAATTTCGGCGAAATTAAAAACTTTCAAATCGTTCTGAAAAAATTATTATGGTTGCGGGGGTCAATTCCAATCATTTTAGGTCATTAGGCATACCCCCGAAATCCTCCGCACTTTTGAGAAAAAAATTCGAGAACGTGTGACATTTTTCGTCGAAATTAAAAATCTTCAAATCTTTCTGGAAAAATTACATTGGGTTGCGGGATCAATTACAATCATTTTTGGTCATTAGAGATACCCACGAAATCCTCCGCACTTTTGAGAAAAAAATTCGAGAACGTGTGACATTTTTCGTCGAAATTAAAAATCTTCAAATCTTTCTGGAAAAATTATATTGTGTTGTGGGGTCAATTACAATCATTTTTGGTCATTAGAGATACCCACGAAATCCTCCGCACTTTTGAGAAAAAAATTCGAGAACGTGTGACATTTTTCGTCGAAATTAAAAATCTTCAAATCGTTTTGAAAAAATTACTATGGTTGCGGGGGTCAATTCCAATCATTTTTCTTCAATAGGCATACCCCCGAAATTCTACCCAGTGTCGAGAAAAAAATTAATTACTGAAATGCAATGTCGGGCCAGACCTGTATCTATTCCCCTGAATTTCGGCGAAATTAAAAACTTTCAAATCGTTTTGAAAAAATTATTATGGTTGCGAGGGTCAATTCCAATCATTTTTCTTCAATAGGCATATCCCCGAATTCCTACCCAGTGTCGAGAAAAAAATTAATTACCGAAGATATAGTTTTAGGCCAGAAATGTCTCTCAGAAATTTTATGAATTAATAGATCGTTCTATCCATTGATCTACATATTAATTCTGTATGCCCACCATCGAATGCGACATTGTCCGGTAACGAACGTGTTAATTATCGGGCGATTACAGTGCAATTAGAGTACGATTACATGTGTGATCGTATCTTAGCGAATGTAATCGAACGACTTGCCTAACTCCTGATCACTATCCATTCCTATGTTGTTCGCGAAAGCAGGTGCAATAATTCCAGAGTTTAATAACGATTTCAGTTCGGGAACATGACCGATCGTCGCGAAGACGCGCGAAAGGAATAAAGGGTGTGATCAAGCTTGCGGAATTATATCAATGCTTTCAAGATCCAGAAGCCGGCCTCTCTTCTCGCCTTATCGATAATGCGTCTCTGGAAACAGCCCGGTCTTTGTAATAAATCGAGCTCGGAGACGCAGTTAAGGGGGATCAAACTGACGTATCCGGAATACTAACCGGCTCTCTCTGCCGTGCTTGATATCGTTCGCATAAATCGATATAAATTTTCACGGATTGTGACCGGTCGATTCGAGAGATATACAGACTCGTTTCTCAGAGTTCTTTGCATCTCGCTGAGATTGCGCCTGCGTATACGACGGCAACGCATTTGCGCGCAACGAACGCGGCATATGCGTTTTACGGCGGTTTATAGGTACGGTCAATCTTACAAAGTGAATATTTTGTCGAATTCGAGACGTTTCCAGCGGCGATCGTAAGAACGAAGTTGTTTGGAACGACTTTAAAACGTGCGGCAATTCGTTTCGCGCGATCGTTCGTACGGGGAACCCCATCGATTCCATCTTCTTTCGTTTCGTCGTTCGACAGGATAATCGCTGGGGGTTGAAAACGTCTCGAGAATAACTGTTTTAAACTGTTATAAATAATTGAAGCCAAAGAAAATTGAACATTCCATTGAAACCCTGCGAGTTTCTATATTTTATTGCGTTTAAATTTCCTTTATTTTTTTTGTTTTATATTAAAAACGATATGGAGTGTCAAGTTGATAGACACGAACATTTCCAATACCTTCTGCTACACGAATTTAATGGAGGTTGTTCCACGTCCGATGCTGCTCGAAACGCATGTGCCGTTTATGGAGAATATTCCATTGCAAAGAGAATAGCTCGAAAATGGTTTGCACATTTTCAAAATGACAATTTTGATGGCTCTCGATGAGTTCCTATTGCGAACAGTAAATAGTCCATTTTATCCTGCATTCTACGTGTAAATAAGAAAATAAAATATTTTATTTCTGGCGATAGCTTTTTATTTTATTTGAAAAATACTGAAAATAGTGGGGCTTCATTTAATGCATCGATTTTCCGACTATTTCTTACGATATTTGTGGATACAGAAACTCTCGGGGATCTCGGTATTGTACAACTGTACAATGAACTAGTAATTTGAAGTTTGGGGAACTCAATATCTTAAGAACGATTAGTTTGCGAATCTAAGTTTACTGAGACTATTTGTTTCCTTTCACGGATTCTGCTAACCAGTTCAGTAAGTAACCGTAGTTCTAGTAACTACACCTTCTGCACAATATATTCAATTTAAGTATGCAACACAATTGTCAGTCTATCGAATTAGGTTGAAACGGCGCGAAAATAGAGCGATACAGAATACGAAACGTTGGTTGACAATCGCGCGATACGCGGCGGTGTATTAAGAATGGCTCGAAAAACGACGATATAATTACAGGGGGCTGAGCTCGAGCCATGATTTAAGGCGGTGTAATGTATAATTCCTAGCTCAACGGTGGCGGGCCAGGCCGTCTCATGGTAGCACTATGCCGTTAGTGTAAAGTGTAGGTACTTTCGCTAAAGTACCACGCCTATAAAATGAAATTAAACTTCTCGCAAATTTATCGACTACCGCGGCTGTTATAGATCTCTCCTTCCTACTACTGTGGCTGTTTCGTACGATTAACTCTTTCGAAAATCATCATCAACCTTTCTCTGCTCCGTATTCGTCATGCTTCCATTTCTTCAAATAAATTGCGAAAGAAACGCATTGTTTGGAATTGAAAGCAATGCAGCGCGGATATTAAACCGGAAAGTGAGTTCCAGAAATGTAATTATGAAAGGATCCGAGGCTGGAATGCGTGTGTACAGCCTAGAGGGGTCCACTTTAAAGACGATGGCCTCGTGTAAAGAAATAATAGGCTCCTGGGACCGCGTGATAGTCGAGGGTTAACGCAGAATTGTTAATAGCGCATTAAGAAGCGCGAGACGAACGTGGAGCGAGTTCGACGACGCCAGATTTCCAACGAACGAAGGCAATGAATACAAGGAAAAGCGGGCGCTGATCAAACACTTGATTAAAGAAACTTTCCGATAGCTACTTCGCGCGAAAACCGACATCGGCCGTGGTGATTGGATAAGCCAAGGTACCAGAATTTTCATCGTCCCCCTCCCCTACTTCGCAACCGCCTCTCGTTTTTCCCCTCATCCGGTGCTTGAAAGTTTTTCGACCGCGCCAGGAGACTACTCGGCTGTTTTCCCTTCTTGCCAATCCTTTGTTACTCCGCTGGAAATTCGTAGTTTCGACGGCGCTTTAATTAAATTAATCTTCGACGCCAACAATTCCTTTTTTTTATATATATATATATATTTCGCTTCTTGCACTTTTCACCTGAGCCGCGGAACAGTCTAGGTAAAGCAAGCCCTGTAATGAAAAACCAATAGCACGAAACCGAAGTTCGCTCATTTCGCGTAATTACTCCGGAATTAATATTACTCTGATTGCTTTTTCATATTTTTTCTCGCGTCTGCATATCCCCGATTCGTTGCAATTTTCCGCTCTGGTAAACATCGAATGATTTACAACGATAATGATCGCGCGTAACGAGTCGCGTTACCCGAATATTTCAGCGAAGAAAGTACTTTTAAATCGCGGCGCGTTTATCGCGGCAATTTCGTAAAAAATGTGGACGTCTCTTGACTTAACTCCCAACCATAAGCGCCACCCTCGTTTGTAACGGCACACTCTACTTTGTACGATGGCTTATGGGATTTCGCAGCTCCCGCGAATCTTATTAATTTTCCATTCAATTATCGTTTAAAGAGCCGGCGGAATTGCGTTAACGCAACGTCCTCCGCGATTTCATCGTTCGTTGAATGTAATGGAACGGCGAACCGTTTTTACGTTGAGACATTGAATTAATAACGTTATGTATGTAGGATGTGGTAGAGAGGGGTGACGAAAAGACGGTCGAATAGAAAGAATTTTATTTTTTAAACGTTTCTAATGTTTGTTTATACGTCACACTCGTAGTTGGGAACTCCCCGGCCATTTTCCAATTTCGCAAAAAGTATCGTTCCTGCAAAGAAGCGTATTAAAAGGTATGGAAACTTGAAAGTTCCGGAATACGACGTCGAAGTTCCTATACTATATTTATTAAAAAGTCCTATAAAAGGTGCGGGAATATCTGAAGTCGGGTTTCACACACGTTACAAGCTTGTCGATGTAAAATATACCAAAGTTTCCACAAACCATAGATAAAGTTTGCGGCTCTGCAAACGGCGGGACCAATATCGTAATTGATTTCGGAACTGTTGGCACAGAGGACCTCAACTTAATATAGGTACGTATGCATTTGAAGATAGTAGTTCGTAACTTAATTTTATTAGGTTTGCTTCCGAATACACACATAACGACATCAACGTCTGCCGACAGAAAATGGAAATGCTCCTCTGTCAGTTTCTGTTACTGCATTAGAAAATTGAATTCTGTCGCGCGGCCGTATCAAACGAATAAAAATAAGAAGGATAGGATCCCTCTCGTACCACGCATTATACCGAGTGGCTCGTTATAACCGACCACGTCGAATGGTTTTATTTCGAAACTTTCCGCGAATGGTATCCAAAGAATCGTTTAATTTTTGGTGTCAACGAATTCGCGCGAATTTTGTTAACCATTCCTCCAAGTCGTGCATTGTCACGGTTGTATGGGCTGTTTTCAACATATCGGAGGACGCGCCATTTTCGGCGCGTCGTTAATCAAATTTCAAGACACCGATAACTGAATTTCGATATATCAATAATGCAATTTCAAGCCCCGGCAATCGAATTTCAAGGAACGGACCGTGAAAAGGTTAACGATATGCAGATGCGAGAGGCCGCAGTTTTTAAATGACCCTCTAAAAAAAATAAAAAAAAAAAAAAGAAAATGGAAAAGAGAATGAACTCTAGCCGTCGGCGTTGGTGGGGCAAGAGAGAGAGAGGGAGAGCGAGACAATTCCGAACGAATGAAATGTAAATCGGGAAATAAAGGTAACGTTGCGGAAAATTAAATACCATTTGAATAACGCAAATGGTAATAGAATTATCGAGCTGATCGATTAAAGCAATAATACTGGCTGTCTTTTCGCCCGTACTATCCATTCTATTCGCTCCCATTTTTTCCTTTCACGGATCTGTCCACTGCTGTCTCATCGGCAATTCTTCTTTTCGCCTTCCCCCTTGCATGGTTGAGCCTCCTTCTAACGAAACAAGATGTCTCCGATTTTCCTTTCGATTCGGTACCTCTAAGGAGACATTCTCATCCGTGGAGTAAAAGTGCCGATATTTCACGTAATTTTCTTTAAATTTAAGCGTCAAAATAGGAAATAACGGTAATCGCTGGTACGTTAATTATAATAGTTTATTCGATATGTATAATGGAGAAGGTATATTGAGCCGGACGCTCTAAATACAATAATTACACCGTGGAAACAAACGTCTCGGCACTCGATGGAAAGTAACTCGGCTAGGCATCGTGAATCTTCGCTATCGCAACGAAGAATGAGGAAACCCTCTACCCCCCGCTTTCCTTAACGAATGCCACGCAGGTACGATTGTTTAACGCAGCGAGCGTGAGGAGTGAAGCTTTTAGTCAAGACGAATGAGACGACTAGCTCAGTCTCGGCACCAACAGCAGGAAATTGCGTTTCATTGTAGCGAGCCGGTGTTTGCTTCCAAACTACGATGCCTACAGCCACGACTCCGTTCTACCGTTCTTCTCTAGTCTCTGCTCCTCCTCCATCCCCCTTGCTCCCCTTCGTCCTTTGCGTCGCGGCTGCTTGGAATAAGATACGAATGACAATTACACCCAGTAGATACCAGCCCTCCTACGCCCGGGGAGCCTCGTTTGCAAGACCTTAAAATTCTCAGGTTGCGCTGCAGAAAACTCATTTCCATTGTTTCCACGGGCTCTCTTTTCTCCTCGAATTTGTCTCGGTGGATGTAAACAAATCGATGCGCGGCCATTTACATCGGAACATTCGACATTAGCGCGCTCCTCCTCGTTGCGTGCTGTATCTCCAACCCCCCCGATCGACCGAGTGTGTTTCAGCTCAAACCAATCGTTTTCTCTTTCCATTTATTACCATTATTATTCCGAATCAAGAATCCAAAGACACCTGTAATCACCTTAGGAAAAGAGCGTCGAGGCATAAGCCGTGTACAAGGGTGGCAAAGAGAAGCAAACAGATTGGTAAAGGCTCGTAGACGGTGGATGTCCCCATGTGCTCGGCCCCGGTTATTTATATTCATATCGATGCATGGGAAAAGTTGGCAACCTTCTTGCCACCACCACCGACCGCCCCCGCCATCAGCCACGTCGACGCTGCCACCTATTTCCAGTCTCCTCTCTTTTCGGACGGTTTCGCGCCACGCGCTGCATCTTCGCCGGCCATAAATACAAAAAACTCGCGGGGACAGTCGCACCGGCGCGATTTATTGCATATGAGTTCCAGGATTTGTCAATCGTGCGCCGTGGTTCGCCTAACCGCAGCCACCTTCCCCTCGCGACGCTCTGTTCCCTCCCCAACGTCGGTCGCGGTCGAGCGCTACTTATTTTCCAGAACAAACGCCATGAATCATCGGACAGAATGTTCCGAGAATGTTCCTCCGTAGATATCAGAAGCGGATACAATGCGTCCAAACGTCTCCGCGCTATGCTCGAACCCGGTACCGTATTTCGATAATAGTTTTTAAGTTTCTGCCTCGTCAAATAGGGATAAAAATAGTAATCAACCCTGGAAAAGCCTTAAACGTTAACTTTTCTCTAGTATTATGTGAAAATAAAATTATTAAACAGTTCAAAAAAAGTATAATAAACTGAAGATTAATAAAATTTGTACAGTTTGTACAGTGTAGAATTTTTTACGTTTATTCATCGTGTGTTTCGTATTACATAATAATTTATATTGATATCATATCCTACATACGTTCTGCTGCTGCGGGTAAATTAATTGTATTAGTTAGCCGATGTAATTTCAGTTTTTCATCAAATAATAAATTATTTTAACAGAGTGTTGCGGAAATCGGATACGATCAATTATGGATACCGATAGTAATTACCAGCAGCACTTCGATAGGAACGGATTTCGGGAAATATAACTTTTGTTGAAATATTTTTTTAGTTTTGTCTGTATTTTTCGGTATTACGTACACGTCCAGAACCAACCTGCCGGCCGGTCGATTTATCAAGCGAGACAATTTATGGGGGAAGCAGCGTGAAGCTCATCTCAAAGCACGAAGGTGGTAGATCGAACTTGCGGCCACCCAGAAAATGGAGTGTCCTGAAACGGGCCGAGCGTGTCGGCCAATTTATGACACGTAATTAAAAAGTCAAGCGCCCGCAGCAGCATCGTTCCTCCCGGGCACATTCTATCTGACGCAAACTCGATAAGACCGATAAGTGGATAACGCCAGTCACCAATATTTTGATAAGAAATAAATTAGTTCACCTTCTCGAACTGCTTAAGATAATGCGAGAACGATCGCCGCGACCCACTAGCAAACTCCGAATATTTATCAACGTAAACCATAACTTTTATCCGCTTCGAAGTTTACGACATACTTAATCACTGGTCGTTTTTCAAAAGTATTTTTTTTTTTACATTTGATACTTGAATTAAAAAAGGATTGGAAAAATGGTTTCTCGTGATTCTATCGCAACTCATTGTTTATTACGGTTTCGAGAAAAGAAACTTTATTCAATCAAATTTCATCCGTGCATATAATGGCATTAATCATGGTCAGAGGGAAAAAAAGGACTCTAAGTTCTGTTAAAGAGAAGAAAGAAAATAGTTTTCTCCTTTCATTATGGTCGGAACGCGGTCGAATGCAAGAGTACCCTTCCATTGGCAAACTTCCTTGGAAATTCAGACTGCAAAGCGGAAACTTTTTTTAATTTCATTTACTCTAATTTGTAAAGTAACTTTTCAATAGTAATTCTCTTGCAGCCACGGACGGGGATAGAAAATGTGGGAAGAAGGACAGAGGGTGTAACGGGGGGCCCTCGAGAAAACCAAAGTCTCGCTACTTTGATTAGTAAGAACGTCATAAGCTTTGCTAAATTATACGTCTCTGGTTATAATTCGTCTATTTTAATGTATTTATGCATCCGAAAATTTTCATTACACACTATATTGAACGTGTTTTGTCGCAGAGGTTTAATTTTCTCTTGTTTCAATGAGCTAACGATTTAGAACGAACTAGACGATTTTGATAATGAGAAGCTTTGATGAATATAACGCAGCGTTGGGAGGCCCCCGACGCGCGAAATTAGGAGCCAACGAAAGCTAGCATCTTTCTGGTAATAGTTGGAAAGAAAAACAAGAATCGAGTTGATGAGAAGAGAGACAGAAGAGGGATTTCCCAAAATCGTGCGAGATTAATCCAGACTGGCGTGCCCCGGGCGCAATTACAAGTACAAACAATGGCAGCCACGACAGACGTCATTGTCCTGCATGTGATATAAAAAACGAAAAAAATGTAAGGTCCCCGGTTTTTGTAATCACATGCCACGGTTGCCTGAACGCTCGAGTTTGGGGAATAATTTAGAATCGGGAACAAAAGGGGCCGCATTTAGCATCGATATCGCGTCCGTGAAAATAGCGAAATAATTACCATTTCTCTTCGCCGTTCCCCTGCTATCAGAAAGTGTCCGCGGGGCTCGTGTACGTGTAATTCCATACACGTTTACGTCATTTTCAATTTAGAATTCAATGTTATACAACGGCACGTTTCGGAAACGTACGGGGAAAATTCGCGGTACAAACGTCGCCGGTTTAACCGTGAAATTATACATTCAGAAAAGGTCCTCGCTGAATTCTAAATTCGTTTGCACTGCCTTTTATTCTTCGTACATTCAATATGTAATATAATGTAATGGGATTAAGTGTAGAAGAAAGTCGAGCGGGCAAATTTAATTCCTAACCTTTTTCTCGCGACCCTTGCACAACCGTAGCTGGAATTAATTAATTCGTCTTTTAACCGGAAACCTTTCAGCAGATGGGGAATCTCTCCGTTTCTTTCCCTTTTTTTTTTTTAAGAAAATCTCCAATATTGGTCGGTATTTAATTAATTGAGAATAATACCAATTCGTCTGGATTCACCCCAGCTATCCTTTTCTGGCCCCCTTTCACTTTCTCTTTCCATGTCCCCAATTCTGCGTCTTCCATTCTTTGGCCTATTGTTGGTGTCCCCGAAGCAATCTTTGAGTCAAGAAGTATTTCATAATTACGCTCCTCTGGAAGGTATTTCCGTTTCGTTTGTCTTCGAGGCTAAATTACTGGCTTTTTTTATTATTATTATAAACCATCGGATTTAAACGAAAGGTATTATTTTGAATGGAAAGTCTTTGTTACATTCTATATCATGAGGAAAGGAATGATTGGAATTGTTTCGAATAGCTGATTGAAATAACTTTTTGCTAATTTCAGTCATTTTTCTACGTCAGAATAAAATGGAACTTTAGGTTCAAAGTTGAACTAGTATAATAATAAAAAATTTAAAAGAAACGTAATATTTGTAAATTAAATTGCTCGGATTCTGTTTCAGTATCCATGAAATAGTATTAATGTAATGCAGCTATGCCCATTCGTTTGGGTATTATTGTGGATGCATTTGCGTGAATTAATTTCAATATTTGGCATTACGTATCCGGTTTCAAATCAGCTTTATCCGATGAACATTTTCAATCAATATTAATGATGGGGAATGATAACCTTAAACTCCGACGAAGAGTATCCACGTAATTGTATCTCGTGGAAAGGATCCTACACTAGTCGCTAACATGTTCAGGCAATTGCAATCGTGTGAACTGCATTCGCGTGTATTTCGTGCAAGTAATTGCCGCTTAAATCGTCCGCGGAAGTTGGTGACTCATGTTCGCTGGTAACAGTTTAACGAAAACGGTTTATGCCACCGAGTGTTCCGACATGCAACAATTGATAATTCGATGAAGACGTCGGCGAAACAAAGGCGAAGTAGTCTCGGCCAATGAAAGAGCCCACCCCCCCAAGTATTTCCACGAGGCTGGCTTGAAAGCACTCGAATCCAACCGAGTCTGATGTTATTCCAAGTAATGCCGTGTGTTTATGCACGCGAAGTAACTAAACTTACTTACCTACTCCTCAAACCGAACGAACCTAACCTTCGACACGTTTCCCTTCCCGATACCGTCTCTTCCGCTCACTCGTTTGCTTGTTCGTTCTACTCTGAATAATAATAAGATTTGGCTCGTTAGAAGTTTCATTAGAGCTTTGTTTACCGCGTCTGAGAGAGACAGAGCCAGGGAAAGGAGGAATGGAGAGAGGAGAGGAGAAATAGGACGTGGCAGAGAAGACTAAAACACGTTTGAAGAGACGTCCTTCGTTCCACCCGTTGGAGTTAAGTTCGCCTTGGTGCAAGGCTCTCTGCAGTTTCTCTTCTTACGGAATCCTTAAGCAATGCTTTAGGCCCCTGCAGTGGTTCACTGAACGGAATTGAATAATCTGCAGCGCCCGAGAAACTTTAAGACAATTCGTTGGGTTTCGAAGTTGCTATTTTATTGCTGTCGATCAAATTAAGGGATATTTTCGGATTATTGCCGTTCGACAGTCGGTAGATGTACTTTGTATTCGAAAATTGGGCGGAACAACTTTTTGGCGAATATGGAAACCGCTTTAATCTCGAACACACGAGCTAGAAACAGTGTGGTTTTACGGGCCAGCGCATCCGCTTTGTTTACCGCTTACTAAATTCTCGGCCAATTATATGAGGTTTGTGATGCGTCTCGCATTTAGCTTTTGTATCTTTACCGTGACAGAGGTCTCGTTAAATTTCACCTTGACTCTGAGGGTGCCTCGGCGGTGAAGTGTACTTCAAAGGAAACGGAGGTAAACGCTGTAACAACCTAAACGTATGAAAGTATAACTGCAATTAGTGCTGGGAAACAGCGTGGCGTTCCTGAAAATTGTAGTGCAGAATTAACAACGTACCATTCCGTGTTTAAGTCCAGACGAGCGTCTCATTAAGATCGGTGACGTTCAAATTACTTTATTGTTTCCCCCATACTTAAACAAGTAAATTTTCTTTAACGAACGTTATCAGTTTCGAAGAGAAAATCATTTTTTACATTTTATGTATTCTATTGTCGCTTTGTTGTATCAACGATATTCCCCCGTCAGTAAATAAAAAAAGGAATAAATAAACAAAAATAAAACGATTCCGTTACTGTTTGATATAACAAATAAAAAAATAATCATCGAGCCGTTCCTGCGGCCTTGCGTACGTGTAAACGAAACTTTATATTTACTTCCGATTTTTCGATCCAATTTGCTTCGCGGGCGGCTCAGTGTTCCATCGACTTCCGAGTAATAAATAACGATTCCAAACGTCAGCCAAGAATTCGCCGCGGTCAAATTGATACCATAGATCAAGCTATGGAAAAATGATTCCGGCATACCGGCCTGGCTCTCCTTTCGTTCGATAAAGCTTTATCGAAGAGCCATCTTGCCGGTAGAAAAGACTTTTCAGAGTTGGACCTTGAAAATTGATACTGCCATCTAAATCTTCGAATGATAGAGCTTCCCCGCTTTGCGACTAATTCTCGAGCAAAGAAGTACGCGCAGATTAGGGCGTCTAAACACGAGGAAGATAAAAAGCAGAGAAGGAATTTGAGTTCACTGTTTGTTTTTAATCCGTGGCGATTTCTCATAGTCGGGGAAGTAAATTGTCCGGGTGAGTGTATCGATAACGACGTTCGCCCTTAGCGACGAACGAGTTTATAGCGCGTGTTCGAAAACGCGGGAAATAACGATCCGCGTAGGCGAGAGGATTGAAAAGTATCAGGAAAATAAAAACCCGTTGCAGGCCGCAGCTGTTCCCGTTCGCCGCCAATAGATTTTGTTCCAGGAAGAGATCGGCGTGTACGGCCGCGCGAAATACCGTCTCTCGCGTATACACGGCGGCGTGTATCGTGGTAAAAGTGAATTTGGGAACTCGCCCAAATGTTAGCTCATCGGTTAAATCCATGCGCGGGTGAGAGGTATTTAATATTGTGGCAGCAGAGGTGGTTGCGGTATAGGCAGCCGTGAGCTGCCAGCGGACCCCTCTGTTTACCATATAGATGACTCGTTAGCGAATGTTAAATTACTGTATTTGCCTAGTGGAGATTTATCATTCATACCGCGGGCCAATCTACCCAGTCGTCGCGATAATAAGTCAGCTTCCATTCTCGTCCTCCGCCCCCCCTGCCCCCCTTGCCTATCTGAAATACGCCCACGGCGCGTTGCAGGTGGTGGACCCTATAATCGGTTTGTCACCGTGCCGATTCTTCCATCGATTTCTGATTAAAACGTTGCGCTAATGTCATTTCTCCATCCCCCAAACGTGTTTACGACTCGTCCGCGTCGCTGATACGATAGTCCGCGATGTTGTGCTCGCTACCAATTGGACAAATTAACGCGCGAACCATTCTATTCTTCGTTCTTGACCTTTCACCCTAAACCTATCGACGTTCCATCCGTACCCATTCTCTTTAAAAACAACTTGACACAGTGATCAATTTCGTGGATGGGATTTCCACTTTGACGAAGAGTCGAACGAACGAATATTCCTAACAGGTAGGCGATTCCTTTCCACCCCTATCTCTTCCAGCGTTAACGTCACAGTCGCGAGCGTAGCCAAAGGTGCGTAGTGTAAGTTAGCGAAGAATGCTGCTAGGGCTGGGAATTTAATTTTCCGGTTTCATTGTGAGGAACTTATATCGCCTAAAGGTCTCCGCTGACGTTTCTCTACTGGCATTGCGTTATTATCGCCAAGCAACGGCTCGTGAATACTGTCGCGACGACGATGCGTATTGAAGAGACATCGTAAAGAGAATTTTGATGTTTAACTCCCGTTACAAAACAGAATATTGCGACAGCGGTGTTTAGAATCGTGTATAAAATCAGCCAAAAGGTTTCGCGGAACTTTCAATGCGGAGGATGAGAAAAAAGGAAGAGAAATCACGAAGACTGCTTGAAAAGCGGGAAACAAAGCAACGATGGGACGAGTGGCGAATAATCGTGGAATTAAAAATATCACGATGATCAACGCGAGGATGTAATTACTTTGCGGAGTACAAACGCGAGCACCTCTCTTTCTTCGTATTCGCCATAAAAAATAATGGAGCCAGCCTCCAGCCTCAATTTGAATGCCGGTATGAATGGGCACTTAGGCCGACTTCGAGTGCGGTCGCTGAAGTATAAAAAAGATATTCATGTTACAAGCTCGAATTTCTCCTTCTCTGATTTTTCCGCAGTTATTCTAATTATACGTCGAAAAATTAAACGAACTCGAGCGCAATCGCCGGCGGAAAAAGATCACGTGCTCGAGGGAGAATAATAAGTCATTGTCTTCTTAACGTTGTATCTTCTTCTCGTACATCACTCTAGATCGTTGCACTTAGAATTAAATAAATAAATTGTGGTAGAAGTAATAATATAAATACAGAGACACAACTGTTATTGCAAATAAAAATTCGTTATTCCTATGCAATTCTGCACTCAAAACTGAGTACGTTTCATTTCAAGCATTTTTTATCGAGAGTAATTGCACCATTTACTTCGTTCAAAAAATTTTAAAAGGTTTACTAGCAAAAACAAAAAAAAAAAGAAAATGACACGCGTAATAGCTTTCAATAGTCTACAAATTCTCGTTGATTTTTTGTAAATCTGCAATGTAAAACATTTTAAATAGAGTGCAGTGCAAAAAAAAAAATTGTTTCTGTTCCCATAAGATATGTTCTGTTGTATATTTTTTGTTTAATACAAGTGGATGATAATCCATATTTAAGAATACGTAAAATTTACGTCATCGCTAGTAATATCATTGCCTCGAGGGTTACTAATGATTTAACAGTTGTCGGGACCAGTAATTATCGCAAAACGTTCCGTGTTTCGGCGAATGCATTTTTCAGTAACTGTCTAGAGCAGGGTGCATCAATGGTAAGAGACAAATCCACGACGGCGGGCTTTCTACGAGCAGAAGAAAACCTCGAAAGATTTCGACGGTTGGGGTAAGAGCGAACCGCTGTACCATGCAATGGATCGGATTAAATATTATTATGAGGAAGAACGAGACGTGTCGTGCGGCACGGTACAGCCTTCGTTCCTCGTCGATCCCCTTGGTTTTCCCCTTAACCAGCGAGCATACTTCCGCAACCCTCCTCCACCTGTCTCCTCGTCCGAAGAAGCTGCGCCCAGCTTCTGAAACCGAAGTCTCGAAAGTTTGGCCCCTTCCCAGCGGTCCCGCCATCAACTACACCGCGAGGAATGCATTTTTCATATCCTCGCGATATTATCGCTCCCGTTGGTTGTATTAATCGGTTTGGAAAGGGAAATAACGAAGGGAAAACTTCGCGCCGGCGCGACGTGAATCCCGAAAGAATTATGTAAACGCGTGCGGAGACGGTACCCCGCGTATTAGACAGGGGAGAATCTTGAGTAGCCGCCTTAAATGATACGCAGCGGCGATAACGTCGCGTCTCTTGGAAATTTTTAATTCATTTATCATTGTTCGCTACTTGGACGAAATATCTGCCAAGGGTGCGGGAGAAAAGTTCGTAAGTTCGTCTCTGGAGGCGCCGCGACTGGCTGCGGAGCAGAGGTTGACAAGGGCCCGAAAATATTAGTAATTATTAAGACAGCATCGATCCAGGAGAAACTAATGTATGTAGAGGGATGGGGTGGAAACATAAATAGAACTCGTGGAGTTGTTAAGGTGGCCCTCAAATACAGAGGAACTGTTCGATGGAAAGAAACCAGGGTACTATCGACAAGTAATTAAAGCTGCTCGCAGACCAAAGAGCGAAGGAATTTAAAGACTTTTCTCCGTCTTTGAAAATGACTTCCTTGTTCCCTCCGTCGGTATCCGTCGTCGACGAGCCAAGATATCCGAAGAAGAGAGTCTCTATTGGTCGTTAGAGGATCGCAGACGATCCTCGAAGAGGAAGCTTCATTCCGTGAACGGTAGTCACCCGATAATTCCGTGGAGAGCTCCAATAATTTTGATATGTAAATACAAGGTGGTATCCTTGTCTCGCGGTATCGGCCTGATTAAAATATCCCGAGGCTCGGATTACCATGGATTCACAGAGGTTTCCCAGACATCTTATCCCTGCTTAGGAGGAACTCTTCCTATCCGTATTCTCTCTTCGCCCTGTCTTCTTCGTGCTTTAAATTTCATTATCGAATGATCGAGAGACCCCGTTGCTGAACAGGCCGTTATTCTCCATTTACGAACGTAAAGGCGATCGCGATACCGTTACGTCGTCGTTCCCATGGAAACGTGCTTATTTGCCTTAACTGGTTCCGCTAACCGGTATAACTTTCGAAATCGACCGATCTTCGGCGGAACGTTGTTATCGCATGCATCTATTACCGGTGCCTGGAACAAGTTCTTCAAAAACACTTATCGCGGAAATAGTCGAGCGGTCCATCTCAAAATTACATCGACCCTCGATCCGCGATTCCAATTTCACACAGACGGTACTCCAATTATGAAGTTCCCCGGCTACGTTCGACTCTTTAGGGTACACCGTTCAAAAAGTTTCCGGGCAGCTCGCGAACGGCGATCGCTAATCTCATTATCCCGACAACGGCGAGTTTATCGTTTATTATTTCGCGCTAACTTCGAAAAAAAAAGAAAACAACGAGATTGGAGGGGCGACGGGGTGGGTGGCAGAGGGGTCCGGGCGCGCGTACGGCCTCGACGGGGGCGAATGAACAATTAATAGCGAAGATGGAATAAAGAGAGCGAATGGGTGGCGAGCACCGAGTTATAATGACGAGGTATTAAATAACAACGAGAACCGTTAAGGGATGACGAGATAAAAACCTTCGTGGATCGTTAGCAGGCGTCTCGGCCATTTCTTATTCTCTCTCCGACTTCTCTTCTCTCCTTTCTGCTAAATGGACTCTCTTTCTCTCCTCGTCGAATGTCTCTGTTTCCACCGGTCTCGCCTCCGTCCCTCTCGCTTCACGGAATTCTCCGTCTTTGTCCTCGTCTTCCCGCTCAATTCTCGCGCCCCTTAAAGAAACTTTTAATGTAATTGCCGCGGGACGTGAAAACCGCTGATACCGTTACCCCTGGCCCGGAGAAATCCGATCCGTGAAAATAAGTCGAGATAGCGTCCCACCTAAAATCCCACCCACTTACCCTCTTACTCGTCTCCTCGTTTTCCTTTCGATCTTTCGGTCTTTTACTCCCCGAGCCTCCTCCTCGTTCATCGAAAAATTGTTTCATCCGCTCCCGCGAAGTCTCGTTTAATTTTCAGTTTCCAGCGGCCTCCTTCGCTGATAACGTCACGCGATCGTCCCTGATAGAAATCCCCTTCCTTCTCGTTCCCTACCCCCGTCTCTGTTTTTCTTTCAAACTCTCTCTCTCTCTCTCTTTCTCTCTCCGTTGCTGTATCTCCCTTTCGAAGCGTTGACCTTTACGCCTGGCAATTTACCAAATTGGTCGTCGGTCACTTTGTCGTCAATGACAGATTGGTAGCGCGTGGATTGCGCCGGACGCTTCAACGCGCTGGAAACAAAACACGCCCGCTTGTTTTTCAAACGATTTAGGCGCTGTTCCCTCCGCTCCGGGCCGCACCAGAGCGCGAAAAAACGGATCGTTTATTCCGCGGAAAATCTAGAATTTTTACTACGCCGTCGAAAATGAACGCGCACGGTTGATACGCGCGGAACGGAATAGATTGCGTTATACGTATCGTTACTTCCTTCGTCGATCGCGCGTTGGACGCTCGACGTTTCAAATTTTATTTCGGCGCTTCCGGCGGAAGGTTTACCGCCAACTTCGTTTCGAACAACTTATTAGGCCCTCGAAACCATTTGATTCTTATGTGTCATAATTACCAACAGTAATGCGAGGTACTTCTCTTCATAGACTAATTATGCCAGCTCGTGTGTAGGAATGGGGTTGGGGAATGCGCAACACGTAAGCACGTATATCAGAGCCTCTCAACTGTCCTCGATATGGCGAAGTAACGAAAAGAGGCTCGTTCCGCTGGCAACTCCGAAATGCCTCCGAACGATATTATTACGCGGTTCATTTAAGTTAGATAACAACAACTCTATAGCCCAGGTTGGGCGGCGTAGTAAGGTTGGTAACAGCCACCGCAGCACAATATCCGCTACATCTCTCGCCTGCAGCCTAATTACTTTCCGGCCTCCGGCTCCGGCACCAACGGTAACGACGGCAGAAGCAAAACCGTCGGAGTTACAGAGACCACCTCCATCGACTTACCGCCACCACGTTCGACATAACTCTGTGTTATGTTGGTAGATAGACGGGGCTGCTAGGTAGATGTCTGGCATCGAAGGTTAGGAGGGTAACGGCAGGGGTGGAACGTGGCAATCTACCGTGAGAACGATAATCCTTCTTCCCTTTATTTTATTTCTTATGCTCCAGTTTAATTAGTTTCCCGATAATACCTGCTATCTCCTCTCCGCAGCGGAAAGAAGAGGCGCCCTCCGACCGTTCCATCCCCCCCACGTACCCACCACCTTTTCCTTCGGCGATCGCCGTGCAATTTCTCGTAGCGTCGAATCGTTCAAAGGGTCTTGTCCGATCTGATTTGAGGGATCGTTTCCTTCTCCCGTGTTACTGCGCCTCCTTGACGTATCCGTAATTTTATGGTGATAGGGAAGATAGAAAGGTAATAGAGGACTATTCCTAAATGGAATGCGGATTTCTTGAGAACGAGCGAATAGATTGCCCCTGCGCGAAGCGTTTGCCTTTGCCGATTGCAATTTCTATCGCATTCCCTTCTTTCCGTCCATGGAAGAAGAATTACCTAACCTTCGAAATGATTCATCGCGGAATGCCTGTCCGCCTAATGATCAGAAGAGGATCAAAAGCCAGTCTGGTGGTGGAGTAAAAAGTTTGGGAAAATATCGACGAATTCCAACTGTTTAACGCGTCGAAAACAAAAAAAGTTTCTATAACGGTCGGGCTGGAGGGCTAAAACACCAGCGGCGGGGATTTGTCGCAGCCAGAATACAGAGGCACCGCGAATGGCGTTGAAAAAACAAGCAGTGTTTGGAAATGAGGAGCTGCGGCATCGCAGCCAGCCAACTCGACGGTCATAACTCGGAGCGGTCTTTCTGTACGAAGTTCGTGTCGATTTTCCAGGCAGATTTCCAACCAGAAAACGATTCGACCCGTTCAAGTCGTATGTTTGTTTTGGAACTTGCACACGGTCGCTTTTCAGACCACCGGCAGCCCCGCAGTCGCCATCTCGACTCTTCACCCAGGCAACCAGCAATATCTCGTGCCACCCACCAGCCCGCCCGACCGATGGTGGCTGGGTGAAAGAGCACCCTTTCGGGGTTTGTGATGCGTGCAGATGGCCGTGCAGAGGGAAATCACGCGTGGCTGCGCTCAACTGCATGGTTGCAGCAAATACATGCCAACCACCGGTGAAACGTTCGACCGACCAACACCAATTAAGCCAATGACGTTCCCCTGCATCGATGATGATGGTAATGCCGCGTTTTCGGACCCTGTATCCCATAACGAGCCGCCAAAGAATCGCTAGTATGGAGAGGTTAATTCGAAACGAGAATAAAGTATGGTCGTTCGGGATTAGGAACGTTTCACAGTGGGCTGAAAACGTAGAAAAATTCAAGACTCATACTTAATTTAGGATTTTTATTAGCAAATTGTTTTCATCTTCTCACATTCGTTCGAGTTACTTACTACTGCTAGACGTAACAAGAAAACGTCGAGACGAATCGTCTCGGAAGTAATCACAAATCCAAGGTAATTACCAGGTTCCAATCAATATCGGGCAATTCGATAGTGGGGCCTTTCTATTGAAGACATTTTTCCATTCAGTCTTGTACTCTCTTCGAGAGACACCGTCCTGCCTTTAATCCGGATAATAGCGTCGCGAAGTAATTAAGCCCTTTGTCTTCTGTCTCCTCGTATTTAGTTACAAAGAAAACGTCAGGAAGTTTCTTGACTTGTTGCGCGACTCGCACTATCATCCGATGGAACTCGCTCTGTGGTGGATAGGATACGTTATTCGATACATAGAAATGCTCCATCTTCGTTACGATAACTTAATGACTTAATTTTTTATCATATTTTATCCATTAAATTTAAATAGAACAGTGGCAGTAAATTGGTCCTTTGCTTTAATAGTTCGAATTTCCAATCAAGGCTTATCTATTGCATTATAATTCTCTTCTTCTATATCGATCAGTTTCTACCCAATACGCAGAGCGTAATTGTTACATGTACGTGTATAATTTCCACCAACGCGGTAACGTTTGATTTACCGAGTGTAATATGCTGAAAGTATTCCTATAAAACACTTGCTAATGCGAGGGGTAATTTTATTTAAACCCGGAGAAATAAATAACGCCTTACGATTACAGAGATTCGAACCGTTCGACGGAAAAATTAGTGGATCCCGCGAGGACATCGATTCATCGAGACGGCTGAAGGGGCCGATGCCTTTCAGTGGCAATGACCCGCGAAATTGCTTTACGCAATCGGCCATTATGCATCTGAAAATTTCGCGAGGCATTCTAGATCAGCTCGCCGTTTGATGTGATACGGATATTATATGTATATTGTCCATTGTTGGCTACGTTTGATTGCACCGATCGCGCAATCATCGACCGGCCTTTTGTCGTGTAATAAAATTCAACCGCACGCATCTACATAGATCCGCCCGATGCGTGAACGTATAAACAAACTGTTCCCACGCGCGTAGAAATGAAAACGAAAAAACTTGCCATGAATATTAACAGCCCCTGTCACGATAACTTTCGTTTTAATTCTTTGCGCTTCCATCGCATCCATCGGGAAGAAGCTTGAAATTTTTATGCGACCAGACTGAACAGCATGACACCTATTATTGTCAGAGGCGGGATATACAAATTTCCAAGTCGTCCTTGATTTAGAGTTAGAGAAAGAGATGGCGTAGATAGAGTATAACGGAGTGGTTGGGATCGAAAGGAGCGAGTACCTTTTAGAAGCTTAGAGATTACACTTGGGACGAGCTAGTAGTAATGCGGAGGTGAGTCTCACAAGAGCAAGCCGCTGATTCCCACGAAGGATTCAACAGAACTTATAATACCTACGATGTGGCATCGGTTGCGGCACGCTTCCACCACCTACTGTCACCCTCTTGGCGCTAGCGTTTCGTCTTTAGCCACCCTCCCTTCTCTCGCATCGCTACGCATTCATAATTCAATGTCAAGCGCCACTTATCGAGGTCCTAGAGCCTCCAAGCCCTCGGTGAATTTAAATTGTTTGCCAATCCCGACGGAAAAATGAACGCACAAACTTCTATGTGTTAAAGTTAGAGGATATCTTCTCACTATTGGACTGATTCTACAATAGACGATGGTTTTTGTTTTCTTCTTCTTTTTTAATGAAAATTTTCCTAACTTACAAAGTGTATATGGATGTGGCTTGGAAGGCAGTCGAGCGAAATATCGCCTTAGACATTAGAAGTTAGGCGGGGATAAGAAAAATTAAGTGTCGCATCGAACCGCAAAATCTTCCCCTCGGGCGAGCCCAGGGAGAACGTCATTTAACGCGAGAAATACTTTGAATAGCAATATCCATTATCGCGGAGTTACACCCGAACGGACACCTCGTTCCATCGTAATCGGATTAGGCTTTCAAAGACAGAACGAGAGGGGCACAGCGAGGGAAAGAGAGAGAAAGAGTGATAGGCAGGGTGAGAACAGGGAGAGAGGGTGCAAAACGGATAGAAGATGAAAGAAAAGAAGAGGAGTTCTTCAAAGTAGACGAGTATCGGTGCACGAGAGAAGAGTACATATTACTTTAATCTGTCGAGAGAAAATCTTGTAAATAATCGAAGCAATTATACGAACCGTGGGGGGGGGAGTGAGACAAAGGCTCGGGCGAATACTTTTCCGCGTCGCAAGTAAATGAAAATAAGCAGTCAGTTTTATTTCATTATCAGGGTCTACGGAACAATTGATAATATTGGCTCGAGTAGACGAGCCGATCCCGAAAGCGTCTTTCCTACAGACTAAGGAGATGTCTCGTGTTTAGCTCTCGCGCTAGGGGAAATTGCTGCGCCGGAAATTGAGTGGCGAAGTTCCCTGCTAGTGTTTGACGTCGCGCGACAAATTGAAAGTTACTGTGACTGGAGGATACGCGCTCGACGATATTTTATAACCCCTGTGTGTATAATACCGCGTGCTACGAACATTATTTAGCAATTTTAAATGGGTACCCTACGATCGTCAAATTATTTCGTACGATTCACGGGAAATTAACCATTGGAAATATTAAAAGGTAACCAAAAATCGGTAGGGAACGTGTTAAATTAGTAAGGGCATAATGTACGGCGTGCATGTAGCTTTCAAGACTCGACACGCCAACTTATACATAACAATATATCTTGAAGATAGTATCCTCTCTTCGCCGTTCACGTAGTTACTTCACGAGAGCTGTCGCGTATTCGCACAACAATTCCGGATCGTGTAATGCGCCGACGAAAGCTTTCCTTGCATGAATACCCAAGTATGCAAATGCCACTACGGCATTAGACGTTTCTCTTCGCCTTCGAACATCACTCGAGGGCGCTTTTCGTTAGACGCCCTCCCTTTTCCGCCGTACCTGGCTCCACTTTATCACTCGTACCTGTGTTTAAAGAGATGCATTCGCGAGACAAAGGCACCGAGAAAGTCTCGCTATCGACGGTGTCTCCATGGTCATCCATCTTCGTACGATTGGGGGAGAAAAATACCTCCTATTGGTAATTTTTAATACCGAAGTATCTAAAGAAATGTCACGAATGTGGCGGCTTGGGTTGTTGTACGAAAGGAAAAAGAAGGAGCGTTTCGTGTTTGACCTGCTTAGACACCTAGACGTTTAGTGATCGATCGAGGAGCGTGTTTGTACAGGGTGTTCGATAAAGTAGCTATACTATAAAGTAACGATAATGAAGTAAATTAAAAGACGTTGATACTAATGGATCGTTCCTCTTCGCCGAAATAAATACGATAACTGAGATTGGCAGCATAGTGGCTGCGGTTCTCGAGCGACCGACGACTGCAAAAGGGGACCACACGTGTTCGCCAAAAGCAAACACCTTGAGTGGCCAAAGAGGCGCCTCCTGCGTCGCACAGAAGGTGAACGGACGATGTGTGCTGTGGCGGATAAGACAGGGGCGTGCCTCGGGTTCACGGGTGCCTCGTTGTATTTATTTTGGCAAGTGCATTCCACGCTGGTTCTAAGGAGCGGCGTGCGTCTTGGTGTGCACGCTAAAACACGAGAGGCGCAGCCGTAAAGGAACGCATTGTGGAAATCACTGATTTCCGCAGTCTGGACACGTCGCGGAGAATGGAGAGAAGAGGACTGTCTCGTGTTTGCACGAGATCCGATAGATGTATGTGCGTGTAACACAGGCCCCGTTGGCCTCCACGGTGTGTACACACGCGGTTCCCCGTGTATCGGAAGAACCGCGCGCGTCTGCACGTGGATGCGAGCTTTCGAAATCAACGACAATGAAGAAACACGACGTTCGCGCAGCCTGCGGTCTCGGGAAAGCGGATAAGCAGCCTACTAACGAGACGGCGTACCAGAGATCACGTACGACGACCCGCTTTTTTTTACCCTCCTACCACCCCCTGGAAACGGACCCGACCCGGCCGGACCGTACCCGCCAAAGGGAAAGAAAGGAATCGTATCGTCGAATGGAGGAGACGAGAAAATCGTTCCCATCGAAAACGCCGATTCCGCTCGTCGATAAAATAAATAGGAACGTACCGTGCCGACACGTACGTCGCGTGTACGTGCGGACCAATAACAGACCCTCCCGTCCACCGACGAATATTTTCGATTGTATTCCCGTTCCTTTCATCGCTTCTTTTACACTCCGCGTACACACGGTTTTGTCCCGAAAGTTCCTGGCCCTACGGAGAAGGGCGTGCACGATGGTTCGCGAAAGCACTCGAACGCTGTTTAAACTTTAAATAATAAAAATATACAGGATGTCCCAGCATGGGTGGTCAAAATCAAGAGTAAAGACACGTGTAAAGGAGATGTCCACGGTTAATCTTACGTAGAGGCAGCTTCAAAATGCAGCCAAGCGAGCCGTAGTCTGTTGAGAATGAAAATCACTCGCATTAACTTCTTGGTCGTCATCAGCCAAAGATTCCGGACACCTGAATCAGAACCACGGTCGCATTCTTGGCTTATGAAGGGTCACGCAGTTCGAAACCCTGGATTGTAGTATCTCAAGGGTCCCGTTCCAAGCTTTCGCTCACAGCCACGGTCTCGTGAAGCATGGTAGTCCAAACTGCTAGGAAGTGATCTCTGGAAGGTCGTACCACTCGCGTTTCGACCGTTTCGAATTCCTCGAACGTCCGGGTTCGCGATGGCTATGCCATTTTGTGGTTTCATACCTGAGAACGTCTAGAGACCGGAACCACTTATCGAAGTCCTCGAGTATTCGTATATTTCGCGCCAGAATTCTGTTAGATAATTTGATATCTCGTCACTCGATGCAAGGATGCGTTTAATACGTGTGAATTCCTACCGCATTCCGTTCGGTTCTTCTACGACAATCCCGGCTCGATCGATTCCGAATAGATATCATTTTCGTAATAATTCTTTCATAATTAAATAATAACATTTATCGAGCGATATCTCTCTTCTTTATTCTCCCTGAAAGGCGACGATTCCTGGTTGAAATTACCAATTCAAATAAGAATTTGAAAATTTTTGGTAATTCTTTGGAATAATAGCAGAGATATGTTGCCAGGGAATTTTTCTTAGCGCTTCTTACCTTCATTCGAGATGATGGCAAGAATATTTTTTATAGTATATTCCGTATTTTTTAAATATACGACATCGTTCGTGATTTATCTTTTGGTCAATTTATGCGGCGCGTATACGCGGGTATTCCGCTCATTCGCGGGATGTCTGACGGTATGAAGACTTCGGTCGACGGCGGGTCCCGTGTGACAAGCATAAACGAGCCAAGCCACCGGCGGTCGAGCGAGCGATGCAATGAAAACCGCCGTAAGCGGCCGTCTCCTGCGGATCGTACCTATGCTGAACGGAAGTAATCCCCCTGGCACTATAAACGTAAGCGTACATCACCGACGTGGATAACGTCCAACCGAGAATCACCTTCCACCGCACTAGCAAACGACTGGCATTACGCGCTCGTGTGAGCTCTTTACGAGATTTCGCGTCGTAAAGCACGCGGGGAAAAGCGATCCCTTCTTTTTAACCCGCTAATATTCGGAACCACCGTTGGAAAATTGTATCCCGTGGGCACGTGTCGCGAGGTGAATCACTCGTGACACGGCCCGGTGATTTATTCCGACGCGTGCCAACGCGCTTTCCTCGATTACAAGCTTTCCAATAGCAACGAAAGGAACTTAAAAATAAAATAAAATTAAAATCGTTTAAACGATCACCGTGATAATCAACAATCTCACGACACGTCAGCAGGCTTCAATTAGGTTAAGTGCACACAGCATCGATCAAAGACACAGCGTGCAGCTTTGTTTCTATGACCAAATATTATCATAGCGGTAATTCCAAAATGTATCGAACGTTTGGACCAATTACTCTCATCTAAATATTAAACAAACTACTCAATTAATCCTTGTATCGCGATTGCATTCATTTTCTATGATACTCGTATAATCTAAAACAATTATATATATCTCAAATACTAAAATAATTTAATATATCATTCTTTTCACTTATTAGATTTCTTGTTAGCGTGATTCTTAGATAATGATTAGATTAATTGCATATTTTGCATTTTCAATACTCGCGTTCCAGCGTCTAGTGACGAGATAGAGCAACTGTGAGGAGCATAATTAGCATTAAGCGTGCGTTAAAGGAATTAAGCTGATTATCATTCGAGTGGAGCTTGTTAAACCGTCGAACCTTTTGTGCGACAAACGAACTTGAAAAAGTTAATACACGGACGAATTCCAAAATTCTCAGCAAGAGTTAGTAATTAGCGTTAACGAGGACGTTTGATTATAGGATTCAAAGATAATGACGCGAGAGTTCTAGCTGAATTTTAATAACGTGCTTTAGATTTAAGTTCGTTCCGTCTGTCGATCGCCTGCTGTCGACTATAACAAGTTCTACGAAGTTGCTCGCAATAGAAAGAAAGAAGAAGATGAAACCAAGTTGAACATAATTCAGTTTGCTTATATTTTTATACGTTTATTTTATAATATGCATATGAAATCAGGGCTGTATAGTTTTTGTAACAATTATGTTTCCCCTCGCGGGAGAACAGCAGGGAACTATGAAGGAACCACGAGTCCTCGCCATACATAAAAATAAGAGGATTGTAAAAATATATTTTAAAACGATTCGTTCGTTATTTATTAAATTACAATATAACCACGATATAAACATCGATCGTCGACCGTTCGAGCACCTACATCCTCTCTTCTGAACGTTGACTGTTTCCAGCATGCCTATCATTCGACGAACTGGAGTAACATCTTCGTTAGTAACTTACCTTGTTATTTAACTTATTATCGTTTTTTTTTTTATTCGATTCTCCGTCGCCCCTTCAGGTCTCCTCTTGCTCCCAGGACCAATCCGCCTCCTCCGATTTGCTTCTCAGACTCGTTTTATACCCATCAAAGTGCTCCTCCGGCCAATTAAGTTTTGAAGAGTCCTCATCGACGTCCGATTTCGGATTAGCTCTGTTATCCTCGATGCTCGCGCTGTCGCTTCCTCCCGTCGATACGGACTCCGTTTCCTCGGACTTCGATCTCGTTCTGTTTTCCTCCGTATCGCTGCTCTTGCTTTGCGACAACGTGATCGATTCGGATTCATCGTCGGCGAACGCACCCACGTCTTCGTACTGTTCGCCGCTCGGTTCCGCTCTCACCGTCTGAACATCGTCGTTCCTCGACTTCGTTTCTGTTTTGGATTCCTCCTTAACGATGTACGCGGAACTGTCCTCCTCCGAGCGTGACTTCTGCGCCTGCCAGGCTTTCTTAAAAGGATGTTCTCGCTCCTGTTGAACCAGCTTGGGTCTCTCCGGTAAAAGATACTCGGGATCCTCCTCGCTGGCCTGGCTCTTCACGATGGACTCGCGTTTGTACAGCCCCAACGAGCTGGATTTGGGCAGCGTGTCTGCATTCTCCGCTCTGACTACGTTCCATCCCGAGTCCGACAGATCCTCTTCCTGCGACAACTTGGACAAATCCTGCATGGACATCCTTCTGCTGTCTTTCGTTAAAACGAAATTGAAACTGGCGATGTCCTCGTCCTCGTCGACGGACGTCATCTGGCTGCTGCTGGTGTAGGACCGTCGTCTCGAAGCATCCCAAATAACCTCCTCCTCGCTCTGTGTGTCCTCCCTGGGCGGCGGGGCTTGCTCGCGATAGTCCCTTCGTCGCAAGAAAACGTTGTCCTCTTCGGCCTCGCTACGCTCCTGAGAGGATCCCAGCTGCGCGACGCGCGACCCGACGCTCACCGTCCATGAGTCCATGTTATCGTTCGCCGAAGGATCCTTCAGCAACGCTATCTTCCCCTCCGCCGAGGACCTCCTCCTCGGCGAGCTAATATTTTCCTGGTCGTCCGAGGTGTCCTGTTGCTGCGTCGCTTGCTTCTCCATGAATTGTTTTCTCCGTATCCTCAGCTCGCCCTCCCAATCCTCCTCGTCGCTTATCCTGGGCTCCACCGACGGATGCCTAGTTTCGAGTTTCTTTCGTTGCACGACCTCGTCCTCGCTCTCCGACGAGTATGCTCTCCTCGCATCGGAGGATCTCGAGAGCGGAGGTCTTGTTTGTCTTTGAGCGGGTTCATGCTCCTCCGATTTCCCGGAGAGCCTTTTAGAGTCTGGACCTCGAGAGGATGAACGTTCCTTACCGACGAATTCCCAGGAACGATAATCGTCCGATTCCCTAATCACAGATCTCCCTCTGGACTCGGATCTCCTGTACCGTCTCGGATCCTCCTCCTCCTCCCTGCTTCTTAAATACTCCTCCTCGTCCTCGCTGTCCCGCGACGACAATCTCTTGGAGACCGTGCATCTACTTCGCTTAACAGCTTCTTCCCGCTCCTGTTGCATCCTCGCGTAGCTCGAATCCTCGTTCCCCGTGTCCCGATAATTCCTTTGACCGTTTACGCTTCTTCTTCCACGTTCCCTGTACTCGTCCTCGTCCTCCGGGAACCTTTTGTTGGGCTCCTTTATCCAGTCCCACGTTGGAATCGCCTTACGTATCGACTTCTCGTCCGCCACGACTCCGTCGATCACTCTCACACCGCCGTACTTAAGATATTCTTCCCAGTCCAATCCGGCGTAGGCTTCTTCTTCCTCTTCGAAAACTTTATCCTGCGGTTGCTCGCCTTTGACCGGCTCCTGCGCCGCGTCCGCAACTTCCGCCGTCAACTTCTCCTCGCCGGAAACTTCTGCGGCCAGACTGTCCGTGCTCTCCATTATAACGTTTTTAATTTCGTGCATCGGGATATCGAAGAACAGAGTCAGAACGACCGACACCGCCACAACCGCCGCTGCTTCGAAACCATCGACCTGTAAATGGAAATAAATAATAAATTTAATGAACGTTTACGTAAGGAAAACGAATTTCAATTCTGGAGGAACTATTGCTTTGCCAAATATTTATATAAATTCTGTACGCACCGTTCTATGAAGTTGAAATTCGCTAGAGTATCTTGTGGTCCCAACGTTGTAAAAGAATACTGCGAATTGCGTCAAGTACACAGCATATGATATTCTACTAAAGATCACTAACCAGTGATACGATAGGAATCTGTTTATTATACCTGTAAAAACGAAATTTATTCCTGTTATTAAGTGCACAATTTCGATGAAACATTGTTAACGATGCGACTAATCGTTAAATAACAATTTTATTCCATCGATTAACCTCCGTTCTTCGTGTGGCAGGCAAATATGATCCAGCACAGAGCTAAGGCCCACACGACTGGATAGATCACAGCATAATTGGTTGCCTCTTCAGCGTCGTATACATAGTCCCTTCTGGCTAGGTGCCACGGTGAAAATAACGACCATGATCCCAAGGCCATCGCGATTAACCACCCCAAGATCACTAACACCTGAAAGCAGCGCGTCAAATAATCGAATTTC
The DNA here is from genome assembly GCF_013123115.1 of Colletes gigas. Lineage (NCBI taxonomy): Eukaryota > Metazoa > Arthropoda > Insecta > Hymenoptera > Colletidae > Colletes > Colletes gigas. The sequence continues at coordinate 589,955 of NW_025106643.1, read as the reverse complement.
TATGTATAAAACTCTAAAAATCAAAGATAACCTTATGGATCCTGACATCTCTTCCGGTGTGATGTAACAACACACCGAGTCCTACGCCAAACACATACGGCGTAGCTCTGTGCAAGGGTAACACGTAAGATAAATTGGCAGTCTTGTAAAGGTGCTTTGATCTGAAATTAAAATGTTGCATTAACAACGACGAAAGGGTGCTGGTGTTAAAGTATTAGAATGTACACTTACGACATTCCGTGGAAAATGATCAGAGAAAGGTAATTGTTCATTGTCGCTATGTATCGTAACGTGGCCGACAACAAGACGAAGAAGAATAGTAAAAGAATCCCAATGATCGGCTTGCATTCTAAGAAGAATACGAATATCGGGGCCAATATCGACAACTGCATGTCCAGGGCCAGCTGATGGGTATGTGTCGCGCACTACGAATCGAAGAATTCGTAAACTTTCAATTATGTATCGTTTATTTGTTTGCAATATTTAACCACGTAACGAAAAGTTTTCAATTAATTTAGGCAGCGGATCTCAACAGAGCATCCAGTATACCTTGCAATTTATATTTGTAATATGACAAGCGATCTATATACTTCGTTTAAATACCATTTCTTCGAAGGGAAAGAAATTTTGTATGTACAACAAATTGGTCCATGCGTTGCTTTTGCACAGCTCGGCGTTTGGTAATATAACACTGTTCCATTGTGGCCCAGATCCTGTATGTTCCATTACAAATGCGTACCAGAACACCACCGCTAATAACGCTGGCGTGAGTCTAACAAAATTATGGAAAATTATGTATAGAAAACTCTGTACACATAAGCGGAATTAACTTACCTGATATACCTGGCGATAAAACGACAAAACCATCGAATTTCGCCGCGCTCAGTGAACTCGTGCGCCATGTTGTAAGCAGTTAAAACGCCGCTGAGTAGTAGAAACGCGTCCGTATAAACTATCGCTGCTCTCAAAACCGAGCTCATCGGATTATTTGCAACCTGTTTCATATACAAAGTACATTTAAATGCATATAAACAAAGGTATTCGATACGATTCTGTTTAAAAAAAACACCGATGGTATTGGAAAATGAAAAACATTGGATTTTCGTACACACCTCTGTAAGATCAATTCGATTAGAAAAGGGCAATCTTGATACTGGTATCAGCTGATGAGCAATATAAATGAGAATCGTGACAAGTGTCCTTATTCCATGAATACACGCAATATCGAAGTCGTTTGATCCTGTTTTCAATAAAGATCTGACTGTTCTCCGCAAGGAAAAGGACATTATTATTCTATCGGAATAGTTCCCTGTAAAGAACAAAGTAAAATTCAGATGCATCCTTTGAGCATCGTGTATGAACAACATACTCTTCGACTGTATGAAACTACGAAAGAGACTTCCGTCACTTTAGTTTACTTTGAGAAAAATATATATATAAGAATGTACCTTTTCCATCCGGTACAATTAAGTAATCTCTCACGGTTGCTATGAGGACAAGGCAGCCAACCATGGCGTAAAAATATCTGCAAGAAAATTGAAAATAGGAACACAGTTTAGATTAGTTTAATCTTGAGTGTGAAGTTTCAAGAAAATGAATACGTACAGAACGCCGATCGTCTCTTTCGAGTAGCTTCCTGGCTTCTGTTTGACGTAACACATGTTAGGATCAACTTCTACAGTGAATCTTATTCCTATGGTGGAATTGTAATAGCTCAATGCTTGCTCCAAAACATTTTCTGCGTCTTCGGCTGAACATGCTGCTGGAAGGCACAGGGCCCAATTCATCGTTGTAAATTTCGGAATAAAGTGACCCGGCTGAAAAGTGTGAAAGATCGTAGCATCAATATTGCATGACATATTTCGAATCAGTTAAAAAATAGTTATATCGCGCTTTTCCCATAAATCGAATCTGGAAAATAATTTTCGATCTTCGTTTTTGCAAATAATCGTCGTGATAAACGACGTTCTACATTTTTCAGCGATTGACTATGCACTCTGAACTTACGCATAAAACGATATCGATAATATTAACCAATTGACACAATCTGAGAATTTTATAAACGACTGATAACATGACGACTATGTTCTGCTTGTTTATCAAAAATCCACGATAAGCATGCACGTTTTGCGACACTTTTCGCCCACGTTGGAATATTAATTTCTTTATCTGTGACCTTCGATTAGAAATGTTCTTTACTACGTGCTTTCGTCGCAAACATTCGCAAACGCGTGCACGTTCCGAGTTTTCGAAACGATATTAAAGATAAAATTGTTGACTTACGTCATGCATGCTTCCTCTTATGAAAGCACGAGCCTGCATCATATTAACCGGAAGCCTCATGTCCGGGTGAGAAGCATGCAAGTCTATATTCGCCAGGCAATATTTTCCTTGCACCTTCAGCGTATTGTTATTCAATTTTACGTGCGCTATTACCCCCAAACACTCGTCAAAGTCTCCGAGCTGGTTGACGTTTCCCCGCAGCAGACCCGACGGGATTTTTGCACTCGAGTCTAACACTGAAATAACCAATTCAGTAATTAATCACTAAATCCCTACATGGAGAGAATTTTCCATTAAAAATCACCCTGCAGTACAGAAGAAGTCAGGGGCAATCTTTATCAATCTTTTCAAGTTTCGGGATGACTATCGACTCACTTTGCAGGGCCCACAACTTATAACCCCTCAACTGTCGCAGGAAGATCTTGCCATGCTGCTGACACTCCAAATCCTCGACGGCCGTGAAATTTGGCACAAAGGTCGGCACGCGTAGCAACGCGTCGTTCAAGCGAGCCAATGTGAAAGGTGCTTCCACGTGCGCTTTCGTTTTTGCTTTCAACTCTTCTTCTACAAACAGTCGTAGACATGCTTTAGTGTCGTGGAAAATCGGGGGAAAAGATCACCCTTATCGTACACAATACTCACTATCGGATCGTTTAACTTCTGCGTGCTTAGCCGGAGTAGTTTTCACAGTCACTTTCGTTTCCACTTTCGTCTTCTCGGGCTGCTTCGGTTGTTCCTTCGTTTTCAACGGCGCCTTCGACGCTTCCGGTTTCACGGGAACCTTCGCCTTGTCCTCCGGTTTCGCCGTGGGTTTAGGTTTGGCCGATTCGGGTTCAGACTTTGTTGCTTTAGCGATTTCGACCTTTTTCGGGCTCTCGGTTGTCTTCTTCGCAGCTTCGATCGGTTTCCTCACCGTTTCCTCCGGTTTCTTCGTCGGTGCGGGTGGTTTCGCTTCAACTTTTGGCTTTTCGGGAACTGGCGTCGGCGAGACAGCTTCCACGGACTTAACCTTATCCTTGTCAGCATACCTAACTTTCTCGAGCTTTCTAGGAACAGGGGTAGAAGCTTCCTCTTCCGAATCTTCGTCCTCTTCGTCCTCGTCCTCGTCATCCTCGTCATCCTGATCATCTTCTTCGCTGTCGTCGTCGTCCGTATCCTCGCCACCATCCTCGTCAACTTCATCTTCTTCTTCTTCTTCCTCCTCTTCGACTACTTTCCTCGTTCCCTTAACAACTTTTGTAATTTTGTCTTCCTTGCTCATTGCTTCGTCTTCTTCTTCGACAGACTCCCTCCCACGATCCTCGTCTTCTTCCTCTTCTTCGTCGTCCCCATCCTCCTCGTCGTCCGCGCGAGAATCCTCTGCTTCCTGTTCGTCGCTGTCCTCCTCCACTTCTACGATCGCCTCGGCCTCGTCGTCGTCGTCGTCCAACTCGACGCTCCTCGCACCCCTGTCCGCGCTATCATCCGCGATTCTTTTAGGCTTGTTGCGTGCCCCTTCCGCCCCAGCCACGTCATCGCCGTGCGACGTCACCTCGGCAGGTGGTTTCCGACGGCTGGCAAGCCGCGGTGCTGGCGTCTCGTGCCACTTCCGGGCCGCCGACGCGGTCGCGGTCGTCTTCTCCTGGCATCTGCCAAAGATGGAAGTGCAAGTGGCGCGATCCGGCTGCTCCGCGGACGTGGTAGCCGTTTGCAGTCCGTGGTCCCGTATTCGGAAGGCATAGCAGCTGGTGTAGAGGAGGAGCACGAGCGCCAGTGAACCGACGATGCACTTGCCCAGGAGGGCGGCAGCCATGTCACCGCAGCGTTCACATGGAAGAACCGCTGACGGAGCACTGTCGGACCACGATCGGTTGCTGGGGGCCAGCAACAAAGGCAACTATAACGGTGACCAACGTGCAGACGTTTCGTCCCTTGGTCCTCGGCGGATGCTGCTGGTTGCTGATCGTTCTCGCGACTTTCCCTCTCCTCGCCAACGAAGAACAGGTAACCCGGAGAGCCTCGAGAGACTATCGTATCCGCCTCCGACGACGCGGCAGACCCCGGGCCACCGTTGTCCGCCAGCGACCGTGCCTTTGTGAAAATTAGAACGCATGGCATCGTCCCAACCAGCTACGAGTTTTATTTAGCATCAACATTTCAGAGGCGGCCGACGACGGGTGGCTTTTGCTCGAGGCTGTGGCGCGCATGCGCGGTGATCAGAATCGCGGCACCGCTCGCGCCATGCGGTGTTCCCCGCGCTCGCGTTGCGCAACTCCGCGTCGAGATCACCCAACCCCGCCGTTTTCCCAGAGACAGCTCGAAAATAATGCCGCGTAGCTTCTCCTCGCCCACGACGCCGCTTGCCTCCTCCGCGAAGGCTGCCGCGCTTCTCTTTAGATTTCTGGCCGACGTTACGCGCTAAACTAGCGCGATACCGAGCGTCTGGTATGCAGGCCCTTGGGAGCCATCCAGATGTTCCGAACCGTTTCGCCGTTCGATCGAAATCTTTGATCGTCACGCTAAAATACTGTTTTACTTGGTAAATTGTCGAGGAATAGCGTTTCATTCCTTCTTCGATTCGATATTCCTTTTTCTTTTCACCCAAAACATCGGGTACATAATCGAATTTTTTTCTCGAAACTGAGTAGGATTTCAGGGATATTTCTGTTGACCAAAAATGCTTGTAATTGACCCCTACAACTAAAAATAATTTTTTTAGTACGATTTGAAATTGATTAATTTCGACGAAAAATTTCACACCTTCTCGAATTTTTTTCTCGAAAGTGGATAGGATTTCGGGGGTATGTCTAATGACCAAAAATGATTGGAATTGACCCCACAACCCAATATAATTTTTCCAGAAAGATTTGAAGATTTTTAATTTCGACGAAAAATGTCACACCTTCTCGAATTTTTTTCTCGAAAGGGGGTAGGATTTCGAGGGTATGTCTATTCAACAAAAATGATTGTAATTCACTCCTGTAACTAAAAATATTTTTTCCAGAATGATTTGAAATTTTTTAATTTCGACGAAAAATGTCACACCTTCTCGAATTTTTTTCTCGAAAGTGGGTAGGATTTCGAGGGTATGTCTAATGACCAAAAATGATTGCAATTGGCCCCACAACCGAAAATAATTTTTTCAGAATGATTCCAAACCTTTTAATTTCGCCGAGAAATTAAGGCACCTACCCCCTGTCGATTTTTCTTAAAAGTTCGTTTTTCATTTTTAATAAGTTTGTTTGACGCTGTACAGAAAAGTTGTCTAATACTTTCTTGTAGCTATCCATAAGCTCTACTTCAGAAAAAAGTTTCATCGAAATATATTCACTATTGTAGTAGTTATGGCTGTCTGAATATTGGACCATGTTTATGGGGGTTTTCTAATTTCTCGGAGTCAAGGAATAAGTTTTCGAATATTTTTGGAATTTGTACATATACTTAACCAAAATACGCGTCGATTGCTTTTTGAAACATCAAAATCGGCCAATCCGTTCAGAAGTTATGACGTTTTAAAGATTTGCTTGAAATTTCAGTGAAAGATCTCGACGGTATGGTCAGACATGAAATTTTTTCGGTAATTAATTTTTTTCTCGAAACTGCGTAGGATTTCGGGGGTCTGTCTATTGACCAAAAATGATTGTAATTGACCCCTGCGATTGAAAATATTTTTTCCAGGACGATTTGAAATTTTTTAATTTCACCGAAAAATTTCAGCACTTACTCGAATTTTTATTTTGAAGGCTGCTGAAATATTTAAGCAACGTATCCAAAAAGACAACTAACAAAATCGAGAAAATATATAATCGAGTATCTAGCCACGTAGTGTGGGATAACAGAAACATCATCAGAACATGAATCTTGAACCTACTGATGGTACAACAGTACGAATCATTAGTTAATAATTTGTAATTGTTCCTGACAAATTTACTCTACTTTGATTAAAATTATATGCATAATTTATTATAGACTATGTATAGAACAGATCGAGTATTCATATCATTTTCGTGACACTCCCAACGTTACCAACAAGCGATAGGAAAAGATCACAACGCTTAGAATGGTAGGAACTAAAACTACAAAATTCTTTACGGTCCAGAATTGAACATCAATCGATTAATATCTTTTTAATATGTTTAAAACGTTCCAATCGACCGACACGAGAATTGTTCTCGCATGTTTTGAGATTAAACCCCTCGAATTTGTTCATATTTTCGTACCTATTGGTTGCAATAATTATTAATTAACATCAGGCAATTGTTTAAATAATGCTCGATAGCGTGGGTTGTATAAATAATTGTTTTTAATAAGATTTTGCATAGAATATTCATTTTTCGGTCATAGGCACGGTTAACCGTTAATTGATTGGTGATCACGCCAAGGACAGTCATCCCCACCCCTTTAATTCTTCTACCTGAGGCTCACTGCAGGTGACGATTCTCTCTCGCTCTCTTTCTCCTCTGGCCTGGTGGACGTGGCGGAACGTCGGGGGTCTGCGCTCCACTTCTACTAACCACTACTGACTACTGACGACCTCTGGGGACCAATACTGACCACTACTGACCACTACTGACCAAGACTGACCACTCGTGAGGACTCGTAGGAACTGTTGACCAGTACTGACCACTACTGACCAGTGCTGAAATATCGCGTCTAACTATGTGTCAACAAGTAGTAAGTCCATTCCACTCATTTATACGTATTGGTACAAAATTTGTTTGTTTCTTTTATTTGATTATACCGTGTCAATTGGATTTTGCCTGTCCCTTCATTATTATGTATGTTTCTTTCGTCTTTTTCGAATTTTGACATTAATATCAAGTGAAAATGGCAATGAACTACCGTGTTGGTTCATTTTTATATTTATTTCTACAATATTCCGCGAATTTTGATCACATCGATGGGAATATGATTTTCAATTTTGTATTATTACTCGAATTCTCGCAAAATTTCACTGAGATACTTCGTTGAATTGTTTGGTGCTTTCTTTTTGACGTTATCTGTGAAATTGTTTCGATTCTATTCGATATTTGACATCAATATCAAGTGAAAATGGTAATGAACTACCGTGTTGGTTCATTTTCATATTTGTTCTTACAATATTCCGTGAATTTTTATCACATCGATGGGAATATGATTTTCAATTTTGTGTTAATACTCGAATTCTCGTAAAACTCACTGAGACACCTTGTTGAATTGTTTGGTACTTTCTGTTTGACGTTATCTGTGAAATTGTTTCGATTCTATTCATTATTATGGATGCTTCTATCGTCTTTTTTGATTTTTGACATCAAGCGAAAATGGTAATGAACTACCGTGTTGGTTCATTTATCTCATTATGTGTCTATTTTGTACATTTCTTTAGGTATGAATATTTCTACATTTCGTAGCTTCTCCAGCTTCTAGATTCTCATCTACTCCACTACATTCTTCGATACATCAGTTCCCTAATTGCTTAGTTTCTTTAATATGATACTAATATAGGTATGCGTTACTGTTCTAGGGCATCGAGGGAAGACGTGACAACCGCCGAGGGGCATATAATTCTGAGTCTATAGGGGCATATAATTCTGAATGAGTTTTAAAATTAACGTCGAAGATTTCTTTATTATACGTGTCTCCGCGTCCTACCAAGCAATTATTCAATAAGTAGCTTCTGTCTCGCTCGTTCCCCCGTTCCTAGCTTCGATCACCGCTGTTTCATCGATTGAAACATGTGATCGGCCGTGTGGCTGATCCGAAAGATCTAATCGCCTTCCCTTGGTAGCATGATCCAGGGAAAATGGTACTCTGCTGGAAGGTGTGGAGATTCCGTATCCTGCGGAATCGCATACCTTCCAGCGGAAGTCGACACTGAAACAGAGGTACTCTCTCTTTGTCAGACAACTTGAGTCGGGTCCTTCGGGCTCCCGGCGGGTTGCGTTGGAGCAATGGAGACCTTAGATTCGGAGTCGCAGCCGTCCGTTATCCTGTAGAGATCTAGTTAGCAAGGGCAGTAGGTTCGATCCTCGGATCCGCCACACGGTTCAGCGTCGCGTCGCGTCGCGCCGCGTGCCCCTCAGATTAACTTCGTTCCTCTTTTTAACCAAATAATTGCTTGGTACAACTAAATCAGAACATCCAAGGAACTTTGTTCCCTTCTATCGTCCGAATTTTAGTTTTAACTTGACCAAACTTGAGCTTCGACGTTAATGTTAAGTCTCTATTCTATGTGTCTCCCAATATCGCCGAGTAATTATTTAACAAGTAGCTTCTCTCGACTCGTTCTCTCGTTTTTCGCTTCGATCACCGCTGTTTCATCGATCGAAACATGTGGTCGGCCGTCCAGTTTGTCCAAAAGATCTAGTCGCCTGCCCATGATAGATCGATTTCTAGAAATAGAAATCAATTTACCAAGGGCAGTGTCGATTCGATCCGAAGATCTGCAGTACGGTTCAGCATCGCGTCGCGTCGCGTATCCCACAATATAGCTTCACCCCTTTTTAAACGAAATAATTACTTGATGCAACTAAACTATAAGGGAGATCGATAGAACTTTGATTCCATCTATCTCCCTTCGGGTCTCCGCTCGCAGCAACCTCCACGTGGTGAGACCTGGGTAATATTATTTAGGGTTTAATTAATAATCGTGTCACTCTTAGCTGGGTAATGCAATTATTAATTAAAAACTAAATAAAATTAGCAAATTGGCTGCGATCCGCCTTGCATAGGTCATCATAGATATAGAGCTTCTTCGCTAGATTAGTTTTGATTCTCATCATCAAAGATTCAAAAGCATTGTCACAGACACTGTCTGCCCATCAATTCTAATTCAATGATTAGTTTTTTCAACTGACCGCCATCCATAAGAAGAGGTCGCTTAAATCAGTTCCGAATTTTCACGTCGGTATTGCAGTCAGATTCGGCCTCGATTTTTCTGCTGTTGGAAACATTCTTTTCATGGAAGATGCAACAAAAATATGTGTGACTCGATTCCTTATATTGATCGCAATTATAAGTATATTCGAAATTCAATTATAATTCCCGGCGTTACGTTGCGCTGCAGTCTTATTCTTTATGGGGGTTGGCAAGGTCGCATGCGATACAGAAATGATAATGGGGTCAACTCAAAGTTCGGTAGATGTGTCAATTTATGTGCATTTAAATTAATTTCTGCTTTATTGACGATGTCAAAAAATACTCGCAAAAATACAAATCGTAGACAGGATAAGAATTATTAACATTGAACTAAGAATAGAATAAGGAGCTATGTGAAAACACTCTGATGCAATAGTGTAGCTTAAATAGCATCGTGTATACGGAATCTTAAGTACCATTACGTTTTGCAAATATTCGAGTTTAGCAGGAAATGGAAAGGGGTAAAGGGAAACTCGAGAAAGGTTTCTTCAAAAACGTCTTGAAATTGATGCTTAGAAACGAGTTCACTTCACCTCACAGACGTTAGTTATGTTCATTGAATCGATTTGTTGGACAGAATTGAACTGGACGAGAACCAATTCATAAGTGACTATGGTTCCTGCTACCTGAAACATAACAGGAATGATTCGTTATTCATTTCCCTAAAATGGTAATAACAATACGTACAGTTAATACGAGACCCCTGGTCACTGAGAAGAATTTCATGCCAGTCAAGCAAATGCTATCCGTGGTTACTTGGGTTAAGAATCTCATCACCTATGTGAACAGCAAAATCGATCCATTCCTTATTCTTATAGAATCAATTGTCAGTGACAAATTGTTTTTGACATTTTTGAAGTCTTACTTCCGCGCAAAAGCTGCTACCGGAAACGCTGTATAGAATCGGCGCAGGAAGCAAAGATTCGTCGTGAATCGACGCCGCGTATAAAGAAACCAGCGTCGTCCTCGCCAATAAGAATCCGAAGGAGAATCCAAAATAAATTTTCTCGATGACGCTTCGCATAGGGCTGTTTAAAAATTGTTCGAATTAAAATCTTACAAAATGGGTCAGTTTGACCGCTTCGGTAGTTCTAATGTTAAAATGGTGCTTCATGGTATACTTGAAAGAGAAGAGTAGTTGTATGCAAATGAAGTAGAGATCGGTGGCGAACGAGAGAAGAACCATAACAGAGATGTGGGAGTCCAATTGTCTCGTCAAGCTTGCCAAGTGGTTATAGTCGACTCTTGCCTCGGCCCACCACCATTCCGGCATTGCCTTAACAGTGAAACGATACTAACGACCAAGATTCGTAATTAGAAACGTCTATTACGTGTTATAGAAATATTTGTTGTTCGTAGCTTACCTTGCCCCTTATAGAATATAAGCGAGTATTTAGCTGGCGAAATTGATCCGCCAAAGCTATGCTGATCAGTATTAAAAACAGGTCAACGAAATTCCAAGAGAATGTACTCAAAATATTAACGAGGTCCACCGTTATGCCTTTCCACAAGCTGTACGAAATTATAGAAAATACCTAGTCAAAGGGAGACGCATAATTTGAGAATATTCCTTAGTGTCTAAACAAACTTTCGTTCGTTGAAAATCTCTCGAAACCCTTTTCTTACCTGCGGAAATTGCGACTGGAAATAAATGCCAATGATGTCCGGAGTGCCTTGAAAATTAGCGCACTCCCTTGCTCTGAAATAGCCATGAAGAATGGAAAACCCGTGCTCTGCTGCAAATAGTTTTACCATAATTCGTTAATTTGTAATTTTATAAATAAAATAATAATGTAAAAGCCACACACCTAAGGCAAGTATCACCACCACTATAGTCACCAGCTTGAATTTCGTGGACAGACATATTCTGGACACTTTTCTGTGTTTGCTGGAGAACTCTTTCTCAAGCTTTTCCCACGTTAACATTAAACAAGGCCACTGCATGGCCAATCGCAGGAAAAGGAAGGACGCGATCAAATTGGTTCCATTAAAAACGAAGTTGGCTAAATATTATTAATAGTAATTATTAAACTGAAATTAAATTACTTTTATTCCATTATTCAAAGAGATATAAATATCTAACTCACTCATTTTTGTTGATGTTATCCCCGAAGAAACTATCCTTAGAATGTTAACGATCGTCATCATTGACGCCCCAAGGATCGAAATCACACAGTATATGATCTTTGGACTCCGCCAAGTGAACCTAATCGAACAAGTAGACAGATTTATCCGATAGTAAAAAGATTTATCCACGCTTGAAGATTTCATCGAATAAAAATAATTCACCTGAGGTACGATGCATCTGGTGTATTAACGCCGGACACGGGAAACATGGAAAAACACTGTGCAAGCATGATGATCGGTCTCATAGACGCGTGCAAACTGTCAGTTTGAGGGTTGAAAGCAACCGTGGGGGGTACCGCAGGGCCTGACACTAAGAATTTAATTAGAACAACGCTCTGTATAACTAAATTTCTTAAACATTGTTACTCACTGGTGGTAACCTCTGGCTTCAGATTATTAAATTTGTCGAACTCCGTGGAATCTTTGGACGGTCTGAAATTTTCATCGATAGTTCGGTGAACAATTTTGTAACAAACCGAGTAATGTCTATTACATTACTTGTGACACAAGACTAAAAAAGAAAAGGGTGAACAGTTTTTTAATGGACGATTCGATTCACTTCACTTTTATGCGCAGCAATTGAACGCTATTCATCGGTACAAAGCCACGGCAAACGACAAACATGAATTAAACGTAGCTAGATAGTACCACGGTGGATATTTGATCGCGATGATCTATGAATTACAGCGTTTCGCGATCGACGGTGTGCACGGCACAGGATCGCATGGTGAACAGAAGATAAACTCGTTATTTCAGAGTTTTACCATGCATCGGGGACAAAGGGTGGAGGGTGTTTTATAGACAGTGGAAGGTCAATAAACGTCCGCTTGGACAACCACTGGAAATATCGGTTTGATTGGACATCGTATACATAGCTAGCAAAAGTCTAATATACACTTGTACTTATCATCGTAAAGCTGAAGCCATTATACGAATAAAAGGAATGTAAATAAATTACAACTAGGGGTTTGATAACCTCGAGTGTCTAGTCTAATTACGAATGGAATGGTCTTTTTAAACTGATCATTTATTAACACTAAACCTACCACGAACCGGTCAAATGACTAATATTCTTATTGTTTGTTTTCTGAGAAAAATATGTAGTCTCTTTTGTCTATAACGATCGGCCGTTTTATTTTGGCCTCTAGAATCTCCCATTAAAATTTGTCCCAGGAGTGGCCTAACACCCTGTATTATAGTCCAGTATTCAGTTTCCATTGTCTTAGGACAGTCTAATAACGCGTATTAAAAATACTAAAACTTTAGACGCGTGCAGTTCCGAAACTACTAGGGATATATTAATTATTAAGGTATTGTTAGAAGCGGCCAGGCCTCCCCTTTAAAACGGTTTTTGGTTTTTGTCGATCGGACTTACCGTTTTCGAGATATCATAATTGATGTAAAAGGTAATTTTTTAAATTCTGCTGTCTCTCGCTTCCCCATATTAGACAAGGCTATTAACGCGTATTAAAAATAGTTAAACTTTGGACGCGTGCAGTTCCGAAACTACTAGGGATTTATTAATTATTGAACCACTGTTGGCAGCGGTGAACCTTCCCCTTTAACACGGTTTTTGGTTTTTGACGATCGGACTTTCCGTTTTCGAGATATCGTAATTTATGTAAAGGGGTATTTTTCTTAATTTGACTATCTCTGTCTCCGTCTGACGCGTCGCGCTGGACCTCCTTGTCGCACGTGAGTCGTGACTTTCGTGACCTACTTCCGCGTAGTATTTCCAAGAATTTACTACGCACTGTTTACTATTTTCGCGCGCGCGAGTTCATTGATTATCAATGGACGTAAACAAAGGCTTCGGACCGTCGTATCTCCGAAACTAGCCACCGCATCGACTTGAAATTAAAATCGCTATATCTCCGGAACTAATAAAGCTATCGACTCGTACAAACGCTCGTTTTAAAGGGCATTTCATCCCCTATCCGATGACTATAACAACTATTATAATTTATGCTATCTTCTATGTTTATTTTCACATTTACTTTGACGCTACATACCTAATGAAGTTTCAAGAATTCCTACTGATCGTACGACTGTATATTATACGATATAATGCAAAAATTAGGCGATTAGAAATCATTTGACCGGTCATGGTAGGAATAGGTATACACGAAGTGTCGGTAGGTTTAGTGTTAATTAAGTTAATTAGTTTGAAATTGCATTTGTGAAATATACCGCGACGTAGTCGTCCGTATTAATCTACTTTTGAGAACTTGCAAAGCACAACGTATTCGCAGATTGCAGTCTGAGAAATACTGGACTAATGGACACGATTTAAATCTAGAGCACCCTCCTAACAACTAATCATTTTTCATTGTTTCTTTATTGTCTGAATCATTTAACACAACAGTGATTACATCTAAGTCGTTACTTCCCTCGGATAATTCTCATTCCTTCATACCTGTGTTCGTCTCCATTTTCACATCGTTTCATATTTTTAACATCGTGAAAAATTCCCACATAATTTAGATTATTTCAAGGCACGAACTTGACGTTTCCATGATTTAAGTCATGATTAATTGCATGCTCTTAAACGTCATCAAATAAAACAAGGAAGAATCGTTTCAAAAACAGTGGATTTTATTCCTAAACAAAAGTGCTTCGTACTAGTTAAAATTTTTATATCGAGGGACTCGCTGGAACTCTATTAGTTGTACGTATATTATTACAAATACTTTCAGATAGACTGGCAGCATTTCACTCCCACACGCCCCTAATAAAACCCATTATTTTCCTCTTATCTTTTAACAGCGTTCCTACCTAGAAAAAACTCTTAATCGTTGGTTAAGGACAACTTAGTGGCCTTCACCCTTCGATATACATATTTTCAGGTCATTGAAATCAATGAGGAATCGTCGCTAATGTGCATAATTATCAACTCTCTTATTAATCATAGAATATATTCTACGTATCACGAATTTGCGAACCACTGTTCGCGTCTGCATATTTATGCGTCTCGATGCACGATTTAAAAAAGAATATCAAACTTCCCTTTATACGTACCTAACATTGATTGATATCATGTTTTGACTCTTTATCACTGACAAACTTGGAGGCCGCATGTCGTTGAATGTTTCTTTTATGTCACTGTAATCCGTCATACTATGTAATATCATGACATCGAGAATTGTTCACAACGAGTATACAGTAACGAATGTTTCGATATTGAAAATAATTATAAATCACGATTGTAAAATCACATTTACTTCGATCAACAAAATATGTTTTGTATTGCTAAAGAATTAGAAGAGGACGAATACAAAAGGGAATAAGAATACAAACTATTACTTAAATTTAAACTTTCAAATGAGTTCCTGGTACGTGTGCCCATTAAAATTGGGGTGTTTTGGGCGTGGAAGAAAAAATGGAAGAAACAGGTAGTAGTCGTGACTCGATGACCGGATATCACACGCTGAGGACAACTTCCGTTGGAGAACACGTCGGAAAATGAACTGATAGATATACGGGAGGACTGAATAAGCTATTGTTTATATAGTGCGCCTATAACCTATGACAGAGAAATAACAGATATGCATCACCGAGTCTAGGTTTATAGAGGGTGGTGCAAATAAAGTGCTACCAGCTGTTTCTTCGGAAACTATTAGAAACAGTGACAAAATTCCTTCTTTGGATTTGTAAGATTCTCGAGGCTTTATCGTTCGACGAACAATCCCAACGATCATTGCATTACATGCAAATAATTGTAACACTTTATGTGTACCAACCTGTATGTGAACGGACATTTGACACACTTGTCTCTAATGATAACCAATGGTTGCACGTTTTATCGAGCGGCGCGCAACTTCCGGAACTCTCCTTTTAATTTAAAGTACTCGAATGTCCCGCAGAACCACCCAGCATAAATTTTTTAGACGAGCAACAATCGCATTTTGCTTTCGTTCCCATGGAACGCGCGTTTCGTTCCACGTTAGGCGTTCTATATTTTGAACGTTATCTGACAGACTTAGATAAGAACAATGGTGTTTGATACGGTAACACTTTTTATTACAGCTGAATCATAGCTTTCTTATAGCTGGATAGTCGTTTTCGCGAAATGTCAAGCACATCTGTCTTTCTTCCTCGATTGAAGCAAACCATTATCTACTGTTTGTTCAAACCAGTAACGATCCAAGGTATTTATCAGGATAGAAATACATTCATCAATCAACTTCATCGTTGTCCGGAAACAACGTACATGAAAGTGGTAGTTAAGCAGTTTCTAGAAATCATCAAAAGTTGAACTTGGTGTTATGTCGAAGTACTTGATCCTCGTACGAGATGTAAAATAATATTCTTTCTCGCAAATTTTTGAACGATAGCATAAAGGTAATATTTTTAAAAGGGAAAGCTGAATCATATATACTTTTGTACATTTTTTAATGGTGTTTATTCATAGCGACACGTCGTCTCGTTGGTTCAATATCTACCGCACCAGTAGTGTTCCCGTATACCGTGAAGAAACGATAACCTGACAGGTTGTGTAAACGGAATTTTTCTAGCATCACGCCGCTTGAATTTACTTCCAGGGAAAAGGAACGCGTATGTGAATTTTATCCCGTTATTTTGACCAATATTAATATCTTTAATATCTGTAGAATCTCGATATCGAAGATACCCAAAGTCTTTCTTTACTTATTAAAATATATCATTAGATTGAATACATTTTAGAGTCAAAGTAACCTCGTATATTATGATGTACTATTTTTACTTTCTCCCTTACTAATCTATTAAACAATTTTCTGTTACAGAGCATATTCCTACGGAAGTTTTAGGTTTATACAGGTAACAATTAAGTTACAATTTTGTTTGATATTGTTTGGTTTGTGTTTCAGGAAATCATCGTGGGATAAATAGAAGATAGAAGAGAAAATAAGTATGTTTCAGGAAATCTTCGTCAAAGGATCAAGAAGTAAGAATACATTTTCTATATATTTTCTTAGATGATTAAATAGGTAGGACGTAAATGAAATTAGGTCAATGGTTACATTTCTCTGTTTTATTGATACGAATTTACAGGCAAATTCTTTCGTTGTTCTCTTCGTTGGTTATTCCCTTCGTTGGTTGTTCTCTTCGTTGGTTGTTCCCTTCTTTGGTTGTTCCCTTCGTTATTTGTTCCCTTCGTTATTTGTTCCCTTCGTTGGTTGTTCCCATCGTTGGTTTCACTTTCGTTTGTTTCTTCTTCGACCAACGATTGTTAAATAGAATGGAGGGTGGTTGGGAATCGGTTAGGGCGGGTCTCCATTCGCAGCAACCTCCTCGTGGTGAGACCTGGATAATACTATTTAGCGTTTAATTAATAATCGTATCACTCTTAGGGGTAATGCAATTATTAATTAAAAACTGAATAATATTAGCGAATTGGCTGCGATCCGCTTTGAAAATCCATAAGGTGAAAGGTCTTCTCGTATACCTGGTCTGTGATTATTATTCCAACAAATAACTATTAACAATAAATAAGTAATTATCAATAACAGGTAAATAACAATTATGAACGTTGTAACAAGTATATATTACCTTCCATTACATGTGTACAAATTTTGAATGTACATATTCATTATTTAACTATAAAAATATTCAAATAATTTGAATTATTTAAATTATTTCTCGCAATATTTAATTTTAATTCCAACCGTTACGAGCGCAGGAATCGTATTCTAATCTAGTCGATAATGTTGGTAGTGACACTGAAATGGTAAGGGGTATGCGATGCTTCTATTTTTCATAGCATGTAAGAAACATTGTTTGCCACGTTTATTTTATACTTCGTCTATGGTAATAATAAATCCTATAAAATGAAATGTCTTTTCTTTACCTCGTATGTGAAATGACTTGACTGGTAAAGTCAATTGAGGATACTTAAATAAGATACCTTTAGAAGCTGGCGCCTCGTGCATGGTCATATGCGTAAACCGCTAGCAAATTTTACATTTATCATATTCAGATACAGGAATTATACATGTATATAGGCAAAAAATTAAAAATGAAAGTTATACAAATAATACGAATGCATTATAATTGTACAAATGCAAATTAAATACTTTTAAGTTATATGAACAGAACGATCTCATATTAAGAAACTTTCCCAGCTTTAAAGTATAATGTTTATTATAGTTAATATTTTAAAACACTTGACGATGTTACGATCGATTCGTTCGCAAAAATGTCGAGGATGAAATAAAGTTGATTCGGGCGAGTGCCTGTCGAATACAAAATCTCAAGTGACACGTTTGTGATCGCGTCGATCCCGGACAGAGTCCAGCAAATATGTTCGTAATTAAAACGGAACATTTACACGAAATTCTGAATTAAAGAGTATGAATCCTTGTGAAAATAAACGGAGGAAACGATTCTTTTAGAGACTGTATAAACGTCGAGAATTTTTGAGGCTATCCGGTCGACGTCGATTACAAATTTCGACATTCCACATGATTGCACAACATGAAAGCCTTCGCCGAGAATCCGTTCTTCTTGTTCGTTGACAACGTGCCGCCTATTTTCTCCGTCGACGCATCGGAGGACGCGACGAAGATCGTCGAGTTGTTCGACACCGGTTGCGACGCCAGGATGCCCACAACCGCGTTGTCTCGAAACTCTAACCAATATCATGCTCCAAACAATTCCAAAGTTAGAGGAAAGGAAAGCTGGAGACCGTACTCCGAAGGAGGATCCGGGAACAAATTCTGCAAAGATAGATTTCATGGACACAGTGAACGGGTAGCAACGGATACTGGAAAATTGTATTTTATTCCCAAGGAAGACGAAAATGACCGTCAGGTAACTTTGCGTTAATGGCTACAGATAAATTTCTGCTTCCAAGAGAATATTTCATTTCGTTTCCAACATTGCAACTTAAACAGTAATATTATAATCATTTTGGACAGTCTAAAAGCATTTAAAATATTAAAACTGATAAAAAATCAGCTCTCGTTGCTAAATTGTCTCGTCGTGCATGGTTAAAATTTTCCCTTTTTCTTCGATCGATCTCGCAGCGCTATTGGAGACAATGTTCGGCGCACGGCGAATTCGACGACCCAGCGTTCGGAAGAAATCCAGAAAAACGAGGCTTCAGAACGAATTGGAGGTTGTCGGAGGAGAGAACGAGGTCGCGTCATTGGAATCGCCACGATTTGCGCGACATTCAGCAGAAAGTGCACGTTTGCGATCGAATGCCACAGAATTTTCGAAACGATCGCCAGTCTCAAGCACGAAAGAGGCCGAAAACCAACCCGGATGAGGCTCGTCCACATGTTATTCGTCCGAATTCCCGGAAAATGGCTTTCGATTCTGAACGCACGGATCATTGGCAGAGGCTGAACACTTTCGTGTACGATCTGGAGAATCCCATCGATACTTCGAAGAAGAAACCTGTAAGCAATTCGAGGATGACGAGTTCACCGACGTCCAACGACGTCTCGAGACGAAGGGACGAGGCTCAGAGATCGCGGGGGAGGACCTGTTCGCCGCCCTACAATCGACGAAAAAGGACACGTTCTTGCTCGAAGCCTGGTCGCGAGGACTTTCGAGACTTTGAGGAAGCAGCAAATAAGAATTTGGTCGATTCTTCCGAGAACTCGACTCGATACGTGGACCGTGCAGTGGACAGGGACAGTCTGTCCGACATTTTGAACGTCACTGCTTCCTTCGAACGCGTTTCCAACAAACCCAAGAACGACGAAACGAAGGCGAGGAGAGGGTTTTGGGAGTTTATCCCTTTGGAAGACGAAAATGGTCAGGAGAAGGTCTCCGGAAGTCTGAAGATTCCCAGCTCTGTACAGCAGAATGGTTATTTGGCCAGCAAGAGCTATCCTTTGACGAAACGTTCGATGAAAATTGTTCAAAATGTCGCGAATCAGGGCTTGGTCGAAACAGCAACTAACGACGAGATAAATGGTCACAATAAACGCGACGCTAAGGTTGAGAATAGATTTGCGTTTGGGTGGACCGGAAGATCTGGTCGATACTCGAGAAGATCGAACAGCAAGACGAGATCCGTCTCTGACGATAAGAAGGTGGCAACGAACGGTGATCCTGAGGATAGAAAAGCTGAAATGGACCTGGTGGAGAAGACTGCAGCTCAGCTGAAGCGCAAGCTCGAAGAATCAAAGACCGAGGAAGCATCGTCGAGTCAATTTGCCCAGATGACGGAGAAGAAGATTCGTCACGAAGGCTCCAAGCTGCCCATCAGAATAGGGAGTCGTCTCAGAGCGAAAAATCTAATCGTGTCGAGGCTCAAAAGTAATTTGAAGGCGCGTTTACCCTGCAAAGAATCGAACGAACCTCCGATCGAATCGTCCGGAGGCTCGATCGAGCAAAGTACGGTCAGATCTCGTACGAAGCCTAAGGTAAAACCGAGCGTGGTCGTGGATTCGACTTTGCCGAACGATAATCGACCGGTAGAAATTAAAAAGTCAGTCGCGGGAAGTCAAAAGGCAATTATGAAATTGCTCGAACGTAACGTCGCTGGCAAATTGATCGATGGCGTCGGTGGAATGAGATTTTCGTCGAGGATGGGATCGTTGAAGGATGAAAAATTGCGTGACGTTATGGGGGCGAATGGAATAAACGATTCGAAGGTGGAGAACGTGGTTCAACGTAAAAGGGATCTCGCGAAAGAAAATTTTAAGGAGAAGTGTGTCTTTCGTTTGAACGAGGACGAAAATATCGTTTGTAGCAATAACCATAAGAAGGATCAGAAGACTCTAAATACACTTCGATCGGCAAAGCCACCGGTAGTTAGATCACGACTATAGATCGTTTTGATTCTTGATACTAAGGATAATAAAATTTTCTTTTTATTTCGTGAAAAACGCCTTTAAAGTTTCGAGATGTGTTGTAAACGTGGTCGATAAAACTTCTAGTTCGATTACAGCGAATATTGTCGCGTCGGTGAGGAATATCGTGGTGTGGGTGCTTACATATGGAGTAGGCGTGTATATCCGTGAACGTAAGGGGACCGAACTATGGGTTACGTCAAAAGAAGATCCCGAATGATACCAATTATGTCATCAACGCACCATGCAGTCCCTCGGTCCCGGTTCGTTCGCTGTCAGACCACGGATTTCGCCTGTCAACCCCTCGCCTGTGTCTCCACCCTCGTGTTCTTTGCCGCGTAATGTGCCACGGCCTCTGTGGGGATCCGCACAATCTCAGAATCAGAAGGAAAATATGTAATTGTCCTCGCTTACTCGTCCGGGCTTTTCTACGGTCGAACGAAAACACGAGATGATCGCGATAAATAAGTGCTCCGCCGTTGGGCTGAAAATGATACGTCAAATATTTGCTATCCTAAATCATCTGTGCGTACAATCATGTTTCAGATTCACTGAAACGTACCATTTTGCATATTCTTATTCGATAACTTTGATTATCAGTTCTGTGTTTGCAACAAATAAAATGATCGATGAAGAGGAATCAAGACATCGCTGGGTTCTATGTTCATACAGTCATTTTCACTCGTAGTCGCACACTATAATAGTGGTTTGCTATAAATTCGATCTTGACAGCCTCGATGGATTGACTATTACTCTCAAATATAATGTTAAAGGTCGGAGTTTTCAGAGTTCGGATTTTCAGAGTTCTGCTGTAATCGGATCATGTCCGTAAAAATCAACGTTACGCATCGGGAATCGAGGAGCACGTTTCGTAAAGTAGAAACGGACGCTGAAAGACAAGAGACGAATCGACAACGATACGAGAGAATGGGGCACAGAAAAGGAGACGGAAAACAGAAGAGAAGCAGGTCAGCCGGGGGGGAGGAGGGGGACAGATAATCAAATAACCTGCACGCACCGTATAAATTATCAATCAGGGCGCGATTGTGCAACCCCAACAGAGGGAGCCAGTCGTGTCGGTAAGGGTTGTTACACATCGCCGTTCCACCGGGAGGGGTAGAGGAAGATTGTGCGAGACCTCGACGTGTCGAGTGACCCCGCAACGGTTATCTTCCCTTCGTGCGTGGGCGTGCGTGGACGTGAGTTCACGCCCTTAGTCCCCGGGATGACACGTGCAAAGGGGGTTAGATGTGTCTGACATTAAAGGCGACCTCCATGCAGTGATGCCATCGCAGCCTCTGCTGGCTTCTGCTAGCCACTGCTGACCACACCTGATACTTCCGACAACGTACAACGATTATTCCTGGTTACTACCAACCTCTCCAAGCCTCTGTTGGCCTTTGCTGACCACTCCTGTTACTTCTGACAACGTATAACCATTACAACTTGCTATTGCCTGCCCCTGCTGGTCTCTGCTTGCCTCTGCTGTCCCCTGCTGGCCCCTACTGTCCCTTACTGACCCCTGCTGTCCCCTGCTGGCCCCTGCTGTCCCCTGCTGACCACTGCTGACCACTTCTGACCTTTGTTGACAACTTCCGATATGATGTATATGTATTAAAGCCTTGTATAATGTAAATCTATGCCAATAAATGTTATAATT
Source organism: Colletes gigas (assembly GCF_013123115.1). Taxonomy (NCBI): domain Eukaryota; kingdom Metazoa; phylum Arthropoda; class Insecta; order Hymenoptera; family Colletidae; genus Colletes; species Colletes gigas. The sequence goes on along the minus strand of NW_025106643.1, from coordinate 568,223 downwards.
TCAAAGAATTCTATGTCTTCTCGTCATTTTTACCTTTCATTACCTCTCCAAACCATTCCCATAGTTATAAGATACGTCCCACCTCTTCGCATATCATGCCCTCCTAATAACAAAGTCTAAAATGAACTTAAAACCGCCACCGCCACCGCCAGAAATTAACTTTTAAATTTTTTCTGTAACCGTCACTCTCTTACCTGCTGGCAAAATCGAGAATTCATTTTTTTCGTCAAAAAATTTTAGCTCGAAAATTTCGCCGATTTCCCAATTTCGATTTAAATTTTTTTCTCTGTAACCGTCACTCTCGTACCTTCTGGCAAAATCGAGAATTCATTTTTTTCGTCAAAAAATTTTTGCTCGAAAATCTCGCCGATTTCCCAATTTTTCAGCTGTTTCAGGACTTTTTCGTTGTTTCAGGACTTTCCAGCTGTTTCAGGACTTTCCAATTGTTTCAGGACTTTCCAGCCGCCAGAAATTTCGCTGTTTCAGGACTTTTTCGCTGTTTCAGGACTTTTTCGCTGTTTCAGGACTCCCCAGCTGCTGTTTCAGGACTTTCCAAATTGTTTCAGGACTTTTCAAATTGTTTCAGGACTTTTCAAATTGTTTCAGGACTTTGGAATTGTTTCAGGACTTTTCGAAAATTTAATTTTTCACTTTGGCAGCAAGTACGAGAGCTAGATACTTTGGGAATCCAATTTTAACCGGAAAAACGGTCTCTTAAGACTAAGGCAATGATTTGGAGAGGAAAAGAAAGGTAAAAATGATGAGATAGATAGAATTCTTTGAAATTATAACATTTATTGTCATAGATTTACATTATACAAAGTTTTAATACATATACATCATGTCAGAAGTTGTTAACAAAGGTCAGCAGTGGTCAGCAGGGGCCAGCAGGGGTCAGTAGAGGACAGCAGGGGTCAGTAGGGGACAGCAGGGGTCAGTAGGGGACAGCAGGGGCCAGCAGGGGTCAGCAGGGGCCAGCAGGGGTCAGTAGAGGACAGCAGGGGTCAGTAGGGGACAGCAGAGGCAATCAGAGACCAGCAGGAGCAAGCAGGGACACGTAGTAATCGTTATACGTTGTCAGAAGCATCAGGAGTGGTCAGCAGTGGTCAGCAGAGTCCAGTGGAGACCACCAGTGACAAGTAGTAGCATGCAGAGACCAGCAGGGGCAAGCAGTAGCCAGTCGTAATCGTTGTACGTTGCCGGAAGTATCAGGTGTGGTCAGCAGTGGCCAGCAGAAGCCCGCAGATGCTATCAGAGATTAGCAAAAGTTAGTAATAAATATTTTAAACCAATGCCAATGATTTTATCATCGTGTTAAGGGGGAACAAAATTTGAGTAGGTGTTTTATTTATTATAAAAGATTTCGTGTTAAAACACGGAGGGTGGAAGGTTCCTCCGTTCTTTCGTTATGCAGAGAATGCGTTCAATGTACACAAAGATGTTAACTAAGAGGGTGATGCTATTATGTGGTTCCTCGCTGGGCGTGGGTGTGCGTGCACGTAAATTCACGCCCTACATTCTGAGTCGACACGTGCAGTGGGTTAGATAGAACCTACCCCGAAACATTATAGGCGACATCGAACGCGTGCAAGGTGGGTAAGGTACGATGCACGTGTAGGGTTGTACAATGTACAAGAATCGTATTAATTTACGCTGAAGTTGGCGTTGAATTTTTATGAAAGACTTCGATTAACAAAGGATGAGCCGAATACCGTATTACGATCGTTGATAGTCTTCTAAGAAAAAGTTTTTTGGACTCTATTAAACTATTTTTATTCTAGAATTAGCAGAATCTAATTTTTACGTTATACAAGAAAGTATTAAGTTATTTTTTCGATGTTTTGGCAATAAAATTGTCCACGACGATGATAAAAATATTTGAACAATGATGCTTCAAAGGTTGGAGATCGCCAGAAGGGTACAGACAAAAAGAGAACCTATAAAAACAAAGGTCTTCGACGCTGTACGATCCGATTTTGTAATTTCAATGATGGCGTGCGAACTTCCTGATCAGCTGAGTCGGAGCGATCGTACGGAAAGATCGTTTCCACGGTGGAAAGCAAAGAAAATAAATAAACGGTGAAATCCGGGGCATGCGTTCCTCTGCTTCGCGAAGCGGAATGCATCCATTAAAGGATGCAGCCACGCGCCGAGATAAAGGATCCTGGGGGAGACTAAATAGTTTCCTATAGCCGCAGGCAGTGCACGATTGTGCATCGAGCCGTCGTAGGACAACGGGACACGAAACGTTCTCACGTTTCGACGTGGAACGTGCGAATCGTCACTTCTAACGCGCGTGTAAAAATTTTAAGATCAAAACCGAGCCCATAAATCCAGTTAGAAAATAGTAACTACGAGAGTCTAGCTATGCCTTATTGAACTTTGAGATACCAGGTACGAATCAATTATTCAAACACATTGTACCGATCAATTTCTTATTATCTTGCGCTAAACAGTGCCCCGCATAAATTGTTATTCCCTGGAAACGTTGCGAAACGGAATCCGGCGAGTCTGCCGTGAAACGAGGCCCAGCGATTCCAGGGCCCGTTTATTTATCGCGATCGATCGACGCCGCGAGTGGTTACACGGCGAGCGCGTAAATGGCCCCGGGACTTTATTTAATAAGTTGTTATAAATTAAAGGGCTACTGCGTATTAAACCACTCTCGGAATATTTATAGTGATTCGTAAGAGAGTACGCCGAGCGTACAGATATGTAAATCATTGGGTCCGGCTCGATCCTTCGCCAGTTTTCGATCCTCGTTCGCTTCGGCGCACGCAGACGATATTCCTCGATCTCGTTCGCCTTTTCTGTAACCCATCTTCCCTCCCGTGCTGTCTTCGCTACCGGCCTGTGTATGAGTGCCCTACAGAGGTTCGGGCTTGCACACGCACGACCACGCTTATGAATTTATCTTCGACGGTGAAACGACAAACGGTTTTAATTGCCGCTTCGGGCAGCGCGAGAGATCGGCGCGAATCTCGCGGGATCCCCCGCTTCTTCTCAACCTCGTTATTTCGTCCCAAAGATACGCCGATAAGCTTCGTGGCGATTCTCGTTCGGACGAGACAAACGTTCGGCGTTCCTCGTGAAACCGATCGCTAATGGCGCATTCTTGAACAATGAGTCGATTCCCTTTTTCGTGGAATTTACGGAAACAGGGCTAGGATCATATCGTACTAATTAATCCCAGAATGTTGGCACCCAGATGACTGTCAGAATTGACGATTCTCATAACATTTCCCCGAATTTGGAAAATCAAAATCCTCCCCCTATGCACGAAATTGAATCGTTTGTATCGTTTGCAACGGTAACGCCGGCAAATGCTACCGCGTGCCATTATAAACGCGACAATGAGGACCTAAAGTCGGCAGGGAGTAGGCCAGTGATCGGATTATCCGGGAAACTCCTTGGGCGGAGTATACGAACAGCCACGAACTTCTACGTGCAGCGTACGCGTCCGTGGAACTGACATAAGGCATTGTTAGTATCCCAGGGGACAAACCGAGATCAAACGCTGTTAGCACAAACTGTGCCCTCGATTCTCCCGGTTAAGTACATTTAGCTGCCATAGCTCGATTGCTCGTGGAACATGCTGCCGGTCCTAATAAGTTCCCGTTGGATTTGCTTGAGATTTTCTTCGTTCGAGGGAACGTTTCCTAGTTTGTTCTAAACGAATTGTCGAATCGCCAGGAGGATCGCTTTGATATTGATTTGGTAGCTTTAGGGTATATTGAAACTTATTGACTGTGGGGTGCATCGCCAGAGGGACCGTTCCTCTCGCAAGCGCTCGACTGACCTTCCGTTCGTAGTTTTAAAATGAATTTCTGTATTTTGAACGAAGTAAAGTATTTGAACGAAGAATAAAATCCCGCGATAGTCGGTCAGAGGGGACTTAAAGCGCGCCGCTGGGCCATAAGTCATTGCGGCCGGCAGAGAGCATCTGACGAGGATGCCGTGGATTCGGCCGGAGAAACGGGAAGAGAAGAAGTGTCCCCGAAAATCGTGAAACCCACGCGGCCGTGCAGGTTAATATATTTTACCTAGTGGGATATATCCACCGGAGGTGCTGGCTTTTATATACCCTGTACGGTATTTATGTGTCGCCGCCTTGCCTAAGCGTTTGATATATGAACTATGAAGGAACGATATTCGAGAGTGAACGGGGCAGGGACGCGGCGGGGAAGAGAGACAGAGACGTCTGTGCGCGGCCGGACGCAACGGGGTCCTCGAGAGGTGAAAAGTGGCGAAAAGAGAAGACCGCGAAGGATTTGAAAGATGGACGATCGCGCGACGAGCAAATAGGATGAACGGCGATCGGATGTTTAACGATACCCTCGAAGGTGCCAGGAGAAGCTTTTTAACGTTTCGAAGAAGACGCGAGAAACGGGAGGATAGATCGACCGTTGGATCGCGCATTAGTTACCCGCGGAAACAATTTAAATTAACAAACACCAATACGTCAGAACCCGCGTAAAAATTACTATATACAAATGGGCACGATTTTATAAGAATAGCACACAAAGTGTTCACACTGTTACTAGCCAGTGATTTTGTATTCTAATTAGAAAAAAATGGAAGAGAGCTTTCAGATGGCATAGAAAAATATATGACATTACTGGAAAAGGTGAAACTTTTCGTATTCGTGGTTCTGACACGAGAGGAACGATGTAATACTGTACCAATCAATGTTCGAGGACTCTAACTCAAATAGAAATAATGAATAATGGACAGACACGTTAGTCAAATCATGAATAATGTATGAACAAATTTTATTTTATATTTTCAATTTGCACGATCCTACTGATAGCATAAGCGCCTCGGTTTCAAACACGTTATCGTAAGCGAAGAGTGATTGCTTGCGATGCCTCGTAATAAGATTAGTAGCAATCTCTGCAGTTTCTTAGTTTTAATCTTATTTTAACATAAATAAGTTACGAAAACCACGTGTTCCCCTGTTGTTTGTTTTCAAAGTACGCTCATATATTATTTAAGGCCTATGTCGATCACTGATTCGAAACAAATCTTCCTTGTACTAATCATCGATCACGTGTCCAACGATCTCTAATACTTTGTTTTTCGCGATTAGGCTAACGTTCTCTCCTTCTTATTGCTATATTAATCAACACACTTCTGTTGCAGAATTGCCTGAAGAGGAGCAGCACACAATTTTGAATTGAATTGTAATGAAAAGTAAATATAAATGATTGTGGTTATATTTAAGTTAATATTATTAGATTAGATTGTTTATAATTTTATGTATTCGTCAGGATAAAATTGAAAAATAAACGATTATTTATCAGAAATTGGTTTTAATTTATGAACATCCTTTTTCCAAAACGTTCCTGTTTCTCCAACGACAAAACTGAAGTATAAAATGTAAAAATTTGGCGAGAAAGTGCATACTTCCGCGGATGCAACTCGTTAAAAATGTTAGTCCTGCCCCGTGACAGGGATCGAAACGAAGAGGATAATTTTGGGGTGGTGAATCGAACCTCCTCTTTGAGCAAAAGACCAGGATAGCTAACGGAGAGAGGAACAGAGAGAAGGCGGTTGCTTGATTGGGTTAGCACTTAGCCCCGTGATTGCCATTTGTGACTCCTTTGCCATTTTCGCCTTTGAGTACCCTCGAGATTTCGAATCAGAATCTCTACGGTTACTCTCGTATTCTCCTCTTCCTGCGTCTTTCAGCGCACCCTACTTGGGCTTGCTCGAAAAACTTTGATTACAAAACTGTGGGGTCCTCTGAACGTACCCAGAAAGCCACAAAAAGGAATATCGAACGATCGACTTTGAAAGTACCAGTCGATAATTACAGACGTTGCAATATTAAAATAGCTATAATAGATAGAAACTTTCAATTTATTCAAAATCACCATTTTCCAAAGAAATTTGCTCACCGGGCCATAGATCTCGTTTAGGAAGGCGCGAAATTGAAACGACTGATCTTTCGAGACATCCCCACGCACACAGACACAATCAGGATTTCGTAATCAGCTATGCAAACGATCCTTAGCGCAATAAAAATGGCAGTATCTATAATGGCGTCAGTAGAGGTTTTTGCTCGTAAAAGTTTCCAGTGAAATACGCACTAATAACTGCTCGGAAACGTTGGTAGGTAAATATACCTGACCCTGTATGCACGTACACGACCACTTGGACGATCAGAACATTGTGGACAGTGGTGGACCACTAGCAACTGCGCATTATAGCCGATGCAGGTTACTTTACAGCACCTTATGGTTGCTAATGATAATTACGGTATTCAGTCTCGCGGATCACCGTTTTGATCGCGTTTACTTGGAAACTTCTCTTCGAGAGCCATTCTCACGCTAGTGGGAGGTAATGATTTCAACTTCGCGGCGAGACATTCACTTCCTCGTGATTGCGCGATACCTTGATGGTGATTCCAGATGCGGATGAATGTTTGATTGAAATTATAATCGTATCGCGAAATTTATTGCTCCGTAATTTAGGAACCGCGACGATTTAATGCACGAAGATGACACGTACGTTTTAGTACGCGTTACAAAGAATGGAAAAGTTTTTCAGTGTAATTTTACATTCAATATATTTATAAAATTTTTGCGCTCGACCAATATTTATACGCGCAACGGTGTACAGCGGTTCTATCGGCGTTCGTGCCCCGATGGGCCGACAATGGCGGCCCCCGTAATAAATTATAAATCGAAAAAAGGAGGAACAACGGCAACAAGAAGCGGCAACCGCGGCGAGTTACGGTTTCGCGTTAAATATGAAATACTGCTATCCGAGTCCCGACGATACACATACACAGATTCGTGCGCGTATACGTATAGGTCGGCTGGACACGGTATTAAGTAGCTGTTTAACATATTTTAATTGCCGCGTTAAAATTCAAAATGTCACGGCAACCGGTATCCGCCGTGGCGATTGTAATAGCTTTTCTAATAAACGCTCGTGGATCGTTTGTCTATAAAAGTCTGATTCGTAGAGATCGTCTAAAAAATGATCGGGAGCCCATTATCTGGTGATTATTCTTCGCTGGATGCCGACAAAGGAAGAATCTATGGTACCGAGTTCTTGGGATTCAATTGTATATCAAATTATGGGGTTTAATTTCTTCGAATGAAACTCTAACGCGAATTGTACCGACTTTGGTGTTTGATAGATCCGAATTGATATGAATTTAATGGAAAGAATTGGTGTTTCCTCGCTCGAGATACACGTAGAAACGTAGTAACGTTTTCCTTTCATGCTTCACCTTTCGATATTTACGATTCCAGTCTCCCCGGTCGACACTGAACTCTGAAATCGTGACCCGAGGTTGGAGGGTTCCAAGGGACCCATTAAGAAGAGCTTATTAATATTGTAATTCCCTTTTAATACGCGTAAATCTTAGTTTGGGACAAGGCCACCTTGGAGACTGTTTTATGGGGACTAGGTTTTTATAGATTTCTCGTAGATGAAACGTCAGGCTGTTCTTCGCAACCAACGTTCCTGGTAAACGTTTTACCGAATCGTATCGATACCTAAGAACAGGATTGAATTAAGGTTTTCGAAGCCTGAGGCTGTGGAACGATCAGAGGCTTGATAAAGAAAGTGGAGGATGTCTGGATTTGTTATTGGCATAATATCTTTTCCCGGTGATACGAGAAATATTAAAAGAGCTAGTAAATCTGGGTCTTAACCCCTTGGTAGTGGACCAAGGGGGTAGATTACATGCTTGTGATCCCCGGATCAGGAAGTTATAGGCCATAAGAGCTCATTACACCAGGAGTCGATATACGAACACTCATTGTTCTCGTTAATTCGACTATACTACTCTGTTCCAACGTTCTAGCTGGCTAAATATGCAGCAGAAATGTTCGTCCCTGCATGCTGCCTTGGTCATATAATAAATGCCTCCTTCCTCTTCGCTAATTGTTGATCACTTGACACTGCAATCGCAGTATATCTTCCTGCATCTGTTTAAGGACCAATTCAGTTCACAAACCATCAATTTTAGTGCTCACTTTTCAAGATATTACGAGTTATTAACTACTTTTACTCTGCTACTCTCCAATCCACTCCAATCCTACGCAGTTTCGAGAAAAAAATTCGAGTAGGTGCTGAAATTTTTCGGCGAAAAAAAAAAATTCAAATCGTTCTGGAAAAAATATTTTCAGTTCCAGGGGGCAATTACAATCATTTTTGGTTAAAAGATGTACCCCCGAAATCCTACTCAGTTTCGAGAAAAAAATTCGAGAAGGAGTGAAATTTTTCGGCGAAAAAAAAAATTTCCAATCGTTCTGGAAAAAATATTTTCAGTTGCAGGGGTCAATTGCAATCATTTTTGGTCAATAGACATACCCTCGAAATCCTATTCAGTTTCGAGAAAAAAATTCGAAAAGGAGTGAAATTTTTCGGCGAAAAAAAAAATTTCCAATCGTTCTGGAAAAAATATTTTCAGTTGCAGGGGTCAATTACAATCATTTTTGGTCAATAGACATACCCTCGAAATCCTATCCAGTTTCTAGAAAAAAATTCGAGAAGGAGTGAAATTTTTCGGCGAATAAAAAAATTTCCAATCGTTCTGGAAAAAATATTTTCAGTTGCAGGGGTCAATTACAATCATTTTTGGTCAATAGACATACCCTCGAAATCCTACTCAGTTTCGAGAAAAAAATTCCTGATGCAAGGGGAAGTTCCTTGCTTCGATCGTCAATCCAAAACCACGTGGTGGATATAACTGAGAGTTTGACAACTGTCTAGTGAGTCATGATGCTTACTAGAAACAAACCATTTTCGATGCTACGAGCCCCAAGTCTTGGATTTTCTAAGGACTTATTGAACAACCCTCCTAACAATGTCTCCATTTTCCAAAAATGTCCTTTCCCGCCAATAACCATTGATGAATACGCGCGGAAAGGGGCATAAACGTGAAACAGGAATGTTCACAACGTCCACCAGCGAATGGTCATTCCTGCTAGCATAGGATTGATACGCGCGTGCATTTACCAAACGTTCGTCCGCGTCGTTTTCCAAAGCCCACAGCACAGAGACGCGTCCATCCGTCCCAGAGGTAGGTATAGCGCACACGCACGGCTCAACAAACGAACACAGATATCTCGTATCATCGGCGGAGTTAGGCGGTCCGGTCGTCGATGCGAAGTCAGTCACTGATGGTGCTGGTATGACGTGGTAAATTATTTATTCACCGGCGACTGCGGGTGAATAATGGATCTTCCTTCGGCGCGAATGGCACCGAAGGAACGTTATTGATCACCGAAATATCAAAAGTAGGCGTATCCATCACCGATGGACCACCATACGCACGGGGGAAACGTGTGTCGAAACGACCCGGTAGAAAACGTACGCGCGCACCGTGAACACAGAGATATCCACAGGGAAGACGGATACACGAGGAGAACGGACGGACGGACGGTCAGACAGACGGATGGAATGCCCCGGCCTGCATCGTACCGGGCCTGTTCCGACAATAAAATCGATTTTTCATACCGGGCATTTATCATACACCCGCGATAATGGGTATGTATGGAGATACGGTATAAATATTTCGAGGTAAATAATCGTTAGCTCCTCGAGTACCGGAGTGTGGAGAGAGCATTAATAATATCGGTGTCCTTTTCACGGGCTGGAGGAATTGACAGCATGATAGAATCCTTCGTTACCAATGAGGGTATCTACGCTCGCTCCGACTCGAGATCGTCCACTGCTCTCGCTCAGTATCAAATAGTTATAATAATATTACGACTTTATTGCGTCGGAGTTGCATACAAAATGAAACGAACCATCCAGAAAAATTGTCCGTAGAAACAGTGTAGGGAAGATTGGGGCAAAAGAAGTCCAAGCAAATTTGGGAAAAATGTATTAAAACTAGTTTAAATTGTAGTTTAGTACCTCCTCTGTACCTCCTGAATACTAAACAAGTCGACAATTCTAATGTCCAACCGTAAAATGCTGGTCTTCTCGCGGTCGTGGCGCAATTAGTATCCTGCTGATTTTCAAAGGAGGGTGTTGCACAATTCATCCCTGGAGTACGCACTCGTGGACACTCTGGTCGCTTCTCGCCCTTTGTACGACCAATCGATGAAATTTTTCGGTCGGCTTGTCGGGATCGAGGGCCAAATTATCGGCGACAAGTGTCCTACAGCCGAATAATCGCCGTTTAAGCGGATACAATGGCGGTCGATTCGCAAACGAACGTTTTTATCTCGGTAACAAAGTCTATTTAGGTCACCCACCTATGCGACATGTATCTTCCCCAAAGATCTATGTAAGCTTGCCTTAATCGTACATCGTCTCTTTTTTCCACCCCTCCCAGTCTTTACATTCAATTACTATATGCACGCTTGTCTTATCGAGTTAATCATTTTTAGTGCAACTAATTCCCCATTGTTTGGACAGTTCTTCATCCCTTAAAGATACGGTTTAAAGGCACATCGATCGAATCTAGCTCGGTCTCGAGCGTTGAGGTGTTAATCAGAGCTGTCAAACGACGGGTGAGCTCGATCTTTCCGATCCAGGGATCGTTTCGCCAAAAACAGAGCCCACGTGACAGCAAACAGAGTCGTCGGGGCACGGGCGTCGGGTAATCTCGCGGCTAATCCAATTTACCCATGCGCCTCCTACGTTTATCTACGTGATTGAGGCGAGAGATATTTAGCATATCGATCGTGTAATTATCCTTGAATCCGGCGGCTCACTGGGCTGTCTCGGGTATACCGAGGCCCGTGGCCCCGTGTAAAAGCCGAAGATGAAGAGATAACGCCGTAGGAGGCGGGAAATAAAAAATAAGAAGCCCGTAGTATTCCCAGCTGGGGGTCATTCCTGACGTAAGGCTTTCGTTGGTCGAGTTTCACGATTGACCACCTGGCCGCATAGTTACACCTTGTAAACGGCCGGTGTCTACCGATGCTAATAAACAGAACGGACACGTTCGTGCCGGGGCTTCGTATTCGGCGGAGATTAATCGACACGGATTTGTCACGGACATCGTTACGTGCTCAACTCGTTCTATTTCGGTTCGCCGTTCGACGATAACCGTTCTCCGTTTCGTAAGATTCGCGATCACGGACATGCTGCTAGGGTATAGCGGAGATCGACGGCCAGACTGAAATTGTTCCCGTCACCTCGCGTTACCCGTTCGCCTGATTTATCGCGCCGTTCGCGCGACTGTAAGCGAACTTTGCTTGATAAACGATAGATTGTCTCGCCGTTATAGGTAGCTCCGAGCGTTCAATATTCATCGAATGACGAATAACGAGTGTTTATCATTCTCTAAATATAGTATTTCCCGCTTTTATGCAATTTTTTCACCCCGTTTAAGTCACAAAATTATCTGACCCCTGTTTAAACTGGCGATCGTTTCTCTCGGAGTTGCTTAAAAAATATTAATATAAAAATGATCTAAACAAAGTAAGTCTAAGAATAAAATTTGCCTGCGCGCGATCGACCGAATAAATCGTCCGTAAACTTATGCACTGGAACATGCGAGTAGCGTGAGTTTAATCTACTAACCCATAAGCCTGGACAGACGGTTTCGGACTAAAGGGGACCGAGGATAAGAGATAGAGTGGACGGAGGGGTATCTTGGCGAACCTCGGTGGTTGGACTTAAAGGCTTCGGATTCTTATTTCCCCATAAATAATTTTAATGACGCGCCGCGGCAGTTCAGGTATAGGGCGAAGCTATGCGGGGCCCTGTACCTGTAGGCAGCCTCGTATTGTTATTTATTAGATTCGTCGCATGTGAGTATGCGTCTACGCGCGAACACACGCCGACGATTCTGTGCATGGAAACGCGAAAACCACGTACGTGAATGTGGCGCGAGTCGATAAAATTCACCGATCATTTTTCACGCGCGCGCTTTGCGCACCGAGGACTCGCACTGTTTGCGTATTTTTAACATTTCGGACCCGTTCCCGGCACGCTGAGCTTTTATTTTTGTAACACTTTCGTCGCGGACAATTATTCACGGATATCGGTGTGCCCGTAATGGCACGGTGCAACGGTGCAACCAGAAATTTAGCAACCGGGGGGATGCAACGAAAAATTAACAGAGACAAACACGTCATAACAATTTCCCTCACTGTACAAACTTTGTCGATCAATTATTCGTCTTTACTTAATTTCAACGTTGAATACAGTGTATATGTACAAATATTTGGGCATTAGGGTATGCTACTTATATTCGAAATATGTCAAATCTATTTTTTTTTGTGGGCGTTATTTTAAACAACTTTTTCGTTTGAAAAAAATTAAAATTCGACATTATTTTATTTGTCTTGCTAGTAAAAAAAGATTCGCAATAATTTCGAACGAAGCGATTTGGGAGCGTCGGTCACTGGCATCCGCCGCGAGGATTCATATTTACCCCGAATATTCCCCGAAGCGCCAAACTCTGAAAACATCTCGTTGCAACCTATCGGGACACGGTATGCAATTATAGCGGGGTATCCCCGTTCGGTTGTCTCGAGAGAAACATCTTCGAGAATGATCCTTCGCGTAGAGCGCAACCAATCGAAAAAGAGTCGCGTCGCGTGCAATGTAGTGGGGGGTGAGGACGTGTGCGCGTTGTGCACTCGGGTAGCGCCACTTTCGCATCGATGGGCGTGTCGCGGGTCGTCCAATCGGAGACAGCGCAACGGGCACGCCCCTCGGGCCGTTTAGGCAACACCCACGTCGCAGATACTTGCAGCGGGTCGTGGTCCTCGCGGGTTTGTGTTCGTGTAGCGCACTCCGCTCGGGAATTACGTTATTATACCGTCGAGCGCACCGAGTCTCGAGCCATGCTGCGCTCCTCGGGCGTAGCTATCGCTTGCCCGCGCGCCTCGTGAACGCGTTTGCTTATCGCGTGGTGCTTTGCGATGCATTCGAGATCGCAAATTACGCTCGTGTGATCGATACCACGGAAAAGATCGGCACCACTGGAACCACGAGTGGCTCGATCGAGAGCTCCAGGGAATCATGAAGGTACGTGTAGTCGTTACTAGGCGATAAATAATCGGACCGACGCTACAAACTGTGGAATTTTCGTCTTTAGTTTCGCAGAGAGGAGTGTTTAGAATTTCTTTCTCGGATCGATGGTTAGGGACTTGATTTTTAATATCGTGTTTGTGTATAGTTTATCGTCGTAAGCATAAGGAAGCGTACGGCGACCAGAAGATCCATCAAAGGAATGCTATAAACGCTCTAAGTACGCTTTGATAGGTATGATTTGCTGGACATGAATGTCGTAATGGTACAAGTGAAAAGTATGAACTATCGGTTAGATATATATTATCCATAGCTATTATCGCAGAGTTTATTGCGTGCCGTACAGTTTATAGAATTTATTGCACACCGCAAAACTGGAATTTATTTTTGTAATACTTGCATGGTTCGGTACCTTTTGAAGTTTCATTAATAATTCATTTATTATTAGAGTAAATTAAGTTTTTGAAAGACAATCCCAAATATTATATAGCCATGAAAAAATTTTATTCAGAATGAAACCATCATGCAGCTTTACTGTTATGAAAGTGTGAACGCTTCGGATAGTTGAAGCTTGTCTCTCTTAACTATTGTATATCGACGATACAAAAGAAAATTACAAATTGCTGGTATTATGCAATGTCACGAGCGCAGCGTGTAATATATTCCATTAAATTTTAACGTTCTAACTTTCCCGACAGTTGCGTGGTTGAAATATACGTTTCTGCCCGAGTCAGAAAGAATTTATGAAAGATTGTTTTATCGATTTGACAGTAGGAATTTATGTAGTGTTTCGAAAATCTGCTAGAGAAATGTGATGAACTTGAACAGTTAGGATTTACCATGAATAAACTACTCCGGCCATGCAATAAACATGATGAATTGTTGGAGATATGCAGGGTCATTCTCATAATGTATACCGCGCGCAATAAAACTTTAATATCCTAATTTTCTCTACACTTGCACGATTGAGATACATTTAAATTGAATTAGTGTTATATCTAATTATATTATTCTATTAATTTACTTACAAACACTCTGATACCAACTTAGACAAGCTTGGCGTATGACTCAAAAGCCATATCTTAGAAAGTTCTATAATTAAGTTCAAGAACGAGAAAGGGAACAGTATCGTTCGCTAATGATAATGTTCAATGCTACACGGACACCGTGTATTACACGGTATTTTTCAAGAAAGTCCCATTAATCGAGAACAAAATGCGTAGAGTTCTCTGTCGCCTTGTCGCTGATCTGCATTTGATACAATGTCGGCCTACTGTGCACATTTTCTGTATCGTCGACTTTCACGTATGTCTCCATATTCGCTCAAACGACTTCTAAATAGATCCATTAGCTGGGCAAAATCTCAATCGCGGAACGTAACGAATAAAAGTGGGTTCACACTATTAATCAAGGCAACCGTCGACCGTTTGTCAAGATATACTTCAAAGAGACCGCCAGAAGGAACGGTGACGGACATTACGAGTACTGTGCGTTGCTGGTAAGTTGACAGTCGTAAAAAACGCGGGTCTGATTGGTTGTAGCGAAATAGGCTCGCTTATTTGGGTGCAAACACACAGAGACAAGATGCAAGCATTTCCGTGATTGGCTTAGACGGTCACATCTACCAATCGAGGACTGTAACAACTTATTCCTTTTGCCCTTACGCCGTTCCGACTGTCGATCAAACCCACTGACATCAAAAAAGCTTGTCCATACTATCGCAAACGTGCTAAAATCGTCGGCGTATGAAGTTCATTTGCACGAAGTAGATAGATATCCATGCAAAATTGATTGTTTTGTTTATGGGAGAATGTTTGCATACATGCCTCGTATAAATACTTCATCGAACCTTAGTTGCAGACACGATTATACAACTTTTCTATGCATTTGGAATCTCGATCCGTCTAATAGAATTCCCTACATAGCTTTTTCAATTTCGCGAGTCATTGTATTTGTTGTGATTTGTTTGTTGAAAACCGCAAGACCGCGTCGGATCAGACCTGCGATGCAACGCGTTTCCCCGCAGTTTTCTTCGCGTCGTAAAGTCCCTAGATCCGCCTCGGTCGCGGCTTGATGAGGTTGATGAGCGTTGGTGGACAGGTCGCGTCTCCCCGGCGCGACTCTCTGTAAAAAATGGCAGCGCGAACGGACGCCGGGGAATCCTCGATGCGAGACGGATAAACTTGGCAGCCGGTTGCAGACCCGC
The DNA here is from genome assembly GCF_013123115.1 of Colletes gigas. Classification (NCBI taxonomy): domain Eukaryota; kingdom Metazoa; phylum Arthropoda; class Insecta; order Hymenoptera; family Colletidae; genus Colletes; species Colletes gigas. Next base: position 553,057 of record NW_025106643.1, on the reverse strand, counting down.
TTCCGACGTATTGCAAGGCGCGGTCGGCGAGAAGCAGCTCCGCGAAACGGAGGTGGCGGATTACGGTGCCGATCGTTTCGCGCGATTGTCTTGTCGCGATGTCGATCGCGTGTCACCTCGGCTAACTCCTCGTATGCTAAATATTGTCGAATACCCGCTCGCAGCTTTGGAACGCATACTCGATGGGCTTTTCTCCGTTGTCACCGGTGCATTGATGCATGTCGCCCCGCGAATCGGAATGTTGCATCGGAAACATTGAATATCTGAGTAGCTGAGCTCACCGGGTCGCTGTTCCACTTGATCGTTGTTGCTTGGTTAGCATTGACGAAGGGTTGCTTCGGGGACTCTGTGGATTACAAAAGTATTGGGACTTGTAACGTTTTTGGTTTCTTTGTACGTCAAAATGGCGGTTAGAAACGCAGTAGTATGTTTGCTTCTATTGCTGACCGTGCAAATAAATTCTAATTAGTTAAAAAGTTAGTCCTCGCAGACAGAACTTGTAACAGGACTAGGTATAAAGCATACCTACGCAGAGACGGGAGAAATCGTAAATACTTGTAAGATCACATCCGTGACGCGGAACGCATCCCACGCGAAGGGCTCTACGCGGGTTGTTACGCGAAAAGACCGTACAAGATGGCATCCAGTGCGTGTGTGGTCCAGTAAATTGTCGGCGTAAATCGCAAAATGGCGCATCAGGCTGATCCGGAGTTATACGGCACCGTTTTTAGAGGACTCGTGCCCGAACGGAACGAGCAAGTCGCGAGGATGACAGAAAGTGAGACAGAGAGACGACACACGTGGTGATTTGCTTGAACGTCCGTGGCAGGTCGGCCTGTTAAAGCGTCTCGCCGTCCGACACTTGGAAATATTGCAGTCTGCTCTAAACAGACGCGAAAATTAAAAAAATTATTATTATCGCTAATAGAAGTAAACTAAATATTACTGAGAAAATAATTATTACAGAAAAGTATTTTGCCTCGATCGTTCTATTTTATATATCATAAAACATCGTGTTAGATACCGTGAAATTTCGAACAAAGGTAGAAAAAGCATTTGTCGGAACGTTTTTTGGATTCTACATTATTGAACGTGTCGCCGATCCCATAGATCGTAACTCCGGATGATCCGTTTTACGCTGGACAGGAGTTAGATCCGCGTGCTCTTTTACACCATTAATCTTCTCTGATCTCTCGAAATCCCCGCGTTAATTCTGTTTTATCGATCCCATTTACTTAACGCGGGATGAACTATTACCCGGGCAGTCTGTTTTCAGCCTGGTGCCCGGTTTTCTGTCGTTTAACCGATTTGAAGGATCGCCGGTGGTGGTTTCAGAAACCAGCACCGTAGTTTTTTTCCAAGCAGAGAAATTAACCGAATAAATTAGCTGAATCAAAAGACTTATGCTTCGAAAAAAAACTCCTAAAATGACCAAAAAGATGAGACTCTAGAATAGAATGCCCCCTTAAACGGTCCGTGGCTCGAGCTAATCGCGAGACAAATCTATCGCCGATGCATCGTCAGTCGGTCCCCCATTCACGGTAACACAACGACAGAGGAACACGACGCAGGGGGGCGAGACGAGAACGGAACACTGTGTCGCGCGAAACCAGAAATCGGATGGCGATTTAAATAGATTTCGAGTGCCTAACAGCGGCTCCATGAAACGGAGATCGTCCATTGTACCTGCGGGGGATCGTTTCTTCGGTCGTCCAGGGACGGCCAGAAGGGTGGGGAGGGTGCGAAGGATTTTTCTACGAAGGCGTGAAGAGGCTCGTGCCCTTTTTCGCCCGGTGCCACTCGAAAAGCCGCTCGAAACACACAAAAACCAGAAGAGCATTATTTTCGCGTACCATTCTCTTTCTTGGTCCTCGTCTCTCTCTTTCCCTTTACGAGTGGTGGAACATCGTTTGAAAGAACGACCAAAAGAGGGGTGCCCGTAGTGGGCCACTTTGTCAACTTGTCACCTGGGTCCCGAAGATGCGAAAGAAAACGAACGAAAGGCCCTTCGGGGACGAAGGGAACCGGGCTCGTTCTTGTTCGCACCAGGAAGTCTTGACTCCTCTCTTCCTGAAGGTGTCCTTTTTTTCCATCTTTCTCGAAGCTTTCGTGCTCTCGGTTTCCCTTCGCTTTTGTTCTTTATATCGACGGGCCCAAATTGCCGTTGATCTTTGATAAAGATGAGTTTAGTTAGAAAGTACAATCTTTTGTAGAAAGTTAAAAGAAAATTAGAATCGCAACATCACTTGCTCGTTGATGCCATAGAATGTTGTAAAACGTTTGCATAAAAATAAAAGTAATGCAAATAAAACGAACGAAACAGACAAGGTAAAGGATATAAATACACGAACGGGGTCAAGCATATAGTCGACAAGCGTGACTGTACATACAACGATATAAGTATCACACGAGAGCCTAAAGTTCATACTCCCAATCACGAACTCGAACGTTCTTGCAGATGAGAAATTCAAGCGGATGGTTGTGTTGGTGCAAGGTTAATTAACGACATGCAGACAACTTGACGATTTTGAACACACGTACTAGACGTTCTCTTAGCGAAAATCAGTGTAGATTTACTAATACATTGGCTAGGCGGATAAGTTTCTGCTTGGTCTAGGAAAGTTGTGCGAGCAAGTACCTGGTTCGTTCTAAGTTTGCTCCAGGCAGAACGAATTAGTCGAATATCGTTTATATTCGACTGTATTTAGTTAATAATGTATTTCAAGTGGCAACGTATAAACTAATAAATTCCTCTAACGAGAACTTGTGAATGCAGAGAAGTCCTGTTGGATAGCGACCTTCTCGAATCGAGGGAGTCTGCCAACAAAGTGTTCGTTTCTAATTGGCTCGCGTGTTTGTTCCTAGCTGAAACAAATTTGCGCCTCGTGTTCGTAGAATACAGAGAATCTTCCAGGGAAAGTAGTCGCCCGCACACGAGGAACGTGTAAACGTTGGAAGGATCGTGTGGCATTAAACAAACTGGGACTATTGTATCGTAACCAATGTTTCAACTTTATTCGTTGGTCTCTCGAGTTACTTTTACACTAAAACGTCACGTTTTCGGAAAAAGTTTTTTAAGAACTCGTCAAGAAATGAGTTCTCCTCCTCGGTTCCTCTAATCGCGTCTGCTCAATTTGCCTAAAATTAAGTTCCCATCAAACATATCGTAACAGTGAAAGGAAGGACCGGCTCGTCCGAAATCCTTGAAAGTTACGCTCTTTGTTGTCCGGTGGGGACCAGCATTATCGTTATTACCGGCGGAGCCAAGCCGAACGACATTGGCGTCGCCGTGGACAGGCGCGCGAAAGGAAAGAAGTATCGGTTTCAATGGGCACCGTATCGCGTACCGAAAGTGACACGAAGCCACGAATACCGTAGGAAACCCCTTAGCGGGATCCCCGAAGGACCTCCCGTCGACAGGCTTTCAAGTTTGAAAGTCATACCCCGGTGGTGGCTCGTAGTCGACAAGGGGACCGAAACCGAAACCACTCGAGAGGTAAGAATGGGGCCCCATGGCCATCCTGAATAGAGGCGTGTACAAACCCCGGTGTACGAATCCTCTATGGACAGCCTCTCTGCGAAGCGTTTGCCGATCTACCTTTGTGTAAATAAGGCAATAAGGCGAAGGAAGCGGGATTATTCTTTACTAAGTCCGTAGATCGGATTATGTCGAGTTGCTGCGTGGATCGATTCCGTCGGGATGCCAAATATTTGAATGGGTCCTCTGTGACCACTTAAGAAAGAGTTGTAATGGTATCTGGGGGGGGGAGTTGGACGCCTCGAAAACCATACGTGTTTCTTTGAATTTTGCACGAAGAGATAGCATCCCCGATTAAATCTTTCCCATTCGGAGAACGAAAATCCGAGCTTGTGCCTATCTTGGCGTATCATTCTCATAATAAACCCCGAAAATCACGCCCCTGACAGGCCGTGCGACCGCAGGAAGCAACCGTATAGTCCAGGAGCGAGTACAAATGGGAGGGTATGGCGTTCACCATAACTCATGGGGCCGGTCCTGTGACGAGAACGCGTCTCCGTGATAGGCACCGCATACGGAACCTTACAACACACGCGTGCGTTAAGTGTTGGGTGTAGGTATAAGGGCAGCACCTACGGCTTTGCAGGTATTACGTTACAATGCCATTATGTGACTCCCGTGCGCCACCATTGTAGGGCCCTCTGTGACGTATGGTTAACCACCGACCATAACCAACCAAATGTTCGCACGTCCTAACCGCGCGCGTTCCTCGAAAAATTTTCACTTTCTATTCACGTTAGCTATTCTGTATGAAAAAATAAATCGAAAATGTGCTTTCGATCGAACGTGTTTAAAATATTTCGGTTATTTGTCCTGTTTGAACGCGGCTGCAAGTTGTTTCGGGTTCGCGACAAAAGCTTGGTTTTCGGAGAACCCACGCGCGTTAGCGAGATTAGAAATTTGCTGCATCGCCGGTTCTATTGCGAAGTTCGCTCGTTAATCTTACGACACCGGGCCTTTTCTTCCGTCGTAATAAATCCGCCGCTAAAATATTGCCAGCGTTTCGACTTTTGCGTGCGCGAAGGTTGGGCCAGGAGAGAGTTATAGGTGACAATAACGAGGCCCGGTTGCATGCGAGGCGGGATCGTAAAGCGGCGGATTAGACTCCTTTCGGCTATTAGTCTAATATATGCCTTCCGATATCAAAAAGCCTGCGCATCGTGCGGATACGATTTCGACTCTGTACGGCGAGACCGAACAAAGGTTTCGGTTTGGAGAACCATCGATGAATTGATTTAACAATAAATTAGTCAGGAGTGAAAATAGTAATCGCATTATTTCCTAGTCGTTTTCTATGTTCGAAAAATTATTTGAAATCAATTCGTACGTCAAGGGGTGAACCCTTGGCGGTACCCTGACGTCTATCGTGCCCCGATGTTCCGAAAACCTCGAGTGTCCCCGCAATCTCCGGGTGACCCATCATCGAAGTCTCCGCTAATTCGTAGTTTACAGACTCGACGTGTCGAATGGCGGGGCCCCGGTAAACGATCCCGGTAGGCAGCTGGTCAAGCGAAAAGAGCACCCCGTGGGGAACGTAACACACTGGCAACATAACTGCGCAGCCAGACTGGAAGGTAGCGGCCCTCGAACCCCTCGGCTCGAAGTCAATGTTCCCTTTCAGTATGGTGACACGCATGCCCGTGCCTCCGCGTAGCGTACAGCCGAGCTTTGTTGTGCACGCAAGTCCTTGCTCCCTGGCAGCGCGGCCACCGGTTCTAATATATGTGGCCGGCCCACCCCGGGTAACATCCCTTCGTGTCGGGCCTCCACGAGGGCTGTGTACGCCAATGGGACGCATAAATGGGCATCCGTTGCATCCAGCCGCCTCTCGGGAACATCTCTGTCACCGTGTCGGCGGTCTTGTTACGACGACTCGTGTCGGATCCACGGTTTCGATCGACCACGCTCTCGCCACTGGCTAAATGATTTTCGAATGAGGGGGGCGTGCCCGGGTAAATAAACTTCCGGCCGGAGGGAAGCTGCAGAGGGTTGGCTCGTTCTTTTCACGTGGCGCGCCAGTGGGCCAAAAGACTCTGCAAGGGTAAACCTTCACGAAACAGTTAAAAAATGATTGATAATTACATATAACTGCGTGGAAAATAAACCATTGTGAGACAGTTGGAATAACGTTTTCGAAATGGTAACGAAAAAGAGTTCCACGGGTTGTAAAACACAAAAGATGTAGCGTGTAAAGATGAGAACGGACGTGAGAATAGGGACCGTAGCAAAACTGCGTTGAAATAGATTGATCGAAACAGACACATCCATCAAACTTGTCACTGCTTTCGTGACAAGAACACCCGATAGTTTTGGTGGGCAGAATTCTGTGTAGGATAGGGTGGCACGATGTGGTACATAGGGAAACGTTGACTTGTGTTATACAATTATTGTTTTGCGTGTAGCGGGCGATCGCATCACACTTATATGATATTAATTCATTTATGTTGCAATAAGCGAAAATAATTTTTGATGTTCCAGACGGAAGTGGAAGAGATGACGAACGACAGCGTCTGCGACGGCACCGGTCCGAATCTCGCTGCTCCTGAAACCACCGGCGGTCTGATAGGACCGGAAATGTCCCCGAGCGTGATGGAGTGTGGCGGCTGCGGGGAACGTGTCCGGGAGCGTACAGTTCTCTGCGTCGGTGGACGAACTTGGCACTCGAGGTGTCTGAGATGCTGTGCATGTGCCAGACCGTTGCACGATCAACACTCTTGCTTCCTGAAGGGAATGCGGCTCTACTGCAGGCACGATTACGCTCTGTAAGCGAAAGATTCCTTTCTTATTGCCGTGGTAACCCTCCTCTCGCGGTCCAAAGTCTCGCGAACTAACGAAGCCCCAGTGCTCTGTTACGAATTATTCGAACGGGAATTTCAGACACCGACACGGCGAAGAAAAAAAATGGTCCGCGTTGCAGGTTGACTAATGCAGATATCGGACCGGCGTTATTAACGAAGCAGCGCGGCGAGTCGACGTGTTAGCTACCGTAGAAACACAACAGCCAGACAAGAAACATAAATCCTGGTGGTACAGTGCACGTAATTGCCACTGTGTCGTCAAAGATCTACGCTTTCCTGTAACCGCAATTCAGCGGTCGAAACAGATTCAATTATCGAGATAACGGACCGACGATAAAGCGAATATAGCCGTAAAATATTTAACGATCGATCGATCGGCCGAATAATAAAGCACGGCAAAAGTGTGGGGAGCCGTGGTTTTGCGTTATCAATATAATAAATAGCGAGTCGTTACGTACTCGTCCACTCTGGATGAACGAATCGTTGAATTCTTATACGTGACAACCTGTCGACGATTTTTCAACGCATCGACCGGCGAATGTAAATTAACGTTAACGTCTCTATGGACAAGTAATGCGATATTTTTTAACCTGTACGCGTATTAACATACTGGACAGCGACACTCTGCTGGCGTAACTTGCTCTTTTCTTTCGTCGAACGATAGGTGCGCTATGAAACTTGTTATCAGATTGTTGCCAATGTGTTAACGACAAAGAACTAGTACTTGCAAAAAAATTCAAGCTCTTGAAATCATTAAATTCTTTCCGACATCTTCAACTATTTGAAAACAATCCCATCTTTCTTGAACGGGATATTATTGCGGACGATTTACACGAATACAAAGAGACACTGTTCGACACAGGTTCCTCTGTTTCGCTGGTTCGATAACGACTCGATCGTGGCACGTACTTTTGAATATTTTCGTAGGGAGGAAGGTCGAGAAAGTATATAGGGAGTCGATAGAGGCGAAAGAAGCTCGAAGTGACTGGTCGATTGTGGATAGGGAGTCTGAGTCGAAGACTTTCCAACGTGTTTATCCAACTGTCAATCACAGTTGGTATGGTCACCTGGCTGTGTTACACCGGCCTGTCTAAATCACGGTATCGTGATATTCGATCGTGACGTGTGACCGGTATCGCTGTCCGCATCGAAGAACGCGGAAACGAATGCACACCGGGGAAGAAAGAAATCTAATAATGTGAATTCGTGAGCGTAAACGTAAATTATCATCCTCGTGAATTACTGAAAGCTGAGAGAAGCGCTAGCAGGACCGAGGAAAGAGGGATCAAAATATTGCACCGAAGGGAATCATCGCTGACGTTCGAAACGAATTTACGGCACAATGGAAATAATTATTCACGGGATATTGAAAGGCGACGAACAACATATTTCATAACTGGCATAAGAGCGTTCGAGCCTGGAAGCGCAATCAGAAATTTCGCAACGGTGTCGGCGTTCTCTGTGAAGACAGTTGCCGGATTTTTCGAGCCGTCTGTCTTTGGGGAGTCAAAGTCGTGTGTGCGGGAGGTCCGGAGGAATCCGCCGCGTAATTTTTTTAACTCACACTTTTCGCCTCGTAATGCTGGCTTACGATGACCCGGTCGGCAAGATCCACGACCCGTAGACTCGTCGACAAGCGACTTCGAAAGAAGCGAAGCCACCTTCTCGATCTACGCTCGGCCCGGCGTGATAAATGATCGGAAACTATACCGCCGGTCTTTCGAACCTGCAAGAGACGGGGACATCGCCGCGGAATGTTCCCTCCGATTCACAATTGAAATGTTGATACAATGTGACCTAATTAATACTATCGTGTTGCAACGCGAGAAATGCCCCTATGAACTGTCTGCGTTCTTCGGAGGGGTCACGCCATTTTGCGCGGTTTCAGCTTTCTCTGAATTTCTATCGTTTTCTAAATGTCCGTCTGGGAAATGAGGAAATTAAATAGTTTTAAATAGCACCACACTGACCATACGTTATAATTTAATAGATCAAGAAATTTAAGGGACAGTTCTTCGCGGTTATTGTACAAGTTATGTGTTAAATTACAATAAGATTATAGACTTCCTCGGCTTGAGAACAATGAGCACGAAGATCCCTTAAGAAGGATTAATTTTCGTTGTTTTTTACCGGGATGCATATCTCGAGCTTCCTTGAGATTGGATCTACGACAGTGGTAAAAGAATCTCACAATCGAAATCAGCTCGCTCAAAATTCAAATCCCTCCCTAGACATTGGCGTGGGCGTTGACGAAGAAGTTCCTGTTGCAAGGAACGAATTACTACCCCGCTAACAAACAATAGGATTAAAATGCGCGTACGCGTTTTATGGTCGCCGTCTATCCGCGTAAGAATTCACTGTTCATTGTTTCATGAATTTACGACGGTGCGTTGCGTTTTAATTATACTAATAATAACACGAGACTGTGTTTATATCGTGTGAAACTACATTTTTAAAAAAGTTTTCATCTATTTTCGACTTGTGTTGAAACGGTGAATCGTATTCTACCTGGCTTCGCTTCTCTTCCTGGCCACCCTGTACAAAATTGTTCGTTAGTCAATGTACATGCTTTATTAGCATACTTGATGGCACACAATTTGTCCATACTACCACGGATGCACGAAAGGCACGAGATTTCCAAATGGTAAAATGACATTAACGACACGCATTTTACCAATTGCAAGCTTAGGTTTGACACACTTTGTAAATCTATATTTCTTAGTTTGTCAGACAGTTCCAATGTGCAATATACGGTTCTGTTATTTCGTTAACATTTCGTTCCCGAGAATTTAATTATAATTATATAAAAAGGTGAAACCTTTTCAATACATTGGTATTCTCTCAATCCCCTAGTCTCATACCGAGTAAATTATTTCCACCCTCTATCCCTCTGGCCCCTCCCCCCCTGGATATACTGAGTACGAAACAATCAACTCCATTAGCTACCCCGATACTAAGCGTGCAAATATCTCCTCGCTCCCGCCGTAGAATGTCCTCTTAATCCCGCGAGCAGTTGTCGCGAGATGCAACCGAACAGCGTGCTAAATAGTCGTGGATCTAGCGAGCAGTACCCCGTAGTTTGAGCGTCTGGAATGGGGCGGTGGGGCCACCGGGGTAGTCGCGTGGCCCCATAAGATATCTTCGGGTGTCTGGACGCGGGCGGAGCGAGGGGGTTCCCTGAACACAGCCCGTATAAACAGCTAGCTCGATCGTCGCCGGAGGAACCGGACGAGGAATCGGGATGCACTTTCCGTGTTCATGAATATGATAATGGGCTAATGGCCACTAGTCGTTGTTTAATTACCGGTCGCGGCGCACACAACCGACCACACCGGACTCGGCCGTGAAGCCACCGTCGTGCTTCTGCTTGTCGTTGCCAGTGGATGCATCTCCGGGTGCTCCTCTTGGTGCACCCATAACACCCACCTTTCGAGCCATTCATCTGGCCGTGCGTGCGTGTGTCGTGTACCATGCTCGTGTCTTGCCGCTACACGGCTACCGTTTACACCGGCGTAGCTCCCAGCGCTCTTTCGAGCCAAGAACCTGGGGGTGACCGAGGAGGGCTGGCTGGACTCTCTCGCGAGTTTCGATTCCTGGTAACTTCGTAGGCAAAAACAACCCGAGGGCTCGAGAGACCGAGCACGAACTTTACGACAGGTCGGTTCGAAGTGAAGCCCCGGCGGAAATTTTATTGTATAATTTTTAAACAAAGTTTGAACGATTTTTCCATCATCGATGATAATTATTTGACAACTCGTAAATAAAATTCGAACGACTATAGCAAGGAAGAAGTATAAAAAATGGAGAGAGTGTTAAAGATCAACGAAGCAAGCAATGGAGAACACCTGGGTGAGCGAGGAGCGAAGAAGAAACAAAGAAAACGGAAGGGAAGTGAGGGATTGTATTAGAAAGCGCCTTCAGAGAAGAAGAGAAGCCCGGAGGTGCTGCGAAGAATCGAAGGAAGAGAAACTTGCCTCTCTAGTCTTGGAAAGTGATCGCCGGTAGCGCATGTTTCTTAGCCACTTGGTTCTTCCTATACTCCCACGAGCTCCTGTAGTTGTCAACGAAGAAACAATACAAGAAATAATTCTTTGTAAGTGTTCTAAGAAACCTTGCAGGGAAGTCTATTATAAACTATGCTACCACGTGATAAATTCGTGAGTTACTCTATATTTCTTCGCTTTCCACCTTTTCATCCGTGGCCTCGGCTCTTTCTCTCCCCTTTTTCTATCCTTTCTTCCACTTCCCCCTTATCGTATCGTCCGTTTGCTCCTTTTCGCCACCGCGGCTATCTCTCGTTCTTTTTCCCCTTGTATCCCTCTTCCAGCGGCGCGACGTGCTCCGCTGCGCAAGTTTACATACACGCAAACATACTCTTCGGAGTCGCAGCTCGCGCTTCGGGGTCCAGGAGTCGTTTATTTGCTATGGGGACGACATACCCTCGCCTCCTTCCAGGTAAACGCGCGTTCGTGCGCGACGCCTTATCTAAGAGCGCGGCGGAGTGCTCTCTCATTGGAAGTACGAATTATTTCTGCGACCATTCACGCGATCAGGCTCATGGCCGCGGCATTGCCTACGCCGATAATCGCTCGCGGCGGAGGCCGGTGCGAATATCAAAGGGCAACACTTTTGGCGCTCGAACGATCTCTTTTCCCGCGCAATACCTCCCCCTTTCGTCTTGGTGATTTTATTCCACGATAATAAGCGATCAACGCTTCACAAATTTTCAAATTTCTATTCCTTGAAAACAAACCATCGAATGGAAAAATTTTGCACCACCGATAATAGCATACATCCTTGCATCGTAGAAGAAATTGTTCCACAGTAATAATTGATATCGCAACTACTCGCGCTAGTGTTCGATTCAACGCTTCATTAATCGCGTAGGCTGGCGATTACTAATAGCGGCAGAGAGCAGTAGATTCCACACCAGGAAATCGGCGGGAGCTTTGCATTTTCCTGGGGAAAGGACCTCTCGATAGTTGGCTTATCGACACCTCAATACGCGCACACACGCGGAGGAATGGGAATCGTCTGCGTTAAACGCTGTTCGCCGGATACATTTGTTAGAGGCGAGAGATGCCTTGGAAGCTAAATCCTTCTCCGAGCTTCCATCGCAAAATTTATTAGCGCTATTGCCGCAGGTGGCCTCGTGCTGCGTGCGTGTAAATTCTTTACGACCGCGTCTGATTTTCCTGCACGGGACGGTATCGTTAGTCACAGCCTCCGCGTTGGAAAAACTATGAAATTTACCCCCGTGAGTTTCTTGCAAATAGAATCAAGAGACTGCGACATTGTAACGTACTGAAAAGTGAGGTAGCGTTCGAGCGTACAAGATATGTATAAAGGTAGGGTGTTTTTAATTTTCCAGGACATTTGGCGCAAAGTGTGCGAAATGTGGGCGAAGCGTGGGTGCTGGGGATTGGGTGAGGAGAGCCAGAGAGAGGGTTTATCACTTGGCTTGCTTTGCCTGCGACGCCTGTTCCCGTCAGCTATCCACGGGGGAGCAATTCGCCCTGCTGGACGCCAGGTTACTCTGCAAGGCTCACTATCTAGACGTCGTCGAAGGCAACAACACTTCTTCCGATGGTGAGACTCCCCAGATATGTTCTATTCTACGAGATGAAACAAGTTGTCTCGATGGGGTTGATATTAATTTGCCTAGAGAACGCATCGAGTGTCGGGGCACCAAAGTAGAACTGTACTAATTGGTACTTTCGCAGAAGGCGGTGACTCCGAGAGCGGCCACAAAAGCGGTAACAAGGCGAAGAGAGTGCGAACGACGTTCACGGAGGAACAGCTATCCGTTCTTCAAGCGAACTTCCAGCTGGACAGCAACCCGGACGGTCAAGATCTCGAGAGGATAGCGCATGTCACGGGGCTCAGCAAAAGAGTTACGCAGGTTTGGTTCCAGAATTCTAGGGCGAGGCAGAAGAAGCATCTGCACACGGGCAAAATGAAAGGGCAACATGGTACTTCTTGCGTTTGTTTCTCTCAGCTAATTATCTAAAAGAACGTATTTAACGAGACGGAAATTCGCGTCGATCGTTTTATCCGGTCCCATTTATAGTAAATGTAACTGAATCGATGCTAGGGATTTTTTGGTAATTATTCGGAACAGGGTCCACCTCGTCGATTTCGATAATTTTCGAATACGTTATTGGACTCGACGTTTTAAACATGTTTCGACGAAAGGGATTGTTCATCTGCGTGTATTAGGCTTAGAGATATTGGCAATTATCGTCGCTACGAATCAAGAAACATCATTTGCTGTTACAGTTCATCAATCACCTCCGAATTCTAACGCGTCTACGGGTGATTTCGGTCGGCACATCAATTTACATCTGACCTATTCCTTTCAACATCAACAGCACCACCATCACAGCCATCAGCAGCCGCAGCTCAGTCCAGCTACGTGCAAGAGTCCCACACCTTCGATTTATCATAATCACGGTAAGAGAGCTTTGGGTCTTCCGGCATGTTTTCGATGAAATCATTTCTACTGCATGAAGTCGCCGCGGAAAAATACAATGAAATTCACCGGGATATCCTTCTTGCTCGGTATACGCAATAATGATAACATTTTATCGCGAAATAAGGAAATCTAAGTAGAGATAGGTGCACCCAGTCATCAACAATTTGATTTTAAATTGATTTAAAAGCATTGTGCGTTTAAAAATTTCAACCAACATTGCGTTGATCAATTGGTGCAGAAAGAAAAAACAAAATTTTGCTTTGATAAGGTCTACTCTCTATCGCAACACCGTCAACTCTGTCTTCAGGCTCGGAACAATCGATGGACGAACTCTCGCAGGATTCGATGATGTTGTCGATGCCGAACGAGGTTTAATCGCCGCTGCTGGATATTTAGCCGTATTGTAAATAATCTTTATTGCGTTAAGAATATGTTTCTCCAGCCCATGAATCGTTCTCGGTGAAAGCGTTGATTTTTTTTTAATTTAAAAGCTCGCTGAGGGTAAGCTCTGCGGTTTCGGTTCCAAAGTCTTTTTACCGTAGGACACGTTTCTGAAACGGTGATTTTTGCCAACTATTTAGTACGTACTCTGCAACAGTATTTATTCCGTTAATTAATCCTTTGAAGCGCTAGTTCGAGAAGGGAAATGTGCTGACTCTTTCGCTGAGCCAACCATTTTGTTTCTGGATTTAACTCGAACGATAATTTGTTTTTCGAAGTTAGTTAATTTATTAGATCGCTCGTTTTACCTAAAGACCCGAGGAAGTAAATTGTAAATTAATTTAAATTGTACAAAGTCGTTGCTTCGTTTTACTTCGTACCAGATGTGCAATATAAATAAATCTTGAAACGAGATAATTGAATCTGGCTTCAATTTATCGCAGGTAATTATCGAAGAATGAAATAAAACGTGTTTAAAGTCGAAGCTCGAGCAGGTTGGACGAAATGCATAGGGTGGTCCTAAGATAGGGAGCCAGACTTTAGAAATATTTAAAAAAAATGAAAGTAGATTGATCAATGCTTTCCCAAGTCGGAACAAACTGTCCACCGCGTAAATATTATTCAAGCTTAACTTAATAATTTATTAAAGTTTATTATAAAAGTGATAGACAATAGGAGGTACGAGTATATTTTAAAGCCACATTTTTTAATCACGATGAATCAATTAATCGCAGCGGTGAAAGCTGCGGCGCTTCAACGGATTAATGTTCAACATGCAATAACTCGTAACAGCTATTTCATACTTTCCGGTAGTACGTATGGATGCTGCTGAAGTATGCCGAACGTTTTGTATGATTTAGAACGAAATCCGCCCAAACGTTGTTAAGCCTATTAAGATATCAGCAAAACCGTAGACGACGCCAATTTTTAAGACTGGATGGCAGCACAGCTCTCTCGCACTCGGTGTTAAGCTTATTATAAATAAGTGAATACAGTTTCAACGTTCCATGTTATGCATGCACAAGTACGCGTGCACCGATCTGGAAGCGAGTTGCGAACCAAATTCTTCGTCGACTTCCTCCTGAAGGCTGATTCCCACTAACAATCGACTTTAAAGTCGCGCTCACGCTCATGGGACATCAGTTACACGTAATTTACACGTAGCGTACGATACTCAACTTCGAAAACGCTTAAAAATGCCGTTCTTCCACATCAACGATCTCACATATTTGTATAATGTTATTTTGAGTTGGAAAACTTTAATTTAAAACGACGAAAGTAATGATCAAAGTGGTGCGAAGAATCAAACAGCCTGAGGGTGTACGAGCGGAATGTTTGCGATTAAAATAATGGTAGAATTTTCCCCCCCATGAGCGTGATCGCCACGCAAACGGTCACGTCCCTTCAGCGGTGGCAAAGAAGCGATAAATGTAATTTTCCTTCTTTCCCGAAGCGGAATTTCCTGATGCAATCAGGCTATCGTTTTAATAAAACGTATAAGGTCGAGTAAGATTAGCGTGAACGAGAAACGAGAGTCGTTCGATGCCTCCAAGACATCCCGAAGGCTCGTTTCGACACAGATTCGGGCCTCCGGAATCTCGGGGAACATGAAAAAGCAATGTTCCGAATGAAAGTATCTTTTACAGTGTCTAGGTAATTGTGTAATCGTAAAAGAATCATAATTTAACACTAAACCTACCACGAACCGGTCAAATGATCGTTTTTTAAATTATGTTTAGAATTTCTAACGCACAATGTTACTTTAGCGCACATTTAACTTCACGATTTTTCATATAGCATACGTACAATGAATTTTTCAATATTCACTTCTATTCTTATTGTTTGTTTTCTAAGAAAAATCTCTTTTGTCTATAACGATCGGGCGTTTTATTTTGGCCTCTGGAATCTCCCATTAAAATTTGTCCGAGGAGTGGCCGAACACCCTGTATTATAGTCCAGTATTCAGTTTCCATTGTCTTAGGACAGTCTAATAACGCGTATTAAAAATACTAAAACTTTAGACGCGTGCAGTTTCGAAACTACTAGGGATATATTAATTATTAAGGTATTGTTAGAAGCGGCAAGGCCTCCCCTTTAAAACGGTTTTTGGTTTTTGTCGATTGGACTTACCGTTTTCGAGATATCGTAATTTATGTAAAAGGTAATTTTTTAAATTCCGCTGTCTCTCGCTACCCCGTGTTAGACAAGGCTATTAACGCGTATTAAAAATAGTTAAACTTTGGACGCGTGCAGTTCCGAAACTACTAGGGTTTTCTTAATTATTGAACCACTGTTGGCAGCGGTGAACCTTCCCCTTTAAAACGGTTTTTGGTTTTTGACGATCGGACTTTCCGTTTTCGAGATATCGTAATTTATGTAAAGGGGTAATTTTTCTTAATTTGACTATCTCTGTCTTTGTCTGACGCGGCGCGCTGGACCTCCTTGTCGCACGTGAGTCGTGACACTCGTGACCTACTTCCGCGTAGTATTTCCAAGAATTTACTACGCACTGTTTACTATTTTCGCGCGCTCGAGTTCATTGATAACAATGAACGTAAACAAAGGCTTCGGACCGTCGTATCTCCGAAACTAGCCACCGCATCGACTTGAAACTAAAATCGCTATATCTCCGGAACTAATAAAGCTATCGACTCGTACAAACGCTCGTTTCAAAGGGCATTTCATCCCCTATCCGATGACTATACCAACTATTATAATTTATGCTATCTTCTATGTTTATTTTCACATTTACTTTGACGCTACATACCTAAAGAAGTTTCAACGATTCCTACTGATCGTACGACTGTATATTATACGATATAATGCAAAAATTAGGCGATTAGAAATCATTTGACCGGTCATGGTAGGAATAGGTATACACGAAGTGTCGGTAGGTTTAGTGTTAATATACATGTACTGTGATGTAAATATTGTAAACTAAGTATATACAATATAAAATGTTGCACATACCTCCGTTGGTCTTTTTTCTTCCCAGCTTTTAAAATATTCCTTTTTAATTAAAATATGCATATTTGCGGATTATCAAACAACGTGCTTACCGATAGAAAATATATCTTTTAATTGAAATATATATATATTAAATATAACAATCTTATAACAATAATTTTAATAAATAATACGTTTGTTATGGTGGCTCATGGGTTCGATTACGACAACGCGGTTAACAGTAAAAGACACTTTTATTAATAACAGTACGGTTTACAATATTGCGGTGATTAGTGTACAACACAAGAGCAATATACTCATGCAGAAGTTCCTCGAGGTTTATATACAAAAGCTACATGGTACGTCTATATACAATTTCGTTTTTGAAAATAAAATAGTTTGTAGGAGACGCGTATTGTAAGGATTTCAAAAATACTAGCGAGTGTGACGTTGCGCTTATTTAGTACACGAAAGGATGCGTGAAACATTATTTCGTAGCTTTTCTTGAAACGTTGTCTCACGACGAAGTTGAGCTTCAGAGATAATTGTTTATTCTCGTATCCGATTTCGACGTGGTTCGATGAATATTGCGTGAAACGATGAACGTTTAGGATTTAAAAAGTAATGCAAGAAAATTGAAGGCTTCTTAACAATCCTACGAAAATACGAATAAAACAATTAGTGAGAAAAATATTGTTCGTCTACACTTTTCGAATCGATAATTTACTTTCTAACTCGTTCGCGATACTACGGTTGCACTTTCGCCAATATATCCTTCAAAACACTCGTCAAAGAAAGTCGAACACAAACCCGCAAACTGTTACAACCGAAAAGGAATAAATAATCGTCATTTTGTTTATGCGTAAACTATAATCCTCGCCACGGAATCCCATCCTATTTATATTATCACTTTCACTTCTTTCCTCGCCGTTAACGCTTCGTTTTTTTGGTATGTACAAGAGAGAACATCTCGATCGCTTAACATTAACATTTTCACGATCATCCTAGAACTCGAAGAGTCGATTCCAATAGTTTTTAAAAGACCTCTGCAATTCGTCCGCACAACACGAGTGTCAAAATAAATTTTTCAAATGCACCCTTCGAGGTCCTAGGGATTTGTTTACTTTTGGTTTCCGATCGTGGGCAGCGATTTCGATATGCTCTGACCGGTGGAGGGTCACGGTGGAAAATTCTAAATACACTTTTCGGGGCACCGGTCTCGCGCGAAACTATTTTACAATTCATCTTCGAAGTTACCCTGCCTGATGGCAGAATTGGGTTTGAAGATGATTAGGCGTTGTTGGGGTTAGGGGGGTCAAGGGGGTAAGAGGTGTCATTGGGCTGCCAGGACTTTCGCTTCCAGCACTACCACCTTGATACCCACCCAAATAGGCGCCCACCATGCTCACTCCAGAAGGATACAGGTCTCCTGGATGATGCTGCATCGGTGGCGAATGGTGCACTGGATACAGAATTAAACCGTAGTTGAATATCTACAGGGGTGTTGGAAAAGACACAAAATAATGCAAGAAAATATACAAGGTACTCCATAGCAAACGTCAACAAACCAACAGATTTAAATCTAACAATATTTCAACGATAATAGGGTTATTATAAAGTGATGACTTCGTGTGACTGTTAATCTTTATCAGATTGGTCCTTAAATTTACGAATTGTTACTGCATTTTTAGTTTAGACCGTTTCTTTGATTTTCATCGCAACAACGACCAACAAAATTACTCACTTTGCGACTTGATTTTGCCGCTGTGCTTCTTCTGCCTGGCCCTCGAGTTCTGAAACCAGACTTGCGTGACCCTTTTGCTGAGCCCCGTGACATGAGCTATCCTCTCGAGATCCTGGCCGTCGGGGTTACTGTCCAATTGAAAGTTCGCCTGCAGAACGGATAGTTGCTCCTCGGTGAAGGTTGTCCTCACTCTCTTCGTCTTGCTGCCCTTGCCACCGTGCTCGGAATCGCAATCCTCCGAGGACGAGGTATTGTTTCCCTCGACGACATCTAGATAGTGAGCCTTGCAGAGCAACCTGGCGTCCAGCAGGGCGAATTGCTCCCCCGTGGATAGCTGACGGGAACAGGCGTCGCAGGCAAAGCAAGCCAAGTGATAAACCCTTTCTCTGGCTCTCCTCACCCAATCCCCAGCACCCACGCTTCGCCCACATTTCGCACACTTTGCGCCAAAAGTTCTGGAAAATTATAAACACCCTACCTTTGTACATACTTTGTAGAATTTTAGATATGGTAATAATAATCGATAGGTGGGAAACTTTGTACGGTTTAAGTGGCTAGGTGGTTGCCAATTTAGCGCCCGGAGGTTTAGTGTTTTCGTTGCAAATTAGCAATCGTGGCGCGAGGTTTCGCCCTTCGTCCAGCGAAAACCGAATGGTCGAGAGAGACAAGGGGCTATTTTGGTCGGGGCTGGCGCAGGTTCATTCAGGACCTCCGTGCACGAGAATCCAATGGCCCTGTCCTCATTAACATACTACTCTGCCACTCGATGTCCCTCGGAGTGGAGCGCGTCAGAAGCGCGAGCCACGGTTTAAGGATCGGTTCGACCTTTCGCGATTCGACCGGCAGATTACGTCGAGATTATCTCGACGTCTCAGTCCCGCGGCTTCCCCTCGCCCTACAAATGACTCGAACCCTTTGAATTTATACCGACGATCAGGAAACGGACGACGCGTTTGCGACTGTTGCCGCTACCGTGGAATATACGGGGGACTTGTCGCTGCTAATTAGCTGTCATTATCGAACACGGGCCATCGACGGATTTTCACCATCGGAAAATTCAAACAAAATAGAAAATTACTTGTATGCAAGTTCTTAAAATGAGTATGGGGTATGTCACTACGATATTTTCGAGTTAAATAAAGGATGAAGACGAGCGAGAAGAAGAATAAGTAGAAGATAAAAAAGAAGAATGGTAGATCGGCCAAAGGGGTTATTGTATGGAAAAATATGGTAAGCCACGGAAGGATTAGTCCCCGCCGGAATTGCATCGTCATCGTTGCATCGAAGATATTTTCGGGCATTATTGGTTATGGTGATCGTGCACAGGGCACGCCTAGAAGCATGTAGTACACGTTCATCTGGAGACATCGAGACCTGTTTTTGGATCACTTTCCTTTCTACCCTTCGAAACTTTCGACCATCAGGAGTTTAACAGAATATTTATGTCAGTATTATTAAAGAAATTCTAATATATATTTATATACAAAATGTGGAAATTAAAAGACTTATATTTTCCTTCTAAAAAAAATCTCTAAAAAGACCAAACGAATGAAACACCCTTAAATCTTCTCGGGCTGCTAAAATCTGTTAAAAGGTCGCACGATCCCGCCTCCAAATTGCACTGTCATCAAGGTTAAAGAGAAAGGTCCACCCAAGAATTATCCTGTCCACCCATTCGAACGGGAGAAAAACACACAAGCCCCTCCCAAATTTCTTCATAAACATCGAATCGAGTCGTTCGGAGTAGTTTGTGGCCCCATTGCCGGAACACCTTTTTAGCTACGCCGGGACACCTTTGGCCACAGAAACCCGGGAAAGTGCAAAAGATGACGCGGTTTCAGTGTTCGATATCGGGGCCCATGGGGCCCCCGGACGTCGGGCGAGGTGCGATTAGCATAAATAGTGGCGCCACCCCTTTCCTCCTCTCGCGTTTACGTCGGATGACCAAAAGAGAGAAGGGTAGACAGCAGAAGCCCCGTGTAACCAGCCAGAGGGGCGGGAGGGTTTGGTATTGGGTGTCTATAAATCTTCGGGGCCGTACATCGGCTACCAAACGACCCCGCCCTAATTTATTCATTTGTTCTTCCACATAGGCGGGCCCTATAAGTCAACGGGGGATTAAGTCAGGCGCTATCCGAACCTCGGCACGATAGAATTCATGGTCACCCCCCCTGTCCCCCTTCTACATTCGATTCTCGCGCTCCGCAGGCAGATCACGATCGCGATCTTCGATATCATCGGAAAGATAAACGGAGGACAAAATAAATTACAACGTCCAGCGTATTTTACGGTTGAGTTATTGTTTTCGCCGAGGGTGGATCGGTCGTGCAACGAGGAGCGAAAAGGATTAGAACGAGGCGCGGGACCGATTAGTAGGCCCATTATCACCAATGAGCCCCTTTCTCTGTTTTAAGCAACTGCTAGAAACGATAGAATAGGGGAAGTGCGACGATATAGGACCCCCAACCAAGATACATTTATCATTTATCGTACATTCCATTACTATTATAAAGACCACAAACGCTAACAAGCTGCAGCCCCTCGTGTTATTAATATTGGTTAACATTATTAAGATAGGTAGGCTTCCAAATAATTGGCGATCCGTTCGAAACTCTGTCGAGGAAATCGTTGAAATCGCTCGGCGAGAATTGCCCCCAAGTTTTTGCGTCAGCTGGTTTCGGGGCCTTTTTTCGGAAGGAGTAGGCATTTGCATTTAAGTGCCATTAAGGCAGAAACGATAAGGTCGTGATTAAGGCGGCGACCGATTCACTGTCGCGAGCTTCGGCCACACTGAATTAAGAGAACCGGAATTTCGACGTTGAGACCGCTAATAGAGCGATTTCTGGTCCACTCGATGCCAAGCTCGCCGCGTCGTTTTATTCCTCGGGGCCCCCTTTTTTTTTTTATTCGGTCCGAAACGACACCGGGGAAACGATCGTAGGGGGCGGAGAATAGCGTCGGTGAATATTTATTAATTTAAAAGACACCCGTCCCGACTGAAAAGCACCGACACACGAGGGTGGAGAGAAAGAGAGAAAATCACAGCTGGCTTCGGGGCCTTACGAGGCGAATTCCTCGGTCCCCTGGAACACTGGCAGTCCTTGCTCGTGACTCGGCACCCACATCCGTCGCTGTATATTCGTGTTCTCAATCAAAAACCACTATTCCTTCTGGAATCGCTTTGTAATCGTTCAGGTTGTAATCGTTAAACCGATAGCTAGTATGTAACAAGGCGAATGGAGAACGTAAATATCTAAAGGAAACTATTGGTGTGCAAAAATCATATAATTATAATTAAAGCTCGTTCATTTAAAATTATTAACCAAAGCAGTTTCGCGGTATTTCATAAAGAGTACGCAAAATGTGCCAAGTTCCCAGTATCGAACGCACTTTCATCGAGCGATTCGCGTCGAAGGGGACGTACCGTCGATTGAAAAGCGACGTCACAAAAGTTCGGCGTCGGCCGATCGGCGAAACACGGTCCTCTCTTTTTTGTCGACGGGGCCTGTAACCGCGAGAAAAAGTCAGTTGAGATGTCCTTTATTCGTGGGCAGGCATCGGGGCAGCTTCAACGTCACGACGTGACTCGCAGCTCGCGCGCGAGCATGCGTGGTACACGTACGGCCCCGATGACGTGAATAGCCGACTGTACGTGAGGTCCAAAGAAGAAGAAGAGGACGCAGAAGAAGACAGAACCAAGAAGACTACATCGGAAGACATTAATCACCCACTGGCGAATCTCTAGCGCACCGTTCGTACGTCGAATGCTCGCGTACGGATATCTGTTCATCTGCGGGAATATCTGCACCCACGTGACCGGGCCACGTGACCCGAAAGAAGAGTCATTTAGCGAGATCATCGACGCGCACGCTCCCCTCGAAGAGATCCCAGACAGAGCCCCTGGTGCACCGGGGACATCTCATTCCACTTTCTCACACTATGCCAGATCTGCAAACTGACTCTGTGACTATTCTCAAAGTAGAAAATGTCTAATTTCTTGCGTTTTTAAAGTCTAAGGTATAATATCGGAATGTTGATATCAAAATATGACACTTCTGCGAGGAGCTCGTCCTACGGGCACAATAAAACGAGATCCAGAGGGACTGTTTCGGCGAGTCACGAGCTTATAATCCGGACCGATACCATTCAAAATCGATCCCGAGGGAGTTCGTGGAATCCTTTGAAACTGGTTGCACGACAGGGTGTCCGAGATATCAGTTATGCTGGTGTCAGCGTACTCCGCGAGAACTGTCCCGTAAGTCGAACAAATGATCGTTCTTTCCAGGAGCTCGCGTGGTAGTCAAGAAACGTCCTTTTAAGCTCGGCTCTGCTCACCGGTTATGCACCAGTGGGGCGTCCCTGCCGGTTCCGATCCGACGGAATATTATTGGATTCATCGATAATCCCTCGTGTTGCTTCAGGGTCGCGAGACAACTGTCGCTTGTAATCGATTACACGTTGATCGAACGACCGAAAGACATTTTTAAACGAACCAAACACGCTGTTCTTGCGGATAAAGCCTAGAGATGCTTACGATCGAGAAAGAGTTACGAGAGTTTTTAGAATAGTTAAACTTTACTCCTACAAATCTTTTAATCTCGAGAACATTTGGGGGTTGAGGGGGTTGCTTTCGTCGAAGAAAAGAAGTTATACTCTAACAGGCAGATTCAGTGATCCTAGAAATAAAAACGAGTTGTACTTACAAGGCGTAGTCGTGCCTACAGTAGAGCCGCATCCCCCGAAGGAAGCATGAGTGCTGATCGTGCAAGGGTCTCGCGCAAGCACAGCACTTCAAACACCTGGAATGCCAGGTACGTCCTCCTACACAGAGGACAGTTCGCTCACGAACACTTTCCCCGCAACCACCGCAGTCCATTTCCATCCCATCGTGACTGTCATTGTTTCTAATATTGGCGCCAGCCTTCTTTATGCTTGGCACGTTGTTGTTGTTGGTGCTGTTATTGTTGTTGTTCGAACAGAGGATGCTGTCCGTGCACTCGGTCTCTGTCTCGATCTCGGTCTGCAACAGACAGCAGAACTCAAATTACAATTTATCGTCTTAAACTTTCGTCCGCTACTTGCGTGCAAATGTACCTACATTTAAGGATTATCGTAGTTCTCGTTCGAGGTGACGGAAAAATTGCACGGAAGTGAACGCGCTAAGGTTACATGGGGGAGCGTGAAAAATTCATTGGTCGGTGAAACGACGATCGTCGATCGATTCGCAAAGCAAATGTTATAGCAGGAGCAGAGAAACGTAGCTGGGAATGGTTTCCGGGTATGGAGTACGGAAAGCCTGGCTTCAGGCTCCAAATCTCAATTAATACTTGGCAAAGTGAAATAATAAACGAGCGGAGGGCCGCCGGCTGATAAATGATGCCGCTCTGGGCATGATCCCTCGGTCCCTGGACAGGCTGGCCAACGTCTACGATTCGCATGATTACACACGCGTCGTGTATCACTGCGCGTGCGCGCGATTCCGCGGGACGGCCTTTACGTGGGCGGCAAATTCGTTCGTTACAAGCCAGATGTAAACGATGCACCGGGCGCATAAGTAGCATAAATTCTTTCGCTTTAATTAAAAACCACGAATCGATCAAACGGGAATTTCAATTCGAAATTATGCTCCCTTTCAAATAGCACGTTTGTCGATGAAAATTAACGCTCGACGCTCAGACTTCGATGCAAAGAATCCTTTGCTGACGAGAAATAGGTAAATTATGGACAAACCATGCTAAAACCTCAGCCGTGTATCCATATATTTACTTCTTAAAATAACCCTCGTATTCGAGCGTTTACCGTTGAAAGCTGCAGAAGATTTACTGCTAGGAGCTATAAATATTACCTATAAGTAATGTTCACGATGGGAGAGACATTATAATCTTTTCGATCATAAAATGCGTTTTTACCATAGTAATGCTATTAATTATTTGTTAATGCGGTACTAAATCCTGACAAATAGTTAAATAATCTTTTCACGAAAGCTCGGAATTGAAAACAGAATTGTGCGGCCAAAGAAATATGATCGAAAATCGTGTCTAAAATCCAGTTTCGAAAGGGTTAAAATATTCTTCTCCCAGCGGTCGACAAAACGTGTCAAGCGGAGAAACGAAACATGAATGAAATCTATGAATGGCGTTCACGGAACTAATTGATCGAATACAAGAGAGATAACGTGGGTTCTCGTTTAAGTAATTAGCGATCGAGGGATCTCCAACCTCTTCGCCAACTATAAACTGGAAAGATCCTTCTACGAGGCTGTTCGTATAAACGCGCGTATGTCGTCCGTAGAATTTACTACGGACACGATATATTAATTTACATGCGTATAATACTGGAAAAGATTTATCGCTGGACTCAGCGATCGGGCTATTAAATCCGACGGAATTGTTAATAATCCCAAACAACAGAACGAAGCCGAGGTTTCAGGGGGGGTCGTAAGTTTAATGTATTCATTTTGTAAGAGTACAAATTGTTACCCTTTACTTTTTAAATTACGTTACGTGTTGCTAAAAGAACCAATAATAAATGAATAATTGAAATTAAGTTTTCAATTTTTGAAGAATAAAAAACGACAAGAGATCGATGATCCAAACTAAACACGGGTATTTAATAATTCCGCGTTCCAATTTCCGATGAAAATGTATCCGTCCTTTAGCATATTGTCGTTCATTAGTCAAGAGGTCTGTTCCAGGCAAACCTGTACCAGAGTTTCGACTGGGATTAATTGACAATTCAACGACACGGTGCAGCTGATTCGTTTTCTTTTTCAGTCGCGGCATGTCGTGGGGCACAGAGAAAGAAAGAGGGAGAAAGACAACGGAGGAGGGAGAGAAAGTCATTGTGAGTGCGTAGAGATAAACGCGAAGATAACGCGTATCTGATCTGTACGCAATTTTTTCTTATCGCTGTATTGGTCACACGTACTCGTATACGCACGTAGCACCCACACACGTGTACACCTGTGCGCGTGCACGTGCACCACAGCCGCAGCAAGTTTCGCCTCAATAATATTAATTGGTACACGAGTAATGCACAAAGGTTATTGTTCGTCACAGCGTGCAATCAATGAGTTAATTACATTACGTTCCTCGATTTATTGCTCGTTCTCGTGTTTTACACCCCTCCAGCCCCCTCGCGTGTCTACGAACCACGATGCGCGAGAGCTGTCGCGGGTAATTTAATCGAACGGTTCTCGCGCCACGGAAGACGCCATTGACAATCTTCTGAGCGTGAAAGGAAACGCGATTGCATGGAATTTCAGGAAGCAGCGACGCCGCGACAAAATTTCATTCGAACGATAGATAAGTTAAAAAATGTGTAATGCATTTTGAATCGCAAATGTCAACCCCCTTAACGTCGTTCGCGATCTCTTCGCGAGTATTGTTCGCGCTAAAGAAGAAACGTCGAAAGAAAGGCCCGTTACACAACAGACACCTCAAGAAAGACAACATCGACGACAGCCAATTTCGTAGACGGCTTACGGCTCGTCTTTAGTTTTCGTCTTCCTCTCTCTATCCTTCTCTCCTTGTCGCGCCTTCTCTCGTCGACCGGTAATCATTTCACGCATAGCTGGACGGTCATTGATTTATGATCTGCCGAAGGCAAAGTTGAACTTCCCACCTGTGATTTATACCTTCTGGCATTTCGATCTTCCCTCGGAAAGCGAGCCCTGTTCCTCTTCGTCGAGACCGCGACGCGAACCCGTCGATTAATACCGTGTCGCGACCACCGCCGCCATTACGTCCGATTATTACGTTCCTCGTCAAACTTGGACCGACCATTCGAACGTAAAAAAACATCGATTGTTTCGATTTTATCACGAGATACTGACATTACGTTGAAGACCAATGTTAATTGTCTAATAAGTATCGCCGCTGCATTATGTTATGAATGAATTCAATATAATTTTCCTGCCAATCAGTAAAACGTATAGGAAATTTATGGACATCTTGTACTGCACTGTCGATCATAAATCACCGTGCACGTGCTTGGAAAATACAAATTAAGATATAAATACAATTATCTTCGACAAAACTACCATTTTCACTACCAATTTCATTACACTTAATACTCTACCGCATAACTTAGAACGATTAAATTTTCACGAATTATTGAATAACAATATCGACGACCACAACACTTATAATTCATAACAGCAATGCATTGATACTTAAAATAATATATTCAACGGAGTACCAATTCTTGCCTCATACTCGACCATAAATTTCTATTATCGCGTAATAAACGTTACGCGACGAAAACATTGCGTAGCGCACCTTATATCAAACGTTATTCTATGTAATTGCGATTGATTAATTCTATTGTTTGCAAACTATAATAAATTTTCACGCTTCCCGCCTCGTATTAAGCCTCGAAACGACTCGTACGCGTGTACCGTACACACAACGAAAATCACACAAATATTTGTTCGATATCTTGTCGCGTTGATTCATTCAAATCCTTCTGACGAAGTGTCGCCGGCGATTTCGCGCAGCCTCATTGTCCTCGGCATTAAATTCTCAAACCGAGACACGGTCGTTTATAAGTTTAAACGCATCGCGTGAAAAGCACGAGGCGTAAGACAACGACTCGAGTTACACCGAGAGTTTCTCAACGAGAAAATAAAGGGCAGGTATTTCGATGACCACGGTCGACCGTGGGATTTTACAATGGTGTCATTTATGCTTTACGATCGGTCGAAAACTCCACGAGATCCAAGGGGTAATTTACAACGGGTCGAAGCTTCATTTTGTCCTTGGCTGCTCTCGGAAAATGCCTTGGAACGTAAAAATATTGGGCCCGTTTCTCGGAAGAAAATGTTTAATTCGTGACTAGGCGAGTACAGTGTTTTGGACGAATAGAATCGCATTTTTGTCGGAGGAACCAAGGAATTTTTCGAACGTTTCGTCGTTGCCCTTCGTAGGTGGACGCGATCCCCGAAGAATGCAATCAGCGAGTAGTTAAGAAGAATAATAGGAGTCATTTTTTATTCGTCAGCAGTTCGGGGCGACGGAGATGAGCTGACAAAGTGAGAAATGCCCGGGTGAAGAGGTCAAACGGGCTCCTCTACCGACTACCGGACACCGAAGATGCTCGTATACGTTCGATTCGTCACTTTGCTACACGGACGGACGTTTAATGGCACGAGCGAGTACCAATCCGCATGATTTATCGACCTTATAAGTTTCACCGAGTATCGCAAATAATTTTTCGCGATACCTCAAAATTATTTGGCCCGTCGTTCGACGTCAGGCGCGAAACACTTTGCCGAAGAGACGTTTCGAGACCCTCGAAGAGGCGATACTTCAACGCTTAATCATCCAAGATGCGACGCTAGAGCGTCTGTATTTATATTAACGCGCTATATCCTACTATAAATTAATAAAAATTTAATTTTACTCATTTTTAACAACATAACTCAAAATGACGTTAGTTGTATAAATGCAAAGATTTATTTTTAATGTATTACTCTTGAAGAGACCTTAGTTGATCATGAAATTACAACAGAAGTTCTTCCGTTTATTATTTCTGGACAAAGATAATGCTTCAGGGATACGAACAATTTTTTAGAATTTAATTTTAGCACAGAAATGAATATTTCTTTATACAAACGCTTCGAATTTATAAATAGTTGTTCCATTATTGAGATTATTTCCCACCAATTTAATCTAATAACAATATGTGATTCAAGATGGATCTTGAGATCTTTTCGGCGCGCTGTTGATGGCGCGTTATTTGAAATGAAGGGTTTCTGGAGGTCTTGTTTCTGATTGTATCAAACAATTAATCGACTTTGAACTATTTGCTACTAATTTCATTAATTCTAGAGCCTCTACGAGAGAAACACGCCCACGCCACACTTCTACCTTCATGTACATAATAGTGAGACGCATTATAGCTTTAAATCTTTGTCAATAGGGACACGGTTGAACTCGGACTCCTTCGAAAATAATGCCAAAGAAAATGAACCTATGTCGCGTTCCAAATTTCAAACGTTTAAAGGTAAATTGAAAAATATATCCTACTATCTCCATTTAATAGCTCAAATTCACCAAGACTCACCTTCATATTGCCCCGTTCGTGGATCCACCGAGTCACGAACGCCCCGTTGCTCGTTCCATAATCAACCCAGCGAAAAGTCCAACGGAACACGCCGTGGTTCCTCGGGTTCTCGAGCCACCCGAAATTCGGTAAGTCCCCGATTCACAATACACCGTGTCCAGAAAACTCTCGCGAACTCGCGGGTCACGTTGGTCGCGCGATGACCGGGAACGATTCACGAAAAATATCGTCGATCGGTGCGAAGATCGAAGGGGATCAAAGAGCAGTACCCTGTCCGGATCCGTGGCCCGGGGAATACTGGCATCCTCGATTCTGCCCCTTCCACGCGCTGTAATAGTCGCTCGAACCACGCGCGAGCAGGCAGCTCGTTTTGTGCGGGGTCGTCACTGTGTGTTCGCTCGTCGGGTCGATGTGTGTGGCGTTCCATGTATGCACAACGCTGGAGGGGAACTGGTGTTGCGTGAGTCGGGACTGTGCGCGGCGAGGGTTGGTGCAGGAACGATGGTTTTCAGAACGAAGGCCTTCTGAAACGAACCACAGGCTCCGCCCCCCGAGCCACGCCCCCCCTCCGCGATCGTACACGCTGCTGGAACTCGCGCTATCGTAAAGTTGTCAGGACTCGGGATAGGGGGGACGACACTTCTGATGCGAATCAAACCCGAATGGAATTTCCGCGGAGATTCGAGCACGTTTCTTCTTCTACACGCTTTTCCCATCTACGAACGATCGCGTTTTTCCGTTTCAACTTTTTCCTCGACGACTTTCCACGGCGCCACCCCCTCCCGCGAAGGCCTCGCGAAATTTACTATGAAGATTTTTGCTCATTTTTATATTTTATATTCAACAGCCTTATATCTGATCTACAATTTTAGCAAACTATTGCTCCATTATTTTAGTAAAATAATATGGTGGATTAACAACGACAAGGGTTGTTAGAAATCATTTTCCTGATCCGGCGTTTCCAAAATTTGTTGACGATAAATATTGTACCCACCTGAACACACTCGCAAAATCGATAAAACGACACCGCGCGTACAGCGTTCCCGAATTAAAAATCGTCGAAACGTACGGAGAAATTCTGTCTTGAACAAATATTTAAATTTCACGCTACGCGTACGAATATCGCCTTGCGAGTGACATTTTATATTCAGAATAAATATTTATCGGCACGCTGCTGGTGAGTTCGTGTCCCGAGCAACGATCAAGGTAAAAATCATTTAAATAATTCGCTCGATGCAGTCAAAAATATATTCCGCGAAAAGAGAAACAGACGACCACTTTCGTGACACGATACAAAATCGAACGTACATATTTGATCATGCATATTGAATCGATGCTTTTTTTAGTCGTATCGAACGTAAGCACGTGCGATAATCAGACGACAGAGCACCTAACAAAACGATCGATCGTGAAATTATTGATCGCTCGTTCGTGAAGTTTTTCCTTTCTTTCGATTCGATTCCCGGTAAAAATCAAACGGAATAATATTAACGATCGAAAACTCACGTTACGTGTCTCGTATCGAAAACTGCGTCGCGAAAGCGTGTTGCGTCAGAACGGAACAACAATGATCAGTTGTTATACCGAGTACAAAAGAAAGCAAACAGCGCAGAACAATGACTTCAGAAATTCAGATAACGATTCTCCGTATTGATTACGAATTATTAATACTATACGCGAATATGGTCGAATCGAATTAATTCTACTGAGAAAAAGAAGCTCCGTATAACACTATGAGAACTTGTATTAAGAGTGTCGCCTCTCTTACCAACTGTTGGAAGATTGTGCGGAGGATTCAAGGGCGATCGAAGCATTCCATCTTCGAGATGCAAGGTCAAAGAATGAACATCGGTTGACCGTTTAGTTACGGGTTACTCCTAGACCAGACACCATCCCCTTTCCAGCATATTTACGCGTGGATATATATTTTATATTCCGTCGTTTCCTTTTTATTTTCGATGAGTTTGGGTTCTCGAGGGGGTTCGAGCACCTGTTTGTATTTCTGCCCCGCCGACACATAAATCATCCCGAAATGGACTAACGCCTTTTATCACTGCTATCCCTCTCGCGGTTCGCGTCTCTCTCTATTAAAGCAGTCCCCAGCGTGTGTGTCGGGGGCCCTAAGTATACATTCACAGGGCCGCAGTCGAGCGGCCCGTATACGCCCACGGCCGAAGATGAATATGAATTTTTCGTTTCGTTTCGTTTCGTTTCGGGACTCAGGAAAACTGTCAAACGGGTTCTCCTCTCGGGTCCTATCCTTCGTATTTTTATTGCCAACCCGAAACCGTGCGCGTGTGCACGCATCCGTGAAATCCAGTATTTCTTGAATATTCGAAACGGATATAAATCCCAACCCAAGACGAAAAGAAATCGAACGGAGAAAAGGGGTGCCATTTCGGATTATACCGGCCAAGTGGTATACATATTTGTTCTTATTTTATAACCGAAGAAAATAAACTAATAGCTCCAACAGCAAGTCGATTGTTTACCACGTTCCTTGTTTAAGAGCGGCGTTAAATCGATCCACGGATCCCTTTTGAATATGAAACCGCAGTTTCGCCGCAGGTGTTCCAGCTTTCCTTTGCTGCCCTGAATCGTACTTCACACCCCAGGAAATTTCTACCATCCCTGGGACGCAAGGGTTTTGTGGTCGTCGGTTTCCTTCGGAGAAAACAACAAGCGACACAGGTTTCCTTTTCTCAGGGAGATCTGGTGTATCGCCACGAAAGTAAAAAAGGGAACCTTCGTGAATGATTCCCGGCACAATGGCATCGGTTACCAAGAAAGAGGCGACTTTTCTTGTTCGAAAATATTATAAAAAAGAGAGTTTCGATTCACGTCCCCTTTTCACATTAAATCTCCCTGAAGATGAATCGGTAAAAAAGGATCATCAAGTATCTTTTCTACGGTTTTCTATTTTCTGTGCATCTATCTCATATTTTTGTTATAATTTCTTAACAAAGCATTTATGGATTTCTTGTTATTTTAGTCTTAGTTTTACTTGTAGAACACAGTACTGAAGTGTGTAAGGAAAAATGCAGAACACACTGTATATAATTTAGAGCACTATTTGAATTTAAATTGAAACTTGGATCTCCTAATCTACGTTTCTTACGCGCCAACCCTGGTGCGCGCGCCACACCGGAAGGATTGACATTGGCGCGAGTATTCAAATGGGAAAAAGAACGGTCCGGGCCCGGGCCATTTGTTCCGAGCGTTTCTGCGGCCGCTAGCAGCCTAACATTTTCGAGACAAATGCGCGTATATGTTCCCGATGCGCAGCCACTGTTAGCTTATTTATTAAGATCGTCGCGAGAGCGCGTGCACAGGCTTACGAGGCACACGCGCACCCCCACGAGACAACGTTCGTTCGTTCGTATAGGTGCACGGACGCGTTTACTTGGCCAAGAACGAGAATCGGGGGAGCAGGGCTCTGCGATCGGCAGGGGAACGGGGGCCATTAGTAATGCTTACCCGGCATAAAGCGAGAAAAATGGCGGTAGAATTATTCCGCCGGTGGGACCGACGATGGACAAAGGTTCTACCTCGCGAGGACACTCCGGAGGATCCTCGAAAAAGGAGCCACGGGGTTCCATGGTGCCGATCCACGGTGAAGGGGACAACCGAGCCGACGCCGACTCGGACGCTCTTTCGATGGCATTAATCGATACCATCGAGAATCCCGTTCGCGATCGATGTCCTTTACTCCTGGAACTTTGCACGCCAGTGGCGCACCCAAAGGGAGCGCGAGGGACCAATTGCAGCTACGATCCTTGTTGTTTTCGAGCTCCTTAATACTTCTATAGTGCTTATCATTTCAATATTTCACTTTCGATAGAATTCTCCGTAAATCGTCTGCGAAATTCAAGTCTTACAAGTAAAACTTTGTTATCTAAACGACTTCTGTGTCTTCTTATCGGTGTTCCATTTATACGACAGTCAGAAAAAATTGTTTGCATTCCAAAGTTACGTAATATTAATTTAGAAGAAAAATAATTTGGGTTAGGGTTCTAAAATAAACTATTGTCCGAATGGAAAAACGTGAAAATCGTGGGGGGAACAATTCGCGTCCTTTCATCGAACATTTAACACGCTCGAGGTGGTTCCCGACTCGCGGTTTCTCTTCAAACATTTCCCGAAGAATTTCCCGGCGTGTTGCGTGACATTATCATGATAAATGCCGAACCTGTTCTCGCATTCGAAGTCAGCTAGGCTAACTTTCATGGGGACCACAAGGCCTATTGTCGACCAGCCCTCGATACTCCATAAAAGAATACAAATTCGAGAAAGCAGCCTAACGTGTCGCTGGCAGCTAACCGCCTGCTGTGCAAACACGCAAACTGGTGTAAAAATCCGACGCCACCGAGACCGTTGGCGCAACCAACCCAATTTCTTTTTGGTCCGCGTATATCGTCGAAACACTTGGCAATGAAAGAAGCGAAAAGATAAACCTGTCCTTGGCGCGTACAAGCAAATGATATTGTAGTCGTACGAAGATAATATACAAATTCATGTACGCTAGAGGACCGAGCATGTAGTAATAAGAAAAACATGTTTCGATATTCCACGAGTTCATTAGCCAGATATATCCTTGTTCTTCGTTAGCAGTAAAGGTTGGTGTCTGTCGCGCGGATTCCTCGGGAATTGCCTTACAGCCGGAAATTTCGCGAGATATTTATGCACAGGTATACGGTGCAGCAACGTCTACGGATGCGTGTAGTCCTGTAATTTTGGGATTTCCACTTTCCACCGTTCTCGATGGGGTTGTAAAGGGGTGGTATACGCGAGAGCTACGGCACGAAAGCTTCCCCCAGCTTGTCCTCTCATCCGTCGTCTACATCGCGCTCCCAGCTTCCTGCTCTGTGATCTCAGCCCGTCTGAGTTTCATCCCTCTTCAAGTTAGCTAACAGCAGGATCCTGCACAATGTAGTCGTGATTGCAAATCCGCTCGTTATCATCAAAACTGCGCCCGACCTAACGAAACCCACCCCCTCGTCGCGCGCAATCCTCTTCGCCTCGCCGCCGTCTCTCTTCGAGGTCCTCTTCGCTTCTGCGCGCGTATCACCCTGCCTCTCCTTTGACGCGACAAAGTAAAGTACTTTCAGACAGTAAAGAGATTCCCTGCTTTCGCTAAATTTTTCCTCGGCAGAAAGTTCAAAAGTCCTTCCCCCACTCCCCACTATCCACCCATCCAGCGTTCGCTAATTCAATCGCCAATAACGGAGAAGAGCTGCTCGCCTGTTGGACCCGCCGAGCATAATACGAAATTCAAATCTGACGTTTATTCGTAAGTTTATAGGAAACGTGTCCTCCGCTCTAAATATTAATAATATTCCATAGCAAGAGTAGAATTTCTTTTTCGTTAAGAATTCATTCTCGGAGGAAAATATTACCGACAGATCCTTTCACGCGGAGATTAAAAGCTGTTGTTACACTACGTTCCCCGTACAAAGGATTCTAAGGTAAATAAAATACACTGCACCGATTGTTCGGAATAAGGCCACGCTGATGTGAAAATCAATGGCCCATCGTGTGATTGATCTTCACGAGAGGAAATCGTGGCACAATAAAGGGAACAGTTTTGATAGCGGATGCCGACGATCCTGACTCACCTGCAACAGCACAGGTCGTTTCGTCATCGGGTGGGAATGTCATGAGTTTTCTTAGTACGTCTAGAATGTCACGGTCGAGAAGATTCTAAGTAATGTTTTCATAACTCTGGCACCACTTTCCACGAGTCATAAATGATAATTTAAAAATGACTTTATTTATTCGTATCTAAAGGTCCAAGAACCTCCTATTGAAAATACTGTGAGAGTGCAGAGGGCTGATGCAAAGTGAACGAAGTGCCAAATTGGGGGTTTCGACGCGGCAGTATGGCGGGCGCGAACGTCAAGGGGTTAAACGAGGGAACAGGCGACAAACAATTTAGGAATATTCGCGGATCTTCGCTTCGCGTTTATTTCATCCCGGTTCATCGATTACGTGGTTGTACAGAGAACGAAAACCCATGGAACCGAAAGCACCGATCATCCCACGCATAAAGGAGATCGTTGCTAATCCGGAGCAGAGACGACGGTGAATGCGACCACAAGCGTAAGCTTGTTACGCGTATCTCGTTTCGAATTCGTGGGATCCGTAGGATTACACGTCTCGAGCTTAGACGCATGCATATACATGCACGTGGAGGCTGGTTTCCTATTCGAGCGATTCCATGGGAACAGGTCGATTCCGCGGGGAGCTCAGGTGCTCGGGACAGGATGCACGCGATGCATCCCCTCCATCCCCTTCGGGATGATTCAGCCCGATCGGCCAGACGCGGCGATAATGTTCGCGATAATTAGTCAGGGGATACCGATAATATCTGCCTTGCCGTTATCCGCTCGGTCGACGTCGATTCTTGTCTCCTCGTCCACGGATTGACACTTTCCACGGGGCTCGAGTACGTCGATCGTGAATGGGCCCGAAGAAATCGGCAAAAAATTATCGTCGATTGTCGCTAATCGTTTGCATCGTGAATCAGAACCTAATTGCTGGGACGCAATTAAGAATCGCGGGGTGGGTAGGAATCGTTGCTGCCGTTTGGAAGGGAGCTTCCGAGATATTTGTTAAAATAAAAGACTATTGTCGATGTACGCGTCTCGATACCGTTACACTCGACGTGGTCGCGTGGGATCGCGATTCGGATCAATCGCGAAGGAAAATCGCAGTCACATTCGGTGGACGAGAAACACTGTGGGTCTGTGGTGTTCTAATAAGAGGGTGTGAGGGGGTGTAAGTCTAATATTATGTAATAGGGGCCACGTGGCAGGCACGCGGTCCCCCGGAAATCGAGTTCGGTCGGGCCTCGAACCTTGGCTGGCTCGCTCTGTCGATTGTTCAAGGAAAAAGGACCGAGAACCGCCCGTATTCCACATAGCTACGTGGGTTTCATCCCTCTCGAGTCAACGTTCACAATGAACTGCACCCCGCGCGCCAGTATTCAGCTTTAATCCGATTATTCCTTTCGAATCAACGAGCACCGCGCGCTTCATTCCGGTCCGCGTGCCCACTTTACAACGTCGACCTATCTAATACGGGCACGGAACGTGTCGCTGGAAAAATCTGTGTAATCGGTTACGACTCGATGAGAGGAACCTCTTGGGTATTTGCATTCCCCCAAATATACGCCCTAGGTCCTTTTAATGAGCAATCGTGTTTTCTCAACTATGTTTTCGATAGAACTTGCGATCTCAAGAACCGAGAAAATTGTGTTCGTAATACATACGAATACCTAACAATTCAACTAAAGCCATCGGAGAAACCGCCGCTTAACCTTCTAATTAATGAACGTTAACGCGTAATCTTCGGCCCACTCGTTTCCTTCTCTTTCATATTTTTCTTTTTATTTTGTTTGTTCGCCTCTTTTTTTTCTCGTTCTTTGCACAGTGGTCGGCGAGAGCGGGATCGAGCGGGTACGCGAAACCGGCTTATAGGCTCGTATATCTCTTTATAGAGCCTTATCATATTTATGGGAGTCGCTGGAAGCGTGCGACATGGAAACCGCATCTGTCGGCGTGCATATTTTTAAATACCAAGTCACCGCGTGGCTGCTCCGGCTGCGATTTCTTTCGTCTTGAGCGCCGCTGCCGATCCCGATACGCACCGGCCTCGTTATTTATTTCGCCCCGGCCTTCTGAGCTCGCCCCGACGCTCAAGACGAACCCACGGGGGCGGGAAAGGAGATTTCGTCTCGCCGGACGACTCAATCGACGCTGCCTCGAGACGCAGCAATCGACCGGGGTGATTTAATTTCGCTCGCAAGATTATTCGCGAGACATTAAGACTTCGCGGACCCACGGACATTGAAGAAGACAATTTTTAGCCGACAGAGGAGCCTCGAGGCTGCACAGCTTCGGGATAACAGCTGGCGGAATGGGTACAGGTTACGGTATAACTGGTTGGTTGTAACTAGACTCGCGGACATTGCAGAATATTATACGATTTCAACCTGGCAGCGAACGTAGTATACTTTTCATCGTTTTAACAGGACCGTAGAAAAATTGAGAATCTCATAGTTCGCGACTATTGTGATTCGATAACAATCAGCGGAATCCAAGTGACCTACAGCGTAACGAACTCCTCGAAGGTGCTGTTGCGCCCGTAGGGGTAGGGCCGGGAGAGCGTCGCGACGCGTTTACGTCGCGGAAATTCCCCGACAACGACTGTCGGCCCATGAATTTTCGCGTATCCGCCGGCGGAAAAGTAAAATGGCCGTTGGCGTACGGCGAGGCCGTTGATCGATAAAAGCGTCGCGACGCTGGGCGTGTCCGTTGCTGCAAGCCGCCTCCGCAACGCCCCGCGAATCGCCGCGAAACTGCGAGGAAAGTTTACCCGTGTCGTCGACAAACGGCGCAGCGACAAAAAGGCGAGAGAACCAAGCCGCTAACAAGCTCCGTTTCTCTCTGTTCTCCTTCGACCCCCCTGGCTGCGCCCTCTTCCTTCTTCTCCAATCGGTTCCTAGGAATAATCGCCACCCCCTCACCCCCTCGACGCGTCCTCTTCGCCCCCTTCCGTTCTAGATGCGGCGAAAACTTGGGAAAAACTTGTTAAAGAGAAACGACGCTCCCAGCCACGGTGAAACTGATTTCACTGCTCCTCCCTCTCCCCCTTTTCGCGAGAGTCAGGATTTTGTTTCAACCCCTGCTATCTACGGAGGCGCCGTGTATCTGCCATTTCCTCCTTTAAGAAGCATTTTTATGCAAGTTTAAGACTCGCTTTCTGATAAATAATTGCACGATAAATTGTAAACAATTCGTAGTTGTTCTCAAATCACCGGACACTTAACACTGGAACTATCGAAGTGATCGATAAAAACAAGGAACGAAATCGATCCCGAGCAGCGGTTGTTTCGATAAATGGGTAAAAGTAATTGGCGCGCCACTTGTTGGCGCGTATCGTTGATGTCCGCAGGGGGTATTTTTGAGGCCTTGCTTACCTCGCCATTGTCGACGACGTGTAATTCACCGTGTAACCATACGCGGGATCGAGTTAACGTTAAGATCAAATTGGATTTGGCGCCGGCGCTGGCCCGACTAAAACTTAGTCATCCGGCAGGACCCTCCTAATCCGTTTACGCTCCTTCGTCCTGGCTGGTGCTGTCTCCGCGTCTACGTCGTCCGTGAAATAAAGAGAACGACCAGGAAGAAAAAAAAAGGACGCGCCCGACGCGACGGAGGGACCGAGGAAGACTGTGCTAGTTTCCATTTAACTTTCGTTCTTGTGAAACTCATAGGGCTGAGGACAGTGACGCGGGATACGGCCAGCGCAGAAATAATCTGGTGCTCGATATTTTACACTGCTAATAGTGAAACTCTGTTTCCGCCGCTTGTACGTTCACCCGCGTACGATTTAACGAGAGACAAATATTTATTATCGTTTACGTCGATACCAAACAAACTCCCAGATAAGGAGGCCCGTAGTCGCGTCGAGTCACCGTGGAAACATCAAAGCGATCGCACGGCGTATCGCTGATCATCTTCAAAGGTTGGCGCAAGCTGCGCGTGTACAAGGCACGGTGTAATCGTCGGGAATCCGATTACATTAAAGATCCAGGTGCTGACTTCGCGATTTCGCGACGATAACGGAGCGACGCGCGGAAACGTACTCGGTCGAAGTTGAGTTAAAAAGCTCCTGGTCCCCTCCCCGCACTACCACCGCCGGTTTCGTTCTCCGCGGAGGACGAAATCTTCCTGCCGGAAGATGATTACGCTGCTGGAGGGTAGACGCCGACAAGCGGACGGACTCGTGAAATTGGGGAGAACAAGGTGAAATTCGGCTCGCTCGAGTCCGGTTTATCGAGCTGGAACAACAAGCGGCAATCAGGCATAACTCGATCATTTCATTCTTCTACGTCCGTGCTCCACCCCAGAATCTTCGCTTGCCCCTTCCTGTGTCGCGTTGCCACGCCGTACTTGCGATACACTATCCTAGAGAACGATTCAAAAATAATAGAACAGCGTACGGTAATGATTCGTAAAATGAACGTCGCTTCCGAGGGCCTGGGTTAGGTTCATCTTTCCTAGAAAAGAACGAAAGAAAGCATTTTGTAAAGAAATTCGATAAACTAAACGGAATATCATTATGTAGACGTACGTACGTGCGAAGTGCACTCGCTAAACATTATGCACCCCCTGTGCGCGGCTCCTCATTGGTCGATTCGGTGGCTGCATACCACGCAGGCGGGTTATCGAAGAAGGGAGGGCTGCAAACCCCTAATTTCTGGAACAATAATTTCAGTCATCGTCACGGTGGTCGATGTGCGAATCGCGTTACCGCGGGCTCAAAGGGCCAACGAGACTCGATTCCGTTGGTAAATTTTATCGTTCGATTATTACGAGCCGAACGGGCAAGCATATGTACGCGCAAGAACCGAATGGGCGGTCTGTTTTCATTGAGGAAGGCACACTTTCCTTTCCGAGCCACGCTTTCGTCCACGTAATATCCATAATCGATGAATCAAGAGCGGCTCAAAGGGTTGATACAAAGGCAAGGGTGTTGCGTGCTCGCCAGAGGGTTGCGTTTCTCTACCTCGGCGTTCAATTTGAAAAAATTCGTTGCGTTCCATAGGCTGTTACGTTCTTTCACCGACCACCTCGTAAAGTAATTTCACCCCTTTGGAACGTGTTTTCATCGAGGAAGAGAAATACGAGAAAAAGAGATCTTCGATGCAACGAAAGCTTCCAAATTATTTTTTGGACGCAATTAAACATTTTACAAGAATTGTATCAAGCAATAGGACACTTCGTTTTTAAAGGAACCTTGTTCAATGACGTATAATTCAGTCAGTTTTGATTATTTTTACTCGAAAAAAATTCTGAACCTTCATGAAATATAGGTAAATAAGTATACAAAATTTCGAAATTAAGAAACTTATACTTTTCTTGTAAAAAAATTTCTAACTCTGTAAAACACCCTCTTAAGAGGGTGAAGTTGTACGACGGCTGGACGGCTCGTAGGGCAATTGTTAATTCCAAAGTAAGTACCAATGACAAGGAATATTTTACTATCTCGTATTCAGTGTGCGCTTCGGCTTTGCACCTCCCTGTATCTTGCAACATTATTCGGTCCACTTGTCGGCACCCCTCGGTGTGGCAGCCCCTACGCAGCCGCCCTTTCGTAATCCTGTTACCGAGCACGACGCTTCCACGCACCTACGCAGCCGTGTACCACCTACCCCCTTTGTTCCCGCAGTCTAGCAAAAAACAATGGGCGACCCGGATGTCGATTCTACGATTGTCGAAACAGGGCGATCGCAAATTCGCCGCGATTCTCATCTTCGGAGACAATTTGATACAGATAGTAGCACAGGGTGCAAATAGGTGGTCAAACTTTAGGATATTCAACGACATTCAAAGACATTAAACATTTATCAAAAAAAGTTTCATAGTTAGGCCCAAAAAATTCTTGAAAATTGCCTGTATTTTCAGCCGACGCAGTGGTTTCGTCTCGTGAGACCGCAAAGGGTTAATAAAATTTGCTCGTAGCCTAGGTGGTTTTACTCGAACCGTGGCATTTCACCATCTACCACCTCGTACCAAGCATCGGCGAAGCAACGAGCGAGAAAAAGAGTTCCACGAACGGGTAATAGGGCGTTAATCAAGGTACGATCAGTAGGATACATCAAAGGGCGGCCGTCGGAATTGGAAATTGCATGCAAATCGCAAAGAAAGAAAGAAAGAAAGAAAGGAGTTTATTTCTGCCTTTATCTTGGCGAACTCCCTTCGTTTCTGATCGCTTCCTTCCTTCCTTCCTGTCAAACCGAGTTGGCAGCCGCAAATTAGCCACAACGGCCAAAAGAAACTTAAAAGAGGGGTTGCTTGCCTCGGCCATTTCCATTTACAACCCCTTCCACCGTTTCCCGATCGGTAATCCTCTCTCTACCGTCGTCGGCCAGGCTCTGGAAATTCATGATCGACCGACCGTATCGACTGGCCATTTTTCCGCCGCGATAATTATTGTCCCAGCGATGATTTGCATGAATTTGCATCGACATCGGCTCCATTTCCCGGGCCCGCAAACGTTCGAAAATCGTGACGCGCGAACATTTTCCTCCGGAAAAGTTTTTCTCCATTTTCCAGGTTTGATACACATGTATTATATGTAGTAGCAAAAAGAAATGTCCCAACTGTCTCGAAAGGGTTGGATAGACCCTGATGTCAATGAATAAATTAGCAAATAAATGTTTACTTTCCTCTTACTGTTTATTAAATATTGATTATAATGTACGCTGTGTCCAAGGATTCAGGACAATAAACAAGTATCTATCCGTCTCTTTGGACGTAGAACAGAATGTTCAAAGGATTTCGTATTCAAACACCCCTTTCCAGCGTATCAATTGTTGCGCACAGGGTGCTAAGCACGTCGTAGGACGCGACATGTGCTACCAGCCACCGCGATTCACCCTGTGTCTTATGTAACAAGAGAATGGGGTTGCGAATACGAGAAAAGAGTGACTCTTGATCGTTCGACACACCCCTTTGCTTAATTTTTGTCCGCGGCCTCGGTTCGTTCGCTCGAGTGCGTCATTCTCGA
The DNA here is from genome assembly GCF_013123115.1 of Colletes gigas. Lineage (NCBI taxonomy): Eukaryota > Metazoa > Arthropoda > Insecta > Hymenoptera > Colletidae > Colletes > Colletes gigas. Next base: position 512,474 of record NW_025106643.1, on the reverse strand, counting down.
GGATTAACCCCCGCCCCCTACTAAACCCTGTTGAGACACCGAAAAGGATTAAGGAACACAGCGCATGGAAAAACAAAAAAAAAAGACGATAAAACAATTTTCACGAAATATTGGGTTCGCCGAACTTCCCCTTGGTCTTTCTAAATTCAATTTACGTACAAGCTGGCGACTTAGAAACCCCGTAACACCAAATATCGTAAGATTTCAGCGATAGTTCCGTAGGAAAAAGTAATTTTTCCAGTCGGTTTCGCGGGTCGAGCATCGAAAAGTCCGTCGCGAGACGACTGCCTGGCAGCCAGGTTGATTTTTATTACCATCGGGATACGGGCTGGTATAAAATGTACACGGTCTCGACGATAACGAAATCCTCACCCTTTTCGGTGCACCCTAAAGTTTAGCGATCTCTAATGAACTGGTAGTCCGTTAGTTAGTCTAACTCGGTCCGTCTCTCTTTCTCCCGGTCGTATCGCCATATACCGGGTGTGCTGCATACACAGCTAAATACATATGTACCCCGTGTTCCGTCGGCGCACACAGAGGGTGCTTGAAACGCGGAACGCTACGTACACGCTGACACAAATAAATCCTGTTAGCCGTAGCCGGGGCGCGAGAGAGCGCCGCAAAGCCGAATTTTCCCGACTCGCATCTGTGAATATTTGCCCGTGGGTAGCGCATTACATGCACGTTGTAATGCGCTCTAACTACGTTCGTCTCTACGATTCGGGCATCGAACGAACGCGACCCATCCAGCACCCCGTTGCAAACAGCCTTTCTATCGGCCAGGACGAACGGGCCTCACTCTTTATGGGGCTACGGAGCATTTACATTTTTACGGGATTACGATTCGCGTCGGGCTGGTTGCATGACCGCCCCATGGGAGGATTAACCGCAACACTTACATCTGTAATAACAAAGAGACGTTCGGGATGGCTGACGTATCCGGTTGCAACCACCGCTCTCTAACCCTCATCCCTTATATCAATTTAAGGGGGTACTATCGTCTGCACCTCAATTCAATATTATTACCAAATATATTAAAAATATATTATTACTAACTTTTTAACTCAATGAATGTATTCAACCATAGCCAACTCTGGAGTGTACACACACGTGTCACGCGACAGTCAAAGCGTTATTACAATACAACTTCATTCTATTTAACTTTTGGTAACAACAAAATTATTAATAGCTAGCTACTTTTTCATGCGCGTTTCATACATCTTTCCCCGTTCAATCGATTTGGTAGTGCTCGCGCGTATGCTTCATACCATCATCACTCAACGGAAGTTTTCGTTTTTGGAAAGGCAGAGCATCGTTACGATGGTCGGTTCGTTTCACATAGGGGATACAAGACGCGTGATTATTACTGACATGCGTTTAAGATTAATGCTACCACTGGAGAAATGGAAGAAGCGAAAGAGAAGAGCCGGACACGCTCGTCCTCTACGTACGGGGTTTATTGTGATATGCTAATGTAAATCACAAGAACGAAGTAAGAAAGTACCGTTTAGTTCCAGCAGTTTTTTACTTTTGATCCCTGCAAGACCACTTCCGTCGCTATTATTTCGCGTTTCGAAACGTTCGACATCTTTTCCAGTGGAACAACCGATATTTTTTCGTTAAACTAAATCTATTAATCTCTATGAGAAAACTTTATGAATAATAAATACTTTGTAACTTGTAAATAAATGTCTGAGAAACCACTGTCTCGATTGGTTTTGATTTTAGCTAATATATATCAGCACTTTCATCGCGTTTCCTCTGTCCCAGGGCTGATCTAACCATGCACCTGTCGCGAGCTGTATTGCAAGTAAGCATCGTCGAACGGAAACGAGCATTACATGTTGCAGAACGGATCAATGGCGGTGAGACCAAACGATACCTCTTCGCGGCTCGATCTCCCAGAAGAGGAGGCAACGGTTGTCGGTGTAGATGTCTATCGATCGCCGATAATCTACGATCGAGCGGACCGATTGCGGGGATTTATTATGTAATGGGACGACAAGCAGGAAATAAAATCGACTTGTAACGCCGTGACACGTCTCGCGGCGAGGCTGAAGTCACGTACAATGAAACGACAGGTAGATACGGGCGTACATTCACCGACATAAATAAACGATTAAGATCTCCGATGCGACGCCCGACAATACTGGACCACCAATGAGTCGATCGTCGATCGACAATGAATTCCTTCCGGTCGAATCTTTCAACGACTGCGCCGCGCAATGGTAGCGTTTCGTTTCTCTTGCATAGCCAGTTTTAATCACCGGTGCGGTACATTTTTGCTGTGCAAGATTGCTAAATCTTTGCACTGTCGCAATTTCATTCACGGCGGCTCGCGTAATTCTTTCGCACGCCACACACGATGACCCGTTAAGCAGAAACGCGCGAAGAGCAATAAATCGACGAAGCACGCTGTATCGAAGCCCGAATCGGGTTAGCTAGAAATCTATCATTTTTCGAGAGGCGTGCCGAAGCACTCGTTTAAGGTCAGAATCTATCGATCGGAGCCGCGGCGAGCGTGGACCACCGCTGAGAACGCTGGCGAACAATCTACCAGTCACCCTCCGGTGATCTTAGCACATTCGTCAACTTCATAGCCTCGTAACATCGAGAGACGAACTCGACTCGGGACGAGAGTAACGCACACATTCGCACGCCAGTGTATTTTAACCCTTTCAGGTTTTGATTTTATCTTTTCGTCGAACACCGTAGCGAAACCATCGATAAGCGTACATCGGAATTCTGACGGAATTACAGAACGACTCTCGGACATGTGCACGAATTTCTGGTGAATTTCCCAGAAAGAGCCAGATTTCGGCCATTTTCTCTTCCTTACTCTTTCCAAGACTACGAGACGTTTCAACGAAGTAATTAAAAACAAAAGAAAGGAACGAACTAAAAAGGCTCGGCTCGTTTCAAGAGCGGACGCGAAGTGCGCGTTTACGAGGGGCTTCGGGCCCGATGCGCAAACGTTTCCGTTTAATGGTACAGGTGGAAGCTTCCGTGGCGCCGTTGATGAACCAAACGGTCCTTCGTGATATCGAAAGCGGCCATACTCGGCGAGCCTTTAACGATCAGCATCGACGATCGTAAAATCCGCGATCTCTGATTAGCCGAAAGCCCCGAACCGTAGGGGTAGGAAGGCCGTCTGAGCGGCGAAGTAAATTTCAAGGTCCTGCCTTAACGACGGGGGCGTGTTTACGGTAGGCAATGTCCCCTAGTTTTTGTCCGCAGTTAGAGCCCGGTATGGCGGTGCTCTTAATCAAACTTTGATCGCCGCGAGCAGACTCCCTCTCCCCTCCTTGCCCTTCCTCTGTCCGCGCAAAAATCCACGGATATTAGCGAGAGCGTCCCGCGATCCTTTATGATCGCCGTGGAGCCGGCCTGAGATTATAAATCAAGCAATCAACCGCCATAAAAGTCCGCCTACGCGATCGCGCGAGCCTCTTCTTTCCGCAATCGTTCCGCGATTTTTCTTCTTTTCTCTTCTCCCAGAAGCTTCTTCTCTTCTGCATTTCCCAGCTCTGACACATTCTGTTTATCTGGACCGACAAAATATACTTAGAAACTGATTCGTATGTGTGATATTTGTAGAGGAACGCGCCATTCTGAATCTAAACGTCGATATCATTTTGAATATTTGGGGTATTTCTGGGACATAACTAACAGATCAAATTCATTAATTTTTCTTGCGGAGGCATGTTAAGTCCTGTTTCTCGCGATAGCGAATATTTGGCCGATAGTGTACGTAATATCGATGTTGCAAAGACCACTAATGGGACGGAGTTTGGACACCTTAACGTACGCTCATCTCGAAATTTGTTACCTCGCCATTCCAAGTTATCGCCACCTCCCCTGGCAGACACCCAGGCACCTACCCTCGAAATGTCGTGGCGCGATTGCGATTCGCCATGGCAAGGCTCTCGCCGCGCGGCGGACAAACCGACCAGCAAAGACGATTGTTGCGCCAACAAAATACGCGAGCCGAGTCGAGAAGAAAAGAAATCAGGACCAGTCTGGGGTCCCCGAGCATTGTCGCGGCTAGAACCGTCGCGTATATATAACCGAGGAGTTTAAGAGCACAATGCACCATAAATCAGCGATCATCGCGCGTTCCCTCGCGCGGCCGATTCACGCGGAACGCGTGGGCGAGTCCTCGCACGCGCTCCCCCCGAATCGCCCAAATCGCGTATCTTATCGTCGATTTTCCATTCTGCACGCCAATGGTAAGTAAGCCCGAATTGTCGGGAGCACGCGACGATTGTGATTCACGACGGTTTCCCGGATGTCTTTAGACCGACACACAGCGGGTCAAAACGGACGCACGGTAGGCCAGATTTAAAAGCGGTTCGATGAATCAAAAGAAACAAATCGAGAACCTATAAAGTATGTATTTCTTACGCAACGAGACGAAAAGATAGTCTTACATCTGATATATTTTGATATTACACTATTTTTCCAATTCGGATTCACTTGAATCGAGCGGCTCCAGGGACCACGTGAATTATTACACACCGATTTCGATAAAACGTTGTAAACAAATAGAGAAGCGTGAAATATTAGATCCCTGTTCGACAGCGTGAACACTGAATAGTTTACGAGGTATTTAACATGTTGACCGCCATGTGTATCCAATTGGATACACACCTATGTAAATCCAGGGCGCAGCGTGTATCAATTTGAATAGACACACACTTCCCACTTCCTACCAATTGTATATGAACCGAGAACATTGATTTTATATGGTATATTATAAACTCTAGTAAGCGTGTATCAATTTAGTCGAAGAATTGTAATAATAAACACATAATAATAACATATTTTATCATTAAATTTTTCATTTGCAATGATATAGGTATTATTAAAAAATTATTAAATTTTCCACAAGGAATTGATATTTTTATTTATATTTATCAATAAGCGTAGACATAGTATTATCAAAGATTCGTATTCCGTATGTGCTTCGACTATCGTATTACGAATGTAAACAGATAGACGTGCATCTAGTTCGCAAATGATCGAAACGTATTCTGATTTGTATTCACACACCGTGCAGGCCCAATCATTCTATTTGCCAGTGGATGAGACGAAATGAAATGAAATCTAGAAATTCGGCTTATTCTACTCGCGAACGCGACGGCTTTATTACTTTCATAATAATCATCCACTTCCTCTTCGGATAGAACGACGAATGAATATTTGATTAATTTACCCCAACTTCGCAGGTGTTTCTCGCCGAAAGAATTTCTCGTATTTTACATACGTATTTGCAATCGAATAGCATTTTGTTTTGATTAAAGTTACGTTGTATTCTAGCATCGATAACTGTACTAACAAAAAACAATATTAAAAGCCATACGAGAATTGCTTAAAAAAGTGCAACACAAATTTCTAAAATATATTATATATTTTCCAAAAATGTTTGGAGCCTTCGATTAAAAAGCTTATTTATTTCTAATTTGACATATTCAGACACTAATTAGCATAAGCACGACCAATCGATAATCGATAATCGACGATGAAAAATCGACTGATATATTTAGCGTAATTTGTAGCTAGCTCATTCAGTGGAACAAGAATCGCGGAAGATTATGATAGTGAAACAACAATTTATGCAAATATAACATTGTTTTATTTTATAAACGTAGGACGAACGACGCAGGTCATTACAAAAATAAGATTATAAAATATATTTCACTTAAACAGATTACGTGATTATTGCGCGTATAAACGATAATAATCTATTATTGTTTAATCGTTACAAAATGTATATCGAATCAACCAGTATTACACACGCACTCGCGCGATTTCACTATTTTTTTTATTATTCTTTATTTCTTTTAATTTTTAATAACTACTGGACTACCTTTTCATATTTTGTTCGTTAAGAAACAATCTTTCATTCATTTCAACTTAATAAATGGTTGCTTCGAATATTTAAATGTTTCTTGTCTCATTCTTGTTTTCTTTTGAAATATAACAAGATTTACTTCTTTAATATGGCTGAATATATCATTCACAGCACAGTTATACATGTTTTAACCCCTAACGAGAATCAGTTCTTACTCGTGCCAAGTAACAATTTCTTTTCCGGTTCTATAAAAGTGCTTACTACACATTTCCGCCTTTCTACTAATACCTGTATGTTTACTTAAATAAAAAAAAATGTAAATAGATCAATGAATACATCATTGTATTTTAGAATATTTAAATACAACACAACATGTGCTAACGAGTGTTGAAAATGGAGTTCAAATTGAAACAGAATTGATGAAGAATTATGCAACCATAATGACAAGTGAGAAATTCAATAATGTTTTGATTACCAGTTTCGTAAAAAATATAATCATTAAACTACAAAACATATTTTTATCGGTATATACTTTCTTATCTGTATTAAGTAATAGTTTATCTGTGTATAACAAAGTAATAACATTCACGAGCTCGAAAACCATCTCTCTTGTTAAAAGTTAACAATTTCTCTCTATCTCATCATTTAATAAGGAAATAGAGAGCTAAATTCAGATCCTATCGATCTGGGCTTATATAAAAAAAAAAAAAATCGTATTTCTTGAGTATAAAATGCTACCTAAAATTATCTTACTTCCCAGCGACTTTCGGACAGAATGTTCATTTTTGTTTCGATCAATTATTAACAAAAAAATGTTCGGGACTATATATAAAACCAAAAAAAGGGAGAAAGAGAAACAGAAAAAGATTAACGGTATTCAGAATGTGCCGTTAAAAAATGTTCAAACATCTTGTTCATGTTTTCAACTCTGCACGAAGTTATACGTGCGTGAGAATACGTTATGGCGAGTTTAAAGTTTTGCCTGCCAATGTCGCTGCTTTAGAAAGTACTATTTGAATATCCATTGAAGGAAAATTCTAAACATAGAATAAATTATATAATTTATCAAAGTGATAAAAAAAATTAAATATTCCATATTTTTATTTCGCTTGCTAGACTCGATGCACGTTTGAAATGAAATTCAAATTATACTTACTTGTAAAAGTTTTACGTTCGTAGCAAAGTCTCCGGCAAATAGTTGGTCCCTTAATAACCTAACAAATTTCACATATCGATTTATATTTATTCGAAGAATAAAATATCCTGAAATAATCGATACTTACAAAATCATGGCACAGCATATGTGTATCAGAAAGCTGAATCTATTCTCATCAGCGAATAAGGTATCCCAAATTCTCATAACATCCGGTAACGGAAATTCTTGAGACAGAAGAAGCGTCAACCATCTAAAGAAAAATTTATATCCGTACGTATCTTAATCTTTTCTTAATAATAGGGGTTAATAATGGGGTTTTTAATTTAATTTAATTTTACCTAAAACTGTAATATTGTGGACATAATTCCTGTTGGTGTAAACGCAACCACACTTCCGGATCATTAGTCTTTACTTGAGTAATAAGTTTACTCATCATTGAATTTATTCCGAACTCAGCTTCGTCTAACGACTTTATAAAAAAATCTCGAATTTCGCTCATCAAATTAGTAAAGCAAAAGAAGGTATCTGCTTCCGCGTGTTCTACAAATAATCTCATTTAAATTTATTTGGAAACCGCGTGAAAACATGTATCTACTATGCTCCGCTGACTTGAAGACCCGCGGAACGGCACAGGGCCTGAACCGAACCGTTCATCCCCATGTCTAACGTTCTCCAAGTCGCACATTCCGAGCCTTCGCCACGCAGTGTGACATAATACATGGTAAGAACAAATTTCAAATCTGCGTGTAATTGCCGCGTCAAATAGCAAACTAGAGTTCAATGTGTACGTGCGAATAGGTGTATCCCCTTCATTTTTTTCGCATTCCTACCGCGAAATTTCAAGTCCGCGGATCAGAGTACTTTAACGACAGTTGTTCGTAATTAACCTCTCCATGTTTGGTCAGGATCACAAGCAAACGTGTGATAAATAGGACCAACAATTTCATTCATGCCTTGCACATAACCTTGACCTGGATTGAGCTTAGCATAAAGAAAAAGTATTCTTTCTAAAACCTCCCAATGTGCTTCACCACCTTCTGCAAGTGGTGCATAATCTTCCACAGCTTTCCTAACGAAAACTGCTATCTGCAAGTAATTATATAATTTTCGATATTCTTCTTAACGACACCCACAGCTGATCGACAAGAAATTTGGAGGGAAAGTGAGGGAGAAATAATATTTCAGCGGTAACATGGTCTTTGAGTTAACTAGCAAAGAAATTCATAGTGAGTTCGCAGCTTTTGTGTCAAATTTTAATTTTGTTAACCGTAAAATATTAGTTTACAATATACTATTCCAACTCAGAATCGCAAGTGTATGGGTTTCTATGTGTTAGGTTGACTGTGTGTAGCTCGTGTGGCAAGATGGCATAAGAGAGGAAAACGCAGAGTCGTTGCCATCGAAACACAAGATCGAACAATGATCCAAGGTGAAAAAAAACTCACTTCCTAGGACAGTATTGTATAAGACGTCGAAGATATACTAATCGTAAACGTGCTTTGACTTTGTTTTCTTTTTAAACTCAAAATAAGAGATAGCCTCCCCATTCTCCCCTCCTCCCTCTAATTCTTCAAAATTTCCTATTCAGCTGCGTGTATCGTTCAAAAAAACAGCTATAATTGTTTAGAAGATTTGTTTCAAATAATTCATAAAATTAATGATGTTACCTGCTGCTTTCCATATCAGCATAAGAATATAAGAAATGAAGTTAGGTTTATCTTTTTCTTAGGTTATTCAAAAGTGTAATTACCTTAGTAACACCAAGTCCTTTCCTCTCCACATTTGCGCTTCTTAAAACTGTATGCTGTACTCTATGGTGTAAACGTTTCTGCCCACTGGAATTCACAATATCTGCACAGGGATAATCTGTACCTTGTTGAAAGAATGATATATCCGGACAGAGCCTCCTACAAAAGAGGCACTTACTTGACACTTTTCAAAATAAGAAATAATGCTAATCTTACCTAACATCTTTGTCTATCTGTAGAAGAACTTCGTTGTCCTTAAAATACGTTTGCCATTTGCTATCAGGATTTAAATTTAAAGGATGATCGTGAAACGTGACATCTACTCTTTCACCGTCTGAATTTATTTCACCAGGCATAACAATGAGATCCTCTGTAAACAATGAACATTTTTGTTACCGTTTAGTTTATTTACTATCCCACTAAGTGTTACGAGTAAAATAAAAGTTTGTGGTTATACTGATAAAAGTTTTATAGAGCATTCTTTTGCGTGTATGTGTTTCGGACCAACTAGCCCTTGTAGGAGGCAAATAATTTAACAAAAGTTTCCAACACAATGGTCTTAGTCCTCCTTCATCCGGTATTCCTACAAACAAGATTTGATTGGTAAATATAAACTATCGATTAGCTGCATTATTCAACCAAATCTTATACGACTCGGAGTATACAAATATTGGTTTACTAAAGAGATGGATAAAGAAGGATTAAAATAGACACAAAAGATCATACCATGGAAACATAATCGTTTCAAACAGACAAGATCTATTTCTTCATCATTCAAAACATCTTCGAATTCGTTTAATCTGAAAAAGTATAATTTCTAATTGAAAATTTCCTTGCTGATTAAAAAGTACGAATGGTATTACCTTTTTTTCAAAATACTCATCGTGACTGCGTGTGGCACGTGTAATACTGAATGAGAAATCCGCTATGTTCTTATCGGCATTCGATAGACGTGTGGGCGTATAATGATACCTATTTCTCACATTGTCAGTGCCCTGCTAGATTGACAGACGGACTAACCACCATTTTTTCACTCGCTCAGTCGACTGTCTTTTATATTAAATAATGATTCAAGGTTCTTATCTCATGAAGCGGGGAAATCTTTCTTATCATTGCAATATGGCACTTTATACTCGTGACTACAGGCACGCGAGCTATAGTTTCTGCAGAAGTTAATCTGATTCTAACCTAACCTATACGACGCAGATGTCTATTACGATACATCGAGAACAGGATTTTCTCCCTTCATACCGATCTAATTTCTCTCTTATCACAGTGTACTAAATTAAAATACCATTTAATGTTTAACATTATCTCGATTTCATAGATACGAAAAGCTAGAATTATTGAACGAAGATTATACAAAATCAGGTTATTGAACGAATTATAGGATTGTGGAATGTAAACATACAAAGTAATTGATCGTTCGACCCAAAGATAACAGTTTGTATCTTCCAAAATGTAATAAAAACAATGAAAATTGTTAGGAAGTTGTTTAATGAATTAATAAGTGTACAAACAAAAATTTGACAATTGTAAAAAATATTTCAATGACATAGCACGCATATTGGGGATCTACTTTTTGTAGAAATAGAATTTGAATTATACAAAACATGAATATTATATAATTTCAAAGAAAAATTAATTTCATCTCAGTGTTCGATAATCTCTCGATAATAATCTCGAAATGCAGTCACGTAAGACGCTAATAAAATTACTAAGAAAACACTGTTACATCGATAAACATTTATATGAAGAAACATTCATTAAAAAGTTTATCGACGTAAATTAAATTAATGTGTAAAAAATGTAGATTAAAATTTAAATGTAAAAAAATATTTCAATCGATCGATTTGCATATGAATCACATAATCGATTAAGATTCAGTCCGTAAGAGGAATTATCGAAACTATCGAATCTATTGAACAATGGACGTTTCGCGTAGTGCCGTTATAAAAGTGTAAGGATAATAAATCTTCAAGTAGTTAAATGCTGGTCTGGAATCTCTGTGTTATTCTTTTACAGACGTAGTTTGTAGGTACTTGGGATACCCTTGATCGCAAGTATCAACAAAGTTACTCGAGACTCGATGTTTAACCTTTCTTTCGAAAATACAGATCGAGAAGCATCGAGACGTTGAACCTCTCCCCTCCCTCCCCACCGCCTGTTGTTAATTTGCGGTGGTGACCGCTAATACTACGGTGTCGTCATTCGTTTGAAGGAAATTGGCGTGTCGAAACGTGTTCAGACGTGTTTACAGTATCTCATCTGATAAGGTATATACGGTTTTCCTATCGACAACTAAATGCTTCTAGAAGCTATTACTACGTTTCATTACTCTCTACCGGTATTTTCGTTTAACATTAATACGTTTCTATTACGAATGCAGTCGTCATCGCGAAAATAATTGAATCATTTTCGCGCTTTTTCTCAGATATCTAGTTGTCGTCAATTGTCGTTATGTCTTACTCATTTCGTACGACATACATATTTCGGATTTAATTTTTGTTTAATTACGATATAGGTACATTTATTCTAATACATTTGATTTTATGTTTTATTTCTGTTACACAGTCTAATTGAAATCCGAATAGGAGAATGCTACCGACAATCAATCGCCGCCATGTTACTTCGAAAACACAAATCGAATGAATTTCTAATAACGTGTAAGTATGATACAGAATTTTATAACAAATTAGTGTTACGATTAAACAAGAAAAAATTAACGATTAAACAAGAATTGTCTAACAAATTACTGTGTTACGATTAAACAAGACGAAATAGAACAGCACAGTTGTTTCTTATATTTTCTGTCCTCTTTTACAGACTCAAGACATCACATTACCAGATTTATGAACCTGGAGAACTTCTTGGGCGACTTTGGTGATGATTTCTACTGGATGACATCGTACTGCATCGTACTGGTCGTCCAGGTACTGCATTCTACATAATGAGTGAGTTGCATGCCAATTTTTGTTCCTCTGGTCCTCAATCATGTCGAAGGACAAAAAGGTCCGAATCGACACGAGTGACCAGTTGTATACGTGTTATCTTTGGCAAGTATAATGACCGCGGGTATAAATCGTACCCGTGAGTAGTAACATTTACTGATATTTTTTAGTTTAGGCTAGAGTCTTCTTGTACTTCGTGTTTTTTAAATATCATAAATAAATGCTTCACAGAGTAACAAATAATTTTTAATACGAACATTTATAAATGAAAATATATTAAATATTTTCATCATATGATTGAGTATCTAGGTGTTCAAATATGAATATTAATTATTTATTAACTTTATTATAAAAAGATGATTTTACAATATCATGTACAAGAAGACAATTCGCAACTGGTAGATTTTTTACTCAAAGTAACAAGCATTTGATACTTTTTTGATTCTTTTTAAATTTACTTTGACAACAAAATCGACCGAGAATATTTGAATATTTGAATTAATAATACAATAAATTTATTTAGACGATATATCGAAATGTTTTACAGTATATTATTTTATCATAACATCTTAATTAAAGCTTTTCCTTTCAAATATTTAAATTCCAATTAAAATAACTTTCTTTAATAATGGAATTTTTCATAGTTCCATATATTAATATTAATATATTTTAGTTTTAATACATCACAAATAAAGGGCTGAGAATTAAATAAAATATACCACCGTTTCTGTTATTTATTAACCACTCTTTCTAGTTTAGGATTTTCAGGATACTTTTCCGTGTTCGTTGCCTGAACTCATCCAAGTGCCCAGGTGCTACTTGGGTGAGCGATGACAACGGGCACGATGACATAGTTTGTAAGATTTATAATAATAATCAATATGTGAGCGGCTGACACTGCTAGTGAATCGTGCACGACGTACTGTCCACATGTGTGTGTGTGTGGTTAGGTCGTGGAAGTACGTCGTTTAACAATTTACATACAGAATTTTATAACATTAGATTCCTATCAATTATAACAATAATATTAAATTTCTATTTACAAAAAAAAACAGAACTTTTTAACGAGGCCTCAAACAACAAATTGGTATCTTGATTTTCATCTTATTTTGGCCTCTAGAATCTCCTATTAATATTTTTCCTCGAGGTGGCCGAACACCCTCTATGTATACAGTATATTTTATTAAAGATTATATTACATAGAGTAAAACGTTTTATATAAATATTTAATTATATAATAAATTTGCGCAATGGTCACTAGTCTTTGTCAGTCGATTTCAGGAAATGGTACGTACCTTTAGAGTGTGAATGTTTGCAATATTCGGGTGTCGGAGGAACCCCGGGGAGTCCTCTCTAGTTTAGGTCGCGCCCGAATATTATGCGTGAGAACCGTGGAGTGTTTGTTTGCGAGAATGAGTTTTGCAATTTTTTAAATATAGGGTTAGGTAGGTAGGTAACTTTTTCTCTGGTGTGTGTGCGCTTAATCTAAGTAGGTAGGGTCAGGGCAGGACTGTCCACATTAGTAATTCGGGTAGGCACGTTTTCGCGTGGCAGTTCTGTTCCTGTAGTTACGATTTCGAGAGTAGAAATCTTGCTGATTCAAACGGTGCACTTGTGCTGTTTGTTTCGGCTTTATTTTCGACTCCTCGAATCGCGCGACTCTTAAAGTCGCTCTCTCGCGCTCGCGGTCGTGATTAGGTCTCTTTCGAAACGTTCGTCGGGCTCGAGATTCACCACGTATGCTCTTCCAACAATTCGTGCATTGTTGGAAGACTACGAATTGCACAAAACCTCGAGCCCTGTCTTTCGTAAGTTTCAGGCGTCGGCAGGACCGCCGAAGAAAGAAAAGGCTCTCAATGAGCTGAAGAGGCCCTGACAAACTGTTTCAAGAGTGGGCTGCAACAAATGGTTTTTCATCTTCATCTTCGGATGAGAATGGAAAGTCATTCATGTTACTACTTTGTCATTATACTTGCCTGTAGTTGTAGTAATTGTAGTTTTTCAGATGGTACTTGTACCACAACGCCCAGTGTTGGGCAAATTGCGGGTTGCATTAGCGTTGCGAATTACGAATGTTAATCGCGTTTGTTTCCAAGATAGCGTTGCGAATAATTTGAACTTCTCCCGATTACATTTAGAGTTGCGTACGGTGAATACTTTTCGCGTTTGTTTTTCAGGGTAGTGTCACGAATAAAAACTGATCACGGTTTGCTATTAGCGTTGCGATATATGCATATTATTCGCGATTGTTTGCCCAGATATTGTTGCAAATAAATTGCATTAATTTTATAGTTACATTTAGAGTTGCGAAGTATGAGAATTTTTCGCGTTCGCTTTTCAGCCGAGTCTTCAGGAATTACGAGTCGTAATTCTCCACAGTCTGAAACGACTGTACTGCAGCATGATTACGGTTAGTATTGCACATTATTTAACATGGACACACGTGATTTTATTAGGGTTGCGAATAACGATGCGCCCTACGTGGCTGCTCTCGGGAAATTCTTCATTTTTATCTTTTGTTAAATAATAAATTAGAGTTGCGTATAACGAAGCGCCCTACGTGGCAGCTCTCGGGAGATTTTTCATTTTATATTTTATGAATTAGTGTTGCGATATGAAAAATGGTCCATTTACAAGTTTGTCTTGAAGTGGAGAATAATTTTTTTATTATGGACAGTATTTCTTATGTTTGTCAATGGAAATAACTGTTCGAGGAGGTAATAAATTAGGAGTGGATACGAAATACAGAAGACGGCCTAACATTGTTTATTACTTTTTTGTATTCAAGGTATCTCGAATTAATAATACAAGCAATAATATAATCAAAGTTTATGAATAAAAAGCGATGAAACTAAACATCAGACGTTACACCTCATTCGTTATTGGTCACATTGTCTCATTCTCGAATGATTGATTTTATTCGCATATTTACGGTTCTTCTGTTTTTCTCATTCATTCATTCTCTTTCTCTCTATCTCACATTAATAATTTGTACTTCTCTATTGGCGCAATCCCTTGCCTCTCTAGTTTCTAAGAAACCGGTCGATTGCTTCACCAACGTCGACAGATTTGCGAGGTTTTACTATACGTTATTTTTTTTTTTTTTTTACCACGATAATAATGTTTGCGAAACGATGCGACACGATTCGCGTGGATTACAGTCTTCAGCCTCGATCGACAAACGAATTCGAAATTCGCGACGAATCGACGAGGGTGGAGGATTCTGTAGTACACGAACGAAGAATCCCAATTTTCACGATTAAGACATCGGAGTTTCAAGGGAATTCCTCTTTCAGAACGAATCTAAGATCAACAAGCATTCGACGTTGTCGAATTCGGTTTTCGTATTCGTTTTTTTCTTGTCGCTAGGATTTTTCGAGCATCCGCGAGCGAGAAAAACGAATAAGTACGAGAAAATAAATCGAGTCGCATCGTTACGAAGATTGTTACGCCGACGACGACGAAGCGTCTTCGTCGTCGTCGTCGTCCACGTTAACGCGTTTCGGCTCAATAAAATCTGGTTGATTAACAGTAAAATGAACGTTAGTCGTAATAATTCATTCTTTTTTTTTTTATCAGTCGATAATTATACATCGTGTTTCAATGGATGGTTATTCGGGAATATACAAAGTACGTAGAAAAAGAAGGGAAAATAAAACGTCGTCCTATGAATGAAAATACTTCGCCTTCGTGAATACGTGAACGTATCGCGTATAATAGCTAAATAGAACGCACACCAGCGATTACAAGACACCCTCTTATCGGGAAAATGATGAATTCAATGCGTGGACATAACCAGTGCAGTTGAACGGAGATTCAAGATGAAGGGCGACGAGGATCAATATTTATGAATATTTTAACCCTTTCGCTGCTATAGATGCTTTGTTTCATTTTTACAATGTCGAAAGAAGGGTGATAAACAACAGAGTTGTTTCTCAGCATTGGTCATTATTCTCGAATTTGTCCCATCCTTGTTCGATGGGAATTTAGAGCGTGAAAGATGATCGATAAAGAGATTGATCCTCGGACCGCACGAAAATGCATAAAACATGCGCGATAATATCGAGGTGCGTTGAAATCGCCAGTAAGCGTAATCGATGGGAACCTCCAGTTTAATATTCTCGTTACCTTTAATCGTAATGTATCGTTACAATGTATTCGTATAACAATAAAGTAATATGCAAATAGTTATGAAGACTTCTTTCCTCGAAGGTGACTGCTCGTCTGGGCGCGTTCCGTGCATCGCGCGAGTAGAATTTTACGTGTAACAATAAAACATTGCACTTTTTTTTTTACCTGTCTTCGTATAACTATTGTGTTTCCTCTGTTTCTTCGTGTTTCGTTTTTCTATTTCTATCTATCGTTTGCTTGTTTCTTTCTTTTTTTTTTTTTGACAGCGATTTTCTCGCGACGATTTAATAACTGATCGACGCGGTGCAACGTTTCATCGCCGTCTATATAATAATACGCTATTTAATATAATAAATTATCTTTCATATATATATAATACGTTATCACGGTGAGATAACGTATTATTTCGAATAGTATTCTTCGCGACGCGAGTTTGTAGCCGGGTTCGCGCGTCTACGAAAATCGAGTCGTTTTCTCGCGAGTTCGTCTCCCCCGCTCTCTTTCACTTCTAACATTTAATCAAAATGATTTGTATAAATGCTTGCTCGTTGAAAAAAAAATTATTCGACCTATTGTTGGCCGATGCAAGCGAGTCTTCATTTCGATCGAAGCCTTGGATCGATCAGTTTCGGTCCTCGTCAGCGAAGAATCGATAGTAAAAATAATATGTATGTTTATCAAGTACAGATACATATTTCTTAAAAATAATATATATATATACACACATTTATTGCTTTTAAGAGTTGAATTCCCATTAGAAACGCGATTATTTAGGTAATTATTGGTATTTTTTTTTAACAAAAAGTGTAGAGACTACATACGTGAATTTTTTCCAAACAAATGTGTTTCGTTCTTTCACACATAGAAAACAAATTAAATAAAATAGCAGAATGGCAACATTTTAAAAAAGAACGGATAAAAAATTGAAGATTTAGACATCGTCTCGCCGGTCCCAAAAAACAATTATTCGACAGGCTTTTGAAAATCTTTAATAACATCACTTTTCAAAAGAAAAGTTCTAAAATATCCTCATCTCCATTAGAGTCCTGACTCCTTCGGCAATTTTTTATATATCAGCATAAAATTTGTAGGATATGTTTTCAAGGATATATGCGTTTAGAAAATTCGATAAAAAAGAAAATGGATTCTTTGAACGTTCTTAATGAGAATCATCCCTTAAGAAATTACATCTTTACCTGATAGGCATTATTATCGATTCTCATCGAAGAGGATCAAACTTGGTTGGAAGCTTCGAACGAAACGAAGACTCGATCGTGTCGTCTAATAATACGTCTAATAATCTTTCGAACATTTAACCGCGTATCTTTCTCCGTTCTTCTTCTTTTACGTATATAGATTCGACGACGGAGACGTTTCGAACGTCCCGACGTCATTTTGGAAACGACCGGACTTCGAACCCGTCGCGTTTGCACGAAACATCCGCTCCGAGCTTCTTCCGACGTGTTTTCTATCCGTCGATATACAATAGTAACCAAATACAGCTTAAGTCTATCGACTCGAGCGAACGGGATAATCGCTACACGCGTCTTAACTCCTCGCGGATCGTCATTGTTCACTGTCGTCAGGGATGGGGCACATTCGAACGATTTTGTACTTGAAACGCATCGAAAATACAGAATAGGTATGTTCAGTGTTTTGGAACTAAACGTTTCGAGTCTCATCACCGAAAGAGTTAAACGTTTAGAAAGTATAGTACGACAGTAAGCTTCGTCGTTCGCCAAATTTGGAAGAGTTAAGACAACAAGAACAAACGGAATGCAACGTCGATCTGTTTTTGTCGAGGTTCGCTCGAGTCGTTTCGGTGCAGTCGGTGTGTTTCGCTTCTTTTTTTTTCTTTTATATAATAATTACGCTTAAAGTATACCATTTTCGCTCACACTGTCGTAAACACACGCGTTCTCTCTCTCTTTCATCTATCTTCTTCTCTCCGTCTCTGCTTCTCCACGCTAATTCTATCTAACATCACGTTCGTTCTTCGATATCCACTTGTTTTCATCGTTTCGAAGAAGGAACGCGGCTTTGGGATACCTCTGGTTTCCTTAAACGTTACGTTATATTTTACGTCGCGAATAACGGTTTCGACGATACTCTTTAATACTTTGATGACTGGAGTGGTTATCCTCGTTGGAAGTCAGTAGCTCGTTTGAAAGAAACGTTCGACGATAAGGATGCAAATTATGGCTGGAGAGAATGCCCCTGGTTGTAGTTGAGATTTTATGATCAGAATTATTGGAAATGGTTGATTCGATAAGAAAAGTCGTGACTTAATATCACGTTAACACGCACCTTAACACTGAGGCCATAACCGTAAAAACAGAATTGAATAAACGGATACAAGTATCATCCCACCCCCTATTTTTCGAGCATCAAATCTGCTGAAAGTTCCTACTAAAATCTTATAATTTTCTTATTCTCTTTTTCTAACTACCCACAATAAAAATGCGTGGTTCGAACGCCTACCCTCCTCGTCGTTAATTAATTTCTCTTGAGAAACTCGACATTGGATCCTGCCTGACCCTCGTCCCCACCCCCACTTCTTTGCACGATTCGAACAATTTGCATTATTCACGAACACATTTGCTCGCAATTCGCGAAACATTCAATAGGAAAATTCTTACTATAGTCGCAACGAACTCGACTGATCGATAAAGGTCGCTTCTCCGGCTACGAATCGCACCACTTTGCTTTCGGGGCATCCAAAAAATACAGTGGTGGTGGGGGGGGTAACCTCTCAGTGACCTTGAACAGCAAAACGATTCCGATTCGACTATATTAATTTCTAACAAAATCATTTCTCCTCGAAGTAAACTATTTTACCTTCGTTTCTTATGAATTATTTTTCAACCGAACAGCGCGCTCCGTTTTAATTCAGTCATCGCGGCCTCTCGTCACCCTCGTTAAATTAGATAATTTATTTCCGTCGATTTTTCGTTTGCCTCTCCACGAGCACAACAAACTTGTACGTGATTTGTTCAGCGGTACGAGTTTCGTTGTATACAAGTTCGCGAGGGACGCGGTATACAAGCGATAAATTACTATTGTTTCGCGTTGATCTACGCGAGATAGTGCTGCAGACTGACGAAACGAAAAGAAAATAACGAACATAATGACAACGGTAAGCTTCGTATTCGAGCAATGTAAACACATCACAGAGAATTATGTTTTAATTTCCTCCCACTCCTACACACCCTCTGACACCCTTCTAGTTATCCTTTTGTTCGTTCCACAGTATCGATCATCGTCACGTTTAATGTAAAATAAAATTCGGGTTGCATTCTTCTCGAAACTAGTATTTCAGGTCGAAATAAAATCGTCAACAAAGCTATCGCTCGGTACGAAGGGATAAGGTTACTGTATGTTTTCATTCGTTTAACGTTTAGAAACATCGACACGATCGTAATAAATTCTTCATCGGATTCCTCGATCCCCTCCTTCACGAAAGAGCAGATTTTGGCTTTCTCGTTGTTCGTGGATCTTCTATTATAAAATTTGGAAATACAAATATCGAGTTAGAAAAATCGTACTGTTAGAAATTTGAACCAGAGTTGAAGTATGCTCGAAACGAAATAGAAATCGACAAACATGTCTCGAGTGTTCGCGTGTACGCGATGAATTTAGAGTTAGGCTGAGACTATTCGAACAATTATTCGAATATTTCGTAGGTATTTGATATGCCACGAATAAACATCAAATTTCTTGATATTCGAACGTTATTATTTAAATACGGACGTATCCGTACATTTCCACCATTCGAATAACGCGTATGCCGACGATCAATTTAATTATTATACCGTGTTTCATCCATTCGACGAATCAAAGTTTGAAAATACATTAACATCAATGTACGCTTCTTCGATTCGTCTGGATTGTGTATACGATAATGGGATCGATTTTTACTTGTAACAATATACAGAATAAACAATTGCAAATTATTATACTATTAAATAAATGTGTAAATTCTGAAAGCTTGGTATATAAAATATTGAATTGAAGATAATTATAATGCTTATTATTTACGAATGAACAAATAGTCCCAGCTATAATTTCGAGTTAAACTGTCAAAGGTTCAGAGTTGATCGAATTTCACTGATTTCAATTTCTTTTCGAGGCGATCAAAACGACAGTCTTTCTAGATATGCGCGAACTCCGAGGCGTTTCCTCTGTTAAAAATTTACTAGTCCTTTTCTCTCTATTTCTAAACGACACGAGTCTCGTCTAACTACCGAACATCGATTATTAATTGTTATTCCTACGTGGGGGCACTAAATTCCCAGTGAATTCGACAGAAGTTTCAATCGATCATCGAACGCGATTAAATTTCCGAGCACACACGCACGCATGCTTTCGTCTATTCTTTTTTTTTGTTTTATATTTTCTTTATTTTTTTCAGTTTTCGTTTAGGATGCACGGTAGAAAATCGAGAATCTTCTCGTGGCATCTCGCACATCGATTAGAATACTGTTCGACGAACAGCGACCCGAATGACAATATGCCTTTGCTAAAAGAAAATTTTAATACAAAGTATATAAAATAAATATACCGATAAATAGTATTTACTATCAAAGAATAATTTCAAGCGATCAGTAATTTTTAGAAAGACAGTTCTGAATTCAATTTAAAGTTATTAAAAATTTTAAGCATTCAATTATATAATCGATATTCAATATAATATATATTAATAAATTAATAAATATAATTTTCTTTAAATCTGTAAATGAAAGAAGTCGGTCAGTCTTTTCTTAAAAAAGTAATGACAACTGTTCTGTGTGAAATTTTCAGGCGAATATAATTCGATTCAAAATTGTCCGCCATTTGTTAAGGATATTATTAGTAAGAAATCACTAAAATGAATGGTCAAGAAGTTTCCAAAACAATACCGCAGTACCGTTACGAATTTATTTTCCTTTTTTGCGTGAACAAGTGACAAAAAAAACATATTAACAGAAAATAATATTTACGAAACAAATAAATAAAACTGAAAACGTTCTCGAGGGTTTCGAGCCTCGACTCTGGTATCGATTACAAATAAAATTCGAGAAGTTCCTGGGATCAAGGTACACAATTGTTCCGAAATAAAACGAAAAAGAAACGCGTTCCACGTTGTTACGACAGTATTCTCTCCGCTGTGCGATGTTTCTCGTTCGACGCTTTTGGCTCGTGAAACGTTGCTTTGCTTAAAATTCAGTCGCAGCCACGAACTTTAGAGTCTCGATAGAAGGTTACACCTTCCTACAAAAAAAAATATAAGGGAATCGCAATTTTCAAAGTATCAGATTGTTCCCTTAACGTCGAAAGACAGAAGAGAATGCGAAAAGTTAATCAGTTCGCGATCTATCGACTCGACAAAATGCTACAAAAATGATCGTTCGATCGAAGTGTTAATAATAATTAATGGAAACAGTGCACACGTTTCGACACTCATCCCGTTTCTCTCTCTTTTCCTCTGTACACACACACTCAGTCCGTTTTATCAGTTTTCTTCATTTTGTCGGTTACTTCGAGACGGGCACAATTTCTTTTTGATTAACCAAAGACACTCATTCGTTCCAAATGAAATAATTTGTTCTACAGTTGGAATCTATTATCTTCGACGAATAACGAATAAATACTTGTGTTTTCATTCGTGTGAAAAATTTTGCCCGTCTCTGGCGGTTACAAACGAGTATATTTGACTTAATGGCAGTCTGTTCTTACGATATAGGCGGCATTTGCATTTGTTTTTTCTTCACCAATTCGTTTTTCGAAAATGCAAGACGCAGCCCGAACTTGAGGAACTTTTTTCTTTCATTCTATCGTTTTCCTTTTGTTTAAAACGATAAATTCTCGACGATTTATTCTGTTTCGAGCGCGTGACTCTTCCCATAGGCGCGATAAAACCTCGATCGACCGAATTCGTTTCGATTATCATTGCTTTTCTCGGCTCCGTAAATGAAATTTATTTACCTCGAAGTCTTACGCGGAGCTATCGAGCATTAATTCGAATCCAAGTTACTTTCTTGTTGCTGGTCGTCTATTCTGCTATACTTTAACATTTATAGTATTACAATATTGTATAAATAGTAGAATAGCTAAATTTAACGTCGATTTAATAATCGATTCGTTTACAAAACGATAGTTCGCTCTCTACTTGCGCGAATGCAAAAAGCGCTCATACGTTTCATCGTTCGGGACTTTTTTTATTCTTTGGAATATTCAGTGGAATTTTGTCGACTAGAATATCGCGAAAAAGTCGTTGCATCGTCACTTAAGAGTCATTAGCGACTGGTTACTTACTAGTTAACACGTTTACTAACCAGAGATGGGCAAGATTTTTCTCTAAATAAAAGAACAAACAACCGTTTATTATTTCTCGATGATATTTTTAATGTTTCTTTTCTATTAACGACAAAATTATTTTCGTTAATAAAAGCGTTTAAGATGTCTGTCGTGGTCCTCGAAATAATTTCGACGTTTTTCTTGTTGGATTGTACAAACGTATAAAATAAAGCAATTCCAAAGCACCGGTCAGAACCGGTGCTTGTAAATACTACAAACTGGAATGTTTGGTCGAATAAACGTCACGAATGAATTTCTACGCGTTGGTCTTTTTGATTATCTATTATTCGAATAAAATTTTACCCATCTCTGCTCGTAAAAGACTGCTCGACGTTATCAACGATGATTGTTTATTTTATGTCTGTATGAAGGAATGAAATGTGAACTATACACCAGAGTTACATACATGCGATACGTTATTTAGAATATTTAAAATATAGAAAAATTGAAGAAATTACTTATTTAATATTTCCTTAGGTATAGTTATCACTGAAATCAGTCAATTGTTATATTTCTGGCGCGCTATAAATGAATTCTGGTCCACTGCGCGTCGATGGGATTGTCCGAAAGAGTTTTAAAGAAATCCGTTGCTCGATCAATCGATTCGAGCAATCGAGGTTCTACCGCGTTTCGAGTTCTTCTCGAATTCTATCGCGCGATACGATAATTTTACAGTAGCATTTCTCAGTCGATAATACTATTACAATGTCTTCGCGAAACTTTGAGATCTTATCTCTCATTTTCTGCTTCGAAAACAATCGTGTTGATCTCGTCAGAATTGGCGCCGTTTTCTTGTTTACTCCGACGCGGGAATAGAGATGTAATTCGTTAGTGAAATTTAATGGTCCATGTGTTCGGTAAATGCTAATTAACGTCTGGAGCAGTGATTCTTAATTGAACATCGATAAAAGGATAATTCTTGCGACAAAAGAATTTACTTGAACGGCAGTTTAATAGCTGTAAATTTTGTGCCAGACCTTGTGTACTTAAAACGTGTCGTCAAACTTTTTATATCCAAGTTACAATTAACAATTAACAATTCGTAATTCACAAGGCAATGCTGTGAACCTATCTCTGTTCAAACCACTTCAAACATGTTCGTTTCGCGTACAAGTTTCAAATAAAACATTTTCGAATCCACGTTCGACGCGTTGATCGTCGAATAATTTCTAATTTAAAGAGTGTCATTGCTTGAAAAAGATCATTTCCATCATAGAATTATAGGATTGTTTACAAGATACCTTTTCATAACTACAAACAGTAGAATACGTCCATAAAATCGTGACGAGATTATTTAAAAACATTTTAATATTCCTAAACATTCCCTATACAAATACCTATCGAAAAGAAGTAAATGTTCAAGCAGAGAGCAAACAATCGGCAAAGTTCGACCCAAACAGGTAAAAATAACCGAATCGAATCCGCGAAAGGCTAAATTAATTCGGCCAAAATGTGATTTACGCGTACGCGAATAATGCCCAACTCTGTTCCGACGACTGGCGCTCGCCAGTATGGTTGTTTCCGGATGATTTCAACAGTTTGACTTCGTATGAAGAGGAAAAAGAACTGTATTTCATCTCAGTAGTTTCAGAAAACATCTTGATCGCTCTACAAATTACAAGTACTCGGCGAACATACACGCACACGCACACAGGTACACGTACACGTTACACATACACACACAGACACGGGGCTAATCAAACGCTGAACGAAGACCAGTTTCTCTCGCGCCCTCGCTTCTACACGCTACTTCAGTTCTGTTCTCGAAAAGAAATGCATTTTTTCCGGAACCTACTCGCTATACTCTAATCAACCGTTCCGCTACTACCTTTAATTACTCGCTAGACCACTTTTTCTCTGTTTCTATCATTCTTCGTCAGTGCCAGGAACGAGGAACCCGTGGTAATTTTAACACAGTGTACTGTGCGTTCACGAGAAATTGGTCATCTTCTCGCGGACGCACAGTACATTTGATCATCCTTTAAGAGGAATTCGGCAAGTGACACGCGGCCAATCTAATTCACAAAGGTTTCCCATTCCTGCGTGAGACTTTTGCAGTAGTATATCGCGTATCTCGCGCTCCCTTTTTCTCCGTTCGGCTGTCGCTCAGCATCGGGGTCGCGATTTTTATCATCCTACGACTTACGTTATACACAGTGCTTTATTTTTTTCCGTTGTCCCTCGGGCCCGTGGCGACCGAAAGCACGATGCTATAGAAAAATAGAATACGAGCAATCGGTCAGTTAATTTCGTCGCTTTAGCCGAGGCACACAGCGGCCGCTTCTCTCTCGAGGTATTCGCGTAGCTCAGAAAATATTGCTCCTTTCGAAATCTTACGACGATTCAAATTTATTTTGGTTTATTTAAGGCTGGTATACTATTTATAAATATCTTTTTAAAATCTCGTTATATTTTCGACAAAACAAACTGACGTTACATTACAAAAGAAAATAATACTTGATCTAGGTGCAGGCACGAAAGGGTCGTTAATGCGTACTTAGGAGCGTTTAATACTAGCGAGGTTGATTAAAATGCGCAATATTTTCTGGGACACGTTGATAATTGGTCTGGACGTCAAGACACAACGAGTTCCTGGGCCGCTCGAAGTAAGCGGAAACGAGAGTCTTCCTTTTCCATTGGAAGACAGTCCGTTCGCGCCACAGACGATCGAGAAGCGCAGCTTTCAGTCGCCATTTGCCGCATAAGGGGTACAAATCGAGTTAGCCTTAAACAGTAAACTTGTCATCTAGTTAATTTATACTCGCTCGCTATCCGCACAGCCACGCTCGCCTAAACATTAAAAGGATTCTTCGTCTTCGTCTTCGTCTTCCGCCACGTCGTTCGCTGCTTCCCTTTCCGGTGTTTCGCGCAATATAAACGCCAGAGACGGACATCATTTTATTCGCGTAACAGAGACGATTTTTCCCCCACCCATTCGTTTAATATAATTTCAGATCTTTCCTCGTCGAAAGTTGTCCCCTACTCGTTATTCGAGATCTTTTTGTTCGATTAAAAATCTTGCCCGTCTCTGATACACACGCACACGTGCATTCACACGCTCACACATTCGCGCACCCACACTTTCTCTCTCTTTGTTAGCGTTTCTTTAGCAACTAGCCGTGATTCTTCGCGCGAACCGTTAGTTTTCCTTTTTTTTTTTTGTTTATTCTCTTTCTTAACGAAACTGTAAAGAAGTTATAGGAGCCATTGTTTTCGCGTATATATTTCTATATATATGTATATATAATTTATATATAGTCAACGATAAAAAAAGAAACTCGCCTCGATCGGGACCGCCCCGATCGAGCGTCATTATCGCGGTGACAAAGATCTTCTTTTTTTTTTTTTCACTTATTTCATATGCCATTCTTTATCGAAGCGTCGGAAACGTCGAATTCCGAAGCGGTGGTTCCAAAACGTATTCCTCGTTGAAAAGTCGGCGCGAAACGCGGTGTATAGAACCTGTCGCGACCAAAACACCGCATCGAAAATCCGTCGTTTCTTCGTCGTCGCTGTTTCATTTCTCCCTAACTTTCTTCTTCTTCTTTTTTTTTTTCTTTTTTTGCATTTTTGTGTCTTTTTAACTCTTCTTGCTCGAACCATCCGACCGTACGTGACGCGCAAAAGATCGGTAAGAATCTGGGAGTCGGAGAGAGGCTTCGTTCGCTCAGCAGGGATTTGCGAGAACTTAGTTTAGAAATTCGTAAAAAGATTCGCGTTCGCCACGTACGCTGATCGTCGCGATATGCTGACGTGTATCCCCGGCGAACAACGAGAAATTCGTTTCCGTCTGAACAGAGACGGGCAACATCCTTTTATTCGAACAACAATACGAACACCGTGCAGCCATTTTGTTCGCGACGTTCGTCACCATCGAACGGGTTATTCGAAAACCTTTCGCTCGTTCGATGCGAAACAATAATTTTATTTTACAAGTCGGATAGGAATTTTCATCGAACTTTGTACGTTGTTCGAAAATTGTTACGCCCGGCGACAAGAATCTTGTCCGTCTCTGTCAGCGTGTGACAGAAAAGACGCGGAAAAGAGAGAAGGACGAACGCGTCGCGTCTTTTTCTCTTTTCGAGATACACACACAGACCATGTACTACGCTAGAATAAATACGAAACCGTTCGTCGTTTAACCCTCCATCGCAACGATTTTTATTTTATCTTTCGAAAAGAAAGTATTTATGAATTAATTAACATTCGCTCTAAACGATAAGTGACTGAATCCGCGGGCCCGCTGTATGTATATTTGCCACCGCGCCAAATCCTATAGAATTTCCTAAACGAAATTTACAGGAATCGTTTATTTTATCGAGCTTCCCGGATCCGGGCAAATTTATGCGCTGGAGGGTTAAATGTTCTGCCCCGCCAGACGATAGGAATTTTCGTTCGTGGACGTCGAATACACGTCAACGTGTTCCCGTATAGGGAAACGCGTGATGGGACCGACCACCCACGCACCAGGTCACGAAGTTACAGTCTCTACGCGCTCTTATCGTCCCTGAAGACTTCGTTTCGACGTCTTTTCTTCGCGAACGAAAGGAACAGAAACCGGCTGTGCGCGCGCGCGTGTCTGTTTGTGACGAGTATACATGTGTGTTGAGTGTTTTTGTGCTAAATTTACACGTTTATATGTGAATACGACCAATGTAGATTACGCGTGTGTGTACGTGTCTGTCCGTGTGTACGCAAAGGATCGAAAAATCGTGTGAAAGACACGCGGAACGAGCAACTCCTATCTTTTTTTCGCCTAAACGCTCGTAAAGTAAATTGTGTGAACGCGCGTGTATGCGTGTATGCGTATGTGTGTATGTGTGTGTGTGTGCGTGTGCCTGTGTATCTATTTCTTTACTTATACGCGATGTATGCGCGCAATATTCTCGTATACATTGTACGCGCTTATCCACAAACACGTATGGAAGCGCTCGAAACATCGAAATATGCCAACACGTTCCTTGCCACGAGATCTTCGAAGTAATTTCTCTGTTAACGACATCTTAATTGTTTCGCGATTTCTGCATCTAAAGTTGAGAGTCGATGACACGGAGAACGACGTCTTTTCGCCGTCCAAAGCTGAAAGCCGATGACGTAGTTCTACGTCTTCATGATTCGAGCAATCATCTAATAATCGTACGCGTTGAGTGAGAAATCGTTGGTTGATCTTTAGCTCGCGGTAGTTAGCGCGTCAATCACTATGAAACGTTACAGTGTATGCGTGATTAATAGAGAGACGCGTCGACGCGTGCTCTGTTTGCAAATCACTCGAGATTTCTTTACGCAAATTAGAATGTCTTTTAAAGTAAAAGTATCTTTAACGCGTTAAATACGGATCACGCTTGTCTTCATAGATCACTAACGATGCATTAATAATAGATCAACCGTGACACAGAATATTTTTTTCATAACAATTGTACGAAAACATTTAATTTCCGACACATAATGCATCGATAGCAATTGGCAAGTCAGTTCTTAACGCGTTAAAATTGTTTAGTAACGAAAATAGCTATCCTTGAATTTTATCGAACCAGAACTGCTACTGCAAACAGAGAACCAATGTCAAGTAATTATAGAGACATTTACGCGGTATTTACAAACATTTGGTATAGAGGTTTTCGAGAAGATCGTGAAATATCAAAGATTCGAGACTTGGAGCAAACGATAGTAAATATTTTGGACTCTGTCCTAACTCGATTCTCGAAGAATCCTGTTCGATGTTCACCTTTGAAACATATAATCAGTGTCGTGTGTTTTTAACTTAATATTATCATAAGTTACGTACTTCGATTCTATAAAATGCCATCGTAGGTTACTTCGGTGCGTGGCAAGGAATGCGTTAACCCTCTATAATCCGGATTATTAGTGGTTTACGAAAACAATCGTACAATAGGGCATCGATGAACATTGAGAACAGAATATCAATTAAAAAGTTCAATCGTATTCGTCATACAGCGTAAGAAACTAAACCGGATCGATCGGTGGCTGCGTTTCTTTAGAGCCACAATGGCACACGTTGATAAAAAAAAAAAAGAAAAAGAACAAAATGAAATCAGACTTTGAAAATATAGATACACGAGTGCGCGACCTTTGTAGTCACGTAAGGTCAAAGAGGGTTAACGAAAAACCAAAAGGAAAAATGCGAGACGTACGCGTCGCGTGCACGTTCTACACCCCGGGAGGGTGGTTTCGATCGCGCGCATACACGCAACGACTGGGACTCGAAACGGGGATGGAACGTTAGGGGTTGACGATCGTTCGCGAAAGAAAGGCTGCGAGATTCGTTTGGAAAAATCGTCCAAGTTGGAGAAAAACTCGAAGAAAACGGGGAAAAACGAAAAAGATGATGGTAACGACCGAAGAAACTCGTGTCTCGACTTGTTAGGCCCTCGTGCGTCCTCGACATCGAGATTCCGTCGTACGGCGTCGTCCTCGAGAGGGACGCTCGTTCTCCGAACACATCCAAGACGCGTTAATTACACTTTGATCGCGAACCGTGTGATTCTCACCATCGGATCACGACCGCCTTTTCGTGCCTATCGCGAAACGTCATAAACGGGGGTGCGAAAAAAACGGATTGAAATAGTGGAAAGTCGTAGAAAAACGATGAACACGCAAAAAGGTTCGAACTAGGCACGAGAAAGCGATCGTTTTCTTTCGTCTATGTTATCTTTTTTTCTTTTCTTTTTCATTCGCAAGCTTATCCCTTTAACGTCGTACGCTCGTTTTAGGTAAATCACGTGTATAACGTATGCAACATCGCTAAATAGTATATATACACACAAGTACAGTTACGGATTAGCGTTCACATTTATCATACCGATAGACAATATTGATAACTTGGTTGTATTTTTCATCGTGTATTCGGCTAACAATTCCTACGTATTCTAACCGCTAAACGTTAACTAAAGTTGTTGCTTAACCATACACCTTGTTTATCATCGCTTATGCCTTGTGTCTCGCTTACTTCTCTTACGTACATACTTAAAACAAGTACCTAAAATTAATCCTTCGCGTAGGCATATATACTCTCATCGCGCTTCCGATCGACACCCGTTCTCGTGGAAAGAATTCTCTGTCGCCTAGGACGATACCGGACTCTTCGTTTTCGCCGATCGACAGAATCCGGTTCGTCCAACCAGCCGTATTATCGCACGTTAGAATTGGTCTATCGGATTATCGGTGATTATCAGTCCTTTAAAAATCGACGTCGTCGGCATACGAATCGGACGAAAAGGAAAATGAACGAAAACGATGGTAAAACGCGAACTCGAGCAACACACAAACGATAGAGATACGCGTGGAACGAAAACGGAAACGTTTGGCCGATCGATCCTCGCTCG
This sequence comes from Colletes gigas, assembly GCF_013123115.1. Classification (NCBI taxonomy): domain Eukaryota; kingdom Metazoa; phylum Arthropoda; class Insecta; order Hymenoptera; family Colletidae; genus Colletes; species Colletes gigas. The sequence goes on along the minus strand of NW_025106643.1, from coordinate 482,955 downwards.
ATCGTTCCTACCCTCGAAAGGCACGAAAAAATCTTCAAACGTCGCGCTAGTTTCTCGTACGTTAACCCGTTAATCGTGCAAGACGAGCCAAATCGTCTACAAATTTAATTACATTTGTATACCGTTTCAAATAATACCATACTTTTCAGTACTATATTTTTTGGTAAAAGATAAAAAATAGAAGTCTCTTCTATCAGTTTGCAAAGTAAATTGTTCATACTTTTTCAAGAATAATTCGGACCTAAATTAATATAACTAAAGTTTCATTTATGGTCACGCTAAATCATAAGATACATTTTCTCGTTAGTTAGCTCGTCTGTTGCAAATTAACTTCACAATTAACGGATTAGTTCGACGGCAAACGCATCGGTTCGACGGTTGGTCGTGTAGAAAAAGGTTTGTCGGAAACTGTTCTGTAGATCGCATTTCCGGTGTCGCTTTTCTTTTTACAGCCTTCCGCGTGTCTCGATTGTTTCTTGTCTCGCGGAAGGATCGGGAAAAGGTTCGTTGTGTATTGAAAAAAATGACACGCGTCGGAAAAAAGTCGCTTCGCGAGCGACGCTGGGACGAATTATTATTGCGGAGGGGACGAACGATCTTTTCGATCGATCGATCGATCGGCCGCCATTGTCGCGCGCTGGCACTACGTGTCTACGAAGGAACAAAAAGTCTGGGTACTCGATATTTGGCACAGATTAAACGGAATTTCGGCCCGCGTGAGATAAAATTTGTCGTCGAAACAGGTGCACCTTAATGTGTGTCAAATATTAAGCATGCGTGTTTTTTGTGGCCGCGGTATTCGCGTACGCGTGTCGGATATCTGACCGTTTTCTTCTTTGTTTTAATCGTCCATTCTCTCGTTACAACAACGTTCGAAATAGTAACCCCCGTGCCCCGTGGTAAACGTCGAGAAGAAAAAGAAACTCGTGCGCGTCGGTCAAAAAGTAAATCATCGCCTGGCGTCGTCGTCAAGTGTATACTTTTCCATTATTTTTTGTTTTTTCATTAATCTCGTAACAATGTAAAAAAAGAACGTAAATAAGTTTTTATGTATATATATAATTATATATATATATATATATATATATTGTATATATTGTATATTGTATATATATATATCTATATACATACATATATATGTATATACACTGGAGGATCAATATGCATGTATATACGTATACATCGTGTGTATGCATGTATACATCGGTAGAATACATCGTACGCAGCCTTATAATCTAGGATTATTATTATTATTAATATTAATATTATTATTGTGGTAGCAAGTCGCTTAAGTTTAGAAAAATGAAAATCCCTTTCCCTCGTAACGCAACGAGAGAGAAAGCGCCCGCTTCGCTATCTCGATACGCGAAGGGAGTGAAATGGAGGGGGGACGAGGATGAACGGGGATGGGTGAACGGAGACTGAGAGATGATTTTGAACCCGGGTGGTGTGCAGCGGGATGGAGAATCGTTCGAGATTCGGGACGACGAAGTCGCGCGGATACGAGAAAATCGTGAACGACACACCGGAGAGGGGGATATAATATGTATATCGGTGGTATTTACAAGAAGTAAAAAGGGCGGGAGGGGGGTGGGGGCCAGAGAGGGGTGGGGGGTGGAGGGCTTAGAGGTGAAGAGACGTTTCGACGACTCGGTGGGCGAGGATCCTTTCGTCGAGCTTCGACATGGCCCCACCTTCGTTTCGAGTTCTATCCGTTGCAATTCAATTGCAACCGACTCGCCGACCGATACTCGATCCCGTCGATCGTTCATCGAACGGAAACAACAACAGGTTTATTTTTGTCTTTTTTTTTTTCAATTTCTTTTTTTTTTTTTGTTTTTTTATTTTTGTTTAAATTTGTTGGCGCGCATCGCGAACACGGATCGGACAACGGTCGAAACGAAGGCGGACGACGGGCAGTAGGAACATACGAAAACACCGGACCCAGACTCGTCGGAGGTCCGTTCGGTCGGTGATGAACGCCGAACGCAAAGGACGCCTTCCCGAGCGTCGATTTTTCGAGGATACGCGATTGTTGCCTCCGCGGCTCGAGCGTCCAAGATTTGGAACCGTTTCGTAACTGCGCCGGTGTGCACACTCGGGGGATAACACACGGTGGTGGTTGTCGCGTGTTCCTCTTGTCTGGGACGCGTCGCGGGAGGGTTAGTAGTTCGTTCCCGAGCGGAAGCCAGCCGGCATGCGCATTCAGTTCATCGATCGCGGGGCTCCTTTCGATCACGAGTGCTTCACCACGATCACGCCCGGTCGCTGCTGGGTCTGCTGCTGTCTGTGAAACTGGAGGAACTCGGCCTGCAGTAGCCGTTGCTTCGCCGTCGTCGGCGCGGACGTTGACGTGGACGACTTGGCCGTCGTCGGGCTCGCGGTTTGTTTGTTGGTCAACGCCAACGGCACGTCCTGCGCCGGCTCGTCGCTGAACAAATGGTCACCCTCGAGGTGACGTATCGCCTCGACGATCGTCTCCAGATTCTGCCGCGAGGTGTTCGCCAGATACAACCTCGCCTGCGGTGTGCCGTCGTCGAGCGAGTTCGACGGCGACGGCAACCTGTAATCAGAACGATCGTTCTTTTGGTAGGCGAATCGCTTCGAGCAGCCTCGTCTCGCGAGGTTACGCTCAAAACTATCGGTCTCCGACCGGACCAGTCGCTGGAATAATAACGATTCTTAAGATGAACGTCGCTCTGGGGGCGGATTTCTACGTCAGCAGATGTTTATATAGAGTTAAATGTCTATCAAAGATAGATAGCTGGATAGCACTTGGAGTCAAGATTGGGTCGTTAAAATATCCTTGATGATGAATTTCATAAAAATTTCTACACTTACCTCTCGACTTCGACCTTCGGTTCCGCTTTTATCGCCGCCTCCAGGACACTGGGTAGCCGTTGGGGTTCGGCAACCGGCGAGAACGGCCTGCTCGGGCTCGCGGTGATGTACTGGGGCGACGAGTTTTTGAATTCTCCTGTACTCGAAGCATACGTGACGCGACTCGACGAAGAGAACGAATCGGCGGTAGTTTGCTCCTCGATGGCAGTGAACGCCTGATTCTGGGTAAACGCGACGATCTTCGGGCTTCCTGGGCACATTACCTCCTCCTTGATGTCCTCCGGCACCATGTCGGCCGGCTGCGGCGACAAAGGCGGCGAACTCGGTTCCGGACTAGACGTTTCCACGGTTTGCGTCGAACCGACCGGTGGCAGAGACACCACTGAGACTACCTGGAGCGCGGCGACTGCTTCCTCGGTCTCCTGAGCGATCACGTTGTCCGTGTGTTCGATCACCTGCGCGTGGAAATGTGTGTCCAAAGCTTTGGAATTCGTTTCTTTAGTCCCTTACGATTATTACGAAACTGTACGATACCTCGTGTGGCTGATAAGTAATCAGTTGACTGTCCCGGAATCTTTCCGGGTAAAGTTGACTTTGTATAGCTCTCATCTGCTTCTCTAGATGCAACCTCGTGTGACGTTCCCTTTCCAACTGTCGTCTGAGCTCTACCACCTCGCTGTTGACCACCGAGTGTCCCTCTGTGGTCACCGTTATTACTGACAAGGGTTCGGGAGACATGCTGCCCAATCCCTCGTCACCACTCTCGCTAACGTGCATCGGTAGACTAACGACCACTCCTCCTGAAACAATATTCATTATTATGCTATCCCGAATACTTCCTGAAAAATAGTCCGCAACGCCTCGGCAGAGTGTTATCACTATGAGCAATGATCTCTAGAGCGAACCATCCTCTTTCCATCTGGCTCCATAGCTAAAGGAGAGTAAACGAAGTTTCGATCCTATCGATCGGATCGCGACTTTTTCCCCTCCCGCGAACAGAACAGAATATCCGGCCGACCACCAAGAATGTAATTACTCTCGCGAAAATGACGAACGACTCCGCCATATTAATCTTCCCGCTGCTTTCGGCAGACAAATTAAAAAATTCCCCGACGAGTCTTCGGCGATGAGACGAGTCGGTAGCATAAAGCAAGTTATTCCAATCACGCGGGTAAATTAGTGACGTGTCAGCAAATTGTTTTTCTCGTGAACGATTTATTTACCCTGATGCTTACCCTGATTATCCGGTTTGCGTTTCTTAATTGGAACATCGCCACCCTCGTGCTGGTTCACCAATCGCTTCAATTGACAGTTTTGTGATAGCAGCTGTGTTTTCTCTTGCTCCAGCTGGTATATGTACTCGGCAGTCTGTTGAAGTATCGCAGCCTGAAAGTAGAATAGAGAAACATCGTCTCAGTAAACGGTCCATCGTATTAGTTTTATTCTACACAAATATTAATCGTTTCGTGGTGGTCTTATTCCACGCGGTTCTTCTCGTTTCGCACGCTGTTTAGTTCTCCCCCGACGTTTAATTATCGCAGAAGAAACAATCAATGGTGAGAGAGCAATTTGTAAGCATCTACGAATTACGAGCTAGAGAACGCTACGAGGAAGAGATCATCGTCGTGAGAATATCGGTCCCACTGTTTAAAATGATAATTCGTAGATGAGAACCATGTCTAACGAGTATAAATCCGAGGGAATAAATTTCGTAATACATTTCATTTCTGCTCTCCGATGTATGAAATTCTTTCTCTGGCAACGACTTATTTACGTAATTTTCTTACAAACTACGATCCTCACCGTGATGAATTCTTTTCTACCGGACGCGACAACGATCTATCATATCCCGTTTGTCATACGACTAAATATCACCGTTCTTTCTTTCACAGCTCTGCTTATTATGTTCTATAACTCATTCTCTCTTCTTGAATTATTCCTGTCACCTTCGGCGTACTTTTATTTTACTATTTATTATTTTCTATTTCCCCTTCTCACTTATTATTCTTTTTATCTCATAAATAGAATAAACTGTTATCGTTGTTGGCCGGTTTAACGTTGAGCCTCGAATTCCGGGATTTATCGTGTCGCGGATTGACGGGCGAAAAAATAAGGGCGGAAACGTGTTTGGTTCGGAAGTGCGTGACTGATAAAAACGAATCGAAAAGCAGGCTCGTTTAAAATATGAGAAACGGGAGAGGAATTGTAAGTGGGCCACGCATTTAAAAAGAATCGTGGGTCACAATACGCGCGACGCAGGTGTTCCCTGAGCATTATTCGTAGCCTACGTCGATGGGTGGAGGGGAGGGAAGGACAGAACTTCCTGTTTACATGGTACGGTCTTTAAAGGGTTTTGCTCGAAAGGGTGGAGGGGACGCCTATGGTCTGCTCGAGTCGATAACATCCGGAGAGCCGGACTATCGCGTGTCGCACGTTCGTACTACGGCGTAGTAAAACGGGAACGGTCCCGTGGAAGAAGCAGTGAAAAGAAAAGGGCCAATTGATACCGACTCGAAGGTAACGGGCTCGGGCTCGGGCTGTACGTTTCGCACCTGCCGACAGGTGGCCAACGAACAGATGCCCCCGGAACGTAAAACTTCCACGCCGAGGAACCAGCGTCTTTGGTCGTTTCTGGAAAATCTACGTCGTCGTTGGCTCAATTTTTAAGCGGCAGAAGAGTATAAAGAAATATCACCGATACTCGCTCATTACGATATCATATCGACCGTGGTTTACGAAACAAATGGAAACGTAAAGAAGATGCACGTGGACAGGGCGAAAGGAAGAAAGAACGCCTCACAAAGAAACATTGCGTGCAACGCAAGGAGATCTCTCTCGCGCGGGGCACAAAGGCAAAGAATCTTTTTCAGAAAGTACCCGGGGGGGGAAAAAAAGAAAGCCATAAAATACGAGGAACGAAAATACGAGGGACGCGGCAGAAAAGGAATCGAGGAATCTGTTCGCGGCAAGAACGACATTTCACGAAGAAGGAAATGAAAGGATTTCGCTGAAGATGGTGGGAAGAAAAACTTGTCAAACGTAACAAGATAGATTGAAGCAGTGGGATAAGAAATTGCAGGAAATGCTTGGAAAGGGCAACAAGAACAAAGGCGAGGGAAAAAATGAAGGGAAAAGATAAGGAAGGAAAAAGAGAACGCAGGCGTCCTTGGCGAGATTCAATAAAGGAAGACTGGAAGAGAAATATTACACGAGGAATGGAAAATGATGGTCCAAGAAAGGCCGAACTACGGTCGCAAAATCCAAACGACGAGAAAGATCTTTGAGAGTCAAACGAATTTTTTAGTTAAACCACGCGGCCGTTGAATAATGTAAAGGTGTATTTATATCGTTGCATCGATCAAATTCAATATAGATTACTTACAAATAATATTTCAAATTGACGGGTTTCGTAAATCTCATGTTCAATTAGAGCATCGTCTACGTTGGACCAGCATTGTACTTTGAGAGTTGGGAAAAATTAGCCTCGTTTGATCGATGATACAGGTCATTTACAAGTAAATGATGAAACTGTTCAATTTGTTCCAACAGTCATTAGCAGTAAACGCATTAACAGATCGAAAGGTCGACAGCCATTCTGCTGCAAGTAATAAATCATTGTATTGTTTGCCTAAGAAGTCCATTCGTTTAGCTTCGATGCTGCGCACTCTTTTTAAGTTTTAAACTAGTGTAAAGGTTAGGAACGTGTTTCTTTACTCTTTTGGCAAAGTTGGCTAGTTAAATTTAATTGCATTGTTAAATGCATGTGAGTAGAATCTCGGATTAAAATTTTTCCCAGGGGTTGCCGAATATATTTAGAGATATTTAACGCGTCGGTATTCTTGATCTCCCCTGTCGTCGAAGCGAGAAACGAAACGAAGGAATCGGTTACAAAGGATACAACATTTCTGGGAAGAAGACGTCGAGAAAACACAAGCTGAAGGAGACCACGGACCAGGACGGTCGACCAGGTCAGAAAGCTCCCTCAAAGGGACGAAATAAAAGGAGCGCATGGGCGCGAGGAAAAGGGAACGAAAATCTCCGAAAACGAATTGAAAAGAAGCGAAAGATGGTCTCGCGGGAAGGGGAAATTGAAGGTGCACCGCGATAGGAACATGGTGGATGTCACGAGAGAGAGGATAAGGAAACCACAGAGCAGCGAAGTCTTAACGCGACAAAGACGAAAAAGGAGAAAGGGTGTCCCGACTATAATATCGCCAGCCAGGGCGACCGGATGCGAGTCCGGCAGTTCTTATTATTGCGTTTGCGTGCAACCAACACTGCCATGGATACAAAGGACTAAACGAAAAGACCGCCTTTTGCACGCTCTGTTTTCTTCGCGAGGCTCTAACCGAGCAATTAAAACCTCCGCGTTAACTAACAACGCACGTGATCGAACCTGCACCGCCATTCAAACACTAGAAAACTGGATGGTCAAAGAAAATCAATCGGTTAACTCCAAAGTTAATTCCAAAAAAAGGCGTAAAAGGTGCTGCTCTCGTTCGAAGGATAAAAAATCGTGTCAGAATTTTTACGAGCATCCAATAAACGTAGAGATAGAAATCTCTGCGATAATATCTCGTTACATTTCTTTAGAATCGCATTAAATCAGTCACACGCAACCAGTTCGAAACGAGGTATCAGATGTTCTTTATTGCTCGCTTCCAATTCCCCGCACAGGAAACGTTTCCCGTCAAGAAATTGCCCGCTTAACGACTCAAAGGAACACACTTTAGATTACGCATACTTTATTGTCTCAGATCGTAATGACCATTGTGCCAAATAATGGCAGCGTTCACTATAATCTTCAGCTTCCTTGAGAGCTGGATAGAAATAACCGCATCAACCAATTTTCAGGCCTCAGATTAGATTTTCGGTAATGAATTTTTTTCTCGAAACTGCGTAGGAATTCAGGGATATGTCTATTGACCAAAAATGATTGTAATTCACCCCTACAACTAAAAATAATTTTTTTAGAACGATTTAGAATTTTTTAATTTTGTCGAAAAATGTTGGGCACCAAAATTTGTTTTTCATTTTTAATAGTTTTGTTCGGCGTCGTACAGAAAAGTTGTCTAATACTTTTTTGAAGGTACCCATGGGCTCTACTTCGGAAATAAATTTCAATAAAATATATTCACTATTGTAGGAGTTATGGCTGTTTGAAAATTGGACCAATTATCCGGGGGTTTTCCTCAGTTTACGGAGTTAAGGACCAACTTTTCGAATATTTTTACAATTTCTACATATTCTTCGTGAAAATACGCGTAGTTTGCTTTTTTTTAAATTAAAATCCGCCGATCCGTTCAGAAGTTATGACGTTTTAAAATTTTACTTGAAATTTCAGTGAAACATCTCAACGGTATGGTCAGACATGAAATATTTTCGGTAATGAATTTTTTTCTCGAAAATGCGTTGGATTTCGGGGGTATGTCTATTGACCAAAAATGATTGTAATTGACCCCCACAACTAAAAATATTTTTTTTAGAACGATTAAAAATTTTTTAATTTCGACGAAAAATGTCACACCTTCTCGAATTTTTTTCTCGAAAGTGGGTAGGATTTCGAGGGTATGCCTAATGACCAAAAATGATTGGAATTAACCCCTGCAACTAAATATAATTTTTTTGGTATGATTTGAAACTTTTTAATTTGGACGATAAACTTCACATATTCTCGAATTTTTTTCTCAAAAGTGGGTAGGATTTCGAGGGTATGTCTAATGACCTAAAATGATTGGAATTGACCCCACAACTCAATGTAATTTTTCCAGAAAGATTTGAAAATTTTTTTGTTCGCCGAAAAATTGAGGCACCTACCCCCTGTCGATTTTTCTTAACAATTCGTTTTTCATTTTTAATAAGTTTGTTTGATGCCCTACAGAAAAGTTGCCTAATACTTTTTTGTAGGTACCCATGGGCTCTACTTCAGAAAAAAGTTTCATTGAAATATATTCACTATTGTAGGAGTTATGGCTGTTTGAAAATTGGCCTAATTTTACGGGGTTTTTCTAACTTTACGGGGTCAAGGACCAACTTTTCGAATATTTTTACAATTTCTACATACTCTCCGTCAAAATACGCGTAGTTTGCTTTTTTTAAAATTAAAATCCGCCATTCCGTTCAGAAGTTATGACGTTTTAAAGATTCGCATGATATTTCGGGGAACGATTTCTGGCCTCGCATTAGATTTTCGGTAATGAATTTTTTTCTCGAAACTGCGTAGGATTTCGAGGGTATGTCTAATGACCTAAAATAATTGTAATTGACGCCTGGAACTAAAAATAATTTTTTTAGAACGAATTGAAATTTTTTAATTTCGACGAAAAATGTCACACCTTCTCGAATTTTTTTCTCGAAAGTGGGTAGGATTTCGAGGGTATGTCTAATGACCAAACACGATTGAAATTGACCCCCGAGGCCGAAAATAATTTTGTCAGGATGATTTGAAAATTTGAAATTTCCCCGAAAAATTTAGGCACCTATTACCCGTCGATTTTTCTTAAAAATTCACTTATGATTTTTAATAACTTTCGTTCACATGAATCTCCCCCCTTAAAATCGTACGGTTACCTCGGTCAGAGTTACATCGCACGTGCCGAAATCATGCTAATACCATTCTGCAAAATCGAGGTGGGCCAAGGTCGACCAGCAGCGTTTCCTAATCGGCCTCTGGCAGCGGATTTATGACTCGTGAGGTGCCGAATAGCCCACCGAACGACCGGCAAATTTTTAAATAACGTGTTCCAAAAATTTCACGCGATCCACCGTTCGCCGGTCTTCGTTTTCGACGTTATTCGATGAACGATCGCTAATTTACGAATTTTTATTCGTTGTTTGTCCGACTCGGGTCGAGAACGAAACGTTGAAAAGGTTCCGGAATGCGAAGGGTCGGGAGATCTCAAAACGACAGGCTTCGAAGTTCGTCGATCGAGAAACTTTTTCAACGACCCGTCTATTTTCCTTGCGCTCTCGTAGTGGAAAAATCAGGATACCGACAGCTGTGACCGTGAATGAATGGACTGACGACACAGTCCGATCGATAAGAGTAAAAGACTAGAGGGCATAATGCCGCGCAGCTGGCGATCGAAAGAAAGGAAAGTTCACAGCCGCGAAGCGTGCCCGTAGTCTGAGCTCTCGTGACCCTACCTGCTGAACTCATTTCCACGAGCAGCCAACTCCAAGGGGTATCCTTCCGCGGATCCGAATCCTTGGTCAAAGTCGTCGAGAAGAAAAATCGAGCAAGTTCAAAATTCGCTAGTTCGTAACTTTGACTTTCGTAACTACGGACGCGCACTGATACCCGCCCTTTCAAGTAACGAAAAGCCACGCTTCCCTTCGTATCGTACAATCAAACAATACGAGTACTATTCCGCTCAACGATATCTTATTTATCAGTAGACCGCGGATCTTTATGCAAATTCAAATTTTTATTCAGAGAATCAATGAAACAGGAACTTCGTAGAGAGTTGTCTCAACCCCTAAATACAGGGTGTTTCGTGTTTACGTAAAGTATTTACTTTGGCAGAAAGATATTTGGGGAAAAAGGGATAAATACGAGCAACGATTCTACGTCCTTGTTACACGCAACGTAGTAAATACCCGTGGCCGTGGCATTCCACAGACTGGTTACTACTACTACGGACTCCTCTCTTCCTCCTCATCTCTCTATTATCTCTTTGGTTTCCCTCGTAGCATCCCTTTCCTACCGTTTACCGTATCGCCAGTCACATCCGCCCTCGCGACCGGCTCTCTTCGTCTTTGTCGCCTCGCCCTGTTTCTCTCTATCCCTCTGCACGTCTCTCTCTTTCATTCCTCTATCCCCACGAGAAACGACGGGGCTTGATCCGAATATCTATTTGGAAACTTCTGTCATTCCGGGACTGCCCGATTAATTTCGCTGCCCGCCGATGCACATTGACGTCTTTCGCTAAATAGTACCACGCGCACGAGGGAACCAACTCCCAGGAATTAGCTTCCAACGTTTATTGTTCGTACGATAAAGACTCCCATATCCGAACTAACAGGGAGACAACAATGCCCAGGCTGTAGAATCACTTTCTTTGTATTAAATTTCATTTGTTTAATTTAAAATAACAAAATTTACTGTTTATTTCTGTTGAGACGGGTTCGTTCATTGTCTCCAAGGTGGAGACAATGCGATGCAAGAACAAAACGAAATGCGAACAAGATTAGCTATTTCTAGTGACAAGTACCTCTTGTTTCTTAAAGTAATGGAATCAGGGCATCCACATGTATTATAGCACACGATTAGAACATTTCGTGACATCGAAACACAGAAAACGGTAACCGGATCCAGGCAGCAAAAAAATTCCGTCTTTCGTGCGCGAAAAAGGATTAGAATCTTCTAATAGCGTGATCAACGTTGCCACAGAAAGCACAGTTGGAATCCAAGCAAAAGAACCGAATACGAGTTATATCGTAACGATATACCGGGTGTCCCAACAGTCTTGGTGATATAGAGCGAATTACAAATGTTACCTAGGATTTGTAAATAGTATCGATGAATATTCATAATTTATGTAGGCCTGGATTGTGCGAATAAAATATTAATTTCGATATGTGCCGATATACGCGGAGAGTGTTGGGACACCCTGTGTTTCAGTAACAGTTTCTTGCAATAACGCAGAGTATAACATAATTCAAGTCTTAACAGCCTACCGTCTTGACGGATTCCTAACTGTAATTGACGCTAAGTGTTATGGACGTCAAGCACCATGTGACTGAATACTAGGTAACTGAACTATAGTAAGCAACTGGACTGCAGGTAAAATTGAACCGAGCATAGTTTTCGAACAGATACACAGTCAATTATACGTCCGCGTACATCCATATAATTTAGTACAGAAAGCTATACAGAACTATTTATAACCAACAACAATAGATTAATACGTATAATCACAGGAGCAATTTTGCACTTTATATACATTTTCGTAACATCGCGTTTTGCATTTGTTGTCACGAGTTATTCGAGGGATAAAAGTTTAAAATATTACAAGAAATTTTAACAAGTTAAATAAATCTTTGTTATCCTTCCATAGTCTCTTTTCTAACAAACAATATCAGACGATATCCTCTAGCCAGACTATGGAACTAAATAGACGAAAGCTTAATTGCCTGAACTCAACCCCGTCACTCACTCCTCCACAATCAGGCCACTACCTCGGGGATCTTATTAAACTTGTTCATCCGTACGTCTTATTAGTATTGATAGCAATTTATTTCGATACCTGTTAGATACCTCGGCACAATGGAAACTGATACGTATCAGAATTAATGAGTACGTAATTGAATTCGTCCCATTACTAATCTTGTATTCAGCTTTATAGCAGCACCGAGCTATAACGATTGGCCCCTGAATAATCCTCAACGTGTCAGTGAAATCCATCTTCTCAATTACGAAATCCAATTTCCACGATAGTGATTCTATTAGTCGTTAGTTTATATAATAACCGTGAAGTGCGGTTCGACGCAAAACCTTAACCAATAACGAAACAGATTTCTCCAACGATTGTAAACAACGAATACTCCTTTAGATGGAGATTTTTGGATTATGGCGACAGTGCGATCGTTCGAAGCTATCGCTTCGCGAGGGAATTCGCTCCCACCGAAAGTCTACTCGGCCTCGAGAAGAATCGAATCGTTTTGTTCTTGTTGCGTCGGCGTCGGCGGCGTCGGCATTCCAAAGACCGAACACGCCGATGCAGGAGAGCGGCCTGCTGTGGCCGCCACCTATCGAACTCGCTCTCACTTCGTCGCAGTTTCGCGTTCCTTTATGACCCTGCGTGCCATCGATAGCCAACCCCGTATGTACACACTTCTCTCCACATCGAGCTTCGCTCTATTGTTTTCACTATTCGCGCGAGACCACCGACAACCTTTCGAAGGATCCGATGTTCGATGACGTTTTCGGTCGATTCGATTTCGGGGGATTTCCACTATTTACGGGAAATGAACGCCTACGCTTGTTTCGCGAGTCACGTCGGTATCATTTTTCCAAGAAACACTGTTGGACGCGAAGTGGCTGCTGGCCGAACCCACGGAATTTATGAGCGCCAGCATCTTCGCGGAAATTCTTACCATTACGTGGTAATTGCCTTAATAGGCGAGTTACGTACGCATTTTCACAAAAATTATCATCGCCCACCGCCATTTATAACGCGCCAGAATGCGCTCGTAGTTTCGGGGTTAAGGTACGGCAGATCTCGTAGCATTTTCAGGGAAAACCTCTAATTTCACTGTATATTTAAATTTCGTGCGTATTTTAACATCTTCAAAAGCAATTACTTTTCGGACGCGTCTGGTCGAAACGTTGAAACATAATTATCCGTCTGTTTTACGGTTCCGTTAGGGTTTTCGTATAGTTCTCTTTTTTTAAAATGGTGCGCGCGAACGTGGTCGAAAGGCAATTAAAATTCCCAACGATGAGGTAAGGAGAGGTGAGATTGACCTTCGTGGGAGAAAAAAACGAAAACAGAAACTGGTCGTCGTAGTTTTAGACGTGCCTTCCAGGAAGAAAGGTGTTTTGTATCCGCGGTGTATGCTAAACGGAATCTACCTGCACGAAAAGGTGAAACGCGAGCCGAACGACCGTTGCGGGATTCATTACCGGGCCCAGCAGCGTTTCGAATCGCAAAACTTAATCGTTTGTGTAGCAGCGACAGATTTTTGGTCGCTCAGGGTCGCTCGTTCTACCACAAAACTCGCCAAACACGACCTCTGACTTTATTACAAGGTAATAATTCGTGTTAACTCTTTCGAAATTATTTCAACGCTCGATCTTAGACGACTCACCCTGCGTGCCATATCGAGAACAGCCAATTGTGCAGAAAAATGCAATGTTTTGGTCGAAATGCAATCGTGTTATCTAGGTAACGTAAACGTTTTACTCGCCCACTGCCGCTATTAAAACGAACGAGAATTGCAAATTCCCCGCATTTGTTCGTCTGTCATGGCACATTGCGGTCAAGCGTCCCGGCGCCAGACGACGCCGCAAACGCCGGCTCGACTCGTGCCCAAACGACCGGCGGAAACGTAAAAACACGTTTCTCGAGAAAAATCCTTTGTGTCTGCCATTTTTTACAATCCTAAATTTTTCAAAAATATCGATACATCATCAAACGCGGTAACAAAAAACTATCGATGAAGAGTTTCTTTCGGTTATGTAAGAACGTTCGAGTGCCAAATTAAACTGGGACAAAAGTATAGTCATCGAGTGCTAGGAATTTTCATTTGCCGTTCATTCCTACGCCAATAAATTAGAAATTGTAAATTTAGATTCGCGTCATTGTTGCAAGAAATGTGCAACGCGTGGCACTGATGCGGTTGAACTTTTGTATTTGGAGTAGTTGGCATGAAAACGCTCGAAAGAAAAATAACTTAAGTGCATTCGGGTTCGGCGAGGTTGGGAAAAGACTGGACACTTTGCCAAGGCACGAAGCCGTACGTTATAAGCGCGATGGAAAAGGGAGGAAGGACTAAAGTACGCTGGCCCCGCCGATTGATTGTGACAAGTTCAGGAAGAAAGGGACGAGGGATGAAGAGAACCGAGGTTAAGGGATTTTAAAGGTATTCTTGAATTTTATTGCACTTTTCTCGCATACATGGATTTGATTTGATGCTTACGATTGGAAGAATTTATCGTCAAGAATTGGCAATTGATTTAATCAAGAAAGTAAAACTCTGATTTTGGAAAATGGAAACTGGCAAAACGGAGCGGAGAAAACGAAAGGGAAGAGAGGCTGAGACAAAGTCGAAGGGGTGGGGGAAAATGGAAGGAACGAAAGACCGTGTCAGAGGGAGGGGGGTTTGACGTTACGCAACTGCATTCTGAGCGTGGCGTACTCTCGTACGTGCACTCGAGGACATTACTCCCAGCGGGTCGGAGTCGTTTCCGAGTGGCGGCCACGGCCCGATCCAAAACGACGGGGAAACTGCGACGATGGCCAAAATATCTCGTCAAGTCGTGCATATAGACCGTCGTCGGTCCGAAATCGACGCGACCTTCTTACCAAGCCCGGTTCGTTGCACTTGTCGACCACCAGTCGAACTCGGATGACCCGTCGAACGATCTAGATTCGATTTCGACTTTTAATGCCTCGAACGTCTGGCGCCATTTAAATCTCTGGGTTAAGAGAGTACACAATATGGAATAAATTCTTCTTCTTGCAAGTGGAGTTCCGCTGACAGAAACTATTACAGTTTACAAGTGACTTTGAAATTTTTATCACGAATGGTTCCTTTCGGGCTTGTTCGAAACCATCAGAATTACGTGCTCGAGTCCTGTTCGGCGGTGATCGTTACAGAGGGTTTATTAACATAAATACATAATATTCACGTAACAAGTTTGCCGCGGTTCAACATACTCTCGACGAGCGGCCATTAGACCGCGAGCTTGCTGGCTATAAAATGCAACCGGTAGGAATGCGCGTGGGAATGTCCGTGCAAGAGAAAGAGACGGCGAAAAGAGGGAGGGTTATCCGTGTCCAATGAATCGATTGGCAATTGATCGTTTTCATTATTTAAAGACTCCAGATACCATACGTTTTCTCTACCTCCGGCGAACGTGTTCCTTCGCGTACCTTAATCGAACGTTATGACTGTTCGTTCGTGTCTAGCGCACTCGTTGTTCGCCATTTTTACGGGAATCGGTATGATGTATATCGTTTCGAAGAACACGCTCGAATAAATGGGTCTCGTACGAGAGAACCGTTTCGAACGTTCAGTTACACAAATAGTGATTTTCGCAAGGGGCCATTCTACCTTGTGGGCAAAAAAAAAAAGATGTTTATTTGTTTTATTTATTAAAGAGCAATTAATAAATTAATTTATAACGAGCAATGTTCACTATTAGTCAAGAAAAAAATTGAGTTTGACGATCGCTCGAAACCCTCGATGTTCCGTGCATCGATCATGGTGTATTCGAGTGACCTTGACCGTGACCGTGAACCAACCACATGAATTGCATGCAGGCTGCAGTCAGGCTGTCAGCTTATCTGCACAAACATCGAATCTAGAGCACGTTAACTAATTACCGGCTTTTCCATGGCTCCGGCTAAAGCCGGTAATTGCATGGCCATCGTTATCAGTGTTGACTCTCCTGAGAATACAGCTGTCCCATCGTGGTCGCCATTGGATTAGAACGTCAGGTATATTCCCGTCCCGCTGTTTTCTCTTTTAATTTTATCCCCACCTCGTCGCTTTCGCGACTATTTCTCAATTTTTATCGAGTTCGATCCACCGAACACCGATCACACGTAGGGTCTGTAGGTACAGACACAGTAATGCACGGTTAACTTTCTATTCTTCTTTGTCTGTTTGATATTTTTGAGAAACTTGTTCGATTTCGCTTCACAAAATAGTCTTTAATTAGTCGTTAATTACGCGTAAACGAGCGTCGTTCGCGACGCAACAAGATGTACGCGATATTATAGAGTACGAGGACCATGGGAACATTCGTGGGGAGCGAGTGCAGGCGGGTTCGCATGGAAACGTCCCTGAGACCGCGTGGACGTGTCAGTCAGATTTTCAACGAACCGCGTTCGCGTGTAAACACGACCACGTCGATCTGGTAGCGAGAGAACCGGGGAAAACTGGTCGTATTCGTCGTCGTGGAATCGCCACGGTCGTGGTACGGGTGAATCGAGAAGGCCTGGTACCAAGCACGTGGCCGTTTATGGGAGACGCGATGCCCATTGGATGGCAAGCAACCGAGTCGACTGGACGTGTGGACGACCCTGACCTTGACTGTGGGACAAGGACAGCGAGACACGAGCACCGTGCAGCTCCGTTCACAACGGTACACGATGCATCGACTCCGATCTTGGCGATTTCAAATGCTCGACGCTTGACCTATATCAGTGGTACGCAACCATCTCTTGCCGAGGAACATCCTCCAACAATGTTTAGATAGATAGTTGCGCGTGATAACCACAACAAATAATGTCCCAATAACCTGGACATTGTACAAAAGCAACGATAAAATATTTGCATGAATGAAGTTCTATGCGTATCGTCCCTGCGTGGAGAGGTTGGAAATAAGGTTATATTCGATGACAAAGGGGCTGGAATAATAGACGATGGTAACATATTACTAGGCGAAGCAGAGGAGGAAGATGGTACTTACACGCTAGATAGCGCACAAGATGCGGGACTCACCAAAAGGTCACTGAACGAGGGACCGATTCGAGAACCAACTACAATGCAGAGAGAGAATATAACTACCATGGGACAAAACAATGTGGCATAGAGGACGCGACCATATTTGGATGAAATGGATGCAACGAGGCGCTGCAAGAGAATTTGAACCGATCGAATGCTTGGAACGTGGGAAGCTTGCAACTTAGGACAACATTCGCGTAAACTTTTGCACGAACAAAGGGCTAATATCCCCATGGAGTGTCTGTAAAATTCGTCGGGCACGCGTAACACTTGGCTGGCACGTCTGGCCATGATTCACTGTTTCTACTTGGGTTGATGCTCGTAAAGATAGTAGTATAGTATTCAGTATTTTCTAATTGGATTCAGTTAAGAAAAATAATTACTACTTTGCACACTACTGTTGCAATAACATTTGCAATGTAACATGTTGCAAACGAAATTTTGTTTGTCAGGAGCGTAGTCTCGCTCGATCAACTTTGAGGAATCACTGGTAAAAAAAAGCTCGCCGTCGATCGAAAATTTTAATGTCCAAAACGAGGGGTAACGAGGTCCTCCGTACGATCGCGAAAAAGCTTTGAATAATTCACGGTTCCGACTACTCCTTTAGCGTGACACGTTAACGATAAGACTTCAAATGGCAGGTTTAACGGTCGCCGGTACGGTTCGGGCACCGACTCAAAGAGGCGTCGTCACTATGTATGCATGCGTGTTGCATTAACTATGCGATCGAACTCGCTCTGCATATTTTGTCATTCGCATGCGATACCGTACGTGTGCATGTGAGCGTTTCATTGAATCTCCCTCGCGAATAATGAACTTTAAGCTCTAGCGTAGCGAACATCCTTTCTATGACAACAAAGGGGAGGAGAGATATTAGCATCGCGCGCGAACAGAATCGACTAAAATGCCGGCTTTGAGCCAAGGAAGCTGCAAACAGAAAATTACTCCGCGTCAAAATGGATAAACGGTCCCACGCGCGTTCTACTGTTTTTGTTTATACGTTTCGATGCGTACCGATGCACACCCCACAGACATTTTAAAAAATTCGAAGTGTAATTGGTTAATAATATCGTAAGATCAATTTGACGGATGGTTTTTGCTGTCGCGCGCGCAGCCGACGCGCGGATGGCGGCGTTTTCGAAAAAATGGGCCGGAAGTGTCGCGGTAAGTACGTGTAAAAGAAGACGGAGCACAAAGAAAGGACTGAACTTGATCCGAGGGACACGTTCTCAGGAACAAAAAGGTTTCCCCGTAAGCGCGTGTGAATCGAGCCTGGAGGTGCATGCGCGCTTAGGCTGCACGACCGGTACAAAGCGCGCGAAGGCGCGAAAGAGGAGAAACGCGTTGGGGACGCCGATCGTCAGACATGGTTTGTTTGCATTCCGCGACCATGAAGCGGTCGTCAGTCTTCCATAGAAATTATCGTCGCGCATGGGGCTTGCTCGGTGCCCTTCGTCCACAACTCATCGCTCTTCGCCCCGGTCTTTCTCTCTTTCAACGTGCCTTGGAAGCCAGCGACGATAAAGGAATTATCGAATCCACGCTGGATCCGTAAAAACATCGACTCAAGTCGAAGTCGAATATACTTTCGAGACAATCGTATAAAACATCAAGATAGTAAACAGATAAGAAACGTGTGGGGTTTCTGGTGCAAGCGACGAGCCAGACAAGGAAAAGGGAAAGGAAAGGAGCAGCCACGCGACGAGACCAGAAATGGAAGGACGAACGAGCGAAGAAGAAAACAAGGAATTCGATCGAGTTCGAAGAAGAAGAAGATCGTCGCCGTGAAGAGGAAGGACTTATATACACGGGGTTCTTATTTATGCAGTAAAAATGGCAATCGATAGCCAGCGATATTGCCATTCTCGAGTGGCGCGCCACGGCGGCCCGTGTCTGGTCTACAGCCGAAACTTAAACTCCATTTCACTATGGTATTTCAAGTAGTTGCCGAACTCTCGAGAAACTTTAATATCCCGCGTCGCGAAAGATTAAAGATTCAACCGCTACTTGTCATTCCATCGCCACGTTCCAGAGCCACCCCCTCGTCGACGACCATCCCTCCAGCCAGGCGTCCGTTCTC
The DNA here is from genome assembly GCF_013123115.1 of Colletes gigas. Classification (NCBI taxonomy): domain Eukaryota; kingdom Metazoa; phylum Arthropoda; class Insecta; order Hymenoptera; family Colletidae; genus Colletes; species Colletes gigas. Next base: position 463,856 of record NW_025106643.1, on the reverse strand, counting down.
TTTTCCTCGTCCCGGTTTTATCATGCGCTGGGGCTGTTTCCATCCTCGCTTTTCTTTCTTCTTTCTTTTTTTTTCTTTTTCTCACGCCACTTCGCGCCTTGTAGAGCGTTTCGACGGTAAATCGTTTGCACAGTCACTCGACGCGCGAGGGTTCAACGTCGGCCCGTTTCTTCGGGTTACTCTCTTAAAGGGAACTTACACGTACGCGAAAAATTAGAAAGAGAATACGAATTTTTCGTTTCCTCCTGATGCAAGCGACTGCTGCAATTCTTTGTATAGTAAAAGTTCAAAATTATAAAACCAGGAGCAATCTAAATGCAAAAAATTCATAAAGAGAACAAACACGATCTGAGATTTAAATTACTTTTGCCCGTTTGCAACACAAAAGGCACCCAGGGATCCTGTCTACGCGATCTTTTCCGGTACAATGCGATGGAAAAATTGTTGAAGCGAGAATTAAACCTGTTATTCCGAGTTTTATTAAATTCTCTTTTGAAACTGCCACCAGCGGAGGTATCTCGTTACGCGTTAACGAATGCGTAAAAAATTTAATCGTAAACGTTTCCGTATGTGTTCCACGCTCAACGGGGAACACGTTAAAGGTAAAGAGTTCCCGTTGCAACAATATTACGGGGTCTGGTGTCTGTACGATGCACCGATTCTGCAAGTTGCAGCGTCCTCGCTGCAACCAAAGTTGTGTGCACTTATGCACGCGAGTGGAAACAAGTCGATGCACAAATAAAACGGGAGGGTAAAAAAGAGATCGAGAAAGACGGGTCGCGTATGTGCACGCATGAAAATGCACCGTCACGAAAGTAGCCATGCATGGCCAACATTTGCATACGTAGATTGACTACCGTCCACCGGCGAGATCTTGCGCTTTTACGAGCTCGTCAAAGCCGATCTTGAGTTTAAAATCGCTTGCCTGACCATCGATCGAAATTACTGATTCGAGACTGCTACTTGTACTGGGTGGTCCGGTAACTTACTTATCCAATTAACCCTTTGGCTGTCGCGTCATCCACGTATGGGCGAAAGGATTCTTTACTATAGGACTAGAGCAATTAATTCTCAGGATGAATCGTTTCAAAGGTTCCACACACGTTTGTACACACGTTGTACAACTTGCGATGCGCTCTATCCCATCACTATTGGAATTTGCATCTAATTTTAGATTTGCTTCTGAACCCATCTTAATGGGCAATGACACCGTTTGCGAAGAAAAACAGCGACGGATAGCAGCAACCCTCGGAGCAATATCAGCTACCGATGATGGTAGGTTTCAAAGGAAACAGTCGCAGCAATATCGGTCTGGGAGCAATAAGCGAAGTTAGTCGCGGAATCTCGAGCAAGTAAACTGAAACCGTAGTTAATATCTTGATGTTACTGGATTCAAGGGTTACGGCAGCGTGACGGGATGAAAGGTGACGTGCTTCCAGAAATTTTATTCAAAGGCAAATTTGATAAAATTACGTACATTAATTAAATTACTAAAACACGTACATTAAACTACGAAATGTCCTTAATTTCGTTAACACACCTTCAAAATTTTGTTTTTAAACAACTGGAGATAAATCGAAATCGTTCCTTCCTGAATTTCTATTTTCCATAGAATATTCCAAAATAGGCAGAATTTAGATAGAAAAAATAACGTGATTAATTTAGTTTAGAGGGAAACGCGTTAAAGGGAAAGAAAAATGGGGAACGAAGGAAATCGATCCTCGTCGAACGCGTTGATCGTGCGGCGAACGATATGATACACGGTGTGTCTGTCCGTGGAACCGCGGATTCTATTATCGGCCAGCGAAAAGTTATTTTTAACGTTGATCTTCTTAGAGCCGCCATCGCGAGAACGTGGCCTGCACAGCGCCACTGACCTCGCCAACCGCCGACTGTGGTTCACCGCGAAACTCATATCTGAAACGTCACCTTTTGCTCGCGCAGCTTCTGTTCTCTCCGAGCCCACCGCCTCCTGGCCGTTTTTCAGATCACTTTTATTTCGTGCCTTCTATCCCGAAGGGACGAGGTCTCGCGTTTCATCAACGGCGTGTGCTCACGCGTATCGCGCTCGCTGACACGAACCAACTCACCCACTTGCCTACCAACTTAAGGGGTACGCAAGTACGCTCTCTCCTCGGGAAGTAGTAAAAAATATCGTTTATCTTATTTTTTCCCCACTTTCCGTTACTGGAAACCTTCGGGATATTAAATTTTATGTTGAATTCAAACTTTTTGCGCAAGAAAAATGAATATTGTAAAAGCTCTAGCGAACAACAGCTGGGGAGCCCATCAGGAAATTATTCTAAAAACCTATCGGGCATTAAACGATCCAAACTAGATTGTTGTTCAACTATTACTCTTTTTATCTCTTTCTTTTCTAACGCGAAAAGAAGCAATTACCACGTCTGTATGAAATTTTATTACCGGTGCAAGTAAATCATTGTTCAATTATCATTATTTACGACAGCGGACGGTCGAGATCGTAGTCTTGCTCTATATTCTAAAGCAACAATTTAGCGACTTAACATAAATCATCGCGGGGGGAAACTGTTCAATAGCGCCTGGAACTCGATGCCACGAAAAAGGGCAACACGTAGACATTCAAGTTTTTACAAGCGCTCTTTTATGATTCAGAACGGGGACACTTAGTTTCTAATTTATGGCGGTGATTTCACCAATTACCGGGACCTTAATTCCCCTTTAAATCGATAAACCTAATTCCCATGTGAGCGTAATTGAACCGTGGCTCGGGAAATCACTCGATAAATAGATACAATTAACGAAAGAAGAATATTGCGACCTGGCGAATCGATGCGCCTAATAACGTGACATTTTCTTAATATAATTCGAATAATGTTTGACCAAAGTAACGTTCGTTCTTAACTATAAAGAGATTTAATAACTACTTCCAATAATAGAAATTGATCGAAATTGTAGGAGGCAGTTTCCACGATAGCCAAGGCTAAAGGGTTGAAACAGCGTAATCTATTAACTATGCGTTTCATCCATTGTGTTTCTGACCTACTGGCAGGATTGCAGTGACAAGGCGTGAGAATCGATCGCGGGCAACGCTGTTCGCCTCAGCCATAATCACAGGCTAATTATAACAAAGCTAGCAAGATCCCCGATATCCCGTGATTTTCTTCGTTTTATGCGGTCGTTGATAATTGTTATTGAAAAAAATGTTTCGTATCGTAACAGTCACGCTTCCTCGCAAGCGGCGATCAATTTTCACGGTATCGATTCTCGTCCTCGGGCATAAAAACACTAGGTCAAACCGGCAATATCGGGTCGTTCGGTCTGGTTTTTTCGTACCTCGCGCGTATTTTCGGGATCGATAGATCGGCCCGGAGACACGTTGGCGCGAAACAAAGCTGCACGAGCCGTTCGATACGCCCTATTAATTGCGGGCTTTTCTCTCCGACAACAAAGAATACGTTTATATAACTGTCTGCTGGTGCTCTGTGGGTAATTAGGTCCGTTGCACACGTGCATTTTTTTTTTTTTTAATAGTAATAGATAATCAGGTGCGTGATACACATTTGTTTATACCAGAAATGAGCACACACTTACATCCAAGCTCTTTTGTTAAGCCATAACTATTTTAGCGAAATATTCTTACGATCGAGTAGATTGCGCAGCCTTCAATCTTTACAAATAGCGTACAGTGTATCAATTGTTATATAATTATTTTCGATTGTTCCGTCGTGTGAGAAACGACGATGAAAATTGTTGAGAAAACGAGGCCCACGAAAGAAAGAAAGAAAGAGAAGAAAATAGCAGTTAACCAACGACTAACACGTAGCATCGATTCTTGTACGCAATTTACTAATTTAATATAATGATGGTCGTCTGGGTAATCATCGATCGAGGATTTATGCGAAGAAGCTTCCCCATGGTCGTTACTCGAATCGGCCTTGTTCTCAGTTGCGTCTTCGATACAAAAATATAAAAATAGAAATAGAAAACAAACCGTGAGTCGTTACATCGGTGTGTAAAATTGATTCAATCGTCCGATACTTGAACAAATTACTATGCAATTTCATAACTGTCGATGCTTTTTGTATTCGTGACTCGACGTCTTTAAAAAATTATTAAGTATAAAATAAATGTGTTGATTTATTTAATTTGTGGTAGAAGAAAGAACAATCTGATTGTAATGTTAAGGCATGAATCTCGTTATAATAAATTTCCGTGTTTATTATAATAACGCTGAAAAGTGAAAACGAAGCAACGTCAGATAATTACAGCTAACCAGTTGAATGAATTAAACCTGTTTTAAAATTCTCCTTTGACTGGTTCTCCAATTAAATTCTCTTTACTTCTTGATAGTCGCATGAGATTTTTAGAGAGAATAGCTTGTTAAATTTTAGTGGGATGCATAAATAATAATAATAAATATAATATAATTAATCGAATACGTCCCTTATATTGCGTTGCATATTATAACATGTGATGTATAAAGTACACGACAAACCAGTTTCATAATCAACGACAACACATGCTGTCATAAACCTATCATTATTATTTTATGAAGTAGTAAATAACATTAGAGTTACGAGTGGTATTTTTCCACGTCTATCTTTAGATTTTGTTGCGTCAATAAAAATATAATAATAGTATAGTTTTTAATTATTCGTTTATGTTTTCAGTCGTATGTATTATTCTCATAATTATCATCGTTTTATGTAATTCAGACGAATATCATTCGTGACATGTAAAACATGAGCGTCACCCTTATTCGTGTGACGGGGCTCCCTGTGCACTTTACGTGTCACCCATATTCGCATGACATAGTAATCAACGCGTTAAGAGGGTAGGCGAGCCTTAGAATGTTAAATATCGACCTTTCATACCCACAAAATAACTCCTATTTAACACTAGATTTAAGGAATCTCGAACCGCGAACGAACTCGTTACACGACTTAACAGTTTTAGGCACCGAACTTTTATCGCGTTGCTCTTTTATCGAAGATCAATTGTTGTACGCGTTCGCACGAGAAAACGTGACAAACGCTCGTCTAATTGAGGCCTTAGCTATGATTTATTCAACGGAAGAGAAAGCGAATGTGTTAAGTGGTTTGTCGAAGGCAAAACGTGTCTCGCTCTCCCGAACGAGATATGCGAATTTAGTCTGTAGTCTAATCTGACGCATCAGCTTTAATTTAAACAAAAAATCGTCCCTTCGTCGTCTCGTTCCTATCGAGAGTCGTAGAAATTTCGACACTCGGTCAATTATTCCCAGCCGTGCATCGTCGACGACCTTGCGCCGTTCGCGATTCACGCTATTCGATCGCGTTTCCATCCGGCGTATCCTTTTAATTGATGCAATTGGAGCACACGAGACTTTCTCATTAACCAAACATAGAGCGTAGAGGAAACGGTCCGCGCACGGACGTCGTCGTCGCCGCGACGTTCTATATCGCACGAAACCGTGGAGCTCATTGAAAAGCTTCCCGCAATGCACTCGGGCCAGATGCATACCGGCTGGTTCCGCCCTCCGCCCTCCGCCCTCCGCCCCCCTCCCCCCGCCGCTCCCGTGATCCAGAAGATCTGTCAATACGAGCCGGGGCTGAATCTGAAAAACCGTGGCGTCATTCATCGCGACGTAGACAGAGGCCCTCCATCGATAATGAGGGTAGAAGATGGCGGATCGGCCGCGTTGGCGGGAGGCAGGAGGGTGGCGCGCGGAGCGCAGGGTAGTCGAGGACGGGTGGGGCGATGATCCCATTTTTCTTTCTCGCTGCTGGGCGAAGTTAAGGTTGTAATTGTAACGGAACCATTAAAACCCAACGACAGGAATCCTCCGGGGCAGATATTAGGCACGGTCTCGATTCGTAACGGTGGTGGTTAGTCCGCGAATGATAAAAGTGTCGCGCGTAGTAGTAGCGATAGTAGTAGTAGCCAGCAGCGCCAGGCTCGTACGCGCGGTAGTAATACGAATAGTAGTAGTACGGAGTGGTAGTAGGTGGTCGGTCGCAGGCCGCAGTTGCAGTCGAAGCAGAATCGAGGCAAGGAGTCTGAGTGGGGGCAGAGTGAACGAGAGGGAGGGAAACGGGGCGAGGGGGAGGCATAGGCTGGGTCTGGTCGCGCTAGGTCGGCGCTCCGGTTGCAGCACTTCGTAATGAATGGTGCATTGCGCGCGGGGCAACGCCCTGTCAGCCAGCTGACTGAAATGAACCGAATCGAACCGAGCCGAGCTGCACCGAATATCGCCGAACCCGAACCGCCGCACTCCACAACGCTTACTTGAAGCGCCCGCCACTCCCCGATTACGGGTAGCAACTTTGAAATTTCCCTGCGACTCGATCGCCGACCAATTACCAACCCCCTTAATTTCTTTCTTCTCTTTTCGTTCGCCCGTGACCAATCGCGAGCGTCTTCGCTACCTTGCGCGCCGTCCTCGCTCTTCGGGATCTTCGAACCTTCGCGCTACATTTAACGTTTAACGAGAAAAACAAATCTTATCCGCCTCGGCGATCTCCGACGTTGTTCGCATCTGCCCGCGGTTACGACATTCGCTACGATAACGTTTTTCCCCGACGGAATTGTTAGGTTAGGTTCGCCCCCCCGTTACTTCTACGATCGAATATCTCCGTCATCCGAGGCTTTCAGCTGCTGCAATGTAGCACGATGGATCGATGCTACGAAACCGTATGATCGGATAGCTTTTCGAGCCGAGAAATTAGTTTTGTTTTTTATTTGATAAAAGTATGGCTTTTGCTTCTCTTTATCGTTTTAATCGTTCGCGTTGCATTCTTGGATAACGAGACAGAGGATAAGTGTTTCCGAGGGACGATTTCCTTCGCTCAGGGTTAGAATTTCTCTGGCGCCGCGTCATTAAACGTTACCCAACGAACGGGGAAGCCCGTAACGAAGGGGGAAAAAAGTGCAAAAATGTCCGTCTCGACAGATCGCGTAAGCGTGTCGGCACGATGAGTCCGCGATGCCGGTGCAAAAAGGAGGAAAGAAGACAGACAGCTCTCTCGACGCTAATCGCAGTCATCCCCCATAAACTATTCGGCCGACAACCCGATCCGGTTTCACGCTTACGTACACACGTGAACGAAGCGTTCGTACCTCCTCCTCTTCCTCCTCAACCCCACCCCCAACCCTGTTCTCGATAAGACCGTGTCTACGTTTCGTCGATTCTCGAAACTGTGCCGACCCGGTAAATGGGCCACTCCTAAAAGGCTCAGGAACAAACTGTGCCCCGACGAACGCGAAACTTTGCTCGTCGAACTTGGCCCGTTTCATTTTCACGAAGACCATTTTCGTTAAAATTCGTCATAAATGCGGATTCATACATACAGTTTTCATAATCTTAATGTATTCTAACGTACGAATGAAAGTTCTGGGTTCAAGTGGCATAATTGTGTTACCGGTTGCGATTTCACCACGAGGCAGATAAACAGCTTCGAAGCTAGATCGTGGCTTTCGTTATAGTTATTCCCCGTTTCGAAAGGCTTCTTACATACCTGTAACAGAAAAGAACACAGAGGTTAGCTACACGAAGTTCATGAGAATAATGAAATATCACTAACTATGAATATGAATTTTCTATTCGTGTACGCTGAAGACTGTATTCTATAAGCGGGGCCGACCTTAAAGATCACAGTCTTGAAACTTAACCTTTTGGCGAAAGACGTAAAAGTATTTTTGTCGATATATATTTTCTATTCTGGACAGCGTATAAATAATTCTGCCAGTCGAAGAAGGAGGGTGGAGACTAAATTTCCTGTTTAAAAAATGGCTGAAAAACCAGTGCGTAAAACGAGACGTTTATCAAAGAGAGTACCGTGGAGAAGGCGATCGTTCTCGCGAGATCTAATCTACACCGAACAACGGGTTAATACGCATGAAAACCGCCTTGTCGCTGGTAAGGTTAGAGGGATGATCGAACGGAGGCAACGAACTTGCTGGAGGCTAGTTGATGCGAGCCCTGTAATACATAGAGGGGCCACGAGAAGGGGGTTATTTGGTTTTGGTGCTTCCCAGGGAGAATTTCAGCGCTGCTGCAACTGACACGGGATGGGCGAGGGCAACGGGCGTGACGTCACGCCCTGCTCGGGGTACTGTACCGCAGAAAGGAGAGGGTGTAGCTGCGATTGGGAGAGAGGGATGGCCAACGCGGGAGAGGGATCGCGAGAGGAGCACGGCAGATACACCGGGAAAGAGTATAAAAAAAAAAAAAAAAAAAGACGTACGGTGGAAAAGACACGAAAAAAAAGGGAGTCGAAGAGGCGAAGTCGAAGTGGGGGGAGACGAAGGCAGACAGCGGACAGTGGCTGGATGAGACAAAAAGGAAAAAAAGAGATGGGACGCGGTGGGAACGAGGAACGAAGAACGATAAACGAAATAATAAACGGAACAACGGGGGTAAAGGAAATAAAAAGAAAGGAAAAAGGAACCAGCGGGACGAAACTGCGTGTAAGCGACAAAAGAGGGGGGAGGAAAAAGGCGGGAGAGGAAAATAGCGAAGCGAGCGGAAGGGAAACGAGAAAAAAATGAGAGTAGCGTAAGAGTACGAGGAAGGGGAGAGGGGTGTAGCGGGAGAGGAAAGGAAACGTAGTAGAAAGGAGCGTTGCTCGAGCGAGTTGAATATCGAGCGACGTTCGCCGTCGGGATGCCGACCCACGCAAACCGTGACGTCACGCGACGCGTCAGCTGCTGCTTCCGCGCAGAGCAAACCGTGCGCCCGGCTATGTAGACCCCACCGGCTTCTCGTCTTCCCGGATCTGCGCCGGGTCTTCCTCATTCTGTTGCACGGACGAAAACGTGGTCGACGCATGCGATCGGTTATCTTCGCTACGCGGACGCCCGCATTTTTCCCCTCCATTTACTACGCGGCACGACACGTGGAAAATTCGATTGGTCGCGTATCGCATTCGGTAAAGAAACTAACGAATCTGTTATTCGTACGTCCACAAATTTCGGAACACCGTTGGCCGATCGACCGCGAAAAGGGAAAATAAGAAACGCCTGACCTCGGGAGATCGGTATCGTCGGTATCTTCTCGGAACAGCCGGCGTTTTCCCGCCCGTTTCAGTCGCAGACAGGAAACGGTCGGCGTAGCGGGCGTCTGGTTTAACCCGGAAACGGAGTGCAGCGGGCGCCGGAGAGAGAATGACGAGCAGACGGTGCGAAATGTAGGAGGGAGGAGGAGGAGGAGTAGGAGGAGGTAAAGAGAAAAGAGAGGAAAAATCATTGTCTATGAATCCCTGGCGGCCTTCCGCCTGGGCGTATCTCTGCGACCGGATTGACTGCCTACGGAGCGGTCGCGTGCGTCTATCCGGTAACGCTGGCTACTTTCACGTACGACGCCGTGCAACGACTCGAAATTCCAATCTCTGGACGATAAAAGTCCGCCTACGTATCACCTATCGCGACCTCGAACGACTCGGGGCCCCGAATGGGCGAAATTTTATTCGAAACACGAACAAAAACAACGATTCGACCCCTCGCGAAACCGACGATGGTAAAAATTCTATTCCGATTCCCTGGCTGGATTAAATTATTGGAAACAATTTTTCCTCTTCTTTTGATCTTTTTTTAAGAGTTGAAATTTAGCTCCGCGGTATAATAGTTTTAGTCGTTCGATTTTTCGAGTTGTCGATCGGAAAATTTAAGTTTCTCTCTATCTCCGTCGTTGCGCGAATTCGGTATCACCACGCGATGATGACGCACGCGCGTATAGATAATCGGCAACCCTGAATTTAACCGGACGAAAGATCATGCTAAATATACCGAACACGTATGCTTACTTTTCGACGCGACCCAGCCGCGCCCTGCGTTCTCCGAGCGTTTTTTTACAGTATTTATTGCGATCGAAACTTCCAAGACGAAAAAACAAAATAATAAACCGAATCGAAAGATAGTGTACGTATGGCACGAATTTGTTACAATTTTTGTGCCTTACTGTACAATCGCTAACTTTAAATCTCATAATTTTACATATATACCTATCAATGATCCCATTTGACATCAATAATACGATGACCTAGAATCGTGATAACGTCTCGAATGTCCAGAGACACGATGATATTTTAAAAGCAATAAATATTCTATTGCAGTGGTCGACAACATACACTATTGCTCAAAAGTTTGGACACAGCCATTTGCGACTAAATTTTTGTCAAGCATAGTCAGAGTTTTCTTTCTCGTTTGCATCTTAATTCTTTATCTTAGATAGAAAAACTTAAGAAAGATAATAAATAAATATTTTTTTTAATTATTTATAATCGTTAATAACGAATGGAAAGTTGAATATTTTCCGAGACGACAAACCAGAATATGTTCCTTTAAGTGGCGTTGATCCACAACGAGTTAGAAGAGAAACCCGCACACTCGGCCGATCCTCTTACCGCGGCACGCAGACGGTCCCGCAAGTACGCCAATTGGCTAACGCGATAAATGAGTAGAATAAAACGAATTGACCGTACGATAGGTTAGGAGCATCAGCCGGTCGACCAGTCAGTCAGGCGTTCGGCTTCCTGTGACGCATCCGATTGAACGACCAAAGAGGAATGAGACGCAGTATGCAACTTGCCTGGTACCACCAGACACTGGACGCCTCTCTTTCACGTGTTTCGCGTCCGCGTCGTTCGTGCCACGTGGGTGGCACGTATACACCCATGACGAAACTCATTATCGCCGATCGATCGAATGATTCATCGCCGTACCACTAACCTTCCACTTCCTGATTTTACCTGCAATTAGAACGACCGCGTTGGGACCCCGATAGGTACACAATCCTGTTTGCGACCGAGCACGAGCCTCGTCCTATCGAACGACGTGCCCCACGTGTTGCAGGTCCTACCGCGAACGGGCAAAATTCTTAACCCTTTGCTACCCGAGATATATCGTAAATCCAGCGAACGAACCGGATGTCCCACCGCTACGGGAACGTTAGATTCTTGTAGTACGAATCCATTCGCGTGTCACTACCGATTCATGAATCTGCATGGTTCGTTCGTCGCGGTCTTTCACGTTCGACGATCTATGAATAGATCATGCCGTCGCTGGTTGCTTGTTAGCCGTGCTCCGAGACCCGTCGTCTCGCGGATGCACGAGAGTCAGCCTTGGTGGGACTCCCCCTCCCACGCCAGCCTCGTTTCCTACTGTTTCCCGTTTCACGAACTCCCGATAATCTTCCGTGGTATCGACAAGAAAGCGATAGCACGCGCCGCGACGGGGGTGTTATACGCGGGTCCCCGACGATCGATCCCGCAGCATTGCCCGACGAAGCGTAAACTCTGAGCGGCCATTACCGAGAGGCTGAAAAGCCTCGACGGAGTCGGCTACCCGACCGAACGACAACAGAGGAAAGTCCGTACACAGTCCCCGGCCATTATCCGCACGCTCGATTTTCCGCCGTACTTTGCATGCACTCGGTGCCCACTGCTGGTCACTGGAGTAAGCCGAAAGGTCGTTGACTTTTGACACCCTCGCGAGGGAACCCTTCGGGCGCCGATTTTCACCAAATTTTCCTCTTGGAATAAGTATAGCGAGAAGCAACGTTTCTGGGAATAGAATATTTTCCCAAATCATCTTGATTAAACTTTCATTTGCATTTCGTGTTAACTATCAACCGACAGAGTAGCATTTCGACAGTTGATTCGTTATGCATCGGTAGAATCGTGTAAAGAAATTCCCCTTTGGTCTGTGTCCTAATGGTCTTGTTATGAATACCAAATTCTCTTCCTTTTGCAATAGCGTAATTCTGCACTCTGCACGCGGAAACATCGTTTCGTCATTTACAGACGTACGAAACATGTTGGTGTACATCAGAGTTGTACAGAATTACAATTGGAATCGAGTTGCAATAAATTATGCAGAAAAATGATAATTAAACGATAGCACAAGAAAAGTTTAAATCATTTCTGTCAAAATATAAATATAATGAAAGAACAAACAAAGATATACATTTCAAATGGAAGTTTCCATTTTCTTAATAAAAGTATTAAATATTTTTTAGTTGAACGTTATTAGCAGAACATGGAAAACATAGTCTAAACATACGCAAAATATACACGGTTATGCAAAATGAAATATTAATATTATTATATTAATTTATGAAACGTATTTTACATACGTTTTGCATATGTTTTCCACATTACCAATCTCCATAGATCCATAAAATCCACAATCTAATTATAACTTCAGAATGTATTCGGTTTTACATATGCAAAATATGTCTGATATGTTTCCGTTTAAATTTTCATAATAATCATAATATTCATTGCCAGGTTTTTTTTAAATAAACGATCATTTATAGAAACCTAAACAAGGCGTGCAACGTGGACAAGTCCAAAGAATTCGATATTGTAACATATCTGTATCGGTGAAATGCGAGCACGAGTCAGAAATGACTCCGGCACAGGCTGCGAAGTCTATTAGTCGATCTTACTTTTTGTTTTGGAAATATCATCGTGTAAAGAACAGCATCATTTTTAAAACTCCACTATCCTTCTGTCTTCGTCTTACATATGGAACCTCTCACTTGCTCCCGCGTCCTTGCTGACCTAACTCAACCACGTGACCTGCGCAGTGGTCAGTGACGCGTAGTATTTCCACGAATTTACTACTACTACTACTACGAGTGCGTACGCATTTCCGAGAATTAAAGAGGGTCGTAGGATTTCTATGAATTTCAACGACCATATCGTGCTCATTAATGAAATGCAATGAAACGCTTCGAAGCTTTATATCTCCGGAACTAATTACGGTATCGACTCGAAACAAAATTCGTTTTTAACGGCGCTTCGTCTTCCGTCCGGCTATTACAATTTATTCCGTCTTCTATATTTATTTTTAAGAAAGCTAAAAGGAAACACCGGTTCAAAAATTAAATTTGATCAACGCACAATTTATTCGTTAAACCTGATACATTAAATCATTAATTAGTATTAAAATATATTCGTACATTTTTTAACCGCTATCGATACATTTAATATCGTGCAATTCCGAGGTCTATCGCCAACCGCTGTACAAATATCTTTTCTTTTTTTTAAACGTTCGATAGAAGTTATCGGTATGCGTGCGTTTCGAGTATAAATAAATCGACCTTGACAAACTCGAGGGCATACCAGTTTTCGAGGAGGAAAAAAGAATGGCCGCGGTGCATTACACTCGCGTTGGGACCGCGGAGAAGGAAAAGGTCTGAAACGATGATGGCCGTTAATCAATGTCATCCTGCATGCACGCTGGAATCTACAAATGCATCGAGGTCACGATATCCGACAAATCTAATCACGAACTTGACTCGATAGGAATACGGAAGGGTTCGCAGAGGTTAAGCTCGCGGTTTTGACGACCGGCTGAACAGATTCGTCAGCGACCAGCGAAAGGTCGTCTCTCGCCAGATCTGCCAAGTGGATGCACGATAAACGTTTTTTTTTTTTCACGTCCGACTCGTAGATAAGAAACGCGACGGGATGAGGCAACCGTAGGCGATAGCCAGACGTCGGAGTTGTGACCTTTGGCGAGCGCGAAACAGCTTTTGGAAAATTCGACGCCTTCGACTGTCATGCGCGATCTGCCCCGAGATATTTGCGCTGTCAATCCGACGCGGCGCGCCGCGGCGGTCCAACCGTACGTTCGAATTAAAGACGTCTGATTACCGTGAGAAGAGCGCCGTTTTCTCATGACTCGGCGCGCGATCGTCGGAGAAATGGTTAATGCGTTTCGTTAGCGAGAAATCCGTTCGTTCGAGAAAACGTGGATCGGTAGAATAGACTCGGGTCAAAGGTAAACAGGGGACGAAAATAACCAAACGGTCTCCATCAACAAAATAGTATTCTTGATTTTCACCTCAAATAATTTCTAAACCATGCAGCTGGTCAAGAGACATTTTTCGCTCCGTTTTGTTTATCGAAAATATATCTCGTTGATCGTTAATCTCTCGAATAGAATGGTGGCTTTATTTCGAAACGAAACAGCATGAATGCACAACGGCACGAATTGTGATATCCATAGCCTTGGTCTCAGCAATGCTTGGAAAGGACGAAACCTTCGCGAGGACGCTTATGAAAAACAAAAAGCGAACTAGTTCGCCTTCTTGTACGCAGCGACACAAGAAATACCAAGGACGATGCATTTAATCGCGTCGAATGTAAATCTGCTAGCAAATTGTTTGAAAACATATTCGCTTGCTCGACAAGAATTTTAATGAAACACGATTACGCTGAAACAAAATCTCCTCGAGGGATAGAATATTTCGTACGATTTTTATTAATCATAAAAAAAGAGAATTACGAGCACACAATTAAATTCTAAAATGATCGAGCATCTATTCTTTCGAATAAACTTCGAAATGATATTTCCACGGTCGTCTGCGAGACTCGACGCTGATCCAAACAAAACTATGCCAGGACACAGATGTACGCCACGGAGGAACGATTTATCTTTGGTTTACTCGACCGGAAGAGGACAGAACGACGCAATACCTCGACGAAGGCGACGAGCAACAATATTCCTGATGCGAAACTGCCTGTCGGAGGGAAGCAAACGGCGCAATAGATCTCGCTGGGAGGTGTACGACGTAATTCCATGGAAATAGAAATCCTTTCGCCGACATCTTAAGCCGACGTTGGTCGCGGTCGATGGCAGCGGAAAAACGGCGCCCACCGCGAGTGAAACTGCATTCTTGTCAAGTACGTTTGCGGCGATCGTAACCAATCATTATTCCACACAAGGTGAACCAGCGCCGACTTTCCCAGGAAATAGCTGCAAGAGATCAATTCGTCGAATATCGTCGAAGCTCATTTGCGTCGCACCAGTGGACTCTCGAAATTAGAACGATTAGAAACGAGGAAGAAAACTACTGGACGCTAGATCGTCTCTACCCACAAATTTTGGAAATTTTTTTACGTTTCACAAACACGGCGGGAAAAGAGGTTCCATTCGATCAAACGTTGTAGATGATTTAATGCAGGGGCGGAGAGAATTAATTTGCAGACCTAATAATTTCGCATCGATGGACAATAAATTGATAATTAACTGCCAATGATCCGCGACTCCTCGTACGTTTCGCGAGCGTTCGTACGTATTTACCCTGGCAGAATGAAGAATGGAAGATCCTGTCCAAAGCCATGGCCTGGAAAGTAGCTGGCGAGCCGCGAAAGAAACGAGAGCGACGGTATGCTAAGGCGCAGATTCATCGGGAGATCGTAGCTATGAATAGGAGATAAATAGACAAAGCGGAGAGAGAAAGGGAGGAAGAAAGAAGGAAAGACAGGTAGGAACGCCATGAGGTGTTGCAAACAGAATAGTCAAGGTTCACGGGAGAGGTATGCGGATCTGAAAAGCCGATAGAACCGAACGAACGAACGAAGCGAGCTTTCGCGAGCCTAATCTGCTGTGGGACGGTGTTCTTGAACCTTCATATTTGGACCTTTGCGTTTCGATTACAAAGCAAAATACTCGAACCAGTATCCTTGACAATTGGACACGTCAAAATTCGCTTTCTTTTTTTCTTTTGTACACGCGTGAGATAAATGTTATAATTTCTAATCGTTCGAGCGTACACGGAGGCCGTCTCTGTTCCTTTTAACGAGTTTCCGCTAACCCCCCCGAAGTTTGTAACTATAGTTTCCTTTGTATCCCCGTATAATCGGCTCCAGGAACTTCATGGCAGCTAATGGACATCGTCGCCACGCGTTTCGGGCGCAGCCGAGAGCGCCGATTTTATTTATGCATCGTCCGTTCTGTTATAAGGTCAGACACGCGCCATTGGACCCGAACGCGGTGAACGGACTTCGCGAACTGTGTCGGCAGAACGAAAATTACACGGCCGACAAAACGAAGTGCCGGTCTAATTGTTTCAATTACACTTCGTCCGAATTGCTACCACCCGGTAGAGGAAGTCGCTCGGATCCACAGTCTCGATCGCGATCCTTACGAATAATCTCAAGATTTCCACTAAATTATCAAATTGGAATATCGTTCCAAGTTACATTAACAAGTACGAGGGTGAAACAGCACGAGTTTTCGATTATCGATACGGGGCGCGAGGCGACAGAAATATCCAGTGGAATTCCGTGACACGGTAACTGGAAACGAGGAAACATACATAAGTATCCCCGCGACATTCCTTTTGTCCTGCAACGGTGATGGTAGTTTTCCCGTGAGGGAAACTTTCTGTCCCGATGGTAATACCACTTTTCTCGCCCCCGAGCATTGCTAACGCGGGGAATTTCCACCTTAAGGCCGATCGAGTGTAAATAAAGCGCGGATACGTTGTGCAGAAGTATACGAGGGCACAGGAACGGTGGAACGAGCGAACGAACACGAGCTCGATTCTTAGCGCTTGCGTGAGCATGACCCGCACAACACTCCGTTGGAATTCCACGGTAGTTCTTTTTCTCTCCTCGGGCACATCGGCCGTAAATACTTGGACTTGTCGGTGGGAAAAAGATATCTACAGCGCGCGCGACAAACTGCTTACGACACGACAAGAGAATACAGCGCGAATCGCTTCGAGGGATGCCGCGACGTAACGTTTCGACAAGCAAAACTCGCTCTGGGGCCACCTGGGGACGAAATCATTTCATTCCGTTTAACATTCTTCCGATGTTTTTAAACCTTTGCGTTTGCTCCACGGTATACGTAACTTGTTCCTCCACCTAAAACACTCAACGCATGCGGGTACTTCCGGGAGAGATATCCAACAATTTCTAAAATTTGTTGATTTCTTACGTCGTATTAATTTCCATGTACGATGGTTGGAGGACTCGTAAATATCAAAAATTTGATCCCAACCTCATCTGTTTGTTCCCAGTAACGAATCATTCCGCGTATAAAGTTTCTGCCTCGTATTTCTGTCAAGTGAAATAAATATACGTGTATCGTCGTTGCACAATTTACTAAATAGAATCGTAACAAATGGCAGGAGTGAAATGGAACAACAGGGATATTACGTAAAAGCATATTTCGTTAACGCTGTTTATTTCGATTGGAATTGTACGATCATGAATGAATGCACCGACGGTGTAGAAGCTGCGCGAAAACAGATCACGCGAGAACAGATTGCAATCCATTGCGTTACTTATGGCGTCTGTAAATTGTGGGCCTGGTAAAGAGAATTTCGTACCCGCGCCACACCTCGTGTCGTTGCTCTTTTCCTCTTGAATAAATATCACTTTTCGTCGAACGGGAATAAACTAAGAATCACACGATAGTCGGAACAACGTCATTCACCATTATCACGGTCGCTACGGTAGCTTTTTTCGGAGACTTTAATATTTGATGGTACGGGTCAAACACTCCTCGTGCTGGGCTTTCATATCGTGTGTCGGTACTCGTCAAGGAAGCATGTAGACCTCTCGGTTACACTTCGTACTTGACGTTTGTATCCGATGCGGCAGAAAAATAAGTCCGTAGCAACATTTTTCTGACGGAGTTCTACTTCGAATCCGGATAAAACACGTAACGAAGATTGAATGAAATACAAATGGACGTGGTCGAGCAGTCGAACCACGCCCAACATTGTTCGCGAAGAGGGACAGCCGGTCTCCGTTCGTCTGGCCGTTGCTCGTTGTTGCAGATCGAGTATTATTACCGGCTCATAAATACTTCTCGCGCGGAACTACGATGCGGTTCTCCGGTGCCCTTCTTTCTCTTTCCCCGATGCGAGCAGCCGCGCGTAGATCGCAACAAGGCGGCAGAACTGCATGGACGTATGATTAATGCCACGGCAATCAGCCCGCCGCGAATACGAGATTGACGAATCAACGACTGCCCGCCGAACGATAAAAAGCTTTGCTTGCTTTGAGCGGAATAAAATTTGCAGCATTCCAACGTGACGCAACAAGCTTGGATCATAGACCATCGTCGCAAAGAATCGTACCTCTCGAACATTGGGAAAAATTGAAGATAACAAAGGTACAAAGGATACCGACCTCTGCTGCGTAACCAACTAAAATCAGTAGGTGACAGAGTATCCGTTACCTCAACGCGGAAACAGTTAATGAAGTTCATTGTATGAAGCATCAACGCCGACGTTGGTCAATGAGGTATTATGTGTCTAATTTTAGCGCCAGGAATTCGTGGTACGATAATACAGTACTTTCTTAAAAGATTGCGTAACCTTCAAATTCCACCTCCGCAATAAGACACTTTCCTGTCTTCTTTATCGAGTTTCCTTCTTACGTAACTTGCCCACATAATACACCTCGAACACTTTATTATTTATATAACGTTTAAATACGGAATAATCTGCGTCGAATCTATCATATGGGCGGGAAAATCGAATTATTTTAACGTCCACACGTTGCACACGGTCGAACAGTATAGTCAGCAATATTTTGGGGGGTGGGAGGGCACAGTCTCTTTGCGAATTTGATTTCCTAGACTTCCGGCGTTTTATTGTCGCGTTGGTCGTAATGGAAACTGCGCGGAATGGCCACACATTGGGTAATGGCCAGGGAATCGGGTTAAAGACAAAGTTACGAGTTCTGTGAACCATTATTTTCCGACCGCGAATACCGTGGATCGCTGGCTCATCAATATTCTTCTCACACTTGATGCGTGGCTGCATCGGTACTTTTCCAACGAAAATTGAATCGTACTTTTTTCCCCATAATACCATTCTCTTCTGTATTCTTCGCCATTACTATAATCACGCTCGTTGCTGCAATCACGCCAGTATGGATGCGTTATTTGCAATGGAATAACGTCGTTATGAAACAGCCATCATTTGAGACACGAATAAGGGAACATGCGTCTTGCATTATCGAATTAACGTCTCAAAGCGACGACGCGCGAATTACAATCTTGACACCGTCTCTATGGAACGAATCTTACTAAAAAATACACTTGCAATCTATAAATGTCAAATACTTTTATTAATAAATTTGTAATAAAAAGGTTCGCGTGTGTTTGGGGGCAATCGTAGGAAATCGTCGATCGACGAAGGGAAAATTCGCGATCGCGGAAGTTCTCGTGAGATTTATAGCCACGACAAAGGCCATTCGGCCGCGAACGACGACGTCTCGTGAATTTTAGCACCTTCTTACCGCTCCCTCGACAAACACTTTTCCACCATCTTCGAATATCGAGGACAGTTCCGTTTACCGTTTCTTCTTCGTTTCACTTAGCGCGCTTACATCTTGTACTTAGCGCAATAGCCGCTTGAAACTAAGTGTTAATGAGACACCTGCGAACCAATAGCGGAATAGCTTATGAATCTTTGAAACTTCCGCGACCGCGTGCGATGCAAATTCCTTTCTGATTTCTCTCGAAAATATCAATCGATAAATCGGTAATATTTTCTGGAAAAATGCATTCCGTACTTACCACGAACTTCCAAAACAAAATGGAAGAAAATTTACGAGGACCAGCCGCGACGAGGGAACGGGTCGGTGGGAGGCCTTCGATAAATGGTTGACCGCGATGGAAATTTGTGAGGTGGGCAAGACTCGCAGGTGCATCGTTTGACCGCGGTGCATGGTATCATGGTCGGACGCGCGATACGTCAATGAGGAACGTGCGTGGCATCGGGAGATGACGCGTACCAGTTGCACGCAATCGCGCTTACGAGCGGTCGCGCGCGAGAAACAGCAGCATTCAAGAACGATGGACGGGACCCGCTTACCTTGGCGAGGTCCTTCCACTCGCGGCTCTGGAATGCAACGAGCTACGTGGCCTTAAGAAAAAGAGCAGGAGAAGAACGCCAAGAAGAAGAGGAGAGGAAAAGTAATAAGACGAAGAGGACGATTACGGGGAAGAGAGTCAGAGGTGGTCCAGCGCGGGGAATTGCGTAGAAGCGGATCGCACGCGAGTCGCGCGAGGGGAGGAAACCAACCGATGGGAATTCGCCCAAAGGGCCAAGAACAAGACGACGTATGAAAAATCAAGAAATTGGATCGATTTGTTTATTTGTGTATTTTAATTGTCTGGGTTGATCCGCGACCTGTTATCTACCAGATTTATCGTACCAAATATTCATTATCGTTTACAAAAGATTGGGTTCGAGCTGAATGGGTATCGAAACGTATCCGATAGTTCGAAATCAGTGAATAAATAAACAAAATGAAACAAATCGGTCGAAAAGATAGGAGAGGGACAAGGTTCCGGTGGGTGGGTGGAGGGGTGGTGAACAATCTGCGAGAACAATGCCGAGCGCGCAGGTACGTAAACTCGTAATGTAAATAATTCGTTGGCCATTCCGGGGCAATTGAGATATCACGGTGACATAACAATGCGAAGCGTGTGCACGCGCATCTGGCACGCATTATCGCGAGCCTCGTTCGGGCGAAACGTCGCCGTGACGCGTATTGCCCGCGTTTTCGCGCGATATCGCCGCGGCGCGAAACACACGCTGCGGGTGAACGAAGCGAGGCGTAGATAGCGCGTGAGGCGGGGGAGGGTAGGGTAACGACGAATTCGATACGAGTAACATAAGAGTATTTAACGTGCTAGGCGTTCCGCGTACGAGCGAGCCGGTCGGCTCTCCTCTATCGATAAGATATTCCTGCCCAGGGCGATGAAACGCGAGACGACGACGCATACGCTCCGGGCGATACGACGACGATAACGATTCGTTCTATCTCGCGATACTCGGAATCGAGATCACGCGTAGTGGGGAGGGAAATAAAACGGTGAATTAAGAGATCCCCTTGTAAATAGACTGTGCGTCGGTTACGTTATGCTTTGACTCCGATCTTGCGAGATCGCTGCACCGCGTTATCTTATCGAGCCAAGAAAATCGAGATACGGGGACATTTTTACCGTAACTCTTTCTAGAGCAACAACGACTCTTTGCTCCCACAAAGTTCCTGGTGCAGAGTTGTGTAGTAAATAGACAAGTACAATAACTATTTACAAACAACTGTTGGAATCCCCGTAGCAGCCATGCAACGGGTTAATTAATTCGTCACGAGTTTGGCGTAGCGCGAATCGATTGGTATTCGCGAGTGCATCGATAGCGGCTTATACGGTAATCCGCGGAGTACCCAGCGACATTTTCATCGTAATAACAAATTTCCCGTCGCGTTTCTCCGTCTCGACGTTCGATGCAGTCGATGCAGTCGATGCGTTAAGACCGCGGAGAGCGGACTTTGCCTTATGGGGATTGGCGCCGCTCGGCGTATATGCATTAGCTGCACCCATGATACGCGCGATCGTCTACCGGTCCTGGAATGGTTATTTGGGTTAAACACGTAACAAATTAATAGCCGCCGCGTCGAACATTTACATGTTGAGTCACGCGCGATACCTTATTTCCGATTTACTCGTGCGTCCTCTGACCGGAGTTGTGGACTTGCAAAATGCACTGTTGCGTCCTCCGTGCAGTTTCTACCCAACACGTTCACTACCAGATCAAAACAGTATAATCTATTTATATCGAACATCTAACCAATCGGATTCGTTTTTGATCAAAGCATTTAATCGGCAAATTCGTGGCATGAAATTTGAATAGGATAATATCTTAAATTGCTCGCGGGGAGATTGAAAAGGTCGTGAAACCTCCATTACTAAATTTAAGTCTGATTATTAATTCTACGAAAAGAGGAAACGTATTATTTGCTTATCGTTCCCGTCCATCTATAGTCCTTGAGAATATTGATGATATTTAGCACGAGCTGGCCAGCAAACACGTGTCACACGATGTCCAAGGACCTCCCGAACACTATTTTCACCCGACAATTAGAAATGTCTAAACACGAGATTTGACGCGATTGCGTAACGAAAAAAAATGTAAAAAAATACTTCCTATACTTCCAGGTACTTCTATATTTTTCGAAATTCATCGTAGCCTTTGGAAATAATTCACGTCGTTGGAAACAATGGTCTCGATGGCAATTATTTGAGGGTTAATTGTACGTGAATGGCCCTTCGATTTTCTAAAGAAGGCCCACACGTTTCCTTCCGGACAAAACGTGCACGATTTCGCTAATTAGAAGGACCGATTGCCTAAAACTGACAGGGCAAAAATATTTTCGCCAAGAAAAGCAATTTTCCGCGCTGCGTATTTTCGCAGAGTGCTCGATTTCGGAACGACAATCAATACTTCTATCAAACCGTCCCGAACAGCTTTCTCGCGCTACGTCCGGAAACCAATTACACGTTTCATTGGCGAAGATTAACAACCGCGAAAGTAAATAAAGCAATATCGCGTCACCAGCGCCAAGAGCGGGCAATAAAAGATACGATAAAGCGGCCGTAACATCGGCTGGGTTATGCGGGGATATAAAATCGTGGAAAGAGGGACGGTAAAAGAATCGCATAACCGGTCAGGAACGCGAACGAAGTCGGACTAATCTTCTCTATTGAGAGGAATCGGGACAAACGTAAAAGAACTGTTAACGCCGCGAATCAGCGGATGACCAAAGAAATCTATCGAGCATTCATTTAGTTGTAACTGCTTGCAACAACCATAGACAGTAAGGGTGAAATTTTTTATTAAAATTAAAATAAATATGCTAACAACGTCGCAAAAGATTTCAGTTCCAACAACACATTTCAAGGAAAGCAATAGTAATTTATTTAATACGTGTATTACTGACCGATAATAAGATTAAATATTAAACGGTAACAACGCAACGGTATATAACGATATTCGCGAATCGATTTCTTTCTCGTCGATATATTATTCACATTTGCTCGACATAAATATTTGAGGAACCGAAGGTACGTCGAATAAAATAATGAATACTATAACGACCGTTCGTGAAATATTAATAAACATGGTATTACGACCCAGTAGGAATTAATCGACGAAGGAATAATTTTAATCGAGATTTAAAAATCGCAGAAAATAACCCGAGAAAGCAGGATGATTATCCGACTCCATAACAGTCCAAGTTTGAAAGAAAAAGCGTCGCTAGGAATCAGGACTTCTTAGAACTCTTTCGAATACGAATACCTGCCAGAATTTCTCCGAAGTCGCTGTATTTCGTCACGAGGTTCAGTCAACTTTCTACTTGCTCTACGAACCCGCATCTCACGTATTCATGCCCGACAAAAAGGTGGAAAGAAAAAAGGTAAGTGGAACCTGTCGGACGAATCACGTGTCGGCGAAGAGACCGATGAATTTTTAATTTGCCATTCGTGGTAACAGATTTCTATCCTATTCTCAACTTTTATTATTTTTTATAAATACCCCTTAGAAATATAAATCGTTGAAAAGCTCGCGCGTCGTCTTAATCGTGTTTGTAAGTTGAAAACGACGGGTCACGAGCAGAAAAGGGGTGTTTTCGTGGACACGGCGTAAAACCGCCAGGTCACGTAACCAATCAGCATCGCTTATTATGCGGAACAAAGGAAATTACGGTGACGTGGACGGAAAGCTGGTGTACAGGAACGGGAAAGCGTTAACTTCTGGCACGCGTGAACGCCTACACGCACAGCTAGTTGACCAATGCTGTTTACGCGGTACGACATAGGTCTCTTCGCTGGTTACACGACAAACTGGAGTTCTGTCTGTGTTTACGCCGTTCGTCTGGCACGCACGTGCCTCCGCATACTGAAATGCATTTAAAACGTTAACTGGATACTCGGTGTAACAGGGTATGGCCAATGACGATCGTGAAGGACTCTCGTTGTCATCGAAAGGCACTTTGCCATTCAAGATTCCTCGAAGGTCCCGGTAGTAATGGGTTTCACGTAGTCCGAGAAGCGCTAGAGCGAAATACGACGTTGGTTCGACCCCTCAATGTGGCCACAAATACTATTTTATAACGAAACGCAAAGAACGATCCAAGATTTCGGATAATAGAAACAGCAAACTCTTCCCGAGGACCCAACAAACATTCGATAACAGATCGATAAAAGAAAAAGAGGTTCGGCAAACAGTGGTACGTTTCTTGCATAGCTGTTTGCGACACCATCGAGCACCTAGGTGCTGGATATACATAAACGCGTTTACTTTTTCACCCCCCGGACCCCAGAATCGTGAATCTTATTGCGCTACCCTCTCTACGATTCGAGATAACTCGTAACTCAGAGAACACTTCGCGTCGGTCCTCGACGAGCTTTATTATGCCCGACTCTTTTTACTCTCTGTGCATCCCCGATTTTCTCTCTTTCGCGCGCAGAGCTTTTCTCGCACCCAGCCCGATTTCCAGCGGTCGTTTTTCCTTCTCGTTCGTCCGCGGCAAGGGCTTTCCTCCTTTTTCTTCGCCGCCACACGCCCCCCCTCGCCCCCTCTTTCTCCGAGTCTAGCGATTCGGTCGTTTTTCTCTTCTCGCCGCGTAGTTTGAGCGATTGTGCGAGCCACCAGGGCTCTCACGACGCGTATATGCACGCAGGGGAAACAATTATGAGCGCGTACATCCACTGCACGAGATATGTCGGTGTCATAAATTACGGAATACAATATAAATGCAAATTTAATGTCGGCTGGCCTACTGCTATTTGCGTTTACTCTTTCGGCCCCAACCGTTTCATCCAGATCGATTCGACGCACCGTCTCCTGGTATCGTTTCGCCTTCCTTCCTGTTTTTCCTACGTAAAATAACACGACGATTCCCGAAACGTGCAACTCCGCCCATACTCGACATCCTCTCCTCCCAAATTGCTTTGCATCGCTCTAATTGAGAAAAGTTTTAGACTTTGTTATCAGGGGGGCATGATATGCGAAACGGTGGCACGTATCTTCTAACTAAAGAAATAATTTGGAGAGAAAAAGAAAAGGAAAAATGATAAGAATACATAGAATTCTTTGAAATTGTATCATTTATTGCCGTTAATACATATATATCATGTCAGTAGTAGTCAGCAGCGGTCAGCAGGACGCTAAAATAAAACTATTCTGATTTTAATGTAAAAATGCTACATTTTTATTTAACCAAATATCCTAAATATAAAATCTATCCTTTATCGTAACATTTGCCTCGTGGTAACAAACATTTCCTCGTACCATCGAAAGCAACGGAGATACATATGTTAGGTGGCTCAGCCTTTACGCTCCATTAGCGAGCAAGCTGTAATACTACGTGTAATTATGGTTTAGGATGTCTAGCGTTCCTTCCTGCAGTATCGGGTAGAGTGCACGAATTTGTGCGTCGATGTTCGAATCGACTCGTTGATTAATCCGACACAGAGTGAACGAATCGCTATATAATCAAACATATGGACCAACCCAATAAAAATTGATGAAACGGTTCATAATTTCTTTAGCGAAAGAAACGTGAAACTAATCGATGAATTAGCTTCCAATTTGTAAGATCGGAGAACGTACAAGTTCGCGTGTTGAGTTACATATCGGCCTTTAAACGAAGTTAAAAACGTGTAAGAGTTTATGTTTTCGCTGTACGGCAACGTGACACGGACCATATAGCCGCGCAATGATACCTAACAATAGCCTCCCAGCTCATTATCCGTTGTCACGCTGCACTTTCTTCTGCGTATCTGCTTTCGTGCTGCACACCGAGGGTTCGAAATTTCCGGGCCCCCGACACCTGCCTCAAACTGCACACGCTAACTATCAATATCGATTTACCGATAATATTTTCTAATGTGAATATTATCGAGTTTTCGTATGGAGATCCTTACGACTGTAGCGAAAAGAAACGCGTCTAGGACGTAAGAGATTTTTATTCGGCCGTAAAGCGGCGACACTTTGTGAAAGCAGCACGCGGCGCCATGTCTCTTCTGTTCTCTCTTTCCGTGGAGTTCTATCCACGGAGTGTTGAGCTCATTAACAAGGAGTCTTGAGCAGGAGCGATGGTGGTTGATTTATTGTCGGTAGAACGACAGATACGGAGGACTCGGCGGGTTTTATCAGACCGCTCGTTAACGACAAGGAAACCAAGGGACGAAATACAAGAGACACCCGACGGGGGACAAAAGGCGATTTCCCACGAGCAACCGACCCAGAGATCTCGCGGGTATCGGTATTCGTGAAAGCGACGAGTCCGGTAACGAATCTCTCTCTGGTCGTTCTCGCGGCAATGCAATCCGTAGCTGACGCAGCGTAGATCGTCATCGCGACATCCAGGCGCCGCGATATCTTTCGCCAACGAGAATGAATTCCGCGGTGATGCGCGCCTTGCAGCCCGCCTTATCGAGTCATCGTCCTAATCGCGATGATACCAACGATCAGACGGCAGCGCGGAGAAGAGAACTTAAGAGCGAGCCAACGCCGGCGAGATAAGACTCTTGAAAATCTACGTTCGAAACGAACTTGAAAAGGTGTGTCGATCGCTACGCTATCGCGTGCTGTTGATGCTTCTCGTTTACAAACGTTAGATCTATTCGCCGATTCGCTATTTACGGGGTTCCGCGGGATATCCAATTAGTTTTCCAATAAGAACGATAGAACACTCGTAGCCGCCATATTGGATCGAATACTTTATCGTATTTATTGGTAAACCTCGGTGTAATGATTACATAACATCGTCGCGAGCTGTTTTGCGTTAAAACCAGAAAATTATTTTTAAAATCAATCGATTCGTCTCGATCTTTTGTCCGTTACCGGAAACTGGGAATTCCAAGAAAGTAGCTCCATGCTGAAACTCCGTTACGTTCGTTCGAACGGCAACGAAGTTACCAAAGTTGTAGACAAAGTATGAAACTTTAAATTTGGTTCGATGATTTTAATCAGTCAACGGGGATTACGAGGGGAATGGAAATTCATTGGAAAAGAGAAGTCGGTGGCCGTGCCCTGTCGGAAGTTCCTCGGCCGATCATTAATGAAACAGAAATTGTAGGATCGTATGAATATCAACCGATCGTCACGAGTTCCGTTCGACCGATAGTTCTGGAATGTCTGCAGATTCAGGACACGATCGGTCCAAAGACGCTTGTCCAACGATCTCGGTTTTCGAGGTAACTAGAGGCGCACAACCGACGCCGTTTCTATCGCTGGATCTCGCAATCCTTGCTTCTCATTTATACCGGGAGCAACAAATCTTAGGCTTGTCACGGAAGTCCCCATTAGGAACAGAGGCTGCTAGCGAGGAATAGTAGGATTCCACCGCACACCACGGGGACAAAATAAACAAATATAGATTACGGCCTCTTGTCGAGGACGCGGTAACACGCAAACCGTGGCCGCGATATTTTCAAAAATGCACACTCCCATTTCGTTCGATCAATATTAAAACCGTTTTATCACGGATCCACAGCGTATCTAGTACACGGGTACTATTTTCTCGCCGTGTAATCGGATATTTTACAAATTTTAAAACAAATTTAAGTTACAAACACTTGCCTAGAACCTCGAAAATTACCGGGGACGGATAGGATCGCACGGAATTTGGGAGGGTCGCAATCGCCGCTGCATATCGTGCCGTAAGCGGACGTTTAACTCTCAAGGTTTATCAGGGCGTAATTCACCCCCTGTGATACCTTGGAGCGATCGTTTCGCGGCGACCGATGCGATGGAAGGATCAGTGGCCGGAGCGCCACCCACAAAATCGCAGACTGTTTACACGGTTGCGTTACGTAATAGACAAGCCCAACGGTAATAGCCAGTCCGCGGCCAACGCGTACGCGTTGCAACGAGATCACTTTGCAACGATTGCGCACCGTCGCCGCAATGGCATCTATGCCTAAGGTAATTGACCCGCAGCGGCGTGTTACGCAATTCTTAACTAGGTTCCAGGAGACTCCGATTCCACGTACGCGTACCTGGCTCCGCAGTCGCCTTCGACGACGACGCAACAGGCAAACGAACGTTCTCCCCAGGGTCGTTCGACTCCGCGTCTATCTCGCATGGAAACGCGACAACTCGCGTACGCTCGCTCGACCGACGTTCCAATCGCGCGACATTCTTTTTCTCCTACCAGGAGTAAGTATGCCATCCGGCTAGTTACACCGTCGTCATCCTGCGTTTTCTTGCACGGAGCATCCGCGGTACTGAACCCGGCTGGACGACCGGACGAAAGATCGTGATCCAGAAACCGCCATCGTCGTGGCTAGTGGATCGGTGCTGGGGATTTCGAACCCTTCGATTCGATGTCTTGAAACTCTTAGTCTTGATAGTCATCGTTCTTCTTGAAAATCTTGAAATTCTTGGAAGTCTATATCTATATACAATAATTTTTATGCAAGGAAAAAATAACCATTTGTTTTAAGAGCATCTTAATCTACATTAAGAATTAAACAACATTCGAAGCTTAATACTCGATACGAAATACATAATTACCATAATCCGTATTAGAAGCTTCTTCCTCCTTAGTTCCGACGTAGCAAACATTATTTCACTGGAGGATGTTTTGCACAAAAGCTAAGAGGCTCATAAATATGTTCCTTCGCGCGGCTTTGTGCAAAGCAGGCGGCCGCGAAACGGGAAGAAATAACCGCAAAGTAGGTGAAAACAACGTTAGAAAACATCGACGAAAAAGACGAGTGCTAGCAATCCAGGTAAAACTGAGGATAAGAACCAAAGAAAAATCGTGACTGTGCGTGTCCCCCGTGACAAACCGGAGGACCAACCGTGTCGTGAAAAGTTACTGTTTCGCGGGTTCGCAAAATCGCTGGAAAGATCCTTTGAGACTGAACAATGTTTTAGAAATTATTTTCAAGTCTTGTTGGTAAATTATCGCTGCATTTTTGGCCAGTATTGTAACAGTTTCGGTGTCTCGACAGCATCCTTTGAAAGACGAGCACCTTGGCGGAACGCGGATTCCAAATCAAGCGAAGATAGTCGGTAGCAATCTGTGCGCGGCGGCAATTATGGTAACAAGGATCAAAAAACAGGACGGGGGGAGACGAACGACGACAAGGGAGGTCGCAAGCCAACGGAGCAAGTCGGAACTCAGAGCCGCGTTTCCGCCAAGTTCCAAGCCGATGACAAGCCCCCCGAATGACGAGAGCACAATGGCGAGGAGACTGTCCTTCCTAGAGGAGATGAGTTCTTGATTACACTGACGTTACTGCAAATGCAATGTCAAGGCGTCAGTGGGAGACGCCAGAAGTGCAACCGAATTGTCGTCTAAAATCGTTTCCTTTGTCGACGGCCGCGCGGGGCTGCGCTCTTTTCTGCGCGATATCGTGAAATTTCCACGTAGACGTCTCTTAAATGTTAACTCCGCCTTTTTATCGGCGGTTTTTCTTGCGTCAGAACTCGATACAAAGTGCGAAGTCGAGACAGAGACAGCCTATCGGACGCGTATCAAGGAACTGCCGCTCGCGCGAAAGTAACGCGGTGCGATAATTCCACGATACTCGAGTAACTGAATAATTATTGGGGAAAGTTCGCCTTTGGCCTTATTTTAATCAGAAAAACCTCTCGAATATGTTATCGAAGGTCCCATTAACAAAAAATAAATAAGTTTCACATTGTGCAATCATCCGCCATTCGTCTGTTAATAACAAAGCAGATGTCGGTACCATAGACAGTTTGTATCGTAACGTTTGCCATATGTAGTATCCTTATACGATAGTTTCAAATTAACGTCACTAGGTATAAATTAGAAAGGAATACATAGTTTCTGCGTTCAAGGGCCATTACAGAGCTGGAACGTCGCTTAATCTTTACGAAACAACCATACGAAGCGTAACTGCGTGAATTTTAATGGGACATTTTGATAGAGAATAGATATTATAGAAATTTTTTAATTTTCTCGAAAAATTTCACTTCTCGAATTTTTTTCTCGAAAGTGGGTAGGAATTCGGGGATATGTCTATTCACCAAAAATGCTTGTATTTGACTCCTGTAACTAAATATAATTTTTCCAGAAAGATTTGAAAATTTTTAATTTCGACGAAAAATGTCACCTTCTCGAATTTTTTTCTCGAAAGTGGGTAGGATTTCGAGGGTATCTCTAATGACCATAAATGATTGTAATTGACCCCACAACCCAATATAATTTTTCCAGAAAGATTTGAAAATTTTTAATTTCGACGAAAAATGACACACCTTCTCGAATTTTTTTCTCGAAAGTGGGTAGGATTTCGAGGGTATCTCTAATGACCTAAAATGATTGTAATCGTCCCCACAACCTAAAATAATTTTTTCAGAATGATTCCAAACCTTTTAATTTCGCTGACAAATTAAGGCACCTACCCTCTGTCGATTTTTCTTAACAATTCGTTTTTCTTTTATAATAAGTTTGTTTGATGCCCTACAGAAAAGTTGTCTAATACTTTTTTGTAGGTACCCATGGGCTCTACTTCAGAAATAAATTTCATTGAAATATATTCACTATTGTAGGAGTTATGGCTGTTTGAAAATTGGATCATTGTTATGGGGTTTTCCTCAGTTTACGGGGTTAAGGACCAACTCTTCGAATATTTTTACAATTTCTACATATTCTCCGTAAAAATACGCGTAGTTTGCTTTTTTAAAAATTAAAATCCGCCAATCCGTTCAGAAGTTATGACGTTTTAAAAATTTGATTGAAATTTCAGTGAAACATCTCGACGGTATGGTCAGACATGAAATTTTCGGTAAAGAATTTTTTTCTCGAAAACGCGTAGGAATTCGGGGGTATGTGTAATGACCAAAAATTATTTTAATTGACCCCACAACCCAATATAATTTTTCCAGAAAGATTTGAAATTTTGTAACTTAATTTTTTAATAACTTTTTAACGAAGCCTCGGTCAAGAAATTGATACTCTTGATCGTCGTCTTATTGTGTAGAAGAATATTTTGTATTTTTAAAAATCACATCACAAAATTTAACTTGATATTGGTAATCGTTCGTATTAATAAACACCCTCGGAATGCAAAGGGTTAAAGTTTG
Organism: Colletes gigas; assembly: GCF_013123115.1. Lineage (NCBI taxonomy): Eukaryota > Metazoa > Arthropoda > Insecta > Hymenoptera > Colletidae > Colletes > Colletes gigas. The sequence goes on along the minus strand of NW_025106643.1, from coordinate 433,219 downwards.
TTCAGAACGAACACGAGATCGCAAAACTATTTCACGCGCCAAATTTCTTATAGCAGGTGTTCGAAGCTGCTATGTAAATTGTCAAGAAAGAATAAACACGAAAGTACGTAACCAGAAAAGTTAGTAAAAGCCCTGCTCGACAAGTGACGCGCGGCCGTCAAAGGGTACAACGGAGCTGAAGTTGTCGCGGGGGGTGGGCGAGAAAGAAAAATGACAATAATCACGCGATCGTCGCCGTACTGTAAACACTTGAAAGAGAAAAGCGGAATAAAACAATAACGGGACAATTGGTCCACTTTGACCGAAGTTTCCGCGGCAGGATAAAAGGTGGAAAAAGGAAAAGAAAGGGGTGCGCCAGAGTCGGCTATCCAGGACGACAGAAACGCAACGGTAGGGTGGGAAAGAGCGCGAGAAACCGAGCAAGGGAAGCAACGGGGGCGGAAGAAGAAGGGGTTGGGAGGGGGGGGCGGGAGAGGGGCAGTCTTGAGGCCGACGCCCAGATCGATGCTCCCGTCTGAGGTTCCTGTAGGCGGAGGCTGTGCAGAATTCCCGACCGTAAGGACCTCCGGTGGTCCTTGCCGCGCGCGTTATTTTCCTATGGAGAGAATTTCAAACACGGAAGCCTTAAAACCTTCGTCCCGTCAACTCTGACCTACCTCGTTCGGATCAAGTTCACTTCCGGTTGATCGCTACCGGGTCACGACGACGCCACATCAGAGAAAGCCACCGATATTAACACCTACATTTACCGACACCCCTCAATTTCGCGGGTTTCAGACTCGATAGGGTGAATATGTACCAGCAGGCAGTCTAAATAAACGTCTGACAATGAAGAAGCAACAACAGAATCGCATAAAATAAAATATACCAGCGGTGAATCTATACCTCTGAGGGGGTATCGGTACAGGAAAGGATTGTAATGATGACTCAATCCACCCACTCTTTGATTGCGGGAGTACAAGTGTTTTTATTTGGATTTTGGTACAATGAAACGTGATTTAGAGAACCGCGTAGGTGAGGTGCGAAGCACGCGATGATGTTCAAGTACAGACTGTCTTTCGCCCTCCGTCCTACCGGGGTTTTATACCCGGTCTAGGAAAAGGACAGAGCGTATCTCCGGCTCTCACAAAAACGACGCCGAATTTGGCGGGAACAATGTTTCGGCCGCGTGGCCAGCGTCGATGAGTTTCCTGGCCGCTGGAAAAACCCAGGCTTGCACCGGTGGTCGCCATGTGCGCCCATCGACCCTGACCGGGCCCGTACAAGCCCTTACAAAGGACACTAAAAATTACTGTTTTCGGCGGAGGCGTAGTGGCGACAAAGTCGCTACACCTCCACTTTCAGTGTACAGGGTGTGCCGCATTTTTCGTATTTGTGGAGGGAATTATTCTTAAATTGAACTCTAGACGTGATTTACGAGTTGAACATTTCCATCCCTCCACAGAAATTTGCGTATCAAAAAGACTGATAAATAAGTACAGTATCGAACATTTTCATTCATTTCTATGCGTCGTGGATTCCTATTTTTAAAAATACATTGAGTAATAACGGTCAAGGACGGTGGTTCGAAGCCTATGCTTAGTTGCGCCAACTATAAACCTCTCCTTCGACAGGTATTTCCGTACCGTAACGCATTAATATGAAACGGAATTCTGGAAATAGTCCTACGATCAGTAATTCATTTGTTCGATCGTAACAGTATACGATTGTCTTACAAGGATGCTCTCGAATGACCAATCCACGACCGACGTAAGATATCGTGCGATTCGAATGGGGCGGAGGGCGAGAGCCAGGCCCGCCAGCCAAGTCGTAGTCGGAGTTTTCCGCGAGTATGGCGGGAGATTCGAAAAGCATGGTGTCGTGGAACAAGGAAAGAAACCCAGCGAAGGGTTTGCCGGACGATCCATCGGGCCATTCACGCGAAGAGGTCCCATTGTGCGACGTTACAGCCCTCCAGGGGGAAGTCCGGCAGTCTTAAGGGCGCATGTGACAAATGCCTTTATTCGTTTGCTCACACCCTTCTGCGTATCCGCGATCGTCAGGCACGTATACGTGCTCCGCAAAAGTATTCTTTTCCCCATCGTTGGTATAACTCGAGCACGTGCCACTGCCAACTCGGAAAATGTCAATAACCCCCGTCGATAGAACCTTCGTTGCAGCCTCGAATTAGAACAACGATTCTCAAGATGAAAAACTATTTTCCCATTCGTGAAAAATCTGCCAATGTGGGAAGCTTTAACAATCGTTCACGAGCAATATATTTTTTCTTAAGCACTTACCAAAACGTCAGAGTAATTTTAAAATGTTCAAAGATCTTGAAAGCACCGTCCCTCGATCCTTGACCTCACAGCGTGCCGGCATAAGAATTTTTGAACGATGAAGGTACCGTGCAGACTTACCTGTAATAAACAGACAAATAAAATGGTTATTAACGCCAGTTACGATTGACATTTACGGAATCAATTAACCCCCTTTAATACTTTGCAATCTTTCCGTGCCTGAAAATACCTTGGAGAACACATTCGTTTTCGTCCGGTTAAATGAAAAATAGAAATAAGGAATCCTCTTTTCCGTCCTTTGATCTTTTTCGTATATGGGTGACAGGACAGTCGAAGCGTTAAAAAAATATCCGCTCGTTCCTGTAAGCCGGATAAGCGGTCCGAGGCCGGGCGAAGTACGCGAAACAGAAGAACGAAGCCGGCCGTTCTTTTTCTCGTGCCTTTCGTGCTCGAGATAGGATCGCTGTCACGCGTCGACAATAAAACTTCATTATGCTCGTCCCGTACGAAAGGAAACGCGTGCAACGGTATTTCCACGCAGTCGTGAAAAACGCCCGGCGTTCGATTGTCTTCGTTTCCCCGTCACAATGAGGCCCGGCGAAATTGCTTATCTCCTCTAACGGATTTAAAGAATCTCGACGACGGTGCAGCGGTGATTTATGATCGCTGGCGTTCAGCGATAACACGCTCGCGGGCGTAATTCATTGTAGCGGCGGCGTTGCGTAACGCGTTCGGTGAATGAATCAGAAGTTACGTTTGCAGCCGGCATTATCTATCGCGCGCTGTGCTTTTATAATATTTATTCCCCCCTTCCCGCCCCTTCGACGAGCAATTTTTTTTTTTCTCCCGCGAGCGTTACTCACCGCGCACGTAATCGTCATAGGCGTAATGACAAACGACGAACCCCGCAGCGTACCAGCTGGAGGACCCTAACCTACCTCTCTGCGCTTTATGACAAGTGGATACTGCTCCGCTTTGCCGAGCAACACGACGGCCAATGAAATTACCAAGAAACCGAGTTCCGCGAGAAAAACGTGCTAAAGAACTATTCGACCCACTATCGATAAGGCGACATATCGTACAGTACCCGAGAAAATTGTAACAACTTTATTACATCAACACGTTCACTGTCTGATCAAAAGGGGCACGTTGCTCCGGCAATTTCTAAATAGGAAAATGGTCCTGTTGGATTATTAATAAATAATCCTTCACAAAACTGAATCTAACAGTGAGAAACACTGTCCATTGTCTGTAGTCGAAGACCGTATTGGCACCATTGGTTCTAGGGGCCTGGGTCTGTCTTGTCTTTGGACGCCAGTTTTCCTTTTTAGGGGACCTAAGCGTCGCGTCACTTCTTGTTCAGTTTTAGCAGAGTAAAGACGTCCTTCTAAACCAAAGAATAAACTTTCATTTGGTAAAAGAAGGACCACTGCTTTTTCACCCAAATCCAATAGGTCCCCAGCCCTAATTTTCGCTAGCGCCATTTTTTTTTCGGGTGCTTTGACTTCTCGATGACGGTAGCCTTGAGCAAAGTCCGGGGAGCGGAGTCGAGCAGAGCAAGCAGGCGTTACAACGTTGAAGAGGAGAGGCAGAGTTGCGTGGCGTGTATCTATGTTTAGACGGCCGAGTACGTCACATCCGGTAGTCTGCGCTCCCCTTGATCGTTCGCCCACTCTTTCGCCTTTTATCTTTTTCTCCTTGCACTTCGCCGTGTTCCTTCGTGTGATTCTTTTTACGATGTTGCTGGTTCGCGCGTTGTCACGTGCCCGTGACTTATTCCCCGAGACTTGCCACTATGTATCCAGCGAGCACGAAATATTCGTAGAATCGCGACCAAAAGATCGGTGGTTATTTCTGTTCGTATTACAAGCTCGTTAAAGTATATCGTTCGCGCCATAAGTTACCCGAACGGTCCAGGAAAAATAAAATGTTTCTCTTGGAAATAAATCTTCCGAAAAAGTAACAAAGTTGGAGAAACGCTTGGAAAAGTGTATAGAGTTAAAAGGAGTTGCTTTGTAACTGTGTAGAAAATCCTTGCACGGACCTGACCTACGGTAAACCATGGCTACGACCTTCAGACAGGTACGATGTTATGATTATCGATTGACTTTTTAACGCCGTCAAGGTTGACTACATCGTGACCAGTTTCTACGAACACAATCATTAAGAGTATCTTACATTTTAATTTATCAACGCTAACATCACAATCGCTCCATCCGCTCCTACGTCTCTATTTTCGAATCGTCAAACGTGCTGGAAACATTAATCTCTCTCCGCTTCCCTCCAATGATATCGATCCTATCGCTAACTATAGTATTCTCTTTCAAAAACTATCACGGTGTTTGGGCCGAAAATTGATCCCTTTGCAAGCTACGATTTTTTGGAACATCGAGGGCCGGATTCTACAATCAAAACATCGCCACTGGGGCCGCGAATCGTTAATTCCCGCGCGTGCAATTAAAAAAGACGGCGATCCAATTACAGTATCAAACGGAATATAATCTGGCGCGGTCGCGCACGCGCTGAACCAAAGTCGGCCCGGAGGAGCGGAGTAAAGTTTTCATTAACGAGAAAGTGCTCGGCGCGCATATCGAGTCAAGCCGACTCGAGTTGAATTGCGTGCACGTTAAGAACTCGTGGCCCTCGTGTGTCGTCGACGCTCCCCTGCACCGTTCCCCTCGACGCGTCGTGCCCCCTCGCCCCCCCTCGTCGCCCGTCTGCATCGCACGGTACACACGCCATCGTGTACTCGCGAGTACCGACTTGGCGCGAGTACGCCTCGAATGCGCGTACACAGCGGCGCAATACGATATACTACGTCGTCCTACGCCACGTTGTTTCTGCTACAGTAACCGGGGTCGAATTAGTTCGCCGTCGGGAGTTGCCTTTTCTTTCTTTTACCCTACACCCCCACCCTACTACTTCCCTCCTTAACGCGTTCACTACCAGGAATTCGTGAAATTTTCTACGAGATCAACGTTTTGCTGTTAGATAATCAACCACTGCGTTGGACTAAAATTTGTCGTAGTATTTATTTTTGCAAGTTTCTCAAAATTCGTTGGTTCTGTCACGTCGAAGAGGTTTGAGAGACGCTGGCCTGAACTAATTTAAACGTTCGAACGAAATTGACTTTAAGCGTATGCATGAGCAGAGTTTAATAAATACGTTAGCGTAATAATAGAGTGCATGAAATATGAGAATGTTTTATGCAACAAATTGCTCCGCTCGGTGCAATATTCTTTTTTTCGGGAGAGAGAGAGAGAGAGACGAGGTGATTTTCGACCTTGAAAACGCCGTGGCGCTCGTACGTTGCACTCGTATGAATGCTCGAGCGATTTTCGAGGCAACGTTCGTTGCGTTCACGTGCACGCGAATTATGAAACACGAGACAAGCGCGCTTCGAGGTAGTAATGGAAGCGACCAAGGCAGTAGGTTACTCGCTTCAGGTGTAATAAACGCAAACGAAAGCAAAACCGCGTTAGTGTGTAGTGCCCGTCATCTGATTAAAAACAAGCGAGATGCACGCTTCGCAAAATGCTACAGTCACGTAGAAAACGAGCACCAACGGAGCGAGGGTAATTGGGCTCGTAATATTCTTGAGAATCGCGACGACACTTACAGTATCCTACCACGATTAACCCCTTCGTTTCCAATTTTCTCCAAAGTACATAGGATTTCAGAAATTTAATTTTTCAATAACTTTTTAACGAAGCCTCGGTCAAGAGATCGATATTCTTGATGTTCGTCTTATTTTGGCCTCTAGAATCCCCCATTAAAATGTTTCCCAGGGGTGGCCAAACGTTTTGTAGTAAAAAAGAAAGGGTAATTTTTTCGAGAAAGATAACATTGTTGGTGAACTAATAACCTTAGCTGCTTTGCACCCCATTCGAGTTTTACGATTCCGTGGAAAAAAAATCTGACGGTGCATCATCATTCTGTGGTTAATTATGCCCTGTCGTCATGGTTACGAGACTACGACTTCCTTTGTTTCACAGTTGGACGGACTGCGGAAGCAAACGCGCAACATTGTAGCTGCAAGAAAGCAACGCTTACCGCAACCAAGTTGACGAGCGAAAGATCGATTGATTATGTAGCCAATGTGCGTCGTGGCGCTCGCGATCGATCCTTGCAACCCCGTCGGCTTGCAGCCAGGCACTTCCTGTACATATTCAATCCTTTCGGTTCACGGTTTCTTCTGCTTAAAATATTCGCCGCGATTCAACTTACAAACGCAAATTATTTACTCGGGTTTAACATCAACTGTTTGCACGTACATCGTATGTTTTTATTTCTACCGCTCTTTTTCAATTTTTCTTCTTTTTTCCTGCGTCGAAATTGGTCAATTTCGGTATACTTTGCATAGTTGGTATATTTCGCGCCGCGGAACTGTAAAACTCAACAGCTTACGGTCGATTACATACGCCCGAGTACTACTTTGCCGCCGCGATTTCGTCTATTTTTACTGCAAGCGTTGCATCCACTTACACAATTATCCCGCGGAAACGATCTCGGATCTCGGATCTCGGATCTCGCGCGAGTGTTCCAAATTTTTCCTCTTCTCTACAATGGTCGACGACCGACCGGCCAGGCAACGTTCGTTTTTCTCCTGGCGGACAACAAACAATGCAGCAATCGCAATCTCTGCATCTAAAACGAACCCGTGGTGTACGTACACACGGAGAGCATTCACGACTGGCTTAGAAAGCCCCCGGGGGGAGGGGCAAACATCTTGCACGCCAACGCTCGTGCACCTAAAGTCCCTAACCTCCTGAATATTGTTGCAATGCGGATACCGACCACGACTCCGTCCACCTTCCGAAATACACGGCCCCACGGTAGCAGGGGATGCATAAAAGTTGCAAGGGTCGACGACGTTCAACGTTGTCGACTGGACAGGTCGATTATCACGAATTTACGTAGAGTGGCTGAAACGTTCGATCGTTACCTCGCACAAATTAACATGCGAATTTTTCTTTCTTTTATTTTATTTAATGTTTCGCTAAGCGAAACGCATTCTCAAATTCCTGGGTGAACAATTTTAATGGGAGATTCTAGAGACCAAACTAAAACGAAAATCAAGAATATCAATTTCTAAAAATAGCCCATTGCTAGCACATTTAACACCCAACTCTGACCCCTGCGCGGTAGCCATCTTTTTTCGCGAACGTCTCGAAAAAGGTTACTCGGAATAATGTCCCGACATATTTCAAGGTCAGCGAAATCGTAGGGGTGGACCCTCGGGGTCTCCATAATTGCCACTTTTTACTCGGCGGTCTAACTACGTCGTCGAAATTATTACTTCGCCGACGATCGATCATTTTTCATAATTCCTGGTGGCGGGCGTGCGTGTGTGTATTTCGGGAACACGCGTCCCCGGGTGCTCGAACAACGACGGAATTACACGTAAGCGCGTCCGACACCCGCGATCGAGTTTCGAGGATGGAAGAAACCCCGGAGGCAGAGGTGCCAGAAACCACCCTAGGTGCCCTACTCACACATGCCAGATCACGCGTACATGACCTCGTGGAGTTACGGAAAGTCGACAAAGACAAACTGACGCATGCCCTCTTTCTCGATTCTCCGAAGCTGACCGAAGTAATTTCGGACCGACCACCTTCTGGGAGTCGAGAGAGGAAAGGAAGGCTCACATTTGCCTTCTCGATCTTCAAATACACGTTTTAAGACCCCCCGATCATATATTCTTTTTTATTATTCCTATGTATGAGCTCACATATGTCTATCATTTCAGATATCACTTCTGATACATCTGGCAACGTATAACCATTGCTGCTGGCTTCTACTGGCCACTGCTAACCTCTGCCTGCATCTGCGGGCTTCTGCGTGCCTCTGCTGGCCCCAGCTGACCGCTGCTGACCACTCCCGATACTTCTAACAACGTACAACGATTACGACTGGCTACTGCTTGCCCCTGTTGGTCTCTGCTTGCTGCTACTTGTCACTGGTGGTCTCCGCTGGACTCTGCTGGCCTCTGCTGCCCACTGCTGACCACTGCTGACCACTCCTGTTACTTCTGACAACGTACAACGATTACAACTTGCTATTCCCTGCCCCTGCTGGTCTCTGCTTGCCTCTGCTGTCCCCTGCTGGCCTCTGCTGGCCTCTGCTGACCACTGCGGATCGCTCCTGTTACTTCTGACAACGTACAACAATTACAACTTGCTATTCCCTGCCCCTGCTGGTCTCTGCTGTCCCCTGCTGTCCCCTGCTGTCCCCTGCTGTCCCCTGCTGGCCCCTACTGACCCCTGCTGGCCCCTGCTGACCCTGCTGACTCCTCTGGCCCCTGCTGACCACTGCTGACCTTTGTTTATAACTTCTTCCCTGATGTATATGTATTAAAACTTTGTATAATGTAAATCTATGGCAATAAATGTTATAATTTCAAAGAATTCTATCTATCTCATCATTTTTACCTTTCTTTTCCTCTCCAAATCATTGCCTTAGTCTTAAGAGACCGTTTTTCCGGTTAAAATTGGATTCCCAAAGTATCCAGCTCTCGTACTTGCTGCCAAAGTGAAAAATTAAATTTTCGAAAAGTCCTGAAACAATTCCAAAGTCCTGAAACAATTTGAAAAGTCCTGAAACAATTTGGAAAGTCCTGAAACAATTTGGAAAGTCCTGAAACAGCAGCTGGGAAGTCCTGAAACAGCGAAAAAGTCCTGAAACAGCGAAAAGGCCCTGAAACCGCGAAATTTCTGGCAGCAGGAAATCCCTGAAACAGCGAAAAAGTCCTGAAACAACGAAAAACCCCCTGAAACAGCGAAAAAGTCCTGAAACAGCGAAAAAGCCCTGAAACAGCAAAATTTCTGGCATCTGGAAAGTCCTGAAACAGCTGGAAAAGCCTGAAACAGCTAGAAAAGCCTGAAACCGCTGAAAAATTGGGAAATCGGCGGAATTTTTCGAGCAAAAATTTTAAAGTTAATTTTTAATTTTGCCAGCGGGTAAGAAAGCTGAGTAAGAATGGCGGTGGCGGTTTTAAGTTCATTTTAGACTTTGTTATTAAGAGGACATGATAGGGAAAGGTAAAAATGACGAGAACACATCGAATTCACATCGAATAACATTTATTGGCATAGATTTACATTATACAAGGCTTTAATACATATATATCATCGGGGAAGTTGTCAACAAAGGTCAGCGTTGGTCAGCAGTGGTCAGCAGCGGCCAGCAGGGGTCAGCAAGGGCCAGCAGGGGTCAGTAGGGGATAGCAGGGGTCAGTAGGGGACAGCAGGGGCAAGCAGAGACCAGCAGGGGCAGGGAATAGCAAGTTGTAATCGTTGTACGTTGTCAGAAGTAACAGGAGTGGTCAGCAGTGGTCAGCAGAGGCCAGCAGAGTCCAGCAGGGGTCAGTAGGGAACAGTAGGGAACAGTAGGGGCCAGCAGAGGCAAGCAGAGACCAGCAGGGGCAGGGAATAGCAAGTTGTAGTCGTTATATGTTGTCAGAAGTAACAGGAGTTGTCAGCAGTGGTCAGCAGAGGCCAGCAGAGTCCAGCAGGGGTCAGTAGGGAACAGTAGGGGACAGTAGGGGCCAGCAGAGGCAAGCAGAGACCAGCAGGGGCAGGGAATAGCAAGTTGTAGTCGTTATATGTTGTCAGAAGTAACAGGAGTGGTCAGCAGTGGTCAGCAGTGGGCAGCAGAGGCGAGCAGAGTCCAACGGAGACCACCAATGACAAGTAGTAGCAAGCAGAGACCAGCAGGGGCAAGCAGTAGCCAGTCGTAATCGTTGTACGTTGTTAGAAGTATCGGGAGTGGTCAGCAGCGGTCAGCAGAGGACAGTTGGGGCAGGCAGGAGTCAGTAGTAATCGTTATACGTTGCCAGAAATATAAGCGGTGGTCAGGAGAAGCCAACAGAGGCTGGAGGAGGCTGGGGGAGGCTGGCAGTAACCAGTAATAATCGTTATACGTTGTCGGAAGTATCAGGTGTGGTCAGCAGTGGCCAGCAGAAGCCAGCAGAGGCTGCGAGAGGCTGGCAGTAGCCAGCAGTAATGATTATACGTTGCCAGATGTATCAGAAGTGATATCTGAAATGATTTACATATGTGCGCTCATACATAGGAATAATAGAAAAGAATTTATTTTTGTTCAATAATTGAAATATGATCAGGGGGTCTTAAAACGTGTATTTCCGTAAGAAAAATTTCACAAAATTTTGTTTCATTATAGTAGCTTGCTTATGTTCGTCTAAGTAAAAAATACTTGGGCAGTTCTCGCTTGGAATCGTATGCCATTGACGTGAGGTCGAATTTCAGTTGTTGAAGAGCGAGAAGGCAAATGAGCCCTCCTCTCTCGACTCCCACGAGACGGTCCGAAATTAGTTCGGGCAGGTTCGGAGAATCGAGAAAGAGGGCATGTGTCAGTTTGCCTTTGTCGACTCTCCGAAACTCCACGAGCTCACGTACGCGTGATCTGGCATAGTGTGGGTGGTGCACCCGGTGCTCAATCTGGCATCACTGCCCGGAGGTTGTATCAGCGTTTCTTTTTCCAAGCACCGACGCGAGAAGCAGTTTCTACATCGTCATGAATCGCTCGAGTAGAGAACGCGTCGGCGGTGGTTGGACGGCTGGCTGGCTTGGTGGGGCAAGGTGTAGGTCTCGTGACGTAGCAGTACGTATTTCTACTAATACGTTGTAACCTCCGTACATCCAGGTCTCCCCTGGCCCCACCTCGCACGCCGCAGCCGCTCCGGAATCAGATCTGGTTGTTCTCAACCCTCTCGTGTGTAACCGGAATATGAGCAACCACCCCTCCACCGGTTCTTTAGCCAGCCAGCCAGCCAGCCAGCCAGCCAGCCGCCACCTACTCCGCCTCCTCTTCTTTCTCCTCCACGTTGCACGTCGTAGCCATGGCAATATTGATCGACCGGCTGGGCCAGCCAGCCAGGCGGCCAGACTGGCTGGTATGCTCAGTCTGCGCTTCCTACGACAGCCAACGAGAGCTTTCGGGGACGCCGATGGTGCGCCTTCCTCGAGAGATCCTTCGATTCGCTAACTACCATGTACAATGTTACGCAAAGCTACGGGGCGCTAGCTATGTCCCGCACGCTCTTCTTTCGCTGGACGAACACCCTCTCACACATCCACACGCGAGAGCTTTACGGCTGGTTTCCTCGACTTTGTCGTTCTCGCCAGTCGTCGTTCAAAAGGATCGAAATGACGGAATTTTTCTTCTCTTCCTTTTTCATGCGTTAATAGGTATCGATTATTGCTGATCAATGCAACCGAAGGGACCTACTACAACGAGACTCGTCTTGGCTAGGTTACAAACCACCGATTATTACCCCAACAGCACAAGGGTGTTTCTTGTAAGATCATTGGTCACCCATCCAAGCACTAACGCAATGTGGCAGAAAGATGAGAAGTCTTCTTTTTTGTTTTTTAATATAAGGAAGACATTTTTGCAGTATTTTAATTTTTGGTATGGAGGATGAAAAAAATAGAACGTCTTCTCTGCGATTACACAAATCAGTTTCTATCAAGAGCCGGCGGCGGAATACTATGTTTGTGTGGCGAGCTACCAGCACAGCATCAGGGAACTGGGAAGTTCTGGTCGCGAACCCCGGCGTCGAGAGTTCGTAAACCTCGATGTGCCGTAAACTCGGCCCTGAATGCGAACCTCCTAACGAGTCACGATACGGATCCCCTTCCGCAATTCCCGATACAAACCAATTTTTCAACAATGTACCGCCGCTGATAATAGTTTGTAATTTCTTTTACCGAGCTCGTTTTACCACCATAGAATTAGAAAAATTAATTCTCAGGTACCGAAACAAATTTTGGGTTACGTAGTTTACGCTGGTTACCGCCCGAAACGCGGAACAGTTCGATCGAGCAGGTCGAACCATTGAAAAATTTACTCCGCCAGAACAATATGGGCGAACCGGACAACATTTTTTTCCTCTCGATCGGTGTACAGGTGTGCGCGCACGCCACGCGGCCAGTTCAAAGAACCTGACCCGGCCGAGTGGCCGAGATCCATTCTGGGAGCTGACCCAACGCTCGACCAAGATCACTCCTGTCTCTGGAAGCGAACGGGACACCGTGAATCGAACACGACCCTTCACGACCTTTCCCCTCTGCCGTTTATATTTCCCCGCTGAAAGTGGAAGTCGAAAGGTCGCACGTCCAAATTAGACCCGACGAATGGTAATAATGAAACGGGGTAGTACGTCGATCGAGTACGCCCGCGAAGCACGACTATTCAAATATTAACACATCGGCGACAGTGATTTACTAAAATTTTCTGTGCCATCGACCATCTCGGTCGTGCACAATTTATGTATTTTAATTTTAAGCGACGCTCGGCGATTGAAGCGGGATTATTTTTAAAATTAATCTACATATTTGAACGATACTTCTTTTATTTGGTAATAATTCTAGCAGAATCGATAATGCCTATCGTCGGATCGTCATTATTCTATAAAAGAGATTAATGTACACGATTGCGGATAAAGTGGAAATGATTCTAGGACCAACTACCGACCATTTAATGTATCTTCCGGATAACAAGTAGCTTGCACGAAAAGAAATTATGCGTAAGAAAATAGTAACAGAAAAATTGGATCGTTAAAAGGTTGCTCGATGTCTGCTATACTTTCCCGTACGTTGTTCCATACCAATATGGGATTGCTAATTTCACGGTTTCATAAGGAAGTCTTTTCCATCGATGCTGATCCGAGAAAAACATTCCGGAACATGCTCGCTAAAAGAACTGCCACCTACAGCAATAAAACACTTTCTCCCCTTTTGCTACAAGCTGCATTTCCTTTCAAATCTCACGTTGCACGAAGAGATTCATAAATGCGTGTCGATAGATGTCGGCCGAGCGCTTGCGAGAGCGCAACCCCTCTGGTGGCGAGCGTGGGAGGCCACGCCACGGTATCAAATTCGTCCGATAAAATTCCAGTTGTCTCGTAGTAGAGTTTCATGAACCGTTAGGATTTTCAGCGGTCACTATGCGGAAAGTAATGGCGATCCCGCGTAAACGAACGTCGGAGCAAGTGGTTTGTCGCGACTTGCGGTATGTTGGCAGCGGTTGCCCGTAAATCTGATACCGTGTTTCCAACAACCGCTCTACATGTGTTTAATCTACGAAGATTGACTTTATCGTTCGGTCGAGCCTTATCAGACTTTGCCACAGGCATTTAGTCGATGCAATCGGACAGCCATGGAATTCGGAACTTCGGAAGACTCGCGTAATGAGAGTATCGAGACTAAATCGCGTGTCAAAGTATACTCCTTTTCCTTTCGTATCTCGCGTGCAATGATCCTTACTGTGCAACGAATATTCTTCTCATCGATCGGAAAATATTTTTTTAAATTATTATTTATGTTAAATGTATTACCGTTGAAAATTGCGAATCGATTTTGGATTTGTATGCGTACGAGCGAAACGAGGAATAAGGACAGAGTCGAAATGCCTTCGAATAGGAGTGTAAAATCGAAAGGGAAGGGCAGCTGCCACCGAACCACTTCCGGCCATTATTTTATCGATGGGCGAAGAGATCGCGGCGAGTCGATGGCCACCAGAAGAGAAAACAGGAATATAAAGGAGACAGGGGGAGAAAGGTGACTGCTTTTAGCGAGGAAGACTGGAGTAACCGGCTTGGAACTGTCGTTGGAAAGTACACTTTGAATATTGGGGTGGACTAAGACGAGATGCTCGACAGAGTGCAACCTTAGGTTAGATCACTTCAAACGCAGAGACGAAGATCCCCTTTGACTTGATATCTTGATGAGATGAGCTAACGGGGGGGGGAAAAGGGTTCGATGGGTTCGGATTTTAAAACTCTCGAGAAAGGCCAGATTACCATCTCGTTTCCAGTAAACTGTTTGGAAGAATTTGAACAACGATATCGGTAATCCGAACGGCGAATCTTTCGTGAAACTCTAAGTACACAATGGAACGTCGAGTGTTCGAGCTAATAGGGAGACAAACTCGTTCCATCTTAAGAATCATTACTTTCGAGACGAACGAATCAATGACGGTCGATGATGACGAATTGCAACCGAGAGACACAGACGCGACTAATGAAGCCATAAAACGGGGTTAAGTTGCATTCCTCTTGACTGGTCCCTCGGAGGCCTCCGGGTAAACAACGAAGCGCACTCTTCCCGAAGAAATGCCAGCCAGAAAAACGATTTCCTCGGAATAGCGACGATATTCACACTAGTCCACGATGTGGAACGGAATTCCTGGATTCCAGGGTTCCGCAAATTACCAGAAAATACGCGGCAGACGGCGGTCGGCGAGGAGACGGACGAGCAAAACATGGATAATAGGCAAGGTTGAACAGAGACGGAGGATGAGCAAAACCAATCTGGTACAGGAAACGAGGAAAAGAAAGTGCTGCCGCAAGAAGACATTATTAACTGTCTCGTTGAACAAAGAGAAACAGTAATTTTGCTGCTGGCATGACCAAGGAAGTTCGTGTCTTCTTTTTCTTCTTCTACGTTTGCTTTATTCAATTTTACATCGTTTCCGTTGCATACTACCAGTGTTAATAATCTTTCTACGATTCTTTTCTTCTCGTTCAAGACGAATTTCATAAAGGAAAATAGATATGTGATAGAAATATCTGTTTCGATCGTTTATAAAAATTGTAAAACAATCGATTAACTAAGACTGATGAAAATACGATCTCAGAGAAGCGTTCGCTAAGATTCAACGTGCGTCGTTTTCCCTTCTGGGTAAGTGATCGACCTCGATTAATTAGCGATCTAATTAACGAGTCGCGCGATCTAATCGCGTGTCGATACATTATTTATCTTTCGAGAGCTAATTGGCCAACAACTAGGGTGTTGTTCGTCTTGCTCGACTATTGTACGGTCGCTTTTTCAATTTCCTTTTAAACGCGGTGAGTTCAATGCGTGGACTTCGCTATTGGAACGAACTTCTCCAGTTTATTAAACTCTGTTTCACGGCCAATCCGTTCGGAAGTTATGATGTTTCAAAGATTCGCGTGAAATTTCAGGGAAGCATTTCATTCAGGCCTCAGATTATTTTTGTTCTCGAATGAAAAATGATGAGAAAGGCTGGTATTGCACCGGCTTTCAACGACGAAAAACAGTAAGAGGTCGGAATCCGTGGAATTTGTAAAATTCAGCAAGGCCAGGTAAGCGGTTGGAGGTGTTTTCCGTCCGACGGGGTTCTCCTCTTTTTTTCTTCCTTTCAACGACCGCTCACGGCTATATTTGTGGTGAAAGACAGTCTCTCGAACGTTTCCACGAACGTGTCGGTACAGTTATACGCGAGCGCGTCTGGTGGGTGGAAAGGCAACGAGGCACGAAAAGTCAACCGATCTCGATCGCCGCGCCGATGGGGCCCACACGTCCGACTTGGCGTTGCCCGAACGAGCACCGCCGAGTTAAAAGACTTTTAAGCTTGTCCTATCCCGTGATTTACGGTGCTCGTTTAAAGCCCACGACGAGCAGGATGCCATCGCCGTTCTTGTCGCGCGGGCACCGATCGTGCTCCATCGAAAACATTCACCGCAGAAAATCGAGCGTCGGTGTGCGAACGTCTAATAAAACACGTTTCCTTCGGGGATCGAAACTTTCAGAGTCGCAGTTTCGTCCCATAAAACTTCTCTCTTTCGCTTTGCCACGTTCCGTGTCGCCAAACATGGTCAAAATTTTATTCGATCGATAAGGAATCTCGTTATACCCTGCAACGTCTGTGGACTGCACTGATCGGTGCGTGTTTTATGCGCAATCTTCATCCACAAACGAGGACCCATAATCGCTCTTGTCCAACAAGACGAGATAGCAGACGGATAGTTTTGTCTTTACTCATCGACTGTTAATATTGACGTTTGATCTGTTTGCTCTTGTTTGCTGTCGCGTCTCGTTGCATCAGGTGACAAAGGCTGATACGCGAAAAGTTACCTCGCGACACCGATTGCATCAAACGAATCGCGCTGCGGCTGAAATAACGGCAGTGAAGAGATCCCAGCCGGGAAAGTACGTAGCCGGAAAACCGCGCGGTGAGGTCACCGTCTGACGTGGCTGCATCAACGAACGCGGTCGGCCTAACCGATTCACATACCTGGTCCGCGCGCGCGCGCGCGCGCGAGACACATGTGCAACGGCAGAATGCTGTCCACGAGCAGCACGGCACAGCACAGCACAGGCCATCATCATCGCGGCCGGGTACCCCGGCTTCGTGTACGCACGTCGTACACGGAGGTGTACACGCAGCGATCACACACACAGCCCAGCCGAGAACCCGAAGCGCGGAGGCGCAGTCACAACTACGCACACCCACTCGAACTGCATTCATTCATAAAAGTAGCGAGCAGAGCCGCGGTGCCGCGCCCTGCTAGCCTCCGGCTGGCCTTTTACGACCACTACGTATGCGTACTCTATTCATTTCTCTCTCTCCGGTGTGGAAGTCTATCTCTCTCGGTCGCACTACTGCCAATTACCGCCCCACGGTGGGGTATTTGCACTCGAACCGCGGAAAAATATGCGTAACTATGAAAATCGCATGTTTCTCATACTACATTGTACAAGATATTCATACGCCTATAGAAAAGTTCGTACAATTGTTTTCAAGTTATACCGAGTTCTATATTTGGAATAACCCTTTCGAACTAATTCCACTCGATTATTTAAATGCGTGAAAATGGGAAGTTTGTCTAATTAACAAATGAGCTTGTGGCATCGATGGTCAAGAACATATACGTTGAAACATTTTACCTTGTTGGAACCGAGCGGTGTTATCGAATAGGAGGTGAAATAAGATTAAAGAATCGAGACAGCTGAGGGTATCGCGGGATAGAACGAAGTCGTCCTGGTTCTGATCGCTCGACCGCGTTCAAGGCCGTATAAAAAGCCGAAGCACGCCGCAAATGCAACCGCAACGGCACCCAACGAGATATAACGCGATAAGTAGAAACCGCCGACTGCACCGTTCCTTGCTCCCCTCTTCTTTTACGCCGTCAGCCGTCGTTGGATCGGCGTCTGCTCGGTCCCCGGATCGGTAAAATTAAGAGGGCCCCCGGACTTGAACGCGGGAGAAAGAGAAACAAGACGATCCCGGGGAGAGAGAGAACTGCTGGCCCATTGGCCAGAAATCTTGCACCGAAAACCAGTTTTGCAAAACTGCACCGACAACCTCGTTATTTGAACTCGAGCACGAACGACGGTTTCGTTCCTCTGCACTTCGAACAGAGATCGGCCAACCGGTTTCGTTCATGCACGCCTCCTTGGTATTTTAACGTCCTCCGCTTCTTTCATCCCCTTCTCCTTTTACCATTTCTCTGTACTTGCAACATTTTCTTCGGGCCCCGGCGTAACGCGCGCATTAAATTCCGTTAATCTCGTGTAAAATATTTTACGATCGTTCCTGCTGGAATGATTTTTACATCGAGGTAAAGCGTTTCTACCGGCCACCGTTGTTATTTTCCTTGGATTTCGATATAACGAGCGATTCTTGTGTTACTACTTTAGGTGGAACAACCGATTGGAAGCGGCCGTGCTATAGTTTAACTTGTTGAATGAAATATTGAAAGGTCTCTATGACAAGACTACTTTCAGCGATAGAAACGTGATGAATTTTTGATGGAGAACTTTCTATCGTTAAGGTTTACCCAACGACAGTTCCTCCATACCTGCGGACTTTTAAATGTGACACTCGAGCACGATCATTGACTTCATAATCGATAACGGTAACGTATAACTTTCCGCGAATCGCTAACCCGAGGCAGCAGACTGTTTCCTATTGAATTTGTAAAACAAACGATTCATTCATGGACACGTTTGATCGAAGCACAGAAGTCAGAAAAATATTGTTTGGCATATCTCTTGCACGTGTGTGCGCCTATGCTGTCGAGAAGCATCGATATTCCGATCGAAGTGGACGCTGCTATTTTGTTTTATAGATAAAGGTTTACATCGATTACTCAATAACGAGGACAATTCGAGAGATCGAGTTACGTGATTCATCCCGTACAATTCGATCCACGAGACGTCGAACGTCGTTAACAGCGATACTCGAGAATTTGTAACGAAAACAGGTTTTCAGGAAAGAAGAATTGCAACGAACATGGTGACACGAGAGAGAGAGAGAGAGAGAGGAGGGAGAGAACTATGCAACATTGAATGGTCGGAGAGGAGCGAGAGGGGCCCCTAGTCGATGCGGCGGAAGAAGCGAAACGCGGAATGGCTGAAACGAGACAGGCAAGAAAGACAGCAGGAAGAAGAGAGACAAGAATAGCTGATAGAAAGGTGGAGGGGAGTTTCGTCTGGTAAGGTTGAGGTTGGGATTAAGTAAGGTTAGGTTGCCAACGTGGTAGACGACTGCAGCCTGAAAATAGCACGGCACTCACTGTCTGGCTATGTGGCGTCTGTACTTCACTCCCGCCAGTCGGTCCGTCCGTTTGTCCGTTTATCCGTTTGTCAGTACGTCCTTTCTCATTCGTCTATCCGTCGATCTGAAACCGTATACGCGCCACGCAACTGCAACACAGCCGCTCTTAGCATTATTCTCGTCGTTGTTGTGTCGTTCTTGTCGCTTTTCCCCTCCTCGCGGATTCAACCGTGCCACCGCCTACATTTTCCGCGCGCATTTCGTACCGACCGAATACCAACAACGTTCGAACCACGGATTCTAACCCTAACCCGAAACCTAACAGATCTGGCAGTTTTCAAAACTGTATAATATTTTGCGAGATTAAAATTTTGATTCCAAATTACATGTACGTTTAATTAAATCGTACGCGAAGGGATCAACTGCGAAGATTGCCAGGCACGGTCTTGATACCGAATACGCGCGATCGAAATATAACGGCGAAATGTTAATCGTATTTTCGCGCGCCTCGTGAAACACGACACTACTGCGCTGCTATTGCTGCGGACGCTCGAGACATCCGAGAACTTAGATTCTGCGGTCAACCGATCGTCTCCGTGAAAACGTTGGTACGCTTGCGGAACGATCGCGAGAAGAAACGACGTCGGTAAAAATTTCTGTCGCACACGGGTTTCGCGAGACACCTTCGATAAATCTCAATTGGGGGGAAGGGGATGGCCATTTTGCTCGATATAAAGGAAAATCTAAACTCTTCATAAAACATTTTCATTTTTAACACTTTCACTGCCACGTCACCCATATATGGGTGACGGAGTTTACTGTCGAGGAATGCAGTGTCGCCACCTATGAGACCGATCCGAATGGGACTTCCCCGCGCGACGACTAGAACGTTCGCTGTACACTCGATGATGTCACGTGCCTTTTTCATCTTCTAAAAGTTACACTAATAATAAATCTATGAATACATTCGTGTTAATTAATGAAATATGTCCCTGCATTAGTTTCTTCGTATTAAAAAGAACCGATTCCTCTATATTTGGCGAATTTTTATAGATACAAGAAATCGTTTTGTCGAGAACGCAGTTTCGCGTATTGCTATCCAATGGTTTCTTGTTCGTCGTGTTTCATATTGCTCGATACAGGACGAGGCACCGCAAGAAACGCTCTCAGGGCACAATCAAACAAAACAAATTGCATTTTTCCAATGAAATTGTTCTTGGATAACATGTTTCGCTTGATGACCGAGTCGACCGTCCCGATAACTGATCGTTTAATTACTACAGCGGGCGGCTCGTCGCGTCCGGTTAAACGGTTCGTTGAAATACAATCGAACGAACGGAAAAGCTGGTCTCGTCTTCGTTAAAAGAAAAAAAAAATAAATTTTAAAAAATCGAGGGGGACAACAAAATGTTCGATCTAACGCGACTGGTACTACGTCGAAAATGCTATTTAGCCGGGAACATTCACCGCGGGCGCGATCCTCGAAGTCTTGTCCGCAGGCTGGCTCATAAAACTTGTACTTGACCCTATTTTCGATACGATAACTGCAGTTGTTGATGTTATTACAGTGGACTCTGTACGACTGAGCGCCGATACGAGCCGCAATAAACGAGGGTGAGTGACTGTACAATCAGAGCTGGCCATTTAACGCGCCGCAAATGCGCATTCCGTTCTCGCCCGTACATTATAATCCAATTTTATCGTCTTTTAACCACTACGGCGAAATGAAGTACGTAATCGAAAATTCTCTCGCCGCATGAAAGAGAATTTGCACGGACGGAGGAAATGTACATAGTTCTGTATCGGGCGCATCGATTGGAATTCTAGATCCCGTACCTCGATGAGCTTCTAACCGCAATTAATGAAAACTTACATATTCTTTCGTACGCAATATTTTAAAATATAGAGTACACAGTTTACGATTGATCGAACGCTAATGGGGATTCTAATTTCATCGTATTATATAATCTTTTTTTTTGTGAGCTTTCTTATAATGTATGGGGTTGGCTGTATTTTTAATTTGTCCATCGTCGCGACAGAAACGTGGGAAACGAATGTTTTCACCGGGTGATCTACATTCGTGCGGTGTGTTAGGAACGCGGGTATGCAACAACTGCATCTGATTCCGATAACGGTGGTTATAAAATCAATAACCAACATTCCACAGGTAACGAGTTCCCTTCGGCATTCTTTCGAGGCGAGCCTAATGACCTGGGAGAACGTAATCGTATAATATTCGCGAAATACAGAGCCGCGGACCCGTCCACGACCCGTGGAATGCCGTACGCAGAAACACACGATCAAAAGAGTATGTATTTTGTAAATGGCTCCGACCGATATGTATCTCGAAAGTCCTGCTTTGCATACGACAACGTTGCGGACCGTGCAACCTTTACTCCTAATACAACGCGTTTTCTACCAGCGAGAAATTTTATTTTAGTTTTTTAAACGGAACTTCGACTTCACATGTACTAAAATATTGAACGATTTAAGAATAAAAAGCATACGCTTATACTTTAAAAAGAAGATTTGTTATTTTGTAAATGACCTGGACCGATATGCATCTCCGGAATCCTCTTTTCCATATAACGTTGCAGTCTGTGGAACCTTTACTCCTAATATGTACCTCGTCGTGCTTTCTGTCAACGATAAATTTTATTGTCTTTTTTTTGAATCTTTAAACATTAAAATCCTCCACTCCGTTCAGAAGTTATGATTTTTTTAAACACGCGCGTGGAATTTCAGGGAAACGTTTATGGTCAGTAAATACAGGTTCCTTTTACTCAAATATTTCGGAATAAGGTAAACAAAGTGACAGAAATCATTTGCTGTCTCGTTAACCTCATTCTCTTGCTCGGAATAGAAAAGACTAAAACTTTCATCGATAGGAAAGTAAACCAATCAACGAAAATGTAGTTTCCTTGTTCACATAATGTCCTCTCTACGTCGTTCTAAATCAAACGATCAATATTATCGACAGGTATGTATTTATATAACCGTGAAGCAAAGACCTGGTCAAGTATTCAATGTTACAAAACAAAATCCTACGGTCTCTGGTTTCTAATTACGTTTCGAACGTGTGTATCGCAAAAATATCCGAATATAAGTAGCGTTTTATAGAAATTTCTGTCACTGTTCGCCACGAAGAATAATATCGAGACAAGGAAAAGTAAATTTCCTTGAAAGTCAATTACTCCCATTTAAATATAAAATGTTCCGCATCGACTTTGCATTGCAATTCTCTACTCCGTCATCCGACAGGCGGATAAATTGTTTGCGCTGCGTAAAAAATGACGCTGCGTCTCCTCGGGCAACCCGATGCGTTTCGTAATCGAAATTTCAACGTTTTCGATGAATGCCCGATACCTTACGGATCGCGATAATATTGCTTCGAGACATCGGTCGATTCGGTCCTTTACGGCTGCTGCTTGGTATCGCATTTTCAAACCAGCTTTCTCTCGGATCAGGTTTGAACCCGAGAATGGAAGGATCGTTCTCACGATGACGTACGCGGTTGCAACCGACTTTTTAGTTCCTTCGTTAAGAATCGAATAGCTGTCACCTTAGCTTTCCCCTGATTTAGCGAAAATACAGACGATCTAGTCAGCTGCAGTTTGCAAAAGCAATCAAGTGAAAGTTGGACGAATGCAAATTTTAAATCTCCTTAAAATTTTCGAAACGATGGTATTTAAATCGTAAAATAAATAAAATCAGCGTCTCGAACGATAGATCGGGGTTTTATCGGTGAAAAAAAGGTCGAAGTGTGTTCGTTAGTAGCACGAAGCCACGTTGAACGCGTTTCATTCATCGTTACATAGTGGCTCTCATCGAGTTGCGCAAACGCACGCACGCACACAGAGAGAACGCGAGAATCAAGATATTATCAGCGTATGTTTGCCGGTTTGGCAGATTAGGATAAGACGTACCGCGTACGTAACGTCACATAATAACACTACCTTCTTTCTCCTTCTTCCCATCCACGTAATCAGCGCATTTCCTTATCCGTGCTTAGAATCGCAGAAACAGTTGCACCGAGCTTCATTCAAGTTTCCATTTAGTGGCCACTCATAGTACGCTCCGCGTAGTACTATATCTATTACTTACTACGCTTCATGCCTATGCGCTGAATTTATGCAATCGCAACAGCGATGGCTATAAACGTGCTTCTATCGTACCAGAGATTATAAACCCATTCGTGATCTCGCCGCGTAAACGAGCCATCGTGCTCTAACACTATCCTCGCGGGCAAATATCTACTCCACGTCTAACCAATTCTAGTCTCTCTCTTATACCTCTACGAAAATGAAAGCTAAACGTCAACTCTTATTCTTCTAAAACGCAAACCTGAAGTGGGCATCTTGAAACAACTAAAATTTTTATTTGATATGCAATTTCTAAGTCCAAGCAATCGATTCTAGTATTTTCGTTGGAATAAAACAAGCAAATTGTCAAGGGACGTATTGAAATAATGATCAACGAGATCCTAGGATTATTTATTAATCCAGCATATCGTAATATTTCTTGCACGGCCGTGGATTTAATTTCTACTAATTACAGCAGACGCGTCGCGGTAACTTTATTCACCCGACTCGCTTTAATTCTGAAATTTATAATGGCACCGGTCGAGGACTTCGCTAAAATCGCAAGTGCAACCTTCGCGTACACAACATTATGTTGCGTGTAGATTCGCGAACATGCAGGCGCAAACACGATCTCTTGCTTGTAATCAGCTTGCCATTGCGTGAGCATGCAACGCAACGTTAATTACAATTAATAATGTTATGCAATTTCTCTACGTCAGTTGCCGTAGACCCTCTCGCCAAAGCAGAACCCACAATGAGGTTAACCCTTTCGCTGCAAAGGGCGTGTACACGGCCAAGAACATTAAATCAGAATATTTGCGTGTCGCCCGACATATTAATTACGCATCTGTTACGGCACATTGCTGTTCGTCGACGTACATTTGGTGCAAAGAAAAAATCACGATTTAAAAAATAGTTAAAAATCAAATTTAGAGAATAAAATTTGCCCAACTCTCTGTCGCATACTAACGTATCAAGATCGTCAAGAAAAATTTTACTACCTGATATTGAAATGATAAAAAAAAGAATTTACGAACTCTTGGCAATGGCAAGTCGACAGATCAACGAAGAATTTACAGCGAGACGATTGAATCGAATGCTCGATTCTGCGTACCGTAAACTTGAAAGTGCCACTCTTGCACTACAACTACAAGGTACTTACTCGAGAGGCCGGTAAGAAATAACCAATCATCATAAATCAAAAGGAATTGATTATCGGTGGACGTAAAGAAAGAAACGCTACCACGCGATAGTCATCACCTTTTAGTGTGAGCAATTTTTCAAACAATCCATTCCCACCCATTTCGCGAACGTCTTGGCAAATTAGTAATACCATCGTCTCGAACAAATATTATTCGATCATTAAACGGGAACATTTAACGCACAAATTATTTTTAATTCATAATTCTAAAAGAACGACTGCACCGACAGGAATAATAATTTTCTTTTCTCATCGATGACAAATAAAAGCATATTTCTGTTTGAAAGAAACCACGGCGAGACGAATCTTTATTGCGACGAGTTAATTGGAAACAATAAAACGGCCCGTTCGTATTATAAATAGATTATAAATTTCTTCCACCGTTCAAGTTTGTTCACGTTAGACAACTCTGCAAATACACTCCCGTCCATAAGTCATCGAACACTCAACGAATGTGGAATAAAAACAAATTAATACCGCGAACCGACGTAAATTATGAAATAAAATTAATATTCATCGGATTATAGAATAAACGTGACTCGTATTGCACCTCGATCGTTCAAATTATTATGTTTACAAAATTTACGGTAAAGCAGTTATTGAAAATAAGCAGATGTAACGAAGCAAGATAATAAAGTCGTTTCAAAGTATTGTATCCGTGCGTTTTAATTTCCATTTCCCAAGGGGGAAAATGCCAGGTAACTTGTGGACGGTAGCATACATAACCTTTCGCGACATGTCTCAACTGCACCGTGAAATTCGGTGCACGTAAATGCAGCTCAAGTGCATGGAATGGATGATTGATCTATAGATCGAACTGTTGAACCGCGAATTCCTTGCGGTGCGGCCGCAGTGTTATATCGAGGGAAGACGAAGCAATGCGAGCAATGCCCGTGAAGAGACCGAAACAAATTGCATTCCGATAAAAGAATGTCGTTCCAATATTTATTCGGTTATCCTTTGTTTATCTTCTACGAGACTGACACTGACTTGGACTCGCGAGAACATCGATCGATCAACAGATTTCTAATTTTGAACGAGGAGCGCGTCTATATTTGTCAATACCGATTATGCTTTTAGCCAATAATACTGGTTATTTATATGTAAGTGACGCGGGCCATCAAAAAACATTGTTATTCATGTATGGACGGTACAACGTTTAGTGTGTCTATTAATACCCAGACATATTATAAATTACACTAATTTATTTTTAACACGGCTAATGAATTATGCGCATACGATGATTTATTGGCTACGAAACAACGTACAAAACATGCTGTTATTTCTTAACAACGAGGCAGAACTAATTAAGAACTAATATCACGACCGAGAATTCTTTTCAACGTAACTTAAATAATAATACGAATAACAAGAAACTTTCAAGAACAAGAACCATGAAAATTTTGACGAGCTTACTCCCAGAACGCTTCATCGACTTTTCTCGGGTTTACGTAAGAGGCTCGAAACTTCATAACCCTTGGCATCGTGAACGGGAGTCCGAGTAATTATTTTTGTCATCGAGCTCGGGAACACGTGTCCTCGCTATTTGTAAACAGAGTGTTTGTCAACAACGAACGGACCAGTTCATTACGCCCTCCCGTTACGTTTGCCAAGCGAATAAGTCCGCGATCGTTCAACCCGACCTCCTTTTTTTCAAGAACCACCTTTATGTACGAGTCTCTCCTCTCCTCGATCGTCGGAAGAGAATGCCCGCGGAACAACCACGACTCGTAACATCATCTTCAGCGATGGCAATTAACCCTCGAGCGTCCACCATCTTTTTAACACCAGATTTATGGAACCCGTCATTAAAATTCTGTGTGCACATAGACACCGATTCTCCGAATGATTCTATACTCTCTTAATCGATATCGACGATCGATATCGTGCTCTATAACATTCTATTGTATCATACTATCGTAATAACTCGATAAAGGCAGGTAATCAATTGCTATACGAAGACTGACGGAAAGCAAATTATGTCACAGTCGATACGTGTAACCGCAAATACAAGCAGATATAATGATTTATCGAGATGACTTTGTCAAGTCACCGATCGAGCGTGTCCAAAATTTCATTGGTCGCTTTCCAATTGCCCTTTCGCGAATATGGTTGCACCACAAATTATCGTAGTGCCGTTGACAATTTAGAGTAAATAAACTACTCGATTGTCCGTAATAAAAATTCTGATTTCGTGGAACATCAGTTCGTTTCGATTTGGCGCGTTAACCTGTGGAGGGAATAACTATTTCTGCCGCTGGCTAACGAGACGTGTATCGAGGAGTGACAGAAGGAGGACTGTAAAAAAGAAAACACACGCGGTAGGCGATACTTTCGATCCATTTGACCGAGTTTTTCTTACGTCGCTTGCCTTTTTTGCCCGATCTCCCACTCGTGGCACGAACCCGGCTCGCGAGATCGTTGACCGAATGACACGATGAGCCGCCACGAGCCCGTTCGTTCACTCGCGACGTCGTTAGCCGAGGAAACAACTAACTTGGTTTTATCGCCGCACGTGGGACAACCTTATCGGATGCACATCCGTTTTATGCACGTGCATTTATCGGTCTATGATAAAAAATAAAAGAAAATACTCGACGGACACGTTCACAATGATGTTCGCCGCGAGTAAAGAACAACCGAGAATTCAAGAAAAACGATAGCTCATTCGCGACGTTGACAGCCGTTCCCGTGTCGTAATTCTCGCGTCGTAATGTTCTCGGACATTAACGACCGCGAACGGGGAAATATCAATCGGAAGGAAAAGGGCGTGGGACTTCTTCGAGGACTGTTATCTTTTTATTTTACTTATTTTACTTCGTTTCTACTTTCGACGCGGGAAATATTGGCAATTCAAGGTCGCTCTCCAGACCGTGAATCATAGTTACCACGAGGCCCCCCCCACTTTCAACGTCATACTAACTTGCCTCTCAGACAGCACGTGGCCTGCAGGTTTCTGATTATCAAATGCAACGCGCGGAACGAAGAAACACGAGACAGAGAGGTGACCATACGTTATTAAGGGGACAGTGACCTCGAGCGGCCAATATATTCCGCCATGACGGTGGTACTAATCCCGATAAAAATCGACTACGCGATACGGTACACTTCGTTAACAGCCAATCAGATTACTCTTTCGTCTCCTTTCGTTCTACCAGGCTGGCTATATCACACCTGACGAGACATACTTCGAAATAGAAACGGCACGTATCGTAAAACTGTCTTTTTTTTTCTTTGTAAAATAAGGTGGCGACTTGAAAGGAAACAGGTGTTCTTTCGTCCGAGTATGTTACATCATACATAACGATTCCACGCACTGTGTCGCTGAACTATGAACTGTTCATACCCACGGAACGACAAGTTTGATAATTAATAATGAAATATCGCGTCGAGGTATAGTGAACGAGACCATACACACGGGCGTGACCTAAATTACGATTCTTCGGAAATGTCAACGAAATAACCCCGTTTCTATTCCGAGCCACTTCGAAAAATTCCAACTCAACAGCGATATGCGTGTTTAAAAATAAAAATGCCAACGATTTTAACAGTTGGAGAAAAATATATTGCGCGCAATGTGCAATAACTTCCGTCGATGTCAACGCTGGTAAACGTTTCCGTTTAGTATTTCAACGTATCGGTAATTGTTATATAATTATTTAATAAGAACCGCGGCTGTTATTTATATTGCAACGGACATCGTTTTAAATTGCGTTTCACACCTTCGGACGCGTGCTGTGTACGGACGTATTTATGACTAGAAGTAAAACAATTCTGCAAGACCTTGAGCAACGGTTATTTGAGCCATTTGAATGATTAAGCGAATACAAGGGGGCGCCATTACAGCACATCCGAGTAAGAAATGGAAATTGTAGGTGACTAATCAAGAGAAGTAATTCCCAGGGTTATTTATCGTCGGCGTAAAACATGACAAGCAACCACACGATAAAATCGATTTACTGTAAAGGGTATGTTTAGCCAACTGACTTTAATCGTCGAGTTCGCCGGCGTTAACGTTGTTATGCGTTATGCGGCTTCCATTAACCTTTTCAATAAAACTAATATTAGAACGTAAAACAATACCGAACAATTCTTTTGCCCCTGTTTTCGTTTATAAGTGTAAATTTTGTATTACAATTTATTAAATATCGCAAGTATTTGTCAAGCATGTTTAGAATGCTGTTGTTTACATTTAAATGAGGGATATTTACGAGGAAATCTCAGCGTTATATAAATCCATAGACGACTTTATGTAATATTCTATATATTCTGTATCAGAAATTATCTGTTTATTTTCGTGTATAAGAGGATTCTCAAAATATACTGTTGGCAATAATTAGAGAATCTCAAGACTGTATGAGAAATTAAATAGAAATGAAAATAGTACAGAATATTTAGTTTCTATGCTATGGGGCTTTATATTTTACCTGCCTGTAATAAAATATATTAATTTTTAATTTTCTAAAAATTATATTGGATTGTGGGGTCAATTACAATCATTTTAGGTCATTAGACATACCCTCGAAATCCTATCCACATTCGAGAAAAAAATTCGAGAAGGTGTGAAATTTTTCGATGAAATTAAAAAATTTTAAATCGTTCTAAAAAAATTATTTTTAGTTGCAGGGGTCAATTACAATCATTTTTGGTCATTACACATACCCCCGAAATCCTACTCAGTTTCGAGAAAAAAATTCCTTACCGTAAATATAATTTCTAGCCAGAAATGTCGGCCCGAATTTTCATGCGAAACTTTAAAACGTCATAACTTCTGAACGGATTGACGGAATTTAATTTTTAAAAAAGCAAACTACGCGTATTTTGACGGAGAATATGTAGAAATTGTAAAAATATTCAAAAAGTTGGTCCTCAACCCCGTGAACTGAGAAAAACCCCCGAAAATTGGTCCAATTTTCAAACAGCCATAACTCCTACAATAGTGAATATATTTCAATGAAATTTATTTCTGAAGTAGAGCCCATGGGTACCTACAAAAAAGTATTAGACAACTTTTCTGTAGGGCGTCAAACAAATTTATTAAAAATGAAAAACGAATTTTATAGAAAAATCGACAGGGGGTAGGGTGCCTCAATTTTTCGGCGAACAAAAAAATTTTCAAATCTTTCTGGAAAAATTATTTTAGGTTTGGGGGACGATTACAATCATTTTTGGTCAGTAGACATATCCCCGAATTCCTACGCAGTTACGAGAAAAAAATTCGAGAAGGTGTGAAATTTTTCGTCGATATTAAAAATTTTCAAATCTTTCTGGAAAAATTATATTGGGTTGTGGGGTCAATTACAATCATTCTTGGTCATTAGGCATGCCCTCGAATTCCTACCCACTTTCGAGAAAAAAATTCGAGAAGGTGTGACATTTTTCGTCGAAATTAAAAATTTTCAAATCTTTCTGGAAAAATTATATTTAGTTACAGGGGTCAATTACAATCATTTTTGGTCATTAGGCATACCCTCGAAATCCGACGCATTTTCGAGAAAAAAATTCTTGACCGAAAATATAATATTCATTGATGTCGAAGGAGGGCATGATTCTTATTAAAAGGTCGTCGTGCTATTATTTTTCGTTTAAACTGCTTCCACGACGAATGAAGTATTTTTCTAATGCAATAACTTGTGTTTGCATTAATTCGTGCAATAGTGGAATACTAGTTCCTGTGCAAGAACGGTGTTCGACCACGTTGACATGCATAAATACATACCCGCACCGATAACTATATTTCATGATATAAGTAACGATAAGTTCTGTACGAGTGGCAACACAAAAAAAAAACAGGGACTTGGACGTGGCGCCAAGTCTCGTCGCGTGCAACGATAACGACACCGTATTACGTACACTCGTTTATTCGAACCGAAGGCATTTAGAGCGGCTGTCTTTCTTTTCTCTTTGTTTCGTATCTTTTTTTCGCGACGACGCTCACCTCATTGACACGTGACTACACAAGTTTCCTCATTGCTGGACATCGTACCTCTTCTTTCCTTTCTCGGACACTCGGATCTGTTTCTTTACTTTGTCTGCTCGTGGTTCGTGAGTTGGGAACGAAATACGCAAATACTATGTACAACAATATTACGTTTACAATTACACATTTCTCTAATATCAATTTTTTACGGTATTACGTAATTTCGTTCCGCAAAATACATGAAATTACTTTCGACTACAATAATGTTCAATTATTCCGACGAATATACCAACGGATGTCTATAAAACGATTCATAGCAACGCTATTATCAATTCTCAAGATATGTTTTCATACCCAATAAAAAATTTTTACCCAACTTTACGAGACGAAGAATTATTGAAAGCAATATCGTCCATTGTTTCGCTCTATTCTTTTTCCTCTCGGTACATTGGCGTATAATTCTAGTCGCCTTTACTCTTCCCCGTATATGATATCCATATTAGCCTAAGATCCCTGAGGGGACATCATGCATACGATGTGCATCGTAATAGGCCGATTGTTGAAGAACGATTGCGATCTTTAATATTTATGGTGTCTTACGAGCGTCGAGGTTCAGTTATACGAGCATGCCTCAACTACTTCGAACAGCCATAACGCGCATGCATGTAACTTCTTAAAATTTTGTACCGTGAGAACAGACATAGCCATAAAACAAAGCCATAAAGCTGCTGTCAGTAATGCTTCGAACAAGAAATCTGCCGTATCTTCGAATAATGATTTGAAACAATTATTTTTCGGAACTTTTTTAAAATAAAAGTTCTTCGTGACTGGTTCGAGAGCCTAGACAAATATTCTAACGATTTTCAAGCCCCGATACATTGTCGGACAAGCTGACAAACTTCGTATCCGTTTGACGTTCGATCGAATGTCCACATTTGTCTGCCCCGTGCATAAACCGTTCCAAACATTTTACCCTGTTCAATCGATGATCGATGAGATCGATTTCGCCGGTCAGCCGTACCTAAACGAGACAGCGGGATCAAAGTAACGTCGTTACCGCGACGTCGTATCATCCGTCTCGATGATTATTTCAGTATGCAACTATACCTGTAATTTCCAATCGACGATGGACAATCACCCGTTTCAATCGAGTCTCGGTCTCCTTCTTCATCTTTTTGCACGCGTCCTTCACCTCGTGCATCACGATGTCGCGTTTCAGTTCTCACCGCGGATAAACGCAGCCGATAATATAAGCGCTGACACAACGAACGAACGTCACACACGACTTTGGCGAAGCCGTGGCACAACCGGTACTGTTTCGTCATCTCGAATTAAGGGAACGGAGAAGAGAGGGGGGCGAGAAAGAGTCGGATAAAAACGACGAGGAAGACCGGGACGACATTAACCATTAATTGCAGCCATCGTATCTCTGACATTCGCGACTTTTACGAGAGACCAGAACAGAAACGTCAGCGACATTAAATCGCGGGACATATTAAAAGTAATTAATGGAGTCCAACAAGAAACACGACGCGAGAAAATTACCGATTTTATTTTCATTTGCCAGAGATTCTATACCAAAAATATTTTTAATAAATGAAAATTCAATACGAAGGGAACTGGTGATGTCGTAGAAATTGCTTAGAAAGTCCAAGGGAGATCTTTCCGCAGTTTAATGTCGTGAAAACGCCAGGTGTAACAGTCGTTACGCACAATGGAGTCATTAGGATAACTTGTTACCGACAAATGGTTCCACAATCACCAGTCACGTTCTATAAATACGCACGATGACTCTTGACTCTAAGGTGTGTCTAGGGACAGGTCGCGGCGTGAAAGACCTGCATCTATTTTTCTCCACAGGTGAACAGAAGCAAAAGGAACGAAGAGAACAATGAACGAAGAATTATGTTACGGAACAACGTAAATTTAAAATAATAAAAACAGAATATCTTTTTATAGAAAATAGCGATGTTCGTGTAAAAAAAATTCATCCATCGTGCAAGCAACGAATTCGATTTTGTCGATCAACGGTATAACTAAACGATGTTCACAAATTAATGCCGTGATTGTATTATAATCGCGATTCTCAAGTGTCCCCGTCCTTGTAGTTTAGAAGCGTGTCGTTTTGATAGGAATATGCACGCGCTTCGTCACCTAGGAATGCAGAAGGAAACCCGAAGCCGCAGTCTCGTATAACGGCCTGCGTTATAACTTCACCGCAGACGCAGAAATATAGTATAGTATACTTTCGTTACGATGCAACGTGTTCACGCGGATAGTTAATGGACGGAACAATGCAATATTCCCTGTAACGATGCATCCCTCTAATACGCCGACGTTACGGGTAATACGTTTTAATTTTATATCGCGTCACGTGTGGAATTAGATTCACCGGCGACAAACCTTTTTTGCGCGAAAAAACGTAGCCAACTCGCGTAAGATCACCGTGGGAAACTATTCCTAATAAGTCACGTTTACAGCGTTAAAACTAATCGTCGTTACCGTTGTTTTCGTATGTAATTTTATGATCGGTTTATGAAAGAAAAGTGTTTCCATCGGTCTGTGCTCGAACTGGCTCGGGAGGCGGCGCGTAATTAGAAACTGCGAAACGAAATTCAATCCAAGATGAAAGAAAATAATCCGTCGGGTTTGCTCGTGGTTCTCGTAACGTCCCGTCCGTCGAAGGTTCGCGCAACTTTCTCTTCTGTCCGCTCGGGACACCTTGTAGAAAGCAACGGCTGTATCGGCGTGGTACACGGCAGGTATATCGAAGCCCGAGACCTTTGTCGGTCGGGCTAACCAGAAGGAGGGACCCCGTAGGGAAGCCCGAGACAAAGGGACGAACAGGGTCCGAAGAAATGAGCAGGGGAGACGCGGAGAGGAGAGCAAAATGACCCAGATGCTCCGAAGCCCATACATTTTGCTTGCGTTCAGCAAAACCAGCTACAAGAGGAACCAATTGGTAAGCAAGTTTCTTCAAAGACTACGCCACTCTTTCCGCCATTTCCTTAAAAGACTCTTTCGTCCAGTCAACGCGGAAAGGTTTCTCGATTCGAAATCCACCCTTTTTAACCCCTTAACGCTCATATTTTTCATGTTAACCAACAATGATCAGTTTTCTTTATTGGATTTGTTTATAAAAAAAATGGTTCTTTTTAATTGCAATGTTGTATCTAACGTATAATTTAAAGAAAAACAAATATTATCATCCCTTGAACCGTTGGATTAAACAAATATTGTTTTTCAAAGCAGTCAGACTCGGGCATGAACGTTAAGGGGTTAATTAAAATTGGTTTTAGAGGTTTCAAAGAGCCATCGTCTTATAGAGAAGCACATTTTTTTTTTTAAATGAGATTAAAAAATTAGCCAAAAATGATTACTTTTCAGACCATTGTGCAACGGAGTGAAGCTACTTATTATACTACATGTTTTGTAGCAATATTACCATTGGCACGAAGAAGTTGGAGGGGCAAAGGCGAGCCCGACGGGTGAAGCACGTGATGTCTGGGTTCTTGGCGTCCTTCCCTACCGAGCTGAAACGCACACGTAGACTCGAGATCGAGAGGAAGAACCGGAGGGAAGAGACCTGACGAGGGAACTTCACTGATGCGAAAATTCTGTTTCTTTTTACAAAGCCCTAGGAGAAGTGGGAGAGATGGCTGCACGCCCTGGGTCTCTTAAAGGGCAGGACACTTTGACGTGGTCTAAAATAAAACGTGTTATAAATAACCTCAGAAACGAAAATAAACATTTGCCCGACACGAGCTTCTGTGTTTCGATTTACAATAATACGAGCTATAGAAAACAGCGGTAATTTTTCCTACTAAAAAGACTGGACTTGCTTTGAAATATGAATAAAAAACATAAAAAAAATATCTTTGTTTTTGTTGACCTTCAGATTCTTGTCACTTCCTGCGTGTCCCGATAGTTTTGTGATTCGTTGTGAAAAATCTGCTATGCGCGAAGATAAAAATGTAAATATATGTTTCTCACAGCCCACGGAAAGAAAAGAGGAGCAACAGACACGAAGAGATACGCGTAACCTCGAAATAATGCTAAGGATTCATGGAAATGAATGCAATCCACCTTCAATGTTTTTCGATATAGTATCCGTGATCCTTGACTCAATGAAAGCGACCCACGATCGCAGCCATTGCTCAATATCTCGTACCAGCGTGTGTATAATTATTTAAAAAAAAAAATCAGCAACAAATCGAACTCGCGAGTAACGATATTATCGTCGACGCGCTTCTGGAAACGAAGGAAGTGACCAATTAAATTTATTACAGGAACCGGATGTGCAAACTGCAGTTGCTATAAACCATTAAAATTAAGGTTAAAGTAATAACGATAACACTGCATCAATGAGTCACCTGGCTTAAGTAATCATCGTTTACTGCTATTAATTATAGTTACGCTAGAAGAAATACACAAAGGAATAATTTTTTTTTGTCATCTCTGTCCACAAGACGTTTGAAACACATTTGAATACTATTATTAATTAAAGAACCTCGAAGTAAGTAATTGAAAAGTCTTGAGAGGAGTATTTGAAAACAATCGCATACGGCACAAAAGCACGATTATGCGTGCGAAACAACCCCCACCCTCGCAAAGAGTGTAGGCCCGATCCAAGTTTCGTTAAAAGGCGCATGAAGAGAAGAGCGGTTTATTTTTATTTTTGTCTGGCGAACGTTAAATGAAAATGGGTCGAGGCGTCTGTGCTCATTTGCACTCCTTCTTTTGCTTCTTTGTCAATGCGATGTCGCTACGAAAGGCACGATATTTATCCGTGCATATACATAGCTCTAGGTGCTGCCAAAGAACATCATAAATAAATATATTTAATTCGTTATCTATTATTCAAACAACATTTTTGCCCGCCCCTGCTGTCGAGCACCAATATAATAAATAAATAAAAATATCATTCCGCTAATTTCTATTTGTATCGTCCGGTAGTTTAATTATTGACCATCGATAGCGTCTCTTCGCGCCTCGTCTTATTCTATTTTCGTTTCCGTTGTTTCTTTTCTCGCCGGCAGTCGCGCGCAATTATCCACGTGCGCCGTTCGCCGTGTGACCAATTAATAAAGAAAGTGTTCCCGATACTTTTCGTAACGAGCAAGAAGTCCGCGAAAGCAAAAAAGAACAAGTTTCCCGAGATGCATCGTATTTGGAGATCGGACTCGTTAATATTCGCAACGTAGCGAAGGGGAACCGAGTCGCGAGACGCTTCTTAGTGGGCCAGGGCTCCGCAAAATTCGTTGGCCTTCGTCGGTCGAGTGTCAAGAAAGAAGGGACAGAACCGAAGACGGAGGCAAGCGAGGCCAAATACAAGGAAAAAGACAAGAAAAAAAAAAAGAAAAAGAAAGAGAGAAAACGGGAGTGGAGGACCAGCGGCGAAGAAAGGGACGGAGCGAGAGAGAACAAAAGGGACGGAAGATCTCCTTAAGAGAAATGCGTGGGAATTGAACCATGTGGCCCGAGGACTGGTTCGCGAAATATCGCATTGCGAAAGTACGCGCATACCCGTTAACGACCATCCAACTGCGCGATGAATCGTGCACGTGAACGACTGGATCCCGACTGTAGTAAGCGTTGCATGCACGTTTGTTTTCACCGAGCACAAAGGTTCGATTAAATTTTCGACAAATTATCCCTCGTATGCGTTGACCCAGAGTACGCGACAAGATGTGGCATAGAGCCTTGAGAAAAATGGGTCTCCAAAGATGTTCACCGGGTAACTTCAATGAAATAATAACAGTAATCAGCTGATGTTCGCAGCAGCGTCGGAGGATCAAACCGAATAAGGGCAAACTAAAGCGGTCAGTGCCGCACGGTTGGGCTACGGCGAGACAAATGATTAAAGCACCGACATGACTAGGCATACGTGGTCGATCGTTGGCGGGTCTAGTTTAACGCCGTGGGATCGGACGTCGACTTTCACATGCTAAAATTAGTCGAACAACGCCGCGCGACAATTCGTAAAAGCCGCCGCCATCGGCGTTGCGTAATATTTCTGGTACGTTCGCGCGTGTACGATTGAGCTTCATTGGCGAATTCACCTTGCCAAAGAGAAACAGGTTACCGTTTCCGGTCCACGGGTTAACCTTAGTAGGAGCGATATCCTGTTAAGGACGCGTCGCTTGCCCGCTAACATCACCGTACGCTGTGAAAACGTGCAACCATGAAATAATTCATTCGATCCGTAAACTGTTCCGTAACGTTTAACGAGATCGGTATAATTCTACGATAGGCAAAAATCGAGACCGAGTTTTTCCTTTGGAAACGATAGGAAAACCGGGGGAAAACTTCTTTTCCCGATTTGCATACATGAATAACTTCGTCGAACGTCGTACATTTTGATAAGTAACGAAGACAGAATGTTTCGGTTTGGAAAAATCCATTAATCGATATCGATCGTCGTGCAAAAAGTGCGGCATAAGAATAACTTTTTGTACGCACAGCACATTTTGCACTCGTTTCGTGTGATACATCTTGGAATTTTAGATCGATGGTTTCGCGCGATCGAGGAGAAAAGTGTTGCACGAAAATAATATACAAATTAATCGCAAATTAGAATTATATTACATTCTACGAGACAACATTCTTCTTTTTCTCTACGTGCAAATGATTACTAAACGGATACTGTTTGTATCCGTTGACCAAATTAATCCTTTGAATCGGGTGTTTAAGAAATGATCGGTACACCGAATTCGAAGGATCAATCGAATGACGTGATGATGGATGCGAGAAGGAGAATGGTAATCAAGCTCGTGTATTTAATTCTTCCTCCAGGCACAGGTAATTTATTGGAGGAAGCGCTACAGATGCATCGCTTTTCGCCAAGAAGCGTCTAAAAGCTCATACGTAGAATAATACGTATGTATTTCGAACGAAGTTTAAGAAAAAGTTCCGTGTTCCTTCATGGTACAAAATAAAAACCCTAATTGTGTTCCCAATGGTTCGTCATACATCATAGAGTTCCATTTCGATGAATGTTTCTTGTCAGAGGAACATGTCTACGTTTCATGCCAAAAACGTTTCGCTCGCGTAACTTCAAATTTCAAGCACGGATGACTAGATTCGTATGTACAGGTGATTCCGTAAATAAATAGTAGATCGTCCCCATAAGTTCGCGCGGAGACGATAAAGAAAGGGTCAAATATCACCCTTTGGTATGAAATTAGAGGACGACCTAATAGTTACGGTTTGCTCGGATAGAACTTACCTTGGACAGTTTCTCGCCTTCGTGATGGGGCAGCAACGTCCTAAGCGACTGGAAACCGGCGTTAATACTTTGCATCCGACGTCGTTCGTTACTGTTGGCGATTTCTCGCCGCATTCTCTTCTCTTGCTCCATGTGGCTTCGCGGCGTAACGCAAGCAACGTTGCTGGTACTGTTCCCGTTGCTCAGAGCAACGTTCTGATCAGCAACACGGCGAGATATTGCGCCGTTGGTCTTCGATTGCGGTTGCTGTTGCTCTTGCGAATCAGCAACCTCGGCGACCGTCACGCTCGTGGTCACCGAGCTCTCCTCTACGTTTCCGATGATTCTGCAACAGAAATTAATACATTGTAGCACCTGTAAAAATATTATCTTTCAGTATTTCTCGACAATATTCGTCAAATTTTGTCTATAAAGAACTTAAACATTACCCTTATAATGTGGTTTGAATATAAATTTTAAAAAATATTGTATCATCGTCTGTCTGGGTATTGTACAATTCAGGGGCAGAAAAACTCCCGAATTCTATAGCGATATAGTTACTTGGCCTTAGTAAAATTTAGAAAACCTTTCACCCTTGCTACTCAATAGCGTTTGACCTGTCGTAAATTCACAAAACTACGGGTTTCCAGGTGTTCCGAAATAACAACGCGTGCAGAGAATTTCTGCTTTGCATACCTGCAGGTATGCCCCATTGACCAGACCATACGCAAACACGGACAATCGTCCCCAAAAATCCCTATTGGTGTTCTCACGCCCATGGTACTACCTGCTCAAGGAACACCTTTACATGGAGAAATTGAAACTAGGGTCCAACACGGTTTCTAACTGGATATATGTATTTCGAACTTTGCTGATCGAACTATTGCATTCCGTAAGCGAGCTCATCAAACTACTTGAACTTTAGCGAATTTCCAGTCACTCAACCAGCCCAATCCTCGTATTCCATTTATCTTCAAACTTGACCAAATTTCGAGTGATTGAAAACCCAACGTAGAATCTACCGAACTAATTTTTAATAAAACGAAATAAATATCGCGTCGATTTGAAGCGAGTACCGAAATTATTTTCACTCTCGGGGGAAAAAAAGGAAAACAAAGGGAAGAATATGGACGTGTAATTTTCAATATATTCAAACGCAGGCGGGTCAAGAAATCTGTCATTGGCAGCGCGAATACGGCGGCAGCAATTCATTTGATAGCCGCGCGACAAACGCCGGTTGCAGTCTCTTGAAAAGCATTTTGGCGCGACCGCCGAAGAGATCCCGAAAATCAAAGAGACGAGATGGAAGAGGACACTGACGAGCGCGTATCTCTCTATTCGCGCCCCCATATGACGTCTACCGCGTTTCGTCGGGTTTTGCGGACGGCTCTGAATATTTGATTTACAACCAGATACGAGAGAGTAAAAAACCAACGCGGATGGAAATATAAAAACGTCTGTCTGTCTGGGTCCAAGGGCTTTTAAGGAAATTGAAAGCGTCGAGCTGTTTGTTTCGCGAATCTACCCGGCGTGGCCGCGACTTATCGGCAGTTAAATTCGCGGTCAATGAAGCAGGACGACATTGTTCCGTGGTTACCGTCACAAAGGCTGCACACCGCAATTCCACATAACATTGCCCCGTTTCTCACACCCAACTTCCATATTCGATATTTTTATTCCCATATTTTAGTTAACTAATCTCTAATATTAATCGACGTCAAGCCACGCTTTTTAAATCGTTTCGGTGCGAGAATAAATCCATGGGATCATTCGGCAATAAAAGGAGACGCGAACAATCGAGAAAGATCAGCAATTCCGCAAAGTGGTGTATCATTATGGCGGCGGGCGTAATGAAAGAAAGGCGGGAAACGAGTAGCACTCGCACAGTGGGTAGGAAATATCTGGTAAAATTACACAGAAGAGACAGACGCGGAGGAGACGATAGGGAGAAAGAGAAAAGAGGGGAAAGATCGGGATGGCGGATGTGAGATGAGTCAGCAGGGAAAGACCGTGACCTTGTGCCCTGCTCTCGGAAATATTAGTTCACCGCGTGCCGATAATAGAAACGGAACATGTTCGTGTGTGTGTGTATATAATATACGAGGAAACGCACACATTACGACGACGAGTCCTTACAATTCACTGTTTCCGTTGAATACTAATTTCGATCGACTCACTTTCGCTTATGCAGTCTTTAGGAACCATCCCTCGTTTATGTATTGTATTGTATTAAACGGTCCCAGTTCGACATAGATGTTTCGTTGATCGAATGTTATAAACGTAAGCGTTCGAGTGTACGATAATAACACACGGTACACGCAGCGGAATTTCACATGGCATTCACCCACCGAATGGTTACATTAGATCAGCTGGTAAGCCGACGGTTGGTGCTGTGACGTCAGTTTGTTCGTCGAATACCCGCTGAGCTCGTTCGGATCAGTCCCGTGGAAGTAGGTCGTCTAAGTAGGTGGCTACCTTCCTTTTCATCGCACACCTTATACATATATAGTCGTCATTGAAGGGGGTAAACATAATCTTTACTCACTCGGTTAACGAGCTGACGCTAATTGGTGCAAAAATGTCAGAAACCATCCGCCCACGGAACGTCGCGGTAATCGAGATAAAAATGCGGAGCCACGAAACAAACGATCGTTTATGCAGGTGTTCCAGCGCTCCAAATAAATAATAACGCTTACGATAAAATGTTTGCCAAGTTCTAAACTCCGTCGACTAATAAAAAGAAAGGAATGTTACGAAAAACTACCTGGCAACAAACAACGAATGGGGAATTATTAAAAAAAGATAAAATCAGAACGAGAGGCGCAATATCAAATACGGGCACCACAGTTATTTCCGAGTACGGCCGCACTCGGTCATTGGAGTCATAGGTGGAAAAGCCGTGGGGGCGTGCGAACGTTGTCACGCGGCGTTACGTGCACACGCGAAAAAGCGCGGTTGATACACCGCAGAATCAACACACCCACGCGCCCGCACACACGCACACGTACGCGTTCGAATCTCTCGCCGTGTCCGCGTTCCGTGTGTGTTTGTCGGTGCTACGCTCGCGCGAGCACTGTTCCTGTGTGCTCTCTGTGTATGTGTACGTGTTGGTAAGTGCTGCGCTCGCGACAGAGAGAGAAAGAGAGATGACGCGTTGTGTGTCTCAGCGGCGCGACTCGACGCTCTCGGTCGGCTCGCGTGAGTCACCAACAGCTGATGGCTGGCGCCACTCAGCTGGTTGTTACCGGTGCCTTCGTACGAGTCTCGCTATCTCTGGCTGCTTATCAGCTGCTAGCGACCAAGGAACGACCGGAAAGAACATCTTGTACGGGCTTGTTAAAAAAAAAAAAAATAGAAAAAAAGTCCGCTGAAAAAGAGCGGCGAGCGCGCGAACGAGACCACTCGAAAGTTTCGGGAGGCTTTTCAACCGAAGCTCGGGGGCCGGGATCAATGAAATGTAGTCGAAACGTGCCGGTTGGCTCGTTTCCGTTTTAGCGTCCCGCTCCCGATCGGTGCTTGCGAATGGAAATACACGGTTTGATGTTGCGTCGTACGATCGGAATAGGTCAAGGCTTGCGAAAAGTTGAGTAAATTCACGTTCGAGAGCCTTTAACGCTTTCATTCATCGGCTAAAACGAATCCGCTCCGAGGGATCCTCGACCACTGTTATACGTTACTACCGGGGGCAATTTCGTAATTAAGACGAACGCGGGGAGCAATTAAATACAATACGCACAGGCACACGAAGATACTTATTATCTTAAAAATATGTGTAACAATAGTCCGTAAATCTAGCGTGGATATATAGACATTTCGGACAGTGTAGTGTACGGATAACGTTTAGGTCTCGAAAACGGCACCGGTACGGAAGAAATTGTCTCGAGCCACCCTATATAAGCACCGAAGGCCAAGTTTGGGAAGATCAGGGGAACTGCACGTCGCTCTTCACATGGTCGTGGACGAACATGTATTGGTGCGTTTTTGTACTGTCCTTCCGTTTCCCTGTAGACGTTGGTTTACAGTGGGGTTTGAACACCCTACTCAATCTCGGAAAACCTCTCCCTACGAAGCCTATCTGACGCACAGAGGAGACCTATCTTCTCTAGAGATGTCCTGTACTCGAGAGAAAAAACGAACCTCGAAATATTCGGATCGATTCTAATACTCGAACTACCGCCTCGAATAAATTTCAACAGTCTTACACAATTTTGTTAATAACTTTGTAACGAAACCTCTATCAATAAATTGTTATTCCTGATTTTCGTTTTATTTTGGCCTCTAGAACACCCTGTATACCTAGATCGTTCGATTAATTGATACGAGAATCGATAATTCTTGATAAAAGAATGAATTGAATTTGTTGTTCGTTTAAACGCCACGTTGCTCGGACAATTGAGACCGAAGATTGGCCATTTCGTCCCGATACTTTCGATTGCAGGCCATTACGGTGATGCTCGAGCATCGTGGTTTCGGAAGGAAAAAATGGGAGCGAGTAAGCGTAAAGATCGCTGCCGGCGACAGCTGCTGCAAGGGAATTTTTCTAGAAACGAAGCTGTCCGCGACAGATGTTAGCAGGATCAAGAACAAAACCAGGAAAGAACATACAAGCCACGACCTTTCTTTACTCCGGATTCTTCGCGCGGGGGTAGAATCACGGTGGTGCGAGTTCACCTCAATTTTAACACGATTTTATGGAGCAATTCGTTTAAAACATAGACAAACATACCAGTTATTTCTCAAACGGGCTTGGAATAAATTATACGGCAATTTAAATGAAGAAGCAAGCCAAATTAAAACCAATCGTAGCGAATTGGAATGCCCAGCACGCAGTATACCCGGAATTGAAGATTGCAATTATGACTTTATTCGGTCACGGTTAAAAATAGACGATGATAACCCAGGATACAAAATTAGAGAGAAAGATGAATGTTGTACCATCAATTCTTATTGTAGAAAGTAATAACACCAGCGTGACACCCTAAGCATAAGCTTGATACGACCGCAAAGGGTTAATTCTCTAACATCCACTTGCGTTTCATTCACAAATTATATAATATTAATAGATCATTTAAACTGACACCGAACCGAGCGAAACTAATGAATCTAACATTCCTATTCGTTATTGGTAATTAAAATTTGCCAAAATGTGCAAGCGTGGAGCCAGTTTCAGTGGACAATTGACGAGATCGGGTGAGAGAAGGGACGCGATATAACAAGGAGAGACGGTGGGTGGCCATTTTCGCGGATGTCTTTGGCAGTAAGGATGCCTTGCTGTCGTGTTAGCTCACACAGGATAGAATGAAGAACGAGAATGGGAATGAGATTGGGAACAGCCAGGCATATATTTAGCTGTGTGACGTAAGGCACAGGCCAGCGGGCGCCACGTCGAGTCTACGTGCTTCTTCTCTTTCGTTTTTCTCTTTGCCCTCTTCCTCTGCTTTACTCGAGAGACAGTCAAACTCGTATCTGGAAAATAATATCGAGCTGAATTGATTTTTCCAGATAAAAAAGGTTAAAAGAAATCCTTCGTTGCCCGATCATTTAATTCGTCTACGATAACTTCGCGACTCGCTCTGAATATTAAAAAGAAAATCAGAAGAATCTTGGTAACAAAAATATTCGAGATCCAGGTTACAAGGACGGAAAGGGAAGAACGGATGAGATAAAATATTCGCGGA
Source organism: Colletes gigas (assembly GCF_013123115.1). Taxonomy (NCBI): domain Eukaryota; kingdom Metazoa; phylum Arthropoda; class Insecta; order Hymenoptera; family Colletidae; genus Colletes; species Colletes gigas. The sequence continues at coordinate 390,526 of NW_025106643.1, read as the reverse complement.
ACAAAAAGCTCTTTGGAGCGGAGAAAAAGTCAAGCAATAATGACCAAAAGGTAAAGGTGTTGCTAGGAAGGTTCCACGAAAATGGCAGAAACGGCACTTTGTCGCATTGTGGATCGTCCAAGTCGCGTTTTCAAAATGCTAGACTGCGATGGCCGAAAGTCAAGGAACAAAAGGAAGCCGGGTGCTGCACGCTATTCTTTTGCTCTTGGCACGGCTGAAATTCCAGGTAGTTGCAACACGAATGGTCTGGCCTTCCTTTGTTAACCATCAACGACCGGCGAAGAAACACGGAAATAGTCTTAAACTGAAAATGCCGCAGGTAGCGTCGATTTTAGCGAGATTTGACAGTCGAGTAAGCTTGTTCCGTAGCTAAGTTAGAAATCTGTCGAGAAATATTATTAGAAATTAGACTTTAAATAATAATAAATACAGAATGTTCTGAGCTATTCAACAACTGCATTTTTCTTAAATTTTGGAAATCGTATATAATTTTTTCTTTGAAGGGGAAAAAAACTTGACGTTCTCGTCGAAAAGGAACTTCATACATTCATGCAACTGTTATCTATCCTTGCGTCGGAGAACCTCCTTGTTAAAATGTAAAATAGATATCCTTATCTTATCCGAAAGTGAAGGCTGATTCCCACTAGCGTTCCAGAAAACCGACGCTCGCACGAGTATTAAAGCACTTTGTCGAAACGTTGTCGAGACTGTTACAACTTGGTAGAAAATAAACCATTCGAACCATTCCGAAAACCTTTTTGAAAGTGAACAAATTTTGTGACCAACTAAAACTATGAATCGCAAGTTGAAGCCTTCCTTAAAAGGGTGGAGAACGTGTGTAAGTAAAAATCTAGGTCGTACAAAATTACTAACAAATAAAATGAATTATTCTTCGATGTTCCTATTAGATTAGTTCGAAACTATTCTCCCTTTAAACCTAAATTGAATACTAATCGCGATAGCGTCGACCTAATAACTGGAATGTGTAATCTTGCAAATTTCCACTGACCTAGATTTCTTTGGTTCGCACGAGTCGCTCAATAAACACCTGATTAATTAATTACTCGCGAATCGATACACACCGAACATTACCTAATTGATTCAATCGTTTCGCTGTTATATATCGATACTGTTCTGTCGATAATCGTTAAATAAATAGCGCCGAAGATGGAATCGTCAAGGAATATTGGCTACAAAGCATGACCGTGCTCGAGAAGGGAAGGAGATAGAATTATCAAGCGGTATTGGTAACAACGCGCGAACGTGTTCGAAAAAGTGAAGAAAGAGAAGGGCGTCAGACGGAGGCATTATGTGTTTCTGAGGTTGGTCCCTTCGCTTTTATCCGCGAGTAATACCTACACACACACGTGCTTACGTAACATGAGTTTCGGTGCACGATGAATACGTGGAATGTAAGAGGTCAACAGAGAAACCATTGTTGTCTGCTGGCAGACTTCAGAACTGGAAGGCGTTTCGAGCTCGTAGTGGCCATTTTCGCAGTTTAACTGTCTACGGTGGCAAGATAGAAAAATGAAAACGTCTCAGAAAACTGGGGCCACTGTACGCCAAGCACGCTATCACGGAACCGATGCCACGATAGAAAAATATTGCACTCGTGTGCCACGTAATCGATTCACATCCACGTATCGTCGATCTCGTATCTTAATTATGCTTCGACTCTGTTAAGGAGTAACACCACTGTGAAAACCTGAAATAAAGCGTGTTTTTGCGATTGGTTTTTTGGATGGATGGAAATGTAAGAGGAAAAAAAATATTACTTACGTACGTTCGGTTTAAATAATTTCAGTTATAGAAAGATGTTGAGCGACACCTGTAATAAGGTTAAAGATCGCGCGGGAATCCCCGTGGCTTCGAGTCGAGTCGTTTGTTCGAGCTACATGGTCGGCATCGTAGATACTGAAATTTATTTATGATAAAATATGTAATACCTGAAGAATAATTACAGCGATTGTGTTTAACATTTAAATATTCTCTATATATATTTATTCTTTTCAACAAAAGAAATATAGAAAGAAGGGAAGGGTGGATCGTGAAACAGGACGTTTGCTAGCGATCGTAAGCGTCGTGTAGAAACGTGTAGCGCGACTATTCGAGCGACTTAACCCTTAGCCATAAGTACGGCGAGTAACGAGATTTGAAAATATACAGTTCCAGCAAGTGTTAAGTCCATTCCTAGACGAGGCCAGCCAAGTGCTGAGATTTTGCAGTGCAACGACGTCACCGCCGCGGCTCTTTTACGTACAAACTGTAGGAACTGTATTATACATTCACGGTAAACCCGCTTCGCTAGGAAGAATCGGTAATCAATAAACGCAACACACGGGTATTGCTTTGAAAATATGTCGTACGGATTGTACCAGTCCACGGACAACTATTTTTTTTGTTAACACCTTGAATTTCGTTGTATGACTCGAACTGAATCGCTTCGATAAGTAGCTTCGATTTTGTTTCGCGATTAAATCATGACATTTGACCAAACTTAATTTCTGCAGGCGCTGTTCCATAGGCTTCACTCTGCTGAACAATTTCAATGATTTATACGCTTCGCTCCATTGAATGAATAAACTTCGAACGTGATAAGGATAACACGCGCTTCGCATGTGGCTCCTACGATTACAGATAATGAAAATGAATTACTACTGCTTTAACGAAACGGTACAAAACTGATTTTGTTCGACCGACTTTGTTAAATTAAATTTGGTTCGATCCGATTCTTAGGAAAGCACCGTGTATCGTGCAGCCCAATTAAAATTCGTTATCTCGTTTCGCTTCGTTCTATAATTAACTACGAATGCAAAAAGCATTCGCAGAAGTTCTTGTTTCTTATCGAGCGTACGCAAAATTCGACCGGAGTAACCGTGTCGAAAATATCTCGAAACTTTTTCGCGAGTGCGTTAACGTTTCGAGAGACCCACCGAGTAAATATGTTCCTTTCTCTGAAAATAACTTGGAGGACACGGGGCTCGATATTCCCGAACGAATAGCAATTATTAATTGAAATTCAATTGTGTTACTTATTATTTGCAATATGGTGGTTCCCTAGAAATTAGTTATTTTCATATTTTCTTTTGAGTTTATTGCGTAAAACTGCGCTCGGATGTTAAAATTAACCGGAACGACAAAAAATATGAAAAGAATATAATCGACTTCTTGGAACCACATTAATCTCGCAAAAATAAGTTATCTGTTTACAATTCGTGAAACGCATATACAGAATTGGGCAAATTTTGTTTGCAAGTAACGTATAACGACATGGTTAATAGTGAATAGTATAATTCTCTTATTTTTCCATCCAAAAAAAAAAACAAAAATTAAAACGCTTTATTTGAGGTATGTACAGTGGTGTTGCACCTTAATGCGTAGATTTGTCTCATCCACTCGCGTTTACCGCTACCATTTTATTGGCTTCGTGATGGAGATCCATTTCCTTTCAGAAGCCCATTTCTTGAACTATGTAAAATTTAAATTACAAAAATAGTACCCAATTCCGAGGAGGAACAGATTTTCCATCATGCAACGAGCGTGATAAGTGCAGGTGCACCTATCCACGGAGATTAACTTGACGCAAGTACAGTATGCAATCCAAGATTCTCTCTCTCTCTCTCTCTTTCTCTCCGGTCCGACTATTCGTGACGCTACAAATTATATATGCATGCATAGGTGTGCGTGCCCGTGCACGTACATAAACAACGTACCAACGTATGATATGTTGCAACCACGTTGACCGTGGTCAGGATTGGCTCGACCGATTTATTAAGTCGTGCAAACGAGCGAACGAAAAAGTACCATCAGCCGAGCGAGTTTTATTCTCCAACGCTTGATAAACGATGTGATGATAATAACTACCCGAGAGCGTGTGGCGTGGCACGCACACCGTCAAAGGGAAACTGACGTAGATACCGAAAGAAAATCGATAGGGCATCGAGCGACAGTAATTTTATCTGTAACGACGTCGTGGAAAAAACTGACGCGGGTGGCTAAAGACGCCCAGGTACGTTTCTTTCGTGCTAACTTCGCTAATCCGTTGGTTATATGCATCCGTTGCGCAACAAGTTCGATAGCTTCGTGGAATTCGAATAAATAGCGTAATCGTTGGCTCGTCGAGCAATTAATACATACGAGTCGATTGGATTTCACGATCGTTTTGCCAAGTGTTACCCTCGTTCGTCGCCGGGAAAGAGAAAGACAGAACAGAATCAGAAGGTTGTGAACTTTGAGACGCGCACACGGAGATGATACATAATCTGCGGATGATTAAAAGAAAAGAAAATATCCACGGAGACTCGACGATAGAAGTGAGCTTTGTTATGGAAAAATCACGAAGAAATCTACTTATTCGTCGAAGGAAATAAAATTCATCATATTATTTTATCAAAAACCAAATTGACCTATAAAGAAATCATTCGTATTATATCGTGCACTTACCTCCTTAACCCCTACAATTTTCAATACAATTTGCAAACATTTTGGTACGATTACGTGTATAATCGAAGTTTTAATTTAAAAAAGATTGATGAACTATCCTCTAATTATTAGGAGCTGCGTAAATATATATGTATATTGGTAATATTTGCGCGCAGGCATATGACCAATTATAAATCCACGTCGTGAAAAGATAGCGTGTAAAAACATTTCGTCCGTGAAAAAAGGTCCGATAAGCCACGAGTGAAAATTTATCACGATCAACGGTGTATCAATCGCGCGAATTACGTAATGGCGAAACGTTTAATCAGCTGATACCGCGGGTCGCGTGATGAGTGGATAAATACGTATCAGATGTACTTTCTAGTAATGGGTATTTCTCGTAATTCTTGACGCGTTGATAAGGGAAACATATTCCTTAAAATCGAAGTGGTTTCAAACTATCGCTAATTGATTATGCATCTAACTTTTCATTTATAAATAAAAGAACCGTAGAATTTTAAGTTCGAACATATATTCTCTACAGCCTAAATTCTATTTGGCCTCTGAAAAAAATTATACAATATGACCATTGATAAATGCTAATAAAGATATATACATTGGAAGGTAAATTTCATTGTTTCATTTCTTATGTACGTTTCGTTTCCATTTGAAAGAAACGGAAAAGAAATCGAAACATAAGGTATGCTGCGTGCCATTAATGCAATCATTTACGCTTGATACCTCCAATAAGAACTTTATAGCGTGTAAAATTGTTCGTATATATCTCCCAAGCTACATATCGTTATATGGCGTGCACTGTTCAGCGTTCCTTACACCATATTCGTAACACTTTTGGTTACCTCGTGCATTATCGCGTGTACGTCAAGCAATCGAATCAACAATAAAAAGTACGTCGTTCGTACTATTGACAGTAAGCCGTAATAAACGAGAAACTAGAGGTCAATGACCGAATTTCCCATACGTTATTGAGAAACACAATGTACAGGGTGTGTCGGCCACCTATGAGAAAAATTTTAATGGGAGATAAGATGAAAATCAAGAATACCAATTTGTTGATCGAGGCTTCGTTAAAAAATTATTAACGTTTAAAGTTCCGCCTGTAGAACAGCTGCGTACGCGCGATAGTGGTTCTCACACAACATGAGAAACACTCTAAAGTATTTTGTTATTCTTCTGTATATCACTTTGTAAAAGTTATGTTTACGCGGTGAGCTATCTTTTTGGAGCGTGTGATTGTATTCGTCTGTATTAATTTGACCTAGTGTACGTGCATGGACCGCGGAACGCGTAAACGATAGATCGAAGCTCTATGCAAGTGAACGTAATGGAACGATGATGAGCGTATGTAAACAAGAAGTCGCGCCGAAGCGGCATGCGTCCGAGTTATTTATAGAAATCCATTATTGTGCAACAAACGTGGCTTTACGTAACGCGCATAGTATACCCCCGGTCTTGTCGGTCACTCGGCCGTATACAAAGGAACTCGCTTTCCTCGTCCTTTTGTTTTGCTTTTATTTTTTTTTTTTTTTTTTTTCGCCGGGCTCGCTCGCGTTCGCGAACAAGCGCCCCGGCGAACTGAAAACCGCTTCGCTCCGCACCGCTAGCTACGAATGTAAACAAAAGCTACGAGAGACGGATTCTGAGAAACGTGCGCAAAAAAAAAAAGAACGGAAAAGAAACGACGATTCCTAAATGGAGAGTACACAACTTTGCTCTTGAAAGCTATAGGCATCCGTACTTTTTTTTTTCGCCCAACGATTTCGATCGTAACACGACCGTGATGCTACACACGCCGTCGCGAGGGAAACGAGTGTACGAAGTCGAGAGATACAAACGCCTGGAGTACCGTACATGCATTCCAAACCTGTTTAGACAACTCGCGATAACATTCCAAGAAACGATTAATCGCGACTACGGGTACCCACTCGACTCGACCATTTACCGTCATAGTCTTCGCAGAAAACCGGTATGATTTATTCCAGTCACGATACAAATTACCGTGGAAAGTTTCGTGTCCGAAAATATCATGTATATCGAGATCGTGGCGCGAACAGATTTCTCAGCCCTCTGTATTTTTTCAAATGTTGCATCAAAGAGGAAATACTTATTTAATAAAAAGGGAAAAATTATTTTGGGCTGCGGGGGTCGATTGCAATAATTTTTGGTGAATACTATTTTGGTCTCTAGAATCTCCCATTAAAATTTTTCCCAAGGGTGGCCGAACACCCTGTATATGTATATACATAAATGATGAAAAAAATCTATTTTGTATAATATTCTATAACGAATACATATAAATAATTGTGATGGCCTTTTAAAAATGTATAGATTGTCGTAAAAAAAATCTACTGATTCCGTCAACCGAGAAGAAAACGATTGTCAAAATATTTGATTAATCGGCGATGGAGATAAAACAATCTATTTATTATCTAGAACCTGAAAGGCATATTTCACTCAACTGCACTCCCGCGCCATGCTTGTTGGGCGTGAACGCATGGTAGGCACAAATTCAAGTCGCGTCGCGATGCGAATTCTTTCCGGCTCGGTAGAATCGAACGATGCAACGGGAATAAAGAGAAAACAGAAGCAACGAAATTCGAGTCGAAACCGAAATGAAAAAAAAAATATCGCGGGATTAGATCGCGCGAAAGACGAAGGCTATTGTGCCGGCCGGTCAGCGAGCCGGCCGGCCGGCTTCGCGACAGCTGGCTATCAAGAGACTACTAGATTTTTTGTTTGTATTGTGCGCACGTTTTACGTTCATGTCACGATTACCGAAGCTTGCCAATGCCACGGCGACGTCGACGGGCGGCAGCGGCGACAACGAACGGCGAGGAGAACGAGGAGGTGATGGGCATTTAGATATGCTCGGAATCGGTACGACTCGATGAGGGGGATAAAACACGCCTTCGTTCGCCGATATTATTCGTGTCATCTCGCTCGTAAGAGTTCGCGAGGAAGGCGTTACACCGTGTATTTAAAGTCAGAAATGACGTGGCACGGCAAACCGTTTTATACAGCAGAGAAACGGTGACGTACACGCGACGAACGCATGTTGGCTAGCGATAGAAAGAGGGAGAAAAAAAAACGACATACCCGCAAAACTTCGTTTCCTGTTCCTCGGCGACTTCGACGATTTCCTCGAGTAAAATTCGATCCTCACTACCAAACACTGACATATCTCGTTGGTCCGTAGCACTAGGAATCCCGCCGCGCGATTCCGCACGTCCCAGCAGCCGTCGTCGCGGCAGCGAAAAAGACGACGGGCCTCTCGCACACTCCACCGAAAAAACAACGCGCACACCTCACGCCCTTGCAACACAAATTCTCCGGAACTCGTAATTAATTTTTTATACCGCGGTGGCACGCACCGAGATTCGTCCACGGGACAGCCACTCCGCGCGGCGCACACACAACGCCCGAACGCGTTTTGTAATGGCGATCTTTGGCGGGAAACAGCTGAGGGCCCCCACCGCGTACCACGAATCACTCCGCCACCGGCTTCAGGTCCGTCACCACCGATGGTACATCGAGAGCCCCTTTTATTTCCGTCTTATCTACGCGGCACCCTTCGATTTTACCCAAATATTTCTCCCGAGATCTGTCCGACCCGTAACACGCGACTTATTTTTATTACGTATATGGCGCACTTTCGATCGATCGCACGAGTTCAACGTGATCGTTGATTTAAATGTGCGAACACGCGGATGCCACAGACTCGACAACGTTTTCGAATTTCACCGTGCGAATAGCTGTCGGTAAAATGCGAGGGACCGTAGACCAAGTATCGCGTAAAACGATACGACATTTCACATTGATCGTCCAATGAACTTGGTCGTGACGCGAAAAATCGTTTTACGTATACGCGTCGACGAATCAATCACGTGGCGGCACATACTAAACTTCGTCGCCCGCAACACTTCGACGATTCGAATAGCACTTCGCGGCACTGCAGCGACGAATAGTATCCAAACGAATGTACGGTCGAGAGCGAACGATGAACTACGGTAGCCGTTAATCTTGTACGACAAGAATACACAATGACAACAATATCATTTGCTGACACACGGACGCGACATGCACAGGGGTATTCACGGCGTTGGATGCTCGAGAACCATTTTCGAGACACTCGCGAAAAATTTAGTGGACACGGTTAGGGTGAACGGTACATCGTACTCTGCCCTGGACAACGACTCTCTTTGGACCAATCCCACACCAGCTCATCTTCGGTTTCACGCAGAGTTTCCACAGTTTACTGCAGGTAGTTGTACGGAGACTATCCGTCGCTTTGTGGCAAATAGCTACTACACCTAGCTGTCTCCTCGGCGAGCTATTGTTAGAAATATTTAACGCGCTAGGAGGAACTACTTTCGCGTCGCGTAGGTTTACGCTAGAGGAATGGTGCGGCCGCGCGGGAAACATCTGCCAGCTGGCAAAAGCCCCGCCCATAGAATACGCCAGTCTCCCCCACTTCCCCCACCTGCGCGAGCTAAACCAACGTACACAACGTTAAAACCATTTTGTACATCCATGACCGCGCGCCCATACATGCACAATTTTCTATCCTGGTCCTTCATCGAGCTCTCTGCGCAACGTTACACGATACGAAAGTTGACAATAAAAATTCGTTGCTTCCCCACACGTATGATACACATCCTAAGTGTACTGTCGTGCATATTCCCATACAGATACGCTATGAGATGAATAATGGAAAGACGCGTGTGTACGATACGATTAAATAAAAAAATTATAAGTACCGCGTTCCAGAATATCGTAAGCTGCTCGTTCTCTCGATTGCACTCTTCGAATAGTATGAGTTTTTAAACGATGCGTTACAGCGTACAGAGAAAATTATTAAATCATGATTCTATCGCGTGCAATTCCAAACGATCCTAATTAAATATATGAAAAAATCATTTTTTATACAAACGTGATAATCGTAGAAAACAATAAAATCGTACGATATCGTGCGTTCATAAATAAAATTTGTTGATAATATTAGCATAGATACGAAATGAACATCGCTATAATATTCTTTCTATAATTTTTTTCTTATTTAAATCGATCGAGTCTCAAGAATCTTGTAACTGACGCCATCTAACGATCAATTATAGAACTTACTAAGAATAACGGAGCGGCAACCGAAATACAAACACTCAAACGATTTAATATAAACAATGTACTTCCATCATTATTTGCAAATTTTTTTTTTACAATATCTGTGAAAAACATTTATTTTCAACCATTCTCTCTTTACTTCTATAAAAGAAATATACGAACGACGAACTTACAAATAAAAAAGAGAGGGAATAGAGAATGTTCGCTTCTAAAATTAGCGTATCGATAAATACTGTTGTCGATTATCTGCGGCACGGTGTTTTGTTTATTTCAATATAATGACAAACTAAAAGTAATATTTGGAGACTGTATTCATAGTTATTGTTTATATTATTTGTATACATTAATAATATATTACATTGTAAAAAAATGAAGATTGTATAATTATTGTTTAGAGGGGCATAACTATGAATACGCCTTAAATGCAGTTAAATAAATGAAAATAACATTAATTCCTTTCTCCTTCATTCATTAACTGGAAAATGATTTTTAAACCTAATGTCATGTTCGTACATTCGAACAAAAAATGTATTTCATTTTCAGTCTGAATAGAAAACGATAAGTATGTAAATATGAAATTGCGATGCATTTTTATATAAAGAAGCTAAGTAATCAACGTTATTTTCGTAACTATAGTATTTGCATTAAAAGACATTTGCAAACATGAAATCCTTCCAATTTCACACAAATTTTTACTTCGTTTGACATGTAATTTTAATCAAATATATTCTGATTTATGCCAAGTATTGCATAAATACAAATATCATTTAGATCTCTTTAAAATAATGCATGTGCACGTTTTATATAATCATTATAAAACAGAGGATTTTCAATGGGAGAAATTGTTTTAAATACGTATATTTAAAATTAAGTATTGTTTCATAGTAAAAGAATTTGAACTTTTCTATCGAATTTCACACTATGCTGAGTTGGACGTTACTTTGTTTTAAATCTAAAACTCGTTAAAATAACACGTAGAAATTTGTTGCAATCTGCGTTTTAGTTTTGCCATTGACATTGTTCTCTTTTGTACTCGCAATAACGTGATTAGTGTATCTAAAGCAAAACGCAAACTTTTCAAGTTTATAACTGTAATACTATTTATAATGCCTCCCAATTTATATACACTAATGGATTAAGAAAACGTTACTACTTTTTCTTTGATCAGCAGATATAGATATACAATATTCTCCGAATCGATAAATTTCTTACAATGTTAATACGATACCGCACGTAAATAGAACAAAAGGATACATTTTACCATACAAAAAGCAATTAAATTTCTGGTATGATTGACGCAATAGCATGTAGTTGATGAATTGAATCTTTCGTGTCTAACGTTCATCAACTAAGTACTAAAAAAAAATTTGATACAATACCATAGTAGTACCCACTGAGATTCCAAAATGTTGAATAAATAAAAAGAGTAACTGTGTCACTCTATCATACTAAAAATAGTATTTAAATAGTCCAAGACAAATTAGTCTTAAACTTTGCTCGACTTGTTTACTTTACTGTAATGATTATAAAGCTAGATATAGATACAGTTTATTTTGATATACAAATGCATCAACCACTTTCTAACAGTTTCCTTTCTTGTACAACGTGGTTATGTCCTCTTTATTTTTCAGAAAAATTAGCTAAACCTAATATTGTGCTAAATGCTATATTTACAAGGTTAAAAGTTGATCATTTCGTTTTCTTTAATTATGTACAGATGTGTACTTGTTGGTTATAGTAGAGAGTAAATCAACAAATTTATTAAAATACGTAAAACTATTTTATTAACGCGAATTGTATCGTTAAGGCAAATGTGATTAGAGCTGCGATAAATTGATACCCAAGAATTAGTTTGTACTTTAATATTCCTTTTACTATATTTTTACTTTCTATTTTAATACATATTTGTCAATTTACTCCGCTAACATTTTTTTTCCTTTAAATTACACGTTTTTAATTTCTGTTTCTTTAAAAAAAGAGTAAATATATATTAGTAATTTTTTTTTTTTTATGTGGTTCATGCATCTGCAGACAATTTAGTGCAACATGATATCATGGATTTACAAATACTGGCGAAATTCCATTAACGTTTCCTCCGGTTATGGTATAAATAAATGTAGATATTATTGGGTAATCCATTTTGATCTTTTTCTTATTGCATTGTCAACATCACACAAAGTTTATGATATTACAAATAGAGGATAATCTTCCGAATGACACTCACGACCGATCGACACGACATTTCGAAGTGAGAAAGAGGAAAGAAATTGAATGTCAAGTATAAAACTTTTAGTTTCAAAGATATTGATAAAAAAATGTTGGGAATTATTGATATGCCGCCGCCTAAACATATATATATATATATATATATACGCACATATACATCTTCATTGTGTAGTGGCCTTTGCGTCGTCGTCGATCAGATTCCCGCTAAAAACATACAATGTTTCAGCGACGGCAGGGTCTTTGTTAAATCTACTAGTAAGCAAATCCATAAGGTATCCCACGGAATATGAGTTAGCCCCTTTGAAAACGTTAGTTTGCAATATATTATTCTAATAAAACTTAAATATGTACATATAGCGTCGACTATTCGAAATCAAAAGTATTAAAGTACTCGGGAAGTATTAAATTCCCAAAACTAAAATTTTATATTTGGCATCCATTCTCCCTACCCTCTTTCCTCCCCAATTTTCATATCGATCGACCACGGGTGCCATTCGGAAAAATAGCCGAAATTAATTTGGATCAATTTCGTTCTGGAATATATTAATTTATGTCGAAATTTAGAATTATTATTTTATTACTTTTTACTACATAGGCGTATGATAATAATAAAATATGTTGCAATACCTTAGTAAAAGTAACATTCGTTTTAAAATCTCTATTATATTAATCAAATAATTAATTTCACACAGTTATTCAAAAAAAGAGATAAACTATTTAAAAGCAAACCTTCTCACAAATTAAAAGTTTACATTAAATTGTGTGTAATGTTTAATTTCTTCCCAAAACGAAATAATCCATTTATTTTAAATAAATACCACTGTGTTCAAATTCGCGATAAAGTAAGATATGTTCTATGACAAAATGAGATCTTTATCTTTAGCTCTTTTTTTTATACGTATCTATATGTGTATACATTAAGTATATTAATAAAGCATATAATAAACAAATGTATGTAAAACCACTGTAAAATATGAATTTTGAATTACTTGCATTTACATGCCTTACCTGTAAATCCATGTTTATTCTTATGAAATGATGAAACTTATTCGTGTTATTGACTACATACTAGCTTTGTTATAATAACTTTTTCAATCCTAATTTCAACCTTTCCTGAGCTGGATTCACTTTGATTTTTAATTGCTGAATAAGATCATATATTTTTAAAGAAGGCCCAACTTTAAAACCCGTCAGGTCTATTATTTGGTCCTTGGTGAGTGTTAACAAAGTTTTTCCATCTATTTTACGTTTACTAAAATTATCGCAATACGTTGCACAATCATTAACGCGAAGAAATTGTGCAACATCAAACACATTCCATTCAGATGGCACTAAATCACCAGATTCCGAACATTTTTGTACACCATCTGCTAGCCTTGGGATGTATTTACTAGTGGCAGACATCACCTAAACAACATGATTTAATCTAATAGCATAGTAAACTTTTTTTCTCAAGTATTGTATGCTCGAAACAATTTTTATATTAAACTTCACGCCTTGCATTAAATTCAACTTAAAAAATTAATTCCACGGTACGTCTAATATACATATGTAATTAAATGAGGAAGTTCTTCATCGGTTTTTTACTAGAAATTTCTGAATATTTAAAATGGTATTGAAAATAAGGAATACTACTTACATTAATATACGATGTTGCAGTTCGTTCTTTTGGTGGTGGAGGGCTTTGTATCTCACTTTGAGTATCATTTAATGCTTGACCTTGTCCAGTAGTAGGACTAGGTAAAGTTTGATCAGGTCCAGCTGGTTCTTCTGCTGGCTCTGGTTCCCTATTTCTTTGTTCTGGTAGACTTTCCACATCATGTTCTCTTTCAATTTTTATTCCTTGAGCAGGCTCTAGTTCTCGTTCACGTTCGCGAGCCATGCTGATACGTTCACTGTGCCGAGGTAGAATGTTTTTTGCGCAGGACATTTTGCTGCTTTTCTTCAGTTTTCTCTTAGCTTTACGTTTAAGGCCTCTTGGTGATTTTACTAAAATATGTAACGATCGTGTTCATTTAACTGCCTACTGTGGCGCCTTGGATATTGGCCGACATTTATTATTATCTTCCAGAAAATTACAAGCGTAGAAAAACATGCTTATGAGTATTTACCAGTAGGACTAATGTTTTTATTGAGTACACGGGGCCCTTCTAATTTATGATCAACTAGATCACACCATCCAACTGGATAAATGTCAGGACTCTGACAATCTAGCCACTGATCATATTCGTCTTCCCAACCATCAAAGTGTACTCTTAATAACCTCCCAATCACCCTGGTAATAGTAGCAACACAAACTAATCTAGGATCCATTAAATCAGCAGCTTCGAGTCTCATCCCTTCAATAAATCCATGTTGAGGTATTTCCTACAATGTAACTTATTATTTATTTAAACGTAATGAACAAATGATTATGATGACAAGGTTATTTCTCTCAATATGCAAGGAGGAAGAACAATATTATTCAACAGTTGTATTGTTTCAATGGTCTTTGATTATGTAAAACGTCTGTATAATTACCCTGTTAAATAATTGCACTGGAGCAGGTATAGTATTTATCTCCATTAAATATGTATCCCATGTAAATGTAGTGGGATCATATCCCTTTGGTGGCGTAAGCGGTAAACCGTGTTGAGAACAAAATCCGATCGGAAAAATACAAGGTGAACATGAATGATAACAAAACCAATCAGCACCACTTGCATCCTCATCATAACTATCTATACGAATCATTATGTAATCTTCTTTTAAAACTTGCATAACCGTTGCTGCACATATGGCAGAAAGATTAAGCGGATCAATGGCTTCTATTTTCATTCCTTCTCGAAATGTGTAACCAAGGTGCAAGTGATGGTTCTTTGGCACATAAAAAAGATCTTCGGTTGAATCGTCCTGACATAATTTTGATTTTGTCACACGTTCTAAATATTCCGGATATGCATCCAATGTTTGCCCTACCCTCTTGGCCCAGCCAACAGGATGTATCAGAGGGGAATCTTCGTGGCACCAAAAACCATTATCTTCGGGTGGCGAATCATAGTATCTTACATGTAAACGTTTGCCAACAATTTTCTGTATTGTTGCTACTTTTACTTGTGAGATTCTATTTTTATCTACTACTTCCAAATGAAGTCCACATCTGAAACGCGACTTCATACTATCATTAACTTTATTATAAAAATTAGTTGGCAGTGTCCTTGCACCTGTTAATCGTCTCATTAAAAAATCCTTCCAGTCTTTGTATTTGTTAGCAATTGCTGTAAAAAATTGTCACGATTAATATACATTTTAGATAAATAAATGTCCCGAAAGGAATATCTTTTTAGAGGTGCGTTTACATATACCAAATGGCAAATGAAAAGCTTCGATCGGACGTGATTCTTTCCTGAACCGAGTATCGATACAAGATCGATTATCGAAACGGATTTATCGACGCTCGGCTAAATACAAACGAACGGTGCGATGCCGTTGCAACGAAGACAGACAAGATCGGCGTTTCGCAGTTTGGCATATATCAATGCACCTTAATACCTCACTAATGATGTTTACTTACTATTAGGTGGAATGAGAGGTTTACCAATAGTTGCACACCAACCTACTGGATGTATGTCATTGGAGCACAGAGATACCCAGAAATCTTTATCAGCGTTAAGACCGAAACCTTCGTACCTCAATAAAGCTCTATAGCCAGATATACGTAATACAGTAGCAACCCAAAATGAATCCGGGAACGCTTCGCATACTTCATCGCAATCCGTATTCTCTACTTCAACTTTCATACCAACTGTTATATTATCCCATATTTCTGATATAGGTGCCTGGAAAACAAAAATCTGATTGAATATTAAACCAAAATTGATATTGTATAGTATTCTTATTTTAATTTCGTTGGAAACTAACGTGTTTAAAGCAAGATACTGGAGCAGCACAAAATCCAGGTTCCACTAACTGTGGGGTCCAATCATAAGAACCTGCCATTTCAGCAGTTCTCTTTCTTCTTACGGGTAAATCCTCTGGCATCACTGGTTCAGCTATAACTTTTAGTTTTTCATATTCAATAGGCTCCTTTATATCTGGTTCTTCCTTCACTAAGGCCTAAAGAAGTTTAACATGTTACACCCTTGTTTTGTAATATTCATTTCCTTTTAATTTGCGATTTATTCATCGAATAAACAATAATCTCTGGTGATACAACTTACAGTATTTATCACTTTGGATTCAGGTGGAGAAGGTGAATTCACAATTGTAGGGGGTTCTACAGAATGGGATGGACTGTATGTAGAATCTGCAGTGGGAGCAGTATGTTCTGAAGACCGTGCACATGCTCTACTACAAAATCTACGCTCCTTTGTATAAAATGCATGTTTTACACCAATAGCACCACATTTTTCACAAACAGCTGTAAGACATAAAACCCTCTTCTAAGTAATATCTATATATCATTTTAATTATATTCTTAATATATTCTAAATTCTATATCTTACCTATACCATCCTTACGAATGGGAATAAAATTTAAATCTGTATGCGGTTGATATGCAATTGGTGTTTTTAAAACAAGTCCAGGATGCTTTATAGGTTTTATTTTCCTATTACGATTGTCCTGAGTAGTTTGGGTTGCTGCATTGTTTACAACTTGCTCCCTTTCTTCATCACCCATGTAATCTTCTAATGTTAAATATTCAGTCATTTCTTGTCTTTCTGATTGCGAATCATATTCCTAAAATAATAATAACAATAATGGTAAATAACAAACAAAAGATCAAATGGTATAATGATGGAACCATTTCTGTAAAATTAACTTGCTTGTTGCATTTCCTGAGCATCGGCTGCTTCCATAGCTTCATCAGGTTCTGAACATTCGGTAGCAAATTGAGGCGGTAGATACCGTACCATGGTTGTAGGTGCAATTTGATGATTCCTAATGTCATCATATGGATTTGAACCATGAGAAAAAAATGGACTTTCTGCTTGACGGGGATCCAACATAAGTTCATGAGTAGGTTCTCCATGTACCATCATATCTCCCATCCATACCATCCCTAGTTCCGGTAATCCAGGGATGGAGGCATACACTGAATTCATACAAATATCCATTCCTATATTCACATAATGATTGAAATGTTACTTTTAGATATTTGATATTTTGTAGCTTCAAATAATGAAATGTTGCGATTAAAACAGCAATCTCTCAACACCGAACGGAACAATTTTCTATACGTAAATTGATTTTAATACAATCAAGACACTCGATATTTGGACGAGGATATTTTTTATACATGTAGAAAATTTTATTTAACAAAATATACATATCACGGCGTATAAAATACACACGATTTTTTAAATCTAATCTATCGTATTTGAATACTACTCTACATCATATAAAATCTAAAACGAACTCAATATGATTTATTTCTCAAAGTGACGCCTAAACTTTGAAAATCAACATTTATTCAACCTTTTCCACTGGGAAACATATTTCAAGAGAAGATGTTCCTCTTTGAAGATACACCATATCCTGTGTGAAGTATTCAAATCCAGGATCATAAATTACGATGTAATTTAACGCGCGAAGATATCACATAGCTTAGGAAAACAAGTACGAACCATTAGAAGCTTGCATGTCCATGACAAAGCAGGGCCTGGAAACTCCTGTATATTCAAGTGGTGTACAAATTGCTACGCCATCTGATACGAATGATTATCATTACATAGAATCGGCGGCATAAATGAAATTTTATTCTACTTCGTCGTTACGTCGTTTCGCGAGGGAAATTACATATGTATAAATCATCAAAGTACCCTAGTAACTTACATTTCCCTAATTTAATACAGTTTAAAATGTTAAAACTTAAAAGGCAATTTCTAACAGTACGTTTCTATAGTATTAAATATTTCTAACAAGATCAATCTACACTGGGTACATGTTGAAGTTGTTTAACATTTCTTTTTAAAATTCAAAATGATTATCTTTCGCTCGAAATAGAGATAAAAGGGATGTAATTATAAACAGATTATCACGTAGATCAAACTGTCGTTGGTTCGTTATGACGACATAATTCTCGGCCATGGAATAGTTGCAAAGGAAGATATACTACCCAACAGCTTAACATAAAATGTTAGTAAGATTCTTTTATCCACTTTTATCTCTAGCCATGTTGTACACTAGGGACAAGGGCCCTATGCTTTCGATTGATAAAACAACACTAGAAATATTATATGTTATCAATTGGAAATCATCAATATTATACCACACTTTTTTTAAGAAATTCAATGCTTTCCCAGAAATTGAATTGATATTACAAATATCAATAAAATATCGATACTTTTAGATAACTAATTTATCTATAAAAAAACCGAATGCTTCGAGTATCAACTTATTATACTCTAATTTTGTTGAAATATACGTTTAACAAATAATGATCGATTGAATTATTTATGTTTATTCGCTGTAATGTTTAATCTATCGTATCATGCACTATTCGATCAATGGTTAAATTTTTAATACTACGTGTACTGCGTATATATGCATTGTTAAGCTCGTTCAGTGAGTTTTATTTACTTTTTAGATTAAAATGGGATTTAAATTTTGATGCCCAATGTACCTAAATAATAATGTAATTGAAAGAAAGATGTAATTTAAATTAATAATAAATAAATAATCATGTGATTTATAATGCTAAAAAATAAATTTATAACCCATTCTTTGTCAACAAATAATAATTCTTTGCAAGTTATATCGACAACGTTTGTACTTATTATCAAAAAATTACATCGAAAATGATTGTTTGATAGTTAATTATCATGTTCTGTCATCTCACTAAAAAACATCGATATTTATTACTACTAAAGGCTTTAGACTATTTAGAAGATTTTATTCGTTATTTTTAATATTAAAAAAATTATTCTATTAATTGTATCTGTAATGACATATGACTTGCAAATTCATAAGTGGTTTGTCATTGATCTTTGATTTGTCCATATTATGTATTCATATATCAAACATGGTAACTTTAATTCTTCTAACAGTAATTATACAAAATTTTCTCAAATTTAATTGACTTTATTCTATTGTCATTTTACTAATTCAAATAACTTTGTTTTACAGAAAACATATCGGTGAAGTGATTGTAGTGAAAATATTGTATATATAAATATCATGAATCAATTAAAAAGACAACCAGCAGAAGTGAAGTTACCAGTACCATGGGGTCATGTAGCAGCAAAAATATATGGCCCTTTGCAAGAATCTAAAATTCTGGTGGTACATGGTTATTTAGACAATGCTGGATCATTTAATAGATTACTTGAATTTCTCCCAGAACATTATAATTATGTATGCATAGATTTACCAGGACATGGATTGTCATCACCATTTCCTTCCGGTGTACCATTAAAATTTTTTGATTATGTATACTCTATATTGTTAGTTCTGGATGCTTTAAAATGGCAAACTTGTATTTACATGGGGCATAGCTTTGGTGCTCAGATAGGAACATATTTCAGTATTTTATATCCAGGAAGGCTTGAAAAAATTATAGCCATAGATGGAATTATGCCTTTCCCAATCAAGAACCTTGTTTCTTACACTCAGCAACTATATGATTTGGATTCTTATAATAACACTTCAGAGAAACTCTATACCAAAGATGAAATAATGCATGCTTTGAAGTTCAGAAGACAAGAAGTATTAAACACAGATGCTGCTGAAGCTATGTTTGAACGTGCAGTGACAAAAATTGACAATTTGTACAAGTACAATCGTGATCCTAGATTAAGATTCTTTTTAAAACCACTTTTCACTATAGAACAAAGTAAAGAATTCTTGATGAAATTCTTAACCCCAATTTTGATCATTCTGGCAGACAATTCTACCAAAATAAAATCATATTCTTATCTGGTGAAGGAAATAGAAACATCTGTCAATGATAAGAGTATATTTCTGACAGTTGTTGTAAGAGGAAACCATGATGTACATAACAATTACCCAGAAAGGGTAGCACCACATATATGTCACTTTTTAGGTAACACCAGAAAAAGTAAATTATAAAATTTTATTCTTAAAAAATAACAATTTTTAGAAATACAGTTATTTAATTAATAATAAATTTATTTTTGTTATGGATGAAAGTTATTTTTTATATTGTTTCTATTTATATACATGTATATATATATATATATATATACACACACATATACATAATAGTATTAAAATATGTAGAAACAAATGTACATTTCAAATGGGTTATAAATAATTATATGAATCGAGAGAGAGATATTGTTGGCATCATTTGACTTGTATACGTACTACACCTTCAGCTTGTTGAACTTTTATACAGACCTCATTACCTTGTAGAATAATATTTTTTAATTCATCTTCCAGTAATATCGCCGTATGATTCATAAACGATCCGTTTCTTCGGGTGTCATAATTGTGATTCAATGTTAATCTGATTTTGTACCAACAAATCAATGTATTTGGCAATAGTTTATTTTTAGTAGCGTTTAGTTTCCCAAAGTTTACTATACGTTCGGCAACTTCACTTTCTTTCATTTCTATTACTACAACTTCGTTAGATAAAGGTTCGTATAGGTATAAACTTGAATTTAAATCGAAAATCTGATTTATCTACAATACAATAAATTACTTAAATAACTTTGTTGTTACAATGTTGATTTATTATTTTACCTTAAATTCGTTAATATGTTGTGCAATTCCGTACGAATTTTGGTTGCTAAAAGTATTTTGTATATTTTGATAATTAGTTTTCTGAAAGATAAAAAGAAATAAATAAATTGGTTCTGTTTTATTTAAGATGGATGATGGATGATTTATTTAAGAACATATTTATAAAAACACACCGTTTCAGGACTTGATGTATTAAATAAAAGTGTGGGCATTCCTTGTAAATTTTCATCTTTAACATAAACCATGTTTGGTAAATCTTCAGAGTACACAAGCTGACCTATTAGGAATACTTGTTCAGGTAACAAGATACCATTTGGTTTCAATAAACATCTGCAAAATGGATTATAAAATTCATAAAATTTTGTCAGATCGACTATAAGTTAAATCCATCTTAAATATTTTTACCTAAAAAATTCGTAATTGTGTTCCTGACCACAATCTTTTAGTTCCCCTTTAATATCAAAATCATGAACGAATATAGTATCTAAAGAAACTTTTATATGGCTATACTTCGATATAATACACAGTTTATTTTTAAAATCATTTTGTTCTGCTATTTGTTGTATAAAAAGTTTCAGCACTGTATTTTCAGTTTTATAATATAAAATTTTACTATATTTATTCTCCTTTAATAACAGCAATCCATAAATTGGAAAAGGTGATGTATCCAAAATGCTATTTATTTCTTTGTTGATTAGCGATTTCGTAACTTCGGTAAGTAACTTTACATATTCAAAGTCATTTAAAAATGTTATAACTTCTTTCGGTAAACGATATAAAAACTTTTGATCGTTGTAATTATTAAATTCAGCATTGTTTGTCGTATAAGAACATTTTAATTTTCTTTTCAATATTTCCCCCTTGATTATTAACATGTCCCCTTGTTTGAATAAATTTGGTATAGCTGGAAAAATAGCAGTTTGCCAACAGGATTTTTTCTCTGATGTATCTATTGTTATTTCATCATCAAGGTTCAATTTAAACCAAGTCACTAAGCCATCCACAGTACCATTGTGTCTACATTTTACGTTTATCATACTCTTCACCCCATCCACATTAAATTTTTGCAAATCCGATAAATCGTTGAAATTAACAGTTAAAAGAATTTGAGGCTCTGTTATATAAGTAATTTTTACGTTTCTTAAATTTTCTGTGTCATAATATTCATCATCCGACAATACAGACACGTTATCAAAATTTAAAGGGCAAAATTTTGTTACTTCCTCGAACACTACAGTTGATCTGTATCTTATATATTCACACTCTACTGCAGCTACATAAAGTGTAGCACTCATAGGTATTACTGTACCATTTCTATCCAAAATATTTGTATGAACACTTATCATTGATGGTACCACGTGTTCTCCAAATAGTCCACCATCAAAGGTTTCTGTTACTACAAGTTTCACTCTGCAAGAAATATATACCTTCAATAGAAATCAAACACTTTTGCATCTAAAGAAAAGTTGATTATTAATATGATATTGTATTCCATCTAATAAATCAATGACAGACCTTTCTGTAATGTCGGTAGGTATTGTAAGATCTATAGAAAATTTTGGTAATAATATTATGCCTTTAGCATCATTAGTTTCAAATACTTTCTCTGCAATTTTTATCATTACTGTTGAACATTCACACGCATAAATTTTCTTAGCACCTGCATTTTGTGCATATAAACTTAATAATCCTGTACCAGTTCCTATATCTAATACAGTGTCATATCCTTGAGATATTCTCTTATGTATAGCATTTTCAAAGGCATTATTCCGTCGTTTGTCATTTAACATTGGAAAGTGCCACCTATCTACAGCCATACTAAATGCATTTTGCAAGTTTCTTTCTGCTGGTAGAAAATTGGAATTCGCTCGCAGGGCACGTTTTAAATATTTTATTGCCTTTAACGGATCATTATTCCTTTAACAACATATTTTTTATCCTCATTATATGGAATTTTAGCAGTCATGATATCTGTTATGTTAAAAAATCAATTTTAAATTGACTAGTTGTAATTTTACCTATGCGATGAATTCAAATTACCTTAAAAGATGTGCTGCAAAATTATTTAACATACGGGGATTGTTTGGATAAATATCTAACGAGCGTGTATAACATAAAACAACGTCTGCAAATCTGTCTTCGCATGCAAGCTGCATTCCCCATTGACCTAAGGAACAGGGTATTTACAAACGTTTGCATAAAGAATTAAAGAAGCATCCAAGCGTTAGAAGAACGAACGTACAAAGTACATCAACAAAAGCTTCCTCGATTTCCGATCTCTTTGCTGGACATAATTCTGCTACAACCGTATAATACGCGTATGCCTTTCCAACATTCCCAGTTCTGTCATGATCATAAGCCTTTTGCAACGATTTCGTTACTATTTCGTTTACTTCTTTCTGCATTATTAATAAGGTATGGGATTTCCCTTGATTCGTATTTATCATAAAACTGCATACCCCTTGTTACTGTTTGAAATTTAATCAAAATTCAAACCTCCGTCTCGTGCAATAAAAATTACATGCAATGTACATTAACCGAACGTGAAACTGGGATTAACTTTAAAAATTCGTCGCTATAAATTTGACATTGCACGTCTTTTCGAGCTTTGGATGTTGGTAAACATTTATAATGCATTTAAATATTAACATTTCTGATCTATGTTCGTCACTGTTTGTCACGTTATAGATCTCGATGCAACGGAAAACTTTTAAGCGCCATCTATTTATGTGCACATTATTATTATGTAGATGTACAGATATGTAAGTGTAATGCACGAAAGACACACATAATATAGATTTGCTTCATTAGAAGATTTTACGCGTCTAAAATTTATTTACGACCAAAATTTTATATTGGTTGCGAACAACCACTATCGAAGATCAGAATTTTATTTTGGTTGCACGCGATCCTTTTCGACTGATAATCTAATAATGATAATAATAATTGTCGACAGTCAGAAGTAAGTAGATAAAGTGGTAATTGCGATATCAACTATCTGGTGCTATCTATAACTAAAATAAAATGTTGATCATTGATAAGAGTGTACGAAAAATGCGACACGAGTATATGTTTTTCGGTTTTTTTATGGAAAATTGATAGGGGCGCCATTTACGACAGAACGTCCAAGTTTGTTGAAGAATAGTACGTTGTCTTCGTCGCTACGTGGCGCCTCCAGCAATGTTCCATATTATCGCACACCGGGTATACCTCGTCTGTGATTATACATATAAGCTTTGAATTAAGTTTATTAAATAGACCGACGAATATAATCTCAAGTTAATTACAAAGAAAATTAGAAATTACGAGTACGTGTTACAGTGTCGGTCAGCGGAAGTTGTCAGTGCCTCGTAACGGCAGGAATAGAAACTATTCCTTGGCAAACTCGGCCATTTTACCGTCGTGGGCGGAGCTTTTATAAATAAATTAAACTAATGTGTATTAATACTAGATTAAGAATTTCGTGCCTGTAATAATTAGCACTTGTTATGCCAAATTCGATCTTACAACTTCCTATTGCAGTTATGAAAAACCATGTCACGAATACATGGCAGTCAATGCGTTAACGTCCAAGTTTCTACGTGGAAAATGAATGATGGAAGCGGTCGTTTTCTATTTCCCAGTAACTCAACGGGCAGGAACAGGGATTCTACCTGGGGGCCCGACGCGTAAAGTAAGGGCGCGCGTACTCCAAAAGGATTTCAGATACGTACGCAGAGAGGACGTTTTATTACAGTTTTCATCCGCAGATTAGCCCCTTTGGAACCATCGATACTCGATTCAGGACTTTTATAGCCCCCCATAAAAGTATCTATTTGGTGTTTTCGACTGGACTGAGCAACTCGAACAAAAAGGTATCCCTTCACCCCGCTACCAACGTATCCTCAGGAATTTCTCGGTATACGTGAAACGTTGTTGCGTCTCGGGGTCCAATTACGTACGGGTTTGCCGACCCGACAACGTTCTTTCAGAATCCAAGACGCCGTGCATCCCTTTCTTTCATATTTTATCTTCGTTCCACTGATCTTGATTCTCACCGACCGCGCCGCGACGCCGTAACACGCTTTACAATATAACAAGTCGCTTTTTGAGTTCTTTGTCGCAGTTGGCGGTATCGTGGATCGGTCAAGATCCCAGTTCGCACTCTTTTCTGGTCCATTTCCTGCGTTCGACGTCGTAAATCCTATTTCATCGCATTCTTCGAAGTTGTTACAACGTTCGTCTTCTCACGACCCCTCGCTCGAACGCCATACTTCGATACTTTTGCCGTCCATTTTGTCCATTGCAATTATTTAGAAAATTCCAGCACATCGCAAAAAGAAAACGCCAACGATCTTTTACCGATTTCGACAGGGTCGATGTCGTTCGCGGGTGCAACTTGGGGCACAAAACAACCGTTTCTTTCGCTCTGTTGATGTAATCGCGAACGGAGTGCGTTAAATTCGCGAAGTTGTTCTCCGATCGACGTTTGGTGAGGAGGGGGTGGAGTTGGCCAAGGAACAAGCTCGGTTGCGTGCAAGTAGCAGGGGTTGTTTTCAGGAAACGAAGAGGGGCTGGGGTCGGACATCGATCTGGTAGTTAAGTTCAGGGCTCCCGCGGGACTCGTTGCCGCCGTCGCAGCTTCGTCTCCTCTTTATCCGCCATTGTGTATGTGGGAGTCCTGCGGATCCGCTGGCATCGGTTACACGGCCCGACTCGCTCACATAAACCGCATTACACGTTTTTATGCTCGCATTTATGTACGATCTAACGAGACCAATTCGAGCACCGTTCTCGCCAAGACATCGAGAAACTTTTCCTCGCGAAAGGAACGACAAACAAATCGCGGGAACCGGCTCGTAACAGTCTCGCCCCCGAACCGTTCTAACGATTTAATCGTTATTGCACTCCCGTACAATCTTATCGGTCTTTATTGTTTCTCGTTTGTGGACGATTCGCGCGAATATCGCCAAGAGTGAAAACCAATCGTTTGAGTACACTGTTTTGAACGGAATACGAATGCTTTGGATTTATACATAATCTACCATGCAACCGGAGATAAGCTATTTAAAGTCTAAATTGGTATTCTTGACTTTCGTCTTAGTTTGGTATCGATATTGGTATCGTGCCGGAGGAGAAATGAAATGAACGATATAATTACTAAACATAAGACCGTGTATTTTGAAATTTAAAATGCGATCACATATCGATATAATACTAGGCTTAACGATCGTCTAAACACCCATAGTGTTAATAATATTACTAGTTAATAGAATAATAACTTACGGATTGCGGTACTTATATATATACAATTTTCACGTGAGATTTTTCGGTGTTGGTTACGATCTGTTTTCGTTCACATCCACACACGTTCACAAAGAAAATCATAATTCGCGTGTTACGGGTTGGCAACGCTCAAGGCACACGGCGCGAAAATAAAACACTGGCTCTCGTTCTACTTTTCGTCTCGTAAACGTGACTTTTTTTTTTTTGTCCTTTATTGTCATTAAAAGTTCGAAAATCGAAAGAAAGCTTTGCACAGCGACACGGCCGCGAGAAACCGTGCTTGCACCGCGAAGGAATAACGAAAATAGAGAAAAAAGAAACACGTTCGGAGAGAGCAAGCCTAGAAACGACGACGAACATTCGAAGATTAAAATCGATACGATTAAAACTCTGACGGTGCGCGATGACTTTCTTTCTGGTCGAATAAGGCATACTTTCTTACGTACAATTTTCGTTCATCTAACTATAATACTTTAACGCGAACGGTCACTGTACAGGTTCTGCGTTCCAAATTAGCCCTTTCGCAGATCAAATTCACTCTGTTAGAAATTCAACGTGAGGGTGACTCAAAAGCGAAGTCATTTTGTCGTTTATTGTAAATGAAAAACACATGCTTTGCAAAAATGGAGAGGATGATCTGCAAAAAGGTCAGTTTGCAAAACCTGTGTTTCGCAGTTTAAAAAAGGACACGCGCGCGTTTATTACATCTCGTCTTCCGATTCCCAATAAATGACATCGTACAATTTCACTTTGATCTTTTATATGCGTATATTACGTATATACAAATTAGGTGGCGGTGCAGTGTTTGGATGACAATAGAATCGCGATTCGAATGTCTGTTCGTGAATTATACGTCGCTCGAAGGAACCAACAAAGTCGAGAGAAACCCATATTCTCGTTCATTTGCATTGCGCCCGCGCAACAATAGCAATTGGGCCATTCAGCGTAGACGATTTTTCAAAAAATCTTCGCGCAAATCGATCAGCGTTTTCATGTAAACCTCGAATCATCGTAACGTCGAGAACGATTTCCTTTCGATTGTCGAACCGACTGGCTGCAATCGCGAAAGAAAAGGATGTTCGTTTCCATGAAAGCCTCGTTCGTTTTGAAAAATCGATTCTATCGCAGCACAGACACGCTTCGAGCCTATATTTCACGAGAACGATTAATCCTGGCGTCTCGTTCGCGCCAAAAATCGCGTAAAACGCTTGCACCGCGAACCATCATCCAGAATACCTTTTCCTCGTCATCGTTTATGCTATCTCCACGATATATCGGTTGAAGCGATCAACTCCGCTTTTTGAACTTCTTAAAATTTTGGTGTCCAAACACTTGTTATATTTAAAATTGTCAAAAAGAAATTACAATTTTAAAAGGAACCTTAAGTATTTTATAAATTTCTTTCCTTTTTCTGTTGTGGAGTTAATTGATTTGGTAAATGAGCTCGTATGGCGGGCTGAGAATCATAGTGGTATGTCTTACACTCTTTTGCTCTGAATTAATTCGAAATAAAATTGCTTCGTTATCAAAAAGATACACCATCCAGTACAAGTATAGTAAACTGAATATCAAATGCAACAGGGAGCATCGATCGAAATGTTTAGTCAAACTTGTCGATGAAAAACTTCACGATAGACTGTGTGAAATAAATAATCGAAAATACAAGGATATACCGTCCCAAATAAATCACTGATCCAACATCCCTACTCCGAAACTATTAAGAGGGAACGCGTGAATAGTAATGCAGTACCAAGGGGTTCCAGCGTCATATACTTTATTCTATTTACAATTCGTAACGAAAGTATCGTGTTTCGTGTCGTTCCTCATCCAAGGATTGCCTTCGAAAACGTTTCGAAAATACTGCAAAATCGTAATAAACATTATCAACACGTTTTTCGACAACGACGAACGAACGAACGAAACGGAAATGAGATCTTCGTGTCGCGATGCTGATCGTAGCGTTATCGGTGAATTACTAGTGCATTTGTCCCTTCCGGTTGAAAACACGTCGCGTGGTTGCGAACTCTACGAATTTTTTTTAATACGTATACGTTTAGAGAGACTATACAGAATTGTTCGATCCCATCCGACGTCATTCCTCGTCGAAAACGGTTCTGCTGGACAACTTCTTTCCGTCTTAAACGTTATATTTACAATAATAATCGACCAACCTGCGCTTGTAAAATCTCCGAGACGCCTTTGTTTCTCGACTCGACACACCGAAAACGAAAATCACGTTTCTCCGATAAAATCAATATCGGGACATCTTAATTCGTCTAATTTGTACATGCTATACTTTAAAAAAATATATAAAACAGTCTGCTATGGCGCCCCCTTGGATCGCACGAGTGAAGAAAAACCTTAACCGAGGAAAATATTTCCCCCTCTCTCTCTATATATATATATATATTTATATATTTTTCTTTTTCTTTTTTTACCTTTTTAAATCTAACTTAACTCAACCGTTAACTTTCGCTATTGGTATTCGACGCAACCACTCGATACTAGCGGTTTAAGGCAAAGATTGCACGTTTTTTTTTCAATGTCCTGTTTCTGTTTGTCTTCATAAGTATCTGCAAATCGGAGACGTCCGTTTATTGGTCGGCGATTGTATGAATTCGCCCGTAAAGATCGTCCCCCGAAAACGTTTACAATTAAAACTATACTATATATATTACAAAAAAAAAAAAAAAACAATTTGTAACCAGAACTTTGTTCCAACGAAACTGAAAATAATACTGTGTACAACATTTATCGCAAACTCTCGAAAATAGTCGCGTCGCGCATAATAACGAAAACTACGTAACAAATGATCTCAACAGTCGATCCAAAACAAACAAAAATCATCCGCGTCAGTCGCCACTGTTACCGATCTTCGAACGTTCGAGGCCTCGTTGCAGTTCGCGAAAAAAAATTTCGATATACGGCCGTGGTTCTTTAATTTCCTGTTACAACCGTGCAGACGATTTATCGTCTAAAAAACAGTTCGAAAATGCAGAGCAACTCGTTCATGCCTCTTTCCCTGAGATAATCGATTTTGAGTATACGCGGTACTCGCGAAATAGAAATACTGATAGCCTGTCGCGATTAAACTTTCGGTTTATTTTCAACGTCGATTATCTGCAAAACGGAGCCGCGCGTAAATTCTTTTATTCCACGTTTTCGCTTTATTTTTTGACATAGAATCGTCCCCTCGTTCGGTTGTACCGATAATTAGCGAACACCCCGTAATTACCATGGACAGTAGGCAGGAGATCGCTCTTAAACGATCGATCGACGACGATGATCGAGCGCGGTGTCTCTGATCTTCTCGCGATCGCGGATTTAAGAGAGAGAGAATTAAGCGTTACGAGGTCAGCCGTGGCTGGACCACGTTTCCGTGACCGGTTCCTCAGGTCACAAGCCTAATACCGTGTGAGGATGAGCATGCTGATGGGCATGCAGATGCAAAGAACTCGGACCGTGGCTCAAAGACAACGTGTGAGCCGAATGACCGAGACCAAGGGGCGGCGAACCGCCATTGTGCATCAAACCACCCAACATTCCCATCTCCTCGATCGTCAGATTGGCCATCGCGCGAGTCGGAACGTTCTCCAGCGTCTTCGTGTCCTTTTTGTCCAGCTCCTCGCGTTTCTTCATCTGTTTCCGTTCCTTCGCCCGTCGGTTTTGGAACCAGATTTTCACCTGCAACACGCGCAACAAAAAATTCGGCTCCGTTAAGCACTCAGCCCCGGCGATGCAGCGATTTTCGAACGAACAGTTTGCCAACAAAATGGCGAACGTTCGAAGTGACGTTAAAGATGTTACATTTTTTTTAATAAATCACTTTTACATCTTCTTTAAAAAAATATTAACGAAACGTTGACTTTGACACTGCACTTTAAGGACCTATTTTAAACGATTAGCGTATTTTTTTTTTTAGACCTACCTGTCGTTCAGAGAGCGCAAGAGCGGCGGCAAGTTCAGCCTTACGACGCATCGTGATATAACGGCTGTAATGGAACTCTTTTTCGAGCTCCAACCTCTGTTGATCTGTGTAGACCACTCTGTATTTGTCTTTTGTTCGAGTCTTTCCTGAGAAAAAAAGAAGACAAAGATAACGCTCGACATTATTACACGTTTAATATCTACTTCTCTAATTCTCTTGTCAATAACGCGTTAAAGAGATAACGCTTTTGACGATCGCACTCGTAGGCACATCTCGCGATGGCATTAATAAAGTAACTAAGCGAGATTTAAAAAACATTACACAGCACGACACAGAACAAGCATCGGAGTCGAACAACAAATAAACGATGCGATGAAAAATAAGACGAAAATTCGACGATCCTAAACACCAGAACTACCAGCCTCGGATTTACAGGGTGAGAAAGCATTTGCTGTATGAAATAATGTTCCTAATAAAAGTTACGTACGGTACATTAATCAATTTTCTACCAACGTGATCGTCAACATGATTTGTAAATCAACTTTGTTTACAAAGGATGGTTACGTTAGTAAACACAACCCTTGTTAGTGTAAAACTAGTCTAATTCCATTAGTTGTTCCATCTTACTAAAAGTAATCATAAATTCCTAGATTTATACCAGCACGGTATCGATAATTTTAAATAAAAATACTCGAGATCCGTAATTTCAATGGGCTTGGTAGTTTTAGTGTTGTGTAAAAGCACACATAGAGAAAGAGAAATGTTCCAGCCATAATAAACGATCTACTAAGTAATTAATACGATCGGACTTCGGTTTTATGTTTATCGTGGCACGATCGTTCGTATTTTACCGCGGGTTCTGTAATAGATAAGAGATAGCTGTAATAACGTCTAGCATAAGCAATCTCGTGCATCAATTAGAAATTACCTGTCGACGAGCAAAATGGACAACGTAATTTGTAGGGGCAAACATGTGTTTAATCAGAGACACAAATACAGGAAATTATAATCGTTTGTTCTGAACTACTCCGAAGGATTTGTATAAACACAGCTGAGAAAATAGATCTGCTGTTTCATTTTGGCAAACAACGTACAACAAAGCTAATTCATAGTGACTCGATTAACAGAATCTGTAACCTAGCAAATAGACTCAGTTTCTCAGATCATGCATAGCTACTTATATTTTTATAAAGTCAAACGATCAAATAATTATATTTGGAAAATAACTTTTAAAAGCTGTCTTTTGACACCTTTGATAGGGTAACTATGCCTTAACTTAACAAAGAGAAATTCGTTCGCTCGGAGTACGTTTGTCTTATCGATTATTTATTGTTCGAATAAAATTTCGCCCAAGTCGGCAACAAAGGAACTGGAGAAAATGGCAAAAGGAACCGACAAGCGTATCGGCGATGGTGTGAATTCAACGTGGCATTCGGAACGATTACACGCGTACGAAATACAAAATGAGAGGGAACGGGACGGAACGAAACCGTGAGACGCGGAGGGGAACGGGGGGAACGGAACGGGAGAAAGGAAAACGATTAGATAAGGCTGGCCGGCGAGATCAAAGGCGTGCACGTTAATCCACCACTCCTCGATAAGAGTGCTCGAGGCCTTCGAGACATCACGAATAAGCTTCGACCTTAGACTTTTCGATGGTATATACGGCCAGATCCAGCATGGCTGGTAACGAAATCTCGAAGATTACCCACGCGTCGCACGAAAGAGGAAACCAATTTCGAACAAAAAGAAATAATAATAAACAAAAAAACACCGTGCGTTAACCGTTCCATAAAACGAACCAAACGATATTAGACCATACGCGTAAATTGAGCCACAACTATCCGTCGTATAAATACGCGCGTTGTGTGTTCACGGGATTTGGAAATACACGTATCATGTCTGTACAAATATTAGA
This sequence comes from Colletes gigas, assembly GCF_013123115.1. Lineage (NCBI taxonomy): Eukaryota > Metazoa > Arthropoda > Insecta > Hymenoptera > Colletidae > Colletes > Colletes gigas. The sequence continues at coordinate 358,937 of NW_025106643.1, read as the reverse complement.
ACAATATATTATGTTCCGTCGAATTTCGAGTTTTCGTTCGCTCAGATTGCAGCCGATCCTTATCGGCTGAGCACTTCTGGCTTTTCGCACCTGGGAATCAAGCGTTCGTTGTTGCGAATATAAGGTACCGTTCTATGAAACCGGGCACATTGCAGTTAGATATGAAAATCAGTTACATCGCTCATGTATTCTGCAGAGAAATTAGACCTGCATACGTTCCTCGATGAAATTAAAAACTTAATGTAAATTAACTAATCGATCTCGAAACGCCATGATCTATAGCCGCTCATTTGTTCGATAGATGTACAATGTTAACAGCCTTACGAGCGCTGCTGTTCGTTGCATTATTATCGTGGAACAGTGCATGTAAACAAACTCACGTGTTCTCGCTCATGTATGTTCGCCTCGAATATAAGAAACATTATTTTTAAAAGAGTTTATAAACAAAAATAACGACCGACGATAAAACTGCTAGCGAAGTAACGAAAGTTGCTCGACTGCGTATATCTCTGTAATTTATCGACGAGCAAAAATTATTACGCTGGAATAAATTTTAATTCGCGATCGTAGAAGTCGACGATACTGGTTCCGTGAGGCGATAAAAGTCAACGATCGTAAATAAAAGAAAGAGTCAGCCGCGATCGCGTATAGTTCGTTTCCGACGTGCCGCGCATTGTTCGCGCCCGCAAATATTTGCCATGCTAAGCATAATCGCCGCTCAAACCCAATGCACGTAAACAAACATAAAACATCATTAAATCTTATCGACAGGCATTTTATCTTTCGAGATTGTCATCGAGTCAAAAAAATTCCAAACCCTATGGCGGCGTAATTTTAATTGCGACAGATCTTCCTACGCACACAGAACGTTTTAATCCCGATGATTAATTTCGCGACGCGTCGCGACGCTTCGTGATTCGACGAAACCGATTCGCGGACCGATATCGTTCGAACCAGCCTTTTTTTTTCGACGCTTTCGAAAGACGACGGGGACAAAAAGTTTCGGCCCCGTTGTACCGTCGAATCGAACTCGCCGAACAGTGTTCCCGGTGTAATTCGACGTGTGTCTCGTCTGTTCGATTTTTAGCCGCGCCAGTTGTAACCACTCCAACTTCTCGATCCAAAGAAGTCTATCCCGGAATCCCCGAGGAAGGCGTTGTTTGAAGGGGGAGAATGGTCGGTTTCACGATCAACGAACCGTGTCGCTGTATGAGTCGGCAAGGATTACCGTCGGCCTTTTTCATCTCTCCGATACCGGAACTCGCACCTACGATTATCCCGCCAGGCACCTTGTCAACACTCGATCTGCTATAATACTCTGAATAACGTAATTGTTACACCAGGTCAGTCAACATGTCAGCCCAGTGGTTCTTAACCTTTTCAACGCTATTCTAACACCATTTTTACCTAAAACTTTATAAAACTACTTTGTTTTTGAATAGCAGAAACAGCGTTAATGAAATGTATTTTACTTGAAAGCTAACTTTAAGTTCTGAACTCTCTCTCGTGACCAACCATTCTTCCCTAAACAAAATTATTATTGTTTAAATTAAACGAATTTAAAAAATTCGGAGGTTCTCCAAGGGACTTAGATCTCTGTATTAACTAAATATTTCTTGTTTGAAATCATCGGGTAGTTTAGCTTGAAATATAAACGCATTATCGTGTTGTAATATGCGTTTTAAACGTTGTTCGCACTATCAGACGTTCTCCAAACTTAATGTGTATAATCCCGACACTCGTACGCTACCGGTGTAATAAAATTATTTCGATAATTGTAATATAACTTTATTATTTTAAGCATTATACCTTCGGTTTGATAGCGTTCGAATGCTTTTATAAGCCCGTGTATCTATTAATGCGTTAATGAAAAGCTCGTTTTGCGCTGATTACGAAAATCTGGTATTTATTTATATTTCGTGTTTATCTAGCTGCTACCTTAAATCGATTCACTTTCGAGCAGTACTTTTCCATGGTTATTGAAACGAATGATTGAAAGTTTAAAGCAAGAGAAGTCGCACAGCAAGTGGAAAAATTCGGACGCAGCGAAGTGTCGTAAAATATTTGTACAAAGATTACAAGGAACTTATTCGGAACGTTCTAGTTTCTACGATACGCGAAAGCCGTCTACATCGCGAGATCCCGTCGCCAGAGTTTACTTCGTCGCGCAAACACGACAGTCCTATTTGTTACTTTTCGAACGTTTACAAGATTTTTATTTCCAGGTTCTTGTTTTAAATATGTATTTCGATAAAAGAGCAGAAACTTTTGTAGGGGACATTGTTTAAGAATCGTTGCGACTTCATATCGGTTTCGATGCAACATGAAATTAACAAGGGGGGCGGGAGGGGGGTTGACTGTACACGATTTTTCGTCTTTAATCAACTGAAACGGGTCGTTCTCCGTTCCGCGACACAATTTCGTCGTTTCGCTCGGCTATTTCTCTCGGGTACGTATCTGCATGTTCGGGGGAGCATGAGACGACGAATATTTTGCGTACGAGCGGTACGGGAAGAGAGACAAGAACCGGAGCAAACCAAGGGAGCAAAGAAACAGGACTCCTGGGACTCGTTGCCACCCCATTACAGCATTTGCTCTTCCATTTCGCGCGGTGAAATGGTGAAATGGTGAAAGCGCGTGCCCCGCTTTTGCCGTCGGTGTGCGACGCCCTCGAACTCCTCCACCAACCCCTAAACCGACAACCCCACACAGATTTCGCCCGCTCTAACCGACGCTTCTGAGCCCGCACGGGTACCATTCGTCAGTAGCATCACAATTACCTCTATTGTGCCGTGCAACATTTGTATATTGCATATCAAGTATCCACCGTACGTCTCGCGAGAAGAAATCTCGTTTGGCTGCGACTGGACGTGTAATAAAAATTGCGGAAATAATACGTGAAACTGCATTTAATTTATCAGCTATTCCTGGGGCAATTAGTACGTAAGTTCCGGAGTATGATTGCACTCCTTCGACAATATCGACCGTGTGCTGGTACACGTGCGAAATAGAGATTTGAGCAAACGACCAACACACAACGAATCGCAAAAAATCGTTCGTTATCGTGACGTGTTGCAAGTTCTACACGAGAATGCACTATTTATCTCGGTCACCAACACTAACCAGATTCAGATATCAGCGCGATTACAGTTTGTGGAAGTTGCATTGGAACTAATCTAAAACAAGTTTGAACAGGTAGAAAATGAAGAGCATAATTGGACCGATACGGATTCCAAGAAGAAAGAATGGACGAACACGTATGCAAAACAGGTCGGGATTCAGTTTTATTGGACGGTTTAGAAAGAACGGTTAGTCTTGCGACGATTGACCCGGCTAGAAACAACGTTTACCCCTCGAATCGAGAGGGGTGCTCTGTCTTGTCTGCGTTCGCTTTCGTAGGTATTCAGAAAAGTCCCCGAATCCTCCTTTCGCCTTATTATTATATTACCTTGCGACAACCACTTATATTGTGGGTCTCTCGAGTTGCGGGCAAAACCGATCGAACAATGCAAAAGGGTCTTGGGACAGCGCGTACCGCATCAGAATCGAAACGATCGTAACCGATTTGCTGGAAACGGAGGCGTTTTTCCAGAAATAATCCAAGCACACGAACGTTCCCCGGAAGAATTGGCCGCGTCGAGGCACCCTGGCCAGGCAACTGAGTTCAATTGTCTTTTATTGTTGGCAAAACAAACTGTAAGAGGTTTTACGATGTAATTGTAGTACCGAATGAATGAACCCGATTCCTTCCTGTTGACGTTACACTTTGCCCTGCAAGAACTATCTCGGTTAACGATTGTTTGCGAATATGGGACATTCCTAATGACCTGATTGCCGAATAAAATAAACAACGTGTCTGAACCGGTTCGCAAATTCGTACAAACGGCGACGAAACGTTAGGTTATTCTTTGCAAAATAATTTTCGAAATAAATTCGTTCGAATCAAAGAAATGGAAGATCGCAGAGAGATCGTTTTCGTCTCGATCGCGATCCGCCTTCCCGCGCGGAGTAAAAGCAACCAAAATGGCGGCGGCAATAAAATCTGGAGGAATCGCGTGCCGCCATTGCGAGAAGCGAAGCAAACGCGGTCTTTCGAGGGAACACCAACAAATAATGAGGAGAAAAAAAAAGCCGCACGTCTGCACGCCGACAGGAATACGCGAATAACGTGGCTTTCGGCACGAAAATGTAATACCTAGACTGAATCATGCGAGGTCGTCGTTGTACGAACAGCGGCTGCCTGCAATATAACCATAAAATGCAGATAATAGCCGGTAGAAGGTATCGGAGGGTCGCACGGTCGCGAAACGGTATAAGAAAGAGCAATACGGCGTGTAACTGAGCAGCAGGAAGGAAAAGGGTGAGAGAAGTTTAAATACTTGCCGCGCAAATACCTGAGGAATCGTTTCATTGCCATGTTATCGCGAACGTTTGCTTCTAATTAGATAGAAACGAGATTCGAATTAAAAGGTGTTCAAGCTGTCGCCGAGGAATAAACACGAACATGTAATTGACTAAAAGAAAATTAAAATTTTTTAGCGATGCATCGAACAGCATTTAATCATGCAGAAACAATATCGTCGATGTTCTAATTAAACAATTGAAATTCTATGGAAACGACATGCCCAGCTTCGTATGCTCGGTTATCAATCAAATATTTGCATGCTTCAACGATAATAGACGAACAATTGTCGCATGCAGACCACTGTACAATCCAAGATATCACATACACTCATCACGAATATTAATATAACGTAGGAATGACAGTAATCGAGCGATAGTAATTGTTATCGTACCAAGGGCGTCGAGGGTGCAGAGCTCGTGAATCGTTGAACCTGCACTTGCGTTGAAGTTTGCAGTTATGTTGCACGCTGCAACAGTAGAAAGAATACGAGTGCTTAATCAGACTATTTTCGTGTTTACTTTCATATATCATATTTTCGAAACGAAGCTCAGATTTTAATTTTCTTGAAAACGAAGGCTCAAACGAATATCTATTTTCAATTCTTGGTCTATCTTTTCGCGAGGAAAATTACTTAGACTGGAGTTACAAATAGTGATCCTCCATTTTGTAATCTTTTACGTTCGAATAACAGTCTCGTCGTTATGTTTTCGTCACTTTTTTATTTCCGATAGGGAAATCACGTCGCAGTTTTCAAAGCCCTATAAATCTTTCGTAATGTTCGAATAATAATACGAAACTCAAACGATAAACTGTACACGAGGAATTAGCACATTTCGGGAACGTTTACCCAAATAATTAAAATCCAAGTTAAGGAACGTGCTTAAACTCCGTAAATCCACATTTTCCAATTTATACGACGGAGATAACCATAATCGGAAACGTTGTTTCGCTTGTTATTCGATAGTCTTGGAAATTTAAGCGCACAGCCTACACGGCACAATTTGGAACGGTTGAAAATTCGAGACGACACCGAGAGGACGCAGAGATTATCTCACAAATATTTGAGAGCAATTAGATGTTTGCTCGTCTGTTACCGTGTTTACATTGTTCACCGTATCTAGACCGCAGAGACGTGTTTATAGTCGGAGCACGATGTAGCGCCGAAACCTCCACACGGTTGTTCCTTAAAAACGCTTTTTGTCTACGATATTTTTCGACGAATTAAGCCACGGTCTAACCATCTACATTATTTTACGCGAATTAGCTGCTTATTACGTTTGAATATTTTCGGTACTCCGAATCCAGGATTATCGATGTCTCCGAATTCGCTACGAATCGAACTAAAATTATCTTTCTTCCTCAAAAACTATATTAATGCACGAACAACTTTAATTGATCATGAAACTGGATATTAAATGCACCTAGTTTCGCTAAAATTCGGTTCAACTCGAGTACAAATGAATCTTGTTCCATAATTTTTATTTACTACACGATATGTCTGTTCTAACCGTAATTGCAGCACACCCTGTATAATGTATACTCGAGATAGTTTGGTCAGAAGGGTACAGACATACTCTTCGAGTTGTAAACAGAGCATGTTGGTATACACTAAATCAAACGTCCTAATATCTCGCGATTCTCGCACGAGTTTCGAAATCTAATTCCTCGCGATTCAAAATTCGCAGACTATAATTTTCCAGAAATATTTCAATCGTTTCTTTGTTACGACGGTCGTGAATTAGAGCACGTTCGTTATTTGTCGGTTAATGAATGGTTGGATCGCGATCGAATGTTCATCGAAACGAAAAACCTTATCAGTATTAAGAAGAAACGTTTTAATTCGCCCCATCCATCACACATCGTCAACCAATTTAATACAGGGTAATTAGAATTTTGTGTCCGACTGGCTGAGCCGCGAACACAAACCGAATTAAACATCGAATTTATCGCGTTTCTACGTACGCAATCGTTCCCGACATTGTTTCGGCTATTATTATTGGATTTCTGTTTTAGATGTAAATCTATCGATAAATGGTATTAAGATTTTAACCAATAACTTTATAGGATCGTTTTGTCAGCGTTTCCTCGTACACGCAGTGGACGAAATTTTTAGGAGAATATCATACTTCGCTACCAAAAGATAATTTATTACACATTACCTCGGATGATCGAAACTTTACTGTATTTTATTTGTAACAGAAGTAAAACTTTTCTGTTTTTTTTCTCCATTTTGCAAGAAAACTAGCGTGAAAGTGATAATTTTTCTATATTGTCTGATATATTCCAGATTCTCGATCAACAAGATACTTTCGAGATCTCGTCTCGATAGTTTCGAGACCTCGAACACCCCTAGTTAACAATCAACGTCATGAAAACTCTACATAGCAAATTGAAATAGAAAAATACCTTTTATTTTAACCCACGCATATTTTAATGTACTGTACCTCGAGTTAAATAAATTGAGACTTATATTGTTCAAACCAGAGCTATTATTAAATTGTATCCTCTACTACTTTCCATCTCAGACCACACAAATAAACAGAAAAACAGTTTAATCATAAGGAATACAAACTACTGTTTACAATTCCTTAATCAGTCGGACAATCGACGTTCCGAAGTATTCAAATAGACATTCCAATCTCCCCTTTGGACCAAACTACCAAATTCTTTCGTATCGAAATTTAGCAATAACCATAATGAACCAATCGCACAAACCTGGATTCGGTTGACTCTGATACGACGTCTTCTTCATCCACTCGTAGGGGCTCCTCATCTGCGTGGGTCTCATAGGGGTCGTGGTGTTATTGTTGTTGGCGGTAATAGTATTGTTGTTGTTGGAGGGTGGAGTGGAGGGTGTTCCGGGGTTGCTGATCTCGCTTCCGCTGACGGTGATCGGCGGACTGGGCTCTCCGGCGCCGACCGCGGGATTGGCTTCGTCTCCGCTCCAATCCGTCACACCGGTCAGCTGCTGTTGTTGCTGTTGCTGGTAGGCCTGGTGGTGCTGATAGTGGAGGTGCGAGTAGTGGTGAGCGTGCGGATGGGTCCAGCCAGACAGGACATCCGCGTGATCCAAATACTGTTGGGGTCCACCTGATTGATGATGGTGGGCCCCGTGCGTGTATCCGTGCGGGCAACCGTACCAGTATTGCTGGCCACCCTCCGTGGCCGCGTGTTGCTGTGCCTGTTGCGCCTGGGCGTGTTGCTGCACCTGCTGCGCGAGCTGCTGCTGACCGGTGGTCGGTTGCTGTTGCTGCCGGTACATCGCGAGCGGATTGTAGTAAGAAACCATACCGATACTGCTGATGTCCGTCATGTGGCCGAGCGATACCGTGCACCCGTCACGGCTGCACGTCACTGTCGACGACTGATGCGCAATACAAAGAGGGTGGACGTCGTTGAACGGGCGTAACGCCGAAGTTCTCGACCACCAGCATGCATAGACACTCGTAGAAAACTGTTTCGCCTTAACGGAGCAACGCGCGGATCATGACGGAAGTGTCTGCGATCGGATAGTCTTCCCACTGTCACCGGGCACCAAACGAAGAACGATTCCGAATTCACGGAACACTGACGGGAATCAACGCGCGACGAATACGATTCTCGGTCCCTTTCAACCCGTTCACGGAAAGATACTGACGGATCGACGATAACAGCCGGACGACGTGACTCGGATATTCGCGATGTTATGCTGACGACTGCTCGCTCGTCTATGATTACGAAGGGTGCGTCCGCTCGTCGACGTTGCGTCCGCTCGTCGACGTTGCGTCCGCCTACGACCCGGCCATTCCCCCACCCTTGGTCGAGCTCCGCCAATCGACGCTCGTCTCGTCGGTTGGCGGCTGTAATGGCGCCCGACGAGCGTCCCGACCGCCAGAGATATCGTTCCCCGATAAAAAGAACACGAAAAGGCGTCTCTCACGCCCCCGTAGACGCGATTCCCGTGTAAAAGGTCGCGAAATAGACAACATTTTTCGCACTTGTCGCGTTTTACTCCTGTTATGAAAATATAACTTCCTTTCCGCGTGTTCTTCAGTCCACGTCGGTACTGACGTTCGAATGACTTAAAGAAGGGGTATCGTGACGATAGTATGCACGCAAGAAACTCGACTGTATTTAATTACTGTTCCGATTTGAAAATTTTATTTTCCGTCGCTCGATGTTGTAATGCAATTTTTTAATCAAGAAATGCGTCGAAGCTAGATATAATTTCAATGGCCGTGGATGGAAAATTTACGCCATTCTTAGAACCGATGCGTTTAATCGTTAATTTTGTTCGAAAGATGCATATTAAATCTTTGATTTATGTTCCCAAATACTCTGCAATGTAATCCCCTAATTACTTTGAACCTATTTAGATATTTGATCAAAATAAATAAATTGGAAGCAATTGAACTACTGTTGACAATCATAATATTGTTAATAACTACAGTAATAGATCATTACTATATCACGCTTGTAAATGTTAAGAAATTAGTTTGAGCAAATAGAGGAAAAAACAATAAAGAGTATGTTATAATGTGCATCGCGTTCATTGCACTCGTACAACAGACTTGCGCGATATTTAACTGGCTCTTCGTGACAATATCATAATTAACAATGTATAACAATTATAAACTGCGCCATCAGCAGTTCATAAATCATCCTCGCCACGGAAATGATTTAAAGCCAAAAACTCGAGCCTGCCTCCTATATGATTAAGATCGATCGTCGTCATTTATTGCGTTTACATAAGTGTAAATGAGAATTAAACATTTACACGCAGTGATTAAACCTAACCGCGGACAACACTCCGAACTATTTTAGTACTAAGCAATAATTAAGATACTCTCCTTATCAACTCTTCTTTCGAATGTCTTGAAACGCATGTTCGTCACGCTTCCCGCGCGTGCGTTTTTCGTTAAAAAGTTTCGAAATTTCTAACTAAAACTATTCAGAGAATAATTCCTACGTTCTAGCTTTAATAGATTAAAACTTTTTTAACGAATTACATTATGTTTTTAAAATAGCGACACAACATTTACGAGTAATTTAAGAATAAAAGTTGTAATAATCGTCGATCCGCGAACTTCTCACTTTCAAGATAGAAGCGACTTAAGTTTCAGTACGAACGTAGCTTATCGTAATTGCACAAGTAATCATACGAGGTGTTCAAAATGGCCTCCACACGAGCATTCGTACATCGTATCGACGATTGTTCAACGAGTTTAATTCCTAATAAATATTCCTCGTGTTTTTGATTGCCTTACATACATATTAAATAAGTATTTGTAACGCTTTTCGGTGGTCTAACATACGATGGGATTAAAACGACGAATGTATAGATTCGAAACGACTCCAGGAAACAAATAATCCAAGGTATTTAAATCGGATGATCGAAGCAGCCATGCAATTGGTCCACTCACGACCTACCTCGACGTTTCTTATCTGATATACTTAAGACGTACTTTTCTGCGTCAACATATGGGCACGGTGAAATTTAAATCTACTAGATATATCGTGAATAGAAGTTTGGGAACCTATGCTGGTTAGAACCTTTTCTTAGGTTCAAGGTATTGAATTAACTTATGAATTGTGTCGCTTTATACATCCTGTATAAGTTCGTATCATCGATAACATCGTTGATTATCAACAATTAATCAGAAAACGTCGTTTCTCGAATGGACACACCCCAGAATGATTTAACAGTTTGAAACGTAGCAACCAAGACCGTAAGGCTAAGGGCACACGAGCTTTAAAATGACGTTGCGACGGAGGACCCTTCGAATGGGTATGGTAATCGATAATCGCAAATCAATTGCTTTCGCGTAATTCGTCAAGTGTCAATAAGTTGCTAGGAAATCACGTCGACGGTGACCCCGTCGCAAGGTCGATTATATGGGTAGAAGGCAAGGATAATCTCTCGACATAATGGCAGCTGCCTGGGGCCCACCGACGGCGACGTGTGTCACAATATTGACTCGTTTGCAGCCACACTCGTGGTCCCTTTCGTTCGCCGCTTGGAAACGCTCCGCCTACGGATAGGACGGTCGTATTATCTATCTTTCTCGCTCTTTCTAGGTTCATTCTCTACCATGGACTTTCCCGTCTCGTCTTCTTTCCCAAGTTGTTCGCCCTGAACCCCATTTTTAATCCCGATGTTCCGTTCCAGCGCGCCAAAATCAACGATGGGGCAATACTTTTCGTAATGAAATTATTCGCCGATACATTACACCAAGACCTCGTATTTCGACGTAAACAAATGAACGTAAACATTACGAATGCTTCATTAATAGCACAAAATAAAAGAAAAGTTTATAGAAAACCAAACTGAAAACACGCGTGTTAAAAAGGTGCGTGTAAAAGAAATTTTACAGATTTTGAAAAAGAAAGAAGTCTCGTTATTCCTTTACGGTCAAAGAAACGTCTAGCAATAATTCATTCTTCCATTCACGTTGTGATTTAGGTACGTAACACCGTGCACTACCGTTTGCGTTGAAAGACGAATGGCGTAAGTACGCAACAAAAGCCGTTTGTCGTTTCTATCGATGGTCAATGAATTGCGCAATTTGTCAAAGGTGTCCTCGTGACGCTTCTTGCAAGAAGCCCTTCAGTTTCCTTAAACACCGCTGATCGGTACTTTGGGTCCACAGCGGCTGCGGTAGCCGTAATTACTCGGTTGGTTTACGACTTTCGAGATGCGAAAACGCCATGGTGTTACGACCATGACAAACTGCCGAGAAGAAGATGCCTTAATACACGGGCAAACCGCGTCTTTTCTTTACTCTAACAATTCGTGAACAATTCTAACACGCTAATCAACAGCAAATATGCATTTAAGCAGCCAATTCCCCATTATGGCTCCAATTATCAAAATAAAAGTTAAACGAAAATATTGGCTCTAGTTTTGTCGAAACAGAAACTAAAAGTGGACGTTTTATAATACCTAACCAGCGCGATTAAATTTTAATCCTACCCCTAAAAAACTTAATCTCGGAGCCGTTAATATCGTCGACTTAATACCATTGACTTTTTAAATTTTTACAGTAATCGAATAAAAGTAAACACGTTACGTGTTTCCCCATGGAAGAAAAAAGAGGAACCTCCGTTCTCAAAAATGGGACATTCGGGCTCTAAGAATATTAGCGACAGCTTGGAAATGGGGGACTGGGGGTGGCCCTAAAACGTTACCGTTTTAATTAAAAACGGGACGGAAATGGGGCTGTTATTCAGGACAGTTTGACCATTTTCCCTCTTTGTCTTCTATTGTCTGCCAGCAAGGCTGAAGCACGATGATTGCTCCACATTGTAGTTACCTCTTTAAAAATTTCAGACCTAACTGTAGTCAGATTGCCCGCAATAGAACGCTCATAAAGACCTGTAAGAAAGTTGCCCAGCACCTCTTCCAAACGTTCTGTAATACCCATCATGGTTCACTTTCGTCGTTGGACCCCAACCCCCATCCCCCATATTTCCCTTCCACGACTTTTCACCATTCGACTATTCCTTTTGTTCCCTATTTTTCCCTTCGACGATGTTCATTTTTACACGCTGAAAAATGTATTTTTTCTTTGATAACTTTGGTATAGGCAAATTTAGAGAGCAATAACGCAGTGTCTTAGTTAATTACATCGATTTGAATAGACTGAGCGTTGGTTCGAACAGTTTAGGTTAACGAGTTTTCGCATTTTTCCTAGATTTCGATCGAAGTTTTCCCCCCGTCCTTTAAAACTCGGGATCTCGGGGAGGTTGTTCGAGGATACGGCCATAATAGCCGGGTAACAACGATATAATACAATGTCCGCTACGTCGGGAGAACAGAAAACTCCTCCAACTTAATCCTCAGTCCCGTTCCAACTTTTCGGAATTTTTTTTTATACCGTCATGGGCCCCAGCACACTCTTTTTCTTTACCAACGCCGAACCACGGTTTCGACTCTACGCCCGAGGCTCCGCCAAACGATAAAACCCATTTTACTATTCCGTTATCGATACTACGAGCGCAATCGTTTTACTGTTAAAAGTGTTTCTCTGCTTACGATTCGAATCCCGATTCCCGAATGTAGATCAAAATCGCGAGGAAGATTTACGATAACACCGAAAATCGTATACTAATAACAATACTAATAAAAAAAAAACTGTGAAAGGTATACACGGTGAATAAAATGCAGAACAATTTCCTATTGAAGACGTCGTTTGCCCGAAAAAGTTTCGCGAACCGTAATGGAACAAAGGCGTCGAATAATGGCGGCCCGTTTTACGATAGAGAAACAACTCAGGTAAACTGGTGGTGCAGCAACGAGACTGAAACGCAGGCAACAATGAGAATTGGTTTAACGCGATTTTATTTAATATTCGAGCGAGCAAACAGACGATCGAACCTTGTCAGGGTGCAACAAAGCTTCCGGTATATAATTATTTTAATTCATAAAGCGTAACGTGTAGGAATTGTGACACAAAATTTGTTTGTTTCGTTGCCTGGATTCTTTGCACGATTATTTTTTAATTTTGTTTCAGATCCCACGGAGGTTTAACTATGTGGATAGCGTGGAGAAAAAAAGATATATCGCGCAGAGCACATAAGAAAGATATACTCGTCTAAAACGCTCGTAAAAATGACGAAGGCTTAATTTCGAAGCGAACGCAGCACCGCGTGTGCGTAATAAACTCATTAATAGATCACTTACAGCGTACAAAGATATCTAACTCTTTTACCGAACTGTCCATATTTTTTACGAGGCTGAGCCGACACGTTTCGAAAACGCTTCGAAAGGGTTCGAACCGGCAGAAATTTAGAATTTATTGACGCCTATAAAAATGGCGTCCGATACTCGCGGACGATAAACAGTTGATTTACCATGCAGTTGTCCCGTTTACGAACTTTATTAAAGATCCACCTCGAAGATTACAGAAAAGGAAATACGAAAAGGAACGATAGAAATCGAGCGATCAAATTTTGCGTACATTACGCGCACTCGTTTCGAATACAATTAGAGAACGATATCTGCATGCTTGCTTTATCGGAAACGAAACTTTAATATCATAATAGAAGTATATTTACCGCTCGAGATCGAAAGAATAAAGAAGACGAGAGAGAATTTTCTCACGTCCGTTTTTGCACGCTCGTGAATCATAGTCGCGCGAACCAGCGAACATTAATCGACGGACATCTTCGTTTCTTTCGTCGAGTCGACTTTAACGTCCGACAAGCGTAAAAATGTTTTCTATTTATATTTTTTTATGGCGCTCATAAACGCGTCGCTGGTGAAGGCGTCGCACGCTTGCGCTCGCGCTGCACTTTGCGCAGGCAAATTGTAAAATACTTATACATTCTTTTAACGATAAATCTATTCGAAAGATATATGATTTCAGGATTATCGTATTACTCGCTCGACTATATTTTTTTTTCTATCGGATGAACCGGAACCCCTTTTCCTGCAAAAACTACCACCGGTGGAAAGTGTAATATAAAGCGTTTCTATTAGAAAAGGAGTAACTCGGATCAGTACGCGTGGATCATTTCAATTCGATCGTCGCGAGCGAAAGACAATCGACAGAGAGGGACAATACGCCCACGCAAGGGATTATCGGCGAGTCGTTTGTTGCTTTGTTCGATGGAATAAAATATGCTTAGCCGCTTCGTTTTCGGCTTAGTACCTTTAGGCGAGCGCAGTAAAAACGACCGAGTGACGTCGACCGGGACGGCAGAAAATGGTCTTTCTCCGGGCAAAATCGGCCATAAAGTTTTCGAGCCTTACCTGCAGGCTGTGGAGACGGAAAACCGAAAGTACGTCGGGGCCCAACGGTTGCGAATTACCGCGCAATAAAATTAATATTGTTTAAATGCGGTTTGAAAGCGTACCCGCGCACATCACGGTACCCCGGAAACGCACGAAACGTGGCGGACTAAGCCCCGTTTATTCGGGGCTTAATCTTTTACCCCTGAACGCGTAGCTTTCACAAATTTCTTTCGGTCGTTTTACCTAACTTTTTGTTTCCTTCCACCTTGCTGCGCCCAACGACGCACGCATGGCTATGCCCATCCAAAACAAAAACTGTGTTGCGTGGACATTTCATTCGAATACTTAAAGAATGGAGGACTTGGTATAGGAATTGTAGCAACTTTTATTTACGAACGCAAAGAAGCGATGAAATCGAACGTTTACAAGGATCTAAAGATTTATAGAATAGTCAAATATTTTCCAACGCTTCTTTTTTTTTAAACACCGCTAAATACAATTATTTTAATACCACATCGCATAATATTATCGAAACAGTTGTAAATTACGATCGCCGAAGGGACTTCGTGCTGATGCAATGAAACATTTCTCCGAATACCTGATTTTATAATCACGTCCATAAATTTCCTCCAGATCGATAATCCACTCGATTATCTACCAACAGATTGTAATTCAAATTGCATTTAAACTTGAATAAATATTGTACCAACGACGGACTCATCAGCATTGATGCTTTTACGATCCTATTGTTTTATTTTCTTCGCGTATTCGTCGCGAGACCCTCGTAATTGTATTGACCACAATAGGTTCTTATTTGGGAATCGAATGTTTTTTAATCTTACAAATCTTTAGGAAAACAAAACTAATAGAAATGGAAACGGAAGCTCTAAAAATCGAACCGAATGTTAGGAGATTTAACATCCTTAATACTTGATTCTTTAAATATTTCGAACTTTGCTCAATATTTAATAATGATTCGTAGTTTTAGAATACGCGTAATGTTGTTTCTGTATTCTCGACTGTAGTTTGTTAAAGACAGTTTCAACTTTGGCATAGTAACGATAATTAAGTTAATTTGAATCGTACGTTTGCCTGATTTATAATACTAATGTCCTTTGATGAACGTAACGCTAGCCTGGCCACTGTTATTTCATGATCTCCATGAAGACGAAGAGCTTTTAGGTACTAATTTTATGTAAAGTTACGAGACGTTGCGGTGCCCTGATGTGCTATCATGTTTCCCCCAGGTGCCATAATCACGAGGTTGCGATTCACAGTCGCCGAGCTGCAGTATAACTAAATGTTCTGCCAGGAATTCCGAGTAACCAATTCTTTCGCCAACATGTTTTCCCACGCAATTAACTACGAAAAAATACCCCTCAATTTTAATCGTAACAAAAACAAAGGAACGTCCATGCACGGTAACGAACGAAAACATAACATAATTGTTATCTAAGCCGCGATTATATTTATTCAAGCTTTGCATGGTTACAAATCGTAGTTGTTAAAACTGTATACGAACGAAAGAAAGGAACATCTTTTCTAAAATTGTTCTCGGTGTCGTGTCCTGCCCAATAAATATCCCTCACTCTTAAAAGAAAATCCATGATGCAAAAGGGTTAATACCCTTGGTATTTGATCCGAAGCTCGTAATAAGACTATCCCCTTTTGATTTATATCGACGTTTTATGTTTTGAATCTAAATGCGTACACGAGACGAGCCACAATATCGGCGGGTCGTTTTTAAGACGCGAGGGACTGTTATTGGAGGCTCTACCATTTCGCTCCGCCTATGAGGACACAGACGTTACAAGATCTTTTGATCCTTTTTGTCCGCGTCCAGTGCAACGCCACGGGAATTTCCGTGATGGGCAGTCCTAAGCTAAAGGCAACCCCGGAACAACCAGTTCGACCACTCTAAAACGAAACCGAGACTCGTCCACGAAACCCCAACCTCGCAATCGCCACGGAGCTGGAGGATCAAACGAGACGGATTCAAAGATGGCGGACGGATCTTAAACGAATCATCAATAGTGCATTCGATCGTTCTTTTGTTCCTTACGTTAATTTTTCTAATGGTTATTAAATTGGAGCTAATATTTCAATATTTATAAAACGTTGAATTTAAAAATTTCGTGTAGAAAAATGATCAGGAAGCTTTCACAAGAAATATCCAAAGTTACGCAAAGAGACATCAGAAAAATACGAGGACTTGTCGTCGTCGAACACTAATAAATACAGTTCTATAGAAGTTAGGGAGAACTCTGGAATCATTCTTATTATCTGTTAAACAACTTTGTCGTATCAGTCTCCTAGCAATAAAACAAAAACATTAACATTAACTTTTATAACATAACAAACCCTAACTTCGAACTTTCAGTCGGTAACGCAGAGCGCAACCCTCGCCATAGAAAACGCAACTAACGCCATAGACTTACCGATAAATGGTAAAAACTTTCAGCTTTAAAATTCATCTAACAATTTGCCATTTTTTTGTTTACAAATAATTCAATGTATTAATGACACCTTAGATGAAATATAAAATAAACTATGCATCTTATGGGAGTTTGTATCACACGAATTAAAATACCGACTATGGAAATGAATCTGTTGGTAACGTTGCGAATGACACGATAATGGTAATGGGGTTTCGAGACCTCATAAGAATAAGACGAAAAAATACGTTGGGAGAAAGATCTACTAGTATACCTCGTCTTCTCTGACAATACTCTAGAATCTTTGATGAATCAATGAGAATCAAAACTAACCTAGTGAAGAAGATCTATATCTATGATGACCTATGCAAGGCGGATCGCAGCCAATTTGCTAATACTATTTAGTTTTTAATTAATAATTGCATTACAAGCTAAGAGTGATACGATTATTAATTAAACCCTAAATAATATTACCCAGGTCTCACCACGAGGAGGTTGCTGCGAATGGAGACCCGCCCTAACCGATTCCCAACCACCCTCCATTAATAAAGAATTTTTGTGACCAGCGATCGAAAAGCAATAAACGAAAGTGCAACCAACGAAGGAAACAACCAACGAAAGAGTTTTTTAAAAAAGAATTTGCCTCTAAATTTTCATTAATAAAACAGAGAAATAGACCAAAATATTGCCTGCCTGATGTAATCATTAATATAGAGAAGCAAACTCCTACCTAACTATAAATCTAAATTTATTTACATCCTACCTATCTAATCATCTAACAAAATACATAGAAAATATATTCTTCCTTGTTGATCCTTCGACGAAGATTTCCTGAAACATACTGTTACATTTTACCTAACTATAAATCTAAATTATTAAAACATAAACTAAGCAATTTGAAACAAAATACATGAAATACATTCTTCTTTCTTCTTTCTTCTATCTTCTATTTATCCCACGATGATTTCCTGAAACACAAACCAAGCAATATCAAACAAAATTGTAACAATTCTTAATTGTTACCTGTATAAACCTAAAACTTCCGTAGGAATATGCTCTGAAACAGAAACTTCTTCGATAGATTAGTAAGAGAACAACACTGAACCTGTAAAACTACAAATACTACAACTACAGGCAAGTGCAGTGAGAAAGTAAAAATAGTACATCATAATATACGAGGTTACTTTGACTCTAAAATGTATTCGTCGCGAAATATCTTCTTGCACGTCAATCTAATGATATATTTTAATAAGTATAGAGAGACTTTGGGTATCCTCGATATCGAAGATACCCAAAGTCGTCGACTGAATTATGAAAGTGAATTTAATTATCGAAGAATGTAAAGAACAATCGGAAGCTACTAATTTGACACTCATTCTAAAATTAATATAATTATAAGTATTATAAAAGATATTAAAATCGTGACTCAACTTTCGATTGATATTACGATATTTGTCATATTAAAAATTGCGGCGTGTAAAACCATCGCACGCTTAAATAAAACGCGACGCGACGCGTGCTCATAGCGTGCATTGAGTGTGGGTATCAGATTGATCCCCCCCGGCCTTGATTATCAGAAAAGCAAGTCGCGCCCCTGACCCACGTCTATCGGACCTCTCTACGTACAACCGCCGGGCCCTGGAGGACACACGGTCACAACAGGACCCGCTTAGTACTCGAGAACGGATATGGGTCAAGAACTCTCACCGGAGGTCATTCTCTTTTCCGTATAAAGAGGAGAATATATGCGCTCGGCGAGGCCCCACTTAAGCTGAACCAAGCTGCACCGGGGTTGAAGCGGTAAGAGCTATCACACCTAATACACAGGTGTCACATGTTTCATTCTATCAAACAGAGGTGAACGAGCAAAAAACTCTCCGGTCCTTTCGGTCGAGACATAATCTCGGAAAGCGAGAACCAGAGAACAAGCGGACGAGAGAAAGTGATGTACGCGTAGTATACGTATGTACTCATTATATATTCATTTTAAAACGAGTGT
This sequence comes from Colletes gigas, assembly GCF_013123115.1. Classification (NCBI taxonomy): domain Eukaryota; kingdom Metazoa; phylum Arthropoda; class Insecta; order Hymenoptera; family Colletidae; genus Colletes; species Colletes gigas. Next base: position 340,383 of record NW_025106643.1, on the reverse strand, counting down.
CAAATTAAAAATGAATCTACTATGACATTTGTCATCTTAAAAATCGCGGTGTGCAAGAAGATTATAATTTTAAGTAAAAGGTACTAACTACACTTGCCAAAGAGAGCACGTATACAACCAGTCGTTTTACCTCCTTGCCTTACGATTTAATTTCCAACTGTGCGTGCCAAAAGCGTCACCAAGGTTTGGCCCGGCAGACTTATCACGTTTCTGGGATGCTTCGTTCATGTTTGGCCTGGTAGACTTATCACGCTTCTGAGACATCATAAATGTTACAAGAATTTAAGCTGAAACGTAAAAATAAAAATCTTATATTCATCGGTATCATCGAAACAAATATGGTATATGCATCGACAGCATGCTATATATATCAAAACGAACATTCGTAATTGTAATGAAAGAAACTTGGATCGAGACACCAAGTTGAATCAACACCAAACGATCAAACGAAATGGAAGGATCGAACAAAGTACCTCCGTAGAATATTACGAGAATTCGAGCAAGAATATAATATTACATTTTTATAACCTACAATATTATACGTATCAAAGCAGTCAGATGGATAAACAAAGTTGAATTCACATCAAACAAACAAATAAAAATAATAAAATATAAATAAGTGGAGTGGACTTACTACTTGTTGTCAGTACATAGGTTAGGTACCACTGGGCAAGCTGTAACGTAAGAAAATATTCATATTATAGCAACATCGGTTAGACAAGCAACGGAAAATCAGTTTATTGAAGCGAAATTGACATCAAACGATAGAATAGAAGAGGGGAGAGAATTTTTAAACAGTTCTTACCGTTGGTCATCACCGTCCGGCACTGGTCAGTAGTGGTCAGTAGTGGTAGGAGCACTGGTCAGAACTGGTCAGTAGTGGTCAGTATTGGTCAGCACCGGTCAGCCATGGTCATCGCTGGCCAGTAGTGGTCAGCAGCGGTCCCCGGTTCTCTTCTGGACGTTTGCACACTCCCGAATTCGCGACGAGACTGAAGAATCCTCGCGGTGACCCTGCTTATCGCTCTAAGGTAATGAAAGGGAGGGGAGACCAGTCAGAGCCAACGTTAAAGTTAACCGATAAGACTGTCTTGTCTAGAAAGAAACTATTTCGATTGGTCTCGCCTTTTGACCATTTCTGGATCTTCACTGAACCGCTGACCTTGATGTCAACCTCACTGTCGACCAGCAGTGACCATAAGCTAGTCATTGACCTTTGAATGATCTTTTTAACATTTTGTTCCACTTTGGAAGAGTATATCTCATGTTATAAGACACTCATGGTACAGTACAGCTTGATCGCCACACAGTTGACCGCCATCTACGAAAATTCATCGATCTCTCTTTCACATTTTTATAATCTAGATTACTAAACTTATGAGATATTATACATATATATATAAGTCGTTTACAATTCAGAGTGATAAATTCCATTGTTAGAACTTCTAAAAATTTTGTTAGCCACTTTTGTTAGCGACAAGAAAACTGTGCACAATCGTCAACTAATGCGGTACGTTCTTGACATACATAAAGGGATATTTACATGCAGCGGCTGCTATACCTCGTCTGTGCCGTTGCATTTTCACAAAGTTGGTACATCAGTTTTTCTCATAGAACCTTAATAAGATGTTGCAACTATCTTATATCTCATCTGTGACCGAACAATGGAACTCAAACAATACACAGCTTTGATGTTTGAACAATATACATCATTTTAAATCGTTTTAATTTCTACGAGAGTTAAAATTAATGTCGATCATGATTTCTTATCATTAATTTTCACATTTCGTAAAAGAATAATAGTCACCGCTTAAGATAGTTGAAGTCGAAGTTATTGAAACAATCTTGTGGCGTCTACTCTTCGTTGTTCTTTAATAAATGATTTGAGAGTCACTGACGGTATCTCTTGTAGTGTATCTAGTGTCAGTTGGTGTCTGTCAGTTGCAAAGTACTTGCATGTTGACTTGATTTTTACTAGTGTTTAAGTGTCGCGTGATTTTAATCAGACTTTTAAACAATTTTTACACAAAAAACCTTAAGTTCACGGTGTATGCTACAAAAAATGGCGAGTCAAAATTATTTAAATAACCCAAAGAATCCGTTTTTCTCTCTGGAAGACGACATCGACGACGAAACCTTTCTAAACAGTGCACCACCGAGGTCTTCTGGTCGTATGACTTATAATCACTATTCCAATTTTGACAATGAGATCGAACAAAAGCATCAACAATTATTGCAACGGAGAAGAGATATTGAAGAACGTACGTTACACTCGTCGGAAAGATCTATCTCATTGTTAAGAGATTCTGAACAGATTGGAGCCGCCACTGCCGAGGTAATTCTTAGAAATGATCATTCAATTCCGATGACAGCTGATAAATTCGGTAATTCTCTATTATTTGCCGCGTTACCGCCTCTAGTTAATAAATATCAGTTTATTACATTTTGTAGAAAATATTACTATTTCTCATTGAGAGTCTTACTGTAGTCAGCAACTACATTAAGATCAAATTAAATATCTATGATTAGTTTATTATCTAATTAATGTATATGTATATACATTGTTCTTATGATTCTGATCATAAATAACTATTTGTATTTGTAGTATCTTTATTAATTATTACACTTTCATAATTTTATTTTATTTCAGGAACTCATCAGACAAAGAGAACAATTAGAAAGAACGGAAAAAAGATTAGATGATATTAATAGTACTCTAAGATTTAGTCAAAAACATATTCAGGGAATAAAAAGTGTATTTGGGAGTCTTAAAAATTATCTAAGTGGTAAATCATTAGATGCACCCATACCATCTACCAAATTATCAGAGTCATCTAGTTCTGAATCCATGACATCTCCAGCATTATCTAACTCCTTAGAACAAGTACAGACTAATATAGCTAATACTAGTCCAGCACTAAAGTTACGTGGCCTAGATCTAGATGATGAAGCAGAGAGTAATGTTCCTGTGCGTAATAACACGAGTAAAATTTTTGAACAAAATTTAGATGAAATGAGTGGTTCATTAGCTAGATTAAAGGGCTTAGCAATAGGATTATCGGAAGAAATAGATTTACAAAATGATTTAATCGATAACATAACAGATAAAGCAGAAAAGACAGATGTAATGCTTCAGAAGCAGAATAAAGATCTTACTCATTTACTGAAGAAGTAAGTAATATGTACAATTTGTATGGTAAAAGAAATGCTTATTAGGTCAAGTTTCTACATTTTAAAATTATAAACATATGGGTAATAAAATGAAAATTTTATATTGCTGTATTCGGTTGAATCTAAAGAATGTTACATCTATCATTTATACTGGACATTTACTTTACAAACACTCTGTAATATATAATTTACAAACACTGTAAGTTACAAAAAATTACAATACCATTATTGATAAATTTAGTTATTTGTACTTATACTTAAAATGCATGGTATAATATGTTTAAATCTAAAATTAAATTTAATATCTCCTTTTTAAACAATCAAATTACCTTCAATTTTTCCTAAAAAAACAATTATTAAATCAAAAATTTTTGATGAACTATTCTTCTATTAAAATAAACTAATTTTTATATATACTCTTCTTTTTATACTTTTTTCTAATTGGACCTAAAATGACGAAAAATGTTGTAATGATATTTTAAAAAGCATAATATTGTTATTGAAATTTATCAAAGTTATGGAGAAATACGAATAATTAAGAAAGATACTGTTAAATTTAAAAAAGGTTTGTAATATACAAACTGATTTTCATTAGAATTAATGCCTAGAATATTTAATAACTAGAAAAATTTATAACAACAATGTTCTTTGGATTTCAATTAATTGCTTTAAATGTAATAATTGTTCCAGTAATATTATCATGCATTTTATGTTACCCATAAATATTACAGTATAAAAATATGTATAGTAATGTACCATCCAGAAAATTGTGTTAGTAAAGAACACTTTAGAAATAAAGTATGTTTATTTTCATTTAAACTAATAGAATTGAATATAAAAATATTACTTCTTTGACCTATACATATCTTTCTCTTATGATAATTGATTATAATAAAAAATGTACAAATATTTATACAATGTACAACTGTTATTTATACAGACATACTTTTTATTGTTTCCATTAATATACAGGGCTGTAATGAAACTCTAAAATATTTCCAGTGTTTATGGTAATATGAAAAGAGTCAAAGGAAAAAGAAATATTTTATTTAAAGAGTCACATAATGTAAGATCATTTCTTCTTCAAACATAATTTTCAAAACTTTAGGATCACTTGAATTTTTTTTAAATAGAACCAATATTTTTGTTACATAAGGTTATTTACCATTGGCCTTTTTTCACAACACCCAAGATACATTATTTTGAAATCAAACCTTGTAATTACTCATTCTATGTATTAAGTTACAATAGATAATTGTAAGGTGGCAATAATAATAAATATAAACATAATAAGATAAATTGTATCATTTATAAATGCATATATGCATTATTACTGAAAAAAGTTCCATTTAAGTGTTTGATACTGTTTTATATCTAATTAGTATAATATAAGTTATAATTTCGTATAGGCAAAATATGTATAGAAAACAAGATTAATAAGCAGGAATACTACTATCAATGTTGTTCAAAATAACTAAAATATATGTATGTGTAGTTACGAATCTTCATTTAAATTATAAAAATTATTGTTATTGAAATATTTCATATAAACTGGAATCTCGATGTATATATTTATATATCATTTAATAACGTTGTATCGTTAGTCATAGATATACAAATTTATCTAATTGACATATACTCCCCTTAAACGATAATCTGCCCATACTAATCAATTATACGGAAGGCGATAAATACGTTCTAACTTCCGTTTAATGGAATCGAACGACGAAATCTGTGTAGCATTTTCCGTGCATTTGTGTAGTATCGACAGAATAGTTTAAATTGAGTGTACTATTATGTTTAGTTCGTTTAAAAAAATTTCGTTTATTATAATGTAAAATCAAATTATACAAATTTTTAAATGTTTCCATTTCATTTTGTGTTTCAAATTTGTACATATATTTTTGTTTTTATTCGTTATTCTTCGTTAGTTTTAATACGTTTCTAATTTGTTATGCAAGAAATACTTATGAAATATTAGAACAATTGTAGGTGTGTAATGTATGGAAATATAGATATTGTGCGAATTCGTTATACTGTGTAACTGATGAGACAATTATATATTAATTATTAAAAGGATTACTGACATTCACAGAAATAAAATATGGAAAAATAAAACAGCTTTGTTATTGCATAAAGATATAATTACACAAAGTATTCTTTGTAATTTCTTAATTATTTTATTTCATTATGTTAAATATATTTTTTCTTAATCATCTTTGTCCCAACACCTGATTATCTTTGTCCAGTTCCTCCAGTCCCTGCATTTATTTAGACAAACAAAACATTTATACATATATTTACATTTAAAAAACTAATATTACATAAAAAAGAAAATATTAATTTCTTGTCGTATAATGACGTGTCCAAAACGTTAATAACGTCGAGTACGTCGAGAGATACAATAGTGTGAATATTCTCAATGTTCAAATACAATGATTTTATAATAAATCAATTTGAAACATAGAAATACTTTGGATGAAATTCATTTTTAAAAATAACTGTAATTAATTTACTATTAAATTCTGATGTAAAAACTTTCAACCCACCTGATTCAGTATTGTTTGATCCACTACCTCCATTATTTCCACCATTGTTACCATCATCGTTTGGTCGTCTTCTTCGACCACCTCGACATGCTATTCCTGCTTCTGCATTATGACGCAGTCCGGTAGGTTCAAAGTTTATGGACATCACAGATGTCTATTAATTAATATAAAGCATTTAAAAGTTTAATGAATATAGAATAGAAGGTTATTAATATTATAACGTGATGAAAAATTTTAATGGGAGATTCTAGGGGCCAAAATAAGACGAAAATCAAGAATATCAATTTGTTGATCGAGGCTTCGTTAAAAAGTTATTCTACGTATTCTACATCAATGTTAATTAAGAAATGAAACAAAAGTAATAATAATTGACAATGCAAATAGCATTAACAAACAATTATACGTAATCGTAAACTTGTTATTAAAATCATACCGCAAAACAAAATACTAGGAGCAAAAAGATTTGAATGTTAAACAACTTCATCTTATGAGAGTTGTGTTTTAAAAAAACTGTTGTATTTCGAATGCACCTTTATTTATACTCGTTACGGTGCTATTATAATTTTTATCTTAAATCAGAAAACTACATTTGTGCGGTAACATTTCCTGTAATCTTCCAGTCATAACGATTGTTATGTTTGCTTAATTGTAACATAATTCTATGACAATTGTGAAAATACGCATTAATTTCTTTGTCATAAAATTTATTCTCAGTAAATACACACTCCTCTAACGCATCGAAATATTTTCACGAGAAAAGAAAATTACATATTAATTTGGCTTTTTTTTTACATTTTCAAATTAAGATTTAATTGTAATTACTCGTTCAAATTTGTCAAGTCACATAATTATTAATTTTTTACTACGTATATTACGTATGGTTATAGGGCTATATTAAAGAGGTTAAAACATTTACTTTGGTAGTGAAAACAGAATTAAGTTGTGGATCGTAGGGCTGAAGTTTAAAATGATATTTTCAATTAGCCAATCGAAGCTCAAAAATGTGGTATCAATTAATTAGAATAAAACATATCGATATTAAAGTCGAGATGTACTAGTTAAAAGCCGATAATCGATATAGAAACGATGTCTTAGCATTTGCAATGATTTGCAACCTATAGAGATAGAAGCAGGCAGACTGTGAGCTGCGAGCGAATTTCTGGAATCATCTATGTGAATTTAAACGGACGATTACAGTGTACACATAAAACGTTATTTTATTACTGAAATATTACACACGAACATAAAAGATGTACGTATTTTTTAATTGTATTACGAAATAAGAAATATATTTGTATTAATATTCTAGCTTTCTATATTATTACGTTTATTAACCGTATTAAAATTATTCTCATTGAAAATTGCGAATGATAGAAATTACTGTATCGTGTTTCTTCTTCTCTGTATTTTGAATAATAAATCGTTATCTATTTTATATTTATTTTTCAATTGTTTTTATTGCCATATTCGTTATTTGCGGTAGAGTAAAATACTACGAAAAAACTAAATTATTATACAAGACCATAAAAGCGACAACCAACTAACCCAGGAATTTTTCATACATGAGTTAATGAAATAAAATTAATGTAAATGTTGTAAATGATTAATGCAAAGAATGAAGTTGTTCAATAATCATGTTCATGCTTAGTTTGGAGCAACAATATCAGAATGGCAGCAGTGGACATATCTCCCAAGAAGGATGGAGGTGTATTGAAGGAAATTATTAAGGAAGGTATTGGAGATGAAACTCCACCACCTAGAAGCAATGTAAAAGTACATTACACCGGTACTTTGTTGGATGGAACAATGTTTGATTCAAGCAAAGTCCGTAATAGTCCATTTAAATTTGAGCTAAAAAAAGGAAATGTCATCAAAGCTTGGGATATCGGGGTGGCTACAATGAAAAAAGGTGAAGTTGCACTATTGACTTGTGCTCCTGAATATGCGTATGGGAAGGCTGGTAATCCACCTAAAATTCCACAAAATGCAACACTGAAGTTTGAAGTAAGTTACTGTTTAATCCAGTTAACTTAATCAAATAATTATTCTGGTTCAATATTGCACGTACGTTGTTCATGTTGTTGCTTCAGATTGAAGTAATTGATTGGACAGGAGAAGATTTAAGTCCTGACAAAGATGGAAGTATCGAAAGGTATCAAATTATAGAAGGAAAAGACAGTAACACACCACAGAGTGAAGCTTTAGTAAATGGTAAGTGTAATTGTACGATGTTTGACTTTTAATATGATCGATACTTAGGATTAATTTTTGTTTTTTTTTCCAGTACATTTAATAGGAAAGTATAATGATAAAGTATTCGAAGACAGAGATGTTCAATTCTCTCTTGGAGAAGGAGAAGTATGTAATATTATAAGTGGTGTGGAGAAAGCTTTAGAATCCTTCAGTACTGGAGAAAAATCAATACTTATAATTAAAAGCAAGCATGCATTTGGAAATGCGGGAAAACCAGAATTTGATATTCCGCCAAATGCAACCGTGGAATATGAAGTAGAGTTGAAAAGCTTTGAAAAAGTAATTATTTTAGTAAAGACCAAACAATAAGTTGAAAATATTTTATCTTAACTAACATTTTTTATATGCGTTTCAGGGTGTAGATTGTTGGTTATTAAGCAATCCTGAAATTATAGAACAAGCAAAGATTTATAAAGAGAAAGGAACAACTTACTTCAAAGGAAACATGTACAATTTAGCTATTAAAATGTATGAAAAGGTTATTTCGTGTCTGGAGTTTATAGAGTCATCTAAAGAAACCAGAGATTCTGAAACAGAAAATAGCCTTATTTTATCTGCTCACTTAAACCTTGCTCTATGTTACTTGAAACTAGATCAAAACGTTGAAGCAAAAGATTCGTGTAATAAAGCTCTAGCATTAAGTCCCCAAAATGAAAAAGCACTGTTCAGAAGAGGACAAGCCTACCTTGGATTAGCATCGCCCGAAATTGCAATTAAAGATTTTCAAGAAGTTTTGAAAATAGATCCAAAAAATACAGCAGCTGCCAAACAAATTGGAGTTTGTAGTAATCTTATTAAGAAACAGTTAGTAAAAGAGAAAAAATTATATGCAAATATGTTTGATAAATTTGCTCAAGAAGATAAACAGGTTTGTGAAAAACAACAATAATCTTACTTTATACCGATTACAAATATTTAATTTTTTGTCAGTGCACATTTATTTAATGTCCAGTTCTTCGTTATGTAATGTTAATAATTGACAGTTTGCTTTTGTTTGTATTACATAATAAATAAACCATATAATAAATAATATTGTTGATTTAACTTACATATGACCAATATATACTTAAAAACTAGTCTTCTTATTCCGTTTTCGAACAATATAGTTTATCATACTTTGTTATTAATGTCACAGAAGGAGGAGAAAGAGATGCAAGCACAACCAGATGTAATGAACGTGGCTCTAGGTGAATGGGGGCAAGAAGAACGACCTGGAGGTAGAGATGCAACTGCTTTTGAAAAGGAGAATCCTAACATACTTATGCTCAATGCTAATGGTACTGGTGAATTTCAGGACATGTGAAAGACTCTTTCTTTTCCTTGCACTGCCCCCATTTTTAACTGCCAATGACTTGAAACTTCATCAATTATTATTTTCATAAAATATCACATAAATGCATGTCTTTAAGTTTATTAGTATTCTGTGACATACGATACAGCCTAGTCATCAAATTTCATATCTCATGCAAGTCATGAATTTTATTAAATAAAACTTCTATCTTCATTGTATTCGTGTTTTCTATAAGCTGAAATCATTTACAATAATAAAAAAATTACAGTAAAGTTTATCACTACGATACATTTATTTTATACTATTGGTTAGTGTATTTGATAATAATGTATATTTAAAATTGTAATGCTTTTATTAACAATATTACAACAATCTGCAATTCATCATTTCATATAATTGTAAATGCAGCATGATGGGACATAATGATAATACATACCTCTTGAATAAGTAACACCCTTTGTTTACCTTTTAGCAAACATTTGCAATACAGGTTATTATTATTATTTACAAAAGTATCGAAGGAGGCTAAAATATACTTACTTGCTATAAAAAATTTGTCTCTTATTGTTCTGGCACAATCAAGTACTTCATACACTCAAGGTCTTCCTCTATATTGCAGTGAATTAAAAGATGGCACAAATGTTAGGAGACTGATTTTGACCTAAACTTCTTTCGATTCTCTCAAGTATGATATAAAAAAATTGTTACAAATACTGTGTAAATGTCTTGTCTACTATTTCTGCCCCCTAAGTGAAACGCTGCCTATGCTTTTAGTTACGAGTATTCTAGTTTACAAAAGTTTATAAAAATAAATATTCAAACCTGCTCTGGTTCTGTACTTGTGCCCTTATCCTTATCTAGATGCCTGTCTTCCTTCGAGTTGCGATCTCCATCTTTCGTTTTTGATACATAATTGAAAGTTTGGACTATTGAATTATGCTGTTCAGCCCATAATTTATAGCCTCTTCTTGTAGGATACTTCTTAACACTTAGACAAGCCAAGCATGTCCATTTCACACCCTTTAATGGTTTCGACACTAACCGTACTTTTGCCGTTTCACCAGGTATAAGAGGACATTGACAGCACTTGCAAATTGTTTTTTTTATATCCGATTCCCTGAGAAACAGTTATTTATATACTTCACTATTCGAATAAAACTGTTGTTATTTTCATTTATGAAAAAAGTCAAGTCGTTTCGTAAATTGCGACTGTAGAAAAAATTTAAACCGGAATAATTTCGTTAATGAAGACTACGGCAGTCAACATATTAATTCAAACCAAGAACTTACATTCGTAAAACGGATTTCTTCGCACATCCTAGCATTGTATTGCCGTAATACGATGCTGCAACTCTATTTTTTAACGCCATTAGGTAGCTTACCTAAACAGAAATTTGTTTCAATCATTTCACTTCAACGGTTATAACACAACTACAAAAATCTGTCGAATAATACCATTACCTGATACAGATAATTCATTCTTTCGAAAATATCTTTGCCTTGACATAATTTTGTATCTGTATCTACAATAATTATAAAATATATATTTAACTACGTTTATGCGATAAATCTTCAAAATATCACAAATTTAAAATGGCCTACTAACTCATTGTTCCCGCTGAATTCAAGAAACTATGTTTTCAGTATCCACTAATACGTTGAAATACTCTAAGGTTTAATGCTGACGGAATTATAGGTTACATTAATTACTCTTACAAACACTCAGAATATAATGGAGCCTAGTGACTTTTAAGCAGTGTTCTCTTCCATTAATTTCTATGATTGGAAGAAATAATAGTTTTATTAAAATTATAAAGGAAAGCAAAGAATCGAATTTTGATCATGTTTTAAAAGAAAAATGGAGAGAAGCTCAAACGAAAGGAATATTTCGTTATATATTAAACGTTCAGGATTCAAAAGTATTAGATGGAAAATTTCAGTTCATAGCCCAGGTAGTATTTCAATTTTTAACAAAATCTTTATGAACAAGTTTTAATCTAATATAACATATTAAAGTTATTTAGTATTTTGTGAATTAAAATAATCCTTTGCTTTATTACAAATATTTAAAATCAATTATTTCTTCCATAATGGCATGTTTACTTATTTAAAACTTTATATTTATATCAGTTGAACACCGATCGTGGATATAACAGAAGATCTCCTGAAAATATTATTTCAATGATGCAACCTTTTAACAAGAAGTGTTTTAACTTTATGCAACTTACATCAGAAGAAATAATAATGGATTTAAATAATAAGGATGAAGAAGACATAATTGCAATTAATATTAGTCCAATAGAATATTGTCATTCTCTATTATTACCACAAAGATGTAAACAATTACCTCAAGTTGTAACAAAGTATAGTCTATACAAAGCTATTGAAATATTTTCATTCAGTTGTTCTTTGTAAGTATGCTTAAATCATTTTAAAAGTATGAATGTTAAAAAGTTTACATTGAAAACATTTTAAGAAAATAACATATTTTCAGGTATCTCAGAGTGGCATTTAATAGTCTTTGTGCTTATGCATCAGTGAACCATCTTCACTGGCATCTGTACTACTTGAACCATAGGATGTTATTGGAATATATTGTAAATAAACATTTTCCTGTTTTCTATTTCTAGTAATTCTAATTAATTTATTTATATAAAGGTATCAAATTCAAAGTAATGTACGAAGAGCAAAAGACTATGAACATTACCATGTACTATTAAATTCTATTCATTTTGATTACTATCCTTGTTATTGCTTTTATTTTCTTAGGATCTAGATGAATTTGTAGGTCCTGTAGAAATTTTAAGAAATTATCCAGCAAATGGATTCTGTATAAAACGGTCAAATGTGCAGAGCATAGACGACCTAGTAACTTGGGCATTTTTAATAATAAATTATTTACAAGAAGCAGAAATAGCACACAATGTTTATATTACGAGGGCAAAAGGTGGTTCTGGAAAAGAATACGAAGACTTGAGGATTTACATTTGGGCTAGAAAGTCCAGCAGTGGTATAAAGGATACCAGTGCTCTTATTATAGCTGTTTGTGAACTATTTGGTCATTTATCGATAAAAGGCAAGAAACTGTTACATATTCAGTGATTGGGAGCATAGCCAAAAAAATAAGCTCTTTCACACTTACTATGTTTTATGTATTTTACAGATGCAGACGAATATAAGAATTTATCAGAAGAATATGTAGCTAACATTCTTAGAGACGTTACCGAAGAACCTTTTTCATTGGTTCTTGACAAAGTAAGAAATCTGATAGAAAAATGCACAATGTTACCAGAAATATGAGTATGTGAATGTTAGCTCAATAAATGACAATATAGCTCCCTTTATTCCTATCACTATGAAAATTACAAGCGATAGGGCGAAGTTAATTCCTCCAAACTCTTGTTTATTGGACCAATGATAGCTCTGAATTTAAGTTACGAAGTTAAGACTAATATTGCTTACAAATATTTCTATTAGCAATTTAAATATGACAGAATAAATACTTGAAATTTTCCGATGTATTACGTAATTTATTATTAATGACTAAAAATTTTGTTATTAAACAATGTTAAACTTCATAATAGTTTTGACTACTATAAAACAATAGAACTACGGTGTTTCATATTGAAAGATATTAACAACGTGCTGCAATCACACAGGCACGGCGTTGATCTACACAATCAGAAAATTCTTGGACTAAATTAGAACACATCAGAATTTCTTTAGGATGTTCTTGGTAACACTTTAGTACTTTTGTAGAACTCTCTAAACATGGTTGTACGGCATCTTGAATATTCACATTCTTTTGATCTGTAAAAATGGTAGTAAACAATTAACATGAATAATTTATATTATTTTATGCTTCATAATCTATATAAACTATATTTATAAGGAAAGGAAAGTATAGTTCGATGTTGGTAGCTCTTTTAAAAGTTAATAAATACTATATAATAGTTAATAACAATATACCACTTGTATATAATTCTTCTGCAGCTCTTTTGTATTCCTGATCCATAATGCTATTAATTTTTAAGTGATTCTTTTCCAAATTTTCTAAACGTTCTTGCCAATATTGGTCTTGATTATAAAGTTCTTGCTCTTTCTGTTGCTGTATTTCAAGAGCAGTTAATGTTAATTGTGGGTAATAATAAACAGGATATCCAGAAGTCATTGGTACATTGCCACTCTGAGGTATTGTTGGAGATACAACCATATTAGGAGATGATTGTGTCAAAGTAGTAGATCTTACTTTGTTTATTGGTTCGGAAGCTGTTTCGTTTGCTTTGCGAGTCAATTGTTGTACAACTGCATTTGATACCTTGATAACATCTATGTCTTCTTCATTGTTAATAGTAAGCTTGCGAGCACTTTGTCCAGCTCCCATTTCAATAACTTCTATTTGTTTTTTTAGGAAATTGAAATGTTTTTTTATTTCAATGGATCAATTAAATATATGTAAAGCAGTTAACCTGAAAGGATACATAACACTGTGATGAAATAAACTATTGGTTTTATATCGATAACATGACATATTTATGTTTGATTATAATTCGTATAAAGTTTTTCTCTTAAGCCGAAGAAATTAAATAAAGTACATTTTAAGAATATTTCTGCAATTCGTGTTCATAATTATTATTTTAAAACTACGGTTATGTTCTCGCAACTAACACACTTAATCTAACAACCATATTTCTGCTACATATATTTTAACGAAAGAATACTTTTCTTCTCATTATAGAATCATTGTCAAGAAACTATATGACCTTATTGACGTAATTCTTTATCATAGAAGCGAATACATTTTTCCTCGTGTTTTTCTTCTTGTTTACATTTCCAAAAAACTTTCAACAAACTATATACATGTTTAAATACTTTTATTCTTTTAGTATTATTAAGTATTAACGAAAACGTAATATCGATTTGTTATATGTATGAATTTTTCTATATATTGTGTTACAAAACTATCGAGCTATGATTTATGGTAGATACTTGTTTTTTATTATTTAAACTATTTTTACTCACCAATAGTGTTCTTACAACATGCAGAATACACAATTACAAAATCCAACATGTATTATTTCTAAAAATAAAGTTTTATAATATCCGTACAATTATTCTATCATACAGCAGAAGAAGATTCAGTTACGTTTCAAGCATATATACCATGATACATCAAAATACATTTGCAGATACATGATAATAAGAAAAAGTTAGGAAAAATGTATCAACTCAGTGAGTTTACATGAACATACATACATATACATTGTTAGAGTTGACGTTGCATGTATATTGCCTTACCACTGCACTGTCATAACTTCCAGTACTATAAACAAATGGCAGTTGATGGGTCATTAATTTTTTTTCCTAATAATTCATAAAAATAAGTATTATATAAATGGAACTATTACTACTTAATCAGTAGTATTTATCAAATTTTGCGAAGAATTATGAAAACTTAAAATCGATAATACTTAACTGAATTTTAATATAAAATTTACGTTGTGCATTATAATACACTTTGAATGAGTACAAGTTATTACGTATAAAATAAAAAAAAACGCGATGGTACTTCTAACAAGAATGTCACATAAAACTAATAGGATCTCTTATCATTATCACAATATTTTCGTGATATGTTTGTTAATATTTACGTTGTTCATTATTTTAACCGCTACGTATTATATTTTTAAATTTGGAAATACTCAAAAGCATTCCGTACATAATGCCATATCTTTGGACGATTTAAATTCTTTACACCTAGAAATATTGAATACAGATTCTTCGATGGCAGACACCACCAATTCTTCTTGTACATATTTTGATTGTTTTAATATTTATCGCTGTGGCAGTCAAGGAAATAAACTTTTAGTATACGTTTATCCACCAAAAATGTATGTAGACACTTCAGGAAGACCTATAACAAGTCAGATGTCAAAAGAATTTTATCAAGTTTTAAGCAGTATTATTTCAAGTAAATTTTATACGCCAAATCCATACGAAGCCTGCATCTTTATTCCTTCGATAGATATGTTAAATCAAAACAGATTAAAGATACATGAAATTTCACAAGTTTTGAAGACATTACCATTGTAAGTACCATTTTATTTTATATATTATTGCATTTAAAAAATAATGTATAATATGTTTGTTTTATTCTTTCAATTATAGCTGGAATAATGGAGAAAATCATCTTATACTTAACATGGTACCAGGAAGTGTGCCTGATTACAATACAATCATTGATGTACCCATTGGAAAAGCAATGATTGCAGGTGCAGGAATGTCATCGTTAACTTACAGATTTGGTTTTGATGTTAGTTTGCCAGTATATAGTTCCCTTATGCACAACCTTAAATCATTTTTTAACGATACCAGGTAATATAATTATATATATATATGTATGTACATTCTCTTAGTAATTTATGATATCTAATTTTATTATTTATCTTTCTTAGAAGATGGTTAGTTATTTCATCTCAAATTAATATTAATTCTGCATTTGAACAAGATTTAATGGAAATTAAATCTACGTCGCCAAAAGATATTTTAATATTAGGTCCGTGTCTACATTATAATTCTATGAATATTACGGTTCGATGTGCTGGAGAAGATGTTTATAAATATCCTAATATACTTCAGGTATATGGTACATAGTATTTTTATCGTTATTATTAAAGTACAAAATACAAAAATTAAAATAATAAAGGATACGATATGATATCAAATTAATCATGAATTATAGCAATTATTAATGTAGAGCATAAAGCGAAAATTATTATGTCAAGATTATTGTTATTAGACGTCAACATTTTGCCTAGTGATTCGTGGCGCAAGACTCGGTCAAAGTACGCTTCTAGAATGTATGGCAGCGGGTAGTATACCTGTAATTATAGCCGATTCTCTTATAATGCCTTTTTACGGTGTAATTGATTGGACCAGGTAGAAATCAATTATGTCACTAGTTTTTATACCGAATAAAAATGCTTTTATAAATTATGACTAATAAACGTCTCTTGTCTATTTTTAGGGCTGCTATTTTTATACGCGAAGTAGATATGCTGTCAATAATATCAGTTTTGAAAAAAGTATCTAAACAACGGATTATAGAACTTAAAGAACAAGGTGCATGGCTTTACAAGAAATATTTTAAATCTATGGAAAAAATAATGTTAACTACGCTGGAAATACTTACGGATCGTGTATTTCCACATTTGGCTAAAAATTATTTATTTTGGAATGTACCGCCTCGGAAGGAAAGTATAAATTATAATAGCTAAGAAAATATTTAAAAATTTCAGCGAATAATCATTTTCATATTACGTATATAGGATACTACATCGCCGCTTTATTTGCCTACTACCGCATCTAAAACTCGAGGGTTTACTGCAGTAATTTTAACGTACGACAGATTGGAATTGCTATTTCTTTTGATTAATAAACTTGTTAAAGTACCAAGTTTGTCTAAAGTTTTAATAATATGGAACAATCAACATAAAAATCCACCGCAATGTAGGTGTAAACTTTTAGTACGGATTTCCGCTCAATATTGTTAAATTTTTAAATATTAAAACAAGAAACATATTTTAAAAAATTGGTATGCCACAGCATCCAAATGGCCCAAATTGAATAAACCATTAAAAGTTATACAAACGAAGGAAAATAAATTATCCAACAGATTTTATCCATATGATGAAATTGAAACTGAAGCAGTCTTATCGATAGACGACGATATTATAATGCTAACTGCCGACGAAGTAGAATTTGCTTACGAGGTATGTCTATTATAATTATACGAATAATAACCCAAAAAGAATGCAAAAATTAAAGTAAAAGTAAAAAAGAGAAATAATCTCAGGTTTGGAGGGAGTTTCCTGATCGAATAGTTGGTTTTCCATCTCGAATTCACATGTGGGACAATGGAACTAATTGTTGGAAATATGAAAGCGAATGGACTAATAGTATTTCTATGGTCTTAACAGGAGCTGCGTTTCATCATAAAGTAATAAAACATACCATATCTCTTGATTTAAAAAACTTTAATATCGAATATATTTCCATTTCAGACCATAAAATACAGTCCATCAATTCCTGAAAAATAATTCTTTCCTGAAAGCTACACCTGGTATTCCCAAAAGATTTTCTGTCATTTCCTAATATCCACGATTTAAATGTCTTAATACAAATTGAGTGAAATAATTCGAATTCTGTATTTATTAATTGATATTTCAGTATTGGAATTATATGTATAGCACTGCTATGCCAGGTGATATAAGAGAGTGGGTTGATGAACATATGAATTGTGAAGATATAGCTATGAATTTTTTAGTGGCAAATATAACAAGAAAAGCACCAATAAAAGTATGTTCATTCAAATTCCTTTTAAATATTATACAATAGACTAAATATCAAATAATCGGTTCTGTTATAGGTAACGCCGAAAAAGAAGTTTCGGTGTCCCGAATGTACAAACACTGAAATGCTTTCAGCAGATTTGACACATATGATGGAACGTACGCAATGCATAAACAGATTTTCTTCAATTTACGGCTCGATGCCATTGCAATCGATCGAATTTCGTGCAGATCCAGTTTTGTTTAAAGATATATTTCCCGAAAAACTCAAGAGGTTCAACGATATTGGAAGCTTGTAAATATATTAATTCTGGAACTTCTTAATGAAATTCTTGATGAAAAATATTTATTTCTACATGTATTTATAGAGAATATCTTATAAAAATATACAAACGATTTGTATACATAAGTATATATTAAATTATTTGTCTAAAATTAGAAGAAAACACTGCACTTAATATGTAATTATGTATATAAAAAAAACTATTGTATTTAATAAAGAAAATGTCAATTTCTATCGATTAAAGTACCTGCTAATAACAAAATACGATTTGTCAATGTTATTATAAAAAAAAATTCCTAAGGGTCAGTATTTGCCGAGATTTTAAAACATATCCCTTCGACGACTGCTTTTTTACCAACTTCGTGAGACGGTAAAATCGACATGTGACTCTGCAGAAACGTGGACATATTATTTATATTTTTCTAATTTAGAAAATTTAAAAAAAAAACATACCACTGGCGTTTCTTCGCTAGAATTCATGTAGCCTATTATCATTGAATTGGTCGAATGACTCCAAAGAAAATCTCCTAGTCCTTCCTGGGCTGCGTACCGAATAGCAATAACGCCTCCAAGCTTTTGATCGAGTCCGTACAAAAATTTTGAATCTAAAACCAGATATCTTTATTAATTTATAATTGTCAATTTTAGTCATTACATCATGTTTTTAAATATGTAAAAAAACTTCTTGTATAATAGAGAGTAATAGTAACAAATTAGTTACAGATTTTCACCGATAAAATCAACTTTCATAGCATTGTGTACGCTGGTAGTGGGACAAGAGTCATCCGAAATAGCTTCTGCGATTGTGCGTGCTAACGAAGTACGAATCAGATGTTCTCCGCAACCGGAAGTACTTGTTCCTATCGAATACTTGTCTTTATACGCCCAAGTACCACATCCCCATACTCCAGCCTTGAAATTTCATTTCAGTTGATATTCGTAAAATGCGACAAACAATCATTATACTCATTAACGCTCAAACATGTAAAAAATAAGCAAAAACTATTTTACTTGTCCTACTCTTCCTGGATACTTTAAAATTATACCACCGCTTGAACAAGCTGCAGCAATATTTCCTTGTTTATCAACGCATATTGCACCAACCGTGTCCATTCGTTTTTTAGAACACTATATTATTAAGTTATTTTAAAACAATATCATTAAAATGGTTCACAAAAACGTGAATGAAAAATAAAACTTACATTATCAATTTCTATACTAGAGTCTTCTATTTTTCTTTTGTAGTGCTTGTATATCTTCTGGGCTTTCACTAAAATATATTATTGTAATGTTAATAAAAATTATTTAAATACAATTATATTTTACTGACTTGAAATTAATTGTTCCGGAGGTAAAGTTTGTATTCCCATTTCTTGGGCCCATACATGTGCTCCATTTCCAACTAAAAAACTAATATGATACAATTATAAAACGATTATTTTATCATCTTAAATAAAATCATAATTTTGATTGTAAAAATTTACCTTGGTGGAATTCTACCACATGCAATTTTAATAGATTGCTGTTCACAAAGACGTTTTGCTACTATAACAGGATTTTTTATTCCACTAACTGCACCGACTGCTCCAAATTGTAAGGTAGTACCATCCATAACACTGGCATCGCATTCTACTGTTCCTTCTAAAGTAAGATTAGAACCAAATCCAGCATTTGTTAGTGGAGAATTTTCTAATATAATCACTGCTTCTACTACCGCATCTAACGTACTACCACCAGTTTTTAAATTCTGCATTCCCTAAGAAAAAAATTCAATTTTGATCAAATAGAAAACTTTATACACGTAAGAAAATAAAAATAACTTACTGCCTTGCATGCTTGACGACATAATTTTTGGTACTTTTCCTTAAGAGCTTCCGAATGTCTTCCTGCTCCTAATGAAATGTATAAGCAACATTATTGATTTAATTAATAATTAATTTTTTATCAAAGTAACATTCAGCTTTCTAAAAAATGAATAACATACCCACATGCACAGCAATAAAACCATGATTAATATTACTCATTAGCCCTAATTACTTTTTATTTTTATTGAACTTCTGTAATATTTATGTATATTCGATAGAAATATCGTTCAGTCCAAGTTTATTTATCAATTACAAATGTGTAAAACTGTAAAATTCGAGTATAATTGTAAATTTTCATTAAATTTGCAGCTTAGTAATATGCAATAATATGTGCATTTTATATCTATTTTTTTTACCGATTGATTACCGAAGGGGTAACTATTCCATAGTCGAGACTGTCGAGATATAGAATAGACTAATGGTTCTTAATCCTTTTCTTCTAGGATCCGTTGGCTAACATTAATGGATCCTGTTTTCAAATATTAGTTAAATTAGTAGTTTTTAAACCAATTCTCCGCTAAATAAGAATTTATATTAGAGAGAAAAGCGATATGTAGTGCTGTTGCACGTTATAATAGGGAAATTCTGACCAGTGTAACCAGATTTGGCATAATTGACTAAATTACTCAATTGTCAATTCCAAAGTAATGTTATGGATACCACGGGTGCGAACCCCTTTTTGATTTAAAATTTTTCTATTATAACGCGTAACATAGTTGGGTGCCATAAGACAAGCTATAGTAAAGACAATAATCGAAACGTATTCTGTGTCCCGATTATAATATTGACCAGCACGTTATATTAATATTATACAAACTAAAACATTTACGCTTAAACACCCTGCACTTTAGTTTCATCATTTCATGTGGTTTCATGCATTGTACAATTTATTATACACTACGTGCAAACTGGAAGCGGTGCACGCATATGTGAAATTTACTATATACGTCTTTCTGAATCCCAATTATAATAGGCCAATACAAAAATATATATTGGATTGCATTCGTTGTTTATAATAAATTAATTAACTTTAGTATTAAAGTAGTTCTTAAAATTGACGCCGATAGGCGTAATATGTTTTTATAAAATACGCGGGAGTTGTCAATCCATAGCTTAACATTAATACCTATGGAATTCAACGCACGGTTTATTACTTGATATATTTAAATAAGTATGTAAAATTTGTAATGTGCAACCTTTTTTCTATTTTTCCGTAGATTATTATCAAATATAAAATACTGGGATTTTTAGCGAAAAATTACAAGATTTACAAAATCATATCAGGTTAGTGCCTTTGTAATGCTTATTTCTAACGTATATCTGTATCTTTTAGTTAACAGTAATCGTAGATTATAATTTCGATTAACAATTTGTGTCTAACTTTTTTTTTCTCATTATTAAAATATAATGAATTGTTATGAACATTATTTTAGGTAATTGTGACGCAGTGCAGCCATTAATCTGAAATTCATAAAGTTGGATACATAAGTATTTCTGTATATAAATATATATATATAAATATATATATATATATATATATTTATTTATAAATGATGTAAGTATTTGTACTTAAAAAATTATTCTTTGGTTTTGTTGTCTGACAGAACTATAACATCATTTCTAGGATTACATGAAGATTAAAATATATAAATTTTAAATATATTAGATGGCCACACCAGTAAAATACATTTGGACATTGTGATGCAAACAGTTATTTGTTTATAATAACCATGTTGTTTGATTTTTTAAAAAAAATCTTTAACTGGGTAGATGTTTCACCCAAAAAACGTAAAGCCGACTCATTAAGCGTGGAAGAAGAATTTGTGATTTCTAAAAAAAACCGTAGTGATTATAAAAGTGTAGACATGGATGATGTATCTATTGAAGTTAAAGATGACAGCGATAGTGACAATGTCCAAAGTATATCTAAACATATACATTGTCCCATTACATCATCTAGTAGAATAATGAATGGTAGCTGTAATAGTAAGGGTAAAACATATATTTATTATTCGCCTCTTCGTAAACGTGAACCATGTTGTGATAATTTAAATACAAGTTACATTGGCAGTAAAAATGATAGAGCACATAATGGTGATGCTCGTCAACAATGTCCAACATTAACTAACACTCATCGATTGAAAGAAAAACGTCAATATGATGAATTACTACAAAATTTTCTTCCGCATAGGATAGATGTTATATGTAATAAACATGAAAAAAAAAGACCTGTACTGGAAGTGATAGAAGTAATAGATCTAGAGAAATCTTCGATTTCAAAACCTGAAACAACTTCTAGAAAACGCAGTACAATGTTACAAATGCTTAGGAATAATCGCTACAGAGAAAAAAGTAACAGAGAAAAACAAGATGAAGCAATAGTGAAATATTTAGACAATGATAAAATGAATGAGACAGTACATTCCATTCATGATGAAACAAATTTGTTGCGTAAAAAAAGTAGTAATATAAGCGATATAATTGAAATTAAAGATGAAGAGGTATCTACAAATACATTACGAGATAAATTAGCAACAAAAGCTATAATCAAGGATGATTTTGTTTCTCAAACAGCAAAAAGGTATAATGCGCGAATAGAATTACGCTACAAAGAAGTAGAAGAACTTGAAAAGTTAACATATGTATTGTCTAAAAATAATCGTTTAGCGAGAGAAGCTGCTTTAGAAGAGCACTTAGCTCGATCTATGAAATTATGCGAGGCTGTCTTGAACGAAAGCGAAGAATCGGAAGAGACACTGCCTAGTTTAACAGAAGAAATGCTACAGAATGTAAAACATGCTCTTATTCCTCGACCACCGGATGAGGTCCTTATCGAAGGTTTTGGACTAAGAATTACAAGAAAAGATATTCACACTTTAGCTGATCTAAATTGGTTAAACGACGAAGTAATCAATTTTTATATGAACTTATTAATAGACAGAAGCACCAACAACAAATATCCAAAAGTACATGCTATGAATACATTTTTCTATCCAAAATTAATCTCTGGTGGACACTCATCCTTGAAACGGTGGACAAGAAAAATTGATATTTTTGCGCAAGACCTTATAGTCATTCCTATACATTTAGGTATTCACTGGTGTATGTCTGTAATTGATTTTAGAGATAAAACTATTCGTTACTATGACAGTATGGGCGGTAACAATTCAAAATGTTTATTAGCATTACGACAATATTTAGAAGACGAAAGCATGGACAAAAAGAAGCAAACATACAATACTAATAATTGGAAATTAGAATGTGTAAAAACAATTCCACATCAAATGAATGGGAGCGATTGTGGCGTTTTCTCTTGTATGTTTGCTGAATATATTTGTGCAAATAAAAAAATCACATTTACTCAACAAGATATGCCATATTTTCGGAACAAAATGGTTTACGAAATATTAAAACGCAAGCTTTTATAAAATAAATGTTATTTTCTTGATAATTATTGACTGTGAATGACCTAAATAAATTTATGTAGCTTCCATAAATAACAAAATATTTGAACATAAATGATTTTACCATTGTGTAGAATGTTCTAAACATCAAAATGCAGTATTGATATTGAAACAACATTATTGATGTTGCTACTATAGTACTAAACAGAGAGTTGCGCGGCATAATTTCTTTTGTACTATTAAAAATATATTTTTCTTGGATGTGGATTGTTTTATTGAATATAATAAATCGATACTTTTTCCATTAAAGTTGATAAAAAAATTAACATTGTAAGAAATGATTTTCTTTAGTGATAATATTTGAATTCAATTTAATAATAATCCTCATCTATAAGATGTAGAACAGTTAAATACTTGATACTTTTGATAAAAAATAAATAAGTGCGATGTACTATAATGCATTATTACGAATAAATGTAAATTTTTCAAATTATTTAAAATATAATTATTTGTATACTTAATTGTTTTCAAATTATTTATTTTGTCGCTATATAATTTATTAATATTGTATAACAAAATATCTATCTTCGTATCCATAGTTTTTATTTCTTTCATTTTCTAGAAATTTTGTATTGTGTATCAATACTTTCGACTATCCGGATAACGTTTATAAAATATATTTTTATAATTATTTTATAGTGTTACTTTCCTTCTTGTTTAATAAATTAATAATTATAAGTGTAATTATTTCCGAAGTTTAAAGAACTATTATTACATTAAAATCAATTTTGTTGATCGATTAAAAATGCTTAAAACTATTTATGTAGCAAACATATTTTTTTTATGTAATTTTCAAACATTTCTTAATATAATTTTCATGTAAGTGTTCTTATAATTCTAGGCATCTTTGAAGTTGAAATAACGGTTATAAATACTTTTATCTCTACTAGTTCTCTATATTAGTAATGTTCAAAAATACATGAAAATAATGTTAGACATACTTCGTTTGTACTACGAATGCATACACTGTACATAATAAATCGTCTTAGCGTATAACCTAATATTTTTGTAAAATTGCGACTTTTAAAATTGATTGGGAGTAACATGGTGATTGTGATTAACAAATTAAAGTGAATTATATCTGAAATATTTCTGTATAATAGACTCTTTCCATTCTCGTTAATTCCTCTTATCGAGTTACAGTACATTAATTATAAGCAACTTTTATTTGTTTTTTTTAATGGTACATAGTTCGTATTATTAATTTTTAGGTACATACAAATACTTCATGTTCGTATTTGATTATAATAAATATAACAATTAATATTTAAAACACCCTGTAAAAACTAATTTGCCTTATACGTATACATCATATACATACGATATCAGAATTATTATTTAAAAATTTAATAAGTATTTATTCGTTTCCTGTTTACTAGTTGTAAAATTCACTCAATACACGATGCTTAAAATATTTAATTCCGTTTAAAAAGACATGTACTTGATCACATTATTTTCATTACACACTTTAACTAATGTTTATGTAATTTATTATAAATTATTGTGTTTTCAAGTTAAGAGATGGTACTAATATGTAATTTAAAAATTATTTATTTTAAATTTATATTTCAAGTTTTCAAATTTGAATCAGGATTAATATTTTTACAATTATATTTTTTATAAACATACTATAATTTATAATTTCTGTGCATCTATTATATGTATATGTACATAAACATACATTTTGACAGAATGATGGCAGTGTCGATCAATGAAATCTGTGAAAATACAAAGTTGGCTCGTGAAATGGCATTAACCGGAAACTATGATACATCTGGAGTTTATTATCAAGGTGTTGTACAACAAATTCATCGATTGCTGGCAAGCATCGCAGATGCTACGCGGAAAGCAAAATGGCAACTTGTCCAGCATCAAATTGTACAAGAATTTGAAAAAGTAAAGGCAACATCGAATACCTTACAGCTCTTTAAAGTAGAAGCACACGGAGAAAGATTATTGGGTATTATTAACGGTATAATAAATTTTTACTAAAATTGTTTACAAATATAAGATAGTAAACTTTTTTAATTTAGGTACTTCGTGTTTATCGTTCGAAGAACCCACTAGAGATCCAACTTTATGGAGCTATAATAATTCGGATGCATCATGGAATCAGGCTTTAGGAAGAGATCCAGATGTATGGCCACCTTTGACACCCGTAGAACAAAAGTAAAAAAACCCATGTAACACCTTTTGTAACATTGATTTTAAAAAAGAATGTCTTAATCAAAAATTACGATTACATTATATTACATAGGGTATTAATGCAAAGAAATATATTTGTAGAAATATTAGACCACTGAAACATCAATCGAAACAACAAAATCGGACGAGTGTACGAAAATCAATCGTTACAGGAAAGAAATCAGACGCTAGAACAATTGTTAAGAAAGATGAGAAAAAAGTGTCGAGAAAAGACGACATAAATAAAGTTGGTCTTATTTTTTTTTTTATAGACTATTCCATATACAATGTAATATCATTACAATGTATAAATATTTTTTATAGGAAAAGTCAGAAACCGAAAAGGTTGATGTTGAAGTAGAAGAACGAAAATTTGAACCATCTGGCAACGATAAAGATCTAGTAGATTTATTAGGTAATATACCTGTTTGTGTAAATTAATAATTTCCAATTTAAATCGTTCACTATGTAGCTACTCTAATTTTATAGAGAGAGATATTGTTCAAAAAAATCCAAATATTCATTGGGATGACATAGCTGATTTACATGAAGCAAAACGACTATTGGAAGAAGCTGTTGTTCTTCCAATGTGGATGCCAGATTTCTTTAAAGTATGCACGCAAATATTTTGTAGGTTTTATGTTATTATGACGCTTGTTATAATATTGTATTTTTAGGGAATTCGTCGGCCTTGGAAAGGAGTACTTATGGTTGGACCCCCAGGTACTGGAAAAACAATGCTTGCAAAAGCAGTAGCCACCGAATGTGGGACAACATTTTTTAATGTATCATCTTCTACTCTAACATCGAAATACAGAGGAGAATCAGAAAAACTTGTTCGTCTTCTTTTTGAAATGGTAATTCCTATATAATGTGGATGCATTATTTTTTTTTAAATTTTCTAAACTACAATGTGTTATTTTACTAGCTTTATTAAATGTACATATATATTTATTTATACAGGCCAGATTTTATGCACCTAGCACAATCTTCATCGATGAAATTGACTCTCTATGCTCTAGAAGGGGATCCGAATCCGAACATGAAGCTTCTCGACGTGTGAAATCTGAACTTCTTGTTCAAATGGATGGTATAAGCTCGAATAGGTAACGGTATAATATAAGCTCGATAAATTAATTATGTATGCCAAGAATAACATTTGATCATACGAATCGAGAACAAGGGAGACTATATTTTGTAGCGAAGACCCAAGTAAAGTCGTGATGGTATTAGCAGCAACAAATTTTCCATGGGACATCGACGAAGCTCTTCGTAGACGATTAGAAAAACGTATTTACATTCCATTACCGAATCGTAAGTGTTGCACAATTTCGGTTTTAAATTTTTCATGTTATATAGGTATTTTAATTCTTTATCGCGTATGTATGTGTTATATAGACGAAGGTAGAGAAGCGTTATTAAAAATTAATCTACGCGAAGTAAAAGTAGATTCGTCCGTGAATTTAGCAATTATTGCAAAAAAGTTGGAAGGTTATTCTGGTGCAGATATTACAAACGTTTGTAGGTAAGTAAAATTTTACACAAGGTTTCCTATATTTTTGTATATATTAAAATTCTAAATATATTCAAGTTTATGTATGTATATTCTATACAGAGATGCATCTATGATGTCTATGCGAAAGAAAATTGCTGGTCTAAAACCTGATCAAATCAGACAACTACCGAAAGAAGAATTAGATTTACCCGTATCCGCGGCAGACTTTGACGAAGCCGTGGAAAGGTGTAATAAAAGCGTTTCTCAAGAAGACTTGGAAAAGTATGAAAAATGGATGAGTGAATTTGGTTCATCTTGATATTGTTTCATTCAAAAAATTTAATAATTACGAAGAACTCATTCGTTCGAATTAGAATTGTGAAATTTTATACGCGTCGATATTGATATATACAATATAAATAATCGCTTAAAATAGCCTTGTCGATGTCGAAGTTACAGTTTTTTAAATAAAAGTAATAAATATTAATTAACGATATTTAAAAATGAAGTTCTTAATATTTTATTTATTTTCTTTAAAAATATACAAAGTACCATAGAAATAGAATGTAAAATGAATAAAAGTAATTAAAAACACTAATTTTAGTGTAAATCACAAAATACGTACTTCGTTTCAAAATATAGTCAATTTATTTTGTAAAAACAATATGCACTTTATATAAATTTTGTTTATATTAGGCACAATGATTCTTTATTTCACATGAAAACTACTAAAATACAACTTATATATTTTTTGGAGCACAACCTTCTTTTCTCAAACGTTTAGTCTCTTCATCAATATTTTTTGAATCTTTTGGTGCTTTGTAGTTTGCTACATGATCAACTCGTATCGTTCTACCTAATACCTAAAGTATAATCGAAACAGGTATTGTGTTTACTTTTATGATTGTAATTTTTAATGTAATTAAATTGTTTAATGTACAATATTTGTACCTTAATACCATTAAAATTATCAACAGCTAATACAGTACTTCTTTGGTCCTCGTAACACAAAAAACCATACCCTTTTTGTTTCCCTGTATCTTTGTCTCTAATTAAGTTTATGTTTACTATTACTCCAAACCTACAATATTTCTATATATTATAATACATTCATATGTGTTTTAATAGATATTAGATTGAATATATATTCTAAACTTACTGAGAAAATATTGTTATCACGTCACCTTCTGTTAAATCGTATGGTAAACCACCAACAAAAATCCAAGCACTGTCTTTATACTGATTGTGCCAGGATGTTTTCCTATTACCATATAATTCTAGTTCCCCAAGCTTTTGTATGTTTTTTACATTTCTGAAAATATTGTACACGATATAACGAAAACTCTTTCTTGCACTCTAAACAATTGACGTCCATACTTTGAAGATAGAATAACGATGCTTACGTTAAAGGATTCATGGCCTATCATTTAATTACTATGATAATAATATGTAATAATATTTAATTTGATACTCTGTTTATTTAATAAAAACTATAAACGATCGGCCAATGCAGTTAATATGGTGGCTGCCATCTTTGAAAATGAACAACGTGCGACATCTGGTTATCATTCCATGTACTAAAATATATCACAGCCTAATTATCTGCTGAACACAAGGGAACTTTTAGAGGTCCCTTTTCAGTGTCATCTTGAAAACTAATATTGAAAATGTCTGAGAATATTTTTTAGAGATGGGTTACAGTGTTACGATTGCAAGTCATGAGATGGCTTGCTAGGTTTGCCCGCGCCATTAGGTATAACCCGCGGCAAAAAACGTCCCACACCCCAGCCCCTTCATAATGGTATTTGGTCCGCGGGAGCTTTCGCTCCGACCTTCGGAGGAATACTATGTGAGGATATGAGCTATACCAGCCCTCTCAGGCCGAATGACCCCATCCTTGCATGCTATTCCAGCGGCTTCCCCTATCCGCCACCTGGGGACACATCACGTAGGGGTTCACCTCCCCTACCGCCTGAAAAATCAGACGGATGCGTGGAATATGGCCAAAAGATACGTCATGTTAGGAGATATATCGACGAAACCCACGGGACAAAAGGGGGGAAGGTTGCGCCTTCCTCCCCGCCCAGATAGGACTGCCTAGAGTTGGCTGAAAACGCGAAAGGAGCTATGGTCCTTGAATTGCTAAAGAGGGAGGTCTCTAAGTACCTCTTCGTTATGGAGGTCCAAGAGGCCGCCGCAGAAACTAATAAGAATTTAACATGTTTTCTCAAAATGTTTAGTTTTTAAGTTATTTAAATGTAAAGTTTCTTCGATTCGTTTCTTAATTAACATTTTAATTAATAATGTAATAAGGAAAACCATAATAGAAGGTCAAACACTTTATTTCTTAACGGAGGTATGTACTTGGGATTCTGGGATATACAAAAATTCGTATCGTGTAAGTTCGAATGTACATCTCCTTCTGCAACGCTTGTGATTAAAGTACCCCTTCCAATATCCGACTAAACATTTTCCTAGGCAAACGCGTTGCAACCGGGGTGGCAGAACCGTCGAACAGGGTCCACGGCATACAGAATAAATCATCCAATTCGAAAACGCTCGTATCAAACAAGGTGAAATAAAATGATCAAATATAAACGACTCCAAACTCATAATAAAATTTCGACACTTAGCTTCCATTCTAGAATAATATTATAAAAATCACCCGACTTAGGACAAAACGAATTAAACAGCTTATTATTTTTCTTTTCCGTTGCTTTTGCGTTAACAATAGCAACAATTGTTGTAATATTATCAACTACTAAATCCGTACCAATAATTGCAACAATTTTCCAGTATTTATAGTTATAACAGGGTTTACCGATAGCTTTTTAAATAATAGAAATATTATTACCGCGGAGGGAGGGAGGGGGGAGATAATAAATATAGAACGAGAGAGAAAGAAGTGTAAGAGTATAGAAAGAACTATAGTAAAGAGCAACACGGTGGTAGAAATAGCGGTATAGTAAGTAATCCGTATAATTATTAATATTACTAATTTTCTTTTCCTTTTCTTTTCTAGAGTTAGCGATTAACTATATATATTCCTTGTAAATTCTACG
Organism: Colletes gigas; assembly: GCF_013123115.1. NCBI lineage: Eukaryota > Metazoa > Arthropoda > Insecta > Hymenoptera > Colletidae > Colletes > Colletes gigas. Next base: position 310,415 of record NW_025106643.1, on the reverse strand, counting down.
GTTATAAAATGAAAACTGTAGATGAAGAGAAACGTTTGGAATTATTTTGGTATAATCGCGTTTTACATAAGCGATTATAGTTCACCGACTCCACTCTATATATACTTGCACACCATGAGAGATCAGCTGAGAGCTCCGATTTTGTAGTAATTTCACTTACTTTTATTTTTATTATTTTTTAAATCTTTTTTTGTTGTGTTGTTGTGTGTGTGTAATTATAATGAAATTTTTGTTATTAGCCAGTAATCGGGATCAGATTTAAATCAAATCCGCGACGTTCAATGGCATTTCTTCGATGCTAGTGTTGTAGAAAACTTCGATATCTTTCAGAGCCCGTTTGTCGTCCTCCGTTACGAAATTGATCGCTACTCCTTTGCGACCGAAACGACCACCTCGACCGATTCTGAAACGTAATATTTGTTGTTCTTAAACGTGTAAATATAACGTTTATTAAACATTTTTGGCAAGTTATTTTCACTTCTAAACGTCTAAGTATAACATTCTTTGAACGTTTAGTAAGTGTTTCTTGACTGTAATTGTTGAAAAATTGTGAATCTTTACTGAAGATTTGAATCTATTTATATATCACTGTATTATATTTAGAGTTTTTCTTGAAAAATGAATACTAATAAAGGAAGATCACGACCTGATCAAACAATTTTTAAACAAGAATGTGCTAAAAAGCTGTTGGAGCTGACAAGTTAATTTTTTCAAGCGGGGGACTCTATGATGTCTCACTAGAGTTCCCAGTCCTCCGTTGAGGCGCCTGAGGCTAGCCATCGTGGGATTTTAACCGGTAAGACTCCAGCACTACCCTTGGGCCCCTTTAGGAGGGCTCGAGCTTCGGTGTCCATGAAGATTTCCCCACGTATAAAACAAAAGGCTATGATGTCAGCCATTTGTCATTAGTAAAATATTCATATTCAATTTTTTGCAAATAGAAGGTTATAAATGGGGGAAAATTAATATAAATTGAAATGTAAAGAGAGAGTAGGTTCACCTGTGAATGTAATTTTCACGATTGGAAGGTAAATCGTAGTTGATGACGAGAGAAACCTGTTGAACGTCGATACCACGGGCCAAAAGGTCGGTAGTTATGAGGACGCGCGACGATCCGGTTCGAAATTGTCTCATGATCAAATCTCGTTCTTTCTGTTCCATATCTCCATGCATGGCGGATACAGTAAAATCACGGTATCGCATACTATCCGTTAGCCAATCGACTTTGCGTCGCGTATTGCAGAAAATGACCGCCTGCGTGATACTCAGCGTATCGTAAAGGTCGCAAAGAGTGTCAAATTTCCAGTCCTCGCGTTCGACGTAAATAAAGAATTGTTTGATACCCTCCAACGTGAGCTCTTCTTTCTTAACCAGAATACGAATGGGACTTCTCATGAAGCATTTCGACACATCCAACACATCTTGCGGCATTGTAGCGGACAACAATATGACCTGAAACGAGAAACATTTATCCAATTATATTAATGAGTAATGAGCTCAAATTTCGGGCTGAGAAACAATTTTGAGAATTTCATTATATCAAATGATATAACATAAAGTAATTAAAAAAAGTTTAATTACCTGTACTTCATGTGGTAATAACTTGAATACATCGTAAATTTGATCTTTGAAACCACGAGAGAGCATTTCGTCAGCTTCGTCCAGAACAAACAGTTTGATACTATTGGCGCGCAATGCTCGCCGGCTGATCATATCGTAGACTCTACCAGGTGTACCAACCACTATGTGAACACCTTGATCCAATTTCCGCATGTCTTCGCGCACGTTGGTACCGCCAATACATGCATGGCATTCCGTGTGCATAAAATCTCCCAAAGCAATAACAACCTTTTGAATCTAGAAATCGAGAAAGCTTCGATTAAATTTCATTTCTTTTATACATACTTATTAAAGTATTCAAACGTTTATTCATTTCTCTCCCTCCTTTCAATAGTATCAATTTAACGGCTGTTACACACGTTTGATGTATTAAAAATTGTAACTTTAAGCGTTCGAATACTTTCATAACTGTACAGTATGTGATTTATACTTACTTGTTGAGCAAGCTCACGAGTCGGTGCTAGGATCAAGGCCTGACATTCCTTGATGGAGGTGTTAATTTGTTGTAGAATGGAGATGGAAAATGTAGCAGTCTTTCCAGTTCCTATCAAACATCCACTCGAAATTAATTTTCCAAAATTTCCCATAAGTACAATAGACACAGACCTGGGCGTTTTCGAAATACATTACTTTAAAATTAATTTTCAGAGCTACTTGAAAAATAATCTATTTGTAACAACATCATTATTTCATGTAAATAAACTTCAATGCAATGATTTATTTGCAATTTCAGAAAATAATTTGTTTCCTAATAGAGTTCTGTTAAAAGCTATAACAAATCTTTCCTACAATAAATAATATTGTAAGTCAGTCAATACCACTGATAGATAATATGTAATGCATAGTTATTATGTTCTTTATTTTTATAAAATGTATCATGTAAGAAACGAATATTATTTCGTCAAATAAGCAGTATTTCAATTTGTTATTAGTTGATCAAACGAAGAACCTAAGAATAGTTGAAATATATTATTTATGAAATAACAATTAACATTGTTTGAAATGATTATTTTTAAATTACTATTTGAATAATAACCGGTAGAATTAAATTATTAATTTTATAATTCTAATGACCAGAGGTCTTGTCTGTTCAAATTGCATGTCTCTTATTAAATAAATGTCAACTTTTCTACCTGATTGTGCCTGCGCAATCACATCGTGTCCCCTTATGCACGGAATAATAGCTCGTTGCTGGATTGCAGAAGGTTTCTCGAAACCATATGCATAAATACCACGCAGCAACTCTTCTTTCAGGCTCATTTCGTCGAAATTATCGACGACCTAGTTTTGATTAACAAAAATTCCATAGAAATGAAAAGTTTTGAAATATGGAGTCTGTATTTTTATTTGTTCAATATCTATACAAGGTGTTACCAGACGGTTGGTACTATCAGACAGAGAGTGAAAATAAGTTGAAGAAAAGGAAGCTACTTTTATTGTTATTTACATTTCATGTAAATTTTGATACAGCAGTTCTTAATACCAAATAATAATAACATATTATTATCCAGTAACATCCTGTATATTGACTCTATTCCAATTTATTAAAAAAATAGACTTACATGATCCCAGTTGGTGACAATGATCCCATTGGGATCCATTCCAGAGGGGCCATCGTATGGTACTTGTTCACTTTCACTAGGGTCATTTTTTGAATCTTCTTGCCATTGATCATCGTTTCTGTAATACGAAAAAAAATGACAAAATTTTCAAGAAGAAAAACAGAACTGTACGAATAAAGTTTGCTAGAAAAACTTCTATTTAGATCTGTTATGATTACTTAAGAACTACTATTAGGATTTACATGACTTATTTATACAATAGTTAATTAATTAAAAATTTCTATTTGGATTTGTATTACTTATTTAGATCACTTTTATTAGAAAAATAGGTTTTTATTCAGTTTTGCTTATTTATGTGTATGAAGCTAAATTGTGTGAATTTTAATGTTTGGTTCGAAAGACCTCAATAGTTGGAATTTAAGATATTTTGATTTAAATAATTAACAATTGTAGGAGTAAAAGTTTATTAGTTGATAAATACTATGAAAAATTTATCAATGATTCCAAGGAACCAAAATCATAACAATTTTTACTTTGAATTTGAACATAAAAATTAAAAATTTAATATGACATTTTAATTTGAATAATTAGTAATTATAGAAATAGGAGTTTATTAGTTGATAAATAGGATGACGAATTTATCGATGATTCGAAGCATGCGTTGACAGTGACTCACGTGAAAGCATGCCTGACCACTCGACATTCAATCTTAGAGAATATACTTCCAATCACCAATTTCATTTTAGAATCGAAATTTTCGTAAAAATCCACTTTCCATTACGTAATTTCGCCCCGTAAAATAAAAACGTGTTCAGAACACGGTCAAGTGCATGGTTGTTTTTCGGATTAAGATTGCGAAACATTGAACCTCTACGATTGACGGATAAATAATTCCAGAATGTTTATGGTTAGAATGAACGGACCGTTCGATAAAATTGGTGGCACCATGGGCCTCGGGTTTCGAATTTTAGGAACAATGTGACAAAAACGAACGCACGCCATGTTGTCAGTCTCACGTCCGTGCATTCGCTCACGATCGTGCTTGTCTTTTAACGATTCAATGTACACTGTTTATACTCGACCACGCGTGTCCAATATTCGCGAATACGGAATGGAAATGAGGAATTTGTAAATTAGAGGAAATCGAACGTATTTGTCGTTTTACGGGTGTAAAAAATTGAACTTACTTTCGTTCAGACGTATGCGACATGTTCCACTCACGGTAGGTCAACGGAAAGGACGAGTTCCTATTGCGTCACAAGGAATATTCTTGCGAGCGCCGCGCAATGGCGCTGCAAACGGTTTTCGAAAATTCGGTAACCTTTACAATTAATTGAACACGCTAGACGGGACGAAAAGAGTACCAAAGGACTACGAGGAACGAGATTTAGTGACTACGGACGAAGGTTTTTAGTAATTTGTTGATTTTCATAAAAATTTCTCTTTAAATATGGGTGTGCGCACAAGGGAAGTGCGTCAATTATCCATAATCCTTTGCGAGTTCTTTTTGGTGGGGTGAGGCAAATGCAAACACACCAAACCGCGGGCATTTTCTTTCTATTTTGTAATTATTTTTTTATTAATCTGGGGGAATCTGGACAATAGAGATTATTATTGATACTTCAGATACTTGTTTCTTTCTTCGAAATATATTGGAAATAGTTTGCAATATTAAAAATATATACGAAATATTTCGAAATATTTAAAATATACTTAAAGTATTCAAGGCCCTCGTAATAAATAACTAAGTACAAAAAATGATGATGTTTGGAAAACAATACCATCGAAATAATTGATGTTGTTTCTATGAATTTCCTTATTTGAATCTAACCTCTTCTATAGTTGATTCTTGTAAAAATTGCTATGAATACTAGCGATGGCTAGAACTATTACTTACAAATCGCGAATGATTCGATCACGTTTGTTCCTAATCACGGTGATTTTTCAGTGATTTATCATTTTTCGTGATCTCGTTTGATTAGTGAGCGAGCATAAATCTTCTTTACATGTGTCGTCAAAATCGTTAGTTTAAATGCAAATACACCCTAAACTATCAAAGTAACTAGATAAATGTTACTAGCGGTATCAAATTACAAGGTGTGATTTTTTAGTAACATTTTATTCCTAGAATCTGTTTACTATAAATTGTGCAATCATTCCATGTTTAATTCTGAAGAAAAACGAGAATTTGAAAGCACTTCGTGTAGCTACTATATTGTTTTATTATAAAATCAATAATATCTAAATCTATGAAATTATGCGATCGATGTAAAACAAAATTGTCTTAGTTACATTAGTAACGTGAAACTGAAAATCAGTATGTCGTTGTATTTTTTAACCAGAGTCCGTTAAGTAAAGATCTATCTAATTTTCATTCCATCCAAGTTTTTATTTTTGAATTCTAATTTACTTAAATCTATTGATTTCTGTCGTAAACTTTGCTTTATTGGAAACCCACACAACAATTTGTAGTGCCACCTACTTTAGGGACCATGAACAATAAAAGAATCTCGCCCATCTAGTTTAGATGATTTAGGTATTCTATGGTTGAAGATTGTGGAAGATCCTTTTAGTCATTGTTGCTTTACTGGTATGTACATCTGTTTTCGTTTCTAACTTTAAATCTAATAAGTATTGCTGTATAATTGATTATTTGATATAAAATACTTTTAAAACAATGTCCTGTACGATTAAAATAAAAGAAAAGGTGATTTGAAATGCCTTCAAAAGTGGTATAATAACACGTGTCAATATTAATTGTCCATCTTTCATTCAATAAATTCCTTCCTTAATATTTTACGTTTTCTTTACGTATTGTATTATTTGACTTGTTTTTAAATAATTATTTTCTTCGATATAATTCTACTGCATTTTATATTTTGTTTTTATAGATAACAAAATTCAATTCTCTAAAATTCTAATCTAAAATTTATTTTACTAGAAAATTTTAAACGAATAGTTCTAACGTTTAAGTAAAACCGTTATAAATATTCAAATATTTGTTAAAACATTTTTAATGGATTTATTTGATACTTAGAACAAACATGCAGTTACACATTAGAGGGGATCGTACGACTATCGTCGAATCAAACGAAGATGCAACTATTGGGGAGATAAAGGTATGATAAGAATGTAATTACATTATTTTATCTTAATTACGTCTATAACAATAAGTATTTTAATTTTTGTGATTTGGATCCATTGTATATGGTAGAAATTTTGGCCTGTCGCGAACGTGTTAACATCGGATTAACAAATAATTTCGATGGTGAGAAAATAATAACATTAAATAAGGATTTTTCCAGTTTTTATAGTTAGAATTTTTAGTTACATATTCTTAATATTATTAGTAGCTTGTAATGTTTTGTAATTTATTTAATAAACTGCGTCATAATGATAACTTAGAGTCAGCACCCTCTGTCTCTGGGAGGAGCAACGACGCAATATTAAAGAACGAATTTATGAGCTGGTGATCAGAAATATTTCCATTGATCGTCATTCGCAACACTCGTTAACATTTATTTTTTGAAAAAGTAATGCAGAAAACAATAAAGTAATTATGAAAATTGTTTTCTAATTAAATATTCACATTCTTGTATTTATCTCTTTCTTTTCAACATGTTCATACAGACTTTATTTGCTAATAGATCTGATTGTAACTACTAAAGTACAACTGCATTATGTAAAAGACTTATGAATTTTAATATGAATTAATTATGAACTTTCTGGAACATATTAAATAAATTGTCATTTAATATCTGTATTTAAAATTTATTAAATACAAGATAAAATCAATTTTCCATTTTTTTAGAGAAAAATAGTGCAGTTGGAGGGTGCTGCCAACACAGAATTCAATTTATATTGTTCTGGCATTTTGTTAGGAAATGAAACATTAGTTGGAGAACTTGCCTCAAATTCTCTAGAATTAACAGTTTCTCTTCCTGGAGGTAAGACTTCCTATATGTAAATAGATAATTTAAAAGAAGTATCAATAATAGAGTGAAACAGAAGTAATGTAATTATTTAAATATTTCAGGTAAAGTGCACGGATCTTTAGCTCGTGCTGGGAAAGTAAAAGCACAAACTCCAAAGGTGATTAATTTGTTGCACACAAAAGGACCTAATTTATTTGCAAATTTTAACAGTTCTATCATTTCTGTGTTATTGTTGTATCAATGTTTGTCCTCATTTTTCTGTTAACTGTATTTTAATTACGTTTGTTCGTTGTATAGGTAGAAAAGCAGGAGAAAAGCAAAAAGAAAACTGGTCGAGCCAAACGACGAATTCAGTATAATCGAAGATTCGTGAATGTTGTTCAAACTTTTGGCCGTCGACGTGGACCAAATGCTAATTCTAATTCATAAGTATAAATGTATATATCACGTTTCGTGATCATGAAAATAAAATAATAGTTAAATATAAATATAATGACTTATTCTTTATACCTTCTAATAATTAACATGTTCCCTGGGTCATACATTTTATTTTATATTATTTAATGAAGAATGTTATTTAAATTGACTGTCACCGAGTGGAGTAAGTTTGAATGAGTTTTATAACTAATATTCAAAGTGCAATCAACACATTTCGTAAAAAGTAAATATGCTTGGAAAAAAAAAAAGGATAAAATATATTTCAAGTTCAAATAATACACTATATTTTTAATGAAATGGAGGATTATTTTTAAAGATTGTGTAATATTCAAATTATAGATTATATTAGTTAAATAGAATAAAAATGTTAATTGTTGACCAGTTTAAGGAAGACAACGTTTTCGCTTCTTTGTAACTGAAATTGAAGTATTATCCTTTGTATATCTATTTTATTACTATTGCGTGATATTAGTCCAGGAGTAGGGATAACATCTGCGTGTTTTCTTGATGAAACAACCCCAGCTGTACTGTACGTCGGTTGACGTCAAATAGTACAGTTGCTCGTTGTGTTGACAAAGAATTACTATTATTACGTGCTTTCGCAAACTAAATTTTCTCGAATATTATTACACATATTTAGTAACGGTATTAATTCAAATAGTTTTTCAAAGTATCAGAAGTATGTACAATTCTTGGAAACAATATTTGTTTACAAAACATTGCGCGATATTTATGGAAAATTCATTGTTTTTTGCATTTTCCTATATCCATGTTTTTAAACATTGTTTAAACACTAGTTTTTGTTGAAGTGTAAAATATCGAACGTCGATATATCAATTATCAGATTAGATTACAATTGATTACATCGACTTCCTTTTTGTTTCGTTAAAAGTTCAAGTTCACATTATGACGTCATTTTATAACGGTTATAATTATCACAAAAAAATGTTGGAATTGCAAGAAAAATTACGGAAAAGGTGAGTTTGCCGTATATTTGTTAACAAAGTAGCGTATAGTATACGAAAAACAAAATTTTTCTTTAAATAAAAACATATATAATGCACGATTGCAACCATTATAGCGAGGAAAGAAGGATAAGATTAGACGAGAGATTCAAAGTACTTGTGCAAGAATCTCGTAATAGGTGAGTTTTCAAAATTAAATTACTCCTGACCCTATCGTATACTATAATTACCGGGACGGTTTCTTTTCGTTTAAAATAACAAATTTTACTGATAATGTTTCACGAAACTGTAGCGAACAATTAACAATGTGAGAGCTAGTATCATTCCAATGTTTCGAAAGTATTTTAGTAATTATATATTGATTTGGTAGCGACCTAGTTTTAGGAAATGTCACAATCAATAATGCAAATATAAGCCAGATGTCACAATTTCTTTCGGACACGAATTCCACATCCTTTGTGTTGACGATTTTAAGTACACATACATAATATTCCCGAGCAAGTATCGATCGTAAGCACAAAGAGGGACTGCATAGACGCCGTTTCAATTTCCTACGGAAATGTTCATGTTTCGAATGCCTTTTATTTCTGAAAAATTTCTGCATTCGCGCCCCGTCAATTTCTTTTTTTAATTTGCTTTTCATTTTTTAGAAATTTGTTTGACGCTGTACGGAAATGTTGGAAAGGTATCCACGAGCTCTGCTTCCATTTCATAAAATAATTAATGTTTCAGGCACGATGCGTGTATAAATAAATTGCGTTACAAGTACATAGAATCTTTAGGAGCACAACGTACAAGGGATGAAAGGAATTACAAACTTCTCGAAGCACTGGATAGAGTAGACAATAGCCTTGCATCGATGACCTCAAAAACAAACAGACTCAATGTTCTTAGGGTGAATTACAATGTTTTTATCCAATAAAATAAAAAGAATTTATTCTATATTTCTTTTTTAGTTTTTCTTCTTGTTTTGTTACCAATTTCAGAATATAATGATATTTCATTATTTTTCAGAAACAATACGAAGCTTATTTTCGTGAAATTTATGCAGTTCACAACCCACCAAGACGTATTATCGGTAACGGTAGTACGACCGATCCAATTGAATGCAGACATTTGAAAAGAAATAACATCGGGGAACAGATTCATTTACCTAACGAAGTCAAACGCATTTCGTCGCCACAAATGTTTCAGAAAAATGTTGAAACGAATCGATGCGTATTCCCTTCCGTGTCAAAATTCACTAAATCGATGCAAAATATGTATTCTAATAATTCCCAACAGAATATACAATTAAGAGCGTCGAACGAACGAAGAAGCGACAGTCGGAGTTCTTTGCGAACGAATTTAAGCGTTCAACGATCATCATTTCCGGATTTGTCGTCGCAAAATGATCGAGAGGATCAAGAATATTGTAACGACAACATGAATCTTGTTTCCCATAATTTTCAAGTACATTCTAGTCCACGTATTCCAAATGCATCCTCGTATTCGGAAATGAATTTGTTAAACCAAAGGACCATCGAGGATTTCAATAAATCGTCGCCGCAGCGGATGGGAACGATTCAAACTAGGCCACGTCTCGTAATACCTGAACGTTCTAACGACTGTGTATTTCAGTATAAAGGGACGAGCGTAGTTGAAAATCGAACTACATCGTCAACTTCACAGAATTGTATTAATCCATCGTCGATGATGGAATATTTTCCACAGAAAAATAATAAAATATTGTTAAATAATTCATATACGCCGACAAAGAACGATGACGAAATGATAGGGTTTGAAACTACCCCGATGATTATGTCGAATACTCAATTAAATTTTCCTAAACGATCTCCATCAAGTTACTTGGACCATTCTTTAAGAATATCTGAATATTGTGAAAATCCAGTCCCGGAGGCTCGTACGCGTTCGTTAAGGGACACGCACGACAATTATATGATGAAACGACACGAAAACTTTGCTCGGAAAGTTCTTCCAGAAGAAAATAATGGCGTAACAAACGAGCTGGACAGATACATTGACAGAGTTCGAAAACTTTATCGCGATCTTGAGGTAGAAAGCTTGATAGGAGACAACGAGGATCGGAATAAAAGTGAAGATACTTTTAATGCGACTTTGTTGGACGACGAAGTAGAATTTTTACCGGAAAATAAACCAAAAGAAAACGTTACATTTAGACCGGTGAATTCAAACGGCGCGAAAAATGGTGAAAATAAAAATAGAGTTTTCGATCTGATTAAAAGCACGCAAATTAACGCACCGAAGGAAATTTCGAAGGAAATGACGCAAGTAAAAGACGATACGAACGAATTGAAATGTGAAAAACAGAATACCGATGATACATTAAACGAATACGAACAATTATCTAAAGTGCAACAAGATGACGAGCATGTTGCTATTATTGTTTCATCGAACGACAATGACATGAAAGAGAATGGTAATGACACTACATTTGAAGATAAACGAGAGGACAAACTCTACGAAAGAGATGCCATTGATTTTGCAGAACAATCGAAATTACAGCAATATTCGTTCGACGTTGTCGATGAATTAGAGCCATGGAATTTCGATGATATCCAGAAACAAGTAAAACTAACAGATTTAATCGATGAAATTAAACAGCAATCCGTGGAAAAACAGCCGACTGTTGACGAATTTGAGTTAAACCATGCTAATATAGAGGAAATCAAACTTTCCAATGAGGCAAACGCTGTGGAAAGTGAAGCAGATGAGCAAAATGTTGAAGAAAACAAAGACGTGGAAATTTTGGATTCTAATGATATGGAAGATCAATCACAGCAACAGCATGACGTATGTTTTGATATAGAAAAATCGTTACCGAACGAAAACGAAGTTGTTACTTCGCAATACGAAGAATTAGAGAGTAAAGGTGAGAATTGTATTACTAACGATAATATGCTTCAAAGTGCAGAGTTTCTTCCGAATAAATTTGATGAAGAGAAAAAGCACGATAATGAGCAGGAAGAAGAATATGGTGAATCGAGTCAAGCGTCTTGTGTAAATGAAAACGATGACCAGGAAATTATAACATCGAGTAAAGAGAGTAATGATTATATCAAAGAATACAACGAAGAAGAAAATGATACCCACAACGCCGAAACACCGTCTGCTGATTTAAACAAGGAATTTAATTACGATCAAAATGTCACCCACGTGCAGGAATCGAATATAGAGTTGGCTAACAATCCTGAAAATCAGTATGAACACGATACCGACGTTCAGTATCAAGAAAACTTGAATCAACAATATTCCTCTACTTGTAAACAACAACGCGATCCTAATCAGGTAGATCTTTCGCAAGAGCAACAAGATAATACAGAACGCGAACAAAATGAAAACAGTAAAGAACAACAGGAGGAATCGAAGGATCAAGAAGTAGAAAAGGTTTTGGAAAAACAAGATGAGAATGAAAGTAGCAGCGAAAAGTTATCTACCGAACATGAGTTTAAGAAAAAGAAAGACGTAATTAAATCTTTATTAGATTCCGATACAGATAGCATAATAGAACGGAATGCTTCAAATACGGAAAGTGATTTTGATTTCAATTAGAACGCAATAGCTGTCGAGTAGCTTTAAATGAAATTGATTGAAAATTTCATTTCTGAACGTATAATACATACATGTATGTACATATATTTAGAGAGAGAGAGAGAGAGAGAGAGCGAGTAGATTTGTCTAGAATATAATTTTAATCTGATATAATAAAATTATATGTATATTTATTTCTCTTAACTATTAGTATAAATACTACATAATATTTAGTAGAATAAAATTATTCATTTACGAGTTATAACAAGATTTTTTATTATTTCTTCGCTGTACGAATACTTTTGTCCGCCACTGTATCAGACGTTTATTTATGTTAGGATAAATGCATAACTTTCCCGTTCTGTTTGTGTTTTCCTAATAAAAAACTGTCTAATGTAATAAATTTCATTTTGCTGCAACATTCTCGTAACGTTATATTTTGCAGTATAACCATATTTCAACTAATTGAAAATGTACAATCCGCTTTTTACATTCCCACTATCAGCATTGTTTCATATACAATAACTAATGGTATCTGGCAATAGCAAGCAGCTCCCTCTAGTTTCTTCAGGCAGAAGCGTATCTGATGGTATTACCATTTCTGTGCAGAGAATAGCTGCTGTAATACCGACCTGCCGAATCGGCGAGGTCACGTGACGTGTCTACCCCCTTAAGCTGCGTCTTCACTGTGTAATAATGTACCGAATTAAACGAATCGAATGACGTAGTATTCACCCCGATCGGTGAACGGTTCGTTTGCTAGGAATACATAATGTATGTCTAAGTAACAAATTACTTTGTTCAAGTCCTCTATTCGTAAAAGTAACACTTTAAAAAATTTTTAAATGAGGTAGAGGGGTGGTTATTTACAGGTTATGGACCCCCTTGTATGACATACGATCGATGACATCCCTTCCATACGTTACAGTTCGACGTTGGATTTGCAGACTTCTCGGAGTCGGCGCAATGATAGTTCCGCTTTCAGCGCCCTCGCTGGACGCGAATGTGCCCTCTGTAAATCTATCAGAATACTCCGTAGGGGTATGTGTGTGCGATCATACGGGTTACGTGGTCAAGTTTTTGTACGAGTTTGAATCGATCACCTTTATATCTTGTGAACGTTGCTGTTCTCGGTTTTGTTATTAGAGATTATCAACGACGCTGTCAGAAGAGTTAACTTATAAGGTGAGGAGACATCCTTGATTCATCCTTCATACCACTTGCTTACAATTTCGCATTCAAGTCCGAAAAAGATTGATCGAAACAAACGTTGCACATTTAAAACATTGTAATTGTATACAACGTTCCAGTTTTGTAGCGATCAAGTGGTTCTACGTAATAATGATTTGTGAAAAATAAGAATTGCGATTTTGTGAGAAAGTAGTATGTCTGTTAATAATCGTTTTCCAGGAAAATGTTTCGGTAGTTTTTTTTACGGTTCGTTCCGAACGGTAACCTCGATCTGAAAATTTCTGCTGACGTTTCGTAGACATGGCACTTTGACGAACTTGCTTCCAAATATTTTTCAATTATATTTGTCAATTTGGGAGCGTATGCAATAAGATTAGGGATAGCAACAATGCAGCGATGTTTTTTGTCGATACAACGATTTTTTTAAAATGAATTTTCTCATTTAAACGTTCCTAAGGATACGGAAACTGTCGTGCATAATTGACATCCTCGGATTTATCAGTTTGGCGGCCTATTTAAAAGTTTGTTAGCATTTGTGAATTATCGCTTATCGTTGTGTTTGTGTTTAAAATTTAGCAACTGTTGATACATGTATATGTATAGACGAAGATGTCGTGTTGCGAATTGTTACAAGACGGTGTTTTTAAATAAAGGACAACTTTTGGCCGATCTCTTACAATATAGAATAATCTTACTGTTAGTAAGTATAAAAATATTACCGGAAGTATTTTTCTTATTCCACGATATAATATGCTTTATTTTCTTCTAAAAGTTCATAAACCTTCATCAACATGTTTGCTTCATTAGATACTGGGACCGTCTGTATGTATATTGAAAATTATTGCAAGGATTCTGTCGCGAAAATGTTGAGAAAGATGAAAGGAGCCTTCAAATGACAATGTTGCGTCACTTTGGGACGAATAGAAGATGTACATCACGGGAGGCCTTGAATAATTGAAAGTAAAACACGCTTCGTTTATTTTTGAAAGGAAGATACCGAGGATGCATTTCATTTTCACGCCGGAGAATGGATGATCCGACGTGTTTCTTGACGTTTGAGCTTTCTTTGATAACAAATCGTACAATGATCTGAAAGTGTCCACGAAGCGGTCTCGTGTCTCGGGGACACGCGCGAAAACAAATGTGTAGTTTGACTGACTCATTGTCAGCTTCCACAGAGTTAATGTCCTAGATGCTGCTGATGCATCGCCTACACACTGCACGAGATGCGCATAATTCCTTTTAACGCCTACGTTGGGATTCATTATCACCCTGCGTCGGTGTACCGCTTTTAAACAAACATTAGAGTTATGTATACATATTTATAGCTTGAATGGCAGCTGGCTGGAATTATCGATCGAAGTTTTATTCTATGACGTTTGTACATGTTTTAATTTCGTTATTTTTATCGCTATGATTATCGTATGGTATATTCTTTACTGTTATTCTGTCTAGGTGTTGCTGTTTTTATGTGTTTATCATTTTCCGATGATTCTCGATAAGCTAATCAGACATTTTCTGGGCGTGGAACGTGTTGCGATATTCTAAACGCTTAAAAAATTAGTTGTGCAGAATGCGGATATCGTCGGTGAAATTTTATAACGCGTACGACGCCAGCCGTTAGGGGATAAAAATGGCCCAAAACACGGCGGGCATAGAACTCTGTAATGGCGCGAGAGCGTGTCGAGTGGATCGGGTCGGCCGAACACGCGGTTGCCTACTGATGTGCACGTGATTCCAGCGTGCCACGGTACTACGGCATCGACCGACTTCCCCCCTCTTTGTTATACACCGATGCAGTCATCAATTTCACGGTAAAAGCACTGTTTTCCCTTTTTCTAAAGAAGTTATTTTGATTTAGCAATCATTTTGATTGTAAATAATACTAATTCATGTATGCATGATTTATACATTGTACGTGAAATGTATGATAACAATTTGGAACCACTGTTCGTCCGTATAAAATCGAGTTTATGAAAATACGGTTCAATATTGTAGAGTTATCTTCAAATCACACACTTTCGTTATTTGTCAAGTTTTGCAATAACGTATAACATAGAATTAAAAAAGAAAATTATTTCCAAAACGGTACAAAATATGCATAATATAAAATTTGTTAAATAATGCGCAAACGGATTTATTACACAACCTACTGTATATTCATATGTATTATCTAGCGACTAGATTCTAGTAGTCTCGTAACGTTTACTGGCAACGAGAATTCAGCGTTCAAACAAACAGTCTTAACTCATGTTAATCGTACAAGATGGTCTATAAATACATAAACGTTTGTATGATTAATGTCGGATAAGATTTATTTATTTCTTTGAAATTTTAAAGTTTTCTCTGTTACACCTATAATTTAACGTTGAATCGAGTATTTTATATGATATATGGTAAATTATGTGTATGAGTTCATTTCCAATTCGGACTTTTTACAGGTTGTTGTTCTTACGCGTGTTATTTCATTTTTAGTAAAATAAATATGATTATATATCAGGAGAAAAACGTCCATATCATTCGGTAGAAACGTAGAATAAAGCGATACGATATATTTTCCTTCACGCGATTGATTTATGCTTGTGTATCACGATAACATGACAATAAAGTGAGTAAATTTAAAAGGCGTCTGCGAGTCGTTCAACATCTATGTAAAAATATTCACACGCCGAACGGGGAAAGTACAAGTATAATAAATAGAAAATATAAAGGCGAATCGAATCACACAGTAGTCATAGTCGTTACTTGCGTGGACGAATCTTTGGGTTCCAATTGTAATCGGTTCCGTTTTAATTGGAATCTGATCGGAAATGTAACAGTTCACCGATCAGAATCTAATTAGGCGTCCCAATTAAATTTCATCGAAGATTTCATGCACATGCGTAAATTTGTACTTGAATTTTTCACTTATGGGATCACAGAAAAATATCAATTTACTTTTGAAAATAAACGACATTTCTTAAGTTGCTAAATAAAACATTGTAAACATGTTTCTAATGATAGACGTAGCAGAACTAAAATAGAATATAAAATAAGGAAGTAAATCTGTTTGTGATAGTGTGGTAAACAACGTGTGTGCATAAGGCGAGTGCTGTTCCGATATTTTTAACGTACATCGATAATTGTGGATTAAAGCTATTTTTACAGCATTGGTGCAGCAGAAGCCTAGGTGCTTTGTAATTTGATAAACCGTGTAAGAAATCGCTTTGTTTCGAGTAGCGTCGAATGCGTCACGGGAAACTCTTTGTTCTTTGTAAATCTGTTGCGATTACATCGAGCTGTGCTTATTCATTCGCTTATAATACGCATTATAGGCTATACATTTTTATCACGCAGCACTATTTTCAATTTGTTCTAAATCAGGACAATTTTATCATAGGCATCGTTGAATTTTTCCAGTTTCTTTATACTTTAATACTTTACGTTATTTCTTATGACCATTACAAACTATTTTCCCTCGACGCACATTGCTTATGGCAAGTTCCACTATCTGAATGAAAATAACACGTTATCTGTATCGTCGATCGGATTTTTTTTTTTCAAATGCCGATATAACATTTTTAGAGCAGGTGATCGTTATCACGAAAGAAAATTAAAGCGCATTTGTTTCGAAATTAAATTTTTCTCTGCATCTCTGTACACGAAATGCACTTTGAAAAGGAGACGATGAAAAAATTGTACTTTGTTCCGAGCAAGATCAATAAACGATCGAAATGTCGAAATGATTGAAATGTCGAACGAGGATAAAATAACGGTGTGTTTTTCTCTCCCGCGAATAACAAACGTTTCTGTGCGCGGCACAAGTCGCGTAACGCGTTGTGCTCTTCGTTGGAACCAAGGACGGGATCATAACGCCATTAATTGCTCTACTGTATTTTTGTATGGTAAAAATCAATGAGTTTGCAGGCTTTTTGTTCGCGATAAATTAATAAAATAATTCGTCCCGTTCTTGTACGACGATGCATCGATCGAGTAGATTGCTAATGAAGTCCGCACTTTCTCGCCCATTTGAATCGCGTGACGTGTAAGTACGTCCGAAGAAAATGGAGCTTTGTTTATTGATATAGATAACGACGATGCAAGTCAACCGATGTTTACGCAGTAGCAGAACACGATAGATGAATGCTAAACAAATAGAATTAGTTAGGTAACCGAGTACTTGTAGGCGTCGACGTTTGTTATTGTTTGATATTGCCATCGGACGAGTGCGTCGCAGTTTGTTTAACGATAAACAATAGATTGATCTCGTAGTTTACAATTGCAATGCGTTGCGCTATGCTTCTTAATGCGTTATGCCTTTTCATTAACCCCTTAATTAACCTTCTTGTCAAACGGTTACGGATTGTTAGAGATTACTAACACAATGTCCCATGACACAAAAATCATCTCCAGTAACAATGTATACGAAGCAGAAAAGTAAATTCAACAAAAAATATTTGGTAATGTTATTTACATTCAGTACGGATTTTGTTGATAAAACAAAAGTTCTTGTGCCAAACACGCTTCTCGCGTTGATTTGAACGCTGTTTCGATCACTGTCGAGAGAAAAAAGAAATATTTTTTGTTTGTACAATTTTTAAGAATATCCCTACCAAGCGGTAAATCTCCGGGTCGGCGCCGAAAAGTAAAAAATATACGGTCTATCTGTGCCTTATTCATGCGCATATCACGACGCGGTGGGCGAATGCGCGAGTGTCGCTATAGGAGAAAAACAGAGGTTGCACGTGGTTCGTGAATGCTCGTACCTGCTCATGGTCTGTTTCTTCCACCCCACTATCATTGCCCCTTTCCTGCTGCCATGACTAACGCAGCCTCATCGGGAAAGCTTGTGACGCTATAAAAGTGAACGAGCATCTGACGCGTTCAGCCAGTGCGTCTCACGCGATCGTCGAGAAGCTTTGTGGTTGTTACGAGCATACATTCGTTACCTTCCTTTATAAACTAGATCTACGATTTGATCGAGCTTGCGTCACGATTGAAAAGTCTTAGAGTCGTGCAAGCATCGAGCAACGTGTTAGTCGAGATTTCATTGCGCGGAGAAAGTCTTGGGTTCGTGAAGTTTACGACACACGGGAGGAAATAGTTGATTGACAGAAGAATAACTGTAGTCTTTCGTTGAGTATCGTGCTCAATCAACGACTACTGAACAATACAGAATGCCAGTGGAATTAGAAACAGTGACGTCGATCACCTCGCACAAGCCCTGTGCGCCTTGCAAAAGGTACGCAATGTTTTGTCCTGCC
The DNA here is from genome assembly GCF_013123115.1 of Colletes gigas. Classification (NCBI taxonomy): domain Eukaryota; kingdom Metazoa; phylum Arthropoda; class Insecta; order Hymenoptera; family Colletidae; genus Colletes; species Colletes gigas. The sequence continues at coordinate 291,909 of NW_025106643.1, read as the reverse complement.
TGAACCATCTTGTGTCGCGTAGTATATCCAAGCTAGGAACAATGCCTATGAAAACTAGGCATCGGTTAATCGATGTATGAATACCAAGCCGTCACGAATATGAGTTAATGGTTGGCTCCGGCTTGTTATGTCGTTATGTCCCCTCGAAGCTTCAATCTAGTATAACTCGACCTTACAAGTATTTTAGTAATCGACACTGGAACATGCGCTACACTCATCGTTAATATCCGCAAGCACAATTGCCCCTATTTTCTAAATGATTTCCCATTTTGTCCATTTACCGTGAATTACGGGCGAAAAAGAGAACACTCGCACAGTTGTTACGAAAGAACGGGTCGTCTTTCGCCTGTTTCAGGAAGCAGAAAATGAACAAGCTGTGCAGACAGGTGTCCATCGAGAGCCCGAGCGTAACGGGCCGTAACTGGGTATTCAGTTTCGACGTCCCTGTCCCGGATGTTCCAGCACACGGTGCTCGAGTTCGGGTGATGTGCGCCGGTGCCTGTTATCATCCTCGTCGTTCGCCCAGCCTGTCCAGCTTAACGTCTGTCTCCAGCGGCAGCAGTTTGGCCACGGAAGCCTCGCTGGAGGGCGATTTTCCGGTGTCTTTGCCGCATCACGGAGTCCGAGACGCAGCACTGTTCCCCGGTTACGAGGTCGCAGGCATAATCGAGTCTCTCGGCGCAAACGTGCCCGAAGATTGTGGCTACGCGGTCGGAGATCGGGTGATCCTTTACCCGTACGAGGGCATACCGAACGGATACGTCGAGTATCTGGTGGTTCACGATCTGAAATACCTTATAAAGATACCCGACAACATAAGCCTTAGCATCGCGGCGATGTTGCCTGCTGGTGCCTTGTTGGCCATGAACACCGTCTTCGCCGCCCACGAACACGTCCAAATGTTGCTCAAGCAACGAGGCGAGGGCAACGTTTGCAAGATTCTAATCGTCGGCACCGGGGGTCTCGCTCTCTGGGCCCTCAGGATCGCGGCGTATTACTTCAGCAACATGAAGGACCGAGTCACTATTACTATCGCCTCGTTGAAGGACGACGGATTGATCATGGCCCAAGAGTTTCAACGGTGAGTTATTTTAGTCACTTGACGATTGCAATGTCGGTGTTGTGTAGGTTTAGGGCGTTTCAAGTAGATTTAGATTTTTAAAAAATAACGTAATGTTGATCATTTTTTGGAGTTACGTTGCGTTTCTTTAAACATCAAGGGTTAATTATTATTAGATGCATGACGCTCGTTAAATTGTATACATATAACTAGACCTGCCCAATTTCTGTTATCAGAACCAATTTGCCTTTATTGATTCAGCAAATTGATAGTATCGACGTATCAACAATGAACTCATCGCGATAATTTTTTGTACTTGACACATCTTTACCGTGATAAGTATTATGTAAACGCGTATCGCGAGTCTTTTTCCGTGTACTTTTATATATGCGATATGCCACGAACGTAAACATCATTTAACCTGATAAAAAATAATACGGTTTGTATACGTTATATTTTTCATTATCAACGCACTTTTATGTTCGTATTGTGATTACACCGTAGTACCAGCTGAAGTCGTAAAATTCATACGTAGGCGGTAGTCATTTTCAAACCGTAGCATAAAGAGGAAGAATCTGTCGACCAATCGAATAGGGCAATTTGATTCTTTTCCTCTCTGTTGTAAATTATTTGAATGTGCTTTGGTTTGGTGCTTTGGTTTGGTGCTTTGTAGAAACACGTATTCTCCATTGCAAATTCGAGTAGATTTCTGTACCTAGATAGATCGTTGAATCTTTAATTCGTTTGTGTCCACCTAGTAGTCCATTCGATTTATTCACCAACAGTCTCCATTCTCAATACAGCGTGAATGTAGTCCAGTGGAGCGAGGACCTGTACGAGAAGCAATTGATCGAACGTACCGTAGATGCCTGTTGCGGTCAGGTAGACGTGGTGATAGACTTTGGCATAACTTCCCGCAGTCTTCATCGTAGTATGCAATGCCTGAGCAAAGGTGGTGTTGTTTTCATCATCAAGGAAGTTGCCGATCGGCTACTGCCAAAGTTCAGTAGACGCGCGGAGGAATGGCAGCAAAGCATCAAATCGGTCGAGCCTGGAACCCTGGAACAGCTCCACGAACTGGTTCAGCTGGTGGCTTCCGGTGAAATCGAACCGCCACCGCACACAGTCTATCCCGCCGAAGAAGTTCTCGATGTCGTGCAGAAGCTGTGCCACTCCGAGATTCAAGGACGCGCGATCTTACGTTTCTACCCAGCGGATTAAGGGGATTCCTTAAGCGAACGATTGGGTGCCGCGCGGTTCGGCACGACGAAAGCTCGAATATGATCGGGGGATGATTGAAAAATTAATGGGCCGAATTATTTTCGGTCGATAGATGCTGCGACCAATATGGTCGAATATTCAAGATAGTCGAGACAGAAGTTTGAGATTTTACAAATAAGACAAAGAGTTTGTCTTACGACGATCGTTCGATAGGAGCGTTAACGATGTCCGAAGCGACATGGTTGATCGTCGAAAGGAAACGAATCGAAACGACGACCAATCTATCGATGATATATATCTATGTACAATAACAATTTTTTCCGAAACGGTTGTAGAATGTGCTGTTTCTGTACGTTATCGATTAGAGCACTTACTGCATTTTCCGTTTTCAAAAGTTAACGTTCACGGGAACAAATGAGAATCACGGTTGGAACGACATGGCTCGTGCGTTTTTGTGATGTATTTATTACCGTAGGATAGTGAAGTATTAAAGAAACGATGATGTCACATAAATCTCGGGAATATCGTGGAGAAAGTTCTTGTTAAATTCGATATAGCGTCGCGGTCACGCACGAGATTAACTTTTCCACGATTCTTTCGCTATTGTCACGGTATGTATTGCTTTCACCTAAGAGCCACTAATAGAACCGAATAATGATAATATTCCATTTCTCGACGTCGAAAGATTTTGACCCGCGAGAGAACGAAATTTTTTAACGAAAGCAAGGGCTTTCTTTTCTACAAGAACGACACATAAAAAAACTCTAGTTTCTTGGTCGGATATCGATTCTTTACGATCACAGGGCAAAGCAATGAATTTACTTTTTTGCGAAATTCGTCAAAGTACATCGTTGAATAAGAGCGATTGATTAACGATTCACTAATAAGTTAAGCCTCTCGGGTAGATCATAATGTTTACGTGGTAATGCGAAGAAATACATATTATAAGTTCAATACACCAGGAGAAAAATTAATCGTAACGTTAAATATTACATGTCAATTGAATGATAAATACTGTTAGTTCGATGTTTCTGAAATAAGATACCGATCTGGAATTACGCGGCCTGTGTAGAAAGTGTTAATGGAAGGGACAAAGTTTTACTTGCCATGATTGTAATCAAACTGTATTTAAATAACATGGATCGTATAGAGAATGTATATTGAATGCGTACTCAAAGCAAAATCGGTTCGTGTAGAGAATGTATTTTAAATATGGTATTTTGTATTGGACGTAAGCATCATATCTGCCAACAGTTTCGCGAATGAAACTGTAACGACGCGAAAAAAATTACTATTTTACAATTACTCGTAGTAGTAAACCTGATTCGCGTTTACGAATAATTTAATATTTATGCCAAACGGATGCGCATAATTGAAACGTTTATGTTACGTCTATATTCGCGTCGGGAGTATTTCGTGAATTATTGTTAGATATCAGTATTCCTTTTTCACGTAACCGAAGTTAGAATAAGTTTATCGATTGTTTGCGTGCTATACGTACAAGTACGATTAATTAGTCGCATTTCTTCGCAGTTGTTAAATCGCTGTATCTCGAAAGACTGTTTTCTTTATTTAAGTGTATTTTTCTTTCCGTTTCTTTTCATTTGTATCGCAGTCCTAAGCGATAATTTAACAAAGTAGATACACGTCACGTTATAGTATCGTCTGTTAATTGTAGCGGTAATTGTATTATATTACGATGATAATACAGCAAATACGTTTGTTATATTCAAATAAAGATATTGTTCTGTGTATCATTGTGATCCTTTTACACAATCTTTTGTTTTAAACGTTTGTCAGTAGAACCGAACCAGCTGTATTTTAGATAAATGACAGCAGCTTTTTATTATTAACAGACAGTTTACTTTCGGAAATAAGTAACAATTATTTATTTTCAAGTGATTCACTATAAAGGGATTGGCAATTATAACGTAATTTGTACGTTATAATTTCAGTGTAATTGTTTCTTATACATCAAAATAAATATTGTATTTTCTATAAGATTATATTGAGTTACATGAATTAATTTGAATACAAAGGTATCTAGGTAGATTTAAACTAGGTATTTTCTTTTTGCAAAAATTGCTAATAATAACGAGCAGAATACTAAAATTTAATAAATGCTTAAACAAAATGATAATACGTTAACAAGAAGTTTAATTTTATCGAATAAAGCGATGAAAACAATAACTGCTCAATGTTTTCGTACCAGAAAGACATTAAGGTTATGTTTTGCATGAAGGTTGTAAATACAAGTTGAATCCATTTGTCGGAAAAATTGCAAATTGAAGAAAAATGAATAAATTACTCACGGCGTCGATAAAAGAAGTAAGTCAGAAAATACATGCCGGTGATGTGTGCCCTTCCGAGATTGCAAAAGCAGCTGTCAAATTAACAACAATTATTAAACCACTAAATGCTTATATTACTGTGACTGATGATACAGCAAAAGAACAAGCTAAGAAATCAGTCGCGAGACAGAAAAATAATGCACTATTGGGGAAGCTCGATGGAATCCCTGTTGCACTTAAAGATAATTATTGTACAAATGGTTACCTAACTAGTTGCGCATCCAAGATGCTTTCAAATTTTTTTCCTGTATACGATGCAACCGTGTATCAACGTTTAAAAGATTCTGGAGCAGTTTTAATTGGCAAAACTAACCTTGATGAATTTGCTATGGGTTCTGGGACTGTTAATTCATATTATGGTCCAACAAAGAACTTGTGGAATTCAGCTGTTACAGAAAAATATTATTCGTGTAATCATTGCCAAAAGGAACATACAAGAGAATCTTCTAATGAAAATTTATGGCATATAGCAGGTAGGCTTTATCAAACTTTTTTTGTTAAATGTTTTGCGAATAATGAGTTTTTTAGGTGGAAGTAGTGGCGGTTCTGCAGTGGCTGTTGCTACTGGAACCTGTTACGCCGCATTGGGTTCAGACACTGGTGGATCTACTAGAAATCCAGCATCATACTGTGGCCTTGTTGGATTAAAACCTACTTATGGATTAGTGTCACGCTATGGACTTATTCCGCTTGTAAATTCTATGGATGTTCCTGGTATTCTAACAAGATACATCGATGATGCAGCATTCGTTCTAAATGCTATAGCTGGTCCGGATGAAGCTGATTCTACCACTGTACGAACAGAATATGTGCCACTCAATTTACCAAACACAATAGATATTAGTAACCTTAGAATTGGGATACCAAAAGAGTATAAACTTAAAAATATAAGTCCAAATATTCAAGAATGTTGGGACAAAGTTTCTCAGTATTTGAGAGAAGCTGGTGCATCAGTTTCTACGGTATCAATGCCGCACACAAGTTATTCTATATCTTGTTATGCAGTCCTGAATCGTTGCGACGTTGCTAGTAATCTAGCTTGCTATGATGGTATGCAGTATGGTTATAGAGCGGACGAGTGGAGTTCCGTCGAAGAATCTTACACGAAAACTAGAACAGAAGGATTTGGCAATGTAGTTAAGGAGCGTATTTTAATTGGAAATTATTTCTTATTAAAAGAAAATTATGAAGAATATTATGTGAAAGCTATGAAGATGAGAAGACTAATATCCAATGATTTTGATGCAGTATGGAACAATAACATTGATCTTTTACTTACTCCTACCACTTTGTCAGAAGCACCAAATTCCAATGAATTTGTTACATTGGATAATCAAACACAGTGTTTACTTCAAGATTATTGTACACAATCTGCTAATATGGCAGGCATACCAGCAATCAATGTGCCGATTGAACTTTCCAAAAATGGGTTACCTTTATCTTTGCAACTTATGGCACCACCTTTCCACGAGGAAAGACTTCTTACGGTAGCAAAGTGGATTGAACAAAAAGTGAAGTTTCCAAGATTAGAACTAAAACATGTGCCCCTGCTTGAATAAAGCACTTTATACGAATGTTGTTTTATTTTATATTTATAAGACAGTATTTTATTATTGTGCTAATTTAGTCAACAAGTACTGTGATATAAAAACACCGATTAGCTGTATCAAATTAATAACATTGTTCAACAAATTAAAACTTTTTTTCTGTTCTGTAATATCCATTGGGTAATGCTGATAGAGTTTCCGCACATCACCCTGTGTTTCCGAAAAACATAAATTTTTGTAAACTCCCCCGAACAAAAATAAGGTCTGGGTTGAAATCGCAAAACACAGCTTTCATTCCGTTAAAAAATAATAAAATTTCTGTAATTTCATTTTCTGTCTCACTTCCTCTTTTGTTAATTTCTAAATCTGTTGGTAACGTTGCGAGAAAATTCGAAGGTGATTTTAGCGGGCTCCTCTCATGGATGGCGGTCAGTTGAGAAACTCACTGAATTAGTGTGATAGGCAACAGCTAGTTGCGTGTAAATGCATACGAGTTGAAAAGTACGAATTATTTGCGATTCCTTGACTAGTTAAAATTGTAAATAATTTGCTAAAATAAGTTTATCCGCGGTTTCTATCCGAGGCATCTCTCGAGTTCGTAATTCAAGCTTCGGGAGACATCGGCGCTTCCCCCACCGCGCCGCCGTATGCGCGAGCATAGCCGAGCACGGCCGGCGGCCATCATTCCTACTTTGACGTCGAGACGTAGCGGTGCTCCGCGACCGCGGTACGTATTTCCAACCTGTTGATCTCCCCACTCGTATTACTACTCGCGTTTTAATTACGATCTCTTGCAATACGGTTTCCATTCAATCATCACCTAATTATAATAATCGTTCATGTACTTTAATGTATCGTTATTTCGTTTCTGTTACAGTCTCTTATTGGAAGTCGAAATCAAGGAATAATAAGACTTGTTGAAACCTGTCAAGACATGTCGGCGTTTCCCGACCAACGAAGTATGCATTTCTAACCCTTTGCTATTTCCTCATAATCAATCATTGTTTAATTATGATTTAATTTGTATTTTATTTCTGTTGCAGTCTCTGATTGAAATTCGACGCCATGGGAAGTTTTATTGGCGCGTAAAGTACACCATAACAGATGGCAGGCGAGTCGACAAATTTTGAAGGGTAGCTTGGTAACGTTTAAATAATTACAATAAAAATCAACATCCATATTAATATTTATCGCTTTATTAAGTTATCCGTTGCAAGCATGATTTTAATTTTATAATCGGTCATTGTTAAGATAAAATATTAAAATAGTTAACAAACTTTCTATCTACTTCGATACATATCGAAGTACACAAAAATGGCGTCGGTAGATTCAACGATAAATTGCAATAGTTTATATTAGACTGTATTCTGATCGCGATTAAATATTTCCGACTATTATTTATTCAATTGATTGTTTATATCTTTTTATGAATCGTTGTAATTGCAATTTGCATACATATTTCGATGCAAGTTTAAGAAAACGTAGTAACTGCGTAGTTGAAATATGCTATTCGAGCATAAATAACTAGCGAACCTTAATTCTTGCAAATTTCGGAATATTTATAAAATTTACGGGATATTATAACGTTCGATAAAGTAAATACAATCATGCTTTCAACTCTAACTATGAAACTTGGTGATATAGTATTTATAAGTTGAAATTCTCATTGATTGAGAATATTTTACATGATAAACTATGTATACAGCAGTGCTAAATAAAGCAGTGTTTCCGTTGTTAAAGTCTAGTAAGAAGGAAAAAGAAAATGAATAGGCTAAGCACAGATGTGCTTGTTGTTGTGTTTCTTGTCTCCTGTCCCTTTTCTTTCCAGGAAATTTGTTGGCCGCGTGCAATGCGGCCGGTAGAATCAGTGATCGAGCGTAGCAACAAGTTTGTTTTTCGGGGCAAAGTGACCCCAAGCACGTTATCGTTCGCGGTGTTAGGCAAACGCGAGAATAGAAGCAGTGTTTTCTACGCAATATTAAATTACTTACAGAGCATCGTGGCTCTTTCTGTTTTCTGAATCGCGATAATAGAATCATTTGTTCGCCGATTTCAATCTTCGGTCGCGGTATTCTAATTTAATATTTTCCAATCAAATTAATTATTTTTTCAATTTGAAATTTAAACTCCTCGTTATCGGAATTAAAGTCAGTGCATCACCGAAGAGGATTATTCGGCGATGCTCCACGAGCAAATAATGTAGGTATAAATTTATACTTTGGAATTTTTAATTAAAAATCTTTACAGTTTTAACAATAGATTCTAATTGTTTTCTTACAGTTTTCTTACAGATTCTGAACATGATCCTGGGAACGAGTAGCAGTACTCGGGGAGTATCGGGCGGTGGACCACGAGCGAACAACGTAAGTATAAATTTATACTTTGAAATTTGTTAATTAAAAATTTCTATAATTTTAACAATAGATTCTAATTGTTTTCTTGCATTTTTGTTACAGTCTCTGGATCTGAATCTTACCAGCAGGACCATGCTGACCGATGGATGACTTTGGGGGCTTCAAGTCATCACCGGTGAGTCGCATGCTATTTTGTTTCCTCTGGTCCCCAACCATGTTGTAGGATGAAAGATCCGAATCAACACGGGTGACCAGTTGTATACTTGCTATTTTTCACGAGTTAAGTGAATAGTAACGTCCACTGTTATATTTTTTAGAGCAGGTTTTAGGGTCTTCTTGCACTCGCGTTTCTTAATGTTACAAATGAATAGTATACAATTTTTACAAATATACAATCTTTATAGAATATATGAAATATTTTTCTTAACTTTATACGAGTTGTATGATCGAATAGAAAATGAATGAATATAATGTGAAAACATTATATTTATCGTGCGATTTAACGTGCAAGAAGGCATTTCGCGACAGGTCGATTTTTGAGTCAAAGTAACATGCATTTTATACTAGTTTCATCTTTTAAAAAGTTTACTTTGACGACAGAATCGATCAAGGATAATTGAATATTTTGATTGACAATTTAATGAATTCATTTCAATTTTTAAAGTAAATTCTTTTATCATGAAATCTCAAGTAGAGTCTTTCATTTTAAATAATTCAATTTCAATTATAATAGTTTCATTGAATAGTAGTATTTTTCAATATTAACATATTTTATTATTGATATATTACATATAACAAGTCGAGTCATTTGAACTAAAAATTAGATACGAAATACCGTTTAGCTATTAACCAGTTTTTCTAGTCAGGATTTTCAGAGTAATTTTTCCGTGTTCGTTGCCTAAGTTCATGCACATGCCCAGGTGCTATTTGCACGAGCGAAGGCAACGGGGCACGATGAATTTATTTATAACAATTCAACGACATATCGACGACTGACATTGGCTAGTGAATCGTGCGCGACGTACTGTCCACATGTGTGTGTGTGTGTGTGGTTAGGTTGTGGAAGTGCGTCGTTTCAGATGTTTTATGATCGCAATTTACATACAGAATTTTATAACATTAGATTTCTATCAATAATAATATCAGATTTCAATTTATCATTTATTTGAATACCGTTGATCTTAATGGATTTGAATCTTAATATTTTTCAATCTTGAATGATACATACATACAATAGATTTTATTAAATACTATATTCCATATATTGAAACGTTCTATACAAACGTTTATCTATATAATATAAGAACGCAAAGATCACTAGCCTTTGTCAGTCTCAGAAACCAGTAAGTCCACAATTAGAGTGTGAATGTTTGCAATATTCGGGTGTCGGAGGAACCCCGGGGAGTCCTCTCTAGTTTAGGTCGCGCCCGAATATTATGCGTGAGAACCGTGGAGTGTTTGTTTGTTTGAATGAGTTTTGCAATTTTTTAAATATAGGGTTAGGTAGGTAGGTAACTTTTTCTCTGGTGTGTGTGCGCTTAATCTAAGTAGGTAGGGTCAGGGCAGGACTGTCCACATTAGTAATTCGGGTAGGCGCGTTTTCGCGTGGCAGTTCTGTTCCTGTAGTTACGATTTCGAGAGTAGAAATTTAGCTGATTCAAACGGTGCACTTGTGCTGTTTGTTTCGGCTTTATTTTCGACTCCTCGAATCGCGCGACTCTTAAAGTCGCTCTCTCGCGCTCGCGGTCGTGATCAGGTCCCTTTCGAAACGTTCGTTCCCCTCGAGATTCACCACGTACGCTCTTGCAACAATTCGTATATTGTTGGAAGACTACGTATTGCACAAAATCTCGAGCCTTGTTTTAAGTAAGTTTCAGGCATCGGCAGGACCGCCGAAGAAAGAAAAGGCTCTATATGAGCCGAAGAGGCCCTGACAAACTGTCTCAAGAGCGGGCTACAACAAATGGCTTTTCATTTTCATCCTCGGATGAGAATGGAAAGTCATTCCTGTTACTACTTTATCACTTAACTCGTCCGTAGTTGTAGTTAGTTTATTTTTCTGGCTGGCTCGCGTATGCATGTACCTGATGGTACATGATCGCACCATACATGCCAGCCATCTCTCCCCATAACTCGCGGTTATGATGTACATAGAGTTGCGAATATGCAATAATCGCGTTTGCTTTTAGAGTTGCGAACTCTTATTTTTCGCGTTTCCTTTTCAGGGTAGTGTTGCGCCTTGACACGATACGCGATTGTTTTTTTGCAAACTAGGTACTGAAAATTAGGTACTGAATGTTTGCTTAAAAATAGCGTTGCGAATTATTGATAAACGCGATTGCTCGTAGAGTTGCGAAATACTATTTTTCGCGTTTGCTTTTCAGGGTAGTGTTGCGAACAATCACGATTCGCGTTGCTTTTTTACTCTTTCATATATACATATAATGGACATCAACCGCGTTTGTAATTTTCATGTTATAAATTAGCGTTGCGATCTTGATCAATCGTGCGATTTTTTATTTAGCGTTGCGATATTTTCAATGCCCAAATTCTACCCCAATTGTAGTACTAGTAGTAGTTAGTTTATTTTGTGGCCAGTACATGTGCATGCACATGTACCAATAGCCCCTGATTAAAGTTAGAGTTGCGAATAATATACAATGTTCGCGTTTGCTCGTAGAGTTGCGAACAAATACTTATCGCGTTGATATATTAGTGTTGCTTAGAAACACGATTCGCGATTGTTTTTATGCAAACCTAGGAATCGGGTGTTTGCTTTAAAAATAGCGTTGCGAATTTTTAGTAAACGCGATTGCTCGTAGAGTTGCGAATTACTATTTTTCGCGTTTGCTTTTCAGGGTAGCGTTGCGAATAATTACCATTCGCGGTTGCTTTTATTCTTACAAGTCGCGTTTGGAATTTTTCTATTATAAATTAGCGTTGCGATTGTTGATTTATCGCGTTGTTGCCCGTAGTGTTGCGATATTTAAAACGTCTAACTTCATCCTCATATGTGCCACTCTATTGTAGTTTGAAGTAGCTTGATGTAAGTTAGTTTCTTTGTACAATTTTATTTATTGTCTGATTTATGTTTCAGGGAAACATCGTGGGATTAATCAAGACACCAAGAAGAAATATTTTTTCATATTTATTTGTTTTATATGTATAGTTTATTTTGTGCATGTATGTATTAAAATTAGCGTTGCGCATGATTGAATATGGGTGCACGCGATATAATTAATAAAGGAACCCTGCGTGGTCCATTTTACGAATAACGAGCACCATTCGCGGATAGCTTTTTATTTTATAAATTAGCGTTGCGAAAGAAAGAATGATCCACTCACGGGTTGTTTGAATTTAACACGAGTGGACGTTTATCTGAAATATATCTTTTCATTATATATTTTTCAAAGGAAATACTGCTTTAAAGTACTGCTGTAAATAGACCAATTGTTTTAATCTTCATAACGTATTCAAATCTGTAATATATGTAAATATATATATATATATACATATATCTATATCACTAATTATTCATTGTTAGAGTTGCTAATTTTTACGGGATATAATAACCGTTGCAATTCAATTGTTATTTATAAATAGTGAATTTTTTATAAATATTCTGTATTCTTTGCATAAATGAAAGTTTGCTCGCGATCATTGTTTTAATCGATGAAAAATAGAATGCTTGTATCAAAAGGGTATGCAAATTGCAATTGGATATTTCATATTGAGAGTTAATTTCCGCGTAGAATCGACATTTTCGTTCGTTATTGCTTTTTCTATACGAACCTAATTTAGTTTTCATATACAGTATAATATAATTATTTCAATCTATACGTCTTGAAAATTTTTTTATTTGATAAACAAAACGAAAAATAAAATCTACTTATCTTAACACTGACAATGAGACGAATTTAACTTTTCATTCATTAGTCTATCTTGACGGTATATAATTATTTTTTTCTGTGTTCATTAATACACTTTCATTTCAGCTATTAATCCTTTGAACAAGTTCTTGTTACAGGATATAGAATCATTGAAGAATCGAATTGGAAATGGTACACGGATTCCATCTTGATCTCTCTTAGAGTAATATGTATTTCTTACAATTCTATTGATTGTCTGAATTTATGTTTCAGGGAAACATCGTGGGATTAACCAAGACACCAAGAAGAAAATATCTCGTCATATCTTCGTTTTATATCGGTTATAATTTATTGTATAATGAATGTATGTTTTAGAAAAACATCGTGGGATTGATGAGGACACTAAGAAGAAAATATTTCCTCGTATTTCTTGCATACTTCAAATTGCGTTAGAATATAAGTAAAAATGTATATAGATTGTAAGATAAAAAAGCGTTCTCCAGCGTTTTATTAAGTACTAGTGAAACGTGTGCGTAAATTTAAGTGGGAACGATTAATAATAAAGTACATAGTGGTAGTTTAATAGTCAGGATCCGTACGTGCAGTTGCACATTCCATTTTTGTTTCTAAAAAACATATGATGGATTATCTCATATGTATCAACATTTTGTTAGGTCTTTCATCTCTTCGTCAGAGTTCGTACGTGCAGTTGCACATCCCAATTTCGTTTTTAGAAAACATGTGCTGGATTATCTCGCATGTATCAACATTTTGCTAGGTTTTTCATCTCTTAATCGGTCAGAGTTCGTGCGTGCAGTTGCACATTTCAATTTCGTTTCTAGAAAACATGTGTATCATCTCACATGTATTGACATTTTGTTAGGTTCTTCGTCTCTTCATTGATCAGTTCTTTTAAGAACTCTCCTTTTGTAGGTAATTTGTAACTTTTCGATAGTTTCTCCCTTGGATAGTTATTCGAATTCCTCGCCAAAGGAAGGGTGGTTGGGGCGAGGCTAGGGGGGTCTCCATACGCAGCAACCTCCTCGTGGTGAGACCTGGGTCATATTATTTAATATGTAATTAATAATTATATTAATTACATATTAAATAATATGAGCTAATGGCTGCGTTTTTCGCGTAGTTTCGCATATGTTCCTCGCCCCGGTGTGCGGTCTGATAACTCCGATTTCGAGTCTCAAATACATTTCTGCCGAGTTAGCTTTTAAATAAATGATATATTGCAATTTAAAATAAAAAATAGAGGATTTTCGGTGTAGTTGTCAATGAGGTACATCCTTAGGTATTTTAATAATCTTGATATCTTTAAATAATCTTAATCGATTGGTTACTCCGATGAAATTAATCGATCGATCCTCAATTCTGGACCATACAGTTTTCATTCCGTTAAAAAAATACTAAAATTTCTGTAATTTCATTTTCTGTCTCACTTCCTCTTGTGTTCATTTCTAAATCTGTTGGTAAGGATGCGAGTGACGCGGAAATGGTAATGGGGTCTCGAGACCCCATGAGAAACGCGTCGGTACATACGCGTCGGTATATCGTCTAAAAAATAGTTGAGTTTTTTGCCGCTGTAAGGCTCGTCAAGTCTCTTTCTATTCCATTGAAAATTGCATACATATATGTAGTGCATTTTCACATACGGATTTTCAAAATTTGTCATTTTTTAGTAATATTTTACAACGATTTATCAATATAAGATTTGTTCATAGTGTCCTCTTGTTACTAATAATCTTCTAATTTTTGTTTGCATCGTACATTCGTAGTAAATATTGGAATTTGTTGGTTCAAATATATTTTTGACCGTCATCGCGCCTGGTGATCAATTTCTGACCTCGTTCCATTCTGCTGGTTGTGGTATTCATGATTCGTTACCAGTATTCACTACTTCATGAATGGAGTTTTAATGATACCGTAATCTTGAAACGAATCGTTTGTATGCTTACACTCGAGGTACATCTTTTTTCGAAGGAATTTCCGTAGCGATAAAATGTGAAGTGGCCCTTGGATCGAGCACTTCGAATTGTTACTCGTGTGTGAAGTATGCTTTCCACCATTAGTGACGTTCGTAGTGAAACTTTTTTTATCTGGTCGTTCGACTGTAACCGTTTGTGCCCAACTAAATTCATTTATCAGCTTGACACGAGTATAATTTCATATTACAAATACGATTTTAAAAAGAAAATATATATATTGTTCTTTTTGTACAAGTAATTATTTCGCGCAGAAATCAGTCTTCTTTCTATGGAAATTCGATCTGTCGGATTAAAAAAGCAATCGTGTTGCAAATTACATCGGAACAACATCCCTGCTGTTAAGCAAATTAATATCGTCGATCGCTTATCTTATTCTGCAAACAATTCTCTCGCCATATTGTCGCGATCAGCAGGGGGTTAATGCGAACGAGAAAAGATTTGCTCGCGTTTTGTTCGCTTCTGTTAACAGTTACAGGTTGTTCCGTAGATTGATGAAAATCATTCTGGTTTATTCAGTGTTTAGAATTTGTTCCTTTTGTGCGACGCTACAATGTATCTTCGGTAGAGCATTCATGTCGCAGCGGTTCAAAGAATTTGATACGAATAGAAGCTCTTCCACAGGCCACATTGTTACGTCCGACACAGACATATTACGTATCTATGGGGGTCCATTTTCACGATACGCACGGGGTTAATCTCGCGACTAAACTTTACGTTCTACATGTCTGGCGACCGAAAGAGATCAGTAAATTTTATTGTTCGAAGCTGTGGATCATCGGGTATCCGTCTAATGGATTTCCAGGGCCAAGAGACGAATGAGTCGGTTACTCGAACAATCAGATAATAATGCTTTTCTCGACGTTTCTTCTTTGAAGCAGTACATCGTGCTGTCGGGACTAGTAGAGAAATCTTGACAAGGAAAAATTTAAACCAAGAAAATGTTCAACCTCCAAACGATACGATACTTGCGTTTTAAATAAAATAGACATTCTTAAAGACAACCGATATAAAATTATTTTACAGTCCAGTTTTTGGTTCGAAACAACTATCAGAAATTAATAGAATTATTTGATTTGTAGAGTGGAGCAAAAAATTGTAAAAATATAATTGTAACTATCGAGTACATTATTTACAAACGTAAATACATGAATCGATGGTTTTCAGATA
The DNA here is from genome assembly GCF_013123115.1 of Colletes gigas. Taxonomy (NCBI): domain Eukaryota; kingdom Metazoa; phylum Arthropoda; class Insecta; order Hymenoptera; family Colletidae; genus Colletes; species Colletes gigas. The sequence goes on along the minus strand of NW_025106643.1, from coordinate 276,346 downwards.
TTTTATGCAAGAGGTTGGGTCTTTTTTCTCCAAATAGAATCTGTTGTTTGCTCAATATTCCCACGGACGAAACCCGGTAAAATTGTACGGACAACTTGTCGGATAATTACAAGTTCAATAATCGATCTAAATACAATGATTGTAGAGGCAAAGTAAATTCGATAAAGTTCTTTACACGCCAGGCAGAAATTGATGGTTTCCAGATATTTTATACAAAAGCGCGCTCACTTTCCACCATTGTGCCATTATGCTCATTGTTCGAGAGCTTTGAATTTTGACACTTCTGTCGTTATATCCGGCGCAGACGAGGCTCATAGAAGGACCGTGTCGAAGCTTAACAATAGTACTTATCCTTTCGCGCGATTGGAAGGGTTGCGTGTTCGATTTTGTTCTAATTGATAAACCCGCGACGTTCTCATCTTACACTGCAGACGACAGTGATTCCCGTATTGTTGTTCAAGCACAATTGCATCGCGAAAATAAACGAGACCGAAAACTGGTCTGTTGTTCGGTACGAATCCGTACTTAACGTTCGACGGTACACACCCTCTTCAGAACAGTTGACGGAAAGAGTTGACAACCCCTTCGTAGGGCCCTACATCTTCTTTTCTGCATAATCCTTCGTCACCTTCTGTAAAAGGATCCCGTCGGACAGGGATCTTTTGTGTGCTTCACTTAAAGGGAATTTTCTTTGTAGGTAATCATTAAATGTTTAGATTTTCTCAGAGAATGTAAATCGTCGGAAATAAAAAATTATAATTATCGAAATAGTCTTAGTTCGAAGAAGAAAAATTAGGTTTAGTCTAGAGACTTTTTACTCGCGGAACTGAAAGAGTTTGTCGTCGATGATTTTTTCCGTCTCCCTTGGTTCGGGCTCTTTGTTTTTCGAAATGCAAAACTAAACGCGGTGCACGAGAGGGGCAAGGGATAGGCATTGTAGGCAGAGAAGTGCACGATTCCGCCGCGCAGAGGATCCGAATTCATTAAAATGTTCGTGCGGAAGAACTCTGGGCATTCGTGGCTCCGATTGCGACGATATATGTAGAACAGGAAAATGATTTAACGCTTTCGCGTACGTTGTGAAGTAACGACGTAAAAAATGAAAGGTACATAGATGGAAAAGAAGCAAAAGTGCTTCGCCGTGGTAATAGAAAAGCACGAGTTTCGCGTTCGTGCAAAACTACGACGACTCTCGTTTCCTGAAAATTGTAGGATAAAAGTCTTACGGATTCGGGGAAACGTTAAACGAATTGGGCCTTTTGGTTCGTTGAGTTGCGAGTAAAGTTAAATAAATTAGGGCCATAGTAGCTTTCATTTTAGGCTTTCTTTATGGAATTCTGAATTGTAACTCGATTTTATCGTTGTACGTGATCGTGTAATTAAAAATTAGCGTTAACGGAAATAAGGAAATTCATTCTATGAAAATAATTGCACAGCAACGTAATTTAAGCTGCTTGCAATAGATTTCTTTATTGCCTTCGTTAATGACCAGAGCGCAACGCAAATCGTGTTCAAGGATCAAGTTTATTTCTTTCCTTGTTTTTAATTGCTACTAAATTTGAAAATTCCTTTTCGTAAAGATACGTAGTTGGAAATGGTAACTAAATTTTGTCTGCATTTCTCGTGAAAGGCGGGCGTGTTTTATAATTTCCTCTAAAATTTTGAACATGAAAGCAAAATGGTACAAGTTTTTACGTTTATCACTTTTTTTTTTTCTTCTTGGAACGAGCAGGTGACCTAAAATGTTAGACTCCTGAGGGAAGTATGGGAATTTATACACTCGATAACAATACTGTACGTTCCTTTATTAACATTTTGGGATATCCGACTTTCTAAAACATAGACTTTAGTTTTTTGACTATTGTCCATCGGTGGACACACTGTGCGACGGTCTCGAATCGGTGAAACAAGCTTGCCAGAATCGCACGCCTTCGAGTGAACGTTAAAAGCACCGCCACCGATCGATAACACATGCAACGACGCTGCAATAATAAATTATCCGACTGCGAGGCGCGAAATAGCGATCCAGTTAGATAACGTCAGTGTGCTAGAACATGCTAAGATTACCATAGGATTTCTATTTGCTGCTCGTCCTCCTTCCTCCCCCGCCTCCGTCTTCTTTAAATCTCGCTTCCATTCATTATTTCGAGGGAACGTTGCCGATAAAAGAATCTATTCTGTATCTCCGTTTTATTCAATTTAAACTTACAACCATTTACTATCGAAGACTTATCGATCCGCCGAAATGTTTGTCGACCAAAATGGTTTAATCAATTTATTATACGTTTTAGAAAGGTATAACGTGTTACAAGTCAGTTGTTCGAACGTACTACATTATTTACGAAATATATTTCCAACAAAACCGATGATTCGGTTAGTGTTTCGAGACGCGTGAAATCTGTCACTCATTTTGGTCCAAGGGTTAATTATAAGGGTCATAAATATTTATGTACCCCCATAAGTAACCATTTTTTTTTGTCAATAAGGTCGCTTTGAATCAGAGAATTAACGGAAATTCCATAGGAACTCGAAAAGTCTTGCTGCGAGTACGTAAGTTTCCAGTAATAAAGCGCGGGAACAAAGGTCGACGGAACGCGGGGCTGGCACGGTAACCATGAAGGTCAAAATTTCTCTCTCGTCGGGAGATTAACAGAGAACACTCTAGCGAGAAGGGTTGATATTACGTTGTCGGGCCGTGAAAATTAATTACAAACTCCAGCGGCTTCTCGGGCGCGCGAGGACACGCAGAAGCATAGGAGCGTAGAACCGAGAGAGAAAAAAGATTATTACGGAAAAGGGACATCCACGAGGTCCGTAGAAAGACACTGTAGTCTGACGAAATGTGTATATTTATGGAGTAGCAAGGGGTAGAAGACAGTGCTTTTACTGTTCTTTTTTACTTGTCTTCCGAGACTTACGTCTTATATTGCGCTAGCAATCTTATTGCAATCTTCTTATGAAAATTTAATTTCAGATGGTACACGTAGATAAAGATGTAGACGTTGTACAAAGTAATGATGGAACGGTTCTTAGAGATAAAAGTATTTTTGCCCGTCTAATAAATTTATTCCGTATATTAAGTTTCATTTGGTTGAAAATTTCTTTCCATGGGGTATAGAAACGAAATTTTTTCGAAAGAAATGGTACTCGTGATTTTGGATTAACGATACAGAAAGCAATTATTACGATTCAAGCAACATTAGAGGTTTCTATCGTTCGGTTTAAGTGCTACCTTTACAAAATCTTGAGATCGTTTTGAAGGAGTTCCTACGTAGCGGTACTTTATGGATCCGTTTATACTTAACAAGTTGTAAAACCTAGAATTTAGAACTCGTGAATCATGACGCTCGTGGGATACGATAAACGTGACTCTGTACTCGTGGGACACGGTAAAGATGACTTCGAGTAATTCCGTAGAGATGAGATAAAATTCAAAAGCGGGTCACGAGCCATGAAAAAGTTTGAAAAACACTGCTCCGTACCACCATGTGTTTTAATTGTTAAACAGTATTTTATGTTCAACGTACCGTTTCTTGTTATTACACTCGGAATGTTCGAATTCAGAATCATCCTCGTTCCCGGCTGTCGTTATCGAGCGGCTTTGAAATAACATTCCACACGGAATGTGGGTTACATTTTTCTCCCAGGAACACTTCCCAGCACGTACTACGACCGCATTACGCAAGGGTAGGGGTGACAAGGACTCTGGCTACAAAGGATGAGGGGCGCAGGAGATGTGAATGGGGGCGGATAGAAACGGAGACGAGATTCTTCGATAAATGCTTTTGCTATTAGGTTGTATTCTTTCGGGGAACAAATCACGTAGATTTAAGAAACAGATTGTCGATACATCGTTGAACTCATCGTGTCCAGATTTCTCGAGATATTGTAATCACAGTTCTCTCATAAACGAGACAAGTCTTTCGAGGCAGAATTAATTATGATTTGGAATATCAGACTGTGGTTATTTATTACTTAGAATGGAAATTTGTCAGTGGTAGATAGTTTAAAATGTGGATGCACTTCTATGTGGATCTGGACACGGTGATGGTCGTAGAAGTTAACGAATTTGAACGTTAACGGTCGTGGTGCGTCAAGGGAGTAGTTTCTTCGTCGAACACTTTTCGCCTCTATTCAGAATTGCAAGTTTCACTCTGCAGTCGAAACAAGACAAGATAACATTGAACGCGGTCTTATAAGACAGCTGGTGTTCGCGACAGTGCTCGGAGGAGAGGATGTAACATTACGGAATGTGTATTGCGCTTCTATTCCCAATGCGTCTAGCGGAACACGATATAGACGTAATAGAGTAGCCAGGGACGGTATGAAACTTCGAACGGTATTCGGAGCCATCACTCTGTGGCAGCACGTTCACGTCTCTTGAAATTAAGCAACAAACGTACAGATATTGGGTTAATGTATACCGAATTACAGAACTACCACGGTGTTGCAAAATTGTTATGCGGCACGATGCTTTGTAACTTCGCCCCGGAACCGCGTGCATAACGATGAATATCATTTATTTGGTTAATGGAAAATGTGACCGATACATCAACATTACCGACATTTATAATTGCATTTAAGCCAACGTTTGCTAGGTCGATTCCATTTTATTTATTCAGTCGTGAGAATCGTAGGACAGAAAAGGAAAGGAGGGGGCGTGTTTCGTCGCTCGAGGAATCTATACTAAATAATATGCAGACGAAGGCGTAGCGTCGATGTACGAACATTTATGTACGCGCGTCGATCCGTCAATCATTCTTAATACATTGACTGGCATTCAACGGCGACAGGACTTTGCACTAAGGACCATAAAAATCAATTTTCAAAGCGAAACGTTAAAGAAAATGCGTCAAAGCATAATTCCGAATATTAAATCTTTTACTAGAAATACGCTATTTTTTTGGCTTAACCGATTTTTCATTATTTTCCAACATTATAAAATGGTAAACAGGAGCAAATCTCATTAGTTACAATTAGTTATATGAACAAATTTTGAAAATGTAATTTATCACATAATTCTGCAACTGCCATTTCGAAATTGTAGAATTCACCAGATTTGTCGGTCGGCCCTCGAGTTATACAGAAACTTTTTATCGAGTGACGGTCCACGGTCCCTCTAATACCATTAACGGTGACAGATATCGAAACGGCATTGAGCGTAACTCACAATACGCTTCCCGAGCAAACCGGAAGTAACGTTAGGTCGAAATGTGGGTTACATTCTCATAAGTACAGTCGTGGCGCTTCGTAGTCGTATTAGAGCGCCCAAGGGTGAACGAGGAGGGGTGTGGGTGTGGGTGTGGGGAGGTGAGGGTTGGGGGTGGGGTAAGCGTGGAAGTAGGAGGTTGGAAAGGAGGAGGTCGACGTCGGGGGGTGGAACGCGACGAGGATGCCCTCGGAGCACGGAGGTAAAGGAGTGGAACGCAAAAGGGGGATGAACATAGATGGCGATGGAGATGAGGAGATCGTTGGAATGGGAATGGCAATGGGGTGGTTAGGGGGGGGGGGGGGTATGGGGGTGTGTACGGGTGTATACACGCGGTGGTACGGGACGGCGACGACGTCTGCTGGCTGGAGCCACGCTGTCGCTGCTGTGGCATCGATCCACCACTCGCCACGACTTTTTTGCCGCGGCTTCAACGAGATCTTTAACCCGGAAACTGCTCTGCGGCATGGCCAGTTCTCGTTACAGAACGGCCAAGTGATTTTACCGCGATCGCACCCCATTCTCGACCGTCTTGCGCGACACTTTTCTGCCTTTAGGGCTTCTCGTTGTGTTTCGTTAGGACGAGCCGTTTATCTTTCGGTCGCTCCGTGTGTCGGACGACTTTGGTCCGCTTATCCGATCAACCGAGTCGCCCTGATGGCTTTGCTGGCATTTCAGATCGATCGGAGATTCTCTTCGATCAACTTCCAAACGTGTTTTTGTATTAGATCGTCCCATTCGTGCCCAGTTTTGTACTAGAACTTATTCTTCTTAATCTTCTTAATCTCTCTAGCGTAAACCATGTTTTTCTAGTCTTTCTTCGAGAATTTTGTGTGCACAAACTTTAACACCTTTCGCAGTCAAATTTACAAGGTTCATGTATCCATGTTACAGTGATACTATATTTTTAAATTTTCTGGGCGAAACAAAGTTAAAATTCAAACATAGTTCATCAAACATTATTGTGTCAAATGAAGTACCTCAGAGATTAGATTCGATGCATCAAAGTAAAAGGTTATTTATTTGATTACATGTCAATTTTTCACTTCGGGGTATTACTTTTAATTTTTACGTTCCGTATTCCCAGACAGTAAGGAAATCTGTTTCTATTGAAAGGGACGTTCCGACCGAACGAGAGCGGCAGCGATGCATTAAAAATGAACGCGAAACATGATCGATTCAGACGATATTCAAGGATTCCGAATGAGCCATTCAATCAGATGTCAATTTACCAGGCTGCAGGTGCAAGTTAACGCGCAGCTCATTTACAGAAGTCGAATTACATGTAGACGTTACTGTTGGTCCGAAACTCGATTCAACTAGTGCCGTGATTGCTTCGTGCTTTGACTTCCGCCGGTATCCACCAGACACACGTTCGTTCGTTCGTCGAAAAGTAATGCGATCCGTTTCAGTCGAGTTTCTTCGTTTATGTTTTCCTCTGGGATCGAAGCGGGGTTGTAGTAAACTTTTGTCAATAAAGTTCCCGGGGAAGGATAAAAGCGGAGTTGATAAAAAGAAAGAAATTCGCGGGGAAGTTTAATTTTTCACGGGGCAAGTATCGTTACCGAAAAGAATTCCGATAATAAAATTGCGTCGTCTTAGCTCTCGCGTTTAAAGAACGCAGAAGAACGACGAAACTCAGGGGTTACAAGTTGTATAATTAATGTTACAGCTAATGTCGGTGATACTTGGTCAAAGTTTTTGACAAATTACTTGACACTCTGCCAACCAAGTAGCTTGCACACTATTACGGAATTTGCATATTTATACTAAAATTAATTTAACTTCCCAACTACTTTCCTACGGTTCGGATGAAATTTATATTACAAGCTTATGAAACGTTGCTTCGGTCCGTAATCAGGGCTTTTTTTTCTGTAGAATACATTAACGCGTCTCCAGAGAATTATGAACGAATTGTGAATGAAATAAAATTACATTAGCGAATATTCATACAAATTCTCCAGGGCAATGAAGATATCCTTTCAGGAATTATTAATCACAAAGATCATTTTAAATTTATAATTTCTAAAGAGGGCCTAGAAGGGTCCTAAATATTATTTTATTTAAAGTTAAATTCTCGTTTCGTTCATTCCTCCAAAAATCAGAATAGGATAAAAAAAATCTGCCTGGCTCGAAACTTTTGATCGTCACTGTATGTATTGGTATTGCAGGTTTACCGGAGCTAAAATCGATAGTATACATATAACACTTCTGCATTAAAAATTAACGAGAGAAATTTATGACGCGAGTCGAAAGATTACTTGAAACAGGATTTGACTTGGACGATAAAATTCAGCACTTGAAAAGTAGAGGTCGTAGAACGAGGACCGAAACATAACGGGAAACATTAATTTTCATTCGATGCGATAATATTTGTGTAACAGTTTGTGCTCTTTCGCGTAGTTGTCGCGTAACGACAAAACCAACGCGAAAGTAAATGTTTGCCCGCGCTATTATTGACCGTTACGACGGTGCAAATTCATTTTCGCGTTAGGATGTTTCCGCGTCGCCGTTAAAGCTTCCATTTTTCACTCTCATTTGTATACACGCAGTTTTTGCTCCCGTTGCATTCTCGAACGTGCAGGAGGGCCTTACGAGTGTAACGCAATAAAATTCCTCGTTGAATCTCAAGCGGCACTCCATTTTCGCCGGGGATAATTTGTCACCGGAAACTTCTGGGGAAAAGTTCAAATTAGTCTTGGCCAGTGCAACCAGTTCCGAGCTTTCGCAAGTTTCTTCAAGACATTTGCGGAGAACGGCTGCTGTCATAACTTCGAATTTGCAACAGGCATATTACAAATATAAATCGAAGGATTTTCATAAATTTACGAATAAACGAGTCCATATTTTTGCTTCGTTTGGCGTACGCAGTTTTTCAAATACGAAATGATACGGGTCTTTTTTTAACACGCTAATGAAAACGTGCCTCAGGGGCTCTACGACGAGTAATTTTCGATTGCGATACGCGGACGTGGCTAATTACAAGGTATAAGAGAACGTGGAATTTAGCTTGAAGCGATGTCCTAATGAATATGGAAATTTGATCGGAGTGTGATGAATCAATATTATATAATGATGAGTGAATCGTTCCGCCCATACGATTCCGAGCTTAAAATTATTTCGAAGGGACGGGGGAACCGTTATTAACCATGTGGTAAAAACTCATTAGTGCGCACAAAAGAAAATATAATGGTATTTTTACAGTCGAGGTAGAAAACAATGCTTACGGATGAACAATATGTATTATAATATATAATACGCATAGTAAAAAATAAAATTGATATTGAAAATCGAGACATCGTTAAACCGAGTGTTCGTTCCGATGTTGTTTCTCGCGAATACAGTACGTCATATTTTAACGACAGTGCCAGGGTAGTTTGTTACGGCGGTTTCACGGCCGGGCAGCGTTCGAAGCAAACACGGGTCGCGGGTGGATGATTTTCAGAGGGTATCAACGTTCACGAACGAATTAAGCGAACGCCTGAGTACTCGGAGCCGGAGAAACCAGAAATATGACGATGTCTCGAGTTTCTTGGCATACCGTTGTGTACTTTACGATCGCGCCAGGCCGTGTTTCCCTTGTCATGTGCCCGACTGGAACGGAGAATACTCGTGGAACGTGGAAAAGCTCTGACGGAGAATAATGCCGGGACATAGTGTCGGTCAAGTGTTTCACACAACTGGACGTGACCTTTCCGGCAGAGTGTATACCTGACGGGTGACATCATGACTCAGCCGCGTTAATTAGCGAATTCAAGGGTCTCGCCGCGGAAGTGGGTCTCAGGCTTTTCAGAAAGACTAGCTCAGGCAACAGTAAACGCTTTCGATGCAAAAAAGACGTCCTTTATTACCGACTCCACTAACGAAGGGAACTTTGAGACTCGGGTCTTTAACCCCGGAATGTAATCGGTGTACCGACCTCGGTTATTCCTATTATTCTATCCCTCGTCCTTTCTTTTCTTCGTTCTCCATTCGGCGGTCCCCGCGGCATCGGCTCCTCTCAAACGATTAAACAGCTTTGAATACGAAACGAATGGAAAGTTTATATTGAAATTCAATTACATCGGTTATTAGCATTCAGCCGTTGCTTTCTCTCATCTTTCACCGCTTGTCACCGATCCGTAGCTTGGATTATATTCCTGCGCAACTAGCGTCGCCGTTGCGTTGGTTCGATTTTAATTATCGATGGTATCGGTCGTGTTCGAAAGAACCGCGCGTTTCGCGGATGGGACGTTTCGCTGGGACGGGCCACGAGTCTGCTCGAGTCTAATCTAAAATTCATGATTATGTCGGTTGAAGTAGGAGCAGTATGTAATTAAACCGGCAAGTAACTTCGCGTCTGATCGAATTATGCGGAATGCTCGAGCTTTATCAACACGAACACGCGCTGGAGCGTACGTTATCCGGTTTTCCCATAAGAGGAATCTAATTTCGAGTCGAATAACCGATTATATTTTTTCTTGTGTGCACGGTAGGGTGGTTCTTAGCTACAGGTTATAAAAATTATATCGTGTATATAGATTTTTGATTAAAATTTAATAATAAGTACACCGGTGACTAACTCGACTTGAACTGTGTTTTCAACGCGAGCATTCTTGTTGAAAATCGAACTAATATTCTTTTGTAAAGGCCCGGCCCAGTATTAGCGGCAGAAGAATTAATTTCGACGCAGATAAAAGAGAGAGAATCCTCGATTCCTTTTCATCGCGAACTAGATTTCTCGAGAACGAAGAAACGTTCGTTTTCCGGCGACGATCCGCGCGTTTTCTGCGTCGCCACGTTTTCGCCATTTTTCTCGAAAGAAATGAACGGTCGCAAACCCTGGAAGCTAAGAATACTAACGTTTCCGTGAAACACCCCGGAAATCGTTTTAAAGCCTTTCGTTCGCGGAGTTTCGTATTTATGCAATCTGCTTTGATACGAGGCGAGTAAAATTGTTACGAACGAGGAAACGGGGCTCCCGTATCTTCGGAGTAATGGTTAAAATTGCTGTGAAAGTTTCAAATGTACCGCAGATTAACATTTGAAATGACTTAAAGTTGTATCATTACTCAACCAGCTAATCATTTATAGAATTGTATATTTTACTAATTTAAAAGAATAACGGTAGAAGGAATAAGAATCGCGTTGACACGGAGGAAAGTCGCGATCGTAACAGCAGGGAAATTTCTCGAGAAACGTTTCTGAAACGAAAATTCGATTTAGCGATCGTGGAAGCCATCGAGGAACGGATCTGAAATCTGCATTTCGCGCGCCACCCCCCGCGTACGTATCACTGTTCGACGTGTGATCGTCATTCGTCGCCAGGAAGGGGTAAGAATTCTCCTTACGCGTTACGGGTATAAAATTCTTCAGCCGTCAATAATCGAACGTTCACCGTCCGCCGTCGTATTTCCGTCACAGAAAAATCTGTCGACGATTTCTCAGCGTCTGTTCGTCCCTCGTCGTCGTCGTCGGGATCTTCGTGGGCAGGAATCGATTGTCCTTACACGGGTAAAATTGATGTCGTCAAAGTGGGGTCGGAGGTCGTAGCGATTCACGCCGGGCCACCGTAGGGTTGAACCGTTTTGCAGCCGACTTTCCACCGTAGACGTCGACGGCCGCGCGAATTTTCTGACAAATTGCACGCCGGAATCCGTGATTTTAAAATGCAGCTGTTCGCGCACGTGCGCCGCATAAACGGCGACATTATACGAACGAGTCGCGTGTCTTGGTGCGCCGTCGTGGATCGAACACGCGCACCTCGCGTTTCCTACCTAACCGAAACACCCTGCGGTGTCACGCGACCGCGTCCTTACACGTGTAGATATAAGGAGATGAGGTCTATTGTTCATTGTGCCCCGCGCTAGCAACGCACTCCGCTCTTCCTGTAAACGGTCGGGGCTTGCTCGCGTAAGTAAATTTTCCCAGATCACTTTATTCATGGAGTTAGAAAGGTATAGTCGTTTTGGTACCGGAAGAGCAGGTGTTGCGAATGTTTTCTTATCGAAAAGATAAAGGGACTCGGTAACGCCCGATGCGAAAGTCAGATAGTTGGGGTTAAAAAGTGTGTACGCTTCCTTAGTAATGTAGGTTGTTGTGTCGTTGAACACAGCCCTTGTTAGATCTCAGCATCGCATAGTGAAGGAAAGATCAACCCTAGAGGGAATTACGAGTTGTATTAGGTCAGACGTTTTGGTTGGCCTTTCGTAATGCTTGCAATTAACAAGGGAATCCTATAATCTGGATGAGCGCTTTGGGGTTGAGTCTGAGTGTAAACTGTACTCGACGATGTATATAAATAAATTGTAGATCGCGCTACCTCAGAGGGGTTGACGAATTTTGGAAACACCGGTGGACCCGTACATAATTTTTCCTTGATGTCCCCGCGTGAATTCGTCCCCTCGGAGAGAAGATAATTTATTGCTCGCGCGGGCGTAACGGAGGACAGGTAACGCCTGTTCCGCCGCGAACCTATTGCTCCGAATACGTGTACGTAGGTAAATAAAGGAAGGAAAAAAAGGAGGCTGTTAGCCGGCGCACCTGGTCGGGATAAAATAAACCGGAAACCACGGCGAGCCACATGGCCATACTTGGATTTGTTCGGCCACCGCCAAATTCCTTGATCTCGAGCGCACAGAGTGATCGATTTGAACAAATTGCGCGTGGCGATCGACCGGTAGAGGTGGAGAGGGTTGGCTAATGAATGCGTCGTTGGGTTGGTTCCATCGTTAGTTACGTGTAAGCTCGCAGCGAAATTCGCACGCCTCCGTTTTGGTTCGCGGACGGGAAGTTGGAGGTTTTGCACGGATAGAAATTGATTTTATAGGCGCACCATTCGCGCTTTTATTTGCGTTGTATGCGTTTCGCGGGCGCGCGGATCGTTTGCAGCTGCAAGAATATGCATTTTTTTCGTACATTTCCATCCCCGTGCAGAATTTTTCATTTATTTCTTGAATTCGTTCCAGAAGCAACGCGGTTACGCGGACGGCTTCGCGTTTGCCAAACCAAAGGAACGAATTTTAATTCGAACAAAAATCAGAAACACTGATCGCTGACAAACGAACAAGAAATACGAACACACATTCGTCGTTCATTTATTTTTTAATCGATTTGGTATCGTCCCTCGCTAATTGCACGCGCGGCGCTCTTATAACCGGGCAATTTCTACCCCGAAAACAAAAGTTGCACTAACTTCGATATTAAACGTTGCGGTAGGAGAACCGGTATAATGAGATTTTCATTTTTATTCGGTAATTGGAGGTACTTCAAAGTTTCTGATTTCATCGTCCTTCTTCCCTTTCTCTCTTTCGTCGTTCAGGAATTAATAGAAAAGTTTTTCAGCCCGAAATAATAAACTTCGGGCAGTTTTAGCGCCAAGATTTCGCCCCGTTCGATGTTCTCTCGCTACAGCATTGCTCGACGAACGATCTTGAATATTCGCTTCTCTATTCCCGTCGCTTTTTCCACCCCTTCCTTCCCGGGATACACGAGCCTTAACACGCTGCCTTTCATCGAAATAAATATACCGGAAAAAGAAAGAAGGTTTTATACGAAATTGGCGACCCCCTTCAGCCTTTGCTAAGCGCTTATCCCGCCCTAAAGAAGGGAGCGTCTGGGATTTCGCACCTTAGGGGATGTCAAAGGCTTTAAGGCGCTTCGATTTCCGTGCTTCTTATCGTCCCGACGTTAACACCGCTCGGATAATACAAGTATTCCGTCATTTATCTTATTTGTAGATCGTTGTCAAGATGTTTCTTTAATCTATCTTAAATCATCCCTTTGATGTAAATTTAATTCCGTGTTTGGAAAATAAAATACAGGGTGTCTCGGTAATCGTAGTACAAGGGTGCAATTTTTGAAGTATATATGACTCTATATCGACATTTGTACAACTTGTAAATAATTGTACAAACATAAAAGTGTTATGGAAGCATAACAATAGCTACCCGTATTGCAAATAATGCATCGCCGTTTACAATATTGAACAGTTTATCGGAGGTTAAAGTTCTATGAACGGATCCAGGTTAGGTTCAATTCTTTCGAGCAGTCCATTTATTTCCAATATTTTAATATCGGCCTTTTTAACAAGTCGGCTTTCACAGTTACTGGACACGTGTGTTTATAGAAATTCGATAAATCGTGAAAATTGTCGAATATTAAACGATTAAACAGAGCAAACATTATTATTATTATTATTATTTGGTTTTACTTTTTTTCAACTTTTTTTCAACCGGTATTGAAATTTTCTTTTAACAAATATAAAACAAAAAAAAAATAGAATTGTTTCGCGTAATATGTACTTTCCACATTGAACGGTAATATTAATTTGCTTTCATACTGTTGAATTTTCAATAAGGAAAAGTCTAGTACTTTACTCCAACAATTGCAATCCATCTTCAACTGGTTAAATATCGGCGATTTCATGTGGCACGACTTAATACAATAGAAATTCCTGTTTCGACGTAAACTAAAAAAAAAAAAAAATGAACAAGAAAAAACGTTTGACAATATACGCTGTTACGTCGGTGGTCCCAGATCGCACGCATCATTTCTCACATACACAGTCCGCACGCAGAACAAATAGACGTTCGATTTAGCGCGCGTGTGCGTAGAGTACGCGCGTTCGCACACCCACACGCACAGGAACCGGGTCAACGTTTCGATTAACGTTCATCAAACAACGAACGCACCGCGGTACACGACAGTAATCATTTCTACGCTGACCGATTTTTTGACGCATTGACAAGCTTTCAAATAATAGTCCCGGATAGCGACGTTACCCCGTTGGATTTTCAACGTCGATAAATCTCCATCGAGCCGCTTCAATCTCCGTCGCCGGAATCTATCTTCCCCGGCCCGTTACACAAAAGATATTTCCTTGGTAAATCAGGAAATTCGCCGAGCTATAAAATTCTGTCCGTACACCACGGGATCAGGTTATTTACAACCGTTTTTTCTTATCCACCTGTCGGCCGATGTCAATACGTTATCGAACAGGGTTCTAAGGAGACGTCATAATATTCCACCACGTTCCATTCATCTTATGCATTTCGTAGTTATCGAATATTAAATATTCAGAGACATATATTTGGATTTTTCAGACGTACTTGACTCGACATAATATTATTCTCCTGTTTGTACAATTGCAGAAAGTTTCCCGTTAACTTTTCTCGCCGTTTTCTATCTGAAATTGCAAAAAAATATTATTCCCGGAAAGTTCTCACGACAATCATTCAAGTTTCTAACAAAGTAAACGACCGTGAAGCGCCATCCAAACGATGAACAAAGACTCTCGAGACATTTTCCAGAATTAAATTCCTCCCCTGGTTTCGAAAACAAAGAAAATAAAAAAACAACCCCCGGAGCGCATTACGTACAACCATACTGTAACCTGTATTCTCTGAAACGCAACCCCGCGATCATTTCCTTGAACAATGCTAGCGAGGATCATCACGGTGCTCTCGATACTCGCTGGCTCCTCGTTCGCCATACTTAAGAAACGTCCGACGAATGGAGGACCATTTTGATTCTTCCGTGGTCATCCCCGTGTTTTTCCTTCAAAAATCGGAAACTTCTCGAAAGAATCACGCAGATATAATAACGTGATATTTCTTCGGTGTGTCCACTCGTGTCTCCCAATCGATTCATATAATTGGAGTTTCTAGTGTGCTTACGAGAGCAAAGAGGAAATAGTAACGTTAATATTGAAACAGAAACACTAAAAGTTGGCAGCAGAGCGCACGTAAACCAAACTCGAACGTTCGTCCCGCGCGATCGCCGCAACCTCGCGGGCTCTCATTGTCCCCGTCTCTCTCGTTTCCGTGTCTCGATGAGATCGTCCTTCTTCGACGCTCTTATCCGTTGGTCGTGGAGCCGAACCACCTCTACGGCAGCACTTTATTTCAACCTCGGCACCAACGCGAAATGGGTGGACGCAGCAGGGTCGGCGGGTACGCCCGAAAGGGGTGAAAGAGACGAAGCGAGAGAGCGACCGAGTCGCGGTGAGGGTGTACGAGGGTTGGAGTCGGTTAGATGCGAATGGAGGGGGTGGGGGTGGGTGCGGGGGAGAAGGGAATAGTGGTGTTTCTCCGCGAACCCCTCCAGCCCCCACCTTGGTCGCACGGGCGCCAACGTCAAGCGCTTTCGAGACGTTAAGGCCGACACTCGTGCGGCGCACTTCGGCCCGACGACATCGCCCGGGATATCGTTAGACACGTGCGTTTGAAACATCCCCTTCGCGGATCGACGACGACGACGTCGTACCGCGCCAAGAGATCATTCGAATCCTCGCTTTTCAACGATCACGGTCTCGCGCGACTCCGCGTTTCGAGTTCTCGTTTCGAATCATTCGTCGATCTTTCCCGTCACGTGGCGGGTCAGGTACGGTCTCCAAGTGGTGATGTGTAAATCGCACCACGCAATAGGGTGAATTAGTGTGATGAAAATTGCTAAGTGAAACACTGCGGCGGTGATTCGTTTCGAAGGAGAGTTGGACCGGTTCCTCGATGCGCCCTTTCTTGGAGGGCGCAGCCTATACGCGGTGGGAAGTCGAGAACCTTTGACGAAAGCTCACAGGACAGAGCACGAACGAACGTAGGAGTCACGACGTTGAATAAGCGCGTAGGGAGGAAACGACACGAACAACAGCTTTGACGATTCACGACGACGGGTACCATGAAGAAATCTTACCTCGTTTTCGTGAGTATCTAAAAAAGTTTCTTTATTTTTTGTTTTCTTTCTCTTGTCGGCGTTGAAAAGACCGGATGCCTGATTGGAGTAGTCTCGGATTGAAGCGCGTGCCTTATTCTTCGCCTTTGCTCGGCACTGTCTTCCTCCGACGTCGCAGGACAGTCGTATCCTCCGTTCATCCGATTGTCGTTGCTTGCAAGTCGACGGTAAAAGCGAGTCGGTATTCTCTGGAGAATTTGTCGCTCCTACAGCGTGCTAATGCTCGCATTTCATGCTCCTCTGGGCTCTTTCTTGCTCCTTGGACGATGATCAAAGACCACTGACGTCGCTTTAATCTGCCAATGGCGGAACGTCGCATCTTTCCTTCACGGTTTTCTTTCGAACTTTGAGAGAACGGTTCATTTTCGAATTCCGTCGCGTCCCGTGGGCACGCGATTCCGTGTCCTGCGTTCTTTCTGACCCTTTGCCTCGGTCCTCCCTGCGGTTCGAGAACGCAGAAATTAACGGACCACGTGATTCTCTTCATTCGAACGAGGTCACTCGGTGCACGCGACCCGCGCAACGTCGATTTCGAGACTTTTCGGGAACGAAGAAATCCGCCCGGAAGTTTTACGAGCGGAATTTAACCTTTTCAAACGGGCCACCTGAGACCTCTGGAGACGTATCACCGATTCAGCTTAACGTTGATGAAGTTTAAATTGGCACTTGGAGGATCGGTTCGAGCCGTCGTGCACACTGGGCCAATGTTCCTTCCCAGCTTGACGTAAATGATCGACTCTTTTTCGTAAAAAGTACGCGTAGAAAACTATTCAATTTCTTTAACCGCTTATTCATCATAATTTCGTCAAAAATTTGGGTCACGGTAAATCAGAATTTGTAAGCACAGTTGTGTAGGCTTGGATCGATCAATTTTCCGAGTTTGTACAATATTTGGGTCTTTGGTTATTTTTGAACATTATCCCCTCTTGAAACGCGTGACACCGTATCGTTCCAAGGTTTGCTTTTCCACGCGTTCTAATTAATATCTTCGTCAGTGTCGAGAAGTTAGGTGTAGCGGATCTCGCGTCAATGAAATCGCAGCTGTTCGTAACTGTATCCACAGTTTCCGAAGAAAGTTATATGCCTTTTGAATCGTAGTGTACGAATTTTGGGCCGTTGCTGTTTGACGCTGCAGAAACTTGGCCGAAACTTACGAGCGACGTACAGTGCCGCGAGGAAAGAGCTTCTTCCAGCGTTTCCTCGTTTGGTAGGAGAGTACCGAAAGTACTTGCGAATGTGCAAATATCTAACGTATGACGTGCCTCTGGCTCCACCACGAACCTCTTCCTCGATGACTCCGATTTCTAAAGCGAAACGTTTGTCAAGATATTTTTCAATCCGTGTTTAGAAACAAAAAGGAGCCAATTTTCTCTTAAAGATGACTAGTTGAAATTCCTAGCTGATTTCATCTTTTTCTCCCCGTCCATTGTTTCCAAACTTCCAATTTAGCCCCAAAGATTTCTGACCCTACCTCTCTTATGGAATTTTCTCACCTCTCGGTACTGGTGAAGACCACCTTCGTTCCGACAAAAGTTTGCCTTATTACCTGTCGATTTTGCGTGACCACCCCTGTGGACGCAACCCTCTTCGTCGAGGAGGGACCATTGTATGGTCTCTCGCAAACCTGTCTCTTTTCCCCCGCCCTGTACCCGCCAGAAAGGGCTCGAGAAAAAAAATATGTCTTGGACAATAGAGTCGGAATCAGCACGAGCCAACCGGCCGCAAAACATCCAACAAATACAAGTTCGCGAGCCAGGAAGAGATGAACGGATAACGCGGGGCGTGAACGCGGATAAGTCGAAGGGAGACAGGGGCGGACATAGAATGCTCGCGGGGTGGCGTGGTGAAAAAAAAAGCGCTGAAGTGGTTGTCGTGTTAATGACGACACCGTCGGGATCACGAGTGGTCCGACGCTTGCAGATTCTCGCGGACGTTAGCTGCACGGTTGGAAAATGGCGCTTGACATGAAATTATTTTTTCCTCCCGTATTGATCACGTGTTTCGAGAACGGTCTACAAACACGCCGGGGCGTGTCATTACGAGTGAGCGTCGCGCTCGGGCCTTGGAATCAGGGCAAAAAGATAATAGAAGCAGTTCGTGTAATCGTGTGACCCATTTGGCTCTGACTACGAACGAGCTGTAGGAATTTTCGAGTTGCAGGAAGCATAAATATCCTTAAAGGCAGATAGCGACCATCTTGCGACCGTGTAGGCTCGAAATGATTCATAGGCGCAATGGGAAGTACTGTTTTCTTGACAAACTTTCGGTAAATGGCACATGTTTAAGAAATGCACCGAAAATTGCAATAAAATTGCAATGCCTGACAATGTCCTGACAATAGTATTCTCGTTGCTCCGCGATGCCGATAATTATCGATGGCGACGAGTGGGTTACAGAGGTATTTACAGAAGAGTTTGCGAACCCCTTGTGCGTGGGTGCGACGATACGTGGCAATTTCTGTCCGTGTGTTTCGAGACAGCTTGTTGCGGCCTGTAGTACGGTTTGTTCGCGCAGTTCCGGTGGTCACCGGGTCTCGTTCATGGCTTTTGGCAGGACCGGTAAAGGTTGTCGGCCAAGTGCGATCACGCTTTGTCGACTAATTCCAATGAATTCGGCCACGTTCGTTTTCTAACGAGTTGGAACGTCAGGCTAGCAACGGAATTACAAGCGCCCGAGCTCCCGACAGGGCTTGTAGCCACTCGCACCGATATCCGTTCGCCAATCTCGTCTCCTCTCTGTTCCTCCGACGCTTTGTCTTCTCTCTTTCACAACCTGTTGTGTTTTACCGATCGAAGCGTCGGATGACACGTGGTAATTAGAGATCCGACGATTATTATACATTTTCGAAACATTTCGAATCACTCGTTACGAGGAATTTTAAAAGAGGGATTTCGAATAATTAATGTAGAATTCTCGGACAGATTAACATACAATTGGAGCAATCCTCGTCTCTAATAATGACAATTCATGCAAATCCGATTGCTTCTTCGTAATTGACAGCTCGTGTCGCGGCCGGAATCAGACTTATGACACGATTCTATGTAAAGTAGCACGTCCAAGGCCTACAAACCAACTTGTTCCGTGGGTCCTAGTTACACGGCTACCCATGGGAAATCTCAGCAAGCATCTCCGACTCTGCAGCAGCCCCTGAGTCACTCGTGAGGCATAAGGAAACATTCTATAGATATGTCTACGAGTGACTGGTGCACCGAGATCGGTAATGGCTGCGAGAATTTCCAGGAGTCTCCTCGGATTACTCCTTTGCTTTGCAACGCGGACGCGAATGGATTCTGGTCCAGTGTCCTAGTCGATCGAGACTTTCGATTAAAATTTTCTCGATGCTCGCGGAGGTCATCCACACGCGTTTCACCAGAAGCAACCATTGCTCCCGATACGAATTAATAGCTTTGGACACCGAATGGGAGTCGTCGCGAGAGTATGGCGTCGTTATCGTTATCCGATGCAACGGGCGGCTGGAAAGGTGAGAACTTTTTCACGCTGCACGGTACCGGGGACACTCGTACCCCGAGTGCAAATACAAATTGAAGGTATCGGGGAGTCTCGGGGAGCACATTGGCGATAAAAAATGAGCTCATTATGGGAGTCCTCGAGGCCGGAGCGTTCGGTGGCGCGAGTGGTCGTCCCTTCGATCAGCCTCTGCTCGGCCCTGGCGGTAAGTGGCCTGTTAATGGGTCGAGGAGCAACTCTGCTGGTCCTAGCGGGCACTTTACAGATTGCCCTCAAGTAGTAAGCCGTTAAGCCCGTGCTGTACAGAAAATGTTTTAAGAACCGAAGGGCTGCCAGCCTAAAAGGATTATGGCCGACCGGCGTGACCACGCGCGAGAGAGCATTTAACTGTGGAAGCTCCCCGAGCTTATCTCTCTAACGACCGCTCTCCAGTTTTACGGATTCTGTCGTCTGCCAATCGCTGGCCATGGCGCACAGGTGAGATGTTCCGTGGATTCCGAGATTACGGAACGATCTATGAATCACCGCGAACGATAACGCAGATTCGTTTAGCAGCGGTTGCGCGTGGCTTCTTGAACCGGCCCCATTTATACAACAGATTAATCTTAAAGATCTGTTTCTCGTGAAACGATGCTGAAATTCATAGGTGGTCGAAGACTGACATGTAGACAGTACGATTAACGCCACAGCAAGAGTCATATAGAGGAGTCTAACTTTGTGACCGATTTACGTGCCAAAGAAGCACAATGCTCTCGCTCGGTAATAGCCACTCTCGCGTTTTATGGATTCTCTAGCACCAATCGATATGGCCAAGACGTTTCTGGTGACGTGGACCGAGTACATCTCAACCACCAAGCGAGGCAGTGGTCGTGTCTAGTTTCCTTTCATCATTCCGAGCTGGTAATGGGCCAGTACCATCGGGATACTCTGTATATTGTATTCTAGGAGTCCTTCGACTGTCGAGCTGGTCAGTAATTTGGCGTCTGCTGTTTACTGGGGACGTTTCAAACTTGAATAAAAGTAGTATTTTCTACAGTAAATACTTATTAAATAATTTAAAGCGGTCGCTCGGGAATTGAATTGTTGACGGTATACACGAGCGAAATCATGCTTTGAAATCGTGCGAAAACACGCGTGTAAGAGCGCATGTCGTCGACAGGCGGTATCCACTCGTAGCAAACACACCATCATTCTCTCTTAACGTTGCCTATTAACGTAACAATAAACGATTCTTGCATGCATAGGGCAGATTTATCGCGCGCGATTAAACACCGTCTCTCTCTCGTCCCGTATTCAGAAGATCGTCCGGCACGACGTCGCAGAGCACACGGGTCGGGAAAGCAATTACCCGCGTAAACGTCAGCGAGCCAGGGAACAAAACCCAACCAGAAGAGAGAACTCCACCCCCGCCAGCTTCTTCTAGCGTGATTGATAGTCTTACTCAGCTTTATACACTCTTGCGACTGTTTCGGGCACCGATGAGACCACCTACGTTCATCCCGCGGGGATACAGACTGTCTATAAATAAAGAATGGCCGGCCAGTGGCTTTCGTAACGATCGGCGTGAGTTGTAAAAATACTCGTGGTATTTACAAAGGCGAGTTGTCCGGACGTCCGTGGACAAATGTTTGCCCGCTCCGGGAACTCCTCGGAGGAAAGTATTATGAAAATGGAATTTTCCTCGAGCGCGTCCGGATCGAGTCAGCCCTTTAGCTTCCACCGCGACCATCCCCTCGGATTAGATTGCCCCAAAGTCACCGGAGAACACCAAAATCTTCGAATCTGCGGAGATTTTTACCTACTATATTACCTAGTAATATTGTTCGAGACAAAAAATTTGACGTGTAACGATTGGTATTTGTGCTAGTGAAAAATTGCTTTAAAAATATTTTCGACTTCGGTAAAATAACTGCATCTGCCAGCCGCGATATAGTAGCAAAGTGCAAATTGGTTCTCTCGCAAAAATGAGTTTGACATGCTTGATCTATGGTCATCTGCCATTGTCCGGAAAACAATTGTATTCCCCTGCAATACCATACTGGTTCTCCGGATGCAAAAAACTCCACTAATCCACGTTTGACGTGGTCATCATTGTTGAATCACCTATTGGTCAAAAAGTGCATTATTGATCGAAAAAACTGATGGTCGAACGGAGCAAGGTCTGAATACACACTATGCGTATTGTAATTTGTAGCAGTATGCCCATACTGTGTCCGAGATTTCTTCGAAGACTTTCCGATAGAATATTTTCTGTATTATCGATCGAAGTACCGGAAATATCGGAATTCGGAATTTCAACCCTCGCGCGACCGGTAACGAGGACGACAAGATTAGATATCGATTACATCGACGTCACGCATTGCAGATGAAATGATAGTTTGCTCCGGTCGGTCGAGATGGGAAGGGGACACTTCGAGGAAACGTATGTATAAGGGGTATCGATTTTAAAATGGAAATAATTTCGATACTCAGGGTTGCCATCTATCGTTAATCTAGAAATCGTTATTGACGTCGATTCTGATCGCATTTAGGAAATACATAAACGTAAGAAACTACTAAGGAAATAAATATTCAAACTACGAAAATCAAACTTGGAAACCATTTGCGTGGTTTGTTTAGAAAATAACGAAGAAGACTGGTTTCAGTGTTGTAGCTGTGAAAAATGGGCACACGAATCTTTTTTGTGTCTTCGTTTAGAATACAGTTATAGTCTGATTCGATTAGTAAAATTATCCTCTACATGGTAAAAAAGGTGACAATCTCTAGCTTGCGGCAGTAATATTTTTAGCTGTGTTCTACTGCTGGTGATGATCCAGATATAGTTCGAGGATTTTGGTTCGTGACCTTTTAACATAGATATTTTGTATCTGTCAATGATATGGCAATGCAGTTCTATCTACGGTGAAGCTATTTTTTCTTATGACTGTTATGATTTCCCACCTTGTGTCAATTATTCTTATCTATAAATGCCACTCCTTTATCCGTACATGATCTATCTAGTAGCGATTTATATTTAAGTTTCTGTCTTCGCTCCTTCGGTTAATATCTGTGTATTTATCAAATATAAACGTGTTATTTGCGGGGTTTTTTTTCTCTACGCGACGTAAATTCTCGGTCGTGAATGGACGACGATCGAGTCTCGATAACGACCCAGTCTTGTCGTGAGAAAGCAAACTTAGAGCCAGCTCTCGTTTACGTACGTAACCGGCAGACCTAATCTCACGCGAGGAGGATTCCTCGAGGGTGTCACGTTATTCGGACCGATACGAGCGATAAGACGCGTGTACACAAGTACCATGTATTCCGTAGCAGCCACACCGCGTTGGAAGTTCGAGGAAATGATTTCTACGAGTATCGAGTCGCGTGCTTGTGTAGCCACGTGCACACCGATGCTCTACCGGGTCGATAGTTTATATATGGCACCTTTATCGACGGGACAAATCCTCCTTATCTATCGACAGGGTCGTTATTTCGATTGTTTCGTAGGGCCAGCGACTGTTCAGCCTTCTGTAGAACCGTTTATTTCTGTTCCCTCATTAGGAAATCGGTTCCCGATATCTTAGACGGCTAGGTTGCTAATTTCGGTGCAGCACGTTCGGTGTGTACTGCAATATCTTGATTTCTCAAGATCATTCAAAGGAATCCCATTATACCGCTTGATTAATCTGTCATTGTGTTTCTCGTGTCTTCGTTCTGCCTCGTTTGCTCCTTTAGAGTCACTCGATTTAATTACTTGTACATTTCAAGATACAAGGAATAGATAAATTGCGGAAATAGAAATCGGGACACAAACTTAAATTAATTGATAAATCGAGAAAACAGGGGTTTCCCTTTCCATTTTCGATTAATATTCTCCTTCGGAAAACTACAGCAATTGTTTGCGGTAGCGTATATTTGTTCCTAAAAGAATGTCTATCGATTGCTTCGAAAGTTTCGAATAATATCGTCGCGTTAACATTTTAATTACTTGAGACTCTTGTTGCTGGATTATACGAGAGTACTGTGCGTACTAAATGTACATTGACAGCGCCTGTTTCGCCACTATCGACAAATGTTCACCGACAGTTATCGAATAGACCTGTCAATTTGACAATAACATCATCCTCGAGCACTCGGCCGCTGTTTTAAGCGCGATAAAATATAGCCGACGTTCTGATCGCTAAAAGTACGAAGCTGCGAATAGAATTATGTCGTAAAATCAGGATTTCATGAACGCGTTGCCAGCTTACGCGAGCGGATACGAATGTCTGTCGACGGAGCGGTTAACTCGAAAGTTTCGTAGCCAGCGCAGCTTTTTCGTTGGACTTTTTGCTACGACTTCGTTCGGCGTTTCGCTGTCTACGTTGACAGGATACGAGATGCTGTCCATTTCCCGGGGAACCTCCACCGGAACGCAATTAATATACAATCCATATCGATGAAAAAGGCGCGAAGCCACCGACGGAATTCCACTTTCCCGTAGGATCGCTATCGAGGTATGAATATATTCATGCAAGTACGTACACACATACGGCAGGTTACAAGCCAGGACGAGCCTTTTACGAGCCTATAACCGGGGAATTAAAATTTTTATATCAGCCCCTGCCATTTTGCGCGCGATTGGGCGTGAAACGGAGTAAATTGGTTTTGTAATGGCCGCGTAGCGCTCGAATTACTACGGATTCGATTTTATCGATGGGACAGCGAAAAATAGTCGGCCCCGGTTATAACGCTTGTGTCTGCTGCGACAGGGATGGTCCCCGATCGAGTTTTGATCGATTCGTATCTTACGTGTCCGTGGAAATTCTCCCATTTTATCGGTGCACAAGGCCGCAATATGTATTATTATTGGGAAATATTTTAATGATAAAGAAAATCGACCGTCCATAAGGTGTATGAAACTTTGGGTGTAATTCACGAGCTCTCTTCGAGCGGAGATCTCGAATTTAACGCTCGAAGAACTCCCGTTTAGGAACGATTTAGAAATTTCTCGGCCAGCTTTCATCAAATGATTCAAAGCACGTCACTGGACGAGCAATTCCGCAACGATTATGGTCGCGGGGCGGTAATTGCTTCGAATTTTACCGCGAGTCCTCGCTTTCGCAAACTCGCGCCGCAATGTATGCAGAAGCACATGCTCGCGCGCGAACGTATTGTAAGGTTGCACTTTATTAACGCTCGGAGGCTGTACGGTTCGTGCCGTCGACAATCCAGCAACCATAACACACTGGTCCGCGATTACAACGGCCGGGGTTCATTATTATCGCGCAACCGCTTCACGATGTGTACAAAAAGCTTTCATCGCCGTTATCCTCGAGGTTGCCTGAATTAATTCCAAGGATCGTATGTGTCCGCGTCGCGCGTGGACTTTGTCCAAATTTCGTCCAATTTTAATATTAAAAAGACATTGACCACTTTCGGAAAGGCATGATATTCAGAGACAAAAATAATAATACGGAGAACCATTTGACAGTGAAAAATATTTGCCTCGAAAGATACTTTATCGTCGCCCATTGTTCTCCATCGGTCGTGACTGAGTCGAACACAATGCCTCCCCCTATGATCAGGTAATTTCACAGATTATGCCGCCTTAGTTATGGAAAGAATAATTCAACGAGTCGGGTTCTGCCTTGTCTTTGAGGGATTATGCAAATCGTTCGACTCGATTCGAATCTCGGGATTACTCTTCCAGATATTTCGATCGCGATAATCGTCGCTAACTGCCGCTCGCTGCTTCTAATTACTTTCTGCCTCCTGTCTCCCCGATTCTTTTCCACTTGCTCTCGTGGGAGGTTCGTTCTGGCGGTTTCACGGTACCTTGAGCGACAAACGAGAACGTTTATGGTTGGAATTTCTCGAAGCGTCATCGTCTCGAGTAGCATGATCGCATTAACCCTTGCTAAAAAGAAATACTTAATCTCAGATGTCATGTAAAATGACAAATATTTTTCCTGCGCCTTTCTAATAATTGGAAAGTTGATGGGTTAAGCTAGTTGATTACATGACGCAGCAGAAGCAAAAGTGTCTCGAGGAGAGCACGTCGTCGACCTGGCATAAAATTTTTATAGGGAATTTTTGATTGAACGACCATTTTACGACGTTAATACACCTTCGTGTGCCTATCCAACCCTGACGATTTTATTTGATACACGTAGTAAAATTTGTTCTCGAAGAACAAGAGGCGTGTTCAATTTTGAATCCTTAGATCGTGCTCGAAAGTGGCGCGTTAAATACTTGATGTCTTTTTTGTGAAGAGCTCTCACAAAGCAATCAGCAGGGTTGAAAGACCCCTCTGTCCCATGCATGGAGTGAAATCCTACACACAGGGGATGGTTATGATTAGGGTTGATTTCATAAGAGGGGTTGGATTCGATACCCCGATTTAAAATTGTTAGTTAGATTTTGTGCATTTCCCACCAAAAATGTTGTCCAATTGGATAAGATTGAAATGCCATTTTGAGGGGCAGGTTACCTCGTTACCAGTTTGTTTCGGAACGGTTTGAATTCCATTGCAGCGCGGGCGTCGAACGCGCTTAGAAACACTTCCGCATTCGGTGGTACGCGACATCCTGCGAATATGGGATTCCATGGTTTTCCATAATTCCCTCATAGTATGCGAACTATTACCGCAAACATCGGTTACGCGTTTGAAATGCCGCACAACTAAAATTGGCACTTTGTCACACAACAGGCAAAGTTTATCAAGGATAGGACTGCAGAAAATGCGAAAAATTTAGGTGAATGTCAGCTGGTATTCCGTACAGGCAGAAACAATTCATTTCAGCAGAATGAATTGCACGCTGACGTTAACAATCCGTGCGATAACCGACGATAGTAATCTGTCGCGAGGAACGTATGCGTTGTCACTTGGTAAAACAAATCGCGCTGTGTATAAAATTATTAGAAAGTGGATTGCGAGTGTTTCGCCACGGAATAGCTGCTTTCGATCATTCGATTTATCGTTGGCTGTCAATTGGAGTTGGCGTGTAACTCGTAGCTGTCAGGGCGTGCTTTGACGAATATATCGGGAGAACGTTACACCACTTGTGCTCTATCCGCAGTTATCAATTCTGGAATTACTTACTACCTTTGCTCGTAAATAAAAAAATGCCAAGTGAACCTTGAAATTTAAGTAATAATTGTGTCGTTGGTTAAATGGCGTTTGTTTCGTATCATAATGGAAAGCGAATTAGCCAGGTAAGTCTGGGAAAAACTCCCTGACACAGATCGAGACCGCGCGAGTTTGCTCGTGGTAAAATAATTGGATCGCCAAGGGTCGAGAACAGTCACTTTTTCTTCTATTAGGACTTTCTGTTCCCAGCCTCGTTAATCCGCAAAAACAATTACCGCGTAAACAGGATTGAGCGAGCGCCGGTCCGTTCGATTGAGTTGTCCAACTGGTTAACCGTGAAGCACCATTAGCGGCTACTTAACTATATAGTTATTAGGAAGTTTCCCGCTCGTTCCCGATCTCTCGACACAAGAACGTCGCTCGAGCAATTACTCGGACACGAGGGTTCCAAGAATCGTTCGTGTCGCTTGGCCAGACGCGGGACAAAAACAACGACGAATAATCGTTTGGTCGATATATCCACGTAACATCGATGCGAAAGGCTGCGAACCGATACCGCCTTTTCTCACCACGGGACACCAAACAAGAAATTACACTGATTCCTTTCAAAGTGTCACGGCCACACTGTGTAGTCAAGTAAACTTAGACGGGGTTTAAGTCATTATTTCTTTGGCATTGTAATTGACAATTCTAAGGGAAGTTTATTTATTATTTTATACAAAGCAGTTCTGAATATTCTAATCTGTAGAACAGAACAACTAAATCCCTTTTAGTATTTAGCTGCCTTCTAAAATACTGTAAGTAATCGGTTACCCGATTTTGCCATTTTAAGAAGTGGTCACTTTGCGACGTTACGAAAAGAAAAATCGTGACACCTTGAAAGAATTCAGAGTATCGGACCTTTTGACCCGTCGATCGTGCGATTTACTACCGTCGAAAATAAAAATGGCCAGCGCTCGCGAAAAGGACGAAATTGGCCGGTGCTGTACGATCGAGCAATCTTTGCGCGAAGAGATTCCCCATTACCTTGGTCTTCGAGTGGCCTCCTCGACCGCCTCTGTCCCTCTTTCGTCGATATAATTTCGCCTCGACGTTGAAATTTCTTCGCGTTCCTAGCGATCGCGGGCGTTGTTGTCGAGTTGTTCCTCGGCAGTCAGCCAACTGCGAGCACCCGAGAAGATTAATTACAGACGCGTTTGATTCGTTATCTTGAATATCTTGTCCGATCGAACCGTTCCTGGAAACATCCTCTTCGTGAGTGGAAAGTTTCCCCGATCGGAATTGGCCAGCCGTGTACCTGGAAATTGAAAATGGAAGTTGCGTAATCTAATTCCCTCGTCTGATCATTCCTCGGGGGGTGAGAGAAGACTACGATTCTGTTAAGTGGTTGGTTTAACCCTACAAAGACCACAGGGCCGCGTCTAACCAGGCAGAAATTGTTAAAAGCATGCTATTTATCTCGTGAAATTAAACCGAAAGATATATTTTGGTTGCGTTTGATTGAAGTGTCGTATGGATACAACATTTATTACTAGCAAATTTTAGGAATGCAAAGCGACAAGTTTCACACCGTGTTACCCCTTTGATACGCAAAAACACGATGATTGGAGGATAAATTAACTTGCCGTCAAAGCAAAGTGATTACTGTTTAATGCGTAACAGAGGGTGAAACGAACTGATGCGCATCGCTTCGAAAGCCAATATTCCCTCACGAGTTTAAATTAAAACCAGTCACGAAATTCTCTAAAACAAAGTTGTTCTCTTTTCGAAAAATCAAATCTACCGCATTTCACGTAACAACCGTGGACAACAAAAATACGTTGAAACACGGCGGTCGTCAAGAATTTCAAACGTGTGTCGTAAAACAAACATGGACACCCTGTCGATAGATGTGACAGTTTTAACGACCTTGAATCGTGTTCAAAGCTCACACGATCGATCCGCGGAAACGATTTTGTCATTCGTCGCGTGAACGAGAACGAACGGATGAGTCTTGTCGGCCCGACCAATTCGTTGCCTTTAATTAAAAAAAAACTGGTAAAAAGAAATTAGTAAAAAAATTCGTTTGCTGGAATTATCAGCGACAGACGTTCCTCTTTTACACCCGCGCTGCGACCCTTTGAAATCCCTAGGCGAATCGAGTTTCGTAGCCGATCCTCCTCGTTTGCCCGACCTTAATTACCCTTACGCAAATGACTTCGTGTTGGCGTGGCGCGCAACTCTAACCGCTGTGGAACTATCGACGACGTTTCGATCGTTGGGATTCGCGTCGATCTCGTGTGCTTTACTTGGCCCAGGTGTCTCGAACAATTAGGGATCCTTATGATTTGGAAAGCGGAGTCGAGCAAATTGTATTCGTGACCGAGGACTAGGAATTTTCGATTCGATAGTTAACTACCTTTTACCTAAATCTTCCTGAATGTCGGGTTAAAGGATTCTAATTTACAAATAAAACACAAGTGACGACAGAATATATTTTACAATATATTATTTAAACACAATTTTGTGAAGAGATTGTTCGCGTGGTACAGATAAATAAGGGAATTGTATTTCAGCAAAGACGAAACCCAATCACTTCGTCGCCTCGTATGGAAAGGCTGAGTGCTCAAAGCCAACCTAATTAACACCTGAAGTGCAAACGGTTAAACGTATCCTAAACGTGTGAATCTCGGGCCTTTACACTGTAATCGGGGAATATTTAGGTAAGGGATTACAAGCCCAATAACATCGGATCCTTGAGCGTAAACTCTGCGTCCTCTCGTCTTTACGCGGCCTCAAACAGAAGCGAAATAAATAATTCACGAACCGTAAAATTTTGTAAACAATTAATGCGATACAATGCGTAATGGTGCACATACTTTTCAATTATTATATCTCTTTACTTCTTTCGTTGCTCGGTGTACAGTTAATTATTATAATATTTTGAGTTTCCTAATGGGAGAAACATACCCAAAAATTGAACCTCCATTCATTTGAATTGTGGTTACGGTGTACTGTTGGAGCATGCTTTCATCGTTACGTCCGCGTACAAAAATTTACCTGTTTGTATTAAACAAATGAAATTTCAACTCGACGCACCATAAAATATTTTCAACATTTCAAAGTTCAATTTTCGTGCACATGGAACTCGCTATGAGCACTTGTTTCTATTGCAATTCGTACATGTAAACCAACAGCTGCTAATCTACGCTTTGCCGTGTTCACGGATAATGCATTCTCTCGAGTTGCATTCGCATTTCTCTGTACTTCTGTAGCAGTTTATCTCTTTTAAACATCGCTTTTATCTTATAATTTTCCAAGATTTTCTGTGATAATTAGTAGTTGAAAAGTTTACTACGTTAGAATCAAATTTGTCATCATTTATTTGAGATATCGTAAGAAAGATTAATCTTGAGATGCTATTGCAGTTGTTTTCTTTTACGAATAGTGAATATTCTAAGCGATCCTAAACTTTTCCGCTGCAGTATAAGTTTGATCGATCGGGACGAAAAGGGGGAGGCGTTTATTATCGTTTTCGTCCGATATTCCGCGACGTCTCGACCGGCACGCAACTTTCGACAATATGAAATTCCAAGTTTTCCACGTTTCTCATATATTATCGAATGGGGCACCGAAAACGGTTCGGCACGGAGAAATAACTGGGTGCCCGCGACGTCGAGCGAGCGGAGTCGTGAAGTTGCGCGAAGTAATGCGCCAAGTTCGCGTCATCGGGACGAGAGGCGTCGAAAAAACAGAAAACTTGCTCGAGTTTCGCATCAATTTGTCAAGCGTAGGTACCGAAACGTACCCGCGGCTCTACGTTCCGTTCGAACTATCCTGAATCGTCGTTTTCACGCGGTCGACTGGGAAGACGAGCAAAGTCCGTTCGCTTTTTCGTTCTATTTACCCCCGCGTTCGAACCGAGTCGCGCGTTTCGATGTCGTTACGTCAACTTTAAATAAATATCGCCAACATTTCGAAGTAAAAAACACGGAAATATTAGCTTCAGTCTGGCTTTGGGAAGTACTCTCGTCAATCGAAAGTTGTCGTTCTGTTGGCACGCTGGCGCGTCCTCGGCCACAAGCTTTCAAGAATGGAGGATCTCCATCACGCGGCGACACGTCGATGCTGACTTTACAGTTTTCTCGAGCGTCGAAGAGTGCAGCCGCCACTTAATGAGATTTGTGAGATACGAGACACCCCGAGGCGCGTTCCTTTTTCCCCGTTTTCGCGTACGTTTCCTCTCCCCCGCCCTGTTATGCCCTCCACGAGTGTTCCGCGTAAGCAATTCGCGAGCGACGTAAATCACGCGCGCGTTCGAGCGTTCTCCCTAGCTAAATAGAATTTACGCGCCCGTAGTCCGCTTCGGGGACGTGTCCTTTTCACCCGACAATCTTCCACCCCCGCGAATCAACGAGAAATATATCTTGTCGAAACGGAGACGAGCTCTCCAAAGGCTCGTCGAATTTCATCGGGGTAAGAGTTGTACGGAAGTGAAAACTATTTAACTTGAACTTGCAAACGATTTCGCGAAGGGTGTTGAATTTCGGTATCTAAACAGCGATAGGGCGCGATGCAGATTCTGTGCCTGATATACAGAAACGACCGACCCCTGGTGTCGTTGGTCAGAGTATGAATTATTGCTCGATCATGATCTTTTATTACGTTGAACACGCGCCACCCTTAATTTAGCGGCGAGCTAGCGTGGTATCTGACAATAACTTACTTCGTGTTAACCAATTATACGTCCGTACCATAATAATAAGATTAGGATAACGTTTTGTATAAAATACAATAAGGTTAAAGATTGTTTGAGAATCTATGCTCTAGAATCTCCCATTAAAATTTCTCCCAGGAGTGGCCGAACACCCTGTATTATAGTCCAGTACATATTCAGTTTCCATTGTCTTAGGACAGTCTAATAACGCGTATTAAAAATACTAAAACTTTAGACGCGTGCAGTTCCGAAACTACTAGGGATTTATTAATTATTAAGGTATTGTTAGAAGCGGCAAGGCCTCCCCTTTAAAACGGTTTTTGGTTTTTGACGATCGGACTTACCGTTTTCGAGATATCGTAATTTATGTAAAAGGTAATTTTTAAAATTCCGCTGTCTCTCGCTTCCCCGTGTTAGACAAGGCTATTAACGCGTATTAAAAATAGTTAAACTTTGGACGCGTGCAGTTCCGAAACTATTAGGGTTTTCTTAATTATTGAACCACTGTTGGCAGCGGTGAACCTTCCCCTTTAAAACGGTTTTTGGTTTTTGACGATCGGACTTTCCGTTTTCGAGATATCGTAATTTATGTAAAGGGGTAATTTTTCTTAATTTGACTATCTCTGTCTCCGTCTGATGCGTCGCGCCGGACCTCCTTGTCGCACGTGAGTCGTGACTCTCGTGACCTACTTCCGCGTAGTATTTCCAAGAATTTACTACGCACTGTTTACTATTTTCGCGCGCGCGCGAGTTCATTGATAATCAATGAACGTAAACAAAGGCTTCGGACCGTCGTATCTCCGAAACTAGCCACCGCATCGACTTGAAATTAAAATCGCTATATCTCCGGAACTAATAAAGCTATCGACTCGTACAAACGCTCGTTTTAAAGGGCATTTCATCCTCTATCCGATGACTATAACAACTATTACAATTTATGCTATCTTCTATGTTTATTTTCACATTTACTTTGACGCTACATACCTAAAGAAGCTTCAACAATTCCTACTGATCGTACGACTGTATATTATACGATATAATGGAAAAATTAGGCGATTAGAAATCATTTGACCGGTCATGGTAGGAATGGGTATACACGAAGTGTCGGTAGGTTTAGTGTTAATTAATAATATAATAATATTAAATGGAAACACTTAATGTCCCACAAGATCGTTACGTCATTAATTGTTACGTGAATTCCAATTTTAGTCGAACGAACGAAATTTAAATTACAGCAAATACTTTCTGTCCAGGCCTGTACTTCCGTGATTCTTTAGAGGTTGTTCTCAGCAACTTGCAAAATAAACATAATCTTGTATAGTCGTGTACCCATTTCGTATACTCGTCGAGCGAGTAAAAAATATTCCCATCTCGGGGAAAAAAAGGAAATATTCAAAGTTTCCTCTCGGGGAATAAACATGCAGTTCTTCGCGTCGTAGCGGTCTCTCGAAAACGGTTGGCGTAGAGAAATTTAACGCGTTCCCGCGTTATTTTGCCCACGGATGTGTATTTTCCCGGGGAACCACTTGTGCGCGCGAATATCCTTATTCCATGGTTCCCGCGAGTTCGCTTTAAATTCCACCTTAAGTCTCTCTCTTTCTCTCTCGGTCGGACCAACCAGTCGAGAGAGGCGCCGTTTATTGATCAGCCTGTACGAGCGCGAATACTCTTACGCGACGGGGGATTATAAACGGGCCGCGAACTTCCCGGTACAGTTCGTTCGTTGAATTTCGCGCAAATAACGTGTTACGCAGCCTGGACTCAGCGTCTTGAATTACAAGCGCGTGCACCTCGAACGCCGGCTTGCTTCCCTCCGCGAAATTATTACGGTGCTCCAAGAAAGTATTGCGCGCTTTAAAACCTTTAATTTATTAAGTGATAACTACAGCGTAACGGAATTTCAAGCACGATTGTGTACGGTCTTCCATAGGGGGTGCACACCCCTACGAAATTGATTTCCTCCCAAATTACAGAGAGCACTCTGAACCCTCAAAGATTTAGCTCTTGGAAACTTTGCTTTGGAAGTGGCTATTTTGAAAATTCCCTTTGGCAAAAGTGTCAAGCGCTGGTCAACCGTCTTCACCTTACGTGGTTCATCGTAGCGGAAACTGATCTGATCCCGTTCCACGAGGCGTACTTCCCGTGGACGTTGAAAAATGTCCAGCCATCAATTGCAGCGATACTGCAGGCTTCTTTGCGTGCCGCCTCCGTTGCACGGTGCATTTCATTTTTCGCCGCGAAGTGTCGATAGCAAAACGCCCCGGTTTCTGGCCCCGATACGATATCAAACAGTTCATTTCTTCGACCTTATCCGAGGGTGGCTCTATTCTCGCTGCATCATGCAAACCGTTACACGGATAAGTCCATCAATCTTCGTCCGTCGACGAAATCCTTTTACCACGTTCGGGCTGTTTCACCATTGTTATGACAGATTTATTTCTTATTTCTTAATTCTTTATGCATAAAGTCAGTTTTTAGAGTTAATAGAAATATATAAAAACGATATAAATCTATATATACTCTGTGTCCGAATATTTTCGTTATTCGCTTGGAGCTCCGGAATTCGTGCTCGTCTATATTTCGAGGGGCAACCCTCCCGCTCCGGGAGAGTCTTGTTTATTCGTTCGCCGCGATCCCCAGATTGCCTTATTCGATAAATTGTCCTGGCCTATATAGGAGCTGGCCTCGGAAAGGCGACGCGGGATGACGCCGGGAGAGATGCAAATGCAATTTCATTCATTGATTGGCGTCGTCATGGCGACCAAGACGAAGACGAACTGACGTCACTTTGATGTCTTTCTGCACCCCCCCGGGGGACGAGGACCAACGACGGGGACGGGTCCGTCTCACGGATTAGAAAATAGTCCGCGGGCCTGCAATCACGCCGCGTGAATAGAGATTGCGCTGGAAATTACGTGACGCCTGAAAGTACGTGGTCGTGTGCATCGTATCTTTCCGGAGGATCTCGGGCTCGCTGTGTAACTTCCTCGTGAACGAGCAATTGCGACCATCGACTTGTCGTTTCAATTTTTCTCTATATTCGTTTTAAAATATATGTACTTCTATCAATTAGTTCATAGAAATATCGTAAGATTCCGACTAGAAATTGTTTGAAGGTAAACAGATCTTGTTTATTTATAGTTGAAATTAGCTTTGACAATTATTTTCTTGCAAATTGGATTTATATCGCTTTGAATAAATCGTCTTCATTGTTGCATCTGTCGTGTCTTTGAATAAGCTTATGTTACGTGTTACGTATGGTACTCTATCATCCCGTATGAGTAATCTTTTGTCTCCTGTTACGTATTCAGGGTAGCGTAGTTGCTGGACATTGTCTCCACAGAACACAGGAGAAATGATTTCTAGGAAAAAAACATTATGTTGTTAATCGGTATGTCTGTATATCTGTAAAATCTCGGTATAAAAGAAGCTAGCTATCATTAAAAAGAATGGCAGTCTAAACAGCAATATGTAGTCGTTTAAACTACAAGCGACGTTCGATGGTAATAGATTCGCCTCGATCGAAATCTGAATATCTCGCGATTTACGGTAGTCGTTCTTTCCTTCGTTTCTCGAAGCAATCCCGTACATCGATTGCGAGTAGTCGCGACTGGTGTTTACCG
Organism: Colletes gigas; assembly: GCF_013123115.1. Lineage (NCBI taxonomy): Eukaryota > Metazoa > Arthropoda > Insecta > Hymenoptera > Colletidae > Colletes > Colletes gigas. Next base: position 241,589 of record NW_025106643.1, on the reverse strand, counting down.
ACGTATGAGAATAGGTGGGCGGAAATCAAGAATTCGATATCGTTGGATTAGCGTGTCGGGGAACGTCGTCCCGTGGAACCACGACGAGCACGAAGAAACTGTTCTGCATTTGGGCGGGCGAGCACTCGTTCGAAAGGAATATTTGACGGAGCAGTCGGTCGTCGGAACGAATGTTGATCGAGCGAATTGACTGAAGTTACCCCCGGCGTTTCGATTCGATGCTTCCGTTCTGGAATCGACGAAGCTGCACGGTTTGCTGCTCGTTCGCTCGTCACATTGTTTCCTCGGCTCGATTGGTTTTTACATAACTCGCCGTTGCCGCGATTTAGCCGCGAAACGTTTCGAAAGAGGCATCTCGTGCTAATTTCCACGGAGGTTTCTTCCGCGAACAGAGGGGAGAGGGGGGCAAGGTAGCAGAAAAAAATGAAAGACTTCTTTTGACCAAGCCAGATTTTGTTCCTACACTCTTCTGGACCCCGTACCATCCGTCTGTTTCGTTTATACAGCTTTCTGCAGACTCGGCTAGTCAGATTCTTCTCTCTGTTTTTCGACGTTCCTTTTATATTTTTCTCCCGCTTTTTTTCCGGTCGCGTTTCCACTTTTTTGCCTGTTTAATCGCCGTCTCTCTATCCCCGTTTTCCTTCACTTGTTTGCGCCCACCCACCCCCTCGGCTTTTCGGACCTTTTTTCTCTCTCATCCCATCTTCCAACCGTGTCCACAACTTCGAATTCTACGGTTGGCGCGGCACAATGTGGACAAACTGAACGCGTCGATGGTGATTTCCTTTTTCGCGTCTCTGGCAATATCGATGTTTCCTCTTTTTTTCTTTCTAATCGATGAATTTTTTATCGTTGAATTACGTTATCGTAAGGTAATTTTGCGTTAGTTTTTGTCGAGGTTTCGATAGCATTGGTTTTCTTACGATTTCGATGTTCTTCTTTATATTCGTGTCTGTTGTTTCTTCGTCCTCTCTTTGGCGCACGAAGAGATAAAAAGTTGCAATAAAACAGCACCGTGGATCTGCCTTGTATTTGCAATTTCTTTCTAGTCGCTATCCTCCTTTTGCTCCTGTTTGTTTGGGAAAAGTTCTCGAAATCGCTTCTACGTACTCGAATAGAAATACCAATACGTAACTCGAGCAAACTCGCCAGAGAATTTGTCGAGCTGTGTGAACTGCATGAAAATACTTCGTCCCATTCTCCCGCAATTTTTAAATCAACATACATTTTTCCTTATAAACGCGCGATACAAATTTCACCGCTTCCTACTCTCGTGCATCGAACTACATCAGTTTTCCAAAGAATCTTTCAGCTACGTAAAATCAACCATCGACAGAAGTGTTTGATTGATTTCTTACGGTTCCCTCCAACGAGTATTTTCACTCACAATGTTATTAATAAGTTTCATAGAGAAGAAAACGATTAGAAAATTTATCGAACCTGACAAATGTGAATGAAGTGTAATAATTTCACGATTGGACCGTAATAATAATAACGATATTATTGCAAAATGTTGCCATTAAGAAAGTTTGAGAAAATGAAATTTTGCCATACGACTCGTGCAATTGTAGTCTATAAAATAAATTCCGCTACACTATTATTTTATGCATTTTCAATAACAGAGATCTTGTTTTCTTATATCGAAGAGGTCAGCTTATAGTATTGCCGAGAAAACTGCAGCAGTTTTCATTGGAAATTGAATAATATTTTTACGGATATTTTCATGAAAAGTTTGCGTTTCCAATTGAACGAAGGAAGGATGATATGAATTACTATCGAGGTAACTGTGATCCAAAATTTTATAGATAATAAACTCCTACTCTCGCATAACACCGGATAGTCTGAGTGACGGATTAATTTGAATTTAGTGTTATTTTATTAAAATATTATTTTTTCTTTTTTAATCTGAGAGGTTAATTTTCGGGAATTAATATAAGGGAAAGAGAAAATTGATTTTTTTTTAATTGATCTGACACGAGACTGCCCCCTTAAATTGAAATTAATACAGACGATGTAGGATCGTCGAGATTATTCAGCCAATCGAGATATGGATTCGCTTGAACCCTCGCTAAAACGAACAGGAGACTCGGTTTGTGCGGCCGATAACGCCGAGGGGGAGAGTTTCGAGGAAATTAACACGTTTCGCGACTGATTGACACGGCGAGTTAAGCGTCCTGACAGCAGGAATCGCAGCAAGTGTTATCGTCGCGACGCGTGGGTGGCGGGTACGCTAAATGCGCGTTGAGAGGGGGTGAAGGAGCAGAGGGATGATCGGGGGAATCCACACCAAACTCGATTCCCTTTCCCATATTTTTACCTCGCGGCGAACTGGAAGATACATCTAGATAAATGCGGCGAAACGTGCCGTCGTGCAAGTTTTGTCCAATCGCGTCGATGGCGCGTCCCCTGGATCGGGGACAGGACTTTTTTTCGAGCGAGATTTACTATTGGCGGGGGGCGGGGGGAGGGGGGCGTCGATGTCGCGGTCTTCTATCAGGTGAGCTCGGTCTGCTGGGAGAACCGCGACCCCGCTTTTTTTCCGATCGAAAAATCTTGAGAGCAGAGGACATTCATTCCCTCGCACCTCGAACGTGGAAATCGCCAACTATTACAGGCAAATCAGCAGTTTTCGACGTCGGGGTGTGCTTAACACTAAATCTACCAAATGAAATTAAGTAGATTATACCTCGGTTGAGAATTTATACTTGCATTCAACCGGATTATACATAGCTCTTAAAGAAAATATCGGAGCGTGCTGCAACGGCGCTCGTATTGATAAAGATTAACCAGTGCCTCCGACGTTCCTCCTCTATTCTCCTTCCTCTAGAAAAGATTAATCATACCTTAAGACTCCAGAGCTCGGTCGTGGGACTTTTCCGTGTCTCGAAATAATCCTGAAAAGAATCTTCGAAGACTTCTCCGGGATCGGGCACGCGAAAGAACATGTCGAAAGCGGTTCTCTTCGACGCGTGCTCGATGCATAAACGTACAGATCAGGGGGTTCGTCGACGGGGGAGATTAATTATCGGGCCAGCGATCTTAATCGCGGGTAATTCGTAGGGCAGCGCGACACTTGCTGACGTCACGAACAATTTATCTATTGCGATAGGCATTTTTCTCCCTGGCTTGGCGGCTCGATAGAAAAGCAAAAGGGGAGAGCACGCGGTGGCGACCGGCTGGCTACCGGCTGGCTACCGGCTGGCTACGGGCGAACGCTTCCTGGCCACCCTCAGGCCTGCTTAAAAGACTGGAAAACAAGGGCGGATGGCCACGGAAGCGGGTGCAATTTTTTCACCGGACAAATTCGATCCGTCTTCTACCGTTTTCTAGCTCGCACATACTCGAGAGACAACCCCCTCGCCCAGGAGGCCCAGAACGTCACCATTTTCGTTTGTTCTTTCGCTACGTTTTATTTATTTATTTATCGATCGGTCGAGAATCCATTATTTTACGCGAGCCCCCTATAAAACAGCCTGCTGACGAAATGTTTCTATTACTTTCTAACGAAGCATCGATCGATAAATTAGTATCCTTGATTTTCGTCTTATTTTGCCCTCTAGAATCTCCCATTAAAATTGTTCCTTTTATTTGCTCTCTGAACATTGATTTCACCGATTCGTCGTATCGAGAGAAAAAAAAATGGCAGCCTCATATTACTGCCGCGCGGCAGTAAAAAAAGAAAATAGAAATATTTTTTTTTTTTATCCCTGGACGGTAGTGGGTGCGCCCGTTAAATAACTAGTTGGCAGCCGTCACCAATCGCGGGATGGCTCGGTCCGCGGCGAATTTTCCCGGGGAGAACGGGGAGAAAAAAACGACCATCGTACGAGCGCCGCACGAAAATAAACATTCGAATTGATTTTATTATACCTGTTCACGGTGACTCGTGGACCCGCGCCTCTCGGAATGCCTCGCAGTTTTCGATGCCTTTGATGCATCCTGTCGGTCCAATCCAGTTAGCCTCATTTGTACAACGAATTGTCGCGAGCAACGTCGCTTCCGCTTTCAACTATACAATTTCGAGTAGTTCTCGCTCGCGCGCGAACCGGTATTTATATTTCTGCTACGATCAAAAGGAAATGCATTCGGGTGGAAATTATTGTACGGGGTCTTCCGTCGATTCCCAAAACAATTAAATTGTTTGGAAAGAGGGGAATCATCGAACGGGAGTATTGTTTCTGGTTGACAAAACGTACCACGCGAAATATGTATTTCGGAATCGAGGCTAACATGCCAATTAGCGAAACGCTTTTGCCAATTTGTAACTTAAAAATAAAGTGAAAAATCTATTCGATAGATCCGGGGTTGTTGTTTACAAATTATATTACTTCCGGGTTCGGGTGAACTCGGACGCGTCGCGAGCGTATTTCGAGTACATCTTGGAGGACAGAGGTTCTTCGAATCAGGAGCAGTCTGGATGCTAAACCGCATAGAATTTATCGATGTTGACGGAGCACTCGGCTGTTCGTGTCACGTTCTTAGTCGCGAAATACCTCGGGACATCGTGGCACCTGGTTTCAATCTAGTCGAGTTCTGTCGAATGCGTCTCGAGTCCGTGTCGCGAGTACGCGTGACTGCAGTTAACGTTGGAATTATTTCTATCGGTTGCATCGCGTTAATACTCGCTGTCTTTTCGTTCGAGCAACACGCGAAATTAATGCCTGACACGGACGCAGGGGAGGGAATTCGTTTGCACAGACTCCGACGGCAAAGGCGAGCTCTTTGTCGGAGTTAACAAGTCGCTGCAGAAGCGATGCGGTGTTCTTTGTTACGAAACTGTTATTCGAAACGTGCTAGAATTTTCTAACGCGGCATTGTCGGGGGAAAAAGGTATCGGGCTCGGTTACCTTTACTGAAATTGACCACGATCGTTGATCTTTCGTCAGAGACCTTAGAAATCGTAGGTTTCAAATCGTTTCAAACCTGTGGAGACTAGAAATATTTTCTTCCATTTTTTTTAAATAAATAAAAAGCAAGAAATACAAAACTTTTTTACACGAAGCTTTGTTTTTCAGAGAATCGATTTCGAAAATTTGCAACCACGCGTACGTTCGAACGTGGCTATCGTGTCTGTCCATTACTCACTGTTTCTACTTGCGTTGGCGCTCGTAAACATTGATAGCAACGTGCTACTATCTGGTTTCCGTCAATCTAATTCCCTTCTAACTAATCAGAACCAGCCGAAGCAAACAATACCATACATAAATATTGAAATAATAACTTAACATTCATCGTTATGTTAATATCACCGTCGTTTGTATCAAAAGTTTTACGATTTTTATACAAACTGCATCACTTTGCTCCACTGTGCGCCATTACTATCGATAAGAAAGTTGTGAAGTGGTTGAATCGTGTTGCGATTTGTCGAGTTTGTAGGAGTGCCTATCTCTGGTAAACTGTCGCGGTAAGGGGGATAATTGCGAAACAACGTAATAAAGCCAGTTAAATAAACTCTGTCGCTGGCTAATAATCAGTGTCGAATCAAGAAGCCCTTCGTTACCCTGTCTCCAGAGTTATTGGCGACTCGATGGGCGTAAGATTCTCTTTCGTTTTCTCGGTCAGACTTCCTCGCGGAGAAATATCGTTCGCTAACTGTTTCCCCGACGGTTTAAGAACCTCCCCCGAAACGGCCATTATTGATTTTCCGCCGGTATGATTACGCGGATAAAAAGGAACGACGATTTGCTTTCTCCAAACGAATCTCCACTTGTTGGAAGACCGTGCCCAATCAAAGAGAACCCATTTTATATTTAAACCGCGAGCAGTCGACCGATATTTCTCGTCGTTAAGTCGGACGACGAGTTGGGGCTGATATTTTGTTGAATACTACGAATAAACATGGAATATTTTAGTTTTCACATTTTTACTTTAAGAGCATACTGTGAACTCTGTCGCTCGCAACTCCAGGGAAACATAACAGCCAACCCTGTTGACGGGAAACGTTTCGGCGCGTGTCTAGCTCATTGACAAGAAAATAAGGGGAATTTCTTTGTTGCGAACGTCGCAGACAGAAATAATATTTTCAGAACAAATACCAGTTTCTGTTCCTAACCGGGTACCGATGAAAACTTGGAGTTTAAGGATCTTCGGGATCCTCGATGACGAAACGCTCGGATCGTTTTCTCCTACGAGCTCGAATCCTCTCATCTCTCGAGCTTTGTCCGAGCTGGAAGACATTTTCATTTTTACAGAAACGAATCGTCGGAAAACCACTCCGCGCTCGTCTTCTTTTCTCCGGTAAGAAAAACCTCGGGAAATGAGCGATGATCACCGAACGCGGAATCTGGAACGAACCAATCCGAAGTTTCCACGTATAAGCGCGACGGAAAGTTCCGCGATTCCCGTTGTGAAATAGTCAGACGCGTTTCCACTGGGCGTTCCGTCGCTACAAATGAGATCGATTCCGCTCGAACGATCTTTCGTTGCAACGCGATTGCGTTCTATCCTGTATGAGTCATATCGCGTACCGGGAAGCCTCGTATTTTCCAACTTTTGTCGAACTCGCAATTTTATAGCCTCTGGGAACCAATTTTGACTAAGTTATAGACTTCAGGGGCGAAGCTAGTTCCACAAAGTAAGCAGTCGTGTTAAATTTCGGATCAAGTTCATTTAAATAAGTATTATTTTGGTCAAGATATCGAGATCCGATAAGCCACGACCGAAGAAGCGATAAAGCTGTTAAAACGATGAAGCCTCTATCATTATTTCGCGAAACGCGACGATAAAGTTGCGGCTGGACAGAGAAGGGAAACAAGGAGAGTTTATACGCATTTCCGTCCCCTTGTACAACGCGAACTTTCGTTTCCGTGAAGGTAAATCGCAACCGATTAAGCCAACATCTGGCTCGATTCTTTCTCGATTCTGGTGAATCCCTCCTCTCGGCGGGAGGACACGAGTTCTACGAGACAAGCGATTACCATTGCCGATCGAACACGCTCAACGAAATTCCCTCAAAGACACCGCGATTTCGTTGTACTTGGCCATTTATCACCTTCTGTTATTATCCCGAACGATTGAAAGTATCGAATAATGTAATTTTACAATTCTGTCGATCCATATTTTTTTTAGAAAAAGAAACGTCTGTCAAATGTATCGCTGTTAACCTTTTCTGTAAATTTCATCGAACGAGCGAGAATAATATTTCCAAATTCTCGTGTCTACGATATTTTATTTCGCTTCGCGGCGTTCAATTCTTTTGCCGTCGTTCCGGGGTAATCGAGGGCGACTTAGTAACGGGCACGGGCTTAAGCCAGCAAATTGTAATTCGAAGTGCTGCAGGCTTCCTTTTTCCCTTCATTGTTAAGGCTACTTTAACGTAATTGCGAGCCTTTGGGAACATCTTTAAGGGGATAAAGGTGTTTCCTTGAAGTAGCGCCGAATCCATTCCGCGAATAAATGTTCGCGAAAAAGTCCCGCGGCGCCATTGTCGACGAGGAAAACGGCTAACTGGATTTTTTCGCGTTTCCCTTTCCACCTTGTAAATAATGTCGTTAGACAAACATTAGAACGGTTAGGCGGTTAATTCGATAAACTCTTCCGGGCGATTCAGTCCCGTTTCTTCCAATCAGCCTGTCCCGTAAATCAATTATCGATTAAGAAGCCTGAGGCGAGGGGGTGGTAGCGGCCGGTGGAAAAAGGGTGGTTTTCGTGGCCTCGAGTTCGAGGAGGCGGCGCTGTAGGAAGTTGTGGAATTCGTGGCGGATCGAACCACGATAAAATTAACGTTCCTGTCGGGTTCGCGAGCATCCGAAGAAGGCCGGTCGATGAATAACCAAGATATGTTGAGAGCAAGCTCTATATTAAATGGAAAATATTCGATAAAGTGCTCTGGAAAAATAACTTTGCTCGCAGAACACCGGGCAATCTTCTAATATCGGTGAATTCATACCGGTTGTAACGAGGGAATCTGTTAGATCGGATATTCGTGATATTCAGGTAGAAATTTGATCGTGGCTATTCGGTGGATGGAATCGAGAACGCTTATGAATATCAAGTTCGATGGAAGTTTTAAGCACCGGTGAAAGAACTGTCTCGTACGCGATTGCGAATCTGTCTCTAGATTTGTCTGTTTCAATAATTCATCGCGGCTGTCTCGACGAGTCAGAGTGAAAAATTCGAAAAAGATCCAAGTTTCCGTGCGTTTGCAAAGCATCGTGACGCTGTCCGAACCAGCGGATGATCTCAACGATTAACTCGCGATAGGGAAATATCTCGCGGGGAACGGGAACAATACCGAAATTAATAAAATCGATGCCGGTGCTGATCAACGGGACCGCGGACAACGGGACCGCGAGAGGGAAGCTGATTTACATTTACCCGGTGAATTTTAATTAACGCCCCTTAATTAATCCTCGACTCGGCGTAGGGGGGATGAAAGCTCGCGCATAAATCTCGCTACAATCCAATTCTGTAAAAACTCGCGCTGTCCCGAGAGCGGGAGAACGCCAGGCGCGCGGCGTTCGTAAATCTTCTTTAACCTCAGCTATGTGCTACCGTTGATCCGCGTGGAAAGCTGATCATCGGGATGGCTGAAACGATCGACGCGGAATGCAAGACGCTGCCACCGAGATTTACCACCCGAAAGTGGTTTCCACGTGTCACTCGTGAAAGTTGCAGGCTTTATATAAATGTGGAGTAATGAAAAACCAAGTAAAAAACGAAGAATGAAATGTTTCTCATACGAAGCTCAATTTTCGAGAAAATTGAATTCGATTTAAACGTCGGTGGAAGTGGAAATAGTAAATAATGGACCCAACGCGCCAACCTAATCGTAATGAATAGCTTCCATAACCATGATTCTTGTACGGACGACATACGTATTTTTTTTTTTTAATCTATTGAAAAAATACATGAACCGTTGGGCTAGGTGAAAAAAGCACGCTCTTCGAAACAAAACTGTGACATCGCATTCAACGAAAAAGGAATTGAAAATTTTTTGGAGTGACAACGTACTAGAGAAAAATACTAAAAATGGCTAGAAAGAATGAAACATTTTTGTTTTTATATATAGTAGAACAATCAATGCAGATATACCGGTTGCTTTCCTGACCATAAAGATACATTTACTATATAGGTGAGTTTATTGTACTCAATAATCAATAGAAAACAAACGAGAAAGTATATAAAACATGTTTTTCTAAATTATTAATAGCAAATGCATCCAATTTTAGGAATGAAAACGGTCTATTTTCCTTTCATGATAATTCTGAAAACTTCACAACCTGCTAAAGGAAAGCAAATTTTATTCATTTAGAATTCATTAACGGATTTTTTTAAGCCAACGTTGAGCTAGTTTACGAATGAATTAAAAATTTTTATTCGCAGAGAAAATTTGTCCAACTCTGCCCTCCTCGATCGTTCTAAACTTAGCACGAAGAGAGTGACTGAAAGATAATAAAAGTTTCGTAATGGCCATATAGAAAAAGGAATTAGGCAAGTTTCTTGAATGATTAGCAGCGTGAAGACCTTATGCCAGAAGAATCGCCATTAAATTAAAAGTACAAAAATCAATATCTCTCTCTCTCTCGCCGGAGGCTAGAACTCGGGTTGCGAGCGCCACGCGATGGAAAGCCTCTTTAAAAACTCCTTCAAAATGCAAACAGCTTTTTTGCAATCTCTTCAACTTTTATTGAACTATCATTTTTACTACCTTCGTACACCGTATACATTCTGAATTACATAGTTCCGAGGTAGTTCGTTCTTGAGAAGGAACAAACGCAGCCTCGTAACTAAGGGAGCCAGGAATTCGAGAGGATCAATTTTAAAGTCAATCTCCTGCTATTCAATCGCAAAATACATCGGATTATTATAACACAAATTTTCTGTAGAGTCAATGTTTACTAAGATATTGATCATTCCTGTCTTTCATATCTTTCGAGTTTCGGTAAAATGTTTATTTCTAGCCCAAACGTTAATTGCAAACACGAAATCTTCGTCACCAATTTTAATTTCAATTAGAAACAATTAAAAAGAATAATTTTAGTTGCTCCTTCGGAGTAATTGGATCGTCTGAAAGTATAAACTCTCGGAATTACCAATTCTAATAGCTTGAAGCGATGTTTCTTAACTTTTTAAGCACACGACATAGTTTCTAAGAAGGTTCTTAATCTTTTTGGATTCTTAGCATGGTTCGGAAGAAACAACCGACACAGTTCTTAATCATGAATAATTACAAGTTAGAGTGTTAAAAATTACACAATATAAACTTGAACGTACCCTTAATTATAGACGCTTCACAACTTAGTTAGCTTTGTCTGCACTTCTAGGCTCGAAATATTTAAAAACACAAAAAAAGAACTGGTTTCGTACTCTTTATATTTAATACAGAAAAATTGTATATTACACCCTGTGTATCAGGAAGAACGACAAATAATTTCTGGATTCAAATAGAATTCACGGAGACCTCGGCGTTGAATAATTCAAGTACCGGTGCAATAAAATCGATATTATTATTTCTGTTCGACATCGTGTCTCTGGTCGGATCCCTGTTTTTGGATCACCCGTGACATTACAGAGGCAAATCGTCCGCCTCGTTCTACCTGTTCTCCTTGCGGATTCGTCCTTCTGGCCGATATTATAGCCTCCTGGCGTTGCGGAGGTACCCTTTCGACGCGCGCGCGTGTTGCATTGCGGCTGCAGCCGTCATCCGCTGCACATCCGCTGCACATCCGCTGCACATCCGCTCGGTGCAGCATGCAGTTTCATGCAGGCCAGCGCAGACCGCTGCTCTGCGGCCAAGTCGAGGTCCATCCTTGGCTTAATATGCGGCGAAACTTCCCTATCGAGGGCCGAGGAATCCCCTGTTAGCCGTGAAATATCGTTAGCGACGATAGCGTGTCTCCTTGGTTGCGTTCTCCTCGCAATATCGACTATATTGACCCTAAAGCAAAGTTAACCAAAGAGAACGAGAACGTCAGTTTCGACCAGTGCAACCATTTATCCTACGTGGCTCATTCCGAAAACGACCGATTTATTCTACAAAATTAATTTGTGACCTAATTTATATTAGAACAGTGTGTCTGGTTTGCTAAGGGTAGGTACTCGATGTTATTTTAGCGGTAGTAAGGACCGCCATTTCCGTCGCGGCCGTTGGCAAAACCGATCGACGAATCGATTCTGGGCGAAAATTGTCGGCAATTGAATTCCGCGATCGAAAGATTATTTGTCGCTGGTTTCTGCGATAAAGTTAACGAGGGAACGCGAGCGTTAGTTTCGTCGAGTGAAACATTTATCGGCCGCTATCTTCGTGTCTGGCGTAGATATTTTAGGGGGAAAACTGTCCGATTAATGGATGGAACAATTCCAGGCGAAACGTCGACAATTGAATCTCGCGATGGACAAATTATTTGTCGATAGTTTCTGCAGTGAAGTTCGCTAGGAACAGAGCCACGTTGGTACCAATGGTTTTAACGTGTATCGACCGCCATCTTCGTTCCTGGCGTATACATTTCGTGGTAAAAGTTTCCGGAAGGTTAATGGACGGAACGATTCCGAGCCAAATTTCGACGATTGAATCTTGCAGAGGGAATATATTTATCGATCTCGTTGTACGGGGATCTCGAAAATCGTGGCAAGTTCTCGTAGTACGAGAGAATTCCGTATAATCGTCGTTAAGCACGAACTTCCCTAATAGAAGCACTGGCTGCGGTCCTTGGCGAGTAACTGGCTTTAAATTTTACGACACTCGTATTAAAGTATTGTTCCGATAAAGTTAACGGTGGAACTGGAACGTTGGTTTCATCGGGTGCAACATTTATCGGCCACCGTCTCCGTTTCGGGCGCGGTCGATGGCGAGGCTGTTCAATTAATGGATCCGTACCAAAATTTCGTGAATTCAATATCGCAATGTACACGTTATTTGATCTCGTAGAGTGGTATCCTGAAGATCGTCGAAATTATACATGGTCTAAAATTTCAGCTGCAATTATTCTCAATGATTGAATTCCGGGAGAGAACTTAACACGGACGAACACGTAAGAGTATTATTTTAATTGAAAAAAATTACTCGAAATATCCTCGAGCAGTCGATTGGCGGGAATTTTTGAACGGCGTTTTCAGTTTCGCCGGGAAATCGACGCGTTCTCTAGCGACGAAACTGTGATTTGAATTTTTCATTGACCCCGCGGGTGATACACAGGGAATATCTAAATCATGATTGAACGACCCGCTTTGAAATATAATGGCCTCGTCGCGGGAAAATTTATATTCCGTTTTATCGCGGCGTTCTCCTCGTTTTTCGATTCGCTGTGCGTGATAGGGGCACACGTTGAACGTATCCTCCAGCTGGAACATGTCGATGGGGAACGAAAATTCGCAATACTGGTCGATCTTCTAGAGAGGCCAGAAGCATTATAGCGACAGGACAAATTGAAATAATTACTGCTCGGGAAAGTTTTAGCCAGGAAGTTCTTTTTGTCAGTTTTATCGTCTAGAAACGAACAATCAGGGTCGAAACAACTTTTAACACACATCGTCCATATAAAATATTTAAAATCACAGCATTTTGACTCGTTCCTGCGATTCCAACGCTGCTGACGCGTCGTCGTGACGCCTGTTATTTAAATTGTCGTTCGACGATCATTTATTTGCACGTTCGCGCGGCAAATTTACACAACAGAATTGCGTCCGTTTGACGTTATCTCCGTACAAATATGTGGAATCGCTCGTTAGATGCGCGTTGCCCACGTCTCATTAATCGAAAAACACGCAGCGGCGTAATCGACGCGCGGCGAGTGTAAACAACGCTCGTGGAAACAACTGCAACCACGAACAATTGCCTATCGTTTCCAGCTACGCTTTGCTCGTCCAGCGAGTAGCTTGCGATCATGGACAGGGATTTTTCGCCAGAAACGTGCCCATGGTCGCTTCATCTTGCGATCAAACGCGAATCTAGGTAATAAAAATTCATCATTTTGGCTATTTTTTCCTGAAGCGAGCCAATTTGACTCGTACAACAAAATTCAAGTTTGCAAAAAAAAAATGGTTCCAAATCAATTTAAACGAAAAATTTCATCGAGAACATTTTGTACGTATACACCTGTGTGGTTAGAGACAACTGTGGAGGGAATAGTACTGTCACCTATGAACACGCTGATCCGTCATGGTGTTTTCGTAACCCAAACCCGGCCAGGCTTTCGCAAAACGCCCAACTCTATTAACCCACTTTGGGTTGTGTACAGAACGGCGCGTAGCCCGGGACTAGAAATATCAAACTAATTTAAAAGTTCCCTTCGTTACGCAACCCGGCACCAGAAGAATGCTCCTGGCAGTTTAATCGGGACGAAAAAACCGGGCGAAAGTACGTTTAACCGAAACACAATTATCGGGCAGTTCGACTTTTAAGCGGAATGAGCGAGTGCCGGTGAATACAACATGATTTCCATCGGACGGGCAAAGTTTTCCGCGCGGAGAGGAGATGAAACCATTAATTTATTTTTAACACGGATGCAAAGGGATAAACCAATTTTATTACCGAGCTCGCGTGCCTCGAACAGGTTGCAGAATTTTTCAAACTTTTTATTCGAATAAACTTACAGCGTTATAAATAATACGTCAGTTTCGTTTGGCAAAAGCAACGTTTAATCAGACATCTTCATGGAAGGTGTAATTTGCTGGAAATAAGAACCGTTCTAGCGACTCGTTCGATTCGAACCAGAAACGAGTTGAAATGCTGATCGCGTAGCACAGTGGTGTCTTCATCGTGACCCCGGAGTTCCTTTTTTCCAGGCGCAATCTGTACCGGGGGCGCGGCGCGTGGGGCGCTAGCTGCTCAAGATGTAGGCGTGATAACGAACTAATACGGGTTACGATGTAATCTGCATAATAATACGCGGGCGTTATTGGCCCGTGGATTTCTCTTCGGCTGCATACAGATTCAAAATTACCAGAGATGCCGCTCGTGTCTCCCTCGCGGCGCAAGGCACGTGCGCCGACAGAAGTTGAATCAGCTGCCACGAATTCTCCGACCTTATTTTCCTCCTATCGATACAAAAACCCGATCGTTTACACCAAGCGTGCTCGAATGCAAATCGTTAAAAAGTTATTAACGTTTCAAATTCCGCCCGTACTGAATTTTTTTTCTCGAAAATGCGCAGGATTTCGGGGGTATGTCTATTGGCCAAAAATGATTGTAGTTAACCCCTGCAACCGAACATAATTTTTTTCAAAACGATTCCAAACTTTTTAATTTCGCCGAAAAATTAAAGCACCTACCCCCTGTCGATTTTTCTTTCAAACTTGTTTTTCATTTTTAATGAATTTGTTTGACGCCCTACAGAAAAGTTGTCCAATACTTTTTTGTAGGTACCCATGGGCTCTACTTCAGAAATAAATTTCATTGAAATATATTCACTATTGTAGGAGTTATGGCTGTTTGAAAATTGGACCATTTTTATGGGGTTTTCCTCAGTTTACGGGGTTAAGAACCAACTTTTCGAATATTTTTACAATTTCTACATATTCTCCGTAAAAATACGCGTAGTTTGCTTTTTTAAAAATTAAAATCCGCCAATCCGTTCAGAAGTTATGACGTTTTAAAAATTTGATTGAAATTTCAGTGAAACATCTCATCGGTATGGTCAGACCTGAAATTTTTTCGGTAATGAATTTTTTTCTCGAAACTGCGTAGGATTTCGGGGGTATATCTATTGACCAAAAATGATTGTAATTGACCCCCGCAACTAAAAATATTTTTTTTAGAACGATTTAAAATTTTTTAATTTCGACGAAAAATTCCACATTTTCTCGAATTTTTTTCTAAAAAATGGGCAGGAATTCAAGTGTATGTATAATGACCTAAAATGATTGAAATTGACCCCTGTAACTAAATATAATTTTTTTGGTATGATTTGAAACTTTGTAATTTCGACGAAAAACTTCACATATTCTCGAATTTTTTTCTCAAAAGTGCGTAGGATTTCGAGGGTATGTCTAATGACCTAAAATGATTGTAATCGTCCCCACAACCTAAAATAATTTTTCCAGAAAGATTTGAAAATTTTTTTGTTCGCCGAAAAATTTAGGCCCTGTCGATTTTTCTATAAAATTCGTTTTTCATTTTTAATAAGTTTGTTTGATGTCCTACAGAAAAGTTGTCCAATACTTTTTTGTAGGTACCCATGGGCTCTACTTCAGAAATAAATTTCATTGAAATATATTCACTATTGTAGGAGTTATGGCTGTTTGAAAATTGGACCATTTTTATGGGGTTTTCCTCAGTTTACGGGGTTAAGAACCAACTTTTCGAATATTTTTACAATTTCTACATATTCTCCGTAAAAATACGCGTAGTTTGCTTTTTTTTAAATTAAAATCGTCCAACCCGTTCAGAAGTTATGACGTTTTAAAGATTCGCATGAAAATTCGGGCCGACGTTTCTGGCTAGAAATTATATTTACGGTAAGGAATTTTTTTCTCGAAACTGAGTAGGATTTCGGGGGTATGTGTAATGACCAAAAATGATTGTAATTGATCCCTGCAACTAAAAATAATTTTTCCAAAATGATTTGAAACTTTTCAATTTAATTTTTTAATAACTTTTTAACGAAGCCTAAAATATTCTGTACTATTCTTAATACATTTTATAGGAATAACCGAATGTATTTGAAATATTACTTTACCACTGGTATGCCCAGGATGAGACTCGACGCGCACCTATGCAAACAAAATAAATAAAAAGGAACGATTCTCGTAGCCGTGCACGGAAAGTCGGGCGGGACAACGCCCCGATACAAGTATTAAAACGAACCGGCAAAAAAGGGGAAAAATTAGGCGGCATCAAGAGATTAAACGTAAATTAACTGCGACGGAAAGGGGCGGACTGGCTCGTCCCGCCGCAACATAGTGTTATCGGGCAAGTTCCAAACGACCGAGCGGAAACTGAGCCTCCAGTGTAGAGTTTCCGGCGCTACGACGTATCAGACGTTCAAAGCGGTATTAGTGGCCCTATCGTAAATCTGGAATGAGCTTTAACCTCGTTGAAAAAACTGAGCGGAGAATTGGTAATGTATGCCGCGGAAGTTCGGCGTCGACCAGCGAACGACGGACGCTGGCGCGCAAAAAGCGTTTTTAATAACGCCACGGAGCTTAAAATACAATTAAGCCGACGTGTGATTGTTCAACACGGATTTCATCGTCCGTTGGATATCATGGATCACCGTGCGGGCCAGTTTTAAGCAATTAAATCACGTTGATTTTGCGGCGAGACGGAATCGGTCGTTCGTGTCCGAGAAGACTGGAACGAAAGTTTTCGTCACGCTTGTGGTTATTGCAGTTAATGGCAGTGTTTTACGGCCATTGACTTTAACGTCGTTCAACACTTATTAACCTTCTTTCGTTCGAGAACACGATTGATCCGATTAACACGATAAAAAATGATCGAAAATGGGGGTTAAAAGTATAATTCTCAAAGCGAAACATCAAAGGAAATATGTAAATCTAAATGGAGTTCATGAATTTTTCTATAAAATTATGTCCTCGTAGGAAATGTTATGAACGCTGTGTGGCAATTAAAGTGTCAAACATCATGTCGCGAACAACGGTTTGTTCAGAGAGATTTGATTTTTGTTCGCGTTGAAAAATCGCATTTTAATTGGAGCGCCATAATTTTATATTTGCCAGTTTCGAGTGCGAAGCGAACGTTCGAAGCGATGATAAAAATTAATGAGGGAAAATCGTTTTCGGGTCCTCGAGAATGGCGCGAAACGAATTTCCCTCGATTCGGAGGGAAATAATTTGAATCGCGCTAACAGGGGCGTTGGAAAATTCACATTCGCACTTTTACGAACAAACATTCTCGACCTGAGACGATCCCGACGCAATTATTTACGTCATCGCACAATTAACACGGTTTGCCTGATTATTGGCGAATACATCGAGCTCCATTTCCGATGCAAACATTTATCGTCAAATAGTTCGTAGGGAGGCGAGTCCACAGAGCTTGTAACATCTCGTGTGTCATCCCGAGGTTTCGTTATTTAATAACGAACAGTTGTCATTAGCGCAAGCCTGATTGCTCATGATCAACGGCAGTTAGCGATGTACTTGGACGTATCGAGGCGAGTAATTGCGCGATGAGCTTGATCGAAAATTAGGGTCGAAGCTGGGAAACAACAATATATTATTCGTTTCGAAAATAAATTTAATCAAAAAAAATTGATCAGATACGCACGCGATTAAGCACTTGCGCTAATATGTCTGGCCATTATTGATCGGTTCTGCTTGTATCGGCGTTTCTGTCAATAGAAGTGCTTCTACTTAATCAGGGGACTGTACAATCAATAAGACATTAATAATATTATATCATAAGATTTTTTTTAAGGGTAGGTAGACTATTTTGTATTGAGATTTTCAATGAGAAAAGCAAAGGGTTTTGTTATAGAAGAAAAACTCGATTTATTTAAAATTCTAATACCCCGTTAATCAATCTAACCAAACAACGTGTCTACTGTAAAACTCTTTCCATGTAACGTTATGCTCGGGAGACGCGAAATCCAAGGGCGGTCAACCGCAACGAATAAAAATGTTTTCACGCCTAGATGTTTCCAGGGAATTTTTTTTTCGACCGACTCGTGCAACGGACGCAACAAGTTATTTTTTTCGGCCTGTTCCGCCAGGCGAAGTGTGACAGTAATCGGCTACCGGTGTTCAAACAGCCGTAAGATTTATCAGCCAACGTCGACTCTGGTTCGTTCAGCCGCGTTTCTATACGACAACCCTCCTCCCCTACGCTGCTAATGTCGCGTTCCCGCTAAATAAAATCGATCGGTGGGACTGCGGCGGGGCCTGTGATTGCGCCACGGCCAGATGTGCACATGGCTCGAATTTGCAAGCGTACATATCATAATTAAACTCCCGATTGTAACGCGCCGGAACGCGACTCCGAATTACTCGTGGAAGATTAACCAGCCGATTCTCTGACCCGCAAACTTTCATCGAGATCAACGATACTCGGCTCGAAAACATTTATATTGACCATTGAACGGTCCATGCTCCATTAATTAGAAAATGTCAAGTTCAGCTTGACATAGAACCACAAAGGGTTAATACAATTCTGATAAATTAACTCTCCATAAGAACATTGTATTTTATCCAGTGAAAATATCAGAGTCTTCGTGCCAATCGATGATAAATATTTTTAGAAATTTCTAATTAACGGAGTTGTCGAGCACACCCAGCACTTTTGATCCCTCGAAGGGCGAGTCTCTGTTTTCCAGCATTAAACAGCCCCTAGTTCCCTCGAGCGATCGATGAACGCGTATACGTTCCTATCGCTGGAAATTGGTGTTTCCTTTGATTTCGACCATTTCATCCCTGGCGATAGAAGTAGATCGTTAGACATCGAACAGCGCGAGGTTATCGCGGTCGTAAAATATTTTCAAGCGTGCTTGTAAAAATGTTTATTGCCGCTACGTTGGCGCGACGGCGATTGAAAACGCGAACGCGAACGCGAACGCGAACGCGAACCGATTCTCTAATATTTACTCCGTCGAATCGCATTATTCCCCGTCGTTCTATATTTCTCACCCCCTGGCGACCATGCCTCCCTAGAAAACGCGATAGGAATCCCTATGAATTATTTATTCAGCGAGAAATCCGTACGTAATATCCCTCCTCCTCTGTTTATGAGAAACGAGCTTTAGGAAATGGCTGATAATTTTCGATAAAAATCTAAGCGATGTATGTACATGATTTGTTATAAAAGTTCATCCACTGTATCATCCATAGCTAACAGGGTTGCCTATTTATGGCAAAAAATATTCAGAAAATGGCTGGTAATTTTCTACGCAGCTCGCGAGGCGTATTTATGATCTATTAGAAGAACTCAAGGGCATCGAAGTTTCTAAATAAAGACCGCAACTATTATTCTTCGAGACTTGTCGTCGTTTCGACCTACATGTTGCCACGTGAGTGAATAATCGAGGCTCGAGGTTATTTACGTTCTCTGGCGTGGTCCCTTTTCCACCAAGGATCGCCTTGGACTCTCATCGAGGAACCGACCCTCTCGCGAGAGCTGCAGTCGATTCGTCCTTGCAAACCCTGGCCACAAAGGGGTAAGCCGCGCAAACAAGCGGATCCAGGGTAAACGTCGATGCTAAAATAAAACCGTGACGCGTTTCTCCGGTAACCGTCAAAGGATTTGCATGGAATGGAAACGGGTTAAGCCGAGTAAACTATCGTTCATCTCGTCCCCACCCTCTTCGTCTCTCTTCTCCTTTCATCCCCCCAGCTATCGACCATTTCGTTCCTGTTCTTTTCTTCGTGGAACGCTGGTATACCCTAGCGAGGAAAACACGTTACATAAAGTTGAAATTATTCCCACAGTCTGCACGGTGATTATTTCTTCTCCTTCGTCGGTCCCCTTTTGTCGGATGAAAATGTAACTTAACTTTCACGGCGAATTTATGCGACAAAGTGTAATCAAGTTTCGTCGTTTGCCGAGGTACGTTGATTGTTCACTTTTCCGCGGGACTCTGTGTCTTCTTTTCGCGCAACTTCCCTCTGAAAGACCTCCTGGTACGGCCGACAAGGGAACGAGTTGTTTCAGTCGGTAACGTTAAAAGTCGCCCGCTGCATAAAGCTTTTGTTATAAATTTCTCCTAGAAGTGAATTCCGGAGTCGTGACAGTTGAATGAACTTTCCCGAGAGCCGCGGAAAATAGAGTTCGGAATAGAACGATGCACGCTCCGTCAAGTCGAATTTTTCATCACGAGTTCACGACGCGACGACGAAATCTCGATGCAACCGCACTCAGATTTAACTTATCGAATTATGCATACCATCGAAACATCTGTTTTTCTTGTTCGAAGATCTAGTCTTTTATTTTCTTTATGAAGGTACGATAGTAGGTACTCGACGGAAAGAAACATTTCCATAGATCGTCAAGCAGTAAATCTTGAAAAGATTCGACAAAACGTTCCTGTATATTTTCCAACGTGTTCTCCCATACACGTAATCCCAGCTACGGGCAGATAAAAAGCACCGGGGAATGAAAATCTCGGCCAAAACTGGACTACAGATGTTACGCGATTCCATTTTCCACCGGCAGATCGAAATCGTAACGAGAGGCTTTACTTTGTCTTATCCGTTTTCCACCCTCTGCGATCCCCTCTGACCCGGAAACCTACATGTTCCTCTCACCCATCCCCACCGCCTCTCTATTCCCCAGGCTCGCCCGGAGCATATTAAATTTCTGGGGGGATATTTTCGCGACGTTTCCTGGATTTTCATGCGATCAGATGAATCCGTCCAGCACGAGGCTCTGCGGTTTAAACCGCGCGACTAAACGACTTCCATCCCGTTCCGCGCGCGTTCTTTCGACTCGTTCAACGCGCCCCGAGCCAGAGATACGGCCTCCTGTCCTCTCCAAAACGAGAATACACCGCCAGCGGGTTGCGTTCGTCATCGCGAGCGAAACGATTCGACATTCAGGGAAACAGTTTCGCGGAATGGTCGCTTTTCACGAACGACTCGGAGCTACTGTGATTCCAGCGGACGGAAACGGTGTTGTTTCTATTAAGTAGAGCGTGAGCAAAGGTTGGAAAGACCCTAAACAATCTCCTCTTACCCCAAGTATCGATCGACACTGACGGTCCAACTACTTTCATTCGTTGAAACTGTCGAACAACGCTTTGGTCGATTTTGTTTCGATCTTTCCGTGTTATTACGAGGGAGTAGAATAGAATAGCGTTGCATCGACAGAGATGTATTTTTTGAATCATGAGAAACGGAGTGGTTGCGCATGGTACGTTTCTGTTGCTAGTTTCATCTTTACAAGTACATCTTGTGCCGCGTAACATAAAATCTTTCGATGGTCGCGAGACGATTGTTAGGTTTCTTGGAGTTTCGAAGCATCGCGAAATCGTGTTTAATACTCAAGTGTCCTCGATGGGGAGGGAAGATCGCGTTACCTGGACGACGTCGTGAAATTTTGAAGCGCAGATTGTAGCCTGTAAGTTCTTCCGTTTGCCCTGCGTCGAGTAAATTTACCCGCGTTCGCGTTCCTGCGCGGATTAGCGTGACGCGAACTCTTGCTCCCCGAGACTTAATTCTCCCCCGAGTTGTCGTCGTTGTTTCAGACTGGGTCCGCGTCTCGGGGCGTATTCGTCGCGTGTTTTTCCCTGGACCGCCGCGAACTTCCATTTGTCTTGGCGACGCTCGTGGAACTTGCTACCGCACCGCGGGACGAGCCCAACATTACGATGCATGACGAGCTGAAAATTTCAACTTTAACTTTCCCTTCGAACGCCCCGCGTCGAACCTAAGACAACGGAGAGTCGTTTGTAATTGTACTATATGTATATTCTGCAACCACTCGAACAAAAAGTTCTCGTAACGTATTGTTTTTCGTTCGATGTCCAAAGTAAAAGAAATTGGTAACAAAAATAATAATAATAATAATAATAATGTAAAGAAAAGACTCTAGTATGAAATATAAAATTTAGTAATTTTCGTTGAAAGTGGTGAAACTATCTGGTGGAGTATAAAATAAAAGATGTATTATGCATTTTCATGCAGGTTCGAAATTGTGGCCTCTACTTTAAATGGGTGAAATAAACGAACGCTCTGACACACAGGGCTCGAACATTGAAAGCGCAATATCGAAACCAAATACACAGCAGTAGTTCCATTTGTGTATCAATAAACACGACTCTGCCTGGCCAACGGCTGGGAGAGCATGGTTTTTCCCGTCGAATTTGCAAACTCAATCCAGGAGGGTACATGGTAGCCTGTCTAATTGAATCCTAATGTTGACCATGTCGGACGGAAAATCAATTAGAATTCGGCGAAACGCGCGACGAGCGCCACGGCGCCGTTAATGAAATTAAACGACGCCTGAGGTAATTGTAGGTTGTCCACGACCCCCGGGCCTTTAACGCGCACACCACAACGCGGGAAAGATCGATTCACTGACGCGCTGGTGTCCCATAGTAATCGATGCGGCTTTCCATTCGACCACTCGAATCGTTCGACCCCCTCACTTTCATCGATACCTCTTCTTTCTACAGTCTGATCATTGGCATTGTCAACGATTTGTAGAACTGTTTCGTATTTAACACTGGAAAAACAAATTATTTTATAATCGACCCTTTGACGATCATGCAAATTTTGTATTCTATGTAAAGTACGCGGTATATTGTACCATGTACGATACATTAAATATAGAACGTAAGAATTTCAACCAGCTCCAGGTAACCACTGTATAGAATTGAAGAGATTAAGATTACCTAGAATGGCAAATATTGAATCAATTAAGTTAATGAAATAACGAGATTGAGATCCTGATGGATTCCTCGCGGTTGGCCAAGATTCGAAGAAATGGAATTCATGAATTACGAGATCACTAAAATTTACGTTATGCAATTTCTAATTATATTAAGACGAGATAGGAATAGTAGTCGGAAGCGCGTCGACGAAGAGTTTAACGCACGGGGAGATCGATTTCCGTGGCGGTGTCCCCCGGTAATCGACGCGCGTCTTTTGAATCGGCCACTCGAATCGTTGGAGCGCTCTTTTCCGATCCTAGTGGCGCCCCCTCCTTCTTGGTATCCCGAACGTTTGAAAGGCGCGAAGAGGACGGAGAGAGGGAAGAATAGCGGCATAAAAGAGAAACGACGATGAAAGATTTCGCGGAGTTTCGCCGACGACGCGGCACTCTCGTCGTCTGAGTGCGCCGTTTAAAAAGAAAGAGTCACTGCCGACTGAGATTAGCGCAATTCCTTTCGACGAGCCGATTACTTTTTGAAAAGCGAACGAGACACTTTGAGCCTTCTGCCTTTTCACCGTGAACGTTGCCGCTCGTCGCCTTTTTCTTTTCTTCGACGGGACTTCTGCCCGTCGTTTTATTCGGTTCGTTTTCCTTCCTTTGACACCGAGCCAGCGTCCTCGTCTTGTCATTCCTGGGTTCTCGTAGTTTTTCTGCGTCGAAACTCTGGCGGAAGGTTGCATTATAAGACATAAAACTCGTTGAACCGCAAGAATAATATTAATCCCTTTTAAGCGCGCAAGGCTAACCCTGTATATTAATATTGGCATCCATAAATATTTTCCCAGCGTAGAATTTTGAGCGTGACGTTTTGGCTTAACGTTTTCTACCTGACTGGTTGGGTACGCGGAGGCTTCATGGTCGTCCTGTGGCCTAGAACCCTTAATGGAAAGACGCTCCTTTCTTCGTTCCTTCTCTCACGTTGGCCTCATCATTTCTTCATTGACCACTTCCGCGTCACCTTTGTCCTCTTCACCTCCCGGCCAAAGTCTCGAATAACACGCTCCTCTCGGCAATTATCCTTCGGGCAGTTTGCTGTTCGGACGCCTCCTGAGAAACGGGAAGAAATAATGGCGAAAGATAGGATAAAAAAAGCGTGGAACACGTGCGTGGAAAAATCTATCTTTTTGCGTTTCCTTCGCCTGGAAAATAAATGTCGCTCCATCGCGTTTCGAGAAGTCGTTTCTTTCATGCAACTTTCACTCAACTTTCCCAGCGAACTTTTACGAATCAAAAGTTTGTAGAATGCTGTGTTTACGTTCGAGAAAAAATGATGGAGACGAGTAAACAGATTCTCGAGAACATTAGCAAACAGGTGAGCCATTTGCCAATGCGCTCAGATATACTAAACGGCTCACTATCACCACGTGTGTTTCTAGCTGATGGAAAACATGTAAATTACTGTTTGCGATGGCAGGCCGCTTAGAATGCACCATTGCAATGGACAATGAATGCATCGTGTCCTTTACATTATGGCAATAGAACGAATATACAGAGTGTTTGGCCACCTCTGGGAAAAATTCTAATGGAAGATTCCAGAGGAGAAAATAGGAGAAAAATCAAGAATACCAATTTGTTGATGGAGGGAGGTTTCGTTAAAAAGTTATTAAAGTCTAAAGTTCCGCCCGTACTGAATTTTTTTCTCGAAAATGCACAGGATTTCGGTGGTATGTCTATTCACCAAAAATTATTGTAATTGACCCCCGCGATCGAAAATAATTTTTCCAGATCGATTTGAAATTCTTTAATTTCGTCGAAATTTAGGCAGCTACTCTTCTTGGAAAACAATTATTTCCTGCTGCTTTTCCTCGACGTTTCAACGCTAATTGTCATCGAAACAAAATTGCTTGCAGCCTGTAACCGTCATGAGTTATTCACTGCTCTGTTCAGGATCGTTCGATAAACTGGAACAGTCTATAGTACTTTATGTAAAGATAGAAGAAAAGTTAAATGACCCGATGAGACTTTTTTACCTACAGTACGATTCTTCTCTTGACTAGAACTTGATACATAAATAGATATGTACAAATGCAATATGCAGTTGCACTTCCTGCAACGAGAAGTATGCATCTTTTACTCGATAAAACGATTCTTCTGGACGGGTATCCATACAAATCCAGGTACAAATTGGTATTCTTCCTTTTCGTCTTATTTTGGTCTCTAGAATTTAACTAAAAAGTATATTCATATTGTTAAATGAATCAAACCTAAATTGCTACTAAAAAATAATTACGTGTTTCTTAAATCTAATTAATTATTAAACATCCTGTATGTCCGGTTCGACTATTTCGAGCCAGCCTGTGTGCGTGGAACACTGTACACAGTTTCTTTCCAACGGGATAAAATAAACTTGTTTCTTTCTTCCGTTTAACTTTCGACTTGTCCGCCCGTTCGAAGGGCACGAAACGTAAGCTTCGAAAGATATCTGGCGTCCTTGCCCTTTGAGGTCGCAAAGCGTCACGGAAAGTCGATGCATACTCCCTTCGAGCTCATGCTCGTTTTCTCTCCTCGTGGTCTGTTCGTTCTGTTCGTAATTGAGCGGGCGATCTTAACGCTCGAACGAGCAGAAATGGGCCGCCGCTCTGGAACCGTGCCGTAGCTCGTCGAGTGTTTCATGAGCCTCGACGGGCCAACGATTCGTATTTTGTGGCCTCCACGCCGGATTCCAGCTTTGTCGAGAGTCTATCGCGGTCCTTTCGCGGCTTTGTTCTCCACTATGGAGATTTAGGCACGAAGGAACGCGGGGAAACGAGACAGCTTTTCAATCTCTTTCTTCGGTCGACGTTCGAATTATTATTTCTACGACTATCGACTACCGACTATTCAACCTCCCCGATGCTTCGAAGCACCCAGCATACACGAGAAAGGAAAAACATAGTTTCCAATTCGGCTAGCAATGCCACGGAGTGTATTTACAATACACAACCATCACTTCGTAGGATTTCTTCTCTAAGCAAGAGTTCTTTAAGAATCCACTTCTTTATTCGGGAATGGGGTTCAAGGATTGCGGTATTTCCAGTAGATTCGTCCTTTAGTCAGACAAAGAAAGCCATTGGATAAACGGATGGGGATAAGAGGGGCGAAAGATGCAGGCTCGAGGGCAGGCTGTGCAAGTCCAAGAAGCCTCGGTACAAATTTTGTAACCGAGCCAAACTCTTTTAACAGTTCACTGGCCCTCTCTGCATCATCCTCCGTTGCATTCTTCTTCCGCTGGCGTTAACCTTAAAGCAGCTTTACCGTATGTTTTATTTTTATTCCACCGCCTATTTCCCATATGTTTTAATATTCATTTCTACACTGGTTTAATTAAACACAGTTTTCGAAATGTCAGAGAAAGCAAAGAAATAATAGAGTGGAGGGTGTTCGAGCAAGTGTAGCAAGTTTCCAATTGGAAAGTAATTTCGAAGCGATGCGTCGGGAAAGCAAGTTCTATTTTCTCGTTACTTCTACGTCTCTGGTCCTGGAGGATCTTGGCCGCGATTAAGCGCCATTTTCATCGACGAATGCGTCCCGAATGAGCAAGCGCGCACTCAGGGAAACTCTGTTTTTCCGGCGTTACGACTCGACCTCCTGGAAAAGTTGGCCCAGGATTAGGGGCTCGGAGAGGATTCGGTTGACTTGCAATTTAGTTGGTTAGTTAGCACGGTAATTAACCCTTCGTTTTGCGGTCTTGGAGATCTGTGAAGGAACTATGTTTTTAGCGGGAAATGTTACCGAAACTACCGATAATTATCAGTTAATTGTTAAACTGCAAAACAGCTGGTCTGCTGTCAGCGACTTTCGCAATATGTAGTACGGTATTTCTATGAAATTAAAATATTATCGAGGCTATTATTTTTAGAATTTATTGGATTAATATTCCGGCAAACCGACATAGGTCTGCGTTTCGATTACATTTCAAAATTAAAAAACTATTTCAAATATAAGCGATCCTTTGATTTTACATCGAGTGAACATTGGGTCAGAAAAATTAAAATTAAAATTACTGGTATGGTTAAAATATTATATGTATAATCGAGTCTTTTTTTCTGATAAATATATCGGTCGTATATTACAGCAAATTAACAAAGGGCTACCTTGCAGATATATTTCACACTTAAAATTAAAAGTAACAAAGCTTACAGAATATGAAATTAAAATTACAAAACTAGTTCGTATAATAACAAGTATGTGACCCTAATCTGTAAATGCATAAAAGGCTGATTGTAGCTGAAACTGCTATTTTAAAAAGGATTCACGGATATTCGCAAACTGCTGGTCGGAAACGTTAAACAATAAATGGCTGGTTCTACTACAAACAATTTTCGACGATGGGAAAATTTTTGTCATCCGTTGTATCAAATAGCAGTAGAGAATTTGGTTGGCTCTCGCTGCGATCAAATTTCAGATTGAAACTTTCAATTGAAATTTGTTCGGAATAAGCGCCAACCAGATTCTCTATTACAAACAATTTTGTTGAATTCTAAAATTGGTCGGGATATTTTTATTATTTCATGAAAACGTTCCCGGTTCGCAGAAAATCGTTCGAACGGTTAGCGGCTAGAATATTCCGACGCAAATTTCGAAATGAAAATGTCAAGTCGGCGCAAAATCGGAACGCAGAATTCTTGCAACGCGCAAATGGCACGTGAAAATGTTAACGTAGAAAATTGTGGAATATGCAAATAACTGTTCGATGCGAAATTGTGACGCAGATTTTTTTATAAATCTTTACGAGATAAATTCGAACTCTCTACTGTGGTAGAAAAGCAGAGCTATTCAAATATACTCGAATTAATTACTTAATAAATAAACGATACTTAACACCGTTCGACCAACGATTCGTTAAACACTTTTGACGCAGAAAATTGTTCAACCACCGGGGATATGACGACCCTTGCAAAATCCCGAGGCAATGTTTTCCCAGCGCGAGCATCGAAACGACAGAAAATTTCGGTATAGAATATTTTTTCGACGACGGGAACCGCGAATCGTACGCCGTTAGTTCACAAAACAGTTTCGACGTGAAATCTATAGACACGGGCGAATCGATGTAAAATTTGGGTACGAAACGCTTCTTTTGACGCGTAAATTGTGGTCAGTGACTTTTTTTGGGGGAGTACGGGAACGAATCGATACGGAATTACAACTTTGGTGAACGTTGGGGTTGGCTTCTTTCCGCGAGGGAACCGGGGGGCTCCGTTGGCCCGAAACGGAACTTCGTTAAAGCGGCACGTTAATTGCATTCAAAACGTTTCCGCTCGCAGATTGTCACCGCGGCCGCGACAGTTCGTGGACGGGCGTCGTTTAATTACAACTTGCCAAAGAATACGGTGTACGGCGGGTTGTTGGTACGTGACTCAAATTATAAAATTATGGAAGTCGTTCGTCGAAGAAGATGGCCGTCGAAATCGAAGTAGAGCTCATGGATACCTATAAAAAAGTATTAGACAACTTTTCTGTATATCGTCAAACAAAATTACTAAAAATGAAAAATGTCATCAAATCGTTTTGAGAAAATTATTTTCGGTTCCGCTTTACTGCTTCTAAAATATTGATTCATTATTTGATTCTAATCATATTCTTCATTTCTGTTGCAGGTACGTATATATCAATTTATACAGACTCAATAATGCCGAATAACACGGGGTAAGTGTTTCTCCCATAATTGCATGTGGAAGGTATGATCACATAGCAACGGCTGAAGTAGGAGGGGAAAGTAACTAACACTAATGGCTGTAAAGGGTATTCTCTCGTTGGATCAATTACCTCTATTATTTCATGAGCCTCGATGGTAGCATATTTCATTCCGCGTGTAAAATCCCTTATATATTCTAAAGTAGCGTTTCCGAAAGATTTTTAGTCAAGTAACGGAAAAGGAACGGTAATATATTTCTCGGAGAAAGAGCAATTAGCTGCATAATATATTTATCGTATTGAATTATCCTTCCTCTTAAGTTAAATCCAAAACTTCGTCGAGTATCGAGTTCCGCGAAGTACGCTGAAGCAGTCGCAACCCAGCACTCGGAATAAAGCGTCGCTATGCCGGAAACGGATATTTAACCAAAGAGTTCTCAATTTCTTCGTTCGACATCGACAGAAGTCTGGGGACCCTATAATTACCTTTGAGTTGAGACTTTGATCGCAAGGCGTCGCGGCACGATCGCGTCGTCTATGGGAAAGATGGCGCGCCAGTAAAGGAAGGCAATTTGCAAGCAATCAGCGTTGGGACGTAGTTAAAAGCAGAGAGATCCGTCCTGGGACCATCTCGCTAACCTGTGAGTCAGCCGACGCGGTCCAACTAGGACACAAGATCTCTCCTGAGAGACACGACGGTTCTCTTACTCATGTTTCCAACTTTCCACCACCCACGTTCGATCTTTCTCTTCAGCCCTTTCATCCTCGATCATTCCTTCATTCGTTCCTCCGTCTGTCCGTCCAAACTCCCGGCGAACTTGAATCTTCCGTTTCGTCCAGGACGTAGCGTCCGCGTCTTTCGGAACCTCCCAGGACATATTATTCTTCCCGGTTCAAGGACATCGTCGCGAAACGCCGAGCAAAGTTCTCTGCTTATGCAAAAGAATGAAGTAACTTTTCCTAGCCGACAACATCCTTTTTGGGTATTCTCTGTCGGGTTAGATCGAATTAAAAAAGGACTGTTTACAGCTCTTAATGTAGCTTGAATCCTAGCATTTAGTACCCGAATGATGTGTTCATTCTTGTTCTTTTTTTATGAGGTTGCTGTATATGAAAAAGTTAATTTATTATCTGCCATTTATTATCTGTTTGTTTGAAGCTTGAAGCTGACTGAAAATGATATAGTACGCGTTCCATCGATCCTTTTACCACAAAATGATAAATTAAAATGGAATTCGAATTTGTATACCTGGGGAAACTAGAGGGATTGCATCTGGATGTGATTCAGATTCAGTGATCCGAATGTTTGGGAAAGGTTATTTCGCTACTGGCCTAGATCTCGCGTAAACTAATGATTAATGGCAATACTAGCGTGAAAACGTAATTTATTGGGGAAAAGATAGATTTCCTTTCGCGCTGTGAACATTATTCCGTGCAGTACTGTTCTTATGTGAATAAAAATACGTATTTTGCGAATGAAAAAATTTTGATTAGAAAATAGGTACTTTCTGAATTAATTATACAGTTGATTGAAACAAGTGGTCAGTACAATATCGAGCAAATGAAATTGTAGGAATATACAATTGAGAATTTAATCATTTTCGAATTATTATAATTCGTTTGATAAAGATATACGTCGCATGGGGAAAACAAATACATGTATACATCGAAGCCATAAAAATATGTCAATACACACATAGCTTTTTGCCATTATCGACAATATTTTGAATAACATAATTAAAGCGTTTCTAGAGATATTTACATGATTTGATACGCCCGGAATATCATTCCCTTTTGGCAGAGTACAATGTAGCACGACATTTATTATTATTCACGTCCAATATACGCTGCTCATTCTCGCTAATTAATACACTAGTCATTAAAACGTCCCTCTGCCTGAAGATTACTCGATGATTTCATAAGTGACCCACTATGTGTATGAATATGGAGATTGGTTTCACGCGTGCATGAAGATCGATATCGTGAACCGGTTACGCGTTGCCGGAACGTTAACCAAGCTTGGGGACACTTCGATATCATCGTCCCAGGTATGGATTAACCCTCGGGCAGTTCTCTATTTTACACTGACAGTCTTCATCGAACATACCGATACTTTTTGTTGAACCGTTCATAATCTCGCGACAATAAGCATTTGATTACGAGGGAAGTAAAGTTGCAGTGGAGTTAAAACTGACGAAATCTCTCCGTCCCCTGGTTTTCTCATCAAGAGGGCCTTCGATTGGCTAGCCAGGGGATAGAAAAACCTTAATTCGGCACTGCTTCGTCCGATGAGTTAATTTAATCGGGAGTTTCGCGAGGAACGAGCCTGGCAGTCGCCTAAATCTTTCGTTTAGCGTGCTTAATTCCACCCTACTTTAAAACTGCTGGTCACATCTCGCTGGCTATTTTCAAGTCAGCCAACCGCTCCTTAGTCACTTCTCGCTGGGCGCTTCCTCCTCGGAGGTACTTGGCACTTCCGTCACAGTGTGCTGGTTCCAGGTACTCGCAAAGTCCGATCGTCCCGCGGAATACTAAGCGCCATTTGGCAAGCCAGCCGACCATCGAGCCATCCAACTTTTCTCTTCCCTCAAACCCCTTTTCTAGCCCTCCCCGCGACTCGGTCTTACTCTTTTTCGCCACCCTCTCCAGTCACCCTGTTTCTTCGGCTGAAATGTTTTGTTTTACACCGCCAAGGCAAAAAGATCGACCGTTCTCGTTCTCCTATCGATTCGGAAAGTTTGCTTCTGAAATTTAAATGGCCCCGTTAGGGGCCTGTTGGACGTTTTATCCCCGGTCGGATGGAGCTCCACCCGCTTTCTTGCCACAAAGAACGCCCACGGTGGACGCTTTAAAAGTTTCATTCTCTGTCAATTTTAATATTCTACGCGTGCTATCCGATCGGTGAGCGAAACGAATCGTTATCGCGAAATGGCATTCTCATATTACCTTAAAAATAACCGAAAGAAATAGTTGCAATTTGATTTTTCGCGGTATTAAGACTCTGGAGAACAGTTTCTGAAAGCTCCCGGGCCACTGGTGCGCCCAAGGGGTTGCAGGGTCAAAGGATTAAGCCGCGTACAGGAATTCCGTGGGCCGCACGCTGGTTCGATTCGCCGCGCTTTTAACGGAGAAACGAAAACATGAGAGCGTTCGTGTCGTTCGGCTTAAAACAATTCAAACACGATTTTACGAGCGTGTCGTGACTTCTCGGCGAAGAGAGCCACTCCGCTCGGGCCGAACGCACGATCGCCTTCGTGTGATCCTTCGCCCCTCGGAAAACACCGTTTTCCACTCTCGAAACGGCCGCTAAACGGTCTAAAACGGTTTTTATCTCGTAACCGAGGGAAGCTTCCCGTTGGTAACGTGATTTCGTCTCCACGAGCCGTGGCGATCGATAATTCTCGAAAGGAAAAATAGAAGAAATCGAGCGTGGCCGACGAGAGCAACGGTAGTCGGCCAACTCTTCTCTCTCTCTCTCTCTCTCTCTCTCTCTCTCTCTCTCTCTTCTCCACGGCTACTTCGCCGATATTATTCTTTGGGATTTCTTCGCCGTAAAGTCTTTATTAAAAGCCGAACCGCCCGGTCGGCAGCCTGTGCAAACTTTTAACTCGATTTTTTTGATACCCTTTCCTCCCTCGTTATCGAGTTGCCGAGATCGCGTCGAGCCTTCGATCGCGTCGAGCCTTCGATCGCGTCTTCCTTTCCTCCTCCTCCTCGAGCAAGTCGAATGTCAAACATTATTGGAACAATTTTATTCCCAATCATAGCTATATTGTTCCTCGTATATCGTAGTTTACAAACGTTGATTTTTCACACTAATGCATATTATTTTTACCTGTTATCTAATTGATAGCAAGATAGAAATTAGCAACGTCGTACTGTGATCATTCGAGCCAATTCCCTTTAGTTCGTGCCCGTGAACAGAATGGGCGTATTGTTTTATAATATGATTGATGTTGCTGCACGTATCTGAGCCGGTTACGGTGGCGTACAATGCCAATGAATTATTTTAATGCCCCTACGGAAGCACTATTACGTCGAAAATGTAATTGAATGACGACCAACAAATTTAACGAGAACAAAGTGACAATATGTCGGGTTTCGTGTAATATCAAGCCACTTTTTCGAGCCGTAAAACTGTTATCGGTAATCACGGTTGACAAGACAAGCTATGGGTTGTTAAATGTTATTGCGTACCATTATTCATCATAAAATCCAATCACGGCCTTTATCGTTAATATCTAGATAAATAAATTAATTCTACGAGGACAATAGAGCAGAAATACTTATTTATTAGTATGTTTGTGGACGTTGATAGCAGCTTGTGTATACCGACGATTTAAGTCGTGTTGCTTCTTATTTTACCTCTAATTTTTCATCCGTTTTAAACGGTGCCGAAACTTAATTTACAATCCAATACAGTTTTAGAGGCAACGTGTTCTCACGAGTGGATAATGGTGCGCATTGTTGCATGCATTTTGTTCGTCGAAACGCGCGTCGATTGCCCGACACGGGGCTACTAATTAACAAACTTTCGCAGAAGGACTCGAACCGTGTTCCTCGTACGGTCATTGTCGGGATCGAAATTTTCGGAGTTCATTAGTGTAATATTAATTACACGTTTCGACAAAGTAGGATTTAACTAGACAACTATTATATCGCGTGTACGAGCATGTTCGTCCATTAGTAAACTAACGCGCGACGTTTCACGGGAAGCAAAAGTACCGGAAACAACCGCCTCGTTCGCGTGTTCCCTTTCCAGCCGCGTAATACTTTTCATCGCGCCAATGTGTTTCTCCCTGGAGTTTCAACGGAGCTTCGACGTTAATCGTTCCGCAACGAGCTTTTCAGGAATCGAAAAGCTACGGGACGGCCGCCAGTACTTCATTATTCACCGACCGCGACAAACGTAAAGAAAACGATCTGCAGTTTCTCTGTCCGCGCAGACAATAGGGGTTGCTTCAATGACGGGCAAATAATTAATCGTTACGGACAATATTTTACGCCGCGAGTCGAGCACTCGTTGGCGAACATCAAAGGTGACGATCAATTATTGCCACTTGGGGGAATTGGATTTGCGTGTTAACCGGAGCTTACTTCGGCCGATTATTGCGTCCGCTACCTTCTCTGCGAAAGAGACCCGGTCTCTCCCCGCAATCGACTGAAAGAACGAGGAAAAATCGTCCGCCCGGCTCGATGAATATTTCCCAAGACTGGTTAATAAGAGCAAACCGAACGGACGGGCAATAATCGACTAGCAGGAGAAAAGCACAAAGTAAATAAAACCGGATGGATCGTTGGACGTCGACCGTTGAAACGGAAACTGGTAACGCTGGACAGCGATTGGACCGGAGATACTTGGACGAAGTTATGGCTGATGGCTGGTTTGTAACTCAAGGATTCTGGTTATGTCCTAAAAGTATCCTGGAGACTTTATATATACGAAATTGCTCGGGCAAGACTTGATTCGGACGATCCTACGATGTTGGTGACTTGAAAAACTAATATTTTACCTATCATAGAACCTAGTCTTGATCTCCGTGTGTCAAATCACAATTTACCATTCGATCAGCCATTCTTCTTTCACGAATAGCGCGCAACATAAACCTGTCCCGTTATATCGAGCTGATCAATGGTTGTCGCTATCGATGTCGTAGCTAAACGTCGGCCTAGAAATATTTCTCTTTTGCTCAGGAACGTTTTGCTGTTATTGTTAGGCGAATATCGCGGAAACCGCGTGCACGCGAATCGATTTCGTTTTACGCACGCGCTCTTCCGCGTGGTTCCGCTCGCGTGCACGTCTCGTACACCTGGTAATTAATAACGTGCTATTGATTAATCATGTTTTTCAACGAATTCGCACTTTTCGCCGCAAACACTTGAGCTCCGGGTTTGTCGACGCGAGCCCATTAGGCTCTCCTTCGATACGGCGATTAATCGCCGGTCGTTTTCACAACACTTTGTTACCCGAACGTGTAATTTATATTTAACGGTATAATTAATAACGCCATTTTACGCAAACGCGGCCGTTTGCGTGATCGACCCAGATAGATTAATTTGCGGACAATTTATGGTATTTCACGCGGCATATAATCTATCATTCTTATATCCTTCTATAGAATACAAACTGATATCGTTTATTCGGTTTATCAATTTCACGCTAGATTATTTTGTCGATAAAGCATTATTATTAAATTTGCCAACAATTAATGCGAGGGGATTAATCTTACTCTTACCGAGGATATAATTTCGAGTTGAAAGTTTGAGCAACCGTGAGTAAATTTATGCAATCGTAGTGGTTTTAAAGTGGTGAGTAAATTATAAAACACATTCATCAAGTTACGAAACACATAAAATGTCGTTACTATGTAAATTTAATTATTCCAACTTGCTCGCATGACCCGAAATCACATTCCGGGGAAGATTAAAAATACAATAAACCCACTTAAATAAAAGCAACTTAATCTTTGAACTAAATAAAATGAACGTAAGAAATATTTTATTTATAAATTCCTAGCGGAAATGCTATTCTTTGGAAGAGCGTGTTTTAAGAAGCTTGTTATATCGTTTATGCAATAATGTTGAGAACATTTAACCTATCCTTTTTGCAAACTCACAAGCGTGCTTCGAATTTCACGTAAAATAATTCCGAACGAAATTTCCCGATTAAAATCGCCCAGAGGAGAAACCGAATCCGTAATTCAAACTCTACCCGTAACGAAATTTGTTCGTTGAAAAGCTCGAACAATTTTCCTAATATCAGCAATAATTTTTCGTCCGACGAATGTCTTAAATAGCTGACGGCCAGTATAAAATGGACTTTGGTGCACGTCGTGCTTCATTTTCATCGTTCATCCCCGTAGTTCGACCTAATTTCGTTCCATCGGAAACAACGAGCCGGAGAAATGATCGTTGACCAACTTCCTCTTTCTCTTTCGCCGTTTCCCGCGAGAAAAAAAAAAAACTAATAAATCTGACAGAACGGTCTCTTGAAAGACGCTGCCTTAATCCAGTGCCTACCTAAATCAAACCGTAAATCACGACTGCCTTCGTAGGTCGTACATCGTTGAACTACGGACAGGAGATAAGCTGAAACGCGCATTTCAGATTTGTAGTAATTTAAACCGTCCCGCGGGAACACATTTTTCAAAGTCACTCGAACATAATGCCCGTGGTAATTAAACGCGCAATGTTAAATTCGCCGAATAGATCGCTCTTGGCAGAAATTTTCACGATGGTCGAAGCTGTTGCGCGAACAGTCGACGATCGTTTTTAGTCGAACCGATTACAACGCGACGATAGGGACCGTCCGAAACAGGAAGAGATCGTTCCACCCGGAAACATTTCGCGGAGCCCTTTCTCCACCGGACCTCGACACACATAAATATGCATGAAATCGCGGACGTTAAAAGAAAAAAAAAATCACCTTCCTCTCACGGACCACGTATTCACGGGTATTCATAAAGTCCGACCGGACGGTTCTTCACAAGCTACAATCGCGTCTCGTCGGTATAATAGAGCCTTCCCGACGATGGCTCCTTTAAAGAACATGCGGCTATCATCGGACTTTGCCCGAGCACCGACTTGCCTATCAGATGATGTAACCGAGCCAGCTTCCAACCCCCTCTTGTAAACCCGGTTCCCAGGGTGTGTGGCATTCGAGTGCTCTTTTAGGCGCCAGAACGGCTACCCCTAACCCAGTGGTCGCCAACCACTCCCCAAAGATCGACAAAATTCTCATTCGAACAGCAAATAGCGTTGGCTCCCACAAAGTTCGCGAAGCCGATTATTTAGCAAATCGAAAAAGGGGTGATTCTACATGAAAAAATAAGTCTAAAATGTAGAATAAACATTTGTCATGTGACTATAATACTGGTATTTTACCAGTTAGGTTAAGAGCCCCTGGGAAGAAGGTCGATAACCACGCATCTCATCGCTGAATACCGCAGATCATCTTCCCCCGACTCTCGTAATACGTCTTGCTAAATTACGCGGTCCCGTTCGCTCCCGGGCGCTGAAAAGACCAGTTTTGCGTACTCACCGACCGACGCCGCTATTATCTCGCGAAAGTGGGTCGGCGAGCTGAATGCGCGACGGCTGAGCTGCCCCTGGAATCGATTAATGGGCCATAGTCTTCGCTCCAGAGTCGAGAGCTGGCTGATCCGTGGATAGGACTGCCCATCGGAATTGTTACTTTCAGGCAACGCGACGATGGAGAATTTTAGTTGGCAAACTCCGGTGTTTCCCAAAGTTTTATCGCGAGAAACACTCCGGTCGGGTTTGTCGCGATTTCACGTCCGTTTTTGTTGCGAGGAATTACCGAACAATCATTGACAATCAAGCTTAAATAGTAAACTCTCGTTCCTCGACTTGTTACTTTCGCGAATTGTTATTAACGGAAGAAGTCCCTTCGAGGAGAAGTAATTTTCTAAAAATTCTACACCGAAATCTCCCCTTAAAGTTTTACGTGTTAACGTTTCTTCGTAATATAGATATCCACCGAAAATATAAACGTGTTTTCTGAATCTCAATACAAATATCGAACATTTCCCGAATACTTATGAAAGTTCACGAAGCAGTATATCAATCTTCCCCAAGCCACCCTTGGTCCGACCCCCGCCTAGTTTGCATTCCGGGGCGTAACGCAATATCATTTATCTTCCATTAACATCGGAATCCATGTAAGGTAGACAAATTTTCGTGGCGCGATTCTCCGTTACGGGATCTCTCCTTTTTGCGTTCCAGCCCGCAGCACGATAGATACATCGCGATACGCGGACACGAGTATTGATGCAACCAACATTACTCCTGTGCTTTTCACGCTGTCGAGTGGCGCTCGTCGCACATACGAAACGGAGAACGCGTCAGCGTGTTCGCGAAGATGGAAAGATACGTCGGCTAGACGCGATACGATGGTTTACGACGAAAATATCAAATAGCTCCCAGCGAATCTAGCTCAATCTATTTAATCCAACGAAATGAAAGTAGCTGCTTGCTGTACGATCCCGTCGCAATAGTCGCTTAGAAATTTCTATCACTGCTCCCTGAAACGACATGTCTGCAATCACAGCTCTGCATCCAACGTCGCGCATGAAATCGGGCCTGGAATTAATACTTTCGACTCCAGTTGTCACCCAACTAATCGTTAAAAAAAAATGAACGATAAAAATTCTGTAGTTTTTATGCCAGTAAAGGATCGACAACTTTTCGAGATTTCCAATTTGAGCCGAAACTCGTTGATAAAGCCCGTTTTCGTGTTTGGTTCGTAAGTTTATTCGTGTAAATTAATGCTAGTTTGGCTAACGATGCTCGAAGGACCGGCTAACTGAATTATCTAAACGACGTTTAAATATTGCAGCGAAATGGAGCAAATGAACGCGAATAACGGTGCCGCATGGTGAACGCATTTGTACGGGAAAATGTTACCCCTCCTCGTATAATTATAGATACGCATATTGCAAACACTGCGTGACATCAATTATCCGGATTCTCGATTGCCCGAATCCTTGATTTAATTTTATTAATTAGTACTTTCGTGAATTGCTCGTTAACCCAGTAACGTCGAATTAGGCCGCAGCTAACTATACACCTATCTGCTTCTAGCGATTCTCTCACGAATTACATAATCATTAACTTGGAAATAGCTATAATGCAAATTAAAGTATAAGAGAAAGTTCGGAGAGATTAAATTATGATTTCAGTAAAACATAGTTAATCGATCGAACGTAGGACTGAAACAGCAATTTTTTAGCAAACGATCGCTTACAAGTAACACTGTACGCGGTACTGTACATACGTCCATACGTCCCAATGGTTAGAAAACCAACCCACGGAATCCTCCGTCTCGCGCTACATCCTCCTAAATGTTCGCGTAGCTCCACAATGGTACCGTGCTAGTGGCTAACAGCAAGAAACTCCAAGTTCGCCAAGTCCTAATTAGAAACTGTACTTCTGGCTACGAAGGAGTCAGTTCAAAATGTTACCAGTAAACATGCGTCCAAGTTCTCGATCTTACAATCAACGAGGCAGTCTCAGATGGGTACCATATAAACTCCAAGTCGCTGTCCTCGACGATAAACAGGACACGAGTAAATTACGTTTTTTTTGCCTCTAAGCCGGATTGCGTAATTGCAATAAATAAATTAGACGACAGAGTATGTTACGGAGGAAGAAGTCATCGATCGATGTTACTGGTAGATCCGTAGATGATCTTCTCTCTAGTTTTTGGACACTGTCAGCGGGGAGTTAGACGCGGCGATAATGTTCCGAGGGTCGGGCGTACGCTAGAAAACAGGAACAGGACGCTCACGCAGCGCCACTTTGTATCCCTGTTGAAGCATCGGACATGTCGTTCCGCGTTGAACGCGCGTGGGTGGCGGAGTCAGCGAGGCAGGCGGCGGTAGCCGAGCCGCGCCAAAAGTGCACGAGTAATGCCCGACGATTTGTCACGGGGACAATTTGTAATCGTTTGTCAGCCGGTGTACACCGTAAACACAACTAACTGCCGTCTTATTCAAATGAGGACGGGGGTGCAACTCTCTCCTACGAGCGATGCCTATCCGCGCAGCCTCGCCTCGCCTCGCCTCGCCTCGCCTCGCCTCGCCTTTCGAAACGCGTCGTCTCAAAATTCCGTCGCCCAAAGTCTTGTACGCGCGATCCGCGCGATCAATCTTGCGGAATGATCCCTGCCACTTACCCCCAACCACCCCTTTTTCGTGGACTCCGTTCTTCCGCTGTGTTCTCTGTGTTTTTTCTTTCGCCAAAAAATTTAGACACCTTTCCTTAGGAAGGTCGCGAACTTTTCTCAAAACACTTTCTCAGTATTGCCTATTCGTTGGCTTAAAACACGGGGAAACCTTCTTAACGCGAGCTTTGATACAGAGTCGGCATTTCCTTGTTGGGAAACTCAGAGGGTAGAGATGGATGGCCCGGGATAGATATCGATAAAGTTATTGTGAATCGCGGTCCTGTGCGGGCGTGTCTGGAGGCGACGATGTGCAAGCGTGTCCCTGGCGCCGCGGTGTCTGTTCTCTGATGGTATTGCTTCGTCAAAGTCGGTGGAGCGCGCTGAGAAGGAAAAAGATAGGGTCGGGTCTGGGGTGGAACGAGTGTTTGCGCCGGGACCGCGAACCCGAAGAGGACGCCATTCGATCTGAGACGCTGAAAGCCGGAAGGAAGACCGATCCAATGAGAAATTGGAAGATGCAGCGTCACCTGCCTCTCCCACCAGGATTAACGAGCATGATTGACGGAACAAAATGCTCTTGCGAGCATTGTAACGCCGTAAACTTGCCAGGTGCTATCTTTGAACGCACTGTCAAGGAAAATTCTCAAGAGAAAAATTGTCGTCGAACGACACGGTTTAAAAAAATATTGCTTGTCCGTGCGTTGGATCGTCCGTCTTGTCTTCGTTAGAGCTCGTCGTTCGATCAACCGTGGGAGAATTCGGACGACCGTATCGTCGCACGGGACACGTAAACTCGTTCGCGTCGATCATCGCGGGCACAAGTCATACCCAGCCACCGGAACACGTTGCAGCCAGACATGATATCGTATAATCTTGCACGAAAGGCTACACACTGTGACGCGTGATTCCCATTTAGTTCATCGGAAGCTGGTCCCAGCGAGAAGCTGTCATACCACTATCGCACAGGTGGCTCACTTCGGTCGACTTGGCTCTGCCATCGAATGAGGATTATCAATTAAGCAACGAACAAAGGTCTTGTCTACGACAATCGAACACGCGCTGTACGTTAATGATTCATCGATCGCTTCTGATACGCATCCCACGCCACCGGCAGGGAGTCCTCTGTGTGCTTGACAGCTGTCGTCTTCTGTTAATTGGACCTGGTGCGTCCCGTACTCCCGCATAAAGTTATTTCGTCTCAGTCTAGCAGAACGATGTTCCAATGTCAGTATTTGGTATACGATGTTCAGTAGCAGGGTTACGGTTTCCCCAAACGATGGGTTAGAAATAGTAAAAAGCTCGGTTTTTGTATGGTCCGTGAGGGTTTCCGTGACATTAACAGTGACGTCGATACGAACAAGCACGTACAGGGTAACCTACGTCTTCTGTCAATTCGGCTTTCCGGATTATTACAGCACGATTGCGTAGAACCCGTTTACCCGAGACGTGTTGCGCAAGCGATTGCCGCCGCAGAGCGTGGCGGTGGCAAGGGGGATCGACGCCGAGCCGCACGACGTCTGCCGGAAATTGTAAACGTCGTCGAA
Source organism: Colletes gigas (assembly GCF_013123115.1). Taxonomy (NCBI): domain Eukaryota; kingdom Metazoa; phylum Arthropoda; class Insecta; order Hymenoptera; family Colletidae; genus Colletes; species Colletes gigas. Next base: position 201,481 of record NW_025106643.1, on the reverse strand, counting down.
TCGCGTGCAGCCGGAAGGTGCGACTGACAGTGCTCGGACCCCATAATGCGCTGGAACCCGGTGGTGGTGCTGCTGGTGCTGCTGCTGCCTGTGCGGTTGCTTGGCTTTCGTGCTGCTACGGAAACTTACGCTCTACGTGAAAACGACGTGGGATGATGGGACTGGATGGATATCCAGTAGAACTTCGAAGATTGCACGTAATTATCTTGCCCCGAGGAAGTTTCGTGCGAACGAAACGCTGCCTGCAACGACAACGGGCCCGTCCAGGGAACCGGGACATCGAATTCTATAGTCGAGGATCGCGTGGATGGGCTGATATGCGCCTGAAATTTCTTGATCAAGTCCTCACAGATACGTGTCCCCTGTATCGCGAAAAGAAAAAGAGAAATTTTCGTCCAATACTCCGTTCGAACGAATGTAACGAAGGGAAAAACCATTGTTCGATATGCGATATCGTATCGAGGACTCGGCTGAGTTACGAACGCCCATCAAGAACGATGGAAATCACCCTGTCCTCTCTCGCCGTCCGCCTCTTCCGTGCAATATACGATCACGTGACAGGACCTTCTGGTGTCTGGCACCGAAACGATCAGGAATCGATGTTCACGCGTGCCTTGACTCGGTCCGACATAGCCGGCGAATGTTCGTGCCGTCGAGTACGCGGGTATTCGTGGTATCCCGACACGAGTACCTCGCCCACTCGGTCCGACGTTACACATCGCGTGGGGCTTCTACAAAGCGCTTTCGCCGAGTAAATCGGCGAGGAATCGTAAATACGACGCCCGTTACAAAGTAGACGACGACGCTTGTAAATGCAAAGATAAAAAAATCTTCCCGCGAGCCATCATCCGGAGAACAATACAGTTGGAGGGAGGGAAACTAACCGAGAAGAAGCCACTGAAAATACCCATGAAACTTTTCGCCAAGTATTCCCCGTCCCCTGACGAGCATCGTGGAAGTTGTATCTACCCTCTGGTCGCGATTAACAGAGCTCCCCGATTCGGGATTCGGACACGAGTAAACCAACGAGCCGTTTAATCGGATGGGTCAGTCGGTAGCCTGGAGAGAACGTCCTTGGTAGAGGTGAATGTTTGGTAAGGGTGTGGTGGCGGAGGCGCGGAATTACTTGGCGTGTCGTATCGGAGAAACGATCGCCAAGGGGGTAAGATCGTTCTCGCGAGCGGAGAAGTAGGGTCACAGCCCCCAGAAGAGCAACGAGCAAAGTCGTGTCTCACGGTGTGCACGGTTGTCTGCTCTGGTGCTCGTACAGCGGCTCCGCGTCGCCTTTACACACAACCGGAGGGCCAGAGGGTGGCGACGTTACCCCCGGTACGGTTGCCAAAGTTTAATGCACCTTTGGTTTTCGGTCGTCGCGTTTCGCCGACGGCGCACGAGGACGCCGACCGCCACGCCGCGCCAGAATGGCGCCGCGCCGCGCCGGTTGTCCCCCGTTTCCTTCTTCCACTTTTCGCTCGCTCCACGCACCATCCCCATCTTTTCCACTCCGTCCTTATCCGACCGTCTGTTTCCACGTTTGCCCTCTTCTTTTATATCCGACTTCTGGCTCGGGGTTCTTTCTCATCTCTCCTGCTCCTGCTCCTGCTCCTTCTACGACGCAGTTTCTTACGACCGACAGGCTCCGCTACATCCAAAGAGATATCTTTCCATCGTTGCACTTTATTGACCTGGCCCTTCCTCGTTATCGAACGTCCTCCTTTACGCTTCTCGCGCCTCGTTCTGTTTCTCTTTCTCGACGATTATTGCCGTTTTCGCCGCAACAAATCCCTCTACTGCATGGGGAATCAACCAACTGGCTAGAATTACCCTTGTTGGAAATGTCACCCACCTTGGAAGGTAAATGAGAAAAGCTAGCCCCGAATCAATATGCTCTTTGCTGAATACAAAACACAATCCTCGAAATAATTGTTCATGAAATGATTAATGAATGCGAGAGAAAGTGTAATGGTTTCTGAATGGGAGACTCGCGCATGCCTGAACCAGCACTGAAATTATCGGAGTAAGGATTAAGAAACCTAACGACCGGGAGTCCTGTCACTTATGCAGCTGCGTAGTTAAGACAAAGGATGATCAGCTGGGAAACCAATGAAATATAACTAGTTAAATAGGAATACTGTAGTTTGCTGCGTTGAAAGTTCCTTTGAAATTCGAAAAGACAATTTGTTGACAGTTATTCAGTGTATTATAAATAGGATGACGGAAAGTAAAATAACATTAATATATCGTTGATAATAATGTTTTAAAGAACTTATTGGATCTTACAGAATATTCAAATAAAGAGTTAAAAATTAAACACTTTTACGTAATAAGAAAGTAACAAACACCTTTTATATGCGATAGAGTAACGAGAATGACGTACCATTACGGGTATGCTACCTGCATTGTTACGTAATCGCCGTCATTATCATCTACACTTTTCATTGTAACAACGCCATATTATTACCAACTCTATTGTACAATTGGTCGATTGTGTATAAGTTTGCCACGGTTTCTAAAGAAATATGGATCAAGTATAATTAAAATAATAGAATGATTAAAATTCAACGTAGTCGTTACAAGCACGTAGACCGATTGCAACGTAAAGAAGCTTGATTTGCATATAAAACGACTAATTTGTCATGTTCTTCGGGGAAGAGGAAAGGGTGGGCGAATAATTGGGTTTGTTTTCTCAATCGACGAATCGCGATTGTTCTGTAACGAGGTTACATATCTTCTCGGAGTTACGTTGGCCTATTATTCAATCCCCCATCGAAGAGGCCAAAGTAAGACGAAAAAGAAATTCGCGTCGTGCGTTACGAGCTGCCATTTTGCAATGACGAATCCAGACGTTCAGATTCGTTTAGAAAAAAGCGAGCCATCGTGGAACTGTCATTCGATTAACGACAGATTCATTTCGCTGCTTCGTAAAGCACGAGTCACGGAGATTTAATTTCCCTGGGACCCCGTCGTCCTCGACCGTGACAATCGGGAACAAAAGAGCTGGCGTTTCAAGGATATCGAAAAACAGACGGAGAACAGGGTTATTTCCGCGCGTCCACTTTAAAGGATTGGCCGCGGCGTGTTTCGCGAAAAGAACGTTGCTGAGCTTTGTCTTTCCGAACAATCGAAACGCGAGGCAGAGTTCAACCAAACGAGCTTATCTCGTTTTTCTCGGTAAAAAATAGTCGTAGGAACCGTTTTATTTAGCAAATAGAAAGTCCAATACTATTTACAACACTTTGAATTTATTTACAAATATATTGTACACTTGCGTTTAACGGTCAACTACCAGCACAGTCGAGTTTAAGATATTTTCGGGGCTCGATTCAAGTGCTTCGATTTCCTCCGTTCTAATATTCGCCATTTACAGATTGCCGGGACACGTTTTCGTTTCGTTTCGTTTCGTTTCGTTTCGTTTCGTTTCGTTTCGTTTCGTTTCGTTTCGTTTCGTTTCGTTTCGTTTCGTTTCGTTTGCTTTCATTTCCTTGGACTCGTGACATTTACACGAGGCTCGCGCGTAAAACCACGCGATATATCGCCGCGCTTGTTCGTAAGCGCTCCCTCGGGTAAAGATTTCATAATGCAAAAGTTCATCGAATAGAAACAACATGGCGTCCGAAAGCAGTCGATTAAATTACATTTAATTAAAAGTGTACGCGTCTCGTTGAACAACCTTTCGTTCTCATCTTAGAAACGTTGTTTCGAATTTAATTAAAACGTCGCGTAAATTTTGTATTTCGCGTTCACGAATTACTGGACAATTTTGTAGGAAGTGCATGGTCGATCACCGTTGGTTATCGATCATTTCTTTTCTTTTTATGCCAGTTTCGCATTAACGAGCCCGCGTACGAGCTTGCTCGCGCAGTCATAAATGGGCCGTTGAATATTCGGGGCGTAAAATGAACAGATTTTAAAATAGTTGAAGCGTTCACGGCCGGTTAGACGCGCGTCGCATTATACATACGTCTCCGGGTATATTCAAATCGACTTATCGATTCGAACTACGGCCGACAGCCGTTTCCTCGTACGAGCCATTCATGTAAGTACGGTGTTATGCTTGTATCGTAATCAGGGTCGAGCACCCACTACCCACGCGAAATTGTTTTCCTACAAGCTAGTTCGAAGATAAAGCTCGTTTTATTGTCAGCATTTTTTCGCCTCTTTTTCTTCTTTACCCGGCCACGCAACCGCAGCTGCGCCTTTACGTGCAATTTTCCATTGGAAAATCGTTAAATTATTTATGAAACGCGTATCTCATCTTTTAAATAACAATAGATTCTAACAGAATCTTGATTTTGAAAGACGACCTTTTTCATTATTTTTCAAATTACATTATATCATAGTATGTAGTCAGAAAATGTATTGTTAATTTTGTATATTTTCCTCCGCGTGCTAACACATTCTTCGTGCATATTATCATAGATAAACATCCGGTGTCTATACACGTATAACAGTAAAGAAAAGTTGTATGTCGAATCCAGGTCGAGTTGTTAGAACGGAAAAGACTATTATGATAAAACAGAATTTAACGCGATGTCTGTCTCTATTTCTGTCGCGGTTTCATTAAACGATCGTCCGAAGCATTTCGCGAGCGGAAGGACGATAGATGATCGCGTGCGAAGAAATTGATTGAGGAATCGAGGCTGGAAAGCGCCGATAAACAATTCGCTTACAAGCGTTCCGTCGGAATCGCGAGCGAGCTTTAATTTTGGCGTCGTTCCGTCGACGTAAATTCGAGGATAGAAGTTCCCTGAGCGACGAACCCGTGGATGAGTTCGTTCCGTGCAAGAAATATCGAATCACTGATCAGCCGCGGAGTAAGTTCCCCATCGATATTATCTACCTGATGGATCGAAATTATATTATAATCCCCGGGCCGTGTGATGGATATTCTGATTGGATGGTAAATCGCTTTACTAATGGCTCGCAGTTTTGAAAGTAGATCGTGACCTAATCGCCTCTCGAGGTCCCGTGTAGATGCTTTTTCGCGGTGTGCAAGTTATAATCTTTCGATCGGGAGGATCGACGAATTCGCGCGAAGCTGTTCCAACTTAGTTCCCAGCAAACCAAAAGTAGATCGGTCAAAGTCTTCCTACTTTCAGTTCCAACGAATCCGTTCAAATATAGTGAATTCTATTTACGAAAAATCTTTTATTCGAATCGATCAACTACAACGCAGTTATTAAAGAAAGAAAACGAAATTCAGAAAAGTTCACGTTCAGGGATGACAAACTTACATTTCTCCATGCGATGATACTAAAATACAATGTACATAGTTAGCGTGCGTACCAAAGCAATTATTTTATAAAAGAAATAATAAAGCTTTTATCTTCCGTTTCTCTGAATTAATGTATCACCGACAATGTACGGAGATTCGCTTTCGAGACAAATTTACCGTGGTGCAAGGTAATATGAAAATTCGTCCGCCTTTATCAATGTTACAAAGGCTGCTTGGATGAATACCACAAAAGCACATTTTTACATTCTCTATACGATTCGTTTCTCCGTTGGATTTTTCAAGTTACAAAGAACAAAGGAAAACGTTTCCCAGTGTCTTAATACGCGAAAAATTAAATTCCAACTATTTTTTTCCGTCAATATTTACTCGAAACGCGATTCAAGTAGATTTCACCATGCTTTACGATGCATTAAAGATCTATTAAGAAGGCTGCGTGTAAAATACCGTGTAACGATACTCAAGAGGATCAACGTGTTCGTTTTTGCAATTCAGACTCACAATTAAGGGTTTGTCCAATTTATCGACCAGGCAACGAGTACACGCGAAAGTATCGGTAAATGTCGTTTCTTTCTCAGGTAGCCAATTGGACGCGAGCCAGCTCGCTTATCCACTTTCTTCGTCCGTGTAATTATATTAAGTTACGTAAGACGCACGTACTCTCTGCAAGACACTGATGAACAGTATTTAATGCAGAAATGTGCTTAGTCTCTTGTTGTAACTCGTGGAAGATAAATTCGCTGTATCCTTTCTGTGACTTTATTTTCTACCAACTAAGTTGATATTAATTAAATTTCGCTTCCATTGGAATCCGCGTAATCGAATCGAGCGTGTCGAGTTTCTATTTTTCTTTGTCCCTCGTTTAACGATTATCGCAGTTTATTGTTCGAACGTATCAAGATTCCTGCCACTACATTCTATACGAAAATGGAGCAATTGTCTCATCGGGGATGCGCAGCGTCGCGCAAAGGACTGCGGGCCAGCAGTTTCCGTCGAAAACAATATCGTAAATACCCCATTAAGGCGTCGTGTCCCACCCCCCGTGGAATCCATTTGTTTTATGCCCGCCGATACTTTGGCGACGGAGATTACAGCATCGTTTACCGATAACAGTAACTATTCGTTCGATTGGAACCACGCCGAGTACAGGGTAGGTACTTGGACGAGAATGCAAGTGTTCGTCGCGGGAAGACACGAGCCTGGGAGTTTTAATGGCACGAACGGCAATGACCGAAAGAGAGCGTCGAGTTTATGGGAAGGAAAGAGCTTTACAAGCTCCGCGTAACCGAAACCGTGGGACCATGCAACCAGCACTCTTTATATTCCCGGATCGTGTTTATCTAAACTCTCCTCGCGACCAAAGTATTCTTGAATAAATTGTTACACCGGCGGAAAGTGTTCTCACGCTGCGAATAAACCAGCGAATTGCAAAAATTATAATCTCGCTAATAAAAGATAGATATCTTTTGTCTTGAGAAAGCCAGCGATAAATGACCAGACCCGTTGCATTTTTGAGACAATAACCATCAGGCCTTCTCGTTAAAGAATCTCCATCGCGGAACGAGCAAAGTTACCGACGCACCGCAGCGACCCACGTTAGACTCGCGGGTCTACTTCATAATTCTCCCGATGTCTTCCGGTTTTGGGTTCGGGCGTGCGGCCCCAAAGCTCTTTTCTGTCTGCTCGCGGCCGGCTAGCTCGCAATAACAACCGAAAGTTGCCGCGTTTATGCCTGCATTAACTTTGAATAATTCGCAAAGTTCTTATCTAGCGTCGCCCTACATGGTGCGTAACCAGACGACGCCGCCGCGCCGGAAGTAGAAGAAGAAAACCGGCGGGAGCACCGGTTCTGGGCTTTCTGTTCTAGAAATTAATGCCACCGCGGGCTAAACAAATTTCCAACGCTGAACCAGTTGTTTCGCGATCTCTCGGCGCTCGCGGGCGCTGCAATTTCTGCCTGCCAGCAATTAAGATATTCTCCTCGACACGTTGCAAGTACCGTCGTTCGTTCCCCTTTCGGTGCACCGTTTATAACAGAACATTCTCGAATCGTCGAGGCAATTATTGGCTAGATTATCGAAGCAATCTGCCGCGTATCGTCTAGGTGGTTCGTTAAGCTGTTTGCGGATCATTTCGGCAGGCGCGATCGAAAATAATTGTTCGAACAATTAAGTTGAAAAGCGAGTAACGTTGCCGTTTAAGGATAGCTAAACGTCTTCGAAGGAAGTCGATGTTCGGAATTAGGGGTTCCCCATCGTTGGGCCAAGCTATTACTCGAAGCTAACGATGAATCTCTGCACTCGAGAAACCGCGAACGAGGTCTGTAGTGGCCAAAATTCATTCCACCTAGCCACAAATAGAGGAAAGAGCGGTGAAACAATACGAGAGGTGGAGGAACGCGGTGTGGGGGCGAGAAAGAGGTACAGTCGGCGGTCATGCGTGAAGCAACCCCAAGTGGAGGAGGGCCTCCGCGAGTCAGATTTATTGCGGATTCCTTCTTTCCGAATCGTAATACAGATGGGCCGGCAGGCAGACGGCATTACCGATGCCGCGTGCTAGAGAATCCGAGGCTGTTCTCGGGCTTTGACGCTTCGTTGGCTTCGCCGTTCGCCGTTCGCCGTTCGCCGTTCGCCGTTCATGGCGATGCATCGTCGACCGCAGACACCTCCTTCGTCGGCATCGACGAACCCCGGTTCCCTCGTGCTCGTTTTTCTCCCTTATTCGCGTTCGTCGTTCGTTTCGCCGGCTGAAATTCACGCCCGTGGAACCGTGGACGCGAAACGACCCTGCCAAGCCTGTTCTTAACACCTTCGATTTTACTGGGTTTTCGACCAGCTTCAACGTCACGGTTCCTTCCTCCTCCCGAGGGGGGAGGATATTTACGAGACAAGTGCGGCGAACTACGGCTGAAATTTAGCGAGCAGGTCAATACGAAGGTCGTACAAGGTGTTTAAAGGCAAGGTCCAAGGCTTAAGTGAACGTCCCTCTTGAAATCAACCCCCAAAATATTCCAGAAAATAATATTACTTTTTTAATAAACGTGTTCTTTTATACGATCTCTTCGAACAATACCCTTTGTAGTTCAAGATCCCGCGAACGGCCAAATTTTCCCATTCATTCGAAATCCTTTTTAATTTATATTTCTCGCGTTCAAGGGATGAAAGGGTGTGCTAACGAAGCGGTTTCTGAATTAAAGAAGAAGTCTTTCCTGCTCATAAATTTCACACTAAAAGAAGCTAAAAAATGAACGATAAAGAGAATGAAAATTCTACCTGTTTTAACTTTATAATATCAGTAGATAAATTTTAAGATAACGTACTGTGGGAAATTAGGGTAATGACGTAGGTTAAGCGTATGTTTTATTTAGGTCATCGTTTCGACTTGTACGAATACTATTTTATTTCAAGACTACTGAGATGAACATTCGCATGATTTTAAATCATAGACTCGATTTAAAAATATTTTTCCAGATAGTATCTATCTGATCGAAGGTACATAAATGTTTACGTTTCGTTTTAAAATTTGTAATTTCTCCGTGATGTTCCCTTACGATATACCCTGGATTTCGAATTCCAACGTTCGTTTCAATTTATTTTCGTCACGTTCGGGAATCGGTAAGCCGAAAAAAGGGGCGTCGAAACGGACTCCGAATCGAAAGAGACCGCATTAAATAAATCCTCGAAACAAGGTATTCCGCGGAATCGAGCTCACAAAAACACGGCTCCCTATAAAAAGAAATCCGTCCGCTGCTTTAAAAACAACGCCTTGAAAATTTATTCACCTTACGCCCACGCGACGGCCTTAAATCTAATCAGTTTCACGATTCCTGGTATCGATCGCGTCGATCGGCCGGGACGAGAAACGGCACGACGTCCCTTTCAACCATAATCGAGCGGATGGTCCACGATTTCAATCTACCAGACTGTGATATCCGGCGCGAAAAGAGGCGAATCGTCCAGTGGAAAAGAAATAGGGCGAAGAACAAGGAAAAAACAAGATGTATCGAGAATTAAAAATGGTCAACTTGTATAAAAATTGTTACTAAATTTATATATGGAATAGATTTTAGTGCATTAATAATTTGAAATGTGGCACTATTTTTTAAATATTTTCATCGTCGTCTACAAAATTAATAAATACTTAAAAAATTTTATCGATAAACATACACCTAGAAAATAAAAGTATATTTTTGTTTTCAGAACTTTCGTTCACAGTATTTTGGTCCTCTTCGAGTATGATATAAGAATAATATGACCTTTTTTCATAGTACCAAAGGCTATATTATTCTTATATTTCGCCAAAGAGGATGAAAATGCTGTGGTCGAAAGCTATGAAAATAAAGGCACGCTTTTACAGACTAACGAATAGTTGAATTTCAATCAACAACTAAGTATACACTCGAGTCATTTGAAAATGCAGAGAAATACATTTGCAAGGGTTCAAAGGTTCTGCAACTCGCGGAGGAAAGAAAGGGAAAACAGAAAGGATCGCGCACACCTGCGGCAAGTCTGGAAATATCTGAATTTGGACGACTCGGTCCTTGCGACAATGTTTACATTTACATCGGAGGTTCGAGAGAGAGAGAGAGAGAGAGAGAGAGAGAGAGAGAGAGAGAGAGAGAGAGAGCAGGGTAGAATACCATTTTGGAGCAGCCTACGGATGAAGATTCCTCCGGATCTACTCAGATTGGGTGGTCCGACCGTAAAGCTGAGGAACAGGGGCTGAGAACTAATACACTTTTTCGTCCTCCGTTTATTCCGCGCGTGAGCAGAGAACAGTGGTGGGGAGAAGGTTGTGAAACAACCTCCTAAAGATAACGAGATAACCCGTTTTCAGGACGGCATTCAAACGCCCTCATTTCCAAAAGTCTTTCCTCCGACCCAAGCCACCGTCCGCGTGCCCCTTTCTTCGTATATCCGGTCCGATCCAAACTTTCCTACGTCGCGAAGCTCTCTCGATCGTCCTCGTTCCACCCCCGCCTGGCCATTTTCCTTCCACTCGTTCGCCTCGAGAGATGTGTACAGCCTGGCCGGGCACCATTCTCGTTCCTCACTTTACTCTCGATTTTCCGTTTCGTCGTTCCGAGCCGCGCAGACCGCGAGTCGCTGCGTCGCGCTTGAAAATAGTCGCCAGGAATGCTGAGTCTCCAACATTCTCCCATGTTTCTTCCAAACTCAATATGGCGTCCGTGAACCTAGCAATCCTCTGTTTCTAACTTGCCGAGTCTCGGACGATTTACTAATAGGTGAAAGAACAGAAGAATGATAGAAGAAATCGATAGAAATATATCTGTTTTTATATTGGATTTAATAAAAGTGTTTTAACGAGAAACGGAACACTCCACAAAAATAGACTATCTAATAATAGAACCTTACTGTACAGGAATTATGTATATCTTTGTAATTGAATAAGTTATTCTCTGCTCCATTTCCAGAAGTCGCATTCATTATGCAACATCCCCACTAAAAATGTTCAAATTCTGTCCAACTCTGCCTCTGGCAATATCAGTATTTTCGACTGCGTTGTTTAACTAGGTCACACTGTGCACAGATATTACAGATATCACGCAAGTACAAATTTATTTACAGATATCATACAATTACTAGCCTGGGGCACGTTTACCCTGGCCAGGTTGCAACTTCGAATCTCGTTAAATCAATAACATTTAATTAACAACGACAATTATTCTGCTTTCGTCGATAGACAAGCAGATAGCTAGGTACAAGGAAACTGTTAGGTGGGTGGGAGGATTTCACGACGCAAAGTCAGAGGGCATTACTACAACTAACGATTACGTATCCATCAGGATGGACTTCTCGATAATTGTATCGCGGTAATGTAGATCCTGGGACAATCGTAGTCTTGCCCTCGATCCAAATTATCGAAGTAGCCTCCAGCCGAATCGGAGAAACAGACGGCGTAGGATAAATCAAGACTGCTATCTGTCTAATCACAGCCAGTGCTTAGTCCCGGTTTCCCTTTCGGGATTATTTGATAATCCATTACTGATTACGCTGTCCCAAGCCAGCAGCAAAAACAACTAAACAACCAAAACACCTACTTATTAAATAAAAGCACACAAACGGTAACACACGTTTGATAAATAGAAAATTTATGAAACGTAACATCGAACGATTCGGTTTGAAGAACCGACGCAGAATGTTCCCGGACATATACGATAGATCGACGATCGACCGTCCGCATTACCGATAGGTCGATCGGGATCGATTAACATACGCGACGCGGGGCGGCGCGGGAACGCGTGAAATTGGCCCCCGAGCTTGGACACGGTTCCGTCGAATGAAAATTTGCGTCCTCTTCCGCGTTTTCGAGAGATGACCGTTATTTTCGTTTCAAGCGATTTGCATCTGGCACGTGTCACGTTGTCGGTGCACAAGTTTCGGATAATCGCGAAGGACGCTCGAATGAGTAGTTCTCGGTTCGTCGGAACCCGAAACGTTTTCGATTACACTCGATCTCGTTTTTGTACGGCCTGTCGCGAGAGCTCGTTTTGCCCCTCCCGCCTCTTGCACTCTCCATGTATCGATGTTGATGTTGAATCGACGCGTACTAAAAAGTGCAGCCATCCTTTTAGAAAAATTCCCCGCGCGTGGCCCGGACCGAGGGAAAAAAGTCGCCACGGTTTCGGTTATCAATTTTGTCAGAAATGATTGGAGAGATGGGAGATTGTATCAATTAGAATTATTTTTGGTGAATAGACATATCGTGAAAGTATGAACGATCGTAGTTTGAAGACTTGGTGTCACGGTGATTCGCTCACGGAACTCTTGCATCTTTCAATCAAGGAAACGACACGCGGCAAACCGAGCGGAACATCGAACCGTCGAGAAAATTCGCCTCGATCGATTACGTTTAAACGAGAATTTCGCTGGGATCACGGGTAGTGTGGGTGTCGATTTTCGTGGAATCGGTAGAACGCTTTGGCGCCGGTCCTTTCCGTTCTCCTCGAACGAGCATCCGTGATTACGCTAAGCCTGAGTTCGTCTTAAAACACTGACTGCCAGTCGCTGTGGAAACCTTTGAACGACTCCGAGGGAAACGAAGGGGTCTGTCCCAGGCGGAATACGACCAACTGCAACGAGAAAAAGACATCGGGGAAATCTTCCGAGATGAGCCTCTTTTCTCCGCTTCGCGCGCCAGGACAACGAGTTTAAGGACGAGATTTCCTATCAGAGCGAGGCGCGTTCGTTCGAGAGCAACACGTACTGCAGACCCAGCTATTGTTTTCCGATATTCGTCTAACGCGTTCGGTCGGTGTAATTTCATTAGTCAACGTTGCACCCTTTTTTTACCCTTTGCTCTTGCGACTGGACACGTGAAATAGCCAAGATGAGACGGTTGACGATAATTGATTGGCAAAACGTTTCGACGGAAAGAAACCATTTTAGCCTTTCCTGCGATTAATTCAGTTCGCTACCCTTCGTCTCGATTCCCGTATACGGGCGTATTGTTGCACCTGCAGCTGCGAGAAGCCCCGTACGCTTCTCGAATTTCTTCGGGCACGCGGAGGCGGCCGTTTCGTCCCTGCGTCGCAAATACGTGCGGGACCCATGAAAACCTCCTTGGATCCCGTTCGCTTCACCCTTTCCACGGCGATTGAATTCGCGCAGATCCGATTTCCAGCCGCGATTCGCGACCCTCTCCGTCCTGGACAATAGGGGATGGGATTTCTTTCGAATTGTACCGCGCTGACATTTCGCCTGATGGATGCCGCCTTGCACGCGAGCAACAATATCGCCGTACGATTTCACCAGAATAGAGTGTAGAATGTCTCGGTGTTGATGATACAACTGGAATGGAGGGTCGAACAGTGTTTTTATTATTCCTATGTATGAGCGTACATATGCATATCATTTCAGATATCACTTCTGATACATATGGAAACGTATAACCATTACTGCTAGCTACTGCCAGCACCTCGCAGCCTCCGCTGGCTTCTGCTGGCCACTGCCGACCACACCTGATACTTCCGACAACGTATAACGATTACTACTGGTTACTGCCAACCTTCTCTCAACCTCTGTTGGCCTCTCCTGACCACCACCGCGTCTATATTTCTGACAACGTATAACGATTACGACAGGCTACTGCTAGCCTCTCCCAGCCTCTGCTGGATTCTGCTGGCCTCAGTTGACCATCGCTTATGTTTCTGACAACATATAACGATTACTACTGACTTCTGCCAAATTCCGCTGGCCTCTGCTAACCGCTGCTGACCTTTCCTGGTATCTCCGACAACGTATAACGATTACGACTGGATACTGCCAGCCCTTCCCAACCTCTGCTGGCCTTTGCTGACCACCGCTCATATTACTGACAACGCAGAACGATTACTACTGACTTCTGCCAGCCATCGCTGGCCTCTGTTGACCGATGCTGACCACTCCTGTTATTTCTGACAACGTACAACGATTACTACTTGCCCCTGCTGGTCTCTGCGCATGCCTCTGCATCCCTCTGCAGGCCCCTGCTGGTCTCCGCTTGTCACTGCTGGCCTCTGCTGACCACTGCTGACCACCCCTTATACTTCCGACAACGTACAACGATTACTACTTGTTACTGCTTGCCCCAGCTGGTCGCTGCAAGCCTCTGCATGCCACTGCATCCCTCTGCTGGCCCCTGCTGGTCTCTGCTTGTCACTGCTGGCCTCTGCTGACCACTGCTGACCCCCCTGATGCTTCCAACAACGTACAACGATTACTATCTGCCCCTGCTGGTCTCTGAATGCCTCTGCATGCCTCTGCATCCATCTGCTTGCCCCTGCTGGTCTCTACTGTCCCTTGCTGTCCCCTCTGACCCCTCTGACCCCTCTGGCCCCTGCTGACCACTGCTGACCTTTGTTTATAACTTCTTCCCTGATATATATGTATTAAAACATTGTATAATGTAAATCTATAGCAATAAATGATATAATTACAAAGAACTCTATGTGTTCTCATCATCTTTTACCTTTCTTTACCTCTCCAAATCATTCCCTTAGTTATAAGGTTCCCTGAAACTCCTTGGTTTCCCAGAACCCACTAGGAAGTCCTGAAACTCAGAACTTTGCTAAAAATTCAGAGTTTCCGAGAATTTTCGGCGTTTCCAAGAAATTCCAAGTCTTCCCAGTTGTTTCAGGACTTTCCAGCTGTTTCAGGAATTTCCAGCTGCCAAAATTTTCGTTGTTTCAGGGCTTTTTCGTTGTTTCAGGCTTTTCTAACGGTTTCAGGCTTTCCCAGCTGTTTCAGGACTTTCCAGCTGCCAAAATTTTCGTTGTTTCAGGGCTTTTTCGTTGTTTCAGGCTTTTCTAGCGGTTTCAGGCTTTTCCAGCTGTTTCAGGGCTTTCCAGCTGCCAGAAATTTCGCTGTTTCAGGACTTTTTCGTTGTTTCAGGCTTTTCTAGCGGTTTCAGGCTTTTCCAGCTGTTTCAGGAATTTCCAGCTGCCAGAAATTTCGCTGTTTCAGGCTTTTCCAGCTGTTTCAGGACTTTCTAATTGTTTCAGGACTTTCAAAAATTTAAACGGGACCCCCTCAAATCTTTTCGAGGAACTTAGAAAATTTTTCAGGTAAAAATTTTTAAGAGAACTTGAGAATTTGAAAGTTAATTTTTCGTTTTGGACTTTGTTATCATCAGGACATGATATGGGAAGAGCTGGCACGTATCTTATAACTATGGGAATGCTTTGGAGAGGTAAAGGAAGGTAAAAATGACGAGAAGACATAGAATTCTTTGAAATTATAACATTTATTGCCATACCATTTACATTATACAAAGTTTCAATACATATATATCAGGGAAGAAGTTATAAACAAAGGTCAGCAGTGGTCAGCAGGGCCCAGAGGGGTCAGAGGGGCCAGCAAGGGGCAGTAGAGACCAGCAGGGGCAAGCAGTCACAAGTAGTAATCGTTGTACGTTGTCGGAAGCGTAAGGGGTGGTCAGCAGTGGTCAGTAGGGGTCAGTAGGGGTCAGTAGGGGCCAGCAGGGGACAGCAGAGGGATGCAGAGGCATGCAGAGACCAGCAGGGGCAAGCAGTAACAAGTAGTAATCGTTGTACGTTGTCGGAAGTATAAGGGGTGGTCAGCAGTGGTCAGCAGAGGCCAGCAGTGGCAAGCAGTGGCAAGCAGAGACCAGCAGGGGTCAGCAGAGGGATGCAGAGGCATGCGCAGAGACCAGCAGGGGCAAGCAGTAACAAGTAGTAATCGTTGTACGTTGTCGGAAGCGTAAGGGGTGGTCAGCAGTGGTCAGTAGGGGGTCAGTAGGGGTCAGTAGGGGTCAGCAGGGGCCAGCAGGGGACAGCAGAGGGATGCAGAGGCATGCAGCGACCAGCAGGGGCAAGCAGTAACAAGTAGTAATCGTTGTACGTTGTCGGAAGCATCAGGGGTGGTCAGCAGTGGTCAGCAGGGGCCAGCAGAGGCCAGCAAGGGCCAGCAGAGACTGCGAGAGGCTGGCAGTAGCCAGTAGTAATAGTTATACGTGGCCAGATATATCAGAAGTGATATCTGAAATGATATACATATGTACGTGCATACATAGGATTAATAAAAAAGAATTTCTTTTGTTTCAATAATTAAAATATGATCGGGGGGTCTTAAAACGTGTATTTCAAGTTCGAGAAGGCAAATGTGAGCCTTCCTCTCTCGATTCCCAGGAGGTGGTCGGTTCGAAATTACTTTGGTCAGCTTCGGAGAATCGAGAAAGAGGGCATGCGTCAGTTTGTCTTTGTCGACTTTCCGTAACTCCACGGGGTCACGTACGCGTGATCTGACATGCGCGAGTAGAGCACCTAGGGTGCTTTTCTGGCACCCCTGGCCTTCGGTCTACAAGAGTCCAAGAGTCGAAGCACGGGCTAGCTATATGTATGTAGGTAGTTCCCCGGTTCTAGCGATGCACGCCGTGGCAATAATCGCGGCGTCTGTATGCGCGGTTTCGCATTGATAACCGGTACGTGTGCACACGTGCGCGAACGGGTACACATATGTACCGGACGGGAAAGGGAAAATAATCGTAGGACCGCGTACATCATCCAAGAAACTAGAATAGGAAGGCAATGCTCCCCCGTCGGTGGCGCGCCGCTGCCTGCTCGACTCGAAAGCTAGATGTTCCATATTTTTATCGATTTCGTGTAAATCCAGCGAAACAATGGCCGTGCTTCTCGTAAAAACCGCGAGCATCGTTGCTATGACATTTGTTGTACACGATGGAGGCGCGTGCTTCACGATGGATCGTTCTCGTAAAAGCACCCCCGGCTGACCCGACGTTTACTTCCTTTTCTCCGTCTCTCTTTTACTCTTTGCCTGCATACGCGCCGTGCCGCGCCGCCGCTCGTTCGTTGCATTACACTCGTAAATGCACGGTTCCCGGATCCATTCGCGGCAATGTTCGTTGCTGGGTTGCCAAAATGAACGTTCCGACTGCCGAACGCAGCCGCGAAACGCTCTGTTCTCCACGAAAGGTGCATCGACGACGAATTTCCCCCCACCCACTTGTGTTCACCCACAGGTGGCCGATCTTTCACGGGGCTAATTGTTCGTGTCAAAATAAGACGAAAATCGAAAGTAAGCAACGGGTGAGAGAAAAACTAGGGAACAGGGCACTTTGCATTCTAATTTAAATTACGTGGATAATTTTGTTTTTTGGAAGAATTCTGTGGTAATATTTTGACAGGTTTTTCTCGCGTGCGCCACTCGTTACTATACGCCCTGCGCAGAGTCGATTATGACGAACCATGAAATATTGAACGAGCCGCGACTTTACGATTTCCAATAGGATTCCCAATAGGTGGGATTAATATTGCCGGTTATAAAGCGGAACACGCGTTAAAGTGGATTACACGCACGCAATAACCGGCCGTTTATCAGCTGTCCAGCGAGAATGATGATCGTCGTTGGGGGATTATGGCTGACAAATAACGTCGAACGCCGAGAATCGGAGATGACTCCTTGTTT
Organism: Colletes gigas; assembly: GCF_013123115.1. NCBI lineage: Eukaryota > Metazoa > Arthropoda > Insecta > Hymenoptera > Colletidae > Colletes > Colletes gigas. Next base: position 184,303 of record NW_025106643.1, on the reverse strand, counting down.
CAGATCCTCGAAGCCCTTTCATATTAGGCGGTTAATGTTCTTCGACGCTACGGACCGCAAGTCTTGTCCTGTTGGAATTGAAGCTGGAATTGCAACTGGCTTCCTCTGGGATCTCCGGTCGCGCTAACAATTGAAACGTCGATCGAAGCGTTCGCGCCATCGATTACTGACCACGAACCGTGTCTTTCGACTAGAAATCGTGTGTGGGGAAATTTAAATGGTCAATAAATATTCCTTCTATTACAATTTCAACGAGTGTCTTCGTTATTTTCAAAAAGGATTAAAGATCAAACATTTATATTCGTTCGAGAAATTGATTCTTTAAGAGAAATGAAGATTATTTAATAGAGGTGCAGACATGCTGCCATGAAATGCCCTGCAGCCTGATTGACTTTCGCTCGTAGATTATGGCTTTGAAACGCGCAATATTTTCCGACGCGCCTTAATATTCCCCGTCGACCAGCATCAACAGCGATTATTTGTCCATCGCGAAACCGTTACCGCTTCGAAATTCGATCGTATCAACTTGCACGCAAGCTAGAACGAGACTAGTTGCACATCGTTCGAAAATAAACGCGCCTAATTGTCGCGTATTGAATATGTGGACCGGGCAAATTCGCCCGCACGGCGTCGAACGTATAAACACTAATTAGACAGGCGCGACAGTAAATTAAGGGTAATTAAACGGTAATAACTATCGCGCGATAACTACCATTAGGTATGCATGGTTTGTCATCGAACCGCCAATATCTGGGTATAACGAGCTCTGGTAACAGTTATGTTGTCTTTATCGATGTCTCCTACCGAAGAGACAGACCTGTGTCGACACCACTGCTACGTTTACGTTTCAAATTCATAATCAATCTATTTTAAGAAATGTTTTAAACTATACATATACAGTCGAGTTACGCAAATGGGACAGATATACAGAGGGTGATCGGCCATCCCTGGGAACAATTTTAATGAGATTCTAGAGGCTAAAATAAGAGGAAAATGATTAAAATTCTTCCCAGAGAAATACAGGTTTACGGAGGAAACTTTTACACGATAAGGTTTAAATTCCTAGATATTGGTTGCAGTTGTTTCGAAAAAATATCGCGTACTAAACTCTTTGATACATTGTTACGACAACCTTGCGGCACACAGAAAAATCGAGATTCTTCGATGATTGCTTTGCAACTCATTCGACTGTTCGCCCCCGTTGTTCTTTCGTCTCTCAAGAGATTTTTTCTCGACATCAATCGGTTCTGGTAACAATCCCTGACGCTGGTTGAACAGATTGAAAACCAGTCTCGAAATCACAGCCCGAATCAGTTCCATTTCGAAACGATAACTATTATTTACGTGCTCGTCGGCAGCCTCCGACGCGACGGGAGAAAAAAAGACGAAGCCACGCGACGCCGGCCGAGCGAACGTTCATCAATTAACAGGTTCACAAGGGATTATCGACAAACCGCAGCGAACGCATCAGCGTTCCTCCTAACTCGTATTGACAAACCGTTTCAATTTCATCCGGTCAGTCTTCCGTGTATAGGCTCTAACATAATGGCTGGAACCCGCTTCGAAAACAAACTCGACGCTAAAGCAGACGAATTTTACGTTGTTACGTTTGCTATTTTATATTATTACTTTTATATTATATAAGCGTGTTTAGACTCGTGTGACCGAATGTACTTAAAAGGACCAGCACATTACAGAAATGCTATCGCAAATTTCCAACACGCCATGCGCTTATCAACAGAACCGAAATGATTCATAGAGCGGTGTAAGTTAGTGTTGAGAAAATAGCCAGGAAACCTGTACCCGAGGTATCGAGCGTCGTGAACAGTGAAATAGAATTAGAATTCCTAAGAGTATCAATGGCTACATTAATGATACCTGCTCTAACTTGAAAACAAATATGTGAAATCGGGCATACCAAGAATAACTCGTTTAAATCCTAAATTTGTTGCTTTAAAAAACGAGTTTCGGTGTTTCTGTATTCTCGTGCATCGTGTTGCGTAGCAACGATACGTTAACGGTGTCCTGCGAGCAACGTTGCTCTGAAAACTCGCGTCTCCCAGCATTTACCTGATTGCTCGAACCGGCTCGTATTATACCCGCATTGAATTCGGTATTACTACTATCTACCCCTTCGCGTTTCTCATTCCCCAGCTACGTGAAAAGCGTATCCATAACGAGTATCGATATCAGTCGGCGCGGGAACGCGACGAGAATTTCGTATATTCCGCTGGATTCCTTAAAAATTATATTCGACCCAATTTACCTAAATTGACGTCGTTCCTGGGGACCCGTGCAGCAGATGGTGCCGGTGCTGGTGTACGATTGCAGAGCATCTCGAGATTCTTTCCTGTCCTCCTCCGTGCTGCTATCCTCTTGCAACCCCCGTCGCTTGGTCCCCTTTTTCCCCCAGCGGGGATCCCATTTCGCGCGAGCGCGAGCGCGAGCGCACCCCCCGAAGCTCTTCTCTACGTGAACGATTTTCGAAATGAACGGGAACGCGTTAATTCACCATCCGTCTTCTTCGCTGGAATCGATGATTCCGATACCCACGAACGAGGAAAAATTCCTTCCGAACGATTTCTTCCCGTAACTATTGTAGATATTACGTGCGCCACGGGCTGATGCGAACAACGCTGTTGATTTCTCGCTCCGAATCGACTCTTTTACTTTCAACTATTTGCAATTCTATTTAACCGAGACGCGAGCGATTCTCATTTACGAGAAATTTTAATTCCCAAATACTTATAGAAGATTCTCACTTCCGAAGATCCTGATGCTCCCACTGCAAGTCATTCGACTAATCGGAATCGAACGAACGCATCATTTTGCAGCTGGTGTCCAACATAAAGGACCCCGTTGTGTTCGCGAAACATCGAACCGTTGGCGATCGATTTCCCGTGGCCGGCGGTTTACGAGCCGGTGGGAATTCGATATTAATCCAAGATGGAAGCCTGCGGACGACAGGCTTGGATCTCGCGTTAATCAACCGCGTGGAGCGGCCGTGGAGCATCGACGTCGACGATCTGTACGGGATATATGGCCGATATATCAACGAGCATCTGCCCGCGCGATAATGTAGCCTTAAGCCTTCGCATACGATTCTACGTGGACGCTGGAAGGTGCAGGGAATTGGGATTCTAACGTGAACACGGCGTACGAACCACTGTAATGCGTCCTTAAACCTTCGATCTGTGTTGCGATTCATTCGTGGATATCGATCGGCTGATCAATGTAATTACCCGGACCGGGCGTTATTTGCGTTCCTACCTGTCATGCATCCCATCGATGATAAATTCGCCAGAGATCGCGTTCGGGTTAATTGGACGAACGAATTATCGGAGACGAACTCTGGCGACGATCGGCAGAACGCGAAATGCTTGAAACCTGGCCGGCTTGTATAAACGAGACTGCGCGTGTTTGGACGTTTGATTATCGGCTCTTTGCGTAAGCAAGAGTATGCGGAGAACGGACGAGAGTTCCCTTAGTACCGTACACAAAATACAAAATATCAAATAAAACTCCAAGGTATTAAGATCGGAGACAATTAACGTGTTTGACCATTGTTCGTTATTTCTACTTGTGTTGGATATTCAGAAGCGTTCGAAACGTTCGGTATACCCTTGTATACAAGCAACACAAACTATTGGCATTGATACAAACGTAAATGATGTGAGACGTGATGTAGCTAGTATGGGATTGAAGTTTAATCCCGTAGCTACTGAGACGTGAAATTAGGTGTTTCCATTGCCGCGAATGTTTCCAAATTGTACCCCTCGCCTCGTACATACATACATACATACATATAATATATCAGTGACACCGCCAATGAAATAATTTTTCCAGCTTATGTACGGCCATTTCGCCAAGTTGAAAAGTTCTATTAAAACGTTAGTGTTTGAAATATTTTATGAAAAGATCTATTTTAAAAAAAAAGTAACTCTGAAAAAATTTCATGGGATTTTACACACCTTCCGCGATCCGCCAAACAATTCTCGTGACCCAGATATGGTTGAAAAATCATACCATAGACCCGCGTATTCCAAACTTCTTTGTTACCGAAATATTTTTCATCGCACTTCCACATTTCCGAAATACTCGATGTTTTCGTGGATATTTTCACTTTTAAATAGGAACCCAAATAAACTTGATCGTTTAATATATTAAATGTTATCATTTTTCAAATTTTGATAAAACATTTAAATCTCTATTGAGTCGTTGACGTGGTAGAGACGAAAGGCGGTGCGTGATAATTCCGCGCGAAGAAGCGTAGTCGTTTCGACTTTTTTTTACAAATCAATTCGAGGAATCGTCGCATCGAACGGGATCGCGAATTAATTAGACGGATCGCGAGGTCGCGTTTGTCGGGTAAACTTCGGCACGTGCGATCCAATTAAAAGTTAAAAACGGCGGCCGCGCGCTGGCAGATTCAATTTGTTTTCTTCCGTAGCTAACGAACAAAATGTTATTGTACTTCACGGCGTCGTGCGCGCACGGCATTTTAATAAGTTCACCGCTTCCCACCCTCTCGCCCACCAACGATAATATTCCCACGCGTTCTCGCAACGCGAACCACCACGTCGCATAAAACCGAATGCAATTAGCAAACGTTTTTCTCGCCTCGAAGTGTCTGCGATGCCGGGGCAGCCCGTGTGCTCGGACAACTTTACGCGCAGAATCTATCGAAATGTACAGAGTGTTGAGAAGAAACTATCTAACGGAGCCGATCGAAACTCAATAGAGATCTACCGAGGGCCCCTAAGATCGATGAAACAGATTCTAACATAGAGTCGACCCAGACGTGAATAGACATAACTAGACCGGGCATGGATCTGGCAGACCCTAACATAGATCTGACATAGAATTAGCCAGACATAGATAGACGCGACCGAATCTAAAATAGATTTAACCCAAACATAGCCCAAATGTCGTGTACACCTAATTTAGAGCTAACGTGGATATCGGTTAGACATAACCTAGTTCTATCCACTTACGGTCGTATGTCTACTGGTCTCAGATCTTGACAGTGTTTGTTCAAACAACGGAAGATTACTTCGAGTTTTATATTTAACGTTCTTCCGTTCCATTAGTTCGTTTTAAATTAATACGTAAATTTTAATCGTCAATCTATTTTTCATTTACTTTGAATTTTTCTAATTTCGAAGCTCTGATTTAATCGCGTACGCGACGTTGGTCGTTCGAAATGGCGGATCAAGAGACCCAAGATTCCGAAATTTCTGACAGCTGACAGAATTGTAGAGGGCGACAGTGGTATGGACCGTCCAGGAATTCAAATTGAATAATCCTTCAATATCGATCGGATTAGCTGCAAATATGCAGTACACGCGCAGCCTCGTTCAACACCTCATGCTCCGCGTTGGTACACTTCTACTGACCAGTAAACTGATAAACGCTGTTTGGTGTCCACGGTCCGAAGGGGATTGCCGATCGATGCCAATAAGCCAAAGTACACAACGATCAATCGGTTTGCCGATCGTTCGATAATCTTCTTTTGCTTTTTGTTTCCTGAAATTCGACGTTACTTCGTTTCATTGAGTTTACAGAGTAGTATTCTGTGTTAACGATCCGAAAATTCAAATAACCCGTGAAAGGTGGATCCCGGTCGCTTTGAAGTCACGTCCACTGTAAACTAAACAGCGTTGGAAAGAGCAGAGGGGGAAAAACTTGGAACGTGGCACTTGTCCAGTTTTGTGCAGGCTGACGGCGAGAACCAGCTACGAGGAGAAGCCCGGAGGAACCCGTAGGAGCGCGGAGTCCAGAATCTTGGGGATCGTTAAGACTTTCGACGAGCAGCATCGGCTCCCGGATCTCCGACCCCCCCTCCTCTCGAGGTCTTACGCGAAAACTTCCTCGACGAATGAAAAGGAGAAACCAACGGGGCTGCGAGGGTGGGAGACGGAAAAAAGAGCAGCAAGCTGGAGGGACTGCAGCTGCGAAACTTCTCGAATCTTTACTGCTGTCAAGTAGTCATTGTTACGTACGTGCAACAATGCCTGTTCCTTTTCCCGATTTATCGACGTTCCTCTGCCCCGGAACCGCCAAACGCGAAGGTCGAAACGAATTTCCTGAAGAAGTAATGGAATCGATGAATATCCCCCCTGGTTCAAATTTTCATTCCTTCAAAATGGACACAACGGTGAAATATTTTTTAATATAGTCTCGGTGAACGAAAATTTACGTTTGAATTTTCACGGGTTCCGAAAGGGTTAAGAAACACATCGTGTAGAAGTTGGAAAGAACGGAACAAGAATGGGACGTTTGTTTACTGTGAAGACACTAGTAGAATCAACTGGCGGCTCGAGACCACTTTCTCTACTCAGGAATTACGCCAGACGACTCCTACTTTTACGTTATGCTGGCTTTTCCGAGAAATGAAGTGTGCCTGCAAGTTTGCGTCGCGAGACAAGATGCAGAGCAACGGAGGTGACGAAGAAGTAAGGTGTGGGTAGTAGTTAAACGATGTGATGGGGACGGTGGCCTTGAACAGCCATTCGAATCTATTCGTACTACTTTATCTTCGATCGATGGAGTTGAGACTAGATTTACGGAACGTATCAATTTAATGGGTTTTAGATTCCAACATTATATTATAATATTCTATGATTTCACAGAAAATTAATCCACCATTTATGTTGGTATAATTATACATATAATCGGTTGGGTAAAGGGAACGTTCCATCGTTCCGAAGTAATCAAATGTCCCGTGTTTCCTTTGTCGAGATACCGTCGATGCAAATAGCTGAATTAGAAGATGTTGTGCAAATAATTCAAACGGTTCACGAGGAATTATTCACGTTGATTTTCTATTTCATCGTTTTATGAAAAATTAATTCACCCATTTCTATCGGTATAATTATACATCTACCATCGTTTCGAATAAAATATTCATTTTCCTTTGCTTAAAATATAATTGTAACGAACGAATTACAAGATAGTCATAAATTAAAAACTGTACTTATTCACTTGCGAATATTTCAATTTATTATATTATATTATATTATATTATATTATAGTATGGTATAGCGTGGACATTAATTTGATCGGTTAAAAATTTCCGTTTCGCGACAATTCGGTCGAAGCTTTTCCTTTTTGAGGATGAAAAATGCCTTTGTCCTCTGAAATAGAATCCGAAAACTGATAAAAACTGCACACGTATCGCTAACAGCTATTATGAACGCGTTTCCACGCGGAAGAAAATCGCAAAACGCGCGAGCTGCGCCAAAGACAAATTCTTCGGTTCAATGAAAAAACATTCCTTTGTCGACAGGGGGCGGGGGAATTCAATAGAACATTGATGAGCACATATCAACGACACGTACCTTGTTAGATCGTTATCAGTTTTTTTTAACGCTGGAAAACGGTCTGCTGCAGCCTATTTGCTTTCCGTAACCTTTCCGAAGAATTCCGTGGTCGATATTGCAATTAAAGCGCTCGCTCGTTAGTTTTCTCGATCGTAGTCGGTATAAAGCTATCGATACCTCGCACGAGTGCTACGCGGTACAGCCTCGAAACAATGAAAATGAACGGTTTATTGCGCACACAACTTGGCCAGAAAATTACAATCGTAATCTTCCCTAAAACGACCGAGCCTCGTTCAATTTATCTACTCTCTTACATGAATCGCAGCTACGCAAATGCCCCAGTTATCGACAAATTCTCGATATCTATTATCTACGTTATCGTATCAAAGGATACACAGCGTTTTATGGGATACTGATAATACCACTAATTTCCTTGAAAAGTGATACAATGTCTTGTTATATTTAAATGTTTAAAATTACACCTTTACGACCGAATGGTGTTGGAAGAAATCCACTGTCCTTAATTATTTGCAGTGGTAGATTGGCGGGTCGATGGTCGCGTTGAACGAAGGTCCGTGTAAATCACGGCATAGAGAGCCGGAAGTCGTCGAGCCAGAAAATTCACAGTGATGGCCCACTTTGTGCAACGGTACCCTCCGCTGCGAGTGATCGGCAACGAGTCGAGCAGATGCGGCGAGATCGATCGATCCGCCGGCTAATCGACCAGTGCGATGAATCGAATCGTAGCACGAACCGAAAAAAAGAAGGGGGCAGAGGGGATGAAAAACGGACAAGGCTCTAATAATAACGTGAGGTCGAGTAGATGAATAGACGCGAGTTTAGCGGGGGCGTGGGTCGGTACTATCGTACGCTCGAATCGGAAACCAATTTGAAAGCAATACCGCGCTCATCGTTCTACCTTATCTGATCTCCGGTTCGAACAAAACGTTCTTGGATTTGGCCCTGATCGCTCGACGAAAGCCTGATGACTTAAGCGCCTTAACACCTTTTCGTATTTAAGTCGATTCCAGCCTCGAACCTATCCTGATGGGATTTCTCTACGAGCCACTCGCATGGTATTTCGTCCATTTATTTTTCGGGTTCGATTCCATAGCCTATCGGGGGACATCCTCGTAAATAGAACGTTCTTGCGACAGACCACCCTGTTGCACGGAAAAGTGAGAAAAGGGCAGGTTATAATATTCGACCGCGTTTCTTCTCCACTGCCAGTCCACTCAAAGAAAACGACTCGTGCCACGCCCTCCATTTTCTTCCCGAAAATTGTAAAAGACCCGTCGTAGTGGCCACGCGGAGCCCTCGTCCTGCCAAGGGGCTCTAATAAATTTCTAATCCAAGTGGGAGATCCGACCGAGCCAAGAGGAAACGGAGAACACCGTGAAAGGATAAAAAGAGACCGAAACGTCTCGTGGATTCGATCGGACAAGCATCCAATTAACCAGCAAGATTTGTTTCGATTGCTCGCGTCATCCTTCAAAATATCGTCGCTACGAAATTTACGGTCGGACGCAGCGTGGAATCGATTTTTAAACGGTACGAAATTGAATGTTGACTTTGAATCGGTAATTACGACGGTCGTGATGAGGTTTGGACTTTGAAACGAAACTCGGCGAGGATTTCCTCCTCGTCGGAAGATTGCGACATTGAACGGGGTTAGGCAAACATCCAAATCGGTGGATACCTGTCAAGTTCATAAATCTGGGAATGGCGAACTTCCGGGTTAGAAAAGGTACAAAAAATTAAACTTCCACCATGGGTGGTATAATTATACGTTTCTCTCCTTTCGGATCGTTTAAAGAAAGAAAGAAAGAAAAAATGAAATCAATATCTTGGTTAATTTTTGAGAAAACTGTCGTAAACGCAGTTATTAAATCTGACCTAAAAATTTAACCGACATAATTTTTTTCCTCCGCTCCGAAATTAAATTGCGGTTACGACGCCCGCGAACAGGATTGAAGAACAGGGCTCGTTCCAACGGACGATCGATTACATTATCCGAGACTTCGGAATTGACTTCCTATTACCCGAGAAATAATTCCGTACCGGGGCGCTCCACTTAAATTCCTCGTCGTTCCATTTTCGAGGTTAACCAGTGGTGCAGGCAGCTCCATTATAACCTATCATTAGCGGATCTGATCTGCGCGACCTCCTCGATAAACCTACCCCTTGCAAACCTTCCTCGGCCGACGTTCTTGTCCATTTTTTTTCTCCACACTCCACCCCCTTGGCCCCCTTGGCCACCTTGGCCCCCTGTTCCTTGGGATAATTCAATTTACCGGTGGCAGCGTGATTAAACGGAACGCTTTTCTTCCACGGTGTTCCGGTCTCTCCGCGCGACCACGTCCATAGACACAGTGGGGCGGAAGAGGATCGAAGAAGAAAGACGGAGCCCCCGGTACCTACGTGCGAGCGCCATCGCGGGGAAATAACGCGCTGGCAGGTTGAAGCGATGAAAAATGCAGGTGGACGTGCGCAACGACGCCGAGGTACGGAGTAAAGATAGAAAATAGGGTGGTGGAAAGTGGCCGGAAAGGGTGCACAAGTGGAGGAACACGGTGTATGGAGGTTGCGAAGCGAGGATAGACTAAATTCTTCTACAGGGTGTTCGGCTACAATGTAAATGAGAAATACTGGAAGGAGACGTTGAAAGGGGATAAAAATTGTCGATCGAGAGAAGGTGGTGCAGACCATGAAAAAATAGCGAAGCGAAGACGAAAAGATGGAAGAGTAAAAAGATTGTGAAAAGAGAGGACGAAGAAGAAATGACAGATAGGGGTAATTTGGGAAGAATAATATTACGGAGGTTGGAAAAACGGGCTAAAGAAGGTAAAGATTATTAAGTGAGAAAAAGAATCAACTGCGAAACTCTGCCGTCTCCGTCTAAGTGGGAAAACTGGGTTGACGCTGGGGAAAAAACATGGGACAAGAGAAACGGAGGATGAACATTATTTAGATTAGGGTTCAGATTTTAACGACAGCGTTTTAGGTGTACTTCACGGACGAGATAAACCGATTTTATCTGTACGAGGACCAAAGTTCCCCGTTCTTTGTCTTCTTCCCCGCGACGCGCTGTGAAATTTATCGCGGGTCTTCGAACACATCCGTTTCTCGTCGAAATTTCCTCGCCTTTCCGTCTCGACAGAAGGATCCCGACCTTTCGAACGATTTTCTCTACGAAAGGGTGGCGCTCGAAATTCGTTGTGGTCATTCATCAGTAACGTAAAGTTTGCCCTCGTAACGTAATGAAAACACCGATACTTGTTCGATATCATAAATTAAGCCAGTTTTCTTATTTATCCCCGGCACGTCTTCTTTTCAATCTCTCCCACACGGTCGCGAGGGCTTTTCCCTTACGACTTCTTCATTCCGCATCCCCCTGAACAGAAAAGATTTCTATCTCGCTGAAATTCTCCTCCACGACTTATCCGCTATGCAGAATTCGTCTGGATAACCGAACCAAAGCGAAAACGACGGACTCTTATTCCGTTTCCGCGTTGAAAAGCCAGCTAGCGACGTCTCGCGAAATCTTTCGATCAGAGGTACTCCGGTTCGCGGGACAAAAGCTTACAAATACTTGAATCAGATCGCTCGTGAAAGTAAAGTAACGTAACTAGCATCATCTCCTGACTCGATGCCAATGGTTTTTTTTATTTATGGCTGCCATATCGTCCCCTTTATACCATAACCATGAATAGGAAAACATTCGTGTTCTGCGATAAAGACGTATCGTGAACGTATCGTCCAGTGTCTTTCTTCGTTTCTAACTTTGTGCCAAAATTATAAACGTGTATGGTAGATAACAATGGCAAGTATACTCCAAGCTTGATTTATGAATGTGAGTTATTGTCTAGTACCTACAGCAATGCCAGAACTATGAATTCCGGAATTGATCGAACTGCACATTCGTGGTTTTGGCATAAAGGGAACGATATCAAGTACCTTGTTTACGATGAAATTACGAACATAGAAGACCCTAAATAGAAAATACCCTATAAATCGTTCACGGAACAATAATACACAGAGTACGATTATATTACTAAACGCAGGAGACATTTAAGACATTAAAAGATTCATTCGTAATTCCATTCGAAACAGCAATTCGAACGCCACAGTGATATGTTTCGAACACAGACACGAGATCGCGCAAGCGTGTGTGTGCTCTATGAATATTTCAAACATCGATTTATTCGAAAAAGTGTCGCTCTACATTTTTGATTGATTTTTTCATGCAAATTCGACCCCTTTCGGCTTGTACCATCAGTTCGATAACTCCCTGTATATTTAAACAACTTCCCGCACGGAAAGAATTATACATTTCTTCTTTCGCGATCATCCCATCGGAAATGATGATTTTCGCCGACACGAATGGCGGACTTATTTTTGGAAAATATCGCGCATATTGTCGAGAGTATTAGAACCCGATCGATACCGGAGAATCCAGACGCAAGAATGCCAGGATGTTTGACAGTGAATAGACAGCGATCCTCTCCTCCCCTGCCAAATGTATTATTCAGAGCGAGCTGGCTCAATTGACTGTAAAATTCACATGCCACTTTAATTGGCTTAGTCTGAAGGAAGATAAGGGTAAAGACATAGTCGAGGAGGGATAACCGGGATCATTGCACGTCTACGTGGAATAAAGATGCAAGACTCGTTGCAACATTAGGATCGAATAAATCATATTATACTTGTCCGTTGAACGGACCATCGAAACGTCTTTGGAAATTATTTCTAACGTACTTCGTTGCGATCTGATTAATTTTAATTTCAATTTCGACGAGAAAGTAGGCCAGACAGAATTTGCAAAGTAACCGCGGATTAACTTTCCCCGGCGATATTTCATTAAAAACTGGGAAGAAAATGTGAGTACCGGTTTTTCCATTGCCGCGAATAAAGACGTCCCGCGATGAACCAAGTACATATCAAAGGGAAGAGTAATCTCTCACAAAGTTTGTGTATCTACGGTCGAAACAATCTTTCCTCGTGGTTTCATTCGTGTCTTTCAATCCCTGACGCCATTTTCATATCTTCTGAAAGAATTGTCTAAGCGTTACTCGCGAGTTTAAAGAGGAATGTTAAAAATTATATATAAAAAGATGCGAGCCTGGGAATGAAAGAAATATATACATATACATATATAACAAAATTAATATTTTAATTAAAATGTTATATCGGTTATATTTACCGATAAAGACTTGCAAGTTACGGATAGAAAGTTCTAAAAAGAAACGAACGTTTCACGATTTACGCTTGACGTCGTTTCACACCGACCGCCATTTTTGTCAAAACTCTTCGATAATAAACCGTCTGGAGTTATCGAAGTGTTCTTCGCGACTTCAGGAGGCGTCGATGTCATTTTAAGAGGACAATCTTCTGGGGAAAATCTATCCTCCGGTCGGAAAAGACCAGCAACGACGCGACAATTTCGACGTAGTTTCGTTTCCGTTGCCGACTTCCGGTGACTTTTAAAACTTGGACAACCTCGAGGAACGTCGATCCGCTTCCTCCTCGTCGTCTAACTGATTGCGGACAATCTCGTTCAAGACGAAACAAATTCCATAACGATGCTCTGGACGCTTACTTTTCGTCCAGAGGCGCCCGATTATTATCATTTCCTCGAACAATTTTAGCATTTTGATCATCCTGAAACTTTATTCGAGCTTCAATTTTATTTTGTATAGAAATCTTTTTATCTTGGAAGAAATTTTAATATCGTTAAGAAATGTTTCAACGTTGAAAGAATAATATTGGTTACGAATGTTTCGCGTGGAATTGTTTTAATACTTTTTCCAGTCTTTATGGAAAAGCATCGGTTTAAAACGTCTCTCTGTATTTGATTCGCGAAACATGATCTCCTTTTTTCTCGTCCACGGAGCGATCAATTCAATAGGAAGGAATGAAAAGTAACAAAGAATAATATTATCTTTCTCCGTTCGATGCGGTTTTGTTCGTCGGCAAATGTTGAAATAACGTATTCATTATGCGAGACAGCGTCGGGATTGTTATTGCGACCAAAGTATTTCACAAAACGCGCTAAATAAACACCGTAGTTATCCTACGAGAGACATTATTTCAATCTGCGGAATCGATTACGTTCTCTTTGAAATACGTTGCTAAATGTGTATATCGGCTCGAACGCGTTGTCCAGAGATCTCCCCGAAGGAAGATTAGGTCGCCGCTCGAGGACGTTCTAATCTGTTTACACGACGCACCTTTTAGCGAGGCTCTTCTTCACACATCGCCGCTTAAACCCACCCGCGACTCTTCGATATTAATTCTAACGGGCGGTGAAATTAATTTTATTCACACTCGGCCACAAAGTAGCGTCTCGTGTTCCACGTCCGGGCCCTTTGCTTCCCCTCGGTCGCCGACGAAATCGTATAAACGTTCGAAACGAAGGTACTCTCGCCGCGCCGCGCCGGTCGCACGAGCCACGTAATCGAACGTCAATTTTTCTCCCGAGATAAAGCGACACCTCGATTGACAGGATAAATCGTCGCGATGCTTCCTCCCGGAGACTGAAAAATGATTCTGTCCGTGGAACGTTCACGATCCGCGATCATCCGTGGAGCCGCGCGCCCCGAATGCATACGTACGTTTCTCCATTCGCGTAAACGCGAATCAGTTGCCTCGAAGGAAAATTTCCTTCTCCGGGTTATCTTATTTTTATGAAATATTCGAGAGATTCTTCATAGAATTCAAGCTCGTTTAGAAAATGTCTGGTTCGTGGTCCGAACGGGGAGCCATTATTGAGAAATATTTTTTTAACAAACCGAGAACCGACACGAGAAGTCTGTTTAGTCTTAAAAATGAATAAATATACAGTGAAACTTGTACTTTGTAGGTGTGGAAACTTGGAAAATTCATTTCACGAAACCGTGGAAACTGTATCAATGGCGCGCTGCAATCGATGCGTGATTAATTAAATCAGGACAACGTTTTTTGACCCGAACCGCGGAAGTTTCTGAACTCCCGTTGTCGATGCCGCGTTTCAAGTCGTGTCGAGGCGTTACTAAGTTAATTACCAGAATTAATGTGGACCGGCGGCGTTAATCCAGGCACGGCACGCGAGCCAATCAAGGTGCCAGATAAGAATTAAATGGTATCGAACAGACGGCTCGTTAGTCGTACCGTGTCGGACATAAATTCTGCGTTAAGCTGGTCCGTTGGAACGCGTTTGCGCCGATGTCCTATGGAATTCCGTATCGGCAGGCATCTCTCGAACAGCGCGTATTTCAATTGTAATCTGGGTTATTAATCGATATTATTGTTCGTCGAACGCTCACACGCGTGACGCGCATATTTTGTGTCGTTTGCTCAAGCATCGGCACAGAGACGACAAAAAGAGTTGCAAGTTCGAATCTCGTTATTTTTCCGACAATATAGAATTTCGCTTATTTTTTCTCGTTGCCGGAGAATCGATAATATTAGAGTCAATATCCGTTTCAATTTCTGTTCGTTGTAAATAAAATAATCCGTCCTTGAAGAGGCTAATTTGTTATCCACTCAAAAGTACTTTCGACCGTTATAGACGGATATCATCTCCATAATGTATGGACATTTCGCTAGAATATTCTCGTTTAAAATAATAAAATAGGATAGCAGGGCATTCGGATAATAAACGTTCTATCGAATTCCGAAAATACTCCGAGATTCAACTGCCAATCAGAAGAATTGAAGAATCACGTGGCAGAGGAATGTAAATACGATTGTTTCGAGAGTAGTGAATCGAAAGATATCGATATCATGTACAAGTTGTCTTCTGAAACTAGGCCAAGCCATTGCGTTAAAACGGTGAACAAAAAGGAAAGTTCTTTTACCTATTTTTAATAGATAATTTTATTCGATACAATTAGTTGTTTTCTAAAGAGATTGGCGACAACGAGTACTTTGTCGCGGTTAAACGATATCGACAGTTAGGCGCACGCATTACCACCGAGATAATAACTGTGATCGACTTAATCGATCAGCAGCCCCCCGATCACTATAATTTTCTCCTTTTTCATAGCCACGTTGCAGAGGTTCGCCGGCAAACGCCCTAGGTGGTCGATTGGCTAATCATAATGATCGTACTAGAGAATGAGTAACGACTTTCCAGTTTGAATGAGAAGCCCCGCCGCGTATTAAGGCCTGATGAATTTAACAGGAATTACGATCCTGAATATTTTGAAACTTTCTCGCTCTCTAGCTCTTTAATGATCGGCTTTAACGATAGGAGGAACCTATCGATTGAAATTCAAACTTCGATTTAATTTTTGCGATTACATTTTTATTATTTATTTATACATACGAATCGCAGAACGGTGGCAAAGGGTTAAAAATATTGGGGCAAACTATTCGGGCGAGGAGAAACGGATCGTTCGAGGGATCGATCGCGAGACAATGGGAGCGAAAATCGGGCGGGCGGTTTCGCGTTGCACCGTCGAAATAAAAGGGACGCCGCGCTTCTGGAGAACGGGGACGGCGCAATTTAATTGTAGCCGCACTTCCGTCCAAAAACGGATACCCACTTTCTGGCGTTACCGCTCCGAGGCGGAACTTTTATAACAAGCCCGGCTGCCGGTCGTTTTCCCAGCGCACGTACACCTCGTTTCGGGAAATTTCGAGCCCCGCTTTTCTCCACGAGCCCTGCGAACTGTCAGACGTCGATTCGGATTAAACATTGCACAAACGTTCATCGATCCAACCCAACAATTATGCCCCGTTTCGTTCTTGTTACTTTTCGACTCTGCTACACCTTCGTACAGGGATCATTTTTACCCAGGCGAAGCTCTTTCTATTCTATTCTTTGGTCAAGCATAAATACAGTGAGCGTCGATAGAAAGTTAACGCTTGAAATATATATATGTATATATATATATATATATCTGAATTTGTTGATTCGTTTAAAGAACTTGCAAAATTTAACCGAAACGTTCGAGGAGAAAAATATCGTATCGCACAACACCAACAATTATTTTTGTATGATTCTTTTAGATATGCCTACTGGGCCTCGTCGTAAGCGACAACAGTACTATCGACGATTCGGTCATCGAAGATGTTTCGGAGATCACGAATACAGGCAACAACCCTGACGCAGATTCGGCAGAACAGGTAAGAGTATTTTAAACAAAGAATGTTAAGCTCAAAATTTATTGAAATTGGCATTCTCTTCGCACAGAAACAGATGTCAAGATTTTTTCTATTTAGTAGCAATTTATAATTTGCTTTTTCGATGCAGTTTGTCGTTGCGATACAGCGAGCTATATCCAACAAACAATTACCACAAAAACGATAAGCTAACCGTTCCCGGCGAGTCAAAAGCTTAATTCCAAGTTCCAAACGAAACCACCCCTACCGCCACTCGATAAGCTCAACGACAGGGGATCGCTCGAACCCTTCGACTCCCAATATAATTCCCTCTCACAGCTGAAGTGAGGCAAATTGAAGCATCAATCCCATCCGAGCGCTAACGTCTCGCACACGTTACGGGCCGTGTATTTCGCCGGTTTCCGGGCTCGTACCTGTGGATTTCAAAAAGAATAAAGCTGGCCCGGAGTTACGGGAGAAATAAACACCTTTATTCGTGCCAGCCAGCCGGAAATAGGTCGCGGAAATCGTTACATCAGCGACCAACTTCCTCCCCTCTCCCCATCACTCTTTTTGTTACCATTTTATTTTTTCTCCTAACGAAAACACTGTGCACGACTCGTGCAAAGTCTTTTACGCCTCGCGAGGCTTCCTCGTTGGTCTTTCGTGCTCTGTTTAGCCCGGCGCGAGGCGCCGCGGCGCCGCGGCGCAACTTCCGACGTTTTGCTCGGTCTCCGCGCGACTCGACTAATCTCAAGATGACGTTGCGGACGACGCTCGTGGAAACTCTTTTTTTCCGGGATTCGGTCGCGAAACGACGCGAAAATGGTCCGTGACTTGACGTGGCCAACCCTTCTTCGTGGACGTTCACCCTGGTGCTACTCGTACCACGCATAACTTAGCCCTAAATCTATCTTGTACAGGGTGTGTCGGCCAACCCTGGGAAAAATTTTAATCCGAGATTCTAAAAAATATCACATCCTTTGCGATATCTGCCTTTCTATCCTGTACCGAGTTAAACAGCAAGCCTTCTCTTTCTCTCGTCTCACATTTTCGTTGCAACTTTTTAACGAGATGAAACTTTTTAAGCATGTTGAGACACACTCGCGAAAATCAGTCAGACACCTCTAGTCGCGTTAATCGTTGTCGCGTTTCCCCTCGAAATTTCTCTTTCATCTCCACTCACCAGAGTTTTGCGCGAGTAATTTCTGTTTTTTGCCCAAAGAAATTCGCGAGTAGTTTCGTTTTGCCACTTCGATCGCGATCCTGGGAACATTTTTTTGCCAGCAGGGAAGGGCGTTTCACCCCGTCGTCGAGGAATTTCCACTTTCCTTGAGAGCTTTGAGAACGAGCGGACCAGGAAGCTCCGTTGGCCTACTTTTGCTCGAGGTAAGGCGAGACACGAATGCACCGCGATGCATCGCAGTCGATACGCGTGTAACACTTCTTCATATTTCCTCTTAGACGGGGAACGCATTTTGAATATCGTCGTCGTGCCCGAAGCTCGCTCGATCGATGGTCCACCGACGCTTTTAGCGTCTCGTTGCTCCATATGGCGTCGAAATCGGGCCCAATCGGATATTGATTTGCTTCTAATAAACTGTGCAGAGAATTCGTCAGATTAAAACTCAGAAATCAAGATCCGTCATTCTACGTTCTCGATGAAATTTTCCAGAAAAAAAAAATGATACAATTCTCTTTAATAAGAAACAGTATACGTATAGTAAAAGATTACAGGAGAATTCACGTAACTCACATTTCAATTTACACGAGCGATAACACTTTCTAACTATGGTCTCTTCATACCGTTAATTAACGTATGTATATCCTCTCCGGAAAATGTTGCTTTAATTAAACACACTTGTTTGGAAAAAAAATACGCGCACGCACACAGCTGCGCGGAAAATAAAATTATACGAAGCAAAAACAGAGAACACTCGTCGTCCGTATGTAGGTCAGTCCAACAATTTTTCCCCTTGGCGTATTTCGCGCTAAAACTTCCCCTATCTTAACAGCTAGGCGCTTAACCAATTTTCGATCCGTCGGAAAAATGAATAAAAACTTTTCCTCCTTCACCAGGCTGTATAAAAAATAAAAAGCATGCCTCGCGAGAAAGCTCCTGTGCAACCCACTCGAGCATCGATGGTCACTTGCAATTAACCTTTAAGGAGATGTTCCAGATCTCGTACGTAGAATCTGGTGCATTTTGCTATTTTATAACGCAACTGTTCAAGACAGTAGTTTGGAACTGACCACCACCCAAAACAGTTGAAATTATAGAATATAAGCTAACGATAAGTGAAAGAATTTTGGATTTTTTCAACTCGTAATCGTTGTTATTCCCCTTAAATTCCTCGGACCGGAAATTGTCGAGAGCGGTGTTCCCTGACGCCTGGCGCCTGGCGTCGCGGCGTGCATTCGTAAAATGCTCGAAGCGACGCGAAACGCCCGAAAAATGTGCAACCGATTTTATGGTCCCGTCAGCCGGGGGGGGCCGAGAATCGCTACCAGCGATTTGCTGTGCTTCTCACGCCGCTCCTCGCCTCCACGATTTTATTTTAACCCGCCATTTTCTGCGCCAGCCAGCCCCGGAAGTCCTCCGCGTCGTGCGTAAAACTCGCGGAACTGCTGCTTCTCGTCCTCGCGATCATTTTCAGAGAACGATCTGGATCCCCAAGTGCTGTTGAGAACCCCTGCTGAACCTCGACTCCCCCAACGTGTTCAGAGTTTTACGGTGATCTTTTTATCGACGATCAGTTAACTGTTTTTTTTTATCGATACTGCAACAATACTGTTGTAAAATTTCGATGACGGTGGGTCTGTTTGTCTTTGTTTTACGAGGGCGACGATGTTGGTAGCCGTGCTAGTTGGTACGTTTATTTTGCGATGACCGTAATTTGTTTAATTAATCAAATCGTATCGATATAACAGAGTTATTACGAACTGCACCCAAAGGATCGATAATATCGCAACTACGGATTACGAAAAATTCCGAATATCCGGTTTAGCGTGCATGCATCGTCGAAAGCGTACGGTTATCGCATTTTAAATATGCAAATCAAAATTTATGAATTCGATTCGTATTGCGATGCAGGTCTTTCTGTAAGAAGCGATACTATTCTTGAAGATGACCGCAGGATACTCGTGGAAACGTATCACGAATGCATGTATCGTATTCGAAACTGGATCGTATCCGCATATAATACCGTATATGAACTGACATTGTAGAGAACAGTACAAATAGAGTAATTTTGGGTTGCGTATATTCGTATGATTCATCGATACGATTTTCCCTCCATTCTCTTCCAAACATTGCTTACACGATCCTTACGTTCAAATATACAAATATAAAAGAGCATTCCGGGTGGCCTATCGATGCAACTTTTCCAGCCAATTTTTCAAACGTCCGTACAAATATAATAAATTGGTTTTGTAAACGATGACCTGTTTCTACGATGGCGTTACCGAGTCGTTACCCAGAGAACAACATTTCCTACGAATATTTTCGATGGAAAGAAAATGCATAGGAGCTCGTTTCGCTGGCTGTCACGTATCAACGATCAGATTTCAGCATAATCCGAGGGTACAGAAAAGTTCCCTAAGAAAATGGACCAGGGAAATTCGGCGAACAATAAGACCGATACTCCAGGACAACCGTAACTTATTTTCGCATGCGCATGGAAAAATATCTTTGATACGAGCATACCACGCTCGCAATAGTGGATAAGGCGAACAAGGTGATATCCTGTATAGGAAATCGTGCTCGACGTATATATCTTTCGCTACCGTACATTTCCTTTCGGATATTTCACTGTTTCGCGGTGATTGCATTGCGCTACCAGCCCCGAGCGTAAAACTAACTTCGAGAATACAGTTCTGCACCCTATACCCTCCCCTCTCATCCCCGTACCATCCACCCCCCCACCTACGGCTAGCTATGCACGCCGGATTTTCCAAGCGAATTAGGATGTCGCGGGAGTATCGAAATAACGTTTGTCTCGGGACCGCGCGTATTTTCAAGAATTCCTTTTGCCGCATTGCGAATACCGAATGAGGACTGGTCTGGGCAAAGTTTCTCGAGCTTGGAAAATTTGGCAACTCGATTCCTCCGATACACGGCCTCGAGACGCTAGACTTCGGAACGAATCAACCGAATATACACGCAACGGAAAGGGGCGAGACGAAATGTTTCGCGTTCGGGAAACGCGCGATTGGGAATTGCCGTGGTTGATTTCTCCAACGGTTCCTGGTTTTTATATTTTTCACAGATGTTGCACATTTCACTGTTTACTTGATATTAAGAACAAAAAAAGAAAGGATCTTCTTAAATGTGTATCCGATGTATTAACATTTCTGGGATATCCAGCCATTACATTTTCAACGAAACCGGAAGAATAGATACGAGCGGAGAGAAGGAGGAAAAGGACATAATTTGGATCGCAATGGTCCATTGTGCGCGATTGCCAATGTTCGTGGCGAACTTCCTGAAGGTTGGAAAATTTGCCAACTCCATTTCCCACATACGTGGCTTCGAAAGTGCAGAATTCCGAATGGTAACCGTATAGACACGCGTTCGTGAGGGGGAAACGAGAGAAAAAAAAAAAAATAGTTTTCCATTTTAAAAAATAAATAATAATCCACTGCGAAGAAAGTGATTAACTAAAAATCACATCGTACAGACGACAATTCCACAATAAAATGACCCGGCTACGATAGTTTGTTTGTTATCGCGTAAAAGCGGCCCTGTTTCGAGGAACGACATTAGCGTCGATTACGGCAATTCCAATGGTGTTTGTGACCTGTAGCTCCCGTCAAACGACCGCCATTACGTATGGGAACGCTCGTACCCGCGGCGAATTACGTTTTGCCTGTAAGCAGCCGCCGCGCCGCCTTTGAAATCGAACACCCGTTAAATGCAATTAGACAATTAGCCTCGGGAGCACGATAGCCAGCGAGTGCTTCGTCGACGCTTTTCACCCTTCTGTTCTTCGAGAGCGCCACTAGAGCCGGCCGACCGACGTTCCGCGTCGCGACGCCAACGATGAGATAGGAATGTTCATTGTCACAGCACGCACGGTCTTTCGTCGTAGACCTTTCGACGCTCGCGGTCCTCCTTCTTGCACTTTCTTTGTGACCAGCTAATTTCTCCTTTTTTTTGCCTCTCGTTATTACTGCACAAGACAAACCCCTTGACACGGGACAGAAATACCACGCATACGGTTCATCCTCCTTCGACGAACACTGGCTCTTTTCTGATACATTGCAGCGTCAGACTTCATTGCCAGATACTCGAATATTTCTGTTCAAAACGGAGGGACATGTACAGTGAGAAAGAAGAAAAAAAATATTGAATCCATTGCTACACAAGATCTAGTTGATAAAAGTATAAGTTTTATTTATAGAGGGTGTTCGGCCACGAACGTAACGTGTTACGGTTCGAATAATCGTTCCAGGAGCGTAAAAATGTATACAACGCTTGTACCCGGAGTTGCTGCTCGGAAGCGAGCGTCGTTAAACGAACCTCTCGCTTTTCGAGGAACATTCTGTTTTATTTCGGAGAAACAGAGTTCGACGACTGAGAGCTGCCTGACGAGAGCATATCGATTTTCAGCATTTTTGGCAAACGCGAACTGCCTGTCGGGGAAAGGGAGAGGGAAATTGAAAGATTCGAGTGGCACTTGTTCGAGGCTCGATCGGTGATTCTGCAACGCCTCAAGATCGCATACTTCGTGTACGTTCGGATACAAATAAAAATAGGTAGTACGAGTCGAATAAAAAGTAGATCGAATATTCCGTAACGTCCATCTCTTTTAGTTTCAGAGATGTTGGCAAACGTATGAAAAATCACAATTTCTTTGATGGGTGAAAACTTTCAATATTTCCAATTTTTTACAGAGTATCGTCCAAACTTCTCTAATAACGTACACGGTGATAAATTGAAATTGAAATAAAAACGATGTCGAGACCGCAACGGGTTATGGGTTAATTATATTTTAGAGCGAGTGCTCGCGCGCTCACCGGAAAAGAGTTGTAAGTGTCAAGGGGCCGGAGGTTACGGTGAGCAGATTCGACAGATTTATCCGCGACCCAATAATTTTGCGAATCACACGACGCCTCGTTCCACGAAATAATTGGAATTTGCCAGCGGATATCGACGACCGCCTCTCCTCTACATCTGCTAATTTAACGTCAACGCGGACCACTTGCCTCGCGAATCTATTCTCCTTCAATTTTCAACCTTTTCTCTCATCAGTTTCTTTCGATTCTGTTAAATAACGACAGTTGCAAAATAGGGCACGAGTACCGAAAGCTTACCGAGCAATATACCGAGCAAAACAGACAATTAAGGTATGTTTTATCGAAGACCACCGTTTCAAGTCGTATCAGTTTCCATGATTCTATCGTTTTGCTACTTTTCCTTGCGAGGTGCTCTCAATTTTCTCTAGTTTCATAGTTCTGCTCTCTCTTTTCAGACCTCAGGTACGCCAAGTTCGTATCACCGAACGATAAACCTCGCTGTACTATGCACACGCTATATCCGTTATGTCTTTCTCAGTTCCCGGATGCAACTACCGAATGTGTACATGTATACGTTATGAGCAATTGTAGTTTGACAAAGAGACTATTATTTGCGTCGTCTTGATCCTTTTGAATACAGAGCGATTCCCTTCCAAGCGGTATAACATTTAACGTTAAAGCTCTGCCGTGTTTTTAAACGGTTTGTTAAAGCTACTTCGCAATCTTCCACGACAATAAATGTAAAAAGTCAATTGCAGCAGACGTGTGTTGGCCAAGAGAAAACGAGACCAAGCAAGGAAAACGTTGAGCATTTTACCCGTCGTAAAGTCTCGTAACTTCCATCCTCTTCAGGATCACCGTTTGCCTCTGACACCCTTTCAGGACACCCTCTTCGCGCTAAACGAATAAAAATCAAAATCGCAAACACCGCGCGCGAGATTCCAAAAAGATTACCTTTGGACGCGTAAACTGCACGAAACTCGGATCTTGAGTCGCGTTTTCGTTAAAGTAAAAATTCGAATTGGACGAGTATTTAGTTAATCAGCCCTCTCGCAGAACCCAACAGAATTACGAAGAAAAAGAAGATCGCGTCACGAGTGTTTACTCCTCTGATGCTCTTCGCAACCTTTTTTCGCTTCTCGTTATACGAGTACTCGTCGCCCGACAGCCACCTACGCGCGCGCGCGCGCGCGCGCACACACACACACACACACACACACACACACACATGTCGGATAAGATCTCGTTTAATTTAGATTTTTAAATCCTGTACGAGCACACCATTTTTACTGTACTTCGACAAAAATTTTCATGAAAAAGATTTGCCGGGTATTGTAGCAATAGTCAGGCGCCTCTGAACCTCTCCTCACGAGATGGTTGAAAAATCAAGGCTTTTTGATTCAAATTTCTTCGTCGTGGTACGCGACGACTTGGTAGCAATTTTTTTCTCGCGTTGTAATATAAGACGAAACTCCGCGCAATAATAAAGTCGTGGTCATAAGTCGCGTGGGACGTAATCGGACGAGGATCGTTGTGTCTTATAAAAGTTTCGCAATTTTGAGAGAGGTGTGACTGACGTGTAATAACCCCGTGGCACCGGCAAGCCCTGTTTCGAGACTATTTCTCCACCCCTTGGCACCGACGCCACGCTTTTCAAACCGCCGCGAATTCATGCCCGAACATCGATTCTACCTTTAACCGAACCACCGCTTACAAATTAACCCCGGAGCGGAGCCATTTTTTCCTCCCTCCTTCTCGAGGCACCGAGCGTGTCTCGATGGGAACAAGTTAAATTAACCCCACGATGGAGGGGGTGAAAGTTTATCTCTTTCTCTCTCTCTCTCTCTCTCTCTCTCTCTCTCTCTCTCTCTCTCTCTGGGCTGTTTCTACGAGTCTTACTCTCCCTTACCGGTTCACCGCCATCGTGCTTTTCACGGGTAAAACATCGGAAACCATTATTTAAAAGCGCGCGGGTATAATATCTGCTCCCCCGCGTTTCATTAAACCGTGGAAACTACGGCTTTTAATCAAGCAATCTGAACGGCGGAACGCGTTATTCGATGGGAATTATGTTTCAAATGTAATCAGGTCAGCTAACCCCTCACACCCTTGCGTGAGAGAAACGGTTAACCGGTTAAAGCAGTGCCTTGAAAAATAACTTTAACCAGCTAAGATCATATTCATCATTGTTGAATGCGTAATCATTTTTATTTCATCAAATTCTACAACTGCCTGATAATTAAAATCGACATCGTATAATTGTTATACCGAATGGTTTAACGTTCGTAGAAATATCAATTGGGGGCGAGTTCGAAACATGTATTACAACGATTGATTATTAAATCGCGTTTCGAATTATTTAATCACGTTCCTCGATAAATTATTAATTACCGCAACCACGTTCCAAGATTATTGTATTTCAACAAACAGGATCTTTCGGGAAGTATACAATTTATTTTGTGGCGGATACGTCATAAAGGTACGAAAGAAAATATAACAGCGTGGCTTATTACGAGCAGGAAACTGAATTACAACATCCCTTCAAGTCGAAAATAAAAATTTTCCAGACTAGTCTCTAGACGAAACGACCGAGCTGGAAAAATAATTTTCTTCAAAAGTAATTCCTCTCTAGGTGAGTGCGACGAGCAGTATTTTTTTCAAAGCATTCAGATTTTCTTCTACACAAATTCAACCCGAAGAGTATGTATGTACATATACATTTGTCAAGAATCTTTTCTGCATTTCTTCCAAACGTTAATTAGTATCAGATGTTATCTCGGATCGAAGCAGTGACACGAATAAATTCAGTGGCCCCCGGACGTCTTTGATCGACGCAGAATGATCGTCGAAAAAAGTTAACGAGAGTCGAGATCGCAGATGTAACAGAAAGCAGCTACGAATAATCATAAATAGAAGACGTTGATCCTGCGCTACCGGGAAACTCGCAGCCCTCTTCGGTTTTATCGGCCCATAAAGCTTCTCGCTGGTGGAATCATTTTGTATTTAACGTACGTACACCTGCTCGACCCTATTCCGCCGTATCGTACCTGTTACTTCTCTAACAAAATCTGTGTTTTACGTCGTCGAGACGGTGCTCGGTCCTTCGATGCTCGTTAGAGCCTCCATTAGACACCGAATGGACTCGTCGATCCTACTTATCGGCTAGAAATTGCGCTAACAACCAGGCTTCTCTCTGATAAACGATCACTCGACCGTTAATGGACTTTTTAAAAGGAACATTTTTAATTACTTTCTTAATTTACGGCTGGCAATTAATGTTCGAAATAATACCTTCGAACGCACATTCCTGACGACTGATCATCTCCTGACGCGAGACCTAAAAAAAACACACTCTTGTATGGATAACGAACGAACGAAGGAACGGACAGGTGGTAGAATCGACCGCAGCAAGGATGTTCACGAACTGGCTTTTCCAGCGACGCGATTATTGGAAACGGGCAGGAAAGTGCGCCCCCGAAGATACCGATCACGGATTCGCTCGCAGTCTTGGAACCTCCATTAGCAATGGACCGACGGAGATGGAATCGCTAAGATGACGGGAGGACAAGCGTGCTTAAAGGAACCGTGACGGTGGAGGAGGCGAGCATCGGAGACATACAGAGAAGATCTTTCGCTATCCTGCTGTTGCTTTCAATAATTTGGGAGTCTAATGCGGCCCAGGCCTGCCGTCACGGGGAACAGAGAGCGTTTCGGTCGTCTCGATGCTTCCAACGAAAGATCGAACGATCGAAGGAGGAAGGCAGCCCGTGGACGAAAACAGCGGGGAAGAGGAACAGAGCAGAGGAGACAGAGACAAATTTGACACCTGCACGCGAAAACGGAGGAATCGACGAAGAAAGAGGAGCCTGAATAATGCAGCCGACGCGAGGATCCCTGCTTAAAAGTCCGATCATCCGTTTTATTCCCAGCGTTTCGAGCGTTTCGAGCGTTTCGAGCGTTTCGAGCCCCGTCGCCGAACAGAACCCGAAAAAGAAAATACTCGGCGACATTAGCGCCGATCGTACCACGGCGAACTTCGATTAAGAGCCAGCCATAAAAGATGGAGAACGAAGATCGATATCCGATCGATTTGCTCTGCTCTTGGAACTCGCGCGGGTCTAATGGAAAATCGTCACCGCTTGGAAAGAAAGACTCGAGAGGTTCCTTGGCATTAAATATATTTCACTCGCATAAACAATTGTGAAATTCAAATTTTCAAATAAAATGTCTCCCCGTCGCGTCGCGCGTCGCGCGTCGCGCGTCGCGCGTCGGTTCGAAAACCGTCTCACCGTGTCGGATACGCGCGATCATCCAGGTCTCCTCGTTTCCGCCCGCTCGTTTAAGATCCGTATTATCCTCGAGCCCTCTTTCGGGATGAATGAGTCATTGACTTATGCGTGCGCTAAATTTACGGCCCGCTTTCTTTTCACACCTCCAATATCCAGACTTCTATTGTTATTAAAATCATCCCATTATCGTTTACCGTAGCGGCAATTTAAATATCCCCGAGCCGAAAGATCCCCGTCACGTTTAAACGGTCGAGCAAACGACTTCGTTATCTACTATCGGGCCATTCATTTTCAGACACCCGACACTCATAAGCGTTTTCGAATATCATTATGCCGGATAACCCAGTCCCACGGAACGTCCAACGGCCTCCTTCCTCTCGAGAACCGACACGAAACGCAGCGAGATTTATTTCCGCAGCTTATTCCTTATCCCGCTCAAGACATCAGTCTTTTTAAGCCTATTACGCGTCCCTTTTAACCCGACATCGACCACGAACGACGCTCGACTCTTTCACCTCCGAGGCCGTCTTTCGGTGAACTTACGTTATATGTATGTACATATGTATATGTATACACTACCGTAATCCCTTGTTACTCTCGGCAATACATTAACGTTTTTATCTGGAAACAAACGGCCACGCGGTCAAACGGTTCGTTCTAATTGAAAATAGCCATTTTTTATACTCCTAGGAGAAGAGAACACTTTGACCGCCACGTTATCCATATTATTGGTTTGCATCGGTAAATTGCACATGCATTGAAATAACTTGGCTACGCATAAAGAAACTCGATGTATGAGTCCCTCGTAGTCAGAGAATTTCAACCAGAAAGGTCTCGCGCGTTCAAAGTCGTCGTTTAATGCGCGCTTTGCTTCCCTTTCCAACGTTTTCGGTCGTTCGCGAAAAAAAGTAACCGTGGAAGCAACGAGTTAAAGCGCGTCGCGCTTCAAATATTTGCCCTCGCGCTCCAGTCGGTAGCGCGTTACGTTCTCGTCGGATTATCGTTACCTTGGAACAAACACACGCGTTCTCGGGCCAATATAAATATTTTACAATCACCACGGTCGCGAGAACCTTCCAAGTCTCGGTCCCTTATTTCGCCCTTGCCGTTTTCAGCGCGGTTTTTCGCCGCCGCGCATCCCCCAACAGCCCCTCTCTAAGCTTCTTTACGCACGATGATGATGCACCAAAAAGCAGAAAATATCGGCGTAAACCCTTTGGCACTGGGATCTTAGGTTAACATCGTATTGCTTGTACAGCAGGGGCCGTATAAACCTCTAATTTCTGTCTTTTAAAAATTCTCTTCCGAGTTATTTTTCGAGAAATAACTCGGAAATACATTATAGCGATATATTTTCTCTTAATTTTCTATCACTATTTCACTATTTCGATCCCTTTGGTACGTTATTAAACCAGACTATAATTTTCCGGGTACTACACGCGCATATGACGTAGGTAAGTACGTGCAGTCGGATCAATTAATGAAAGGATTTACGGCATTCAGACATTCTATCCGTCGTGCACTCGATGCTAAAATCGCAATCGAATCCTAATCAGTTTGCTCGACTATGTTGTTGAAACCTCAGCTTTGGTTTTCAAATTAAAATCTTTTGTGATCGAGTTCATCAACTGATTTTTTACCACTAATGTTTCAATTAGAATAGGAAGAAATTGCTCTAAAACGTAAAGTATTCTCAAATTGGAAAGAAAACGAAACGAAGCGAAGAAAAGTATCCAAAAAAAAAATCACAACTTAATATTTCTCCTTTCGTTCTAATTCTGTCCAGTTCTCGACTGTGTCCGTTGACTTGTCGGTGATGCTCCCTTCGCAACCCCCTTAACCGAGAGTATGCAAGAACATTGAATAATGAATACTACCCCGTTGCATACCAACAACTCGCTCGAGTTCGCGCTTAAAGGCGTTGAAGCGCAACGAGTAGCTCGCGCCTCTCGCAACCACGCCTACCACTGTCGACGACGAGAACTCTCTCGGGGTTCAACTCGACGCGACGAGCGCGTTGTTTCGAAACACACGGTATAACGCCCCGCGCGATGCAATTCACCGGTTGAATAATTGAATATGCTTGAACGAGCAATTGTCGTGGAACGAGACTATTCGTTTTAATCAGATAGAAACGGTAGGTGCGTCGACAACAGAAGAGTCTAAGGGGATGATGAGGACAAAGAGCATCCGCCAAGTATTTGTTCCGATTTCGACGAAGCTTTGCAGGATCGTAGAGTGGCCGGAGAACAGAATACATGCGGATTTCTACAACTCTACTCCATTTTTACGATAATGATGATACAAGAAGACTTCAGAGGACCAAACCAAATGAACCAATAAATAACAGGCTAATAAACTCCGCAAGGAAATTGACGGTGGAAAAAAGGAGTTACTTTATTTAAAAAAAAGAAAAAGTTGGTAATAACGATGGACGTACGGATGAAGGGTTTAAATTGACAAAGAGACCGAGACATGTTTCGAGAAAAGGCAACAGCTTCGACAGAGATGGAAGAGCGATTAAAAACGCAGTGCCGCGCGTTACCGGAACGAAAATGGATGGCAAGAAAAGAGAGGGTGTGGAAGGTCGAGGGGATGGAAGGGGATTCGCAGAAAGACACAAGGTGGTTCCTTAGAGGGTGCCGTTAGGAACTCTAGTTTGGTTGGCGGTGGAGTTTGAATAATGCAGACTTGCAAGCCTGCTTAAAAGTGATCGCTCCAACCCCCTCCCCTTCAGCAGCCCTACCGGTTTCCCTTTAGAATCCTACTTCCAGTTCGTCTAAGAGCACGAACTAAGATTGATTTTAGATTGGGTGGGAATTGGGAATAGCTGGCCCGTTACTCTCTGGCAACACACTTTTCCCACCCCTCTCTCTCTCTTTCTCTCAACCCCTTCTTTCCACTTCTATGCCTTTATCTCCCTGGTGGTTGATTTTATTAAAGTTCCCGTTTGCCAGCGGTATGAGCTTGTATGCATGTAAATTGCCGGAATGCTTTGAAAGGAGCCGCAAATGCGTGAAATCATTTCGCTAAAAGATCCTGCGAAAGAGCAAACTACATGTACAACGCAGTTGCGTACAGTTTTGCGTTGGTTCTAGTGCGATTTTAATCCTGTTTAACGTGATATTTTAGTTCCGATTATATCAAAGTAACAGTCGCGGCGCCGAGTGACGGAATTTAATATCGTATCAGCGAAGAAACAGCTCTGGGAAATTCGAAATGGATCGGTTCACGGGGGAAATTGAAAATTCAAATATACATTTTCTCGCATTGGTATCGTAGTATTACCAAATTATATCAACGTTACCCGGATATGGTAATGCTTCGTTAAATTCGAGAAGTTTTATTTTGGTTAGTAGGTGGAGAAATTTTTCGAGAAAATTAAAAAGTTTCAAACCATTCTGGAAAAAATATTTTTAGTTTCGGGGGTCGATTACAATCATTTTTGGTCATTACACATACCCCCGAAATCCTACTCAGTTTCGAGAAAAAAATTCCTTACCGTAAATATAATTTCTAGCCAGAAATGTCGGCCCGAATATTCATGCGAATCTTTAAAACGTCATAACTTCTGAACGGATTGGACGATTCTAATTTTTAAAAAAGCAAACTACGCGTATTTTGACGGAGAATATGTAGCAATTATAAAAATATTCGAAAAGTTGGTTCTTAACCCCGTTAACTGAGGAAAACCCCATAAAAATGGTCCGATTTTCAAACAGCCATAACTCCTATAATAGTGAATATATTTCAATGAAATTTATTTTTGAAGTAGAGCCCATGGGTACCTACAAAAAAGTATTAGATAACTTTTCTGTAGGGCGTCAAACAAATTTATTAAAAATGAAAAACAAATTTTATAGAAAAATCGACAGGGGGTAGGTGCCTCAATTTTTCGGCGGAAAAAAAAAACTTGGAATCGTTTTGAAAAAATTATGTTCGGTTGCAGGGGTTAACTACAATCATTTTTGGTCAATAGACATACCCTCAAAATCCTGCGCATTTTCGAGAAAAAAATTCAGTACCGACGTAACTTTAAACGTTAATTTACTTTTTAACGAAGCCTCCTTCAACAAATTGGTATTCTTGATTTTCATTTTATTTTTCTTGCGTAGAATCCATCTAAAAAATTGTTAAAGGCGAGCTCCATCCGGAAAGCAATGAATGCCAACGCGAACTACGGCTTCTACGAAAGCGTACAATTTTGGAACAGTGTTTTGAACCGCGTAAACGAGTTTCCCATATAAGTATACCAGTATATCAGTGGCTAACGATATATTTAACACACCAAGCCGCAGCAACGTTTACGCATGCGTATGCAAAATAGCGAACGGCAGACGTAAAACTAAGCACGGTTGCACGCGACCGCGAAGATTCTTATGCATAACTACACGCGGATTCGCGGCCCGAGATGCAAAACGTTTACCGCGCGGCCCAGACGTACGCGGAATATGCAAAGAAGACCGGTGTTTGCTTTCGCGCCAAGTAAACTCGCGTTCTTCCGGTTCCGGGCAAAGTTAGAAATTAATTGCCGAATTACCTACTTACTAGCCATTACCGGTGATTCGCATCTCCTCTTCTAGCTTGTAACGATTCAATCTGCTTCGCGCGAAACAAGCTGTTGGAGCTACAACACACGCACGAGGGTAGGCTACCCCTTCTTAAATTTAAAAATAAATAGTTTTAAAATATATCGAAGAATAATTTAATTCTACCATAAAGGATCGTGAAAACTTTTCCATTATCGAAGGGGTCCGCGGAAAAGCGAAGTTTAGGAAACACTGGAATAGAGAAGAGTTCGTCAAACTATGGGCCGCGATGCCCCTGGGGACGAGTTGAAATTCTTTGGAGTTGTAGAAATTTGTTAAGAACTTGGAATATGTTTCTTCTTATTTCGAAATGTCAGAATATTTTATACGTATTAATACGAAAATACTTTGACCTTTCGAAAACGTTTGAGGACATTGTTCTTATTATTTTGATGAAAACCGAGAAATTCTCAGTTGTCTCTTTTTACTCTGAAATTGTAGGGAGGAAAAAAGAGGTGGGATAATCGGATACCGGTTAATGGCCGTGCAGGTTTGATTTTTATTTTGATCATTCGACAGATCCGTGACAAGTATCTAAATGATCGGAAAGCTTTTTGTCGTCGGTGTATACCTACATATGTACACATATAGGGCAATGCAGAAGCCCGCATTGCGGAATGAGAGATCGTCTATCGGCCTATTGGCCTGTCCTCTCTGCTCGTCTATCTCCGTCCGTTTCGTTTTCGCTATCTGGCCGTCTGTTCCTATCTTTCCTCTCTGTTCGCGGCTCAACCCTTTCGCGCTGTTCCTCTTTCGTTTGCCAATTTGCGAGAGATTCGCGGCTCGAGGTGATACCCGTTAGCCGCGACGTGTGCGTGCCCGATAAGAATCTCGTTTCGTTTCGAACCGATCGCATAAATCAACGATCAGATCGGGACGCGACGTACGAAGATTTAGCGACGGGAATTCGGAGGAAACGTTGAACGATTTTTCGAGCTTCCTTGTCGGCGTATTTCATCAGCGAAACGGAAGACGGTCTTGCCAACACAGATTTAACGTTAATTTAAGTGCGAGTAATGAAATAAAAAAATAAAACGAGTCATTTTATTAGAAATCTTAAAAAAATCAATTTCTTTTACCAAAGGCAACGCACAAGAAACTCCGCCCGAAATTGCGTAATTATAAACCGATTAATCGTAAGGCAGAACGGTGCAGAACGGTGCAGAACGGTGCAGAACGGTGCAGAACGGTGCAGAACGGTGAAAAAAAGAGGGAAAAGACGACAGAAGTGAAGGATCAGCGAACACCGGGCGCCGAAAATAAATTTCACCGTGGGAGTTCATGAAAAGCACCAACGGCCATTAACGTTACTCCCGATCACTTTTGCTCCCATCTATCCTAGCTTCTTTTTTCTGTAACTTCCATTCCTCTGTATTTTTGTTCGTTCCTTTTTCAGCGCATTTTTGGCGTCGTTCCGCAATTCTCCCGCTATTTTTTCCCGGTCCTCTTTCCTTTTAAGGGGTGCTCGTTCTCGCTGAATCTTTTCCATTCTTCCTCGTTGTTCTCCGTCCCTCCCCAGGGACGGTAATCGGATAAAAAGGATTAATTGCCGGCCCCGTGGACCCTCTTTCGGCGGAAAACCGATACAACAGCTCATTATCAGCCAGCCCCGAGTAAAGAGAACGAACGAACGAACGAACGAACGAACGAACGAACCGCGTACAATCGTTGGGAAGGAATTCCATATTTTATTCCACCCTGTGCCGCTACCCCACCAACGGCAAGAGTGTTAACGATTCTGCGTGGATTTAGCGGATTGTAAATTTTAATAGTCGCGGCGAGATAACCGTGTCCGTTAATTGGAGGTAGCTGGGGTTTCTTTGTCGGGAGCCGGGGTTAACGTAATTTGTCGAGAAACTATGCACTACCCCCGAGTTTTCAAACATTTAACATTCACGGCTATAATCCAATAAAGAGTTATAACGCTGAAAAAGATGTTTTGACGAGAGATTATGGCATGTACATACATCGAGTTACACATTTCTAAACACTTGTTTTACAATTTAGAATTGAAACTAACTTTCGCGTAGCGTACGCGTTTCATCCCTTGTAAGAAAACAAACGCGATTTGACACCGCGATGTGCTCGGAGAAGCCCATAAAAGAAACCTAACGTTTTCCTTTTCAAGAAGGAGAGAGCCCGCCCCCAAGATCGTCGGAGGATCCATCAAGCTACGTAATTAATTAATCCCTGTACCAGCTTCATCGATCTTTTCGGTTTATTTTAATGGATTCTCGAATGCTGCTGGCCACTCGTAATCGTGGCCAGCCCTCTGCGTGGCGAAAAATCCAGCCAGGAATTCAGCTCGACGAGTCTCGAGCCGACTGGCAAAAGTGAATTTTCGAAATCCGCTCAGTTCGGCCGGCGGACGTGCCGAGCATTTTCCAAGGGTCCTGAAGGGGCGCCGAAATTTTTATCACGTCTCGCGGCGAACTTATTGCTCGGAGAGGTATATCGATGTGCAAGCCAACCCCCCATTCCGTCCTTCGGACGAGATTTTTCTGTTCCGTAGACGCGCAGGACCGCTAAATACTTTGATATATCGAGCTTCTTACGACTGCAGTTTCATCTTCGAGCTTTCCACTTTATTACCAACATTCTTCCAAGTTATCAATGCCAACAGCTTTTTTAACAAAAGCTTTCCCATCGAACGAAAAACGTACGCAATAGTGGATCAGCAGCGAATTGTTTAAACAAATCCATGCACACGATAAATACGAAATTTCTCGTTACACGTACAAATTGTTCAACAGTTTCATGGAGGCAGGTTCAATTACCTTTCGAATATTTCTCCTCTGGGCGGCGTTTTAACAAATTTATTCGCTCTGCGCGGATTCTCCAATTTCGTTAAAAGTAGCGTCGAACCAACGCAACGGGGTGGTTCTGCAAATACTATCTCTGATTAATTCAGCACGCGGGATAATTGAATGTCCGAATTTTTCCGTCCCGTGACAAACACGCGCCACCGTTTCTAGGACAGTGTTTTATTTATACAATTTAATCGCATGACAAATTGTTTTCTGTTTTCAGAGCGTCGCGTGGGGCGAATGGTCACCTTGGTCCAAATGGTTCGGTTGCTCCAAGTAAGTAAACAACATTTTTCCTTTACCAGTAAATTCGTACATTTTACGTACAAACGAATCTAAAGATTTCTCCTGTTGCGTTGCGATTTTAGGGGCTTGAAAATTCGCCCGTAAAATCTTCGATCCAAGCCAGTGTGCGAGGGTTGGTGTAGAGCGAGAAAATTTCAAGCAAGGAATTCGCGGGCAGAATCGTGGTTCGATAGCCCACGGTATCCCGTTTACAGAGTCGTTTCGCAGTGTCTAATATTGAGTCGTTGGTACACCGACGGAATGTTAAGCGTTTCGGAACTCATTTCGGTAGCGGCAAGTTCCG
This sequence comes from Colletes gigas, assembly GCF_013123115.1. NCBI lineage: Eukaryota > Metazoa > Arthropoda > Insecta > Hymenoptera > Colletidae > Colletes > Colletes gigas. The sequence goes on along the minus strand of NW_025106643.1, from coordinate 149,602 downwards.
ATGGCGGCCAGCTCGTTTTTCAGCTGGCCAGAAATGGGCGCAGACTGTGCCGGCAAATAATTTATGACGCTTACTACTAGTGAACCGCACTCCCCTCTCTCTCTCTCTCTCTCTCTCTCTCTCTCTCCCCATTGCACCGGAGAAGCTTATTGTATGATGTACGGGGCCGTACATTCGACGCTTCGAGCCACTAACCGGTAAATCTTCGTTCGCGTTCACCCGATACAATTATTAAAATTTTTTCCTCTTGCCGCAAACGCGCCGTCGCGTCGCGTCGATTTACGTTTCTCGCTTTGGAAATTTGCTCGCGACTCGACGATCTCGCAACGACCTACAAAATGGCCCATTATTCGTGACAATTTGGACCACGATCTGCCACTGCAAACAACGAGAATAATGCGTGCGAAAGCCAACATTTCGGATTTCAATTTGAAGCGTAAACGGGAAACGAATCGAAACTTGAGCAGGATTTCGCAAACTTGAACGCATTCGCTGAAGAACGGTGCGAATGTTATTCGCTATCGAATAAGCCAGAGTTTGTTTGGGAATTTAATAAACTCGACGGTGAAAATTAGAAACGACGTTTATTCGACGCTGAAAAGACAACTTGGAAATATTCCAACAAATTAACCCGATTTAATTTGAAAATTATGACAAGCACGACCGTGAAACGGCCATTGGAAATAAAGTTTCCATGCATCGACCAAACTTTTTGAAAACGAGGTGCCTTTCAAAGCAATTTCTTACAAACGTTTCGTTGTCGCAGACTCAAGGATCCTCCTCGTTTAGTCAACGCTCTTCGTTATGCATGTTCCCTGTATTACCTCGCTTTTAAATATTAAAGCGCGCTGCATCTGAAACAAATTTTAAGCAGCGACGTCACTACTGCCAACTACCGAGCTGCACATACTGAAAACATGAGTGCCACTTAAACTCTCGCAGCGAGTCGTTCGTGATCAAGAAAACCGTACGACGTAACTTTCCTCGCTGCCTCGAATTTCCTTCTAATTTGTCGCTGCTCTCTTACTGTTACGATGGTTTCTTGGAAAACGCACTTCGTGATGATCGATTCGTTAAAAACAAGGAGATCAAAATACAGACAGAATTCGTAATATACAGGGTGTTCGGCCACCTCTAGGAACAATTTTAACGAAAGATCTTTGCTGTTCGAAATTTTGTAATTTAATCAATGGATCGACGAGGACACTATATACTATACATGTATAACGTGATATTCGTTTTCGTTGATATTTTTCGAGCAATTTGAACACACAAAGGAATTCGTATCCCATGATTTTTCCCCGCTGCGTGAAGCCCGGCGTCAGTAATTTCACGTATGCTCCTTGTTAGTGCATAGTTTATTGTTTTTTTAATTATGCCCGTCCCACTTTGCAGGAGCTGCGGCGGTGGAATTTCTCGGCAGCAGAGGCGATGCAGGAAGAAACCTTGCAAAGGTAGACCGTGGAGCACGAAATACAAGATCTGCAATCCCGAGGTGAGTCGCAAAGTGACCGTCAGAATTTTTAATTATTTTCAAACTATAAACACTGCTACGAAAATTCTTTCTGTGCCTCGGTCTACAGAGAAGAAACAAGGTCCTGCCGATTATTAAAATTTTTTATTCGTTAATTCAAATTAGAACTTAATTATTTCATTGTAATTGAATCGGTGGCACCACAGTTAGTTGTGCACCTATAAAATACTTCTATCATTGTGATATTTTGTCTTAAGTGACCGAATACCCTGTGTACTTTAAAGGTGTATCGCTACCGATATTGAAAATAGACTAGAAAATGAATGAAAAATAGGGAAGCACCGATCGTAACCTATCCCTATCGCGTCTAAAGCTAAATAAGAAAAGAACCAGTCGGAAGATCACGTAAGGGAATAACCGTTCGTCGTTCGTGTACATCCTAAATTCAATTATTCCACCGAAAGCAACGCCCTTATCAATATATGTAATTGTATTAGGTGTGGTGGAAGAGAGAGCGGTCTATAGGAAACAACCACGTCGAGAGATAGAACTGTAGAGCCGCGGCGTAGTTGTGCCCCGTGTTTCCCGCTATCCTTTATCACGAATGAAGCGTACGGCAAGCAAGTTGTCACGCGAAGAGAAACGGGACGACGAAACGACGTCCCCTCTCGCTCGCCCTGGCAACGCGTACATCCGCGTGATTATAACGGTACCCGGGTTTGAGTAACTGGAGGAAATTTGCGGTTCCCGACAAACAACGAAACGAAGTTAACTCCGTCGTTTAACAGACAAGTTTTGAAGCCGCCGCGCGGTATTCCGGCCGCGATAGCCGTCCTCGATTCGCTTCGTCTGCCGCGGTTCGCTCGGATTCTGGAAACGGGAGGCGCCATCGTGCCAGTTTGCCGTCGCGACGTCTCTCTTTTCGTCAACCGAACTACCAGTTTCCGATAAACTGCGACAAATTTACCGATTATGCAAAACGCAAACGTTTTTCTTTCTCCTGATGTTGCTTGAAAAGGAACTCTTGAAGGAAGCATGATAACGCAAAATAAATGACTAAATGATCAACGAAAGGGGTGAAAAGGCAAGACCATCAGGATTCCTGGTTTGCAGAAACCAAAGCCCGAAGAAGCTCGGAACACACGGCCTGTCGCTGCCAACAGGACGAGCGGTTATCCGCGTCAAAGAACAACGCGCGGCACGGCTCCGTAATTAATTATTCCAGCGTTATCACGGCAGCCAACACGACCGTCAGAAATTACGCGTATTATCAATTCAAATTCGACGCTTGACGGTCAGCTGCGGTTGTCACATACGACCGTGTCCCAAGCTGCAAGTGCATCGAATACGCGGCACTCCGGTGCACCCGGACGAAACCCCCCGGGGGGTAGAGAGATGCAGGTGACCCGACCCACATACGAATCTGGGCCGAGTTTCGACCCCCGCGACGGACACGCGGCCGGCCATTCCCCATTGATATCTGCCAACTCGATATTCCACCCCCTTCCGAATTTACCCTCGCTATTTTCGAAAGCCTCCCGCGAACAGCCAGCATTGTCTTTCGTTGCCTGTTACCTCTGTCCGACTCGGCGGCCGACACGATTTCCTCAGAATAAAAACGGAACAAAAAGGGCACCAACCGCAGAAAAGTTGCATTCCGCTGCGGATCGTAAATTCGAGGCTAAAAATCGATCTCCCTCCTCTTTGTTCCGCTCAGCGTCCCGTAAATGTATCACCTTTATCCCTTTATCCCTGACGATATTTTCCCCGTTTACGTAATTTTCGTTCGACTCGAATCAAACTTGACAAAGTCTGCTCTTAACGATCAAATTTCAATCAAAGAAATTATTCTTTTGCTATGTATGGTTGCTTTTCAACTTGTTATCTTCTTTTCTAGTATAGCATTATTTTGTTACAGTCTGTACTGGGAGCGCTGAATGGTCTTATTCTACCGGAGAACGAATAAATCATTCGTTATTTATGATTCCTAGATTCAGTTGTTTGTATTTCATTCGATTCCTTCCACCGAATCGATCGTCTCATGAATATTGCGAAATGAAACGAGGTACATACTTTTAACCGCGGAATATTGCTCGATGGAAATTATCATTGTTCGATGGTTAATCAATCACTTTCGATGCACGTCACGATTCGATATTCGTTGTCTCTCCTTCGAGCCTCTGTTTATATTTCCGTGACCAATCATTCGCGCGCGCGCAACCATTTGTTCTTTAAATTACCGAATAACCGGTCTCGAGTGCCTTGGGCAGAAAAATTCACGATACTCGTTTTGTAAAGAGGATGCGATACATATATGTATGTATGTATGTATGTATTTTTTACAATTCTGGATGTGAATATTTTCCGAATATTCTTCCGTAGTGTACGAGTTTATTATCTCGCGTGAACGATGAAAAGAGAATACATATTTGGCTCGAAAGTTTCAGTTGGACTCTCGCCTAGAAACCACGCGAAATAGTACTTAACTTTTTGCCAAGACGATAAAAACGGTAGCAAACCTAACCGCTGGATAAAACGACTTTTTCAGCACAGTACTGGTCGTGTTATCTAAAAATGAGCACCGACTGCAGCATACCTTAACCCTTTCAAAGATTTTGATACATACATACATACATACATACATACGTTCGTATTTACTCTTTAAGTTATTTTAAATGTCGTAACACGAAAGTAATCATTAACACCGAAACGAGTAATTCATAATTCATTTTCTCAGTGATACAACATAACACGTCAGATGATAATAATAAACTCGGAAAAATCATAATCGTCGAACTCGGACGAATTTCGCGTGCTGAATGGTTTCACGGTCGTCGTTTCCGGATCCTGTGAACAATCTCTAGCCCGTTTCCTGTATGGAGGGGGCACGGGACGCGGTGCAAAATTGCGTCTCGAGTTTGTGCAGGGTCGCGGAATCGGTCTCGCTCGGTCCCAGGTGAGAACGCTTTCGTCGTCCCGGTGCGAACGACGTGACATTTCGCTTGTGGGGGGGCGGACGTCGCGTCGCGACGCCGCGTTCTCCTTCGAGAAGGGAGACCTGCACACGACGGTTCGTAAATGCGCCGCCAACTAAGCTGTCGATAGGTTCCCTTCACAAAGGCAACGTCGATCCAGCCGCTCTTTTTCTCCGGCTACGACGGCCGCATACGTAACGCGCGATATCTTTCGCTGAACCGGTTCGAAAGCAGCTTTATTGCGGCTTTGCCGCACCGACCGATTCATTCTCTTTCCCGCGCGCTTAGTCTTGCCAGACCGGCCTACAAACGTGCTGTCCATTATGCCCGGCGAACAGAGAATGCCGGAAAGAAATAAGTACGACTCGTCGGGAATTCTTCCTCGTGAACCCCTCGATTGTATTCGAAGAGATTCACGAATCAGCCTCAAACTTCCCGCGACGGGGCTACGTTTTCGTTTATCGAGGGAAAAAGCGTTCGACTATATTCGTTGGAGAGTTTCGTCACGTTTTCTCCCTGGCGCCAAAACGACACGGATTCCCAACGTTCTCGCGACATCTCTCGTTCGACGCGATGGACAATTTTCCGTGGGCCGCGATAAATGCTTGTCCGCTTCTGAGCTTTTTATGACGTCGCATCGAATCTGGCGGGTCTGATTGGTGAACGGTGATCGACGCGTACATTCTTCGTGGTGCAAACGAGTCAACGTTGAGCCTGACGAAATCTGAGGGCGCCGAACGTCGGCCCTTTATCCCATCAATTCGTTCCCCCGACGTTACGGAAAAGCGACACCGATTTCTATCGATATAGAGAAAATAACGAGGGCTGTACACGTTTTTACGCCGTCCCGCGGAAAAAGGTCTCCACCAATTTTGTCAACGATCCTCGGAGATGGGAGACGAAATAAACGGAGGCTCGTTTCATCGGTAACAGCTTTATCCTCCTATCGGTCCCGTTCCGTTGTTAAGATATCGCTATACACGGTTCTACGCGATTTAGTTTCGGGAAAGTTATGGCCGCGTCCGCAACGATGATTGGAAACATTGCTGCTGAACGAAGGTTTCTAGATTTTCTAGCGAGCAAGAAGTCTTGAAATAAAATATATGGCGTAATTAAAATACAGAAGAAAATCTGTATTGTTATTTGGCTGTTTTGGTCGTGTATTTCCGAGAGATTTATCAGTCGTAGGACGCGTAGGTCGATTTGCCCCCCCCGCGAAATAAAGAACGGATCGAATTAAACGTAATTGACACATCCCATCGGTGTTGCGATGCTGGCAGTCTTCGCTCGTTGCATTTCGTATCGCATGCATCGTTACACGGAGCACGACTCGGTCAAATGAATTTATTCTCCGTTTATTATCGCGTCATTTTTCAAACGCGTATACACGGTGATTCGTGCGAGAACAAGCGACGCGTGAAAAATGAACTGCTCGCGCAACATCGTAAAACCGTGCCGAAACAGCGAGACGAACGAGGACTTAAAAATTCATGGGTGAAATCGTAACCGAATATTGATCGATCGATACGTCTGAAATAATTAATTTTAAAAAAAATTAACTTTACCAAATAAATAAAGAAAATATTGAAAGAATCTCGGTTAGGTATGAACGCGAGCAACGCTCGAGATCAAAGGGATGGAGGAAAATAAATGTATCGTCGCGACGGCAAATGAAACGCCAGATTACGTGGACTCGTGGACTCGGAAAGATTTACGAAGCTCGTTACTGAAAAAAAGAAACGAGAGAAGATACAAGTAAACGAAAGAGTAACGGAGCATTGATAGTTACAGGGAGTAGAGAGATATAAAAAAAAAGGGTAGAAATAAAGGAAAATGGAAAATATTTAACTCGCGGAACACGATTCCGCGCAGCGATACGTTTCAACGGACTCATCAGTCCGCGAATGTAAATTTGGCTCGCGAAGCACTGACCGGGCCACCGGTTAATACAGAACCAAGGGAAGGATTATGCTGAAAGGAGGGATTACGCGGACCGACGACCGCGAAATTGGAAAATTTATGAAAACCTGACCGTCCGTTCGCAACGGTGGACCACCGGTACCGTCGAGTATTTATAAAGCAATCAAAGACACGTTAGCCTGGCGAAATATTAATAGGGTGCAGAGGTTCGATCGTACCGGATTTCCTAACCCCGACAGTCCTCCGGGATCTCGTGACGGACAATAATTTACCAGCGCAACGATAAATTTCACGTTAAAATCCAGCCGGAAAGAATTTACGTCCGCGGCTTGCCCCTGCAAACTTTTATTCGCGCCTTCTTTTTCCCCACTATTTCCACCCCCCCACCCCCTCCGTTTCCTCTTCTTCCAAGCTCTCCTATCTCAATCATCCTGTGCGTTGCATTTTTCAAACTTTCCTCTCTTTCCGATCCCTCTTTCTTCATTTTATTCCAGGACGTTTTTATTCTTCCGTACGTTCTTATAGCGTGTCTTACATATCTTCACGGTTTACGCGATCGTGCTGGACCGAGAGCCCCCAAAACGTTTTTGCATTCCAGATACTTCTTGCAATTTTCATATAGTTTCGTGAATTATTCTTTTGACGAAGCGAGGAAACGTCTCGAAAGACAGAAAATGAGTAATATTGTTTTTATTCGTAGTGGGCTCATAATCGGTAAAGGCAAATGCAGTATGTATTATCATTTTCCTTGCCACGCGATTTAGAATCATACGAGACAAGGAAAGAATAGAAAGAAGATTCGAAATTTGTCGAAATATTCATAGAACATTTTTATATTTTGCCAAAATCGCAGCCATTAGTTCGATGTTACCGTTGAAGATTGCTGCAGGCGAAGACCCGGAGAGATATAGAAGGAATCACAGTTCCTTCGATCTCCCTTTTACAATAGAACTTACTAAACTAAGGAGATAGAAGGAGTCCAAAGTTCCTTCGATCTCGTTTCGCTTCACATGCATTGCACTTGGAACAGAAACGACTAAACTAAGGAGATAGAAGGAATTAAAGCTCCTTCGATCTCCTCGTTTAGTCTTGCCAAGCAATTACTTCGTCAACGAAAATTAGGCAAAATTAGGAGCATAGGAGAAAACGAGAAAACGAGAAAACGCGTATCAAAAAAGAAGTTACTTCGATTCGATAATTCCCTGTCAGAATACATTCGTCGCTTAACTAAACTTAAATCTAAACGTGTTAAAAATAATACCGTGTAATAATTGTATGGAACTTTTCACCCCGCATCGTTTCGTCAATGGTGTTGAAATAATTATTGGTAACTGAATTTATTATTGCGTTTGAATCGAAGCTAGTCGCAAAGTTTCTTCGATAAATATAATCTCGTTAACAGAGATTCCCGTGCAGAAATTAGCATAAACTGAAATATTCAGTCGCAAGGAGCATTCTACGTTCATTAGCCTGTTCGCGATTACAAATTCAACGCGTCCAATTCGCATTCTCCCTCGGAAATAACTTTGAAAACCGCGTCTCGTGGCACGCAAGTGCGTCCACAGCGTCAGACTCTCATCTATATTCTTCCTACCGCTTAAATTTCATATTCAAACTCTCTTCCGAAGCAATCCCATAAATAACATTGAAATATCCCAATCGTACGAGCAGAAACACTCGAGGATGCCGGTATTAAGCGAAAACGGGGTACAAATGGCGTACGCGGCGGGACAAGCTGAACACATTTTCGGCCATTAATATTCCAAGCCGAAAATCTTACGCACGCAATGGCATTCGATGTTAAAGAAATATTTGTAAAATATTGTACAAAGTGAAACATTTTCTTAGACGATCAAAGACTACATAGCCTTTAACTCTATACGTATAGTGCTTATCTTTTAAAATCAAAATTAAAGAAGAAATGACTAGGAGTTTTTTTTATTAGAAACACGATTTCATCTTCGAAATTTTTAATAAAAATGCGTGAGTACGCGTCAGAGTTCAGACAGGAAGTGCCGAATGACTCCGCTTCTCGAAAGAATCACGGGGGGATGAAACGAGCGGCAAGAAAGGGGAACAAAACACCATTAGCATAACGAAACGGAGAGGCGTGCAGCGAATTCAGATTTCAAGCCCTCTGGGTTCCCTCTCGGTTCCCTCTCGGTTCCCTCTCGGTTCCCTCTGTCTCCAGTCCGGAGCCGTACTCCGTTAACACTCTGTGTATTTCACCGCCGCGGTGACTGCTACTTCCCCTCTACTTTGCCCGTGGTGAAAATAGGGGAAATTCGTTTGCGACCCCACAACAAAAATCTACGACAATCTCTGTTAACGTCGCGCGTAGAACGATAAGCGACGAAAAGAGATTTTAGAAAAGTAAATATTTCCGTGAAACCGGGACGATTTGAATAATTTAATATCCGAATAAAATTTTTCTGTATGTCGTTAGAGCTTGAACTTGATAATTTATAATTTACAAAGTTCATTCAAATTAAATGGTTCAGAGAGATAGGAAAGAGGGGCTTGTCAAGCAGAACTAAAGGTTCTCGCGAAATGGTGTACGTAACTTGTAATTAGTAGCGGGAAATTTAGTGTATGAATTTTAAAGGAAAATTAAAGCAGTTTCTGGAGTAGCCGGCTCCCACCGCACCGTGTGAATGAAATTTTTACGAAACTCTCGGGTGCGGTTCGTAAAATTGACTTACTTTATTACATGAAAAACGAGGCTCTTGCTTATTAGATTTCAAACAAAAGACTGAAAAGACGAATTGAAAAACTGTTCTCGTGTTGATTAAAATTACAAACATCTTTTTCATTTGTAATATAAACATTTTCTAGTTTTCATTAAAGTTACATTCCACCTCGTTCCTTAAACTTTCGAAATGAATTCTTTATGTAATTATTCGGACAACAATTCTGAAACATCTGTCGTCGATGCATTCGGAACATATCGTTCCACCGATTATCGTGTCGAATCATTTTCGTAAACCGTGACACATTAATTCCACCCAAAATTCAGACAAACATCGCAGCGACTGAAACAATAATAGAAAAGACTGGAGCGCGCTAATGGTGATTCCGTGTTAATATTATTTCGCAGAGACACGTTTGCGATACATTTACAAAAATAGTGTCCCTCGTGACGGCAGCTCGGACAGGAACTGCGAGGAGCAACGTTCGATTGCCAGAAATTAATTAAACGTCGACGCGCGATTAATGAAACGCGCGATTAATGAAACACGCGCGATTTTCCGCCAGGCATTGAAATCACCGGCGGATCTCAAGTGTCCCCGAGAAAACAAGCGCGTTTAACGAGAGAGCATTATGGAAATCCCGGAATTCCGTGACGTTCGAAAAATATATGGCACGAAATTACAATCGAAGGGTCGAGGGCGAAATTGCGGCCGAAAAACGGAACAATCGCGAACGAATAATATTTCGCGCGACATTCTGGTGTGTTCCCGCTTTGTTTCGCCGATCGTCTTTTACGAGACCGCGAGAATTACAAATAAACCGACGCGTACAAAAACCAGCGACGACGCAATGGACATTAATTAATTTTGTGCTCGTGCACGCGACGAGGCGGAATCGGGCATTATCGAGCGCTGGTAATTCGGTTAGCAATGATTTTATGGCAACAACGTTCGCCCGGCTTTACAATAACGAGCCATGAACGACTCGTCCCCTTGATAATAATAAATCGACATATGGATTCAAGCCAAGGGGGGCGAGGGACGAAGACGGTACACTATACCCGCGCCAGATCGCACGTCGCGTCGCGACGCGGCGCGGCGCGGCGCGACGCGGCGTTCGTACGATTTCCAAAGTACGAGTTTCACTCAATTAGAATGCTGTTTGTCGGTTAATCTTTATTGTCGATCAACGACCGCTACGCGAAACGATGATTGAAATCGTCGAATCGTGAGCTTTGCTAATTAAACAGTTCGATTGTTTCCGCGCGACAAAAACGACATTTCGTTCGGCTAATTGGCTAAAATTGGTTAAATTATTGAAAATCATTGCACGAGCCGTTACGTTAACACTAGATCAAAGGATTTGGCTGACAATGTATTTTATTTTCGCATAGAATAATGCAGGCAAGGAATAATAGGTAAACTTTTTTGTTGACATTCAAAGCGAAAACCGTGAAATACGCGTTGCTGATCGAGAAATAATTAAGTTCGATTAAATTTAATAAAAAAAACGAAAGCTGTCTGTCACAATGTTATCGGATTTGTAATTAAATTCCAACGCAGTCTTTGAAACGGAATAACGTTATTCGCGTTAGATATCGAGCAAAAAGTCAGGGAGAAAAGGCAGTGGGAATTTCATCACATTTTCAGTTTGTTCTCGCAATTGTGGTGAATATATCGAAACAGTCGATCGAGTACGGTTGAAAATTATTCCTAAACACGGCCGACAACGGGGCTTTGAATCGGTGCAATAACCCCGATAACACATCCACACGTCGCGTATAGCTAGCTATTCCGCGAGGACAGACTACGACCGACTTGTATGCTCGTACTTCCGCTTTCCGGGCGATTAATTTTTTACGATCGAATCCGATATGTCTAGAGGCTGGCGACGACTTTTGACCCGTTTACATGGAACCTCTGACTCTCTCCGGGGATTCAAACGATCGCTGAATTACGATATCGTAAAGAGAGCCGTCGCGTCGCGTCGCGTCGCGTCGCGTCGTCGCGTAGGCGTTTGAGAAACTCTCTTTTATTTTGTTTATAACTTCGTAAGAGCCAATGTGAATTTCTGAGGAGGAACGTGCAAATCGAAAAGTAATTTCGAAATGGAGATGAGGATTATTTAATAGGAGTGAAAAAAAAGGAAGGTTTTCGGACGTGAAAGATGGCGAGGAATGAAACGATCGCAACTGACGCGTTTCAGCGACTTGGCGATTCCTAAATCCCGGTAAAGCATGGCCCCCACGCATCGACGGGACGTTGAGGCATCGTCCGCGTCGAGAACGTTGCCCGACCGTATTTTTCATCGATAGCTCGATAATCGACCGCCTTTGTCTTTCCTAACGTGTACAAGCGCCGTCAGGAACGGATTTGGGGCGGGCACATGCATGCCGCGAAACCGCAATTTCGGTCACGACAGAAGGTTGCGGTTAGGCTCGACTAGATTTCAAGGGCACTGCGGTGTCATGAAATTCGTCGAAATCATCGCCATCCGCGGGAAATTATTACCACAACGCTTAGTATACTTTTCCGACATTCTTTTCACTCAAGATTCATCGTTACAAAAATTGTTGACGCTATCGGAAGTACGATACCATACGAATGAAATGGTCATTGACACTGCCTGGTAATTATCCACTTTATAATATCGAACTGCTCGGGGTCGATGGCCTGTGGGGCTTATGCTGTGGATGGAAGGGATGCAAACGGTACCAGCATGCGTGGTACGCTAAACAAAATTTTGCGAGCACCGTAATCGCCTTGCGATACTACGGATGCTAATGGAAGGTTCATTAGCTACCGCTTGCAATACGGTTTCCTGAGCCCTGACGTTAACTCTTCGGAGTCCTTTGCCGTAGAAATATAATTAGGGGAAATGCAACTTAAAATTAACAGGGACGAATACTCCCTCTGTACTTCCTTTTGCTGCGAAAAGAAACAAGATATATCGTATGTGGAGGAGTTTGAAAGAAAAACAAGAATTCGATCCAAACTAATCAATTGATCCGAATTAATTAATCGTGTTAATATTTATCGAGGTAACATTTAATCGTCTACAAAGTAAGAAATTTGACTTTATGATGTTGGAAACGACTCGTTTCCCCAGAAAAACAATGTATTCTTCTTTTCTCGTCGATGCAAAATATTCATTCGCAACTGCAACAAACGGTAAAGAAACGTTCTAGATCGCGCGAAACTCGGCCGTTACTGCGACAAACGGTCCGCCGATTTTGCTTCAAGTATATCCGCAGGGGTTTCGCGAACGACCCGCGCGCCAAAATATTATTATGCACGTCCGAGGAAAATATTCCAGGATGTCCCCCATATTTTCGCCACGCCAGCCGACGAAAATAAATATTTTACCGGCGTCGCGTTCTCCCGTGCACAAACAACGAATATTATTTTCCTACGGGGACGCCGTGCGTCCCGTCAAACATTTCCGTCCGGCAAATCGATAAACAACCATTTTTAGGGGCACCGTGACGCGTCATCGCAGAATCGAGAGCCACAGATTCCGCCATGAACGTGTGTTGTTTTTAAAACTGCGTGGTCCCGCGGAACGAAAAGATAAATTGACACGGCTGGCCGAACACCCTGTACTTACGTGTTCAGTCTTGTTGCTCCTTTAGTTTTTGAACCTTGGATCCTCGAACAACGAACGTCGAGCGTTCTATGCACGTTTTCTGAGAATCGCCGAGAATCGTCCCAGTATCGGTTCGAAATGGAATCAATTTGGCTCACCGGGTGGTCTCGGCCATTTTCTTTCAGTTCCCCCGTGTTTAATTCGCGCTCTCGGTCCTTTGCCGAGTGCTGATGATGTCGGCTGCGGCCGTGCGGGCAGGTGCGCACACACGCGCCTCTCCCATACAATCGACCACGTAGCTACGCATGCACGCACAAAGGGATATTCACGTGGCAGAACGCGGACGTCTGGTTCACGGAAATGCACCACTCCGCACGGTTCGCTGAATGCATTTCTCTGATTGCCATCAGACACGGGACCGTTGCTTGTCAGAATGAAACGCGGATTCGGGATCCTGACCGAGCCTATATCGTTCGTTGTCTTTCCAGAAAATTCTTCTTCCGAAGGCAATGAAAAATATATTTATTTACACCCTCTGGACAGAATAATGGCATATATGGCATAAAAGATCTTCAAGTTTCTGTACAATTGTTAGCGTTGGTAATCGAAGAATTATTTATTGAGATTTATGATGATCGATCGTACATCTTCGCGAAAGAAGTTAAAGTTGCAACGTCGGGTGTACAGAGACACTCGTATTTGACAGTTTTTGTTAATTAAAACTGATGGGACGGGCGCAGCATCGATCCAAGAAAATTATTTATGCATCCACGGCCTATAAACATACTATTAAAGCATCCACGCGGTGCAACGTGAAAGGTCAGTTGACGTCAATACCTGACGAAGAACGCGATGGAAAATCAGGTCAGTTTCCATAGAACCAAGGCGAACCGCTGACCGGTCAATAATAAAGTTGCATTCAGAATTAACGTAGGTATCTTTTAATCGACGTCCTCGAGTTTTAATCAGAGATGGATTTCGTTGGTCGACTTTTCACCGCTTAACGGCGTCCCAAGTTTGTGCAAACCTCTGACGCGCGGACCAAAAGCTCAAAGCAGAGTCGGGCAAATTTTATTTCCGAACAATGGATGCCAATTTGAAATATCCGGTAATGGTTTCTAATTTATGGAAGTGAGTTTTTAGCTTTTATCCGCAAATAAAATTCCTAGCACGAGAGGGAACGAACGAATTTCTCATAACCGACGATGCACGTATGGAAACAAACGATCCTGTCACGGCCGATGAACGAAGAAGAACTAAATGGAAGTCAGTTTTGTTTTTCGAAAAATAAAGCACCGGAAACTTGGATCGATCGAAACCGATTGCGTTTGTGGTCGACTTGAAAGTTTTCGTGAAAACTCAACGAATAATCGACGAAGTAGTTTTCTAAACGAAACGGGAAGTGAAATTTAGAGGAAACGCGAGAGGGATTCATGGTTGCAGGATTCGAGCGCGAATGATCCTGCGGTCGATACATAATTGACATAATCGAAACGCGGTAGATCGTTTGACGTGAATAGCTGGGGAAGAGTATCGAGCGAATCGGGTGAAATTCGATGAAACCAGGGCCAATTACACCACAGCCTAAAATGGAGGCTGAACTTGTTGCACCGCGGTCCTCTTAATCCAATTAATAAATCTGAACCCGTGAACCACCAGCCAACGAGCTGGAGAAGAAGTGATTTACGAGATTAAGTTTGCAACTGATCATCACACGCCACTCTTTCTAACCCAATTTATGCACTCTGATTTCAAAGATTGGCATAAGCTGTCGTCTTTTTTTCGAAACGAAAACACGAATACGTTTTACAAATTTCTTCCCTTTTCGTAAACAGATTGAAAAAGATTCGATACTGTACATTTAAAAAAATGCTTGTAATAAAATCGTACAACAAGGTTTCGAAGAATAATATACACGATAAAGGACACAGTAACAAAAGCGACTCTTATTCGGTTTATTGGTTGCCCGATAAACAACCAACAAATGCCAATCTCCATAAATCCACATACTTTGAAAAACAATAAATAATATACATATAACAATATGAACGACATAAGATAAGATAAGATAATTTCAACATAAGGCGAACCATTGTTTTTACGAAACATTTTTTGCAAAGTATTATCAAGAATTTGAACCTTTCTCGGACCTAATCAACGCCAATGATCGAAACATCTTTCGCGGCACGAACCAAGTACATACTTAGTTAATGGAGACCAGTGGGCGGAATCGGGTCAGATCGGAGGAAAAGCGGGACGGGCATTAGAACGTGGCCGAAAACGGGGTTGAATCTGTTTGCGCCGAGGGTAGCGAGCTGCCGGTGGGAATTGGTGGATCAAGTCGAATCCGGGGGCCTTCAGGATTAAAATCGTGGAAACCTGTGAGCGTACGGAAGAACTGGCAGCTCGTGTTACGGGCTGCATCGGCGATTCTTGTTATCCGAGGGGATCTGTCTTTGGAATTAACGCGACCGTTTCGCTAGTGTAAACTTGCCAACGCCAGCTGGATGCATCATCGTTCTGTTTCTTGTTTGCCGAGTAATGTACAATACCCTTCGTTAGACTTCACGGTTATCTCTCAACTGTCTCGAGATTCTTAATCGTTCAGTTACAATACGTGGATTCTCTTCATTTTTTAAGGGATAAAATATTTATCGGTTGCCGCGCACTTAACACGTGGCTTCGTGTTCCGTAATCGAAGATGACTCTCGTATTCACCGAAGAGAAACATTCCAAGAGTGAACGTGTTTGCAGTCACAACCCTTCCGTACTTCCGTACTTCCGTAGGAGAAAGGTGACCGTGTAAACTGCACGGAAGCAAAGTCGCTGGGAAATTCCGGTGAACGAAAATTCCAGAGAACGGACACGTTTTCATCCGTTCGGGGCGACGCGACGCGGGGCGACGCGACGCGACGCGACGCGACGCGACGGCAACCCTCAGGGTCCATTTGACTGCATTGACGATTCGCTCGGTGTAGTTTGTCGGAGTGAGCCAGCCGGGAGAAACTTTCGACGAGTAATCCGTTACGAAAGTTATCGGGTGTAACGTGCACGGAATTTCCGTAAATACGGATAATCGAGAAACGTGCCGGTTTCCTCTGTTTCCCTTTCTTCCTCGAGGCCCCATCCCCTTCTTGGCCAGACGGATTCCACTTCGTGGACTATCGATCGACGACCGGGATCGCAGGACGAAATCTAGGTCATCGAACAGGATTTCCGAGCGAAGCTCGATCTCTGTGTTTCGAACGACGAATCGCGATGCTGGTGATCGAAATTGTTTCGTTTTTTTCCAAGCTGTTTCGGGGATCGTGTCTTGGACACTCGGTGTCTCGGGAAATGGAACGAAAACGATACTATATTACTATACCGTGGTCGTTTGTTAGGATCTTCTTTCGACGTAAAATACAAATGTGTTAATTTGGAGTGTCGAATTGTGAAACGGGTTACCGGAGTAAAACTAAAAATTCTTCCACGAGCTCGCCCCGGAATACAGCTGTCGAAATTCCTGGACCGCGTGAAATCAACCTCGAAATTCCGGCGGTGTACGATGGATGCTCGGGCGAGGGCCACTCGAAGGAAACCGTATTTCCGCAAATTTCCCGAATCATCCCCGCGACCTAACAGGATTGCTCGAGCCACTTGTCCCGGCCACGTTTCAAAAACGTTATTTTCGCGGAGCGTTTTCCCAACAGCCTCCGTTTCTGCCACGGGTTCTTCTCGATCCTTGGGAAAAAGGAGCGTCGGTGTTATCGCGGGAATAAGGCGACGGCGACGGCGACGGCGACCACGACCGTGTGTTTTCCTTTATACTCCGTCGCCGTGGAGACGTCACTTGGTCGCCGGATGGAGAAAATGGCCTTCCGTCGGACCACCAGCTTCCATCATCTCGAGAGATACGGTCCGATTCTCGGGATGAGACGCGCCCTCGACCGTCCAACCTTTATTTTTGCCGCGCTTCAACGAGCTGGCTATTCATGAGCGGCTTCGCGACTTTGACATCGTCGAAGGTGAAACGTATTCTTTTCTCTCCTACGCCGTGGAACACGCCTGAACGATGCTTTTCGTGATTCTTGCAGTTTCCCGCGCTTTGATGGCCGACGCTCCTCGAGTAATTTACGTCGCGATTCTGCGTCCTCTTTCGCTGCGGTCCGCTCGGAAACTGTGTGTACTTTAAAACGAACCCTCAAAAGAAGCCACGGAGGAATCTGTTCTCGGCACGCGCTAGTTATTCTTTTTAACACTGACACTACCCACGCGGTCAACACGATGGACTTTCCATAAAGTCCGAGAAGGTGAAGTTCGAGAAACGCTGTAATAGATAACGTTGGCTAAACTGGAACAAGCGCGATTGGTCCAAGACTTTTTTCAGAGGAATGGCGAGAGCGAGGTCGCAAGGAAGGTATAATCCATTGTTTCCTGGCGTCGGCACCGCAATCGGCTGAAACGTCTGGCGAATGGCCGCCGGGGATCCCAGGAAACGATAGATGTAGAAACGTTCTCTCGTAATGAGTAGTTGAGATTCCTTGTTAAAGGAGCGTCTGAACTCTGCGCTGTGGCTTTCGCGGTTCCTCACCGGTTTCAGCGTTTCGCATAGTTTCTTCCCCTTTCTGTTTTCACCGTGAACAACCGCGTCATCTCCCCCGAAGCCTCGCCAACAGAACCAACCACATAGGGCACATCCATTCCGAACCCTCAACGAGAATCCTTCCGCGATACACCATACGCGTACCTTAACACGTCACGCTCAATTAGGATAACCCTATAGAATCTTGCTGAAACGGAGAATAAATTCACGCGATCTTTTATTTCCTGTTTAATTTTACGTTTCCACGACCTCGTAAGATTTCGTTTCGCGCTGTCATGTTGGTATTTGGTAATTATTCCGGCGGTGATGTTAATAGTACGTTAGCAGGGAGTAAAAGCCGCTTGAATCCCATTGTCGTAATTGTGATGTAATCCTAGGAGATTAAGAATTTAAAGCTCTCGCGTCTCGACCGCAGTGAAATAGCAGTAGCGTGTCTGCGTAAACGCAGCCAAAGCGAACCACCGGAAGGAGGAGACTGTCAGTCACCCTCTTTCAGTCTGCGAAAACTACTTTCGCTGACGCGAGCTAAATAACAACGCCCTCGGAGCAGAAATTCTTTGAAATAACAGATGAAAGATAACACGGGGTATAGTGAGTTTGGATCTAGAAAACGTAGCTTGAGTAACGCTCGTGTACTGCGTTTAATCCACGAATATTCTCTGTCCCCTCGCTCGGCCATGAAAATATCTTCTTCCTGGAGAGTCGAGACTTTCTTACCCCTCCAAACATTCTTCTCGTCCCTTCGAGACTTCCAATCTCGACCGGGAATCGAGTTCGGAATAAATTTCGTGCGACAAAGAACGTTCCACTCGTTTCTGCGTTCTTTTACGCAAGTATATTTTCCATGATTCTCTTTGGAAATTATATTCGGTTATTAGAAAAGGGTATTTCTTCATTTGGAAGATCTTTTCTCTAGAATGGATCAATCAATTTCAACGTAAACGGACATGAGAAAAGCTCATTGATATTCTTCCGGGGCTCCGGAGACCTAAAAGGGCTCCGGAGACCTAAAAGTTTGAAATATGCTGTAACAGAATTCATAGATGTATCGGCGGGATGTCGAGTTTTTGTATCGGTGGATGGTGTTCGGTAACAGGTGTCCCGTAAGTAGCATTTTGCATTCCGGACGTGAGAAATGATGGATCGCCGGGTAATTCGACGGCACTGTCCGCGGAAAAGTTATAGGTTGGAAAGCGAGAGGGGTACACGAGAGGGAAGAAGAACGCTGGAAAGGACAGATGTAGAGAGGAATAAAACGAGAGGGATTTCCGCGGAAAAACGAACCAGCGAAAAAATTGCAAAAGTCGGTCGACGAGGCACAGTCCAGGTTATGTACTCTACGACGAGCCAGAGGGAAAAAGGCTTCCCATTGACAGAGTCAATTTCATCAGGAAATGTTCACCGTAACAGTGGAATAAGTTTTATTCGACTACTTTGGGGATCGAGCGATTAATAATTGCAAAATGGAATGATCGATCAAGCTGTTTCTCCGACAAATGTATGTAAATCTGAACGAGATTCCGTGAATTCGGATGGGTCTGCAAAACCTAATATTAGTTTCCAATTAAAAAATGAAAAATTAAAATGATGATTTCGTAGAAAGTTTGAGGAATTTGACGAGTTAGTAAATTTTTTAAGACATTCGATTCTGGCTGGCACAACCAAACAACGAGTTGCACGGCGTTTCGTTGAAACGAACGCGAGTGGTTAAGTTACAATCGTGTGTTAAACTTGACGTTAATTTGCAGTTTGCTTTGAAATTGCCACCGCGAAGAAAGAAACACCGAGCCAGCCGTTGTGTAATCGCAACAGAAACACACGGCTGCTGATCCAACTAAATTACAGCCGGCGCATCGCGTTAATTAATTATCATTGGCACCGTCGCTAATCAGCTTCGTTAGAACACGGAAAGTGAGACGGAACCTCGATGGCCCCGTTGTTGAAAATCGACCGGCTATGTCAACATCGAAGCACGCGCGTGTTTCACGGATTGCTGCGAGGCCGTGGCTCCGATGCTCCGATTTACACCCATAGTACAGTTTCGACTGTATAATAAACGTTTCTATCATTTCTCCAGTTAATTTTATCTTCTATTATACAGGGTGTCCTGGACCACCCTATTAACCACCGTCCACCCCTATTAAAAATGGTGAAAAGTGATTTTGATTGAAAACTAAAAAAATGTTTAGCAACTAATTCGAGTACGCTCTATCGAATGTACGCTCTATCATGAATGGTACTAACCGGAAATAGGAGTTGTTGCGACAAGAATTTGTCTCGGATTAGTATTTACATCAATCGACAAAGTTTTAACTTCGTCTATGGATCGAAGTTTCCCCGTGCATGAATAGCAACATAGGTCTGTTCCTCGAATCTGAAACTTCTCACCCTATCAGGATCTATCGGCGGATAATTTAATTGTATCCCGAGAGAATTCGATACTCTGTAATGGAATTAAAACTGCAGACGCGCGCGCGATCCGTCCGATATTCGTCCGATATCCCCTCCGATATCCGTCCGATATCCGTCCGATCCGTGAACACGACCAATGACTTTGTCGTGATTTCATCGATCCGTTGCATATCTCGCGTAAAATTTATTTTAATCCTATCTTCGAACGAATTATATCCTCTTTCTCGACGTCTTCTTTCATTCTAACGCGCAGCTTACAACTCGAAATATTTATTAAATTCCATCCGGAGGAAAGTATCGATGCAGGAGGGAATAAACTAATCGCTTGAAAGCGGTGCCGTAATACTGCAGAATTTCCTTCTTCGAGCAATGTAATCCACCCGGGAAAAGAAATTTCGAAAATAATGTAAAGAAAAGAAGAATTTTAAATAAGGAAAATTACTTTTAAGTTGCGTAATTAACCGAAGCTTCTTCGGTTAGTTTTAAAATTACTGGAACCGTTCGCGTTCGAATGACTGGAGAAATGGATGAAATCGTCGATTATACTCCACCGTAGGCACTTTACATTGTAAAACATTCACTTGATAGCGAACTAGGTAAACTCGGCGGGACGCTGGCAAAAACGTACACTCGATATGCCCTCAGGTTATATGTGATCTGATTACGAAGCCGTTAATTACATCGATAATTAGCGGCCATTGGTACGGTTCAGTTTGTTGTCCGACTCACCTCGGCGAACTATGGATGATCGAATATCTGAAAGCGTAAAGGTGACACCTATCGATTTAATCGAATTTCTCTATTTTCCGTGCGCTCCTCGTTACACAACGTTGTAAATTATTTTTTATTTGAAACGATAAGTGACGACGAGATGTCGGGAAAACGTTCGATAATAGCTACAGTTGGGACATAAATGAAACGAAGGGTCTTCATTAAAGTATAATTCGGTAAACTATTTCGATCGTGGAAATAAGCCAATTAAACAGTGCTAACGCAGAAATATCGGTGATACGATTAAACCATCGAGTATAAAATGACGAAACGGTGCAGAATGGAATGTTTTCGAAATGCAACAGAAGCACGCGAACCGTGCAAGTAATTCAGTGGAAGCACGTATCGTTCCAATTAAATAATTTGTGGTTAAATTACAGGCGGCCCGCAAATTACACGGAAAACAAAGTCCGCCCGGGACGCCATCGGCGTTTTATCGTTTTATTAACTTAAATGAAACATTAATAAACGCGATTACGTTTAGCGGCGAAAGCGGACATCTTAAAATATCGATAACGGTTCGACCTAATTGGTTAATGATCTGCTCCGACGAAATCTACGCCTTTGCTTTTGGTCCTTGTGAAAATCCAAGCGATTTCCAAGCCGTCCGGCACGCTTCGTTTAACAGCTTACGGATAACTAACACGGAAATAATGGCCAAGCACTCGTGTGCGTTTCAACGAACGGTCCAACGAAATACAGAATTTTAATACAGTTAAAACGACGCCTATAATATACAATAATAATAATAATAATAATAATATAGAATAAAAAATGATTATTGTTGAAATGTCGTCGTACGCGTGTTCAGTTTTGCTACTTACTGTATTATGATTAAAAATTACTCGACCATCACCATTCGAGGGTTGATAAGTGTAAAGCATCTTATACCAAAATTCCCGATTGTAATTCAACATCAGCCACCACCCCCTGTTGTTCGATCGAATCTTTCCAAGACGGAATCTACGCCTTTGATTTCAGCCCTGCGAAAAACCGACCGACTTCCGGGCAGAGCAATGCGCGGCATTCGACGACGTACCTTACAGCGGGCAGCTACTCAAATGGTATCCGCATTACGATCCAGCGAAACCTTGTGCTTTGATCTGTCGTGGCGAGCAATCCCTGGAGAACACTGGCGATCGTTTCAGAGAGGAAACGTCCGTCGAAAAGACACTTCCGCACGACGCCACCGAGGCATTGCAGCTCGACAGCGACGAGACCATCGTCGTCCAACTCGCGGACAAAGTCGAAGACGGCACGAAATGTTACACCGATGGCACCGACGTTTGCATCGCCGGAGAATGTATGGTGAGTATGCACGCTTTCTCTCACAACCCAATTTAATTAAGTAGGCTTTAAGTAGGCTTGGCAAAGTCCTATCAAAACTCCCACTGGAACGCATCACACGCTGCTGACGTAGCAAACCGTGACGTTTTCGCGAACAAAGAGGACATTGTCGTACTCTTGTTCGCAAAACAAATAAAGCGTGCGTAACGTCTATACGCTGTAACGATTGTTCCGGAATCCTAATCTGTCGTTGTCAACGAGAAACTGTTGTTGTTGTTGTTGTTGTTGTTGTTGTTGTTGTTGTTGTTGTTGTTGTTTGTAATTCGAAGCGCGAAACTAAGAAAGATGCTCCGATGAAAAATTCAGTTAAAAATCCAATTTGTTAAGTGAACCGTACTTGATTCGATTTGAGGGAAGTTGGCGCGCCAACGAGCCGGTAACCGTTCATCTCTTGGGAAAGCGTAATTTTTGCGCTGCGTCGGTATAGCTTCCGATGCGCCATATTTTCTAGCACGCGCAAAAGTTCGCGAGTTTCGCCTGCCAAACCTCGTTCCATCCAATCTTGTGTTTTACGTCCACCCTCGTCGTTTTCGGGTTCATATTTAATCGGGCATAGTGCATCGCGGACACCGACAGACATTCAATTACGCAAATTAATTATAGAATACGTGGAGAGAATGGTCGCGAAGAACGTGACAGTGTCAGCGGTGACTTACGGGGAAAGAAAGAAGTAGTAATTACAGCGAAACCAGCCCGTAGCCGCGATTACTGACACTGCGGTTTCACGTATCCGCGGTTTGCGGATCAAAAAAGAGAAAAGGGAAACGAATAATGTCGATTAACCCTCACCCAGACAAACAGATATTTCTAGTACCAGTTGCCTTATTGTATTTTATAAAACTACATTTTAATTATAAATTACACACGCGTAGATTTTGCCGTCGAAAAAATGATTGATTCCATATACACGAAATTATTTTTCTTCTGCTTTGTAAACATTAGGTTACAAATTTATTATATTTTTTATTATATTCGTGGGTGAGAAAATATACTCGATTAATAATCTACATGTTTTTATAGATTTAAATTAATCCTTCGTATTTTAAAAAGAATTAACAAAATGTTTTGATTCCTCTCATCGACTCGTTATAAGCGATGCATTATGATGAACGAAAAATTATTCAACATGCATAAATAAATAGCACTTCACTGCCGTCGCATAATTAAAGAGAGTTATCGATTCGTTAAATATTCGATCGAATATGGGTGAAATAAAAAGCTATGCAGTAGGAATTTTAATTAAACAGGAATCCAGATACTCGTAATCTGGAGTATCTGGAGTCTTCAAGTTCCATTTTAAGATTTATAACGAATGCAACCCTTCTCGATGACGTTGCACGTTGAAATTCTCGTATCGATCTCTCTCGTTTCTCCATTAAACATCGACGCAATTTACTTTGACGGAATGAAACTTCGTATCTTATTATTAATTGAAGCCTGTTATAATCTTTGAATTTATTAACAATAATGGGCAACCCCTATGGACGCGCTTATTATACTTTATTAAATTTTGTTACGAACAAATGATGGCCGGCACGCGCAGTATAATTTTTACAAGATCTACGAACAAAGTTACAGAGACAAAGTTACACAAACAAATAACGTCGACTTTTTAAGCTTCCACGTTCGTTGACCGAAAGTACATACATCCGCTCGTGCGTTTTAGGAATTAAACAATCGATATCGAGAGGAAGGGAAGATAAAATATTTGAACAAAAATACTGCAACTGGTCTCATTAGTGATAGAGGTCGGTCTCTGATCAGACGTATAAAGCGGTCATTGCGCGTGACGTTTCAGCCAATTCCAAAAACAACCGACTCAATTACCGGACCAATTTCGGCTCGTTAATTTCAGAAACACGACACCGAATTACGACGCCAACGTGGCTTATCAAAAAAATACCCGTTCCCTGGAAATTTTCGAGGCGGAAAAATATTTTTCATCGGTCCCCTCGATTTTGCATTCACGCTCGCGGCCCACCCATGAAATTTTTAAGTTTTCGTTTGCACGTTTCATTGCGCTGTTAATACGGAATTAACGAACACACGAGCCATCTGCGTGTAAATACGTGGCTCAATTGTGTTCCAAGCTGGACTTTATTTTCTCACCGAGTATGTAGTGGGTGTCTGCGAAATTTATCGCCAACCAGCTCGTGAATTTGAAATATAAAACGGGACGCGAACAGAAGACTTGTGTTTGTCATTAAATCGTACGTTTTTCTAAAGCCTCCTTTATATTCCACAAATATATTTCGATGTTTCGATATTATTAAATTAAAATTAGAGTTTCTAGATGAAATTCCAAGACCTAATCGAAGAAGAAAATAATCGGTACCGGAATATCATTATTTGGAACGATAAATGTTTCAACGTAGAATATTGGTAAAAAATTGGTTGAAACGATACCATGAGGTTGAAAAAGAAAACTTAATGCATCGTATTATAAAAAACGTTAAACCTTACAAACTTTTCCTCTACAATTTTTTATATCTACACTGTCGTAAACAAAATTTGACAACAGCTAACGCTATAATTTTAATTTCATCAATGGACGAATATGTTGTTCACATACTAGGAAAGTTTCACGCTGATCGCGTTATTAGTTTCCGAGATATCGCCGAACAAAGTAGTTTCGAGAAAAATGGGTTCAAAGTTTCAATAAAGATCGCCGTCCCATCGCCGTGGAACAACGTCTTCTTCAAACTTTTCTAACTTTGTCAATTCATCGAATCTCGACCTAAAATTTAACCGAGGTCTTCTTAACATTTACAAACAATGAGTGGGAAATTGTTTAAATCGATCTTCCGTCTCCATTAAAACGTGGAAGCATCGTTAAACGCTGGTCCTCTACTGACCGAGGATTACGAAAGCGTTGGTTAAGAATTAAGTCGCAATCGCTGCATCCCTTGTCGAAACTTGAGGAAGAAAGTTCCGTGGGGAACTCGAGGCCCGTAGATTTACTCAGCTGTATGCACACAGCATGCCCCCTTGCCCTTGTCCACCGACAGACTCGTCTAAACTTATTTAGAACTTTTGCTTTCCGCGACGATTGAGCGCGACCGCGTTTTTCTCCGGGCCATGGAAAATGCGAGCTAACGAGGCGCGCGTCCGGTCGTCTTCCGCCAATATTTACCGTGGGCGCGTCGCGACGCCCGCACGTCTCGTTCATTAAGTTGATTCGATCTTACTTTACACCGCGAGTGACTCTGTGTACCGAGGGACAAGGAACCTTTAAACGACTGCTCCTCGATTAACCTCGTAAGTGTCGCGATCACCGCGGACGATTAATAACAATCAAGGTGGTGTTCCGCTCTCCGTATGACAAGAACGTATGAAAACCTACTGAAAGTAAAGGGGAAGGTCGGACACGGCTACTCACGCGTCGCACGCGTCGCACGACGGTATAACAGATTTTTTGTTTCCTGTGCAATAATCGAGTTTTATTAGCAATTACCACGAAAGACAAGATACGTTTGGTGGGTGTATGCTAGACATAGGAGAAACTGGCCGAGCACGAACGATTCGCGGGGGTGTCAAGAAATAATTAACGAGATTTCATAGCGACGAGAGTGGCGGTGAAGTTGGAAGGACAATATCTAATCAGCAGACGAGTCCACGTAATTAAGCACTAACCGAGCACCGGCAAACGCAAACTGGTTTTGCATTATTAAACCAACGCAACGGGGCAAGTTCTCGTTTCGCGTCGGGCACGCTCGATAAGTGGGCAACGCTTTTGTACTATCACGACTCGTTAGAGTTTGTCTTCCCCGTGAAATTCCTCCAATTGTTTCATTCTGTGGCCTCTCCACTTGTGCCATCGGATGCCGTGTAACTCGAATCGCCACCTTCCGGTATACATATTTGCTTGTTCAGAGCGATCGAGAGCGATCGAGAGCTATCAAAGGACTCCTACCTAAATATGTACCACGTAAATTTTGAACGCTATTAGAAAAGACGCGATTCTTTTATCCTGCACAGCATCCCTAGCAAATTCAACATTCTCTCGTAGCTTCGAGTATTTATTTTCACTTGTTCGCGCAACGTCTGGGAACATAATAAATATAATAGGCAAACGTCGTAAATAATCGTTCCACGGGAATCCAGGAGTATCGTTGGAGATATCGATGAAAATACCTCCTTATCCCCCCGGCTCCTTTCACTTACCCGGCTGTAATACAATTCTCGTAATATCCGCTTGCATTCGAGTCTCGAATGCATTCTAGGGGCTCGATACCGGAAAAAAAGTACGCAAAAAATTAGGGGTATGGCGAGGTTCGGCGGCTGTGCAATATGGTTCCGTCGTTTCAGTGAAAACAGCCGGAATAAGGCGGACAAAGTGATCGGGAGGCAAAGCTCCCTTCGTAGCCGGGCAAATCCTGTTCTTCGAGAAACTATGTTAAAAGGTAGAAACGAGTGTAGAGAAAAAGAAGGCCGAGCAGGAGGGTTGAAGGGTGGGTTAAGGGATGGGGGAACCGTGGCGTGGAAAGGTGTATTGAACGTAATGGGCTAACTCCGACGGACGGTAAGGGCTACGGAAGGTGTACCGACTGTCGAATAGAACCTTGAAAGCCAGTTTGAATAATTGAATGCCAGTCAAATTTACGTAACGAAATAACCGAGGGACGGAAAGTCGCGGAGATCGTCGATTTACTTTCAACTGGGATCTTGTTATCTAACAGCTGAATAGAAGACACGATAAGGAGGGGTTTGATAAAGGGAGGATGTTTTATTTCATTCTTTATCCTACCACAGACGAGGTATATGAATAGACCTTTCACCTAATGTAATTTTTCGGGCCGAGTTTATGGCCTCCCGGGACCCCATTACCATTTTCCTGTCACTCGCAACGTTATCAACAGATTCAGAAATTAACACAAGAGGCGGTGAGACAGAAAATAAAATTACATAATAATTTTATTATTTTTTAACGGAATGAAAGCTGTATGGTCCAGAATTGAGCATCGATCGATTAATTTCATTGGAATAACCAATCGATCGAGATTATTTAAACATTTCAAAATTATTAAAATACCTAAGGATCTCATTGATAAATCTACCGCAAATCCTCTATTTTTTATTTTAAATTGCAATATATCATTTATTTAAAAGCTAACTCGGCAAAAATGTATTTGAAACTCGAAATCGGAGTTATCAGACCGCACACCGGGGCGAGGAACATATGCGAAACTACGCGAAAAACGCAGCCATTAGCTCATATTATTTAATATGTAATTAATATAATTATTAATTACATATTAAATAATATGACCCAGGTCTCACCACGAGGAGGTTGCTGCGTATGGAGACCCCCCTAGCCTCGCCCCAACCACCCAACCTTTGGCGAGGAATTCGAATAACTATCCAAGGGAGAAACTATCGAAAAGTTAGAAATTACCTACAAAAGGAGAGTTCTTAAAAGAACTGATCAATGAAGAGAAAAAAAGAACCTAACAAAATGTCAATACATGTGAGATGATACACATGTTTTCTAGAAACGAAATTGAAATGTGCAACTGCACGCACGAACTCTGACCGATTAAGAGATGAAAAACCTAGCAAAATGTTGATACATGCGAGATAATCCAGCACATGTTTTCTAAAAACGAAATTGGGATGTGCAACTGCACGTACGAACTCTGACGAAGAGATGAAAAACCTAACAAAATGTTGATACATATGAGATAATCCATCATATGTTTTTTAGAAACAAAAATGGAATGTGCAACTGCACGTACGGATCCTGATTATTAAACTACCAATATGTACTTTATTATTAATCGTTCCCACTTAAATTTACGCACACGTTTCACTAGTACTTAATAAAACGCTGGAGAACGCTTTTTTATCTTACAATCTATATACATTTTTACTTATATTCTAACGCAATTTGAAGTATGCAAGAAATACGAGGAAATATTTTCTTCTTAGTGTCCTCATCAATCCCACGATGTTTTTCTAAAACATACATTCATTATACAATAAATTATAACCGATATAAAACGAAGATATGACGAGATATTTTCTTCTTGGTGTTTTCGACAATCCAACGATGTTTCCCTGAAACATAAATTCAGACAATCAATAGAATTGTAAGAAATACATATTACTCTAAGAGAGATCAAGATGGAATCCGTGTACCATTTCCAATTCGATTCTTCAATGATTCTATATCCTGTAACAAGAACTTGTTCAAAGGATTAATAGCTGAAATGAAAGTGTATTAATGAACACAGAAAAAAATAATTATATACCGTCAAGATAGACTAATGAATGAAAAGTTAAATTCGTCTCATTGTCAGTGTTAAGATAAGTAGATTTTATTTTTCGTTTTGTTTATCAAATAAAAAAATTTTCAAGACGTATAGATTGAAATAATTATATTATACTGTATATGAAAACTAAATTAGGTTCGTATAGAAAAAGCAATAACGAACGAAAATGTCGATTCTACGCGGAAATTAACTCTCAATATGAAATATCCAATTGCAATTTGCATACCCTTTTGATACAAGCATTCTATTTTTCATCGATTAAAACAATGATCGCGAGCAAACTTTCATTTATGCAAAGAATACAGAATATTTATAAAAAATTCACTATTTATAAATAACAATTGAATTGCAACGGTTATTATATCCCGTAAAAATTAGCAACTCTAACAATGAATAATTAGTGATATAGATATATATGTATATATATATATATTTACATATATTACAGATTTTAATACATTATGAAGATTAAAACAATTGGTCTATTTACAGCAGTACTTTAAAGCAGTATTTCCTTTGAAAAATATATAATGAAAAGATACATATATTTCAGATAAACGTCCACTCGTGTTAAATTCAAACAACCCGTGAGTGGATCATTCTTTCTTTCGCAACGCTAATTTATAAAATAAAAAGCTATCCGCGAATGGTGCTCGTTATTCGTAAAATGGACCACGCAGGGTTCCTTTATTAATTATATCGCGTGCACCCATATTCAATCATGCGCAACGCTAATTTTAATACATACATGCACAAAATAAACTATACATATAAAACAAATAAATATGAAAAAATATTTCTTCTTGGTGTCTTGATTAATCCCACGGTGTTTCCCTGAAACATAAATCAGACAATAAATAAAATTGTACAAAGAAACTAACTTACATCAAGCTACTTCAAACTACAATAGAGTGGCACATATGAGGATGAAGTTAGACGTTTTAAATATCGCAACACTACGGGCAACAACGCGATAAATCAACAATCGCAACGCTAATTTATAATAGAAAAATTCCAAACGCGACTTGTAAGAATAAAAGCAACCGCGAATGGTAATTATTCGCAACGCTACCCTGAAAAGCAAACGCGAAAAATATTAATTCGCAACTCTACGAGCAATCGCGTTTACTAAAAATTCGCAACGCTATTTTTAAAGCAAACACCCGATTCCTAGGTTTGCATAAAAACAATCGCGAATCGTGTTTCTAAGCAACACTAATATATCAACGCGATAAGTATTTGTTCGCAACTCTACGAGCAAACGCGAACATTGTATATTATTCGCAACTCTAACTTTAATCAGGGGCTATTGGTACATGTACATAGACATGTACTGGCCACAAAATAAACTAACTACTTCTAGTACTACAATTGGGGTAGAATTTGGGCATTGAAAATATCGCAACGCTAAATAAAAAATCGCACGATTGATCAAGATCGCAACGCTAATTTATAACATGAAAATTACAAACGCGGTTGATGTCCATTATATGTATATATGAAAGAGTAAAAAAGCAACGCGAATCGTGATTGTTCGCAACACTACCCTGAAAAGCAAACGCGAAAAATAGTATTTCGCAACTCTACGAGCAATCGCGTTTATCAATAATTCGCAACGCTATTTTTAAGCAAACATTCAGTACCTAATTTTCAGTACCTAGTTTGCAAAAAAACAATCGCGTATCGTGTCAAGGCGCAACACTACCCTGAAAAGGAAACGCGAAAAATAAGAGTTCGCAACTCTAAAAGCAAACGCGATTATTGCATATTCGCAACTCTATGTACATCATAACCGCGAGTTATGGGGAGAGATGGCTGGCATGTATGGTGCGATCATGTACCATCAGGTACATGCATACGCGAGCCAGCCAGAAAAATAAACTAACTACAACTACGGACGAGTTAAGTGATAAAGTAGTAACAGGAATGACTTTCCATTCTCATCCGAGGATGAAAATGAAAAGCCATTTGTTGTAGCCCGCTCTTGAGACAGTTTGTCAGGGCCTCTTCGGCTCATATAGAGCCTTTTCTTTCTTCGGCGGTCCTGCCGATGCCTGAAACTTACTTAAAACAAGGCTCGAGATTTTGTGCAATACGTAGTCTTCCAACAATATACGAATTGTTGCAAGAGCGTACGTGGTGAATCTCGAGGGGAACGAACGTTTCGAAAGGGACCTGATCACGACCGCGAGCGCGAGAGAGCGACTTTAAGAGTCGCGCGATTCGAGGAGTCGAAAATAAAGCCGAAACAAACAGCACAAGTACACCGTTTGAATCAGCTAAATTTCTACTCTCGAAATCGTAACTACAGGAACAGAACTGCCACGCGAAAACGCGCCTACCCGAATTACTAATGTGGACAGTCCTGCCCTGACCCTACCTACTTAGATTAAGCGCACACACACCAGAGAAAAAGTTACCTACCTACCTAACCCTATATTTAAAAAATTGCAAAACTCATTCAAACAAACAAACACTCCACGGTTCTCACGCATAATATTCGGGCGCGACCTAAACTAGAGAGGACTCCCCGGGGTTCCTCCGACACCCGAATATTGCAAACATTCACACTCTAATTGTGGACTTACTGGTTTCTGAGACTGACAAAGGCTAGTGATCTTTGCGTTCTTATATTATATAGATAAACGTTTGTATAGAACGTTTCAATATATGGAATATAGTATTTAATAAAATCTATTGTATGTATGTATCATTCAAGATTGAAAAATATTAAGATTCAAATCCATTAAGATCAACGGTATTCAAATAAATGATAAATTGAAATCTGATATTATTATTGATAGAAATCTAATGTTACAAAATTCTGTATGCAAATTGCGATCATAAAACATCTGAAACGACGCACTTCCACAACCTAACCACACACACACACACACACACACATGTGGACAGTACGTCGCGCACGATTCACTAGCCAATGTCAGTCGTCGATATGTCGTTGAATTGTTATAAATAAATTCATCGTGCCCCGTTGCCTTCGCTCGTGCAAATAGCACCTGGGCATGTGCATGAACTTAGGCAACGAACACGGAAAAATTACTCTGAAAATCCTGACTAGAAAAACTGGTTAATAGCTAAACGGTATTTCGTATCTAATTTTTAGTTCAAATGACTCGACTTGTTATATGTAATATATCAATAATAAAATATGTTAATATTGAAAAATACTACTATTCGATAAAACTATTATAATTGAAATTGAATTATTTAAAATGAAAGACTCTACTTGAGATTTCATGATAAAAGAATTTACTTTAAAAATTGAAATGAATTCATTAAATTGTCAATGAAAATATTCATTTATCCTTGATCGATTCTGTCGTCAAAGTAAACTTTTTAAAAGATGACACTAGTATAAAATGCATGTTACTTTGACTCAAAAATCGACCTGTCGCGAAATGCCTTCTTGCACGTTAAATCGCACGATAAATATAATGTTTTCACATTATATTCATTCATTTTCTATTCGATCATACAACTCGTATAAAGTTAAGAAAAATATTTCATATATTCTATAAAGATTGTATATTTGTAAAAATTGTATACTATTCATTTGTAACATTAAGAAACGCGAGTGCAAGAAGACCCTAAAACCTGCTCTAAAAAATATAACAGTGGATGTTACTATTCACTTAACTCGTGAAAAATAGCAAGTATACAACTGGTCACCCGTGTTGATTCGGATCTTTCATCCTACAACATGGTTGGGGACCAGAGGAAACAAAATAGCATGCGACTCACCGGTGATGACTTGAAGCCCCCAAAGTCATCCATCGGTCAGCATGGTCCTGCTGGTAAGATTCAGGTCCAGAGACTGTAACAAAAATGCAAGAAAACAATTAGAATCTATTGTTAAAATTATAGAGATTTTTAATTAACAAATTTCAAAGTATAAATTTATACTTACGTTGTTCGCTCGTGGTCCAGCGCCAGATACCCCCCGGGTACTGCTACTCGTTCCCAGGATCATGTTCCGAATCTGTAAGAAAACTGTAAGAAAACAATTAGAATCTATTGTTAAAACTGTAAAGATTTTTAATTAAAAATTTCAAAGTATAAATTTATACCTACATTATTTGCTCGTGGAGCATCGCCGAATAATCCTCTTCGGTGATGCACCGACTCTAATTCCGGTAACGAGGAGTTTAAATTTCAAATTGAAAAAATAATTAATTTGATTGGAAACTATTAAATTAGAATACCGCGACCGAAGATTGAAATCGGCGAACAAATGATTCTATTATCGCGATTCAGAAAACAGAAAGAGCCACGATGCTCTGTAAGTAATTTAATATTGCGTAGAAAACACTGCTTCTATTCTCGCGTTTGCCTAACACCGCGAACGATAACGTGCTTGGGGTCACTTTGCCCCGAAAAACAAACTTGTTGCTACGCTCGATCACTGATTCTACCGGCCGCATTGCACGCGGCCAACAAATTTCCTGGAAAGAAAAGGGACAGGAGACAAGAAACACAACAACAAGCACATCTGTGCTTAGCCTATTCATTTTCTTTTTCCTTCTTACTAGACTTTAACAACGGAAACACTGCTTTATTTAGCACTGCTGTATACATAGTTTATATCATGTAAAATATTCTCAATCAATGAGAATTTCAATTTATAAATACTATATCACCAAGTTTCATAGTTAGAGTTGAAAGCATGATTGTATTTACTTTATCGAACGTTAGAATATCCCGTAAATTTTATAAATATTCCGAAATTTGCAAGAATTAAAGTTCGCTAGTTATTTATGCTCGAATAGCATATTTCAACTACGCAGTTACTACGTTTTCTTAAACTTGCATCGAAATATGTATGGAAATTGCAATTACAACAATTCATAAAGAGATATAAACAATCAATTGAATAAATAATAGTCGGAAATATTTAATCGCGATCAGAATACAGTCTAATATAAACTATTGCAATTTATCGTTGATATCTACCGACGCCATTTTTGTATACTTCGATATAATATCGAAGTACATAGATAGAAAGTTTGTTAACTATTTTAATATTTTATCTTAACAATGACCGATTACAAAATTAAAATCATGTTTGCAACGGATAACTTAATAAAGCGATAAATATTAATATGGATGTCGATTTTTATTGTAATTATTTAAACGTTACCAATATACCCTGAAAAATTTCTCGACTCGTCTGCCATCTGTTATGGTGTCCTTTATGCGCCAATAAATTTATCCATGGCGTCGAATTTCAATCAGAGACTGCAACAGAAATGAAATAGAAATTAAATCATAATTAAACAATGATTGATTCACAATGAGAAAATAGCAAAAGGTTAGAAATACATACATACTTCGTTGGTCGCGAAACGCCGACACATCTTGGCAGGTTCCAACAAGTCTTATTATTTCTTAATTTCGAGTTCCAATAAGAGACTGTAAGAGAAACGAAATTTAACAAGGTTACGACAATAAGTACCGAAACAAACTTTAGGTTATGTAGCTTACAATGGTGTAAAATCAGAATGTTAATCTTGCAGAATATTCTACAGTTTTCGTCTGGCAGTGAACGTGTTAAAACGCGTGTAGTAATACATAATGTTAAAGTATCAACAGGTAAGAAATACGCAGCTCGGCCGCGAAACGCAGATACGTCTCGACACGTCTTGCTATGTTTATTTACAAAGGATGAATGATGGCCGTCCGCTGTGCTCGGCAGCGCTCGCGAGTTAGGCGGCGGGAGGGGGGAAGCTCCGATGTCTCGCGAAGCTTGTTTACGAACTCGATGGATAGCTCGGATAGAAACCGCGGATAGACCGATTTTTAGTAAATTATTTACAACTTTTCAATTGGTATGCATTTACACGCACTAGCTGCTGCCTATCACAATTCATGCCTATCATAATTCAGTGAGTTTCTCAACTGACCGTTATCCATGAGAAGATAACTCCCCTTCTTTTGTATCGTCGCTACAACAGAAGCGTTCACTAACAAGCCTAGAGATCGTTGCATTTTATTTGTTATAAGGTTCGATTTTATTATATGTTAAGAAAACTATTAATTGCAATCAGGGTGCATGTGCTTTGTGTTCCAACAAAGCCTCGATCGACAAATTGATATTCTTGATTTTCGTCTTATTTTCGCCTCTAGAATCTCCCATTAGCAAATTTTTCCCAGGGGTGGCCCAACACACCCTGTATTTCGAGAGACACGCAATATTTTCTATCCTCTGTTCGTCCGGGAGAGTTTAATTCTTTCAAAAGCATCGTTTGTCGAGTTAATTTATTCACGAATTTCCCTGTGCCAGCGTTCCCTCCGTTGAAAACTAATGGCGTTCGAAGGTGGAAACCGTCCCCCCGTTCGCACGTAAGCCGCTGTTCGTCTTGGAAAGGCACATTTAGTGAATGCAGAGGTATTATTTGTGCGGATCGGGGCGAGGACAGTTGGGGATCGCGCAACCAAGAGGATCGGTGCCGTTAAGTTCCGCGATATTTCATTTTGCACGCCCGACCGGCTGCCCGTTTCTCTTGGCTTGTTTACCTAGAGAAATAACCGGTTGCTTCGATGGTCCTATCCTTCAATTACGGGAGCTCTCTGCTGCAGGTTTCCACTTCTCGGGCAAAGTAAATCTAATCCTGAACGCCCGTATTGTGTGTGTCTCTTCCGTTCTGTTTGCGCGCGCGCGCTTCCTACCCTGTGCTTGTGGACACAGGCCAGCCGTATGTGCGGGTTGTCCCTTTTCACATTTGTGATTCCTACAGGATCTAAAAACCGTCGACGAGCCCGTCGAGACACTCCGACCAGGAAATTTCTATGAATCTTTTACAAATCTGAAATGGGCTTTCGAGAGATAAGAACGATTTATCCCGCTGCCCCTTTTCCCGTCACTCGATTCACTCGATCCGTCATCTTCGCCCGCTCGACAAACACCTATACATATACATATATTTTTTAAACAGGGCCTCTGATTCATTTTTTCGAAAATTAAAGGAAAAAGCTATTACTACTCGTCATTTCTAAACATGTACAGCTCTTTAAAATATAGAATAGAACTCGGTTTGGTATAAGTTCAGTAGCTGGTTAACCAACTCCACTTATCCGAACATGAATTTATTTGAACGAAAAATCAATAGATAGCGGGGAGAATTAATACGCTCCTATTATATGAACGATCCAGTTATACAAATTGTCCCGACGGTTTCGAATGAATGGCGGCGTTCCACCGTATTAATAAAATAATTATTTAATTTCATTCAACTCTCTGTCAGACGTATGAATACGTTACTGGTGAATTCGAAAGGATTTGAAACTGTTATGCACTTTTCATCTACCATTTCGTGTAAAAATCTACTTCGTAAAATATGAAATCGAATCATTGTATTTTTCCTTCCAATCCTCTACCTTCAACTGCTTAAAAAATAATCGAATCTATAGATTTAAAATAAGTTCCCTATACCACATGCTGTTTCTTTCAGAGCAGAGAAAAATTATTGCAAACTTCACCCTCGAACGTATACGCTTTGCATATATTTCCCGAAATGACGTTGAAATCCTTGGTCGAAACTGTTCCGAAATAACGAATCCTCGGGATTATTTTTTTTGTTTCGGAAACGAGGTTAAAGAGTCAAGCCGTAAAAAAAGGGGGCAAAGGAAAAGTACGAGCGTTGTTTCGACGCATTACTAAAATCGTATATCCCAGATTTAAACTCCATTCGAACTCCCTGCGGTGCACTCGAAGCGAGCCTTCTACACGCCTGCAACGGTTGCGCGGATGCATCGGTGCATAAAACAAGGAAAAAGGTCGCGAAACGAATCTCCGGCCTCGTGTAAAATTAAATCTCAATTCGTCCTTCCCGCCTCACGCGTTTCGTTCGATTTCTCGAGGCTTCACGAGCTTCTTTTATCCCCGGAATTATTATGCTGTCAGTGGGGCTCCGTTAAATCATAGCTCGCACAGCTGAGTAAACTTTAAATCCTTTTTATACCTTTTTCTTCTCTGCTCGCTTTTTTCAATTTTGTTTTTTCTCTTTTCTCTTTTTTTTTATTTTTGGTCGAGAAGCATGATTCACCCAAGTTACTTCCCACGTAAATTCCGCAGACGGCGCGCGTTTCCAACTGTCGAAGAATTTTCACTGAAGTATAAACGTAGTTTCTAAACGCTGACGAAGAGTCGAACGTGTTCTCGATGTAAAGACGCGATGCGGCGATGCGCCGCCGATGCGCCGCCGATGCGCCGCCGATGCGCCGCCGATGCGCCGATGTATGCGCCTTCGCCAAAGCCAGACAGGAGATTGACACAATTTTTCGAAATATTCCCGTGCAAAGGCACGGGAATTTAATATTAACCGTTTCGAGTTCGCCAAGTACCGTTTCACGGATGTAAAATTTGAAGAAGGTACCTACGTGGAGAACATCACTCCAATGTCCATCGGTTATTTGAAATATTCGTCCGTAAACGAGTCAAATGTGTATGGAGACTGCGATTTTTTCTATTGAAAAAAGTGACAGATATCTTAATCTATAACTCTTCCTGCCACAAGATTGTCTTCTCAAACTCTCGAACAGTCATGGTACGATTTCGGCCGTTATCTCTCGTCCCACTTTACAAAGTGATTTTATAGCGACATCAATCGGCAAACGATCGGTGTAAAGATTTATCCGTATCCGACGTTGTTCCGCGAAATCTTGGATTATCTTTATACGACAGTCGGTCTTTCCAAAGATCTCGTTAGACTTGTGTCTTTCCTCTCTATTCCTCCCCTTGTACCGCCGCCCCCGCCCCCGCCACCGCCCCCGCACCCGCACCCGCACCCGCACCAGCCCCCCTCGTTGTCCCATCCATATCCTTCTTTGCTGGGTCCCATCCTCCCTTGGCACCTTTGCCACCAGTTTGGTTCACTCTTCTCGCCCGGATAAGGGATGAATAATGTACTCCCCGACCTCGGAGCAAACCTCCATGCAGCCTGAATGACAAATCAGTTTGCCGTCCGAGCCAGGTCACGAATCGACGTCAGCTTCTTCTTCTGCCTTTTTCCATCCTCCCAACGAGGTCTTCTGAATTTGTACAGAACGACGTCGAGTTAGAAGGCTTACAATTTTATGCATGATCTTATTAACATTTTGTTCCACTTTGGAAGAGTGCATCTCGTTAATTTTTGCCTTTTGTACGTCAGTGAGAACAATTGCCATACCGATAGATTTATCAGTTTTATCGTCGAATGAAATGTTCAGTTTATGATCCACCGCGTTCGAACATGTTTTCTTGTCGATCGTTGCCGATAGGAACTCGATTTTTCTCTTAATTCAATGTGACGTGAGTAACGATGGCGGGTCAACAGGGGTATGTCGAAAGAGCCATTTGTACCGTCGAGGTGAAGGGTATGGAAAGATTTTATTAATCGAGCGTACGGTATTTCTGTTTTAGATGGTCGGCTGCGACTTACGAGTCGGAAGCAACAAGAACACGGACGCGTGCGGCGTGTGCGGTGGAAACGGATCGAGCTGCCAATCCCGGTACTCTTGGAGTTTGGAATCGATATCCGCCTGCTCGAAATCATGCGGCGGAGGTTAGTAGCGGTTACCAAGTTCATTTGGTTGAAGCGTTTGGTTCGGAAGGTGTGCGCGCGCGCGCGTTGCTAGTCCATTTACATCGGCACTGGGAGCAATGAATTCTAATGAACTTTGAGCCTGCGAATCGTTAAACGTTCCCCCGGCCCTTTCCCCGAAATTAATAACGACTACTTGGACCGGGTCGGTTTCCACCTATCGGGCTGTTGCACTTTCAGTCGAGATTGCTTTGCTCCTTGGGACCGAATGCCACACAAATTCCCTTTCTGGTCTCTATTTGTTCTGCGGAGAAAATAGGGGAGACCCGAGCCAGAAGGTTGTGGACGAGATAGAGAACTTTTATCTTTCTGCCTTACACAGACCGTTAAAAAATTGTATGGCTACTCGCTATTGTTATACCATGCTATGTTTCGGAGTATCAATTAATCATTTTCAAATATTAATAGTATTATGAAAATCAGGCTAAAATGAACGGCTTTTTCCAACAGGCTTCAAGTTGGCGATGGCTGTGTGCAAGAGCAACGGGCCAGACGAGAACGTGGTGGACGACAGCTATTGCGATCCGGACAGCAGACCGGAGAAGACCCGGATGCCGTGCAACACGCACCCCTGCACTGCAAAGTGAGTACTTTCTGACAAACGGAACTCCATCGGGTCTGCGCGTGCACATTATCCGCGTCAAAGAACGTTAAACTACTCGCGCTCGCGGCGCGGATTTTCCCATCGAACTCGCCCGGACAGCAGAGACGGGCAACAAGCTTTCGTTCGAATAATAGATTACGAATAAAATGACAATGATGATGATGATGATGATGATGATAATAATACATGGTTATTTTATACAGGGTGCTCTATGCAACTTGTGCAACTTGTTTGGAAGTTTGTTTGATCGTGAGATCGTCGAGATCGAGCGTGTTTCGGTTCCTCGAAGCCTCGAACCCCATGTTGCGTTCGCTTCGCACGTACGCACAGGTGCTCGGAGTTTGCGTGTTCTCCGTCGTGGAAATCGGAATTCCCACTTTTGGGATTAACGCCGGCCAATCTTCTCTGACCAATTTCCTCGTACGACCGCGAACAAAGCAACCCAGTCCCGATTATTGTTGTAGAAGGCGGTCTGTGTACACGGTGCCGTGTGTATGCCGTGTGTATGCCGTGTGTATGCCGTGTGTATGCCGTGTGTATGCCGTGTGTATGCCGTGTGTATGCGAGCACGAGCAGTGCACGAAACCACGTAGAAATGGATACGGTGGCCGTGTAGACTCGAAACGCTCGCTGGGAACGATGGGCCGGAGCTTTCAAGCGGACTGAACGGCCATTAGTCGGGAAAACGGAAGAGAAAGAGCAAAAGCCCGGCGGGCCTCTTTCTGAAAGTGACCTGGAAAAACAAGCCCGGTCCTTTCCTATAGCGATACAACCGAGCCGTGGAGAGCACCGATTGCGAACACTTTGGCAGCGACGATCGCTCGCTGAATATCGAAGAGGGTCGTACTTGCCACTTCCTGGAATGTCGGTGTACCGAAATTATTCAACACTGGAGGCATCGATCGCCTCGTAACAGCGGAACACGGTTTATGTTGTTTTTTATCGCGTTTCCTTATCGAGTTTCTAGTATTCGGTTAGCGTTTTTCACCCGTTGCAAACCATGTTTTCAAGCTGGATGCTAGTCGTAGTCGGTGCACCCTGTAAAACAAATTATCATCTTCCTTTGGTATTAACAGAAATATGCTCGCTTAGTTATCAAGTTACGAGGGTCGAGGGTAAATGGGAAAAGTGTACATCACTGAACGTTTTCTTCCTGTTCCGTATTAGCGGCCTGTTCCGCGATTTATTCCGTGCATTTTTCATTTTTTATCGCTACGTCGATTCGCTGCCGGGGGGAAACGAGTGAGCACTGGCTGACTTTTGGACAAACAATTCGTCCGACGATATGACTCTTTTTCCGAGGGGATGGATTACGAGGACGTAAAGGCTGCTGCTTCTTACGCTCGTTGCGATCAGAATCGTCGTAAGAAAACTCCGCGGAACGATGTGCTGGCCATAAAGTACAAGTCACGGAGAGATCGGACGGGAAAAAAGGTATCACCGGTTCCTCCGAGGCATCGTGCTCCTGAAAAAGTTATTTAACGGAATTCCTCGACTTTTACTGTTTCCCGAAATACAAATTCACGGTCCTAGAACAACTCCCTGTTCCACTCGATGATACTTGTTGTAACATTCCGACTGGAAATTACGACTGGTTGCAGCCAAGAACCAGGACAGTTTATCTCCCACGCCCACGGAATATGGTTTTGTTCTTTCCTCGATCCTCGCGCGGTACAGAAAATTCGCGGCAATTTATGGCGGACGAGGGATGATTTCCAACCCCAAAAATTCAGACGATCGTGAACTCTTACGTAGCTGGAACGGGACAACTCTAACTCTCTACATTAGCATACTGTGTTTTTAATAGAGCTATAAATTTAAGGGTTAAGTTTGTCGTGTTTACGTTTAATAATAAACTTGGAAAGCGATCGCGAAGTAATCGATTGCTGCCCAATTTGGACACCATGTTCGAGAAAAGAAGCGTGTTTTCTCGATTTAAAACGCAAACGTCGTCGTCGTCGTCGTCGTCGTCGTCGACTAGACCGTTCTCGATAAAGCGTAACGATCGGGTGGAATGACGAGAAAGAAGGAAGGGGTATACGTCCGGAGGATATTTTTTCGAAGAAACAATCTTAGTTCTCGGAACGATACGGCCTGTTCTTTGTCCGGATAAAGGAAAGGGGGATAAAAAGCGAGGATTTAAAGCACGCTCCCGATGAGAATCGTTCGCCGGACGAGCAGACACTACGTCGCGTCGGCGACAAAGTTCGGGCAAAAACTCGCCGCAAACCATTCTTGGTGGATATAGAGCCGCGCTGAAAACGCACCACGTCGTTGAATCGTGCAGAGGCGTGTGTATATAGGACCTGTTCCTTTGTGATCGAAATTATGGTTCGATGTCCACGAAAGTCTCGCCGATCAGCCTCCACGTTTATTTCCGGGGAATCGACGCGGGCTTTATTTATCTCGAAAATATCTTTCTATCGTTTGATAGAAAGGAATTGAACGCGTCCGATAGTGAAAGATGGCCGCCGAATGCGCAGCAGGGTCGAAATGAAAGCGTCGCGTCGCCCGAAACGCTGCACGAAATAAGATTACTCCGCTACAATAGTCGTAATTGGAATATGAATAATTGAACAGCCGGTGTTCGTCGTTAATTACGAATATTTGCGTTGCAAAGCAAAAGACCACGATCGATCGGTGTTCGGTACTTAAAAATCCAGACGTTGCGGGAGGTGATTGTAACGTTAACGGGCACGACCGTTAATAAATCACCGGTGGAGTGGGCCTCGTCAACGGTAAATTGCCGCTAATTGCCACGGCCGAGAATTTAGTTTAATTTGGTTCAGCCAGGCCAGGCCAGGCAAGTGGTCGGCGTTTCAGCCATCCCCCAAGAGGCCCGGGATTCCTAAACCGCTGCCTACCCGCAACTGTGTATTAACCCACTAAATACTTCAGCGGCCATTATTTCGTGTCGCGCTACAGATACACTCCCAATTAAATTCCATTATCCGTCTTCCGGCAAATTTGACGGTTAATCTTGCGATCTGACAGCGCGGAATCGATGATCGAAACAGTATTCGTAACCGTTCTGTCACGGGAATTCAAACGAGACGGATACGCGTCTGGATGTTGGTGACATTGTGTCGCGAGCAAAGGGCGTCAAGCGTGCTAATTTTACGCTCTCTCGCAAGTACTCGACCAACTCTCCTATCTCTACATCTACATTCCTTCATCGATTTTTCAATGTCTCGAAGCCTAAGGCAGAGCCTGCTTACACGATCCCTCCACTTGCAGTGTTCCAGACGAATATGTATTGTCGTTACTTATACATAATACTCCCAGTTGTTCAACAGATTCGGTAATTAATCCAACGATCCATCTTGCACTAAATCACGCAGAAGCTAATGTCTCTTGCTTTAAAGGGGCGGGTACGACTTGCACGGCATATTCCCAAGTCCTTAAACACCTTCCCAACAAATTTGGTAATTAATCTTGCGATCCAACTCTCCTGCTCGATCTTAACAAAGCTCTGTTTCTATCAAAGGAATTCGATACTCTCCTTCGAAACAATATCATTCTAGACCATTTCCGTTGGTTTGGAAAGACAAAATTAATTTCGATTTTTGTAAAATAATTGTATGTACAAGGTTCGAAAGAACGCAGCAAAGTGTAAATTGCCCCTGAAAATAAAATTAATTCAACATGGCTGTTTCGACCGATAGAATTTATTCACTAATTTGGTCGAACCATTACGTGGAGTTCGATCGTCGGTGTCAAAGGTGACTTTTGCCGGACCGGAGCGGAGCGGAGCGGAACGGAGTGCTCTCTTTTAATTGGCGCATGGAACGATTTTGAAAACCTCGTGATAGTTGTGTAATTTCCGGATTGCT
Organism: Colletes gigas; assembly: GCF_013123115.1. Classification (NCBI taxonomy): domain Eukaryota; kingdom Metazoa; phylum Arthropoda; class Insecta; order Hymenoptera; family Colletidae; genus Colletes; species Colletes gigas. The sequence continues at coordinate 107,534 of NW_025106643.1, read as the reverse complement.
AAGGGAGAAAGATTCGAAAATATTCAAACGATTACGATGTCTGTCGGGGTTGTTCCACGGTTCTTTGATCCCCGCCCGATGGAAATATTCCTTTTTCCGTAAAAAGGCATGCAAATATTAGGATTACCGAGGGCATACATGAATTTTAAACATTCCCAACAAGCGCACGTAACTTTTCAAGCAAAACTACTCTACAGCGAGAAAGATATATTTTGCTTCTTTATCTTTAATAACAATCGGATGGCATGTTGTTGAACCAAGTATAAACGTAATTTAATTAGAAACCAACGCCATTTTATGCACTTTTTACGTTCCGAAAATTTTATTTTGCTTCTCCTCGAACACGGTATAAATAACTGATACTGTATTATTAGTTTTGTAGCATTTATATAATAAATAACCGTAAATCTAGTGTTAAAGGGTTATTAAAAGAGCCCAGGAAACTATCAAGAAATTAACGCTGCTAATATGGCTAGTGATATTGATGTTCGATATAACAAAACAAAGATGCAAAAAAGACAATTGTTTTTATTTTTCCCGGATATTTTCTGCTAAAAATATCCAGAGTCCAAGAGACGTTACGTAACATCGTGGCTCTGTGCCACGAAACGAAAATGCTCTTGTCGCGCTGCGTTTCAATTGATTCTTTTTACGTTTCTAGATGGGTAACCGGCGACTGGAGTATGTGCAGCGCTAGCTGCGGGGGTGGATCCAGGACCAGAGCCATTTTCTGCACCGAGGAGAATGGCAATGAGACTACAAAGGTAAATAAGGGGCGGAACAGAGATAATTTAAATACGCGGAATCCCTTTATATTAAATTCTGGGATTTCGGCCCGAAACCGACCCCATTTCGTTACCGTGAAAATCACGGCACAGTGTTTCACAGCACCGACTCACGGTGTATAGAATAACGAGGAAAAAAAAAAGTAAAACGTTCGTGCAAATTACCATCATTTTTCTCAAAAGTGGGTGAGATTCCGGAGGTATGTTTATCGACCAAAAATGTTTGTAATTCACCCCCCCGAAACCGAAACTGAAACCGAAATAATTTCCCGATCTCCGTAAACCTCGTCGAATCTGTCCCCCTTGTTACTTGTCGCATAAATGGGTTAATAATTTCCTCCATCTTTGAGGCTTTACGACGTACTCGTGTCTCTAGAACTGTCGTACAGGTACAGGCCCATCCATCCGTCCATCCATCCCGTGCCTACGACAACCTCGCGAAACCCACGAACCCCAACCCAGTTCGGTTCGTTTAAACCGGGAGAGCCGCTCGCGGTTCTCTGTCAGCCACCGTAAAATCCTCTCATCCGAGACTCTCCGAGCACCTGAAACACGCGTACGTCAGAAATCTGTAGAAACGTGTACCGTGTGCATACCGAGGATTTGCATCTTCCCTCGATTATGCGCCCCGGTCTCAAGAAAACGGTTGGATAACACACGAGACGGTAATGGAGGATATAATATGTGTAATAATGTTTCGTAGCTCGAGTAATTATTAGGAGACCAAGGCGCGACACTGACACCTTTGTGATAAAATGTATGTACGTACCTCGCGAAACGTGCAAGCTTTTAGAACCTACTCAAATTTTTTTCTCGAAAGTGCGCAGGATTTTCGGGGTATGTCTAATGAAGAAAAATTATTGGAATTGACCCCCGCAACCATGATATATTTTTTAGAACGATTTGAAAGTTTTTAATTTCGCCGAAAATTCAGGAGAATAGATGCACGTGTGGTCAGACATTGCATTTCAGTAATGAATTTTTTTTCTCGATACTGGGTAGGATTTCGGGGGTATGCCTATTGAAGAAAAATGATTGGAATTGCCCCCCGCAACCATAATAATTTTTTTAGAACGATTTGAAAATTTTTAATTTCGCCGAAAATTCAGGGGAATAGATGCACGTGTGGTCAGGCATTGCATTTCAGTAATGAATTTTTTTTCTCGACACTGGGTAGGATTTCGGGGGTATGTCTATCGATGAAAAATGATTGAAATTGACCCCCGCAACCATAATAATTTTTTTAGAACGATTTGAAATTTTTTAATAACGAAGCCTCGATCAACAAATTGATATTCTTAATTTTCGTCTTATTTTAGGGTGTAGAATCTCCCATTAAAATTTTTTCCAGGAGTGTTTGTCCTGGACTATGCCGTGGGGCTAAAAATATTCAGAATCGATGTGCTGAGACACGCTGAAGACGAATCGCACGAAAGCCTTAAATCTTTCTCGTTACAGTTGTCCGACCACAGATGCAGCAGCAACACGCACAAACCACGTAACCTAGAGACCTGCAACACCATCTCCTGTCCCATGTGGGAGACCAATAAATGGAGCGAGGTGAGTAAAAAGCAATGTGAAGTATGTAGAAGAACTAGGATCGTTTCGCGGCCCGTTCACATGCAAAACGGGGACTAGGAATTCCACGTAGAGACGGACGGATTATTGGAGCGATACGTTCGACACAGGAATTTAGGCCTTTACGAGATACCAACGGGTGAATAAAGTAGTATTTATTGCCGATGTGTGACGGTCCCTCGACTGGGATTAAACAGATTAAAGAGAAAATAGCCAGGAATAATTTCTAATAAACTTATTCAGTGAAGAATACGTTAAATGATAAATTATTCATGCACTTGGCTCCCATCATGTTCGTAATGTACGACTCGATTGATCACTTTCCCGCGCAATTTCGCGTCGGATAAACAGCGAGTAACAATTTGTATCCGGCAGGGGTTAACAGCGTTACGCGAGTTCAGACGTACCTTTTGTCTCTTAAAAGGACGTTAACGGGTTTCGAGGATGAGGCGGACGAACGCGTAACGTTTCTCTATCCAGTTATATCTGTCTATTCGTATCAGGAAATCCGATTTCCTCTGGGAACAGTAAACAGGTCGGGCTGATTGTTGCAAAGGGAAATGAAACTCGTTCTACAATTTGCTTTGTGCGAGCTGGATGTTTTGTTATCGCGTTTCGTCGGGGTTAACGTCGGCCCGTGCAGACACCGCAGAATGCAATTTTCCGTTTCTTCTTTAACCGCTGGAGATTTTGTCGAGCTCGAGGACTCGAAACTGTCGAAATAAAATTTGTCATTTTCGAGCAACGGGGACGATTCTTTCGAATTAATGATGCACGATATTGTCGTTACGAAAATGAATAAAAAAAATATCTACACGATGTGAAACGAAGGAGAAAAAAAATTTGACGGTAATTAGAAAGAAGAAGAAATCTATTGTACAAACTGAAATTATATTTCATACGTAAAGTGAGATGAAACGCGTTGAGATCGGCGCTATTGAAGATACTTGAAATTACAAGTGCCCTAAGGTAATTTAATTTCATCGTTCCGCTTCGTAAACACGAAATCATAATATGAAGCTCAAAGCGCGGTATGGAATGCGCGACGTTGAAAGGGGATCGCGGGATCTCGACGCGAAAGGGGCAATTTTGCGATCTTCAAGGGGACATTTTACAAAAGCTACGACCGAGTGGTAGACAAATGGGCGTGTAAAAAAAAATACAGGCGCGATAAGAGGTTCGAGAGGAGAGGCGGTAGAAAGAAAGAGCATGGTGGAAGGCAAGGAGGAGTGCATTCTCGTGGAAAACGCTCGACGAATTCATCGTTGCGGATTGCGTTCGTGGTGGACGGTGTATACCAGTGGTGCACAACAATTTTCCTCGGTGGGCGAAATAAAACGAAAACTAGGCAGTGACTAGGGGTGACTTGGGAACGAAACGTGGAAATTAGTTTACGAGCGAATCGAAAATTTGTATTGGTCGTTCGTAAATAACAAAAATTTACTCCGTCCACGTGTGTGGAGTGTTGGGCACCACTGGTGTGCACTGTTGGACGAGCGTGGTCGCACACATTCGCGGATAAGAACGCAAATCGATTCGAAACGGGGCATCAAGAGGCTCGCCGCCAAGTGCGTCCCCGTTGCAGCGTGCACATATGTACATGCAGCTCAGCTCGTGGACATTTACAGAAAATTTTCGCGTGCGTCGTCGTAACGAATGCGATTTGAGATAGAGGGAGGGAGGGAGGGAGGGAGGGAGGGCGGGCACATCGCGGGTGGTTTCGAACGACTTGGTGGCGCCCGTGGGAGTTTTGGGCGCTCGTTTTGGCACGATGCTCGATGACCGACTCGTGCTCGTGCCATTTCTTGTCTGACCGGACCGACCGTGTCTTGGAAAGTGCGATATCTGCTGGAAACGTTCCAGACATTTGGTTTTGGGCACGTCCGATTTCATGCGTTTATGAAAATTTAAGCTCACTCGAGACTCTTGGATTTTTCTCCCTCTTTATTTTATTCCTGCTCGATGCATCGAGCAAACAGTCGCCCACGGTTAATTTAGCATAACGGTGTACCTACAGTTTACGCGATTCTCCGCGACGCGTTCCGATGTTCTGTGAGAACGAACCATCATCATCATCATCATCATCATCGGGACGAGAACGGCGCGACGCGACGCGACGGTGTTTCGGTGCAAGGAATTAAAGTAACAACTTGTCTGTAACTTGGCGCGCTAGACGCGTTTTCGTTTATATTCAGGGACAAACTGGAAACGCTAACAAAGTTCTGGGAACAATAAAATTTTACAGCATCGTATCTCAGCCGCCCGGACGAGAGAAACAAGAGAAGCGTGTTCCGTATGCAACGAGCAATGGGTAAAAATGACTCGTGGTCCCGGGCTGTTGATGCAACCTCGCAGCGGTGCAGGGACTGCCAGGGTGCAATAAAAGGTGCAAAGAGACGCAACAATAAGGGACAAGTTGTGGAAGAAGAAGGTCGGGAGCGAAGAAGCAACCTCTCGTTCCCCGACCAGCAGCAGCAGCAGCAGCAGCAGCAGCAGCAGCAGCGAACTTTCCCAACTGGTACACGACGAGTGGGAAAAATCAACGGGAGATTCCCCGCGGGATCCAACCCCGAAGTTATGCTTTATTCATGAGCCCGCTAAATGCACTCGTGGATCCCAGATACCGTATTTATTACCGTTATGCCGTGGTACGTAAAAAAACCTACGCCGCGGCGGTATTTCGCGGATCGTGCGGACTCATAATGCGGCGCCTAACGACGGATCGTGGTCGTCCATTCCACGGTTTGGAATATTTTAAGATCCACGAGCACCGATAACGGCCACGGGATCGGAAAGAAACCGGAGGAAAGAAATATTCAGCCTGCAAATTGAAAGTTAAATTTTGTTTTCTTTCCTCGCCCGCTGGGAGATTACCGGTCTCCGCTCGCGTCTCGAGCAGTTTGTTTCTCCTGTTAGCGAGAAACCTGTTTTAACGCGTCGAATGCCACGCCATTTTTCCTCCGACTTTCCACTCGGAAACTGCACCGCCGCGCCGCGCCGCGCCACGTCGATGGTACATGTTGATACATATAAAACCCTCGGATTATCTTTTAGACAATTGAAACGCGCGACAACTTGACAGCGAATGGAATAAAATTTTCATACCGACTTTCTCGACCTTTATTAGTATTCCGTGTTTCACGGAACAGCACGGAACAGTCTGCTGAAGATTCTGCAGAAATTTCAAGTAATTCCAGTTAACTAGAACTTTGCGACAAAGATGACGCCCGTCGTAGAATGCAAATTCCGATCGAAGGCTCTCGAAAAAGTTGATGGAAGATACTTTATCACCGCGTTACGTTCCCGAGTTTAAGATTGATTCGGCGAAACGGGAACGGTAAGAAAATCGTGCGACGATGCTCGTAATAAAATCACTGGGAGAACGTCGGAGGTTTGTCACGCTTCTAGCCACCGATGCTGAAAAATTCTAGTCGCGTACGAAGAAAGCGCGGTCCGTTTGATTTACGACGTTTCATTTTTCGATGGATACTGGCAACAGAGCTGCTTTTCGCTACACGCACTCCTCCGAGTTACACTTGGGTCGGAAAAATTACTTTCGGTCGACGCTTCGAGCGCATCAGTTATTTATCGGTTCGAGCTATCTCTCGTATACATAGAAAAATCACATTTCTGTTAATGTTAAAATAAGAAAGGAAAAGTATTATAAAGCAACCGGTGTCTAATCTAATCTTCTCGAGAAGCCAAGTTTTCGGCATTTCGAAAGTTGCGGAGGAAAAGTTGTCGTCTAAGACTTTTCGACGATATCCTCGTTTTCATCGGGTCCGATAACAAAGGCGGTAAACAGGAAGGATGGTTTGGAAGAGGGCACGAAAATATCCCTAGTCGCGTGTAAGCAAAAGTTTGCGTGGTGTGATTTACGGCTCATCTCGCACTTGATCGATACACAATGGTGGGGTCCGCCGTTCCTCTTGACGAAGGAAACTGTGCAGGCTGCCAGGAGCGATGAGATGGCGTCGGTATCCTTTTGCTACCGATACATAAAGGCAGCCTCTTATACCCGTCAGCACGGTAATGATTTCATCCGAAGCTGCGAACAGAGAGGGAGAACCACCGCCCCCTGGAAGACAGGAATTGATAGATTTCTCTCTTTTGTGAGCTCAGGAGCCATGCAAATATTGAACTGAAAGCACGGAGCTCCTTAAAGCACTCCCTGCGATATCGGACCTCCTCCTCAAACTTCCGAGGAATGGGCAGCTCTGAGAAAGACGTGGGATAAGAAGGAACGAGGACGGGAAAGGAAGAAGGGAAAAAGAGGGAATATCAGGGGAAACGTTGAGATGAAAGTTGGAAAACAGAAAAGGGAGGAAACGAAAGAGAAAAGAGAAAAATAGAGATTGAAAAGGAGGGCGAATCGTTTGGCAATTACTCAACAACAATCGTACTCGCAATTTTTTAACAGTCGGAATTAATTAATTTGTAATAGCGCGAAGATAGGCAAAGAGAAAAAAGGGTTGATCTGGGTTTAGAGACAGGAACGGAAAAGAGGGAAAGCAAATAGCGACGGAGGTGGTAAAAGAGAGGGCAGAGTGCCTAAGTCGGGTTTCTGCTTTTCCGTTCATGTTACCTTTCCACCTTGGACGTCTTGAACGATAGCTCCGGCATCCGGGCTTTTTGTTCGCCGTCCGTCTCGCTCGCTCGCTTCTAAACCGTTCAGCCCACACCTCGGTACTCTTACTTTCCCGATCAAGCAGACTTTATTCTGGCTGAGAGATGTTTGAGGCCAGGACGCGTCTCGAACAAAACGGTCCCGGTCCCGGTCCCGGTATCGGTCGCCGTGAACCGACGCGGGGTGCTGAAAATGGTACCCTCCTGCCACTCGAGATTCGACTCCGATTCTGCTCGACATAAAAGCGAATCTGATCGGTCCCGATAAAACAGCACAGGGAATCGGTATGTCGCTGAAAGATTTCGATCGCCCTTCCTCCACGCTAAACACGGGATTCCGTAACACGGGACACACGGAACACTCGGTCCGATTGAAATTTACTTGGCTTCTGACTGTGTTTTAATTCCGCACGCGATGAAACTTAATCAGAGGCTTTTCTTTCATTGTATCAACCCATTCCGAGCCTATGCCAGACGCTGCTCGATATCAGAATTTTATAGTTCTGGACGGTGCACAGCATTCCAATCGGACAAAGGCAGAACAGTGCTTTGTTCGCGAATAACGAATAAAAATTATACAGTTGCGAATTAACTTTTCTAATGTGACGTCCAAACGAACGATGTTGCGAACAAAAGCTAGCTTACGAATAAATTTGAAACTTTCGTTTCTCACGAATACAATTTTCCCGTTTACTTTTCCTCGTTTGTGTGTGTGATGATCGATAGTGTTCCGTGACCTGTGGTACCGGCATCAGAACAAGGACGATCGAGTGCAGGGACGCGGTTGGCTCCATCTCGAATGACTGCGATCCCGCCGAACGGCCCCACACCGAGCAAGAGTGCAAGACAAACATCGTCTGTCCGATATGTAAGTTCTATAAGTTACGATTCCCATGCAGCAGCGTCGAGCGCGCCATTCCTATGCCGATTCGAGATTCGCGCGAGTCGGGAACAACCATCGAGTTCTCGCGCGAATCTCACCCATGCTTCGAACGAGATTACGCGAACCTTTCCATTCAGATAGCGAAGAAATGACGCAGCCCCTGATGCAACCATACCCGCCACCTCCGGTGTCCGAGAAGCTGATAGACCAACCGATACCTTCGGAATCCACGTGAGTAACCGACGAAAATCGTTAAACGTACACAGGACAAGTCGCTTGAATCGATCCTCCCCCCAAGTAAGCCGCCTCGAAACCGTTAATTAGAACAAAAAATCTCTTAAATAAAAAGTTATACTAATAATTTTTTGGAATTTGGTTCTTGTACGTGAACGCGTGGAAAACGCGCGATGATCATATTTATTTTACACACGAAACTCGTACGAACAGCTATATAGACATCTTTCAGTCTTAAAAGCATTCATTTCTTGACGTCAATTGGTCTGTCCCGACAGATATACGAACTACTTTGCCTGTGGCTGGTTGTATCTGAGGTATCCCATTACTGTGTCTCTTTCTTCTATCACTTTAACTTCTACTTCTACTTCTTCTTCTTCTTCTTCTTCTTCTTCTTCTTCTTTTTCTTATCTACCTTTCGTTTCTTCTTTGATACTATTTCTCTCACTTGCACCAAATCCAGCCCAGTTCACTTTCTTTCTCTCTTCTTCTTTTAATTTCGTCTCGCTCTGTTTTCGTGTCTCCACCCTTGCCCCGAATTCCCAACGCCACTTGTGCCTGCCTCCGGACGGTGCGAAGCACACTTCTTTCGTTTTCTTTGTTACCTGCCACACCCCACCCCCCCTTCCCCACCCATTTCCTCCACCGCGTGTCGATAGATTCGTAGATTCCCCGCACGCTTGTGTAATTCACCGCAGAACAGCAAAGTCCGATCGAAGCTCCTCTTTTTCGAACAAAATCAGGGCTAAGCGAGTTTTAGAAGCATTTTCGTATCGCGGTCGTGCGTCAGCAAGAATATTGTTGGAGCACGATTAGCCAGCAATGTATAATTCGCCAGCGATGTTTTCCTCCCCCGTCCGTTTCGAGGCGAATAGAATCTCCACGATCCGCGAAAAATAGTTTCACCGGCGGCGACGGGGCTCCATTTTCTGCTGACGCACGAGACTTTTCCAAGTTGAATCTCGTCCCCGCTTAAATTCGAGGGAACTTAATCCCTCTCCCTCCCTATTCGTTCTTTTGGCTAACTTTTTCCTAGCTCTTGCTCCTAATGCATTTACGAGATCACGAGATTTGCCGTGATTTAATTACCGCATAACGCGAATGCCGTAGAACAAGCATTAGCATAGACTTACGATGATAGTGTTACGTAGACGGTTACCATCGTTCCTTTCTCCGCCTACGTTTTTCCAATTTTCCGGTTTCCGTTATTCCTCGATAACCCTCGTCCCCCCTCGCTATATAGGCTCAGCATGCATAATTTGTAGCGTAGAACTGTCCCGCGTCTCTATACTCGCTAGAAGAATTGTATTTGATTCGACGAGAAGAATCGTTTCGTGTAGCCTTGAACCCAGCGAAATTGAATAGAAAAACACGTTTACCATCTACGTTCGTAAAAAATATAGAATATCTAGGATAATCAAAGTGACGCGGAAATAGGTCGAAACACTCTCTCGGGCGGAAGCAAATTGAAAGCGTTGTTGCCGGCAGGAAATCGTTGATTGATAGACGAAAGTGGGTGCTCGTGAATAAGTTTGAATGGTCCGGTCTCGAGTCGCGTGAAGGGGAAAGCGAACGAAAGACGAAGGTTCGGACGTAATTCTAAATAAATAATCGACCGTTATTTATACGATCCAATTGATGACGGGACAGACGTGCACGTCGCTTTATGAGCTACGAATAACCTAAAGAATCCGATAAATTCTGTATCTTATGCGACGTTTGATTCGAGAATAAAGGTAAGAAAAGGTAGATACACGGATTCGTTCGTACAAATTTCCTTCATATTTTGCCTCGTCTTGTCAGACCGTTGAAAAGGAAAGAATTGGTAGAGTATTCCGTCCGTAATTCGAATCTGCATTTTGCATTCGCCGTAGAACTTGTGACTTCTTTTCAGATTTGCTAAATTCTACGCAATAATTCTTGGACTGATTTATTTAAACTGAATTACGATGAAAATCCTAGGTTTCGATCTTCTGATTTAGACTACTAACATTATATCTTCCTGTACTTGATGGATCAAATTTGCAATTTGCATACGGTAAAATATTGTATATTTTGAATAAACCATATCGATCATGGGTTATATGTATGTATACCGTTCTCCACCATTTTACGATAAAAGTAAATAACGAGTCTGAAAGTATAAAAGACTTGTAAATAATTCGAGTCCCGAATAAGAGAGCCAGGTTGAATCCGCGAGTTACCGAGGGGCGAGATTTACGATTTTAAACGCGAATGATGAAACGAACGACCCTCCAGGTTCATCGCCGACGAATGGTCGCCGTGCAGCGTGACCTGCGGCGAAGGGACCAGGCATCGGGACGTTCGTTGCAAAATATTCCTCGAATTCAGTCGGACCATCGCGAACCTACCGGACCGACAATGCTCGGGCCCGAAACCAACCAAAATAGAGAAGTGCGTGACGGAGCCGTGCCCCATGATAGAGAACAGGCTGTCGTACGGCATCGACACGGTCGGCGACAGCGGATACGTCGAACCCAGCTTGACGGACACCTACAGATCATCGGCCGGCGGTTCCGGCGGTTCCGGCGGTTCCGGCGGTTCCGGCGGTTCCAGCGGGAGTAGTTACGACAGTGGCATCAAGGTCGCCCCGGGAAGCGACGTGCAGACCACTTACTCGTGGAAGCAGTCTGGTTACACCCCTTGCAGCGCCACTTGCCTCGGAGGTAAGAGATCTTGTCTCACTTAACTTTTAACTCGGACGACCAACCATCTTCTAAACTATTCCACATTTTGAACTTATTTTGCCTGGCGAATTCTTATTCGTTTCATGAACCATTCGTTGAATCGCAAGGTACTCGTTCGACAGACGTTATCAACACGCTCAAAGAATCCTTTAATGGAATTATCTATTTGATACGTACAATAGAATATATTGTCGATCTTTGATCTGTGAATACTGCATTCCAGTCGACGCCAATCAACCGCAAGCATAAGCCAGGGAATTATCAACGATCAGATCAGAAAGGCTCAACGGAATGGATCTGCGTTCGTTTCGCATAGCGCGCTTAATTATCCGGGATAATTAAACGCGATTATGTAATTAACAGTGCTTAGCAACGAGTCAGCCGATTGAATTGCATCGAACCGATAGATTAAAGTCGTCGAACGGTTACGACGTAGTCGATTTAGCCGAACGCAGGGATAGAGATATCCCAACATCGACGATCGATATCGATGTTCCTTTGATGTGTTTTAGGTGTACAAAACCTGATAATAAATTGCGTACGAGACGACACAGGCAAGACCGTAATGCCGTTGTTGTGCACCACCGAAACGAAACCAGAAGCCAGGATAAGGGTCTGCAACGATCATCCTTGCCCTCCTAGGTAACGAAACGCCCTCGATCACACAATTAATTATCATCGAGAAAATGTTCAATTATCTGATTTACTTAATGTTTTCTAGAATATTAGACATATACAATGTATTCGTTTATAGCAAAAAGTTTATTTGCAAAATCTTCTGTGCATCGTTTGATTTCAAAAAATTTCTTCCATAAAGGAACCAAGGTACGAATACTTGTGGGATTAACTCTATGTCTTTTATTCTAGAAATTGTTTGTTCGTATCGTAATCGAAGCATCGTTAGACGCGAAGCTAATTATTGGAATTAATTTCCATTCGGCAGATGGAATTACAGTGAATTCTCGCAATGCTCGAGACCATGCGGGATCGGTATACAGACACGCGATGTCACGTGCATACACGAAGTGATACGCGGCTCTACAGGTAAGGCAGTCCCTGTGCCAAACCACATGTGCCCACAGCCGCAGCCAACCGACCGACGATACTGCAACGTATTGGATTGCCCGGCGGAATGGAGTGCAGGAGACTGGGGCAAGGTACCTACTTTCTCTCTAAACGGTGAATTAAACGATCCGAAAGAGCGTCGAAATCGAATTATCGCGATTACCTTTGGTTTCGCCTTAACGGGTGGTGTTATATCACCGGAGCTTTCCGCGATATCATACAAATCGTGCGTTAGTTTAGTTTAATGGAATTGGTGTTGGAAACGGTGTGTTGTTTCAGTGCTCCAAGACTTGCAACGGGGGCGTGATGAGACGCAAAGTGGCCTGCGAGCAAGTAATGGCCCAGGGACATAGACAGAGTCGCAAGGATCGTGAATGCATGTCGGAGAAGCCCGCGACTGAGATGCCCTGCAACACCAGAGCTTGTCCCGACATGGGGGCTGGTCCTTTACCGATAATCTCTAGCCAAAACACGACGTACAATCAGACGGACCTAACCGCGGAAGTGAATCTGAAAATCGGTGGCGTCGCAAAGGTGTTCCAAGGCACGCATTCCATAAAAATCCGTTGTCCCGTTAGGAATTTCGACAAGTGAGTTTACTGTTCGGATACGGAAGCGTAGAAACGTCGGTTTCACCGATCGGTATTATCCGTGGTGGATGAAAATGTCACGGCTTAGCACGAAAGGAGGACATCCATTTCCTCCATACGTAGAAACGAGCCTCTGTTGATAAAATCGAAACGTTTTCAGGTCGCAAATCAAATGGACCAAGGATAACAAGGAATTAAGGAGATCGAGAAAGTACAAGATCAGCAAAAAGGGAGCGTTGAAGATAAATGTGATAACGGACGCGGACTCCGGTATCTACTCGTGCATAGGTAAAAGTAAATCGTGTCTCCTATATCGAACGAACTTGATCGAACACGACAGACAGAGTACCGTAGAAATGTTTCTTTCAGCGGGAAATTCGCACGCGGGGACGCAGCTGATCGTAAAATTTCGTTCCAAAGAGCAGATTAGCAGCGAGGAATATTTACGACTGAGCAATTCCGTCCACTTTCAACGAAACGCAAACTTGGACTCCGCTCCGGCGAATTCCGGAGAGAGCCTCTACACTGATCGCGCGGGTAAAAAAAAAGCCTATTTAAACATTTTTACCAAATTCGAAATTTACATGGATATGCATTGCCATAAACGACTTTAAATCTCCTACAGCCGCCTACGGGAACCTCTTCGTACCTATAGACAGCGAAGATTTAAGCCACGAACGAGCTTTCCCAAGTAAACCCACGACGAAGCCGCATCAGAGGAAACAGAAAACTAGCCCGACACCGCCAGATTCGACGCTCGTACACAAAGAGCACACTGTAACCTCGGAAAACCAGGTAACATCACCAGATCAAAAATCCAAGTCGTACTCTTCCCCTCAACTCCGCTCTCCGAAAAATATTATCGAAACCCTCCGATGAACGCATGGTGAACTAATTCTTCGTCTACAACTCTTTACTTTCCTGCTACCTATATGTACGGATTAACTTTATGCGATGGTGGATATACCCGGTGTAAAATATATCAGCCAGGATACCACGAATCTGTGGAATCGACTGCATCGTCAACTGCCTCTACTCTCGTACCGCACTTAACTTATTTTATATCGAGTTTAAAGGTGAGATAATCTGCGCCACATATACCAGCCGAATTAATCGTCGGGCATTGAGTCTTTCTTCCAGAACTTCTCTTAACGAAACTGAAAATATTTTCAGATTTTCCTTAACCGTCTCTTTTGCAATTACTTCTATAAAGTAATTTCATAAGTCTTTGTGTATTTATAGGGTAAGTAAATTGTACTCGAGGCAAATATCTACATATATGTATATCAACCATTCACCAGCCAGTGACCAGCTTCTTCTTATACCATGATTTTCTCCAGTCTATAAAATAAAAAAACAAGTTAAGACAGATCTCATAAGTATAAATCTCAACGTATTAATTTGTTTCATCAAGCATAAGTAAATAAAAAATTAAAAAATCGAGGAAATTAAATACGTAAAGATTTATGAAATCACCGAACCGAACCGAACCGAACCGAACCGAACCGAACCGAACCGAACCGAACCAAACCATCGCATCGTCTTGATATCTCGAGAAAACTTTCTCTCGCCTGAAAACACGCGTGTGTCTGTTCCATTCGGTAGTCGTGCGTTTAAGTGTTTTAATTGTTAATTATCCAACAGGAATATTGGCCGTTCCACGGTGAAAATTCTGCCGGAAGATCTCAGAAAACCACACCGTTGACGTTCGTCGATGACACGCGAAAAGAAACAATCGTAACGAAACGTACCATGCCAGGCAAAACTTCCGGTCTGAGGTACCAGAACGTAGAGAAGAACTTGGACACTTTATACCGCAACACCGTAATTCCGGACAAGACCATCGGACCAGACGAGGAAAGGATATTCATAGACGTTGATCCCTACGATCTGGACGAATCTATATTCGGACTCCAGCACGGTAAAGACCCAGTGAAGAAGATCACACCACCTGTTGCTAGCTACAACGATCCGGGAACGTCTACGGACTTTGACAACGACTACATCGAGGAATCCCTTAAGAACGTGAAAAGACAATGGCAGAACAGCCCGGATATTAAGAGCCATTGGAACTCCACGTCCAAAGATCAAAGCAAAGAAACCACAAAACCAGAAACCACTTCGCACAACGAGGAGGTTTATTATATTCCAGAGTCGAATCCCAACCACGACAGCTCCGCGATGAAATCTTTCAGGAAAGGGACAAATCGAAGGAATCACGATCATTCGGAAACCGAACACGTTTTCTCCACGATGTCGCTGAAAGGTTTGAACGACGCTTGGAGAAAACCGAATACCAAAGACGAAGAAACGGAGATTTTGAACAGGACAGAAGATTACGGGGCTGGGGGATTAGAAGAGGAAAAGATGAAACGGAGGGTCCACGTGGAAAATGATACCGCGGTTGATGATGCCGATCGAACAACAAGTACCAGAAACGTGGAGGAAGATCTCAGCGAATTGGCATCGACCGAACACCGAGAATCCTCCACCACCACCACCACCACCACCACCACCACCATCACGGAGAAGGATGAGTACTCGAAAAACTTGCGGAAAGAAGATGGCGACAACTCGTCCGAGGACGCGATTGATTTTCGAGAGCAATCAACGAACGAAGAAACCCAGAAAATTAACAAGTCTTTGGATGTTGCGGCTAATACGACCATTGGACCAAACATCACCGTCGACTCTACAGTTGCGTCACTCGCTATTTTAGGTGGGTACAACAAACCAGTGTACACTTTTGCAAAATAACTTCTTTCTTAATCAAAAACATTTAAACATTCCTAAAATTATGAATCTATACTTGAAGTTATGTACATATGTATGTATACCGTTTGCTGATTAAATTGAAAATGTACAGATACTACCGAGGATCTCGTGTTCGAGTGGGTGACGACAGATTGGTCAAAGTGCTCTCTGACTTGCGGAGGAAGTGGATTTCAGGTAAGGAAATTCCTGGTTAGGTAATCGGTTCACACGCATTCAATGTGGATTTCGACAACTGTTAGAGTTCAAACACCACCTATCCTCCTAAAGTAGATTGCAGCTAATGAAAAAAATTATTTTGCTCGCGTTAAGATGCGTGGGGCCCAGTGCACGGTACGTTCGTCAAAACCGTTTGGAAATTCTTCTCGCGTGGCACCGCGAACGGTGATAGGAGCGACACTGTGCGAGGACGCGGGATATCCTGTACCTCAGAAAGTCAGGCCATGCGGATTCGGCAAATGCCCCCAATGGCACACGACCGAATGGACCCCCTGCGAGACGTCCAGGTGTTTCAACTGGAAAACCGCGATGCAAAAACGCGACGTTACATGTCGTTTAATGGACGAGGCGGACAACAGTCAGCAAAACGTCACGCTGCTCGATTTGAACGAATGCGACGATACGACGAAACCTCTGCAAAGGCAAGAGTGCTACAACGACGCCTGCAAGGGAGTGTGGAGAGTCGGCGAATGGTCCGATGTATGTACCACGCGATCGTTACATTTTAAGTTCTATTGCTGTTAAGGATTCTTAAGGAACCTTAACATCGCAACCTTTACAATGCGTGGACGTGACTTACGGTTATAAGAGTTCAATCATCTTCTTCTTCACTCCGTAGGCATTTATAAAATGTATAGTTTGCTAAAATGGTTACTTGTCAATTTGAACAGTGCACAGCATCCTGCGAGGAAGATGGCATAAAATATAGAATCTTGCAGTGTGTTTGGTTCGGAACGAAGAAACCAGCTGGCAACGCGTGCAGAGATATTCCGCGACCACCTGTTATGAAGACGTGTAGAGGTCCACCGTGTCCTCGGACACCTGGTAACAGATTTCTAGTGAAATTTTAGGTCATCCAATAATTTAGAATCGATAATGTAAATTTATTAATTATTCTAATCGTATCGAACCTCTCGTTTAAATATGTTTCTATTTAATTGTTCTTAAAGAAATTTAAAAGACTATCGCTTCTGTGAGTTAAATTGTAATATTCTAAGAGTTAAAAGTGAATGGGCAGCATTAAATATATACTAACATTGTTTGGAATTTTTCAGACGACTGCAAGGACCACTCGCAACTGTGCGGTAGGGTGAAGGTGTTGAACATGTGCAGGGTACCCCTGTATCAGAAGCAGTGCTGTCAGTCGTGTCGCTAGGCCCGAGAGATGTTGCTAGCAATTGTTGTTGCACGAAAACTAAAATTAAGTCGAAATTGATGGGTGGAGAAACACGCGTGGGAAGTATGTCGGTCGAGGCAACGAGTCCGAAGATTACCTTGGCGTCGTTTGTCGGAACGCTCCCTGGAACACCTGCAAGCAAACGCCTCTTTCTCAATCGAACCAGTGGAAAAAAGAAAAATGGGGAGATGACGCCACGTCGCATCTCGCTATACGTAAGAAACATTCAACAGCGATCAAAATTACTACCGTTGGTAATTATCCCCCTCCACCCCAATCTTTCCCGCGTGTTCTCGCGCTTCTCTGTGCTCTCGAGGCAACCTACTCGCGAGATTCTTCGTGCCCCGATAACAATCTAATTCCTAATTGTGTGCTAATTAAAGCTATAATTTTCGAACGTGCGCAACGCGTTAGTTTGGCACCGTTCCTAATTGTCCATGCTCGTGACCCAGGGGAGAACGAGAGAATCCTGGCATTCGTCCAAAACGGAACAAAAAGAAAAAAAACCAAGTTTCAGAAATGATATTGTTCAAGTTCAACGAGAGCGGAATAGTAGAAAACGTAATTGTATCCTGAAAGGAAGCTTTTGCGAACGATAGATCGCGAACGATAGATGGTCGCGGTTCGTGTTGGTGTTTCGAAAGACGAGCTTTGAAGCTATTGAAATGTTAGAATGAAACTGTTACGAAGGGGTTGAGGCGCTGAACGGTACAGTTTCTCTCTGGACCGCGGTCCCGTAAAGAACGGCACAAAAAATTCCTTCTTCGAGGCTTTATTTTTTTACGTACACTTCGACGACACGCACGATCGATCGATCGATCCGCTCGGTTAGGTTTTTGAAAACGCGCGGTGAAATCATTTTTACCCCAAGACTGAAACGCTACGCTTCTTCTGTAAACTGTTCTCGGTGTTCACCGTTCCCCACCGTTCCCCACCGTTCCCCACCGTTCCCCACCGTTCCCCATCGGGCACCAGCCAGCCAATCTCAAAACCCATATTTTCTCCGTTTCGTTTTTTTCATTTTCCCAAAGAGTGTCCTCGTACGTACATTCCGCGCGTATGTTTTCTTACTTCGTTACATTTCCTCGGAGTAAATGTATTTGCGCATTTATTGCGACGTTACCTCTCATTTCGACGATGCAAAGTATAAATTATATTAATAATCGACGAATGTTAAGTTAACGGATGATAAAAGTTATTAAAGTTACTAACGACATAAGTTAATAAATGAATTATTAAGCGCCTACGAGCGCCTCGTCGGGCGAACGTAAGCCAATAGATTCTAAGCAATAAAATCTATATAGGGTACTGTAATATACTATTTTGTTAATAACCTCTGGCGAAAATTCGTTAACACGACGTTCCATTGTTAATCGAAACGGTTAAACAACTACTTGTGTTACTTGTGTGCCTCTGATCGCGCGCGGCTAACCGCGCCAACGATCGCGTTTATTTCTAATTGATTATAATAATCTGATTCTTCTTGTGCTATTTACCTTAATTTTCTTCAATGTCAGCGAGAACATATATATATATATATATATATATATGTTTTTTTTTAAAAAAAGATACTTCTACTTTGTTTAAGCATAAAACTGAAATCCATACGATTATTTGTTGCGTTCGTTCGAATCATGGTCGTACGGTACTGTAAACAGATTTTCGCTATCAACGAATTTGCCTCAACACAGTTAGACAGTTTGCCAAAACGAGCTGACGTAAATGAAACGAGATATAAATAAATTAGTATATTATTGAAATCGAGATTAAAATATACATATATATGTACATGTATATGTATACATACGTATATGTACATATGTATATTACAAGCAACGTAAATAAGATGAAAGCGCACGCGGATTAAAAAAATAAAAATTCTACACCTTAAGCGCGGATATGAGCGTATTATCCAGGATCGAAATATATTGTCTTACGGTATACTTACGTGCAAATTCTGTACATTATCGATATATATTTCGAGCAACATTTTAGTCGGTATTTAAGTCCACGGTAATTGTTATTCGATCCAATTCCACACAATGTATGCATTTTTGTAATGTCGTATGCCAGTAACACGATTTTCCGACAATTGATTTCCTATACCTACATTTTTGTATATACCACGATATAGTTATGTCAAATGATTTCACACTATTATACAAAGAGCATTATTGTTCATTATATATCTATGTAAATATGTAACTGCCTAAAAAACGAATAAAACCAGAGGATATATCACTGCACAGTACCTTAAATAATTTCTTAAATGATTCGATGGAACCGGAAATAACTTATGAACGATCTATGTATATTTATTGCTCGACAAATTGACAATGGTATTTGAAGGTCACCAATAATTTACAATCACCAATAATTACAGTCAGCAGCAGTTGCTGACGACTATAGTCGCATTACATAAATAACTCAGTTTTTAGTTATTTTCTCATGATTAACCAAGGAAGATGTAACCTTAAAGAACCATTTGATATTCGCCTAAATTGGAGGTGTTTGTTATACCTCCTTCAATCCGACAAACCCCAAATACGTAGCACTTGATCCCGATCAAGGGGCCAAAGTTTCTTCAATAAACTCCATCCAGATTTCTGAGTAACCAGCAGGTACTCGTTCTGCGGATCACGAATATGAGAATAAGCTCCCATAACGAGACTCTGGCAGATTCTCGCGCATACAGTGACCTTCAGGATGCTCTTCTCCAAGTCCGTCGGCTTCCTGACGACTCGGTAGCCCTCGATTACATGTTTGCCCATCGCCAGGTCGCCAGACTGCATAATCATGTAACAGAGAGCGATAGCCAGCTCAAAAATCAGACACGTTCGATGTGCATCACCGAAATCGATCACCGCGGCTATGTCCCTGCCATTCGAGCTCATCACGATGTTCTGCTCGTTCAGGTCACCGTGGATGATGCCTTGCTCGAGTTGCGACGTCACCCGCAAAACATCCTGCTCGAACCTTTCTATCACTTGGTTCGCCAACCTCCTCTCGAGCGCGTTGTTCACGGCATAGGTGAACTGACGCAGCCTCGGCACGGAACTCAACATCCATAACGTGTTATGGTCGTCGTACGCGGGATGAGAGAAGCCTGTGAGAACGTGGTCCAGGTTTGCGGTGAAACTGCCCACGTTTCGTAGCAGTTCACCGGTGATAGGCACGCGATGCAGAAGCTCGCCTGGACGATAGACGAGCAGTCTCACGACATACCTGCCCGTCAAACCGTCAACCTCCAACTTCTCCAACGAGTGATACGCCCCGTTCACGTTTTTTACCGGTACGGGACAGCTGATATTCCGTTCGTTTAAAAAGATCAACATCTCGGTCTGCGCCTCGATAACCTCACCCTTTCGGGAATCCAAAGAGTTTACGATCTTCAGCACGTAACCGTGCTCGCTGATGGTGCTCGCCTCACCATTCACCGACAGGTTCTCGCAAACCACATGGTAGTTTCTGTCATCGTACGCGTTCAATTCGGTCACGCGCGTTGTCTTCAGGCCGTAAAGTTTCTCCAGGAGGTCCGAGGCCAGTCGATCGTTACCCGGTGGTCGTATACGTTCACCAGCTGTTGTTCCCACCAACTCTTCCATTATCGGTATATCTCTGGAAACCCGTTTTAAACAAACGTCAAACCGAGTTTATTATTTATTTCGCTATATTTATTATCATTATAGCGGTCTTAATAATCGAACGGGATTCACTTTTAGAGACCCCGGGCACACATACAGGGAAAAATTGTTAATGGGGGATTCTAGAGGCCAAAGTAAACACGAAAATCTCAGAATACCAATTTCTTCGTCGAAGCTTCCTTAAAAAGATACATAATATTTCAAGTTCCGCCTGTAGGACGGCAATCTGCGTGCATGCGATAGTGGTTCTCGCTTACCATGAGAAACTCCTCTACTCGCTGACGTATCGACCGACAGCCTTACAGTTTTCCAAGCCTCGATCAACAAATTTTACCCTCTGGATTCAGCTATTAACAATTTTTCCGTGAGGTGTGTATATCAATCAAACACCGTCTATATCAATACATACACGTCTATTTAAAACAATTCTTTTTCTTGGAAAAACTAAAATGCCCTAAAATGTTTGTAAACTAGAAAATAAAAAAGAATTTTATCTCCGTGTCTAATACTTTTCGAAAAAACAGCTTCTAACGCTATATCTCTCTCTCTCTCTCTCTCTATCTATCTCTCTCTCTTACCTGATCCAGTATTTTACTCGAAAATCACAAACTGCCTATCAATTTCACAATCACGAGATCGACAAATTTACCGAATAACGAACGAAAAATTATATTTTACAAGTATGTATATAATTTTGCTCCGAAAATTGAAACGCCGTGACACCGCAACACGAATGAAGATCGGGAAGTGAACTGTAGGATCGTGTAAGTACGTAATAAATGCAGTTGACACTCAATCAATTCCGCTGATGGGGCGTAAATGCACGATGATTGAAATTTATGTTGCCTGTGTTCGAGTACAATGTCTTAAAATATCTCTTTATGTACTACATACGTACATTATCACCACGGAACAACAAATAGTCTCTTATCGCGATGATGATGATAATAAAAGCAAAGGCATTTCAAATTCGAGCCATTAACTAAATCGATACTATTTCTTATTAATTGTTACATTATTTTCCTTTCCCTGCTCCTAACATTTTCGGTACTTCATAAAACAATCGACGGTAATGTTAATAAAAAATAATTCATATTATCAGATTAAAATTATTCATATTTTCTACCATACCTTTATATACAGTGATATTAATCCACTGACAAGTTTATTCCGATGAAAAAGTGTCTAAACAGCACTTTCTACACAGACTATTTCAATCATATTCTTAACAAAAATATATAGTTAATATACAACTATGATATCATTATTGCTAACACAATACGACCGATCGGTTCACATTTCAAATACATGTGTATGTCTTGTAAAGCAAACATGTATAAAATATAAACGTTTAAAGACGTAAATTTAGCATAAAATTTAAATAGCACTAAAGACCGTTAAAGTGCTGGTAGAGGAAACTAGCGTGGCTGTAGAGTTTTTTACCTCGTACCAATCAGAATCGAGAACGAGGTTTGCGTGTAGGATTATGGCCTGGTAAATAACTAGGCGGCGGCGGTCTACAATCACCGGGAAACAGGAAGCTGGGTGAAAAAACACCGCCGTGCGTATCAGTAAACAACTTTATTATAATACGTGCACCACGAACGCAGAGAGGGCCGACTCTCTTTCTTTCTATTTTCTTTCGCGGAAACCCCTGCGTCTAGTCCTAGTCCCTACATGCGTCTCTCTAACAGGCCCTCTATCGCCAACAAAACGGAACTAGGTTAATCCATGGAAAGAATTTAACCGGGAAGACAGAACACACCGACAAAAGTAGCGACAAAAATGGAGCCGTGGGATAAACTAACATTAAAATAGGAGTAGTCGAAAGAAGTAGTCGTTCAGAGTTATTTGGTGATTGTAATTCCATTCGGTAATTACTCGTTGAAGAAATTGTCATTTTTTAAAAAGAAAAATATGGAAGCAGAACCGTTAGAACTCGAAGAAGGCGAAGTTATAGACGACGAGGTCAGATATTTGATAATCTTATTGTTTGACAGGAGTCTAACCTATTTCAGCTTAAAATATTACATTAGAACATTAGTTTGCATTTCAATTTATCAAATTCTTTTAATTTTAATCATATTAATAGAATTCTAAAACCGTTCCATATTCTGTGAATATTATGTTAGAATCATTAAAATTATTTTATAACAAATATGCATTAATTATTTAAATATATTTTTACTTAGACAAGCGACATTGAAACGTACAATGTTTTGGAAAGACCTCACGCAACTTCCAATATAGAGGAACATGTCAAAATGGGCTACAGTGATGAATCTGACGATTCTGTGGACTCTGAAAGTGATTCTGATTCAGATTCTGGCCGTATTACCAAGAAAAGACCTAAATTGAAACTAAAACCATCTAGACGATCTGCCAAAAACTGGGGAGACAGAAGCGATAAATACAAAATATGGTGTACTCAGATACAAGAGGATTCTTTAACGGAAGATTTAGTATTGTGCGGTGTTACAAAAAAACGATATCAAGAACGTAATGTCGAGAATTACAATGTTCCACGCCATTATTCTGTAAACGGTGAATGGAATATGGAAAATCGTAATAATAACAGTTCCGAAGATGAAAAAGATGCTGATTGCAGATTAACCAATAAAAGAACAAATTCTGACAGAAGTAATATTAAATTAAGATTAGGAAAAAGACGTAATTCAATGGACGTAGATAATCAAAAAGGAACGGTACGAAAAATAGCGGATTTAAGTGCAACGATTGAATCGACTGATGCGGACGTAGCTACCGATATAACATCAAAACTTAACGAGAAAAAGGATATTCTTATAAGTAAGAGATATATATATATACGATCTATGCACACGCACACACACATCTGCACAATTATTTAAATAACTTCTGTATTTTATAGGGCGAATTGTAGATATAATTGGCAAAGAAAAGGCTATCGATTTCTTTCAAGAAACAAAGAAGATCGAAGAAAGAGGCGGTATGTTGATAATGAACGGATCACGAAGAAGAACTGCAGGTGGTGTTTATTTATGGTTAGTAAAAAATGACAAACATATTCCTCAAGAAAAAATAAGAGAAATTTTTTACTATGATAAAAAAGAAAATGCGGATCAAAAAAAATCTGATGCTACCGCGAGAAGGCAAAAGGCACAAGAACTAATAAAATGTCTAGAAAGTAAGTATTGCTTTCTTTTCTTTTAATGGTAACAAATATTATTTCAAAATGAACATAAAACAGAAATATTTTTCGTACAGATGGTTCGGAAAAAGATCTTCCTGCTCTATTAACAAAAGCAGAACTTTCTACAAGAGAAATAGCTGAAGAAGCGAGATTAAGACGTGGGGAAGGCATGGATAGAATGCCTATGGATTCTGATCGTACAGTGACTAATCCACCACCTAGTCCTGTAACGGATGATCCAGATCATTCGGAACATCCGCTTGTACAAAGGCATGTTCAAAACTATGAAGAAGACTTTCTTGATATCGGAGTTGATATAGACAGTATGGAAGTACTTTAAAATATTTTTATTTCATTGTTTCTTTGTAAAATGTATTGCACAGATAATTTGTACAAAGAACAGTTCTAATTTTTGCAAGAATATGCATATAGATGCATATGGATGTATATATGATGTTACGATATTATATACATAATCTAGTGACATGATATATATGTGTGTATGTATATACATACATACATACATACATACATACATTATGATGAATACAATTTACATAATTTGTACGTTTGCTTACCATACATACAATTGAAACTATCGGATATAATCAAATAACGATTAATCCAAATCTACAGCAACGACGTTCCATATTGTGATAATATAATTTATCAAGTGTATATATTATGGTAACGTACTTCGTCATTTTCTTAGATTTTAAAAAACAAGAAATGTTTATGTACTCTTTTCTTATGTTTCATTTAACATGTTTATATTTATTATTAAGATAAATGTAAAAAATGTAAGAGACGTAACAAATATGAAATTTCATAAAAACTGCGACAACATAAATAATAAATACCTGTATGACGACGTTTTTATGAAATTTTTATTGTTGAAGATTGTTTATGTACATAAAAGTCACTACGAAAATAAATACTAGACTATTTGTACTTTGTATAATGTATTAAATGAATTATCTCATGTACAAAAACAGTACTTAACATGTGTATGTGTAATAATTTGTTTCCCTTCAGTCACCACCAATAATCAATATGATACGTAAATATTAAAAATATCAAACAAAACGTAACATTACGGAAAAGAACATTTCCTATTTCGAATCTTTTAGAAAACGAAGAATAATTAATATACTATCTTAAAGAAGCATGTATTTCATCATTCATTGACAGTCATTTGACCCCTATTCGGCTATACCGAACCTTTGATCTTGTATATTTTAAATTACACGGGTAGAAGTGATATGTGTAAACGGGTTCACGTGCAAATAACACCTTCTCTGTCTTACGATATAAATAATTAAATTTAAACACAAGTTAATAGGAGTAGTTAGTGGTTTGCAGGTTTACTTACCTATACTCGTTCATAAGTCGGTCAATTCAATAAAATTAGAACTCCTATCAGAAAAGTATACAATTACATCATTTTTTCCAATAACGACAAAAGTGTTTCACATCTTTCGCGGACCTACAATAAAATGTTAATTAGGTGGTACATTGCATTAAAAACTGCCAAAGAAT
Source organism: Colletes gigas (assembly GCF_013123115.1). NCBI lineage: Eukaryota > Metazoa > Arthropoda > Insecta > Hymenoptera > Colletidae > Colletes > Colletes gigas. Next base: position 82,542 of record NW_025106643.1, on the reverse strand, counting down.
AATTTGAAAAAAAAAAAAAAGAAGACTTACTTGGTCAAATGTACGATTTCCTAAAGTTTTACTGACCACGGCAAGTGATTCGTCGGAATATTCCTTTTTAATAGTTTGCAAAAGAATCGTGTCTTCTTGTCGTGTCCATGGTTTAATATTCGCATCATTGTTAGAAGTAGTAGCGTTTTTAATTTTGTCAGATAGATCAATTTTGTATGACCTACTATTTGACATTTCAGCCTCTACATCCGATGGCTTTTTCTTAGTTATTTCTGTCAAGGAATTGTTCGAATCTATGCATAAAGATTCGTTAAATTTCATATGATCAACACGTGAACTTGTACATTCTAAATGTGTTTCTTGTTTATCTGCCGTTTTTCCTCTTTTATTTTTACACTGTGTTATGCGCATCTTTTTTGTATTTACATCCATGTGATCTATACTTCCTAATCTTTTTAAATCTCTTTTTTGATCTCCAACCTTTGCTGGAGACTTTATACTTTTTTTAGATTTTACAATCACTTTTCCACCTTCCTCGTTATCTTTAATAGGTGAATTTTTTGATATACAAGATTTTTGATATTGTTCATCAGAATTAGATTCGTTCTTTGAAGATTTTCTCCGCTGTCTAGATGAAATAGACGGAACAAGCTTATCAGTTGTTTTTAAAGATACACGAGCAATGTTTTCCAACTTTTCTTCGTCGGCCCCAGGAAAAATAATTTTAGCCGGTCTGAGACCTTCGGATGTTTGAAGAAAAATTTTTCCATTGAGAAACTGTTTAATTAATTTGTTAATTTATGTAATCAATTTTTCATGTTATAAATATATATATATATATATATATATGTATATATGTATACCAGATAGTCTCAAATTTGTAATACTTGTAAAAAGGTATTAATCTTTCGTATAAAAATTATTAATTATTCGGTTACACTTCTAAATCAAATCTGTTCACTATCTTTATAGTTTTACCCGAACACGATTGAATTATCAAACATTGATAAAAAATAAAAGTAACTGTGGTGAATCATTGTGCAGAATATACTTACATGTATACACATATATGTTCATTACTTGTAATTCTCGTTTGTATTTTATTATAATTGTATTATATATTCGAGACCACCGTAAGTAAAGTAAAAATATCTACCCTTGTGCCACAAGACACACAGTGTTCCGAAATATTTTTATAACTAGAATCATCGTCATTGTGACAATTACATCTACAATTTTCACCACCGTAAGGATCTTCCTGTGTTGCTAACATAGGCAATTCAATATTTTCATACAATTCCGGTGCATCTTTGGCGTAAACTTTCTTTTTGTCATGCGGCCCCACTGGATATGTTAAATTCTCAAACATATGTGACGCAAACAAGCTATAAAATAACAAAACGCATATTAAAAGTAAATACATTCGTTAGAAATAATATCGTTCTTTCTACTGCACCAGTAATAATCAAATTTTGTACGTTTGATAGAAAATTGCCTATTAGAAACATTACCTTTCCGGTGGTTTAGCAGTGGGTAATATTTGTAGAAATAAATCCATGACTAAAGGGTGACCCTTTAGTATAGAACCCATAATTGTATGAACGTGTTCTAATGTCGTCTGAGGATCGGACGAAAGTTGTGTGATAGCTTGCATCATTTTTGCTATTCGAGAAGGTTGTTTAGCAAAATATATTTGAGCACCATTAATAAACTCGCTCATCTTTTGAAGCATTATATATTCCATTGTTTTATTCATCATTGCGGCTTGATGTGGTTTTAAAAATAATAAAAAGTCTGTACAAAGTTCAGGATATTCATGTAACTTTTCACATACATCTTGATATAAATTTATAGCTATTGCGTCTTTATCAATTGTTGTTTGTTCTGTAATTTTTCCACCCTGCAAAGGTTCTGATAGATTAGAGGACTGTTCGTTCTCTATTTGATTAATACTGTCCAATTTTTCACAATAATCTAAATATAATTTGATCACAGATCTAAATACTTCCGGGCTATTAGATTCTAGCGTTAAATGTAATTTCTGAAGATATGATGCTGCAAATTCTGTATAACATAACAAAAGTTAATAATATTTAATTTACATTTACTATTATTAATAAGTAGAACATACTTGATCCTCTTTCTTCGTCGCTTAGTGGATTTTCGGATTCCAAAAGCCTTTTAATATTTTCCAATTCCCTAGCTTCTTTAGCTTTTTTCCTACTAAGAGAATCTTTTTTAATAGTCGTACTGGCTAACATTAATTCCGCTATTTCGTCTTCATTATCCTATAATAAAAAAATACTGTTAAAAATTTAAAAATTTTATTTTATTTAATAATACGTGATAACTATACGTTACAGTTTTTGACAAAGTTGATATTTTCTCCAAATTTTTCTCCAAATCATTCTTTTCTTTCGATTTTAAGGTATTACAATTAGATGATAATCCTTTTGGTCCTAAAACTTGAGCCATCAACTTCATATTTTGAGCGCTTCTGGTCTTTGCTAATCTGGGTGTAGTCTTCCGTAATTGTGGTAATTCTTGTACCATTTCGGAGGACTTTTTCGAAAACTTCGATTGTCTTGGTGTAAGTGAATTTCTAGGTATAGTGTTCTTAACTTGTTCCTCGACCGTATTACTTTTTGCTTCTTCCTCTATCTCTTTTTGCGTAATTGCACGATATTTGTCAATATTTTCGGCCAAGCAGGCGGAACCACTCCTTAACGTATACTTATTTGAATTCTTTTGATTCGTGTTTACGGGTAGTATCTTTGGTAATCTATTTCCAACTGGCTTACGCAACACATGCGTATTGGAAATAGATGTATAATCTTTGTTTATAAAATGGTCTTTCTTTACAATATCATTATTATATAAATTCAATATATATTTTCGTTTCAATAAATCAATTTTCTGCTCTGTCTGTGTGAACAAATGTAAATTATTATTGTAATAGTTAAATAAACATATTAAAGTTTTTGTTCGTACAACTGTACTTCTAAAATATTAATGAATGAAAGAGGTAAATGCATTAAATAGAAATAAAAACATACAATAAATAAATTATGTAGAAATTTATTTTTCCAATCAGAACAATTTTGAAATACCTTATAGTTGTATGTACCACATTAACCACTCACATTGTAAAGGTAAGACTGCCACTTCATAGGTAGAAAGTTTATCGGTTGATCTTTTGGCGCTTTAAGACTGCATTCTGATGTTATATAATGTATTGTTCGAGGAGGACAACCATTTTCAAAATAATACTGCAACATTTACTTAATTGAGCGTTTTGTAATTTAAATAATATGCATATTACGTACTTTTATTGGATTTTTATCTTTTGCTGCTTTACGCTTTTGAATGTGATAAAATATTGCCAGTGGTTCCCTACACGGCATCAAATATTCAACGATCAATTGTATTGCATCCATTAGTAGTGACTTATGAGTCTTAAATTTTCTCGGCTTGGATGTAACAAAAGGGAGAAATTGTTCGAGGCCCAATGCAATTAAACTAAAAAAAGACTCATAAAATACAATAGAATTTTTATAAGTAAATATATGTAAGTATACTTACGATTCTTCAGATTTTAGGTACGGAGATCGCATAAACTTATTTAATTCAGACCTGAAAGGTATCTCGGGTAAAAGTTGTGGATACATTAAAGCTTTACTCTCCATAAATAACTTTTTCAATTCTGGATGAAATTTAGAGGTATACTTCCACCTATTTGCAATATAGATCTTTTTTACTGCATCTTCGTCGGCAATAGTTTTTTTAAAATTCTCACAGAACGTATCATCTAAAAATTTATCTTCCCAATCAGACACCAATTTTAAAGCATCTGATAAATTTGCTGCATTAAATGCAGAATTAGGGCCATTGCTTAAATACCTGCAACAATAAATTCAACATAATAAATTCTGCCAGTTTACTACACACTCTACACTTATAAATTACGAATCTTTCAATTACAAACTTACTTTAAGGCATTCAAATTCTGTTTGCATGATTTTGATTGAAAATGTAAATTTGGATGCATGTATGACATGGCACAATGTTGTGCCATCATCTGTACATGCTGACGAAGTTGAACTGCCAACAACTGTCGCTGACTAGTAATCATTAAATTGGTAATTTCAGGTTCTTTACAAACGGGCAATAAATTTATCACAGGGCAATTCTAAAATTGTAAACACAATTGTATTTTTGATTAATATTATACAGGCAACGTACAGAAATAACATTCTTTTCCCTCACCATAGTATTATTCTCACTGAATGAATTTGGACTTTCCGGAGATCTTTTTTTCCTTGAAATTTCCTGCTCTTGCTTTGAAAATGTATCAGCGAACTCAAATAGTTCTGCAATTAAATTATTTAATTCCTTGCGAGTAACTTTTACAGCTTTATCTGCTCGCAATTCTTCTTTATCCACTACAAACGTTTTATTTTCATTAATTTCAGAATTTTGTATGTATAGAAAAATTTTGCAATATGATGAAAATCCGTACGTACAAAAATCCGTTTCTTCATCCTCTAATATATTATATTCTGGATCTGCTTCTGGGTCATCTTCCATTATAGGCTCTTGAGTTAATGGTCGAGTAAACTCTTTCAAAAAATTATCCCAATCTTCGTCAACTTCGCAATCCCAATCATACATATCGGTTGTAATGTCCGGTGGTACAAATGCCTGTTCAATTTGTTCCAAAGGTGTTTCGCTCAAACAAAGTTTTGAACGTGTTCTTTGCCCAATACTCTCCTCTTCTGTCAAGACAAGAGGAATACTGAAAAATAATATACATTTAATTAGAATAGTATAATTGTGATATTATGCGAATTGTATAAATTGTATAAATGACTTTTAAATTACCCAGGAATTTTAAAAATTCCTTCCGTATCATATTGAACATTCAGCGATTTAGTCTGTTCGACCGATGATGCGCGACAAGTATTTGCTGATGTTGAGGGTTGGGAATCTAGATCGCTGCCTACAGAATTTTCTACTTCCCTTTCATCGTCGCTTTGTTTATCCTGTTCTGGATTGTATTCTTCGTCCGAAGAGTCTTCCGATAGTTCTTCTTCGATTAATGCCTGCACTTGCGAAGTGGTCTTTTTCAATGGTGTAATTGGCCACGGTATATTCACTTGAGATGCTCCTAATTCTCTACGTAAAAATGTCCTCGTTCAATGAAATTATACCACATATTTATAATACGTATAAAACAAATTTTATTGCATCGTACTTGGCCTTTGCTCTTGTTAATTTAGGTTCAAATAGTACATCATCCTCTGTCTCCTGAAGATGATTTTTAACCATTGCCATTACATGTTCATTAGTAATAACATGTTTCAAGATATTTTTAACATTTGTGGCTGTTAAGTTAGTTTTAGCTGCTTTGGCATCAAGTTGTCTTTCAATTTCTTCTTCCATTTCGTTAATGATAGAAGACGTTTCTTCGATAGCATCCCTCTTATGTTTAATGGGAGGTTCGCAATTATCAATTTCAGAGACATCGATTTGCAAATCTGCAGTTTCTGAATCGGAGGAACCATCGCTAATAACATTATTGAAATCGATATTAAACGAAAACGATAAGTTACACGTTTTTGTGCAATCGTTCAAAGAAATGAAAGATGGAGATGGTTTAGCTTCTTCCTCTATAGCACTTTCCACCACTAAAGACGTCTCCCTAAAAATAATTTTATAAATAACATTTGAATTCAAATAACAGGAAATGTACTGAAATGATTAACAAACATGATGTGCACTAACATTTATCCTTTTAGCAGAATCGTTTTTTTACATACTTCATTGATAAATATTAGCAGATTTATCATTCTATATGGTTTGCACTGTACTCGGTTAATGAACCTTAACTATTAAACCTGGTGAAAATGCAGAAATTGAACTCGTCAACTAATATAATATAAGTAATTAAACCAGTATCACTAAACCATGAATTGACAGGTTATAAATTCTCTTTCGTCATAATTGTGCCATTCACGATCGTTCACAAACATTAAATAAGCTCTAATTAATGAAATCTGTCGCAAATTTGTGCGTTCAAGTTGAAGACACAATATCTACAGTTTAATATTTTTCCCGGATAGGTATCCATCCATCGTTACAACCTTTTACCACAAATCGCAATCATACTTTTTATACGACAAAAATATTAAATTTTCTCTTCTAAATGAGTAATCCTAGAGTCATCCTAGAGATGTACTAAATGATTCTAGCAACGTTTAAATTATTATTATGTTATATTATCAAAACATCGAATTCATAATTCACTACATGTATGTAAGTACTAAATACCTTAGCCCTTAGCCCCGTTCAATGATTCCACTAACTCTTGTCAACACACAATATTTTTCAAGATGTCCATTTTATGTCAATTTTACACATGGACGTCTCGACACGTAAAATATGAATACATTTTCGAGAAGTTATAAATTACGTTTTCATAGTACATATCATTGTATTGTATGAAATAACAATTTAGTAAACTTTACTTTACAAATTGTTACCACTTTCAATCTGAAATCCCTATCCGAGTACATAAATAGATTCGTATATGTATGTATGTATGTACCTACATAGATCCCAACATTGTTTAAATTGTACAGTTTTATAAAAAGCCTTGTTACAAATTTTTCTGATGTTACTTTTCATTCTCCCAAAGGAAAAATAATGTGTATTTATGTATTTTAAAAATTATAACAACTATCAAAACATACATTCATTATCCTTCAACTGATATTTTCACTTGGAAGGATTATGAAGTTAATCGACACTTTTATTAGAATTGTCCAGAAACTTGCGAAAGTTAGAAAATTTCTGAATCTTCGGGTGATTGGAAAATTCTGTTAGTATGTATACATATGTATGTATAGTGAAAATTTGGTAAAAAAGTGATTAAAATAAAACGTTTTACTAGTACATACGTATTTTATAAACGTCTGTTTATGTAGCGGTTGAGATTAATCGGCTATCGGTCGATAAGCGTTGGTCGGTAAAAAAGTTGATTAATCGGCTATCGGTCGGTAAGTGTTGGCCGGTAAAAAAGTCGATTAATAGGCTATCGGTCGGTAATCTGTTAAGATACGATGTGAAAAAGGCATCTTAGCAACAATCATACACGTAGTTGGATAAAAATTTATTCGCAAATAAATAATTGAAAATTTAAATGTAGTAATTTTATTAAATCTTCCGAAAGATAATACTTACATATACCAAAACAACATTCTAGTCATACCCCATTTAAAGTTTAATGTGAGACTGAAACAGGAAAATCTAGTATTAAATACTCGATAAGAAAGTTTAATGTTACCAATAATGTAATTTGTAAAAGTGTCTGTCAATCAGCGAAGGGAAAATTGATTTTATCTCGGCCTTTCGACAATTGATTTCCATGAACAATTAAGAGAGTGAAATTTACGAAAGCATAACACGATATCTATCGGTTGCACAACAGTTATTCTCAGAGAGGGGAGGAAATATAAAAATAAGTCCCGAACACACAAAATAGCCAGTTCTGTCCCAATTATAGATTCATGAATAGAACATAAGACTAAACCGAAAGAGATTCATCCAAGGAATATACATATACAATAGTTGCTGATTTTTCAATACTAAATAATTAAACATGAATGTGAAAATTAGTTTTATTTTAATTATTCTTGTATCGATAAGTTTAACCGCGGCGCTAAACATTTCGAATCTCCTAACGAACAGACGTTTCGTGGAAAAGCAAATCGATTGTATTTTGAATCGGGGGCACTGTGATTCCATAGGGAAAACAATTAAAGGTGAGTAAACCTTACTACCCTTTAGGGGAGGCAGCTGCGATGACCTTGACTTTGACATATCTTGTCAAGATCACCCACCCACCTGAATGACCCTCGGAAGTTTTTGGCCGTCGCTCGTATTTTATTAAAAGTTATTTTATTCTCTATACTATATTGTATATTGTTAGAAAAATTTTGAATCTTCTATATGAACAACTTAACCAAGAAGACATAATAATTCGAGAAGTAAGCTATGTCTTTAAGACACTACTTGTTCATAGAACGCACAGAATATTTTAATTACATTAGCGTGTAAATTTACATGTACGTACATATGTATATCTGGACCGCTTTCTATAATTTTTTAATGGAATTAAATTATCGTTTAAACGGTCGTATCAAATACACACGAATTGTTAAATACGTGTATGCCCCTTTTTAATGTCTTCCGTGTCGTAAGGTGATTCTGATGTGTATACATACATATGTATGTATTGTTATGATTCATCGATGATGATTGGTTGAATGTTTGAATCATTTACGCGCAATCAACGTTTTTTTTCTTGCGCATTGGTAAAATCGAACATGAATTTGAAAATCTTTATAAACTTTGGTATAATGAATTTTGACAGGATTGTTGCCAGAAGCATTGAACAACAATTGCCGACGCTGTACTCCCGAAGAAACCGAACAAGCCCGAACGATGATCGAATTTATGAAACGAAATTATCCCAATGAATGGCATTCGATTGTGAGACACTACGGAAGGATGCAGAAATTATATTTGAAGAATACACGCGATAATGGAAGAACACAATGAAATAATAATAAATAATTGATATATGTATAGAGAAAGTAAATAATTTCGTAAATGCGTAAAATAAAATGGTTATAATATAAATTTGTTGTTGTTTATACATATTTTTAAGACACACCTGATACGTTTCATAAGACGTTTGGAAATTCTTTATCTGTGCATGAATCTGTAAGAAATTAAGATATCATTAGTAACAAATGGTATAATAATGACCCAATAGAATATACACAATATTTCTCGCATTAAATTCTCTCATTAGTGTTTGCCGATGAATAACGCAATTGTATAAATCTTTACCAAACAGATTGATCGAAATTATTAGATGTAAAGGAGGTTCTAAATAATATTAAGCATTAATTTTTATTCATTAATTATTTTATGTTTAAAGTTTTTCGTCAACTGTGCTATCTTTTTGTCCCGGAGTGTATACATAAATGTATGTATAATGTTCAAAGAAAATTGTCTATGTTCTACTATTAGATTCTAATTAAGAATCTGTTTACATTGTATAAAGGTATAAGATAGAAAGTTTAAATCCTACCGGTCGGCTTTTCGCAATACGTATAGTCGAATGATAAAGTGGGTTGAAGTCGCGACACGGAACGCATACTAATTACTATGATGATTCTAATGTCGAAACAAATATGTATACACAATAGTTGGTTCGCAAGGTGTTCTGTGTATTCGTCTTCGATGCACATATGTAGGCACATATGAGTACTTAGTTAAAAGTGAAAAAAAAAAAACATCCCGAAAAATATGTATTTCTGCTATAATCCTGCAAAGTTCCGTATTGTACGAGTATACGGATACTTGTTTGGACGCTTGATATTCGTTACTTAATCGTAATTATTCGAATATTTATCACACTTCCTTAAGAATACTGTACCGGAAACATTACTTGTTTAATTTCTTCCTGTACATACTACTGGCCACTGTAAATTCCAACATCACCAAATACAGCTTTAACATTGCACTGTCATCGATGATAATCCTCGAGAAGCATGCAAGTTAAATTTATGATGATCCTTGTCTAAACATGACAGAGGATGATCTCTTCATTATTCTTGATAGCAAGCACGCTATTCACGTTATGCTATCTCGTACATTTGTATCGTACATACTGGTCAATATGCAAGACAACCAGCGGCGATCAAGGAAATGCAAGGTTGTCCTTAAACTTTTATAGAAACAACATTTTCCTTTAGCATTCGATTCTTTCGTAGCATTCAACGTGCACGAGTACAGGCTGCCCTGTAATACGTAATACAGTAGGAAAGTAAATGATTCCTGATCTAGAAATATCTCTTCGCTTCGTATACATACAAGAAAATGTTCGATTTAGAAGATGTTCAAGGAACGCGTGTATTTATCGAAAAGATGAGTCGGTAGATATATCTAATTACTCATCGTATTTGCATTTAATATCTAAAAGAAGTAACGTGCGATGGAAAAGTTATTTATCAAGTATTAATGTAGAAAACATTTTATAATACAAAGATAGAATTATACAAGTATTTTTAAATCAAAGACCCTTCGGATCTAAACTACGAGAGCGACTGTTTATGTGCCATCGATCTGCCTAAGTAAAAAAAAAGAGTTACGATATTAGTTTGTTATATTAAAAACGAAGACTAAGTAGAAATAAATGTTACTTGACATTTTTAATATTTTCTAGTTCCTAGGAGCGTGTAATTTTTGTAATATTTGAGAAGGATATATATGCGCCTCGTCGATTTAAAACAAGTTAGCAAAAGTTTATAAAGTAATAAAAAGGTTGCATTATAAGAAAGAAAGAAAGAAAGAAAGAAAGAAAGAAACACTTTGTGTTAAGCTTTTCAGGTCACGGATAAAATCGATCGGATGTCAGCAAAATTTTCGTAACAAGCAAAATAAGTTTAATGCGATTTATACGATTTCTGTAGTTATTTTTATTAGTTTAGCGCAGTTAATGTTATCTTTCTACTATAATACTCCGATTTTATTTCTTTTCTGAACGAGAAAATAAAAACAATAATTATTTCGTAAAATCTCACCATATACGTAGAAAGATAGCACTCGTTAAACCATTCAATTATTTTCTCAGCAAATTCTGTATTCAAATAATGAACTAGCCAATCAGTTTTACTACGCATCCTCCATATTTATCAAATTCAAATAAATCTCGAATTTCTAATCTATGAATAAGCGTCCAAGTTGTTTAACTGTTGCCAATACGTATATGTATTACGGTGTCAAAAGAACGGAAAATTGCAGTTGAAACATTTATTTGCTCCTAAACTGTGTGTTGGTAAAACTACTTGTAATTTGTAAAATGGGTAATTTTAAGGGTACTCACATTTTTGCTATAAAATCAGTATCTGTAAGATGCATTTTTTTCGTAAAATTATCCGATAGACTAAATTCAACAGAGAAAAATAATGCATTTCGAAGAGGGAAAAGGAAAACGTTCTAATGGAATGTATAATTATCTGGTAGTACCTCCTCGTAGTATTCCGATACCCACTGTTCAACGTATTCACGATTCATGACGTTGCGTATAAAGGACTCGATCAACGCGTTTAAGCACTCCCTCCAATGTCCACTGCGTACGCGGGTATATAATTTGGTAGCTTGTCCCAACAGACGCAAAGAGCAACTTACTTTCTGCGGCGGAGGGTGGCTATCGAAGAGGCTATCTCTCCTTCTTGAACCCGTTCTTTCTAGCTGTATTAGAAATATTACACGGAATAAATTCGTGCATCCGTCCGTGCCGCTTAAAATTTTTCAAATTGCCAACTACATTTCGATCGCAACATGACAGCTTTTCTGTTGCTGTTCATTTTCGTCGGAATCGCTTCCGTAACGGCTGAAAAATATCCCAGCAAATACGACGATGTCGACGTAGACAGGATACTCCAGAACGGTCGTGTCCTCGCCAATTACATCAAATGCTTGTTGGACGAAGGCCCGTGCACTAACGAAGGCCGAGAATTAAAAAGTGAGTACACATACATAAACAGTATATCGGATAACGGTCAGTAATTTGTTGAATGCATCATTAATTTTTCTTGATCGTTGAAATTTACAAAATTTTAAGCCGCGTTACCATTTAAGGGGTGGTAAAAGACCACCGTGAAACCCTGAAATTTTCAAAGCGTTCTTTTGCGATTTCATTTATTTTTTATGAATAGAACAGAGTAAGAGGATAATAATATTCAAGAATGTTATACCGTGAAGCCATTTTCGCGAGCCGCGAAAAGGAAGCGTTAAGGAAGTCTTTAATCGAAAGAACCATCTCCATTCGCACTAAACTTTTTAATTATTTTAACGTGTTAATTGCAGCCCACAATATATCTATGTCCATTAATAACGAACGAATCTCTGCGTATAAATGTCGATTTGCTTGAAATAGTAAAATAATTTAATTCGGATGCATGACCGAATGTCACGTTGGTTTCGTTCGGAAACTTCACCGTGCGTGCATCCGCTGCGACAATTACGACAGAGTTCACTTCATTCACTCTCCCTCTCTGTATTACATAAGTTGCTTTGAACTTTCTCATTTGGAGTGCATCGAACTCCCTTCAATAACGTCCAAGTTGTTATTACATGTACTCAAACTATTATTATATCAAACGATGAAAGAACAGAATGAAGAAACAATCACAAGTAATCATCGTTCTCTCTCACCGTTTATAACACAAACATTATTAATAAAATTAAAAGATATTTTTTAATTCTAAAATAATAATAGAATTTATTTATTTTAAATTGTTACATATGCATGTGCAAAAACAAGGACAGAAAACTAACCGAGATAAATTTAATAACAGCTTATACATATTGCTGAATCTCACTCTTTCTATTAAGGACATAATATTATATGTAGGTAGCAGTCAACTTTACACGCCTGTAACTTGAACAGTCTCTATACAATTTTGAAAAATGCTTCGAGATACGTTTAAACATGGCTAAGGACTACAACCTATCCAAACGTTGAACATAATTTAAAAACTTACACCATAACTTGCCCGATTTCGCGTGGAATGGCCCAATTACAAATATAAATGTTTTTTTTAAACATGAATTAATGTAATTTATAAACGATTGGAATTATAGTGGAATATATGTTTTTAATTACCATAATTCTTGATGTACCTGTACTACATTAAATTTCTATATGAATCTGATCACTATGCTAAATACTGTTTGCTTGTAATTCCATCATATGTATAGTTCCGGAAACTTCCTGAAATAATCATATACATATAAACTTTATATGTATAACGAAATCACAGTATATTGAACAATTAACACATATTTGATTCCAGAAACATTGCCTGATGCTTTATCCTCGGGTTGTAGCGAATGCAATGAGAAGCAAAAGAATCACTGCAACAAGGTAATAAATCATCTGAGAACTAAAAGGCCAAATGATTAGGAGCGACTTGTCGCAACATGCGATCCAGATGGCCAGCATAAAAGCCGTTTTGAGGACACTCAAATTATAAAAAAAGACTTAAACCTTAAATAAAGAATAACGATATCATTTATACAATGAAAACACATCAAAAGTGATAGTTTTTGTTAATAACCACTACAACGATGTTCAATGAAATGTACACATACGTAGACGTAATGACGTTTTCGTGTACGTACACGTCTTCGAAGAAATACGAGATCTTTCAAAGGTTACATTTTCTATGTTTAATCAACATGTTCAGTCACACTTTTGCATTACTGGTGCACTTGTACTGATAAATTAATGTGTTAAAGTCTACATATGCCACTCTTTTTCACGAATGTTTGTTTTCTTAAACAAGAAGAAAACCTGCTTTTGTAATGTTCTATCAAATGTTCGGTAATAAAATTCATTTATTCAAAAGTCTTTGTGAATAATATCCATCTTGTAGAAATTGTAATGAAATTTCTTTATAATTGAAAATCAAGAGTGTTTCGATTCTACCCGAAGTTATGAATATAATTATAGTTTTAAATTACTCAACTCGTCTCTTCTTAACAAGCGATCCAAGCTGAAAAAAATATTAATTCTAGTTTTATGTATATATATTTACAAAGCGCATACAAAAAATATATAAACACTTACAAGATCCGAAATTGCAGGTAAGTTATTCGTTTGATCTGTAACATTTGCCTCTGGTTCTCTAGTTTCTTTCGGTGGAGCAGCCTTTTTCATATTTCTGTGTTGTGGAAATGTAGGCATAAGCTTAGGATCACACGCTGTGGATATAAGGAAGACCAATGACAACGTTAATAATCTGCAGGCAATAAATTAAAAAGATCACGGAATAAATATTGTGTTTTGCCACTTACGTAATGGAGCTTCTTTAAAATAACTGCTTTGTAAACATTCTTCAGCAGTTGCTCTTTTCTTTGGATCATACATGAATAAGAAATTTAATAATCTTAAACCTGCTGCACTCAACCAGGGAAACCGTTGTTTCAAATTATTATATGGTTGTTGTTTCAATGTAAAGTTTTGTAACGCAGGAAGGGTGTTAAATTCAGGCCAAATTGCTTCACTTGGCGTACCCAACAAGTCAACAATTAGTTCTAACTGCGCAATTTCTGAACGTCCAGGTAATAAAGGTCGATGTCCAAGTAACTCTCCTGAAATGAAAATTACATTACATTTAAATATTTCAATACTATATACAAATATAGAAAGGACTATTCTCCCGAATGGCATCCGATGCCGACGATAGAAAATTTACAGGGGCTTTGAGATGAGGGAGAATTCATGCCAAATATAAAATTTTGGCTTTGGGAATTAATAGTTTTCGGGATACGAAATTAGACGGGGCTATTTTTCATTGCAACACTAGACGACTATTTAATTCCCAAGACGCTACAATTTTATGTTTGGCATTCGACCCCCCTTCCCTTCATCGCCTTCAAATTTCATGTCAATCGACTGTGGATACTATACGGAACAATATCCCAAAGAAAAGTAAGAATACTACACCTAGAATGCAACCAGCAGCCCACATATCTACGGAAGTTGTTTGAGTTTTAGCTTGTAACAATAATTCAGGGGCTCTATACCATAATGTTACTACCCTAGGTGTCATTGGTTTTAAAGGCAAACCAAACCACCTAGCTAATCCAAAATCGGCAATTTTTACACACCCTTTATCTGTCATAAGAAGATTTGAAACTTTCAAGTCTCTGTGTACAATAAAATTATGATGCAGATAACGTAAACCCTTTAACACTTGTAAAACGATACACTTGACTTGACTTTCTGAAAATGGAGCTTGCATGTTATCCAATAAACTTGCTAAGTCTTGTTCGCAATATTCCATTGCGAGGAATATGCTTTCTAGACTTCTTCCCACTACCACTTCTCTTAAATGTACAATGTTTTCATGACGACAAGATAAAAGAACAGATATTTCTCTGAGACCACTGACTGGCAGTCCATCTTTTTCATGTTCCATCCGAACTTTCTTCAATGCTACAACTTTGTCATTTTTGGTGTCTCTTGCTCTATACACAATTCCATATGTACCTTCCCCTATACGATTTAACTTTTCAAACTCTGATACAAATCTGCATTTACCTAACTATTAAAAACAAAAATTACATCATTACCACCATTACTTATATTAGAATAAATATAATCACAGTAGATATCATCGAATCATTACAATATCTTGTTCTGGTATTTCCATTGGCTTTCCAGTCAAGAATGATGTTAATACGCCTCTTCTTGTTATCGGTGCTGATGGATCTGGACCTGTTTCAGATGCAGCCTTCTTATCAGTGTCATTATTTTCAACTGATTTTTTTTCCATAGATTCATCTATAACAAATAATTTACAACTTGCTATAAAATTTAATAAGCTATTACAATGAAAATCTCTATTATTTTATTTTTGTACTGTTTCAAATGTACTAATTGCACCTGAAATAATAGCGACAACAAAATATTCAGACACTGAAATCAGTATTTTTATTAGTAATTAAAAAATTTATCAAAAAAACATTTCACACTACTTGAATGATTACACCAAGGTAGTAAATTCATTTTTATTGCTAAAAATATTCTCAAGTCATTGAAATTGTGGAAAAACTCGTTCCAATACACAAATATCATGTACTTCCGCCAAAAACATACACTAAATAACAAAACAATTAAACTGTACAACTAGTATTCATATCGCGTATCATTAAACAACTTAACCTATACAACTAGTATTTATAGTACCGCGGTTATTAATGAAACAGCGTGATACCTTTCGTCATCGTAGCTTATTTTTTTAAGAGAATATTTTCGAAATTATATTTATTCTCTTCTCTGGCATTCGTATTTAAATAAATTGTAGAAATATGAAAGTAGTGGATTATCCACAAAACACCCGGCCGCACACAGCCTTCCCCAATCAACACAATATGTATATGGATGGAATATGGTACTTGTATCTTTCTTCTCTGAACCATTGAACCGCTCGTTTGCAATAGATAGAGCTACTATAGTAAGTACATAGTGTTCCCAAATGAGAGGTAATTTTCAAAAATTGCATCTATAAAGTAAGTACATTGAACAAGCAAAATCGACGATTATATTACAGTTCATATTTTTGTGATGAAAAATTATTTAATAATTGTTGACAAATAAATTTGATCGAAACCCACTTGACTTTGACGCTCGTAATACTATTTTCGTTTCAACAATTGTATCACGTCCAAGAACAATTTACTAAAAGGCCATCAGTTTTGTTTTCAATATTAAAACGACCAATGCCATTCCATAAATCGGAAGAATTTACGCCTTGCAACAGATTCAGCCATTTTCAATACTCCATGATACAGACCCGCGACATTTAATTAAACGCAGCACTATTTTTCCTAAACAAATATTATTATAACTTATACGTATATATCTAGAAATTTGTGTACCAATATTCTATTGTGACCATCTACTCGAAGATCTTTTCTTCGGTACAAACCTGTCGCATTTATAGTTTTATTTACATGCAGCTTATTTTTAAGTAAATATAAAGTTTAGTATACCTATTTGTTCGTTTTTTAGATAATATTTTAAACCACATACATTCTTTTTCATGTTCTATCTCTCTTTTGATAGTAAAATTTCTCCTTTCTTCTTGTTGCACTAATTATAATTGGTAACGCCTTCTTCACTTTTGTAGATCCATGATTCTATGATATTTATATTATATGATGATTATACGTTAACTATAGGAATTGACGCGAAGATTGTTGGGCATAGAGTAAATGCAGTTTGCAAAGTCAAAACATCCTTATTTTTCTATTTATTCTACTTCCTTTATGATTTATTTAAGTTTAAGTAAGTTAATGGTAGTGAAAATTAGCGAAGATTAAGCGTACAATATGTAAGTGAAATTGTAGAACAGTATAAAAATATGAGTGAAACTAAAATATAGAGTTTAAAAACTGAAAGTTACCTTATTTTTTATTATCCGGTAGTTGCTAAGTATTTATGGAACCGAAGTACTTCCACGTTTTGGTTCCTGCGAATAAATAAATATTGAAAAAAAAGAAAACATTTCCGAATGTATTGAAATCTGCTAAATAAAGTGCTAAGAATGTCATTGGATGTTGACAAAATGTGTAGATCAAGAAAAGTAATCTTTTAGAAAGGAGGATAAATAAAGAAATTGTGAGCGGTATTGTGCAAAACGAATCAAGACGTAAAAAAATGAGTTCTCATCATCAGTTAAACCCACCTTCCGGTGACATAGAGCATATTGGTTACCTGTCTGAAGATATTGGTGCTCTCTATCTCTCAGATGACTATTCAGATGTGACTTTAATTGTTGGTGGTCAAAGATTAAATGGTCATAAGGTTATATTAGCAGCACGTAGCGAATATTTTAGAGCTCTTCTCTTTGGCGGATTAAAGGAATCGACGCAACGTGAAATTGTGTTGAAGAATGCTAATTTAACTGCATTCAAAGCTTTACTTGAATACATATATACAGGACGTACGTCTTTAACAGACAGACAGGACGAGGTATATCTCTTTACTTTTATCTTTCGTTTAGATTAAAATTTCATTGTTTCATAAACTGTTATTGTTCGTAGGTGGTTTTAGATATTCTTGGATTAGCACATCTCTATGGGTTTTCAGAATTGGTAGCCTCTATATCAGATTATCTCAGAGACATATTGAGTATAAAAAATATCTGCCTCATATTTGATGCAGCGCTACTTTACCAACTAAAATTTCTTACCACGGTATGAGCATGATGTCAAAGTGACATCTAAAAGAATGTTTGAACATAGAGGAATTAATCTATTCCAGGTTTGTCATGACTACATGGACAAACATGCTTGCGAAGTGATACAGCACGAGAGCTTTTTGCAATTAAGTGCTACTGCTTTGAATGAACTTCTTTCGAAAGATTCCTTTTATGCACCAGAGATTGATATCTTTTTAGCTGTAAGATCATGGGTGCAGGCAAATCCTGACGTTGATCACAAAAGTGTCTTAGGTAGGTAAATGTAAAAAAAAAAAAGTAAAATCAAATAAAATGATCATTTAATAGTATATGTTCAAATTAGTTTTTAAAGAATGGAATTATTGTAATTTCGTGAAAATAATATAATTAATTCTATAGATAATGTACGATTAAGCTTGATTCCTATCACGGATCTTTTGCGTATTGTTCGACTGACTGGATTAGTTTCTCCTGAAGTAATCTTAGACGCAATAGCTGCAAGGACGCAAGTACGGGATTCAGATCTTAATTATCGTGGTCGATTATTTATTGATGAAAATGTTGCCCATCCTACGCATGGTGCTGAAGTTCTACAGGGTGAAATGCGCTGTCACCTGTTAGATGGAGATACAAACAATTATGATATGGAGCGAGGGTAAATTATTGAATTTATTTTCAAGATTATTCGTTTAAGTAAACTTTTCTTTTTGTCAGGTATACCAGACACACCATTACAGAGACACAGGAGCATGGTATTTTGATCAAATTAGGAACTCAATGTATAATTAATCATGTCAAGATGCTACTTTGGGATAAAGATTTGCGCTCATATTCTTACTATTTAGAAGTATGTTAAAAAATTAAAATATCAAATGCTTAATTTTTATATGTAATTATTTCTGTTAAAATTACTTTTAATTTCTTTGATAGGTGTCTACGGATCAAAGAGATTGGGTTCGAGTTATTGATCACACAGAATACTTTTGTCGTAGTTGGCAATACTTATACTTTAAGCCAAGAGTAGTTCTTTATATTCGTATCGTTGGCACAAATAATACTGTAAACAAGGTACTAGAACGAAATTTTGATTCAAAAAACACTTTTGTCCTTTGATTCTCATTTTTCATAACTTCTATTTTTAAAGATTTTCCATGTTGTGAGTTTTGAAGCTTATTATACAAATCATAATGAGAAACTCTGTAATGGTTTTGTTGTTCCAACACGAAATGTCGCTACCACGGATCATAGTGCCACTCTTACCGAAGGTGTTTGCAGGTACATATGTTCTGAATTACATTTCATATTTCTTTTATAAAAAATTATATATTTGAATTTAGATCTCGGAACACATTATTAAATGGCGATACATCAAATTATACCTGGGATAGTGGGTACACGTGTCATCAACTTGGTTCTGGTTCTATTTCAATACAACTTGGACAACCGTATATTATAGATTCTATGCGGTATACCATTTAATTATCACGATTATTGAATTGATGCGGTTGGAAGAAAGTTTTCTGATAATTATTCATTTATTGTATAGATTATTGCTTTGGGATTGCGACAATCGTACATACTCTTACTACATAGAAGTGTCTGATAATTCTTTGAATTGGGTTCAGGTTGCTGATAAAACCAGAGAAGCTTGTCGTTCTTGGCAAACTATATATTTTGAACCACCCCGACCCGTCGTCTTTATACGTATTGTTGGAACACACAATACAGCAAATGAGGTTATTATTTATAAATACTGTTGAATGTACACATGGCATGTACTTCTTATACATATAAGATTACTAGAAAATTAAATCATTTATAAACTTAAAATACATTTTATATCGATCTAAAGATATAAGTAGGAACTTAAAATTTTTTTTTTTTTTTTTAGGTTTTTCACTGCGTCCATTTTGAATGCCCTGCTCAGATAAACGATAAAACTGTAACTAAATTTCCAGTGCACAAAAAAAAACAGTCAATATCCAATGATTCTGTAGTTTCGTTAGAATCTCCACCTCCATAAACAGTTACAGAAGCAGTGAATATCGATCATGAAGAAACAAATTCTGGTTATCGCAGTAGTCTTTCATAATTATTCTTATTTTCTTAGTTTCTTAGAAAAATATCATTACGCAAAATTTTAATTAATACAGCTACAGTTATATGTTGAGTATAGAACTTTTATTTTTCAATAGTGTTAACTTTCTGTGTTCAAATATTAATATTTGTATAATATCGGGTAAGTTATGATTGTAAAAATAGTTGTAAAATACATTTTTTGATTAAAGTACGTATTTAATTTAGTAAACCTTGCGCTGATCTATGTTCTTGATACTGGAAACCAGAAATACAAAAACTAAATTACTAATTGTAAATAGTTCTTAGCAAGCTACAGTTATTAACTTTTTATTATCTTAGAAATAAAACCAAACCAAACCAACCCAGGCTGTTGCTTTTAATTTATAATGATTTGGATCAATCTGATTTTATTTATAAAATAATGACGACAAATAAACAATTTTGAGTTTAAAATAAATTCTAATTACCAATAGTAATTTTCACCTTTAGTTCATCGTAGCAAATACTTTTTAAGTGTTGTAATTACTCATGTATTTTAAAAACAACCGAATTAAGGTTAGATTTATTCGTTCGTATCTTATAATTGTCGTAAATATCTTTTTGTATAATCATGATTAATTTTCAAGACCGAATAACGCATTAAATAGACACAAAACGTATATTTCCATATTAATTTTCATGTTTTCGAGCAAACGTTGTGCACTTGCAACACTCGAGCGACTCAAGTAGTACTTACTTACTACTTTATTTCTGTCAATATTCATATTTTGTATAGACTCGGAAGACCTGATGTAAACGTAAATGAATTATTACACGCTTATTATTAGTGCGCACTATTTTAGTCTGCGTATCATCAGAAATGAATACGGTACAATGGAGCGGTACAGTGTAAACTAAATTTTCTGTAATTTTATGAAAACAAAAGCACGTGACTGCAGCAGGCCGATTTTCTAATACATTGTACTGCTATTCTACCATTCTACGGTGCAGTGCATTCCTGGCCAGAGACACAGTGGACCAATGAGATTTTCTTGCAATCATGTGGTTTTGTTTACATGTAGTCCTCTTTGAATTGAACCGATTGAACGCAATATAGATATAGGTAAGTACGGCGTACGGCCGGTACGGGTATGATGCCATGGTATGCAGATGAAACACATGGATACATATATGTACATGGTGCAGTACCGTCCTATTATGTGGTATACAACTAGTGCGGTATATGTTTGTATAATGTAAAATAAGTAATATTAAAATAGACTGGAAATGATCAAAAACCTACATTTACGAATGTATACCTCATGATTGTTGCAAAGAGATATTGAATAAAAAGAGTAGCAGCGAGGTGACTAACCACTTTGATTACAAGAACGACCACCTAGCACGATACGATTAAAAACAATAGCGGCAGAACTGACAACGCCACAAAAACAACAATAATAATGTAAAAAGCAGCATTATTTTTAAATGTAAAAATTTTTCAAGTCACTTGAAAAATTGTAATGTTTAGTAGAACATAAGGAATATTCATTCATTGATGTTGCTAATAGTTAGGAGCAAGTTTTTAAATAATGAGTTTTCGCTTATAAGTGGCTCGCATGGAATGAGAGTCTTAGTATGACTATTCCATATAATATGTCACTTTTTGGAAATGGAATACAAAACAATTACTATTATATCAAAAGGGATTCGATCAGATAAAGAAAGGGATCAGTTCCACTGCTGTTATAATTTTCCCAACAAGGGTAAATGGCCATGGCAGAAAACTCAGAAAGTGAAAAATATCCTTTACACAAATGTATATTTCAAGGAGACGTTAAAACTTTAAGTTCTTTGATTAGAACTTACGATATTGCGGAGAAGGATAAACAAGGTTAACATTAATATTATAAGTTTTGGGCTGGTATAGATGATACGCGCATTGATAATTAATCACAATCAAAGATACAGTTCGGCAATAATAAATTAAATTTTATTCCTTAGGAAATACACCTTTGCATTTAGCCGTTATGTTAGGAAGGAAAGGTGACAGGATATGTTTTAACCATTTAATATTTTATATTTAAACAAAAATAAATGTATTAAACTAGAAACAATTTTTCAGAATCAGTCCAATTGTTACTTGCACACGGGGCACCTGTAAAAGTAAAAAATTTGGCCGGATGGAGTCCACTTGCAGAAGCGATCAGTTATGGAGATAGACAAACCAGTCTGTAGAAATAATTGGCAAACTTCTTATAACACAGAAAAATAACATTATCATCAATTTTATGTCTTTCGCAGTATCATCGTTGGTGCGAAAACTAAAACAACAAGCTAGAGAACAAATGGAAGAAAGAAGGCCAAATTTAGTTGCGACATTGCGACAGATGGGTGATTTCTACATGGAATTAAAATGGGATTTTCAAAGTTGGGGTAATAATTGATTACTAATCATCCTAATCGATTTTATATTTAATTAGGGCCACTCAGAATTACGATAGTGGTTCATAAATTTTTTTGATTTTTCAGTACCACTTGTTTCTCGTGTACTTCCTTCTGATGTTTGTAAGATACACAAAAGCGGGGCATCCATTAGAATGGATACTACGCTAGTAGATTTTAATGATATGAGATGGGAAAGAGGCGACATATCCTTCATTTTTAATGGTGATCAAAAACCGAGAAAATCATTGACAGTACTTGACAACAAAGCTAAACTTTTTCAAAGAGTGAGATACGAGGTCTATTTACTTCATTATTCCTTTCTCTTCGTTATCGTTATTCGATACTTGCAATTATGTAATTTTCATTATTATTTGCGAAATATAAATTTATCACTACTTACTTCTTTATCGTAGGAAACAGAATTGGAAATAGAAGACGAAGTTGATATTCTTATGTCGAGTGATATTATGGCAGCACAAATGTCAACAAAAGGTATTACATTTTCAAGAGCTCAGACAGGATGGATATTTCGCGAAGACAAAAGAGTAAGACATAAACATTGTTACGTTTTGTTCACAATTCTTCTATATCTTATTTGCTTTCTTAAAAATTTTCTCGAGATTTATATAAAATGTTTAACGAAGGAGATGGTAGGACCTTTCCATGCAGACTTTTACCAAATCAATGGAATGGTGTTGGAAAGTAGAAAACGACGAGAACATTTAAGCGAAGAAGATTTGCAAAAAAATAAGGCCATTATGGAGTCTTTAACTAAAGGGAACTCGCAAGGATTTGCGAACGGCGAGGTAAAGAAAAGAAAAGAATCTTGTTCTACTTTTCTATACTAATTAATCAACTTTTTAGCCTCATGTTAGAAGAGCTTCTCTAAATCCACCACCAGAATCAAACATTACTTGGGAAGAGTATATCATGGCTCAACCGGGTCAATGTCCACTTCTAGGAAGAAATCTTGTTTATAAGGAAAGCAGTAAATCATTTAAAGCAACAGTTGCCATGAGTCCAGATTTTCCATTGACTGTCGATATGCTACTCAATGTTTTGGAAGTAATTGCACCATTCAAGCACTTTAGCAAATTGCGACAGTTTGTCCTTATGAAATTGCCACCTGGATTTCCCGTAAAAATTGATATACCTATTTTACCAACAGTGACAGCAAAAATCACTTTTCAGGAATTTGCCTTTCGCAGTGATATAGACCCACAATTATTTCAAATACCATTAGATTATTTTGAGGATCCTATGAGGTAAGTTTAAGGAACTTCCATAATTTCCCTTTATAATTTGATTTACTTTTTAGATTTCCAGATTTATGACGGCTTCAAGTTCTAAAACCAACCCAAGTCAATTATGAAACTAAAAAGAAGGCCGTTTTTCCTCTGCAAAAGTATTCGGCTTCTGAGTTTACATGGACATATTGCTGCCAGAATGGCCTCTCAAAAAGTTGCACAGTATTCTTTGAAGAAAGATTGCTCTAAGTTACTAAGTACTAAGAGTAACAAGTATTTGTATTTATGAGAGTCCACAGTAAGTTTGGAAGGTGGTATATTCTATTTGCAAAGATGTATGCTAAATCGTAAAAAAGAAAGCAACCTAATAAGTCTATGCACGTGAAGATATCCGCTCTACTCTCCTCAGAAAGAAGATACGGAAATTTTGTAGGTTTGTAGAGCGGCCGAAGATGAAACATAAAATGTGTATTGTACCAGTGGTAATTGCTCTTCAAAGTTCTACTCTTATAATGCTATCTTAAAAACAATTGATTATAAAAGAAAATCTAAACAAATTTTCTATGGTTTTTTTACAAAAGAAAAAAAAAGTATGATATGTACAACAATGAAAAAAAATGAATAAGAAATGTAAAAATCACTTGTAAATATTGCCATCCGTGTTATGCATACAAGCTTAACAAATCTATTACCCGGAGGAGATTTCTATAAATACTTATTTAAGCATCGGTACATATACATATGTATGTAAGTATGTATAATGCTAGTGTAAAATAAAAATAATTCACTACAACACCGACTTTTAGAGAAATGTTGAAAATAAATGTGGTAAAAGTGATTTTTGAAATATCTATTATTAATTTCTTCATCGACGTCTCTCTACCATGTTATCTTTATAATTTGTTTAAAAGAGTTCCCAATTTTGTAGCCAATAGTTTTGAAGATAGCATAAAACTATTGAAACTTTGGAAGGTGGTTTCATGCGTTAATTTCAGTTGCTGTACCTTTTATATTTGGCTGTTCAACAAATCTATAAAATTTCGTTAAAATCGGGAAGGAACAATTCATGGATGTTCCTTATCAGTGCATAAAGAGTTACTATGTTGTGCACCTTGCTTTACCTCATGGAGCTTCAGTTTTGAGCTTTCCTTTTTTTTGCATTTACGCATTAATATTTGAAAAGTATTTTATTTGCGAGATAGAAATACTCGCAGTATTTATTTACAAACAGAAAAAGTTATCTCTTCTAAAGAAAAAGTTATCTCTTCGATTGATAGAAAGTGTTTGGAGGCGTTTGTTACAAATAGATTCTTTTTGAAAATAATAGCCAAATGGTGCCTCCTGTTCTACTTCACATCATTGTGTACCGTCATTACAAATATGATCCCTCAAAATGTAGCAAATAATTGATCAATATCGTCTTTACTTTAAGCGTATCGTTCTACGTACATCTTACGTTCCGCTAGCTAATCTAGAATTGTGATACTTATATGTATGTGTGTTTAGTACAAAACTTTTTAAATAAAAATTATAGCAAATCATAATCTTGTGTATATTATTTCAACTCTAGTTCAACACTAACTGAAGTAATTGATCCAACATATGAAAGGATTCTATTTCCTTCCCAATCTGTTGTTTACATTGATTTTATTAATAAGTATATGTATATGGAAAATATCGAAAATTATCTTGTTTTTCATGTTAAATTTTCATGTTATCTTGTTTTGAAAATTGATAGAATTTAAAAAAGAAAATTATAAATTTTTAATTTTATTCTATGATCAAAATTCTATTAGAAATTAGATATCTATGATCAATACTGTAATAATTAAACTAAATTTTTATTTATTATTTATTAAAATTCATTTATTTTAATAAGTTTGATAATCATCGGTACATATCGGCAATTAGCTTTGTTTCATTCGATTCGGCTCAGGTCGGTTCAATTCGGAACTCGGAACTCGGAACTGCTCTCTGCTCTCTGCTTCTGCTTCTGCTTCTGCTTAGCTTAGCTTGCCAGCATTAGCAGCAGATAGCGAATGGAAGCGTTGTAGGTACATGCAGAAAAGTGCAGGTTGCCGTTTCTTGTACGACATAAATTAAATTAACCATTTTAGTTATAATTTTAAATTTATATGTTTGATGTAATTTCAATGACGTAAAGAATGATGCGTCTTATGAAATTAACTCTGTGTTTTTACATCGTTTTTTGTGCACTGAGCACCAAAGCTGATGACAATCAAGTTTCATTAACCAAACTCGGCACAAAAACAGGACCAACGTTAAAATTCTTTTATTGGTGAGTTTTAAAACACTTCTGTTATTAAAAAATAACTGCTTTTAGTTTAGTATTTGGTACATACACTTCGATTTTATTTGCTTATATGTATGTGGAACTGTATTAGGTATGTCGATTAATTGTATATTAAAAATTTTTATTCTTTTCCTTTTCAGTTATTCCTGCGGATATAGAAAAATCTTTGAAGAATATGTCAGTGTTCTACGACAAAAATATCCAGAATTACAAATTGATGGAGAAAACTATAATCCCCCTGGATATAATATGCTCATTGCTAAAATACTAGTAACTATTATATTATTTAAACGATTATTTAATAGCTTGTAGGACTGATTTTGTATCAGGAACATTTATTATGCTTCCAAAACTTTCATTAAGAATTCTACAAGCGCATAGCTCATACCTAAAATACATTAATTGACAAATTTGCTAACATTATCTCTATGAAACAGCAACCTTTATTCTTATAACATAATTATTTGTCGTTTCAAATTATAAAATTATTCGATAAATGTATTTTAGAAATGATTTAGCTTCTGGAATTCTTGACAAGAATTTCGAAAATAACAATGATTTTTTATAGCGAATTATTTCTATGAATATAGTTCACTACCAGGCGTCTATTTATTTTCTATATTCTTTTTCTACTTGCTATATCTAATATACAATAATTGTCAATATATAAATTGTTCTTGTTTAGGGTCTTGCTAAAATTTCACTAATAGCTCTAATAATAAGTGGATTTCATCTGGGACAACCACTGCCATTCCTTTGGCAATGGTGCATAGACAATCGATTCTATTCGTGTATGGTGATATTTTTCATTTGTAATGTAATAGAAGGACATATCATATCATCAGGAGCATTCGAAATACATTTCAATGGTAAACAATATTTTGCTTTACGACAATGATAATTACGGTTATATAAAATATGTAATTTATATTTTAGATGTTCCTGTATGGTCCAAACTTGAGACTGGTAGAATACCACAGCCATTTGAACTTTTCCAAATAATAGATACTAATTTGAATATGCAATATACAGATGTAGATATAGGATAGATTAATTTTAATGAAAAATCCAATGACATTTTTATTTCTACCAAATGTTAATTACTATGGTTATAAAGCATGCGTTTTTGCATCTCTATGAATGTTGAACACATACTCTCGTTTCCATGTTTCGCATATGTGTTTTATTATAAATCCAATCCTGCTATGGATATCAGATTTTAGTTGAGACGATGCGTACGAGATAGAGTCGTCCGTGCGAGCGAAACTGCAATAAAATCTTTTCACATTGCGCAAGGACATTTTTAATTTTCCATCCTAATTTAAGAATTGGGAAAGAAAATAAACAATGCTGTGTAAAATCAAAAGTACAAATAAAACACAAATGATTCCTTTCCTTTCCACACCTTAAAGTATAATTTAGTAATATATTCGAAATTACATTTACTTAAAAATGTATGGGATTACGGTTACTTTTTAAATATAAATTAAACAGATGTTATTGTTCGTTGATATTATTGTATCGATAAGAAATATTTTTAAAATTATAATTTCAATAATTAAATATTAAATTTATATGTATAACAATACAATAAGTAATTATTTTCGCAAATTATGATATAAATAAAATTTATTTACGAGAAAATTCCTTTAATTCGTTTAAGTTGAATGAAATTAAGGCTAAACATGTATTTAAATTTTTATAATGCAGTCGAAGTGGAAATTCGATTAAATAAAATTTGAATACAAAGTTTGTTTTATTGTAAATCGTAATAAGTAAAAGGCGTCCATCATAAGGACACCCTTGTTTCGTACCATGGATCATACAAATTCATAGCAAGAGCAAGAAGAATGATTATATTCTTTGCATTATTTTTTAACAAAATAATTATTTAATTTAAGAGAAACGTATCATTATATACAAATTGTTTCGTTCGTAATAATAAAACATTTCGAATCATTTGAATGTTTGCAGTATTATTGAAAATACTCAAATGTTGCGCCATTTTTAAAGAAAGAAAGAGAGAGAGAGAGTGAGGGACAATGATTTTATAAAAGGATCATTGAAGATATATTACAATTCTTTTCCCTGCTTTCCCCTTTTCGATCATTTATACGGTAACTAAGTTTTACGATCCGTTCATGTATTCTTAGGTCCATGGACTTGACAAAGTCACAAGGCTACCAACAAATTTAGTGTGCTTCTTAATTAAGAAAGATTTTTCCTAAGAAAGCAGAGGGATCGGATCGGAGCCAGGTTCGACATACGCGTGCTTTACGATAAGAAACGATAGGGGTTCGACAGTAATTCGGACAAATTACAACTTGCTTACAGTCAGTGATATCGTTGGAAAATCAAGAGTTACGAAATAAAACCAAGTTGCGATTTCTAACCCGGTTTCTACACGGTGGTTCAAATAGGAACTAGAAATTAAGAACACACACGAATCAGTTTCTGTACCTTGGTGTTTCATTCCCCTACTATGTATACTTCGGATTTGACAGTAATTGTTCGATAATTTTTTTAATTTGCTATTTCACTTTACGGAGCTGAAGATCGAGTGTAAAGATCTTGCGCCAACAGCGTGTCAATTTGTGAAAGAAAAATCAGAGCGGCAGAGTTTAAATGAAAGCTCAAATGCGGCATCCTCTCAGTTCTCGTGCCAAAAGACAGGATTTGCTATTACCGAATCTTGGAACAACAGTAAAAGACATACGTTTATCTTGTGCCAAGAATTAATTATTCGTCTGCTTAGTGAACACTGCACTGTTGTGTACGCTCCAATGTACTTCAATTCCTTGAATAGTGTTTCCACACAGATGCATCGACAGATATCTAGTCTGGAGGATCATGGATGTTGACTGCACGATAGTCAGTTTGAAACGATCTAGTAGCGCACCCATGATCAACAAGATTACTGCGACAATGTCTGTGACCTCACCTTCCGCCACTGCACCAAGGTATTTATTGTCAACCGTTTGACTATTATACCCGTACAAGTCAATAGAAATGATTACATCGACTCCACGATCAATATGTACAAAGTTGATTAATGACTCTATGTAATCTGTATGTAAAAGTTAGTTATTATATTTGATTAACCAAAATATTTGCAATAGTTTTCAGAAAAATATTGATTTTAATTGTTTTTAGGGATGTTCCATCGAATTTTAATATATTTTCAAATTCACCTCGCATACGACGCTTCAGCACTAGTGTAAGAGTATACCTTTTTGTACATGTATAATATCTAGGTATATTTAAATATTTCAAAATTATTATGAAATAATCGATCAGAAAATTGAATATAAACAACAAAGTATAAAGAAAATAGATAAAATATTACTAAGTAAAGAACAAAACTTTTCTCTCTATATATATATATATATATATATATATATATTTGTTTATATTTTGTATCATTTATTGTTTATAAAACCGTGAGATATTTATTTTTGTAGAGTTCTGGAACTGTTCCTAGGCTAACTCCGCGTGTAAGTCAGTTAAGGCAAGAGGAGTGCATCGGTGTTGCTGGTCGCGAAGCGGCGCATGAGAAAGAGATACACAGTGCCATGCAAATATCTCAATCTTGGGAGGATCTCACGATCGAAGCAGAAGGACTGTCCTTCAAAGATTCAGAATCAGCTTCGCTACAATTTAAAATAGAATCACGGCCAATTACAAAACGAGTTCTTGATCCACTCAGTATCAATTTATCTGTAAGTGGTCAAACTACATATTCGTCTCCATCGCCAACAAGATCTAATATTGGTCCGAGACAATGTTATTCGCCTGGTGTTCATGCAGTTGCTTGGAAGAATAACTTATCACCTAGCCCTACCAGGAAAGCATTTGCCACAAGGTAAATTTATTTATATATATAAAAACAACATACAGAATCCGTATTAGCTAAATTCTTTGGAAATTTAATCTGGTATTCAGACGGAGTTTAAGTCCTATTGCAATACGACCAAGTTGTTTAGCTTCGGTAAAGAGAAAATTTGAATTGGATGACTCTGGAATGGATCATCAATTACAGCCACCCACGAAACGTACCTCTGGTCTACTGACTTCAGCCACGTCTAGGTAACTTTGTTACTTACAACAATAAACATTTTTTAAATCATCTGTGTCCATGTATGTATGTATTTTGTTTTTTTATTCAGATTGGATGTGGCAATATCTAGTCTCCATCCAACTATTAGTTCAGTCGGGACTTCGGAATCGTGTTCCAGTCTCGATTCTCCTGGTTTCTCCTTTCGTCCTGTAGATAGTCCCTCTCCCGGTCCTGGTGTCACTTCGATTATTAGCGATGATCCATCATCTTCCTCTTCATCCTCATCTTCTTTATCTTTTTCTTCTTCTTCCCCTTCCCCTTCCACTTCTTCCTCGTTTTCTTCTTCGATCACTTCTTTCACGGAAGGGTCAGGAACGCAGGTAAAAACGTTTGAAGAAATCCGGAAGGAGCAGATCACGCGAGAAAATCACGGATAAAGAGATACATGTAGATGAACTTTCAAAGAATAATGTGTATCATTTTGACGAGGAACTTTTCTTTGTGAATTGTTAAGAATGATAATTATAGCGATCAATTGTATGTATTGATTTTGCCCTACGGGTAATTTTTGAACTTAATGCCCAACTCTTTTCTGGTCATTCCTATTTATTAATTTTCGTGTCCTGAAAATTCTTCAGATATGTATCACAATTGCATCGTAAATGATCACAGACTCGTTGAGATGCTTACAAGTGCTACTTTATCAAATAAGGGTGATGCGATGAGATACATGTACAAACATATAAATACACATAACGTGAACGCAGTTCGAAGACCAAAGCGAGCTATTTAGGAAATACGCGTGCTTCCTACCTTTAAGACTGAATTCTGCGTTTTCTAATACATCGAATCCAAACATTCTTTTTTTCTGTAGGAAGGGTACGTACGTATACATGACATTCATTTAAACCCATACAAAAAATTATAAATAAGTCATGACAAGTACGGCCCTATTTCTCATTAAATAACCATGCGAACTTGTCCTCTGCGAGATTCCTGTTTTCTCAAAATAGGTAAATTAGCTTATGTACGATGTATGTCGATTGATTGAATTCGCGCATTAATAGTATTATTGATTCCATGAATCTCCAATCCTGTATAGTGTGTAAATAAACTATCTGTAGTATGTACTTTTAATTCTGTGTATACAATATTTCGGAAAACAAATTATATCATAGAAAATGAAACTGCTGTACGTTTTGGACGAATAAACACAAAAGATTGATTTAAATATTAATTTTCTTTTTCTTAAAATTATGAACAAATATCTTGAGAATTATGTAATTATGTAACAAACATAAGAAATATATTTATATGAAATAAAAGTTAATTATTATACAATGTTGATTTAATTATATTGAAACGTAATTCTTTAACAAATATTTTCATATTATTGACTATTTGCCTCGAGATCCACATCGGACCATACGGCTTCGGTTTCACTTTCATCAGGCGCCTCATCATTATCAGTATCCGGTAAGCCATCGCCGGCATCGTAAGTTGTATCTGTTTGTTCCTCACCCACAGCCATGTAATAAGCTGAATCTAGCTTATTCGAAGAGTTGTCTAGTCTGTGCATACCTTCCAATGCTCTTCTATTGTTGGGATCTAGACTAATTTTAAACATTATGTTGATTCATGCGAACACTTACTATTCTACATTAGATTTTCATAGATAAATGTCGAAAACTAAATACTATATGTATCACAGAAAATGTTTCAGCAATTGTAATACAACCAGAAAGAGTATTATAAAAACCTACTTTAAAGCAATGGCATAGTGATCCAAAGCTTTCTCCTCGTTATGAACTCTTGCCCAAAGATCTCCAAGCATTTGATGCAATTTGCACGTTGATTGAATTTCCACCTGTCTTTCGAGTAATGCGATTGCAGCTTCCAAGTTCATTTCTTGTTCATATATTTCAGCCAATAAATAAACAGCAGGTAAATAAACTTCATCTTGTAATAATGCCTTTTCCAAGAGATTCTTTGCTTTACCAACAGAAACTGGATCTTTCATAAGTACGGAAGCATAAAGCTGTAGAAGAATTTTTCTTTATTCGCATGTAGTGTCTCGCACTCGAATCTATTCATATAATTGCATAAAAAAAAATAAAGTTATTAACTTTATCCTTTACATACTAAACTTAAATACCGTGAGAACTCTTGCAGTATGTCCAAGCTGTTTGCAAGATCCACTTGCAATATTAAGAGCTTCTCGTAATCTGTGCTGTCCAACAAGGCAATCTACTAATCCTTTATGAGGTTCATAACGATACGATTTCAGTTGTACGGCATGTCTAAAGTAGAATATTGCTTCTCTGTACTTCTTCTGCCCAATAAGAATATTTCCTCTAAGTATTATTGCTTCTATATCGCTTGAATTTAAGTTCAATGCTTGCGTTGTTAAAGTATTTGCTCTGCTAAATTTCCCAGCTGCATAAAGGGAGTACGCCATCGCAACATATATTTCTCCGGTACATTCATTGCTTCCTGTTATTATGGGTATCAGTCTTTCAAGATCCTCGATATGATGAGTTTTGTATAATACTGCTGCATAAATATCAACCCTATTCCATAATAATAATAATTTTAGAAAGATATCTCTTGGACATTTTCTGTTATTAATTAGTTAGTTTGGTAAACTTGAATAAACTAAACTAATTATACAGGAACAAATATTATAAATATTTATTTAATAATCCTTTCTAAATTGAATGATTTATTATAATAATTAGCACTAATATTTTTTTATTGTTACTTCATTAATATACGCTAGAACAATTATTTAATTAGAAAAAGTTTTATTTGGAAAAACATTATATTAATATGATACAATGAAATGTAATATGATTCTATAGTTTTATTACCCTTTCATAACATCCGGTTCAATGATCCTGGCTCTTCGTAAGCATAACAAAGCATTTTTGTCATCTCCGGCATAATAGTAACATTCTCCCATTGTTGTCAATAAATTGAAATTATCTCTTAGTAGATTAACATTGTCTAAAGACCTTAATGTCGATACAGCGTAAGTATATTCTTTATTGTGTATATGTGCATGAGCTTTGATCCAAGTATTCAACCAGTCTAAATTTGAAAGACTGGATGCACAACCTACAATTAATGAATTCACTTCGATTCCTTTTACTCCAAGAGAAAGCAGACCTTCCGCAGCTTCCAAGGCCAATGGACATTCCCTTAAAACTTCTTTATAAGTTGTAATCGCAGAGCGTTCCATTTCTTGTTCTTGGAACATTTTTGCCAGAGCCATATTTACCTTGAAAATAGAAATATCCGGTCATTACATAAGTGAAAATCTAGTTTTAAACGTGTCGATTACCTTTGGAGTTCTCTGTTTACCAGGAATGCTTTGCAGCACTTGGAACGCTTCTTGAGAATTTTTTAATTTTAATAAACACAAATGAATTTGAAATTTGATGTCGACATCTGTCAAAAGATCCTTCTGACCTTCCAAAGGTTTTGTAGCACCTTTAGATTTTAATAAACATTTGCGAAATTGTAATGATTTTTTATAAAGTGCTTCAGCCCGCTTGTATTTTCCCAAGTAAAAGTGAGCATCCGCGTAATAAACGTAAATATGGAACTTTCCATATATAGGTAGTAAATCAGAATTATGCTCACTGAGCGACAATACTAAATTTGCCTGTAGTACAGGAACAATTGCATTAGCGTTAAAGTTTTGATATTTTTTTATACATAATTTGAATTCTAGCTATGATATCGTACAATTTTATTTCCATCACTGGCAAGAAAATATTTTTAATTGCTTCTTGTATTTACTTACGAGCGAAATAACATTCGAATATAAAGACTGTTCGTAAAGAAGCTTTATCTGGTCATACAAAGTCGACATTTTTCCTAAAATATTTTTTTTTAAGTATAAAGTATAAACTCGGAGTACTAAATAATGTCTATTATTGTCGAGATTTCTTCTTAACCTACGAAAAATAGAGTTGTATAAAATGGCTTGATTAATAATTCACATTACACGCACACGTAGCGATACATTAAATATGTTACAAATAAATAAAATGTCTTCGAGCAAAACCTTCATTTACAAACACTGAACACGATGATTGATATTTAAACACAGAACATTTAAGTTCCGCCACCTTATTGATCTTATTATTAACAAAAGTAACGGACTCTGGTGTTAGAATTTGAAAGCTCCTATGTATTTTGGAGTACCCAGGTAAGTAAGTAAGTAAGTAAGTAAGTAAGTACATACATAAAGTTGAACAGATAACAATTAATTTTAATAAAATTTGAATTAAAAATATTACTGCTAATATGTATTTATTTAATTCAGACATTATAATAAATTTTTAAGGAGGCAATTCATTTTTTGCAAATAAATAAGAAAAATGTAATATTATATCCAAATTGTATCATGCAAGGATAAATATGTTACAATTTTCAGAACTTAAACGTGTTTATTACGTTCTATATTTCACAGTCCTCTTAATTTTGTTACTTATTATAAGCTTATAAACTAAAATCACGATTATCTTCAAGGTACAGTAAAAACTTATAAAGCTCTTAACCAGACGCATTTAGCATAAAATTTTGTGTATAATCGTACTCGACCGTAGGAATTACAGATTGCACAAATTTTAGGAATATTATCAAATACATATGCACACCAAGTTCACGGCCACCTTCCATTACTGTTTCGATAATTTTCTTCATTACTTCGGCATGTCTGTAATTTTATTTCAATGAAAAGAATTCCTTATAATAATACAAACTATTTACTTAACACCGTTCACTACTATACATCATACCGATGACCATAACTGAACCAATAATATGTTTTATAATCGTTGAGCAAACGTGTCAAAGAAGTTTAAAAACAATTTAACTGCTTAAAATTACCTGCAAGGATGAACAGAGGCCATCGGTGGTCCAGGTATATGGGGATGAATCTCCATTGTAACAGTTTTCTTGGCATGATCCTGACTAACATCCTCATACATTTCTTCCACTGTTAGAGGCTTGCGATTCTTTTGTAAAAAGAAATTGCGTTAAATTTCAAAACTTCTTTAAGTATTAAAAATAATTACAATATAATTGATATATATATATATATATATACTATATATTATGTATGAAATAATATAATGAACTGCTATTACCGCTGAATTTATTAAGTGAAAAAACAAACCTCATCGTATCCTGAAAGCCACAATCTGGGTGTTTGATAATATTTATCGTATGTAATGTATAAATCATATGTACGTGTGTGAATGATTTCTCCTTCAGAAAATGGCTCCCATTTTTCCTTGGCAGGTTTCTTTGTGGTTTCTGCTGCAAACTTAATTTAAATATTTATTATATTAGAATATGTTATTAATTTTAAAACAAACTATAATATAATGTATGTAAGAACTCTGTATACATAATTTATACTATAACGCTAATCGCTCTACCTATTTATGGAATATACTTTTGACACAATTAATACGTAAGAATTACTTTATCTTGTTCATCCAGCATTCCACTGACTTCAAAAGCTTCCATATCTGCTGCATCTTCATCTTCATCTTCATTATCGTCATCACCTTCATTATTTTCTCCTGTACCGATTGACTGAGAAAGTTGTGTTTCTTCCAAAGTCATTTCTGTTACTCTTTCTTCGACTCCACCAAGGCTAGTATCATAATGGTGTGTATCTACCCAACCACCTTCTGGATCATCTGCTTCTATAATGCATTCTTGTTCTTTACTGTATTCGATCTAAAATTTAATCAGAAAACTTACGTTACATTTAATATTATACATTTACTTAATAAATCTTTACTAAATATTTTAATTTTATAATCAGCGATCTTAAAAAATGAATATTCATTGTAGAATATGTCATATAATTAGGTGCGAATGATATAAATTTATAACTATGAAATTTTGATCGATGTATTATTATAAATTATTTATAATTAATTTGTAATTACATATTGTATAAGTAAATAATGTACAAAATTACAATATTTTTAATTTAACTATACAAGAGCTCCCATGAAAGAAGAAACTGTTCCGATTAAACATTTTTGTAGAAATGACGATAAGAACAATTATTTAAATTGTATTTTTTTTAAATTATTCACATTTATTTTAAACATAGACATTATATATGTTCAAATTATTTACAGGACTATTAATTTGCTAGAAAGAGTTTTTCAAACTTTAGAATGTAGTAAATCATACTTTGAACTATATAAAATTATATTAAAAATGATTTGACAGTTGCTTTGTTGTGTGTCGGAAACAATGGTACCTGTTTGCATCTGCGAGTACAAGGAACATTACGAGTTAATAAAAATTGTTTGTTTTTGGGAAGATATGATTTCACTCTATCTTCGTCACCAGTAGCCCACTGCCACGTTGGACAATGATGTACCAAATGATCACCTGCTGCTACAAACTCCTCTGGTGTTAATACTCCAGTTTCTCGAAATTTACTTTCCTTTAATAGTATTTATTACAATTAATGTTTAAAAAAATCTAGTTCATTATAGTTTAGTTTAATGTCAAAAGCATGTAATAGCACAATTTAAACGATTAATTTAAATTGCTGAATAACGACAACATATTCATTACATAAAATTATGTGTCATGTTTTAACATACTTTTACCGATTATTTATTAAGATATCTATCGCTAAGCATCATATAAGCACCCACATAACCATACCTTTAACACTGGGGTTAAGTACTCGGCAACACCAAGCGCAGTGCCTTTTACAGAATTAATAACACTCTGCATTGCAAATTTGTCCAGGAAGGTACTCAATTTTCTTAAAAATGAAAAAGATCAGAAAGAACATTCGCTAAGTGCAAACATTCGTATAACATCAACAGTGTCGAACGTATTTAATGTTACCGTTACCAGACGGCAGACGCAGACCGGTGCTTAGCTTAGAGGAAACTGCCCCACCACTTACGCACACTAAATACACCCCGTGTAAGTAAGTAAGTAAGTAAGTAAGTAAGTAAGTATGTACCTACTTACATACGTGAGCTTCGGCGCTTCAGCAACTTGGTGGAAGTCGTCGAGAGAGAAAGGTTCACATTTGCCTTCTCGCTCTTAACAACTGAAATCCGACCTCCCGTCAACGGCGTCAACGGGTGAGGTGAGGGTGTTTTTCTGGCATTCACTGATCCGACATAATTTTTGCCGTCTAACGAGAAAATCACCAGCGCGGGCTCTCCCTTTTCCTTTTTAACACATTGGTGTTGGATAACGCACCAATATTGAAATTTTTATTAGGGTAGAAATGACGTGCGTATGCGTTATCAGGCATTTAACTCTCCTCTTTTCAAATAAATTGATAAAACGTTATTAATGATTCAATTTCTTTTTAGAGATTCATAACAGATAACTTACGAGCTGCAATAATTAGGAATACATTTGCTTAATATTAAAGTGATAAGAAATTAGTTTGGTGTATTCACAACTACGACAGACTCTGTGGCCTATGGTGTTCTATGATTTGTGTATTGTATTTCATAGTATTTCGTCTTGTTATATTTGAAGGTTTTTTAAAATGGAAAATATTGAGGAACAAATTGATCTTTGGCATAAAAGGAAAGCAATCCGTGAAAAACATTTTGCGGAAATGAAAGGGAAACAAATTTTAAAATATAATAATATAATGAACACTATGAGAACTGTAAAAGGTATTTGTTTTTACACATAAGAATATTATTTTAAATAATTTGGAAATTTAAATCTGATTGTACATTTATTACAGACGAGGCAAATGATTGTAAAGAAATTATTAG
Organism: Colletes gigas; assembly: GCF_013123115.1. NCBI lineage: Eukaryota > Metazoa > Arthropoda > Insecta > Hymenoptera > Colletidae > Colletes > Colletes gigas. Next base: position 44,794 of record NW_025106643.1, on the reverse strand, counting down.
TAACAATCTTGATCGTTTAGCAACACATAATCACACGATATATAATTTGTGTGTTGATAATTCTGAAAATATCGAGGGATTGCCGATTCCACATAATTATCATAAGTACGTTAAGTTTTAAAGAATATATTTTTGGATATATTCCTAGCAAACGAATACGAATGACCTACAACTCGCACCGATCGGTGAATGGTCCGTTTGCTAGGAATGTTCCTATTTTTTTATTGTTTAGAATCTCTAAAAGGTCTTCTTTTAGACGTGCAATTGTGATGTTCTCGGAAGTAGTTCACTTCATAAATAAATTCCAGAATGTCTATAACAATTTTGATAACAGTATCAAAAAAAGATATGTCAATTCTATGGATCTTATCGACGAGATTGTAAGTTTACTTTTTGTTAATCGAACTAGAAAACAATGTTTAATATTTTCTGTTTTTCTTCTAGATATTTTATACGCAACATATAAAAAGTGAACTGTTTAAAATAAAATCTTTATTTGTCGAAGTAGATACATTACTAAGAAATATAAATGTATTGCAGTATTACATGGTTGATAATGGTAAGTTTAATTCTATTATAAAAAAGTGGTACACATATTTTCCATATTGTTTAGTTTATCAAAAAGAATTTAATTAAAGAATAATATAACTAAGTTTACAACTGGTTTTCTTTCAACATTTTCTTGAAATTTCTGGATAAATTTAAGTAACTATTTTATGAAAATAAATAGTCAAAAGTATTTAATTATATCATTCCTACCTGAAACTTTTTAAACGTCTGAAATAGGCTATTCGAATAAAAATCTAAATTTATTATACCATTAATTAAGCATTTAAATATTAAAAAAATGCTCATTCTTCGTGAAATGTTTAATGACATACGTAATCATTGTAAGAATATTTTTAATTCCATGTTTATAGATGAGGATATGGAATTCTGAAGAATATTCTCCTATGTTTCAAATAAGGGAACTATGTTTTATCATTACACTCGCTCATTTACTAAATATTCATGTACAATTTAACATGTTTAACGTTTTATTATTAAATTTTATACATAATTTGGCATATTCATTTTCTCATAAAATATTAATCAAAAGTTTACATGTCATCGTTAGGTAATCGTATCATAATTATCGTCAAGGTTTAATTTTAACATAATCAGATTTGGATCTACGATCTTCTGCAAACAATATTTTTAAATAAATAATCTAATAAATTTGAGAATATTAAAAGAGAAATAAATGTTATTTTCTTACCATTAATTCTGAAGTGATTTTGGACGTTGAGTGCATAACAGAAAAAGGCAATACACCGCTATGAAAATTATGTGGAACATTTATATCTCTTTCCGGTTTTTCAGTTTCACAAGACGCTGATATCATTCCTCTTTAAAATAAAGCCATGTTTAAGTATAAGTAAATATACTTAAAGACGAATAATGTTCTCAGAAATATTTTTTTTAATTTCCAAACCAATTTCTTTAAGTGAATATGAACATATAATGTATATACTTACTTTGCAACATCGTATGTTTCATTTCTTACTTTTCTTTCCCTTTCCGTTATTCTCTTAAACTGCATGTGCAACAGACCAAGTCTTTCTTTATGTTGCCTCTCTAAATATTTTGCATCTTTCAAAGCTTTTGTTGCTTCTTCCTTTTTAATTAAAGTTAACTATATAATAGCAAAATAATATAACATTAGTCTTTGAAAATTTAATTAAGTAATTATAACTACTATAAACATATCTGGTAAATATTACTCGTGTAAGGTCTTCCAGCTCCTTGGCACGTAAAATAAGCAGATTTTCTTTGTCTTGTAAAATCTGTTTACGAGCATCAAGTTCATTAATTTTTTCCCGCCATTTTAATTTTTCTTGATTAGCACAAGCGGTTACTTCTTGCGTAGTTTTAATAGCAGCTTCCAACTATGCAAAAAAAGTATAAATAATCATTATTATTGTTGTTTTATTATAAAACTTATCGATATATAGATACAATTTTCTGAACATAATATAATAGCATTTATTATTCTACATAATACTCAATAATCTTTTGTACCTCTATTTTTCCAACATTACCACTATTAGTTTTTAATCTACTTAGAATATCTAACTGTGCTTTTTCTGCCGCTACTGTTTCTCTTTCTTCTGCAAGTAATTTTAGTTGCCTCTCTTGTTCTTTCATCCAGGACTCCTTTAATGTCTACAATCATAGTATACCTATTAATAGAATACAACTTTTCGAATGCATCATTATTTTCTATCGCTACTTATATCAATTATTAGTTCTACGTAAGAATAATAAAAATGAATGTTTTTATAAAAGCACAACAAACAAGATACATATACGTATATCACTAACGCTTACTATAAACTTTTCTCAGTGACAAAAATTCAATTCTACCTGTAAATAATCTCGTTCCCACTTTACTTTTTCTTCAAACAATTCTCTTTCTCGTAAAAGATTTGCTGCTCTGTTTTCAAACAATTCTTGCGACTGGTTGTTCTGTGTTATTTGTTTTTCTAATTCGGTTACAAACCGAGTAAGACGAGTGCTGAATTTCTCTGTCATTTCAACGAATTTATTACGATGTTCTTCCAAAACACTATTCTGATTTTTTAAATCAAACTGTTGGGCTAGAAACATTTATTATATAACATATATATGTATAAAATAAAACTGATAGTCGTTCAAAGAAATGTTAAGTATCTTTTGTAACTACACTGTTAATACAGTTACTTCTTAAAAATACCTTTCATATCTTCTTCATACGTTTTCAAATAATTTTCTCGACGTTCCATTATTTCGTTACTCTTTACCTCTATTTTTTCTTTGTTTTTCTGCATACTTTCAATAATTATATTAGCTCTTTCCAACATATCTTCTATATCAAACTTTCGACTTGTTACAGTTTCTATTATTTGATTTTCTGTCTCCTTAGCTTTACATATACTTTCTATTATATTAGAATATTCGCTATGTATATGTTTTATGTGTTGCAAATGTAGTTTATTACATTCTTCTATACGTTGAGCATGTTCATTCTATTTAAATATTTTCAAGTTACATAAATAAATTTATATTTATTGTTTTAAAAAATTTATATCATCTTATGCAGATATGTTAAAAGTAACTTAAATTAATTTTCTACTATTTTAAATAATAATAGAACTATATGTTGTTATAAAATAATATAATGAACTCCGATTTCTATTGTCAATAATACAATCGAAAATACAATGATATAAATGATCAAAAATGCTACTTAAATATGTATATTATAGAACTATTAACCTTTAAGTTATGAATTTCTTCTTTGCACAAATTTTCTATTTGCAACTTTTCATTTCTTAATTTTTCTAATTTTACCATGTAATCTGCTTCTAAAAATTCAACTTCCTGTTTCATTCTTTCTTCTAATTTTAACATTGCTTCTTTTAAAAACGAAATTTGCCTTCTGAAAGTTAAATTTTTTTATTGCATTTTACTTTATACTTGCAATACATTTAAAATATACTAGAAACATACTCATAGAATTCTGCTTGATATGCCACCTCGTTATTATGTTTTCCATTTATAGCGGATAATGTACTTTCTAATTTAGATATATCTATTTGTAACATTTTTATTGTACTTTCCATTTCTTCTTTCTCATGCGCTAAACATTTTTCACTTTCTTCTGATTTACATGTCGTGTAAACAGATGTAGTACTTGATACCGAAATTGGCTGAGCCATTAATGTCTTGAAAAGAAAAATGTTAAGTATATTTTAATCTTATTTAACATTTTCCTGATTTGTAAGAATCAAATGATAAATTTTAAAAAATGTTTACTTGCATGTATCGATTAATACGTTCTTGTTGCATTTTTATTTGTTTTTCCAATAAAAGTTGCTTTTCAAGTTGTAATTTTAGAAATGAATTAAATTGTTTTTCTTGATTACAAAGTATGGAACGTTGTGCATCCGATACCTTGCTCAACTGTTCATTTTGTTGAGAAAGTACAGTTGCTGTTCTCAATTCATGTTCTTGCTGTTGCATAGTCATAATTGCAGCTCGTTGATTAAACTGTGTACCAAATAACAATGAGAAATGTTCTGGAACAGACACAGCTTCTGAATCACTTACACCGGTTGTCGCTGCATCCGTGGAATTTTTAATATCTTGAGATTTAATATTTTCATTAGAAGCAGATTCTTTTCCAACTTTATCAGATAATCTATCCTTTAATGGTATTCCCTCATGTATTTCGTCCTGTTTCTTTTCCTCTACTTTCTTTGTTCCACCCAACCATTCTGGTAAATTTTCCTCCAATTTTGGATTAGTATCTTTATTGGTTGATACATTTTCACCCGTTAGCTTAAAAATTTAAAGGAAGGCGTAGTTAAAATATGTTCATAAATTTTATTATAAGGGTTAACTAATAAATTGTGAAATACGGAAATATTTATTTCTTATTTATGTAACAAAAATTAATGCTAACTTATATTAACTTAATTCAAAATTCAAAGAGCCAGATATAGTTTGTAATTTATAGAATTATATTCTATATATTACACGTAGAATTATCTATGTAAAATGACTGAATTTTTTTCAAATATAAAAAATAAAATGAAAAACTATTTAAATGTAAACAGTAATTTTCTATTCGAAGAAAGACATCTTGTCGCCAGACATTGGTTTATAGATGAAGATACTAAGAACGTATCAAAAGCAATTACTTTTTTTTAAATATGCAATTATTTAAATGTAATTACCAGTTGAAAATTTTGGTCGGATAATAAATCAGTGGGTAGTAAACCAAGAGGATCATTTATGATTTTTGTATTCCTTCTACCTCTACGAGACTCTCCTGTAGAAAGCTTAGGTAATCGATCGACTGGTTGTGATTTTGATTTTTGCGCAGTATTTGGAAATTCTGCAGTTTTAATCGAAACTTCTGATTCTGCTTTTTTAGTATTCTTAGGAATAATTAAATCCATGGTAGCAGATGAAAGAGGTTTATTTTCAAATAAGTTTTCTCTTAACCCAGACCTTCTTGATTTATCATTTACCGCGTCTGATTTATCAATTAATTTCGCTAAAATATCCTCATCATTTACAGATACAGTTTTTTGCTCTTGTACATGTTTTTCTATAGATGATTCTCTTTTTAATAAAACAGAGGTAGTCGTAGTAGCCAGATCGCTGCTTGGTTTCTGTGAAAACGATCGATAAACATCTTCGTGCTCAAAATGAAACTTTGATTCCAATTCATTATTTAATTTGATACTTGTTGCGGATGTAACTGGTGTTTTTATCTTAAACAAATCTTCCATCAAGTTACTTTTACTACCAGTCGCAAATACATTCTTCTTTTCTTTTAAAGAAATTTCCTCGTCGGATAGCAAATCGACAGTCGATAAATCATCCTCGTTAGCATCTGTATATCAACAATATTTTTCAATAATTTTAAATAATTATATAAAAACTAATATAAGAAAAAAATTGCATAAACAATTAAAATTAACAAATTGCTAAAAACTGTATGCACACGATAGCTTAAATATTTGTGTTTCTGTAGCGATAAGAGATTGTATCGTAAAACTTGCAACAGTAAAGTAATGCTTAAACACAAATGTCTGCTTTATTTTTTTGTTTTATTTCAAATGTGAAATGACCTTCAAATATGACCTTCTTTTTCATTCCCCCGACCAATTGTAGATTAGAATCTTTGAAAATACTTGTAGAAGATTTTGATTTTTTAAACGAATTGTTAAGTAATTCCATGTCCAAAGCGTCCATATCTTCAGGCATGTGTAATTTCCTCCAAATTTCAAGTTCCCCTAAACTCAACTATCCAATTTTCCAATCGGGCAAATAGTTAGTTGGAAAGAATAATTGGTATTTGATATTTTTTATATCGTTATCATACTTTTAAATATTAAGTAGAATCTCTACTATGAAACATCGAGTTAGGAAATAAATAACTTTGTTCAATGTAGTTACACCAACTTGCTTAAAATCAACACAATTATTATTATACATATGTATGTACATACTACGGACTTTCATTCTTTGAAACCATTCAAGCTATACTGAAATACATTTCTATATTATTGAATACACCAACGATAATTATGTCGGACACTTGTTTTTGACGGGATACTCTGTATAGTTCTGTGCTCTGTATAAATTTGACAGTCGTTTAACGTTATGAATGGCATATGTACGATACAGATACAGATACAGATAGATACAGACCGTGCAATCGGTGCAACGAACCATTAAAATTTTGATCACGTGACAAGCTTTGTTTACATCCAACCAGGTTTATTGTCCCACGAATTGTACAATAATTTCGCTTCACTTAATTGCTCGAACAATCTTCTTAATTGTAAAATTTAATTACTAATTATTATGTTAATCTATTATTCTATTATTATATTTTCATAGTTATTCTATTGATAAAGGCTAAGCTTTGATAGCGACTGTATCAATACCATACCATAAAATATTATCGTGGAAAGCTTCACGACCGACACGAACGACACGAACGACCCTCTGACGTGAAAGGCATCTTTTTACGTTAAACAATTGTAATTGAACGCGTATTGTGGCAACACCAGCCGAATTGTACAACTGGAGATCTACGAGAATCAATAGAGTTGATGATTTTCACAATTTAGATTCACAAGATAGCATCAGATAATTCTATAAATAATAAAATTTGTGGTATCGAAATATCTTTTGGCATTAATGGAAAAGCCATTAATGGAAAAAAAAGTTTTACCGATATAAATTTATTTAACCTCGAACAAAATAAAATTCCTTTTACAACACTATTTTCGGTTACGTAATTCTAGCAGTGTGTATAATTCATCAGAAGATCGCTACATCATTTCGTGCACGGAGGCAGCTTTTCTGTGAAATCATTTGGGGATTGATCCGATTGACATCGATATCTTTTTCAATGCCTTTGAGTACACAACACAACCACGATAGTTTTTGGTCAGTTCGCGAATACTAATAATAATAATGTACCTAGTCATAAATAAATCTTACAATAAAGTTGAATAAAGTGAATGGTAATAAATATCGTCGTGTATCGCGCGTGATCATTTTCTGGTGTAGATAGTGCAAAAATTAACCTTATCAAGCAATTCTATTCTGTGTCATTATCGTTACATAGAATTATGAGATTACAATAATTTAACCAATAAATCTGTAACTGAAGATACCATGGAGGTTTCGTTGTTGCTAAAATCTATTCTGTATGCTTGTCAGTGGTCAGTTTCTGCTATTAAATCATAAGATGGTAAGGATGGTATATAGATTTCCTTCTCAATTTTGTAAACATTAATGTAATCGTACATATTTCATATGTAACCATTTTCCGTTACAATTCATTCCTTATCGCATTTTTAGAAAAATAATAAAAGTACGATTATATATAAAATATATACTTTACATTGACAAATCTACTAAAATTACTAAAAGTAATTTTCATATAATAGTGTCCTTTTATAATCGTATAATAATCGTACTACTCTTGGTAGATGGTGATTTTAAGAAATCTCTGAATCTGATTTAGCTTATAATTCTAATTATTTATCATTATTCTAGGGTGCAAATATATCACAATTAGAGAGAGATATTGGCTCCGATCAATTTCCACCTAACGAACATTATTTTGGTTTAGTTAATGTAAGTACAAAGAATAAAATTTACATTTTAGTAAGTGGATTATTATTATAGGATCAGAATGGAATTATTATTGTTCAATTTTAAGGTGAAAATTAATATCGATACTTGTATATTGTTGCAGTTTGGAAATACCTGTTACAGTAATTCTGTATTACAAGCTTTGTACTTTTGTCGACCATTTAGAGAAAAAGTTTTAGAATATAAAGCTAGAAATAAGAGAACTAAGGAAACATTATTAACATGTTTAGCAGACTTATTTTACAGTATTGCAACACAAAAAAAAAAGGTTGGGTCTATAGCTCCAAAAAAATTTATTGCAAGATTGAGGAAAGAAAAAGGTCAGCGTTGTTAATACATATTTTTATTAACGTTTGCCCTATTTTATTGTACTTGTAACTGTATAAGTAGTTCATGGATGATCGTGTAAGCTATTCATATATGATGTATATTAAGTATATACAATTTTATTACAGAGGAATTTGATAACTATATGCAACAAGATGCACACGAGTTTTTGAATTTCTTGATAAATCATATAAATGAGATCATTTTGGGTAAGCACATTTATATAAATGTATCTATACTCGGTGGAGAAATATAGTAAAGCGGTAGTAAGTACACTTGATATCGAGGATTAAGATTTCAGGGATAAAGAATAATCAGAGAAGGGTATCGTTTTCACGCATCTTTCGAAACGGATGTAAAGTGATTATTATAATTATTCCATTGGCCATAAGTAATTTACTGTACTCCTACCACCAAATGTACATACATACATATACATAATGATATATATTTTTAAAAGTAATTGCTTTTACTTTATATATTAGCAGAGAGAAGCCAGAGTAAACCAGCTGGTGGAAAATGCGGATCAGGAGATGCTGGTTCACCGTCAGAACCAACATGGGTTCATGAAATATTTCAGGGAATCCTAACATCAGAAACTCGCTGCCTTAATTGTGAGACTGTATCTAGCAAAGATGAGGATTTTTTTGACTTACAGGTTGATGTAGATCAAAATACGTCTATCACACACTGCCTCAGATGTTTTTCCAATACCGAGACTCTTTGTAGCGATAACAAGTTCAAGTGTGATCACTGTAGCAGTTATCAAGAAGCACAGGTATACGTCTAATGAAAATTTCTAAGGGTAAAGTGATGTTTATTAATATATTCTCATTATTGTAGAAACGAATGAGAGTTAAAAAATTACCAATGATATTGGCATTGCATCTAAAAAGATTTAAATATGTGGAACAATATAATCGTCACATTAAAGTTTCTCACAGAGTAGTTTTTCCTTTGGAGCTTCGGCTCTTTAACACTGTAAGTCGCTACTATTTCATAATTATTTATTATATGTATATTTATAATTCTATGAAGGTGTCTATCCCGATTTAAATATTTATTCTAATTAATGTTTAGAGTGACGATGCAGTGAACCCAGATCGTTTGTATGATTTGGTCGCAGTTGTGATACATTGTGGAAGTGGGCCTAATCGGGGACACTATATTTCTATAGTTAAAAGTCATGGATTGTGGTTACTCTTTGACGATGATATGGTCGATGTAAGATTTCGAACTTACGTGTTATCTATCGCAAGTACCTACTTGTTCATTATCATAGGAATATTTACACGTATTGCGTTTTTATTACAGAAAATTGATGCGTCCGCGATAGAAGACTTTTATGGACTTACATCAGATATTCAAAAGAGTTCTGAAACTGGTTACATCCTATTTTACCAATCAAGAGATTGCAGTTAGAAATTAATATAAATATATAGTAATTAAATTAAATAAATCCTATATAGTAATTTCATATTTTATTAAAGTACGGTATATAAGACTAGGAATGTTATATGTTGGATTATTTTTAAAAACAACGTGCATATAAATAGGTTTAATTAGATTCTGTTTGCGAAATATAGAAGAAAATCATTAACTTCATGATGGTTATTCACCGATGTTGTAATGTCTTAACGAAGATCAACAATCTTTGTTAAAAAAGCAGTTGGTCATGATTTATGGAAGAATTATTTATTTTAATTCTAACGAGAAACTAGTCTATCTATAAAAAAAAAACAAATCATTTGTTTTATTTTTAGATCAACTTATCTAGTAATTGAGAAACGTTGGAAGCACTAACAGATTCTATGTGTATGTAAAAAAAAAAAAAAAGTATGATTGAAAATAAAATGATTGTTATCAGAATTTACTACATTATATACGTATATAAATTGAAATTAATTTACTTTTTATTCGTGTAAAGTAAAAAATAACTATACCTATTTTATTTAAAAATAAACGATATGTTTACAAATAAAAATACGAATTTTGTTGACACGTGTTTATTTAAATTTTAAGCAATAAATTCATACGGAATAGGAGCAAGCAAGACAGGCTTTTCACGTCCTGATACAATGTGTGCTTGCATCGGTTCTGCCGGTTGTCTTTTTAGTTGAACCTTAATATTCTTCTCTTTTGCCTCCTTCCGTAACCTTTCATTTTCCTTTACACGTTTCAAGAAATCTTCTCTGCATTTAGAGTGAGTCAAATGCTCGATGCGTACGTTAATTCTTTTAGCGATGATACGTCCACGTACTCTTTTGTTCACAATGACACCAAGAGCATGGGGAGTTACATTAAAAACACGTCCAGTTTTTCCATGATAAACTTTATAGGGCATACCCTTTTGAACAGCTCCATTGCCTTTTATGTCAACGATATCGCCAACTTTGTATACTTTCATGTATGTCGACAATGGTATTGTTCCATGTTTGCGGAATTTTCGGGAAAACAAATCCCTTGTTCCTCGTCGATAACCCTTCGAATTCGTCATAGTGATACTTTAATCTAGAAAACGTATAATCTAATAAGATAAATAACGGAAATATTACTACAGAAATATACACCATTAATCAAAATTGATCCATCCATGTAAGTTACAAATGTTTTTTACATAGTTACTTACCGCAACATTTTTATAATAAAATTTAACGAATACAAATGAAAAAAAAAACTAATAATTTGTTTATAACGTGAACCTATGAACGATATGGAAATATAATGACACGTGTTTCCATATACGAAAATAAATTTGCGAAATTATAATCTTCCTTTATTTAAATGAATAAGTTAAATGTAATTAATATAATTTATATAATTCTCTTACAACATGTACAAAGAGATATAAACTTAATATTGCATAATTGTTTTAAAATTCTTTATAAATATTGTGAAACTTACAAGAACCGAGTACAGCCACTTACGACGTTGAAAAAGAGAACTCGAGGTTGCCAACAACCTATAGTTCAATCTTCAATACTAGTTCAACTTGTTCGATGCTAGATGGCCGTCCACGACCCACGTATATGTACATACTTACATACTTGCTAATTTCTTTCTAAATAAGGATTAAACTATTATTTATTGGATAAAATTAAAATTAATTTCAATTTTTAAATTTCAACATGCACAAGATTAAATGAGTATATTTTTTATTTCTCATGCAATCGAAAGAGAAGCATTAAACAAAGGTTGAAATATCAACCAAGCAATAACAAGTCTGCCGTGGACAAAAACTGTAATGTTTTTGCTCTTAATTCATTATTATTCATGAAATCTGTTTACTTTTTGTAGGTGTTATGTTTACGTTTCTTGTAAATCTATTGAGAAGAGAGAAAAATGGAACAGGTATTTTAAGTAATATTATTTTTCTTACCGCGAATAAAAATTATACAGCGTGTTATTATATACTATTCTGCAGGATTTGAAAGCTAAAATTGATCAAGCGTGCAGAACGGCCGAAGAATTTACAAAGCTTTATTATGAAAGTTTGGACAAACGTAGATACGTGAGTGATACGAATATGTGAAATTAATATAATATAATATAATATAAATAAGTAAATTAAGAATTCTGTACATAGAAGATAAATTACTAATTATTAAATAGGTGAACAGTTAAAAATGTAGTTAGTTCATGAAACAAATAAAATTATGTAACCGAAACTAATTAATTGTATGTAATTATTTATAGCTTATATCGAGATTGTATTTGGATACTGCTACTTTAATATGGAATGGCAATGGTATCGAAGGCAAAGATAATATACAGAAATTTTGGACAGATTTGCCACCTTCCGATCATAATGTATCTGCCTTGGATGCTCAACCGATAACAGGTAAAAGCCTTTATAATAGTAAATAATAATTAGTTTTATTTATGTCTGTTAGAAAGAAATATATTAAATCATAATGTTTTAGCAAACTCGGTTTTAACAAGCCATATGGTCTTGTTATATTTGTAACATAAAAATCTAATAATAAATGTTGTATCAATGAATTTTAAAGTTCATGCATAGATTGATTTTTTTATTAGTTATTATAGAGAAATTTTGATACTTTGTTATTAATATGTATGCCAATAGGTCCTGAGGTGGCAAATCAACTAACATTCCTTGTAAAAGTTGGAGGACAAGTAAAATATGATGATAAATCATCAAAACCATTCAACCAAAGCTTTTTGATTACCGCAATGGGAGATAAATGGAAAATTGTAAGCGACTGTTTTCGAGTACAAGAAATACTAGATAATGTTAATTAGAATATAAAATAAGAAGTTCGTTTTCAAAGTGTTCAAAGAACAACTATTTGATTCAATATTCCTTTTTATTTCTATCGTCGGTCTCTTATATCAATGTATAAAGCGATATTAAAATTTTCGTATTAGTGAATCAGTACGTTGGTCGATCATTTAGGAATAACTTTACACGAGAAAGAATTAAAAATAAATATAGATATAAATACTTAGACATAAACGTTACTATGATACATATCGTATAAAACATCAATTTCATGTCCTTTGATGGTTCATCAACTTAAACATCCAACGATTAATAAAATTCTGAGAAGTTCTAGGTGTAAAACTTTTTCAACAAAACACCTATTTATCAATCCATAGTTTATGATATACATTAACACTTTAACGGCTGTGTGTGTTTGTTTTATTGGCTCACATTAAACCTCGGTTATACATACACGATTTTTCGCCTGCAGTTAAAGTGTTAATAAATAGTTTTAATATTACCTATAATTACTTGAATTTTTAAGAAATCATATTGTATAACATTTTCTACTTATATTAATCACATTTTAAATTAAAGTAATAAAGATATTTAAGATAGGAAATAATGCAATTGAATAAGAATTTATTGTTAAATACGACATGCAGTTTTTCGATTAAAACATTGACACATGTAATACTTAATTCTTGATATAATAAGAATCAGAAATATATTAAGAAAATTACAAGTAATTATTAGGTTGAAAGTCCAACAGAATGTTATAGTATACGAATTTTGAGTCGTAATGTTGTGTGTATGATTTCTTCAAAATGATCATGTATTTACAGATAATATTTCATTGAATATTTCGACTTGACAAACTAGAAATTGATCGAGATCCGAGTGAAAAATCTATACACTTAGTACTTCTCGTTTCGCAAAGATTCGTTCGTATGATTGCTCGTTTTTTCCCCTCCCACCCCCCACCCCCTCCTCCTCCTCCTCCTCCTACTCTTCTTCTTCTTCTTCTTTTTTTCTAAAGTTGACAGATAAGTCGATCGGTGGTGTATCACAGGTAGAAACGATGTAACAGAAAGGAGAAAAATCCCGGTTTGCGTAATTACTGTAATTAGCATTCTCGATCGATGTGTATTCTAGTAGCCGTAAAGTGGGCAGTGTTAAAAGGAAAAACAGTTTCAGTGGTGAATCGACGAGTGGCATTTCCATTCTCGTTGCGTATTTCTTATTTTTATGTGGCCAAATAAATAGAAATTTAAGATACCGGATACTTTCTACGGACGACTATTAAAAAAGTGTGAAACTAGTGGGTACTCTTAAACTAATATTTTTAAATGCAGATCGACCTTAACTAGAAAGTATGATTTAATTAACTAAGTTTAATTTGTTCAAATACTAATTAAAATGTAAAATGTATTAAAAAAAAAAAAATTCAAATCTACAGTACAAAGTATAGAATCAACTTTTTTTTTTTTTTGTTAAAGTTGTTGAAAAAGTATCCGGTACCTCGTTTTCTATCAGCGCTCGCTGGAAGAACGGCTATATGCGATAATGCGGGCAAAACGAAACACTTGAAAGTTTGATTAATTACGTCCGCTGATTTAGATAAATGTACAGTAGAACTTCGACATTATTCGACCATGTAATAAAATCGATTTTTGATTATCCGAGCACTCGATCAAACTTTCGATTATTTAAGTACCGCCTAGTCGTTTTTAACACAACTGTTATCATCTTTACTTAACGAGTATTACGCTTTTTTTACTTTAATAAATTTAGAGACGTATTATGATTACGTATGCTTAATGTAATTACTGCATCAAAAACAATATGAAAAAGAGATAATTAAAAAGAAAATCAAATTTTTGTTCGATGATTAAAAATATCAATCAACTTCACTCAACGGTATTTTTTAATTAGTTTGCATAATCGAGGTTTCACTGTACTGTTTAAGCATACCTGTTATTCGACTTACTCTATATAAATACAAAAATTGTTACGTTCTCTCACGCATTAAAATGGCTTACACGCTTAAAAGTTTCGCACTTACATTTTATAATCTAGCCTAAGACTTTGCGTACAATATTACGAAGCACGGCGCAAGAAAGTTCGATGAAAGAACACCGAGACGTTTTACTCGACAACTATAATCACCACATTTATCGTATAGTGGACGAGTGTATAATTTACGTAGAGCTTCATTGATGCAGACTAAATATTGGATCGACGTAAAAGTAATAATTTTTAATTTAAAAATCAAGTGTTCACAGTATACAAAAAGTATTTCTTGCTGTTATTATTCATACTATATATGTATATGTATATTTATATTGTTTTGATGAACTGCGATTACTCGTCTTTATTTCTATAGGTTTAAAACTATAGTTAAAAAAAAATTGAAGGAACTAGTATGTACGTTTGATCCTTATTTACTTATCGTATTTCTAGATTCACATTGTTTTTGAGAATTACCATTCGTTCTCGTAGAACTGAATAAAAAATATGAGCGAATATTTATGCTCATAAAGCGGTCCTCCCGCTTTGTTGATATCAAAAGAATTTTCGTCAGATAACAATATACCAACAACCTCGAACGAAAATGGCTAATCGCAGTCTATAATAAGAAATAAATATAAATGGAAAATGTAATATATTTATCTTTAATTTAGTATTGTGTTTTTAGGATTTCCTTTTCATTACTTTTTCATCAAACCGATATTAATCGAGGCCGTGTTCGGCTTGAGGCCTTGTCTGTCCTTAAGCATTCTTCGCTTCATGTAATTTCCAAGAGCAAAATGTCGACTCAAAACGAGTCATCTCCAGAGACATTATTAAAAAATAACACCTAAAAAATTCAATAGGAAAAAATCATTTAAAAGAAATCCGAAACGAAGTGGTATAATAAATTCGGGGTATTTTGACACAGTATACACAATGATGAAAGAGGCATGAAGGTCGAAATTATTTCCGATCTGGTGTGCACACGCGTGCTTTGTAAATTGTGCCAGATAAAAACGAGGACGAGAATAAGGGTGGTAACAGAGAAAACGGTGTGTTCATCTCCCTGGTTTATCTTTGCACGGCGTTAACAACATCTTTTATTGTGTTCTGGAGGTCAGTGAGAAGTCTTGTATTCTCTGTGACATTTCGAGTGCCTGCTGCACGGAGTTGACGCGCCTGAAGCTCTAGCCTTGCAAGAAGTTCGCGGAATTGGAACCGTGCGTGTGGCGCAATGCCGCTATCTGCAAGGTTTGTACACATTCCGTGTAACAGCCCTACCTTATCTGACAGCTGGAGCCAACTGGTCATTACTATCGTCGAATTACTTTTTAGATTCAATACGCTACTTTCGATCAACGTCGAAAGCTCTAATACGGCTTGTTTCGCAGTCCTTGAATCTGTATTTTGCTTACTTAAGTCGTCTTCGGTACTTTGAGACTTCGTACAGTTTGGTGTTGCATAAATAGAAGAGCAAAAATGTTTTGCCGAAGAACACAGAGGTTTTAGCGGTTTTGCTGGAACAACTGGTTTCTCTGGTTCTGGCGGTGGCCACAATCTAGCATCGCTTTTGCTTCCAGAACTATGGACAAATGTGAATTTACAATGCAATTCAAACCTATTACTTGGAAATGCATAGTAACTTAATAGATATCTGAAAACATTTATATGTCGGAAATTTCAAGAATTATCGTCTACCAATTATTAAACATTAATTTACGAAATTTAATACTCATTAATAATAACATTAGTTTAAATGGTTTGTTTACTACCTCTGACTGCGCGTTGAGGCTCCGCTGTGATCTTCTGGCGAATCTTCTGTTTGGTCAAAGGTATCCGGTTTACCACTATTTCCCCGTACATTAAGCTTCGGGCTATGAGGCTGGCTATCACAAGATTCCTTATTTTCCCAAAGCTTTTTCAAGCTACTGATACTACCAGTACTTCTGCGTTTATCATCTTGTTGCTCTTCCGATTCCGAACACTGTTCTGTAACATTACTTCTTTCCTCCGACGGTTTCTCTTTATCCGCATTCTCAACTTTTCGTAATCTGGCCTTAAAATCAATTATTTGCCCGTCAGATGTTTCTTCCTTCTGCGGATTATTGCGTTTATCTACCCTCTTCAGTTTGAAACCCACATTTCCACTGGAAAGAATGGAGTCAGTCACTGGAGAGGATACAGACGAATCCTTATGAGTATTGTGAATTTGTTGTTGCTGATCTTGAGTTACTTCGTTGGTTTTTAAAGTTGATACGGCATATTCATTTTGGGCATGTCTGTGTAATCAGAAAAATATAAAATATACATACATACATACATACATACATACATACATACATACATATGTACATATATGTATATTAAAATATAGATTGTATATAGTAATATTAAGTTTGTACTATGCCATGCAAAATTTTTATAAATTTCATTCATCAATTGGAAGATTAATACAGAAAAAAATTAATTTAATTAATCCATATAAAACAAATGTAATTAACATATTAATTAAAACTAAACGGTATTTAATCAAAATTTGAATCTAAACAGTAGCGTGTGAAATTTATTAACTTAATATAATTTTGTAAGAGTAACTCTCCGAAATGAAATATACCACTAAATGGAACTTCAACTACCTCTGTCCAGCCTCCATATTAAAACTGGCGCAGAGTTCCGATAATAACTGCGACGCCGGATCGAGAGGAGCAGATGGAGTACTACTTGTGACTCCAGTTTTCTTCGTAGTCACACCATGCTTTGTTTCTGCACTTTGTTTAATTTCATTTATAAGTTTCAGTTCTAACATTTCTTTCATACCAGGTTTACGTTCGAAACTATCAGGAGGCGTATTTGTAGAGATTGGAGGTGGAGGTGGCGGAGGAGGAGGTGGCGCTTCCTCTGGCGGTGCGGCAGGTTCAATTGTTTCTATTCTGGATTTAAACCCCGTTCTTTTATTATTAGAGTTCCTACAAAGGCTGTCTTGAGTTTCCCTGCGTCTTAAATTAACTCCAAATCTCGAGCTGGCTTCTTTGACAGAAGGCTCCGAGTTACTAACATCGTTTCTGTCTTCCTGTTGTTCGATCTCTGTCTCTTCTTTTGTTCGCCAATCCGCTGTGCTCTTCGCTTTTCTTATCGAAAGAGGAGAACTTCTCACTTGAGAAACGTCAGTAGAAGAAATAGGAGGCGGAAGGTCAACTTGTTCCAGACCGGAAAAAGTTTCGTCCGGAGGAGGAGGTAAATCCGCGGGTGGAGGTGGAAATTCTAGATCGGCCAACGATGGTTGAACAGATCTCGAAGGACTCGCAGTACGGAAGTTTGAGTTACTAGATACCCGAAACGTTCTTAAACCAACACCATCGGATTGGTTACTCTTCCTTACAGCTACCACTCGACCACGAGGGGAATTTGGAGGTTGATACGTATTGACAACACCGCTTGAAGAATTGCTGCGGGTCATTTGAGGTTGACTTCGTAGATTGCTTTGACGAGGAGAGAGAGATCTATGTTGCGAACCGTCATGAGTAGTTTCGTGTTGTTCTACCGAACCGGATGCTATAGAAGAGGCGGCAACCGACGTAGATTCTTGATTCGATGGCATGCCGCTTTGACGAAGAGACTCTAGATACGCACCGATCCTAGCACCTTTTGGCAATGTACCGTAACGATTAATTGCTCTTTTTACGTTCTGTACTTCTAACGCTCCCACTTGTACCAGCTAAAACAAAAGTGGAATTTCATTGGACGTTATACGGAGGAATTTAGGATATTCCATGGAACGTCTAAAAAAACCATTCATTTTATTAATCGTTCAGAACTGTACCTTCTGCGGTACTGGTTCCTTCGATGGGTATGGTCTTGGTTTGATTTGTTTTTGAGTACAGACTAGTCCAGGTATGGGTTCCGGTGATGTTGAAGGTTGAGAGATGAAATTTGGTTCCGCCGTACCCTGAGAACCCTCTCCGTCCTCCTCGATTTCACAGCCTCCTGCAGCAATCGTTCCTTGAGCCATCGTCGCGAGATCTCGCGCAATACCTGAGTTCCCATTTGACAACAAACCGTACCGGTACATATTCTCTTTCTGCTTAGAGTCCTTTCGCTGAGAGCGAACATGTTCCGTAAGCTCAAATAACGAAATAGAAACAATGTCTCTTGAAAATTAAAAGAAGTAGAACTTTCTTGATGAATACTAAATTTTCTTTATATTAGTAGTTATTTATTTATTTATTTACCTTCGTGAATACATTTATTGATTCAATCAACAGAAATTTGCAAGAAAATCAAAAATGCGAATACCAAAATAAAGACATCTTTATGATCTTTACGACTGATTGAATAATTTTAATCTTCCAACCAAGTATAAGAAGAAAGATATAGATGCAGAAAAAATCGAGCAAATAAAGCTGGATACAGAGCTTACGGTAGGAAACTGAAGCAGTGCGTGCACGTATCAGTACGCTCGATTAAAGTAGAATGGAGATACCTTCGAGAATCTTATCAATACCATTTAGATCCGTGGCATCGTCGAGAGTCATGGTGTTTGTATCAGTATTTTGAGTATCTTGTTCTTGGTACGCTGAGTCGCGGAACGAACTGCACGATGACAGCAAGCTGTTACCCAAAACGTTAAATTATTGTATCATCAGAATATGATCAGCATCATATTCACCGTTCCTCTGACCAATCGAAACCTCGATCATACGAACAAGTTTATACATATGTATATGTATATATAATAAATGAAAGATGTTTCATATATATTTATAAGGTGTCTCAGTTTAATCTTTCGATTTCGTTATCTATAACTAAACTTGATGGTTATTTAAAAAAAATGTTTCGGATCGAGCAGCGTGGAAAGATTAATAAGAATAATAAGGGATAATTAATACCCTTCTACATGTAATACCGAATTATCCAATTACTATTTGAAATAAGTAAAGTAAAGAAACTAACAGATGATCAATGATCAACGTTTCATGGGGCATTATGAAAATAATAAAAAAAACATTGTACCTTGTTCTTTTTGGAGGCGCTGGAGCTTGTTTTCCTTTTTTATTCGTTGACCGTCTCATTTGTACGATGTTACTGTTATTCTTACTTGATAGACCACCCGTGAATGTACTTAATTTAGTTACGGAGCTGGTAGTATCTATGACAAATTGGTCAATGAATTATTTTTACCATACAAAAATTACAAAACTACTTTAAAGAAAAATACAATAAAATACGACTTAAAGCCGAAATCACATTTCAAAGAAGATAAAAATAGTTTAAGTGAAAATTATAATACTAGAAAATAATAACATTCTATAAATTGTTTGTGTGTTACCTGAAGAGGGTAATGGTTCAGAGACAAGAACAAGCCCATGAATATTTCCGGTACTACCAGTTTGAGATTTCTTATATGAAAGTAAAGGAATTTCTCCTCCACCTTGAAGTTGCTTTTCGACTTCTACAACAATAAATTCTCACAATATGGATTCCACTAATCATGAACCATATTTTAGTCTATATCCTTAACAAAATCTAATAAATGTTACAGTTTAATTAAAAACACTAAATATTTACGTTGGAATTTAGACTATTTTACCTTCGGTAATACTGGATTCTTGAAACATATTTTCAAGAGAATGATGAATCTCTTTGAACGTAGGCCGGTCAGCAGCAGACCACTGCCAGCATTGGCGCATTAGTTCATAAACTTTTGGCGGACAACCAGGAGGGCACTCCATTCTATAGCCTTTCTCCAACATGTGATAAACATCCGTCAAATCAACGCCAGGATATGGAGACATGCCGTATGTTGCTATTTCCCATAGCAAGATGCCAAATGCCCATACATCAGACTATAAAATAGAAAGAAATTAATACACAGTTATGAAAGTAAATATGTATGTTTGTGACAATAAACTCTGATGAATGCTATAAAACAGGAAATAGTATATGAAAGTTACCTTTGTAGAAAATTTATTATAAGCTAACCCCTCCGGAGCAGTCCATTTAATAGGAAATTTTGCTCCAGCATGAGCTGTGTACGTATCGTCTCTCATCAATCGGGCTAAACCAAAGTCTGCGACCTTCACCAGATGATTTTCACCCACTAGGCAGTTTCGAGCCGCTAGATCTCTGTTACGAAAATCGCGATGTTAACGCGAAATCACGTTTTAAAAGAGGGTAAATGAAATTTTTTAAATGCCCCCGAACTAACTAATAACGAATGAATGTTTCATGCAAAATATAGGTATCAATATCGACACTGTAATCCACTATTACTTTTCTTCAGTGACTTTTCGAGCGATAGAAATCGTTCCTTGAAAACAACTACATACCAGACAAATATTTGGAATTGGCAATTACTTTTTAACATAATACATATTATCACCTCGAAGCTAATTCGAAGCTTACCGATCTCGAAAACTACACTACATTAATTAAAATCGATAGTTGCGGACGATGAGATAGAAAAAATTAGTTATTTATTGGGTATGTATTATCCAAAAATATGATCGCTACATTTTATATACTTTACTTGTTAAGCAATGCAAAAGTAGTTATCTAACATATTGCAAAATTTTCAAACACTGTACCTGTGAATGAAATTTCTGCTTTCTAAATAACTCATTCCACTGGCAATCTGTGTGGCCATGTGCATTAAAACGACAGCGTTGATTTGATGTTTGCTCTCGTTCCGTAAATAGTCTAGCAAATTTCCTTTACTCATAAATTCTGTAATGATGTAGAAAGGCGGTTCGCGAGTACATACACCCAACAACTGAACTAAATTCCTGTGTTTCATCTCCTTCATGATTGCAGCCTCTTCCAAGAAATCTTTTAGAGCCATGGTGTCCTCCTATAAAATATCCACAATATACTTTACTACTACTACTACTACTACTACAACAACTACTATAAGACTAACCTTTAACGTTTTCACGGCAACGGTCATATTGTATCTCTTCCATACAGCTTCATAGACATCTCCATATTGTCCCCCTCCTAATTTATGTCTCATAACTATATCTGTTCTATTGATTTCCCATTCATCCGGCTCTGTAATATAACATCACGTTAACAGAAAACATAATTTCCAATTATTTTTTATCTTACCTGGACTAAGTGGAAAAACAGTGGGTTTGTTGTGCTTTGGTGCTGGATAAAGTAACTGTGTGATCAGACCATCAGCTAGCATTGAATGATGATGCACCAGTTCTGCCAAAGTGTTAAATTTGCTCTCATTTGTGACATACATCTAAAATAATAACGTTTCTTAGTATTATGTTTAAATTAAAATATTATCTACTATTATCAGTTTCTACTATAATATATTGTTTTGTAGTTGGTATATACAGGGTGTCCCCTACTTTTCCGGCCAAATTGTTGGAGCATAATCTGCAAGTGAAAATAAGAAAAAAATGTTATATGAAGTTTGTTTGTAAATGCTTTGTTACAAAATTACAGACAAATATTGTATGTGTTAATAAATAGTGAACGATGTGGTACTCATCTTCCTGGAAACATACGTTGATATTCTCGTACATAATATCAGCATATTTTTCGTTTGAAAATTCTCTTAGCATTTTAATGTAAGTAATCACTTACAAGATACTATATACGATAACTGAAAACCAACAATGAATCATTAGAAAGCTAGAAATACATGAAAGTACAGGCAAAGTAAATACAGTCGACGATCTTTTGTATTATCAACTTGGAATATGCTGGTATACATATTCACGCTACGTTCAATATTTTTATATAGCTTTGTAACAAAGTATTTACAAACAAACTTCAAATAACATTTTTTTCTTATTTTTGCTTGTAGATTATGCACCTACAATTTGGCTGAAAAAGTAAGGGACACTCGGTAAAATCAATGTCACACCTTTCCTTCACTGTCTTCGTTGATCCTATAATGGTAAACTCTACCCTCGTATCGCAGAGAAATACTGCGTTGACCAGGGCTACTTTCTGACTCACGAACCAGGAAACTGCCATTTATGCCTGACCTCAGCAGGTACTCGGTATTATTCCTTGATATCCTTCCATGATACCATGAATGCTTCTCCAGAGAATTTACAGGGGTAACATAATTTGAAGGAACCCAACCTACTTGACCGGTACTCGAATGAGCCTCGCACCATTCTCCACTCTTATTATAACTCAGAATACGAACTTGCTCCCCTATATTCAAATAATTTAAAAATTATCACACAATTTCTTTTTTAGCATAATAAACATATAGTTATGTACGCTTTTCAGTAACAGTATTTTTGTACGTTACATTACAAAAATAATTACCTTTTTTAAGACTGAGCTGATTTTCTCCACCTGCTTGAAAATCATACAAAGCAACAAATAGTTGTGGATCATCCTCCTCCTGTGCCAATAGGTTTTCTTTACTAGTCCACCTGTGGCAAACATTTCAAGTCTCATTTATAGCTCTTTATATATTAATACTAATTTACAGTATCGAGTATACATATATTATGTCAAGCTATCGAAAAAGATTGTTCGGTAATATAGAAAAAGGTTGGAAATAAAAATGTACATGTGTAATTTTGAAATATTATATAAAATTAAAACATGACTATAAATTAGTACACTATCTTTTATATGTATATTCTATTATATATTTGACGTTACCAAAAGAATCAATAAAATCAAGTTTATAAATAAGACATTCGATAAATATAATTAAAGTTAACCTGTTTGCAGCCTCCAAAAGCCCTGTAGAAGGAACGCCAGCATGTTGCTGAATATTCACTTGTGAAATTGGTTGAATGCTGGACCCGCTTGGAGGATCACCATCTGGTAATGCCGGAATGTGAGGTAGCGGTCTGCTTTGTAAAAGAGCTTCTACACAACATTATAGTACTGTTTTACACGAATGGCTACAAATTAGTGTAAGAAATAACAAACTATGCTATCAAATTTACATATTAATACATAGTATATAGTACGATACATAGAGTGTTTCTGTGAAAAAGTAATGAAAAAAATTCATATAAACATATGTTATGTACTTTAGAAATTGTTGATCAGAAACTCAGCTAGTACAAGTGACTCTACCAAACTATTTGTATATGTATAATGCTTGATAATCAACCGATATAATGAACTGAACCGAACGAACATGCAAGACATTGTATTATCATATTAACCAAGTAGCCACACAATTCTTGAACGAACAATTTCCCAAGAAATAAACGAGTCGTGGAGAATTGGATTTCTATTTTTAGGATCGCTTGAAAATAATCGTTTAATCTATACTTATTATCATTGTTGAAATAATTCATCGATATGTATAAGTTGCCAATAAATCCGACAAACGTCTAAAATTTTTCAACGATTAAGAAACTGTACGACACAACGATTATAAGCTTGCATTAAGATTAAAGGTAACCATTTCAAGCACCTCCAATAAAGGTAAGTAACTATACATTATTAGAATATAAAACCAGCTATAATTCGGAAACAACATCAAGTAAGGTACAAGTTTATATGAACTTTCTTTGTTGGTTGTTTGTTTGTTCGCTGTTAACTACCAACTTAGGCATCGCATGCTACGAAACACCCTCTATACTTATGTATATTTTATAAACGATATAAGTAACGAAAGATTTATTTGTAATAAAATAAAGAAAGAATTATACTCGGAACGATAGAAACAAATTTACATAGCAGACAGATTATAAGCATAAGAACAAGGAATTAAGTTGTACCGTCAAGTTATTTTGTAATTGGTGCATTTATCATCGATTAAGAATTAACAACCGATTATTAATTTAATAAGAGGCATATACATACATGAATATACACGTATACGCGTGTATTAATTATATAACCGAGTTATTGCACTAAACATCGTATTTTTTGTGCATAATTTACTATGACTCTGTTTTTAAATATTTTATAAACTTTTACACACGAGATTTGTTTCAAAGTAATATATGAGTGCAAGAGAGAAGATGCAGGAGCGAGGGAAAGAAAGTATGAGAGAGAGAGAGAGAGAGAGAGAGAGAGGAGTGAAAAAAGGGGCGGAAGTAAGAAAGAAATAGAAGATAAAAAGCGATAGAGTAGGATGAAAATAAGGAAAGGAAGTTACCGCTGTGCTCGGTAAATATATTGGAGCCAACAAGACGCGATTCCTTAAGGTTCCTTGGCTGTTTACGCGTCTGTCGCGCGGTGGAACCGGTAGGAACGATTCTTTCCTTAGTCTGTTGAGCACCCATAGTTCCCGAATTGGCATGCCCTTAAATTAATCCCGGCCGCAAAACTGCCGGGGCCGTTTACTCGGCACATTCACTTTCGGCCTGTCAGTCTAGCTCCCGATCGCATCTCTCGCCGGCTTCTGCCGACGATGAGAAGACCCGAGATTCACGAATCTCACCACAACCCGAACCTTCTATTCACATTTTTGACCAGCACTCGAGATCGACATTCTCGCCATGTTTGACAGCTTCGACGTCGACGATAGCTCGATTCGCACCGTACATACTTGTTTACTACTTTTACTTGCCACCAGGGTCGTTTCTGCTCACGCATTGGAGAATCAATTTTCTATACAAAGATTTCATTGGCTAACTGCATCGTTAACCGATAACATCATCCAAACTATGTTCTTTGTTTCAACATTTCCTTCCCTTTTAACGAACATTACGTACTAAAACATTTCTTATAAAAAAACTATATAATTCACACTCGCAATCATATAAATATGAAGATTTGATTTTATACTGTTCTTTAAATAGCCTCTTTTTTTTATACATTTATCAATGTATCCTTCTTTCTGGAAACTATTTCGATTTATCGTCATGCTTTATTGATTTTTCGATTACCAAATGAACCTATATTAAAAAAGGAAATATTTGCAAAACTTAATAATATTTATTAGTAATATAGCTACAGTACGATCTAATAAGATGATGAAGTGAATTTAAGTAAAACCACATGATTGCAACAGGGCCGTGTAGCAGAAGGCTACTTACTCTTTGAATACATACAAATACAATAGGATTTATACAAGTTACCATTTATCTATACATATAAATAGACCTATCTATCAACCGGTCATCGGGATCCGAAATACTTTGACTCTAGAGTCGGCTGTGACATCTGTAATATTAACTATCCGAGAACATTGCTTTAGCTAGAACATCACGTTTACATATCGGACCAACAAGTTTATCGGTCATGACAAGCTTCGTTTACATTCAACTTCATCTTCCATGGTACATTGTATTATAGATCTACCCTAACACACGTGCTTTTACAATACGATTTTAATGTAGGAATATAGAAATGTATGATAATGTAGAAAAGTTCTTTAAGGAAAATGAAATTATAAGAATTAAATTCCATAGTGTCATAAATATTTATTTTAAAACAGAAACTATCACGGTTTGGAGTACAGAGCCAACACTCACGAGACATGTATGTACTTAGGTACCTACATCCATGACTGAAGCGACGGCAGCGCGATATCGGAAACCTGAACTGTGATTACGAATAATACGAAAAATTCCGAGGACTGCCGAAGCGATTTAGTGACGTCATGGTGAGGCAGAAGAGATAAGACAGTAAAAAAAGTGAAGTTCTGTTTTCTAATATATTCGCAGTTCGTATAAATATCTTTGTTAGCCACGTAATTTTGAAAATGTCGTACGCGTACCTTTTCAAATACATCATCATTGGGGATACAGGTATTTTCGCGATGCTCTTTAAGAAACGAACGTTGTGAAAGTGGTACCTACATTTTCCACTACGTCGACCGTGACAGAACCCATTGTTTTCGTTTCTGTAGACGATAATATTCTTGATTCATAAACCATTAAAGTAATTCTAGAATTTATGATACGTAAATTTTATGATGATATTTACTGTTAAAAATTGTGTATTTCTTTATGAATAATTTGAATTATGCACAATTTCTTTATATGGTAATTTTTATCAACTTGAACAATTGTGCTGGTTGTATTGGTTTATTTACCCGAGTCACAGATTTTATTTGGAGTTTTTTGCAGAATGAATATTATATCGCTAAGATTTGAGTCGTTTGAAATTGAAATTATAAACTTTGTAAATGTAATTATTTATTACACATTATTATGATATCGTTTACTGCGATTGTTTAGCATGTTACTATAAATCACCCTTGAATTTTTTTTTATTGTCAAATAGTATTTGAATAGACAAATAGATATGTATTGAATATACATCGATATAAAATATTTGTTTTCAAGGATGTTTTTTATGTACGTGTCTGTTGATTTTTCTGAAGAATGTTTCTGATATTTTTTAAATCGGTTCTATTTTTCCAATGTATTTTAATTGTATTAACATATTGGCTGTCTACGGATCCGCGTACGGATCAAGATAATTTTTAACTCCAGTTTCAGTCCATTAAATACAGAACGAATGTTACACGCGTCAGAAATTTTTCAAAATTTTTCAAAATTATAAGATATTGCAATGTTACAAAGGTAAAATGGCGTGTAGTACTTGAAAAAAGTAATATAATATTTATTACTATGAAAGTCTGTGGATGTTTGAGTTTATATTAACGATCCCGAGTACAAAAACAATCAATGTGTTAAAATTATAACAATTCTTATTAATTAACAGATATTGAGATATTATTCATTGTTTAAATAGGGGTTGGCAAATCTTGTCTTCTTCTTCAATTTACGGATAAGAGATTTCAACCAGTTCATGATTTAACAATAGGTGTTGAATTTGGTGCCCGTATGATTACGATTCATGGAAAACAAATCAAACTCCAAATTTGGGATACTGTAATTATTAATTTGTTGAATCTATGTATTCTATAAAATTTTAGTTTGCTTATTATAACTCTTACATTATTATGCAATAGGTTATTTCGAACGAATAGAAAGACAATAACATTATCTTGATCTTGTAGGCAGGTCAAGAGGCGTTCCGTTCTATTACGCGTTCATATTATCGTGGAGCAGCCGGAGCTTTATTAGTGTATGATATTACACGACGAGATACATTTAATCACCTGACAACTTGGTTAGAAGATGCACGACAGCATTCGAATTCTAATATGGTGATCATGTTAATTGGTAATAAAAGTGATCTGGAAAATAGACGAGAAGTGAAGAGAGAAGAGGGAGAAGCTTTTGCAAGGGAACATGGACTCGTTTTTATGGAGACTAGTGCAAAGACAGCAATTAATGTAGAAGAAGCGTATATTAATACAGCAAACGTAATTTATGAAAAAATTCAGGAAGGCGTATTTGACATAAATAACGAGGTAAAATGAGAGCCACAATAATCGAGACACAATGGTAATAACATACTATCTTATTCTTATTAACGACGAAATTATAATTTTATTCAGGCAAACGGCATAAAAATCGGACCACAGCATTCGCCAACAAGTCCTGGTGGTTTAGCGGGCACTGGTGGGCAAGGAAATACGCAAGGTGGTGGGTGTTGCTAGGGACTGGGGGTTGCCTGTCCACCGCTTCATCCTTCTCCAGTTTAAATTAATCTTTTTACTCCTGATCTTCGTTTTTATTCTGAACCAATTACTTTACATGTTTTTTTGCGCGTGTCGCATTGTAAGGTAACAAGTGACTATTGGTGTATGTATTATTTAAAACCCATATACACGTATTTAATAGGAATATCATAAGGTAAAGTGTTACATACAGTTTAAATCATAGAACTTAATAAAATTTTAATTTACAGATTTTTGCTGACATTAGTTCATTATTTTAAAATATTATTTCTTACATGCTTTGTAAATTAATTGATTTCGTTATAGCAACATAATGATATTTACTTCTTTATATTGCATTCGTACAATAATTAATTGTGATTTTTTAATATACATATAAAGATAATCGTTAAATTAAATGTGCTATTAGAAAGAAATAAATATTATTTCGTTAACACAGTACTACATTTCATTCTTCTTTGTTTAGACAGAATAATTTTAAGTTGTATCGTGCGTGTCAATAGCAAGAGAAAAAGTTGATTACATATTGGACATTGATAAAGCGGGAGAGGATAGGCACTTCTATTCAATGTTTTGTATTTGTTCACATTGTATATTGTATGTATTGTGCACTGATCATTGGAGTTTGATTTTATTTAATAATGGATCATAGTTGGTAATATATGAATCAAAGTGATTTATCAAAGATATGATTTACACTTGACTACCTAAGACGACACCATGTATATGTATGTATCAATGTATGAAATGACGAATATATAAAACGTATAAATCAATTTTATTACGAGGCCTATCCAACCAAATGATCTTATTATTTAATTACATAATTATAATTGATGTTTTTTTGTTACAATATATTATAGAAGTAAAACATTTTAATTACAACACGTGAATCTCTGACATTTTTATATTTTTTTTGTTCATTCAAGTAAACGTTTTTAGTCACTAAAGGTAAATTTTATAACTGCAATCATAAACACTAACACCTATTGAGAAAGCATAGCGATGTTAATATTGTCTGTATTCAGTTTATCGATATCCAAAGATAGCGATAATGTATATTTATACTTTTATTTTACAAGTAACTTAAAAATTTGATGAATATAAAAAGAAAGATTATGCTTATATATATAAAAGATATACTATATATTATGTATTGTGCGCATTTTATTATCTTGAACGTGAAATATAAAATATAGAAATGTATTTGATATAAAATGGTTTGTTATCAACTTTAACCAATATGATTTATCAATATGTAAACAATGTAGGTCAGATGTGTATAATTTAATGTTAAACGGACGTAAAACTCGAACACATTTTAACGGATTGTCTTACAATAAGTAGAAAAACAAGAAGCGAACAAGTAAACCGAGATGTGCATTGACTTTCACGCCCGTCAAATATACTAATTGTACTTACATAATGTTATGATTAAAATATGTATGTTGCTTCAAGGAATGCGATCAATTCTTATTCATGGACTATTATTATTAAACGCTATGAATGTGCGATTCACCGTCTTTCTGTACATACATTTGACATATCATTTTCAGTGCATGTCATTCACTTTATTCAATTCCGAAGCTTTGATTTATACATTCTGAATTAGTATTTTCGATTTCAAAGTTATAATCATGATAGGTAGCGTATTTACATACGTATGGTCGTGTTTGAGATTATAACAAACAAATTACTATAAAAACATTCGCCTTAATTATAAAAGATCTGGCGAACCTGTTTAGCGTCTCTATTAACATATTAATACATGGTAATTAATCCAGCTTCAATCCTTTCTTAACAAGTATCCATAACTAAAATTATAACTAGATAAGAAGTGTAAAATAGATGATAAGTATATTTAAAATATAATCATAATTTAACATAATTTGAATTTTTTCTTCAATTAGAAATAATAGAAAATATAAAACTCGAATATATGGAGGCGGATTAAAAAATAATATATACTATGATTCATGAAGTTTTCTATGGTAAAAACAATACCGACATTCAATAGAAATTCAATTCCTTCGCCTTCCTTCTTTCGTGTCATTTAAATTTCGAGGTACGGCAGTTGTTTAGTCGTTGCTAAGTAACTACGTCACAAACTACACACGATGGCAGGTGACACGAAGACTACATTAGCGCCATTAACGAGTTGTCTTAAAACTAAGGTGTGACCCAACTTTTATATGGGAGTGCTCTACTTTTCAATTCTTTTATTGATCTGTTTTTTTGAAAACTGCGATCTGTGTGTTTCAATTTGACAATACATATGTACTATTTTTAAAGTACGTTGTTTACGAATACAAGATAACGGGTTAATACCTTAAACGATAAGCATTGTGGAATAGGTTGTTTAACGAAATACTACGTCCATTGATATTTTTGTGCACTACGTAAATGGTTTTATCAGTTGTCTATGACTTCGCAGACGATGCGGAACAACGTTACGATATCGGCTGTGCTCATTTAACGCATCTTGAAACGAATGACAAATTGGCGGACGATAATTTATCATACGGACTGATCATTACGATTATATATTCATACGTGCTTTAATTTCTACTGCTACTACTCTACACCCTTATCATGACGAGTGTCGTTCCACTCACTGATAAACGACTTCATCAGTTGGTAAGTGAATAAAACAATGAAAAAAAGAACACTCGAAGAAAGATATTTCTTCTTTTACTGTAATTGTGTAGTATTAACAAAAATTATAGTATGCATATATGTATCCAGCGAATTAAAAGTATTTTTAATTTGTAGAGGATCAGTATCGGGAAAGCTGTAAACCCTACAGAGACTCCTGTAAAAGAGAAACATATGCGGAGTATCCTTTCCAATGGTGCTCAAAATGAGAAATTGTGGAATTCGTACGAAAGCTTCTCTTGTATTAACTAAATCATTTATTTTAATGTATCGTACAGTCGAACTACTTACCGCATGGAACTCATTATCGTCGTTAAAATTATAATTGGCCGATGGATAATTATACGTACACGCAATTATAATTTTTATTAGATTATTAATTGTAGTTTATAAATTATTCTCTTGTAAATACGCTGTATACACCTTATAGAAATATAGGCGCGATTATAGGTACATATCAAGAAAAAAGTGGAATAATCTTTTGGATGTGCATGTTACGACAACCATTGCAAGAGAATCAAATCGTCGCATGGAAATTTTGTCACGTTTTACACAAAGTACTGCGAGAGGGTCATCCAAAAGTAATTCCAGACTCTCAACGGTATCGTGGAAGGCTAGAGGATATTGGAAAATTATGGCAACATCTTCGAGAGGGTTATGGTCAGTCGATTCAGTTGTACATAAGATTGTTGATCACCAAACTGGATTTCCACAAGCGAAATCCACGGATACCTGGAAACCTTCAAGTGACAGCAGAAGAATTAGAAGCCATAGGAGAAAATGACATCAATGTTTAGTGAGTTTTTGATCCGATACAATTTTACAACGTGTCAATTTTTAATTCGATACAATTTTCTTTCTTTCCAGTTTCCAAATGTCAGTCGAAATGTTCGACTATATGGATGATATTTTGAATTTACAACGTGCAGGTAGGTACGGAATAAATTCTAGAGTATCACCATGTTAGGCATCACCTTGAGTAAATTTAGTCTACGAGCATCGTTTAATAGAACTTGCAAAACGATGGCAATGTTGATTTGTTGAACGGAGGCGTCATCGGCTATGAACTTTTCAAGAAGCTTTCAATACATTTTGTATCTTTGATCGATCGTAATGATATATAAGTTATGTAGATAGATTATAGTACCTTGCGATATACGAGTAATCGATACAATTGATATGATAGTTGGGAATACACTTATTCGATCTTCTCGTATGTCGTTGATGCCAACCATACTGGTTTTACCACTTGCCGATTAATTTGCTTTAAACTTCCAATGCGTTATTAATGTTATGTGTTTTGATGTATTCATGTATCACTGTTACGTTAATGATTTCAGTTACCGCATCATTAAAGAATACACCGTCAAATTCTATGACCGTCAGTGGACAATGTCGACTGGCTCCACTAATTCCGTGCGTTCTAGACGCGTCGCAGTTATACGATTATTGTGTGAAAATTCTGTTCAAACTTCATAACACACTACCAGCGGACACTTTAGCCGGCCATCGTGACCGATTTTCGAAACAATTCTATGAACTGAAGAAGTTCTACAACACCGTAAAACAAAGACAGTATTTTAAGCATCTTATAACGACGCCTGCGTTACCCGAGGTAAGATTTTTGGAATTAAATTTATTTTTAAACAGAATTTAGTGATTTCTTAAAACAATGATAATCTCTATAACGTTCATCCTGATGGTATAGTATCTGGTAGGATTAGCATATGTAGGATAGGAAGGAATGGTTTCTACCATAAAATGCCCATAAAAGCTGTTAAATTTCTTTACTGATTTACCCCATGTATAATGTTTATCGAAGAATCCACCAAACTTTTTGATACAATCCGAGTTACGAACGTACGTGACGCCGAGGGTGGTATTGCCACCAGAAGAATCTTTAGATACCGATACGGTTGTGGATAGTCTCATCGATACTTCCGATACGAGTTCATTACCAGGCGATCAATTAGATTCTACGCGAAACGGTTCAATCTCTCCCGATGCATTAGCGGAAAGGTAAACTTAAATAAAGTGCGAATAGAAAATGTTAATACTAATTAGAAAAATGATCGCTTATTACTCCTACGCGATAGAAGATAATTAATTGTTCCGAACATATGCATTTTAGAGAAAGTCTCATCGATCATTTACAGCAAGAAAATAGTCGCCAGAGACAAGAATTGCATCGTCTACTGA
The DNA here is from genome assembly GCF_013123115.1 of Colletes gigas. NCBI lineage: Eukaryota > Metazoa > Arthropoda > Insecta > Hymenoptera > Colletidae > Colletes > Colletes gigas. The sequence continues at coordinate 12,182 of NW_025106643.1, read as the reverse complement.
TTGATCATCAACGAATCACGGAAGAGCTTCAGAGTCGTGTCATGCAACTTGAATCGGGTTTGCTTATTAAGGTAGAAACGTTTTAATTAATCATTAACATTATGGTTTACAAAAACAGTCTATGTAACAAGTTGTTTTTATTTTTTTTAGTGCAATGAAATTGAACAAGAAAAACAGGTAAATCAGGACTCTCTTAAACAAAAAGCAGACATGATGGCGAAAGTTCATGAAAGCGAAGGTTGGTGCATACATACGTGTACATTTATATCGCAATCTAATATAACTTCTCTGTTATGTTTTTGTAGAAAAGTATAAAGTTTTGGAAGAGAAATTTCAGAAATTGAAAGATGTATATGGAAAATTAAGAGAAGAACATATCAGTTTAATCAGGAAGGTAGGAATATTGTAATTTTCATAGTTTTTAATATCATAAGAAAATATTCATGCTAGTTATGTGTATCCTCGTATGTAACAGAAAGCCGAAGTGGACAAGCAAATTGGGTTATTAAAAATGTCACAAGAAAAATCGGAACGTCGAACCGTTGAAGCGGAACGCCGACTGGACGAGTTAATACAAGGTCAAGATATAACTGAACAGGAAGCTCGAAAAGCTATCGAAGGACAACAGGATTTGGACGATATAAAAGAACAACTAAATACCACGAAAGCTGAAAATTTGGTTAATATCTTTCTTTTACTAGATTTACGGTTATATTTTATTTTTATTTCGTTCCGGTAAAAGTGTAATATTTTAGGCGTTGATTGCCAAAAATGATTTTATAACTTCTAAAAAAACGGCTTTAGAAGGCGATCTACATGATTTATTAGCTCAGAAAGAAGAATTAGATTTAAAGATCGAAAAATTGGAAGTTGAAGCTGAACGGTGCCGTAATGAAATGAATATGCATGCCGATACCATGTTGTATGAATTATTGCGTAAGTATTTTAATTTATTCGATAATAAAATGGTGAATGGTTTGATGTTGATATCTCTGATAAAAAGCTGTATTTTTATTTCAGTAAATTGCATCTCCGAAGCAGAAGATATTATCCAATATTCATTAAATGCTATCGATAATCCAGCGATGTCAGACCTAACTTGTACTCCTCAATACCTTGAACGATTGGAGGAATCTACCATAAAATCGTTAGATGCTTTAGATGCAACGTATACCGGTTACGTATGCGACACATCGAAAGGAAAGATACTCGTTAAAAGTGCAATACACGTTGCATATGTTCTGGGTCTTTATTTAATACATGCAAAATCTACATCAAACACATCTATTGATATTGCATTGGGCGATAGTAAGTTACGAAAGTTTAAAAATGTAGAAAAAAAGAAATGAAGAAAGTCATATATATTATTTTGAATTTTATCGTGTTCTAGAATTGACCGACGAATGTAAACAGTTAGGATTAATGTCTTTAACAATGTTTGGCTACATAAAAGAAAAGTTACCGACGACTGTGAGTCAAATTAACGATGTGAAGCAGCAATTTAAGAAAATATGTGAACTTGCTAGTACGTTGTCGAATGTTCAAGGTAATGTTGAAGTTGTTGGAAGTTTGGTAGAGGCAGAATTGTTAAGTATGGATAAAGCAATAGAAGAAGCTGCTAATCGAATACAGGTAATATTACATTACATTTTACATATTACATAGAAATTGTTTTTATACATGGTTATCACATATTTTATGATCAGGACATGCTGGAGAAATCTCGCGCTGGTGATTCCGGGTTAAAATTAGAAGTGAACGGAAAAATTTTAGATTCATGTACAGAATTAATGAAATGTATAAGACAATTAGTTAAGAAATCACGATTGTTGCAAGCAGAAATTGTAGAACAAGGAAAGGTACGTCGCTTATTGTTACCGTTAATATTTTATTTATGAATATTAAATATGGAAAGACATTTTGAACCGTAGGGCACAGCCTCTGCAACCGAATTCTACAAACGTAACCATCAATGGTCCGAAGGGCTCATATCAGCAGCGAAGGCGGTTGCATTTGGTGCTAATCTTTTATTGTAAGTGTAGACGATTTATTTCGTGTTATTAAACCGTAAAATTTGTTTACGCGTGTAGAGAAGCTGCTGATAAAGTCGTAGCCGGAAACGGGAAATTTGAACAACTAGTGGTCGCGTCACAAGGAATTGCAGCGTCTACGGCGCAGCTGGTAGTTGCAAGCAGAGTAAAAGCAAATAGAAATAGCAATAACTTGGCTGCGCTCTCAGAGGCATCGAGAGACGTAACACAAGCAACTGGAAGTGTTGTTGCAATTGCTAAAAACTGTAGCCATCTTGTTGAAGAGAATGGTAATTGTAGTTACTACTCGTTATGCACTATTTGGATAATGATGATAAACAAAATAAGCGTTAAAGTTGTTAAGTATTAGAAAGAGTGAATATTTTTAACGATTTACAGATGATTTAGACATTTCTGGATTGAGCTTACATCAAGCTAAACGATTGGAAATGGAGGCACAAGTTCATGTTTTGGAATTGGAACAAGCTTTGGAGACTGAAAGATTACGTTTAGCTGCTTTACGCCGCTATCATTATCAACTCGAAGGTGAAAAAGAATGATCGGTACGTATTACCGAAGAATATTAAATAATACACTTTTTGGTTTGTTAAATAATTCGATTTAAATTAACAATGAAAACAAATCACAATGTTTCATTGACATCAAGCAGTATTGAACAAAATGTTTACAAATGGAAAGTAAACAGATTCCATTATAAAATAATATATTACGAGAACAGATTTATTTAGGTTGTCCAAAATGAATTATTGTAATATTTGCATGTTTAATGTGTAATAAATACATTTTATTCATTTTCAATGGTAATCGAATGGCTATACAAAAGTTACCGTTGAAAATTTAACTGTACCTTTTCTTTAAATGGAAACCTACATTTTTCTTTTTTTGACTGCACCAGTCGATGTATAGTTTCTTATGTTGTACATAAAAGTACCAACATACTTATGCCCTGAACTTACTCGTTAGGAAGTTATCGAAGATAAATAAACTTGTAAAGTTGCAGTAAGAACGTATGGTTGACTTATTAGAAAAGTAATGAAATAATGTGGTTTTTCAATTATTTTTCTTCCAACCACAGTATTTTCATAAATTAGAATATACATTTGTCCTTTCTTTAAAGTGTATCCTCATCTGGGAAAAGGAGTTGTTGTGTAATGGACCTAACATTTATTTGCTGAAATCGAGAGACAATTCAGGAAAAAATGAGATCTTTAAACGTTCAAATTCGCAAGTTGCATCTTTTTTTTGTTTTTTATTATCAGAGTCATATCACTATTGTAGTAAACTAGCGATACATGCATATGTATCTGAAGTTATGATACGATTTAACTGGCACATATATGTGGCGTAGTTTACTGTATATCTATATACATGAGTCGAGACGACATCTACCACAAAACGCCCAAGTTTGTCGAGAAACAGTTCACTCCTTTGCACCCTAGACGGCGCCCCTATTAATTTAGATCGAAAACTAATTTCAATTTATTTATTAATGCAACAATCGAGTACTCTGTAATTTAGATCACTTATAAATGCTTCACAATTAACGCCAAAGGCCCAAAATTGTCCAGAAACAGTCCTATTCCTGTCAAAACAACCCCACTTGACACTCCACACATATTCCTAGTTTCTACGTTTCTTTGAGCAAATACATGGCTACACATCACGTAAAACGTAATACACATTAACTGGAGACTGTATGTAAGTCAGTTTAATTAATAAACACTGTCTAAAGCTTATTATTATTAATAGAACAACCCCTCTTGACACTGCACACATATTCCTAGTTTCTACGTTTCCTTGAGAAAATACATGGCTACACATCACGTAAAACGTAATACACATTAACTGGAGACTGTATGTAAGTCAGTTTAATTAATAAACAGTGTCTAAAGGTTATTATTATTAATATAAAAACTACGTAGTTTCCTGTATTCTCGATATACACGTGTCCAGGCGACATCTACCACAAAACGCCCAAGTTTGTCGAGAAACAGTTCACCCCTTTGCACCCTAGGCGGCGCCCCAATTAATTTAGATCGAAAACTAATTTCAATTTATTTATTAATGCAACAATCGAGTACTCTGTAATTTAGATCACTTATAAATGCTTCACAATTAACGCCAAAGGCCCAAAATTGTCCAGAAACAGTCCTATTCCTGTCAAAACAACCCCACTTGACACTCCACACATATTCCTAGTTTCTACGTTTCTTTGAGCAAATACATGGCTTCACATCACGTAAAACGTAATACACATTAACTGGAGACTGTACGTGCGTCAGTTTAATTAATAAACAGTGTCTAAAGCTTATTATTATTAATATAAAAACTACGTAGTACACTGTATATCTATATACACGTGTCAAGACGACATCTACCTACAAAACGCCCAAGTTTGTCGAGAAACAATTCACCCCTTTGCACCCTAGACGGCGCCCCTATTAATTTAGATCGAAAACTAATCTCATAATATGTCAGTAATTTTCGATAAAGAACGGTGGCTTTTGTTTTTTTTACAAATTGTAACCCCCAAAAATCTAACCCCCCAAAGACCCAACATCTCAGGCTAGGGGATTTAGGTCCGAGGTTGTTAGGCCTGTGGCGTCGCCTCCCATGCTCGCCACCAGAGGAGTTCAGAGGAGTCGCGCTCTCAGAAGCGATCGAGCGAGCCTTGCCGATTAATTTGCTTTAAACTTCCAATGCGTTATTAATATTGTAGGGAGTGTTGCGTGACCACGCGAACGTAGCCCCAGAAATATAATAATCGATAGGTAAATTAGGAGCGAAATTCAAAAGCGGATGGTTATGCGTGATTGAGAGAATATTGTTAAGGATGCGCGATGCTGGTGGCACGCGTGGGAAAGATCTTGGGTAGAGCTCGAAAACAGGAAGAGGACACCAATTAGCAGACCCCGAAACGAATCGCGAGTTTCTCGTGAGTCACGTAACCTCTTGAAAAGGCCTTGTCCTTTTGTTAGTCTTAGGAGCGTCGATCGACTCCAGAAATGTTGGCGACGCTAAGGAAGTCATAAATTTCCTTCAAGGGTTGTTCCCTCGATCCTCGGAGCAGAGCCTACTTTCTCTTCCCACGTGGGCACCCCGCTGTGTAACGGAAAAGCGCGACTCCACCGAGTTCCCACCACCACCCGAAGACGGAGGGAAAGTTAGACGCCGATTCGCGGGGGCGTGCGTGCATCGGAAGGACGGCCTACCGCTTGGATCTGATGCGTCCTTCACCCTGATTGGACTACGAGGATCTATGGGAGGACTAGGAGGATTTGGCCAACGACTTCGGCGAGGACCTCGGAGGTGACTTCGAAACGCTACGATTTTTCTTATGTCATTGTGTCTCTAACCGGCCTTCGGACCGGTAAAATAAACTACGAAGTTTACCTAACGAAAGAGTTCTCTTGTCTAGCTTTATTAAATTCCCACACTCCGACAAGCAGAGCGGTTCTGCGCTCCACGGGCACCAACCCGCGTTCTTATTTTAAATTTCCCGCTAAAATACGCGACAGATGCCAACCGTTGAGAGAGGCCGGGATGCTATAGGGAATTTGTCCCTAGGTACTCCCTGGGGCCTCGAGAGACAAGAGAGAATCAGGAGGAGGTATTCCCCGAGCAAGCCTGACAGACGGTCCAATAATATTATGTGTTTTTATGTATTCATGTATCACTGTTACGTTAATGATTTCAGTTAGTGCATCATTAAAGAATACCCGTGTAAGCCGAGGTAAGATTTTTGGAATTAAATTTATTTTTAAACAGAATTTAGTGATTCGAAGGAATGGTTTCTACCATAAAATGCTCATAAAAGCTGTTAAATTTCTTTATCGATTTACCCCATGTATAATGTTTATCGAAGAATCCACCAAACTTTTTGATACAATCCGAGTTACGAACGTACGCGACGCCGAGGGTGGTATCGCCACCAGAAGAATCTTTAGCGGAAAGGTAAACTTAAATAAAGTACGAATAGAAAATGTTAATACTAATTAGAAAAATGATCGCTTATTACTCTTACGCGATAGAAGATTATTAATTGTTCCGAACATATGTATTTTAGAGAAAGTCCCATCGATCATTTACAGCAAGAAAATAGTCGCCAGAGACAAGAATCGCATCGTCTACCGATGGATCATCAACGAATCACGGAAGAGCTTCAGAGTCGTGTCATGCAACTTGAATCGGGTTTGCTTATTAACGTAAAAACGTTTTAATTAATCATTAACATTATGGTTTACAAAAACAGTCTATGTAACAAGTTGTTTTTATTTTTTAGGGCAATGAAATTGAACAAGAAAAACAGGTAAATCAGGACTCTCTTAAACAAAAAGCAGACACGATGGCGAAAGTTGATGAAAGCGAAGGTTGGTGCATACATACGTGTACATTTATATCGCAATCTAATATAACTTCTCTGTTATGTTTTTGTAGAAAAGTATAAAGTTTTGGAAGAGAAATTTGAGAAATTGAAAGATGTATATGCAAAATTAAGAGAAGAACATATCAGTTTAATCAGGAAGGTAGGAATATTGTAATTTTCATAGTTTTTAATATCATAAGAAAATATTGATGCTCGTTACGTGTATCCTCGTATGTAACAGAAAGCCGAAGTGGACAAACAAATTGTGTTATTAAAAATGTCAGAAGAAAAATCGGAACGTCGAACCGTTTTTAGCGGAACGCCGACTGGACGAGTTAATAGAAGGTGAAGATATAACTGAACAGGAAGCTCGAAAAGCTATCGAAGGACAAGAGGATTTGGACGATATAAAAGAAGAAATAAATACCACGAAAGGTGAAAATTTGGTTAATACCTTTCTTTTACTAGATTTACGGTTATATTTTATTTTTATTTCGTTCCGGTAAAAGTGTAATATTTTAGGCGTTGATTGGCAAAAATGATTTTCTAACTTGTAAAAAAACGGCTTTAGAAGGCGATCTACATGATTTATTAGCCGAGAAAGAAGAATTAGATTTAAAGATGGAAAAATTGGAAGTTGAAGGTGAACGGTGCCGTAATGAAACGAATATGCATGCCGATACCATGTTGTATGAATTATTGCGTAAGTATTTAAATTTATTCGATAATAAAATGGTGAATGGTTTATGTTGATATCTCTGATAGAAAGGTGTATTTTTATTTCAGTAAATTGCATCTCCGAAGCAGAAGATATTATCGAATATTCATTAAACGGTATCGATAATCCAGCGATGTCAGACCTAACTTGTACTCCTCAATACTCATTAAAAGTGCAATACACGTTGCATATGTTTTGGGTCTTTATTTAATACATGGAAAATCTACATGAAACACATCTATTGATATTGCATCGGGCGATAGTAAGTTACGAAAGTTAAAAAATGTAGAAAAAAAAAAATGAAGAAAGTCATATATATTATTTTGAATTTTATCGTGTTGTAGAATCGACCGACGAATGTAAACAGTTGGGAGTTGGAAGTTTGGTAGAGGCAGAATTGTTAAGTATGGATAAAGCAATAGAAGAAGCTGGTAATCGAATACAGGTAATCGCATATTACATTTTAGTGTAATATATAAATTGTTTTTATACATGGTTATCACATATTTTATGATCAGGACATGGTGGAGAAATCTCGCGCTGGTGATTCCGGGTTAAAATTAGAAGTGAACGGAAAAATGTTAGATTCATGTACAGAATTAATGGAAGAAGGAAAGGTACGTCGCTTATTTTGACCGTTAATATTTAATTTATGAATATTAAATATGGAAAGAGATTTTGAACCGTAGGGCACAGCCTCTGGAACCGAATTCTAGAAACGTAACCATCAATGGTCCGAAGGGCTGATATCAGCAGCGAAGGCGGTTGCATTTGGTGGTAATCTTTTATTGTAAGTGTAGAGGATTTATTTCGGTTTTTGTTTGTTATTAAACCGTAAAATTTGTTTACGCGTGTAGAGAAGCAGAGTAAAAGCAATAACTTGGCTGCACTCTCAGAGGCATCGAGAGACGTAACACAAGCAACTGGAAGTGTTGTTGCAATTGCTAAAAACTGTGGCCATCTTGTGGAAGAGAATGGTAATTGTAGTTACTACTCGTTATACACTATTTGGATAACGATGATAAAGAAAATAAGCGTTAAAGTTGTTAAGTATTAGAAAGAGTGAATATTTTGAACGATTTACAGATGGAGGCACAAGTTGATGTTTTGGAATCGGAAGAAGCTTTGGAGACTGAAAGATTACGTTTAGCTGCTTTACGCCGCTATCATTATCAACTGGAAGGTGAAGAAGAATGATCGGTACGTATTACCGAAGAATATTAAATAATACACTTTTTGGTTTTTAAATAATTCGTTTTAAATTGACAATCAAAACAAATCACAAATGTTTCATCGACATGAAGCAGTATGGAAGAAAATGTTTAGAAATGGAACGTAAAGAGATTCCATTATAAAATAATATATTAGGAGAACAGATTTATTTAGGTTGTCCAAAATGAATTATTGTAATCGAATGGCTACAGAAAAGTTACCGTTGAAAATGTAACTGTACCTTTTCTTTAAATGGAAACCTAGAAATGTAGTTTCTTATGTTGTACATAAAAGTACCAACATACTTATGCCCTGAACTTATTCGTTAGGAAGTTATCGAAGATAAATAAACTTGTAAAGTTGCAGTAAGAACGTATGGTTGAGTTATTAGAAAAGTAATGAAATAATGTGGTTTTTCATAAATTAGAATATACATTTGTCCTTTGTTTAAAGTGTATCCTCATCTGGGAAAAGTAGTTGTTATGTAATCGAGCTATCATTTATTTGCTGAAATCGAGAGACAAGTGAGGAAAAAATGAGATCTTTAAACGTTGAAATTCGCAAGTTGCATCTTTTTTTTGTTTTTTATTATCATAGTCATATCAGTATTGTAGTAAAGTAGCGATACATGCATATGTATCGGAAGTTATGAGACGATTTAACTAGTACATATATGTGGCGTCACCTCCCATGCTCGCCACCAGAGGGCCACCAGATGGGTCGCGCTCTCACAAGTGTTCGAGCGAGCCTCCGTTAGTATATATACACTCGGCGAACGACTTTCTATCCGGGCGTCGGGCTACGGGCGTCGGTTAGGTCGTGGGGGTATTGTCGCGGGGGTTAGGTCGAGCTTACGTTGGGGGGGTTTCGTCGCGGTTAGGTCGCGGATAGGGGCGTATAGGTCGCGGGATAGGGTCCCCGGTGTAGCAACGCAACCTTCGATCTCTGGAGTCCAGGCTCCGGGTGTTAGAATTGATCCGGAGAGGGCTACAGAGATCGAAGGTCCGGTGTTAAACCGGCTCGGTGGGGGGAGGGGGCGTAGCTCGTGCGATATTTCGCCTGACCTTGAAATATCAGTCGTTCTCAAAGTACTTGAAATTAAAATTAAAATTTAATTTTTTTTTTTTCATAATATAATTAGAATAATGCCGCGTGACAGACAGTGAAATAAGAGTGATCGTAAATTTAAAAGAAAAGAATAAAAGAATCGTGAAAAGTATGGCATAATAATAATGGCATCGTATAATAAATGTAATAAATAAATGAAATGCTAAAAGGCCATGTGCGTAGGTGAAGATCAATGAAACAATAAATACAGATGAATGTCGTATAAGTAGAGTATGGTATATTTAACGAGTGAATAAAAAAAATGGTGAGATAGAGATAGAGATTTAAATGAAATTTTAAACAGATGGGGATAACATGGAAGTTGAAATAGTAGAAATTATGAAAAAACCGGTAAAAAGTAGTGTACAATGATCTAAAACTGGTAGATGACAATGCTAATGGACCCGTAAATAAAATAAAATACAAATATAATTAAAAGCAAAGTAGTATAAATAAAAGTAAAGTAAAAGTAATAATTAAATAGCCATCTTACAGAATACATTGTAATTGTTTTTATCGTCGGAACAGTAACAGTAAAAGTTGTGGCGGCCAAAGCACCACAAGCACCAACATAGAACCATTTCGATTTTGATGAAACTTATACAGCAGCCAAAAATAATCGACACGTATTTTTTTTTAGCTCGAGTTTAAGGCTAACTTTGATTTTAATGAAGCACTGTAGGCTTACACTACTTCTAGAGGACAAAATCGGGAAAAATACAAGAATACCAATTTCGTTGAAAAGTTATTAAAAAATTAAATTACAAAATTTCAAATCCTCCAGGAAAAAATTATTTTCGATTGCGGGAGTCAATTACAATCATTTTTGGTGAATAGATATACCCTCGAAATCCTAACCATTTTCGAGAAAAAAATTAATCGAAAATGTAATTTATGGGCAGAAATGTTGTCCGAAAATTTCATGCGGATCTTTACAATGTCATAACTTCTGAACGGATCGAAGGATTTTAATTTTCAAAAATGCAAACGACGCGTATTTTAATCAAGAATACGTAGAAATCGCAAAAATATTCGAAAAGTTGATCCTTGACCCCGTAAAGTGACAAAAACCCCATAAAAATGGTCCAATTTTCAAACCGCCATAACTCCTACAATAGTGAATATATTTCAATGAAACTTTTTTCTGAAGTAGAGCTCATAGGTACCTACTAAAAAGTATTAGACAAAATTTCCGTAGGGCCTCAAACAAATTTGTTAAAAATGAAAAACGAATTTCTATAAAAAATCGACAGGGGGGGCTGCCTCATTTTTCAACAAAATTAAAAAATTTCAAATCGTTCAAAAAAAATTATTTTCGAATACGGGGGGCAATTACAATCATATTTGGTGAATAGACATGCCCCCGAAATCTTAGCCATTTCGGGGAAAAAAATTCAGTGCGGGCGGAACTTTAAACGTTAATAATTTCTTAACGAAGCCTCCACCAACAAATTGCTATTCTTGTATTTTTCCCGATTTTCCCGACTAGAAGTAGTGCAAGCCTACAGTGGTTCATTAAAATGAAAGTTAGAACAGGGTCAAAACAGACCCGCAGAACAGGGTCAAAAAAGACCCATAGAGGAGGGTCAAAACAGACCCGCTAGAACAGGGTCAAAATAGACCCGTAGGCAGCATAGATCAGTGTCTGTCTGTAGTGGTAGCATATACATATGACGGTTATGGTTCTTCTTATAGAATAGAATAAATACAGTATAAAATGCTAGCTGAGAACTTGTATGTAAATGATAGCCACTTGATAAATAAAATACAAATAAATAAGTAAATAAATAGATGAAATGAAATAAATAAACCAATAAAATATAAAATAAATAACCGGCTAATAGGTAAATAAATAGATAGATTGCACACGCGCGAGCCTAAAAGCCGTTGTCGTCGCCTCTGACCGTCTTTTCTGTTTTCGAAGGTACGGTGGCGATGATCGTACCAGAGAGTCGAGCACCACGAGTCACGTACGACAGCAACAATAAAATTGTGCGGAACGGAACAGAGCGGAGTCATTACCTTCCCGATCCCACGTAAGTAAAAACAAATGAGACGAAATAAAATAAATACATAGATAGATAGGATAAAATAGAATAAATGAAGTAAAATAAAATAAACTGTACACGACAATAATCTTATGATAAGGTACCCAGATGTGGTAACTGGTACCTCCACCGGATAACACACCGGCAGCGGAAGTCGCTGCATAGCAAAGCCCCCCAGGGCCGCTTCCGTCCGTCGGTAACTTATCGTCAGTAGACGCTCCACATGGGAACATGACTCCACATCGACCGTCGATCTTCGCAAGCTCTGTGGATACTTACCCTTCCCCGGTGCTGCCCTCGCTAGACGGTACACCACCATCAGGTAACATGTGCAAGGGATAATATAATATAATTACAATAAATGAGAATAACATATGTAAGGATTGTCGAGGATGGTCAGAGAGGCGTGTGGACGGATTCAAATACGCGAACAGTAAACGTAACGATTTAACATAAAGGACATAAAACGTAAACGTAAAAGATCATACACGTAAACTGTGACTGCTCTCGACTAACGTTCGATACAGAGTGCCATTCCTGCAGTTAAATACACTCCTTACACATAGAAATAAGAATGCGAAGTACGATAAATAAATAAAATAGCCATGTATGTAAGTAACTAGTTTAGTGGATACGTTAATGAGATACCAGATGATATGCAAGCAAGTAAAACTGAGTAA